>NC_090927.1:503347066-505847066 GCF_040938575.1 Ambystoma mexicanum | reverse complement strand
ACTAAAACCCGGGAAGGACGGTGCGGAGTGCGGCTCGTACAGGCCCCTCTCCATGTAAAATGTAGATAACAAGATCCTAACGGCCCTGCTAGCACAGAGATTGCGTAGAGTAATCCCCCTACTGATACACTAGGACCAAACAGGCTACGTGCCTGGGTGCTCCATCACAGAAAACCTGTGCAGGTTGCACCACGTCATATACAGCACCGAAAACAGGCCTCAGAAATACGCAGTGGCGTCCCTAGACGCTACCAAAGCCCTCGATTCAGTACGGTGGAAATGGCTATACGCCACCATGATAAAAATGGGGATAGGGCCTGCCTTCTTGAAATGGACCCAGCTAGTATACACTAACCCCACTGCAAGGGTACGCACTAATAAAACATACTCCAATAGATGGGCCCTCCACAGGGGCACGCGACTAGGGGTGTCACGGTATTAGTTTTATGGCGGTATGATAACCTTCTTGCCAAATGGCGGTATATCATGGTTATCGCGGTGTAGCAGGTGGAGTTAAGTAATATTTTCTTAAAAGGTCATCAATTGTCGGATTTATCATTGCAAACAAAACCATGCACCAAGGGCCAGAAATGGGCTTTTCAACATACTTTCCACTGAAATGCCACCCCTTGCTTCCACCAAACAACACAAAAGCATGTGTGGAGAGGAGGAGGGGGTGGGGTGGGTGGTGCCCTGCTGCGACTGGCTAAGCAAACTTAATAGTTTTTCTTCAGTGGTCATTTAGGCTTTTAGCTTCCCCACTGGCTACTGGTGAAGATGAACATGTTGCCATTTTGATAATCTGCATGCCACAGATCAATGGAGGCTGATGGTAGTACGCACTTGTGCGCATACACACACACACACACACGCACTCTCTCTGTTACGTTATAGCCTTTAGTTTACTTGCGGGCCAAAAGGTGTTCAGTAATCACGGACATGTTAACCTTTGGTATGGCAGCAGGGAATACCCGCAGAGACGAGTGAATTTTGCGGTGTGACTTATTATATGTAAATTCAATGATAGAACCAGGGAAATCCCCCATTGTCATATGTTTAGAAAACATTATCCATTATAAATGTATAAACCCCAAAGCCGCCAACCCAAAGTAAATCCTTTTCCTTCTAGGCACTGTATTTATTCTTCCTATTGCTAACATATTGATTTTGTGTCAGGCATGTGTGGTTTATAGAACAGCATTAAAAACTGCTCCAACTGCAACTAATTGTACCAAAAAGAATACGTTTTTCTTTTATTACATTTCCTTTTTGTATTTAAAGTTATTTAACTATACCATTAAGTCAATGCTTTTTAGTTAACTTGCGAATACACAGGCAGGATTTTCCAGCTGCAGCAAGGGTGCATTTTGAAACTTGTCTCTGCACATATTTAGCTGATCCTCCAGGAATCTAAGGCGGCTGCAGAATTGGTCTTTCATGGCGCTCACTTGTTGATCGCCTTGTATGAAAGAGTGACTAGTGGAAGTGTTAGAATGCACATTTTCAGCAATGAGCTTGCTGCTCAGTCACAGGTCATCGCTTTGAAAATTGGCTTCGAATTGCATTTTTTTGGGACCACATGGCATGGGCATCATGACCCCTCGCTGCGACAAAGTTTGTTTTGACAACTCTTTCTCCATTAAAGGGAGAAAAGTCACTCATGTGCGGTCTGAAAGCCCATGTCATTGTGTTTCTTTGTCAAAATGTCATAGCCAACACATACACACCGAAAAGATTGCATAGTGATCTAATCACTATAGCTTTTTTACCATCTGCCTGGTATATTATAAAGGTCTGATGTCAGAGTCACCACTGACCATGTAATCCTAAAGGGACAGGGTTCAGTGGGCGCTGTTGATTTCTTTCTTGGTTCTTGCAATAGATGTTCATTTACCTTCTTAAAGATCGTGGCAAAAAAAAAACTTTTAAAATGACAAAGTTAAAATACATATCGGCACAAATATGGCCTAGACCACCACCTCACCACAACCCTATCATTACCGTTTTCCCCAGGTCTGAGTGCATTAGGGTCCTTGTGATGCGAGTTCAGAGGGAGGAATTATTTCATGGGTGGTGTCATAAATTGAGAATAGACCTAAGATATATTTCATCCCCATTGCTCTGGATACTTCAAATTGAATGTAGAATCTGTCCTGCCTGAGTCCAGTGCCATAGCAGAAGGCAGGTAGGTGAAGGATCAAGCGAAGCAACAACTCTAGTGCCAATGTGCAAATCTACACAGAGGACAGTGTGGGGGCAGTTTATTTACTTGCAGAAAGCACTGATAGGCCCAGTGTTCACACAGCTTACAGCAGGGTCTGACTGGGGCATAAAATTGTCTCGGGCACCAACATGAAAGTGGGGGAGATTTTTGATAAAATGTGATGCAAATTGTACATTTAAAAGAATATTTATTCAGCAACAGTGGTCAAAAATATTAGCCGCATAGTGAAGTCACTCACTAAACAGGCCCACTTTGGCCAAAAAAAGTGCCCCACTTTGACGCAAAATGCTTGTGTGGGCCAGTTTTTTGGGTTTTTGGTTCAGCCATGGGCCTATTACCCTAAAGGCCAGACCATGCCTGGTCTGCAGAGCTAAAGTTGTTTGTGGACCTGCATCAGAAGGGCATCCAGTTCATTCCCCCCTTTGGATTCTGGGATGTGTAGTTCCCCATCTTTCAAATTGGTGGGAAAACTACAAATCCCAGAATTCTAAGCTAAAACAGAACTGGATGGCTATCCGATCCATAATTCCTTGAATCTAAACCTTGGGGAGAGTAATTCGATATGCATGACTTTCACTGGCCGTCCTTTTCTTCACAATTTGCACAGCCAGAGCAAGAGGTGTCCCAATGTGCGTTTGCGCAGTGCAGTAGGACCTTAACTTGCTGAACTAATGGAACATGATGCCGGGCCGGGCTGAATCGATGCATTTCTGCTCCTGCTTGCTGAGTGGTTGCTAAGCAAAGTGCTCCTGGCTCCACTGTTTTGCAAGTCACTGAATTATTATTGTATTGTATTGTATTACATTTGTTTACATACAAACAAAAGGAAAAATAAAATGCTCACTTTCAGTTTAGGCCCTCAGCTCACCCTCGTGACATCCCTGTGGTCTTGTTAATTGCTAATTGCAAATTAAAAAAATCAGGACAATCACCATAGAAGATCTGACCTATAGCGCGGAGCAGCATGACTGTGTGAAAACTTTTAAAATCGGTATGCTGCCTTTCAAATAAATAATGCCTGAAACAAAATAACTTTGTTCTAGTTTGCCGATGAAATCCGGGTATGGTGGAGTCTATGAACTAAGTCTAAGTCTAAGGACAAGTCTTGCCTCTACCCCCTCGCTGCATTGTGCAGCAACGAATACGGACCCCTCCCCCCCATGGCCCTTCAATGGAAAACAACCTCCTTCAGATACTTGGGAATCACTATACATCGAACCCCCAAACTGAACACATCCTCAACATGGTTAGGGCCAAGGACGCCCTGGAGAAATCAATGGACTTCTGGGGGAAAACTGTCGCTCTCTGTGGCAGGGAGGGCTGGCCTCCTCAAAATGGCCCCCCCTCCCTTCTTCAGAGAAATAAATAAACTGTGCAGACGGTTCCTATGGCAGGGAGGCAGACACTACAGAGACCCTACGAAAGGGGAGGCATGAAAATCCCCAACTTTGAACTATACTACTTGGCAAGTCAACTGAAGCATGTAGTGAAGTGGATGGCGGATGAAACCACAACAGACACCCTACTCTTACAACCGGGCCTGCCTCGGCTGCTACTTAGGGACCTACTCTGGGTCCCGACTGCTGCACTGCAAAACAACCCATACCTGGTTAAGCTGGGGACCCAGCTTTGGAGACGTGCCTGCAGGACTGCGAGAGTGAAAGACCCGTACTCTCTTCAAATACCAATAGCAGCAATCATGGCAAATAGACCCTGGGGACAAATGGAAATGCGTATCCAATGGGAGCCCCATGGCGTGGCAACACTGGGGGACCTGATACAAGAACAAGAGACCCTAACGTTCGCTGAACTGAACAAGGCCACGGGACTGCCGACAGGGCAGTTCTTGCGCCATGGAGCTGTGGTGCGGAGAATGGTGGACAGATGGCCGAAGTTACAAACCTGGTAACAGAACACGAGGTCATCGAAACCATGCTAAACGCGGCTGAAGGGGGTCATGAAACCTCACGACTTTATGAGGCACTAACGGAGGGCACGACCAGAAACAAACTCAAATGCAGGGCGAAGTGGGGGAACGAACTGGGCCTAGAATTTGATGACAAGGAATGGGAGAAAATAACCCACTATCACAAAAAGATCTCCAGGAATACCCACTTGCAACTCATTCAGTTTTACATAACTAATACAGCATATCTCACGCCAGAAGCCATCTCAAGGTTCGGGGGAGCGGGGATTCAGGTATGCCCCAAATGTAACGATGTTCTGGGTATCTCCAGTGATATGGGAGTTTTGGACGCAAGTTGCGGCAAAAGTGGCAGTGGCGGGCATCGACGTGGAGGAGCAAACACCGGCGGCTTGCATCTTAGGCAGATACAAACGAAGCAGGAAAAACAAGCCTTTAAATAAGCTCAAGGACCTAATATACATAACAGCAAAAAGACGCATAGCCATGGGATGGAGTAGCCCGAAAAACCCAAGCGTGGCACAGTGGTGGGGCGACCTCCTGAGGTGGGGGACAGCTGAAACCGGAGCATGGGAGACTGCGCTACAGGAACAGAGGCTGGACACCAGCGGAGACCTGCACCGATGGGTGGCGCTGACAGTGCCTTTGCTCCATCCCTGCACGGAGGACACTACCTCAGACGACCCAGGCAGCCCAAGCTCGAAAACTGGCACAGCGAGGTCTGAGGAACAAACTGTGGCCTTGGGGGGGAGGGGCAGGAGTGAGGGGAGGGAAATCAATGATGAGCGTATTATGATTGTTGCATTGATAATGTTGGAAGCTTGGTATAAACCAATAAAGAAATTCAAAAAAAGAAAAGTTTGTTATAATTGCACAGGTCCTGTAGTGTACAATAGCAGGGAAGCATGATGTTTTCTGTTTGTGCGCAGCAATGCCAAGCACACTAGAGTGGCTGGAGAAGAATTTTTCTCATGAAGAAATAGGTGAGGACGATAACCCCATTGCTACCCGCTGCAGTGTGAAAAGGGAAAGAGTTACTGCAAGGCAAGCACTATTTCCCGCATGACAAAATGAGTGACAATAGTAACCCCATAGATAGGGAACTCAGTGTGAAAAGTAACACAATTACAATATACTGCTTCATGCATACCAAACACATTTGTTTGTCTTTAACAGAACATGCGGGAATACAAAGGAGTACACCAGAAGCAGCACCTTTTCCACAGCAACATACGGCCACAGAAACTGATGCAAACACTGTAAATATAAAAGTAGACTACCTGGATGCCAAAATGGATGACTTGCTGAACAATTTTGTGTCTTGAAACATTTTGTAGAACAACATATTATGGAGAAAATAAGATACCACTGCCCCACCTGCACATGCCCCCCTTCCCCATTACCCAGCCCTCCATTCCCTCAAATTGCGTGTCATGAGAAACGCTTAGATGACACCTCAATCCCTTCTTCCTCTCACTACCAACTTGGAGAAATGCCGAAATCCCTGGTATATGTATCTGTTTCTGGTCCCCCTTCCCTTTCCGAATAGTGGCTATGAAAGTGTGCTAATAAAGGTTGATGTGTAAATTGTTACTGAATTTATATGTGCCTTTTCCTTTGTTTTAAGAAGCGCATTGTAACTTTGATGTCATTTTTTTAGGCATGGGTGTTGGTCTTAGTAGTGCACAGTGGTTGCACAAGGTATGGTTGCTTAGCTTACCATAACTGGCGAATTTCTGGGGTTTTTCGTTTGTACTTGTAACCATAATATGGATAGGTTGTTATTAGTGCAAAGTAACTATAATGTCCTTTGCAAATAGTTGTACTGAATTTGATAGGTTTTTCTTACGGCAACTTAACCATAACGTCCCTTTACCAAAGTGTGTGTGTGTATATATATATATATATATATATAAAAATGTATACATATATACATATATATATATTTTTTTTTTTACTGGGCCTGCGGTAGCGGCCCAGTAGTTATGGTTAAGTTGCTGCTCATCTCATAGGAAGAGCACTTTTTGGGCGGCTTATAACTTTGCTCCCTCTGGATGAATCCTCACCAAACTTTGCAAAAAAAGTATATGACCGGCTCTGAATTTCTTTTGCAAAGGTTGGTGAGGTTTGGTGAAGGGGGGGGGGGCAAAGTTATAGGGGGGTCCCAAAATTTCATTTTTTTGTCATATACTGAATGGACAAAAACTTTGCTCACGCCTACAGCCAAAACCGCTGGACGGATTTTCACCAAATTTGCAGCAGGGGCGGCGGCTTGATCTCGAAAGCGTGCTTTTGTAAATTTGGTGGAAATCCGTCCAGTAGTTTTTTTAAAACAACAAAAAAGTGGGTGCAAAAAAATGTGTGATATCTGGGTCCGTTCCGCGGACACACTTCCCTGTTTGCTCCGCGGACAGGATGCTGATTGGTCAATGGACGTGCGTCATGTCCGCGGACAGGCAACGTGTTCGCTGATTTGTTGGAGTGAAGAGTGAGGAGCATCACATTTTCTTGATGCACCCACCATGTTGAATCCACGGACAGCGCGGCGTGGAACAGAGAATTCAATTTTGGGGAATGTGCTGGTGTGGAAGAATGGCTGCAGAGGGTGGGGGAGTGAGAGATGGATGAAATGCTGTATTTGTTTAGGTGGAAGAAGGCTGTGATGTGATCGCTGTGTCCGCGGTCACCGCGGATGTCGCGGACATCTAGGTCTTGTTCATGCTCCCACTGGCTCTTTCTTTTGCTGCCCTTTCATAAGCATTGTTTCTCTTGGCCGGCATCACCTCTTCCCCTAGATTGTGTTTTGAATCTTTATTGTTATGAGTTCTCACTCATTGGCCAAACAGGGCAGTGCCGTACATCTAGTCAGTCTCTTTCTCACTCTCTCACTCACATACACACACACACATACACACACTCTCTCTCTCATTCTCTCACACACAGACATTCTCTTTCACTTTCTCTTACAGACACACACACTTGTCACGTCTCCTTTCTATTGTTATTTGTTTGTGTGTAGGAGCCGAGTCTCCTTTCTGTTGCCCGTGTTTCAGCGGGGTGCGACCTACGTGTTAGTTGTGGGCTGGTCTACCGCCCAGCACATCAGTTCAAGTTGGAATTGTTAAAGAGTCGAACGCACGTCACATAGACTCCGTGATTTATTGAAGGCCTTATTACATTGCGGCCTTTGTTGAATGTATGCAGTGTAACCTTAACAACACTGTCTGTCTCTTTCTCTCTCACCCTCCAGCTTTTACTTCAATGAATTGGGGGGGGGCAGAGGTGAGGTACATAGGCTCCAGAGCTTGAGCTCTCAGTTCTGATAAGTTAAAGAAGTTTCATACTGGCAAACCATTGACTGCACTAATGGGTATTTTATTATGTTCTGATGTATTGGTTTTGGGGAGTTAGTTGAGTATTGGGTGGAGAGGGCATGCATTGAAGAGTCTTTGCATTGGCTGCAAGTACTTTATTAGTATTGCAAGTGAAGTGGATAGGGTTTGAGGTGGTTGTGTTATGTTTTTGGGTTGTGGTGAGTTGGCAAGTGTTTGCTTGCAGGGTGTGTTATGCTGCGGTGGTTGTGCATGCACCCAAGACTCTAGGCCCTGGCCACAACCACCGCAGCATAACACACCCATGCAAGCAAAGATTTTGACTGCGGTATGTGGGCTGCATAGGGGGTATGTTTTCAAAAGTTTGTGTATTGGTTGCCAGTAGCGTAATAGTATTTATAGGGCAGTGGACATGGTGGGTGGTAGTTGGTTTGTTGGCCTGTGTTTAGAATGTTGGTATCTAAGACTCTAGGCATTTTGGGTTGTAGTTAGTGGTCAGGTGTCCACTTGCATGGGTATGTTATGTTGATGTGGTTGTGATCCCAATCATTGTATATTTACTGTTTGCTATGTTGAGGCTGTATGCAGTGTTTTGTCACGCAATGCACCCAAGACTGTAGGCACTGGTCACAACCATTGCAGTACAAGACACCCATGCAAGCAAGAATTTTGGGTTGTGGTGAGTGGTTATGTGTTTGCTTGTATGGGTGTGTTATGTTGCAGTGTTTGAGACTCCAATCATTGTATACTTGCTGTTTGCTTTGTTGATGTATGTTGTTTTTTCATGGTTTGAGAAATTGGAGCAGACATTGTTTTATCATTCTCTGTGATAATAGAAAATATCACATGTTAGTTAATGTAGTTTGTAATGATTTATTGCATTTCATAGCAGACATTTCTGTACTTTGTCAACACTATGCTTTAAACCAGTGTACTGTGCTATTTGCCCAGTTCCTGTGTTTTTTCGTAAAATCATTGGGTCAGTGGGATAAAAAATCCATGATATTTAAAAAAAAAAACCATGGTACAATATTTTTCGTTGGTTGATTTTAGTAGGAAGAATTGAATAGGTGTATAGTTTTTATTTCTTGTTGCATTTAAGCTGTATTGTTTTATCTGTTTGGTTGTTGCATAATTTTGGGGCAGTTAGATACCTCTTGGCGTATTCTAACTGTTGAAAGTTTTGAAGTTGTTGAGATTATTCTATACGTAATAAGTGTTGTAGGGTTTCCTTAGAAAAATGTATATTGCAGTTGTCTGGTTGTAGTTAGATACCGGTTGGTGTATTCTGTTTATAGTTTTTCACGGTTAGATAGCTGTTGTTCTATTCTATTAGTTTGTGGATTTAAAGGTTGTTGAGGACATTTTGTAGATGTTTATACACAGGTTAGTGAATACATTTTGGTCTTAAGAATATGAAGTAAGCATTTACAAGATTTGCTGGTAATGTTTGTTTTAGAGTAATGGAAGTATCATTACATTCAAACCATCCACATTTCTTTTTTATGTATGCAGTGTAGCGACCTACATTGGTTGTGGCTGCTTTGTGGTAGATTATGCCTACTGTTGTGAAGGTTTTCTTTCCAAGTGATACTTGTCCATGTGTGAATCCAGTCAGCTTTCAGTTGTTTTTGGAACCATCTGCATTGTAACGTAAAAGCATTACTATTACGCATTCACTATGTGATTGTATTTGTAAAGTGGAACGATTATCAGAATTGTAAATAGTACATCATCTGCCATGGTTTGCATTTTGTACAAGTTGCTGAAATGGAATGGATTCACAGTTAGGTCTGGATACATACACGAAGCATTCATTAGGGATTTGTTCCTGTGCCACATGGTTGCAGAGAGTGCATGTAGGTTTCCATATGTATGAAATCTGGAAGATTTCATTTATAGGTATGTCATTACAAATTCTTGTGGATCTGACCATTCCAGCGCAGTAGTCCAATTCCTGCCTTATTCCAGAAACACTGCAAGTGTTGTCAGGATTGTTGGTTGCATTTCTGTGAAGAACTAACATTTGCAAACAATTGATCTGTCCCGTTTAAGTAAATGTTTTCAATAATTGGTGACAATTGCAATAGAATATTGATTGCTACATTTGCATAGCAATTTACACCAGTTGTATTTGAAAATTTGAATGGACCAGACAGTTCTATGTCTAAGACATTTATTGGAACTGTTCGTTGTTTCTTTGAAGATGTAGTTGGTTTGGTTTCTGTAGTAGATCCTTCTTTGGTTGTGGTCATTGATGAAGTATTAGCTTCTTTTAATTTCTTTGGAGGTATGGTTGTTAGATCCTGTATAATTTGAGTCTTTACTAGTTTTCTTTTGCAAACTTTTGCTTTTTGAGGAACAGGATCGGTTTTGAGATGGGGTGCGTAGAGTGCACGTAGTGTTATTCTAGAATGCAAGGAATATCAGCATTTCCTTTACTTGCATCAAAGTTGACTAGAAATAGTCCTTCAAGTGTACACAGGCGTAATAGTGCTACATAGCTCATGCCTTCTTTAAACACTGTGCTGCGAATATCTATCAATACTTGATCTAGGGTAAGACCTTGTGATTTATGAATGGTGATTGCTTATGCAGGAGATAGAGAAAATTGTTTTCTGCGTAGATACATGTCTTTCAAAAGAAGGAATCGGGCTGTTGAGCGTCTTATCCTTTTAACTTCTGATAGTGAATATTGACAAACTGAAAGTTGTCACATGGGTATGTTTGAAAGCCACCAACTGTATCAAGTGCTCCATTAACTAGTCCTTGCTCCACGTCAAGGTTACGTTTGAGCATTACTCTACAGTTTAAAGATAATTGTAATGTTTTCTCTAAACAAGCTTCGTTAGAGATATAGTTTTCTAAGGTATTTAGTCGTGCTGTGGCTTGTTCACACATGGGTAGTGTTATACCATGCACGTCCAGTTTGTCTGTGGAGCAAATTTGAACTATTGGTTGCATTTCTTTTTTCGACAAAAAGGGATGGGTGTCCCCTATACCATGGACCAGGGGAGAAAATTACATAAAGAAAAAAAGTGCTAAGTGCCAAAGTGCTAAGGCACTTTTTTCGCCTTTAGTACTTGTTGCAAAAGCATCTCCATCATTCAATGAAATATATTAACACAGATGGGCATGCATGATTCCAATTAGTAATAGATACTTTCTCAACAATTTTGATACAACTATTTTGCATTACTATTGAATTCAATGATTTTTAAGGTTGATATTATGTGAATGTATTATACAATTTTATAATGTTTTTTGATTAATATTAAAATATGATGTAACTGGTTACCTGACTGAACCTCTCCTTTCTCCACATCTTTCTTAGTTCATGAGTACTTAAACAATCCAAGTATTTTCCCATGTGACCTCCCCCCTTTGGTTCTTTATGCATTGCTTTTTTCAACATTGTTTCATTGAATTGTGCACAGCTTGCAAGAGTTTGGATCAAGGACATACAGTTTACATTTGTATGTCCTAATTGTTCCATGACATCGGTAGCACCTGAGTTATGACCGTATAGGTCATGGATGCATCTGGTGTTCAAGATACTCTGTGCTTCTTTAGATAGAACACCAATCCAAATACTTTTCAAAATGTTGGCATAGGTGAGGTCTGCAGGCTGACGCATGCTTTCAGTTAATTCTTTGCATTGAAAATGTTGCCAAAGATTGACATTTCCTATGCTGCCAAGAGTTTTACGGCATAGTTTGTGCCCTAAGGTTTTAAAAATAGGTTCCCCTTTGACTGGTGTTAATTGAAGAAGATCTCCGAAAACGATAATGTTTTTTCCTCCAAAGAGCTCTTCATAGTCTGTCTTGAGGGCCTCTTGTAATCTGAGGTGAATCAAAGCCAACAGTAGGTTGGAGAGCATGCTCACCTCATCTATTAGTAGCATTTTCATTTGTTTCAAAACTCTGCATAGTTCCATTGCAGCTTCTGGAGAAAGTTTGTAGTAGTCTAATTTGTTTTGGTGTTCTACTGGAAGTAGTAGTAATCGGTGTAAAATGACACTGCCTATGTTGTAGGTAGCTAAACTTGTTGGGGCAGTTACAACAGCTGACAGTTTGTTGTTTGTCAATTGTTGGAGGAACATGCTGATGATTTTTATTAAGAATGTTTTCCCTGAACCAGCTTGACCACTCACATATATCAGTATATGTTTGTAGTGTTGGCAGGTACAAGTTTTAGTTTCGTGCTGCATACCATGTTCAATTTGTTTTGTTATTTCTAGGAAAATGCTGTGCTGTTCATTGTTTAATTGTGATTTGAGTGTAGCAAAGTCTTCTGTAGACTCGTCATACTGTTACACAGTGTTTTCTACTTCAGGCATGGCTAATTCAGCCTCATTTGCTATGAGTGGTTGTCCAAGTGGTTCCTTGCTTCCTGTTAGATAAGGTTAACTGCTGTCTGGAGTGTCTATATTTAGTTGTGCTTGGAGTTCTTCTTGTTGTTGCTGTTCATTGTTTAACATTGTTTTGTATTGTGAAAGGTTTATGTCTGTTATAGTGCTTGCATTTGCTTTGAAAGCATCTTTATAGGAGACATGGGTATCTTATAAATCTTCTTTTCTCCATGGTTTAAAAAGTTGTACAGAGACATGTAATATAGTTCTTTATGTTGAGGAGTTTTTAATGACAATTTCATATGATTAATTAAGCTTTGTTTGGTAAGTTTCACTAGGCTGCCTTCACAATTTTCGACTTTGTATCTACCTTTCTTCTCATCTGGTTTAATATTATTTTGGTATGTGAAGTTTTGGGCTATGTGGTATAGACACATGGTTTCCAAAGGGGTACTCCTGTTTGGGTAGTATGTGTCTATTAAATTGTTTTTCAAAATGTCTTGGCTGTTGGGATCATTTTTGGCAATTGTTTTTATGTCTTCATATGATTTAAGAACTCGTTTTCTGAATTTGACAGGTCCAAGGCTTAGCTATACTATGTTTTCAGATTTTCCATACAACGCAGTACCGGTTAAATGGTCTGTGGCTTCATAGCAGCCACATTCTCTATGGGAGAGCATTTTTATGCCTAAGCTGTACAATTTCTGTGACAGTGTTTTGTCAGATGATATGTCGTCCCAGAGGTCTTTGAGCTTAGTTTTTTCTGCTTTGGTTAAGTAGGCTGTGACATGTCGTGCAACTGCAGGGGAATTGTCTGCAATATATTGCACATCTATTTGCATTCCACAGGAGGGCAATGATTGCATTGTAATCATTGATATACTTTGATCCTTCTGTTCTTTTTATGCAGTAAGTGTTCTTAGGTGATTTACATTTGGCACTATGTCTAACTGAAGAATGAAGTTGTTCACTTGTCCTGTTGATGAAACTGGTCTAGGGAAACCAAAGCTACATTTGGTGTAGTATATCCCTTTGTTTTTATATTTGCGCCGACAATACTTCCCACACTTGTGTCTTTGAAATTGTAAAATGTGTGCATTTAGGTCACTATGTGTGTTAAGGGATTTCACAAATGACATATTTCTAAATGAATTGCAAAACGGTGGCATCACTGTCTTGACCAAATTTAGGAACATCTTTAATCCACAAAAGCATTTGGATGTGTGGTGCTCCTCTGGCTTGGTATTCTTTTCTCCAAATGAAGTGTTGCACTTCTCCCAGGGGAGGCACTGTTTTATTATAAATGAAGTGTAGCGTGGCAATAAAACGATGATTGAAATATCTTGATACATTTACGGGATCTAGAGAGCAGAGTTGTTCTGGTGTTTTCATATCTATATTTGTTTTGTTTTTGTTTGCTATGCGTATTCTGCACAACTTAGGGGGTAATTCATAGAATTTAGCGCACAAGTGGCGCACTCGGCTGGCGCACAGTGTGCGCGTGCGAATCCCTGCGCCAGCCGCATGCGCCAAAACCCATTTCCGCGCACAGCGTATTCATGGATTTCAGCTACCAAAACCAGCCGTGGCGCACAGTGGCGCAGCGACCCTGCAGCAGCGCCAGTTACGCCCCCAAGAACGCCTCTCGCGCAGGGAAAAGCCATCAAAATCCCAATCCAGCGCAAAGGGCTGCGCTAACCCTGTACCAGCACGGCAAGCGGGCTACGTGTATCACTGGGGTGCACGGGAAGTACCTCACATCATTTCAGCTGGGTACGTGTATTTCAGGGATGCGCTTGAAGTTCCACACGCGATTCCATCAGGGTATGTGTACATCAGGGGTGCGCGGGAAGTTCCACACGCGAATGTCCTGGCTACGTGTATTTCGGGGTGCGCGGGAAGTTCCACACGCGATATCAGCAGGGTATGTGTATTCCAGGGGTGCGCTGGAAGTTCCACACGCGAATGTCCTGGCTACGTGTATCTTGGGGTGCGCAGGAAGTTTCACACGCGATATCAGCAGGGTACATGTATATCAGGGGTGCGTGGGATGTTCCACACGCGAATGTCCTTGCTATGTGTATTTCGGGGTGCATGGGAAGTTTCACACGCGAATGTCCTGGGTAGGTGTATCTTGGGGTGCACGGGAAGTTTCACACGCAAAATCAGCAGGGTACATGTATATCAGGGGTGCGCAGGAAGTTCCACACGCGATTCCATCAGGGTACGTGTACATCAGGGGTGTGTGGGAATTTTCACACGTGAATTCAGCAGGGTACGTGTATATCAGGGGTGCACGGGAAGTTCCACACGCGAATGTCCTGGCTACGTGTATTTCGGAGGTGCGCGGGAAGTTCCACACACGATATCAGCAGGGTACATGTATTCCAGGGGTGCGCTGGAAGTTCCACACGCGATATCAGCAGGGTACGTGTATTCCAGGGGTGCGCTGGAAGTTCCACACACGATATCTGCAGGGTACGTGTATTACAGGGGTGCGCGGGGAGCACCACAGGTGAATTGCACGTGTGGGTCCTCCCAGGTGTTCCCTCTACACCCTCCATGGCCCCTGCAGGTGGCCCACACCACAGGGGCCTACCCTGCACATGTCCTGCAGGCACCCCATCCACCATGGCCATGCCCCCCAGCCAACCCACATGTCAACTTGCACTGCTGCCCACCCACGCATGTCCCCCTGCACCCCCAACCACCAGGGGCAGTCTCCACCAGGCCCCCATCCATGTCCAACTCATGTTCCCCTGCACCCCCACCCCCCGGCACTGTGGGGCACCTGCCAGCAGGCCCCCACCCATGTCCAACTCATGTTCCCCTGCACCCCCACCCCCTGGCACTGTGGGGCACCTGCCAGCAGGCCCCCACCCATGTCCAACTCATGGTCCACTGCACCCCCACCCCCCAGCACTGTGGGGCACCTGCCAGCAGGCCCCCACCCATGTCCAACTCATGTTCCCCTGCACCCCCACCCCCCAGCAGTGCAGGGGCAGCCTCCACCAGGCCCCCACTCATGTCCCCTATCACCCCCACCCCCCAGCAGTTCAGGGGCAGCCTCCACCAGGCCCCCACTCATGTCCCCTATCACCCCCACCCCCCAGCCACAAGGGGCAGCCTCCACCATGCCCCCACCCATGTCCAACTCATGTTTCCCTGCACCCCCAGCACTGTGGTGCACCTGCCAGCAGGCCCCCACCCATGTCCAACTCATGTTCCCCTGCACCCCCACCCCCCAGCAGTGCAGGGGCAGCCTCCACCAGGCCCCCACTCATGTCCCCTATCACCCCCACCCCCCAGCACTGTGGGGCACCTACAACAGGCCCCCACTCCTGTCCCCTATCACCCCCACACCCCAGCACTGTGGGGCACCTGCCAGCAGGCCCCCACCCATGTCCAACTCATGTTCCCCTGCACCCCCACCCCCCAGCACTGTGGGGCACCTGCCAGCAGGCCCCCACCCATGTCTAACTCATGTTCCCCTGCACCCCCACCCCCCAGCAGTGCAGGGGCAGCCTCCACCAGGCCCCCACTCATGTCCCCTATCAACCCCACCCCCCAGCACTGTGGGGCACCTACAACAGCCCCCCACTCCTGTCCCCTATCACCCCCACACCCCAGCACTGTGGGGCACCTGCCAGCAGGCCCCCACCCATGTCCAACTCATGTTCCCCTGCACCCCCACCCCCCAGCACTGTGGGGCACCTGCCAGCAGGCCCCCACCCATGTCTAACTCATGTTCCCCTGCACCCCCACCCCCCAGCAGTGCAGGGGCAGCCTCCACCAGGCCCCCACCCATGTCCAACTCATGTTCCCCTGCACCCCCACCCCCCAGCAGTGCAGGGGCAGCCTCCACCAGGCCCCCACTCATGTCCCCTATCACCCCCACCCCCCAGCATTGTGGGGCACCTGCCAGCAGGCCCCCACCCATGTCCAACTCATGTTACCCTGCACCCCCACCCCCCAGCAGTGCAGGGGCAGCCTCCACCAGGCCCCCACTCATGTCCAACTCATGTTCCCCTGCACCCCCAGCCCCCAGCAGTGCAGGGGCAGCCTCCACCAGGCCCCCACTCATGTCCCCTATCACCCCCACCTCCCAGCAGTGCAGGGGAAGCCCCCACCAGGCCCCCACTCATGTCCCCTATCACCCCCACCCCCCAGCCACCAGGGGCAGCCTCCACCAGGCCCCCACCCATGTCCAACTCATGTTCCCCTGCACCCCCACCCCCCAGCACTGTGGGGCACCTGCCAGCAGGCCCCCACCCATGTCCAACTCATGTTCCCCAGCCAACATGTCATCACAATCTAGATCCCTGGTCCCTATGGTCAGCCTCCAAATGCAAAACACCCACCAGTGTATTGCATCCACCCACTCAGAAATGGCAATAACATGACAGAACACCAATTGCAAGTTTGGAAACAAACACATGTCCCTCACATACACCCAATGGTTGTCAGTGAATCTCAAAACCCATATCATGATATGCATTAAACCAATGAGATGATACTACACATTGAAGTTCGATCAAAAAATATGTATTAAAGGAAACATAAATTGAATCAAAAATAAAGAAACAGAAATGGGAATGTACAAAAATGAAAAGAAGCATGTCCGTGAAAAAAAGCAAAACCAAAAATCATAATCCAAAGGAATGGTGTCCAAAGTCACAGTCCACAAAAGAAAATCCAATGGAAAATTATAATTGAAAGCCATTGCTACATGGGTAAATTGTGAAATAAAAAGAAAATCCAACAGTGAACTATGTACAGACGAACAAGCCAGGGTCCATTATCCCAACAAAAGAAATGAAACCTATCTAACAACACTAACTAATAAAAAAAAACTATATACAAAAATGTGGCCCATTGTCCAAAAGGTCCAAAATAAATTAAAAAACAAAGGAAACCTAACACTAACTACATAACTATGTACAAGGGCAGCGGGCTAGTCTGACGGCTCACTTTTGGATGTCCCGGGCCAGGGCATCATCAAACTCCTGCTCAATGTCCCGGAGGCAGTCCTCCTCCATGGCCCCGAGGGTCCGCAGGGCCGTTGACGTGTCCACCTCCAACCCCCTGCGGATTGCCTCGAGGCACTTGGCCCGCCTCAGGGCCCTCCGCATGGAGTTCTCTGCCCTGACATTGTGAGCCGTGCCTCTTCCGCCCGCTGCCGCTCCGCATCTATGGCGTGGCCCAACCGCTGCCACGCGGAAGACACTCTGTCCTGGGTCCTCCTGCCCTCCGGCCGATGCCTTCCCCTCCGATGTTGAAGGCCCCGAGCCTTCATGGCTCCCACCACGTTGCTGCTGCTGCTGTGCCTCTGCCCGTGCACTGCCTCCTGCTGCCTGCACATCCTCCGCCGGCTTGGGTGCAGTCGTTGATGTGGCCACCCCTGCTGGACGTCCGACTCCCGACTGTGGCAGGGATGCCTCCTCCACCAGCCTGGCCGCACTGTCAGAGGCAGCTCCACAGGGCACCCAGGTGACTGATGGGTGGGAAGATGGCACAGAGGACGACTGGCGCATAGGGGGTTCAGTTGAGGAGGGGGTCGTAGCAAGCCCCATTAAACGGAGGAATCCGGCCTGGGTGACCTGTCCCAGTAGGCCGACGCGGTCAACGAGCCATTCGAGATGACGTGCAGTCTCCTCATGAAAAGACTGCAGGTCACCTCGCATGGCCCGTTGACGCAACGCCACACCAGTCAGGACAGGCTCAACCCCGACCCGGATAGCCACGTCCGCAGGCAGAGGAAGGCCAGTCGTTAGCTCATCCCCTGCCTGAAAACGGGTCTGGACGTAGGCATCCCTGCTGGTGCAAGATGATGCAGGGACAGGATCAGGGACAGGATTGCACACAGGCACCTCCGCGGCGGCCTGTGCTGCCTCCTGTCCCTGGTCCTGCACTGCACCACTAGCACCAGTGGGATCCCCACCTCCAGACCCCGTCTCTGTTGCTTGCACGGCCTCCTCCTCCACCAAACCCCTCACCAACCTGGATGACTCCGTGCCATCTTCCCCGTTGGGCCCTGTGCTGCCCCTTCTGCTGCCGAGGAGTCCAACTCCAACCTCCGCCTCTTGGACCTCCCCCCGGCAGCTGCGGCCTAGGACGCGGCACCGGACTCCTCACTCCCCGACGAGATGACAACATGGGAGGGGAGCCGGGCCTTGCGTCTCCGGCTGGCGGTGGGATCCCCGCCGCTGTGCTCCACAGCACCTTCTCCGCCCTCTTCATCAGTTGACGCTGCAGACAGGGAGAAATAAAACACAGGCATCAGGGCACTGTACAATGGACACATACACACATGACAGTTGTACATGAGTGGCATTGGCAAACCTCAGACATGCCATCACAATCCCCAACACACATGTCATTTCAACTTGCACACATGAGCCATACCACAGCCATATCGCAACTGCCAGCACCATCCATACACATACAACATCATGAGCAGGCAAAGCTGAGCCAGACATCACATGCAACACAGGAAGTGCACTACACATGTACACACACCACCACACTTGCATGCATGTGCACACCTCTGCCAAGTGTCGCAGTGTTCATATGGGCATCCATGTCACATCTGCCAATCAGGCTTCCACATCCCGCTGTCACATGCATCCATGTTGCATCACTGTTGCACCCTTGTCAAATACACACAAATGCACATGTACACAGTGCTGATACATGCAGCTGAAAACAACATACATGCGTGACATCACGAACATGTCTACTTACATACACATTCATCCAAACATGTGTGCCCACACAATTGCATTTGGCATGCAAGCCTACACACACAAGCACCATCCATGTCTCACACATTACAGCCCTCGCATGTGTTAGCCTCACGGCCCTGTACACCCCCACCCATACTCGACCCCATACAAACAGATGTGCAACCTGCACACTACTGAAAGATCACCACACGCACAGCTCACAATCATGATGCATGTACACTTACCGCTCGAATCCAGACGGGTCTGCCTCTCAAGGACCTGGACGTGGAGCGCTGGGGATATGCATTCCAGGACCCTCATCTGATCTTCCGACAAGTGGCCCCGGCGCCCCTTAGCATCCGCTGCCTTCAAGAGGCGCGGGGCCTTGTTCAGGGTCCTGGACCTGAAGTCCTCCCAGCGCTTCGTGACATGTTGTAAGTCGCGGACTGCCACCCCCTCCGCGTTGATGGCAGTCACGATGTCAGTCCAGATCCGAGTCCGTCCATCCTTGTCGGCGCGGGAACTTCCGAAGAGGGCATCATACTGCCCCAGGACTTGCTCCACCAGGACACCAACTTCCCTGGCACTGAAGCTGGTTCCCCTCTGCCTCTCTGGCCGGGGGTTGTCAGTGGTGCCAGATGTTGCAGTGCCCGACATGACAACCCCAGAGGCAGGAGTGGGTGGGCAACTGGGTCCTGGGGCTGGGCTGTGGAGCGATGGTATCCCAGTCGGGAGTCTTCGGTTCCAGCAGGGGTGGTCACAGCAACAGCACCCCTGGCTGATGTGCAGGCACCAAATGGCAGGGCACGTGGGCAGCAGGCAGTCAGGCAGCAGCAGATGGCAGGTGGGAGCGTGCTCGGGGCTCTGGGGGGCAGTAATTCGGCCTTCTGGGCAGGAGCGTGGTCTTCCGTGTGCTTACGCATGGCCAGCTTGATACGGAGTGATTTGGCACGTGAACATTCTGCACGTCAGCGTGTAATTCGAGGAAAGGCCCTTAGCACGTAAGCGCGTCTGCACGCATACGCAATTTCATTGGACAGAAGGCCCCTCAAGCGCCCCTGTGACATGACGCGCACCGACGTGCATGGGCATTTCAGCGTGCGTGAAAAACTGCACGTCCGCGTGTAATACGAGGAAAGGGCCCATGCGCGTAAGTGACGTGACGCGCGCGTGCGTTTCCCTCAGCACGGGTTAAAGGTGAGCGGGCCCAGCAGTTCGCTGTACGTGCCTTTCGTGGAGACCGACGTGTGTTGCTGCTTCCTGTTGTTTCGCCTGCCATCACAACTTCACAGCTATCAAGGACGTATCTCTTCTTTTGGCGGGGGGAATTGGCTACGCGTGTTTTTCTGCATCGCACTAGTCAGACGGTGAGTCGCACACGCTCTTTTTCCCACTGCGGGTGCCCCTGTGTATCCCACCCATTTTCGATGTCATAGTAGCCTGCGTGTCCCACGCTTTATTCGTGTTACTGGGTGCCACCGCGTACTGCGGGAGGTTGAATCCACGTACATAGGCTGCAGGGTTGCGTGCACGGTTTTACTGCAGTTTTGGGGTGCCTGAGCGTTGCGTGACCCGTCACTACATCACCGGGGTCACATACAGCCTTGCAGGTGCAGGGGGGCTGTTAACATCTTGCTTCCCACCCCCTTCACCCCAATTGCCCAGGTCAATTGTGGTGTACTCCTCCCATGGCACCACTCCATCTGTGCCGGCACTACTACATCTGTGCCATGGTTGGGAGGCCACCAAAGGTGAGGGGCGCCTCAGCTGGGCGTCCTCCTCGTGGCGGGCGTGGTCGGGGACGTGGCCGTGGTGACCAGGGAGTAGGGGGACTCCAGGGTGTCCAGGGCTGCCACAGAGGGGGAAGAGGCAGGGGTGCGCCACTTGAGCACAATGTTGTGCCATGTGTCGGTGCAGTCATGCCACCACCCTCTGTGGTTCCGGGGGATGCAGCTTATGCATCTGGCACTGGCGCCCGTGTGACCCGGCAGTCCGTTCCATCGACTGCCACGGGCCCAAGGGTAGTGGTAGCTGCAGGTGCAGCTGTGGACACCGCCACCCAGGCTCGGGGTCTGCCAGTGCAGGCTGCGTTGGCACTTGAGGAGCCGTTGGTAGATCTCCAACAGGCCAGGAGGGAAACCATAGGGGCAGGCCGGGCTTCTCAGACCAAGACACGTGTCCCTGGGGCAGTCATGTCATCTGCTGCCCCGAACAGCCGGGTGTTGGCAAGTGCAGGGGCAGATGCACCCAACAGCACCCCGGTTGTGAGTCTGCCAACCAGGACCGTTGCGGTCAATTACCCTGCCACAGCTGATGTTGCTGCGCAGGGTCCATTAGTGGGCACCCAGCTGCCACTGACACAAGTCAGGCCTTTGGTCATCCCTCCACCTGCCACTCCCTTGGCTCAATCCACCGAACCCACTGGGCATACTGGTCAGGGCGGCATTAGCCAGCCAGGGTCTGCGCCACAGTCCAAGAGGAGGAAGGATGCACCTGCAGCAGCGGCTGCGACCCCACACACAGCCACGACCTCCTGCACGTCGAGGAAGAAGCCTTTCTGTAAGCAAGAACTGGACTTCCTCGTGGACTACGTGCGGGGCCACAGCCGTGACATGCGAGTGGGTGCCAATAGTCGGACTACGGCTGCCCAACGTGACACCCACTGGAAGCATGTTGCGGAACATGTCAGTTCATTCGGCCATGAGGTGCGTACGGCGCAAGAGTGCAAAAAGCGTTCGAATGACATCAAACGCAGCACTAAGGCTAAGAGTGCCTCTAATTACAACTTGACTCTGGTGAGTGGCGGTGGGCCTGCACCAGAGGAGGAAGAGCTCACTCCGCATTAGGCACTTGTTGCGGAGTTCATACCACCTGAATTGGTCGAAGGAGTGGGAGAGATGCTGGACTTTGATGCCCAGTCCAGTGAGTGTTGATGCGTGTTTGTTGAGGACGTGTGTGTTTCACTTGTGGGATGTGTTGTGCATGATTGCCGCTACATGTGACGTGTACATGGTTCTGATGTGTAAGTAATGCAATGCTTCCATCATGCATGTCTCCTCTGCCTGCATGCGGGGACTCCATGTAGGCATGCTCCCTTGCCCATCCTCCGCCACTCTGCACCCCAGTTCCACCTTTGCACGGGTGTTCTTCAATCCTGCCAATGTATACTTTCTTGTTCATGCGTCCTGTGTAGATGCTAACTTCCAGTGTAGAATCTGCCAAACATATGCCGTGTGGTACAGCCTTAGTACTTGATGCAGGGTATCTGACTTGTACTGTGCATAGGTCAGATGTCCCGCAGGGACATGAGTGCCCATTGATGCTCCATGTGCATTGCACGCATGCCCCTATGTGTCCTTGACTGGATGATCACTGTAATACAAGTCCTTGGTTACATACATTGCCTGCCATCTCATCAGCCTTCCCATGTCAACTGTGGCTCAGTCCTGCGTTACACACATGTTTAGGGTCTGACAATCTGTGTGGCTCACAGGCCTCAGCCTGTTCAATGGCCAATGACTCTGTCCAACTGTTGTTGTGTCTTCTTCACACATGGGCGGAATCCAGAGTTTTCATCATGTGTCCTGCTTACTGTCCCAGCATCATTTGCAGTGTTGTCACTTGAATCACATTAAGCTGTTGATGCCAGTCAACACTGCCTGTCAATACACAGGTGTATGGTCAGCCTTTTGATACCATGCTAGGCATCCCTGCTTTGGTACTGGGGTGGAGGGGTACTTGGCTTCTAGATATGGTACACATTGAATGCACAATGCACGTGATGTCTGAATTTGAAATTGCACTGCCTTCACATTTCCTGGCACACACCATGGAGTCCTTGTACATGTAGGTAGTGAGTGGCGTACACATTTTCTGCACTGCATAGACCCACTTCCATGTAAACTGCCACCTTTCAACAGGTCTGATCACAGAAGCAATTCAAAGTTGACGCAGCATGCATGCCAGGTTATATGTTGTGTGTCACATGTCTGCCTGATGCGTTTGCTGTCGGTGTGTGTGTGTGTTGTGTGCTTCTGACATGTGTAGTCACCTTTTTTATCTCTATTTTTCAGGTGATGACGCAATGGAGGCGGAGGATTGTGTCATGCCAGACACAGGGTTGTTACCACTACATCAACCCGGCACTAGTGGGGGTTGTGGGGTGGTAGGCCAGGAAAACCCCCAAGTTCTACAGTCCATCTTGTCTCTGGCTGCCTATGAGTCCAGCCTTGATGACGACTCTGAAGTCCATGTTGAGTTGGATGAGCATCAAGTCAATGTGTCAGGGGTGAGTGATTCTGATGTGGACACTCCTCTGTCTGCGACCCCTGCACTGAGGGATCAGACAGTCTTGGTTTCTCCGCCCGTGGTGGATCGGGACGCAGGGTCACCCTCCACACCAGTCACTGATGTGCCTGGGACATCACGTCGACGGGGGCATGTAGTCGTGCAGCCGCGGGCGGTGCCAGCATAGCGAGGACCCCTGGTCCTTGGGTCCCGCAGGGGTCAAGCGCGGCAACGCGGTCGCCACGCGCAACCACAGTATTCTGAGTGGGAGCAAGACATGACTGCCAATTCAGAATGGCAGGGGGCAGCAATGGAGAACATCGCTGAGACCATGGAGCGTGTGGCCCAATTTGTGCTCCCCCCTGCTAGGCAGGTGCTTCTCCAGCAGCAGGCGGCACGGTCCACGGCCCGCTCGCTCAGGCTGGGCATGGCGGCCTCAGACAGGGCACGCCAGGCTGAAATGTCGTCTCTGCGTCAAGCAATTGCTGCTCATGCAGAGGCGCACATGGATGCCCTGAGGGAGGAGTATGCTTCCCTCAGATCCACTCTGGGTGGTTTAGTTTAGTTAGTTAAGTTTCTGTTTGATAGTTAGTTTAATTAGGTAATGTAGGTTTTCCATAGTTAGTGTAATTAGTTAATATTGTTTAAAATTGCTTGTCTATTGTGCTTTCATGTGACAGTGCGGTGCTTTGTGGCTTTTGAAGGCATCCACTGTCTGTTCCAGCTGGGCCCTTCAGGCTTGTCTTGTGTATGTGTTTGCTGCTTGGGGTCCTTGACTCACATATGCCACTCCTGCCTCCCTTATCCATGGGCTCGCAAGGATGGTTCGGTGTCACAAACTTTTACACAAGGGCTTTGGACTGTCATATCTGTGGCATGTCTGGTGCTGTGTGACTTGTGTGTACACCCCTAGTGGGGATGATTTTGGTGTTATTGTCCACTGTTCAGTTTTTGCTAGATGGGGTGTTTCATGATTAATTTGTACATTAATTGCTATGCATTGTGTAGTATGTTTCTTATCTTTACTGTACACATGCTTGTTGCAATTCATGCTGTAGATAGTGTTCCACACTTTGAATGTGCCTGAAGAGACACACACAGATGACTTTGAAGCATTAATCATGTGTTTCATGCCCTTTCTGAAGGGGGATGAGCCTCCAGAGCACCTTTGCCAGCAGACATGACCCATTGTACGACGGAATTCTGGACACGTTTTTGGTGCCCACATGCACATGTGTGCACAAGCAGAGGCACAGGGATTGCAGACCTACATCCTAGAACTGCTGACGTGTTCCAAGGAACTCCAGGCAAGGTGAGCAGCACAGGGGGGCCACAACACAGCAAAGCTTGCACCAGGCGAGTTGCACATGCAGGCTTAGTCACAGCACTGAGGGTGAGCTTGGACGAATATTGGTGTTGAAGCACACAATGCAGCTCAGATGTGTTGGTGGACTGATGGCTGTTGATTGTGAGGTTGTCTGGGACACCTGCAGGGGCAGTGGCACATACCCTCCGGTACACCAAGGTACATCGAGGCACTTGTATCAACCATGTAGCCTTCAGAGACATGGAAAGGGGCAGCTCACAGGCACATACAGCAAGGGACATACTCGGGTGCAGTGCATTTCATTTCCATGTACTTTATGATGAATGCACTGCCAACTTTGTTTCGGTCATGGTGGTACGCAACTTGCTCTGAAGTCATGGCTTGCTATATGGGTCTGTCTGCTTACCCAGGGAACATTGCATGCTGTGTGAATTGTGACACATTGGTGTTCCATTTGCCACGCACCCACCGGCGGCTGACTTACTGCATTGACTGTGTATGACCCGTCACAGGGGTAATGTTATATATGGGTACGAAGCATTTACACCAGATTGTCTGTTTGTAGAGTAGTTTGTTGCTATGGGGTATGTTTGGTGGTGTGTTTTTGTGTAATTGGCACGTACAGGTTGTTGACTGTGGCTCTCTTTGCAGCATTGCAGTGCTCCTGTAACCGGACCTGAGAGTGCACAGGCAGGAGGCCAGCACTCAAAACCAGAGCTAAGTGTCTTGTTGTTTTTCTTTCAAACTGCTCTGCATAGGCTTGCTGGTGGGTGCACTAATGCATGGATGTATGTGTGATTCAATTTGGTATGTTTCTTTCCCCCTAATCACCCGGAATCCTATGCAATTTTGAACCCTGTACCCTCTACCCGGTGTTCCTGCTTCCCGTACCTATCCAAGCAACGTTCCCTAACCCTCTTTCCCCGCTGGGGTTGCGGATGCCTGTGTAAGCCCCGAACTTGCAGGCGCCAAAACCCTAGAGGGGGTGGTTGGTTCATACCACTCCTAAGCCTGGACTACAGAAGGCCATGACAATGATGTCCAAGTTTGTTTGGATTGTGTATGTGTTCATGCAGGTTGTACATTTTCGTGCATTCCCTACTTTCATGTGTCATTCCTCCTCCCCTCTCCTGCCACTCATTCCAGTTATCCAGTGTGCCAACACCTGTCCCGACTGCATATCCCTGAACCTCATTCCCCACCAGGGTCTCAGGGGCCTGTGTGAGTTTGACCTTGCAGGCACCCGGGACACAGTGGGGGTGGTTGTTTCGTGACACTCCTGCGCCTGTACACGGGACCTGTGACAGTACACATCCATTCATGGGCATCATCCTATGGTATGTACCACACATGGTTCACATCCTGTTGTGACATTGTTTTACTGTGCTACCTTGGTTGTTGCATCATTGTGGTAGTACTTGGCCTTTGTGAGGTACTGCTACGTCAAGTCTTCTACTGGAGGGTGTTCTGGTTAGTTTTTATGGCTTGGATTTTGTGATTTTGGAAATGAGTGTGGATTCTGAGGGTGCAGGCACCTTTTTACACACAAGGTGGGAGATGGTGACGAAGGGTAAAGGTGATGCTGTGGCCAGGTGGAATTGAGGGTTGAAGGCTCCATGACCCAGGTGCAGTTGTTCAGTGGGTCATGGCCATTTGTGAGGGGGGGGGGTTGTTGTTGATAGTTGCCTTGCCCTGCAGTGTGATGAGAACCCTGACATTGTAATGGTGGTATCCTATGTACATGTTGTGTTCTGCTGATCAATGCCTGTTCATGTGTTGTGTTTACCTTTCAGGTGCGAGGGGATAGTTATGGTTTGACATGCTGGGGTGTACACACGGTGAATGTTCACATGTGATGTGTAGAGAACACTGATGGTCACTTGATTGCACATGCATATGTTGAGTGCATGTCCTTGCTGACCCACACACTTGCACTCTGATGCACTACATGTACTCCCACCCTTGCATATCCACATGTACACTGTTTGCCTTCTGGTGCCCACTGTGTCCCTGCAGCACATGTTCTGTGACCAATTATGGATCCTGTACATGCCTAATTTGCTTTTTGATGTGGTCTGTCGCTTAGATGTGATGCTCAGGGTGTGCATCACACACAATGGCTGTTCACTGTGCTGTGCGCTGAGCAGTGTGTTGCAGGAGTAGGACACAGCACACAGAAGCTGCAGTGTTGATTTTGCAATGCACAATGTGCATGTAGACAGGCATTCATTGTTATGTTACGTCTACAACTCTTGTAATGCATTTGGAAATGACTTATTTTGGGTGGGAGGTTGTTGGTCTGTCATTTCATCTGATTCCAGGTCAGGCATCATTGTCTGATGCCACTGTACATTTTGGACATGGCAATGTGTACCTTATTGTTACTGTGTTGGTGTATGGGTATTGCTTGCCATGTCATGTTGTGGTTTGGGAGGGTTTGAGTGACATAGCAGTGATGGCCATGGCCTGTTTTGCAGGTGTGTGTGATGCACACCTTGCATGTCAGGGTCATCCGCTTCTCAGAGCAACTAGCTGGGGGTAGATCTCTCTCTGCGGCAGGGCCCTCCCACTGGAACAGCCTTCCTGCTTCACTGGAACTTGAGGGGAACCATCTCCGGTTCGGGAAGCACCTCAAGACCTTCCTCTTTGCTTCTGCTTTCCCTCTGCCTCTCCCTTGCAAAATTCTTCACTGGAACTGCACTGGATCTGCAACTGGGCCACTCTCACCGACCTCGGTCCCTGGCCCAGCCACTCTCCACTTGCACTGCCTCCCTGGCAACCCCTGCACTGCGGTACTGTCTCTCTATCCCTACAGCCCACCCTTCCCAGCACTTGTCTGCACTTACCTTTGCAGTTGCCACCAGCTGGCCTATGTATTTGTTTTTTGGTCTACTTCCCCTGTACTGCACTCCCCCCCTCCCCTTGCACTTTTCCCTTCCCCCTACCCCTGCACTTGCACAATCTCAATGACACCTGGCCTAGTAGTACCGTTGTCTGTCTTCCCTTGTTCCCCCCTCCCTGCCTCATCGCACCTTGAAATACTTGTGTATAGGCCATATCATGTCATGTCATATGTGTGCCTTTTCGTCACACAGGAGAGCTTGTGTTTAAGTAGCTAGGGATGCAGACGATGTGGCACTTCCATGGCAACTATCTCAGGGTGGTAGGGTTGTGACAGTTGACTGTCTCTTTGTCATCATCGATTGTCACCTGGTATGTTCCAGGCCTGTGTGCACTCCTCAGGGGTGGGAGTTTAGGTGAAAAATGTGGCCACAAGCTGGGTCCGGGCTTCCTCGCCACGTGCCCTGTCCCCTCCCATGGGCAGCGCCTGTGCCTGTGGTTGGGGATGTGGGGGCACCACCATATCCACCGGGACGCCCTGCCGTGTTGCAACATTGTGCAGGACACATGCTGCCACAATGATCCTGCACACTACTGGTGGTGCATAGAGTAGCTGCCCGCCAGAGCGGTCAAGGGAGCGGAAACGTGACTTGAGCACTACGAATGTGCGCTCCACTATGGCCCTGGTTGCAATATGGGCGGCGTTGTATCTTACCTGGGGTGGTGTGGTGGGGTTCCGGATTGGCATCCTCATGTGGTTGCTCAGAGGGTAGGCACTGTCCCCTGGGGAGGTGTAAATGGTTGTGATTATTGTGGTTTGTTTATTTGTGTGTGTGTGCGTGTGTGTGTGTGTGTGTGTGTGACAGGCATGCATGTGCAAGGGCATTTGTACTCACCTAGGAGCCATGTGTCCCCATGCTGCCCAGCTTCCAGGGCCCGGCTCAGGGCGGACATTCTGTATATGAAACTGTCATGGGTGGAGCCAGGGTAGTTTGCATAGACAGAGGTGATGATTCCCTTTGCATCGCATACCACCTGTACATTGATGGAATGCCAGTGCTTGCGGTTTCGGTAGATGTGCTCAGTGGCCCTAGGTGGACGTAGGGCCACATGGGTGCAATCTATGGCACCGAGCACTTTGGGGAAGTGTGCCACCCTGAAAAAATCCAGGACAACGGCCTGCCTTTCTGCGGGTGTTCTGGGCATGTATATGTGCCTGCGGACTGAGGGGCGCGTTGTCATGATTGCCAGTACCTGGTGTAGGCAGCGTAACTGCGTGGCCTGTGAGACCCCCCCACTATGGCAGTAGTCCGCTGAAATGACCCAGTGGCCAAAAAATGCAGGACATTGAGCAGCTTCTCCAAGGGGCTCAATGCTTGGGAGCAAAGGGTGGGGGATGTAAGGTCATCTTCCCACTCCCTGACCAGGTCTAGGATGATGTGGGGTGGAAACATATACCTGCCATAGACCTGGTAGTCAGGCATCCCAAAAAGGCTTGTCCGTAGTGCGAAAATGCGTGCCCTGGCTATTCTCCTCCTCCTGCGGTGTCCCACGATCAGTGCTGCGACAAATGGGGCATTCATCGTAGCTGTATATACGTGTCTGTTGTTTGCGCGCACTTTTATACTGTGCGCGGGGACGCTTCCGCCTGCCTTCGTGTGGCGGACGCGTTGACGCCTGTGTGCGTCTTTTGCCGTGCGCGGGTTTCCCGTATTCGGATCCATGAATACGGGTTGTTCGCGTGCGTGTGGGCGTTCCGTGTAGTTCCCTGCAGTACTTCCCCAGTTACGCCTTCTTTTTCACACGTTATTCCCCATTCCGCGTGTTACGCCCACTGTTCCGCCCACTTTGGTTGTGTGCGCCGCGCTATGTGCGCTTTTGCTGTGCGCATAGCGCACGCCGTGTATGCCTGCGTGCGCCATGGCTGGATTGGGCGCTCGGACAGTGGGAAACACGCGCAGTGTCTTCCTTGAATCGCACACGTGCGCGTGCGCTACGTTTCTCGCGCTTGCGCTTCCTTGCGCCTGCTTGCGCATGGATTTTCGGCGCACGTTTGTTCCATGAATCGGCCCCTTAATGTCACAAACCATGTGGGTGGGCCAAGGTTTCTTATCATACACTGTACTTCTGCGTGTCGTCGGAACTAGTATTCTTTTGTACCATGCATGTTTGCTAAAAGGTTTGTAATGCTCGACTGTAAAACTGTGTCTTTGTCTTGCACTTTTTGTAGAAATTGACTAGCAGACATATTTTGAAAATTGGTACCTGATTTCAATGTGTGTTGAACTCCGTAGCATAGAGTTGCTAGTTCACTTTCAAAGAGAAGGTGGAATATGTATTCCACGTTTTGTCTGAATCTGGGGTCTTCAGAATATATTCGTAAAGAGTGGTATTCTGATGCTGTTATTTGTGTGGGCCTTTCATCGTATCTTCCTCCTTTTCCACTCAAAAAGAGTAGAGGGAAGGTGTAACGCTCACCTGATTCCCACGGAGGCGCTGATCCTGGCTGGGCTGCTATCGTTTCTTCAATTGAGAAGCGTAGAACTCGGACGACTCTCAGGTCTGGGCTTCCTCTTATCGAATGTCTGACTTGCAGGGTAAGTTTTCTGCAGGTGGAAGAAAAAGGGTTAATCACCGTTTGATGGGATTTCTTCTCCCACCAATCGCCAGTTTCTCCCACAGCCTAGCTTTCTACTTGTCTCGGCGAGCTCGCACCTTAGGCGTATAAATGTTGAGCTCTCCATCCTGCGTCTGGTGCAGGGGTGCGTGGATTCCAGTTACGTCACTGGATGAGTTCAGTGTTGAGGCTCAAGTCTTTTGCGGCCTTAGTTGTGGCACTGGTGCTGGGATGCCGAAGAGCGATGCCGCTGTTACTGCACGAGCGGATGCCTGTAAGTATACTGTAGTCTTTAGGCTTTAAAAGATGGGCACCTCAATAATGTCCCTTTTCCTTTGTTTCAGGCCTCGGGATGCTGTGGGCGTAGTTTTCCGTTGCAGCTGCACGTGCCGATGCACGTAAGTGTAATGTTCGTTGGCCGCTTTTAATGGCACCTCTAATAATGTCCTTTTTCTAGTTTTCAGGTGCTGGGATGCTGCAGTTGATGCGGCCGCTACTGCGTGTGCAAAAACTGGTAAGTTAAGATGAATGCGACTGCCTTCACCCAAACCCCTTTTTAATTATGTCCTTTGCCTTTCAGGTGCAGAGAAGCTGCCGAAGAGAAGGCCGCGGTTAGCTCCGTTGCAATCACGGATGGATCAGGTAAGCGGGCGCGGCTGTGAGCGAGTTGCACTTTTCTAACCTTATGCTTATTCTTTGCAGGTTTTGCCGGTGACTGGATTCCGGGATCTGGTAAGTATTGTTCTGTGTCTTTCTTCATCCACAGGTTGCTGCGCGGAAGCTGATGATGACTCTGGACCTGGAATGCAGGAGCCGACTCGGTGAGCGTCCTGCTGCTGCTGCAGAATAACGCGAAGCACGTGTTTTCCATCGGGCGTGGTTTAAATAGCAGAGAAGTGCTTCCAGTGTGTGTTCTTCCACCGGTTCCACCCAGGTAAGAAAAAGAGTTCCTGAATGGAGGGAATAGTTCCTCCCAGCCCTGATGGCTGGGGACTTCAACCAGACTGGATTGTTCTGGGTAAATATGCAGAATGGGCTGCCTCAGGTAAGTCCACCCAAGCATTATTACACTGTTTATCAATATGAGCCCGGCGCCTATGGCGCCTGGACTGAAACCCTTCATGAGCCTGGCGCCAAAGGCTCCAGGACATGGTCCAAAGGGCCCCTGTAGGGGTCTGCTGGGTCCGGAGTAGTGGAAGACGGGTCTGCTTCCGAGGGCGCTGGGCCAATCCTGGCCCTTCGGGAGTAGCGCCCATGACAGAAGGCTTGTGCTTCGACACTTTTTTCCCATATGCTGATTGGAGATGCTTTGGTTTGCCGCATTTGGTAAGTTTCCAGTGCATCATCTATGGTGTCTTTAGAGTGCAATGGGTGAATTGTATAATGGTCTAAAATATTGGATCCCGTCGTAGGATCTAGAAGTTGAAATTGGCCAGTTTCTGATGAGTCTTGAATTATTTTGGTGGTTTCCCCTCAGGTTTTCTTCAATGTGTATTTCTTTGTAGTATTAATTGTCTTTTAGATATTGCAGGGCTTTTCTAACTTTATGTAAGTCCACTAGTTGCTGCCAATTTTTTTTTGTCTTTTTTAGGTACGCCATTTACTAGGATAATCAAAGATTGTTCTATTGGCTGTTGCACTCCCAGAATGTGTACATTTTCTTTAAGATTTAATGGCAAATAAATTACTTTGCCCCGAATGCCTTTTAGTAATTCAGATGGAGGTAGTTTTGCTGTTTTTTGTTGAAGGCGTATTATTGCTTGAAATGGGTGCACTGTTTGAATTATAATGCTCTCATGCAAGTTAAGTTGTTGCAGTGGTTTTGGTAGTGGGAATAATTCTAAGTTATTAGTGATAGCACGTGAAGGTATTTGGTTGTCGTCAAGTTGTGCAGTGCAGTATTTGCAAAGTATTGAGGGGCTAGTAATTTCGTATTTGTTTTCTGCTATAAGGTAAAGAGCCAATTGGAACCATTTGGAATCTTCATTGTCTTCTATTTTGTACATTAGGTCTACAGCTATTGTGCTATTTTTATAAAAGGTCCTGTAGCAACACACACACACATGGTTTGGTACTTCAGCAGATGTGCTTTTAAACTTTAGTATTTCTTTTTTGTATATGTCTAGTAGACGGTTTCCATCTGTAAGGTTTTTGATAGTCTGTTCTAAAGTTATTGGATTTTGTAAGTTGCTTTCGCTTCCAAAATATTTTCTCTGGATGTGCTCTATTCCTTCGAGTAGTTCTGTGGCTGTACCATGTAGAAGATTGTTTTTTAAATTGGCCAGTGCTAAAGCAGGACTTTGGCGTAGTATGAACACGATTTCTTACAGTTGAATGGTGTGTTGCTATCATTTTGATATGGTGAAAGGTGCTTTTGCAAATAGGTCCAGAAATGCAGGTTAATGAATGTCCTTGTAGTCCTGTGTATTAGCGCACTGGACAGGAGTCCATAGTTTGTAATAGTTTTATTTTCAATTTATCTTTTCCTTTCACATACCGATTGAGGGACTGGCGTAAACATGTGAAAGATTCTTTGGCTATGTTACACATTGATGTGCATGGCCATTTGTAGACTGGACATATTGGTTCAGTGGAATGGAGAGTTGTTGCCAAGTTTGCTGGAGATGTTAGTGTGAACAGCAGTTCCATGATGGTATTATTAATCTTTTCATACCCTTGTCCACTGCTATGTATGGCAATTGGGTTCATTTGCTTTTGTTTGTATGCTTCTTCATTGAAATATGGTTCTGTGCTGGTGGTGTGACTCCACTCAACTGCACAGATGTTTGCAAAGCTATCTTTGTTGATATTATGTTTGTTGAGAAGTCCTTGTTGTAGTTTAGTAGTTAGTTTTGTTAGTGGTTTCATTATGTTTAAAATTAATATAAATCATTTCCTTTTGTGAAGCATTGCACTGTCTATGAGAGCTTCCAGGATTTGTTTTCTGCAGAAGGTTTTAAGGGTTGGGGATGATTTCTCTCCTGTTTTTATAAGGTTCTGAAGGACTCTGTGGCTGAATTTTTTTTGTAAAATCATTTTTTTTGTAGGCTTATTTGTGGCTACATCAAGATTTATAGGTGCAGTGTTATCACCAGTGGTAGCTGCAGTCTTTTTAACAACTGACTGTTTAGTTTTACATTTTGAAAGAGGAGTCAAAGTTTCTTTAATGCAAGCTTCTTTAGTTTCGCTTAGTGACTGTATTAGCTGGTTTGTTTGAATACATTATGCTAGAGGTGGATGCCTATTTTGTACACTTTTATTATGATTTGCTCTATTTGTGCGTTGCTATCTATGAAGTTGCTTTTTGGTAGGCATTCTTTGGTATCTTTTGGAGGAAAACAAAGTCTGGGTTGGGACGTTGTGCAATGCATGTGTGCATTGTGCATGAGTGTCTGAGTATAATGATAGGCATGTATGTAGGGGTGTGTGATTGTTGAATGGGCTGTTACTTCAGGTTGGGAAGACTATTCTCGTATTTGTGTGTTACTATACTGGTGTTGAGATAACAATACAAAGTGTGCACCTGTTGAGGTGCAATTAGTAATACTGAATTTAATGCTGTAGGGTTGATACAACTGTTTGTTCTACAATTCTACAATACTAGAATTCTACAGTGTTTGAATAACAGTTAGAACATTATGACAGCATTCCACTTACTCTTTTGGATGCAAAGAGTAGGTTTCTTCTGGGTTCTGTCCTGTACTTCAGACGCTGCTGGTTTTTCAGAGTGCGGTCTTCACTGCAATTGTGAAAGATGAAAGTTTGTACATATGTGTGTTAATGTCACAGTAATTTCCCTTTAAGAATAGATTAGTTACATTTGCAAAGGGAATTGTTTCTAGGAATAGGTACCGTCTGGTTAAATTGCATAGCCTTGTATATGAATTGGGATTTTGGAGCATCAGCTTCATTCCTAAGGGGGTTAGTGGAGTATTTATAGGTGTGTCCTATGAGGTGCACTTTTGAAAGTATGTGTTGCTATTGCACTGTTTAGTGTGGTAATAGATTAGTGGAAGTTGTAGTAGGGTGAGAAAGAAAGCTTGCCAAAATATACAGATTGAAAGGGAGAATGTTTTTGTGTGTAATTTCATTAATCTTTTTTCTGCATAGATGTTTCCTACATGAGTGGTGGAAACCTTTAAGTTCTTTGACTTTGTTATGCACATTCCTATGAGCACTGTTCTGAATGTACAATTGTATTTGTTTGCTTTTGCAAGTATGGCAAGTGTCAGGCATTCTGTTTAAATACATGCATTTTCTGTACTTGCAATGCTTTTGTAAGATAAAACCTGGTCTCCTGTTTTGTGTGCATTCTAGGAATTTATAATAGTGTGTTAAGGGGTAAGTGGTTGTAAAAATGACAGAAGGAAATAAGAGAATTATAGGTTGGACATTGCAATGAGTAATATGGGTAAATTAAACTTTGGAAAGTAGACAGATTTGTAAGTGAACTTGACTATAGGAGAGGGGAGAAATTAGAGTATGCTTTCTTTGCAGATTATGCAGGGTGAATGGCAGTTACCCTGTTCATATGCATTTATAAAAGAGTTGCAAGTTTACTGTAAACAAAATATTCATACCTGTAGTTTGTATTGATGTATGTAGATGTAGTCAAATTTGGAAGGAGACATTTTGAAGAGTTTTACAGTCGTTTTAGGTGTAGGTGCTTTGCAATCACAGGACGCTTGTACTCAGAGTGATGAACAGTTCATCTAAAGTGTTGAATTGTGATGACAGAGTTAGATGTAGTATTCATGGATGTGATTGGTGGATGTTTGTGTGATTTCTTTATGTGTATCCAATGAGAGAGTGGTGCAGACAGTGATGTGGAAAGGGAAAAAGGGCTGCCCCTGTATTGCGGGGTCTGCGGACAGGGCGTGCCACATCCGGGGTTTATCAACAAATCCAGCATGGAAAGGGGACTGTAGGGATTAGCCAATCAGGTGTTGAGGTTGTTCTTTGCAGGAAGAGAGGCTGTGTGTGTATTGAAGATGGCAGAGGTAAAGAAAGTGAGGGTGTTGGTTGTTGGAGATCTGTTTGTAAATGGTTTGGAGAGGTATGCTATGTTTAAACATAAGGCTGCCAGTTTTGGTTCTGAAGGAGTAAAGGCTTTCTGGTCAACTGTGCCTGGTTCCAATATGCAGGCAGTGGTTGGAGCTTGTAAGAGTTTCCGCATGAGGAAGAGTCCAGATGTAGTGGTACTGCATTGGGTTGCTGTCCATTATGGATACACCAGTGCTCCTAGTTTATTTCCTAGGGTACTATGGGAGAATTCTAATGTTTTCTGTCCCCAGCAAAATGGTGCAAAGTGTTTGGTGAACAGAGGGATGTCTGCTTTCTTGTTTAGAAGTGGAACATTGTCTTGTAACAATGACAATATTGATTTTGTTAATGGTGACTATTTTAAAGCAGATGGTATTTCTGTCATGGCCACAGGCCCCCAGCATACACAAACCACACCATCTAGTGATGGGGCAATGGGTCACTTGTCCCACTCATGTCCCTTTGGGACTCATAAACACAGGGGCCCTGGCTGGACTCAGTCCTGGTGCCTTTGGCGCCAGGCTCATATAAAGAAGTGAGCAAGAGCACTTTATATCAGTGCAGGAGTCATTTTATTTCACAAGAACTTTCCAGGTAGTGCTGAAAGCCTTTATTCCAGAATGTGCACTTCACTGGGGGGTGGCCCCCTTGGCTGGGTCTTCACGTGCTGACTCAGGGAGTGGCAGGGTGTGGCAGACAGGCTGAAACTAGTAGGTGTGGCTTCTGAGACTCAGCTATAGAAGCAGTGCCCTCCTTCAGGCTGGTGCGTTACATTGCACCTCCGTGCAACGAGGCGCTCACCGCCGTCAGGACCAGCAGCAGACTTACCTCATTGAATCCTGTGCTGCAACCGCTTGATTACCTGGACTCCGGCGCTCATCTACACGGCAGCAGTCTATCTTCCTGACAACAGCCGCTTGCTTACCTGGACTTCGGCGTTCATCTACACGGCAGCAGTCCATCTTCCCGACAACAGCCGCTTGCTTACCTGGACTTCGGCGTTCATCTTCACGGCAGCAGTCCATCTTTCTGACCACACGCAGAGCTTGATCTCACGATGCAGCACCCGCGGTCATCATTCCAACAAAGCCGAATTCCTGAAAAGAAGACAAGACAAGGTTAGAATAACTACAGACACGTAATCTTAGGTTGTGCTGCTATTAAAACCCATGCACATCCCTAGAGGTTACTTAAGTTACCAGACCATTGTAACTACTCACCTCCTATCTCCAGTATTGCTTCAACCTCTGCAGCGACCGCCGGAACTACAGCATCACCTGCCATGGGGAAAGAACAGAGAAAGAGACATACACTGAACGGACTCAACAGGTGAGCCCTCCAGAGTTAGCGCATTCCCTGAGAAAGCACGTCTTGGGAGAAGAGATCTGAAGAGGGGGTCAGAGCGATAAACTCTATACTTACAACCCTCTAATATTCACGCAAGAATCGCGCTGTCGCGCTGCAACCATCCACATAGGCGCAGAGGGAAAAGCCAGACAAGAGAGGTTTCACCCCTGGGAGGGCTGCGACCGTGCTCCAACGCCTCCGCAGAGACCAGGTGAGCGCAACAATTTCTTTATTCATATTGGGAAATTATATGTTATTTCAAAATATAAGGAGTGCTTTACAGATGATAATGTGAAGACATCAGGAAGAAAATAAGTGAAAAAAAAGAAAATGAAAGGTGTTCATTTAGAAGCACTTTGAAAAAAAGGCTCTTTTCAGAGCCACCGCCAAAGGGGAAGTGGGGTGCACTATTTAAATTTTCATTCCCTACTCTCAGATTTCACGATCTGTCCGCGGACACCGCGGCTGTCCGCAGATTGCGTTTGTTACATACAGGGATTTCGAGGCTGGGAGGCCTTCAAATGAGACTGTGCAGACCAAGGGATTGGTCAATAAGGTTTACTGGGTGTGATGTGTAAGGAGAGACTTTGGCAGAAAGTCTGTTTCCTGAGAGGAGAGCAGGTAGCTATGGCTGTGTCTTTCTGAAGGCAGACTGTCTTGATCTTGGATGACTCGTGGGTAAATTGGTTGGAGGTGCATGAAGATCGCTGTGGAGTGGCTGCAGATCTTGGATTCCCTCATGTGATTGTGCAATGGCATGGAGTGCGCGGAATGAAGTGGTTAGATTTGGTTCCTCTTTGTGCCACTTTGATGACACACTGGGACTCATTACGAGCATGTCGGTCCGGGAACTATGGTACTGGTAAGCCTGCTGGTACCTGAGTTCCCGGACCGCCATACTATGGGCTGTACTCGCGGGTGTCTGTCAGCCCGCCAGGTTTTTCCTGGCAAGCTAACCGGCATCCGCTAGCACAGCACATCGGATGCACCGGCACAACTCTGCATGTGCCGGTGCATCCGATGTCCCCATTCTCATTCAGCCCTATGGGGCCGGATGGGGAGTCCCATGTTACCGGCACCCGCAAATGGGCAATTACCGGGTCCGCCGAGCTCGGCATGGCCCGGTTCTTGCCCATTCGCGGGTGCCAGAAAAAATGCAGCTCCGGCGGCAGCCATGCCGTTTTTAACAGCACGGCTACCGCCAGAGTTGTAATGAGGCCCATTGTCATCCAGACATTATTATTATTCATTGTGGAGGGAACAATTTAGGACATGCCTCTGGAATCTAATTGCAATTTGCAATGAAAGAAGGACTTGGGAAAGTCCTGGACATGTTTCCAAATTCCTGAGTAATTCTTTCTCGTATTGCGCAGAGACAAATGTGGCTGCGTTCTTCTTCATTTTGTCCACAAATGGAGAAAGCGAGGCGCAATGTCAACCAGGCTGTTTGCGCTTTTTTTAAAGATGTTGATATGTCCTCTTTTCACAATGAAAATATTATGTTTCGTAGCACACACATTTTTAGCAAAGATATGAGTCCATCTTACTCATGCTGGGAATCAGATTTTTCTGCGAAATATACAAAATGCATTGCAACCCTTTTTGGAATTATAGCAATCCTTTTTCCAGTAGGTGTTAACCACTTCAAGTTGTCGAAACACACATAAGCACCACAAAAAGGCTCTTTTGAGAGCCACCACTTCCTTCCAGAGAAAAGTGCAATGGTTTTGATAGCACTGACTTTTCAAATTGCACAGGGCCCCGCAGCATTTCATTGGCACTTCTATTTTTAAACTGTCAATGGCGGCTCTGAAAATAGGCTTTGTTTTTTTGTTGTTTTGTATTTTTTTTTTTAACAAGACATACAAGGAAAGGAAGGGAAGGGAGTGTAAGGAAGGGGCAGGAACCACTGGGATAAGAAAGTGCAGGTGGAGAGAGGAAGATGTTGGGTGAGCCTCACTTGGGTAGCGGGCACTTTTTCTCATGCTCCCGGACCGAAGCCTCGAAAGCACTCCGAAATTGTTCGCACCTGCAGAGTACCGCGTCGCAGCACATACACAATACAGTGACCCTCGAAAGCTAAGGGTCTTCTGCAGCGCGTATGGCCTGCGACGCTGGTTCAGGGATGCGCTGCCCCACAGGAGTGTTTCTTGTGGTGACAGGAGCAGAAATGGAGCTTGCTGTAGAGGAACTCAACCTACTACTTTTATCGTAGCGGAAGACCCTTCGAATTGCGCCTGTGTGGACCGATGCCACGACTGAGCTCCATCTGGCACTCATTGCAGCGCACCTTGTGTGCACGAGCTTTGGGTACCCCTCCAACTGTGGTAAACAGCCTCCACCCCCAAGATCCACGGGGGCTGCTTGTAGTAGGGACTTACACTACCTCAACCTTGGCATCCTCTTCATCACTCTCTGCATCTTCACGCCTTTTCCCCTCTCCAGGCCCTTGGGGAGGTGGTGGTGGTGGAGGGGGTGGGGCTGGTGCCGAGACAGAACTAGCACCAGTAGGAGCAGCATTGGTTGCCATCTTCCATGGTGTTAGAAGGCACAGGAAAGTCAGCAATTTGCAGAATATCAAATCCAGCAATGTGGAGCAGTGTCTGTCCTGGAACTCAAAAAACAGAATGAGAAGCTGCTCTGGGGTGTGGCCTTTTTATAGGGGTCCTGGGGAGCGCCTCCTGGACAGCTGGGTTGTTGGCGAACACTTCAAACACCAAAAAGGGCTAAAAAAAAGTTCCCAAAAATAGCCAGATCGCTAGGGACATGGTCTGGGACATGTGCATGGGTGAAGTTTTTCTGTAAAATACATTGGATTGCTCAGAAAAGCACTTTTTCAGTGTCTGAGGGCCCGGACTGTGTCCGCGGAGAAGGACCCGTGCTTACCGTGGGTACGGTCACATGATGACGTTGCAGACACATTCGCGAATGGCTGTCCGTAGGACACCGAATGCGCGGGTCGGTTGTGCGCATGTGCATGGGTATTCTACGGACAGTGTTTCAGTCCCCGAACTAATTAAAAGTGTGACACATGTGCAGCGGAATGTTACAGACAGGCGCGATGTTCGTAGGACCCGAGGGTGGGATGTGCATAAGTGTCCACCGGACACAGTTTGGATCCCCGAACTAATTAAAGGTGCGTCACAATTTGCGGACATGCGGATGGTTACGTGTTCTATTTTACGGACACTAACACTTTGATGCAGACAATACGAACAGGGGGGGTTTTCTTACGACCCCCAATTTTGATTGCGGAAAGTACGAACAGGCATAGTGTCCTTAGGACACCCCCATTTTGGTTAATTGCAGACATCCTGGACAGCCGTGCCATCTGCGGACACCCTAAAAGCCTTTCTAAAAAAAATAAAAAGAAATGTATTGACAGTATACATAAAATGCTACTATTGTACAAAAATATAGAAATTATGAAAGAGGGTGAAGCAGAAATTGAGACAAATAACAGGGGAATTATGGTTTTCTACATGTTGGATGGTAGGGGATGAAGGGATTGAAGTCTCATCATAACGTTTTTGGTGATGGGGATTTTTTGGTGATGGTTGACTGGGATGTTAGTCAGAATCCTATGCAGTTCACTTAGGGAGCACTACAGAAGATCAGGACTATAGGTACATGCAATAAATCCCCTTTGGTATCATTCTGTACCACAAAGATTTAGTTGGTAGCTGTGGCTAAGCAGTCAGACCTATCTCAAGAGGGAGATGAGCAGTATTCAGGGTTTACACAATAGGACGACAATACTATGGAACAAGGAAACACTGACCAAAGCTTTGTATCAAAAAGAATATATATATTTATTTTACACACTCTAATGTTCACACACAAATCACTATTATTAAAGCAAGTTAAAACATTCAAGAAAAGTACACACAACTCCCTATTTAAATTGTAGACAAGTTTGAGCAAGAGTGAAAACTGAGCAAAACGTTACAGTGTAAACCAAGCAGAAATGGCACTCTAACAATTTCTCAAAAGGGAGGGAAATGACAGGTTATATAGGTTTAGACTCTTTAACACACCAGCAACACTTCCCAAGTAGGTTGTGAACATGTTAGGCAAGGCAGTACTTTAGCATAGGCAATACTGAGGTGAAAACCAAGCAAAATGGCACTTCACAATATTAAAAAGGGGAAGGAAAAGGGTGGTTATAAGAGTTAGGTACACTAAATAAATAGCACTCCTGCACAAGATCCAGGAAGTGGATTGTTTTTTAATCACAATTGCCTGTGAATTGAATACCAAATTGGTTGGTATTGATCCTATTTGTAACGTCTTGGACTTGATCTTTAGAACCATTCCAAATAATCAGAACATCGTCTATAAACCTCATCCATTGAATCAATTTATTAGGATATGCTTCCTCTTCATAGATCACTTTGCCCTCAAAAAGGTGCGTAAATAAGTTTGCTAGAGCAGGGGCATATTTAGTGCCCATTGCTACTAATTTCAATTGTTTGTAGAAACAGTTATCAAAATTGAAGATGTTGTATTCAAGTGTCAATTTTAGCATTTTCTTGATCATCTCGATCTGTTGGTACATAGAGGCCGATTCATCTTTGAATTAATATTCAATGGTTTTAATTGCCCAATGATGGTGAATTGATGTATATAGGGCTTTCACGTCCAAACTAGCTAGTTTGAATTCCTCATTACACTCTATATTTTTGAGTTTGATGATGACATCTGGCGCATTTCTTGTTCTCTGAGTTGGTGTAGAAAAAACAGAATACTGTATTGTTTTGTTATTTTAAAATCACTAAAAAAAGTTTTCGATATTAGTGAATTCGTTATAAACACACGGAACCATGGAATACACTTATCCATTTACAGAAGAGTTGTGTTCAAGCTTTTTTTATTCTTTTTTAAAAGGTAGACCGTCTCAGCAGTAATTCAGAGAAAAGTGAATATTTCAAGCAAATATATGAAGATGCTCATTTCCTACCTAATGATGAGAATTCTGTTTTTCATGCCAAGTCAAAAGGGAGGAAGCAATCTAACGACTTACCGCTCATCCTTCCTAAATCTGGTGAGCATAAATATCTACTAATTGATCAAGTGTTCATTTCCTTTTTCAAAATGTGTTAGGTCACTGATTTTCTGGAAACATTTAAATCTTAACTCCACTTTATATCTTTATATGTATTTAAATAAAGAATCACAGAACATATGAGGTGTTTCTTAGACTGCTGAAATATATGTAATATGTTCATTGTATTTATTTCATATATTCCTAAAATATAATAAACATATATATAGGGCACATCTGTCTTAAAAACGGAGGAGTGTTGTACATAGTAACAAAAACATTGCAACAGTATCTTGGGAAGTATGGGGTGGGAGGACGGGGAGGCGTTCTGTTGTTCTGTACGAGTGGTGTGCACTGTTGTAATGCGGTTGGGATCCAAGCTTGCTGAGTGGGTTTAGGTTCTTATGAGTGTTGGTAAAAATGCACATTGTGGGTAGGGGGAGCTTTTTGTGTATTGCAAGTGGTTTGGGGACAGTCTAATGTTGCGGTGGATGAGAGTCCACAGTCTTGGAGCATAGTCTGAGAATGTTTTTCTCTAGGTGCTTTTTTCTAATGCAATTTGGGAGTTCCAGTCCATTAAAGGAGTGGCTCGTGGTGTTGCAGAGTCTGCGGGATATGCTGGTTTCAACCAAGTTTCTTGCAACTTTCATCATGGCTACCTTTTACGTGACATGCCTTGCTTTCACAAAGATGCAGGCTCACAGGTGTAACCAGTGCAGTCATATCATTTGGGGCAATGCAGTCAAACCTTCATTGTCTTTTATTGAGATGAGGAGCAGCTTGAATGATGCTTTAATCTGTTGCAGAGATGAGTTCAGTCTGATTGTGAGTGGGTTAATTTAATTGGTCGAGTTGAGATAATACCTGGGCATGGATAGCTGGGGCAAATTTTTGATTTTGCTAGATTGGTTTGATCTTGTGGAGTAGGGATAGTTGGCTGTCGACATCGAACCCTCCGGAGCTAGTCCTTCATGGTCCATAACTGACACAAATGCTCAATGTTCTTTCTGGGAAACAAGAACTTACTTTAAGTGGGTTTAAGTTTTATATATGTGTTTGACATTGAGGATTAAAAAAGGATGATGCAGGGCTTGTGGCGATGAATGTTGGGGACCAAGCATAACATTTTACATTCAGCAGTAATCTTGGGCATGGAGCCAGTGCCATGCTTCTGAGGTCAGTGAATTGAGTACCATTGAAATGTTTAACAAGAATATCTGTTAATAGAGTGCTTCGAAATAGGAAGAATCTGGCACAAAGTATTTTATAAAAACCTTATATTATTATTATTATTATTATTATTAGGTAGAGTTTAGTATCATCATGTTTGTGAATGAGAAAGATGCCTGATGCCAAAGATATACAAACTCTTACCCTTACGTCCTGTCCCCTTTCATCCATACTGCATGGGCGTCCCTTCCAAGGGACGGGAGACAGAACCTTTTTCACCAGAAAAAAACTTCTTTCCCTTTAAATTTAGAAGCGCGCGGGGGTGCGACCCTGGGAGCATACACTGCCCTGACTCTGCCATCTGGCGCCACACCTCAGTCCCCTTTTCCGCGTCGACGGTAACGGGCCGAATTCACCAGCGCTCCTGGGTTTGGCTTCGGCCATGTAATTCCACGCGAGGATACTTCTTGTCTTTTTTTTCTTTTATCATACAGGTACTCGGTCCTCGGGCGTCATGCTCCTCTCCGGCGCGTGTTGACTTCCACAGGGTTCAGCAGGTGTCCATCCTGCGACAGGCTCTTCCCAACTTCAGATTCCCATGCCCTCTGCCTACGTTGCCTTCGCCCAGACCACAGTTGGCAAGCGTTTACATCGTGTAACACCCTATCATTGAAGTCTCTGAAGAACAGATTATTCAGGTGGAGGCAGCTCTTCCAGAAGTCACCTCCAGAAGACCTCAAGGACTTTGTGAAACATCAATCCACGCCCAAGGTAGGGCCTCTATTTTCCATCGCACCCCGCAAGGGAGACTCCTTCCCAAGGACTCGCCCGTGCGGGAGTGAACGCTCAGGTCCTCGTACCAACATGTGCACTGAGGCTGCTTCAGCTACTGGCCTACAGGCCAAGGGATCCTCAGATCCTCCCAGTGACAGTGTTGAGGAACCGGAAGGTTCTTGTACCGGGTTCTCACCCGAAGGGCTCCGCCCTTGTACTGGCATTATGTTCGAGGGGCCATGCCCTAGTACCGGCAATATGTCCGAGAGGGCGCCTAAACGCAGCTCGTCCAGCGCCCGGGCCGAGGGTGACTCACCTACCGGGTCTAGGCCTGAGGAGCAGGGTAGGCCTCCCGATCCACACTGAAGAGTCTTGGAGGAGGCTGGGATCAGCGAGCCGAGCAACACGATGCAGGCAGCTTGACAAAACAGCCACCGTGCCAGACATCAGCACCCGTCCAACGCCATTCCAGGAGTACGGTGAGGAACAAAGGTCAAGGTGGGACTGGCCTCAACCAGGTACGTGGCCTACAGCCTATCCTTCATTTGCGCAGGGCAGGTCCACGCTGCGTCTTTATGGGCAGGGTATGCAGTGGCTCCAGCAGCCTCCCGCTACCCCGTCTATATCCCCTACCACTCTTCCGGCCTGTGAAGACAGATTCTTTGAGAGGTTCCTCTGGCTCATGAAATCCCCTCGGATGGGGGTTATCCTCAGGGATGCCATCAGGGACGGCTCCCTCCAATGCTTCCATCACCTCAGGCTCCTCCACCGGCACCCCCGGGCCCGGCGCAGCCTCTGCCTCCGGCCCCCCAACCGATTTCTCAGGCGGTTCCGTACCAGCATCCTCTACAGCATCCAGCTCCGGTCCTGGTACCCCAGCCGCCGGCTCCTGCTACTCCCCCACCGACGCAGGACCCTCCTGATCCTGTCAAGGATGGCACTCTGTCAAGAGTGGCACAGGGCCCCCAGGTAGGGTTTAGGTGGCTGTGTTGATGTAAGGTGACAGATAAGTACACACACAGCAGGAAACTCATCAAAAAAGAAAAGTAGGCAACTGTAGTTGTGAACGGAAAGGGGCAGGAAATACAAAGATACAAACAAACTGGATTCTCTCTTGGGGTGTATGCAGATATGGAAAAAGAGTGTTCCACGGACCTTTGGAAACTCCAGCCTTCTGCACGGATTACTATTACAGAGGCCCACTCTGTCTGCTCATGGCTGGGAACAACCGCTGTGGGTGTCTGTTAAACAGAAAACGTGACAAGGGAAGGGACAGAGGTTGCCTGCCGGAAACCAACAGTCAAGCTCTGTACAAAGGATCAACATAAGACACAAGAGAGACAAGAACAGAAATAACCAGGGACAAGGAAGTCTAAGAGAAATCTAGGAGAAGGGAATGAAGGAAGAAACAGTACAATAGAAATGGGTAAACTAAAGGGGAGGACAGAGGAGTCAAGGAAGAGAAGGACAGGGATCAAGAACAAGGGGTTGCAAACAAGAAAGAGAGCAAGGGAGCAGCAGCCAGGAAAGAGGGGTCTGCAAACAAGGAAGCAGAGCTGCAGTACCAAATGGTACAAGGTACAGAAAAACTGTAGTGGATTGCAGAGGACTGCAGTAGGCTGCTAGGCAGAGAGTCCAGAGGAGCAGGACTGAGAGCTGTAGGAGGCGGCAGACAGAGAGCCCAGAGGAGTAGGGCAGCAAGGAGCGAACCCAAAGGAATAGGGCGTAGAGGCAGAGAGACCCGAGGGTCAGGGCTGAAAGCATAAGAGAGTAGCAGGCTGCAAGGCAGGGAGCCCAGCGGAGCAGAGCAGCAAGGAGCGAGCTCAGAGGAGCAGAGCAGCGAGGCAGGGAGCCCGGAAGGCTATGGCTGTAGGCAGCGGAGTGTAACAGGCTGCAAGGCAGGAAGCCCAGAGGAGCAGGGCTGTGAGGCAGGGAGCCCAAAAGGCTAGGGCTGTAGGCAGCAGGGTGTAGCAGGCTGCAAGGCAGGACGCCCAGAGGAGCAGGGCTGTGAGGCAGGGAGCCCAAAAGGCTACGGCTGTAGGCAGCAGGATGTAGCAGGCTGCAAGGCAGGAAGCCCAGCGGAGCAGGGCTGTGAGGCAGGGAGCCCATAAATGCTAGGGCTGTAGGCAGCAGGGTGTAGCAGGCTGCAAGGCAGGAAGCCCAGAAAGAGCACTGGAACAAAAGCAGGAAAATGCAGCAGCAGGAACAGCATACAAATTCGAGACAAAAAGGGGCTGGGAGGGCTCTTGATGCAAGAGACTGAGCTCCTGCAGGCAGCTGCTTAAATACCGCCCTGCCCTGTACTGAGGCAGGCTAATTGGCAGCACCTGGAGCAACACAACTGAATACAATCTGCCTCCTCCCTCTCTGGTCCTGAGTTGGTGGAAGCAGCACTGATCCCTAGGGCTTCTGGGGATTGTGGTTCCAATGCTGACGAATGCGAATGGCCAGGAATTGAGAGCTGTAGCAAGGTGCATTGTGGTACATGTAGTTAGTTGAGTTATATAAGAAGGCACCAAAGTCATGCAACCAAAGTGTGAATAGGGGTTGTTCCAAGAGTATTCTGAAGATAAATGAATAACAAATAGTCCATGATGGTTGCCAATGTGTGCGCCAATGGCGCAAGCATGACAGATCCTCAGTACACATATGAGGAGGAGTTCCCTGACACTCCCTCGTCAGCCAGGGCCTTTTACAAACATCTGGCAGGGCTGGCAGAGTACCTGGGCCTGCCTCAACCGAGGTCGAGCAACCGGCAGAGGAGGTCCTTGCTGAAGTCCTCACGTGGCACCCCTCTGCCAAAACCGAAATTCCACTGCAGACCGATGTAGTCTCCCTGGCCAAAAAGGGTTGGCTCAAGCCCCACTCAGCCCAGCCGGTCAATCGACGCCTGGATGTCAAGTACAGGCAGATGGAGGGGGATACACTCTTGCTATCGGCCCATCCTCAGCCACACTCCCCGGTGATTGCTGCGGCATCACTATACTCCAAGCCTCAGTCGTCCTCAGCTTCCTCTTCTGCGATACTGCTAGGCAAGGAGGAGAAGATCTTGGACACTTATGGGAAAAAACTAAATTCCAACGCATCCTTGCATCTTCGTCAGGTCAACGCTGATGCCATGCTGGCTGCCGCCAACCAGTGGTTATGGCGGGAAATTGCGGACTTCCTCCCAGAACTCCCTACACAGAGCCAATCACGTTTCAAGGCAGGACTGGCTGAGACCAAGCTGGTGGCACAGGACCTCATGGAGTCCACCGTAGCCCACATTGACACCTCTGGCCGTGCCATTTGTATCGCCACGGACATGAGAAGGACAGCCTGGCTCCGTGCAACAAAATTTAACCCGTACGTCCAGGAACGCATCTTCCGTTCAAAGGGGGTGATCTCTTCCACTCCACAACGGACGAAGAGGTGGACAAAAAGAAATACAGCTCACAAACAGCCAAGTCTTTATCCATCTTGGCAAAGATCATGCCCAAATCGTAGACCCAGTCACAGCAGCGCTCCGACAAGGGCCATACGTATGGAGGGTTCTGCGGCTTCCAGTAACTGAGGTCCAGGCAGCAGGACTGCTCACTGACTCCAAATTGCCTCAAGGAACAAAAAGGGGGTGGAGTATGGGCTTTTTCAGCCCCCCTCTGTTAGGGATAATTCTCTTATAAGGCTAATTTCCCAAACCTAGTGAGTCCCCCAGCAGCTTTGCTGGATTTTTTTTTTGTTTTTCTCCTGCTAAGAGTGAGACTCTTTTCCTCCCACTCTTAGGCATGATTTGAGGTATGTCTTTGACTTTTTGTGTGCTTATGGGCTATGGGGTCTTTTTACTCCATAGGGTATCATCTGTTTTAGTGTATGTGTTACACAGCACCCTCAGTGCAGTAACACAGGGGTGTCATAGTGACCCCCAAACATAGACTCCATACCCTGGGACTGACTACTGTCTCCCAGGGCATGTAAAGTCACCATTGGCTTTACTAGTCCAAAATTGTGGACAGAACCAGTACAAACCATCATATTGTGGAAGTACTGGAAGGGGTTAATTAGATTTGCCCCTAGGTCTGTTTCCAAGGGGGCACTGTCCAGTCCCCCCTTGTCGAGTTTTTGGCTGGTGGCAGTGGTTACCACGCAAAATATTCCACCGGAATATTTCCTATGGGATTTTCCCATTGATTTTAAACGCACCACTTTTTGGTGCAATGTCAAAGTTACTGCCGGTTTATTTATTTAATATAAAATCACCGGTTGGGTCTTTTTGAAAGAACTCTTTTCTAAAATGGCGTTCGTGTCCGTCTCTGTAACTCCAACTAAGGTTGGGCCCTTTGTTCCACTTTTTGGCGGGCTTCTTCACAGAAGCCCTCCAACTGGTGCCACTCTGTCTGGGTTCCACAGGATGTGTGGGAATTGGAACCCTGGACTGCGTTGCCTTAGCAACTCAAGTCACACTCTGTTCTGATTGGCCCAGTGGTGTGTATGAGTGACAGTTAGGCTGTTGAATGGGGGGTTTTCTGCATAAAAGCAGGGCTTTTGGGACTGGAACTTCAGAAGTCGCCACAGGACCTAAGAAATCCGAAGAGGGGAGAAGCTGAGCCATCTGCAATAAAACACCACCGGTGGAGCCCTGCTGCAACGACCTCACCACTTTCCCGACGACAAGAGAAGATCTTCTGCTGAAAGAGTCTTCTTCCTCTGAGCTGGTAGGATCAACCAGTTCGCCATTTCGCCTTCCAGGACATCTCTTGGTCGAATCGCCCATGCCAAGCACCCCGGCGGCTGGATAGCCAAGCTTCACCACTATTACCGTGAATAACAGGAACGCACCTTTTAACCGACAAACTCCGTGGCTGGTCTCTTCTCTGGGCAGTGCAACGACTCCAAGTTTCCTCCTCGACGAGATACTCTCTTCCCTTGGTCGAAACCACGAACTGCACCCGCTGCCAGGAACAACTGCCACCGCTGCAGCTTCCTCAACTTTAAAGGTACTGTGTTCCACCTGGCCTCCCTTTCTACGGTTTGCTAAAGGTGACCCTTAAATCCTTGGCTTTCCAACTGGGTTGGCCCCCAGACCTTCTAACTTTACCTTCTGAATCAACCCAACCTCTTTTGAACATTTTTACAAAGACTTGAATGCATTGCTCGTGTGATCTTGGGCACATTTCACCTTGCTCCATTTAAAGTGGGCCTGGCCTATGAACTTTGGCTCTACAGTAGACTCTGCCTTCTTTAACTTGTTTTGGTCTTTTAAAAGTGTTGGGAACTGTTTTATTTTTATGACCTGTCTTTTTCTCTCCCTTTTTCTTAATGATTGGAGTGCCATCTAAGTTCTCCAGCATGGGGTCTGGCATGGATTCACATGCTCATGAATATTCCCCGTCGTCAGGCCGGGAATCCTTGGTATAGAAAAAAATCAGTATCAGTTTCGTTTCTGATCTGTCTTTCTTAGTAGTAACCAATCACTGGTCTCTGGGTCATACTGCCCCCAGCCAATGACTGCTCTCTCCCTAAGCCCCGCCTCTGGCAGCCATCCTCAGATTTTTACCGCACGTTCAAGTGTTGGGAGTCCTCGTGCTGTAGCTCTCGAGCTTTTGCTGCGTTTTCGCGCTTTTTTCAGGAGGTTTTTCTCATTTTTCGGTTAAATAGAGCCTCAAGCTCCACCGTTTCTACCTCCGATCAACGGGGAACCGTTTCTGAGTTTTCTACGCCCCTCAAGGGTGAAGATTTCGTCGAGTTACGCTTTTGGAGGATTCTAGAAGTTCCGAGGCCTACCCCAGACATGGCCCAGGAGAAAGGAAGCTCAACGCCCGGGAAGCTGTTCAGGACCTGCCCTGGATGCCAGCTTCAGAATGTTTTCAAGGAGGACAAGCATTCGTTATGCCTCTACTGTCTCCATGGGGACAAGACGCACACGGAGAAGGACTGCGCGTTTTGTGGGAACATGTCGGAGCGGACCATGAAGGATCGCCACCTCTGTCTCGCCAACTGGCTGGAAGGGAAGAGCTCGTCAGGCGAGAAGAAGAAAAAGAAGTCTGAGCGGTCTTCTAAGTCCTGTGAGGGTGCCCCGGCGACGGGGGCCCAACAAAAGGCTAAGCACCGCGAGTCCGCGGGCACCTGGAGCGCCGAACGGTCGGGCTCCTTGGCTGCCAGGCAGGGCGCACCCTCCCCGGCGCCATCAACCACGAGCCAACGCTCTGGCTCAGGTAAGAGGAAGTCCGAGAACCCGGCGAAGCTTCTGGAGAGGCCCCGGTCGATCTCGAAGATTCCGGCAGAGGGGGAGCGAGGCTCGGACCCTCCCCCCAAGGTGAAGGCCCCAGGCGTCCAGAAGGTGACGATGGCCTTAATTCACCCTGCTAAGACCTCGATTGAGGATGTCACCGCGGCCCTGGCTCAGCCTGTGGAGGCTACACCAGTGGAGGCGCCGTCAGGACCCACAGTCTCCCTGCCACCGCAGAGGGAGTCGTCTTTCAGACCCATTGAGAAGACCCCCACAAAGTCCTAGTTGGAAAAGGTGGGGGAGGGGCTGGTGGCCATCGTGGATACGGACACGACCTCTGAAGAGGAGCTCATCGAAGTTGTGGAAGAGGCCCAGCCCATCAGGAGGGATCCCGACGAGGGCGACGACGAGAGCGACGGGGTGGCCGACAAGGCTCCTCAAGAGCCCTCACGCCCGTCGTTTCCGGCGCCGCAGGACACTTCGGCTGCCATTTTGTCAGCGATTCAGTCCTTATGTTTGGAGATAAGGACAAGGTTGCCCCTCCCCCCGACGGAGGTACCTGAGCCAGACCCGACGGGGGAACCAGAGCCAGGACCTTCGGAAAGTCCACTGCATAAGAGGAGGAGGACGCATCCTACGCCACCTCTCCCACCTCTGCGGCCTGCTCTGCCTTCCCCCCGGTCTACTACCCACGGGGATGATAGTGGCACGGACACGGCTACGACAGGTACAGATGACGACGGAGGCGATGATGGGACGTGTCCCCCGTCGCACCCTGCTCGGGGCGTCCCCGCCCGACGAAATTGGATCCTTTCATGCCATGATTTCCAGGGCATCCGAGCTCTTCCAGCTCTGCCCAGAAGAGAAGAAGAAGGAAGGGTGCCCCCGTCGCCAGGAACCAACGGCGCGAGGCTAAAAGGAAGATGGTCCTCGCCGTACCGCTTCTTGATGACATCTGGGATGAGGAGCTTGCCCTCCTCAAGAACCCTGCCATGGCGCCGGCAAAGAGGGACCGGTACGAGAAGAAGTACCGGGTCCCCGACGCTGCCCCCTTGTGCCTTCGGGCGCAACCTACCCCGGATTCGGTCGTCTCGGCGGCAGCAAAGAAGAAAGCTGGGGGGGCATCGGCCTCGACATCAACTTCCCCGCCAGAGGGCGTGGACAGGAAGTTGGACACGATGGGACGGCAGATCATCTCATCCGCAGCGACGACTATCAAGGCGACGACTATCCAACGCCCTGGCTATTGTAACCCACTACGACAGGGAGTTGTGGTTCAAAATCGCCCCTCTGTTGGACTTCCTTCCGGACATCGCTGACACCGGTTTCCGTCAGTTGGGCAACAGCGTTTGCTTGAGACGACGAGGATGGCTCAAGGCCACAGATTTTCGCCAGGACGTACAAACCAAGGTTTTGGACATGCCCTTCGACGGGAACAACCTGTTTGGGAAGGTGGTTGATGAGTCCCTTCAGGCCATCAAGACAGACACAGAGACTGCCCGGGCACTGGGAGTGCTCCAACAACGACGGCCGTCCTTTCCGAGCTCCGGAAGCAGACAAGGTGCTTCCAAGGGATCCGACAGTGGCTTCTCCACGTACCGCCAAGCGGCAAGATCTTCATTCCAGGAAGCCTACAGGGGACGTGGCAAGTCAGGTGGTGCCTGTCGTCGTCGACAGGGAGGTCAAGGAGGCAAGGCGGCCTCCAAACAAGATTGAACCGACCGTGGGGTCGGGCCCCCGCCGAAGCACCCCGGTGGGAGGCCGGCTGGCGAGGTTCGTCAGCGTGTGGGAGTCCATCTCCACCGACCGTTGGGTGCTGGACGCCCTGGCCCAAGGGCACGCCCTCGAGTTTCAGAAGAAGTGCCCTCGCGTTCCACCCGTGGCCAGGAAGGAAAATCACGTCCTTCAACTACTGTTGGAAGTAAGGGCGATGCTCAAGAAGGGTGTCATCGAGCTCGTCCCAAAGAGGCTTCGGGGCTCCGGAGTTTACTCAAGGTACTTCCTCGTAAAAAAGAAGACAGGAGGATGGCGCCCCATCCTGGACCTACGACGACTGAACAAGTACATCAACGCACAGAAGTTCCGTATGGTCACCATCCAGCACGTGCTGGGACAGCTGGAGGAGGGTGATTTCCTGTCGTCGTTGGACTTGGAGGATGCGTACTTCCACATCCCCATTCTAAAAAGACACCGAAAGTTCCTCAGGTTCGTGGTCCAAGGGAGGCACTACCAGTTCAGAGCCCTCCCGTTCGGATTGAAGTCAGCACCCAGGGTGTTCACCAAGTGCCTCGCACCGGTGGTGGCGCGGCTGCGCCTACAGGGGATCCACGTCTACCCCTACCTGGACGACTGGCTCATCCGGGCAAGGACAAGGGAGCTCGCCTTGGAGCACACTGCGAAGACCGTCCAGCTGCTCACGGACCTGGGATTCTCCATCAACTTTCCAAAATCCCACCTGGTTCCGTCGCAAGTCGCCCTGTTTCTGGGAGCCAAGCTTGACACAGTGGCGCGGCTGGCCTCGCCGTCGGAGGAAAGGACCAGGACCATTCTGGGCAAGGTGCAGCGTCTGCTGGCCACGGACATGGCCAGGGTAAGATCTATCAAATCTCTCCTCGGGATGATGTCCTCCTGCATTTATCTGGTGCGCCTTTGCAGGCTTCGGATGCACCCCTTACAAGAGTTCCTCGTCGCCCGCTGGGTCCAGTCGACAGGCAGCTTCGAGGACAGGATCCCTCTCAACGAGACGTTCCGTCAGGCGATCCGGTGGTGGGGTACCCGCTCCCATCTGTCGGCGGGCACAGACTTTCAGGCCCCAGCTCACCAGGTGACGGTGACGACAGACGCCTCCCTGGAAGGTTGGGGAGCGCACTCCAGAGATCTTCACCCGAGAGGCCTTTGGCTCCCGGAGGAGAAGTCTCTCCACATCAACATCTTGGAGCTCTGCGCAGTGTTCTGGGCCCTCAGGTCCTTTCTTCCGTCCCTCAAGGGCAAGGTGGTGAGGATCTTCACCGACAACACCACCACGATGTTCTACATCCGGAAGCAGGGCGGAACCAGGTCCCCTGCCCTATCCAAGGAAGCCCAGGATCTGTGGCATTGGGCCGTCGCCCAGGGGATGTTTCTGGTGCCTCTTCATATGGCTTGTGCCACGATTGGGAACTACGCCAGGATCAAGTGGATCGACTCTTCCGACGATGGGGCAAACCCCAAATCGATCTCTTCGCGACGGCGACGAATTCCAAGTGCCGGAGGTTCGCCAGCAGGTTCCCCCAGCCGAGGAGCATGGGCGATACTTTCTCGTTCCCCTGGGACAGCCTATTTCTTTATGCATTCCCCCCGCTGCCGTTGCTGCTCCGGCTCACCAACCAGCTCAAGAGGTCCCGGTGCAGGAAGATCCTCGTCGCACCGGCGTGGCCGAGACAGATCTGGTTCCCGGACCTTCTGGACTTGTCAACGTCCCCACCAGTCAAGCTACCGCCGGACGCAGACCTTCTCTCCAGAGAAGGAGGCGCCATTCTTCACCACAACCCGGAGTCGCTGAACTTGCAGGCCTGGCTCCTGCAGCACTAGAGTTTGGAGGGTACGACATCCCGGCCGACTGCAGAGAGGTTCTTGCAAAGGCCAGGGCGTCCTCAACTCTCAAGTGCTAGGGACATAAATGGAAGAGGTTCTCTGTTTGGTGCCGTGCACAGAAGATTAACCCTCTGCGGATTACGGCCCCTCAAGTACTGCCGTACCTACTGTCGCTGGCCGAAGCTGGACTGGCTCACGCCTCCATCAAAATACATCTGGCTGCAATCTCCCGATATACCAGGGCTACGGGACGGGCGTCCTTGTGGTCTCATCGCCTGGTGAAAGAATTCATGAAGGGACTATTCTGATAATTTCTGCCGGTGAAGGCTCCTGCCCCGGCGTGGGTGCTTAATGTGGTGCTGGCCAGGCTCATGGGGGCCCCATTCGAGCCTATGCATTCAGCGCCTTTGAAATTCCTGTCATGGAAGACAGCTTTCCTCGTGGCCATCACCTCTGCACGACGAGTGGGAGAGATCAAGGCCCTATCTTGCAAACCTCCATACTTGACTTTTCATGACACGACCGTGGTGCTGAGGACACACCCCTCCTTAATGCCCAAGGTGCCGTCGGACTTCCACCTCAACGAGCCCTTGGTGTTGCCAGTTTTCTTCCCGTCGCCTTCGTCGCCGGCCGTGAGGGTTTTGCACTCGCTGGATGTAGCTAGAGTGCTGAAGTTCTACGTGGACCGCACAAAGAGTTTTCGGAAGACGTCACAGCTGTTTGTGAACTTTGGGGCTGTGAATCAAGGGAAGGCTCTCCCGAAGACTTCCATTTCCAGACGGCTCTCCGGCTGCATCATGCACTGTCACCGGTTGGCAAACCGACCGCTGCCTGGCCGTCCGAGAGCCCATTCGACCAGAGCGATCGCTGCTACCACAGCGTTCCTGTCTGGTGTGCCCCTGCTGGACATCTGCAGGGCTGCGACGTGGAGGTCAACACACACCTTCACAAGATTCTACTGCGTCAATCGGGACTCCAGGGAGGAGTCCAGGGTCGGCCAAGCAGTGCTGCGCAACCTGCACGCCTAAGGTGAGCCTGGTGAGGAGGTAAGAGTTGCTTAATGTTGAGTTGTTGTATTGCTTAATGTTGAGCCTGTCGCCACCTCCCGTGGTTGTGCATGTGTGTACTGCTATGTATTCTCTTATTCATAAGCATGTGAATCCATGCCAGACCCCATGCCGGAGAAGGAACAAGTTACTTACCTGTAACTGTTGTTCTCCAGCATGGGTCTGGCATGGATTCACATGCGAACCCTCCCGCCTACCCCTCTGTGGCTCTTCACTTGGTCATACTGCCACTTTACGTGCTACCAAATCTGAGGATGGCTGCCAGAGGCGGGGCTTAGGGAGAGGGCAGTCATTGGATGGGGGCAGTATGACCCAGAGACCAGTGATCGGTTACTACTAAGAAAGACAGATCAGAAACAAAACTGATACTGATTTTTTTCTATACCGAGGATTCCCGGCCTGACGACGGGGAATATTCATGAGCATGTGAATCCATGCCAGACGCATGCTGGAGAACAACAGTTACAGGCAAGTAACTTGTTCCTTACACGCTCACCTCTGTTCTGACAAAAAGTGGTGTTTTGTCTTAGACTTGTCTAATAATTCTTAAGGGAGGTGTGTACACTTTTCTGATTGTGTTTGAACTTGCTTTGATTTATAGTGCTAGTGTATTTCTTAAGTGTGTGTTAAATAAATAATTATATACTTTTGATAACAATCTCTGGTCAGTGTTTGTTTGCTCTACTGTGTTTTTAACCCTATTGTGTATCCTCTGTATACTGCCCTACTTTTCTTGAGAGAAGTCTAACTGCTCAGCCACAGCTACCAGGTAAATCTGGGTGGTCCAGACGGCTACCAAGTGGGTTTACTGATTACTCCTGTAGTCTTAATCTTTTTGCAGTGTTCCCCAAGGGAACTGCACAGGATTCTGCCTAACACCCTCTTCTGCAACAGCCTCTGAGGGAAAGATGTCCTGACATGCCCCTTCGGGTCCAGGTGTCTCCAGTGGGGGGCAGCCTTGCTCTCCATGCACATTTGTGGCACCAGAACTTCGCAGACCCCTGGATCCTCTCCGTAGTATCCATGGGGTACCGCCTGCCCATTCCAGCCTCTCCACCCCTCCACTCCCTCAAGTTGGGACAGCAATCTTCTGGCGGAGATCCGCTCTCTGCAGGCCGTGGAGGAAGTCCCAGCGAGGCTTGCCCTTTTACTCCAGGATTTTCACCATTCAGAAAAAGAACCAGGCTGGCCTGAGGGTTGTGCTGGACCTTTCCACCCTCAACCTCTCCTTACCTCTACAGAAATTCAAGATGGTTACGCCAGCTTTTATAGCGGAGACATTGTGCAAGGGAGACTGGATGTGCTCCCTTGATTATGAAGGACGCGTACCTACACATCACGATTTGGCAGCCCCATCGTTCTTTCCTATGGTTCAGGATCATGGGCTACCATTTCCAATACAAGGTCCTTCTTTTTGGCCTCAATTCGGCCCCCATGGTCTTTCCCAGACTCATGAATACTATGGCTGCCATCCTCAGAGCGCAGGGCCTCCACATCTACCCATACCTCGACGACTGGCTCTTTGGGGCTAATGTCCTTATGAACACACTGCACGATCTGGGCATTTCGCTCAATCTCAAGAAGTCGCAGCTGCAGCCCATGCAGGCTCTTGACATTCTTGGGCCTCTGGGACACATGCTCCGAGAAGGTGTTTCTGTCGGAGGACAAGATCGCGGCCATCAGGAGGGCTGCAACTCACTTTCTCAGCAGAGAGGTGACCTCGGCCTGGTGGTAGCAGCGTCTCCTGGGTCTCTTGGCGGCAGTCCTGTTAGCCGTCCCACTCACGAGACTGAGGATGAGGAGGGTTCAGCTGCACTTCGCGGCTTCATGGAACTAGGAGCGGGGCTCTCAATCCGAGATGATCAATGTTCCTCCATTTCTCCACCCAGACTTCACATGATGGTCCAGGGACTGCAACCTGCGGACGAGCAAGCCCTTCCGGCCTCCCACCCCGCAGGTCACCATCACCACAGACTCCTCGCTCGAGGGCTGGGGAGCCACCCTGGACGATCTCTCGGTCCATGGCACCTGGACTTGTCAGGAGCAGGAATACCACATGAATTGGTTGGAGCTGAACGCCATCTGGCTAGTGCTCAGAGCTTTCCTCCCACTTCTCAGGGGCAAGGTTGTCCTCATCCAGACGGACAACTCGACCAGCATGTACTCTGTCAACAAGCAGGGAGGCAATATCCCCTCCACTGTGCAGACTGGCAATCAGCATGTGGGATTTGGCCCTGGAAAACGACATCTACTTCACGGCAGTCCACCTTCCGAGGGAATCAAACCTGGAGGCAGACAGGCTCAGCAGGTTGGGAGCGGACAGTTACGAGTTGCAGCTAAACGACCTCGTTATTCAGGAGATCTTCTACAGATGGCGTCTCCCCCAGGTGGATCTTTTTGCCACATGGCACAACAAGAAGTGCCCTCAGTTTGCCTCTCTGCAAAATCAAGGAGTCTCGCCAGCTCAATATCATCCTAATAGCTCTCTGGTGGCCGGCCAGGCCATGGTTCTCGGAGCTGCTCAGCCTCTAGGAGATGACTCTGTTTCACTTTCCGACGGGCCCAAAACATCTTCTGGTGCAGCAGGGGGTCAGGGTCATCTACCCCGCGCCACAGAAACTAGCCCTCACATCGTGGTTCCTGAGCAGGTAACACTAGGGAACATCAGCCTCTCACAGGCTAATCTGGAAATCATACAGGGCGCAAGGAGCAAGGCTACCAGGGCTCAGTATGAAAGTAAAAGGACCGGGTTCTGCCACTTGGCAGGCTCCAAGGAAATCGACCCTCTGGCATGTACTCTAGACAACGTGCTCTCCTTCTCGGTGCACCTCGCCCAATAGGGCGTGCTAGTGGACACCTGCCACACTTACCTCGCAGCCATCGGGGCTTACAGGAATTCGGAGGAGGGGCTCTTCTCCTCCTCCAATCCGACTGTCAAGAAACATTTGACGGGGCTTGCAAGGCTGTACCCCCCCATCAGGAGGCCACACCCTGTGTGGGACGTGAATATAGTCTTGGGCGCCCTGGCGGAACAAACCGTTTGAGCCAATGGCATCCGCGGACATCACCCTGGTCACCATTAAGACGGCCTTACTGGTCGGCCTAACCTCGGCTCGCAGAGTCAGCGAAATCCAGGCGCTGGTCGCCTCAGAACCATATACTACCTTTCACAAGGACAAAGTAGTCATGCGGACACACCCAGCATTTCTGTCTAAGGTGCCGTCTGCTTTCCATTTGAACGAGGAAATAGTCCGTCCTATGTTTTTTGCCCATACTAAGGGCGAGGCACATAGGGTTCTGGGCTGCCTGGATGTCAGGGGTGCTCTGAAATTCTACCTTGACAGGACCAAGGGCTTCCACAAATCAGATGCCCTGTTTGTCACTTTCGGAGGTGCAAGACCAGGCTATCAGGCCTCCAAGGCCTCCATATCCTGCTGGATGGTCTCGGCCATCAAAGAAGCATACGAGATTAACATGCACGCCCACGCAGTCAGGGCCAAGGCAACGGCCATCGCATTCCAGCGCCATGTCCCTTGGCAAGTTATAAGGAGCGCAGCCACTTGGGCCACTCCCTCGGCTTTCTGCAAGCATTACTGTTTGGATGCCGGCTCCAGATCAGGTGCGGCTTTCGGACAGGCGGTTCTCAGGAACCTATTTCCTTAAGGAGGGTCTCCTCTCCACCCTGGGGCTACATTCAGTTGTAATTGCCCATGTAGTATGGAGGAAAAGGGATGTGACGTTAGAGTAATTATAAATTACTCACCGTAGTGACTAACGTACTCTTAGTCGTAGTCCCCTTTCCTCCATACATCCCACCACCCTCCCCCCTAATAATACTGGTGTCATCAGGTAATGTTAAATCTATTGTTGACGCATCAATGGAGACTGAGGTGTGGCACCAGAGGGCGGAGTCAGGCCAGCGCATGCTCTCTGGGCTGCACCCCCACGCGCCTCTAAATTTAAAGGGAAAGAAGGTTTGTTCTGGTGAAAAAAGGTTCTGTTTCCCATCCCTTGGAAGGGACGCCCATGTAGTATGGAGGAAGGGTGACTAAGTAGTCACTACGGTGAGTAACGTATAATTTTTGTAAGTGCCAGATGCAATAGGGCATAGCTATCCCTTAATTTCACAATCACCTCTGGGCGTCACAAGTAGAAAAAGATGAAGGATTGATACATTATTTATTAAATCATCTCACTTCAATCAACAATCATAAAAAAAAGCAAAAAAAAAGTTACGTAATGAAAGAATAATGTTCATAAATAACGTCATCGACAAACTATAGACAACATGCAAACATCAAATGCAGATAAAAGGGCTCCTTGTATGAAAGTGTAAACGTGCATAGAAAGTGCTTCAGTTCAGAACTGTAATTGGACACATTACACGTTCTGTAGGAAGAACCTACTCAGTCCATTTGGAAAACAGACGGTCTAAAGGACAGAATACTAGACCAATGTATAATGTCCATATCTGTGAAATAGACCAACGTAATCTCCATTCACAGTAACGTAGTGAATTTTCCGGGAGGACCATCATGTCAGTCTACTAGTAGAAACAACATAATACTAGTCGTCGTCTACTACAAAGAGCCCCATAGGAGGTATTCCAAATTATATCCTCCTAGCTAGTTTGAGCATGTATAGAGACCTAACATGGTCAATGTTTTCGTCAGGACTGAAAAATAAGTTTCTAAAAAAAAGAAAATAGAAAACGAATGTGTGCACGGCCTCCAAGGGACGCCACATGTAATATCAGCTATATAAATAAAACAAGCATTGGCAAAGCCAACAGTTTTGGCTTGTGTTTACTTACTAGGCCTTTGCAGGGCAATGCTATTAGATGCCCAGGTACTCGCACCATTTTGCACCTGCTACAATCAATGGCCAGTTAATACCACTACAGCTGTGCCTGGCCAGTGCCTTTCCCATGCCTACAGAAAAGCCCAAACTGTTGGCCTTACCAATGCTTTCGGTTTCACCCAAAGACAGAAATGTAATCCAAAATAAACTCTGTGAATGGTTTAGATAATCATTTCTCTTTTCAGGAAAGACATTTATCGGAGAAAAGCATTCCAGAACTCCAATCGATGAGTGCCTTGAGTCACTGCCATTGTTGCAATTAGAAGCTAAATCAATTAGCACCGGCAATGCACAATCATGACACTCTTCAGTTAAATTAATGCAGTTTGGTTGTTGACCACCCTGTGACACCCTAAACACATCGGCCATGGCAGGCTGACTTATTAAGTCTACTGCAGAAGCAACAGAGCCCCACCCTGCCAGTGGAACAACCGCCCCTGAAATTAGTTGTGTATCAGTAAGTGAAATATTACCAACTTCTACCCGAGGGTTTTCGTTGTCCACAGGCTGGGTGTATGCACCGTTGACTTCCTCTGCTGCAACGCCAGGTGTCATAATACGAGGCCGTGAAAATCGCATATATCTCGTATCTCATTGACCATGTTCTTTTTATCCAATATGAAAGAGCCCAAACCTATTAACTTCTTCCTATTTACAATAACAGGTGATGGTGTTGCCGGCATGGACTTGAACGTGACCGATGCATGAGATACCAACATATGAGACGGCATAGCCGATTTTAGCGTGTATGGTCCATTGCGCATAAGCAAAATTGGTCATTCGTCTTTTGTCTATCAAGACTTGTTAGGCACAAAAAATGGAAGCCGCCTCTCACGTAGTTTACAAGTGTTGTAAGATTTATAGCACTTAAAGTGCAAAAATAAAAAAAATGTTCACCGTGTGCTTGCTGGCGGGCAGGGAGCAGCCAAACAGCATCCACTTTAGAATGCAACTTCGCATGCGCGTGTGCTATGCGCGTGTCCACAGAATTGTATTGCCTTCTGGGAAATGAGGGTGGAGAAACCTGAAAGCAGAAAAAAAAAACTTATTTCAAAGTCCACGGATCAAAGTCACGTAGTAGTGAGGAACACTGTTCATTTACAGGCGAATCGTACCGCTGCAAAAGCACACACGCCCACGCCCTTGGAAATCCTTTCATGATAGTTGGTAATCTGTGTTGGGAGTTGCTTGCGACCCCCGGCGCTGTCCGTAAGCCCTCGACCCCAAAGGACTCACTCACACACGTCCTCTGGGTTCGGGCTTCCCGGTCGCTCTGACGCGGCCGGGAAATGCCCCGTTTATTTATGCTGCACGCGGCGGCGTGCAACGTCACGCTGCCGCATGCGCACCCCCTCATCGGGCAGCGCCACACTCCTCCTTTTTCGGGAGGACAAACAGCAAACACTCAAAAGCTAAACACTGCAAACCAAAACATACTACACCTATAAAATTTCAAATGCCCCATTCTGAAATGCCCCTTTATTAACATCCACCCGGGTCCCCTTATTTAACAGTTCTCATCGTCAGGATGATCAGACAAATGTCCCAAGACGTAGTCGCTGAGGTGAGCAGGTTTCCCTCACCCAGCCCTCTGGGGGTACCTCCTACTCACCTCCGGCACGGGTGATCTGTCCATAGGCCTTCCCCGGGTCGGGGACTCAGGCAGACATGGTGATTCTCCTTCGTCCTCAGGGACCACCTCTAAGTCCGGATCAGGGGGTGGATCAGTCCTTGGATCCCGTAGCTTCTTAAAGAAGCTCACGTTGCGAGTTACCACAGACCGGCCGTCCGATGCAGTCACCATGGATCCCTTGACTGCAACAACGTCCAGCGGCTCCGGCTCATACGGTAGGGAGAGCTTTCCATGGGGGTGTCTATTCTGAATGAGGACCTCGTCACCCGGCTCCAGCCGCTGTGGGCGAAGCCCCCTCCGGATGTTCTCCTGCTCAATCCTTGTTCGCTGGTCTGCCTCGACTTGTTGGTTGTCGATCACCCCTGGCTCTTTCTCTCCCACTTCCGGTAAGAGCCCTCGAGGGCACTGTTTGAATAACGCTTCTGCCGGGGCCACTCCGGTGGATGCATGCGGCGTGGTACGGTACACCCTCAGGAACTGATAAAGGGCTCTCTGGAGGGACTGCCCCTGGCCCTGGGCGATTCTAAAGGTCTTATTTAGAGTCCTCATCAGCCGTTCAACTTTGTCGTTTGCCCTTGGCCAGAGAGGCGTGATCTTCCTGTGCAACACCCCGTAGCTCTCCATCAGTTCCGAGAACCGTTCACTCTGGAACGGCGCCCCATTGTCCGAGCACAGCGTGTGGGGGACACCATGGGCCGCAAACACCTTTTCCACGGCCAAAACGACGTGCTCAAACGCCACTGACTCCACAAACTCCACTTTGGGGTACCTTGAGTATTCGTCAACCAGCACGAGGAAGTGGGTGCCCATCATGGTGGAACCAAAGTCCCCATGAACGACTTCCCACGGACGCGTCCCCTGAGGCATCGCTTCTATGACGGGCTCACGCTGCAGGGGAGACGCCACCTGACACCAAACACAGGCCGCCACAAAGTCGTCCACCTTCCGCTCCAGTTCCGGGAACCACACTTTCAGCCTTAAGCGGGCCTTGGTCTTGGCGGCACCCTGGTGACCACGGTGCGCAAGGGCGATCACGTCCCCCACCTTCGACTGGGGCACAACAATTCGATCTCCCCGGAGCAGAAGGCCGGATGTTGAAAACGATAGTTCCTTCGGGACCTTCCATAGCTGCTCAAGTCCAGTTCTGGCCTCCTGAGTACAACCGCCAGGGGCTCCAGCACCGACTTCCAGGATCCCTTTTGCATGGAGTGCCACTCATCGTCCGCTGCAGCTATCTCAAGCTCCCCTAAGGGCATGGCATTCGGCGTGGCCGCCTCCACCACCACCCGGACATGCTCTTCGGCCTACTCCGCACAGGTGTCATGGTCTTCCACTCCTGGCACCCCAGGGTGTCTGGAGAGATAGTCTGCCGCGTTATTCGCCCCCGGCCGGTACACCAGGGTGACTCTGTATTCCAGGAGGGTGAGCATTCACCTCTCAATTCTTGCTGGCGGCTTGGATGATGACCCCGCCAGGATGGGAAGCAGCGGCTTGTGGTCCGTCACCACCGTCACCGGGCGTCCAAGGACGTAGAGCTGGAAGTGCCTGCAGCCCCAGAGCACGACCAACGCCTCGCACTCAATCTGCGAGTACCGTTGTTCCGCCTCCGACAGCGCCTTGCTGGCATAAGCCACCTGGCGGACACCCCATCACGGTCAATCTGCGTCAGCACAGCGCCCAGGCCAAACGGCCTGGCGTCGACAATGATCTCTGATGGTAACGCAGGATCAAAAAATGCCATGGTGTCCTCTGCTGCCAGGGCGCCCCTGATGTCAAAAGCCGCTTGTTCAAGCGGGCCCCAGTTCTAGGTAGTATCTTTCCTGGTCAGTGCTCTGAGCGGTTCCGACCTGGAGGCAAGATTCTGGATGAAACGTCCACAGTACGTAACCATACCCAGAAAGCTCCGCACATCCGACACAGATTCTGGAGGCCGCTCCCTTTTAATGTCCTGGACCTTCTTGGGGTAAGGTGGCACCCCCCTTCTTTGAATACAAAGCCAAAGAACTCTATCGATGGTCACAGAAATTCGCATTTCTCCTTGTGGAGGGTGAGGCCCAGGGACTGCAGCCTCTCAAACGTTTTCGCCAGCCGTCTCAGGTGGTCTACCTCCGTTCTGGCAAACACCAGGATATCATCACTGATGTTTAGAGACACCCTCCAGATCTCCTAGGGTGCCCCGGATGATGTTTTGGAACACCTCCGCCGCCGAGGACACACCGAAACTCAGTTTCTTTCTTATAACGGTACAGCCCTCGGTGTGTAGTAAAGGTGGTGATATACCTCTACTCAGGGTGGAGGACAACCTGGTGGTAGCCCGCTCGGAGGTCCAGCTTTGAAAAGAAGCGAGCGCCTTGTACCTTGGCAATGATATCGTCTATCGTCGGGGTGAGGTTTCTCTCTCTTTTAATTGCTTTGTTCGGCAACCTCATGTCAACACAGATTCTGACAGCATCCTCATGTCAACAGGCTTCCGTGCCACCACAATTGGGGACACCCAGGGGGTCGGACCTTCCACCTTCTCTATGATGTCGAGATCGACCAAGTTGTCCAGCTCCTTGTCGACATGTTCACAAAGGTGAAAAGGTACCCTGCGATGCTTCAGGGCGATGGGCATCAATCAATTTTACAAAACGTGTGTAAATAGAAAAATAGTAGGGGCAACACAACATGCATACATAAAATATGAACATACAGACGCAAATGAGGTCAGGCAAAGGCAGGTTCCCCAAGGCAATGCGACAATAGCAGTGTGGAAATACGGTAAAGGATTTACAGAATTCAAAGGATAAGTCCTTTTCAAAGGATAGGCAAGGTGGTTGGATTCTGGTAATCGAAACAATCAGGTTGGTGGTGTAGTTCTATGGATAGCCATTTTTTGGTGTTAGACCTAAAGCTTTGGAAGGTCTGGTCGGTGCACAGATGAAGGGGGAGAGCATTCCAAGCTATTGCCGCCAGCTGTTTTAAGGTTGAAACGTGGAACTGAGATGCAGAAGGAGTTGACTGACCTTGTCGGTCTAGATGAAGTTTTCATGGTGATTTTATCTTTCAGATACAGTGGTGCAGCGTTATTGAGGCATATGTGCGGAATGGAAACTCATTTGTAGTAGATCCTGTCCTTAATGGGCAGCCATTTGTGGTTCCTTCTGGTTTCAGAGATATGAATTCTCCTAGAGATGCTCAAGGCTGTTCTGAGAGCATTATTTTGGAGAGTTTGGAGTTTGTTCAGTACTAGTTTATTTGCACCTGCATACAGTGCATTACAGTAATCAAGTTTTGACAAGATGAATGCTCTCGCTAGTATAATGCAGCGGTTAGTGGAGAGGTATGGTTTACAGGCATGTATAAGCATGCAAGTGTAGGCAGTAGCCGAGGCTGTTACATTGAATTGTTTTCTTAGGCTCAGGGTGGAATCTAGGTAGAAGCCTAGAGTTTTAGTTTCCTTCGCAGTTTTAATGATGTTGCCGTCTATGTTGAAGGACGAATACTGGGTGCCTAGTTTATTCATGTTGGTAGGGGCACCTAGGATTCGAATTTCAGTCTTCTCATCATTCAGGCAGAGGCTGTGGGTTGCCATCCATGCCTGAATGATGAGGTATATTTTGTTTAGTAGGGCAAGGTCAAGGTGGTAGTTTCTGCGTAGTTCGTGTGGATAACACCCAGATGATCCAGTTTGTCAAATAGAGGCTTAGTAAATACATTTTACATAGTTGGAGAGACACACTAACCTTGCGACACTCTGCATTTAATGGAGACTGGGTCCGCAGCAGCGGAGGGCGAGAATACTCATCGATCTGTTGCTTAGAAAGGATTTGATCCAGTCTATGGCCTCTTGAGAGAAGTTTGCCGCTGATGACAGGTGTTCACAGAGTATGTTTTGGTCCACCAGATCAGAGGCGGCTGAGAGGTCTAACAGGAGGAGTAGTGTACATTGTCTGTTATCTTTCAGTTGATCTATTTGCATTTTCAGATCGATTAATGCCGTTTCCGATCCGTGGAGAGGCCTGAAACCCGAATGTCTAAGCACTAGGAAATTATTAGCCTATAGGTAATGCTGGATTTGGATAAATGCCACTTTATCAATTATTTTAAGTTAGAAGGGAAGAGTTGTTATAGGCCTGTAATTAGTTGGAATGGTGGGTTCAAGTGTAGCTTTCTTTAGTAGAGGTAAAACCCATGCTTCTTTGAAGTTTGTGGGTACCTGGCATTTCCTAAAAGAGGCATTTATTAATTTAGTGATATATGGGGCAAGGTCTCTGGCTGCTTCTTTAATTATTTGTGACGGGCATATGTCGCCTTGATATCTCGAAGGTTTTAAGGAAGCAATTATCTTTTTGACCTCTGAAATGGTAACTTGGGCAAATTTGAATTCTTGGATCATATTGAGGATAGGGATTTTTTGTGGTTTCTGGGTTGTCTCCGAGCTATTGATGTTGAGCCGTTTAGTTGCTATTTTGTTTTGTAGGGTGGCAATTTTGTTGGCGAGAGCATTTTGAATGTCTGTGCACCATTCTTTATTTTTTAGGTAGGAGTCATCAGGTACTATAGGTGATTCTAGTTCCCTCAGGATTACAAATAGTTCCTTTGTACTAGAACTGGCATTCTGAATCCTTTCGTTATATGTTTCTTGTTTAGTCCTGATAATCTCGGCTTTGTAGTTAGTGGATATTTCAGTTACTTTGTCCTTGTTTTCTTTTGAAGGTTCCAATTAGCTTCCATTTCTCTTTTTTTCTAACCCTTTTTTCTAACCTAAGGGCCTTCAACTGAGGGGTGAACCAGATGTTGAGGTGAGCTCTGGGCTTACTCTTTCGAAGTTTGAGTGGGGAAATGGAGTTTAAGGCTTGGGTCATGGTGTTGTTGAATAAGTCTATCAGTTCTTCTGGGTCTTGCGACTTTGTAGAGTTCAAAGTCGGGATCAGGAAGGGCATCAGCTTATCAGTGGTGATGTTGTGTTTGTTTCTCGTGAGGAGGGGTGGCGCGATAGTTTTAGGTTTAGTAGCTGGCCGATTGGCACCAATGGTAAAGGAAATAAGAAAATGGTCAGTCCATGTCTGGGGTTCAATGTCGTCATGTCAGCACAGTTGTGATCAACCATCCAGTATAGTGTTCTTCCTTTCTCATGAGTAGGTTGGCTAATTCTTTGCGTAAAGTCTAGTTCTGTTAGTGAGTCCGCAATTAGTTTAGCTGTACAGTCGTTAGAGTCTGAAAATCCTAAGTGAAAAATCCACAGAACACTAGGTTTTGTGTGGTAGGTTTGATGTTGTCTGAGAGTATAGTGATGATGTCCTCCACAAAGGTTCCGATAGGGCATGGTTAGAGTACTGGTTTTGGAAGTGGCTAATTTAACTGTGAGAAGTTCACAGGACTTGACTAAGGGGGCGGTGGTTACTCTAAGTGCTAGGCTAGCCTTTGCGATGAAGGCCTCCCTACCACCTTTAGAAGTTTCTCTATCCGCTCTTACTATATTGTAGGAGCTGGGAATGGCCAGGAGGAGGGTCGGCCCTGCAGCAGCATGGAGTCAGGTGTCCTAAATCGCTAGGAAGTCTATATCTCTATTATTGATAGTATCGTCTACATATGTTGCATGTGCGATAATGGATCTAGCGTTTATTAGAGCGCCTTTGATGAAAGGGGTGGTGGCCTGGGGTAGGCTAGGAGAGTCTTTGTCTAGATTCAGAATGAATTTTTTTTAGGTATATTAGTTGTGGGGCGCTGTGGTTTCAGAGCTTTTGGAACAGAATTATTAGGGCTTGATGGTATGCATACTTTCTTATGGTGTATGTCCGCTGACAATGCATCTCTGGTAAATCTGGAGCCTAGTCTGCTGTTTCGGAGGTCGCCACAACAAAGTTGGTTGGCTGTTGGTATAGAAGCAAATTGCTTGGTCCATTTGCTGGAGGTGGGGTAGGAAGTAGGGTTAGAAGGTCTAAATTAGTTGGTGTGGTGGTTACTGGGTCTAGGTATTAAGTTAGGTAGGAATAAGGTAGGTTTAACATTAGGCTCGTGGGAGCTTTATTTTAAAGGTGGGAGGAATTTCGTGGGTTCAATCTCCCTGGGAGGATTTATGCTTAAGGCGGTGACTGTTACCTTTGGCCGAGAGTAGTTGAGCACTATGGCGTAAAGGAGACACAAGATTAAGAAAGGCCAATGACCAGCAGTATAGAGCTTTGCAGCGAACATACTATGGTCAGAGCTTTCAAAGGTGGATCGCAGCTGATTATCTGTAGTGCGCTTGTTAGGCAGTGCTCTTGGTGCGAGGCGCGACCTATTAGTTGATGTTGTGACAGGTAGTTGTCAGCAATACCAGTGTCGTTTAAAACAAGTACACAATGTAAGTCGTTAAGACAGGGATAAGTTATGCGGGTCAACAGTCGCCCGATTCGCTATAGGGGTTCGCTAATGTTAACAAACCAGTTGCAAATAGCGCAGAATGTAAACTAGAAGATGCAGTACTTGATAAAGCAAGAGTGTCAGTTCTAATCACTGTAAGGGATTCGCTAATATGAGCAAAACATATGCAGATTGCACAAATGTAAAAATAGCAGTTACAGCATTTGATAAGGAAAAAACGTTAGTTCTAGATACTGTAAGGGATTTGCTGAGGTGATCAAAGCAGTTACGGATTGCACAAAATGTAGGAATAGAAGGTGCAGCACTTGAAATGGCAGAGACGTCAATTCTAGTCACTATAAGTAATTCGTTAATGTGAGCAAAACAGTTGAAAATTGCACGCAGTGCATAAATAGTAGTTTCAGCGCTTGACAAGGCAAGAGACTTAGTGCTAATCATGTAACAGATCAAGAAGCATAGTATTGTAAAGAGCGGCTTGGGTAGTAATATCAGCCCCTAACTTTAGTATTTAAGGCATTAAATAACATCATTCGGTCATAGAAAATGCTTGGATTCGCCAGTTAGTCGATAAGGTGCAGGCTGCCTAATGCGATCTCGAGGTTGGTAGACGCAGGATAAGCCCCGGAATGACTAGCCATTGTTGCACGTAGATGTAAGCGTGCAGAAGGTCTAGAGGTACAGAGCGTATGAACCGCGGTTGGTTAGGCCTATTAGAGGCAATGAAGGCCAGCACCAGTGGATGGTGGCTCACGGTAGCCACAGGCTATAGGTGGGATATAGTAGATAACACTGTGAGTAGTGCGCATGGTGTAACAAAGAACATTATCAACAGTCAAATGGTATTAATGGCGCAATAAGGCAGGAGCTAGGCAATCTTCCTGAGAGGCTTTTCGACACATTACAGGCATACAATCTATTCAACATGGCAATGTGGAACAATGTGATGCATATTTCGGTAGGCAGATGAAAGTTATGCTATAGACATAGCTTTCGAGGAGAGTTTACGCTGAGGAGCCCAGCCAGTGGTGTGCAGACATTGCGGGCGCTAGATACACGTTTGTGGGTAAAGATAGCGTTTAACAGTTATTCATAAGGAGGCAGTGTCAACATATATAGTACTTAACTAGCACAGGTTACAGCCAGCTGGATGACGGTAGACACAAGGGGTAGAGTCCATGGCGCACAGCGCTCATCTAGCTCAGTCAGGAGCCTTTCTTGGATGCCTTTGTTGGGAGCTGGCTAACCCCTGCCAGTGCCCCACGATGGGCTAAGGGGAGGTGACTGCCCAATCAGGAGACAGTTACTCAGGGCAAAACAGAAAGTGAAATTGTATCATTGTCTAGACGATTTCCAAGCGGCCGCAGCCATTTTAAAGGTGGAAACCCATGCAGTTTTCAAGGTAGCAGTAAATTAAAAGCACTGCGGTACGGCACAGCTGCTTTAGCACGTGGATGCAACTTGGATATCAACAAGGAGAGCAATTATGGATTATGATTAATACCATCCTCAAAACTGGGCAGGGTATACATCCATCATTTTTCCCTCTGTGCAAGTTTATCATGAAGGGAATGATTATCAATTGCAGCAACCTTGTCAATGACCCACCATTTCTTGTCAATGACCCACCATTTAATCGGATCTTGATTGTGGTCCATCAATGTGAATTTCTCCAGCATTGGATATTTCATAGATTCAGATGCTTGAATTTCCCCTGTCGTCAGACCGGCCCCAACCAATGAGGTGACAGGGCTTAAGCTCTGCCCCAGTCAGCCATCTTCAGATTTTTCACTGCAGTCTAACAGACAGAGGGAATCCTCCAGCTCTCTGAGCTTTCGAATATTTTTCTCCTTTGTTGTGTAGTATATATTCTTAAAATATATCCTACTGTTTTCCCTGCTTAGGGGATATGTATTCTGAACTTTTGGGCACCGAGAATCTTTCTTGCCCCAAATTCGTCGAGTGAATTTCTCCTCAGCATGGCTGAACTTCAGGCTGCCAAGAAGCCTTCCCTGTTCAGGGACTGCACGAGGTGCAGGAAAAACTGGTCTACATGAAGGATCCACATGACCACTGCATCTACTGCCTATACCCTCTTGACATCAATAAATGTGACATTTGCAGGTATTTCTCCACCAACACCCTGCAAGACAGACACAGGAGACTTCTGTGACATCTAGAAGCCCAGGGTCTGTCCTCTGACGAGGAGTCTGCCAAAACAGCTTGTGTACCGTCTACTAAACCATCTGAGAGACAAACTTCTAAGAGAAAGGCCTCTCCAGTGGAAAGGAGTTCCTCTCCTACTCTAAAGAGTAAGAAAGCTGGAAACCACTTCTTCCATGCCTCCCATGGGTTCTGGAGGCCACAAGATACGACAAGATACGACATCCTGAAGAAAGTACCACCTCCAAAAACCACCTCCCAGGGAGAGTCAGGGGGGCAGTCATCCACGGAGAAGCCGTCTACAAGTTGCAGTAAAGATAGAGACCCACCGACGACCAAGCCGTTGACGAAACTCTCATCGAGGTCAACTCCTACGAAACAGTCGTCGACGAAGGATCACTCAATGAAGCTCTCGTCCATGAAGCTCTTGTCCACGAACCTCTCGTCGACTGATAAGGGTCATCAACCATCTTCAAAGTCTTTGTCCATGAAACCACCGTCAACTAAGCCGTCGTCCATGAAGCCACCGTCGACGACACCACAAACTTCTTGGTCTATCGAAGAAATAGGGCCCAAAACACCTCTTGCAGACATCACAGATAAACCAGCCAATGTGAGCAGTCTCCCCAAACCTATGGGAGCAACACCTCCGGTTTCAGAAGCTCCCGAACCAGTTGGAGCACAATAATCTCCTTTAAAAGAGATGACAGAACTCCCTGACATCATTGTTCAAGAGGAGTTTACGGACACAGAATTTCTTGGTGAGCACCCTTTTCTCACCCCCAGGGATAACAGTCCTCCTTGGAAACCGTCTACTGAGGTTGTTGCCGATCCTCATGACCCTGCGCTCATGGCATCAATGCGAAGGATCATCGCAGAATTCAACAGACGTCAAGAAAAAAAGAATAGGTCATCTGTGCCGAAGGAGTCCAGAACTCTCCAGAGGGACATCTCACCGCAAAATAGTACACCAAGACATCGCCTGAGCCTCCACGTAGATCCAGGAGCAGAACACTCAGTGCTTCACCGACAAGGGCCCCGTCTCCAGCATCGACACATAGACCTCGATCTCCGGTTCGAGATCCAACTATGGTGCCATCATCTGTGTCAGTCTCGGATTGGCAAGAGGACCCGTTCAGTGATTTCTCAGACCCTGAGGAAGGAGAGATCACACAGGAGCCTGATGCTCCCAGCGAATGGGACGATTATATCGTTGAGAAGTCCAGAAAGAAAGACTCTCCAGGTGATTCTTCACCACCGGACGATTTAGTATTGTTTCATACTATTATCGGAAAAGCTGCAGACTTGTTCAAATTACAAGTTACATCGGAAGAGAAGAAGTCAGTGCTTTATGAGCACAGGGACAATTGCAGGAGAGCGGTTTCCACCATTCCTCTTCTCGACACCATATGGGAGTCTGGGTCATAGATACTGGCCATGCCATTATCCACACCTGTGCTGGTTTCAAGACCTGAAAAAAAATACAAGGCACCAGACTCAGCATCGCTTTGTCTAAGGGGTCATACTAATTCAGACTCGGTTATCACTCTAGCGGCCAGAAAGAAGTTAGCCAACCCTTCATCACCACTGTCAGCACTGCCAGACAAGGAAGGTTGTAACTTGGAAGCTGTGGGTAGAAAAGTGTCTTCCTCAGCATCTATCACTATTAGAGCGGGCAACGCGCTAGCCATGACAGCTAGGTTTGACCGTGAACTTTGGCTTTGCATGTCCAAACTGACCAAACATCTACCTGCGGATCTCCAGGAAGAAGCCAGGTCAATCATTGCAGACGGAGAAGCTACTTCAGATCACATGATCGACGCTGCAGTCGATGTGGCGGAGTCAGGATTCAGGCAGATGGCCCACGGCACTGTACTAAGGAGACAGGCCTGGATGAAAGCCACAAATTTCAGACCTGAGGTGCAAGCACAAATATTGGACATGCCCTTCGACGGGCAAGAGTTATTTGGTAAGAAGGTCGATGACCACCTAAAAGGAATAAAGACGGACACGGACACAGCTCAAGCCATCAGTTCCTTAAAGGATAAATATGGAGACCGTAGGTCTGTTCGCCCTTTTTGAGGCTCATTGTCAAAAGACTGAGGATATAATTGTTCTTCCTATGGTCAAACGACACAAGGAAACACATTGCAGGGCAACAGATACCAGTCCTCCAACAAGTACTCCCAGAGAGGAAGGCACGGCTCTACCCAAGGTATAGCCCAGAAAAAACAAAATTGACAGGTCGGATCTTCCCCTCAATGTCACACACCTGTGGGGGGAAGAGTAAGCCAATTTTTTCAACGCTGGCCTTCGATAACATCGGACAAGTGGGTGTTACAGGTGGTCTGCGAGGGTCACACCATAGAATTCCTAGACCAACCACCATCCCTTGCTCCCACCCCTCGCAAACTGCACATGCTACGGCACGTCATGTCCGAAGTTCAAAAATTACTGCACAAAGCAGCAGTAGAACCAGTTCCTTACCCTCACAAGCGAAAAGGTTTCTACTCCTGCTTCTTTCTGATCAAGAAGAAAAACAGCAGCCAATGGAGACCCATATTAGACTTGAGAGCACTCAACAAATACATCAAACGCATCAAATTCAAAATGATATCCCTGCAAGGTGTCCTACCGTGGCTAAATAGAAACGACTTCCTAGACACTCTGGACTTGGAGGACACATATTTCCACATTCCAATTCATCCCGCCCACAGACAGTTCCTCAGGTTTGCTGTAAGAGACCTGCATTTCCAATTCCGGGTGCTCCAGTTCGGGCTCAAATCAGCACAGAGAGTGTTGACCAAATGTCTGGCGCCCGTAGCAGCAAAACTCAGAAGGATGGGAATGGAAGTTTTTCCATATTTGGATGACCGGTTGATAAGGGCGAGCTCCTCTAGTCACGCTCGCTTGGCAGTTTTGAAAACTATAAAACTCCTAAAAGGGTTAGGTTTTCCGATAAACAACATAAAAACCTGCCCAGTGCCCAGCAAGACCGTTCTCTTCCTGGGGGCCGAGTTCGACACCAGCATTCCCAGAGTAACAGCTAGTAACAGCTACCACGGTACGCTCTTTCAAATCCCTCCTGGGCATGATGTCCTCATGTATATTTCTCATACCAAATTGCAAACCTCGCATGAGACCAGTCCAGGAGGCCATAGACCACCAATGGAAACAAGCTATAGGTTAATGGGAGGATGTAGTCCAGATACCGACGACAGTACACAAGGCACTTCGGTGGTGGAATACTCTGCAGAACCTGCTACAAGGAATGCCATTCCAGACACCAACATCTACTCTTCTCTTAAGGACAGATTTGTCCCTTTCGGGCTGGGGAGCTCACCTGGCGGACCTCCAAACAAAGGGGACTTGGTCAGACCAGGAATCAGAGCTCCACATCAATGTCTTAGAGCTCAGGGTGATACGGTGGGCTCTGAAGGCCTTCCTTCCAGTAGTAGCTGGACAGGTACTGACCGTCCAGACAGACAATGCAACCTCCATGCACTACACAAACAAGCAAGGGCGCACGAAATCAGAGGTCTTGTCACAAGAAGCTCAACTGCTATGGGCATGGGCCTTACACCACAGAGTCCAAATCAGGGAAGAACATCTCCCGGTAGTGGACAATGTCCTAGCGGACAAACTGAGCAGGGAGTACATGTCATCTCACGAATGGAAGCTAGACGAAAAAGGAAGTCCAGCGGATTTTCTCCATATCGGGCCATCCGCAGAGCGACCTCTTTGCCACCAGTGCCAACAGAAATGCCAAGAATTTGCCTCAAGGTACCCGGAACATCAGTTAGCAGGAGATGCTTTCTCGGTGGACTGGACAGGGAAATTCCTGTATGCCTTTCCCCCCATTCCACTCATAGCGAGAATTCTATGCAGAATGAAGGAGCAGAATTGCTCTATGATCCTAATAGGGCCGGACTGGGCGCGACAGATCTGGTCCCCGGCTCTACAGGATCTATCCCGATGGCCACCAATTTGCCTTAAAGCGCATCAATAGCTATTGACGTAACAGAACCACAAAGTACTTCACCGCTACCCAGTGAGCCTCTCCCTCAAGACTTGGTTCCTGAGCAGCGTAAACATATGAATCTGAATCTCCCTGTAGACTGCTGGGACATAATCAGGGCCTCTAGAGCCCCCTCTACGAGAATCACCTATGTCGGGAAATGGACTTGATACTCTAAGTTGTGTGAGACGTCTGCAATTAACCCGCTTACAGCTTCGGTAGATCAGGTACTACCTTGCTTATTGCATTTGGCTAAGGCAGGGCTCTCACTGTCGTCTATCAAAGTTCACCTATCGGCCATATCAGCATACACGATGACTCCAGAATCACAGTCATTACTCTCTCTTCCGGCTGTCAAAGTCTTCCTGAAGGGGTTGATCCGTACTTACCCTCCTATTTCCTCACCAGTCCCTACCTGGAGTCTAAACATCGTACTAATGGCTCTCATGGAACCCCCTTTCGAGCCCATTCACAGATGTGACATGAAATTCTTATCTTTGAAAACAGCCTTTTTGATAGCCATTACATCGGCCAGGAGGATCAGTGAATTGCAAGCTTTGTCTTCAGAACCTCCTTTTTCTTTGTTTCAGAAGGACCGAGTCATTTTGAGAACACATCCTAAATTCCTTCCCAAGATCTTATCGGAAATGACACTCACAGAGCATATTGGCCTGCCGTTTTTCTTTCAGAACCATACTTTGGAGGCAGAAAGAACATTGCATTCTCTAGATGTGGCTAGAGTTTTGAAATTCTACTTATAGAGGACTAAGGAGTTCCGCTCCTCTAACAGACTGTTCGTAGCCTTTTCTGGTCGCACAAAAGGTCAGCATATCTCCAAACAAGGTCTGGCACGTTGGGTCTCTCTATGTATTGCCCACTGTCATCAAGCGAATGCGACCCCCTCCCCAGGCCTCCTTCGGCGCACTCCACCAGAGGGAGAACGGCTTGAGTAGCGTTTCACGCAGGGGTAGCTTTGAAGGGGTAGCTTTGAAGGGGTAGTTTTGAAGGACATATGCAGAGCCGTTAACTGGAGCACCCTGTACATGTTCGCTAAGCACTACTGCCTGGCAGAGGATACCAACAAAGAATCTGCAGTTGGACAGGCAGTGCTACGCCACCTTTTTGCATAAGCATAAGGTAGGACCAGCCTCTTTTCCCACCTTTCCCTGAGTATGTAACCATTGTGTTGTGTGTTGCTGTATGGTAAATGCTTTTCTGCATTTATGCTTATATATACATATATATATATATATATATGATGGTGGAATGTTTTAAATGCTTGGTATTCTATTCAATAACTTTATTTCTCCAACATTGGTATCTTTCATAGATTCACATGCGCCCACCCGCCTCCCCTGAGAGGCTGCTCCTATGCTCAGCACCCATCATACTGTAGTTCCTATGGTTCAAAATCTGAAGATGGCTGACTGGGGCGGAGCTTAAGCCCTGTCATCTCTTTGGTTGGGGCCATAAAGGACCAAAGTGAGGTGGAGGGACTACACAATAGAATGGCTCATAGGCCACAATGGGGTATTTACATGCGTTCTCTATGGAATAATGGATGTATATTAAAGCATTTTAATAATTATTTTTTATCACAGAGGATTCCCAGTCTGACGACGGGGAATATTCAAGCATGTGAATCCATGAAAGATACCAATGCTGGAGAAATACAGTTACAGGTAAGCAAGTAAGACTTTTCCCCCAAAGGGCCCATGAGGGATTTGGTCCAAATTCTTCATCTATATTTGGAGATACGTGTCTGTACTTGGCGGGTTGTTTGGCCCACGTAGGTCTTAGCACATGGGAATTGCACGATGTATATTAGGTTACAACCTTTGCAAGTACTGTGGAAATTCAATCTACATTCTTTGCCATGCACTACCATGCTTTGTTTGGCCAAAGTAAATTTGCATGCAGTACACCCTCCACAAGTATAATGTCCAGTGACTGGTGGAAAGCCCCATAGAGATTTCTCCCCTTCTTGAATGCAAATAAAGGGGGTTGGAGATCAGCATTGCAAAGTTGCAGAATGTGCCAATTCTTAAGGATCCATTTTTTAATGGCATTACTGTGTTCTCCAAATGTGCTGACACATACCATTTTGGAAGGATCCATATTTTTGTTCGTTTACTCTAAAAAGGAGGCCCTGTTTTGAATCATGGCCCCTTGCCTGGCTTTCTTGAGGAAATCACTGGGATACACTCTTCTTAGAAACAGGGCCCCCATGACTACTGCTTCAGCTTCAAAATCCTCAAACGTGGTGCCGTTTCTTAATCCTCATGAATTGCCCATAAGGCACATTTTGTCTCGGAGCTTCCCATCTGATGCCTTAATAAGCAAATGCAGAAACGGGATCATAAAATGATCTGTAGATACAGTCAAATGCAAATGAGGACTCAAAAGAGTTAATCCAGGTGAAAAAATCCTCAATGTACCCTTCTCTTGTTTCCCAAATTAGGAGAATAGCATCAATGTAATATTTATACGGTTCTACATTGAAATAGCGAAAGGAAACAAGAGACCCAAAACAAATGTTTTGTGATCGAATTCCCCAAACCTTTTCTAATTTTTTTCAATTGTTTTTCGCAGGAAAAACGTGCTTTTGAAAGAAAATAGTTCTTACTCCATGTGATCTCAAGTAAAGTGAGAATGAAGCCCATGGGCACACTGTATGTCATGCTCTATCCTTCAAATAGTCTTTACAGATTTTAAGGGCCTCCCCTTGAGGGATATTGCAATACAGAGACTCCACAACTCATGTTCAGAGTCAAATGGCATATCTATGATGATGACATCTCTGAAATCCGCTGGAAAAGAGAGGCTAGCCATGGCTAGTGGTTTCAAAAAGAAGTCAACATATTTACCCCTAGGTTATAGGATTGTTCCACATAGAGAAACAATAGATCACCCCGGTGGATATGTGGAATTCCTGTGCATTTTGGGCAAAATGTAGAAGATGTGGGTGGGGGGGGTTCTGCTGTTTGATGGATTAAGGAAACTGCTTTATTTCTCTGTTGGAAAACTAGCTTCCAGCCCATCTCTTGTGGCCTCCAGTATGAGTGCTTGGATGGATGTAACAGGCTCTCCTGGCAGGGAACAATAGGTATTCAGATCTCTCCAAATTCTTAAAGCCTCAGTGTCATATTTCTTGCTCTCCGTAATGACAATCCCTCCAACGTCTGCATTTTGTATGACAATATTGGGGTCTGAATGCAAGGAATGAAGGATATCTTTTTTCTTTTTGACTGGAAGGGTTCTTCATGTGAATGTATATGATCTAACCCTTTCAAAATTGCCTTCTCAAAGATAGGACTTATTTTGAAATCATATTATTGGATGGCACAAATGATGATGTAGTGTCAAGGTTTATTGGGCGGTCACTCTCAATTCAGGGAGTCCCCCCGCCTCTGAGGAAGGTGTCACACAACAAAGTGCTTAGAAAATTCTAATTTGGTTAGGCCTCCAACCTGTATAACACCATTAAGCGGATACCCTCTGTATCACCAATAAGATAGAAACCATGCCGGTGTTTTGACATAACAGTGTATATTTATCTAAATTTCTTCACTGAATCAGAAACAAAACACTGGAAAAGCAGCCACCAACTCAGTGGCACAACCCAATAATCACAAATGCAAATTACTGGCATCAATTTAGTGACATGTATTTCTTAATAGACTTTTAGTTACCACAACAAACACGGGTTGAATTTGAATATTTTAAATCAAAACAGACATTGGATTTCTTTGCACATTAACAAATACGATTATTTTTTTTAAATGCCCACAGTGATTGCTTAGTTTATTCCAACTCTCTTTTCTCCCCAGCATCATTTATATATAACCCCTTAGTTGGAAGGCAAGGTTTGGGAAAGGAACCCAATGGGAAAATCGTTTTCCCATGTGTACTGCTATAGTTTTCAAAATGTCAAAACGTCCTTTTTCGCAGTTTACACAAAGTCAGCATCTGCCGTACCACATGACATTTTGGAATCCATTGGACACAGTTAGCAGTATTACAGTTCTGAGGCACACTCTCCTTCAGCTGAGTGCCTTTCCATTTTGACAAAGTTGAGGGAGGTCCATTTATGTTCCCTCACTAGGCCTCATGTTGGAAAATAAGTGTTTTGGACTGGCCTGCACATTCCAATAGGTAATAACATCACCTAGCTTCATTCTTATAATAGGGCCTTGCATGGCCTGTCAATCTCTGTCACTCTGGGGCCGTATTTTCACCCCACAAGTCCCTCTCACCCCCACCACTCCCGGGTCTTCGTCTCGGGTGACCCATAGAAAAGAGCAAGGTAGAGTGGGGTTTTTGTTTTCTTTTAGCTTATTTTCATGAATGTTCTTGAAACACTACACTCTTTTCGTATCTTGGGGTTTGGTCCTGGAACTCCTCCCTTTTTGGAACCTCCTACCCCCAGGCTGTGAAGGTAAGGAGTTATTGAGTCTACAAAGAGCAGTAAAAGAGAGGTTAAGTAGATCGTACTGTACTTCTTTCCCCAGTATTATAGACCTACAATTCGGCAAACACAACATCACATAACACATTGATATTTATTTCCCTTACATGAACATTTCTACAAACATTATTTTTCTCATCCTAATTTTTATACATTCTTTGAGTATGAATTACTTTACTCCCTGTAAAAAAAATAAAAAAATAAAAAAAAAAATATATATATATATATATATATATATATATATATATATATATATATATATATATATATATATATAAATATATATATCAAATATTCTCCGCCCGAGTTTCATTTGTTCCTTTCATTCCCAGATGGTTCCTGGGCTCTACCCTCACTGGGCTCTTTATTCAGTCATAGCACCTGTCTGGTGTGACAGCTTTTCAACAGATTAATATAGACCCATTTCACTTCCGTATGTTCTCTTTTAGGGATGCTTATCTTATAGGCAACCGGAGAAGTTTTATTGATGATTTCAAAGGCACTGCACCAAGATGGGCGGAATTTCTGCTCCTTGGTCTTTGGTTCCAATTGTACAGGTAGACCAAGTCTCCTACTCATACTCCTTCTTGGTCGTTGTAGTAGGTTTTCATTCCTTCTGCCACCTTTTCGAAATTGCGCTGAGCATAAGCAAAAGCGTGCTGAAGGTGTTTCCTTAAATGTTCAATGTACTCATGGGTAGTGTATGCGTTTATCAAGGCCTTCTGTTGAGTTCTGTAGAGCAGATGCTGAGGTAGCACCATCTTTCATCCAGTCATGAGCTCAAATGGAGACATCTTTGTTGCAGAAGACGGTGTGGACCTAATGGCCATCAGGACAAGCAGGAACCAGATGTTCCAGCTAGGTCCAGAGTCCGCCACAAACTTCTTCAAGATGTGCACAATTGTCTTATTTTATCTCTCAACTCCCCCGCTCGAGGCAATTTGCAGTTTTCTTTTTAACTGTAAAAATCTGCAATTTATGTCATAAACTGATTTTGGCAAAAATAACTGTATGAGGGCCATGGGCATTTTAAGCATACACCAGAATGTTCTTTGTATCTCCTTCGGAAGCTGAGAAAAGGCAACTGTCCCATCACAGACGATCGTTCTATGCCGCAGCCGCTGAGAGCCGGAGCGCTATGAAACTGCAGGCCTCAAATCTACTAGCGACCTCGACTAAACTGGCAAAGTTTGGTCCCGACTGTGCCAAGGGTCGGTGAGTTCTTGCATCACTTACCGGTGGCCTCCTGGCACAACCAATCTCTTTTACACACGAATATTCCTAAAAAGCTTTTAGCTGGGTTACCCTGCACCTCGTAGCTGTTCTCACCTTTTGAAAACTGCTCTGCCGCCAAGGGCAGACCCTACTCAAATAGTGGGAATCAATTCTTCACAGCCTCAAGCCCCTTCCTGACTTGTGTGGGATACATCTACCAGCCCAGAAGAATCCCCTTCCTCACCAAGCTACATCTCAGCAGTCACCAGCAGAATGGCTGCTCTGGCTCTGTTGAGAACTATCGCCTTGCAATAAAACTGCGCTTTGCAGTCACCAAAATAATGTCTGTGCTGTCTTACTAGCCACACATGGGGCAAGATAAAACACACAACACCCCGAGAATTTCTGCCAGTATTTTCTTCATTTGCACCAGAGAAAAGAAGTCAAAGGCAGCGTTGCTATGCTGCCAGCTCAAACCTTTTCACTGAAAAAGAAAATATTCTGCCTTTTAAAGTGACTGTGCTCTGATGCTCTTTTTCATCTGTTCAACAGTACACAGTTCTGATCCAGTGAGACCCAGCTAGGTCCATCCATATTCAGGTTGTGCTCCAGCAAAAAGGGGGCATTTCTCATTGAATGACATTGTTCCAGGCAAGATATGTGAAATAACAAAGAACTTCACTTCAGCCGTACGCAAAAACGCTTTACTTTTGCAAAATATCACAGCTAAACTCTTCACCAAAAGTTCTCTCTCTCCCCAAGCTCATGTCAGTTTCAAAGGGCCTTTTATTTGAACAGATGCCTGTGTATTAGAAACATGACTAGGGCTTTGGAAAGGTTCAGAAATGGGATGAGAGGAAGGCTGAATTGTAAAGTGACAGCCAAGGAAAATTAACCACGTGTAAAATGGTGCTTTTTACAAACAAGAAAATATCTGTTTAAAAGTGAAATGTTGAATTAAGGCCCTGTCCTTACATAGCAATGTGATGGGGATTTCTTTTAAAACATATATAGGATATTTAATTCCAACAGTCTTGCTTTCTGGTTCAGAAAAAAATAAATAAATACATTTGTTGTAACAGGTTTGACAGGTCCTGGCTTCAGAGGGCCCTGCCTTTCCTGACTACAGGATCTACCTCCCCCCAAGTGGACCAGCATCTGGGGCATATGAATAGTCAAGGGTGCAGCGTCTCTCACCCTCATCTGACATTGCGGCAGTGCTGCAGCCTGTGATAAAGGATTTCCTGGACACATAGGTGGTAGCTTCAAAGTCAACTCCATGGCAACACTGGGCTCAGGCTGGCTAGAGCCTTAAATTTGGCTGTGGGTTGGAAAAATGCCCTTATTTGGAAGACAAAGCCGGCCCATTTGGGGCAAAAGACTGTTTTTATCGAATAAACTTTAAGACTTTTATTTCTTCAACCAGACAACGCATTGATGTGAAAGTTTAACAGTTTAACGGGGTAACTCATGGATTTCAGCGCAGAGGCAGCGCACGCGAGCAGCGCAGAGAGGGAGCGTGCGCCTGCGTGCGCCAGCCGTGTGCGCTAAACAGCATTCTGGCAAACCGCGTATTCATAGAATTACTAAGCCATTTTGAGCGCTGGCGCAGAAAACATCCCGCAGCGCCAGTTACGCCCCCAAGAACGCCTCTTGCGCAAGGAAAAGCCATTGAAATCCCCAATGCAGCGCAAAGGGCTGCGCTAACCCTGGACCAGCTTACAGGGCCACTACACTGTAATCGTGTGAAAACACTACGCGTACCCCGCTCTGGGCAGCCAAAATACGTGAAAATGTACTCGCGCACCCCTCGGAATACACGTACCCCACTTGCGCCAGGTAAATTGCATAGAGAAAGTAGACCCTGTTGTGTGGGCTGCCTGTGGGGCATGCCCAGGGTGGACGGGCTGCGTGCGGGGCATGAGGAGGGTGAGTGGGCTGCCTGTATTACTGGGGTACGTGGGGAGTTTCACACGAGATAGGCCTTGGGCGAGCAGGGTACCTGTATTACAGGGGAACGCGGGGAGTTTCACACGCGATAGGCCTTGGCCGAGCGGGGTACGTGTATTTTGGGTGTACGCGGGGAGTTTCACACGCGATAGGCCTTGTGCGAGCGTGGTATATGTATAACTGGGGTACGTGGGGAGTTTTACACGTGATAGGCCTTGAGCGGGGAGGGTACGTGTATTACAGGGGTATGCGGGGAGTCTCACACGCGATAGGCCTTGTGCGAGCGTGGTACGTGTATTACTGGGGTACGCGGGGAGTTTTACACGCGATAGGCCTTGGGCAAGCGGGGTACGTGTATTACTGGGGTACGCGGGGAGTCTCACACGCGATAGGCCTTGTGCGAGCGTGGTACGTGTATTACTGGGGTACGCAGGGAGTTTTACACGCGATAGGCCTTGGCCGAGCGGGCTACGTGTATTACTGGGGTACGCAGGGAGTCTCACACGCGATAGGCCTTGGGCGAGCGGGGTATGTGTATTACAGGGGTACGCAGGGAGTTTCACATGCGATAGGCTTTGGGCGAGCGGGGTACGTGTATTACTGGGGTACGCAGGGAGTTACACATGCAATAGGCCCTGTGCGAGCGAGGTACATGTATTTGTGGGGTGCGCGGGAAGTTTCACACACGATAGGCCCTGTGCGAGCAGGGTACATGTATTTGGAGGGTACGCGGGGAGTTTCACACGCGATAGGCCCTGTGTGAGCGGGGTACGTGTATTTGGGGGGTATGCAGGGAGTTTCACACGTGATAGGCCCTGTGCGAGCAGGGTACGTGTATTTGGGGGGTGCACGGGAAGTTTCACACGCGATAGGCCTTGTGGGAGCAGGGTACGTGTATTTGGGGGGTACGCGGGGAGTTTCACACGCGATAGGCCTCATGGGAGTGGGGTAAGTGTATTTGGGGGGTACACGGGGAGTTTCACACGCGATAGGCCTTGTGGGAGCGGGGTTTGTGTATTTGGGGGGTACGCGGGGAGTTTCACACACGATTTGGCATTGTGGGCCCTCGTGGGTGTGCGGTTTCCCCCATCCCCATGCCCTGCAGGCAGGTCACACCACAGGGGACTAGCCTTCAAGCCTCACCATGCCCTGCAGGCAGCCCACATGGCACCATGCACTTGTGAGCACCGACTCATGTCCCCCTATAACCCCACCCACCCAGCAGTGACGGGCACCTGCCAGCAGGCCCCGACTCATGTCCCCCCACCCACTCACCCACCCAGCAGTGACGGGCACCTGCCAGCAGGCCCCGACTCATGTCCTCACCCCAACACGTCATCACGATCCACACTCATGGCGCTTATGGCCACCCAAATCCCACCCCACGCCACCCCAGTCCAAACACCCAACCAATTATTCCATACACCCCACATTGAAATCCCCATGTCATGATAGAACCCAAATGGCAAGTATGCACATCAATACATGTCCGTCACACACACACAATGGGTGCAAGTGAATGAGAAAACCCACATCGTGACATGTATGAAACCAATGAGAGAATACCACACAAATGAAGTATGAAACCAAAATGTATTAAATAGAAAAGCAAGGGAATGAAAGAAAATCACACAATAATAGAAATAATAAACAATAGGCCGCATGTCCAAACTGAATGAAAAATAAATGAATGCAGAATCCAAATAAATCCAAAAGAAAAAGGCTCCAAAGCCTTCGTCCATCAAACCAAATCCAAAGGTAAACAAAAAATAAAACCATTGCTCCATGGGTAAAAAAAAATCAATCCAGTCAAATCCAGTCCAGAACTATGTACAATGTAAAAATCCAGGGTCCATGAGCCCAACAATCCAAAGGAAACCTACAAAATACCCTACCTAACTAATATCTATATACAAAAAGGTGTGGTATAGTCCATGCGCCCCAAATGAAAGAAAAATAGAAAGGAAACCTAACACTAACTATATACAATGGCAGCGTGCAAGTCCTACAGCTCACTTGTTGATTTCCCGGGTCAGGGCATCATCAAACTCCTGTTCTAAGTCCTGGAGGCGGGCCTGTTCCCTGGCCCTGAGGTCACGCAGGGATAATGCCATGTCCAGCTCCAACTCCCTGTGAATTCCCTCGAGGCACTCACCCCGCCTCAGCGCCCTGCGCATGGAGTTCTCCGCCCTGACCACAGTGAGCCGTGCCTCTTCCGCCTGCCGCCGCTCCGCATCTATTTGCTGGCCCAATAGCTTCCACACGGAAGACACTACCAATCCAGGGTCCTCCTGCCCTCCGACCGATGCCTGCCCCTCTGATGTTGATGGCCCCGAGCCTTCATCGCTCCCACCTTGAGCCTGCTGCTGCCGTGCAAGTGCCCTGCCTGTTGATGCCTGCACGTCCTCCTCCTGCTGGGGTCCAGTTGTTGGGGTAGGCACCCCTGCTGGACCTCCGACTCCTGACTGTGGCAGGGATGTGTCCTCCACCAGCCTGGCCGCTGGGTCAGAGGCAGCTCCACAGGGTACCCAGGTGATACTTGGGCCGGAAGATGGCACAGAGGACGACTGGCGTATAGGGGGTTCAGTTGAGGAGGGGGTCAGCAGAAGGTCCAGCACACGGAGGAACCCAGCAGCGGTGATCCCACCTTGCCAGTCGACGCAGTCAACGAGGCATCTGAAATAACGTGCAGCATCCTCACGAGAACCCTGCACGTTATCCCGGATGCCAATTTGACGCAACGCCAGCCAGGACAGGATCAACACGCTCCCAGATTGCCACGTCTGCAGGGAGAGGAAGGCCAGTTGTTGTTAGCGGATCCTCTCCCTGAAAACGGGTCTGGACGAAGGCATCTCTGCTGGTGCGGGATGATGCAGTCACAGGATCGGGGACAGGATTACACACAGGCACCTCTGCGGCCGCCTGTGCTGCCTCCTGTCCCTGCCCCTGGACTGCACCACTGGCACCAGTGGAATCCCCCCCTCCAGAACCCATGTGTGTCCCTTCCACGGCCTCCTCCTCAACCAAACTCTTCACCAACCTGGATGACTAGGTGCCATCTTCCTCCATAGGCCCCTGTGGGGTCTCAGCTGCCCCTTCTGCTGCCGAGGAGTCCACCTCCGACCTCCGCCTCTTGGACCTACCCTCGGCAGCTCCGGCCGCAGATGCGGCACCGGACCCCGCACTCCCCGACGAGATGACAACCTGGGATGGGGGCTGGGCCTTGCGTCTCCGGCTGGCGTTGGGATCCCTGCCGCTGTGCTCCACAGCACCGTCTCTGCCCTCTTCATCAGTTGACGCTGCAGACAGGGAGAGACAGAACACAGGCATCAGGGTACTGTACAATGGTCTGATATACACATGACAGTTGCGCATGAGTGGCAGTCTCAAAATTCACACATGGCATCACACTCCCCAACACACATATCATTTGAACCCATACACATGCACAAATCAACAGGAATGTTGCAGCAGGCAGCACCATCCATACACATACAACAGCATGAGCATCTGAAGGTTAGCCTGACGTCACATGCAACACAGGAGTGCTGAACACATGCACACACGTCACCAGACATACATGCATCTGTACATCTCCACCACCTGTCGCAGTAAAATCATCGGCATCCATGTCACATCTACCAATCAACCTCTTACATGTCGGTGTCACATGCATCCATGGTGTCTCACAGTGGCACACATGTCAAATACACACACACACGCACATGTACACCGTTCACATACATGAAGGTGGAACCAGCATCCATGTGTCACACCACAACCATGCCACAGTACATACAAATTAATTTAGACATGTGTGCACCGACACATGCATTTGGGCACCATGCATTTGAACACATACACCATTGATGTGCCTCACACATGACTGGACTCACATGCGGCAGGCTCATGTCCCTGTACATACACATCCATTCATGGGCCTTCCAAGACATATGTCCAACCTTCACACTCCTGCCACACCTCGACATGCACAGCGTTCAATCAGTAGGCATGGTCACTTACCGCTAGACTCCGGCCGGGTCTGCCTCTGAAGGATCTGGTGGTGGAGCGCTGGGTTTATGCGCTCCAAGACACTCATCTGGATGTTGCTAAGGCGGACCCGGCACCCCTTTGCATGCTTTCCCTTCAAGAGGGGCTGGGCCTTGCTGAGGGTCCTGGACCTGAAGTCCTCCCAGCCCTTCCAGACGTGTTGCATGTTGCGGGCTGCCACCCCCTCCTCGATGATGGCAGCCACGATGTCCTTCCAGATCCCCTTCCGTCCTTCATTGTCGGCGCGTGAACTTCCACTTAATGCCCTAGGACTTGTTCCACCAGGATGCCAACTTCATTGGCCTCTCTGCTGGGGGGTTGCCACTGGTGCCAGATGGTATTGTGTCAGACATGGCAACCCCCGAGGCAGGTGTGGGTGGGCAACTGGGTCCTGGGGCTGGGCTGTGGAGCGATGGAATACCAGTTGAGAGTCTTCTGTTCCAGCAGGGGTGGTCACAGCAACTGGACCCCTGCAGATAGCTGACGTGCAGGCACCAAATAGCAGGACACGTGGCAGGCAGGCGGCAGATGGCAGGTGGGAGCGGGCTTGGTGCTATGGGGGGCAGGAAAATGGCCTTCTGGGCAGGAGCGTGGTCTTCCGTGTGTTGTCGCGTGGCCAGCTTGATACAAAGTGAATTGGCACATGAAAAAACTGCATGTCAGCATGTAATTTGAGGAAAAGCCCTTAGTGCGTTAGCACGTCTGTGACGTTACGCGCACGGCCGTTTCCCTCGCAACGGATGCATAGTGAATCAGCACATGAATTAACAGCACGTCTGCGTGTTAATGTGTGTGATTCGAGGAAAGGCCCTTAGCGCGTACACACGTAAGTGACATTGCATGTGTGGGCTGGTTTAAAAGGTACGCGTAGGACGCCATTTTCTTGTATGTGCTTTTTGTGGAGAGCGAGCGGGTGATTCTTGTACTTCTGGTCGGTTCACACGCGAGTATTACTACAACGGTTCCAGTTCATACTCCTTGTGTACTCAGACAGCGTTCAATTCTTCTTTTGGCGGAGTGTTGCCAACGCGCACACGTGTGTATTTTTCACATTCATTTTCCAGGCAGACAGTGAGTCACGCACGTATATTTTAACTGTGGTTTCCCCCGTGTGTCGCGTACCCATTCAGAGGTCATTGTAGCCAGCGTGTACCACGCGTACGCTTCTTTTTGTGTTTATGGGTGCCACAGCATAGTGCGGGTTCTTTATTCCATGCACGCGGGCTACCAGGGGTTGCGTGCACGTTAAAATGTGTTATTGCGGTGCCTGAGCGTTGCGTGACCTGTCATCTTCCTCCAGGGGTCACAGACAGCCTTGCTAGAGCACTAGGATACGTATTCCATCTAGTACCCTACCCCTTTCACCCCAATTGCCCAGGACAATTGTTTACTGCACCTCCCATTTGCACAAGAACATCAGTGCCATGGTTGGGAGGTGACCAAGCGGTAAGGGAGGCAAAGGTGGCCAGACTCCAAGAGGTGGGCCCGGTAGGGGACGTGGCCAGGACGTGCAGGATGGCCCAAGCGGCCAGTGTCTGGAGGACCAATCATGGACACTTATGCCCCCCCAATGGGTCCGGGAGATGCAGCTGACACCATCTCAGCTCAGGCCTTGTTAAACCGGCCCATATTGTCAACCGAACCGGCACGGGATGACTCCCAGGCTGACTTCAGTGTCACCAAGTCAAAGCCACGTCTGGCGGTGAAAGTTGCTGTCACCAGGCCCCGTGGATCTGGGGCAGCAATGTCATCTGCTGCCCCAAGTAGCCAGGGTGAGGAGGCTGCAGGGGCAGCTGCAGCTCAATCCACCCCAGCTCCGAGTCTCCCAGCCGGGACAGTGTTGGTCCAAGTCCATCACACTGTTGTTGGTTCTGCCACCATCACCCAGCAGCCAATGACTGCAGTGAGACCTTTGGTCATCTTTCCTTTGGCTACTTCCAGTGCCAGTCCACCTGCACTTCAGCCCCTACCATCCAGAGCGGCGTAAGCCACTCAGGGTCCGCACCACCTCCCAAGAGGAAGAAGGGTGATCTTGCGGTACAGGCTGGGACCACAGACACGGCTCCCCCCTCCGGCACGTCAAGGAAGCGTTGTTTCAATGATGTGGAACTGGACGCACTTGTGGGCTACGTGTCGGCCAATGGCCGCAAAATGCTGGTGACTGCAGGGTGCAAGACTACGACTGCTCAACGTAGGGCCCACTGGCAGTGCATCACGGACCAGATTGGTGCCCATGGATTTGTCAGGCGCACAGCTGATGATTGCTCTAAGCAGTGGAATGACCTCAAACGCAGAGCAGAGAACAAGCTGACTTCCAATCATGCCTCTACTCTGGTGACTGGCAGTGGGTCTCCACCAGAGGAGGAAGTACTCACAGAACATGAGTCTATCGCTGGAGCCTTCATCACAGAGGATCAGCTCCAAGGCGTGGGAGACCTACCAGATCTTGGGGCAATGTCCGGTGAGTGGCCATGCATGTGTGTGCAAACCATGTTTATGTTGCTTGGGTGATGTGTTCTGATTGAGTGCAAGGGGAGGCTGTGTAGTTATGACTGCTATGGGTCAGCCATGTTGTGCCTCCAAACCATAGCCCGGCCTTGGGTTTGGGTTTTCAAGTATCCCTTCTGACCGCAGTTGACAATTTGCACCTGATTACTGCACTTGCCCTTCAACTGCCATCTTGCCACAACATTGTTCATACTGTTTTCCTGTTCATTCTGCCTGATTGATGAAATCCTTTGCATGTTTATCACACATTTTTGTGCCCTTCTGCCCCAAATGTAACATACTTCAGACATAGATGACACCCCGCAATGGCCCTCTTATGTTTCCTTATTATGGGAATGATTTCATCAATCAGGCTGACTGAGTAATGTGCACCTACACATGGCCTGCACACAATCACTTTGGGGCCCTGTTTGAATGTTGAACATGACAATTGTCTTCTGTCATGTCGAAGTGACCAACCATTGATGTATCCATGTGCCTGCCATCACTGCATTAGTGAACACTGGCTTTGTTGCAGCGTGTGGCACATGCGTGTTTGGTCACACTATTTTGCATGTTCTTTTTTTAATTTTTTTTTTTTTTTAATTTCTTTATTTTTGTTGCACACAGGAAATACAATCACTTAGCTGTAATATTAATACGTTCATACATTGTACAGTTTCAATTATTGTTCAGAATCAGAGTGTTCTTGCTCAGTCTTTTCAAGCAGGTACAGTTTGTATCTTTCCCAAATATTCTTAGGCCGGGATACAGGCAGTACAGAGTCTATGTACAATTCCTCCATGTCGTTTGCCCAAGCCATGTCCCTATCCCAGTCCACCTTGGATGGGGAGTTTGCACACTTCCATTTGAGCAGGATTGCCCTCTTGGCCAGTAGCAGACCCAAGTCCAGTAGCTTCCTCCATATCGGGTCCATTTTCTCAACTGCCCCCAGCAGGCACACCCGTGAGGTCCATTCCACTGGTTGATCGGACATCTCATCTAATGCTAGACACACCTCCTCCCAATATCCCCTCAGCCTAACACAGGCCCACAACATATGATAAATGTTTGCATTTTCAGCATGACATCTCGGGCAGTCCCCCGTCATGGCCGGGTATATACGTTTGAGCTTCATGGGAGTGTAGTGCGTTCTTTGTATGATCTTGTAATGAATCAGTCTATATCTAGAATTACAAGAAATCTGTTTGGTGAGTGCACAGTGTCGGGACCAATCATCGTCCTCTATCTGCTCTTCCAGGTCTTGTTACCACTTGGCCTTAGCTGTACGTTGCTTGTTCGGGCGTGTCTGAAGTATGGTCTTATACAGTGCCGATGCCGTTATCTTTTGGGCCCCCCCCCCGTGAACATATATCCCAATCCCACGTTAAATGGAGGTTCGTTGGGTAACGTCGGACACATACTCTGTATGGCTGCCCGTATACGAAAATATTGTTGTCTGGTCCCATGTGTATTCCCCACCACGTCCTTGATAACATCCCACTGAATGAAGTGCCCATCCGTAAATAGTTGACCCCATTGTGATATGCCCCTGGAGGACCAATGGCGGGCCACCTCCCCTTGCATACTGAGCGGCTCCCCAAAGCGGCATTCTCGGGTGATATATCCTGTCCGTGCCGAATATCTCAATTATTTTGGCCCATGCCGTAGTCACCACATTTGTTGGGTTCAGGAAGTTATGATGCTTGAAAGTGGACCTTGTGATTTGATGAAGCGCCAACATGGCATCTTTCTCAGGCTGAGTCGGTATGGGACCCGCTGGATTAAGAAATGTTGTGGCCCACTGGGCGGCATGTTGTGCCTGTGCAGTCAAATAGTATAGCTCGAGATCTGGTGCTAACAAGCCGCCTTTCGGGTAATCATCAGTGAGTGCCCTCCAGCCCACCCTAGGATGACCACCCCAAACAAACGAAACACATGCACTGGACATTTTGGAGAAGAGGGCCCGCCCCGGCCAGACCGGTACCGTACTGAATAAATAGAATAGCTTTGGGAGGATTCTCATTTTCACCAGGGCGATCCTGCCCATCATGGAGATGGGGAGAACGCTCCAGCGCTTTAATTTCATACACAGAGAGTCTGCCAGCAGGTTATAATTTAATGCCTGGGACAACTGAGCCGTCCTGGCTATACACGCTCCCAGATACAGGATATGTGTCGGGCACCACTGTAGGCCATGCAGATCGTGGGGTTTACTCGTGTTTTTAGTAATAGGGAACACCTCAGATTTGTTGGGATTAAGTCGTAGGCCCGAAAATCTACCAATTTGTTCCACTATTGACAGGACCCTCCCCAGTGCTCTGTCTGGGTTTTTTAAGTACAACAGGATATCGTCAGCATATAGATTTATGATGTGTAGTTTATTCCCTGTCATTAGCCCGTATGTGCTGGAGCGAGCCCTCAGTTAGTCCGCCAGTGGTTCTATTATTAGGGCAAACAGTAATGGTGACAATGGGCAGCCCTGTCTAGTGCCCCCTCGCAGTTCGAGTTTTTCAGTTAGGGCGCCATTAACTTTAACTCTGGCCTGGGGGTCTGTGTATAGTAATTGTATCCATTTCAGGAAGTTTGGACCAAACCCATAATTTCGTAAAACCCCAAACAGGAAGGGCCAGGATACCCTATCGAACGCCTTGCGCATGTCTAGCGACACGCCTATGGCTTGCTGGTCTGGGGATGTCGTAGCAAGGATCTCATGGCATCTTCTGATGTTAGTGGCCATGGACCTGCCAAGAATGAATCCCGCCTGATCTTCATGGACCATATATGGCATCCAAGGTGTTAACCTAGTGGCAAGTATCTTTGCTAGGATTTTTGCATCCGTATTAATTAGTGATAGAGGTCTATATGACCCACATTCGGCCGGGGGTTTCCCTGGTTTTAGCAGTAGCGTTATTACCGCTTCCCTCGTATTCTCAGGGAGGTCTCCCCTATCCATGGCCTCAGTCCACATTGCCAGTAGTCTGGGCACCAGAAAATGTTTAAACTCCTTGTAGAACTCTGCACTAAGGCCATCAGTGCCAAGGGCCTTTCCATTGGGGAGTGCCTCAATTGCTTTAATAACTTCCGCCTCAGATATCGGAGCCTCCAGCAACTCACTAGTACCTTCCGCCAGTAATGTCGTCGGGATCTGGGAGAGGTATTGTTCAATCTCCACATCCGTAGCGTCGGACTGAGGTGAATAAAGTTCTGCATAGAATGCGTGAAATGTGTCGCGTATCTTACCCTGATCTGTGGTGACCGAGCCGTCCGGTGTTTGTATACACGGGATATCAGTTGATCCCCTTTCTCCCCTCACCCCCCTCGATAACAACCTCCCGGGGCGTTCACCCTCACCGTAGCGGCGTGCAGCCGCCGGTCTATCAAAGTAGCGGATCTCTTGGTCCGCCGCGTCATTGTATTCGTCTAACTTGTTTTTTTATATCTAACGTGAGTTGTGATGTCGGATTAAGTACATATTGGGCTTGTATTGACGTTATTTGCGCTTCAAGTCGTTGCAATCTATTACTAATGTCCTTGAGGATGCCACTTTCCTTAGATATGGATGCACCCCTTATATATACCTTAAATGCTTGCCACAGTATCGCGAGAGAGGACACTGAGTTCTCATTGAGTTCAAAATAATCTTGTATGTGTTGGTCCATTGCATTTCTGTAGACCAGATCCCTCAGCGTAGCTGGTTTGAATCTGCATGGGGGCTTACCCACTGCCTCGCCGGGTATTCGCAACGACATCAGAATGGGGGAATGATCTGAGTATGTCCTGGGGAGTATCTGAGTATCGGTGACCCATGACAATACTGTGTTATCCAGCAACCAGATATCTATTCTGGAGTGCATGTCGTGCACTGTCGAATAATATATGTATCCTGTCGCATCGGGGTGTAATGTCCTCCATGCATCCTTCAGTCTCAAATCTGCCATATGAGCGATAATTGCCTGAGCAGCTTTAGATAGTGTTCTCGCTTGTGTCGAGGTGCGGGCGATGTTCACATCGAGCATGGTATTAAAGTCCCCCCCGCACATCAGTTGGGCTGTAGGGTAATGAGCCAATTTCCCAAATATTGTGGAATAGAATTCCGGGTCATCTATGTTCGGCCCATATATATTTAGGAGGACTACCTCACTATCTCGTAGAGTACCGTGTACTAACACATATCTCCCCTCGGGATCACACTCCACCTCCTTGCAACTGAACCGCAAAGTCTTGTGTAACAAGATTGCCGTACCTCTAGCGCTTTTTGAGTAAGTTGTGTAATATTGGTGAGTTCCCCAATTCGGAACCAGCTGTCCCCCATGTTGTGGTCCGATATATGTTTCTTGTAGGAAAAGAATCTTGGGAGTATGTCTGTTAATGTATGCTATAATTTTCCGTTTCTTAACTCTAGAGCCTAGACCTCGAACATTCCAGCTCATCACCTTAATATCATCAATGCTCGTTTCAGCCATTCCACAAAAAGTAATTGTAAATATGCGTTTGCAAAAATAGCTTTACAATGCTTACAGATTTGCCAGTGTACATTAACTGTGTGCTTTTTACTTTCTTCCCAAACAGAACGTAACCCCTTCCCAACGTATCAAACTCCTCCCCTCCCCCCACCCTCACAGTTCCCCTAACTTTAACTGTGCTCCTAGGATCCCAACCTTTCCCTCCCATTAACTTAATGTGCACCTGCTACAGGAGGGCCTGTGGCAATTCCCAGTGCCAATGCTTGGTGGATCTCGTGTAAATTGGTCCGGTTCCGTTGTTGCTCTCACCCTCATTGACGCCTGTGGAGACCATTATTGTGTTACCTTTCAGAATGAAACATTTTACCTCCAACAGAGGGCTACCCCACGGGGGGGAGCCGTCGCTTCCGGATCTATATTATCTATATTTTATAACATGAACTTATTTCTTGTCTTTCGATTATGTGTATTATTCAGTCTCGGCCGTACCAGATTGCCCAGGCGGGGCAGGGATGTGCAATTCAACAAAATTTGCAGCTTCCTCTGGGAAAGTGAAGAAGTGGGTCTTGTTCTGATATTGAATTTTAAGTCTTGCCGGGTAAAGCATGGCATACTGGACCTGATGTTCACGCAGCAGTTTTTTAACGCCGTTAAAGAGCTTCCTCTCATGTTGGACCGCCAGCGTGAAGTCTGGGAAAATTCGTATGATGTTGGCCTCCCATTTCAGCTCCCGTTTTTCCCTTGCAGCTCTCAATATTAGGTCCCTGTCCCTGTAGTTCATAACTCGGGCTATGATTGGCCTGGGGTATGCTCCGGGTTTGGGCTTTGGGGCTAGCGACCCATGAGCCTGTTCGATTATGAACATTGGTGACCAACCCGGGTCCCCCAGCAGCGTACGAAGGAGAGCCTCCACCGCCTTTTCCATGGAGCCTTTCATTGCTTCCTCTGGAACTCCCACTATGCGGATATTGTTGCGGCTTGACCGCGCTTCTAAGTCCTCACATTTAGACTTCACTGTCCCCAACTCTATGGCCATCGTGGATACTGTGCTTTTCAAGGCCTCGAGGGCATCCTCGGTGCCCGATATTCTTGTCTCCGCTTCCGTGATGCGTGACGTTGTTTTGTCTAGTTTGGTTTTGATGGCCGACACATTCGCCGTTATCCCGTCCAGCTTATCATTGAGAGCGGCGAACCCCTGCTGCATAGCTTGGAAGACCGCCTGGGGATCCATCAATGGTCCAGATGAGGCCTGTTGATCTTGTGGGGGCGTTTCTTCCTCCATCTCAGATCCCGTCTCTTCCTGGAGAGGTGTTGTATATTTTTCAATGGTCCCCTTGCCCTTCTTGTGGCCCAGACCTTTGGGTATTATTCTCTTCAAGGTCGATTGGTCTTCGAGTCGAACAGGCTATATGTCTGCCCACAGCTTTTTCTTCGGTGAGCGGGTGCGGGGCACCGCCTGGACCCCCCAGCGCAGGCCTACTTGTCAACCGTCCCAAATACACACTCCTGCCGACGTCGATATATCAACTACTTCCGATCTATCTTCAGTCTTTCTTGCCCCCGATGCAGCGGTCTGCCTCTATGTAATTTGCTGCTGTTGTGGTTTGAGACCGTAGTACGGGCGCGCTTATCGCGGATGTATTTGGAGGAGTACCTCTTGTGTCACTACATGTGGTCTGTTCCTCCCAGTGTTGTGTTGTGTCCACATGCAGGCCACTGTGCTTATTACACTGCACTCGGGGACCTCACCACCATCGGGGGAAGCATGCAGCCCCAGCCAGGCCCTGCTGCCGGAGGCGCCCAACTGTCCACAAACAGCTATCCTGTCCTGCTGTTAAGTCCTGCAAGTAACTGCTGAACTCCTGAAACAATGATCCACTGTATAGCCTGTCCCCCCCGCCGTCTGGTGTGCAGCAATTGTTGTTCTCCTGGTGTGCCACGTTGAATTACGGGGTGGGATGGGAGGACGGCGCCCGTGTCCCGCTCCGATTTATGGGGGGTGGGACGGGGGAGCGCGGCACGCCCCCCGTATCACGGAACACCGCGGATGGCCGCGGTTGTCAGCATGTGCACCTGGTCGCGCCCTGCCGTGCACCCCGCCCCCGGCTGCGCTGAACCCCACTTAGCTTAGAGGTGCCCGCCGCAGGCCCCGGATCGCAGCGGTCCCCCCTCCGCTGTCGCTGATGAACTCCTTGTGTGCTCTGCCGCGGCTTCTGTTTCCTCGAAGCCGAGGTGTCCGTGATGGGGAGTGGTGTGGGCGGCCGGGAGGTTTGCAGGCGCTCGACGAAAAGCGGAGCACCCGCAGTCAAGTTCCCAGAGTCTGGAGGCCACCAGTGTCCCGACCGCCTTTCGAGTTGTCGTTGCCGGGCTCCTCCCCCTTCTCTCGGCTCGATCGCGGGCTTTGCCTACCGGCCCCTGCGGGATCCAGAAGAAGCCGTAACGCTCCGGGTGTGCAACCTGCAGTCACCAAAGTTCGTCTGCCTGGTCCACAATGTTTAACGTTCAGTGCATGTTATTTATGTGCAGAACCAGTGTTTATAGACGCTTATCACAGCATCGCGGCCCCGGTTTTTGCCAGAGCTCACGCAGGAACAGCCATCTCCTCTTGTGCGCAACAGCGCCCCCCCCTATTTTGCATGTTCAATTTCATGATGTCCATCTCACATGGATGGGTGACAGTACTGATTTGCTACCATCTGGGTGTCCTTGTCAAATCTGCCATGGCTATGCTACGTGCCATCTGTGTGCTGGCATGTGTCATGTATGTGGATTGTCCATGCCACTCACATGGACAATGTGTGATGCCAGTGCTATCCAACATGCAACTAATGTGTGATGCCAGTTGTACGTTGTATGTTACAGAATTATTCATTTGTTATTTACATTTGTTCTTTTAGAGGTCAGACAGGGAGATTTCCCTTCTTACGCTCCTGTCGTCCTCACACACATAAAACAGCTGGCATTTACCTATCTTTCTGTCCAGGACCCTTTGTCCTGCTACCACTAATACAAGATGAATCAGACACTCAGCTTCAACGAAGATCAAATAAACGACATTGTGGGGGGACCCACACTGTTCAACATGCAGGGCATGAACCTTAACGCTACAGCAACAGCATCTAGCGATGACTTACTTAAATTAAAGAAAAAATGCTTTCGAACTGAACTGCACGGCCATCTTCTGAGGGAGTACCTTAGGGCTAACATGGTTCCCTTAGGTTTGATCGTGCGGAATGAACCGGCATTATTCCTTGATGATCCCGAATATATGCTCGGGTTCAGCCAGATCGCTACTAAGTGCAGCAGAGACTTGATGGTGTTGACCATCACAGCGGCACAGAGGGTGCATTTGAGAATTAAGAGAGACCTAGAGAGGGACGAAGAGAAGTTCTTGAACAATACGGACCTGGACAATGCCAGGGAGAAGCTCAAGGAAATCGATAAAAACATGGACCAATTCATGGCGGATGCTTTAGAGAAGAAGCACAAGAAACTAGCGAAGGACATCAGTAGCTTCAAGATCGAGACAGTTTACCCTTATCTTGCCCCTGAATATAAGGAAAATAAGGAAAAGGAGAGGACACAAAACATTGGCTCTGCCAATAGACGCAAGAAGAGAGGTGTTTCTTTTTCAGACACCTCCAGCTCTGATTCTGATAAAAGCAATCAACCTCCAGCTCATGGTAATTTTCCATATCCTGGACCATACCCGATGCAACTGCCTTTTTTAGGGTATGGGGGCCCCAGAGGCGGACACTGGGGCCCCCCTCCGCCCCCAATGCCCCCCTTTGGGTTCCCCAATTGGAGACAACCGAGGGGGAGGAAGAGATCACAACGGAGGTACTAGAACCTGTTTGCAACACGATCCCTATATTTAACATCTCTGGGGTGAATCTGACAAAGGGAGAAATTGACGTCCTTTCTAAAGGACTCTCTTTTGTCCCTACCAATCCAACGAATTGGTACAACATGGATTGTGAACTAAGACAATTTTTTCGTAAAATTCGCCTCAAATCCTTTTTCCAAGACACAGATGATTCTGAACAAGAATCAGATACCGGTTTCCGTCCAAAATCCACATTTTGTCCTACTGAAGCTGAAGTGGCCCCGGCCATCATCACATTTGAGAAATGTGTGTTACAAGAGGTTCAGAAAATACGAGCCAAGACACCGGCACACCGACACAATTTGTCGAATGAGGAACGACAAGCCCTCAAGAACCTGGCAGCCAACACAGGGATTGTGATAAAATCAGCTGATAAGGGCGGGGGAATTGTGATACAGAGCAAAGACCAATATTTGATCATGGTTAATTCCCTCTTGGACGATGATACAAATTATAGGAAACTCCGGAAAGATCCGACATTGGAAATCAAACATCTGATACAGGAGGCCACTACGTTTGCCCTGGAACACCAATGGATTACCAAAAAGGAAGAAGAATTTTTGAACACCTCAGAAGGACGTATCCCTGCCTTCTACGCTCTACCCAAGATACACAAAGATGCACAGAACCCACCGGGTAGACCGATTGTATCTGGATGCGGCTCGATTCTTGAACCCCTATGCAAATTCATAGATTTTTTCTTGAAACCCCTCAGCCAGAAGACACCTACGTATTTAAGGGACACAATGGCCACCATTGAATGCTTTGAAGGCCAACTACATAATCCAATGATCAGCCGCATCGCTACAATGGACATTACATCGCTATACACGAGCATCCCGCAGACTGAGGCAATTGAATGCATGCGAGCACATCTGACCCACCACATGACACAAAGAAGGGTTCCGACAAATTTCATAATTGAACTTTTGGAATTAGCACTGACCAAGAACTTTTTCTGTTTCAACGAACGCTTCTACTTGCAAATTAGCGGCACGGCCATGGGGGCTGCCTTTGCCCCGAGCCTTGCCATCATTTTTATGGCAGAGTTCGAAAGAAGCTTCATATTGGATACTAAAAACCCATTTCTCAACAACATCAGCCACTGGAAAAGATACATAGACGATATAATTTTCTTGTGGGAAGGCAGTTTGGATTCTCTCCTTAACTTTCAACAGTGGCTCAATTCGTGTCACCCGTCTATATCATTCTCTCTTGAATCTAGTCCATCCAATATCAACTTCTTGGACCTAAAAATCAGCGAGAAGGAAGGTTCGCTGTCTTGTTCATTATACAAGAAACAGACAGATAGAAACACATTATTGCATTATACCAGTTCACACCCACGCAATCTGAGGGACAACTTACCATATGGGCAATTCCTCCGCTTGAGGAGGAATTGCACAGATAAAAACGACTTTCGCCAACATGGATTTGAACTTAAGGAACGCCTTTTAGACCGAGGGTATCCCAGTAAACTGGTGAAGAACAACTACAAGAGAGCCTTGAATACCCCCCGGGAGGTCCTACTACAACCTAAACCCAGATCAGAAGAGGAGGTTAAAATGACTTGTGTTACCACCTTCTGCCAGGCAACTACACAAATAAAACAGGCCATCAGAAAATTCTGGCCATTAGTCCAATTAAATCTGGAACACGAACCATTCCCCCGAATGGCTTTGAAACGCTCCAAAAATCTCAAAGAACACCTTACTAAGGCCAGATTTACTAGCGCTACCTCACGAAACACACTCTGGAATCTACGGAATCTAACTGGGCACCACCCATGTGGCAACTGCTCCATATGTAGGTTCACCATCAAACTCAAAAGTTTTGCCATCGCAGGGAAACAGTGGGTGTTCCGCCACTTTTCTAACTGCAAAAGCCAGAACGTGATTTACCTTATCGAATGCCCATGTGGACTTAAATATGTGGGCCAGACAAGCCGACCGGTGCACAAAAGAATAGTGGAGCATCGCTCACGGATCAGATGTAAAACTCACACATCCCCATTAGTTGGTCATTATGTGGAATACCAACATAGTCATGATGACATGAAATGGTGGGTGGTGGATATGGTCCAAGGCAACACCAACACTGCTAATACACTGAACCACAAGGAAGCCTGGTGGGTTTTCAAACTCGATACCGTGAAACACGGACTGAATGAGGCCAATGTTGTGGATTATAGACCTTAGTGTTGATATATAATGTTGATCTTGTCCGTTTGGATTCTCTGTGACAAGACATACAGGGTGTGGATGTATGGGGCCAGGGCCTTCAGTGAGGCCACTCCACTACACGCATGACCCACACCACTCCCTTACTCCTCTCCTCCCCTCTTCTTGGTCTGGATTGGTTCCTAATGTACCCATGTGCTGTTGTTGATATGTGTCTCCGACCTCTTGTTCACTGTTACTTATTGCATGATTGAATTCATTAACATGTGTATCAACTGTGACTTGACAACGTGAGACTCCTTTGTAATTTCGAATTTGTATTACAATGTTGATCATTTCTGATACAAACCTTGCTAAATTACCAGAAGCCTCTTTTATGTATGGTGCTTGTTTTTTAAGAAAGTGGATTTTCCACTACATTGTTATTCTGCTTGTACAGACCCAGCCCTCTGATCAGTTCCTCACATCAGGCACTCACCAGTTTCATGTACCCAGTTGAGCACACACCCTCCTTCTGTTCTCGGTGATTCCCGTTGGCTTTATACTGGAGCTACCTTCTGCTCTACTGACCATTTCGTGGCAGCTGTCTTAGTTTCTCTCTTCCCCCCCCTCCCCCCCCCCTACCCTTCTTCCTTTTCCTCCCTCACTTCATTCCGGGCTTGACTCGTATGCCAGCATGGGCGCTGCCCCTTGGGACGCATGCGCTCGACTAGAACACTACGGCACTGTGCCATGCGCATGCGCCCTCTCATCCGATACAGGAGCTCGCCACTGTGCTCATGCCCTCCCAGGATCAGTGGTTCTGTTCCCGCACATGCGCGGTGCCCGCACTTACGGGACCGGTGTCTTTATACCCGCGCATGCACGCTCTCCCCTTACATTTAAGCGAATCTCGCGCGCTTCAGCATTTTTAGCAGTGTTTCTCATTGTGCACTGCTCACTTGCGACACGGGATGCGGACCGGCGCGCATCTTCGAGATTTCTTCACAGCGACGGCTTCATTCGACACGCTGCTTGAAGACGGGTAGGCACCTTACCGCTAGGGCTCTAGCATTCTCCTCTTTAATGGGGTCACCCTGCTTTCCCCCTTACTGAGTGAACATGCCCCTTCCCTCTCCTTATCCATCCTAGTCCCTGGGACCACAGACCCTTTCCCCTCCATGGATGTGGTCTATACATCGTTTGAGCCATTACTTGCTCCAATCTGCTTCTTAATTATGTTAGCATTCATATAGCCATCGCCAGCAGCCTCATATTCACTTCAACATTTTGGTCTGCTCCTGCTGTAGGATCTCCAGCTACACTTTGATTTCTTCTTTGGAACGATCCACTTACCTGCAAGTACAAGGTTTGACTGATTGACGCACACACCGGATCCTGACACGAATTACAACATGTCTGTAGTAAGTGTTGCCTTTCTGCTATTTTTCAGTGCTACACATTATTTGACCTGTACGGATGCAGTTTAGAGATGCTTCCGTTTTTTCTGATCCTGTTTCCTCTGTTTCTTGTATTCCCTTGATAGGCCTCCCAGCTTTGATACATCGGGTCTCTAACTCACCCTCTGCTCGACTGGTTCCGGGACCCCACGGAGGCACCAGCCTTTTGGAACCACGGTTCCATACAGTACCTGTGCTAATTTGGCACGGGCCGTCTCCTTGGTCACCCTGACCATTGGAGCTTTTTTCCACTTTCCCCCTCTTCTCTGTTCAGGTGGGTAATGCCAGCCTACAGGTGCCAAATGTTCTCTCCTTTTGGCAACCTTTTAAAGCTTAATGTCTCCTTCTTTCTCGAACCCTCCCCTTTTTTAATACTTGTGCTTCACGTGCTCTACCATTGTTAGGCATGTATAGATTGATGAGATGCTGGGGGTGATTTGTTCTTACCCACTCTCCCTTTCTGATTTCTTTCCTTTGCTCTGTCTTCCCATGTAGAGCGACATCCGCAGGTCCAGATGAAGGTAGCCTTCACTGCCCGCCGAAACGTCTTATTGGACACGTAATTGCTATACGGCCCATTTTTCAAATCAGCAGGAATATAACCACCGACGTTGACCTAGGATTGGTCTCTTGATAAACTCTCACCAGATGACCCTCCAAGTCATCAGGAGGACCTGACCTCTGGCATTAGTTTGGAACCACACATGCCCTGGGCTCCAAACCCGAGGACTTTACAATCGGTCCTTTGGCCGAGGCCACCAATACATCAGACTCTGGTGGGGGTCGCATTTGGTTGCTTTGCCCTATCACACAAAATCAGGATGTGTTAGGATTTTTCTTTTTGTTGTTTTATTTTCTTCATTTTGTTTTTTCAACTCATCATATAGGCTGTGGATTCAATCACACATTGTGTGGATGGTTTTTTGTTTGAAAATGTTTATTTCTTGTCAAATACCAGAATGTATGTTCCATAGTATTTGATGTAATTCACTGTGCATTTTAATGTTCATGGTTTCGATTTTTGAAAGTACCATTTTTTTGTTAATGCTCCTTTGGGAGATCATGTTTATTTGTTAAACAACAACTGTACAATTAAAAATAGCCACTAAGCTATCACAGCAGTTTTTTCTATATATTTTCTTTTGCTCCAAGGTAGTAACACTCGATGCTCCAGGGTAGCCTGAGATATCAAATTAATTAGATATCCAGAGCATTTGGGTCCAACATTTATTGTTTTATAGGCGTACTAGTTTTCAGCCTTTTTTCGTAGAGCACCACACGAAAAAACAGTGTGTGTAAAAAGAGTAATATTTTTGATGGGATATGGTCAGTTCCTTGTTTGTATAACGCCAGTGCTATCCAGCATGCAGCACTAGTGTTGCTTTTCCATCTTGGAGTCCTCAGTGTCTGCTTTTTGCCTCCCCTTCCAACTCAATCCAAGTGCATGCATGCCAGAGTTATTGTCATGTGGGACATGTGTCATATATGTACTGGATGTCTGCCTCCTTATGCCTATGTGTGTGGGCTATGGTGCTCATGTCTGTTTTCATTACTTTTCTTTTATGTTTTTGCAGGTGATGAGGCACTAGATGCTGTCGAGGAGGAGGAGAAGGCACAGAGTACTCACAGCCACAACCAGGCACCAGTGTAGGACGTGGGGGGTTGGTGGGTCAAAACCCATTACTCCTACAGACCATACTGTCCGCGGGTGTCTCTGGGTACACCTCCGGAGACCTCTATGATTCAGGTGCTGAATCGGACATTGAGACATATGTCCCGTCGCAGGTGAGTGTTTCTGGCAGGGATGCTGTTCTGTCCAACCCACCTGCACTGGGGGTAGACCCCTCTATGGGGCATTTAGTGTTGGAAAGTCCACCTGTGGCGATTATGGGTGCAGGGTCACACTCCACAATATTTGCTCCTGTTCCTGGGCCAGCAGATCAAAGGAGGAATGCAGTCCTGCAGCCTCAGGCAGTGCCAGCACAGCAAGGTGCACATCACCTTGCCCCAAACAGATGTGGTGCCCGCCAACACAGTGGCCGTGCGCCACCAGGCAATACTGTGTGGGAGAACTCCATGTACACTATAGCAACACAACAGGGGGCATTGTGTGAAATGATGGCTCAGGCCGTGGATAGGGTGGCCACCTCCATTCTCTCCCCTGAAAGGCAGGTGGAGCTCCAGCAGCAGGCAACAGAGTCCATTTGCCACTCACACAGGTAGGACATGTTGGCATCCAACAGGGACCGACGGGCTGGACTGGAGACTCTGCGCACAGCCATATTTGCAGAGTCACAGGCCCACAGGGATGCCCTGAGGTTAGAACACAGGTCCCTCAGAGATACTCTGTGAACTTGAGGTGTCCCGGAGTACAAGGTCAGAACAGCAGCTGGAGCAGCTGACACGCACACTCTCAGCTGAGCTCCAGGCAACCCGTCAGGAGATCCGGGCATCACGCGAGGCCATGCAGGCAGAAATGCATGCTACCCGTGAGGTGGTGCATGGGGATCTTTGTACCATCATCCTGCAGAACCAAACCTTTCAGACCCACATGCTTGCTGCCATCGAGGAGCATGCCAGGGCTTTGCGTGGTCTGCCTCCCATATCAAAGCCACCTTCTGAAGTAGCACCAGAGGGTGATGACAGCGACGGCAGTTCTCCCACTGTAGGGTAGCGGTGCAGGCCCTGAGCCCATGGAGGTTTCATTTTTTTCTCAACATCCACACATGTGGGTGTTGGGGTGCACCCTGTACCTCATCACTCCTGGGTGGTCTCCCTCACCCCACCCCCCCGGTCCACACATGGGCATTTTTTTGGGGGGGGTTTGACATTTCATTCCGATTTGCAAAATGAAAATAGTATTCAATTCATTTGTTATCTTTATTTCTTCTTATTTTTTCTATTTTTTATTTTCATTTTATTTTCAATCTTGATTCCTTATTTTCATTTTCATACATTTGTTTTTATTTGGTTATGCATCTCATTTTTACTTTGTCATTTTAATTTGTTTGTTTTACTTTACATTTACTTTTGCTATTTACGTTTACATTTTTGTTCATAAACATTTTCTTTCACATTGTGAATTAATGTTACAGTGTGTTGCTTTGTGTGGCTCCTGTAGGCATCCACTGTGTGTTCCATCTGGGCACATGCAGGCTTGTCCTGTCTTTGGGTTAGAAACTTGGGTTCCTGACACACACACCCCTCCTGCTTCCCCTTTCCATGGGCTCGCAAAGGGTGTTACCAAGTGACAGTAACTTACACAGAGACATTGGGCTCCCATAAATTGTGTGGGCAATCTGTAGTCCAAACTGTGTATACATCCCTAGTATTGTTCATTTCTCCCCTGCATGGTGGATTTCTTAACGAGCCCGTCTCCTTTGCAGATGCAGTTCAAGTTGTATGCAGTACACTGCCACATTTGCTTACCAGCAACACTCTGCAGTTGGAAGGGGTCGATGTGCTGCCTTAGTCAGGTTGTGACACTTGCACTACTTTAATTTTTTACTGTCATATGTTGCCACCGTTGGATCTTGTACTGATGTTTTGTCTTGCTGGTAAGTATTCCTTCATGTGAGTTGTTTTTATTTTCATTACTGAGAGGAAATTGTCTCTGGCCTGTTTCCATTTGGGACAGTGCACTTTGTGACACTTGTGTCATGTGTTGTGCATTCATTTGGTTGCTTTCACATTGCATGCCATGCCATGGTGTGTTGGGTAGCTGAGATGGGTAGGGGTTGGGTGACATGTCACTATTTGGATGTAGTATTTTGCAAGGGGGTAGACCTTCATGCTGCATGAATGTGTGCCTTTTACTGATACAGCATTGGGTGTCTTTAAGAAGCTAGGGATGCACACAATGTTGCACTTCCAGGTGAACAATCTCAGGGTGGCATGGTTGTGACAGTTGACTGTCCCTTTTGTCATCATCATTGATTGTCAGCTGGTATGTGCCAGGCCTTTGTGCACTCCGCAGGGGTGGGATTTTAGGTGAAGTAATTTGCCACAAGCTGGGTACGGGCTGCCTCACCACGTGCCCTTTCACCTCCCATGCGCAGCGGCCGTGCATGTGGTTGGGGATGTGGGGGCACCACCATGTCCACCGGCACGCCCCGCCGAGTTGCAATGTTGTGCAGGACACATGCTGCCACTATGATCCTGCACACTACTGGGGGCGCATATAGCAGCTGCCCACCAGAGCGGTCAAGGGAGCAAAAGCGCGACTTGAGCACTCCGAATGTGCGCTCCACTATGCCCCGGGTTGCAATATGGACTGTGTTGTATTTTACCTCGGGTGGAGTGGTGGGTTTCCGAATTGGCATCATCATGTAGGTGCTCAGAGGGTAGGCACTGTCCCTAGGGGAGGTGATAATGGTTGTCATTAGTGGGATTTTCACATTTCTCAGTGTCTGACATGCATGCATTTCCAGAGGCATTTATACTCACTAATTAGCCATGTGTCGCCATGTCGCCCAGCTTCCAAGTCCCGGTTTAGGGGTGACATTCTGAATATGAAACTATCATGGCTGGACCCCTGATAGTTCACATATACCGAGGTGATGATTCCCTTGGCATCACATACAACCTGCACGTTGATGGAATGCCAGTGCTTGCGGTTTCGATAGATCTGCTCAGTGGCCCTGGGAGGACATAGTGCCACATGGGTGCAATCAATGGCACCTAGCACTTTGGGGAAGTGTGCCACCCGTAAAAGCCCTTGACGGCAGCCTGCCTTTCTGCAGGTGTTCTGGGCATGTATATGTGCCTGTGGACTGAGGGGCGTGCACTCATGATGGCCAACACCTGGTGTAGGCAGCGTGACTGTGTGGCCTGTGAGACAAGCCCAACTATGGCACTTGTCTGCTGAAATGACCCAGTAGCCAAGAAGTGCAGTACATTGAGCACCTTTTCCAAGGGGCTCAGTGCTTGGGAGCACAGGGTGGGTAATGTGAGGTCATCCTCCCACTCCCTGACCAGTTCTATGATTATTAGCGGTGGAATCCTGTACCTCCCATACACCTGGTCATCAGGCATCCCAAAAAGGCTGGTCCTGGGTAAGAAAATGCGGGGCCTGGCTATCCTCCTCCTCCTGCGGTGTCCCACGACCACTGGTGCGAAGAACGGTATATTCATCGTAGCGTATGAGCTTGTTTGTTGTTTGTGCGCACTTTTATACTGCGCGGGCCGCTTACGCCTGCTGGCGTACTCTTTCTGGATTAGCGCGTCTTTTTTGGCGCACAGGTTTCCCTTGTTCGATTCCTTGAATACGTGTTGTTAGCGCGCGTGTGGGCGTTGCGAGCATTTACCTTCCATACTTTCCCCGTAACGCCCACATTTTCACGTGTTGTTCCCCATTCCGCGTGTTACGCCCCATGTTCCACCCACTTTTCTTGTGTGCGCTACACGATGTGCGCTTTCCCTGTGCGCGTTGCGCAAACCGTTTACTGACGTGTGGGCCTGCGTGCGCCACCCACGGATTTGGCGCACATCCCAGGTTTTGCAAGCGCGGCACATTCCATGAATTGATGAACGGCTGCGTGCGCGGTTTTAGCATGCGTGCGCTGTGATTTTCACGCTTGCGCTCCCCTTTTCGGCGCACATTTATTCCATGAATTACATTGTAAATGTGATTTTTGTGCCATCAAAACAAGATATTGTAACTTTGCCTAGCCTGTAGGGGACACAAACAGCAGTAAAATGTAATTCATGGGAAAAGTATACTTGGTGCAACTTTGAAATTTAATGCAAACATGCTCTATGACAATATGTACACAGATATAAAATTGTAGAATTTTAGGTGAAATATTTCCCACCAAAAATCTGGAATGATTATTAGAACGACTAAAGTACATAGTATAAACTTGGGAATTGGAATGACAGGTTCAGTGTAAAATCTGAAATCTGCCTATGGGCCACAACTGTAAAAATTTGCAATTTATGTCATAAACTGATTTTGGCAAAAATAACTGTGGGGGGGCATGGGCATTTTAAGCATACACTATAAAACTGACATCATGTCCCTGTAGTCCAACCGGCTGACAGGAAGGCAGTGACTGCCACCCCTGACCAATCCAGTTGTTACAGGCATGCTAAGCCAAAGGTCTGCCCCCATAGTAAATCATGTGATGTCATCCACCTTATATAAGGTAGAGTCTCATCGAGAGACAAAGGACTGACTGAACTGTCTGACTATCCCGACGGACTCTCCTGACTTCCTGCTTCAACATCTCCAGAGATACGGACATTACTACTCACCCTGCAGATTCCAGATTCCACTGCCAAGAAAGGGATAGCTGATCCAGACCTTCCTATCCAGGCAGTACCACCCTTCAGAATTAAAACCCACAACCATCCCACTAATTCAGGGAGAAAGGGGAAAGGTGGCTGAATCCTCATTGGGATTATCCAGTGCTACCTGCTTGCCCTGCTACCTGCTTTATCCAGCTGATGCACCTGCTATCTATTGATACCAGACCTCGGTTACCAGCTGTCCCCTTCTAGGAGAACCCACCGCTGTGCCGTGACCAGATCCTTGTCCCACTGTTCAAACACCCGGTTGGCGGTCCCAAATTCCAAATTCAAGTGCCGATTGTAAGTATTACCCCACACTATAGGAAAACGTAGCATATTCCCTTCTGATAGTTTGCCTTTGTTCCACCCTATCATTAATCCTGAAAATACCCTGGTAACTTGTTAAAATAGTCAGAATCCTCTGTGCATCCTATTGTTGGTTTCTAGGTGTTAGCATCATTTTTCCCCATCCTTATAATCGATTGTATAAATCCTTAATCATATTTTGAATAACTTATTTAATTCCCATATAGAGCTGAACACGGCGTGAACAGGTTAACTTTGCAAATTAACCTTCAAGCGGACCGTGTCTTTCTTTAACAATCTAGTCACTAAAATATCATTTAAGTGAAACTTGTGATTTCCTTGCCAAACCGATTTTCCTTGTCCACTGCTTTCATTTTTAAACCGAATTTCTGTTCCCATTAAAAATCACATCCTGTCAGTCATTTAGAGTTACCCTTTCACTTTCATATTATCCCTATGATGTGCATTTGTCCCTCAGCATAAAAACCGCTTTCCGATTTTGTCTGTTTCACTCGTTTTTTTAAAGCTGTTTTGACATTTAAACCCGTGAAAATTAGCAAATGTAATTTTTCCATGTGTGATTTTACTGCACTGTGTGTTCCTTACAAAGTTGATTTTCTGAATCGTATGCCCGTTGCTAGTTCATTGTTTTGTAGTTTATAAGTGTTATGACCTCTTTGATTCAGCCATACTCATTTCTACCTTATTCATTCAACCGCACATGTAAAACAAATATTTACTAATTCCGAGTGCTATTTTTTGCAATTGCAAAGGTTTTTATTCTGTTTGCTGTCTAGTATACATGACTCCTTGCTACTCCTTTCTATCCACCCAAAATTCAGTTAATCAGGGTTTGAGGGAGCGTTGCAGGGGGAAATCTTAACTGGGGTGCTATGTACCCGAAAAGTAATATTGCTCCCATTCATTTGTGCTTTGTATATGTTATATTAGAAGGCCAAACTAAGTGTATTCTATCATTTTACAGTGTTATTATCACACCACTGGTGATTGCTACCCAATATTAAACTTGTGTGATTTAATTTGGATTTTCAAAACAAATAAATATTGTATTACCACCCACTGGCCTGGTTCATGGTCCGTTGTGGCCCGGGGTATTTATAAAAGGGGGTGTGAGACGGCTTGGGTGCCATTTCAATCTGAATCCTTAGAAAATAAAGTAAAAGTGTTTTAATTGTGTGCTGCAGCCTAGGCCAGTATCAAGATTCTTGGTCTGGTGTGTGATGCCCCATTAGAATCCTTAACACTTGCTACAGCTCTCCCAAGAAGACCTGCTTGTTGTTGTGCCTGCACGATTGTGCGTTTTTACACACAGCTGTACTGTGGAGCCCAAGGCTCTCCACTTTTTAAGGCTTGGCTCGAAAGTTAGGGAACGACTCAGAAGAATTGTCTAATGCTTCTAGTGTGTTAATTCTCTCTTCTCTTTATAGGTTGTGGCTGTGTTTTACTCCTTTTTCACGTTAGGAAACATATTGCATATATATTATTGTATTTGTGTGGTAACGGTTTTTATATAACAGAGTTTACTTGTGTTAATTGGTTCGGCCGACAATAAATGTTTAGATATTTTTTTATATACACTTCTCTAAGAGTAATTTGTGGTTGTTTGCTGCGTGTGCTCATTGTGGGCTTCCGATCACTCTCGCCCCTCCTGAGACTTGTCTTCACTGCCCGCCAAGCTACCTAGATTGGTCTGGATTGTCCATAAAGTTCCCCTGTTTCACTAAACCGCGGGTGGCCTCCTAAAGTTCTGCCCACCAGGTCAGAGTTTAGAAATCCATGTTAACAGTGATTTCGTGCCCAACAAAGTTCACACAGGTCTTACACTACTGTGCTTTCCGGAAGGACAGTTTTGCTCTGGCTTTCTGCAACTGGGTCAAAACATAGCGTATTTCTGCTATATGTTCTTCCACAGTTGATCTCATGATCAAGACATCAGGTACATAGGCCAGGTTTCCGCCAGGTTTCCTCTTTCGCCCAAATTGTGCATGACCTTATGCAGGAAGATGTTAAATTTCTTGCTGGGGTTTATGTATCCAAAGGGGGTTTAGGTCCACGTGTATTGCTGCCCCCGAAGGTAACAGCTAGCTTTTACTGGTCTTCCCTACTGGATTGGACGAACTATCCCACGAGACTCTAGGTTTTTAATAATCTCTGTGAGTGACTCCATGGACGTTAGAGGTAAAAGGTATTGTTTCACAAATACTAGAGCCATCACGGGGTACGTGGGTATGCAGGTTGAATGCGCCCTCTGTCATATGAGTCCACTGAAAAGATATCCTGAAACGCAGAGTGGTGGAGCAATGTACCTCAGCCCTGACAGGGTTTGGTCAAAGGGTGAGAGAGTTGTGCAAGGCAGTATCAGCACTTGCTGAGCAGACAAGGGAGGGGAACAACCTTCTCCGTCAGCATATGCAAGCAACCGGGTCAGTCCCATCGACCCCCACTACACCCACGGAGGGATCCCTTGAGCCTTCTCCTAGGCGCCATTCAATGCGCCACTTGAGGTCACACACACCAGAGGGGCCTGGAAATGGAACAGCGCCCACGACCATCGTATTTGGACATGGCATCATTGTGGGTGCCCTGAAAACAAACATGCACCTACCTGCACTGTTGTGGGGAGTTCACTGGGGGGAGGGGGAATTGTGTGCTGGGTGTTCACCGGGGGTAGGAGGGATTGTGTGCTGGGTGTTCACTGGAGGGAGGGGGGATTGTGTGCTGGGTGTTCACTGGGGGGAGGGGGGATTGTGTGCTGGGTGTTCACTGGGGGCAGGGGGGATTGTTAAACTGAGAATAAATCACGTTTCAAAATTCACAAAGCATGGACAGTAGTGATTGTGATTAAGTGCTCTTTAATGTTGAAGTGACATGTGCAAAATGTAGCCATCACCCGTATAAAAAAAAACATCAATCAAGCCCTGTCTGGCCAACCTCCCCCCTCCCTCAGCCCAACCCTTTGTGCACATGCAACACCTTCAGGCACGTCATCACCTTCACTCCCATCCTCAGGTGGCTGCACATGTGCATCAGGGGGCAGTGGCACATTCCTGCGACAGCAGATGTTGTGCAGCATTGCACATGTCAGTACCATTTTTCCAACTTTTTCAGGTGCATATATCAATGCCCCTCCCATACGGTCTAGGCACCGGAAGCGTGCCTTCAGCAGTCCATGTGCCCTCTCCACGCAGATCCATATACGACCGTGGGCAATGTTATATGCCCGCTCTGCTGCAGTGTGTGGATGACGCACAGGGGTCATGAGCCATGTGTACTGGGGATATCCAGAATCACCTGCAGGGGAGAGAAAGCAGGTTTGCGCAGAAGGTAAGTTCAGTGGGTTTACAGGGCTCAGTCATCAGTGTCATTTTGGCATACTTGTCATTTGGTCACTAACATTGTGGAGTGTGCTGTGCTACGAGCAGCATTGATTCAATGAAGTACTCACAACTTGGTACGTCTCTGTTTCAGAATGTAACAGTACTCATTCCCTTGTCACTGGGGAAGGAGACCCTTCCATCTGCTTGTGCATGCGAGAAGTGGCTACCTCATGTGTCATTGCAATTCCCTTTGGCTGCTGTTGCATTTGCTGGTTGTCACTATTGTGTACTGTTCTCCAGGCATGTCATTGGCCAATCAGGGGACAGTGTTTGTGGGATGTACATTGGCATTAATCAGACTACTTATATGTGGTGCTTTTGTGGATGGCCGACTTTTGTGTTACATTTGCATGACTGTCGGGTGGCCAGGGTGGGATGTCTGTACTGTTTCAGTGTGGGAAGCCAGAGTGCTACTCACACAGGAGGCTTTGGGGTGGTAGGCCTTCCATATGTCACTGTGCTGCCACATGTCTTTTACATCCTGAATGGGTGTCTTCTGCTGTGTTGGACATGTCCAAGGTTTCTCGTGCAAGGTGCTTGAATGGAAATCCTGCACTGATGGTGCTGCCTATTAACATTCAGGGATTTCATTGTGTGTGACCAGCCCCATCAGATGTGGATTAACATGCATTACGGTATATATTTGTACTCACCCAGCAGCCATGTGTTTTGCCCTTGGTGCCTTTCCATGTACGCTGGCCGGGTACTGTTGCGCAGGACCATGGAGTCGGTGGTGGATCCTGGGTAGCGGGCACAGCAGTGGCTGAAGGTGAGGTCAGGGCCAAATGTCATCTGCACATTCAGGGAATGGTAATTTTTCCGGTTTCTGTAGGCTGCCTCATGTGCCTGGGGTGGTACGAGTGCTGCATGTGTGCAGTCCAGGGCTGCTATTACATTTGGGACTTGGGCAATGGCATGGAATTGAACCTTCAGCTGGTTCACCTGTGCCTGTGTGGCTGGCAATGCCATGTGCTCATTCACATGATTCAACAGTGCATCCAACACCTTTCCCAGCATGGCTCTGAATGTGGACGGGGCCATGCCATGCATCATGGCAACGATGTGTTGGTATCTGCCAGTCCCGAGGAATTGTAGCATGGACACGAGCTTCACAAGCGGGGGTACTGCTGTGCTGATGGCTATACGGCTGCCGATGTCAGCCTGGATTGTGTCCAGCAACTGGGTGATGGTTGCCCTGTCCAGCCGATATTCGGTCACCAACTGGCCATCAGTCAGGGCCCAGGGTGTTGGCCTGACCCTAGGGATGGCTGGCCGCCTTGCTGCTGCTGCTCTCCTCCTCCTTCTCATCCCCACCACCCCCTGCGCTCCCAGGGCCCTGGCCTGCCTGGCTGGCCTCTGTAGCTCCAGGTGCAGCAGGTAGAAGTCCACATCAAGGCTCCCGGCTCCAAATGGCAACATGGTGTTTGGAAGTGTGTGTTGTGCATGGGTGGGTCCTTTGTAGGCCTCTGATTTGCATTGGTTTCACCTGGGCCCTTATTGCTGTCTCCTCCATGCTCCTGCTGTTGGAATGGTGTTGGGGAGGGTGTGTTGTGCAAGGGTGGGTCCTTTGTAGGCCTCTGATTTGAATTGGTTTCATCTGGGCCCTTATTGCTGTGGCCTGTGTTCTTTTACCTCCAGCATTTTGCTGGGGGTATTTTCGGCGGATTGTCCGCCGCTTTTCTTGCGCTAATTGCGCCTACGCCAGACTTGTGATTGCTATGTTTTAGCGCGAATGGATACTGGCGCTTTTACAGCCGACGCTTGTACAGCCGGCTGTACTTGCGCCGGCTGTAATGGCGCTGGCGATATTTGGACTCGTGATCCGACGGACCCTTAAAATCGGCACTGATAGCGTTACCAACGATTTTAAGGGTTACTGCCCAACTCGTGATGAGGCCCATTGTCTAGAAAGAGCTCCAAAGTAGGTATCGCAGATCATATACTCATAGCTAGTTACAGCATGTATAGAGACCTAATGTGGTCAATGTTTTCATCAGGACTGAAAAATAAGTTTCTGAAAAAATTAAATAAGAAACTGAATGTGTGTACGGCCTCCAAGTGACGCCACATGTAATATCAGCTATATAAAAAACAAGCATTGACAAAGCCAACCGTTTTGGCTTGTGTTTACTTACTAGGCAGTTGCAGGGCAATGCTATTAGATGCCCAGGTACTCGCACCATTTTGCACCTGCTACCATCAATGGCCCGTTAATACCACTACAGCTGTGCTTGGCCAGTGCCTTTCCCATGCCTTCAGAAAAGCCCAAACGGTTGGCATTGCCAATGTTTTCGGTTTCACCCAAAGTGAGATATGTAATCCAATTGTAGACCCCTTGCTCTCTGGGGCTGTTGTTGGTCCTCTTGCTCACAGATCTATCTGTTATTTCAGGCTGGACTGCCTTGATGGGTGGGGGCAAATAGATATGCAAATAGATATTATCCTCTGACATGGCACATAGCACTAAAACATGACTAATGTTCTCCTGAGTAGACTACAACCAAAGAACCATGTATTTCAGCTTTCAGTCTCAGTAAAGGCCATGTTGCACTGTGGGCTATAAATGCAGCTGCCATGTTCAGTCCTTCTCATGTCATCTTGAATCATGTCATGTCTGCATTTGCGGCATTTGGATTAAAACATGTGCTATGGATATCCAGAGAGTGTGCCTCCTACTCTAGTTTAATTTTTAAATGTTTTTATTGGCATTTAGACATTTACTGTTATATACAGAACCATTACGGTTATGGTATGGGTCATGTCTTGCGTTACATACATCTTATGCCATGTAGGTTATGTTTAACATTAAACAGGAAACAAGTAAACAAGTAACAGTGGTAAGATTGACTGTCCTTTTACCCTCTGACTGTTATAGTCTCTAGATCTTGATCGAACCCTGGCATTCACTTTGTTGGGCCCCGTCTGGGCTTCGTGGGATGAGGTGGGGGGGCTCGCGTGGCATTGATGTTACAGTTCACGTGTTGAGCTGTCGTACAGAGTGAGAGAAGCGGGTTCAGGGAGGTTTGTAGCTTGTTGAGGAGATCATTTCTCTCAGGATGGATTTCCAGGCCTCTAGTGTGGCACACGAGTCCTCTCCGCCCCGGTTGATCCCCTCCTCCCAGGCCCCGGTTTCAGCCGCCGTCCACCTTTCCAATTCCTTGATCCAGGGTTCGTACCTGGGGCCTGCTGGCGATTTCCAGGCCATGGCAATCGCTCTTTTCACGAGGATACATGCCATGTCCATGAGCTTCACTAGATGTTTGATTTTGCTCAGTCTCAGGTGGGTGCCCAAGAGGCATTCTTTAGGTGTCCATTCGTATATCTTTAGGCCAGCTTTTCTGCAAGTCTGTTCGGCGGCGTACCAGAGTTTCTGGGATTTGGGGCATGTCCAGAACATATGGATCATGTCCGCACGGTCGGAGGGGCACCATGGGTATGTTGAGCTGGCTTTATCACTGAATGTGGATATTCTGTGTGGGGTCATGTAAGTCCTGTAGAGGATATTGAGCTGAATTAGCCTGAATCTGGCGTTCCTGGATGCCTCTTTCGGGTACGATAGCGCTCTGGCCCATTCTGCCTCTGTGATTTCGGACCCCAGGTCGGACTCCCATTTCTCCTTCAGGCGTGCGCTCCTTGGGTTGGGTCTGTCATTTATTTGGGTGTATAGTCCTGATGTCGGTTTCCAGCCATCGCTAACAGCGTAGATCTCCTGTCCAAGGGGGTGTGTCCCAGGTTCTTCGGGCCATACGTTCCATTTCTCCTTGGCAATAAGCTTCACCCTTTGGTACCATAAAAATTGCCCCGGGGCGAGTCCGTCTTTCGCCTGGAGAGATTCAAAGTCTTTGAATAGCCCGTCTTCGAACATGTCTCCCCATGTGTATAGGCCAAGGTTCTCCCACCTCCTTATTACCGGTAGGTCAAGGGGGGTTTTGCATGCGTCTGCTAGGATGGGAATCTCGGGTGAGTACGGGTTTTGTAGCCCAGTCAGGGAGGTGACCTTCTTCCATATTTGCCGCCCCAGTTGTACTATCATAGGTGGGTCTGGGGGGCCTATTCTAGTGTTCCAGACCAGTTCCTTAGGATGCATGGGTGGGGTTAGTCGGCGGAGGAGGTTCGTCTCAGCTGAGGGTTCGTCGGATAGCCAGTTGGCGACATGAGACAGTTGGGCCGCCAAGTAGTATCTTTGAAAATCGGGTAGCTGAATTCCACCTGAGGCATAGGGAAGTGTCAGGATGTTCAGTGTAAATCTGTGCCTGGTTCGCCCCCATAGAAAGTCTCTGATTAAGGATTCTAGCTTTCTGAAGAAGGCTGGGGGAATGTAGTATGTGATGTTGGTGAAGTAGTAGAGGAATCTGGGTAATATTATCATTTTAGATATTGCAGCTCTGCCCATCACCGAGAGCGGGAGTTTCGACCAAAATTTGATGGATCTTCTTACTCTAGACATCGCGGCCTCCGTGTTGCACTCGTGGGTGGAGATTGATGCGTGTTTGATGGTGAGGCCCAGGTATCGAAAGGCCTCCGTTTGCCACTGTATCCCGATCTCGGGGAGTTTTGCTGTGCTCTTTCCTCTGAGTCCAGCAAGAGGGAAGGCGTATGATTTCTGGCGACTGAATTTTATCCCCGAGTATTTCGCGAAATTATCCAGGATTTCTAGGGCTATGGGGGCATTGATCTGGGGGTCTCGCAGGTATAAGAGAACGTCGTCTGCGTAGAGGGAGATTATGTTGTCCGTCCCACCAATGGTAATGCCCGCGTCGAAATGTTGTTTCCTGAAATAAATCGCAAGTGGTTCTAAGCCCAGAATGTATAGCATTGGGGAAAGCGGGCATCCCTGCCTAGTTCCTCTCTGGAGAGGCCAGGCCCCTGATATCCAGCCCCCGGTCTTCACTCTTGCCACTGGGTTGGAGTAGAGTACCTTGACCCATCGGATGAATTGTTCACCGAGTCCAAATTCCCTCAGGGTCTCGATCAGCCATTCCCAAAAGATCAAATCGAATGCCTTAATGGCGTCCAGCGAGAGTACCGCCAAATCTTCTTTGCATCCTTCTGTTTGTGCCATTATGTGCTGAAGCCTTCTCAGGTTGGCTGTGGTGTTGCGTCCTGGGATAAAGCCACTTTGGTCCTCGTGTACCAGGGATCCTATCACCCTTGAAAGTCTTTTGGCCAATATAGTTGTTAGTATTTTGCTATCGTAGTTCAGGAGTGCAATTGGGCGATATGAGTCACATTTTTCGGGTGGTTTGCCGGGCTTGAGTATTGGGACTATTAGGGTTTCTCTCATGGTGCCAGGTAATGTTCCAGTCTCGAATGACTCTTTGAAGACTTCGTGCAGTATAGGGGATAAAATCTCTTCATAGGCCTTGAAAAACTCTGGGGTGAGGCCGTCAGTTCCGGGGGTTTTACCTGTGGAGAGGGATCTAATCGCCTCAGTGATGTCTTCGATCGTGATGGGCGCTCCCAGCGTGTTTCTCTGTTCCAAGTCCAGTTTGGGTAGGCCTACTTCTGACAAGGTGTCTCGGATGTCCGCCTCGGGGATTTGGACTTTGTGGGCATATAGTTCTGCATAGAAGTCTGAGAAAACATCGTTTATTGCCTGTTGTGTTCTGTGGACTATGCCATTGTCATCTTCAATCGTGGTGAGGGTCGGTCTGGGATGTTCTTTCTTACATAGCCAGGCTAGTATCCTGCCTGGTTTATCTGCCTCTTTATGAGCCTTTGTTGTGCGGGTAGAGAAGTCAAACTTTGAGAGCCTCTCCCATGAGGTTTTGCAGGCGTCTCTGATCTCCCTCAATTTGATTTCCGTCTCGATTGTGGGGGAAGGGTCGTTGTCGAGTTGCCTGATCTTTTCCTCCTCGGCTTCCAGTTCCCTTTGCAGTTGCCTCCTGATCCCGCCTGCCTCGGCAATCACCTCTCCCCTTGTCGTCACCTTCATTGCTTCCCAGACGGTGCTCCATTTATCGACTGACCCCTTATTGATCTCTATGAACTCTATTAATTTCTCGGCCAAGGTCTCCTTGAATGTGGGGTCGGTTAATGCCTCGATTGGCATGCGCCACATCGGGATAGGGGGTCGGGGAGGTCGCAGGCAGAGTTGTATTAATAGTGGGGAGTGGTCCGATATTGATCTGCCTAGGTAATTCGCAGATTCGACTTGGGGGATCAAGTCGTCGTTTACAAAGAGGTAGTCTATTCTGGTGTGCAGGTTGTGGGGGGCTGAGTAAAATGAGTAGGATCTGTCTGTGGGGTGGAGGTCTCGCCAAATGTCGACCATGTGCAAGTCTTCGACCGCTCTGTGTAAAGCCTGAGCGGGGGGATCGTTGTGTGATCGTGGGGCGATAGATCTGTCCATTTCGACATTTAAGACACAATTGAAGTCGCCTCCCCATAGCAGGGTGCAGTCTCGGTGTAGCATAACTTTGGCACATAGTTTCTTGAGGTAAGAGGGTATGCCGTGTTGAGGGAAGTATGAATTTATTATGCATATTCGAGTGTTCTCCAGCATGCCCCACATCAGCAGGTATCTGCCTTCGTTATCTGATTCTACTCCCATCTGTTGGAATGGAGTGTTTGGGCTCACCCATGTGTACACTCCTCTTGCATACTTTGAGTAGGATGACCCCTTGCCTTGGCCTCCCCAGTAGTTTGATAACTTATTTGCGGAGTCGGCAGAGAGGTGTGTTTCCTGTAGGAGGGCAAATGATACCTTTTTCCTCTTCAAATAGGAGTGTATACGATTTCTCCGGAGGTAGGATCCCATCCCCCTGACGTTCCACGTGATCACCCTGAGTTTTGAGGCCATTGCGTGGTAATGGTAATTGTCAAGAGGAAATTGCTGTTTTTTCTGCAGCTTGATCGCCTCTTGTTGTATGCCATGTCCAGTTCTGTTTGTACGGGGTGGTCATGTCTGGTGTTCAGTTTTGGGTTCTTTCCAGTTTGATTGCAGGTCTTCAGGGTTAGGGCAGTCGAAACAGTAACAACTTGTAGAAAAGGTTTATAACTGGTGCACCCAGCTGCAGACACAAGGGTGGAGTGCTCGGGTGCTCTCGCGATGTCTGTCCCAGTCCGGGTGTCTGTCGCGAGTAGGTGCGTGCTGGCAACCGGCCTGCACTGATTTTTCGCGGGAGCGTGGTCTGTGTCCATGTGCGGGAGGTCGGGTGGGCCCCGCAGCCTTTTAGCGTTCTTATGTTGTAGTTTTGCTTCGTTGATGATGATGGTTTCTTGTGTTCTTAGGTATATTGTGTGGGTGCAGGTGGTTGGGTAGAAGCATTCGGTCTTTATCCTTGGCTGTCTAGGTTAGGTTTCCCTTGAGAGGGTTCCATGGGCACCTCGCCAGGTTATTGTGTTCCATCCACATGGTGGCTGCGGCTGGTGTCTCGAGGAATATAGCCCTTCCTTTGTAGATTACTTTCAGTCTGGAGGGATATAGTAGCTTGTATTTTAGGTTTAGCTTCCTTAGCCTGGCCTTGACTGGGACAAAGGAGTTCCTTGCTCTTTGAACCGCTTGGGTGTAATCGGGGTATATGGTGATTTTTGAATTGCCTCGCTCTATTACTCCTCCTTCTCTTGAGAATTTCAGGATCACTTCACGATCTCGGAAGTTGAGGACCTTCGCTATGATGGGGCGAGGATAGGAGCCTGGGGGGGGTTTCTTCTGGAGGGACCTGTGGGCTCTCTCTATGGCGAAGCCTTGTGATAGGTTTGTGGCCCCGATCTCTTGTTGTATTAGTGATTCGATAAAGGCCGTTGGGTCTGCCGTCTCTGTCCCTTCCGGAATACACAGTATTCTGATGTTACTGCGCCTGGAGCGGCCCTCTGCCTCCTCGGACCTTGCTTCAAGGAAGGACACCTTGTTTTTGAGCTCTGCTACTTCATTCTTCAGGGCCGTTGTATCGCTTACTATGTCGGTCTGGGACGCCTCAACGGTAGTGACACGTTCCGTTAGGTTACGAGCATCTTGCCTTATCAATTGGATGTCGGCCTTAACTTCACCAATCTTCGTGTCTATGAATGATCTCAGGGCCTCGATTGCCCCTATCACCTGATTGTGTCTGGTGTCTGCCTCCGGGCCGGCTCGCGTTGCTGAATCATCTGGTGTAGATTGGGGGGTGGAGCTGGGTTTTGGCGTGACAAAGGGATCCAGGGTGGCATTTTTGGTTTTATTCCTTGAAGTGGCCATAGTGGAGCGTTTCTGACCTGGATGGAGGCCAGGGGGGTGTAGGTTTCCTGACCAGGCAAGTGATTGTGCGAGCTTTTTTGGCTCAGTTGTGGTACCCTGTTGAAGTGAGGGGTTCACATCGATTATGTGGTACAGGGACCGGGCGTTCGGTGGATGAGGAGGTTTTTGCCCCTGCTGTTTCGACTAGGTTTGTTGAGGAGTCTGGTTCTTTTGTATCCTGAGAGGAGCCGGGAAGATGAGGGTAGTATGAGACCGAAAGGGCACCAGGAGCGATGGAGTGTGGGCTATCGGATTTGTTGGTAGTGGGTAGGGACCCTCCGGAGGACAGCGAGTGGTTGGTTGGGCTCAGTCCGGGGGTTATGATGGAGTTGTTTGTGGCATGCTGCTTCTGTCAATGTGTGCGCCAGACAGGCGTTTCTGGTGGGCGCACGGTTTCGGAGGATCTGGAAGGGCCCAGTGCGCTATCCCTGCACATGGGGCGTGGGGTGTTGAGCCGTGCCTAGGTGAACGGTGGGGCGAGGAGTCAAGAATTAGTTCCGGGTGTTTAGTGTCCGGGGCTGTGGTCTCCGCTTCGGTGCTGCGCAGTGGCGCCCGACTCTCAGCTGGTGAGTCGGTGTGGATGTCGGTGCGCAGCGTTGGGTGCACCGTTGTTTCGGGGAGAGGAGAGCAGCGGGGGGTGTGTGTGTGGGCACCGTGGGTCTGGACTCGTTGGGTTGCGACTTCATCGGTGACAACCCGAGATGGTCGCCATTTTAAGTGCCTTCCGCCAGGAGTGAGGGGCGCCCCGGGGCAGGATGTCAGAGCGGGTCCTTGGGCTTCGTGACACGGCGGTATGTATCGCCGAGTGCAGCAAATCGCCTGGCACGTTCAAACGCCTTGGTACCTTCGGGTTGCTGGGTCCGCAGTGCTCAGGGCGGAGTATGGGCGGTCCGCTCCGTCGGATTTTGGCGGCCCTCCTCGGGGGGCAGGGGGATCCACGTCGGGGAGCCTGGGCGGGTCCGCCACCTCCGATTTTCGCCAGGAGCAGTTGCCGAGTGCCGCCAATCGCCTGATGTACGGCGGCACTCAGGGGTGGGTGGTGTAGGTGGGTCCCCGGCTCCCGCAGCGGGGTCCGACTGTGTGGTTCAGCTCAGGTGCAGGCGTTTCACGCATGGGGTAGGGGGAGTCGGGTCGGAGCGTCTCGGCGGGTCCCTGATCAGCGTTTTTCGTCGGGTAAAGCGCTGGATGTAGCTAATCGCCTGATTTACAGCTACAGCCAAGGATGGGTGGAATAGTTGGATTTATTGCACCCAAAACAGGATCTGGCTGCGTGGCTCGGCCGGAGCTCAGGGGGTCGACGTCTTCACTCCATGAACCTTAGGCCACGCCCCCCGTGCCTCCTACTCTAGTGCGTGCTGGCTTAACAATCCCATTATCCTTTGCAGTTTTGCCTGCAAAGGAGCTAAAAGTGCACCCATGCATAACTGATATGGTCTTTTCAAGAGGGGGCTGGTCAGAACAGAGCATTGCTTCTCTGATGTGTAATTCCTGATGTGCCTCTCCGTGTATATCCTCCACTGCCTGCTATTACACTTTCAGTGTTGTGACAATATGGGTAATTAACAATATCATTCCTCAGGTCAGAGGCATAACTCATTGCCTCTATATTTTAGGTTTGTGACTCATGTCAGACATTCCCCTCATTGGATCATTGATAATGGCTTGATTTCTTTTCATGTAGTACATATGGTCACTGGCTCTGCTTTTCTCAAGCTTTTCTCCAGCATGGGGTCTGGCATGGATTCGCATGCTTATGAATATTCCCCATCGTCAGGCCTGGAATCCTCAGTAAAAGGAAAAGGTTTACCTTTCACTTAAACTGTATTTCTCCTCTAATCCAATCACTGTCCTTTGGGTCATACTGCCCCCATCCAATGACAGTCCTCTCCCTAAGCCCCTCCTCTGGCAGCCATCTTCAGATTTGTACTGCACGCGTCAGTGTTGGGAGGCCTTGAGTTTGCTTTCCAAGCTATTTGTATGTTTTTTCGTGTCTATGACAGAAAAAGTTCTATTTTTGTTTCGAAGGAGCCAGTGTGCTCTTTTCTTCATCTGCTGACAACGGGGATCCGTTGTCAGTGAAGTTCCGTGCCACTCAAGGACAAAGATCGTCGAAGAGCCTACTTTGCACCTTCCGACCATGATAGAGGAGAAGGAGGGAAGGTACCTCTCAGGCCCTGCACCAAATGGGGGCTAAGGAATGGGTTTGTGGAGGACAAGCACCTTCAATGCCTATACTGCCTGCACCCGGACCACAAGGGGATGAAGTGCATGATATGTCTCAGTTTCTTCAAGAAAACAACAAAGGACTGGTGTAGTAGGTGGTGGCAGGGCTTAACGCCAAGGCATCTGATCCGTGCCCCAAGCAGGGTCATGCCTCACCCAGGACCAGCCGGTCTGAGGAGCAGTCTTCTAAGTCCTTTGAGGGCGCCTCATCTGTGGTGGGCCAAAGTTAAGGCCAAGAGCCGCAAATCCAAGTCCACCAGGTTCGCCGCGGTAGTATGTCCCAAAGTGGATAGGGCGCAATCAGCATCATCTTCTGCCTCCATTGCCAACTGACAATCAAGCTCCTCTTCAGAGAGGAAGTCATCCACCCCGGCTAAACTACGTGAGAAATCCGAGAAGCCTTGGACGGAGGAGAAGAAGGCCGTACAGCCCAAGCAGGCTCAACCGGCACAGGCTAAGAACTCATTGGTGACTCCTTCGATGACTGCTACTGCCATGACAGCTAAGGGCACTGATCCTGTGAGGGTAGCTCTCAGGGCTCACAAGGTGGCAAAGTCCGCAGGCACACCAAAATGAGTGAAACAAGCTTAAGCCCCGAAACAGCCCTCCCAGGCCGTCGCCCCAGCCATCGAGGTCTCGTCCACGGATGACGAAGATCAGGAGTCCTGACATAGGGTCCACAAACACATTGAAGATGAGGAAGATGGCGCAGGGCCTAGTTTTCCTGTTCTGCTATCTCAGCCGAGGGACATTTCTTTGGATAGTCTGTCGACTCTACACACCTTGGTGTCAGAGATCCAGATGAGGATACCTCCGGCTCCGGTACCTGTGGTCCCCCAGGTCTCTGATCAGCTTCCAGCGTAGAAGAGGAAGCGTCATGCGATGCCCCCATTTCAACCTCCACCACCACGTCGGGTCCCTTCTACCTGAGCAGATCCAGACACAGGTACAGGAACGGATACTGCCACGATGACGGATGATAACAAGGATGTAATTGCAGCGGAAAGTGAATCGCCTCATTTGGATGCTCCACATCTGTTCATGTACATTGCTCTAAGTACTGTTTTCTGATGCTTGTTTCATTGTTACTATGCTTGTTATGTATTCTTCTGTTCTCATGTAAAGCTTTTTGGATTTAAGCGCTATATAAATCCCAATAAAATACAAAATACAAAAAATACACATAGGGTTTCCCCACTGGATGAGGTGGGATCATTCCACTCCATGATCTCCAGAGCCTCCAGGCTTTTCCAGCTGGTGCCCGAGTAAACCAAGATGGAGGGCTTCTCGTACCAGAGGCGCGAAGCCGAGAGGAAGACTATCATGGCGGTGCCGCTTCCTAACGATGTTTGGGAAGAGGACCTGGCCCTCATGAAGAACCCTTGCACAACTCTAGCCAAACGGGATAGGCAGGGGAAGAAATATAGGGTGCTGACTCTGCACCCAAATGCCTGCGGTTGCAGCCATCGCTGAATTCGGTGGTATCAGCCAATCCGTACTCGTTGTTTGCGGTCCCTCTGGACAGCGAGGGGAAAAGGATGGACGCCATGGGAAAGAAGGTGATTTACACCCCAGCATCCACTATCCAGGCGGCCAACGCAATGCCGATCCTTGCTAGGTACCACAGGGAAGTGTGGTACAAGCTTGGGCCGATTCTGGAGTTCCTCCCTGATGATAAGAAGATGGAGGCAATCGCTCTCTTCCAGGAAGCGGAAGTGGCGTCTGATCACGCCATCACATTGGCATTGGATGTCACCGTCACAGGGTTCTGGCAAATGGGAAACGGTGTCTGCCTTCGTTGCCAAGGTTGGATGAAAGCCACAAATTTCCATCAGGAGGTCCTAGCGAAGGTGCTAGACATGCCCTTCGACTGAGAGAATCTATTTGGGAAGGTTGTCGATGAGTCCCTCCAGGCCGTTCCCTGGGCACTCTCCACATCGTCAATGCAGGAAGCCTAAAGAGACTTTTTCCAGGCCTATGGTACCGGAGGACAGCGCCGTCACCTGCAGGGCAGGATGCCGACGTCGAAAAAAGCTTGAACTGTCTGGGATGCCAGGCGCCCACTCATGCACCCCGGTGGGAGGCCGGCTGACGAGGTTCATCAGCGAGTGGAGAAAGATCACCACAGACAGATGGGTGCTGGACACTCTTGCCCTAGGACGCACCCTGGAGTTCCAGTGCAAGTGTCCACGGATCCATCTGGTTACCCGTCAGGAGCAGCACATCCCTCAGCTCCCGAAAAGGGGTGATAGAGCTAGTTCCCCAATGGCTCCCAGGCCTATTCCACATACTATCTGGTCAGAAATCTTAGACCTCAGTCCCGGAGCATCAGAAGTTTATACACTTCGTGGGGCAAGTACAGTACTACCAGTTCAAACCTCTACATTTCGGCTTAAAGGTGGCCCCCAGAATGTTCACGAAATGCCTGGCACCAGTGGCGGCTCATCTACGTCTACAGGGCTTACACGTATACCCGTACCTGGACGACTGGGTGATTCTCACCGGCTCACGTGAGCTGACCGACAGACACACGGAGACGACCGTCCGACTGCTGACCGACTTGGGATTTTCTGTCAACTATCCAAAGTCCTGCTTAACACCATCACAGAACGCGCTGTTCCTAGGTGCCAGACTCAGTACGGTGTCTTGCCTGGCCTTGCCCTCTGAGAAGAAGATGACAGCCATTCAGGGAAAGGTGCAATGGCTATCGTCGACGAAGCCCTGCCACGTTGCGGGCCATCAAATCGTTACTGGGCGTGATGTCGTCCTGCATCTACCTCGTCTGGCTCTGCAGGTTGAAAATGCGGCCCCTACTGGAATTCCTGGATGCCTGCTGGATGCATGTGTCTGGAAGCTTCACAAAGAAGATCTCGCTCAACGACGAGTTCTGTCAAGCGATAGGATGGTGTGACGTCCGCTCCAACATCGCCCAAGGCACGTGATTTCAAAACCACCCATACCAGGAGACGGTCATCAAGGATGCCTCCCTGAAAGGCTGGGGAGCACACACCGGACATCTGCACGCCAGAGGCCTGTGGCTGCTAGAGGAGAAGGATCTTCAAATCAGCATCCTGGAGCTCTGGGCAGTGTTCTGGGCCCTCAAGTCGTTCCTACCGTCTCTGAACGGCAAGGCGGTGAGGATCTTCACCGACAGCACCACCAACATGTTCTACATCAGGAAGCAGAGGGGCACTCAATCCCCGGCGCTCTCCAAACAAGGGCAGGACTTGTGGTGCTCGGCCGTCAGACAGGGTATGTTCCTTGTCCCTCTGCACCTGGCGGGAGTTAAGAGCACTGTTGCAGGCTCCCTCAGCAGGAAACTGCGCTCCTGCCACAAGTTGGAACTTTGTCAGGATCAAGTGGACCACCTATTCGTCTAAAGGGGCTGGCCCCAGATTGATCTATTTGCGGCGGTGGCAAACTCCAAGTGGCAGAAGTTTGCCAGCAGATTACACCGGCTGAAGAGCCTCAGGGACGTGTTCTCTTTCCTGTGGGAAGGACTGTTCCTGTACGTGTTCCCTCCATTTCCTCTCCTGCTATGAGTCATCAACACACTCAGTGTCCATGAAAGATGATAATCATCGCCCCGGCGTGGCTGAGACCTATTTGGTATCTTGACCTTCTCAGCCTGTCAGCATCACCTCCAGTCAAGCTGCCAGTGGTTCCGGATCTTCTTGCCAGAGAAGGTGGCACAATCCTTCATCACAACACAGGATGGCTGAACCTAAAGGCTTGTCTCCTGCAGCCCTAGAGTTTGGAGGATATGATATACCTGCGTTCTGCAGGGAGGTCCTTGCCTAGGCCAGGACGTTGTTAAGATGGATTTCTAAACTCTGATCTGGTGGGCAGATGTTTAGGAGACCACCCTAGTTTAGTGGAACAGGGGAGCCTTCTGGATAAGCCAGACCAATCTAGGTAGCTTGGCAGGTGGTCAAGACTAAGGCCCTCATTACGACCCTGGCGCAAAGCGAAAAACGATGGCGGTAAACGATTACCGCCATCGTCTTCCACTAGGGCCGATTACGACCCGTGACCGTAAACTACGATGTCATTAGCGGCATCGTAGCTAACGCTGCCGCTGACTGCGCCAAGGGCGCGCGCACGCGAACAACCACACCGTACTTAGCGCCATGGCGGAAAGGTACACGAATGCCGACCCAAGCGGACATGCCCCTAACGCCATCACCCAGCCCGTTAAGTACCTTACCGCCATGGTGCTAATTACGCCATCGCGAACCAACCGTAAAGGGCCATGTAAAGTTAATGCAGCTGCCACAGGTGCACAGAAACAGCACCGGTGAAGACAATACACACTCAGGAAGTACAAAAAGAGCACACCCCACCCCTTCCCACACCCAGTCACACTCCACAATGATACCAATAGGACTAGCAATGTTGGGGCTGGAGGGCCTGATAGCAATGCGAGTGCTACAACAGCAACTACAACAACAACAACAACAACAACAGGCTGCACAGAGGAGACACAGGAGGAGAAGGAGGGCAAGGCAGGCCCAGCAAGCCCCACCAGCACAGCCAGTGCCACCACGCAGGCAGCCCCCAATCCCACGCATCAGAGCCAGCCCATTCAACCTCACCGCTGAGCAGATCCACACCCTGTACCGACTGGACCGGGACACCATCACCACCATTGTGGACATGATACACAACAACATCGTCAGCATGATTGAAACACCCACTGCCACCCCCCCCCTACTGAAGGTAGTGTCCGTGCTCCACTTCCTGGCCACAGGCACCTACCAGCACACAGTGGGGCACTTGCATGGCATATCACAACCATTATTCTCGCGTACACTGATGCAAGTGCTCGATGCCCTCCTCAAGCACACAGATGACCACATCTCATTACCATGGTCTGCCCAGGAGATTGCCAACACCAAAGTGGGTTTCCATGCACTGGCCGGCATACCTGGTTGCATTGGTGCCATTGACTGCACCCATGTTGAATTGGTGGTCCCGCATGCCATGGAGGTACCGTACCGCAACCGTAAACATTTCCACTCAATCAACGTGCAAATTGTCTGTGACTCCAACAGGATCATCACACATTGTTCTGCCAGATACCCCGGATCAACCCATGATTCAATGGTCCTTCAGAACTCCACAATACCACGCTACATGGAGCGACATGCAGGCCCAAGATCCTACCTACTCGGTGAGTCTAATGTCATGAGCATGGAAATGCAAAGTGGGTGTTGAATGACGTACCAATGCATATTTCATCTGGCAGATACAGGGGGGTGATGCATACGTCACATGGGTGCAACTAGCAGTAGCCAGATCATTCCCTGTGGCAGCACTGACGTCAACAGAGTAGTGTACACATTATGCCTGACCTAATCATCCCAACATGTGAATGAAAGTGTATCCCAAAAACGACACAACCATCTGCAAGTGCATTGTGCAAATTGTGACCGCATTGACCCTAAAGAAAACCACCAACATGCACGTCACCATGCACCAACTACTGAAAGGCCTGTCCCCCACAACTGCGCACAAAGGAGGCACATGACAGACAGGAACATCAATGCACCACTACAAGACCCACAAACTGTCCCCATTGACACCAGTAATGCTCACTGGGGTCATAATGAGCCAGACATCAATGTTGCTATCATGTGAGCTTCAAGCTCACAGGACACGTGCAAGGTCACATGAATGACGGCCTGAACAGACACCGTGGGTGGCCATTCACAAGGCAATCGTCCCCCCTGCATTGTGTTTTTGCATGCAAAACAGTACATGAGAGCCATGAACACATACTGGTTGCACAGTGTAAATTCAGTAGCACAACTCTAATTGGTGCACAGTAACAGTCGGAATCAAGGCATGGTTGTGCGTCATGTTCACAAATCAATCTCGTTCCTGACACATTCATTTCTCACATTTTACAGGTGATGCGGGCTATCCCCTGAAGAGGTGGCTCCTCACACAAGTGCGGAACCCATCGAACCAGCATGAGGAGGACTACAACCGTGCCCATGCACATACCCGTGTGGTGATAGAGCAGGCTTTTGGCCTACTGAAGGCACGTTTCCGCTGCCTCAGCAGGTCTGGCGGGGCACTCCTGTACCGCCATGAGAAGGTTGCAAAGATCGTCATGGCATGTGTCATGCTACACAATATGTGCATCAGACGAAACGTGCCTCTGCCCCCTGACGCAGAACCACAACCACCTGATGATGGGGATGATGATGATGGGGATGGGGCAGCACCTCAGGGAGGCAGCGATGCACAGGAGGGGCATATAATGCGTCAGAATGTCATTGACCGATACTTCTAGCACACACAGCGTGTGTGTAACATATGGATGGCACTTGGGGCACTGTGTGTGTCTGGTATGTCAACACTGTGGACTGTAAAACAATAAAGCACACATACGCAATGAGCAATGTCCACACATTTCGTTTGTGAGAAATGAAAAAGTGTATTGTTCTTCTGAATAGGTATAACAGAACCCCTCCCCCTCCCCCCTGAACACTCCAACACACCCAATTCCCCCCTCCCCCTCCCCCCTGAACACTCCAACACACCCAATTCCTCCCTCCCCCTCCCGCCTGAACACTCCAACACACCCAATTCCCACCTCCCCCTCCCCCCTGAACACCCTGCAAACATGTGACAGTGCCCGTGGTGAAGTGTGTATAGTTTTGCACACTATTGACTGCCCCCTATCCCGGAACCTGGGGCCCCCCTGCCTGTGCTCCTCAGGGTCCTGGATGACCTGCGGACGGGAGAGGCTTGTGCTGAACTTGCAGCTGAGGATGTACCGGGCTGCTCAGTACGGCATGTGTCCACAATTGTCTGGATGAGCTGGCTCATCATCTGCCGCACTGCAGCAAGTTCGGTGCATATGTCCCTGCTGGCAGTTTGGATGGCAGACCTGATGCCATCAGCACTCCTCTCCATGGCTGCACTGGCACTTCCACATTCTGCAACATGCTGCGTGAGGAGTGTGCCCAGTACTTCCTGCCTGTTGGCAATCTGCTCCAGCGACAGCTGGAAATCTGGCCCAATGGAGGGTGCCAATGGGGGACCAATGGGACTACTCCCATCTTCCCCAACTCCCACTGGGCTTGGAGTTGCTGGCCATGAATTAGCAGGCGATTGGCCCTGGGTGTCATCTCCATGGTGGCTGATTGGGGATAGGTGTGGTGAGTGAAGTTGCGTGTTGTGGGCAAGTCCAGTGTCATCCTCCACATCACTATCGGAGCAGGCAGCGATGGCTGCAGTCTCCCCAACAGTACTGCTCCCTGCTGACACATTGCCCTCAGTGGGCAACAGTGGGTGTTGTTGGGCTGCAGGCGCTATCACGACCCCTTCCTCGGGGGACTTTGCTGCCCTGGCCTCTTCAGCCTGGCGTGGTTTCGGCCTGGGTCCAGCAGAGGTGGATGCATGGTTCCCTTCTCTGACTTTCCTGGCCTTCTTGGCTGGGGTGCTGGTGCTGTCGTCCCTGCCAGTGTCCGATTGCGAGCCTGTGGTGGAGCAGAGGAGGGTGACTGTTATTGATGGTTCAGCGGACATTGAGCAGGCATTGTGAAGAGTGTAATGGATAGATGGTGGAGTTAGTAGCCCGTGACATACAGGTTGCCTCCCTTTAGGTTCGGTTTTGCATGCAGGTGTGTGTCTGCCTACTGTACAGTGTACATGCTGCATGTGCGCAGGGTGTGGCTCATCTGCTGATGTGTTGCGTCTGCCACATTGTGATTGTCACGTGCAAGTGTATCAGGGTGTCTTGCAAGGCTGGATATGAGGCACCTACCTGTGTCTCCAGATGTCGGGCCCCTCTCTCCATCTCGCCGACACCTTCGATGCACTCAATGCCAATCAGAGAGGCACATGTCTCCTCCCATGGCTGCATCAGTGGGGAGTGTGCTCCCCATAATGCCCCGGACCCTGATCCGCAGGTCGTCCCACCTCTTGCGGCACTGTTTGGAGGTGCGTGGGGTGGTTCCAACAGCACTGACACGTTGTGCCACAAGTTCCCACACCTCCTTTTTGCGGCCTATGGCTGGCCGGGTCATCTCAGTGGAGAAGACAACATCGGCCTTCTCCTGGAGCGTGTCTGCAAGCATTTGCAGTTCCTCACGACTGTAGCGCTCCTGCCGCTGCCTGTCACATGCCTTCTTCACAACTTTCGGCATGGTTGGGTGTGGAAATGGGTGGGTTATGGGAATGACAGGGTTTGAGGGTTGGTTGTGGTGTGGTTGGGTAGGATGGCAATGGATTGTGTTTTTTAAGATGGCCGCTGTGCTGTTTTCCGTTCCGCCGCGATTACGCTATTTCCGGTTCCGCCTAATTGCGGTAACCGCTAATTACGGTGACCGCTGACTACGGTCGGCGCAATGATGGGTGGCGGTAGGTCACCCTGCGCTGTTAACGAGGCCGGTAAGGGCTATTTAAGGCATGGCGTAGTTTATGTTACCGCCATGGCGTAATGCTGGTGCGCGATGGGTCGTAATATGACGCTCTTATCGCCAGCGGACCATGGCGTTAACGCTCATTACGCCATGGCGGTAATTTCGATTACTTACCGCCTGGGTCGTAATGAGGGCCTAAGTCTCAGGAGGCGTGAGAGTGATTGGAAGGCCACATTAAACACACAGTAACAAACCACAAATTACTCTTAGACAAGTGTATATGAAAAATATATATACATTTATTGTCGGCCGGACCACTCGACACAAGTAAACTACAGTTATATAAAAAGTTACCACACAATTCCTTTACTAGATAATATATATACAAAACGTTTCCTAATGTGGTAAAGGAGTAAAACACAGCCACAACCTGTAAGAAGGGTGGGTTAACACACTAGGAGCATTAGACAACTCTTCTGAGTCGTTCCCTAACCTTTTCAGTCCAGCCCTAAGAAGTGGGGAGCCTTGTGCTCAACAGTACAGTTCTGTGTAAAAATGCACGATTGCGCAAGTGGGACAAAAAGCAGGTCTTCTTGAGAGGACTGTAGTGAGTCAGGAAGGGGCTTGAGGCGATGAAGAATTGCTTCCCACTATTTGAGTAGGGTCTGCCCTAGACGGCAGAGCAGTTTTCAAAGGGTGGGAATAGCTAGGGAGCATAGGCTAATCCAGCCAAAAGTGAATACCTTTTTGGGGATTTTTGTGTGTAAAAGAGATCGGTTGTGCCAGGGGGCCTCTGGTAAGTGATGCAAGTACTCACCGACCTCGGCAAAGTCGGGACCAAACTTTTCCAGTTTAGTGGAGGTTGCTAGTAGGTTTGAGTCCTGCAGTTTCACGCCGCTATGGCTCTCAGCGGCTGTGGGATAGAAAGATCATCTGTGACCGGACAGTTGCCTTTTCTCAGCTTCCGAAGGAGATACAAAGACAATTCCGGTGCAGCAGGCTTCAGGACACAGGAGAGCAGGTCAGCAAGAACCCTACAGCGACCATCACCAACAGGTAGTGACCCAGGAATCCCAGATGTGTGCGGAGCTACGCACTCCTAATTCGTGACCGAGAGGAACTAGGCGTACAAAATATGGCGGGAGAGGGCGCAGGACCAAAAGCAAGCAATGTCCCAAGTCCTGGGTTTCAACTTGAGACAGCAGCGATTCTGTGGGATACCCTGAGGCTGAGCTGGACAGTTCACTGGATGGCCCAGAAACACTTCTGAAAGGGCTCTTTCTGTGGGTAAGCAGGGGATGTCGAGAGTAGTTCTCACTACTTTAAAGTGGTGAAGCTCCCTTGCAGGCCTTCTTGAGTGATGAAGAAAACAGGGGTCCGACAGAACAGCAGAGGGCAAAGAGTGCCAAACCTTCCAATGCGTCTCCAACGGTTTCGCGAGTCCGTTCCTTTGTTGCAGGATACTTGGAGGGTCCTTCTGTAGTTCGGGGAGAACTCAGGTGATGGACCTGGAATTGATGCATAGCCCCTTCTCTGATCCAAGATTAGCTTTGTGCCAAAATCGATGACTTCCAATCGAAGATCTGCTCTCATGCAGTCATCCCAGTCCTGGACCAATCATGGCCCTCGGTGGTCCCAGTCATTCAGGCATTCCAGACTTCCTGGTACCAGTAGTGTGGTTTGGGACCAGACAGTCCCAACCTGCTTCCTGGGCACACACATGTGACATGCAGAAGCATGCAAAAGAGATCCGTTTTCATGGGTGGCTGCATGCCCAAATAAGGAACATCCAGGTTAATCGACCTGGATGAAGGCAAGGGACAAAATGGCCATGGGACAGTACAAAAGACTATGTGGCTCAGCCATTTCCGTACCTGACCACAGTCTTGAACCAAACGCGATAAACGCAATGTGATCCTGTAAAAAGAAGTAAAACACTTATGAAAAGTAACTGCTGACACCAGTTCGTTGTCGCCCTCCAGCCTCTTCATTTCAGGTTAAGGTTCTCACAGCCATCCGACTCCACCGCATTGCCTGCGGCTCCAATCTATGGGGGTCATTAGGAGGTTGGAGGTAAGGGGTTAATGACGCCGGTAAAGGTGCCAGTGCCGTTAACCCCTTACCTCCGCATTACGAGGTCCTTTAGCGGGTCCATCTAAGGGCGGCTGGTTTTACCAGGTTTTATTAGCATGCTCCCCATTCCCATTGAGCCCTATGGGGCACGAATGGGAATGGGGAGGTACCGGGTCTGGGTTCCTTGAATGAGGAATTACCGGGTCCTCCAAGGTTGGAATGGCCTGGTAATTCCTCATTCGAGGAACCCGGACCCGGTATGCGGTAAGGGGATAGCCATGGTGCTATTAGCACCATGGCTACCTCCAACCTTGTAATGACCCCTGTGTCTCTTTGCCCATTTTCTCACTACTGCAAAGATTTATCTTTATCTCCGGCCTAAGATCACCATGTGTACTACCATAATGGTGGTGCTCGGGCTGGCCTATTACTCGATCCATATTGCCTAGCAACGGATGCATTGGCCCTCATTACAACACCGGCGCTAAACCATGGCGCTATTAGCACCATGGTTGGTGCCGGTGTTGTAACGGGTCCGCCATGGTTCAATGGGGAATTACCACCCCATTACAAGGTTGGCGGGGCGGTAATTCCCCATTGAACCATGGCCCTTCTCCATTCCCATTTTCTCCCCATAGGGCTCTATGGGAATGGGGAAGGCGCTAAGGTCCCTTTGCGGGTCCCTACTTTAATGGCTGGTGTAGACCAGCCGTTAAGGTCGGGTCCCGCAAAGGGACCTTGTAGTAAGGCGCTAAGTGTTTAACGGCGCCGCAGCCTTTTACGGCGCCGTTAAGCACTTAGCGCCAGGGTCGTAATGAGGCCCATTGCCTTCCATCGGCTGTCGTCTATTCGCCCAGCCTACTTCCGGTCTGGACACTCACCAGAAGGCAATAGCCGGATTCTAACACGAAGGATCTACACTAAGGATCCTGTCTTCGCCTGTCTTGCCGCATCGCAGGCGCAGGGCGTGAAACCCTGTGCAATTCTTCATTGCTGGGAAGCTACCTGCTGCTCTCTAATGTCTCCACGCTCTATTACCCTAACCATTGCCTGACGGTCACAGGAGTATATACCTAAGGCATAATTTACTGCACTTTCGCTTAGAGCTCCATCTGCTAGTAACGCGGCAGCTCGCAACATCTGAACCCTACATTGTGCTGCCTCAACTAGGCCGAAATCGCATCCGCCGAAAAAACTTTGCAACGGCTAATCGTCTTGCATGCGCCAAGAACCAGGAGCCCATTGTGCCTTTCTGGCGGCATTCTCGTCCTACGATGTCGCCCAGCCTGCTCGAGTTATCTGAGCACATGCTGAACTGAAAGCAGTCCTATTAATTCATGCGCCCCACACCAGACTATCTGTTACCCACTGTCCACCACTCTCTCTGCCGAACCAACCCACTCTGATAGTACCAGCCCGGCAAGACCTAGCTCTGCCACAATTACATTAGCTTAGCCTACCCTAATTGCATTAGCCCTGTATTGATTGTTGGACTAGCCTACCTGTTTGCACCAGTATTGATTGTCGGACTAGCCTACCTGTGCAAACATACTGCCTGATCTACCTGTTCTAGTGACCCATCGGCACACCAATGCATTTGCTTTGCTAGCGACCTACCGCTTGCCCATTGTACATTGTACGGCGTAGTGGTATATTATTTGCCTATCGCATCCTGCCTGGTCTAGCGACCTACTGCCTGCCTACGGTATTGTGACTAACCTAGTAGCCTATCGCCTAATCACTTTAACAGAATATACGGTAGCTTACCTAGCCCAAAGACCTCATACTGACCCTATTCACCCAGCCAGCTTGAGCTCACTAACCTCCTGTCTATCCACCGTAGACCTAATACCTCAGCTCAGCATAACTAGCAGTTTAGCCACTTAACCACCATCCATGGCCACACTAGGAAGAGTAACACTCACCATGGCTACTATCATCCCACTATTCCACAACATATCACCCTCTAACCTCCCACCCACCACATGTTACAAAGCATCGCCTACTATACCAACCATAGCCTCCCGCCTCTCCCACACCTCTCATCCCATGTCACACGCACACAAGAAATGCAAGACTAGGTTCTCGCTTCAACATGCCTAATGACTATAGCCCCTATGTCCCATGTACCACACTCCGGAGAAACACAAAACTAGGCTCCCGTACCAGCCTCAAGCATAAGTCTCCTAGATCCAAGTCTCACACCCTGCTCACCTTAGACAACAACCTGCTGCCCCCGACGCCCCCAGCAACACACTGACATTCTTAATGACCACACTTCCTCTACGTCATCTGAACCCCACCAGACGACCCAGCGACACTTGCAATCACTACTATCAAGGGCACCCTCATCAATGCCGGATACCCAGTAGCTCACACTCCCGATATTGCAGACCTGATCACGTCCAATCACCTGGACTTCCTCGCAGTTACAGAAGCATAGTTACATCCTGCTGCTGGTCCCGCACTGTCTATAGCTGTCATGATCACAGGCCAGTTCGTAGGCTAATAGTAGCCTTAAGAGTTAATTCCAGGCAGATAGTGGTGTTGCCCGGGGATAGACAGGTAATTTCCCATTGAATCAATAGGACTTCCTGTTTTCCTGCAATGGGCGCCTCATTGCGCCATCCAGAGACTACTCTCACAGGTCTAGTCTATTTCAGTATTTTCCTATATATTGCATGTTCAACTGGAGACTCGCGCTTCGCGTCGTTGACTGCTTGCAGTACTAACGCTTACCGCGGTCTCTCAGGAAGTTCCTCAGCTGTTTCCAGTCAGAGCCCTAGCCCCTTGCCCGTAGTTTTCTACTCATTTCTCCTTCCCCGCCTTCCTTCCATTTAGTCTAGTTCCACCCCTTACATTTTATTTTCTTTTCCGTCGTGTTGTGAAACTTCTCCTCAGTGAATACCGGGAGGGATACTGGAACAATTTGCAAGTATTCTTTTGTGGTGTTGTTGTAATTGCAAAGGTTTCGTCTCTAGTATTCTTATGCTAGTCAGTGTTTTTTCGTCGCCGTTTACGCAGCAAATTTCTAGTCACAGTTGACAGTTGCAACTGCCGGCAAGGAGCGCATGCAGCTGTTGCATTATTATCAGAGCTGCTAGTGTTTTCAAGAGGCGCTCCTCTACTCGATGAGTCAAACATGTTATTGTCTGCGTGTTGTTAGTTTTTTCGAGTGGAGCTGCCTCTGACATTTAGGGATTTGTTTTCAGGCTATTGGTGTATTGTGCTGTTGATATTAAAATAACGAAATTTCTCCTCAGCCAAGTTGATAAATGTCATTTACCCGCACATTACTCGATAGTTAATCCATTATATGTATATTTTCTGAGACATTAGGTGGAGGGTTGTTACACTCACTACCGTTGGTTATTATAGGGTTATTCCTTTTCCATTAAACTTCACTTAGGTATTTAGGATAAGTGGTGACTAGAGTTTGGGTTTTACCTCATGTTCAAGAACTCTCTAGTCATCTTCCCCCCTTTAGTGTTGCTTCCTCCATTATACCAACATTCTTCAGGACTTGCGCCCCTGTGTGAAGACAGGATGGAGAGCTCATAAAAAATAATTATCAGGTGAGCCCGGGGGTATACTTGGGGACTAAAATCCTAAACAGTCTGTTGAAAGAGAAATTCCCAAGGGGTGGATATTAAGGAAAGTTATTGTTTGATGTTTCCACAGTAATTCTCTGTTCCTTGAAGAAAGGATTGGTAAAGATCTCTCAGGGTATTCCCGCAGAGTTCAGGTAAGCGTTACAATAGCCATCCCAGAGAACTACTCTTTTATTCGAGCAGACAGAAAATCCGGGATTGGAGGTGGTGTGGCTTTCATTGCTAAATCCAATCTGAACATCAGAGAAGTCTCCAACCCAGGTCTTCCCTCTGCTGAACTTCTATCCATCGAACTCCTACTATCTAACACCCGAACTATACTACTACACCTCATTTATAGACCCCAGGTGCCATCTCCTCCTTTGAGGAGGATATCTCCCATCTACTGACATCCAATACAAAACCAGGCACACAAATTATTTTAATGGGCGACTTTGACCTTGGCCTTCACAACCCTAGCAATGCTAACGCTTTACTGCTTAATGACACTATCATTCAATTTGGTCTCACACAACACATCAATAAGCCGATTCATGCCAAAGGTAGAACCTTGGACTGGCTGCCCAACGTCAACTATGACATCTCTTTGATTGGCATCACACCATGCACCTGGACAGATCACCATCTTATCACCTTTACTATACCCAAAGGTACTCTAAAAAGTACACCTACAACCACTGCACCACAAACTATGGCTAGTACCAAACGCAATATCACTATAGAGAATCTAAGACCCTTACTACACACAATCACCAATACTGATCATACCATCACTAACTCAAATCCAGACTCGCTAGTCAAACTCTATAATGACACATTGGAACAAGCTCTAAACCAATAGCACCACTAACTTAAGAAAGGCCAAACCAACTGTTCAGCTGAACAAATGCTTCTCTGCAGAATTAAAAGCACTTTGTAATATCAAACGAACATCTGAAACTAGCTGGAGAAAAGCACCTTCTCCCTCAACCAAAGAAAGGTTTGCCACTGCAGTAGCCACTTACAAAGCTGCTATTATGAATGCCAAAAAAGAGATTTTTAACACAAGAATTCACAATGCCAAATCTGGCAGGAAAGAGCTATTCTCTATCTTAAGAGAATTAGAATCACCAGTGCCCCCCACTGATGACTGCATCAAGGACAAGACTTGGTGTAATAACATCCAACAAGCGCTCTCAAACAAAATAGCTCTTTTACAAGCCAAGATAGAATCCAAAAAAGCTAACCTTGCCACCAAAGGCCACCCTAGTAATAAACATAGCTCTCCCCAACCCGACTGCCCCCTTTCCATTTCTTCCCAGTCACAGGACGAAGTAGTCAACATAATTGCTAGCCTAAAACCTTCCAATTGTCAAGGTGACATATGCCCTGCCTCAGTTATCAAGGATGGGGCCAAAGACCTAGCTCCTTTCATCACCACCTTGATCAATTTGTCATTCAAGAACTCATCTGTCCCCAACAACCTTAAAGAAGCATGGGTCCTACCTCTTCTCAAAAAACCTAACCCCGACCCTAATATACTGACTAACTACAGACCCATCAAGACTGTCCCTTTCCTTTTGAAAATAATAGACAGAGTGGCATACCTCCAAATACAACGACATTTGGAAGACAACCACCTCCTAGGCCTGCAACAATCTGGCTTTAGACCCAGGCATGGGACCGAAAAAGCCCTCCTGGATTTAAAAATCCAAATGGATGAAGCTAAAGACAAGGGTAATCTCACTATCTTGCTCTTGTTGGATCTGTCTGCAGCCTTCGACAGTGTCCAGTTAAAGTACCTAATACAAAAGGATCGAATGCCAAAGGGTCGACTCAATTTGACCTAAAACCAAAGGGTCGAATTTTTTTTTTTTTTAAATATCTTTTTTTGGGGTTTCCGTTTTTGAAAAAAATGTGGTTTTACCGCAACAAAGGGGGTTTGGGAGGGGGACCCCCCAAAAATAAAACATTTTAAAAAAAAAAATAATAATTCGACCCTTTGGTTTTAGGTCCTTTTGATTCGACCCTTTTGGCATTCGACCCCATGCATTCGAAACTATTACCTATAACCGCCTTTGACCTGTTCGACCATCAAATTCTGACCAAACACCTCTCCTCGGCTGCCGCATTCTCCCAGAATGCCACCAACTGGATTCGGTCTTCCCTGTCCGACAGAACAACCAGGGCCTTTGTCCTTTCTGCGGCAGCCTAACCCGTCCCAATCAAATGTGGTGTCCCTCAAGGTTGTTGCATCTCTCCTACACTTTACAACATCTTTACCAAGCTCCTTTTTGACCGCCTTGACGACCTGAGTGTCACATATACTAACTATGCAGATGACACCCGGGTCCTCATCAGGTTCACTGGAAGCTATGAGAAGGATGTTGCAAAACCTAATGAAATCTACCTCGAAATCCAAGCATGGATGGCCACTCATAGCCTCTGCTTAATGACGACAAAACGGAACTGCTTATCGTCGGCTCCCGGGCCCGTCTTTTATCAAACTCGACCCCAGGTACCAGTCCTTCACCATTGACGGTAACATCATAATAGTCTCAAAAGAAGTCAAACCATTGGGTGTGTATCTTGATTCCACACTCTTGCTCAAAAAACAAATAAACGCCACTATTTCATCCGGGATCCTGGCGAGCATGTTCCAGGCAATCGGACCTGGCGATTATAAAGCAGATTAAGATTTATCAAATTTGGTATAAAGGAAACCCACTTTCAAGTTCTGAAATCATAAAAGACCACAAATTATCTTTCAAGAAGTGAACACCACAATATGAATCTCTCCTGAGGAACCACGGCTAAAAGCTGTGGAGAAACACGTGTTGGGAGAAAAAGTGCTTGCATGTAAACTTAGATGATTGGAATGTATGAAACTAATGCATGAAGAATAAAATCACCTATGAATCAAAAAACTAAGAATCTATCTTATTATATTTGGTGCAGGAGTCGCACAAACTGCAAGTGACAACATATGAGAAAAAATACTGTGTTATCTATAGTTGCAGACTATTCTGTAACCCTGCCTCCAGCGAACTCTCGCACCCTGTAATTCTGTGTTTTCTATAGCTGCAGACCACTCTGTAACCTGGTCCGCTTTGTAACTATTTATGCATTCTACTGTCGTGACCATCCTGTAACCCTGTCCCTCATGATATTTATTGTATTGCCCTCTGTTATCCATCATATGTGCAACCTTCTGTAACCTATGTTGCTTTACAAGTTTAATGCGCACAGTTACCCCAGGGTTTGGCTGCGCTATACAAATAAATAAACTAAACTAAACTAAACTTGTATAATCACCAAAAAATCCTTCTAGGGTGTCTAGGTCCATAAAATAAAAAGGACCCCAGTGCACGGTGCTGGAACGTACATTGTACATTCCGCCTAAGGCACCGAAGCAGAAGGCTAAGCCTGTCTGTGCCACCCTCATCTTCTTCTCCTCCACTTGGGTAGTAGTATCGCTGTGGGAGCTGCAGGAGCAGCTATTCCCAGCAGCGCCCAGGCCCTCCGCCTGATGAGACGTTAAGCCAGCATCGCCGAAGGACCACCCTCAGCAAGGCTCATCTGTGCATGCTGCACACCTCTTTCAACAGCCCTACTGAATCTGGGCTCTCCCACTGCACGCCATCAGCCACGTGGGAACCGCAATCGATATGAAACACATCTGCATCTGAAAATGGCCACTGTGTTGATGACAGTTGCCTAGCAACCCATAATGTCGCTCATAGGCTCACTAAGTGGACCGGAAGGTGCCAGCAGGGCATCTTCCGCCTAAGGCACCAAAGCAGAAGGCGAAGCCTGTCTGTGCCTGTCGGTGCCGGGAGGTAGCGAGTTCTGCTAGAACAGACTCCCTTCACCACTTCCCACGACACATACTCACATCAGAACTGACAATGACCTACCCACCAGTCACAGGTCCCTGCCTACTGAAACACGCGGTAAAACACTTCTTCCACCCAGAATGATAGTATATTATATTGTGGAAGAAGATATAGAATGTCTATTTACATTATATATTGAATGTCTATGGCAGCCTAACACTATGGTATGCCGCTATGCACCTGATATAGCCATTGCTCTTTACTCCTGATCACACTAAATTGCTATTTGTTTATATCCTACTTGCCATACCTTTCTACTCCTATTTGCAGCCAAATTACCACTGTACGGCACACAGAGTACTTGTGCCACATGAGATATTAGTTTGCCTCACGCACTTATAATCTCAACTCAAGGTTTCTTGTTTCCCTGTGCCTAATAACTACTCATGCGCCTCACTACAGCTATTACGACCTATGCTACATTCATGCTTTTAGTCTAACTGAGTTCCTGCCCAAGTGTGTACTATATTGTTAAACCTCAATGCAGTTTCCTTTTTGTAAATTATGACAGTTACATGCTTCCGACTGCTAATGGTGTACAATAACTTGACCTCACTGTATCATAGGCATATCTGACTACCTCTATGTACATATGTATGAGAGCCTACGGATGCAAGTGTTCGTATCCTACGACATTCTTGGTTTATTCAACCATAGCATCTGTCTGTTAATTGTTGGACAATTTACATGCCTTACCCTTTGCAGCAGGTAGTAGCCTGAGCCTTGCGATTGCCACTACCAGAGCCTACAACACTCGGCTACACTGTCCCTGACCTACCAGCTCCCACTTCAGCACGACATATCGCTCATCGTCACCTCATTGATGTACGCTACCCAAGCAACCGTAGCCATGAATCATGTCCCAACGAAACGTATCACCTATTTAGTGCTTAGCTGTGTCATAAATACCCTTACTCTCCTAACGTCCAAATCATTCACTCCTGCTTCACCACCCCCTGACCGGGAGCTTGTCATTACCATGGCCAACGTGACCCGCAGGCTCCCTGCTTTGCGGAAATCTTTACCTCCATCTAACCAAATCAGGCCAACCCACTTCCTGCCATCCATCTTTCCTAGACTTAAACAAATACTTTCAACTAGCGAAAATACCCAACCCACGCAAGAGCTATTAACGCCAGCCCAGTGGGTTCAGCGTTTCGCAAGTAAGCCTAAACCTAACCAGCCCTGTTCGACAAACTGGAGAAATCAGACTACGCTCTAGATTTATCAATCCTTTCTTAAACTCAAGAGGGAACACCCAATCACCTCTCAGGACGTGCACTATCAACCGTAACTCTAAATCATATCAGAAGCCTGACCACTCACCCTCTATCCTCAAAGTTCCAACCATGAATAGGATCAAGGAAGCTAAAAAAATGAGCGGCGCTCTCATTAACGCTAGATCTCTTGTAGCCCATGCCACAGAAATCGCTGACATCATCACAACCAACCTGCTTGATTTCCTAGCCGTCACAGAGACGTGGCTCCACAAAGCAGCAGGACCTGCCCTTTTCCTAGCTATCCCAGAAAATGTCACCATTATTAGACAAGATAAACATCTAAAGGGGGAAGCATAGCTTTCATCTGTAAATCCAACCTAGACATTATAGCTACAGAACTCGCACCTCTGCTCTCTGCTGAACTACTTACAGCTAAACTACATTTATCACCCTCTCGTACCATCTCCATACACCTTATCTACAGACCCCCAGGCCCTATAGGGATCTTCGAAGAAGACATATCGACCCTCCTTAACACGAACACCACACCAGGGTCCCAAACTATCATACTTGGAGACTTTAACCTAGGTCTGAACGATCTTAGTGATGCTAATGCCCCCATCCTAGCAAATACGATCACAGAAGCTGGCCTCACTCTTAGGAATAATGGACCAACACACATAAAAGGATGCACGTTGGATTTGATCGCAGACATTAACTGCATATCCTGTTTAACGACTACTGAACCATGTGTATGGACATATCACCATTTGGTTGACCTGTATAACAACGGTTCCATGTGTTAATATCCCTGCAAAAATATGGCGATACAAAAATATCGCCATATTTTTGCGGCGATATTGAGCCATGGACACTGCGGGGGACACCCCTGCAACCCCCGCACTATTTTTAAATGTGCAGGGGACACCCCCGCAACCCCCGCTCCCACAAATTACCCCCCAAAAATATTGCCTATGGCGAGACAAACGACCATATGTACGGCGATATTTTTATTGGGGATAATATGTAGCGATACCATAACAACACCATCAACTCTGCAATCGAATCCATTGCACCACTTAAGCTTAGCAAAGAGAAACCTATTGCTCATTTGAACTGTTGGTTTACTCCTAGCCTGAAAGCGTTGCGCAATGAGAAAAGACATGCTGAAGCTAGATGGAATAAAAATCTGTCTGATGAGAACAGGAATGATCTCACCTTCCTGGCAGATAAGTACAAAAAGGAAATCATTCAAACAAAAAAAGATACATTTAACGAAGGAATTTACAAAGCCAGCTCGAGTACTAGAGAAATCTTTTCCATCCTAAGGGAATTAGAATCCCCTGTCACTCACACTGATTTTGCATTAAAAACAAAACTTGGTGTACTGATATCCAAGATGCCCTTTGTAATAAAATATCCATCCTTCAAGAGAAAATTGCAGCCAAGAAAACTACCTTACACAAGATTGCCTTAGAAACACAAGAATCCATACTCCAAGAATTTACCAACAAACAAATCAAACCCTGTCACCAATTCAAATTCAATTCCATCTCAACTATTGAGACTGAAAATATCATCACCTCTCTCAAAACATCCAGGTGTCTAGGGGACACATGTCCATCACCTATTATTAAATATGCAGCCAGGGACCTAGCTCCTTTCATCACTACTTTCATCAACTTCTCCTTTCAAACTTGCTCAGTCCCTACTAATTTAGATCCTAGCATTCCCACGAATTACTGGGCAATTACAACCGTACCTTTCCTCCTTAAAATCCTTGACAAGGCTGCTTATCTCCAGATCCAATCTTACTTGGAGAACAACAACCTACTAGGCACCTGTCAATCAGGCTTCAGACCCAGACATGGGACAGAGACCGCCCTAATTGACCTAAAGAACCAACTGTATGATCGGAAAGACAAAGGAGAAGCTTTCATTCTTCTCCTTCTGGACTTATCTGCCGCGTTCGACTTGGTAGACCACAATGTCCCATGCAACCACCTACAATCAGCTGCCCACTTCTCCAAGGAAGCTACTACATGGATAACCTAATTTCTGGATAACAGATCCATGAGAGTATTCTCTCCTTCCGCAGCAGCAGACCCAGTACCTATTACTTGCGGAGTACCACAGGGTTCTTGTGTCACTCCAACTTTGTATGATTTATTTACCAAGCCCCTTTCCGATATACTTGACAATCTGTGTGTCGCATATACCAACTATGCTGACGACACCCAGATTCTCATCCCTATACAATGAGACTACGACAAAGATGTAGTCTTGATCAACACAATTTACTTAATCATACAAACATGGATGGCCACTCATGGATTGTGCCTCAATGACGAAAAGACAGAGCTCTTAATCTTCGGATCAACTAATAGACTGAACAAACTCTCTCCCCTTTATAACTCTGTCGTCATTGATAGTATTAAGATCAAAGTCTCTAACGAAGTAAAGACCCTAGGCTTCTACCTGGACTCTGCACTTAACCTCAATAAACAGGTTAATACTACTGCATCTGCCACCAGCTACACCTGAAAACTGATCAACGCATGCAAACCATTCCTGTGCACGGAAAGTTGTATAACGGTTGCTCGGGCACTAATCCTACCCGAGTTGGAATACTGCAATGCCCTATACCGGGGCACCAGCAAACACAACACTAATAAACTCCAGAAACTCCAAAATAATGCCCTAAGATCTGCCTTATACATCCCAAAATCTCAGCATATCTCCCAAGAGAGACGTTCTACTAACTGTCTCTCCATAAACGACAGAATCAAACTTAAATCACTTAACCTTACTCACAAATGTCTCACTAAAAAGGCCCCAATATACCTTATTGACAGATTCACCAAACACGCTTCAGAACGACCCATTGGAAAGGCCCAATCCAATAGCCTCAGAATCCCCAATTACAAAAAAAAAGGGAGGCTCTAGCTTTCCAGTCATGGCAGCACAACTATGGAACTCCATCCCTGATTCCTTAAGAGCCATATCCCTCTTCCACTCCTTTAAGTTCAATGTTAAGAGGTGGTTGCACTCCCGAGATCTGTAACCGCATTTGTCATATCAACCTTATCTCGCCTTCAGTATGACACAAAAATGTAACTAATGTATCTACTGTGAACAATATGTATACTACTGTATTAAGCCATGCATGCTTGCATTTTAGTGAACCTAATCCTGCCTTTTACATCACAACTAAAGTAAATTTAATTAATGTATCTAATGTAAATAATATGTATATATCTTTAACAAGCTTCCCATGTATGTAAATGTTTTTCGTCTTTGACCTTCTCACCTGCAACCACTGAAACTTGCAAATGCGCCCAGATGCCTAAGGGCCTGGCGCGCTCTATAAATGAATAAACAATACAACAATACAATTGTGCATTGTTGAAAAGCTACCAGGAAATGGCAACATAGTCGAAAACTAAGGGAAATCTAGTTTCCCAGTACTGACAGTCTGAAGGACGTGTCAGTTTCCCCATAACAAGTGAGCAAAAGAGCAGGGGAACGCAGCTGATGGCTGTGCTCCACTGGGAAATGTCAGGATAGGAAAGCCAAACAAAAGCAAAAAGTTTGGGGGGTCCACAAATGGAGGGAAAATTACACATTGAGGAAATCTTTCCTGACAGGGGGCATCAACTTAGAAGTGCTACGGTCACAAGTTGAAGCGTTTGGCTACGTGGTGCCGGTCTCAGAAGATTACCCCTCTGAGGGTCACGGCCCTTTAGATCCTTCCATACTTGCTATCCTTGGCCAAGGCCGGACTGGCGCACGCCTCTATCAAGGTATGTCTGGCGGTGATATCCCGCTACACCTTGTCCCCAGGAAGATATTCATTTTGGTGCCACCGACTCGGTGGGACTTTTTCAATCTTCCCCACAAGTAAAGGCTCCTGCACCGGTGTGGGAACTCAACATGGTTCTGACGAGGCTCATGGGGGCCCCCTTTGAGCCTATGCATAAAGCCCCTCTCAAGTTCCTCTCGTGGAAAATGGCTTTCCTTGTGGCCATCACCTCTGCTACAATGGTAGGTGAGATCTAGGCCCTGTCCTGCAAGCAACCATACCTGAATTTCCACAAATCGAGGGTGGTGCTGCATACGCACCCCTCTTTCATGCTGAAGGTTCCGACGGAATTCCATCTCAACGAGCCTTTGGTGTTACCTGTTTTTTTCCCAAAATCTTCATCACCGGGAGAAAGGGCCATGCATTCGCTGGACGTTGCTCGTGCCCTGAAGTTCCATGAGACATGCACAAAGAGATTTCAGAAGATCTCACACCTGTTTGTGAACTTTGGTCCTGTGAACCATGGGAAGGCCTTGTTCAAGGCTTCCATTTCAGGGTGGCTCTCCGGATGCATCATGCACTATCATCGGTTGGTGAACCACCGCTGCCCGGCCATCCGAGAGCCCACTCCACCAAAGCGTTTGCTGCTACAACGGTGTTCCTGTCTGCAGGGCTGTGACGTGGAGGTCCACACACACCTTCACGAAGTTCTACTGTGTCGGCAAGGATTCCAGGGAGGAGTCCAGAGTCGGCCAAGCAGTGCTACACAACCTGATCGCTTGAGGTGAATCTGTTCATAGGTAAGAGTTAATTGCTTCTGTTGAGCCTTGCCACCTGCTTTGGTTGCATAATATTGTACTGCTATGTATTCATTATTCTTGAGCATGTGAATCCATGCCAGACCGCATGCTGGAGAAGGTTCAAGTTACTTACCTGTAACTATTCTCCAGCATGGGTCTGCCATGGATTCACATGCGAACCCTCCCTCCGTCCCCTCTGCGGCTCTTCTTGGTCATATTGCCACTTTACGTGCTTACCAAATCTGAAGATGGCTGCCAGAGGAGGGGCTTAGGCAGAGGACTGTCATTGGATGGGGGCAGTATGACCCAGAGGACAGTGATTGGTTTAGAGGATAAATACAGTTTTTAAGTGAAAGTGAAACTGTTTTGTCTTTTACAGAGGATTCCCAGTCTGATGACAGGGAATATTCTTGAGCATGTGAATCCATGCCAGACCCATGCTGGAGAACAATAGTTACAGGTAAGTGACTTAAACCATAAACCACACAGAAAATAACAAATACTACCCTTACCCATCATATTGATGCACAGTTCATCAAGCGTGAATAATGAAAGGCTGATTTAGCCCAACCAGGATTCAAACATGTGACCAGCAGACGATTTCAAATGTGGCGGCATAACTTGTGGAGAATCCAAAATGCAGCCCTCCCCATATATTTATTTTATTTAATTTGACCGAAAAAACTATAAAAACAATTCGGTCAAATCGAAAAGGTCAAAGGTTTTTCGATCAAGTATGCTAATACCCATGATTCACATAACTCGTTCATTCTTTCAGTTGCGAGATGGTGTACACATTCTCACATTTAACTTTTGCATTTTTAGTGCTTTGTCACTCCTAATAAACTACTTCTTAAACTGCCAGCGCTTTGCGTCAGAGGCATCGTGGGTGTGTGTTTTGGTGGTATTGTGGTTATTCTTGGCCTGTATTTCCTAATCTAGCTTAATGCATGGAAGGCTGGGAACACCTACAAAGTGTACAAACGAACAGCATTGCATTTACTGGGCTTCAGGTTATTTAACGCAAAAAAAGGTATCCAAAAAAGCTATTACGTTAACACCGGCAAATTTGAAAACCATGGCTATGTGTGACATTCGGAAAATATTGTGCTGGAAATATTGTGTTGGTTCGAGTTTATTTAATAATTGAACTATACCCAACACAAAAGTACAAAGATATAGTGGTACAAGTGAACATGGTCTCCAAACACCAAGCATAGTTGACTTGGAGCAGACGTCATGTGGGGATAAAACAGAGAAAGGAGAAAGTGGTGCTTCAAATACATCAAATCCCCCACTTAACTATTCTAGAACAAGGGGGAATCCTGAGGGGTAGGATTGGTTGCCAGGAGTGACACTGTAGCCATTGCCGGCATATTCGTTTTAAGTGTGTATGGTATCTTGGACATGAATGTCAAATCCGATGACAAATAAAGTACAGGGGTAGACGCACTGGAATGGCAAACACAGTTAACCAAAAACCAAAATAATAAAACCTGTGTTATTTAAGTACTCACTTATGACACACCTGCAATCACTTGCAATGACTTAATAGTTGATGGTAAGCATGTGTCATTAAATTTACACACGGCACACAGTCAAGGGGCCGTACTAAACAGTAAAATTAGAAAAAGAAAAAAAAGGAAAGAGAGAAAAAAAAAGGAAGGAAGCAGTGCAGACGAACTTTGTCGCTAACTTGGCTTTCCAGGGGAGCCCTCACCAGCCGTGGAGAGCCATAGACAGCCCTTTCAGAACAGCACTTGCTTGAAAGTGCGCACGCAGAAAGCGTGAGATTTCCCCTCGAAATGGATTGTGGGAAGAAGGGGCGGAACCCAGAGGACTTTGAAAAAAAAAGTTCCACATATTTTTATCCTTCTCTTTCCCACAGAAAGGAGAAAAGTAGAGTCACTTGAAAAGGTCAATCAGGTATAGAGTTCAACAGCGACCTTTGCAAGTTCTTATACGCATACCAGTAGCCCTGTAGCAGTTTCTCAGCAGGGAGCAGAATCCACAGGGACAGCCTCTCCAGCCGTAGACAGCCCTTTCAGAACAGCACTTCCTTGAAAGCGCGCGCACAGAAAGCGCGAGATTTCCCCTCTAAATGGGTTGTGGGAAGAAGGGGCGGAACCCAGAGGACTTTGAAAAAAAAAAGTTCCATGTATTATTCTCCTTCTCTTCCCATATCGCTGTAGCAGTTTCGTTTCTCAGCAGGGAGCAGAATCCACACGGACAGCGTCTCCAGCCGTAGACAGCCCTTTCAGAACAGCACTTCCTTGAAAGCGCGCGCACAGAAAGCGCGAGATTTCCCCTCTAAATGGGTTGTGGGAAGAAGGGGCGGAACCCAGAGGACTTTGAAAAAAAAAGTTCCATGTATTATTCTCCTTCTCTTCCCATATCGCTGTAGCAGTTTCGTTTCTCAGCAGGGAGCAGAATCCACACGGACAGCGTCTCCAGCCGTAGACAGCCCTTTCAGAACAGCACTTCCTTGAAAGCGCGCGCCTCTTATGTCAACCTGCATTGAAAAGCATTACAAACCTACATTCAAAGCCCATATTTCAAGCTCTAATGTTGAAGCTCTTATTTTAATGACAATAGTTTTCAGCTTTACAGGTAGTGCTTTCAGCGCCATCTAATAGCCAAACCTACAAAGTACTCATCTCCAATCAGAGTAAGGTAAGTGAACCATAAAGACCACCAGATTACTAGACAAGCTTATCTGGAAAACATATGTAGTCAAGGATGAAATAAATCTACCCATTTCCAATCCTGCACCAATCAAAAAGTGGTGAAAAAGTAAACATTCACTTGCTTGTATTCTATGAGAGTAAAAAGCATCTTCCTTCTAAAGTATACCTTCTAAAGTATGGACACGCTGGGAAGACAAAACGGGATGAACCAGCATTGACAAAATGCACAGGTAGAATATAATAGGGATACAACGGTGATGTGCCCTAAAAATGCCTGAAGAATTCATGCTCATCAAAGCGTGCCTCTGAATATTATGGTCTCGGATGAATCAAAGGATGCTAGATCATATTCTGGAAAAAGTGGAGAGAACGTATTAAACTATTCAGACCCTTAGAAATTAGACACACAAACAAAAGTCTAGCTGAATATTTCTGTCAAATGACCAAAAATAACTTGTAGTCTCCAATATCTCACCAAAGATCATTTGACCCATGTCTCCAGGGTGAATTCAGTCGGACGAGGGACGCTGAGTTAAACTAGGAATGATTCAATTGGCGTAAACATGTGCTTGCAGTCACATGATCACCAGGGAGAGAAAATGTCAGAAAACTAGTCCGTGCATACTGTCAGAGTGACAAACAACTGCACGGACAAGAGAATCTGCCACACAGAGAGGACACTGATCACAATGTGAGGGTTCAGGTAACACAACTCGTAGCCCATATTGTCAATCAAGTGTACAAAACGTGTCTAAATAGAAAAATGATCATCAAATACATCCGAGTTGGTGCCATTCTTCTCTATGGTGAAGACCATCCTCAAAGCTGGGCAGGGTATACATCCAGTATTGATCCCTCCGGGCTAGTTTATAATGAAGGGAATGAATAGCAATGACAGCAACCTTGTCAATTACCCACCATTTAATTTGATCTTGATTGTGGTCCATCAACGTGATATTTTCCACCAAAGGGGCTGTGATGGATTTGGTCCAAATTCTTCATCTATGTTCGGAGATACATGTCCGTACTTGGCGGATTGTTTTGCCCATGTAGGTCAAAGCACATGGGCATTGCACGATGTATATCACCTTACAACCTTTGCATGTACTGTGGAAATTGAATCTCCATTTTTTGCCATGCACTACCATGCTTTGTTTGGCCAAAGTAAATTTGCATACAGTACACCCTCCACAAGGATAATGTCCCGTGACTGATAGAAATCCCCAAAGAGATTTCTCCCCTTCTTGAATGCAAATAAAGGTGGTTGCAGATCAGCATTGCAAAGTTGCAGAATGTGAAAATTCTTAAGGATCCATTTTTTAATGGCATTACTCTGTTCGCCAAATGTTCTGACACGTACCATTTTGGAATGATCTACATTTTTTGTCCATTTTCTCTAAAAAAGAGGCTCTGTTTTGATTCTTGGCCCTTTCCCTGGCTTTCTTGAAGACATAACTGGGATAAACTCTTCTTAGAAACCGGTCCTGCGTGACATCTGCTTCAGCTTGAAAATCCTCAAGCCTGGTGCAGTTTCATAATCCTCAAGAATTGCCCATAAGGCACATTTTGTCTTAGAGCTTCCCATAGCTTCCCATCTGATGCCTGTTAGGGAGAATTCTCCTTCTAGGGCTAATTTCCCTCATCTAGTGAGTCCCCCAGCAGCTTTGCTGGATTTCTGGAGTTTATTTTTTTCCACCTGGTAAGAGTGTACATCCTTTTTCCACTGTTACATGTGTTTTGACCTATGTGTTGTTACTCATTGTGTGATCTTGGGCACTGGAGCACACCACTCCAGGTGCCCCTGTTCTTGTACGGGTTACACAGCACCTTTAGTGTAGTAACCCAGGGTTGTCTTTTAGACTTCCCTCTGACTCCATTTCGCTGGGGCTGACTACTGTCCCCCAGAGAAAGTTAAAGTTGCCATTTACTTTACATAGTCATTTTTTTCCACAGACCCAGTACACCCCATCTTTCATGGAGTACTGGAAAGGGCTAATCTGTACCCCTTTTCTGTCTGTACCTCCCTGAGCATTGTTTTGCTCTTTTAACATTTAGACTTGGCTGGTGGCAGTGGTATGTACCCTAACCTTTCTACCGCGATTATATTAGATAGACGTGGTACTGTTGTTGTCTATTATATTAGCCTCGAAAATAAACCCGCTTGACCAAATCGTCTTTCTTTTGGCTCCGGTTGGGTTTATTCGAGATTTCTTTTTGTTAAAGTCCTTCTTGTGTTTTACTTTGCGCAGCAAACTAGGTTCGCCTTCTTTGTTCACTGTCTTTTGGCGGGCTTCTGCAGAGAAGCTCTCCTCTTGGCCCCTGGGTGTCTAGGTAGACTGAATGTGGGGAAGGGGTGTAGCACCCCCTGCACAGGGTATCCTAGGAAACCCAAGTAGCACTTTGCCATGATTAGCTGAGGTGGTTGTCCCGGCTGGATAACCCCCCTGCTGCGTGATTGACAGCCAGGCTATGTGAATGGGGGTTTTGCGCATAAAAGGCAGGTCTCTTGGGCTAGATGTCAGAGTCGCCTCTGGAACTACAAGGAACTGAAGAGAAGCGGAAAGAACAACGGCTACTGCAACTACCCCGTCCCGGTGAAGACCTGCTGCAGTCCTGAGCTATCTTCCCTTCGACGACTAAGAGGAGATCCAGTCCGGAGTCTTCTTCCCTTGAGCCTGGTGGGGATAACCAGCTCATCTTCTTCAGCCAGAAATCTCCGCCGTGGTCGAAATCTCTGCACACTGCTGTAGTGGTCCAGCTAGCCACCTGCTGAGCCTCTCCTGTTTTTAAGGAGCACACCTTTGCGTTGTTGCTGCTGCCGGCTTCATCCCTGTGTGGTGCAGACCCCCTTCAAACGTCCTCCTTCACAACAAAGCTCCAGGAATCATGGGTCTGCGGGAAACCAACAGGAACAACTGCCAGGGCACCAGCTGCATTGTGGAAATAAGGTACTGGGTTCTACTCGAGGAAACTGGGTGAATCCCTTTTCTTCATCCTCACGGCTCGTCCTTGTCTTCGCTCCTTCTTATAACTTTTTTCTTCCGAACATTGACAATATCCAAGTACTTTTTGGCTACACTGCATCGTGAACTGTCTAACGGTGTGATCTTTGGCACAGGTCTCCGGTGTCACTTAAACCTGGCTCCGACGCTTTGACTTTTGAACTCCTGTTTCTGAGTGCTTCTCGATACTGTCTGCCTAACCTAAATATTGCCTTTGATTTTTGCCTCCAACTCCCTCTGGGTATCTCAGGTGCTAAGTGTGTTTTTGCCCGGGTAGCATTTCATGTCACAGATACGCGTTTATTTAGTAGACCGAACTGTCAAAAAGTGATTGCAACCGTATCCGCGGTATCGTGTTTTGTTCATAACACTGGTTCATTCAAACACAGTGTACTTACCTTGAGACTTACTGTACAAAGTTAATTGGTTAGTTGTAGTATATAAATGTACTCATATTTTTTACCTGAAACCTTGAGTCAGTGTTTGCCTTTGTGTAATCTCTGCTACTGCTCATATACTCTTGAGATAAGCCTTACTGCTCTGTTACTGCTACCACTATAACTTAGTAGTACAGGCTTGTACCAAAGGTAAACTTGTATTGCCACCTGTGGTCTTAATTGTGTGTAGTGGTCCCTAAGGGTACTGCACAGGATTCTGCCTAACACTGGTGTACAGCGGTGAGGATTTGGAAGTAGAGTGTTTACACTTAGAGTGCTGCTGTTGCTTAGGTTCAACTAACCACAAGGCTAACACCACTAAATCTATTTAACTGAGAAATCATGTCAAGTATGGAAAACTACACTGAAGAGAGTCTTTTACTCTGAGGTTCTTAGAACCATGTGTAGGGATAAGAATCTCTCTGGTAAAGGAAAGAAATCTGAACTGGTTGCAAAGTTAATGGGGAAAAGTCTGGAGAGTGGGTCAGAAGGACCTACCACTCCAGCCAGTGTGGATTGTGATGTTTCTGATTCTGAGAGTGTTAATTTAGAAGAAGTAGATGAGTCCTTGCTTGGAAACTCTACAACTCCTTTGCCTGCTCAGAATGCACAACCTCTGTCCACAGGGACCCCCACAGGTCCTACACTTACTCCTGAATTTATTGCTCTTGAGAAAATGAGACTTGAATTAGAAGTAAAACGTATTGATGCACAAACTGCCATGAAACATCAAGAGTTAAGGCTCAGAGAAATGGAGCTGAATCATGAACTAGAAATGAAGAAACTGGGCCTCATTACAACCTCTCAGGTTTGGACCGCGGTGATTCCGTGACGGCGGTAACAAAGTTTCTGTGTCCGCAAGGTTGCAGAAAGACCGTCCGATTAAGTGCTGTAGGTCGAGCGCACCACACGGACGCGGAAACTTTGTTACTGCCATCACGGGTAAAGCCACGGAAATGGACATAGCGCTGCCACAAGTAGCGCAAAACCTGTGTCCGCCTCCGTCGCCACGGACACGGAACAGAAAATACCATGATCGCCAAAACAGAGAGGCGGCCATCATATAAAGCACAATCCATTGCCATCCAGAGTCAGCACAAGCAGAATCCAAACTGTAAGAAGGCAAAAGGGACCACCAGCATGTCTGCCAGGATTCCAGCTCAGAGGCAGCGCAAACAGCGCTTTAGTGAGGCGGAGCTAACTGTTCTGGTGGAGCATATAGTGGAGCATGCAGAGATGCTGTTCAGTGCCGATCAACGGCGTGCCACACAGCAGCGGAGGAAGGATGTGTGGGCGGAAGCAGCACGCATGTGCACCGCTGTGGGTGTGACTGTGAGGAGCGTCAAGGACTGCCACAAGCGATGGGACGACCTCAGGCTGAGGGTTCGGAACCTGATCTCCACACACCGCCAACGCAGCAGTGGGACAGGTGGAGGACCCCCTTCCCCACTGAGGCTGAAAGCATGAGAGGAGCATTGCAGCAATGTCCTCCACCTTGAGGGCATCCATGGGATCGGGGAGGCTGAGGCAGGAGTGAGCCCACCTGCAGATGCTGGTAAGTGGTGAAACATGAATGCCACATGAGAATATGTTGATGGCATGACTGGGCCAAAGGACCCATTAACAATCCCCCCCCAAACAGTGCATGACTGGGCCAAAGGACCCATTAACAACCCCCCCCCCCCCCAAACAGTGCATGACTGGGCCAAAGGACCCATTAACAATCCCCCCCAAGCAGTGCATGACTGGGCCAAAGGAACCATTAACCCACCCCCCTCCAAGCAGTGCATGACTAGGCCAAAGGACCCATCATGATCCGTATGGCAACCAATATCACAACAATGCATACCCCCAACAATCAGATGCATGTAACTAACACTATTGAATGATCAACCTGTATGATGCATGTGATGCACCCATCAGCCACCACCACAACACTAATTGCATGTCCTCTGTGTCCCCACAGCCGTATCAAGTGACAGTGATACTGCACAACAGGCCAGGCAATCTGCACCGGCACGTGTCCAAGCCACCGCCCCTGCACAAGAGGATGCTGCCAGCAGTTCGGCATCTCTGCCCCCAGTACCAACTGCAACAAATGTGCCGGCCACCACCACCGACATCCCCAGCATCTCCACGCTGCCTGAGGCAACACAGGTGCCACGGGAACCCATCATGCCCACCCAAACCAACACAGAAGGCAGCTGCACTGCAGAGGAGGCGGCCTGTAGTGACAACAGTGCCCCGGCAGAGCACTCTGATACTGGGCCAAAGGGGGAGATGCCCACATCTGATGACCTGGGATCCTTCCATCAGCTGGAGTTTAGCCCCAAAACCCTCCGAAGTCCCATGAGGTCACCCACCCCATCTATGGCAGAGCTTAATTCCCGCATGCAGCGGATGGAGGAGCAGCAGGCTACCCTCACCCAGCTGGTGGAGAGGGAGCTCGAGGAATCTAGGCTACAGAGGGAGTGCTACAGCACGTCAGTGCGTCGCCTATCAAGGTCCATTGGACGCTTTGCCAGCACTATTGTCACCCTGGCAAGCCATATGCGGGAGGGTAATGACAACACCTCCAGGCTATTAGAGTCCATGTTGATTGGGCAACAGGCAAATATTGCACGTATGCCATCTATACCTGATTCTGTGCCATCAAATACCACCACCCCATCCAGCTCCACTACTGCCAGTCCAAGGAGGTGCTCGAGTCGGCTAACAGAGCTCTCGGGCAAGGATGCACAGGCACAGAAGCGCACACGGAAGTGATGGCATGTGTGTGGGGCACTGCAGGACACACGTGGACTTGAAGGGTGTGAGGGGTGGGTAAGTTTGGGTGGTGGGGGAGGTTGTTTTGGGTGTTTGAACATTGGGGCCTGGGTGGGGTTGGATACGTTTGGGTGGTAGGGGAGGTTGTTTTGTGTGTTTGAACATTGGGGCCTGGGTGGGGCTGGGTACGTTTGGGTGGTGGGTGGGCACGGGTGTACAGCTTCCCTAACCATTGCACCTCCTTCCCTGTTGTTAATTCATCAATATATCATTATTTGAAATCAAAACATAAATGTGTGGACATCTATCATTTCATTTGCAGTACAACAAATCATTTATTGTCATCACCATGTCCATGCATTGCTGTGAATGTGCTGTGTCTCAAAAGTAAATCCGAATCAGTTCATCCCGTGCTCTTTGACCATCAAGTGGACCCCCAGGGGGAGGTGGTGCCATCCCCATCTCCATCCCCATCTTCTTCATCTGCGTCTGGGGGCATTGGGATGTTCCTGCGCAGGCAGAGATTGTGCAGCATGGCACATACGAGCAGGACTTTACCCGTCTTCACTGGGCTGTACAGCAGTGATCCGCCAGATCTGCTCAAACAGCGGAACCGGGCCTTCAGCAGTCCGAATGTCCTCTCAATCATTCCACGTGTGCGGACATGTGCCCTATTGTACGACTCTTCATGCCTGTTCCTTGGTCTCCGTACAGGTGTCATCATCCATGGCGTGAGTGCATATCCAGCATCACCTACATGGGATGTAGATGGGGGGACATGTCAGTGTTTGTGGTATCATGTCTTCATCTGATGCTGTGCTATCTTGTATCATTGTTCATTCATGCATGTGTGCCATGCAGTGCTTGAAAGTGTTTATTGGCCATCACAGTGGATGTAGCCAAATGGATATTAACCTACACATTTACGTGCATGTGTACTCTGCCCTGCGGGTGACATTTGATTGTGAGCATGGCATAGTGCAGTGATGTGCACACATGGCAGAGTCACTCCACTGTAATGAAGTAGTTAATGCAGGACGTCTCATTTAAAGGCATCATGTGCATTGGGAGGGCAGTGTTCCATTTGTGAGTGGGTGTTTGCAGTGGCACAAGGTGTATGGAACAGTGACAGTATCGGCTGTGTGTGTCATGTGGCAGGGTGTTTACGGGCACACTGTGTTGACCTGTCATGTCTTCCTTTGTGATGTTTGGGATCCGCTGTCTATTTGGTTGATGGCAGGGGGGGTGATGCATGTGCGGTCACAGCGGCACACTCACATTGCTCATTGGCCTGGAGACACACACACCACTTCAACAGGGTCGGAGTATTGTCAGCTGTACTCACCTAATAGCCATGTGGTTTGTCCAGCATAACATTCCATGTACCGTGGCAACGTGGAATTCCGTAGTACCATTGAGTCATGGGTTGAGCCTGGGAAACGTGCGCAGCAGTGTGTAATCAGTAGCGTGGCATCAATACCATCTGTACATTCAACGAGTGATACTGTTTCCTATTGCGGAACACCATCTCAATTGCACGTGGTACTGTCAGCTCAATGTGGGTGCAGTCAACTGCACCTATGCAATTTGGCATGCCTGCTATAGCATGGAAGGCCAAATTGGTGGCAATGACCTCGGGGAGGGTACGGGGTAGGGTTATGTGTTCCGACACATGGCGCAACAGGGCATCCAGTACCTGTACCAGGATTTTTGAAAAACAGGGTTGTGATATGCCGTGCAGCTCACCGACCGTGTGTTGATATGTACCAGTGCCAAGGAAATGCAGCACAGACACAACCTTCAGGAGGGGGGGGATGGCGGTGGGGGTGTCTATGTGGCTGCTGATGCTGTCCTCAATCATGGCAGTGATGTACAGGATTGTTGGACGGTCCAGCCGGTATAGTGTGTGGATCTGTCCTGGGGTAAGGTTCCAGGGTGAGGCCCTGATGCGTGGTATTGCAGGCTGCCTGCGGGGTTGTGCCGGCTGGACAATGGGGTTTGCCATAGGTGCAGGGTTGGCTGGTTGCACCTGCGCCTCCTCCGCCTCTGCCTCCTCCTCTGCACCATTACTTCCATCATGTGCAGGGCTGCCTGTTGGTTGAGTAGGCCCAGTCCAAGTGCTACTAGAGCTGCTGCCTGCATGGTTCTGTGTTGTGTTGGACTGGGTGTGGCCCTTTTTCTAGGCTCCCAGTGTGCTGTTGGGTCCAGCTGGGCTGATTTGGTGCACCTGTGCCCTGATTCAGTTCAGCAGGCACTGTTTAACGTCATGTTCGCGGTGGCGGCGGTACCACCACTGTGATCACAGTTTTAATGCCATTTTTCTGGCGGTGTTTCCGTGTCCGCGCTAGTTGTGATGCTCGCGGTGTTTCGTATTGCCGGTAACGGAGGGGTTTCCGTGCAGGTGGACTTTACGGGACTCTTAACTCTGCGGTGGCAGTTGGGGGAGGTGCTATTTCCGGGGCCGCGGGTCATGATTGGACAGACGTGGAAACAGTGCCGGTATGGTTTTACCAGCAGCGTTAACTCCGGACCGGTGTACTTGTAATGAGGCCCACTGTCTCTAGAAAATGCTTCTCTCCAAGAGTCTTCTAGGTCTTCCAGCCCTAAGAGACCCCGTATGCTAAAGGAAATGATTGGTATGTATGAGACTAAATTGATGTTTTGGATTGGTTAGCACTGTTTGAGTACGATCATGGGATTCAAGGTATCTCAGGGAATTAGTTCATTCCTTTGCTTTTCTCTAGGCTTTCCCCCTGTTGCAGGTGATGCTGTAATGGAGTTGGGTGAGAAGGATAAGCAGGATTCTGAGTGTGTGAAACTAGCATTAATAGCTAGGTTTGAGAAGACCCCTTCCCAGTGTATTAAGAGGTTTAGAACCCTCAAAAAGCATGATGGTACCCCTTGGGCTACCTGGGTGTGTGACTGTTTGAAAAACTTAGATGGTTGAGTTAAGGGTTACCAAGTGAACACTTATGAAGGTTTGAGGAATCTTGTAATGTTGGAGTCTATTTTTGATGCCTGCTCTCCTGAGCTTAGATAGCACTTGGCTGATTCAAAAGAGATAGCTCCTAAGAAGTTAGCTAAGGCTGCTGACTTGTGGGTTGCCAACAGGGCTACTCACAAGGATTCTGGGGCAACTCAGAAGAAGGGAGAGGGAAAGCAGTCCAAGAAAGACAACAAGGAGAATTCCAATAATTCCAATCCAAAAGAGGGCCAAAAACATAACCAGGGTAAGCCACAAGGTAAACCGAATCAGGCTAGTGTACCACCTGGTTCCACACCAGATGGAGGTCAGAGCAAGCCCCCATTCCAGAGAGCATTTGGGAAATGCTTTGTTTGTGGATTGCCTGGCCATGTGAAAGGCGATCCCAAGTGTAAGGGTAAACCTTCAGGGATCAACACTGTATCCTTAGCCTTCTCCCAGGTGGATGAAGTACCTATGACAAGTGGAAACATTCAGCTACTAGCTGATGAGCCCATGAGTGTCTCAGCTAGTGTTTCTTTAGTGTCCTTGGGTCTTTGGGAACAACAGAACTTAGATGTTTACAACTCAATCCCAGATAATACTAAAGAGTATTACAAAGATAGTGTTCTTGTGAATGGTCAGGAGACCCCTGCCATCAGAGACACTGGAGCCAGCATAACTGTGGTTGATGAATGTTTTTTCAAGGTGGAGGATGTTGTTAAGCCACCCAAACACCTAACCAAGTTAGCTGGAGGCCCTGTGCAAATGGTTCCCCAGTTACCAGCTCTCATCCAGTGTAATGCCATGACTGTCAGGATACCTGTAAGTGTGCAGAGTGACATACCTGGGAGGGTCCTGCTGGGTAATGACCTTAAAACTCTTGGAGTTGTGTCTAGTACCCCCAGGCCTCCCAGTAGAAGGAAGCAGGAGCTCACAAGGTCTGTAAGGGAGAGAACCTTAAGAGGCTCTCCTGTGGACATGATAGAGGAAGCTATCACCCCAAGTCCACAGGACGTACTTATTGCCATTGCAGGGCAAGAAAAGAGAAGGGAAACCTACGTCTGCCAGCAAGAAACCAGCAAGCACTCCTGTGCCCAGAAGGACACCTCCGAGACTGTCCAAAGTCACACCTGTGACTCTCACACCAGCTGAGGCTGAGTGTGAGGTTCAACCCTGTATGGTCAAGCTAGATACTGAGGAATCAGATCTAGAAGAGGATCTAACCTTGGTAGGAGATCTTGACCCTGTTGACCATCCTGAGCTGCAGTCTTTACTGGCAGAAAGTGGACCCAACAGGGAAGATTTCAGCAAGGGACAGAGAGAGTGTCCTACCTTGGAAGGTCTTCGCCAACAGGCCACTTCTCAGCTCAATGGGACTGAGCCTGGGAAGTATAGGTTGCACTGGGAAGATAGTCTATTCTACAGTGAACCAACTGAGTCAACCCCTGGAGACTACAAAAGACTTGTAGTACCTCTAGTGAACCGACTCCAGTTTCTGCAGTTAGCCCATGAGGTAACTTTGGCTGGTCACTTACGTTTTAAAAAGACCAAAGAAAGGCTATCTCTGCACTTCTACTGGCCTAAAATGGGTACAGAAGTAGACAAATTCTGCAGAAGCTGCCACACTTGCCAAACCTCTGGCAAGAATGGGTCCAAGAATGTGGCACCCTTAGTCCCACTCCCAGTGGTGGGAGTCCCTTTTGAGAGGGTGGGGATTGACATTGTTGGTCCTCTTGATCCTCCCGCATCTTCAGGCAACAGGTTTATCCTTGTTGTAGTGGACCATGCCACTAGATTTCCTGAAGCCATACCTATGAGGACTGTTACGGCTCCGGCTGTGGCTAAGGCCCTATTTGGTATTTGTACCAGAGTAGGTTTTCCTAAGGAGGTGATATCTGACAGGGGATCAAATGTTATGTCCCACTACATGCAAACCATGTGGAAACCCGGTGGAGTTACCTGCAAGTTCTCAACTGCCTACCACCCCCAAACCAATGGGCTGGTAGAGAGGTTTAACAGAACTATGAAGAGCATGATAGGTGCTTTAGAAGAACCCCTTAGAAGAAAGTGGGACCTTCTACTGCCATGCCTTCTCTTTGCTTATAGAGAAGTCCCTCAGGAGGGAGTAGGATTTAGTCCCTTCGAACTTCTCTATGGCCATCCAGTATGAGGTCCATTGGCCCTGATTAAGGAGGGGTTGGAGAGTGCTCCTTCCCCCAAGCCAGTCAGAGTGACTGACTATGTGATAGGTCTCCAGAGGAGAATGTCACACATGATGGCAGAGGCAAGTGATAACTTGAGGGCTGGTCAAGCTGTGGTCAAGCATTGGCATGACCAGAAGCCTAACATGGTTGTGTTTACTCAAGACCAGCTTGATCTTGTTATGGTCCCCACAAGGCAGAGGGCCTTGCAGGACAAATGGATAGCACCCTTTAAGATTGTGGGTAACCTTGGAGAGGTGAACTATCTGGTGAACTTAGGCAACCCTAAGGAGACTCCCAGAGTCTTTCACAGCAACCGTTTAAAGGCTTATGTGTCTAGACCTGACATAGGAGCTCTGCTTCTAGCTTCAGCTCAGGAGGAGGAGGAGAGTGAACCTCTGCCTGACCTCCTCAGAGGCTTATCTTTAGATGAGCAAGTGGAAGGATTAATCTCTCTTCCAGTCTCACATCTGACCAGCAGGATGAGTGCAAGTTACTGTTAAATCAGTTTGCCTCCCTGTTCTCACTTTCACCAGGCTTGACCCCTTGGGGCCAGCATGACATAAACACTGGTGACTGTTTACCTGTCAAAAGCAGGGGGTACAGACTGTCAGACCATATCAGATCCCACATAAGGAATGAGGTCAACAAGAAGCTTGAACCCGGGGTTATAGAGCCCTCTACTAGCCCATGGTCTAGCCCAGTTGTGCTTGTACCAAAGGCAGGATCCAAAGAATTGAGATTCTGCGTGGACTATAGAGCTCTAAATGCAGTCACCACGACTGATGCCCATCCTTTGCCTAGGACAGATGAGCTGGTGGATAAACCTGGTGCAGCCAAGTACCTCAGCACATTTAACCTAACGTCAGGCTATTGGCAAATAGCCCTGACAGACCATGCCAAGGAGAAAACTGCATTCTCCACTCCAGCTGACCTCTATCAATTCAAGGTGATGCCTTTTGGATTAAAGAATGCACCTGCTACATTTCAGAGGATGGTCAATCAAGTTCTGAATGGGATGGAGGACTTCTGCATGGCATACTTGGATTGCATTGCATTGTTCAGCCCTACATGGAAATAACATATTGAACACCTAGGTTATGTATTGCAGGCTCTGGAATAGGCCTATCTGACCATAAATGCAAGCAAATGTCAAATTGGTCAGAGTTCAGTGGTCTACCTTGGGCATGAGGTAGGAGGAGGTGAAATAAGGCCATTGCCTAGCAAAGTACAAGCTGTACAAAACTGGGCCACCCCTACTTCTCAAACCCAAGTGAGAGCCTTCTTAGGTCTCACTGGGTATTACAGGAACTTCATAGAGAACTATGGCACCATAGATTCTCCCTTGAATGTCATCTCCTCTCCCAAATTTCCTAAAAAGGTCAGGTGGAATGAGGAGTGCAATCAAGCCTTTGAAGGTCTAAAGAAAACCCTTTGTCAAACTCCAGTCCTAAGAGCTCCTGACTACCACCAACCCTTCATTGTACAAACGGATGCTTCTAATGTAGGTATAGCTGCAGTCCTTAGTCAACTGGATGAGAAAGGTAGGGAACACCCCATTTGTTTCATCTGCAGGAAGTTAAAGGATCCTGAAACAAGGTGGGCAACAATAGAAAGATAATTCTTTGCTATTGTGTGGTCACTGAAGAGGTTTAGACCATACTTGAATGGATCTACCTTCATCATTCAGACTGACCACCAACCCTTGAGATGGCTGATGCAAATGAAAGGGGAAAACCCAAAATTACTCAGATGGTCAATCTGCCTGCAAGGATTTGATTTTTCCATTGAGCACAGAGCAGGAAGTCAACACCAAAACGCTGATGGTCTCTCTAGGATGTTTGTAACCGACTAGAGGTATGAGATCCATCCAGGAGTGGATTAAATCCTCCTGTCCCTTAGTCTGGGGGGGGGGGGAGTGTTAGGGAGAATTCTCCTTCTAGGGCTAATTTCCCTCACCTAGTGAGTCCCCCAGCAGCTTTGCTGGATTTCTGGAGTTTATTTTTTCCACCTGGTAAGAGTGTACATCCTTTTTCCACTCTTACATGTGTTTTGGCCTATGTGTTGTTACTCATTGTGTGATCTTGGGCACTGGAGCACACCACTCCAGGTGCCCCTGTTCTTGTACGGGTTACACAGCACCTTTAGTGTAGTAACCCAGGGTTGTCTTTTAGACTTCCCTCTGACTCCATTTCACTGGGGCTGACTACTGTCCCCCAGAGAAAGGTAGGGTTGCCATTTACTTTACATAGTCATTTTTTTCCACAGACCCAGTACACCCCATCTTACATGGAGTACTGGAAAGGGCTAATCTGTAACCCTTTTCTGTCTGTGCCTCCCTGAGCATTGTTTTGCTCTTTTAACATTTAGACTTGGCTGGTGGCAGTGGTATCTACCCTAACTTTTCTACTGTGATTATATTAGATAAACGTGGTACTGTTCTTGGCTATTATATTAGCCTCGAACATAAACCCACTTGACCAAATTGTCTTTCTTTTGGCTGCGGTTGGGTTTATTTGCCATTTCTTTTTGTTAAAGTCCTTCTTGTGTTTTACTTTGCACGGCAAACTAGGTTCGCCTTCTTTGTTCACCATCTTTTGGCGGGCTTCTGCAGAGAAGCCCTCCTCTTGGCGCCTGGGTGTCTAGGTAGACTGAATGTGGGGAAGGGGTGTAGTCACCCCCTGCACAGGGTATCCTAGAAAACCCAAGTCGCACTTTGCCATGAGTGGCTGAGGTGGTTGTCCCGGCTGGACAATCCCCCTGCTGCGTGATTGACAGCCAGGCTGTCTGAATGGGGGTTTTGCGCATAAAAGGCAGAAGAGAAGCGGAAAGAACGGCGGCTGCTGCAACTACCCCGTCCCGGTGAAGCCCTGCTGCAGTCCTGAGCTATCTTCCCTTCGCCGAATAAGAGGAGATCCAGTCCGGAGTCTTCTTCCCTTGAGCCTGGTGGGGATAACCATCTCATCTTCTTCACCCAGAGATCTGCGCCGTGGTCGAAATCGCTGCACACTGCTGTAGTGGTCCGGATAGCCACCTGCTGAGCCTCTCCTGTTTTTAAGGAGCACACCTTTGCGTTGTTGCTGCTGCCGGCTTCATCCCTGTGTGGTGCAGACCCCCTTCAGACGTCCTCCTTCACAACGAAGCGCCAGGAATCGTGGGTCTAAGGGAAACCAACAGGAACAACTGCCAGGGCACCAGCTGCATCGTGGAAATAAGGTACTGTGTTCTACTCGAGGAAACTGGGTAAATCCCTTTTCTTCATCCTCAAGGCTCGTCCTTGTCTTCCCTCCTTCTTATAACTTTTGCTTCCGAACATTGACAATATCCAAGTACTTTTTGGCTACAGTGAATCGTAAACTGTCTAACGGTGTGATCTTCGGCACAGGTTTCCGGTGTCACTTAAACCTGGCTCCGACCCTTTGACTTTTGAACTCCTGTTTCTGAGTGCTTCTCGATATTGTATGCCTAACCTAAATATTGCCTGTGATTTTTGCCTCCAACTCCCTCTGGGTATCTCTAAGTGTGTTTTTGCCCTGGTAGCATTTCATGTCACGGATACGCGTTTATTTAGTAGACCGAACTGTCAAAAAGTGATCGCAATCGCATCTGCGGTATCGTGTTTTGTTCATAACACCGGTTCATAACACCGGTTCATTCAAACAAAGGGTACTTACCTTGAGACTTACTATACAAAGTGAATTGGTTAGTTGTAGTATATGTAACGTGTGGTTTTGTTCAAAGTTTAATAAAGGTGTTGTGTTTATAACTGATGATTTAAAAATAAATGTACTTATATTTTTTACTTGAAACCTTGAGTCAGTGTTTGCTTGAGTCACAGTAATTGTGGTCCCTTTGTGTAATCTCTGCTACTGCTCATATACTCTTTAGATAAGCCTGGCTGCTCTGCTACTGCTACCACTATAACTTAGTAGTACAGGCTTGTACCAAAGGTAAACTTGTATTGCCACCTGTAGTCTTAATTGTGTGTAGTGGTCCCTAAGGGCACTGCACAGGATTCTGCCTAGCCTAACAATGCCTTAATAAACAAATCCAGAAAAGGATCATAAAATGATCTGTAGATACAGTGAAATGCAAATTTAGACTCAAAAAAGTTAATCCAGGTGAAAAATTCCTCAATGTTCGCTTCTGTGGAATCCCAAATTATGAGAATATCATCATTGTAATATTTATACGGTTCGACATTGAAATAGTGAAAAGAAACAAGAGACCCAAAACAACAAATGTTTTTTGGTCGAATTCCGCAAAACATTTCTAATTCTTTTCAATTGTTTTTCTTTTTTAATTGCGCGGCGAGACCCCTAACCTCCAAATCCCCCTATCCTTTTCTTATACCCTTACCGAACCCCATATCTATTTTTAAATAAAAAATACAAAAATCCTGCAAAAATTCAGCGAAAAAAATAATTGCCTCTGTGTTTTTTAGATTTGTTTTTTCAACACAATACCGTGTATACATACTCCTAGTAGTGTACAAAGGATTAGTCAGATCTAAAATGTGAAGCTTTTGAAATGTTGGTATATATTAATCAGCCAAATTTAGGGCAGAAGCAGTCTCCATCGCGGTTCCTTTAGTATGCAGGAAAAACGTGCTTTTGAACCAAAAATAGTTCTTACTCAATGTGATCTCAAGTAAAGTGAGAATGAAGCCTGTAGGCACACTGTATGTCATGCTCTATCCTTCACACAGTCTTTACAGACTTTAAGGGCCTCCCCAATGTCTAATGTAACCAACAACTCATGTTCATAGTTAAATGTCCTATCTTTGACTATGGTGCTGACATCTCTGGAATCTGCTGAAAAAGAGGGGTAGCCATGGCTAGAGGCTTCAAAAACAAGGTGACATATTTACGTATATAGTTATAGGTGACATTTTTACATATAGGTTATAGGATTGTTCAGCTTATAGAAATCATAGATCGCTGCGGTGGATTTGTGGAATTCTTGTGGATTGTGGGCACAATGTAGAAGATCGGGGGGCGGTTCTGCTGTTTGATGGATTAAGGAAACTGCTTTATTTCTCTGTTAGAAAACCAGCTTCCGGCCCATCTCTTGTGGTCTCCAGTATGAGTGCTTGGATGGATGTAACAGGGTCTCCTGGGAGGGAACAATAGGTATTCAGATCTCCCAAAATTCTTAAAGCCTCAGCGTCATATTGCTTGCTGTCCATAATGACAATCCCTCCAACTTTGTCTGCATTGTTGACAATATTGGGATCTGAATGCAAGGAATGAAGGATGTCTTTTTTCTTTTTGACCGTAAGCGTTCTTCATATAAATGTATATGATCTAACCGTTTCAAAGTTGCCTTCTCAAAGATGAGGACTTCTTTTGAAATCATATTATTGGATGGCACAAATTATGATTTAGTGCCATGGTTTATTGGGCGGTCACTCTCACCTCAGAGAGTCTCCCTGCCACCCGAAGAAGGTGTTGCACTACAAAACGCATAGCAGATTCAAATTTGCTTAGTCTCCAACCTGTATAACACCATTCAGCAGATAACCTCTGTATCACCAATAAGCTAGAAACCAGGCCTGTGTATAGAAATAATAGTGTATATTAATTTAAATGTCTTAACTGAATCAGAAACAAAGCACCCGAACAGCAGCCAACAACTCTGTGGTACATCACAATAATCACAAAATAGCTTTCATTTACCACAACAAACACAGGTTGAATTTGAAGATTTGAAATCAAAACAAACACAAAATTTATTTTCACATTAACAAACAGGAGTTTTTTTAAAAACACCCAGAGTGATCGCTTAGTTTATCCCACTGATCTTATCTCCCAGGCATAAGTTATACATGACGCCTTAGTTGGAAGGCAAGGTTTGGGAAAGGAACTAAATGGGAAATCGTTTTGGCCTTTTTATTGAAAGGCAAGGTTTGGGAAGGGAACTCAATGGGAAAATCGTTTTGGGCTTTTTATTTGAAAGGCAAGGTTTGGGAAAGGAACCCAATGGGCAAATCGTTTTGGGCTTTTTATTTGAATAAAATGCAGGGCTTTAGGATTCTGATTTGGGATGCAAGTGAATGAATAGAAAAGTTTGTTTTGCACACTCTACATTCACTTGAATGGCAGAGTTTTAGGGTTACTTATTCAGACCCTCCAGAAAATTGCAGCATGAAATGGAAAATATTGCGGCACAAAAAAGAAAAAAATTGCGGCACCCAACTGCGTTTTTTGTGGCATTTTCTAACGTTGAAAAATATATCATTTAACATCTTTTTTAGCCTAAAACCAAGTAATTGCAAGGCTTTTGTTAGTGAGGAACAAAATGTGTTCTGTCTGGCTGCGCTCTGTAGGACAGCCAGGTCGAGTCACCACAGCCTAACATTTTGGATTGTGGTGGGGGAATGGGGATACAGCCTGATGAGCTCCAAGGAAATGGTGCTGTGCCACTACTTCCAGCAGACAAGTGGAAAGCAAATAAACAGATAGGCTTGAATTCAAAAGTGTAACCCTGGTTGAAGCCCATAGGTGTGCTTTTCGCTTGTCCTATGACCCCAGGAGAGAGGGGGAACAACTCTACACTTCTCCATAGAAGGAATCCATGAGGCCAAGACACAGGGGCAATGCAGTGGCAGTAACTGCAAGCCCATAATACCTAGCCAAACAATGAACTCTCTTGGGTGGTCATAATTCCTTGGTTATGCCACCCACACATGGTGACTAAACACACCCACAAACAGAAATGAAACATCACAACACTACCAGGGGTCAAGTCCTACAAATTAAAGTGGGGGAGGGAACTCATTAACAAATGCAATGGCATGTGATGTCATCAGAAATTAGTATATCAAGGTGAAATATGCATATATCATTACATTGGCTTTGCATAACCACCAAAATTGCACAGGACGAATGGCATTTGCCTTTCATAAATTTTAACACCCAATTTTGTGCGTAATTGGTGTCATACAGCCCAGCCTTGAATCAAGGCTGGGCTGCATGATGCCAATTGAAGACTCTCGTAGCTGTATTCGTTTCAAATTGCTTTACAATAATTTGAAACGAATACAGCTACGAGAGTCTTCAATTGGCATCATGCAGCCCAGCCTTGATTCAAGGCTGGGCTGCATGATACAAACGCTCGTAGCTGTATTCATTTTCAAATTGCTTTACAATTGGTATCATGCAGCCCATGATACCAATTGTAAAGCAATTTGAAATTAATACAGCTACGAGAGTCTTCAATTGGTATCATGCAGCCCAGCCTTGAGGCTGGGCTGCATGATACCAATTGTAGACAAGCGTCAGGAAGCATTAAGTTTATGCTTTCTTTTCCGGCGCTCGACAGGAAAGTAATTTACTTTCCTGTCGAGCGCCGAGAATGAAAACAGTCCAGTGGCCTCTTTGGGTGCTCTGAGTTGGGGGCAGATGAGTGGACAGGCCAGTGCTTACCTGGCTAGCTTCACCAACTCTCAGCTTGGGCACTCAATGAGCCTTGTAGGTGCCTGGGGTCACAGCCAAATTCTGTGCATCTCCCAGGCCTGCGTGACCCTCCCCCAATCCTGGGCCTGCAACGCAGAGCCGAGGTGTTAACCCTCAAGCTGCTGCAATCAGCAGCCAGCTGTGTTCGCTCTAAATCATTAAATGAGCGTGAAAAAAGACACACTAAGCTAACGTGTCTTTTTTGCGCTCATTTAATGATTTATAGCGGCAATTGCGGGAAATGGCAAATTTTGCGATTTTTTTGCAAATCGCAAAATCGCCATAAGGTGGATGGTCTGCTTATTTTTGGATTATGGACACTACCCTTCTGTAAGGAAGTCCGAAGTTTCAGAAAGGTAGTCACCCACGTACTTCATTGACTATGATGTCTATTACACATTGGGTATCAAATGTGTTAGTTTCGAATTGTAACAAAACTCATTTTGTGAACTTTTCTATATGGGAATTAATTGAATTAACTTTCACTTTAATTAAATGTGCTACGGGTCTACAACGTTTTGCCCCCACAATTAAATGGACAGGATTACGGCAGGTAGTTCACAATACAATTCAGTTTAAATGGATAGGCTGTTTTTCTATGAGGAATTAATTGAGTTATCTTTTTAGTCAAATATGGTCAGTGTCTACCGAGTTGTCCCAGTGCTTGCCCCCAGACATCAGGCGAAGACCAGCCTGCCCAGGGTACTGGCACCCATGAGGACCTTTAAGGCCCCAAAGGATTGCTTAAAGGCTTCCTGGACTCGGTCCTGGTGCCGTTGGCGCCAGGCTCATACTGCCCTCTCAAGAAAGGCAGGTTACAAGGATGGAGAATCACATGCAGACCAGTCTGAGGCAGGTTGAAGGGACTACCTTTCCTGGGACTACTTTGATAGGGTGTGGCAGGAGGGACTACTTTACCTGGGACTACTTCTTGAAGCTATATAAACCACACCCTCAGAACATAACACGCTTCGCGTTATTCTGCACTCCTGCAGTGTAACGCTCACTGTCTGCTAACTTCAGGCCAGTCTTCAGCCACGTCCCTCCCGGTTTTCATGAACTGCCTGTAAGGAAAGGAATAGAGAGGAGAAAACAGAACAAGGCTCTTACCTGATGCTCCATCTCGATAGCTCTGGAGTTTCCGCATCTGCCGAGCTAAAAAGGAAGACATCAGGTTAGCCCCGCAGAGCAAAGGACCACGTTAAAGACATTGCAACACTGTGCAACCCTAATACTCACCAGAAGGCTGCTCCCTCTTGCGATCCATCGAAGCACCATCACTCGATTGCCGCTCCGGAGCTGCCGCACCTGCCGAACAGAAAAGAAGGCATCAGGTTAGCTGCACAAAGGGGAAGGGCCTCATTAAAGACAGTTAAATCCTACGCAGCGCTAATACTCAACTGAAGGATGCATTTCCTTGCGGTACTTCGAGACACCATCATGCGATTTCCGCCCCAGAGGCACCGCACCTGCAGGATAGAAAAAGAACAGCATGTTAGTTGCTCAGAAGAACAGTATTGTATGTTAAGATATTATCGCATCACGCTAATTTGAAAACTCACCTTGGAATTTAGCTCAATATTTCTGGGGAGGAGTTCCGCTTCGTTAGATGCACCAAAGAGGAACCTGCAAAGAAGAGACACAGGAGTGAACTCTGGCAACTTGAACTCTAAAGCAATCCATACCATTGGTATAAAGACTTAGCCACTGAGTCATAGTTGTCTGGAACTCTTCAGGATCAGTGAAGCAACTAGATCCTTGAACTGCTACGCACCCCTGCATACAGTCGCAGGATGGAGAGTCCCCCATTCATAACACCATTCGGCGCCCCTGTGGAGACCAGGTGAGTGTAACAGAACGCAAAGCCTTCACACAAACCTCTACCTGGGTGCCATGGAAACCTCAGAGACTGACCAATCAGCCCAGCTTTTGGGGGAACTCAGAGCAGAGGTGCATTTGGCTCGACAAGAGACCAACGCTCTAAGAAGAGAACTGATTGTGGCAAAAGAGCGTACCGATGACCTAGCCAGACAATTACTCCAAACCTAGGCTGGCCACACACCGTTACCAGGAATGGGGGCATCAGTCCCAACTCAGTCAAGTAATCCAGTGCAGGTGGTCCTTCCGGGGGCTATACCTTTGGCTCCACCAGAACGCTTTGCGGGAGACCCTAAACGGTTTGCAGTCTTTATAAACCAGTGCCGCCTACACTTCCTATGCAGGCCAGGGGCCTTTCCGAATGACCAAGCATACTTCAGTGGCAGTGCCGCAGACTGGCCCATACCACTCCTTAATCAAGACGATCCCCTTCTCCGAGATTTCCAGGGGTTTCAGCAGAATATGGAGAAGCTGTTCGCCCGACACTCGCAAGACCAAGCTTTAGATAACGAACTGCTGTCTCTTCATCAAGGGAACCAGGATCTGTTAACATATATTGCAACCTTCAACAGATTAGTGGTGGAAACCAGTTGGCCAGAAGACAAAAGAGCTACGTTATTTCATCATGGGCTGAGAGGCGAATTGAAAGATGTCTTTGCTCAAGTGGTCAACCCACCCCAAGACTGTGCGGAATACATTGACTTGGTGGTACAACTAGACCACAGATTGCAGAACCGGAAGGCTGACCGAGCTAGACTGGAGAATCGGGTGTTTGTGCGACCGAGAGACAACACCTCCAAAACCACATACACGTCTGAGCCCATGCAGATTGGAGGAGTACGGGACTACTATCTAAATCCGAGAGGGATAAGAGAAGACAACAACAATTGTGCTTATATTGCGGGACAGCCGGCCATTTTCTCAGAGATTGTCCAGTGAAGCCACTCAAGAAAGCAGTCGGGTCGCCGATAAGGTCAGCGCCTAACCAGAGCTGAAAAACTACTCCGCCCGACAAGCATAGAAGTCCACTTGTCGAGCGAGAAGAAGGACTCCCAGACCTCGCATCTAGCCTTACCAATAATCCTCATCAGTCACCAGCACCGTCTCGTATGCATGCAGTCAGAGCTTACATCGACAGCGGAGCCATAGGTAACAATATGGATCAAGAATTGGCTTCAAGGATATGTCTTCATCTTTGCCAAAAAGCAACAACTGATTTGGTCACCACCATCAACGGAACGGAGATCTCTCCTGGTCCTGTAACACACTTGACGAATGAGATGACACTGTTGTGCCAAGACAGGCATCGAGAAACCATTGTGTTCAACCTAATCAAGGCCATGCAATTCCAAATAATTCTGGGAATGCCGTGGTTAGAAACGTATAATCCTTGCATAAACTGGCGTGATAAGAGGTTGACCTTCTCAGAATGTGCTCATGCCAGCTATCCAGAAGAATCCCTGACCAAGAAAATCGCAACAGTCATGAGTCCGGCAAATCAGCTACTCCAGGAATACCAGGATTTTCAGGATGTTTTCCAGAAGGACCAAGCCAATACTTTACCACCCCATAGACCATATGATTGCCAGATCAACCTTATACCTGCGCTTAGATTCCATGCAGTAGAATTTACGCCTTCACAGAACCTGAAAATCTTCATCTAAAACAATACTTAGATCAATACCTGGCTAACGGATTCATTCGCCCGTCCAAGTCTCTCGCGGCCTTGCCCTTATTCTTTGTCCCTAAAAAGGAAGGAGATCTAAGAACTTGTATCGACTACCGCGCATTAAACCAAGTGACAGTAAAAAACCGGTACCCCCTACCTCTAATCCCGGAACTGCTGGACCAAGTAAAGGATGCTCGAATTTACACTAAGTTGGATCTCAGAGGGGCGCACCATCTCGTACGAGTCAAAAAGGGGGCGAATGGAAGACCGCCTTCCACACTAAGTATGGGCTATTTGAATATCAAGTGATTCCCTTTGGGCTTTGTAACGCCCGAGCAGCGTTTCAATATTTTATGAACAATGTCCTTCGAGAGCTAATTGATGTTTGTGTCATCGTATATATTGACGATATCCTGGTGTACTCAGCTTCCGAGTAGGACCATGTGAACCACGTCTGCGCTGTACTTGAAAAACTTCGGCAACATAAGCTGTATGCCAAATTAGAAAAATGTTTCTTCCACGTTACAGAGGTTGAGTTTCTTGGGTTTGTTCTAACTCCATGTGGTGTTCGTATGGATTCACAGAAGGTAGACGCCATCCTCAAGTGGCCCTCTCCAACTTCAATCAAAGGAGTTGAGAGCATTCTTGGATTTGCAAACTTCTATCGCAGGTTCATCCCAGGCTTTTCGCATTTGGTGCATCCCATCACATCCTTATTACGAAAGAACAAACGCTTTCAGTGGTCGGATGAAGCGGAAAAGGCCTTCCAAGACTTAAAAAGAAAATTCACCTCAGCCCCAGTCCTAAATCATCCTCGCCCAGATCTCCCATATGTGGCAAAAACCGATGCTTCCAGTTTGGCAATGGGGGCAGTTCTTTCTCAGAAAGACCCTGAGAGACAGGTCAACTTCACCCAGTGGCCTTTTGGTCACGAAAATTCACAGCACCTGAACTAGATTATTCTGTAACCGACAAAGAGCTTGTGGCCATCAAGGCAGCATTCAAAGCTTGACGACATTATCTCCTAGGAGCCAGACACACCATTACTGTGATTACAGACCACCGAAATGTACAATACCTAAAGACGGCCAAGACCCAGTCCTCTCGTCAGCTTTGATGGGCGTTATTTTTCACAGAATACGATTTCGTGATTACTTACCGACCTGGTTGCCGAAACAGCAAGGCAGATGCTCTGTCCCGCATAGGAATGGAAGAAGCATACTCGAATCCGGATCCTGTACCCATAATCCCAGGGAGTAGGATCCTAGGAATCACTACTTCACTGACCCCGGACGACATCCACAAAGAAATTTCGCATCTCCTCTACTCCGAGGCCTTACAGGATTGGTCGACTAAAAGCAGATATCATTCAGTCACTGACCATTTACCTTATTTCCAAGTGCGTCTCTACTTACCTAGTAAGGAACTTCAGAAACAGGTCATCTCAAATTACCATGAGTCGTTGGTGGAAGGCCACCCTGGAATTGCAAAAACCGAAGTCAAGATCAAGAGACATATTTGGTGGCCAACATGGCATAAAGACATTAAAATTTTGTGTGCTATCATCCAGCATTTGTGCACAAAACAAAGCCCAGAAAAAGAAACCATCGGTTCTTCTACAACCTCTGGATGTTCCACCTACACACTGGCATACATTGTCCCTTGATTTTATCACGGATCCTCCCCCCTATAATGGCTTCAACATCATATTAGTGGTAGTAGACTTGTTTTCCAAAATGGCCCACTTCATTCTGTTAAAAGGTTTGCCCTCAGCTTCAATTCTGGCGAAAGAATTCCTAGAACAAATTGTCCGGATACACGGATTCCCCTGCATCCTAGTTTCAGATCGGGGCAGTCAGTTTATCTTACAGTTTTGGAGAAAATGTTGCCAGTTGGCCCAAATTAACGTAAGGCTTTCGACCAGCCACCATCCTCAAACGGATGGTCAAGCCGAGAGAACCAACCAAACATTGGAGCAATACCTAAGGGGCATGTTACATCAAACTGAAAGCAATTGGAAGAACATTTTATGGATAACTGAATATGCCTACAACAACTCTTTGCACTGCAGCACTGGGCAGAGTCCATTCTATACAATATATGGAATGCACCCACGAACCTCAGAACTCGACCCACCTCAACATTTGGAAATGCCAGCCGTAAGCAGTCTGCACACTACCATTACACAAGCCTTCAAGAAGGCGACGGAACATTTAAAGCAAGCTAAGGAAAGATACAAGAAATCTGCAGATCAACATAGGAGTGAAGCTCCAAGATACCGGATTGGAGATGAGGTTTGGCTAGCCTCAGGGCACATACCACTAAAAGGAACCCACACATTTAATGCGAGGCCACCCCATATTTCACGTTTCTCTTTTGAAACCAGTACAACCAGGAACTCGGATAACGAAACCACCAAAACCCATCTTGGTAGTTGGTGAACCAGAATTTGAGGTGAAAGAAATTCTGGACTCAAAGTTTGTCAAATCGAAACTTTTCTATCTAGTTGACTGGAAAGGCTATGGTCCACAAGAAAGGTTGTGGGAGCCAAGTGACTATGTTCATGCGCCACGTCTAGTAAACCGGTTCCATCGAAACTACCCGACCAAGCCTGGAAGAGCAAGACAAACCACCTTGGGAAGGGCCTGGGGGGGAGTGCTGTCACGGTGCTTGCCCCCAGACATCAGGAGCAGATCAGCCTGCCCAGGGTACTGGCACCCATGTGGACCTTTAATGCACCAAAGGATTGCATAAGTGCTTCCTGGACTCGGTCCTGGCGCCGTTGGCGACAGGCTCATAATGCCCTCTCAAGCAAGGCAGGTTACAAGGATGGAGAATCACGTGCAGAACAGTCTGAGGCAGGTTGAAGGGACTACATTACCTGGGACTACTTTGATAGGGTGTGGTAGGAAGGACTACTTTACCTGGGACTACTTCTTGAAGCTATATAAACCACGCCCTCAGAACAGAACACGCTTCGCGTTATTCTGCACTACTGCAGCGTAACGCTCACCGTGTCTGCTAACTTCAGGCCTGTCTTCAGCCATGTCCATCCAGGTCTTCACGAACTGCCTGTAAGGAAAGGAAGAGAGAGGAGAAAACAGAACAAGACTCTTACCTGACGCTCCATCTCAATCGATCTGGAGTTTCCGCATTTGCCGAGCTGAAAAGGAGGACATCAGGTTAGCCCTGCAGAACAAAGGACCACGTTAAAGACATTGCAACACTGCACAACGCTAATACTCACCAGAAGGCTGCTCCCTCTAGCGATCCCTCGAAGCACCATCACTCGAACGCCGCTCCGGAGCTGCCGCACCTGCCGAACAGAAAAGAAGGCATCAGGTTAGCTGCGCAAAGGGGAAGGGCCTCATTAAAGATATTTAAATCTTACGCATCGCTAATACTCACCTGAAGTTGCTCAGAAGAACAATATTATATGTTAAGACATTATTGCATCACGCTAGCGTGGAAACTCACCTTGCAATTCAGCTCAACATTTCTGGGGAGGAGTTCTGCTTCATTAGATGCACCAAAGAGGAACCTGCAAAGAAGAGACACAGGAGTGAACTCTGGCAACTTGAACTCTAAAGCAATCCATACCATTGGTATAAAGACTTAGCCACTGAGTCATAGTTGTCTGGAACTCTTCAGGATCAGTGAAGCAACTAGATCCTTGAACTGTTACGCACCCCTGCATACAGTCGCAGGATAGAGTGTCCGCCATTCATAACACTAAGACAAATCTTCTTTCGTGTCGGAAGGGCAAACAGAGGGGACACGTGGAGCCATTCAGCATTCCGCTATGTGTGACCATCCAGTTCCGTTCGGCGTCTCTGTGGAGACCAGGTGAGCGTAACACCAGTGCCCCCCCCACGTTTGGAAAGGGATTAATTCAGGTATATCTCTGAACAATTGATAGCTTTGGAATATATTTACTTACATGGGAGATCTCTGTTCTTAGCTCAAGAGGCCAGTTGTATTTCAGACCTTTTTTCAGGAATAGGTAGGCAGCTCACACCTCTGCTCTCTAGTCAAAGCAAGGTCCTTCCATCCAGATTTTAGGCCTCTCTCGCAGTTAGGGCTCCCAGCTTCCAGGCCAAAGTACCCAGCAAGTGTCCCAGGGTCTCACATCTATCTGCTCTACTGGGTGTCAGCCTTCCTTCTGTCAGCCCTCTGTTGTTATCAGTATGCTCTCCTCTCTTTTTTCCTTCTGTCTTCCTCTGTCCTCCTTTAGATTGAAAACAGATATTATATAGTGCTGATGACACATATTATGAATATTCTCACGCCACGGACTGGACATCTTTCTCCCCTTCCCACTAATCCGCCCACAGCCAGCTGATAGGGCAAGGAGTTTAGAGGTCTGTATTATGGAGAATCGGGGAGGAGGAATATGCATCATTTCAAAATGACATGTTTTTACATTCTGTTGTTTACACACAATCTCACTACATGGCATCTACCTTCATTTTTCTGATAACTGCATGAACATATGTATTTTTGAAATCTACATTTTATGGCGATTCAGGGAATGCTAATTTTATTTTGTCACCACCTTCCTGGCAGGACCTATAGTTTTTCATGATTTGCTTCTGAGCTGAAATAGTGAAAAATATGCCACTCCACTGTTCAAATTCATTTTGCATTCTACCAGTTCAAAAACCTTCTGATTCCTCTGAATTATGAGAAAGTCAGGCTCATGGTTGTCTTCCTACCTCAAATTTTATACATCACAGAAAATTAAGAGATACATAGAACTGACAGGCATTATGTGATCTTTAATATGAGTCCTAGATGAGCTTACTGTGATGCACGATTCTCTTTTCATTCAAGAAAAGGGGGCCCAATGTTAAACAATAGCAATGCGGACGCATTGAAGGTTGTAGTTTCATATCCCCAACAAAGCCCCTCATGAGTTTCATTTCTCCCTGGTCACATGACACAGACATCTGCCTGGCACATGTTATTCCACCCTGCCATTAAATGTCTTCAAAGTTCTCTGTTCGAAGCTAATGCACAGTTAATGGGGAGGCCTGATCTTAATGGTCATATCTGCTGGCCATCTTATCTGTACCCTCCACAGTTTTGATCTAATGCTTTATATTTTTTTGACTTTTAAACTGAAAACTAGACCTGCTTTTCCTAGGTCTTGAGGTGAAAGTTTCAGAGGCACAGACCTTTCAGTTCAGTGGGGGAAACACACAAGCTACATACATAATTCTAACAGAATAGCATTTTAAATTGAAAAGATGGGTTCAATATGACACTTTGTATCACATGTGGTCCTGCTGTTTATAACTTCAATACAATATTTAAACAGACATAAGTTCAGTTTTGATATTATTCACCCATAGGCCGCAGTTAACATAGGAAACTATTGTTCACTTCTACAAGTAGGCATTTCTATTTAAATGTCAGTTTATTTGTGGAAAGTAAGTGTCTTTCTCTGTGACAAATGAAATATATCACTTGGCTTCACTTTTTAAATGTAAGGCACAATTCCTCCTTTGTATTTTTGAAATGCACAGCATTTCAATGTATATTTTCCTATGTGTACTGCTCCAGTTTTGAATCTGTCAAAATGTGCCTTTTCCCAGTTTACACAAAGTCAGCATCTGCAGCACCACATGTCTTTTTGGAATCCATTGGACACAGTTAGCAATATTGCAGTTTTGGGACACATTCTCCTTCAGCTGAGTGCCTTTCCATTTTGACAAAGTTGAGGGAGGCCTATTTCTGTTCCTTCACTAGGCCTCATGTTGGAAAAGAAGTATTTTGGACTGGCCTGCATATTCCAATAGGTATCAACATCAACCAGCTTCATTCTTATAACAGGGCCTTCCATGGCCTCTCAAACTTTGTCACTCTGGGGCTGTATTTTCACCCCACAATTAGGGCAGAATCGTGTGACACCAGTAGATGGCATCCCAATATCATCTCCTTCAAATGAATATTGCAGCTCACTTTGTGCAGAAACTTTCCAAGTTCAATTTCAAGGCTCATTTTCGAGACACTGAAAAATCTTTTGGTGTGAGACTTCTGGAAGAAATATTAAAGACTGGAGAGTGAAGTAATTTCATTTATCTTCTGTAAACTCTCCTTCTGTTTTCGAATGTGCATGTCTGTGGCCGGATCTCAGTATGTACAGGAGGTTGTTCTAATATTTTCACATCCCCTCTTTCTGTCCCTCTCTAATGGGAATGGCCTCTTCCTAAAAAAGGACGCCTCTTTCCTCTCCTCGGATAGTAGCCTCCCTCCCAATATTGCTCTAATTTCAAATCAGGCCCAGAAGAGAAATCCAAAAAGGTCATCTATTTCTTTACATGCAAGTATGGTAGGTTACTTGCACCTAGCCTTTTGTTCAAAAGAGTAGCACTTTCTGGTATGTCGGCCACCATACCCAAAGGGGGCAACAAAGGCATAATACTGGAATCCTTTGCAGCCAAAGGGAAACACTGAGATTCAGCCCCAATGAAGGCAACAGAGCAAATGGTTAAGACACCGGTACTGGTGGAGTCCCATGAGGATAAGATCCTTGCCACGATTGCAGCGTCGAGGTCCTCCTTGGAGGGTAAGATCGAGGACGTCAAAGTGGATGTGCACCTCTTGAGGAAAGATGTCCGGTCTTTGTCGCAAAGGGTTAGAGCTACGGAATCGGTGCTCCAAGAAACCGTGACAGCCACCACTGACCTGGAATTGAGAGTAAAGGCCCTGGAGATTAAAAATGCTGACCTGGAGATGTGCACGGAGGATGCTGAAGGGAGGTCGTGCAGAAATAACACCTGATTGCTGGATCTGCTGGAAAGGGCTAAGGGGTCAGACCCCACCTCCTATATTGAACATTTGATACTGCAGGATGTAGGCCCTGGCCAATTATCCCAGGAATTCACAATTGGGAGGACTCACTGCTCGCTGCAGAAAAGACTGCCACCGGGAGCCAATCCTCAGGCCATAATTCAGATGGTCCTTCATTTCAGGGACAGAGGTGATTCTGCAATTCTCCAGGGAGAGAGTCAGTATGCAACGGGGCAACTCGAGGGTTGCAATTTTCCCAGACTACACACCACAGGTCCAGAGGGAAAAAAACATGTTTGTCCCTACAAAGGAGAGGCTCTGCATGCAGGGTCTTAAGTATGTGCTTGTCTACCCTGCCAAGTTCAAGGTGCTAAATAAAGGGAAGGCACTCTTCTTTGAAACTCCAGAGGCTGCTAACTTATGGATGGATCCCAGTGGCATGACTGATAAGGCCTCATAAATTGGCTGAGACAGACAAATTGCAATGGGTTGTGCAGTTTTTTATAGAACACAATTTGTATCTGCAACATCTCTGCTGCCTGGGGAGGTGCTTTGTAGTGGGAGCATAATACTGCTGACCAGTGCGCAGTACGTCTGTCATCCCCAGAGCGTTAGAAGTAGTTGGTGCTGGGTTTATGCTGGCACCGTTTGCCAATTCCCAAACGGCGAGGTTTGCCTAGTGGGGATGGGTGTGCCCAAACAGCTTGATGCTGTTGAGCATTGTTTCACCTTTGTTAGGGGTGCTTATTTCCTATTTCAAAATAGTTGGTTGTTCTTTGGTGTGAATGTTGGCATCTTAGGCACTGAAATGTGGCGGGAGGCTGGGCGGGAAGTGGCTGATGGTGGGGCGCTAGATGTAGGGCCTGTACATATGCATTTGGGGCCTGGGAGCAGGAGGTTGACTGCTTTGGGAGAGGGAGGTGCATGATTGGCTAAGAGGAGCCCTGGGCTGTTGGCGGGGGTGTTCATGTGCTATCTAGATGGCATTGATTAGGATAATGACATCAGGGGGATGGGCTCCTATCTGCGCAGGAATCGCGTGCCAGCATACTTGGCAGGAAAAAAAGTATTGATTGCTTTATTGCAAGAAACAAATTTGTTCCCTGCTGAACAAGAAAAGGTTGTTGCCAGATTGGGGGACAGGGGGATATGGATCCACATGCTTGAAGTTTGCCTGGGGGGTTATGGTGTGGGTAGATGCCGCAGTTCCCTTTTGGCACCTGGATGTAGAGGCGGATAAAGAGGGCAGATACGTGTTTGTGCATGGATATGTGGACTATCAGGAGGTATGCATAGTGAACTCCTATTGCCCCAATAATACAAAACCTGCCTGCCTTCGCCCTTTGGGCTGCAAAATTGGCCCGCATGAGGGATGCTTTGTTCCCTTGGGCTGGGATTTCAACTCGGTTAGGGACCCTGCCCTGGATAGATCAGATTCCATGCGGACCAGGTCATTGCCGGCCTCAGAGGCCCTTAATGCTGCGCTGACTGATTTATCGCTGTTAGACATTTGGAGGGGACAGAATTCAAATAGGCGGGGAAACTCATATTACTCAGCCCCTCATAGACTTTATACCTGTTCGTGGGGGCTAAACACGTGGCTGAATATATGGGGCACACTATCTCAGATCACTGTCCACTAATGTTACGTTGGGATATTCGCAGACCCAGACTGCCAGTCCCGACATGGCGCATGGCGACAGAGATACTGCACGATGACCTGTTTAGAGGCCAATTAGATTTTATTACTGCCTTCTTAACGACCAATGTGGGCAGTGTAGATAGTTGGGGGAACAGTATGGGAGGCTCTGAAGGTGGTGACCAGGGGAGAGGTTGTCGGAGCTGGGGGGGCTAGGAAAACACTGCAGGAAGACTTGTGAGCCTTAGAAGACCGGATCCAAATTTTAGAATCGAATGGTGTTGCGGATCCCTCGACTGAATCGGAGCATCATCTACTGCTTACCCAATGTGTAGAAGCATGGGACGGGCTCCGCAATTTCGATCACACGGTACACACGGCACAAATGCATGATGAGGGGAACACATCTCGCAGGCTGCTGGCGTGGCTGTGCAAGGCGGAACAACGCCGGCAAGCAACCCCACGAGTAATTGCACTAAAACACAATGAATGTAGCATCCCTTGGAGGTCTCAAGGGGAGATAAATGACACCTTTAGTGCGTACTATAGTGAATTGCATAGGCATGAGACGTTAGTTGACTCTGACGAGCCACACTTGGTGTTTGCCCAAATTTGGTTACTGCTGAGCAGGCAGCTATGGTAGAACTGCCCCGAACAGAAGAGTAACTGGGTGGGGTGATTGTGTCCCTGTCTACCGGGAAGGCACCGGGGGGTGACAGACTACCCGCAGAAATTCTTCAAAGCATTCGGTCCCACTCTCACTCCTGTCTTACTGAAAGTATACAAAGAAGCATGTAAGCGGCATCTGCTTCCATGCATTATGCAGGAAACATCAATAGTCCCTATACCAAAACCTGGGAAACCGGCAGAGCTGTGTGAATCGTACAGGCCTTTGGCAATGTTTAATTAGGATGTCAAAATATGAACTGCATTGCTAGCCGGGAGACTCCGGAAAGTAATTGGTGCCCTAATTCATAAGGACCAGACAGGATTTGTTCCCAGGCCGAGCACCTCTATGAATTTCTGCTGCCTGCAACACATAATAGACCAGACTAATTCTTGGGACGAGCCTACGTAGTGGCATCCTTGGACGCAATTAAAGCATTTTATTCTGTCTATTAGGTATGGATGTATGCTGCGTTGCAGGGTTTTGGCATTGGTGAAGGCTTTATTAGATGGGTTAAGCTGCTATACACACAACTGGTGGCCAGGATGAAGATGGGGAGGATAGGGGTGTCTGGTCATCTTATTTCTCTTAATGCGGACGACATGCTGCATTTGTGTGAACTGGAACATAAGCTGCCCATCATCCTGGAGGTTCTGGATGATTTTGCTAGAGGGTCTGGGATTTATTTGAACAGACAGAAATCGTGCCTAGCTGGAATGCCACTGTATGACACACGTGACCTGCCAGACTTGGGGCTGCAGTGGGAGATCTGCACGTTTAAATACCTGGGAATACACATAGCGCATACACCAGAGGAAATGCATTCTAGGAAAACAGTTAAGTGGTGAACGGGGTGAGACATTCCATGAAATTCTGGGATAAACTGCCACTTTCTCTTATGGGCCGGATAGGACTAGTGAAAATGATATTACTTTGCCTTCTCTACTCCTTTGCAATGTGAACTAATATATTGCTGCAGGGTTTTTTTGTCGGCTAGACACTATAATCAGAGGATTCCTTTGGGGCCAGGGCAGACAGAAAACCGCATTTAACACTCTGTGCATGGCTTACAAGGATGGGGCGGGAGGTGCAACTTCCACGACTGGAGCTTTATTACCTTGGAGTGCACCTTCAGTATGTGGCAGGCTGGCTATCAGTTGATCCTACTCTGGAATCTTATCTGCTGCAGGATATGCTGCGCCCAGTGGTGCTGAAGGACGCCCTGTGGGCCCTAGACTGTTCTGTTGTTCAAATGATGCTGTTGGTTAAGCTTGTGCGACAGGTATGTGAAAGAGTGGTGAAGGTACTGAAATTATGGAACCCATACTCGCTGCACGTTCCAATGACGGCATATGCATGTTCGGAGCTCAGTGAGCTGGCGGTGGTGAGTCGATGGGAAGAACTCAGGGAGTTGACGCAGACTGAGGGTCTCCCCAAGGGCCACCCCAAGGGCCACTCGATACCTGAAGCTTTCTGGCCGGGAGAACCGGAATCCACAGCACTACTAACGTTGCTGTATGAGTTGGAAGATGGCTGGCATCCAGTTTCTCGTGTGTACGGGTGTTTGCGGAGTGCGGTCAGTGTGCAGAATATGCAATTTAAAGCATTGTGAGGGGCAGATTTGGGGCAGGAGTTGAGTGAAACTGAATGGGATGCTGCATTGTTTTTTGTCAAGAAGGTATCACGTAATGCTAGGTTCCGCCTCCTACAACTTAATGCACTTCATAGAACGTACAAAAACCCAGTTGAGTGGCTAGATTTGACCCTACTGTGCCACCTATTTGTCCATAGTGTGGTATGGATGGTGCGGATATGATTCATGTGTTTTGGAACTGTACGCGGGTATATGCTTTATAGCACCAGATAAATATAGTGTGTGTTAATGCAGGGATCACACGCTACCACTGGGATCTGGCTGAATGTTTGCTGGGTGCTTTCCCCATACCAGAAAAGTAGAGGCATGTGATTACATTTATGGATTTAGCATGTGTTTTAGCTAAACAACGAATAGCAATGGCCTGGGAGCAGAAGAGAGGGACACAATATTGTCTATGGTACAAAGATTCTGCAATATGGAGCGCGGCAGAGACCACTGCATGGTATAGGGCTATAAACGTTGCTATTCGGGAGCCCACAGAGAATGTTGAGGCGTGGAATGTACTTATGGTGATGTTCCACCTGTCAGACGACAAACCTCCTTGATCACTTGATTGGCATTCTTCCTCTTGATTATATACCTCAATGGGCTTATGCAAATGTGTGTAACCTCAGCTAGGCCACATGTCCCTTCCGGATCTAACTGGCTCCACTATGGAGGCGGCCACTAGGGTAATGCACATTACAGGCGTGACTGTCCCCTACCTGACCACTGGATAAAATAAATCCAAGATGCCTTGTTTTTCATTCTTTTTTAGATTTTTGTTTTTCTGTTCACTGTTGTAATTTGGTTATTTGCTATGCAGTTATAGCATTTCTGTTTTGTCGACCTTGTGATCCTAACTGTGAACTATGTATTGAGCATATATGAATAAACAGATCTGAAAATAAATAAATAAGGGTTTCATTCACTTTCTATTGGCCTTGAAAAAGTATGATATGGGGACACACTAGTTAGTGTTTTATTTATTCTCATTTGCAAGGGCAATATTGGCTTTGTCTCCTGTCCTCCCTCCCTGCAATAAAGTGCTTCATCCACCTCCAAAGAAGGAGAATGCCAACCTGTTGATGCAGCCACAAAAACGGTAACGGGGAGAGGGAGATACCCGGGACAGAGACGTGTATAACAATTGGGATAATACTGATCGTCCCAGTCATAAAAGCAAATATAGCAATTGGATTAATCATACTCGTCCCAGTAACAAAGTTAAGAGTAAGAAGAGTGAGCATCGGTACTGGGCTTAACCTACTCATCCCAGTGAGAAGCCAAGTAGTAAAGAGAGTGAGAATCAATACTGTGCTCATCCCAGTATATTGCAAAGTACTAAAGAAAAGGTTGTTTACAATCCTCAAGATATACGGTGGGTGTCAGAGGGAGAGAGAGAGAGAGAGAGAGAGAGAGACTTTCATCTTCACTTGAGAAGGATAGAGTGGAAGAATATACAGGTGCCCGAGCATCTATACAGAGGGACTTGAGAAACCAAGCGAGAGCAACCCAAATGGCGTGGGGGAGCTCCCTCCATGAACTGAATGAATTGGTACAAGAGATAGCTAAGAGCTATCTGCAGATTCTATATTAATTGAGACCTGCTGGAAAAGCATCTCAAGAGACGAGAGTCATTCTCATGGACTTTAGTTGTTTAGAACTAGTGGTAGGGTCAGGACAGATTAGGTTTGGATGGAGGACAGACTTTTATTTCAGACTTCCCACCTGATGACAAGCACCCTAGTTAGTTGTGTTAGGTAGGGAAACCCATAGCTTAGGGAAAGTGAGGGGATTTTCTTATTTAAATAGATCTTTCTTTAGAATGGTAACTTCTAGTCTGTCTCCTCCTTCTGACCCTCCACAGAACCCTTGATCCCAAGCACTATGATTTCAAGCAGGCCATCTTGTGCAAAGGGGTGGTGGAAGGGAGTTTAAGGGGAGTACTGTGACAGGGTCAGAAGAAGAATGCAGCCACTTTTAGGTAAGGGTTATTATATCAAAGTCAAAGGCCTAGCTATCCCTATAACTATGGGGTGTTCCCTACCTAATGAATAACTAAGGTGCCTGTCAGCCGTCTTTTCTTCAATGTGCAAAAAGAAATCTGTCCACCGTCCAAAAATATTACTATCTGACCATATCACTTATCATACCAAAATAATGGCAGGAGAATGACTGTCTTCTCTTGCGTCATGCTTCTAGCACATGTTTCTTGGTATATATTCTCTTCTTTGTCTACTCTGTATATCAGTTGAGATAGTTCCTTTCTCACAGTAGATAATTTGTATTCCACTTTAGGCAAGTCTTTGCTTTGTTCAACTTGTTTGGTTATGTAGTCTGCGTGGGCCTTTAACTTCTGATATTATCTTTCTTATTTCAGTCTCTTTTACTTTGGGTGTCTCGCATAGTTTCCTATCTTTCCAAGATAGAAATATATTCCGTGGTTCACCGCCTCCTTTGAGGATTTCTTTATCTCTATCTTTTATTCAAGGTATTCTCACTCATTAAGGTTGAACTTGGGCTTCTCTCACTTTCATGCCACTCCCTTTATTTTATTTTATTTATAGATTTCAAACGCGCCGGAACCTGTAGGTACACAAGTAGACAACAAGAGAAGGGTCTTGGGTGATCGTCTGAAAGCTCTGATGTTGGTTTCCTGTCATAGGGGTAAAGGAAAAGTGTTCCAAGGTTTACCTGCACATACTCCAAATGATTTGCCCAAGCCTCTGGTCGTTTTGAATGGTGGTCAGTTTACCTGCATCAGATTGGATGAGCATAGTGATCTAATTGGCTCATAGTGGTTCACTAGGGATTTCATATATGTGGATGTCTTCCCATGTAGACATTTATGTACCATAGTGGCTGCTTTACATAGTAGTGGGGCCTTTACAGGGAGTCAATGCAATGCCTGTCTGGAAAGTGAGACATGTTTCCTTCTTGGAATCTTTTTGATGATGTGAACAGCATCGTTCTGGACGGTCTGGAGTCTCTACGCTCTTTTGGTCAGCGCAAACAAGAAGGGCATTGCAGTAGTCGAAACCTCTTTGGGAACATTATTCTCTCTTTCCTTGTATTAAGAGTTCACTTTTAGTAAACCTATTGTATTTCTACTTTCATCTCCTCCAGGGAACAGTCGTGTTTATTTCCCCAAACTAGCAGAGTCCACATGTAACAATGATAATACGCTTGTATTCAGCCCTCCTTCATTGAACGTTATGGGTTTTTGTGATTATTTTATCACAGTTCTAATATAGTAACTCTTCTTTCTTATTCATACTGAGACGAGTTATTAGATCTATATTATACTCTTTGTTATTCTTCCTGAGCCTCCCCAGCCCCCCGTTACCATACTTCTTATTAGTAAACGGTCCTGGGACTCCTACGGGTCTGGCGTCGGCTCGATTACTTTGCTGTACTTGCAAGCCAGCTTCCTCTGCGTCCCTCGCCTGTGGTCTTTGTACGTCTTTGGGTTTCCACATTATCTCACCAGGCAGCTGAATCCCTGGTAGCGGCTTCCCTCTGATGATCTCGGCACTGTAGCGCAGTTCAGCTACCCATCCTGATTCTCTCAGAGTTACGCCACCACCAATTCTTCTCTTCTCAGGCTCTCTGGGACGCTGCCTATTCAGCGTTCATTCGCTTGCTGTTTGGGATTTGCAGGTTCAAAATCCCACGATGGCTCTGCCTTTTTCCAGGCTCACGTCAGCAGCTAACCTCCCCTATGTGGAGACATACTGCGCTCTCTCTGTTCTCGTTCTCTTTATGGCAAGTGTTCACGCTTCTCAGTATATTGGTTTGTTTTCCTTAAAGAGACATTTTCTCTTTCTCCTGAAGAATAGCATCCCTCAGCCTCTTCTTCGGCACAATCTTTATACTTAATAGAATTTGGTAGTCCCATGTATGCCATTATATTTACTGACAAATTGAGTTCCTCACAGGAACCAGAGTCCTTGTCCCCAAAGGGGGAGTCTCTCCCGGTGAGATCCCACTTGCCTCGACCCCTAGGGAGGGTGTTGTGTAGTAGGCTCATCTCCCTTGCCTCACAGGGGGGCTCCCCCTTGGGGAGAAGAGAAAAATTCCCTAGATTTGTCACAGTACTGATATTACAGAAGCTTCTGCTGTCACCTGTCCAGCAACAGGTGTGCAGGATGGGATTTGGAATTCAAGTAGGACATTCCTCTATAGAACCCAGTGGGGGTCATTACGACCCAGGTGCTAATTGCGCCAACTTTACCACCATAGTGTAAACTACGTTTACACCATGGTGGATGGCGGATTTACCGCCCCATTCCAAGGTGAGTGGGGCGGTAAATCCCCATTTCCCATTTTCCCTTCCCCATTCCCATTTTTTCCCCATAGGGCATAATGGGAGTGGGGAAGGCGCTAATTACGCCACAGTAAATTACGGTGGCGTAATTAGCATCATGGCAGGTTAGCGCCATGGATTTTAACGGCTGCTAAGAGCAGCCGTTAAAATCAGAATAGGCGTTAAGGGTTAACAACAGCGTTAACCCTTAACGCCTGGGTCGTAATGAGGCCCAGTAAAAATTACCTGGCCCATACACAAAGAATGAATATGTTTAATTATGGGCAGAGAGGGATAGCTGCACATAAGCAATTGCAATGGGCAAATTAAAGGAAAGCATCAGTCATGTACAGCCATTATTATTTTTTGTACACTAGTCATCTGGTTACGACCACATAGTCATGCAATCCACATATTTTGGGCCTTTGATAAATGGCTGAAATCTTTAAAAAAAGAGCATCAGTGATGAACCTAACACTGGTGTACAGCAGTGAGGATAAAAGTATTGGATTTACATTTTAGAGTGCTGCTAGTACCTTGGTTCAATTAACCACAAGGCTTAACAATCACTAAAAGTTAATTTTAAAAAGTCAAAGATGGAAAGCTATAGCCAGGAGACCCTCCTTACAAATACTGCAGATTATTTAAGGAATCTGTGTAGGCAGAAAGGTCTCCCTGTCAAAGACAAGAAATCAGAAATGATTGAAAGATTGTTAGAAAAACAAAGTCTGGAGAATGGGTCTGTAGTGCCTACTCCTCTAGCAAATGTAGCACATATTGAGGATGATAATGTTGATGATTTTATTGTTGGAGCAGATGAGGAAGAGGAGGCTGACAATATAACCACCTCTGGCCCTCTGCCTGCTCAAAGGCCTCAAGCCTTGTCTACTAGACCATTGACAGGTCCCACATTAAGTACTGAATTTATCTCACTAGAAACAATGAGGCTTGAACGTGAATTCAAAAGAATTAGTGCCGAAACTGAATACAAACAACAAGAACTAAGGCTGAAAGAAATGGAGCTCAATCATGACTAGAGATGAAGAAATTGTCTTTGGAAAATGCTTCTCTCCCCGGATCCTCTAGATCTTCCAGTCCAAAGAGACCGCTGATGCCTAAAGAGATTGTGGGTATGTATGTACCTAAGCTGGATGTGTTAGATTGGTTAGCTATGTTTGAGTACAATCATGGGCTCCAGGAAATCACAGGGAATGAGTTTATCCTCTGGTTATTCTCTAGGCTCCCCCCTGTTGCATATGATGTGGTAATGGAGTTGGGGGAGGTGGATAGGATGGATTATGAAAGTGTGAAGCTAGCTTTGATAGCTAGATTTGGGAAGACCCCTTGCCAGTACCTTAAGAGGTTTAGGACCCTCAAAAAGCATGATGTTACCCCTTAGGCTACCTGAGTGAGTGATTGTTTGCAAAACTTAGAGGGATGGATTAAGGGTTACAGAGTGAACACTTATGAAGGAATTAAAAATCTTGTCATGTTGGAGTCTATCTATGATGCCTGCTCTCTTGAGCTCAGACAGCACTTGGCTGATTCTAAGGAAATAGATTCCAAGAAACTAGCTAAGGCTGCTGACTTCTGGGTTGCCAACAGGGCTACTCACAAGGATTCTGGGGTCACTCAGAAAAAGGATGAGGGAAAGCAACCTAAGAAAGACAATAAAGAGAATTCAAATAATTCCAATTCAAAAGAGAGCCACAAACAAAAGACTAAGGGTAAGCCACAAGGGAAACCAAATCAGGCTAGTATACCTTCTGGTCCCAGACCAGAAGGAGGTCAGAGCAAGCCACCATTCATAAAGACATTTGGAAAATGTTATGTTTGTGGTTCAACTGACCATGTGAAAGGGGATCCCAGATTTAAGGGTAAACATTCAGGGGTCCACACTGTCTCCTTAACCTTCGCTCCAGAGGAGAAAGTACAACTGGTCAGTGAAAACTTTCAACTACTGGCTGAAGACCCCATCCTAGTCTCAGCTAGTGTCTCTTTAGTATCCTTGAGGTTGTGGGAACAACAGAATTTAGATGTATATAATTCTATCCCAAATAATATTAAAGAGTATTATAAAGACAGTGTCCTTCTGAATGGTCAGGAGACCCCTGCCATTAGCGACACTGGAGCCAGAATAACTGTGGTGGATGAATCTTTTTTCAAGGTGGAAGATGTTGCTAAGGCACCCAAACGCCTCACCAAGTTAGCTGGAAGGGCCTGTGCAGATGCTTCCCCAGTTACCAGCTCTCATCCAGTGCAATGACATGACTGTCAGGATACCTGTTAGTTTACAATCTGAAGTACCTGGAAGGTTGCTGTTGGGCAATGATCTTAAAGATCTAGGAGTAATGTCAAGTACTCCCAGACCTCCTAGTAAAAGATTACAGGAGCTCACCAGGCCTGCAAGGGAGAGGACCCTGAGAAGCTCTCCTGAGGAGATGATAGAAAAAGAAATCACTCCTACTCCACTGGAGTTACTAACTGCAATTTCTAAGCAACCAGAAGCAAAGGGGAAACCCAAGACTTCTAAGAAGAATCAAGCAGCAAGCACTCCAGTGCTTCCAACCAGGAAATCTCCTAGGTTGTCCAAAATCACACCTGTGATTCCTCCTCCAGCTGAGGCTGAGAGTGAGGTACAACCCTGTGTGGTTGAACTAGAGCCTGAGGATTCAGACCTAGTAGAAGGCCAGGATCTTATTGGACATCTGGACCCTTTGGACCATCCTGAGCTGCAGTCTTTACTGGCAGAAGGTGGCCCCAACAGGGCAGACTTCAGTAAGAGACAAAGAGAATGTCCAACTCTGGAAGGTCTTCACCACCAGGCAGCTTCTCAGCTTGAAGGGCAAGAGCATGGGAAGTATAGGTTGCACTGGGAAGATGGCCTCTTCTACAGTGAACCAACTAAGTCTACCCCTGGAGACTACAAAAGACTTGTAGTGCCCCAAGAGAAAAGACTCCAATTCTTGCAACTAGCCCAGGAGATACCTTTGGCTGGTCCCTTGAGTTTCAAGAAGACCAAGGAAAGGCTCTCTCTCTACTTTTATTGGCCTAAAATGGGGGCTGAGGTAGATAAGTATTGCAAGAGTTGCCACACCTGCCAAACATCTAGTAAGAGTGTCTCCAAGAACGTGGAACCTTTAGTGCCTCTCCCTGTGGTGGGAGTACCATTTGAGAGGGTGGGAATCTACATTGTCAGGCCTCTTGACCCTCCAACCTCTTCAGGCAGCAGGTTTATACTTGTTGTAGTAGACCATGCTACTAGGTACCCTGAAGCAATTCCTATGAGGACTGTTACAGCTCAGGCTGTAGCTAAGGCCTTCCTTGGTATTTTTACCAGGGTTGGGCTTCCTAAGGAGGTAATATCCGACAGGGGGTCAGATTTTATGTCCCACTACATGAAGGCCATGTGGAAAAACTGTGGAGTTACCTACAAGTTCTCAACAGCATACCACCCTCAGACAAATGGGTTGGTAGAAAGGTTCAACAGAACCATGATAGAAGCATGATAGGAGCTTTAGAAGACCCCATTAAAAGAAAGTGGGGTCTTCTACTGCCATGCCTTCTCTTTGCATACAGAGAAGTCCCTCAGGAGAGAGAGGGTTACAGTCCCTTTGAACTTCTCTATGGCCATCCAGTCAGAAGTCCATTGGCCCTGATTAAGGAGGGGTTGGAGAGTGCTCCTTCCCCCAAGCCAGTCAGAGTGACTGACTATGTGATAGGACTCCGGAGGAGAATGTCACACATGATGGCTGAGGCAAGTGATAACTTGAAAGCAGGTCAGGCTCTGGTTAAGCATTGGGATGACCAGAGGGCCAACATGGTTGAGTTCGCTCAAGACCAGCTAGTTCTTGTTATGGTGCCAACAAGGCAGAGGGCCTTGCAGGAAAAGTGGAAAGGACCCTTCAAGATTGTGGGAAAACTTGGAGAGGTGAACTATCTGGTGGACTTAGGCAATTCTAAGGAGGCTCCTAGAGTCTTTCACACCAACCGTCTAAAAGCTTATGTCTCGAGACCAGAACTGGGAGCTTTGCTTCTAGCTTCAGCTCAAGAGGAGGAGGAGAGTGAACCTCTGCCTGACCTTCTCAGAGGCGAACCTTTAGATGAGAAAATTGAAGGAGTTAACCTCTCTTCTAATCGGACTTCTGAACAGCAGGAGGAGTGCAAAGTTTTGTTGAATCAATTTGCCCCCTTGTTTTCACTTTCACCAGGCTTGACCCCTTGGGGCCAGCATAACATCAACACTGGTGACTGTTTACCTGTCAAAAGCAGGGGTTACAGAATGTCAGAAAATGTAAGAACCCACATCATAGGAGAGGTCAACAAGATGCTTGATCTCGGGGTAATAGAACCCTCTACTAGTCCATGGTCTAGCCCAGTTGTGTTAGTACCAGGATCCAACGAGTTGAGATTCTGTGTGGACTATAGAGCTCTAAATGCAGTCACAAAGACTGATGCCCATCCTTTTCCAAGGACAGATGAGCTGGTGGATAGACGTGGTTCAGCCAAGTTCCTCAGCACATTTGATCTCACGTCAGGCTATTGACAAATAGCCCTGACAGACCATGCCAAGGAGAAAACTGTATTCTCCACCCCAGTTGGCTTATACCAGTTTAAGGTTATACCTTTTGGATTAAAGAATGCACATTCTACATTCCAAAGGATGCTTAATCAGGTTCTGAATGGGATGGAGGACTTCTGAATGCATACTTGGATAACATTACAGTGTTCAGCCCTACTTGGAAAGAACATGTTGACCACCTAGGATATGTTTTGCAGGCTCTTGAGCAGGCCCAACTGACCATAAAGGCAAGCAAATGTCAAATTGGTCAGAGTAAAGTGGTCTACCTTGGTCATGAGGTAGGAGGTGGTGAAATAAGGCCTTTGCCCAGCAAAATAGAAGTTGTGCAAAATTGGGCAACCCCTTCTACTCAAACCCAGGTGAGAGCCTTCTTAGGCCTCACTGGGTATTACAGGAATTTCATTGAGAACTATGGGTCCATAGCTTCTCCACTGAATGTAATCTCTCCAAAATTCCCAAAAAAGGTCAAATGGAATGAGGAGTGCAATCAGGCATTTGAAAGCCTGAAAAGAGCCCTTTGTCAAGCTCCAGTGTTAAGAGCTCCTGACTACCACCAACCCTTCATTGTGCAAACAGATGCTTCCAATACAGGTATAGGTGCAGTCCTTAGTCAGCTGGATGGGAAAGGTAGGGAGCACCCTATTTGCTTCATCAGTAGGAAACTGAAGGAACCTGAGACAAGGTGGGCAACTATTGAGAGAGAATGTTTTGCCATTGTGTGGTCTCTGAAGACGTTTAGACCATACTTGTATGGTTCTACATTCATTATTCAGACTGACCACCAACCCTTGAGATGGTTGATGCAAATGAAAGGGGAGAACCCAAAACTGTTAATATGGTCAATCTGCCTCCAAGGATTTGATTTTACCATTGAGCAAAGGTCAGGATGTCACCTCCAAAATGCTGATGGTCTATCTAGGAAGTTTTTAACCAACTATAAGCAAGAGACTCATCCAGGAGTGGATTAGATCCTCCTGTCCCTTAGTCTGGGGGTGGGGGCGAGTGTTAGGGAGAATTCTCTTCTAGGGCTAACTTCCATTACCTATAGAGTCCCCCAGCAGCTTTTCTGGCTTTGAGGGGTTGCTTTTTTTTCTCTCCTGCTAAGAGTGAGACTCTTTTCTCACTCTTAGACATGTTGCTGATGTGTGTTTTAGGCTATTGCTGTGCTTATGGTCTATGGGGTTTTTCTCACCCTCATAGGTATCATCTTTTTACATGTGTATTACACAGCACCCTCAGTGCAGTAACACAGGGGTGTCATAGTGACCCCCAAACAGACTCCATACTCTGGGACTGACTACTGTCTCCCAGGGCCTGTAAAGTCCCCATTGACTTTACTAGTCAATACTTATGATCAAAACCAGTACAACCCATCTTACTATGGAAGTACTGGCAAGGGTTAATAGTTTTTCCCTGGTGTTCATTTTCGAGAGGGTACCGTGCAGTCCCTCTCTCCAATGTTTCTGGCTGGTTGCAGTGGTTACTACCGGAAATATTTGACCGCAAATATTTCCCTATGGGATTTTCCCATTGTTCGAGGCTACCACTTTTACTGACAGCCTCTAACAAACCCCAGGTTTTGTTAATATTTCTTTCTCGTGTCTTTCTCTGAAATCCTAACCCGGCTCGGGGATCCTTTGTTCGTCCTTTTGGCGGGCTTCTGCACAGAAGCCCTCCTCTCGGCGCCACTGAGTCTGGGGTAGACAGGATGCGTGGGAGGGGGAATAGGCACCCTGGACAGGGTTACCTAGGCAACCCAAGTCACACTCTGCCCTGATAGGCTGGGGTGTTATTGTGAGTGACAGCTAGGCTGTATTAATGGGGATACTTCTGCATAAAAGCAGGGCTCTGAGGACAAGACGTCGCCACTGGAACTAAGAAACCCGAAGAGGAGAGAAGCTGAAGACATCTGCAATGACTGAACCACCGGTGAAGCCCTGCTGCAGATCCTCACCAATTTTCTCCAACGACTTGAGAAGATCTTCACCTGCAAGAGTCTTCTTCCCTTGAGTTGGTGGAGCCAACCGGTTCGCCAGTCACCTTCCAGGACTTGCCTTGGTTGAATCGCCAGTGCCAAGCACTCGGAGACTGGATAGCCAGGCATCCGTCCACCACGACCGCGATTTAAAGGAGCGTACCTTTTATTTCATTTGGGCATCACTGCGGCTGGCTTCATCCCTGGGCAGTGCAGTAACTCGAACCTTCCTCCACGACGAGAGCCCCTCTTCCTCTGCTGGACCTCCCGGACTGCAGGAACTGCCAGGAACTATCACCACCGCAGGAGCTTCTTCTACCTTTAAGGTACATTGTTCCGCCAGGCCGCCCGTTTTGCTGGGTACTGTTAAAGGTGTTTTAAATCCTTTACTTAACTTCTGGGTTGGCCGCCCCTATTGTCTAACATTGTCTTTTTACCTTCTGCAACCGTCCTTTCAAATCGTTAAACAAAGGGCCTCATTATAACTCGGGCGGTCCGGAAATAAAGGTGGCGGTAAACCCGCTGCCACCGTTGTTTCCGGACCGCCTGATCCCGACTCCTGCAGGCAGGAGGTGATGTTCCCGCCAGGTCTGACCTGGTGGGTTTAACACCGCCCGCCTGCAGGCGGACGAGGAAACACCGGCAGCATTACGAGATGCTGCTGGTGTTTCCATGATCCCCATTCCCATCGAGTCCCATAGGACTCGATGGGAATGGGGATTAACACCATTCCGCCTACGTGATTCCCAGAAAACCGGGGTTGTAATGCCCCGGTAATTCCGGGAATCACGGAGGCGGATTGGTAATACGAGTCCGGCGGTAACCAGGCGGTTTTACCGCCGCTGTTACCGCCGGACTCGTAATGAGGCCTAAAGACTTGACTGAAGCTACTAGAACAGTTTGATCCTGGGCACATTGCCTGCACATGTTACGTTCACCTGGTATCCACGGGGATGCCACCCAGCCCTGGTTGGATGATTTGCCCTCTCGAACCCTCTCCCGGTGCCTTGGTAAGGCCTCTGGTTAAAGATGGGTCTGCAACATAGGAGAGCTGGATTCAATACCAGATTGTCTTTATGTTTTCCCACCTCCCTTGGCCTCAACTCCTTCCTCCCCCTTGGGCCTTCTCCTCACCTTAATATTGTAAAAGGTGGATTCTCTGTCCTGCTCCTCGTGGCAGGGGCGCGTTGATGTGGGGGGTGAGCAGCGGCCAAGTTACTTCAGTGGTGTAAGCCCCCTGTGGGAATCCAGTCCTGCTGCGACTCCGTAGGTTTGCTGCTTTACAGTCTTTATATGCAGTTCTTATGTTCTTCTCAGTTCGAATAATAATGTCTTGCTTCTTTCCTTTTAGGTATGGAAAGGTATTTTGGTGTTGTCATGCATTTTGAAGATGAGCATGGGCCGGTAGGCGAAAGCGCAGTGTGCGCGATGCTGTCCGGTGAGTAATGAGCGGCGCTGTTTCACCTCTTATATTGCTAACCTTTGTCTTTCCACTCCTTGCAGGTCTCGATGTTCCTCGCCGAGCGTTGTGATGTTCCAGCAATGATACTGACCAGGAGATGACTACCCAGGTAAGAATTGTGTGGCTTTCTTCATTCGGGAGGAAACGTGAGTAAACGCTTATTAATGCTGTCTTTCTTCCTCCTCTTTCCAGGTTATGGTATTCCAGGATGCATGCGGTGTCGGATGATGGAGTTCGTACCTTCAGGTGAGTGGAACTGAAGTCGGCGATGGATTGAAGACAGGATACTATTCCAGGTAAGTTTCGTAGTATTCTTTCTCTCTCTGCAGGTCCTTGGTTTCAGGTAAGCTGGCAACAAAGAACTGGACTGGGTGAGCGTTACGCTGCCCACAGCAGAATAACACGAATCTGCTGTTTGGGTGTGGTTTAAATAGTCTCAGGTAAAGTAGTCCAGGTAAAATAGTCCCACGCCTGCCACACCCAAAGTAGTCCAGGTAAAGTAGTCCCAAGCCTGCCACACCCAAAACACTAGACCGCATAGCTCAGTTCCTTGTAACTGAGCAATGTGTGTGCCTCCATGTTGGCTGAACCCCCAACGTAAATAGTCCCAAGTAAACAGTCCCATTCTAATGTTGGTCTTCATGAGGGTCATGCGCCTGGTGCCAAAGGCGCCAGGACTGACTTCAAGAGAGCCTTGGATAAGGTTTTAAGGCCTTTGACTTGGCCCTAACTGGAAGGCTGACTTGCCAGTGAGAGCCAGGGTTAAGGGTCATGACAGCACTCTCCCCCAAGGTCCCTCTCACGGTGGCACTTCTGCCTGGTCCTGGTTTGGCTGGGTAATTCTGATGGAACCTTTTAATTAAGCGAGGTGCATGGATGTATTCAATAGGTTCCCATGATCTGTCTTGAGAGCCATATCCCTTCCAATCAACTAAGTAGTATAGTTTGAATTTGGTGTATTTTGAGTCTAGGATATCCTTTACTTCAAACTCTGGTTCTCTGTCAACTAATACTGGTTTTGGTGGTGTTGTAACCCGAGTACCAGGTTGTACCGGTTTCAGGAGTGATACGTGAAACACTGGATGAATCTGCATAGTGGGTGGTAGGTCTAATTTAACTGCCACTGGATTTATTATGGATTCAATAGAATAAGGTCCCAGATATCGGGGACGAAAGGTCTGAGTCCCTTTTATGGGCACATATTTTGATGCTAACCAGACCTTATCTCCAATTTGATAGTCGGGGGCTTTACAACGATGTTGGTCAGCGAATTTCTTTTGTCTGTTCTTGGCTTGGAGTAAATGTTCTGCTGCTTCTTTGAAGGCCTGGGAAATAGTTGTAGGTAGGGTTTTAATGCTGGCATTTTTAAAGGGGTTGGGAGATCCAATTCTGAAGTATGTGGATGTCAACCATATATAGTGTAGAAAGGTGTTTGTCCTTTGCTGTTGTGTAATGAATTATTATAGGCATATTCAGCTATCCATAACAAGTCCTTCCAATTTCTTTCCACTTGATGTAACATGCAATGTAAGTATTGCTCGAGGGTTTGGTTTGTTCTTTCTGTTTGGCCATCTGTTTGAGGATGGTTACTTATGGATAGTCGAATGTCAATTTGGGCCATTGAACAGAATTTCCTCCAGAAGTTGGATACGAACTGACTACCTCGATCTGAGATCAAGACCGATGGAAAGCCATGTAGCCGTATGATTTCCTCCAAGAATACTTTTGCTAAACTGGATGCATTTGGAAGACCCTTAAAAGGAATAAAGTGTGCCATTTTAGAGAACAAGGCTACAGTTACTAAGATGGTGTTGAATCCTTGACTGGGAGGTAGATCTGTAATGAAATCAAGGGACAGCGTGTGCCATGGTGCGTGAGGAATTTCCAATGGTTGGAGAAGACGAGCTGGTTTATGCTTTTGGGACTTGTTTTGTGCACACACACCGCAAGATTGGATACATTGGATGATGTCTTTACGTTATGTGGGCCAACAATAGTTTCGTTTTACTTTAGCTAGAGTTTTGGCAATTCCAGGATGACCTTCAATCAGGGTGTCATGATAACCCAAAATAACCTGCTCTTGTAAATCTTTACTTGGCAGGTATAGACGGTTCCTAAAATATTGTAACTGGTCTTTAATGGTGTAATGTTCTCCTTGAGTACACCACTCGTGTGAGAGAGTGGGATCCATTAAGAGATGGATCTTGTTTTGGAGTTCACCCTGTGTCAATGTTATCGTAAGACCCAGGAGTTTGTCTTCTGGAATGATGTCTACTGGATCTGGAGTTATGTATACCTTTTCATCAACACCCATGCGGGACAAGGCGCCTGCCTTTCCGTTTCGGACTCCTGGCCAGTAGGTGATAACATAGTCATATTCAGCGAAGAAAAGAGCCCACCGCAGTTGACGGGATGATTGAGCCTTTTATGTTTTTAGGTATTGCAGGTTTCGATGATCAGTTATGACCGTGACAGTATGTCTAGCACCAAGGAGATAGTGTTGCCATGCCTTGAAAGCTGATTTTATAGCCAAGAGTTCTTTGTCTGTGATAGCATAGTTGAGTTCGGGAGGTGAGAAGTTTCGTGACCAGAAGGCCATAGGGTGTAACTGGCCAGTTCCTGGGTCCCTTTGTGAGAGAACAGCTCCCATAGCCCTGCTAGAGGCATCTGTTTCAACTATATAAAGGAGGTCTGGGCGAGGATGCCGTAGAACTGGAGCAGAAGTTAATTTTTTGTTAAGTTCTTGAAAGGCCTTCTCTGCTTCTTCGGGCCAATGGAACTTTTTATTGTTCTTTCGCAATAGTGATGTAATTGGATGCACTATTTGAGAAAAATCTGGGATGAATCGGCGTTACAAGTTTGCAAAGGCAAACATACTCTGGATTCCTTTAAATGAAGTTGGTGATAGCCAGTTAAGAATGGCATCTACCTTGTGCCTATCCATTCTGATACCTTTTGGTGTGAGGGTAAAACCGAGGAACTCCACTTCGGTGACATGAAAAGAGCATTTTTCGAGTTTAGCATACAGTTTATATTGGCGGAGTTTAGTAAGGACAGAGCGGACATGTCTGACATGGTCTTCTTTTGTAGCAGAATACACTAAGATGTCATCAATGTAAACCAGGGCGCAAACGTCGATTAACTCCCGCAATACATCATTCATAATGTATTGGAATGCAGCGGGAGCATTGCAAAGTCCAAAAGGCATTACCTGGTAATCATACAAGCCGTATTTGGTACGAAAGGCAGTTTTCCATTCGTCTCCTTTCTTCACTCGAACAAGATGGTATGTCCCCCCAAGGTCCAGTTTGGTATAGATTTGGGCGTCTTTGACTTGATCCAATAATCCGGGAATAATGGGCAGTGGATAATGTTTTTTTACTGTGATCTGGTTTAATGCGCAATAGTCAATGCAAGTCCTCAAATCTCCTTACTTCTTTGGTACGAAGAATAGGGGACTTGCTGCCGGTGATTTAGACGGGCGGATAAATCCATTTGCCAGGTACTGATCAAGATAAGATTTCAAATGGAGGTTTTCTGGTTCAGTAAGTGCGTAGATTCAGCCACAAGGAATTTGCGCACCAGGTAAGAGGTTGATCTGACAATCGTAGGGTCTGTGCGGTGGTAGAATATTGGCTTGTTCTTTCTGGAACACGTCTTGAAAATCTTGGTATTCATTTGGTAGAGTACTAGTCACACCTAGTACAATCGCCGCCGTACTGGGAGTAGCAGATGTACATAAGTCTGTTTTCCCCTTTTCTTGGTAATAACAGGTGCAAGCACAATCATCGGAAAAGGCCAACTTCTTGGCACGCCAATCTATAAGAGGGTTGTGAGCTACCAACCATGGCATCCCTAAGATTAGTTCAAACTGACGAGCTTTGATGAGATCGAATGCAATAGATTCTCGGTGTCCATCCTGGCACAGTAGGGTTAGTGCTGCTGTACATTGGGTTACTGGCCCGGAAGCTATTTCTGTCCCATCAACAGTAGTTACCTTTTCAGTAGTCGATTTAGAGCATAAGGGAAGCCCCTTCTCTGCTGCCAGATCTTGGTCTACATAATTCCCAACTGCTCCGCTGTCTATGTATGCTTCGACAGCATGCATCCAAGACGGTTATTGGTGATTGATCAAAATGACTGATAATGCAAAGTGTGAGGTCTGTGGCTCATCCTTCTTGCTCGACAAGCGGACCTCTACGCTTGCCGGGATTGGTAGTTTTCCAACTCCTTGTTATTATCTTCCTTCTCTGTGGCTCCAACAGTTCTCTTTGGTGGTTTCTCTGGACATTCTTTGAGGAAGTGGCCTGATTTTCCGCAATATAAGCATAATTGCTGTTGCCTTCTCTTGTCTCTTTCAGTTTTAGTTAAAGGGGGCCGTACACCTCCGATTTGCATGTATTCTACCGTGTTTTCCAATGTACGTAGAACATTATCCTTTGACCGGACATACACAGCTCGAGTGTCTAACCTTATCCGGCCCGCTTTTCAGTCTTGTAATCTGTGATCTAATTGCACCACAAGGTTGATGAATTCTGCACAGTCTTTAGGTGGGTTAACCACTTGAGCAAGGACATCCTTTAGTTCCCCTCGTAGACCCCGATGAAATAGTGTGGTCCTTTTTTCCTCAGGTCACCCAGCTTCAATGACTAATCTGTTAAATGTTGCTATATATGTAAGCAAGTCTTGACTTCCTTGACGGAGTGACAAAAGTTTGTTGTCTAATGCTTGGCCTTGGGTATGACGTGCAAAGAGTTTTTCCATTTCCATCTGGAACCCCCCAAAGTCATGTAACAACGGGTTATCCTGACTTACTAATGGTAACGACCAATCCGCAGCACTGCCACTCAGATATGACAAGACAAAAGCAACCCACGCTTGGTAGTTAGGAAAAGCCCCAGGTCTGCAAAGGAAATGAAGACGACACTGGTTCATGAACGTTGCGTACTTCTTGGGGTCCCCTGTAAATCGTTCAGGTGGAGCTAAAGGAACTGCCCCAGGAAGGGTTATTTGGACTAGATTGGTGGAAGAAGTTGGTACAGGTGCTGGCGGAATGTTACCAGGCAATGGGGTCTGTCCTGCCTGTGATTGGAGCAGTTGTCTACTTATTTCGTCGGTAAGATCCTTAGTAACAATCAAATCCCTCCAAAGAGCATTGGTTTCTTGCCTGGCTGATTGTACTTCAGCGCTTAATTGTCCCAACAACTGAGCTAACTGGTCAATCTCTGAAGTCTCCATGACGCCCAGGTGGATAATATTATTGAGGCTTTGTGTTCTGTTACGCTCAACTGGTATCCACAGGGATGCCACTTGGCCCTGGTTGGGTGATTTGTCCTCTCGAACCTTCTTGCGGTCCCTTGGTAAGGCCTCTGGTTAAAGATGGGTCTGCAACATAGGAGAGCTGGATTCAATTGCAGATTGTCTTTATGTTTTCCCACCTCCCTTGGCCTCAACTCCTTCCTCTCCTCAACGCCTTCTCCTCACCTTAATATTGTAAAAGGTGGATTCTCCGTCCTGCTTCTCGTGGCATGGCAGTGGCGCGTAGATGTGGAGGGCGAGCAGCGACCAAGTTACTTCAGTGGTGCAAGCCCCCTGTGGGAATCCAGGCCTGCTGCGACTCCGTAGGTTTGCTGCTTTACAGTCTTTATATGCAGTTCTTATGTTCCTCTTAGTTCAAATAATAATGTCTTGCTTCTTTCCTTTTAGGTATGGAAAGGTATTTTGGTGTTGTCATGCAGTTTGAAGATGAGCATGGGCCGGTAGGCGAAAGCGCGGTGTGCGCGATGCTGTCCAATGAGTAATGCGTGATGCGCGGCGCATTTTCGCCTTTTATATTGCTAACCTGTGTCATTTCTCCCCTTGCAGGTCGCGATGTTCTACGCCGAGCGCCGTGATGTTCCAGCAATGATACTGACTAGGTGATGACTACACAGGTAAGAATTGTGTGGCTTTCTTCGTTCAGGAGGAAAAGGGAGTAAACGCTTATTAATGCTTTCTTTCTTCCTTCTCTTTCCAGGTTATGGTATTCCAGGATGCATGTGGTGCAGGATGATGGAGTTTGTACCTTCAGGTGAGTGGAACTGAAGTCGGCGATGGATTGAAGACAGGATACGATTCCAGGTAAGTTTTGTAGTGTTCTTTCTCTCTCTGCAAGTCCTTGGTTTCAGGTACGCTGGCATCAAAGAACGAGACACAGTGAGCATTACGCTGCCCACAGCAGAATAACACAAAGTGTGTTCTGCTGTTTGGTTGTGGTTTAAATAATCTCAGGTAAAGTAGTCCAGATAAAATAGTCCCATGCCTGTCACACCCAAAGTAGTCCAGGTAAAGTAAAGTAGTCCCAGGCCTGCCACACCCAAAAGACTAGACCGCATAGCTCAGTTCCTTGTAACTGAGCTATGTGTGTGCCTCCATGTTGGCTGAACCCCCCAAGTTAAATAGTCTCAAGTAAATAGTCCCATTCTAATGTTGGTCTTCATGATGGTTATGAGCCTGGCGCCAAAGGGTCTTGGATAAGGTTTTAAGGCCTTTGACCTGGCCCTAACTGGAAGGCTGACTTGCCAGTGAGGGCCAGGGTTAAGGGTCATGACAGCACCATTGACACTGGCAGAGGCCTATTGACTCTGGCTAAATCTGTTACAACTGCCTTCTCTAGATTGCTTTTCCTCAAGAAATGTGTTGGTGCACCTAAGCTCTTATAACCACCTTTCCTTCCCTTTCTAAGTATTGTTGAAGTGCCATTTTGCTCGGTTTTCACTCAAGTATTGCTTATGCTAAAGTACTGCCTTGCCTAACCTGCTCACAATCCTCTTGGGAAGTGTTGCTGGTGTGTATCTGAGTCTAAACCTGAATAACTTGTCCTTGCCCTCCCTTTTGAGAAATTGCTAGAGTGTCATTTCTGCTTGATTTACACTGTGCCGTTTTGCTCAGTTTTCACTCTTGCTCAAACTTGTCTACAATTTAAATAGGGAGTTGTGTATACTTTTCTTTACTGTTTTAATTTACTTTAATACTAGTGACTTGTGTGCTGATTTAAGAGTGTGTAAAATAAATATATATATTCTTTTTGATACAAAGCTTTGGTCAGTGTTTCCTTGTTCCATAGTACTGTAGTCTTATTGTGTAAACCCTGAAAACTGCTCATCTCCCTCTTGAGATATGTCTGGCTGCTCAGCCACAGCTACCAACTAAATCTGTGTTTTACAGCCTGATACCAAAGGGGATTTATTGCATATATCTGTAGTCCTAATCTTCTGTAGTGCTCCCTAAGGGAACTGCACAGGATTCTGCCTAACACAGGCCTTCCGCATTGTGTGTTCCGGGGTAGTGATTATCCAAAGTTTGCTGGATTTTCTTTGTGAGTTATGTCTCCTCTACTGAAGTCCCTTAACGTGTGTGTCAGGGTCAAAGAGCTTCCTTAGCCTATTTGCTGTTCGAGCTGATCCGTGCTTTCAGTGCTGCTCAATCGGCTGCTATTCAGTGGGGCACAGCTGGTCTCCCCACAGGTGGGTGATTCAGGGGCTACATTTGTTAACGGTGCTGGGCTTCCCCTTTTCCCTGCGTGTGTTTGGTCCGCTGCTTTGTCCGCCCCTTCCCTCAAGTGGGCTTATGCGTGTTGTCTGCCCTGTGTTGCGCTGCGCGTGTTATTGCGGCCGCTCCTCTCAGTGTTACACTGCTTACTTGTTTTGGGCCTGAGCCTGTTGTTTTTTCCTCATTGCTGCCTCCGCTTACAGCCGTGACCACGCTGGGCTGGGGGATCGCCACCTCAGTGCTTCGGTTCTCCTTCCTGCTATTTCATACGGGCGGGCTGCCCGCTGCAGTCTCCCTAGTCACTGTTATGGTGATTTGGGGTTCCGGCTGTGTTTACGCAGCCAGTCTCACACCGGGTCTTGTGGGTTCCGGAATTTGTCCTACTGCCGAGGTTTCTCCTGCTCTGTTCGATGGTTGTGGCGCTGCGACACCGATGAGCAGGTGCGCCTTTCTTACATTTATTTTCACCCGCCTGCAGTTTCAGTCATGCCGCCACCCAGCGCATCCTCTGGGTCGCATTGGTAGGAGAAAGAATTAAGATTCCCCCTGCTAATAGCGCAGGGAGCTCTTGATTCTATTAAAGACAAGGAGGCGAGCATTAAGATTCTTCTTCTTTATTTTGCACTCTCCAGCAGTTTCAACAAAATATAAACTTTGAAACTTTTCATTTCATAAAATCTAACTTTTTTTTTTCTTTTTTAAACCAAACTTCAAGTCCTATGAATCCTGTAGTCCCATAGTCTCTGTCCATGTGACCTAGACCTTCCTGTCCCTTAGTCCTTCCTCTTCTTGACTGCTCGAACTGCAATCTTTTCCCAAACTGTGTAACCAACTGGTCAACTTGATCTGAACTTCTGCTCAGAGCTGGGTTGGCCTCTCACACTTGAACTTGCGAGCTCGCTCCCGGCAATGCGGTTCTGTAAACGTTTCAGCTGTTCTTTTGCTCATCCCCTAATGTCAGCAGGAAACAAAGATACATATTAGGTCGGGGAATACACACCCTATTCTGGAAGGAATAATCATATTAATTATAGACATTGCATCAAGTCATTCATTTCATCGCATCTGCTTGTGTATTCGGGACGGGAATTTAATGCTAGCCTCCTTGTCTTTAATAGAATCAAGAGCTCCCTGCGCTATTAGCAGGGGGAATCTTCATTCTATGTCAAGACGGAGGCGAGCATTAAGCTTGTTCAAAGCTTCTCACTACTGAATCAGCTATTGTATTGATCGGTCTAAAATAGAACGTTCTAAACGTTGAATCACTGGCCCAATCTGCTGCTTTCATGATGTCTTGCAACGCTGCGCCTTGACCTAATGCTTTTGAGGCCATCGCTCCTCTAACTGAGTGCGCCCCAAATCTGGACATATCGATGCCTGCCAGGTTCCATCTCGCTATCGTGGCAGTAGCTACTCCCTTATGTGGCTTTCTGCGCGCTATCAAAAGCTGTGTTATTCCTGCCGGCCTCACTTCTGCTGTTCTAGACTCGTACTCTCTAATACATGTAGCCACACACCACTTGGGTGATCTTGCATATACGGGTAAGTAATTGATGAAGAGTCTGTTTTTGTCCTTCTAACTATGTTGAATGTCACTCCTTCCGGACCTATTGATCTCTAGAGCCTTCACGTCTGCTACTCTCCTGCAAGATACCATGCACAGGAGCATAGCTAGTTTTCCGGATAACTGTCCCAGGGACAGATATCTGTTGTTAGGCCAATCTGCGAGAAATCTCAGCACTATGGAAACGTCCCATAAGGTTTCGTATCTTGGCTTTGGAGCTTTCCTAAATCTAATCCCTTTCAACAGTCTGATCACTGCTATATTCTCTCTTATTGGGGTTCCCTCTATCGGTAAATGCCCTGCCGAAATTGCGGACCTATAGACTCCTATAGTCATGTAAGCCTTACCATCCTGTAATAGTTCCGCTAGGAAATTTAGTACTTCGACTAGAGGGGCAGAAACGGGATGACTTTTTCTCCTTCTGCACCATGTCGACCATCTATTCCAAGCTGCGTCATAGCTCCTTCTGGTGGAAGGTGCCCAAGACTCGGCGATGAGGCTTGCAGCCTGCGCGGAAATTCCCGGGAGATTCCAGCGTCTCCTGCTATCCTTCACGCCATCAGCAGCAGGGTCCCCTTCACTCTCAGAGGGTGAAATGACCCAGCTGGGTCCGTGAGCAGGTTCACTCCTTGAGGTAATAGTCTTGGATAGTCTATGAGCAGTTCCATGAGCGTCGGAAACCATACTTGCGATTTCCAAATCGGGGCTACTACTATGAGGCTCGCTGCTTCTCTGCGCACTTTCGCTAATACCCTGCTCAACATTATAAATGGCTGGAAAGCGTAGAGTGTCTGCTCTCTCCAGTCCTGCAGGAAAGCGTCCGCCTCAGCTACTGCTGGATCTAACCTCCAGCTGAAGAACCTTTCTTTCTGTGCGTTCAGTCTGGACGCAAACAGATCTGTGTGAATCGGTCCCCACAGTTCTTCCAGCTGGCGGAATGTTTCTCGATCCAGCATCCAATCGCTGGAGTCCGAGAGGTATCTGGAGTTCCAGTCCGCAATCACATTCAGCGAGCCTGGCAGATACTCGGCTACCACTGACGTCCCAGAATCCAGGCAGGTGTGCCAAAAATCCTTGGCTATCTCCGCCAGCAATCTGGATCTCGTCCCTCCTAGATGATTTATGTATCTGACTGCTGAAATGTTGTCCATCTTCAGCAGAATACAGGAGTTCACTTTTCCTTTCGTGAAAGCCCTGATCGCAAATGATCCAGCTAACAATTCCAGACAGTTGATATGAAGCTGAAGTTCTTCCGCGCTCCATCTCCCCCCTGTCTGGAGATTCCCGCATCGGGCTCCCCATCCCGCTCGGCTGGCTTCTGACTCTATTATCAGATCTGGACGGTCGCCGAAGATGGCTCTCCCGTTCCATGCTTCCATATTCGCTAACCACCACTGTAGTTCTGTCCTGGATTCCTGATCGATCTGAACTAAGTGATGATAATGCAGGCCCTGCCGTAGATGTTTTATTTTCAGTCTTTGCAGGGCTCGATAGTGAAGCGGGCCTGGGAAGATTGCTTGTATCGAGGCTGCTAATAATCCTACCACTCAAGCTACAGTGCGGAGGGAGATCACTGTTTTGCTGAGACAAGCTCTCAATTCCCTTTTTATGTCTCGTATCTTCCTGCCGGGAAGCTCTAGAGTAGCTGTCCTGGTATCCAGGATAAACCCTAAGAATTCTAACCTCTTGGTTGGTATCAATTCCGACTTCTCCTGATTCACTAGAAAACCCAGGGACGTCAGGAGCTTCACCACCCAGTCGGCTTGATAACAGAGAGTCTCCTTGCAGCTGGCCATCAGTAGGATATCGTCCAGATATATAATCATCCGTATCCCCTTTTCCCTGATCGCCGCTGCAACCGGTTTCATGATCTTCGTGAATGTCCACGGCGCTGAGGCTAGCGCGAAAGGCATCGTGGCAAATTGCCATAATTTCCCGTCCGAGTCGAACGCTAGGAAGGGGTGAAATTCTTTGTGCACTGGTATTGTGAGGTATGCATCTTTCAAGTCTATCCTCGCCAGCCAATCGTCTTGTCTGAGTGTATCCCTGAGTTGATGGGTCCCTTCCATCTTGAAATGGTTGTAGACTACCCATCCGTTCATGTTTTTCAGGTTTATCACCGGTCTTACTTTGTCTTTCCAGTGGACTAAAAACATAGTGCTCACGAATTTCGGGGGCAATTCGCATTGCTCTATCGCTTGTTTTTCCGCTAACTTTTGCAACTCTGTGTGTAATAGCCTTTTTTCTATTTGGGTCGTGGCTAGAGGACGGGGAATATGACTCTGAACGGGGGTCTCTATGAAGTCTATGTGCATGCCTTTGACTGTTTGCAGAACCCAGGCGTCGCTGGAAAGCGTGCGCCAGTTCTCCCAGAATAGTGCTGTCCTCCCCCCAACTGGCGGGTATGCAAAGACTCTCACCTGTGGGGAAGTTGTGTCCTCTTCTCTGTCCTCTGCCTCTCCTCCCTCTCGGGAATCAACCTCTCGGTGGAAAGAATATGGCTGGTTGCCTGTTCTCCCAGTAGGTGTTCCTGTTTCCTTGAGGCCTTCTGAACACCTGATAGCGACCGGTCGCTCGGCCTCTGGACCGACCGGTCCCGCTAAAAACTCTCCCGGGAAAGATCTTTTTCATAGAGGCCTGGGCCTTTTCTAATGAGGTAAAGGTTCCCACGAACCTCCCCATTTCCTTGCCAAACGTGTCGCCGAATAAGAGTCCTTGCGCCGCCTCGCCTGCTTCATACGACGACAGGTCTCCTAGTTTGTTGTCAATTTTAAGCAGAAGGCCTCTTCGGCGTGCTGATGAGATCGCACAGTTCGCGTTGCCTAAGAGGCATACGGCCCTCTGTGCCCAGTTGGCTAGGACTGCGGGGTCCACTTCCTCCCCTGTGTCTTTGGCCCATTCTGCCATGTCCATAATTTTCGCTAATGGACCAGCCAGGTCCAAGACATTTTCCTGGCAGCTCTTCCAAGAGCGGTCTATGCCCTTCCTGGGATCTCTGTTCGACTTGGAAACGAATGAGAGCATCTTCGGATCGAGTTCTGGTGCTTCCGCCACCTTGCCCGGTAAATCCGGCTTGGGACACTCCGCTCTCATCCGCTGCCTGACTTCCTTCTCTAGAGCCTTACGCAACCTCTTCGTCATGTATTTAGCTACCCTCGGTGAGGTTACCCATTCGGAGGATCTGGGATTTCTTATTTCTTCTGTTTGAAACATATATGATGTTTCCTCCTCCTCTCGGTTATTCATTTTCCTGAGTTTTTTCCTCGGAGGAGGCTGGCTCTCCTCGTCCCCTTCATTATCTGCTTCCTCCTGTGAGGAGGCCGGGGATTCTTGAGGATCCTCCTCTGGGGAGTACTCCTCTCTGCTGCCCATATTGTCATCCCCTGGGTAGGGGGTCTCGAGGCTCGGCACCTGTATTTTCCTCATGAACGCTTCCCTGAGCTTACTGAAAGCGTCCGGAGCCTCTAGGGCCATTAGTCCTGCCCCTTCCATCTGGCCCGGGGGGGTCAGAAGAGTCGCCGCTCTTCCGGGCCTTGATACATCCCTTTGGACCTTTCGAGGAGGTCCTAGTGGACGTGCTTTCTTCGGTGCTTGAATTATTTTTGCTCAAAAAGATTTCAATAGTCTGGAGTCTCTCCTGTAAGGGTCTAACTCCTTGAGCTACTGCCTCTGACAACGAATCTCCCAGCACTTCCTTAAAACTGTAGGCCAGGTCTTCATAGCCTGCCTCCTCATCACTCCATTCAAAATTGGACATCTCTTGTGCTGACAGGTGCCTTGAAATGACCTTAGAAAGGTGTAGTGGCACGTCCACTGATTCGCTTTATGAGACTGCACCTTCTTTATTTCCAGTACAAGACTGTGATCTTTTTAGGGATTCTTTGTACTATCCCTTGAGTGAGTACTCACTGAAAAAGCTCAGTATAATAAAAACCAACGTAAACTTGGCAGAATACATGTAAATTTGGAGCTAATTCTTGCTCCGTATTACTGCATGCTCAAAAATCTCCTTCGCACTGGAGAATTTCGAAAAAGGCCCCTTCCCCCCAAGGGAGGGGGCCTGTCATGCGAGCGTGACGCTCGTATTAATGTGGAGGGGAATCCCTCTTTACGCGAGTCGCGCTCGCTCTCCGGCCCCTCCTCCACAAGGGTGGGGGCCGGAGCTGCTCCTCTGCGCGGCCTCCACGAAGAATCCCTCGAATTCCGAGGGTGGGGGCCGCCTACGCAGTACGCGAGCGGGGAAAGAAGAGCTTTCCCACTCGCAATGAGCTCCGCCCCCGCAAGGGTGGGGGCTAGCCCGTTCTCGGCACATGTGAAAGCGCTGCGGGGCTCGTGAGGGGGAGATCTGCAGGCCCCTGGGGTGCCGGTAGTGCGGCACGGGGCCGCGGATTCCTCTCACACCAAATTAACACGCCATCAAACAATTTCTCAATAAAACGCTGTGCTGCTGCGCGTTTATATAACAACATAAGTCATAACGTGCTATACTATACTACTAACACGTCGAACTATAAACTATAAACACTGAATTACGGAGCACCAAGAAAACTACTTATCTTTTGGAGAGCAGAAAAAGAAGAGGAAGGACTAAGGGATAGGAAGGACTAGGTCACATGGACAGAGACTATGCTTAATGCTCTGCTCCGTCTTGACATAGAATTGATACTGAGAGGAACTAGGTTAGAGGAAAGAACCCAAAGGGTGGGTGGCTAATAAGAATGCAAACCATGGGAACGCAAGTGAACTAGTCAGTCTCCCTAGCGTGAGGAACGGGTGACTGCTCAGACCGGTAAGCATTGTGTCAGAGCTCTGATATGGTCCGATAAGAACCAGCGTAGTAGATGCACTTGTTTGTGGTTTCTGCAGAGGATTACGACACGCAGAAGGAAAAACAGCCGTGAATCGCAGACGTTTTGTCCGAATGGAAGTTGGAACAAACAGCGAGTGGCGAGTTTTATGTCCCGAAGAGAGTGGAGTAAATTTGACAAGATCGGGCAGACTTAAGTTTTAAAAGACTCGAATTGAGACACTAACAATAGAAAAAGAGTGATTGAAATTACTGCGAGCGCGCCCAGAGACATTACCTGATGGTGGTCCTCAAAGAGTTTTTGAATGGGTGAAAAACAAAATGCTTAATGGGAGTGGTCGAAATCCTGCAGTGAAGGGAAAGAGCGCAGGAATGCGGCGTCTGGTTATAAATAGATATTTTAGGGTTGAGGGGACCTTGCTGCCCGGGTTAAGAAGAGAAAAGAGTCTCATGGTGCCGCGATAATTGTTTAGGAAGAGGTTAATGGAGTGATGAAGTATGGCAACGGTCAACCCATTTTCTATTTGACACGTTTTGTATTTTTCTGCATCTTTCTGCAGACTGCTTGGCATTTTTCCAAAAGCCGTTGTGAAAAGAGGAAAAACTCGGCTGACATAAATACCCCATTTAAAATGAAATGTATGAACGGGCTTTTTCTGTATGAACATGGAGTGAGGGAAATGCACAGAGGCTGCAGTGAATCAAGACACGCCTTAACCACCGTGGTCAAACCTTAACTCGCAGCAGGTGAGTGTGTGCACAATGCAATCTGAAAAGTGCCTAGCTAAATATTAGGGAATTGGTTCCCCACGCGCAGATTAAAAGTGCCAAAGACAAACAGTATTTAGATCATGCTGTTTAAAAGCGGGTAATTTATACCGTTTAATGTGTCATTTTCTTTAGGGTATACCTGCAAACGGTGGGAAAAAAAGGGAAGTGAAAAAACGGACTGTATGACCAACAAGAGGTCGCCAAAGACAGTTGTGTCAAAGAAGACACCATATGAAGCTCTATTATGGGATGACGACTCTACGATGATATGTAAACAGATGCCTGTCCCAATCAGCACCCACTTGTCTAGTGGAACGAATACACCAGGTCCAAACACTCAGACCTAAACGTGACAAATGCTCACACCAGCTCACTATTCCTACCTTTTAATGGAACTAAAGCCTGTGGCTCCAGTTTTGAGGTACTAACACCAAAATCCTGGCTCTCACTTCCACTTGAACTCAGAACAGAAACTTCCCTCATGGCTTTCAGAAAGGCACTGAAAAACAAACTATGCTCCGCACCTGCTCCGCTGTCTCCCCTGTAACCTTGGAACAAGAGCAGCGTATGTACCTAGCCACGGACCCTGTACCTAGCGTATGTACCTAACCACTGACCCTGTACCTAGTATTGTAACTATGTCAACCTGCTGCCAAGTGAAAATGCTGTAACAGCGCCTTGATGCCCGAGGGCAGTTTGTGTGCTTTATAAATGGAAATAAATAAAAAATAAAAAAATAAGTAAACTTGTGGATATACATTCATTTTTATTGAGTGTAAGAGGAATGAAACATGTTGGGCGTGATAGTAGTGGTGAAAGTATGTAGAATGAATGACATTGATGTAAGGAGATCATAATTATATGATGGTGCTAATATTTTTTTGGTGTCCCTATGGTGTTTTATTAAGAAAATGCTGAAGTACACTATTGTTTGCTGTATCCACACAATGGAGAAAGATGTGTTGAATTGGAAGGCTGCTGTGATTATTTTTTTTTAATTTTCTTTTTTTTTTATAATGCACTGTATTAAATAAAATATTTTGTAATTCATAATGGATGGGTTTTGAGGAAGAATTTATTTGGGCCTGCATATAAGTGGGGGGTCGCATTCCTATTAGAATGCTATTTTGTTTACCCATAGGGAAAATGACACAGGACCATTGGAACATTGTACAGTTTAAGTATTTGTAGAGGGGGATTGTTCCTTTCAATCGTTAAACAGACCCTCTAGTCTATTTTGGAGTATTATAGGTTCATCAACTGGTACACGGACTGATAGACGTTGCAAAACAGACATATTTGTACAGACGGATGCTTCCAGATCCTGTTTGCCTTTCAAGCACTTATTAAAACGTGCCTTGCTGCCTTGTCTGTCCGTCTTCGCATGTGTTTCTGTATTCACATGTTTGTACAACATGCGTTTCGTTACCTGTATGCACAGTCTAAGTACTTGTTTCTAGAACGTGTGTGCCAGTACTTGTACATCTGCATCGCCACTGACGTAAAGGGGGGGCCGCAACCCCCGCGGTGCTGGGGCCCTGCCAGCACATGTCCTGGGAGGGGGCCCCACTTAATGGAGAAAAAAAATATATTTAAAAAAAAAACTTTTCTTTTTGAATTCACTCTGCCTTCATAAAGAAATTATTTCTGTAACAGAAATAATTTCTTTATGAAGGCAGAGTGACTACAAAATTTTCTTTTTGAAGTCCGAGGGCTCCTCCCACTCCATGACCCTATGCTGGAGGCCTCCATGTCATAGGGGGAGGGGAGCCCTGTGATTTCAAAATAAATAGTTTATTTTTGAAGTCACTCTGCCGTCATAAAGACATTATTTCTGCTATGAGAATCATAACGGAAATCATTTCTTTATGAAGTCGGAGTGACTTCAAAAAGAAACCATTTCTTTTTGAAGTATTGGGCTCGCCTCAACCCCATGACGTGTGCCTGTGTGAGTGTATGGTGAAAGGGTGAACGTGTGTGTGTGTGTGTGTGTGTGTGTGTGTGTGTGTGTGTGTGTGTGTGTGTGTGTGTGTGTGTGTGTGTGTGTGTGTGTGTGTGTGTGTGTGTGTGTGTGTGTGTGTGTGTGTGTGTGTGTGTGTGTGTGTGTGTGTGTGTGTGTGTGTGTGTGTGTGTGTGTGTGTGTGTGTGTGTGTGTGTGTGTGTGTGTGTGTGTGTGTGTGTGTGTGTGTGTGTGTGTGTGTGTGTGTGTGTGTGTGTGTGTATATGTATATATATATATAGATGGTGAAGGGGGTGTGTGCTTGTGTTCAGGGGCGCAACCAAACCTTCATTTCAGGGGGCTAACCCTTGAAATGTTGGAAGAGGCGCTAACTTCACAGGCGGTGGGGGAGGGGCAAACCTATTTGTGTGGGGGGCATCTCATTTTTTTATGCATTTTAATGAGACTATTGTAATGGAGCTTCAATGTTACAAGCAGTTAACTCTCTCCTTTAAGGTTGAAAGCACCCACTGATGTGAGAATGAGTGGTCTCCTGTTCCTCTCTACCCTTCCAATCACTCCCCTGGCATTCAAGTACTGAACCCACATCACAATTTCAATTGCGTAAAAACGTTGGCATTTGAATGCAGGTACCAACAGTTAAATTCTTTATGTTAGTAATTGCTGGGCTCTTGTTAACAGCAAAACCCTGGTACCGTTTAACATCTGTTCCTGTTCTGTCCAACAACTGCTCTGAAGATCATCCAGGTCTAGTCAACATACCCCAAAATTTTGGCCGGGGGGTGCTGAATCCCAGTCAACTCAATGGTGTTGCACAACTACTTGTGTTTAATGCCTTGATTACTTATTGGTAATCTTCATTACTCCTAACCATATTCTTCCTCGTCCTAGTACTTGTGTATGCAGCAGTACTGTATCAGACAATCTGCCTCATACACAAGTACTGGGATGAGGTAGAGGTACATGGAGGTAATGCCTGACTTAGCTACCTGTAATATTTGTTACTCCTAGTCCCACTCTTCCTCATCCCAGTACTTAACTATGAGGCAAGGAGCCTCAAATGTAATCTCTGGGACAAGGAAAATGGACGTGGAGGTTATTCTGGGCCAAGGAGGTTGGGGTAGGGGTGGGAGGGAGAGGGGATGTGTGTAGGGGGCAGGATTGTGCGACAAATCATAATGGTTGTCCATATCCAGGCTAAGCAGGCACGATAAGCGATATTAGTGGCTAAAGAGGGATTTTGAGGCAGCCAGTCTAGTCATTCCTCAGTTTGGTATGACTTTTCGTTAACTGGGAATTTCTGATAAAGCAGTCCTGCTAAGTGTAATTACCTGGCTAGACTGGCATTTGGGTGGTGCCAGTCTAGCCGTTTCTTACTGGGCATCTGTGATAAAATGATTTATGATATAAGCCATTTATAACACGCCTGTACACAAGTGTTTCTAGGCACGACAAGACAAGGGAGGGAAGATAGAGGAGGACAAGACAAACAATCTTACTAGGCCTTGTGTCATTCAGATCGTGAAAGTGCGAGACCGAGAAGTGCAAAGGGAAAGGGAGGGTGAAATGCAAGGGAGGAGGGGAAAAAAAGGGCAGCAATGCTCTGAGTAAATGCAGCCAGTGCAGCGCGGCTCTGGGTAGTGCAAGGAGAACAAGGGACTGTAGGGTTACTGTTACAGTCCCTAAGTGCGTGGTAGGCCCAGAGGCAGTGCAGGGGTGGCTGATCAAGAAAGAGCCTGGACTCAGTGAGACTCAGCCAAGCAACAAGTTGGTACAGCAGATAGGTAGGTCAGGTAGCCCAGCAGGGGAGGGAAATCTATAAAGCGTAGGAGAAGAGGAACATTTTGAGCTGCTTCCGGAACTTCAGGTGGTCCGGCTCAAGTTTGAGAGGGGCAGGGAGGCCATTCTAGAGGGAGGCACCTGCAGAGGAGGGGGATCTACCCCCACTCTTTCCCTAGAGAAGCATCTATTCCTTAGAGAGTTGAAGGTAGCTGAGAGAAGGGCTCGAGAAGGAACATATTTTGGGAGAGAGGGTGTTAGCTGTAGTGGGCCCTGGGACCATAAAGCCTTGTGGGCAATGCAGAGCATCTTGAACTTGATCCTTGCCGCAACCGGGAGCCAGTGGAGAGATTTCAGGGCTGGAGTGATACAATCCCTGGGCTTGAGGCCAAGGATAAGTCTTGCAGTCCTGTTCTGGATTAGTTGCAGAGGGCAGAGAGTAGAGTAAGGCAGCTTGAAAAAGAGGCTGTTGCAGTAGTCCAGCCTAGAGAGAACCAGGGCTCTGGAGACAGTGAGCTTCTGGGGGAAAGTGAGAAAGGGAAAAGTCCCTTTTAGGAGGAGCAGCTGGTAGTGGGACTTCTTGGCAACATCCGAGATGTGAGAGGAGAGAGTGGAGTGAAAGATGACACCAAGGTTTTTTTTGCCTCGCAGGAATGCGAAGGAAGAGGGCCCAAAGCGGGCAGGCAGAGTGAGAGAGGGAAAGCAGGGGCAGGGGTCCCAATGAGAAGGCTCTCCATCTTAATGGAATTAAGGCAGAGATCGTTGGAGGCACACCAATCCTGAATCGAAGATGGATGGTCAGGAATGAGCGAGAGAGGAGAGGAGTATGAGGGGAGTCTGAAGGAAAGCTGAGTGCCATCTGCATAACACTGAAAGTAAGAGGAGAAGGTAGAGATCAGGTGGGCCAAAGGGGCGAAGTAGAGGTTGAAAACTCAGGGTGAGAGGATGGAGACCTGGGGAATGCCACAGGTATAGAGAGATGTGGCGGAGAGAAAAGGACCAAGTTGGACCTGCAAGGGGCAGTCCAAGAGGAAGGAGGTCAGCTGCTCAAGGGCCTGATCTGTGATGCCTAGGTTGTCATGGAGTCGATTATCAGGATGGTGTGGTTGACCGTGTCGAAAGCAGAGGAAAGATCAAGGAGGATGAGGACAGAAGGAATGCTGGAATCGAGGTTAGAGAGCAGATCTTCACTGGTGTTCAGGAGAGGAGTTTCCGTGCCTCTGGCAGCTCTGATGCCAGACTGATACTCATGTCGACAACCAACAGATTCAGTGTGGAAAGTAAGCTGGGAGATGGCTAGCTTTTCCAGCAGTTTGCCCAGGAAAGGGGTGATGGAGATTGGCATATAGTTTGGATCGTCAGACGGCTTCTTGAGGAGTGGGTGCACAAAGGAGTGCTTAGGGGGAGAGGGGAACTTTCCAGTGGCGAAAGATTGATTACAGAAATCAGCCAAGGGTCTCAATATGGTCCTTGATGGTTCTGGAGGAGCAGGGGAGCACCGTTCTGCACAACACTTTCATAGATCGGACTTGTCTAGAAACCATCAGGTGTTGTCAGAGAGAAAGAGGAAAAAGGAGGAAGAGAGGTAGAGATGGCCAAAGTGGGGTTGGGAGAGGGAGAGGAAGAGGAGATGGAGGACAGGATGTCCTGAGTTTTAGCAGAGAAGTGAGAGGACAGAGCCATACATGGGAGGGAACAGGAGCGGTAAAGACATCAACAGGATTGACCAATTCCTTGCAGATTTTAAAGAGTTTGGCCGTGTTGTTAGAGTCCAGGGAGATGCAGGCTTGAAAGCGTGTTCTCTTCTTGATGAGTGTCATTGCTTCGACTGCCATTTTGGTGCAACCAATCTAGGTATGTCTGTCATGATGCCTACCTCCAAGGAGCCAGGTCCTACCCAGCAACCCCAGAGGCAGGCATCATTTCCCCCAGGGGAGTGCCAGCGGGCCCAAGGTGGGGCCCTTTGGACGCAGTCCTGGCGCCTTAGGCGCCAGGCTCATGTTGGACCCCTGTCCTGGCGCCTTAGGCGCCAGGCTCATAAAGCTAGACATGTGTTCAAGTGTTTTAATGTGCACTTACCTGATGCAGACCATGCTGCTACATCCAGGCCCTCTTGAGGCCTGAATGGAACTACTTTCCACCCGGGTGTGGTCGGGGAAGGATACATACCTGATCGGTGGAAGGATATACACTGGGAACTTCTTCCAAAGCTATTTAAACCACACCCGATCAGCAACTCACGCTTCGCGTTGTTCTGCTCCTCGCAGCTGGACGCTCACCGTGTCAGCTCCTGCATCTGGACTTCAGCCACGCCTGTCAGCATCCTGGGTCGCCTGCAAAAGGAGATAAGAAGGAATTGGAGAGAAAGAAGACCTTACCTGCTAAATCAGCACCACGGAGACATCACACCCACGATCCTGTAAAGGAAGACATCATTTTTAAAAGCATTTCGCTAAGATCGCTGCAGCGCTGCATTTCACTCACCTATCCTGGACGCATCCATCTTCAGCAGCGATCATCCGGATCCACAGCCACTTCCCAGAGCCTAGAAAGAAAAAGACAAGAACAAGGTGAGAGAAGGAAAGGAATAGGAAAAGCTCAGTTTCCTTCTAAGACTTACCTGTTGGGTAATTCCTATTTCATTTCGGGTCTTGCCGCTTCCAGGCATTCTCCGGACCCCGGCCCCTATGGGGAAAAAAGACAAAGACATTGAATGAGCGAATGCAAAGACATTACCCGAGCGCTCATCCAGAGCTTACCTGTCATTTACTGGAACTGCACGTTTCACTTCGGGTCGGCGCCATATCTCCGGCATTCCGAACCCCGGCCCCTAAGGGGAAAAAGACATAAGCATTAGCACTTGCTGCAACAAGACAATGAACATTATTATTAAGCTTGGACTTTAGAACTTGCAGCAGAACTTTTAAAGCGCCTTACCTGAATAGTCAAGCTTACCTGAACTCCCATCAATCCTCAACCCAGTGAAGTAACTGGGTTTCAACGTGCCCCTGCATCAGAAGCAGGATGGAGAGCTCATCCTTCTTGACCCTAAGGTGAGACTTCACGGGGAATCGTGGAAGGGTATCGTGGAGGGCTGGAGGAGAGTGGGAGGCTTGAGCATAACTCAGTCAGTAGGTAATACTCCCTTTTCACGCACAGGGGATTATTCCTGCGAGCCAGAGAAGCCAGAGTAGAGGGGCCCTTCCTGTCCATCTTCAGGGTCCTGCGCTTCACCATTGAAGAAGCACCAGCACTCGAAGCCAGACCTGCGCCTCCGTGGGAATCAGGTGAGCGTTACAATGTCTAAATGTGGCCTGGCATGCTTTACTGTAATGTTATTACGTGTCTACACTGGTCTACATTGTGCAGCCAGTTGGACATGTTTTAATTGTGGCATGGCATTTTTAATGACAAAGCATTAATGTTCCTGTGCACCTTTGGAGACTTGTATGTATTGGATTGGTGTTACCCTACAAAACAATTGCAAACACTCTGGCTTTTTAGCCAATTTGCTGTATATTGCATCAAAACACATTTTTATATTTATCCTAGTGCAGTGTGCGGCATACCCCTTCAGCAGCACGTTTGTGCGTATTGCTCAAGCGTGATAATCTAGGCCAGCCTAGAGTGTGACGCGACCTGTGATTTGTTGCCGAGTTGGGGGGACCTCCTCAGAATTGCTCGCAGGGGTGCCCCCACATCTTGTGTTACGCCACTGTGCATCGCCTATCACCCAGTACGGTTTCTCAATACCACAGTACCATGGGATGGGGAAAAGGTTCTTTTGTGATGTCCGGAATAAATAAAACGCCAGCAAAATAACGAGTGGAGACATTTATTAGGCGCATGCTCTAGGTGAGCCTTGAGGTGCTGTGAAAACGCAACCAGTCATTTATGATTCGTTTAGTTAGTTGAAGCACGACACATTTTATGGAAGTCTGAAAGCTGAAAGCAAATGAGGCCCTGGAAATAATTTTCAAAGTGGCTCCAAATTACACATTTTCATGCTCAGCAACCCAATCCTTTTCCTATGAGGACATTTGGAAATAAACTAGGTTACCACATAAGAGGCCCAAGGTGCATAGGCCTTCCCGGAAATCCCCAAAGTTCTGTATAAGCAGTCCACCCCCTACTGGGAAGTCTATTTGGAAACCAGAAATAGATATTGATCAATGTGTCTCTGATCACAGACGATGAGTTTGTTTTCAGGTGGTCAGCCAGTGTGCCAGGCTGTGTGGAGAAACTTGAAGACTTGACACCTGACAGAACAGGTCGTTGCTCTAAGAGATGGGTTGTTTGGACGGCTAAGAAATAAAACTCATCCACGCACCCGTGGCAAACATCAATTACTTAAATGTGACAATTAATGAGAGATAAAGAAAACCTGAGAAGAGCAGCACAACAGTGTGTCCCAAGGATTGTGAGTGACTAGTTGTGAAGGTTACTAGCCTCCTGGAAAATACCCATGTTAGTTTTGAGCTACTAATCAAAGACTATTGGACTGGAGAAATGGAGGAATGTCTTTTGAGGAAGGACACATAGTATGTAGGTGTTTAGTAGGTTATGTGCCCACCCATTGACTGCCTATGGCCATGCTAATTCCTATGGCCATTCCTGCTCCTCCCAAAACACCTCCTCATGGGAACTCTGAGCTAGCTTTATCAAGCCTTACCAACAAATTACGCATTCAGTGCCCGCCAGTGTTTTTTCAAAGCAGTTTTCTATGAGTTAATGGCTTAATTGGAGTTGTAAATGTGCTACTTGTGTAATAAATATGTCTTACCAAGCCTACCTTCAGCCACTAGATTTCTAACCACGCTGTGTGTCCTTCGCTGAAGTCCTGTTGAAAACAGGCATTGGCAAAGCCAACCGGTTTGGCTTGTGTTAAGTATTAAACTTTTGCCAGGTACTGCTATTAGTGCCCAGGTACTCGCAGCATTTTGCACCTGCTACTGTCAGTGGTGAGTTAATAACACTATGGCTGTACCAATTGCCCGTCCCAAGCCTACATGGATATGTTTGGACCAGAAGTACACGTAGTACGACAGTAAGGACCTCATCTTATTACTGCCGGTTCGGAAAAAGTAAACGTATCTTTTAATGTGTATGAATAACTAGGTTCAAAGAAACAATAATAATTGCAGAAACATTTCCATTTTCAAGTTAAAACATTTGTATTCACTTATAAAATACTCCCCTCAGGAACTGGACTTATATTTTTACACTCTAAACATAATTGACTCCCAACTTTAAAAAACAGGGAGTAAATTACTCCCACTTCAAAATCGTATCTGTAGCACTGCCTATATCAATGTGGAAAATGTGTATTTTTCAACTTGTGAATCTCAAAAAAGCAATAGATTTAGATTTGTATTGATTTTTCATGAGTTTTTCAGCGCCTTGAGTTGGTTAGTTTGGAAACATGCCTTATTAATGTGCCTTTTCATACCAGTATGGCATTGCTAGTTAAAAGGTCACAATCCTCCAACACTCTTAACACCCTGCTTACCAAACAGGATTTTTAAATGTCACCCAGGAATATGCAGACTGTTTTTTCATGCTATTTACCATTATCCTATTTTCAGAACAAGGGGTGTTTCGTGCCTGTAATCGGAGGGAAGAAATTTGTGGAGCAGCAGAGGTACAAGAAGATAAACAAATACAAATAGAATTACCAATTGATCAGGTATGTTTTAAAAGCTGCATTTGAAATTGTTAACACAGGTTCTATTAGTTAATAACATAAAAAAGTACACATGTTGCATCCATGCACGTTGCATGAACGCAACCCCTATTCTAACTTGATGTTGCTTTAAATTGCATATTTTGTCTGTGTAAAGATACTTGGAGATCTACCTTTACCGTCAACACTGAAAAACGCCAAATCACTTAATCCACAGACTTCTGTCTTGCTTGAAGTGCTCAGTTTCAAAAGATACAATAATTATTAACTTACTTTTTTTTTTTCTTTCAAAACAAGGATAATACATCCATCATTCACCAATACATTATCGTATAGTGGTATGCGGGCTGAATAAGCAAACATTTCTACTAATTATTGCATAGCACATATAGTTCAATCCTTCTTTGCTTGAAAAGACATATCTTAGAAAATGCCACCATCTCCTTTATTCCAGATCTTGGACGAAACATCTCAAATTCTCAACAGAAATACAAACTTGTTAACGGAGATGTTTAAATAACACTTTACCAACGAAGGATAGTTTTCACAGAGAAGTATATTGTTAAAAATGTGCGGCACCAAAGGGATGTTAAAAAAAAAAAAAAATTAAAAAAAGGAAAATGGGAGTGCAATGTGCAGACCTGAGAAATTATGTAATATATTATCCAAATGTAATGTGCGGGCAGATTGGTTTCAATCATGGCCTCAATATTCTCCTTCATAGGGAGTCAGCCAAAGCTCATGTGCAGTGAGGGTATTCCATCATACATATTTTCACCATGAAAGATTTAGCCTGTTGCTTCACAATCACATTATGTAATCCATATTATGAAAAGTGTTCTGCCTCAAAAGTCTTGATAAAGCATAATAGAAAGGTATTGAAGATGTCGTCTATATCTATCTACCCAACATTTCTTTATCCATGGATAGAGAAGGTTCCCAGATAGTCATACACATACAGAGTTTATCTTTGTTAATAGCAGTAATGTTTTACATTTGAAAAAATAGCCCCCTACTCTGCTGGTGTCGCCATTCCTCTTGCACCCACTTATCAACAGTCATTAAATGCAGAGCTACTTGATGGTGCATAATCAACTTTCCTGTATGTTCCCATAGAGTGGATTCCTTGGTTGTCTCTGGTACCCGAGTAGTAAAACTACAGTGTGTCTAAATCCACCTTCATAATCCCTTTTATTCATTGCAGGATTTCTTTTCAATATGGTTCTGGTTTGAAACATTACCACCAAATAGGGTCCATTCCGCCAGCTCATCCAAACTGTGCCCAGCCTAGAAACTCCTCCCATGTGGCCAGGGGAAGGCATGCGCTACCTGATCCTAACCCTGGGGGTGGTATCATGTGGGAGGATTAAATGGGAGGAGAATTCTTTCCAGTGAATGTGGTGACTCAGTCAGGAGAGACGCAGTATCTATCTTCTTCTGAGAATTAAGGTTTACTAATGGTTGAATATTTAATGGTATATTGTCACTGTAGGACCTCCCCTTCCAGACTTACAAAAGTTACCAAGTGTAAAATTCTTCTTTGTAAACATGAAGATCACATATATCAGAGTCAGTTAATGTTACTACCTAGTACAGATATTCCCAAATGTTAAGTAATGCACCTAAAAGAGAACCTATAATTCCATAAAAATCTTCCTTTAAGCATGTGTCACATACAAAGTGGATTAAAAAGAGACATTAATACAGCCAACTGTACTAAGACTAGGACATGGGGCACAGAGGCACTAGACCATAGTGAGTGATCAAGTTGTTCTAGTGACCCAGACCTGAGCGAGACCTTTAAATGTTAAAAGGCCTGTCGGATTCAGGTCAGTAGAAACCAGTGACAGTAGGATCCTCTGAAGCAGTAGGAGAAAGTAGACATCTGCACTGCTTTGCAGATAGTGGGACGCCGTATAAAGAGTTTGTCGTAGGGCGTAGTGCCATGGAGATGTATAGGACACGCAGCGGGAAGTGGTGGCGAGACCAGCTGTCCTAAAAGAGAGACTCGATCTCCGTGTCTGACTACACCCTCTGGTGTTAGGACTGTACCGTAGCGCATGAGAAGCCATGTGAGCTGCAGTGGGAGACAGCGCATGCAGCAAGAGGCAGGCGGTAGCTATTCATCGCAAGAGAATATCCGACGAGCAGCAAATTATAACAAGCGGGTCCGGATGAGAAATAAAAGAGAAACCAGTGAGCTGTCCTGAAGTAGGTAAACCCGTGGCTCTCCAACATAGACCACTTCAAAAGAAAGAGAATTGTGAATATCAAATATTTGAAAGAAAGAAGATGGAATGTAATTACCCAAAAGAGAGTGCGAACAGAAGAATATTGTAACCCACATTTCCCAAACCAAGAGTTGGGAATTGTTACGCCAAGTAAATACAACTTGCCTGAGAGACCCAATAAGAGAACGTTGTACCCTGCATTGTCCAAGCCAAAAAAAGGGCAAATGTACAACAAAGGGAATACAGTTTTCCGAATGAAGGATATTCAGATATGGGACATTATTACCTGCACTGTCAAAGCCAAGAAATATCTAGACAGATTGAATGTCGCAGTCTCGGAAGTTGCAAATCGTATTATTATCAACAGCCATTAGGTTGTATGATAGGAGATAAGACAGCAGGGGGAATAGCTCTCCTTGTTGAAAGGTTCAGTGAGGAGAGAATTGTAACCTGAATTGCCGATGGCAATTACATGCATACAAGAATCATTGTCCTTCTGTGCAGCCTGTGTATGAAAGATGTTATAAGACAATGGTATTGCAAATCCAAAGACTTAACGTAGAAGCTGTTGTTGGTTTAACATTCCCTATTGAGGAATGAAGTGTGGAAAGTTGGAAATAAACCTTACCACAAAGTACGAGTAGTAGTAGTAGTTGTAGTAGTAGTAATAGTAGGAGGAGGAGGAGTTTTATCCTGACAGGTGAGTATACCAGTGTAAAGACTGGAGCGGGGTATCTACTTCTGCCCTCTATATGGTTGGGACAAAGGCACAGATCACCGCAGCCAAGGTTCTCTATTATGGTAGAATGGACAAGCAATCAAGACTTAAGCTCTTAGGAGGTGATGCAGGCAGATTCTTAAGTACAGTGAGTCCCAAGTCCCCTCAGTAAGGTGATAAAACTGTTTCTTTAACACTTAGTACATGGAAATACTTATTCAAAGAATGACACATATATACACTCTGTGGTACCGCACAATGCTTAAATTCAGTGATAGACGCACTAACTACAGACAGTTTTCAATAGGCATGTGAATTCTTAAGTGGGGCGTATCCGCATAGAATAGGGTAACAGGCAGATTAGTTGTGAATGGTGGCAGAATGTTTTTTTAGGGTAGATATAGATTCTGTGTGAAGATCCCCCAGCCCCCCCATCGGGGCTACCTCTAATGGAAACATTAGGGAGTAACTTATCTTGTCTTTTACAGCCCAGTACAATAAGGTTCAATAACCTTCTGCTTTCTTTTAAAAGGTTCTACCGCCCCAAAGTACCTGAGAGGCCACAGGATTACAGGATCCAAGACGGATCTGGGTCACCCTGGACGACGCCTGAGGCTAGAAGATGCTCTTACTCATCATAGTACCTTGGTGCCTTGGCAGGCGAAGTGGCAGTTTCTCGGTTTCACTCGGGAGGATAGCTCAGAGGCAACGCGCTCGCCTTAGAAGCAAGATGACGTGGAGCAGCACAGGTTCAATCCCCGGGTCTGCGCTCAGTAACCCCTGGGTATTAAGCGTGTTCTAAATGACTAATTACGATTGCTCGATGATTCCCTCTGAGGATGGGTCTCCCTTGGAAGAAGGAGCCACTGAGATGCTGAGTCCGAACCAAAGTCTTTCTGAAGTGCAGCAGTTTAGCTCTTTGCTGTGCTCTTCGTTGGGCGACAATTTCTCTGACTGTAGAAGTCCTGTGAAGATGAAACTTGCTATAGGCTCCTTCAAGACTTGGCAGATGAAAGTAAGACCGCTGGGACGCTTCAATCACTTCTTACGGCGACTGATGCATAGGTCACTTTTGGTGTTTGGTTTTGGAATATCGCGGTTGTCTGACTTTCGATTCTTCGGTGCTGCAGCCGCAGCACGGACCAATGGATGGCTTCTGGTGACCTGGACTCGACCACTGGAGTGGACCTCGGACCCTCACCAAGTCTGGAACCTCGGGACGTCTTCGTTAGCTTCTGTTAGCGGGAAACTCAACAACAAACTTTCCTCTGCACTCAGCGAGTCTGGACTCTCTGCGGCGGGAAAAAGTGGTTAGTGATGATGGCAATGATGTCCTTTGAAATGTTATTAGGCAGTTTGGAACTTTCGCAGCTCTGGGAGGCACTCCTCTTCAGGACTCACAAAGACCCCTTGTCCAGACGGCAGGCACACAGGACTGGCTTCCAGGGCACTGCAGATGAAGAGTGGCAGGTTACACGATGGTCCCTTGTAGCTCGGGCAGAGGTCTTCTTTGCAAGTCCTCTTGGAAGCAGTCCTTGGAAGAACACGGCAGCTTTTGGATTTCTTTAAGAAATTATAGCAGCAGACTTCTCCTCCAGCTGGGCTACAAGGAAAAGCTTCTTCTTGCTTCAGCTTAGTCTTCAGCTTCTGAACAAATTGGTAAGTGAGAGGTCCCCAGATATACAAATCTGTTCCCCCATTCACTCTGGCTGACACAGGCTCAGTCAGCCAATCACGCAGAAGGGCATTCATGCAGGCCGGCAGCCAATCAGACTCACAGGCTTTCAGGCCATTCACTCCATCCAGACACCCATGACATAGAATGTGGATTGGGGTAAGCACCCAGCCTTTCAGCGCATTACACTGCATTCTTGTCACTTTCAGTCAGGGCTGTCTCAGTCATTGTGTCACACACAGAAACCAGACGCCCATAACACAGAATGTGAGTTCACTTCCAGCACCACTCAGAGAGGTCCCACCCATAGGGTGTACCCACCACACACATCCTCTGGGAAGACTCCGGTCAGTCTGACCGGATGCAGCCCCAGAGCCATATATGGTATTTCCACCCAACAGCCAGTCAGGAGGAAAGGGAACAGATACCTATATGGTGTTTCCACCCAATGGCTTCTCAAGTGGAAGAGACAGAGCCAGGGCTTCCCAGGACTTTGGGAAACAAGGTAAAAGGCAATAGAAACCAAGAGCCCACAGTGGTCATCTTGCTTTCTATCAGGAATCCATTGATTCCTGTGGCAGGGCCCGGGTGTCCCAAAAATGGAGGACACTCAGAGCTACTTCCAAGTAGGCATGTAGCTGCCACCAGCCCATAACTTGCTCTGTGGGCAACACACAGGTGCCCAAACACACATAAGTGGTGCACAAATGTATGCCCACCCAGGGCTACCATAAGGGTATCCCTGGGGTGTTGTTTACCCAAAGAAAAACATGAAGAGCTGCACTGCCAAAGGTCCAGGCTCGACCTCAGTGACAAAAAACATAGAGAAAACACACACAGAGAAATGGTAGGATAAGGACTATGAGGCCCTGTCCCTCCATAAGGCATTTCCAGCACCACAACCAGGAAAGGGACAAATGGTGGGTAGTTCTAGCAGGGGAGAGGACAAGGAAGAAGAGTTGGAAGTACTTTAAATGTGGTAGAAGTTTATAACTAATTGTGGTTAAAAGAATTGGCAATCTCACTGCTGTGTTTGATGAACTGTTGTGCAACCATCCCGACTGAAGTAGAACTTCTGGATGATCTATTCTGAGCAAGGTGTTATTTGTGAACAAATGTAATGCGATGAAAAGTGATTGGTCTCCTGAGAAAAGAATTTCTTCCTCATTAACGTTTCAAATGGATGTATGAAGAGGGACTTTTTGAACTGCCATGCAGAAGCTTTAGCCATTGTTCTAAGAGAGAAATATTTTTCAATAAAAGCAGAAACTCTTTTGAACTGAGGAGTTACTTTGACAAGTGAAGGCTATATTGGAGATGAACTGTGTATTCCACCTGGAGTGGAACCGGGCAAAAGAAAAGAACTTTCCTGAAATTAACTTTGCTTTAAATTATCCTGAATTGATCATGGGGAATGGGACTTCTGTTTTCCTTCCTGTATGATTATTTTTTTGGTTAGTTGTAAATCACCTTTTCAAATATCAAGCAAAACATTCAGCAAATATAAAATATAAACACATCAATTAACATTGCATTGCAGCTCTATACATTTCATTTCAGATACTAGAATACACAGAACTAAACAATACCATGCAAATACTGAATCAAAAATAAACATATAAAATGAAATTCCCATATATGTACAACATCCATATAAGGTTAAAGGTTAAAAAGCTGTGCCAACACAAGAATAAAAATGCAACATCCACAATGCAACATCCACAATGGTCCATAAATGAGATACCTCCAATTTCACATCAGAGATAGATTCACAATCAATGAATGAACAATTGAAGCTTAAACAGAAATCACTACAATTGGTGACATGCAAAATATTTCTGGCATCAATGTTTATGACATAACAGGCGTATCCCCCTGATAATCCGGAACAGTTGCTTCTAAAAAATGCACTAGAGCTACTTTCACTCCCAACCCAGGACTTTATGGCTTTCCAGAGGACATTAGAGTCTACAGGGCTAGACCAAACCATCAAGTCTCTGAAGATCCTCTGTCGCATAGTTACTAGCAGTGGACAGTCAACAATAACATGTTGCAAGGACTCAGTTTGGGAGAGATCTAGACAATATCGACAGAAATTCTGATTTATGTTTATTTGTTTTCGCCTATACAATATTTCCTGAGTATGCCAGAGATCGAGACGAAATCTCATGTATTGTCTTACGTATATGAGGCGAAGGGCACTTCATAAGATAATCTGCCATAGTTCTAAATTTCTTATGTCCAAAAATAGCAACATCAAAATCTTTATATGTAGTGCACAATGAATTGTTACAAATACAGTCAAATTGGAATATTTTGATCTTTGCTTGCCTGGATTATTTAACAGCCAATTTACTGTCACTGAGGCATCTGCTAGGGCATTCAGCATACATTTACGCCACCTGGCTGAGAACGCCTTGTCTGATTTTAAGAGATGTACTGCTATTATACCAAGCATATTCTGTGTGTGTGATTTAATAAACATTTCCTCAGTAGTGCAGCCATTTTCCACAGAACTTGGGAGTACATTGACAATTCAAAACGTATTAAGGGCAATGGTGTGCACCCTGGTAACATTAAAGAGTGTCTCCAAAACTTTGCTTCTAGTAGATCCCAGAACTTATGCTTCTTTGGGAGCGAGGGTTCCACACCATATAATAGGCTTGGAATTACTTTTTGTTGGTAAAATAGCATTATATGGATGCAAGAAAATTGACCAAATTTGTAGGCAAGCAGTTTAGCTTGTGAAGAAAGGCCTTGTAGTTTATTCTTTATTTCCAGCTCATAGATCCTTTTTGATAGAATTGGTGAATGGCACTCCTAAATATTTGAATTGAGGAACAGTTTTTAGTTCATTTTGCTGTAACATCCACTTATAACGGGTACCTCTATGGTTGGATTTATTTATACATACTACTATCTGCGTTTTTTCGGTATTTATCACCAGATTATTAGACTGAGCATAACTAGCAAGTGCATGCAACATGTTATTTAAACCAACTGGTGTTTGTGAGAGCAACGCCAAATCATCTGCATAAAGTAAATTATGTATTTTTTGCATATTCAGCTTTGGAGGGTCACTCATGATATCTGTAAATATTATGCCCAAATTAAGGATGAAAACGTTAAACAAGAAAGCAGCCAAGGTACGGCCTTGCTTAAGGCCCCTTTTAGTAGGTATCGAAGAGGATAGTTTACCATTAAATGTTAAGCGCACTTGCATCAATGTATCGGAATGAAGAAGCATGATTGCGATCAATAGAATCAAACGCTGTTCTAAAATCGATGAAAGCTAAATATAGCGTTTGTTTCTAAATGCAATCAAGTTGAGCCTTGATTGCATTTAGAATCAAAATATTCGGAATAGTGAGTGCCTATGCAAGTTAGAAATCCGGCTTGAAAAGGGTATATAAAGTTATGGTTTTTTTTTTTGGACCAAATATTTAGTTCTCTCAGTATAATGCAACAGTAGATCTTCCCTGGTACGTCTAGCAGAGAGATTGGTCTATAGCTAGCCGGGCTCTTGCGGTCACCTTTTTTATATAAAGGTCATGTTATGGAATTAGTCCATGTTTTTGGTAAACATTGTAAACTTGAATACATTTTAAATAAAATATATGCTCAGTGCTCTGGGTATTGTTTGAGAAGATAATTTGACAGACCGTCAGGACCGACAGCTTTTGAATTGCTAGCATGATTGATGAAGAATAATATATCGTCCATGTCAAACGACAGGCAAAAATTCCTTGGACTTTCAAATGATATTAGAGATCTAGTGTCTTTGGGCATCAAATAAAGCTCAGTAAAATAAGTAATTTAATTTTTCTTCGGTTACATTACTTAGCTGAATGGCTAATTGTGATCCGGAAGTAGATTGATTCATGATGGACCATGTTTTGGTGGTGTTCTTATTGGCAATAGCTGATAACATTATTGCATCATCACGCTGATCTAGTTGAGCTTTATAATTTTTTTGCCAATTTTTGTATTTGTTTCTTATTATCTTAATAAGAGTAACTTTAATTCCAAAAGGGTAAAGTGAAGCTGCTCTTAAATGTGCCCAAAAGGTTGGTTTTTTTTGTTTGGACCTCATGATCAAATGAGTGGCAGTGATTTTGTGGTTTTGTTGAAGGCCATGATTTTTGCGAGAAGAGTTGCATATCACATCACTATATTCAATTCCCGCTGTACCCAAGTTAATAGAACTGTGTCTCACGGAATTAGCCAAAAAGGTATAAAAATGACATAATGTGTTCTCTGACCATCAGAGACGATTTAACCGAGGGTTAACAATCATGTAGTTCTTACAATTCACTCTTGGAATTATTAAATTTGGTGTATTACTACTCCATTTCATTTTAAGGATATTGTGGTCATTCAGGTCAGTTCTGGTAACACAAAAATCAATAACACTAGGAAGCAGATTCTCATTCACATGTATGTAGTCTAATATGGCTGCACTTGGGCCTCTATTCCATGTCATGTGTGGAGGAATATCAGACTGAATAGCACCATTCAACATATGCATATTACGAGACTTGGTCAACAGGGACCAACGGTGAAATCTGCCTTTATCATTTACATTGTTAACTTTAAAAACAATTGAGATTCAGGTCACGAGCTAAGATGATCTGAGTTACCAGTTTATCACATGCTACTATGTCAAACAGTTATTCCTGCTGAATTCCAATACACATTAATTACAGCGCACACCATTAATTTCAACTTCACCTTGATCATTAACATGAATTTGTTTGGGGCAGCCCAATATTCAGCTTTCAGCCCTCTATCAGTTTTTATGGCTGACAGCAACCCAGAAGAGGACCTCCCTTGTGGAGATTTTATTGCAGGATTGAGAAAGACATCGTGATTGTGCCAAGATGAAGGTGTAGAAAGCCATGTCTCCTGAAACAGTACTATGTGGAATTTTCCAATTTGGCTTTGATCACTATTTAAAAAATGATTGAATCCTCTTGTGTTCCAGCTTAGAAGGGAGATTTCCAAGTGCTCGCTCACTACTTCTAGTTAATGTTGAGTGTTATCACACATACATTGACTTTTTTTAGAATCTTGGAGAATCACCTTCACTATGTGATGGATGTTAGATTTGGGGCAACAAGGGGCACTGTCAAGCCACCAGAATTGGTATTTGAATTTTGATCCATCTCAGTTGAGAGAACAAAACCAAGATCAAATGGATCATTTTTGGCCGCCCAAATTAAATTCTGAATGGCTCTCGACTTCATTGATAGTCTTACCGCAGCTAAGGATTTATCATTCATAAATTCCACCAGCTCAATGTCGGGAGAACTAATATCAAGCTGTGGAATATCAGAAAATATTTCCATAACGGAACTGCGATTTAGCTTAAATTATGGATAAGGCATTGGGCGACAAGCTAGAAGCAATGAATATGTTGCTGGACGATCTTTGTAATTTTTGTAGCTAAAGGGGCTTGGGTTTTAACATCAAAGGATGGTATTAATGCTCATCTGTTACCTTCAATTGTGAGTAAAGCCATCTCAATCTGTCGTAGCATTTCTGTTGGCAGCTCAGACAGAGGCAGAGGGCCACAACAGCTTGACAGGGGAAGGGAGGACTTATGAGACAGTGGGCCACATGTGTTATCAACTGCATTGCCAGACAGCAGCGATGGCTTACATCTAAGAGCAGAGTCATTGTCACAAGAGTCTACTGTCTGCAAGCAGCCAAGTTTCACAATGGGTCCTAAATCCCCCAAAGGTTTGCATACTAGGAGCTGATTTTAGCTGAGATGGAGTGCAGGTCTGTTTACTCAGAGGTGGAACAGATGGAGTTAAGATGTTTCTGTATGTTTTTTCTACACGAATGACAGCAGGGGGACCAGCCATATATGCATAAACAGCTTTCCATATTTCTTGGCGATGATGGTCAAGGGATGTCATTTAATTTGTTTTTTCAAGGTCAATCAGAGGTGACGATTTATTGTGTTTCACTGTGGTAGTCTCAATTGTTATATGTGCGTTAATATTTTCCACAGAGGCTTCCTTGACCAAATCATCCAACGGCGCATAGGGCAGTGGATGTTCCACTAACAAAGATTTATTTATGTTAGCTTTGACTTGAAATTGCTGTCTATATTTTTTTGTTACAGCCTGAGAGGCAATTTCCACTCGTTTTTTGGAAAGGTTTATTGCCTTGAAAAATTGTTTCGTATTGGATGTAGATATGTTGGTTCTTGATGGTTGATTTTTGGGCCGTTTAGTTTGGGCCACTTATTTTATTTTTGTTTTTCCCATTTGATTTGGAGTAAAAATTGTGTAAAAATGTTTCTGACTCCCATCTAGAACAACCTCTGTATGGGATTTCACTTGCTCTCTATCTTTTAAAGGTACTTGAGGGATAGAATCAGAGGATTCATAGATTATGTTACTAATACATGGGACCGCAAAGACAGTGTCGAACCGTTTGTGTAAAGTTGGATTATCGATTATCTCTATAATAGAGTTTACATCAACAATGGTTTGGCAAGCTACAGAGGTACACCCCAGCGTTATTTGATCCACGACCCGCGTGGCATCGGCTTTTAAGCTTTGAAATATACTGACATCTTTTTGCCAGGTAAGTATTTTACCAATTTCATTACTTTGCAGGTCTAACTTAGTATCTAATGAATCAAACAATTTGCTCAAGGTAAGTATAGTCATGTTCATAGCTTGCAACGTTAATTCCACCAATTTATCATTTGGTATATTTGAGGGAGAAATACTCCCATTACCAAGCAGTGCTACTGGATGTAGTGCTGGTCGTCATGGTGTGGGAGGGATAAATGAAATATTCGGTTTGGACTCAGAATGACTGACATCAGAGAACATTACCGGTGAGCATCTCCGCTGAAAAGCCAGACACATTGGGGTCAAGATCCAAGTCTATTATAGCTACATCAGACTGTCAAGGAATAATGAGGCATTGCGCCTCTTCTGTCAACGCTCTCAATGGCACATTGTTTGGCATATTGTTTAGACTCATACTATCAGTTAAGAAATATTTCCTGGCTCCTTACAGTAATTTTCATTTGGGCATGATTCAAATGACAATTCCATGTCGGGTTGGATTTGTTTTGCTAAAGCCATTTTTTTTAGTAATAGCACACGTGATCTATATGCAATGGGTCTAGTCACAGCAGCAGAGGAAACTCCATTATGGAATGGTAAAAGCTGTTTTAAAGTTTCCACACCATGTATTTGGTTGACATCATGCTCTTTACAAAATGAGGGAATATCAATAGATTTTACTGGGTTTATTTTTTTTATTTTTTTTCTTCCATTATTTATTTGTTTTTGGTAGTAAAAATAAATGTACACCTTTTTACAAAAATTTCTCAAGTATAAATAAACATTTCATATCATAATCAAATCATCATTAAAACATTCATTACATAAAACACAATGTAAAACACAGTATAAAACCAAATTGTGCGTCGCCACCTCTGATAGAACAAATCTTACAATCATCGTTAATTCATCATGCACTATTGATTAGAATACATTGGGCACAAACTTCAACTTCATTTTACAAATAATATAACCCCATCATTGAATTCATTAGATAAAATAACCTTCACTTCAGGTGAAAGTTCATATGTGTTCACATGTATTGCTAAATACCACAGTTGATTACAGAAATACAATAGGTTGAAATACCAACCAGGCCTCGTCCAGAAGGAGCAGGTATTACATCGCCTTTTATACTACCACGCTCCTAATTACCAATTGTGCTATGATCGGAGAGCTATATGTTCATGCGGTGTCGACATGACATCTATATCCTACAGAATGTGTAGAGTATCGTTTAAAAGCAAGAGATCAACCTCAATCATATTCACAAGTCTCACAGTTGCTCACATAATTGGATTGGACTTGCCCCACATACAGCGTAGCCAGACCATGTTGCGCTCAAAACGAGAGTTAGTAACTAAAAAGGACCACAAACAAAGGAGCCTATATTGCTCAAAGTGAGTACAATACATAAACAGGTGTTCAAGCGTTTCAGGCTCATCGGTTAAGGAACAAAACCTGCAGTGCTCCCACTTTCAAAGGTCCTTGTAACCTGAGCAGTTCCTAATACGAGATCCCGTGTGGATAAGATCCAGGCGGAATCTCATATATGTTGTTCTGGCGTTCTTATCAGGAAAACACAATACATAGGGTAAGCAAGAAGAAATGGCATGTCTAAATTTGGCGTAAGTGCAAAACGATGAATAGCCTGTGATCAGATCTGAGTTGTGGGCCCATGCATTCCTAAAGAACCTTATTTTTGCTTTCCCTGGCGAATCAATTAAGTCCTGCTGCGACATGTTCAAATTGCTCAAAATTGAAGACATGCGTAACTTAAATTCAACAATAGTTGCTGGATGTTCCTCTTGAAGCATTGACCTAAAATCCTCATAAAGAGAATTGGCTGGAGGCGAGATCATTTTGCTAAAGGAATTGACCATGCGCCAGTCATATTTGTCTGACAAAGGGTATAAGCCCAGTTTGTGTAGGAGAATTGCATTGGGCAGATATCCAGGGAGACCTAGGACCCTTTTCCAAAGCTTTCCCTATAGCAGATTTAGTACTGGACCCAATTTCAACAAGCAGGCATCCAGCGTGTATAGTAAGATGGACTCTACTTTCAAGGTGTAAAAGTGCAGCAAGGGATTAAGGGAGAATCTACAGTACCCAGCTAAGATGATTCTCATCTGGGCAGACAGATAGGTGAGCTTAGTGTCCAGCACTGTGCACCACCTGCCGATGGACATTCCGTTTGATATGTTGTAACCCAAATAAATGATCTCATCTCTATCTTAATGGGTTGTAAATTTACGACATACGTAAATCTCAAAGGCTTCTTCTTTGTCGTAAAGGCTATGATGTGGGATTTTGCCGAGTTAGTTGTCAGATTGTTAAGAACACAATACTCATGAAAGATGTTAAGTTTATTTTGTAACCCAAAGGGTACCTTCTCAAACATAACAACATCATTTTCAAATGCCAACCAATGCAACCGCAACTTGCCTAAACTTACTGGAAATGTACTACTTCCCTCCCATATTTTCTTGATGTCGGCGAGGTATAAGTTCAAAAGTATCGCAGCCAGGTTGCATCCCTGCTTCACACCAATACCCGTCGGGATGCTGTCAGATAACAGGCCCCCTGAGTTGATGCAAACCCTATATGAGGTGTTCCGATGCAGTACCTCAATTATCGCTACAAGCTTGGCAGGGATACCATAAAACAGCATCTTCTGCCAAAGGCGATTGCGCAAGACGCTGTCAAATGCAGCCGATAAGTCCAAAGATGCCATATAAATCGGACCGTTAGCCTGGTTGCGCGATGTTGACAGTAAGTGGGCGAGAATCGATGCATTAAGCTGCGTACCCATAGCCCTGCGAAAGCCCACCTGGGCTTTAGAAAGAATACCCGCAGCACTCACATATGACTCCAATTCACACAAGACAAGACGAGCAAACATTTTTGCTGCTGTGTCTATTAGGGCAATTGGTCTAAAATGTAGTGGGTCATTTAAGGCGCCCTTTTTGTGGATGGGAATAACTATTGCCATAAGCCAAGAGGCGGGGATTTTACCAGTTTGATATATTAACTGATAGTGAGGCAGCAAGTATCTAGCCCAAAAATGGGGATCATCCTTGAATACACAAGGGGGCAGGCCATCGGGCCCTGCCGATTTTGAGAACTTCAATTGAGCGATTGCCCAAATTATATCTTTGAGTTCCCAAGGACAAACGGATGGAAACTTCAATTGCAGGTTAACCGCCACCTGCTTTCTATCGTGGGCCGGCAGGTCGTATTTTTGTGAAAAGAAGTTCTGCCTTTCTGGGCCAGAGATTGTCGCCACCATACGCTTATCCACCTTGCCTGTGGGATTTCTTAGAATCAACCACAAGTCCCCGGTGTTTTTATTACACAGATATTCAATCATTTGTTGATTAGCAAGGTTATGAGCAGCATGACGCACATCTTCAACTTTGATTTGAAGCGAGCCACAATGAGTTTTTTTTCACTTTTGTAATCTGCTGGACTAATAATGAGGCGTCGTGCCTTTAAAAGCGTTTTTTTTTGCAGTTTTTAAGGTTGCAACCTCTGCCAGATGTAGATGTGCAACTTTTGGCGAGTTATTACCACGGTGATCCTTAGATAAACTCACAAGATGTCTGTGAATCATCCTCAAGTTCAATTAATTGATTTTCTCCACGTTACCCGCAATTGATTGATTGTCAAGTGGCTCCAACATGTCACTATTAACAAGGAACACCATCTTCCGGCAGGTACTAGGATGCCATCTGACAGACAAAACATGCCTGTCGCTTTCCACCATTACTGCGGACTCCATGATTTTATATTGGTCGACCCCAATGTGTACATTTGTGTGCAGCAAACAGTGGTCGCTCAAACCCACATACCGGATAGAAATTGGGTCGAGCAGGCCAGAACATGCCACTGATGCAAGCACGTAGTTAATGAGAGACGAGGAGTTCCTGCGCTTCCCGGAGGACTTAATACTATGGGTTGCAAATGTAAGCGGGTAGATACCCCACGCTTCAAACATTGTGGCCCATCATTTTCCTCTCCTAAGGGCCCGTTGTGTATATGGATGCGAATGATAAGTCGGCAAACTAATGCCCTCTAACTCCAGGCACAAATTCAGGTCTCCACCAATTAAAATGTCATGGTTGGGACAAGGCAACGATGCATTACCTAAGATTCGGTTTAATTCCACTAAGACCGAGCCCAACGAGGCAGCAGTTTGATTCCAGTAAATGGATAGCAAAAGCAGTGCATGGAGCTTACAACCAATGGTAGCCATTTCCACCAATAACCATGTATCGGATTTGTCCAATACCCGTGACACCACCTTGAAACTATTTTTAATGAGAATGGCGATGCCACCAGATGGACACCCTGACTGAAATCGTCGTGCCGGAACACTAAATGCTGTGTAACCGTCTAGCACGAGATCATCTAGCGCCATCGTTTCCTGCAATAATAAAATATCGGGGCTACGCTGTCTCTCAACCCGTTCATGCCATGTCTTGAGATTACTTACGCCGCAGCAATTCCAAGATGCGACGGCAATCCCTGACAGTTATGAGTCCAATGTTGCAGTTTTCATGGATACCGCCACTTTGATCAAGGGCTCCAACCATGATAGGCCACTTAATGCCTGCGTCAGCGAGGCCATTTGTTGTGTTAATTCCTTGGCATTGGGCTCGAGAGGGGGTAATGCTGAACCTTTATCTTGTTCTATGGGTACAGGCGTGACAAAGTCCAGAAATGCCCATGCACTCTCCATGTCTGCAAACAGACAAGGGGAAAGACCCAGTAGTTCGAAATCGTCTGTGAAGTCCAAAATCAGTTTGGTTGTAATCTGTGATTGGACTCTACACAGCACTCTGATTGTTATGGGTTGCTAGTTTTACCCAATCCAAATCCTTAGATGCCAGATTTCTTAAGGAAGGGATTTGAAAAAATGAATTCATCAAAAAGGTCCTGTTAATACGTGCTAGGCCATTTATGTCCGGGTTACTGACCCAACCAAGGATTTGTTTCATATCCTTGGGGGTCTCCGAGAGGCACAGCATTTCGTGTGGGATCTCCCCTAAGGGGACATTCCCTGATGATTCATCCTCACAGGGGTCATTCCTCACCAGAGGCGAGATTTCCTGCACAACCAATGGCCCTTGGTTGCTTCTCCTCATGCACCACTTTGCCCAAGGAACCTACTTCCTGTGCTGCCGTATCGTTGGGCTGACCCTCACTATTGACTGCCGAGGACAAGGTCACATTGCCTTTTTTTGGAGAAGATACACGGTCCACTACTGCCTGCGGCCGAATAGCCACTTTTTTACTTTCAATATTTGGGAAAAAGCAGTGCAATTGAGGTTGTGACTTAGCAGATGGTGTCCGAGAAGAATTAAGAGACACCTGTACATTACCACTCTTCAGTGCTTTAATATGAAGCTGTTTTCTGCTTTCCTCATTCAAGTCTAGGAGATCTACTGCAAGATCATCCAAACTTGCCCCGTTTTGCTACTTGCAATTAGCATAGATTCCACGGGAGCCTGGGAAGAATTCACCGGAATACCTTTTGTTGCCACTTTCTTTTGTGTGTATTTTGCAACGTTTAAGCGTTTTTGGGCTCTCAGGAAGGACTTCTTCCCTCTTGCTCTGTATTACCCACAACTGGCTCACACACCAACGGGATAGCCAGAGACTCTGTAATAGTCTGGGAGTCGATAATATCCGTCGGTGCAGAGGGACTGTCTAGCGTTTGGGCAACCGTGCTAGCGAGCTCCATTCCTCCACATATGAGCTCTGTAGATGTCGAGGGTTGAGTTTTCGTGACCATATTGAAGAGTAGTTGTTCTACCTGGAGCAAACGATCATGCTGAAGATTAGCTACTTCCAGGAGGTCGATAGCCTCAAAGTCACGGTGCTCTAAGCCAACCCTGTTTTCTCGTTGCAACACTTGCGAGTACGATCTTTGCGGCAAATAGGCGTTGGGAGGCCCATTTTCCGTTTGAGTTCCTTGGGACCGTAAGGCACATGTAGGGGGTGGGGGTGGGACAACGGCAACAGCACTTGCCATCATTTTTTCAAATTGGGGAAAAATAGAATGCCTTTGATTGCTCCTCCGCCAATATAAAACCTTCCAATCTGGCCATTTTTTCTTTCATGAAGGCTAGAGAGCCCAGAATTTCCTTTATCGAGCAATGGGTTAGCTCATGGCCCTTATCAAGAAGGTTAAGTATTCTCGAGATCACTGGGAAATTGAAAGGGTCATTTTGAAAGGTGCCAGAGGGGGAATCCTCCGGAGTTGATGATGACCGTGCGCCCCCCCTTAGGAGCAACAAGGCCAACATCATCATTCCCCAATGTAAAGGCATCCAGTCCATGTGGCAGAAAAGCGCCAGTTGTATGTACATTACCCTCATGGGGGTTCTTGTGTCTTGTGACCTGAGGACGATCCCCCTCCCATTCCCCTAGATGGAGTACCTGGTGGGTCCCTTCCAGGATCGCTGAAATTTTTAAAGCTTGACTCGTAAGGGAGATGGAAGTGAACTTGTTCACGAAACGGAAACGACCTAGAGGCAGGTGAAGAGGGGCCAAGGGAAAGCCGCACACGTTTACCCAGTTCGCTCATGATCGTTGGAGCGAGCATTGAAGTATCTGAGACATGTGCAAAACCTTCATGTGCATGCATTGGGGTACAGTTGATTTATTTATTTTAAAATGTGTTTATTGGCATTTTCAATAACATTGGTTACATATGTCCATGTTGTGACTTATTCGTGTTCAAGTACAATACATTTTAACTTTAACAAACAATAACAACTGTTTCCTTACTATGTTCACATATTTCAGCTTCTCTCGTCCCAGGGAGGAGGGGTGTGTGGAAGAGGGCGATCGGGTTGCTCGTAGGGTGTGGGGGGGTGCTTCCCAGGGGCCCGTAGTGTCTCTTATTAGCTCTCATCGGGTCTCCCTGCCTGGCTTGCAGGTATGTTCGTTCCAGGCCGTTGGCTCAGGGGGGCTTGTCGTCGGAGGGGAGAAACATATGCCTAGTAAGTTCTTTCCATGCCTCCAGGGCTCTGCTGGACTCATCGGTGGATCTGGCCACGCTTTCTTCCCAGGCCTTGGTCTCAGCCAGAAGCCATCGTTCAGTTTCTCCTTGCCGTGCTTTATATTGTGGTCCAGCTGTTTTTTTTCCAGGACATGGCTATAGTTCGTTTCGTTAATATGCACGTTATGTCCATAAGTCTGACTGTGTGCTTTATCTTGGCTAATCTGGGGTAGGTTCCTAGCAAGCACTCCTCAGGTGACCATTTGTATTTGGTCATACCTGCTTTCTCACATGTCTGTTTCACCTTTTCCCAGAGTGTCTTCGTTTTGGGGCATTCCCACATCATGTGGATTAGGTCTGCTCCCTCCTTCATGCACCAGGTGCAGTTTGACTGCATTTGCTTGCTAAATTTGGCTATTCGTTTCGGGGTTAGGTAGGTTTGATGCAGTACATTCATCTGTATTTGCCGGAACCACTGGTTTCTCGACACCTCCTTGGGGAATATAAGCGCTCTGTTCCACTCCCCCTCCGTCATTTCCCTGCCTATATCTTTTTCCCATTTACTTTTCATTTCCATGCTTCGGGGGTTAGTTGTATCGCTCAGTTGCCTATATATTTGGGATATTGGTCTGCATCCCTCCCTCATGTTGTATAGCAGCGTTAATAGTGGTTCAGTGTCCGGTTCTTCGGACCATGTTTCCCATTTGCTTCGTGCCATGGCGCGGACCTTCTGGTACCAGAGGAACTGTCCCGAGTGTATGCCTTCTCTGTCCTGTAGCGTGGCAAACTCCTTAAAAGTACCTTCCTCGTAGAGATCTCCCCAAGCATAGACCTCTTCCCTTTCCCATTATCTGATTTGTTTCAGGTCAGTGGCCGCTGTGTATAGATCTGCAATCAGTGGGACTTCTGGTGAGTAAGCCTTCTGCGTGTGAGTGAGTGTTCTCGCTCTGCGCCAGACGTCCCTCCCCAGGGTCACTATGTGAGGTGTTTCTCCCAGCAACTTCAATGGTACCCAGACCAGTTCTTTCAGGTGGTGCGGGAGGCTCATAGTCTGTAGTAGGGGGTTTTCATCGGTAGGTTCGTCAGAAAACCATTTAGTTCTAAAGCTGAGTTGGGCTGCTAGATAATATTTTTCTAAATTAGGAAGCTGAATGCCGCCCCAAGCGTATGGCAGGGTTAGTGTCGACAGTGCTATTTTGTGCCTATTTTCTCCCCATATGAACTCTTTTATTAGTGACTCCAGTAGTCGGAAAAAGGGTTTTTTGACATAATAGTGTACCTTTTGGAACCCATACAGGAATCGCAGTAAAACAATCATCTTAACTATTGAGGCCCTTCCCATCATCGACAGGGGGAGTCGCGACCAGAAGTTCATGGACCTGCGTAGAGTCAGAAGTGCTGTCTTTGTGTTGTGTTCATGCATCAGTGTGGGGGTATGCATTATCTGGATTCCTAGGTATCTGAATTTGGTGGTTTGCCATTTTATCCCTACCGTCAGAAGTGCTTCCATTTCTATGTGTTTCAGAGCCGCCAGGGGGAACATGCAGGATTTCGACTTACTGAATTGGATCCCAGATACTCTAGAGTAATTGTCCAAGACTTCCAGCAGGATGGGCACGTTGAGGTGTGGGTCTCTAACATATATAAGGACATCATCCGCGTAAAGCGAAATGGTGTGGTCTACCCCTCCTAGTCTTATGCCAGCATCGAAGAACTGCTTCCTAAAATAGATCGCTATGGGTTCCAGCCCCAGTATGTACAACATTGGGGATAACGTACAGCCCTGCCTGGTCCCTCTTTGTATATCCCAGGCTTCTGATACATGTTTCCCGGACTTCACTCTAGCTCTTGGTCCGGTGTACAATATCTGAACCCATCTAATGAACCCGAGTCCGAAGCCGAATTCTTTGAGCACGGCCACCAGCCACTCCCAATAGATAGAGTCAAACGCCTTTATGGCATCTAGGGACATTAATGCATATGAGCTCCTGTCTTCATTAGTTTGGGTTATGATGTGTTGTAGCCTGCGCAGATTTATTGATGTGTTTCGGCCCGGTATAAAGCCGCACTGGTCGATGTGTATTATGTCCCCTATTATTCTGGACAGTCGCTTGGCTAGTATTGTGGTTAAAATTTTTGCATCATAATTTAGCATTGCCAGCGGGCGGTAGGAATCGCACAGATCTGCCGGTTTGTTTGGTTTAAGGATCGGGACCACCAATGTTTCCCTCATGCTTTCGGGCAGCACTCCCCTCTCATATGCCTCTTGGTACACTTTATGTAACAGAGGTGTGAGGGAGGGTTCATATGCTTTGTAGAACTCCGAGGGCAGTCCGTCCGTGCCAGGCGCCTTGCACGTGGCCAGGGACCTGATGGCTTCTGTTATATCTTCAAGCGTGATATCAGCGTCTAGTGTCAAAGCTTGTTCGGGTGGTATCTTATGGAGCCCTATCTCATCAAGGGCGTCTGTAATCTGTTCTGGAGGGACCTGTTCCTCATGTGAATAGAGTTGTGCATAGAAACGTTTAAAGGTGTTGTTTATGTTCTGCTGCGTGTGATGTGTGTTCCCTTCCTCATCTCGCAGTGTGGTGGTGGGGTGTCTAGGGTGTTCCCTTCAGCATAGCCAGGCCAATAACCTGCCAGGTCTGTCAGCCTCTGTGTGCGCTCTGTTCGTTTTGGCCGTGTAGTCGAGCTTTTCTAGCCTTGGGGTACAGTTGATATCATGTACATGCGAAGCCTTTCAAACCACCTCCCCCTCATTTTCGTTAGCTTCTTGAACAGAAAATGTGGGAGGGTTCAATTCAGATGTGGCTACTTTTTGCAATGCCTCCATAACAGGAGTCAGCCCCTCCACTTCGGAAGAGTCGGGTGCCTCTTCTTGTGCTGGTGGAGCAGGCACCACATCGGACGATATTGACATTGATAAAAGTGATTTTTTGTTAGACGGTAAAAGTGGTAGGGTGCTATTTGTTCCCAATGTGCTTCCCGGAAACTTTGGGCAGAATACCCGACTTGTTGCCACTTCTCAGAGCGCGGCTCATGTTCCACTTTTGGTCTACCGTTGAGGTCAATTGAATATTCACCTCTAAAGATTGATCTCCCACCCACCAAGGGTCACACAAACCTACACATTAACATTAACATTAACACAGGATAAGTGATAGTCGTCTCTCCCCAGGGTAAATTACCACAAACTTGATCTACTGCAGGGTTTCAAAAGCTTCATCTCAGTGTGGCCTTTTCTCAGCAAACACAAATCCAATGATACTTCAAAACTCAAAACCCCCCAATTTTCATTTCTTACATTTGTCAGTGAGGCAGTTAAAAAACACACTGTAGAATGCAATATCATATACCCATTGGGCACTTTCTCACAAAAAAAGTGTGGGATGAATGGTGTTTGTTACTGATATTCCCAGAATCAGATAAGGAGGTACAGCATGGTCACACCTAAGAGCCAATATACTACAGTTCAGCTCCCTCAGCCATACACAGATGACCGTCCTTTGGCAGGTTCAAAGGTGTATAGCCCACAGTACACTTGATGACACCAAGCAACAAATCAGGGGCAGGGCCAGAAAATGGCCTACACTTTCCAACACTCACAGCTTATCAGAGCAGCCGTAGCCCTGGTGTCCAGGCAGAGCCTTGGGGTGCAAAAGGCACGCAAAAGGTAAAGCAAAAAAAGCCCAATACACACAATGCCTCTTTGGGGAAGGACACAACTGGGTGCACTTTGCACGGCATGCCGAGGGTTCAAAGGCACCAGGCCTGCAGTCACCCTCTAGTTGAAGACAGAAAGACTGGGAGTGCTTGTAAGGCACACCGAGGGTTCAAAGGCACCGGGCCCACAGTCACCCTCTAGTTGGAAAGAATGAGACACATACCCAAGGGACAAGTAGTCTTACCACACAGCCTCGGGACGCCTACTCATGGTATGACGTCAACATGGATCAGAGGAAAGGTTCAAAGGCCTAGTGCCCACAGTCACCCCTTGCAGAGAATCTCCAAAATAGCTTTGAAATAACACACAGGGGCTCAAAGGCACTATACCCACAGTCGCCCACTGTGCGAAAAAGCCCCAGCTTTAACAGCCAGACATACTGCGGTTCCACCGCAATGCACCCTCCGAGCTGTAATTATCCTAGGGCACCAGTCCATCAGTGTGCGTCAGTGCAATTCCAATGCAAATATCATAAAGCGCAGCACAAAGTCCCAGCCACAGGCGCACAGTACGTGCACCTCCAATGAATAGTTAGGCGGGTCCCACTTAAACAATTGTCACATCATCAGGCCATGAGACTATCTCACGGGAAGGCACCAAAACGGGGGCAGCTGATCAAGTCATTGAAGTCTCATTAGAGCCAAGGCACCGAAAGCAAGTGGGTATCACTTTCGTAGTAGACACACGTGTGTTAATAAAGGCACCAAATACAAAGTTTCGGCTATAAAACAGTACTTGTTTTACCGATGATGCAGCGAAGGCTCCACAGTGCCACTGCGCCACCAAACACACTGCTGGCACACCGCGCTCCTCGCATGCATGGTGTGTTTGTAGAATGCTGGCCTGGGATGTGAAGATAGAAAAGGGACTACGGATGAATAGAGTCCCAAAAGTCAATGCAGACTGTAAAGCAGGAAACAACACGGGAGATGAGTAGGAAGCTCCTTCCCCACCAGCAACACCAAACCCACTGCTGGCACACCTACTGGGTTTAATGATTGCTTGCACTGTTTTTGAACAGCACAAGCTATCGGGTTGGAACATGGAAGGCTTACCATTTGTTCCCGCTTGGACACGAAAGATACACTCTTTACGTTGTTAGCCTCTAAGGGAAGTAAACCCGCTGGCATATCAGTATTCAACGACCGTACCGCGTGATTCATGTTTACTGTGCTGAGTAACCTAATGGCACCTCAGCACCTCGCCTCCTCGGATAAGCGGCAAAGAGGTACTCGGCAGGTACTCCGCTTGGTGCGTGCGCTGGTGTGCGCCGGTGCCTGATTTTACGTCTTTGCGCCAAAAAGGGGCAGGGCTTAACCAAAAAAATGAAAAACTATATATATATATATTTTTTTTTTTTATTCTCCCAGTTTCTGTTAATCTTGAGACGTAGTCCCAAGAGAATATGTCCACGTTGTTATCCAGGCAGTAAAGTCCAGCAGGGAGCACGACCGGCAAAGAGGTACTCAGCAGGTACTCCGCTTGGTGCAGTGCTCTTAGTTTTGTTAGGTTAGGGAAAGATAGGCGTTTGTCTCACCCTTTACTTCAATAAATGGCAAATTGTGAGTACTCCATCTATGTGCCTGCCTCCCATGTCTGATTCTTCACAAAACCCTTTTGAACAATCTAATGGGTAGTTTGGGAGTATACAGGCTACAATTTCAATAAGAGATATTGATTGAGAAAGGAGACACATACCATAGGTTATGCCTCTATACAGACAACACTACATAAACATAACTACCTACTTGCGCAATGATCTTGTTATTTTGGCACCATCCCAACGTGAGTTGACCTCATGGTTTGAATGTTTTTTTTCCCTGCCGGCCACTGTAAGGACTATTGCCACTCCTCTCTACGTTTAAATGCCTTCTTATCAATGCACGGTCCCCGGTGGCTCACTGGGATGCCATTTTTTTCTGTTCTGGACAAACCTACACCTGAGGTTCTTCCTTGTCTTCAGATTGATTTTAGATCCAAAATTGTTACAGTCTCTATTATGAGGTATATCTATTAGGGTAATGGGATCTATCTCGGCCAACCCCAATTTCTGCTTCAAAGTCTGCAGACTCTTCAAAACTAGGCTGCTCGTCTTACCCTGATTGCCCCCAGACTGGCTCATTCCCAGGATCTTTTTTGCCAACTTCTTTGGCTTTCTGTGAAAAGCCACATTAAATCTAAAGCTGTGTCTCGTTCATCGAGCTATTCTCAATGCTGGGGCGGAGTTCCTGCAAACCAAACTGGTACCCTACAGTCCCTGCAGAGCTCTCCGCTCGGCTAATCTCTCTTTGTTTTCTGTGCCTCGATTCCTACGGTCTCGTGCCGGAAGTTCCTGTGCTGGGCCCCACCTTGTGGAATGCTCTTCCCTTAGAGATTCGTAATATCCCTCACTAAAAAATATTATTGTTCTAAATATCACTGGTTGCTTCCTTCCTCTTTTCTCCTCAGCGCCTTGATGCCTTCACCAGTCTTGTCCACGCTTTATTCAATTTCAGTACGCTACATTACAATACACCCTATTAATTTCTGAAATGGAGTCTTCAACTATTGGTTGAAATTGGAGAGCTCCAATTGGCATTGGGATTAAATTAGGCGGGCCTAGTTGTAATTCCCATTCAGACGGCATAGTGCTGTTACTGACTATCTAGGAATTGATTTAAACCTCATACAAAATAATTATCAGGGTCTCTTTAAAGAATTGGCAGATTTTGCAATGGGGGTATCATGACATTTCTTGGATAGGACGATTCATTGGTATACCTACTAAATTAATAATTGTGACAGTGTAAAAAGCAGCCTGAAAAGCAAAATTGGGTCTTTGTGATTTATAGACAATTTCAACTAATATACCACTCAGTGTTTCTATAAAACCAATACATTGGCTACTTACTTATTGAAGAGCTCTTATTAATCTAAATTAAATGAATGTGTGTTTTGAAACAACAGGCATAATGCAGTAAATATTTCTTCTAGGCCAAAATATGATCCTAGATAGTAGGATTGCTTGCGCTAAATGGTGCTTGAATCATCTGAAGCTCCCCACTCTCAAAGTAAGAGACAATTATGTTTGTGATATTGGGGAACCAGCGATAATATTTCAATTCATACAAATTGGAAGTAATGGAATGAATTTGTCTTGTAGCCCCTCAAGAAGTACACAATGCAGAGGGACTACATTCTGCGTAGTGTGAAACGTGCTGGGCGATAAACTCTAGAGGGCAATGAACTTTAAATCTTCATAGAAAACACTTCTTCGTAGAACAATTCATCTTTTTTTAACCATCTGTTTCTCAAAACATTTTTAATAACACCAGAACAATAGGACAGAGATACAGTTTATTTTCAATATCGTGATTCCAAAATAATTTGAGTTCCACCCACATAATTCTTAAAACAACCTGTTCAAGATTCACCTGAGCAGTCCACATACCAAACTGTATAGGAACCCCCATCCGGTCGAACCATTTGACGACCATAAATATCATGCTTTTCCGATTGAACCCATACCGACTAGCATCTTGAAACGGGAGTGATATAACCATGCCACAAACCTCAGACCAGCTGGAGATTTCCAAGCTATGGCAATATGTCTTTTGGCCAACAGCGACCTTAACGCCACAAGTTTGGTCGCTGGAACACCTCCCTTTTTCCTTATCGGATTGAGACAAAACAGACAGTGCTCAGTTGACAACGGAACCATTCTATCGTCAGCCCATTCAGATTTTCCACCACCTTTTCCCAGAAAGGAAATACTTTGCTGCAACCCCACCACATATGTATATTGGACCCATCATTCCTTGAAACTACCTTCATGTACGGTAACCTTGCCCATTCCTCATCAGTAACCTGTGTGTCTACATCTACATACCACACCTGTCTAATTCTTAACCATTTCCCATCATTCTTGCTTGGAATCACACTGTAGCTCTCAGAGACCTTCCCCCTCCTGCTGCTAAGCCTGTCGCTGTGTGATTCACAGGATGCAATTCTGGTCTCTTCAGAAACTCTGTCCAGAGCCTCCTCAAAGCCGCCATCAGTCTGGCATATTCCAAGAAATGTATCTGCATCATCAGATTTTTAATTCCTGGTATGTGGCTGCCTTGTAACCCAAATAAACATCGACTGTTCCCTTAATTTTACAGCTCGGAGTGCCTGCCGGTGCACCCCTAGTAAAGGCATGCCACATACAACTACTACTCAACCCCATCATAGGTAAGTATGGGTAGGTATAGGCAAGTAACTTGGGGCCGGGGGGGCATTTTGATCTGATTATATACTGAAAGGTGAGTCATATGACCAACGAAAGTGTCCGCTGATCCTGCGTGATAGGTTTATGTTAAAAATACCCACGTTGTGTTAAGGTTCGTCTCCCTCTGCTGTTATGATATAGCAGGGTTCAGAATTGCTGGGAGTTATTTTGCTCTTAATATACCCTAGAACAGCCTGTTTAGATTAAAATCAACTGTTACCATGAGCTGCCTTTTGTTCCCCCAGGCCAGCTAGTGCCTTGAAACATGCATATCTGACATAAAATTTGACAATGTAAATAAAGAACTGGAGCACATCTAGTACACATTTTAAATATAATGGATCACACAACAGGCAAAAAGGTGTGTGCATTTCATGTGCAAGTTGGATTTGCAGCATGCTGTGTATTCGCTCCTGGTTCCCCAGTGGAAGCTCCTGCCTACTGGGTGATTCCTGAAGAACAGTAGCTGGTTTGGCTCCTGCAAATCAAATTGTAATTGTGAACCCCGATATACTCTGGTAACATTTGAAGAGATATATAACAGATGTGTTATTCCTAAGGAAAATCTATTAATCATTAGAACCACAAAGAGGTACCTATATAGGCTTATGTAAGAACACTATTCTAAAATGCCCCAAAGGAGTTGCATTAAATCCGATAAGATGTCATTTATTTAAAATTCAGTTATTGTTGAAGTGTGAAACTTCGAGAGCACCTGGTCCTAACGGATTAACTAACAATACTCTTAAGGCAGATCCAAGGAATTGGGCCAAGGTTCTGTCCCTCTTATTTAAAAACATTGTCTCTAAAGGTTAATTTCCAGAATCTTGGCAATTGGCCAGTGTAGTCCTGATTTACAAGCGTGTTCTCAGATCCAAACCCAAGAATTATTGGCCCATTTTACTGATGGCAGACTGTAAAATGTTTGCCTCTATGGTTCTGCTTGACTTAGAAGATTTGGTGGTTTTCACACATACTTAATAAATTGCAAACTGGATTTTGGAAAGGCCACTCAACTAACCTTAATGGCCTAGTTCTTAGGGCAATCCACGAACAGGCAGGGGAGCAGCCATTGGGACAAACATGTGTTGACTCGGGTGAACTCTTGGCAGCATTTGATAGTATGAACCGCAACAGGCTTTGGTCTAAACTGTTAAAATAGGGGCTGCCGGGGTGGGGTCTATTGAGTCTGTTATTTGGCCTGCACTCTTGATTGCTGGTAGAGTGAGACTCAGTAAAGAAGGAGATTTATCTCAGAGGATTGAGGCTCATGTAGGGCTCAGGCAGGTGTGTGTTTTGTCCCCCTGCCTGTTAAATCTCTATGTCTCTGATGTTGATGAACATCTATGAAGGGCACTACTATGAAGGGCAATCAGTTAGATTGGGTTGTAACACACAACCTAGCTACCCAGAATATATCTACCCAGCCGTGTATATGGTCAGAACATTTTAAAGTTCTCTTTGAGATCTGCGTACCAGCTGCACCTAGCCACAAACGTAGCCCTCATATTAATACTATGAGCAGAAACTTTAAAGGTATAGGCCCAGAACAGCTAGAGCCCTGTCCCCGCCAAATTGGTGAATGTTTCCGAACCGGGGACACCTGTGAGCAATTACTACAAACCTATACTAACTACATTTCAGAGATGGTAAATCAGTACGCCCCCCTTAAATCCAAAATGGTTAGAAAAACCTGCAACCACCAAAGCTGGTTCACTAGTACACTCTGGGACCTTAAGATCGAAAAACGACGTTTAGAAAGAATCTGGCAAAAAGATCTTTCCCCTGAATCCAAGGGGCAAAGGAATCAGGCGAAAGTCAAGTATAGACACTGCATCACAACCGCGAAAGCGGAATACTTTAACAAGCAGATTGAGGGTGCACCAAACGCAGCCAGCAAACTCTTTGACGTCCTCAAATCATATGAGAAACCTAAATCCATGTCTCCCCCATATACTCCCACAGAGGAAGATTGTGAAAATGTAAAAAAAGCCTTGGAAAATAAAACCCAAAAAGCTAGAGAAGCCATCATCCTGGCCAGAGAAACTGCCAAAGAATCCCTTCCTTCGATAGCAGCTAACTCACAGCCCTATGAACTGGAAAATTTTAATTTCCAACCAATCTCAGAGGCCGAGATGCTGAAAGTGCTGGCTAAGATGAAACCATCTTCTTGTGCGGAAAATGTTATCCCCCCCAAAATCATCGTGGAAAATAAAGAGCTGTTCGCTCCAGTGTTAACCAAGATAATTAATGCATCTTTCCACGATGGTATTATCCCTAAAGCTATAAAAAAGGTGACCATCACACCTTTGTTAAAAAAACCTGGTTTGGATCCCAAAGATCCTACTAACATGCACCCTATCACTAATACCAACTTTGTTTTGAAAATTATGGACAAAATTGCCACAGGACAATTACAGGTACATGTGGAAGCCAACAATATTCTGCACGAGCAACAGTCGGGTTTTCGTGCGGCTCACAGCACGGAAACTGCCATGCTGGACCTCCAAACACGTATGCTTTCCATAATAGATAAGGGCAAAACAGGGATCCTAATGCTCTTAGATCTAAGTGCTGCTTTCGACCTCGTCCACCATACACTTTTACAACGAGTTTTGGAGAAAACAGCAGGGTGCTCTAAGCCAGCCTTGGCATGGCTAACATCTTTTCTCACAGACCCTGTAGCCAGAATTCACTGGGAAGAGAGTTCTCTACATCCTCTCCCATAAGTGCAGGGAGCTAGCATCTCTCCCCTCCTTTTCAACCTATTCATGAAATATCTATGTGTTCACTTTACCAACTACGCCGATGATACACAGTTGGTGAAAGAGTTGGAAGGAGATTACTGAATAGACAAGAAAAAGATTACAACCATATACAACCTGATAGACAGATGGATGGAAGACAACTGGATGTGCTTGAATAGTAAAAAAAACGAACTCATGATTTTCGGTTCTAGTCAAGCAAGGGGCAATCTTGGTAAAGAGTTTGAAGAATTCACTATCAAAGACTCAAGCATCAAGGTGGTCCCCCATGTGAAAACACTTGGGATGATGCTGGAGGCGTCCCTGGGATCTGAATCCCAAACCAATTATTTCCATAAAAATAATGCAGATTACATCAAGCTACTGAGAGCCATACGCCCACTACTAACAGAAGAAAATACGGCCACAATTGCCAGGGCCATTATACTGGCACGTCTTGACTACGGCAACTCATTGCTCCTGGGAGCAACTAAAAAGTGCATAAGCAAATGCCAGATAATGGAGAACAACGCAGTCCGGATCATAAAAAAGATCGATACAGAGGCCAGACGATCCCTGCACCGGCTCAGAGTAGAGGATAGAATCCTTTTTAAATCCATGACCCTTGTTCACAGGTGCTTATATGGAGTGGCTCCATCCTATCTTAGAGCCAAATTTACCCGATATACTCCTAACGGGGCTCTAAGATCCCAAACACAAGGCAGGCTACAGATACCCCAGGCACTTCGAACAATTGGTGCTGGGAAATCATTCCCGATTCGTGCTGTCCAGCAGTGGAACAACCTCCCAGTCTCGCTGAGAGCAGAGTCAAATTTGCTAATCTTCAGAAAAAATCTAAAGACCCATCTTTTTAAATAATGTTCCACCTCTTAGCTTCTCTCCTACCCACGACTTAACATGAATCTGTCTCTCTGCGCCCTGATGCCTGCGGGCTACCGACGCATTACAAACATACAAATCAAATCAATCTGAATAATATAGCCTTTGTTTCCCAAGAATTGGACAATTTAATTGTCACGGGGATTGCATATGCAGATGATTTCCTCCTCTTCGACAACACCCGGGTAGACCTACAGAGACTTTTGGAGGGCTTTTCAAATTATGACATGGTCAATGGATTGAAAATGAATCGTAGTAAAACTAGGATGGGTCTGGAGCTTTTTGCTCCAGACCCATTCACTATTGATGTATACACCAGGCATTCAGCATTTGGTACAAGCTTGATTCCAAAGCCGCTTGACTATTCCATGATAGTAAATCTCCTCCGACACTGGCCACATACACCTTGCCTGTGTCGCTTCTCCCCTGAAACTTAAAGTTCAGCTTGTATCTCCCCAATTAAGTGGATGGGATTCTCCCCATAAGCATTAGCTGCGACAATAGCCTCCTGCAGTATTTTAATTTAGACACCCAAGTGTCTCTCCCAATCAGAATATAGTTAGCACCACTGTCTATGAACATCGACACCTCAGCACCATTGATGGTGACTAACTCTCTGGGCTTCTTCAATATCGTGCCCATCACTGCATTCACTAATTGAATCACTCTCACATCTCCATAGTAATCAATCTGAATCTCCTTCCTCAGACCCATTTTCTTGAACATTCCCAGGTTTACTAGACATCCTGCAACACTTCGCCAGATGTCCCCTAAGCCCACAGAGGTGTCATTCCACATAGCAAAATGATGGGTACTCCCGCCCCCTAAAACATCTCTTCTGTTGCTGCCCTAGAGAGCGTTCTTCCATCTTTCCCATTTGCCTCCTTGGCTCCAAATTGTGCTTTTTTCCTCTGTTACCCTTAGATTTGCGAACATCATTGCCCCTCTCACCATTGTTTCTGCTACTTTGGTGTTGACCCTTGGCAAACAAAACCACACTGACCCCTGTTGCTCCTTTCTCCCCTGACACTTTGTCACCTTCAGTACTAAGTTGCTTGATATAAAGGACAGTGTGCTCAACCTGTTTTGCTATTTCGATCGTCCTGCCCAGATTAGGGTCTCTCTTTCCACAGCTCCTCTCTAATCCGGTCATCTGAGCACCTGATCATCAGCTGGTCACGTATGTGCTCATAGTGACAATGCCGACAAAAACAACATTTGATGGCGAACCCCTTAAGGCAGTGATAAAGTATTCTATTGTTCTGTCACTCTTCTGCTCTCTCGTACCAAAGTGATATCTGGTTAAAATCTTGTTTTTTGTTATCTCGTAGTGTTTGTCTAACTTGGCAATGCTGATATCGATACTGTTCCATGTAGCTACATGCAGAGGCAGAACAGGTTCTGGAAGTCTCTTGAACACTTCCTGTCCTGCATGGCCAAGGCAATAATATATATAGCAGGACATCCTTCCTTTCCACTGCATAGTTTGTACCATACACAGCCAACACAAACTTCATAAAATCTTTCACTGTTTGCATTTTATCAATGGTTCACCAGGCTGGGGCAGGGGTAGTGCTGGACCCGGATTGTTAGCTATGATGTTGTCACTAAGACAACAACAGTGAAATAAAATAAACAATCTTATCCACAAATGTATCCTCCAGCAGTGTTGCTGCTAAACCGCTATACTGTATCCTCTTGCAATGTTGTAAACCCAAACACCAACTCCTCTGTGTATGCCCTCTTTTCACAACCACACATAATTCATACAATGAGGCATGTGGAAATTCTGCAAGGGATCAATCTACTCAACTGGCTTTACCCAGGCATAGACTGCAGCTGGCAGTGGCTGCTCCTCCAACGCTGCCATGTACTGGTCCCCTGGTAACTTATAACATCTATCTCCGTTAGTTCTGTTTGTCGGTTGTTAGGCAACCCAAATTGGCTGCATGTACTCCGGCGCTTGGAGGTCCCTTCCTCAAGTGTCACAGCTGGCCTGCACTGTTTGATCTCTTGGTGATATGCGTCCTCACTTGCTCTGTGACCTCGCGCTCGCAATCTCTTAATGTCGGCGATCTGCCTCGCGCTCCCGTTCTACACGGCAGCTCATGCTGGGGGTCTGCTCTCACTACTGTGACCCCAGCCTCGTGCTGAGTCTCGCTCGTGCAGCTGTGCCTGGTGCCTAGTGCATGAGAGCACCCTCCAAATCTCACTTCGAAATGGTCCACCGCTGTGTGAACTGGCAGTCACTCCGCAAATCCCAATCTCGGAATTAACGACTCAATCCTGGGCATCTTACTGTGCCAGGTTCACTCTGTGGCTTCCAAATGACTGCCTGATATGTGCGATGAGAAACCAGTCTGCAAACCACGCTCTAATGGTGACGGGCAACACGTTGGATGTGGCGTATCCTCGTCCACCTCTCCCTGACTCCTGTCGAGTTCCTCCCTGTGGGTCCACTCCGCATCCACCACACTCCACCGCAGTTCAGGGTGGCTCATCTCCAGTATTGTGAGGCAGCTGACCTCACAGCTGAATGAAGGAAGCAAATGACTCCAAGGGGATTTATTTAAGCACTCAGTTAAGACTGTGGCTCACCCCTTCAGGGCTGTTCATATAACTCCATGGAACTCTCAGCTCCCATGCCATAATAATTCTAACTGGCTGAGAGGCTGATGTCACTAGATTCTAAATATGATGACAACTATATACAAGGTAAAACATGTTAACTATGTACAGTGAACATTACATAAAAGTAACTTTTTACAACAATGATTCACCCCTTCCCCTTCCCCTAATGTCACTGGTTTTCACAGCCTCTACTGGGAATCGTGAAAGGAAATCAACATTACCCAGGTCTTTTCCTTTACGATGTTCAACCGAAAAGCAATCGGACTGTAAAGCTAAAAACCACCACATAACTCTGGCATTGGTTTCTTTTCTTAGACTCAACCGCTTAAGGGGAAAACTGACTCTGGTACAACCCCTATGGAAGAATGTTAGTCTCCCAGAGGTAAGCAAACTGCTGATCTGGCCAGAATGGGTGGAGGCCGAGGTGGTGACAGTAGGAGATGTAGAAACGTTACCCCTTTTGAAGAACTGAGACGCAGCTCTTACTGGCACCAAGCACTATCACCAGAGTTGTCTAACCTTAAAGCAAAGTGGGAAATTGATGTAGGGACCATTGAACCAGAGGACTGGATACTAGCATTGAGGTATCCATGGGGTACCTCAATCTCCTCTAGTCTACGACTGATACAACCCAATAGCCCTGAGGGAACGTTTATCAATATCCTACGGGAATGCCCCCAAATATAAAGTTTCTGGCAGAAATGTTGTGATTAAGTTAACAGGAGTGCTGGGACGAAAGGTACCACGGGACCCTAAGGTGCTGTTGCCGGGGATTGGGGGGGGAACTCACTACTTGTTATGGGAAGCTTTTCCTATCTACAACGACGGGAGTGATTAAACACAACATTGCAAAGCTATGGGGATCCCATGATTGTTCTCTTATTGAACAATGGGTTGCTAACGTAGACCTCTGTATGGCAATGGAACTGCATATTTACACGGCAAGAGGGTGCCCTGAAAAAGCAAGAAAGATTTGGTGCAAATGGGAATTGAAATCTGTAATAAATCAAATGTTTGCAGAGGTATATCGGGAAAACGATCAATTAATTGAGTTCGGAATGCCAAGTGTTGATAACAAAGATGCATGATGTCCAAGGATGTTTGTAATGGTTCATGACTATAAAATCAATAAAATGTTCTATTTAAAAAAAAAACACTTAAGGGGAGCTTGATAGGTAACCAGGAGAAATGTTCTACCTGTCAGATGGTATTTTAAACAAGTTACAACCCATTTAATGGCTAGGCCGCAAGTTCCAGAGTGGCATAATTAGTCTCTCAAGGAAATCGTTTCCTGCTAATGTAGAGAATGGGATGTTCAATACCTTCATGGTCTTGTGACAATACAGCCCCAAGACCATTATGTGATGCATCGGTTTGTAGGATGATATGATAGGGCATTTATAATGTGCCTGTACACCAGTGTTTCTAGACCCCACAAGACAAGGGAGGGAAGACAAAGGAAGGAGAAGACAAACAATCCTACTACAGGGTTTGAAATTGAGGGCATGCTGAAAGGTATTTAGCTCCTTCTTCTAGCATAGTAGAGCATGGTTAGCATGAAACAGCTACCAGGAGCTACTATTGGCTCCTAGGGCCAACTGGTGCCTTCCAAACATGTAAATTTGTGTATTTGATAATGTTAATAAAAATAATTATAACACATCCAATGCACATTTGAACACAATGGTTCGTGCAAAATGGACAAAAAGTTAAAGGAGCATCTCTGGTAGCTCCTGGTTTCCCTGCGGTAGGTCCTGCCTACTGGTTGATGCCAACACCCAGGAGCCGGTTTTAGCTCCTCGTTGAATCTCAATTTCGAGCCCCGCTACTAGGTCTTGTGTCATTCCGATTGTGCAAGTGCGGCAATGGAAGTGTAGGGGGGAGGAGAGGGGGAACTGCAAGGGAAGAAAAGGGGAAGTGCAATCAGGGCAGCATGGCTGTGAGCAAGTGCAGCCAGGGCAGTGCAGAGAAGCTCTGGGTAAGTACAAGGAGGCAGTGGGGCTGTAAGGGTTACAGTTACAGCCCCTAAGTATGAAATAGGCCAGAGGCAGAGCAAAGGAAGACTGGTCATGGAGGGTCCTGGTACTGAGTGACACCCTGAAGGAACCAAGCAATCAGTCAGCGAGGCAGACCTGCAAGTTGGCAAGGGAGCCAGGGAGAGAAGGCCGCGGGGGAAAGGAAGGTCTTGAGCTGCTTCTGGAACTTCATGTGGTGCAGCTGAATTCTGAGGGGTAGGGAGGCCATTCCAGAGGGAGACGCCTGCAGAGGAGCGAGATATACCCCCCGACTCTCTGCCTGGAGAAGCTTCTGACCCTCGGAGTTGGAGGAAGCTGAGCAAAGGGCTCTAGAAGGAAGGTATTTCAGAAGAAAGAGTTGGATATAGTGTAGGCTCTGTCCCCAGAAAGCCTTGTGGACAATGCAGAGGGTCTTGAACTTGATCCTTGCCGCCACCGTGGGCCAGTGTAGAGATTTCAGGGCTGTCCCTGGGCTTGAGGCCAAGGATAAGTCTTGCAGTCCTATTCTGGATTAGTAGCGGGGGTGAGAAAGTAGAAGTAGACAGATTGAGAAAGAGGGTGTTGCAGTAGTCCAGCCTGGAGAGAGCCAGGGCTCCGGAGACAGTGAGCTTCTGGGGGAAAGTGGGAAAAGGTGGAATACTTCTGAGGCGGTGCAGCTGGAAGTGGGCCTTTTTGGCAAGTTTTGTGATGTGAGGAGAGAAGGAGAGAGTGGAGTCGAAGATGACACCAAGGTTTTTTGCCTCACAGCAAGGTGAGGGTAGAGGGCCCAAGGAGGGAGGCCAGAGTGAGTGAGAGAGGGAAAGTGGGAGCAAGGGTCCCAATGAGAAGGATCTCCATCTTACTGGCATTAAAGCAAAGGTCATCGAAGGCGAACCAATCCTGAATCACAGATAGACAGTTGGGAATGAGCGAGGGAGGAGAGGAGGCCGAAAGAATCCTGAAAGAGAGCTGAGCTTTATCCACATAACACTGAAAGTAAGAGAAGGTGGCAATCGGGTGAGCCAAATGGGCCAGATAGACATTGATGTGCCAGGGTGAGTGGATGGAGCTCTGGGGGACACCACATGTGGAGAGGGATGTGGTGGAGAAAAAGGACCCAACGTGGACCTGGGAAGGGACAGTCCAGGAGGAAGGAGGTCATCCACTCCAGGGACTGATCCATGATGCCTAGGTTCACATGGAGTCGGTTGATCAGGGTGGCGTCATTGAATGTGTTGAAAGCAGAGGAAAGGTCAAAGAGGATGCGTACAGAGGGGGAGCTGGAGTAGAGGTAAGAGAGCAGGTCTTCACAGGCCAGGAGAGCAGTTTCCATGCCTCTGGCTGCTCCGAAGCCAGACTGATGGTCATGGAGCCATCCAACTGATTCAGAATAGAGGGTAAGCTGGGAGATGGCCAGCTTTTCTAGGAGTTTGCTCAGGAAAGGAGTGATAGAAATTGGCCGATAGTTTGCCAGACATGTAGGATCAGCAGAAGGCTTTTTTAGGAGGGGTTGCACAAGAGTGTGCTTGAGAAGACTGGGGAAAGACCCAGTGGTGAAAGACTGATTGCAGAATCGGCCAACAATGGAGCAAGGGTGGCAACGTGGTCCTTGATGGTTCCGGAGGAGCAGGGGAGCACCTGTTTGTACAACACTTTCATAGATTGGAAGGATCATTATATACATCCATTCTGCATGAATTCGGAAAAAAGGCATGTGAACTTTTTCTCAATTCACAATCACTCAAACTACCTGTACCACACTGAGATGGTTCTTGCCGTGATTGACCTATGTCTGAAAAACAATGTGTTCCTTTTTTAATAACAAATTGTTTTGACGAAGACAAGGTTCAGCAATGGGTACAACATGTGCACCTGCCTATGTCAATTTGATCATGGGGGACTGGGAGAAAATGACAGCATGGTCGGAAAATAATGAGCACTATACAGACAAGATCGTGATGTTGCTTCATTACATTAATGACTTTTTTATAATTAGGAAGGGAAGTGAGTAAGAATGGGCAGATTTTGTCTGAATATTAAACATCAATGAGTACAACCTTAAATTTACTGAGACATAGTTGCAGCACAATAATCTTGCTAGATGTGACTATTGAAGCAAAGGATGAAAAACTCACAAGCAAAGTATAGAAAACCCACTGGCTCTAACAACCCCCTCTATGCAACGTGTGGTCATCCTAATACCCTAATATGGAGTATCCCGTATGGGGACTTCATTACACTGGGCAGAAACTGTTCCATAATACAGGCATTTGACAAAGACAGTAAAATCACAGCCTGGGAGTTCCAAAAGCAAGCATATCCCAAAAGACTCATCGGGCCTGCTTACATGAAAGCCCACCAGTGCGATAGACAAACTTTATTGCTGGAACGTTCGAATCTCAAGAATGACAAAACTGACAAAGATGTTACTAGACTCATCTTAACTTTTGGCACATGTGCACAGACATTGGAAAATCCTCATGGCGGATAAAGATCTCAAAACTACTCTGAAAATACGTCCAGACATTAGTTTTCAAAAATGTTGCTCCTTTAACCCCTTAACTGCTAAAAGTTTTCCCTCCAAGTGCTGAGCCCTTTTTTTGGAGATTTCGGTATGTTGCCATGGAATCCCTTGTAACTTTTTTGTTACTTGAGATATCTCTGCCAAATTTGGCCCCACATTTAGGCGGTCATAACGCCACCAAGGAATCCTAGTTTGCTGTAGGGGGTAAGAGAAAATAACAAGAAAAAGAGCATGTGTTGTGTTTTATTTTCAGAAAATGCCAATGAAATTATGTATAAAGAAGCCTGTGTTTCTTTTCCTTGTAAGCGATGGGAACAAATGGTTTGCTGTTCTGAATTCACAATTTTCCAAGCTTTCAAGAATCGGTTGAGTGGAAACAAAAAAAAAACCTTATTTTTATAAGGTTACCATCAGTTTTGTGAGAGGGATTTTTTTCTTTTTCTTTTCTACTATTTGTTCCCTTTTTTTCAATAGGACATGTTTGGACGAGATTGAAGAGGAGGGTAGTAAAGATGAATGGGAAGACAGAAAGGCATATATTTCTGACAAAATTCCAAGTTTAAGAAGGGTCATTTGTGCAAGTCGGGCAACTATGTAGGTAAAATTCCATATTTTAGGAAAAATTGGAAAAATGACAGAACAAAAGGTATGTGCTGGACATGTTTGGACCAGTAAGGTAACGGCTTCTGTGAATATTAAGAAAGGCAATGCAACGCTACATTCCCCCGACTCTTCTGGTTATGTAATCACAAATTGTTTGTAATTTGTCACAAAACAAGCAATACCACAAGCCAAAAACTGAGCCATGGTACACTGGATTTGTATGCTGACTGCCTAAACAGACTTACTTAGCATTTGAAAATAAATAAGGAAAACAAATGTGTTGAGGAATGGCAAGCTTGCATTTTTTGAAAGAGCACAGGCAGACCTGTTTTAAGGATAGTTGACTTGTGTAGGTTACAAAAGAATAGAGTGCTTAAAGCAGCGACTAAATGTAGGTTACATTTGGGAAATTAAAGGGTTGTGTAACAAAGTGCAGTGGCAAATGTATGAAACGTTATCAAAACCAAGAGAAAAAAACAAATGTCTTACCTTGCCACATTCCCACAGGTGTCCCAACAAAAACGGTACCTCAGATGTGTGGGTGCACATACCTGGGCGCAAAGGGAGAAGGCTAAACCACTGATGCAACAAACGCCCTGGGTAAGACTGGATTTGGCTTTGTGGACAACCCACAAATTTGGGCTTCGGGTGTCGCAGCCACTGAGGAAAACAGGGAACCCCATGCATTTCAGAAAAGACACCCGTGGTAATTCACAGTGGTCTGACTTTAGGGAATCGCCCTAGAATGTATAACACACAATGCCCAGCAAAGTCCAAAATGTACCGAAAAAAGCACAATTTTGAGACATTTGCCACCAGGAAACCACTGTAACACACCGGCAACAACACATGTCCTACCTTCCCACAGGTGTTCTGACGAAAACGGTACCTCCCATGTGTGGGTGCACTTTCTAGAGAGGGGCGCCTGCTATCTTTTTTGTATTTTTGTAAGGAACTTGGGAACCCAGACGTGGGCCCCTTGCTCACTGTGCTCAGAGAGGCACAGCTCCACCTCACTGATTAGGCCCAACAAGGCTGAAACATGTGTATGGGGTTGCTGTCGGTACTCTTGTTAGGTTTGCCTGGCATTTTGGTGCTGGACTGCCCTTGTGGGCGGGACAAAGACTGGATGGGGACCCTGCCTGGGCTCCCCGAGACTGCTGCTGCACTTGGGGATGGTCGATCCACATGGAAGACGGCCGCTCCAAGGGAAACGGCAATCTTCTGCTGGCATGGGGGCAGTTTGTGGCCTGACCCTGCAATTGTGTCGCAGCCCACCGGAATACCACCCCAGAACGCCCACTCCCACCCATACCACCAACAATCCAGCCCCAGTCCCACCCACCCCACTGACAATGGGCCCTAACCGTAGAATAAAAAACAATTACGTAACAAAGCAGATGTTTCTAGCATTAAAAAAACCTGTAAATGAAACAAAAAACATGCATCATCTATGGTCAGCCGAGCAAAAACAACATAGCTATCACGCTTCGAATACCGCCCTCCTTTCAAGCCATCCCTGGTGGTCAAGTGACCTGCACCCCCCAGTAAAAACACATTTGCCCCTTCTTAGGGGCAGATTGGCAGATTACACTGCCAATCTGCCCCCATGGAGGACTACATTATATGTCCCATCCATGTGGGGCAGGGGGGGGAGAGTTCCACTCCCTCCCCTTTCATACAAGGCATCCCTGGTGCTCTAGTGACACCCACCCCGAGTAAAAACACTATTGCTTCTTCCTAGGGGCATGTTGCCAGATTACACTAGCAATCTGCCTCTAGGGAGTTCTAAATGACATGACCCATCCATTTGGGGCGGGAGGGGGAGAGGGCAGCTTATATACTAGGTGGCCCCTTCACACCCCACTTCAAACAAGGATCCCAGGTGGTCTAGTGGCATTGCTGGGCGCGGATTGAGCTATCCGCACCCAGCAATACGTCAAGGTAGGTATTGTTGGAAAGTGGAGTCTCTCCCCTTTCCAACAAACCCTCCCCCGATGAAAATGCCCTGGATCGAGGGTGAAACCTACCTTCCATTTCACTGCTGCACTTGGAAATGGCTGCAGCGGTGAAATGTACATTCAGTCTAACGTCAGCTTGCGTTAAGCACACTGATGTGAAACTGATTTAAATCCAACCCCCGGGCCATGAGGACGAACCTCCTCCCCACTTAGCAAGTCCCGCCAACCTGGTGCTCCCTGATTGCTGCTCTTTTTCCCTACTTAAGGAGCCTTCCAGCCTCTTTTCCTTTGCAGATGGGGAGCAGGTGCAAGTGGATCTAGGTCACCTGGCCTAAGCACCACCCATCTTAGCCCTGCCTCTTCCTTTATGCTCTGAACTCTTAAATCCATGTGTTCAGGCCTAGTACGATAGTCGCTTGTTTTGTTCCTCCCCTCCCTTTCTGCACCCATCTCCCTCACCTATTGTGTGTCTCCGGCTCTACCAGAAATGTCATCAGGCATAGTACGGCAGTTGCCTGTCTATGTCCATTTCCTTTCCACTCTCCCCCTCCCTTCCTTATCTATGTCTTAGCTCTTGCACTATCTGAAATGTCGTCAGGCCGAGTACGATAGTTAATTTCACATCCTTATGTTCATGGCCTTTAAGAATGTCATTGTATTGTCCCTTGTTCCATCCCTTGCCTCGAAGCACTTTGAAATACATTGTGTATAGGCGCTATATAAATAAACTATCATAATCCTAGCCCAGGGGTTGGATTTAGAGTTTGTGCGATTTCTGTTTTGCAGCGATCGTACACACAGAAGTGCTACTTCTATCTCGTCAGCACTGCAAATGTAGTGCTGAGGACGAGATAGCTCATCATTAGCACTTAAGGGGTTAAAGATGTACTGCTCAGTAGTTTTATGAAGAATGACAATGAAAAGAGATCAAACAAAGGGTTGACGAACTCTGGACAAGGCTTTCACAAATGTACCAGATGTAAGGCCTGCAAATACGCCCAGAACTGCACTGCATTTCAACGTCCATTATTGGGAGATTCAATTAAGATCAACAACAAGATCACATGCGATTCGGATTTTGTCGTTTGCATTCTCAAATGCCCCTGCAAGAAGTGGTATATTGGGAGCACAAAATGCAAACTTAAAGTTTGTATTCTACAGCATGCAAGGGCAATCAATAATCATGATGGTGCTTACCCCATGGTGACATTTTGCAGACTTTCATGAAAGAAAAGAGGGTTTTACTTTCTTTGGTTTTCGTAAAATAGAGATTGGACCTAGAGGAAGGGATAAAGAACGTCTACTCCGACAAGAAGAAACTTGATGTATTCTAGATTATGAAACAACCCTATGGGTCACAACATTAACTGTGTACCTTTTTTGGGCTAAAGTGCTTATGGCCCGGAAATCTAGTCCCTTTGTTTCCATTTTCATTAGATAATTGATTACCTTACATTATATGTATATCTTTTCTCCTTTTTTTCTTTTTTCCTTCTCACTGATTTTCCTCACTTTCTTCTCACTTTTTTCTTACAATATTCTTTTTTTATGATTTATATAACACATATCTGCTTTTATGTTCTTATGTCATCGCAATTCCCCTTTTCCCCTCATTTATTCTTTTTCTTTCTTTCCCTACCTTCCTTCTTGGTTCAATTTCACTTAATTGTACCTATCTTTTTTTATTTAAGTCTGTTGGAAGGTGGGGAATGATTGAAGAATTGGGGTGTAGCATGGTGTTAAAGGGATAGTCCAGTAAAAAATGTTATTTAAAAAATAGATAGGCAATATAAAAAATAATACTAGCGCTATTTTTTTTTTAAACTTCCTATGGAAAATTTTGAGCTATTCAAGCTCAAAATTTGCAAAAAAGCAAGCACATGGGCGCATCCATTTTGTGAAATGGATGCCCGCCTGTGCTGGCTTTTGCTTTTGCGGCACTAATGGAGGAAAAGCCAGCCAGCTGTAGTAAACAAAAGCTACCGCTGGGTGGCTTTTCCTTCATTGGTGCCAGGACGCGGACCGGAGACCAGAGCAGGAAAGCTGCAGCTGAATCTCGGTAAGTGCTATTTATTTATATTTACTTTGGGTCTCCGGAGCTCCCCTGCCCGAGCTGGAGGAGCCCGGAAAACTTAGAAATAAAACCGCAGCTTTAAAAACGTTGTATTTATGTTTGCGGTCGCTTTTGAAGCGACCGCAAACATAAATACAACGTTGTGTTTGAAAACGCTGCGGTTTTTCTTTCCAAGTTTCTCAGGCTCCTCCGGCTCGGGCAGGGGAGCTCCGGAGACCCAAAGTAAAGCCAAGGCAGGCAGAAACACAACACGTTTGTGTTTACATGCTGCAGTGCTTCTCCCTACAGCTGATTTCCCATTTGGGGCTCTCGGGCTCCCCACGGGGGGCCCGTGAGCCCCAAATGGGAAATACTAAATGCTGCAGTGTTTCTGCCTTCCCATTTGGGGCTCTCGGGGCCCCCGTGGGGAGCCCGAGAGCCCCAAATGGGGAAACAGATTTAGGCAGAAACACAACCGTGTTGTGTTTCTGCCTGCCTTGGCTTTCACTTTGGGTCTCCGGTGCTCCCCTTGGGGAGCACCGGAGACCCAAAGTGATAGCCAGCAGGCAGAAACACAACGCAGTTGTGTTTGAAAACGCTGCGTTTTTTCTTTCCGAGTTTCTCAGGCTCCTCCGAGCCAGAGGAGCCTGAGAAACTTGGAAAGAAAAACCACAGCGTTTTCAAACACAACGTTGTATTTATGTTTGCGGTCGCTTCAAAAGCGACCGCAAGCATAAATACGTTTTTAAAGCTGCGGTTTTATTTCTAAGTTTTCCGGGCTCCTCCAGCCCGGAAAACTTAGAAAAAAAAACGCAGCTAGTGCTTATTTTTAAAAATAAATAAATAGCACTTACCGAGATTCAGCTGCAGCTTTCCTGCTCTGGTCTCCGGTCCGCGTCCTCAGAGTCCCGGTACCAATGAAGGAAAAGCCACCCATCGGTAGCTTTTGTTTACTACAGCTGGCTGGCTTTTCCTTCATTAGTGCTGCAAAAGCAAAAGCCAGCACAGGCGGGCATCCATTTCACAAAATGGATGCGCCCATGTGCTTGCTTTTGCGAATTTTGAGCTTGAATAGCTCAAAATTTTCCATAGGAAGTTTAAAAAAAAAATAGTGCTAGTATTCTTTTTTTTATATTGCCTATCTATTTTTTAAATTACAATTTTTACTGGACTATCCCTTTAACATAGAGATCTAGCAGCAGGTCACCTATTTTGGGCTTTGAATTATGCACCATTGGTCAATTTTCTTTGTCCACTTTTCATATAATTGTAAGCACCTTAGGATGCTATGATGTTAGGAGGGGACTCTTCTCCAGTAAACCTTTGCACTTTTATTGGCTTTTACATGGTCTATGCCACATTTGCACTTTACGCTATGCTGCTACAGAGATACTGGGCCTCATTCCGAGTATGGAGGTAGTCATGGCGCTATTTGCGCCATGACTACCTCCCATACCGGGTCCGGGTCCAACCTGGTTCAATGGGGACTCACCTGTCCATTCCGACCCTGGAGGGACCGGTAAGTCCCCATTGAAAAATCCATTCCCCATTCCCGTTTGAGCCCCCATAAGGCTCAATGGGAATGGGGAAGTAGCTAATAACAGTACCGTAATTTGCGGTACCGTTATTAGCTCTCTGTACCCTTAGCGGCTCCCGCTAAGGGCGCCTGGTATAACCAGGCGCCCATTGCGGGACCCGCTAAGGGACCTTGGAATAGGGTGCAAAGGGATTACCGGCACCAATGTCCTTAACGGTGCCCGGTATCCCTTTGCGCCCACCTCGGAATGAGGCCCACTGTTTACAACTAAGGATTATGTCCGTTATACCATGCACTTGCACTTTGATTTTTATACTTTAGTAGTATTTGACCTTTTTTTTAATGTGCTGTGGCAATTTTGAATTTGAACCTTGCACCTTACAATGCAGGCTGTTCTATGTCATTTTTGCACTTTACAACATTATGTTTGTTTAGAGGTACTGTTTAGAAGTAAGGATTTTGTCTGTTTTACCATGCGCTCCCACTTTGACTTTTATGCTGTAACTGTATTTTGACTGTCCTTGTTATGTGTTGTGCCCATTTTGAATCTGTACCTTGCACTTTATGATGCAGGCTGTTATGGAAGCATCGTGTAGGACTAGAGATTATGTCGTCCTATTATTCACGGGGCACTTTGACCCTTTTATGCTGCTGGAGCGGTAGTATTCCATTCATTGCACTTTGCATTCTAGTAACATGTATTTTTTAGAATGTGCCATGAACATTTGAAGATGGCACATTCAATGTAACGTGAATGCAGTAATCCTATGTAGCTTACATAACATGCTATGATTTTGAGCCGCATTACAGTCCGTACTCTGCATCAGCACTTTGCACTTTTACCATGGTGCTTGTTCAGTCGCCTGGCTTTGCTCTGAACCAAGGATCTTTGCCCATCATAACGTGCACTTTGTATCTCCATGTTATAATATCTGGTGGTAATGATAGAGTGCAACACGTATGTGGGAATCGCACTGTCGAGTTGCTGAGGCTATGATCTAGGTCATGGAGCATTGTTCTTTATTTTAATGCAAATTTGCATTATATGTAACTCTTTCCAACTGGCCATTTGCATGTGGTAATAAGACACTGCCTTTACCAATTTTACACAGCCTAGCAGGTGAGACGAGTATTTGGACCATGGAACATCGCTTGGTACCATCTGCAAAAAAACTTAGGATGTCACGGGGTCATGATCAAAAGATTTTTCTTCCCGGATTACAGAACATTGCTCCATGAAAGACACATTGTGCAGGGGTCATTCCACTAAGAATATGTTGTCTATTAAGAATGGCTTTAAGGTGAAACAATACAGAGTGTCTAAAATGGTTATGGTGAATGTGAGCAATATTATGCATATTCGAATTTTTGTATGTGCCCTGAAAAATAAGACACACATCGTATGCAGCTATCAAAGAGCGTTTGTGTCTGTGCGGTATGAGGTTCATAGGCAGTGCTATCCTATACATGGTGCAGAGTCCAAGATGACTGACAAAATTACGAGGCCTATGGTGTCTTGGTAGACTAAACATAAACCATGGACAACACATTTTGGACCAATTGATGTTTCACTTGCTGCTCAGTCCGCCTGCGTTCTTGAATTGGGGATTGGGTGATGTGAACAAGCAACGGGTTTGTTGAGAAACGTGTCGTCGTGGTGATGCTCCATACCTTGGCTATACTTTGGTATTCATGAAATAAAAATGTTTGTTTTATTTTTTTGCTGTCCAGACTCTGGACAATGTTTGTGCACTACTGCGCTGTGGGAGTGCGACTCAACTGCTGGTGGTTACACAGGTTGAAAGAGAATATATAAAAAATACATGTAGCCATGGAGTTGTAGATGTTCAAGAAAACCGCCTATGGAAAACACGTCCGGTTACCGAAGCACTCAAGACCTTGCTGTGTTAGATCCAAATATCTCTTTATTTAAATGGTAGGTGCATCACATATACAAGGTGAAAATGTGAAAATAAATAAACATTCACCAAAAAGGCAGGCTAGATCATCAAAAACACTCACCCGTATTCACTGAAAAAATTTGTTATGGTTAAGTTGCACATATAAAACACGATGAAATTCAATGAAAAAACATTGTTAAAGGGACGTTATGCTTACAAGTAAAACCGAAAACCCTCAGAAATTCGCCAGTTATGGTAAGCAAAGCAACTGTAAATCGTGCCACCACTGTGCACTGCTCAGACTTAACATCCAGGACATCAAAGATGACATCACAAATTTCATTGAACTCTTTGATGACATCTCAGGAAATTAATTTTCATGAAAAGTCCCTACAAGGGGTTGGTTGTGTTTATAATGTTGGTAACAACAGGGGTGATCGGGAGACCTCTCATGAACTACTTAATCTATTAAAGAATGCACTCATCTAAACAAAACATTATATTGGGGTGTTGTTAATACAGGAACCTAATCATAATCAACCATACCTGGCACTCCTTGCCCACCGTATCGCCACTCTCTGCCCCAACTTCCAGTGCTACACGCATGACAACGCAGCTCATTTTCAGGCTACCCTCTGCCTCCTCCTCCCAGTCCCTCATCTCTGACTGTCTGTCTTCTATCCAGGAGTGGTTTGCCGCCAATGACCTCTGCCTTAACGCCAGCAAGACTGAGATTCTCCTTATCGGCACACAGGCTCCCTCCTTCCCTGTAGCTCTCTGGCCAGTCTCTCTTGGCCCTCCTCCTGCTCCTACCTTTGAGGCTAAAAACCTCGGGGTCATCTTAGACTCCACACTCTCCTTCTCTCCTCACATCTCTGACGTCTCTAAGAAGTCACACTACCAGCTACACCGCCTCTGAGGTATTCTTCCTTTCCTCTCCTTCCCCCAGAAGCTCACTGTCTCCAGAGCCCTTGTACTCTCTAGGCTGGACTATTGTAACAGCCTCTATCTAAATCCGCCTGCCTCTACTCTCCACCCTCTGCAACTTATCCAGAACAGGACTGCGAGACTTGTCCTTGGCCTCAAGTCCAGGGATCGTATCTCTCCAGGACTGAAATCTATGCACTGGCTCCCAGTGGCTGCGAGGATTAAGTTCAAAACCCTCTGCTTTGTCCACAAAGCCTTCTGGGGACTGGGGCCGCAATACCTTCAACTCTCTCTTCCTAAATACCTTCCTTCCCGAGCCCTTCCCTCATCCGCCTCCAACTCCCTCAGGGTCAGTCGCTTCTCCAAGAAACGAGTTCTGCTTTCTCTCCCCTTTCCCCTGCTGAATTCCTTGCTGAAACTGCGCTGGTTACCTGGCCACCCTGCCTGATCTCGGGCCCAGACACAGACAGCTGCACGCCTGCACTGCCTCCCTGGCAACCCCTGCACCTGGGGACTGTTTTCTGCATCTCTTCAGTCCCGTACCAGCACTTATGTCTGCACTTAGCTTGCACTTGCCACCTCCGGCTGTTATCTTATTTTTTCTACTACCCCCTTGTACCTCACTTTCCCCTCTCCCTTCCCCCTCGCACTTTTCCCTTTCCCCTTCCCATGCACTTGCGCAATCTGAATGACACTTGCCCTAGTAAGATCGATGTCTTCCTGTTGTTCCCCCTCCCTTGCCTCGTCGCGCCTCTTAGCACTTGTGAATAGGCGCGTTATAAATGCCATATCATATCATATATACATAAACATAGGCAATAGCTGCAGCATGCACCATAGAAGTACAATATTTATAATCTTGTAATTTTGGATAGTAAAATAATGAATGCTACCATATCCGCATTTTGAGTAATGTTAAACATGTAATAACAAGCTAACAATTCAAGACTTTCTACACGCTTGTGCTAGTACAAACAATACATATGAAGACCCACAATGCATACAAATCAGAGGCATATACAGGGAAACGAAAGTAAGGAAGACAGAAACCGCATCACCAGAAAATGTTAATAACATTACAGTTTATCTTCATGTATACAAATAAATTGTGTTTGAGGCCTGCCTATTGCCCCATTTATGTGCACCATGAGCTGAGACCAAACCCTAAGGAAAGTACTTAAGAACCTACAACAAGGTTAACTTCTAGAAATATAGCACCTTTTGAATTTTAATATTCTTACTGTCATTGAACAAAACCACCTGGCCTAGTGAACAAAAACAAGTGGCCCAGATACGTGATGTCATCAATGACACTTGTGATTTCATCTTTGATGTCCTGCGTGTTAGTCTTAGCAGTGTATGGTTTTGGCGCGAGTTATGATTGCTTAGCTTACCATAACTGGCGAATTTCTGAGGTTTCTTTGGTTTTAATGGTAATCAAAATGTCCCTTTAACAAAGCTTTTTCAGTGAATTTCGTGGGTTTTTATTAGTGCATGCTAATTCCCTACAAATTACTTATATCATACTTACCCCAATATAGCAACATGTCTGTCCAATTTACAATTTCCCACCTTCTATGATCATTTTTAACACTTCTATAAACTTTTTGCAAGTGTCCGTCGACGTTCTCGACCCTCTGACGTCATTGCGGACTTTCAGCCAGTGTCACGTGACCACGCGAACGGAATGACATGTTCGCGAACGCATCCGCACTTCGCAAACAAGTCCGTGCTTCATGAACAGTTCGGACCTGCATTTTCTGCTGATCTAGGAACTTTCAAACTCAAAATGTACCCTTACACAGCTCCTACACCTATCACACAGCACACACTTGGAAGAATATTAGCAAAACTGACATTTATCTTTAAAATGGCATCAGCTATTGCCATCCCTCCAGCTGGAGGACCTACAGAACAAAAAAAGCGCAGTACTTCCAAAGACAAAAGGACCAAGAAGATGAGGTGGAGGAAGCACCTACCTCTAGCACCAAGAGAGAATAATGGGTGTGGCAGTTCTGTACCACTGTTGGGAATGTACCAAAGACTAAAGCTACCAAAGTGAAATGCATTGAGTGCAACGTTGTACTCAGTTGCGGAACCTGGACACTACTCCTACGGGACCACCTCCATGCACAGCCACACCCAATCCAACGACTGCAATGCTCTCAGAAAGGCTGTTCCTTTTTTTAACAAGTAGTAGGCTGTCTTCCTCCACCAATACTGTAACCGCACAGCCTACTTCTGGGGGAGACAAAATCCCGCCAGCTACCTTTCAAGCAATAAGAGGCTGTTGATCCATATCTTTCGAAACCAACAGTCCTCTGTATATACTGCAACACACCATTCTGTAGGGGGGAGCAATTTCAAAGTGCTTTTGAAGCTGTAATTAAGGAGCATGATAAACACTGCCCCCTACCTTAGATGTAACACACGCTACATCTTCTCCCTGTCCACCGTCCACCTGCCCCTTCATATTAGTGCTTGGTGCCCCGTCCCTCATTTCCCTCCCCACCTCACGTTCGAACTTCTCCTGCAAAAAAAATAATAAAAAAAGTTCCTTTTTAAGAACCATCTTTTACAGTTAAAAATAGAACTAAAATAAAAATGTATAGTCTCCATTTGCTTTACATTTCTCAGTAAACTACATGGACTCAATAAGATTTTCCAACATCCCCATTAGCATTTTGTGTTTTGCTAATGGGAATAATGTGGCATTCATCCCACGTTCCAGGGACTGGAACAGGGAATAATGGCCCGCCAGCTCAAGTTATCGGCCCAAGCGAAGAGTGCGTGGCCAACTGATGAGCAGGTAAACCTACGGAGCTCCCAAGCCACCGCAGGAATGCTGTCGAAATCCTGAAAGATAACCCCCATGAGCAGTGATGGTGTTGTAGGGGAAGGAAGCTGAACTATGCGAGAGCTACATGATTCACTCTGGGAAGTGAACACACTGGGGGACCGGCCTTAATCCGCTTTAAAGTTTTGGTGGCCGGTGGGAAGAAGCACGTTCAAGATGGGCCCCGGTGGTGGACTACAGATGAGAGAGGCGGTCCGCCTGGTGCCCAGACGTTGGGGAAACATACCGCGCGCCCAACTGGTGGAAGAGAGTAGCGGGGCCGGCAGTTTGGCTCTGACGTGACAGAAGATTTTAGTGGCATCGGAGTTGGTGGTGCGGCAAAGGATTCGGAGGCGCCCCCCCTGGTGAGATACTGCGAGCCCGGGAGGAAGGAGGGAGACGGCGAGGAAGAGCGCCGCTCGGGACTGGAGAAGCAGTCGGATCCTCTCCTCCCCCGGGGCAGAGGTGGTCGGCACCTGGGGTCTGGGGTCCGGCATCAACATACTGGTGATGAGGGATGGGCAGAGGCCGGCAAATTACAGTGCGGCCCCGAAGAAGGTACGGCACAGAAGATCCGGAGGCGGTGGAAGGGCTGAGGGAGAGCTGACATGCGAGCTGAGGGATGGGAGGTGCACCTCCTTGGTGAATCCTGCCGGTGATAGCATGCTGTTCATGGTGGATGGTGGGGTCAGGAGCGGCCCCCCAAGACACCCCAGGTAGTGGGTGGTGCAGGCACATGGCAGGTGAGAAGTGCGAGCTGCCCCCTATGTTGGACAGATGGAGGTTTTCTGGCGAAGTGTCACCGGGACTGGAGCAGTGGAGGCCCCCCATGATTGAAGAGGCTGCAGAGTTGGGGGAGAAGAGAAGAGTGGGCGGGAAGTCCCCCGCATCCTGGTTGGAGGGGTTAGGGGACCCGGGCTGAGGGATAACCGGGTGACCCTATACCTGGGATTGCTGCAGGAGCCTCCACAAGGAACCTAAGCAGGAGTTCTGATGCCTGGGGACTGGTGGCCCCTCCTAAGGTTAGCGGACACTGGATTTCAGAGAGTGCACCTCAATAAGGGCCTACAGTACTGTGCTGAGATACCAGCAGGAGCTGGTCCTCTTTGGAGTAGGCCTTCGCTGGTGGCACAAGGAGTGGCTATGTGCGCTGGTCTTTGGGATACCAGTACTGAAGGGAATTGAGGACCCTGCGGCAGGGGGGCGATGCCCGCCGCTGAATCCACCATGGGCAAAAGCCAGCAGCGAATGGAAAAATATGCGGAGGCGAAGGACAGAGTGCACAGACAGGATGGACCTGAGCGACAACCAGGGGAGAGATCCACAGGAGGGGAGGCAGGTGCAGTGACTTTGGACTCGCTAATGGAGGCGATACAGATCTCCAGGGCCACTCTCCAGGATAGCATCAATGAGGTGGGGGTGGACGTTTCCTTGGTGAGGGCTGGCCTTCGCAAAGTGTGTGAGAGGGTGACAGAAGTGGAGCAGAGGGTCAGTACGGTGGAAGATGAGGTCCAGAAGCTCAAAAACCAGGTGGCGGGCCTGGTGGGAGCGGCCAGAGTGCTGAAAGCTAGAGCAGAGGAGGCGGAGGAGCGCTCGGGACGCTGTAACATCCGTCTGGTTGGAATACCGCAGAGAGAGGAGGGCCCCAGTGCGGAGCTATTCGTGGAAGATCTGATCCTAAAGACACTGGGGATCAAAGAATTGTTCACCCTTTTCATGGTGAAGAGGGCCAATAGGGTCCCAGGACGCCCCCGCCGAGGGTGATGGTGGCCAAAATTAAGAATTTCCGAGATCGGGATGCCATCTTACAGGACGCCCGCAGGGTGGGGCACAATGAGATTGGGAGCACAAGGCTGCTGATCTTCCCAGACTTTACGTTGGAGGTGCAACGCCAAAGGAGGTCATATGATGCTGTGAGAGGTCCTCTATGGGAACTTAACCTGAAGTATATGATGTTCTTCCCGGCAAAGTTGAAGGTGTTGTCGGGAGGGAAGTCCTGGTTCTTTGTATCCCCAAGGGAGGTGTGGGACTGACTGGACACGAGGTCGCAAAAGGTGGATCCCCCGCTCGGGGGGCCTAAGTGGGTGGTGCGCCAAGACGCTGTGGAACGTGTATAATGTGGAAGGGAGATGAGTAGGAGCTAGCACTACAGGCTCAATCTATCTGAGAGTGAGGAGGACGTGGAAAGGGGGGATATGACACTGGAGGGCTGGCATGGGAAAGGTGGTGGACCCCCCCAGATCAAACAACGCTATTGGCTGCTGACCCTGGGGGAGGAGAGGGTGGGGTTTTCGGCAAGCTAATTGGCCTACAGTTAAGGAGAAGGGAGGGTAGGGGAGGGGAGGATTGGTGTCCAAGAGGGTGGGCTTACCTACGGTAGTTGTGGGGAATGGGGTTGGAGGGGAGGGGGGTGAGTTGGGGGCGCGGGACAGGGGGAGGAGAAGGGGTGGGATGGGAGGTGGGGGGTTAGGGTTCCAGGTTGGGGACTGGCGTGGGAGGGAGGGGACTGGGTACATGGAGGAGATGGAAGGCTCGGCACAGCAGCAATAAGGTATGAGGCAGGAGTGGATGTGGAGTTGGGTGTAGGTATTACAGGTGTTGGGAGAGATGAGGGGGTAACTTGAGTGAAGACATCAACTTGTTAGATAGGTAGGCTAGGGAGTCTGAAAATTGGGACATGGAATGTCCGGGGGTTGGGGAGCTACCAGAAGAGGCGTATAGTGGGTGAGTTCCTGAAGAGGCAGGGGATATAAGTGGCCTTGATACAGGAGTTGCATGTGGGTGCAGAGGTGCTGGGGAAATTGGGGAAAATGTGGGGAGGGCAAGTAATCGGCACGACATATTCAACCCAGGCTAGGGGCGTACTTATTTGGGTGGCGAGGGGGACACCATTGAAGGTGGAGGCGATATTAAAGGATGAGATGGGTAGAACAGTACTTGCGCAATGCTCATAGGAGGGTAGGACAGTCTGTTTGTTTGTTTAATTCGTATGCGCCGAATGTGGATGACAAGGAATATTTTCCCTCGGTGCTTCGCATGATGGGGGCGTATAAGGGGTACATGATGATTTGCGGAGGAGATTTTAATTGTCATTTGGATGAGCGGCTGGATGGGTCCGGAGGCAGGGGGGTGCCTAAGAAGTATATGACAGGGTCTCTCCATAGGATAATGCAGGAACTCGATTTGGTGGAGGTATGGAGGGAGAAGCACAGGGAGGAAAGGGGGTATTCCTATTACTCTGGCGTGCACGGTTCCTACTTGCAGCTGGATTACATTGTAACGGGAAGAGAGCATTGTAGGCATTTTGGGGAGACGATGTATCTGGGGCAGACTCTGTCCAACCATACCCCCTTACTAGCTACGTTGTTTGGGGCCGATGAGAGGCCCCGCGGCGGTTGTGGCATTTGCAAAGGGAGACGTTGCGAGGTGGGGCATTTGTTGGTGAGCTTGGAGAAGGGATCAGAGCGTATTTCGAGCTGAATGAGGGTTCGGTGGAATCTAGGCGAGTGCTGTGGGAGGCCTTTAAGGCGACTGAGAGGGAAATGTCTATCTATGACAGTAGGGGTGCGTAACAGCTCCTAGGAACGCTGCAGCGAACGGAGGCTCAGGTGGCTGAACTAGATAGGGGGGTGGCGAGGGGCGCAGAGGTGGGGGAGGCCTTGGTGCGGAAGCTGGAAATCTATCAGGGTACCCTGGCAGAGCTGTCGCTTTTTGACAGCAGTAGGCGGGATGTTAGACTGCACGGGGAAGGGGATAAGGCGGGTAACTGTTGGCTTGGTTGATCAGCAGGGAAAACCCGAATTGAGTTATAACCCAGCTTAGGTCAAGCATGGGGGAGGTAGTTGGGACCCAGAAAGAGATTAATGAAACTTTTGTGGCATTCTATAAGGAGTTTCATACAAGCGAGGGTGGATACGTAGAGGTTGATGTAGAGGACCTTATGAAGTCGTTGAGGTTACCAAAATTGGTGGAGGACCAACGGGAGGAATTGGAGGCCCCGATCGAGGAGGGGGACATTCCCTGGGTGATCCGTAAAATGAGGAGAGGTAGTGCCTGGCAGTGACGGGTTCCCGGTAGAGATTTATTCAGTGTTTTCTGACCTCCTGGTGCCACAGCTCCAAAAGGTGTATGAGGAGGCTTTTCAGAATGGTTGTCTCCTGGAGTCGATGAGGGAAGCAGTGATCACGGTGATCTCAAAAGAGGGGAAGGACCCAAGGGACTGTGCGGCGTGTAAGAAGATTCAATTCAACACTACAGCTAAGTCAATGCCTAGTCTGGGATACCGAATGGAAACACTTATTGATATATCTTTATGTTCAGTTCATGAGTTCTGGGTGACTACCCCTATATAACACCCCTCTCTTGGAATCCCCCTGACCCCAATGAGCCAAGAAGTAGTTCTGTTTTGCAAGTTTAAAAGGTTTATTTGAGAATTTAAACTATATATATATATATATATATATATATATATATATATATATATATATATATATATATATATATCACACTTTTATAATGAATTAATAATTGAATATCACACTCAATCTGAGCAGTAATCAATAATGGATAGTCTGGCACTAGCACACTTCTTTATAATCAATGATGAGTGGGTATAGGATGGATAAGATAGCAACAATACTTTTATGGTTTCAAATAGATGCAATGTGGAATGAGAATGCAGTACAGAAAATAACTTGATAGGATTTCAGCCAAAACAATGTAATCACTTTTCTCTGGCAATCCACTCCCCCCCCTTATGCAATGTAAGGAAATGAAGAGTAGCACACAGTTCTCAGACATGCAATCAAATGTAATTCAGTTCACCCCAGCAAGCTTAGACTACGGATAGGAGTTTTGAAACACAGGCAAAATTCTTTGAAAATGGTGACAATGCAGTGAGAAATATGCTGAAAATGCTTTTAATTCCCTTTAGGAGGTTCAGGGTGAGTGAGAGATACTAGGAATGAGTGCAGGCTCACTTTAGCAATGATTCAGGGATGGTGATTAAGAGGCAAACAAAATTTTTGGCAAAGGAAAGCAAGGAAGCTGCTGTTTTCACACGTGGCTGGATTTTTAACCAAATCGCGGCAAAATTTGCAAATGCGTGAATCACGATTACGGCAAAAGTATAACGAGTAAGCTAAGATTCTAAGCTTTCAGAGGGAAGTTAAACCAAGTTTCTAGCCCAAACGGTTCCAAAGATATGAACAATTTTGTAAAGGTCGTTTTTCGAATTTAAAGTAACTCAAATTGACAGGTGACAGCTTTTAAAAATGACAGGTGACAGCTATGCGGCTGCAGAATTGACAAGTGACAGTTAGGAGGCAGTTCTACTTAGATTAAATAGATTGAATTATATCACTGGAAACTAAGAGATCTGGTTTCACACCGTCCTAGCTGTACTCACAATGTATTTGGAAGGTCTAGGTCTCACGGATCGGGTCAAGATGGCTTCGGTTCTGGTTTCGCCCCGGACGGTCTCTGCGCACAGCGTCTGGTCTCTGCTCTGCTGGTCTGGTCTGACACTGCTCCTGGCCCGGCTCCTGGATCTCTGGGTACAGCGTCTGTGCACAGCTCCTGGATCTTTCTGCACAGCTTTCTCTGGACACAGCGCTGATCTGCACGGCTCCTGGATGCTGCTACCGCTGTTAGGTTTGCTGGATGCTGAGGCCTGCTGAGAAGAGTTCTCAGTTTGTGGGTGTAGGCCCTTGCTTTGAGTTCTGAATCAAGTTCTTTGGAGTTTTAAAGTCTAAGTGTTGGATCTGGTATCTTCTGGATGTTGTGTGGTCCGGCAGAGCGCGTTGCAGCAACTGGATTTGAATGTCCTCTCTAGCTTCCAGTGGCTCTTTTTATGTCTTTTGAAAGTGGGTGTGTGTGCAGCATCACTAGCCAGCCCCTCTCTCAACTGCCCATTGGTCAAGCTTTCCGCACTGCTTTGATTGGGGGAAGGATGGTGATGCTGTTTTATGGTCTGCAGAAAGGATACTCCCCTGTCAAATTGCACACAAATCTATATTTGACCCAAATACATATTTGCACAGGTACACATTTGTTTAAAATTACATGCACCCATCACATATCACATGAGGTATACTCTGATCAAACTCTGCTCTTCCTGGAGGCTTGCATTCAAAAATGGCAACATATTTTCGATTTTAGTGGGCTATGCAACATTGGTTTGTCATTAAAATGTATACAAATGTGTGCAAGGCATATATGCATTTATATAAGGAAGTGTCAGATTTTTAACATGCATACATTTGGAGTGAAACCCTATTTTCCGCTAGCAACCCCCCAGATCATACCACCAGGTCCTAAAACCTCTTAAAATGTGGGCAGAAAAATCACAAGAATTATGGTATCATTCAGATAATTTTGACAAGTCCGCACCATGAGTTATACATCTTTCTTAAAATCATATTCTGGCCAACAGGGGTGTGTCTTCCCAGGTCACATGGTGTAGAAACCAGTTTATCCAGTTTCTGCCAAGCTCAGAGACCCTGCCCCTCCCAGCTTCTGCCAAGAGGAAGCTATTTTACGCCCCCCCCCCCCAATAAACCATCTGCCTGGGCCCTGGAAGGCCCATTGTTCAAGAGGAAGCCATTCATGACCTCCCCCCAATAAACCCTCTGCCTGGGTCCTTTGTTTAGTCTCTAGCAGTCCCTTGGTAATTCAATCAGAGAGGGGTAACCTCCCCTCAGAATGCAGCCAGGCCTGAGAACTGCTGTGGATCCAGTGTCACTCCAATTGGGGGGAAGTTGTCAGGCAGAATCCAGTTCCTTAAGCCAGGCCCCAGCTAATGTCACTTTTAGTTACCCAGTTTTCTGCATTCAAATAAAACTAACAATTTTTACACATGCAGCTAGAATGCTGATTCTAAGTTCAGAACTATGACATTTTAACAGTGACAAACTATGTGGCAGTCACAAGTCTGTCCCTCAGTTTATTAACACATTTCGATTTTTGGTAATTTTAAATCCAGTTTCAGTTTAAGCTGCTGCAGACCTGCAGAGCTCAGCCAGTCTTGTTATAAACCTTCAAGTTACTTCAGAATATAACTTTACATTGTATACACCTCTCAGTAAGTCTTTCTTTGGCCTGCTTTGGGTTCATTTATTCAGTTTTACACAAATGTCTGGTGTTGATTTAAAACCCCGGCTTTCTGATAGTGGTGAGCACCAGTATTGCAGCCATTTTTGGGATCTGCCTGGATTCAAGCATTTCAAACAAGAGATATTACATGGAAGTATATTCTCCAGGTTCAACACATGGCACTGTTTTTTTTCCTTTGGCACCCATTCCACTCATGCTCGCACTGGTGGGTGGCAGGTTAGGCAACCATTTTGGTGTGCGCAAACTGCGTGGTTCTCCTGGATTCGGGCGCACATGTGGGCTTTTTGGCCATCTTGGATTTTCTAAGCCCACAGCACCAAATTTTGCAGCATGATAGCTCAAACGTGGGTCAGGACACCCAACAGGCGTATCGACCCATCTCCCTGCTGAACGTGGATGGGAAAATCTTGGGGAAGATCCTGGCTGCCAGGCTCGCGGGGGTGCCGCCGGGTTTGGTCCATGTAGACCAGTGCGGGTTCATCAGGGGAAGGAACACATCCGGTAATATTTCCCGTTTGCATCAAATTATGGGCCTAGTGAAATCACACAGGGGTGAGATGGCAATCGCTTTGTTCGACGCCATGAAGGTGTTTGACTCCTTGGAGTGGAGAAAGCTGTTCCGGGTGTTGTGGGAGTTTGGGCTTGGGGAAAATATTTACAGAAGGTTGGCCCTCTTATATAAAAAAACGCTGGCGATGTTGAGGACTAACGATTGGGTGTCTGAAACGTGGGAATTGGAAAGGGGGACATGGCAGGGATGTGCAGCCTCCCCAATTTTGTTTGCCCTGGCCCTGGAACCCTTGGCGGCGTTCTTGTGGCAGGAAATGATGGATGCCGGAATTGAAGCAGGTGGTCATAAGCATATAGTGTCCCTGTATGCGGATGACTTGTTGTATGTGGTAGATCCCAAGGTGTACCTTCCAGAGTTGTTAGAGGCACTGCAAAATCTTTTCAACACATCCGGGGAAATCAGTGTTTTTCCCGCTAGGGGGGTTATGTGATTGTCCACTGGAGGAGTTGCCGGAGATGGGGATAAAGTGGGAGACAGTCATTTAAGTATTTGGGGATACAGGTATTGCATGAGATGGTGGATAAGTTTGTACACAACACAGGTAGGGCACTATCTACAATAGGAGACTCTGTCCAATTTTGGAAGGTTCTGCCCCTCTCTCTGATGTGCAGGGTGGCGCAATGCAAAATGGTGATTCTGCCATGGTTGTTCTATTCTTTTACTAATATACCATACGTGGTCAAAAATGTTTTTTTTAAAATGCTGGACATTAAGATTAGGGAGCTGTTGTGGGTTACGGGAAGGAGGAGGGTGCCCTTAGACATATTGCGGAGAACCAGAGAGGAAGGAGGACTGAGCCTCCCGAATTATGAAAAATACTTTGTGGCACAATTGCAGTAGGTGCTGGTATGGGACCAACCGGGAGGGGAGACCCTTAAGGGATTCATAGGGGATCTGCCGCTGAGTTGCAGGCTGGTCGAATTGCTTTGGCACCCATTGGGTGATAGGGGTAGAACCGTAGTGTTTGAGGCGGTGAGAGAAACGTGGAGGAAGTATGTCAGTTGCAGGGGGGTTGGAGGACGGTATGAGAGCAACCTCCCATGGGGTGTCGATCAGAAGCTCAGCCGGGCGATTGGGAGGGTAGGAATACAGAGGCTGCGGGAGAAGGGATGTGAGACAGTGAGGGACATCTTTGAAGATGGGAAACTACTTACCTACAAGGAATGGTGCCGGAAGTTTGACCTACCACAGGGGCTCTTAGCGTATGGGGCGGGGGTTCGTAGGTTAGCGGAGATATGGGCAGCAATTCCAGAGGAGCCGGATCTTGTCTGGTGCTCCGAGTGCTGCTAGATCAGACGGGAGATAAGGTGTGCATTTCGCAGATTTATAAAGCCCTGCGGGAGGGGAACTCGGAGGGGGAGTTGAAGGTTAAGGAGAAGTGGGAGGCGGACATGGGACGTCAAATATCGGAGAAAGAATGGGCACAGGTCTGGGAATTGGTCCGGAAGACATCAAGGAATGCCCGTTTCCAGCTGGTTCAATTTAATATTTTGCATAGGACATATGTGACTCCGGTGGTGCTCCGCGCAATGAACAGGGAGCTATCGGATGAATGTCATAGGTGTGGCATGGCGCAGGCAGGGTTTTGGCATATGACATGGGACTGCAGGATAATAGCTGAGTACTGGGATGAGTTCCTTAAAGGAGTGAATGGGTTATTGTGGACCAGATGGGAACGGTGCCCGGAAACTTGTCTATGGGGTAAGTTACCAGGGGGGAAAAGGCACAAAATACAGAATAGAGTAGGCCGGTTTCTGTTGATACTGGCTAAATAGTGATAGCATGGAAGTGCCCAAAAGGCCCGGCGATGAATTTATGGCGGAAAGATGTGCAGAGGTGGGGTCTAACGGAACTAACGGTTTTGCAGGATGTGGACCCGGAGCCGGACAGGGAGGATATAACGATCCATTGGACCCAATTGCTAAATTACCTGTCAAAGGACAATGACCTACGACCGCCGTGAAGAAGCACAGGTAGAGATGGGAGGGGTGGGAAGGACCAATGGGGAAGACATGAACTTGGGAATAGGCAATGGATTCACCCAACCCACAGAGAAACCATGGACGATGGAGGACGATATGCTGTGACCAATGTAGGGAATGGAAGTCTGGAGGGTGCATTTGGACACTGAAAGGGGGGAGTAGAGGAGGTGCGTGGGGGGGCGACTTTGTTGTTAGTTATTAAGCGTGTTGGGGGTAGGGTATTGGGCGGTTAGGGGGGGTGGGGGAAGTGGGAGGGAGGGAGGAAATGCGGGTTCTCGAGTTCTTCTTATTAAATGCCAATAAAGAGCGTTTTAAAAAAAAAGTTATCGGCCGAAGCGAGGGAGGATAACAAGGGCTCCGGACCGTTATCCCCCATTGCAGCCCCTGCAATGGGAGATGAAGGCCATTGGCACGCCGGGTTGCCAAAGCAGTAACCCGGGGAGCTAAAAAGATTTTTCTTCCTACACTGTGACGCTCGCAGCGTCCCACTATAGGAAGGAAAATCCTTTTCCAAGATGGCCACCATGGAAAGGTAAGGCCGGGGTCCATACAGAGCCCCCGCTTCCCTTTCCATGGCAGCCTGCAGAAGGCGAAAAGAGAACCTTATGACCATATAACATCACATTTTTTTCCCTTTTCAAACCTATCCCAATTTCGAAAAACTTTACTGCGGTTACTGCACAGCCTGTCCTTGGTGCACATGCCACTTTATCCCCATTGATCGTCCCTCGTGGTCATGGCCAGTAGCCAGATTGTCTGGGTCATGACCTTATGCAATGACCCAGACAATCTGGCCACTGCCCTCAGACATAGGCTATTCCTCAGTCACCAAAGGTATCACTATTTTTTGTACCTACATTATGACACATGTCAGAAAATAAAACATACAATAGTCATATAACTTAGCCCCACTTGACAAAATCCATTCAGACTTTGCAGAAACCTTCAGGGTTGGGCCTCTAATCTTTCTGAAAACCTTTGTCCACATTCTTCAAACGGCAACAAAGTTATAAGACATCTAAAAATGTAGAAACCCCACACTATTTTAGCCCCCTCTTGACAAAATCCAACCAAACTTTGCAAAAACATCTATATTTAGATCTAAACTCCAGATTTGCCACCCCTTAACAAAGCCTCACCAAACTTGCAGGATCTATCTGACGGGGCCATATACATTTTTGCAAAGTTTTGTGAGGATTCGTCCGGGGGGGGGGGTGTCAAAGTTATAAGCCGCCCAGAAAGTGCTCTTCGTATGGGTTGAGCTACTTAAACATTACTACAGGCCCTGTAATATATATTTTTTAATAGAACCTTTATTGGACATTCCTTTTATTTTGGACTTTTATACTTCGCTATTTGGGTTGCTACTGAACCAAATTCACACCACTCTTGAGAGTATAACCTTCCCTCGGCCCATGTTACCACAAAAGGCGAATGAGGTATATCTCTTGACTGTGACTGTTTTACCTTTATGATGGTGTTGGCTCTTGGCTTATAGAAGGGTGAGCAGTGAGAAAGCACTTTAGCCTCTACTCAACCTTGTTCTCCTGCAAGGCAAAAGTCAGTTGCTCACAATACCTTCCATGGTGCAAATAAGCAGTTGACTTTTCAGAAATGAAAACCTGACATTGTTTATTCACCAGAATACTCCCAATAAAGCAAATTACAACAGGCCTAAAATGATATTTAGAAGGGGATTTTTAACCCTGAGAGAAAGTGAGGAGAATAGAATTAACATTTGTGTTGGTTGTGAGTGTGTTAATAGCCTGAAGATGTTTTTATTAATTTATTTATTTTGTATATTATCCGGGTATCCAAGAATTTTATATCGAGTGCATGGACAAGAAAATGGCTTGAGTTACCAAAAAGCTTAATTATACACATGAGTTTAGCATAATGTGTTTATGAAATCATGAACAATAACCTTCTACCTGAAATGTTAGGGTAGAATAGGTTATTTCTTTGAAGCCAAGCGTGCCCCCCACTGGCCATACATGGAAATTCAGCACTGCTTCAGAACCACTCAGGAATGCATTATGGGTATGCAAAATATCTCAAAACTATGCTTTTCGCTCCAGAAAATTGCTTTATCTATTAGGGCAGATTTAGCAACCTAAGATATACAGCTCTCAAGAATGCAGAGAACCACATACATAGTTCTCCATTATTAGAAACTGCCAGTGCAGTATAATTCGAAATCTCTGTGGTTCAAGCAGTATTAGTTTTATGATGTGTGAAAAAAATCAACCTGAAATTTGAGTAGACTAGGCAATTTCAGCTAAAACGCACCCGTTACAGCGCCACCTGGTAACCATGCATGGATGCTCACCTCTAGTTCAGATCCACTGAGAAATGTATTATGCATGTGATAAGTATCTCAAAAAATATTTTGTCAGAGAAACTTGTATTTGAGCTATAGGGCAGCACTATTTTATGCTTCTCCAGCATGGGGTCTCCATGGATTCACATGCTCATGAATATTCCTCAGTTAGGCAGAATTATATGCAGTACCCTTTGGGAAAACCACACACAATTAGGACTACAAGTGACAGTACAAATTCACCTTTCGTACAAGCCTGTACTACACAGTAAAGTGGTAGCGATGGCTAAGCAGCCAGACCTATCTCAAGAGTAAGTGAGCAGTATTAATAGTTACACAAAGGAAAGCAATTACTATGATTCAAACAAACACTGACTCAAGGTTTCTGAGTAAAAGGATATACATTTATTTACAAATCAGTTGTAAAACATTTCACTAAAGTAAAGCAGTTGAAAAATCACACTCTTAATACACTACACCACACCTAATAGATTCTGGACAAGTTAGGCTCAAAATGAAGTGTGAGCAAAATGACACTCCTGTGATTCAAAAAGGGAGGGAAAGACAAAGTTAGGCAGACATCGAGTAACATCAACAAGTAAGTAGGCAGGGCAATCTAGAAAAAAGAACTGAAGTGAGGAAATGAGATTAAAAAGGGCCTGGCCCAAAGTGAATGGGTCAAAGTCTTTTGCTTAAGATCACACAGTTCAGGGTAGTTTGCGGTTAAGTCTTTGCCAAGAGTTCAGGACGAAGTTGGTCGGCAGAAATGTTTGCTTAAAGAGTAGAGAACGACAAGCCCTCAGATTGGCGAAAGGTTTCACCCACTTTCACTGCAGTTGGACGAAACGAACAACCGGATTTGAACAGTACCTTAAATGGAGAAGAAGGCTGTAGCTGAGGCGGACGTTCCTGGCAGGTCCTGCAGGCTCACGGTTCCTGAAGCGACTGTCGGGCTGACACGAAGTAGGAAGACTGGAGGGTCCTGTACTGCCCAGGGAAGAAACCAGCAGCAGAGCAAAGCAACGAATAAAAGGTGCGCTCCTTCAAACGCAAGCAGGGTCTGTTCCTCCTGGCTATCCGGTTCACTTTAGCTCTGTACAGCAAATTCAACCAGAGAAGGGAGGCCTGGCGAGCAGTTTGGTAAACTGGTTGTTCCCACCAGCTTAAGGGGAGAAGATTCCTTGCAGATCTTCCATATTGTTGGAGTATGAGGATTCGGACCTGCAGCAGGGCTTCACCGGGAGGTTCAGTCGTGGTAGGGGTCCTCTTCTGTCAGCTCCTCTTCGGTTCTCTCGTTCCAGTGGCGACTCTGCCTTTCCAGCCCCAGAGACCTGCTTTTTATACAGTTTTCCCCCATTCACACAGCCTGGCTGTCAATCACACAGCAGGGTGGCTGTCCCGCCGGGACAGTCCCCTCAACCAATCAGATCAGGGTGTGACATGGGTCTCCAAGGAGACCCTGTGGAGGGAGTCCTAAACCCTTCCCTCGCATCCTGTCCCCCGCAGACATACAGGCGCCTAAGGAGGGCTTCTGTGCAGAAGCCTGCAAAAGGACAGCGAACAAAGGAACCAAATCTGGTCTGGCGCGCAGAGTAAAACACAAGAAGGACTTTTACAATAAGAAATGGTGAATAAACCCAGCCGGAACCGTATAAAAACGTATATGGTCTAGCGGGTTTAAGTTTGAGGCTACCAAGATAGCCGAAAACAATACCAGGGCTATTTAAGATAACCGCGGTAGGAAAAATAGGGTAGTTACCACTGCCACCAGCCAAGTCTTAATGAAAAAGGAGCGAAACGATGCTCCAAGAGAAACAGACAAAAAAGGATAAGCATTAACCCTTTCCAGAACTCTATTTAATATATCTTATTAATGTGATACAGTTTTAAACATACGTAAACAACTTTACACATATAACATTCAAACAAACAACAAAGAAAACAGAAAATCAAGATATACATATCATATCATAAATAGATTAGAGTTAAAATAGACAAATTTACCCAACTATGCATCACAATGAAATTTTTGGAAAAGAAAAAAAAACGAATCTAATAATAAAAAGAGCAACAGGCATCATACCCCATTCAGGTTATAAAAAACCCGACTTGGCAAATTTACTGATCGCTCATATATATACATATATATAGTTTTAAATCATTTATAATAGGGTACAGTATATATAACACTAACTTTCATTGTCACATACTACAGGGGGCGCCTAGATACAGGACCCACCCTAATGCTTAATTTCAAATGAGCAAAAGCCTCTTGCCACACCTGGAACAGAGCTAGGTGTAATTTAGGATTCAGGGTGTTAATACATTGTTTCCAGAATTCTATCTGCTCAATATACTCAAGATTGTGAACAAACTCCCCGAGGTGTTTAGCACAACTTATTTTCATCCCACAGCATAGTGTTAAAACGTGACAAGCTGTTTCAAGCTGTTTCAGATTCTTTGGGTGGTGAGCATATTCTACAGTACCTCTCAGTTTCCACTAATCCCATTTCCGGGCCTCTAGCGGCCAGGGTGGGCAAGTGGTTGAAGCGCATGAGCAGAATAAATCGCCTCAATTGATCAGATGGACAAAGATTCAAATAGGGCTGCGACTTCATGAAGGTGAAAAGCACATGCCTAATAATAAATGTATAACTTTTCAGGGATTCCAAATGGGTGAATTTACTCTGCCAATCCCACATTTTTAAACGTTTGTGCATACTGAGAAATAAACGCTCATTCTCCCGACCCCATTCGGGTGACAAGCAAATTTTTTTGAATAGGTTATTCATCTGAGTCTCTAATTTGTGCTGTCTACCAGCCCTTGCATCCTCTTTGATAGTCATAAGGAGTTTATTTACAGGCTTATTATTAATAGCATTCGAAGGGATTGTGTCCTCAGACGTATTCCTATTTTTTTTTTTATAACTCTGTTTATTGAGTTTAAACAACACAACTTAAAGGAACAAACATGGATGAGACATGAATCATCGGTATACATAGGATGAAGGCAGCATGGCAATAATAACAACTAGCATGGGCCCCCTGGGTCAAAGGCCGCGGGACGTCAATAGGCCGAGGCCGGCAAACAGTGCCAACAGTGCTACCAATGTACCCCCACCCGCAGGTCTCAGTGGAGATCTAGCCATTTTCCCCATATTTTTTCAAATTTACGGGGGCAGCCCCGTGCATTATAAATCCGGCGCTGTGTGGCTGCGCACCTGTCCAGTTCGTTGCTCCAGCGGTTTAGGCTCAGTGGGTCAGCAGATCCCCAATTGGCTGCGATAAGTCTTTTGCTTGCCCCCAACGCAATTGCCAGAAACAATTTCTCATATTTAGATAGATCTACTTCCCCCCCCGATGCCCAAGAGTATCATCTTGGGATCCCTAGGGATTGGTGTCGCCAGAGCGGCTGAGATTGTGTTAATACAGTCCACCCAGAAGGCCTGTATCACCCGGCAGTCCCATATCATATGGTAGAAGGTGGCGAGTTCGTTTTTGCATCGAATGCATGTCCCGTCTTCTATTCCACCCCATCTGGCCATTACGGCGCGTGAGTGGTATGAGCGATGGAGGATCCTCAACTATATTAGTCTGAGCTTGGATTCTATGCCAATTTCCCTGGGGAACATTAATGCTTCCACCCAATCTTCAGGTTCCAGGGGGCCTCCGTCCCTTCCCACTTTGCTTTGAGCCCGTCAAGCTGTGCCGCCCGAGTGAGTTAAGGGCCTGATAGAGGGTGGAGGTGACCTTAGAGGAGATGCGCTGCGGGAGAACATTGGTCTCAATGGGAGAGCAGGGGGGTATGATCGTCATGTCAGGGAATTGGGTGCGGATGGCGTGGGTCAGTTGCGCATGCCGAAACCGGTCCATGGGTGCAAGGTCGAATTGTTCTCGCATAGTTTCAAAGCCCAGGATGTGCCCCCCTTGTATCACATGTGCTAGTGTGTGTATTCCCTTTGCTTGCCAGTGATCAAAGGAGCCCATTTTCACTATTTCCGGGAGGCGCGCATTGTGCCATATGGGTTGTGTCAATGTTGGCTGTCCTTTCCAGCCGATTAGCTTGTGCGCGTCCCGCCAGGCGCGCCGGATGTGGTGGGTCATTTTGGGCAGCGCTGGGAGTTGATCGTGGGTGGCATAGAGGATTTGCAGCGGTGTTAATGGGGCCATGGTCTCCAGTTCAATGCGGGTGTGCGGTAGTGTGTGGTCTGCGTGCATCCAATCATTCACCACCCCTATCTGTGTGGCCAGGTAATAATTGCGTATGCAGGGTAACCCGATGCCTCCCTCCCATACTGATCTCTGGAGCGTATCAAGGGCGATCCTGGATTGTTTCCCACCCCATAGCAGTGTGCGCAGGTTCTTGTCAATGAGTGCGAAGGTTTCTCGAGGGATGGGGAATGGGGCATTCTGGAGGACATATAACAGTCTGGGGAGGGTCATCATTTTGAATAGTGCGGCGCGGCCCATTAGAGACAGGGGGAGTGATTGCCAGTGGGGGTGTCTCTATTAAACCGCTCAATTACTGGTTGAAGGTTAAGTTGAAGGAACCTTTAGAGTGTCGGATCAAGCCGTATACCGCGGTATTTAAGTTCCCTAATAGAGAAGTGGTATGGACAGGTCTCCGGGATCGCATGCTCGCCACCCTGAATCGGGAAGAAGATGGTTTTGGCATCATTGACCTTTAGGCCCGCAAAGCACTGATATTCTCTGAGGATGAGGGAGACAGCCGGGCACGAGATGCTCGGGTTACTGAGGTATATGAGCAGGTCATCCGCATAGAGCGAGAGGCGGTCTTCTCCCCCTCCTGGCCAAGCAAAACGGGTCCAGTTGGTGCTAGCTCCAAGTTCAATTGCTAGCGGTTCGATGGCCAGGAGGAAGAGGAGTGGAGATAGCGGGCATCCCTGTCTCGTACCCCGACCCAAGGGGAACGATTTTGAGGATCTGCCGTTCACCCTCACCGTGGCCTCCGGGGATGCATATAGAAGTTTAACCCATGATATAAATGTCTGCCCCAGGTTCATCCTAGCCATGATCTCCCACAGGGCATCCCATCCCACAGAGTCAAACGCCTTCTCAAAGTCCACCGCCAGGAGGGCGAGTGGGGCTGGTATTTCCTTTGCCCTGGACAGTGCCAACTGGACTCTGTGTAAGTTCATTCGGGTTGATTTATTGGGCATGAAGCCGCATTGGTCTGGGTGGACGAGGGTCTCAATAACCTGCAGTAGTCTGTTAGCGAGTGTTCTGGCGAGGACCTTTGCTTCGCCGTTAATCAGGGATATTGGGCGGTAGGAGGCGCATTCGTCCGGAGGCTTCCCAGGCTTGTGTATAACTACTATGCATGCCTTCCTGAGGTCTGGGGGGAGTGCTCCTAGTTCTCTGCTGCGTAGGAACATGCGGTGCATGTGGGTAGCTAGCATGCCACCGAGGTATTTCCATGTCTCTGTCGGGAACCCATTGGGGCCCGGGGTTTTCCCGGGTTGGAGCTGTGTCAGCGCATCTTGCACCTCGGTATCATTGATGTCCGCATTCAGGAGATCCGATTGGTGCTGTGGGAGTATCGGGATCTCGATTCGGTCGAGGTATCGTGAGGGTTCAATTGACGGGTTCCCGGTGGGTGGGGAATAGAGATGTTTGTAGGAGGCGGCGAATGCCTCCACTATGTCAGAATCCTCTGTCAACAGTGTTCCATCCTGAGATCTGATGGCCCTTATGTGTCCCCTGCTTTGTTCGTGTCTCTCCAACCAGGCCAGAGTCTTGTTAGCTTTGTCGCCCCGTTCATATATTTGGCTCCGGACTAATTGGTGCGCAGTCCGTGCGTTATCTAGTGATAGATTACTAAGGACGTCTTGCGCCGTGAGCATCGCCTCCGTTGCTTCTTGGGTGCTTTGAATTAGGATTTGTCGTTCACACTCCAAGACGCGTGCTTCTGCTTCTCTGACCTCCCGGACTTGACGTTGTTGGTAGGCGGAGACCGCTGAGATAGCCTCCCCCCGAAGGACTGTCTTGTACGCCTCCCAGATCGAGATCGGGCAGTCCACGAAGCCCTCGTTGAGTTCAAAGTATTCCACAGTCTTTTTTTCCAGCTCCTCAGCAATTTCAGGGAGACGCAGATGATATGTGTTTAGGCGCCAATTACGATCTGGGCGGCGGCAGGAGTTTTTGATGGTTAGAAGGAGCGGAGAGTGGTCTGAAATTCCCCTCGCGAGGAATTCGGCGTCGAGAAGCCTGTGGTCTATGTTGCGGGGGACAAAGGCATAATCAATCGGCGAATGCAGCGAGCGGTGTGGAGGTGGGGCGTGTTCCAGATCTCCTATGGGTTCTACCGGCTGCGATGTCCGTAACTTCATTAAAGTCCCCTCCAATCACCCACGCATCGGCTTCTTCTGCCAGGAGCAAACACTGTAGTTCGGAGAGCAGTTCTTTCGTCAGCGTGGGGGGGTATAAATTGCTGCCAGGCCCCATTTCTCACCCCAGATGTCCGCTAGCAACACTATATAGCGGCCCCGGGGGTCTGTCCTGACTTTCCTAACCTGGAGCGGGATACGCTTGTGAATGAGTATCATTGTGCCCCTGGCACCTTTCGTGAATCCGGCATGGTAAGTGTGCGAGTAGTTGGATCTTTTGAAGAAGTTGGTGTTTGTGCCTATCAAGTGTGTTTCATTTAAGAGGGCAATGTCCGGCGAATGTCGGTTTAGGTACTGGAGCACCAGTCTGCGCTTTATGCTGGAGCCGAGGCTGTTGACGTTCCAGGAAAGTATGGTTACCTTGTTGGGGTGCATCTTATCTGCGTGAGTCCTTCTGGTGGGGCGTCTGGCAGGATGAGTGGCATTTGCACTTTTTTGGGGGCATGTGTCGGTATCTTCTTAGGGGAGACGTCCAGGGGCCTCTCCGTACTGAAATGCCTGATGACCGGCAGACCATCACGTCCACGGTCCCGACCAAGGAGAGTGCATGTTTACCTTGCCTGCATTTGTCTGCTTCCAGCCTTCTTGTCTCGTGAATCCGTTTCCTTGGGTCCCCAAAACTCCCCCCACCCTGTACTTCCCCCCCAACTGGGAGCACCTGTCGCCCAAACATTAAACTTATAACTTGGTGAACTGCAACTTCCTCGGGATGATCCGAACTCGGGTGGTAACCACTGCGGGATCACCCGGACTGCGCTTGGGACTGCGATGCCTAGACGGTGGCGGCTGCAATAGTGTAGTTGCCGTGGTATCCCGTGGCGAGTTCAGTTCTGTGGTGCCCAAACCTCATCCGTTCCCTGTGGTATTTTTGGGGGAACGCTGTGGCGATTTGGTTTCCGAGACTGTCTGAATGTGGGGTGGCGAGTTCTGCCCAGGTCCGGGTTTGCGAACAGACGGTCCAGAGGGCGAGCGTCGGGCCGCAGGCCCATTGAGGATCTGCGTTTCAAGCCAGTCCCATGCTTCTTTGGGGTTGTGAAATAGGTGGGTTGTGCCCTCGTGGTGGACCTTGAGCATCGCCGGGAAGAAGAGAGCGAACTTGATTGATAAGGAGTGGAGTTTCTTCTTGACAGAATCAAACGATTGGTGGGCCTTTTGGACCTCTTTAGTATAGTCTGGGTAGAACCCCACTTTGTAGCCATTGTATGTGATTGGACCGGAGGCCCGTGCCATCTGCAGGATAGCGTCTCGGTCCCGATAGTTGAGACGTGCAATTATTGTTCTGGGTGGGGCTCCTGGGGCAGGTCGCCCGGTCGGTACCCTGTGTGCTCTTTCGATAGAGAAGAATTTCGACAGTTTCCTGGGGGCGAAGATGTGGGTCAGCCAGTCTTCTAGGAAAAGTTTGACACTGGGGCCTTCCTCTTTTTCCGGGATCCCGAGGATCCTGAGGTTATTGCGACGTGCCTTGCCCTCACTGTCTTCGGCTCGGTATTCAAGTTGGTTGACTTTTTGGGCAATTTTGGCAAGTTGTTGCTCCAACTGGCGGACGTTATCTTCTGTGTCCGACACTCTTTGTTCCGCTTCTCCGACCCTGGACGATAAGTTACGGAGATCTTGGCGTAGGAGAGATACTTCCGTGGAGACTCCGCCTATTTTGAGTTCCAGCGATGTTCTCGAGTCCCCAATTGCCTCCATTACCTCATTCAGGGAGAGTTGGGGGTCCTGAGTTTCTTCCCTGTTGCCTTGTTCCACCAGGCTATGTGTCTCCTGTCGCGAGGGGGCCTCCACAGTGTAGAGGTCCATTTTACTCTGCAAGGTCTGCCGCTTGGCCTTGTCTTTGCCATGTCCAGGGCAGTAGTTTGTGTGAGAATTTAGACCCGGGTGAATCGCGTGGATGTCCCTCGGGGATTGTCGTGGAGGCCAAGTTGGGGTGGGCTTGTCGGGCGTCTATCTGTTGCCCCTCTGTCCTTGATCCTGAGCCCCGGTGATGCTATGTAGGTTGCTGAGAGCCAGTCCCCTGTTCTGGCTGGTCCGGTGTGCTCGATGGAGGGTCCGGAGTTTACTGGGGGGGTGTTGTCTGAAGTTCACAGTGCGTGATCCCTCCAGGAGTTATTCCCCCTTTGTGGGGTGTACGTCCAGTGGTTTATGCCTGTGGGGCGGTATGGGCCTTTGCTCCCTCCGCAATCACGCCCCGAGGACGGTCAGTCCGCTAGGCTTTTGGGGAGTAGATGCTTATTGGGGAGGGGGGTGTGCCTTCAGTCCCCGCTGCTCCTCACTGTTGTTGCCTTGAGTGTGCCTCCCTCATGCGGGTCCCTGTCCCGCAATTCGCCGGATTAGGGGGGGGAGAGGTTGCCCGTATCCTGCTGTTGCTGCTGGGGGGAGCGCGGCCTCGCATTGCCTGTGCCTGCGCCGTCACTCCACCCCAGGTGCCGCCGTCTCGCTGATGGGGGGGGGGGGGAAAGGGAGGGCGGAGGGGCTCCAGCTCCGCACCCCTTCTCAATTTGTGTGGCCCAGTCCAGCAAGTCTTTTTCCCTTCCGGCAACGGGGAGCGCGCTCAGCCCCCCGTATGCCAGCTCCTCCGCGGGTGTATCTGCCGCACCGCCGGGGGACACTGGAGAGGCGCGGGACACTGTCCAGTTGTTCGCGGGGTTGGCGGGGGGGCTGCGCGTACCTTGTGATGTCGCCGCACTGTCCCCAGGCTTCTCTCCTTCCCCACTGCGTCCCAGCCTCAGGCGTCGCAGTCTCGACGCTCGGGGGAGGGGGGAGCCTGTTCTGGTGCCTCCGAGAGGCCGCTCCGTGCTGCCAGCTCCCAGCCGCCAAGGGATCAAGTTGCGATGGCCGCAGGCGTGGGATGCCAGCCGCTGTCGTGCCGCAATTCGGTGCCGCTTCTGGTCGCCACCTCGGATTCCAACGGTAGTCCGAAGGCGTGCCCTCGCCGATTGTGGTCCGGTGGTGGTTCGCTCCCCGGGGGGCCAAGGCAGCGGCCGCTCGAGGGGGGAGGGGCGGAGCAGCTGCTCGCGTCCTTCCAGCAATGGTGGCAAGATTTGCGCCGACGGACTCTGATGCCTTTAGCTCCTCGTGCGCGGCTCGTGCATCCGCAGTCCTCCGACGTATTCCTTATCTTGATAGATCATATCCAGCTTGCTGACCTCAGAATTATTTTTTCAGTAGAGGGCGCTGCGCGTCAACGTCCCTCGAGCCGATGTCCCTCGACAGCCTCTGTATCGGCGCCGACGTATCATGCGTATAAATAGACTCGGTTCCATGTTTCCGTGCTTCGTGGGCCTCGGAATCGCGTTGCTCAGTTCGTTAGTCAGATATATTCTTCATTATTCCTCGAGAATACCAACTCTTACTCAATGGCTTCCTCATCAGGACCGACGTCTCCACGGTCCGGCTTCAAAAAATGTCGAGACTGTGGAAAGAAAATGTTATTGACAGATCCTCACAGGATCTGTTTGTGGTGCCTGGGATTGGAGCACCAATGTTCGGAGTGCGAGGACTGCATGTCCATGACGGCGAAAGTCTTGAAGGAGCGTAAGGGGAAGCTTGAGTGAGGTAAGACAGTTAAAACTCCTTCGAAAGTTTCCTCGGCAGAGTCGAGACATTAGTCTCCTCGCCGACACAGGAAACATTCTCGTTGTAGGTCTCAAAGCAGTTCCCACCACTCTTCGAGATCCAAGCATTCGAGTAAGAGACGTTGAAGATCCCCTTCCTCGTCGTCTTCTGTTTCCCCGGAAAGAGTCACCTGCCCCACAAAACATAGCTCTCAGGCTGAGTGGGAGCAATTCCGTAAAAGGATGCTTAGAGTCTTCGAGAAAGCGGCCTCGACCCCCTCAAAGAAAGCTGAGGCTGATACCCTGGGTGAAAGACCCGAAAAATTGAAACGCCGCGAGTCGTTGCACCCGGTGAAAGAAACTACCCAAGAGCGTCATGAACCCTCGAGCAAAGGCACAGTGCCATTGACGCCATCGTTGAAAGTCCCTTCGACGCATAAATCTGCGTCATCGACGCCATTATCGAAGGGCTCATCGACGCATAGGTCGATCGAATCGACGCCGTCTTCGACGTCAACGGCAAAAAAGAACAAACCCATGGTCGTCACTACCTCACAGCCAGTGGTCATACCCAGGGCCACTAACACAACTTCGAGAATGTCATTGACAACCTAGAGTAGGATTCCGATCCTCTCAAGCTCTTCGAGGCCGCTTCCGATCTTCTCAGCGCCTTTTTCGGTGTTTTCGAAGCCTTTAATGTCCGCATCTACGACGTTGACATTTTCTCAACCAATTATGACAAATTTGGCCACTTCTGCTCTAGAAATGGGATTTAAGCCATTTCCAAGGTCTGATCATTTCAGACCTTTGTCTTCAATTTATGAAGAATGGGAGGATTCGGATCAAGAAAGACCCTTTGGGTTGCAGAGAACTACAACACCTGAACCAGAGGAATTTACCTCCGAGGAAAATAGGTTAAAGGACCTTCGAGAATCCTTACATGAGGCAAGTGGGTTAGATACTTCCCCAGAAATAGAATTTGCCAAACCAGACCCAAGGGAACATGCTGAGACCCCTTACAGAATTTTAATGGCAAGGAATATAGAATTCATGGGTTGGTCTACACCTTCACCTGCATTCCAACAGGATGACCTTACAGACATTTTAGTTGAAGGCCCACAGGAGGATCCTGTGGTTCCATTTCATGCTGCATTACAAAGAAAAATATTGGCTAACTGGGAAACTCCTGAGGTTATCCCGGTGGTTAACAAGAAGTTATCAGTCAAATATAGGGTATCTGCGACTGACCCTGAATTTTTGTCTAAACATCCAACTCCAGAGAGTCTGGTTGTTTAAGCAGCAACTGCATCAGGCAGTAGATCAGCATACCCTACTGTTCTACAGGACATGGATGACAAAAGATACGACTCTATGGGTAAGAAAGTCTTTTCTGCATGTAGCATGGCGTTGAAATCTATTAACGCTACTTGTACGCTCGCAAGGTTTAGCCATACACTTTGGGTGTGTGCTTCATCAGCGGCTGACTGCCTCCCAGAGGGAGAATAACGGGAAGCGTTTCTGAACATCATTAAGGATGGTAAAGATGCAATGTGCGAATCCCTTCAAACTGGCATTGATTCTGCTGACAGTATCAGTAGGGCCATGGCGGCAAGTACTACAACCCGCAGATTTGCATGGTTGCGAAAGTCTGGGTTTGCTTCAGATGTACAAGCCAGACTTTTAAATATGCCCTTTGACGGCTCTTCTTTGTTTGGTAAGAAGGCGGATGACAGCCTAGAAAAGTTACAGACATCCAAAGCAGCAGCAAAATCCCTGGGAGCTGCAATCCGTCAAACGCCATATCGCCCCTCAGGAAGAGGTAAGTCCTTTCACTTTTATTACGCATTTGCAAAAGGCAGAGGACATTCGGTTCAAAGAGGTCAAAAAAGATTCATCCAAGGTGGACGGGGTAAAAATACAAAAGCCGCAGCAGCAGGTGCCTCTTTACCATCAGCATCTACATCAGCCGCCTCTAAATCACTCTGAGGACTCTCCTCACAAGAAATCAGTAGGGGGCAGGCTAACTCAACATCTGACGGAATGGCAGGCTATTACGTCAGATGCTTGGGCATTGGAGACAGTTGCCCAAGGTTACTGCCTGCCTTTTCTACGCATTCCTCAGTCATCCACCGGGGAACAGCTCTCTGAAAGTTCCAGATCCGCTCCTCTTGCAGGAAATTGTAGACCTGCTGGAGAAGGGTGCAATAGAACCGGTACCTGTATCGGAGAGGAACAAGGGCTGGTACTCCCCCACCCCCCTACTTCCTAATACCGAAGAAGGACGGAGGACTGAGACCTATCTTGGATTTACGAGAATTGAACAAGTTCCTCAGGAAGGACAAGTTCAAGATGGTAACTCTCTCTCTGATCCTTCAGGCCCTCCAGCTCCAGGACTGGCTGGTATCTCTGGACTTCAGGATGCTTATTTCCATGTGCCAATCCATCTCAAACACAGGAAATACCTGAGGTTCGCAATTGGCGGCTCTCATTATCAATTTCGAGTTCTGCCATTTGGGCTGACCTCCGCCCCGAGGGTCTTCACCAAGCTAATGTCGGTAGTGACAGATGATACCATCACAGAGACTCCAGTTCATTGGAGCGTCCCTGGACACTTCCCTGGGAAAAGCCTCGCCACCAGAGGTGAGGGCTCAAGATATTCTGCAGATGGTCACCAAGTTTCAAAATGCCCAACGTCTCCCAGCCTTCGACTTTTTGAGATTGCTAGGCCTCATGGCATCCTGCATCTTCCTTGTGCCAGAGGCTCGCCTGAGAATGAGATCTCTTCAGTGGGCACTGAGAACTCAGTGGTACCAATTCTCAGGAAGAATGACAGATCTCCTTCAGGTTCCGGACAAGGTGGCTCGAGACCTTCAGTGGTGGGCCTGTCAGGAGAACATTTTGAAAGGAGAACTGTTTTGGCAACCATGGCCGGAGATAACAGTAGTCACAGATGCCTCACTCACGGGGTGGGGAGCCCATGCCAACGACTTGACCATCAGCGGTCGTTGGTCTCCATCGGAGTCCAGACTACATATCAACCTGTTAGAGCTGAGAGCAATCAGACTAGAGCTGAAGGCTTTTCTGCCATCTGTACAGGGGGAAAAATGTCCTGATAATGACGGAGAACACAGTGGCCATGCACTACCTCAACAAAAGAGGAGGCATAGGATCACTGCCTCTGTGCAGAGTGGCGATGCTGCTCTGGTTTTGGGCAATCCAAGAAGGAATCTCTCTATTGGCAGTTCACTTAGCCAGAGAGAAAAACTTGACGGCGGACGCTCTGAGCAGGCAGAGTACAGTCTCCCACGAGTGTGAACTAGCTCAGGAAGTCCTTCAACAGATCTTCACCCTTTGGGGAACCCCTCAAGTGGATCTGTTCACACCAGCATCAACAGGAAGTGCGATCAATTTTGTTCAAGGGAATTTCCCCCGAGAGGAGCTCTAGGGTACGCGTTCGTAGTGGACTGGGAGTTTCCACTTCTGTACGCGTTTCCTCCAGTCCCTGTCATGCCTCAAATGATCAGGAGGTTGAGAAGATTCCGGAAAGCCATGATCCTAATTGCCCCGAGCTGGGCCAGGAGAACGTGGTACCCGGACCTTCTGGACATGTCCATCTGCCCTCCAATTCGTCTTCCACTCAAGGAGAATCTTCTTTCGCAGAAGGGAGGTCAGGTTCTCTATCCAGACATCAGAATCCTCAACCTTCACACTTGGTATCTGAAAGGTTGAGATACAAGGATTGGGACCTCCCAGATGACGTCATGGAGGTGTTGCTTTCGGCCAGAAGCCCAGCAACAAAGACTTTATACCGCTGCCGTTAGAACAAATTTTGCAGCTGGTGTAGAGAAAAGAATATCGACCCCTTTTCATGTGGTACACCAATGGTGTTATCTTTTCTACTTTATTTGGCAAATTAGGGCCTTCAGGTTGGCACTATCAAGGGCTATCTCGCAGCGCTATCGATCTTCAAGCGCACTTCAGAGGAACCATTGTATTTCAAGTTACCCTTAGCAATACAATTTCTGAAGGGATTAACCAATGTCTATCATCCAAGACCATTCCAAGTTCCCTTATGGGACTTAAATTTAGTCTTAAATTTCCTGATGGGTACTCCTTTTGAACCACTCCACTCTTGTTCGCTAAGATTTCTCACCCTTAAAACTGTCTTATTAGTGGCATTGACATTTGCTAGGAGGGTGAGCGAATTACAAGCTCTAACTTGTAAACCCCCTCATACAATTTTTCATAAACACAAAGTTGTCCAACAAGTGAAGCCTAATTTCCTCCCAAAGGTGGTTTCTGAATTCCACATCACTCAGAAGATTACCTTACCTTCATCCGGGGAAAGAGGAAGAAAGGCTACATAGGCTGGACCCAAGGCAGGCTTTGAGCTTTTACATCAGCAGACTTGCTAGGATTAGGCAAGCAGACCAACTGTTCGTAGGTTACTCAGGGCACAAATTGCGATTACCGATAACAAAACAGACCATTTCCAGATGGATTATTTTGGCCATTCTGGAATGTTACAAACTGGCAGGGAAAGAGCCTCCTCAAAATCTTAGGGCTCATTCAACCAGGGGTATCGCAGCCTCTTTGGCCCTCCAAAGAGGGGTACCGATTCGAGACATATGTGCGGCTGCCACATGGTCGTCTGCACATACCTTCACAAAATTTTACAACCTCGATTCCTCCTCTAGCCAAGAGACTAGATTTGGCAAAGCTGTGTTGCGCTCTGTTCATTATTGAAGGGAAACATGGCAATTTTACTCCCTCCTCCAGTTACACACCACTGCTATGGGAGTCTATCAAGATAAGGAATACGTCGGAGGACACAATCTCTTCGAAGAAAAAGTTACTTCTTACCTGGTAACGTTCTTTCGATGGGATGTTCCTCCGAAGTATTCCTTATCGCCCCTCCCATCCATCCCCTCAGTAAAACTTCCCTTGTGGTTACAGCTTACGCTCCTTCAGGGTCAATAACCAATTCATGTAAAGCAACTGTTAAACGTCAAGACGGAACTGAGCAACAGACGGTGCGCGAGTCTATTTATACGCATGATGATGTCGGCGCCGATACAGAGGCTGTCGAGGGACATCGGCTCGAGGGACGTCGACGCACACCGCCCTCTACTGAAAAAAAAATTCCGAGGCCAGCAAGCTGGAGATGATCTATCAAGATAAGGAATACGTCGGAGGAACATCCCATCGAAGGAACATTACGAGGTAAGAAGTAACATGTTCTTCTACTCGCTTTCTCAGGACCACAGCACTAAGAGAAGTGATTCCTAACACTAGCCTGATTATAGCCATAGGGATGCACTGAGGAAGACCAAGAATCTTCCTCCAGAACTTACCCTCCACAAGTTGTAACCATCCCAGGTTCATATTAATCAGGGGATCAAGGCCGTACGTGACCATGGGTACAAGGCATTGAATGTACAGCTGTCGTGGTGCCCATATGGAGAATCCACTCTTCTCTCGCGTGTATTTGTATATTAGTGCTGTGAGCTGAGCAGCTGTAGTCCTACGTGCCTGAATGCGTGAGGAGTAGTTTCCCTTATGGTCGAACTGATGTTCAGTCATAATATCGAAAAAAATAAATGTCGAAAGACAATAATTTCGAAAAAATAATGTCGAAAAAAAAAATATCGAATTCTTTCTTTTTTTATTTTAAATTTTTTGGGGGGTTTCGAGAGTAAAAAAACAGGTAAAAACAATTTTTTTTTTAAAAAAGAGTGGTTGGGGGAACCCCCCCCCTTTTCGAATAAAAAATGGAGTGAAAAAGAAATTCGATTATTTTTTTTTTCGACATTATTTTTTCAAAATCATGACTTTCGACATTTTTGTAATCGATATTATCACAATATACCGGTCGAACTCCGCCCCTCAGTATTTATAAGTAAGGGTGTATTTAATTTCAACAGTGCCCACCGTCATACGCGGCCCAGCTACCCTTCCTGACGTGTATAGTAACAGATTTGTTATGGTTAATGACAAGTTCATTAGACTACGCGTACCACCATAACTGTTCAGCAGATCATAAGATCCCACTAAAGGTGTGGTCTAGGATAACAAGATCGTCCGCATAGGCCAGTATCGGACAGTGGCAGGTGCCAATCTTTGGAGGACAATTGTTAATCCCCCGTAGGGATTCGGGAACATCAGATACGAATAGGTTATACAAAGTAGGAGCCGTTACACAGCCCTGCTTTTCACCTTTCAACTGACAAATAACTTTTGTTGCAGTGCCCTGGTTGTCAACTCAATTGCACCGTAGTGTTCGTATGCAAGAGGTATAAATAATACAATAGAGATTCTGGGCAAGCCAGCTTCCTCAGTTTGCTCCACAATAGGGAGCGATTTACTGAGTCAAACGCGGCCCGAAAATCTAGATATAGAGCATATAATGGGGGCTTTGCATGTGTCAGCGCTTTACTTCTCAGTGTATTCATTGTAAACAAATTGTGGGTGGTCGAGTAACCAGTTCTAAAGCCACTTTGGAATTGATCGAATATTCCCTTATCTTCAACCCATTTTTGTAGTTCCTTTAAAATTAAGGCTGCAAAAATCTTACCAGTGCAGTCCATCATTGACAACAACTGATAATTTCCAGGTTCGGATCTGTTGCCCTTTTTGAATACTGGTATAAGGATAGCTGTCTGCCATGAAGTAGGAATTCGTCCCGAGGGCAAACCTTTTTCGAAAGGAATTTTAAGGAGGCCAGCCCAGAAAGAGGGGTTGTTTCTCATAACCACGTTGGATAGGCCGTTTGGCCCAGGGGCAAGAGAAGAGTTCACCTCCCCAATTCTATGTTTAAGATCTTCTGTAGAAACCACAAAAGGCGGACAAGGGGGTTTACTGAAGTATGGGCTATTAGCCTTCCCGCTCGTCTATCGGGTTAATCACACATGAAGCCTTATTCCCCTTCGCCTCTCCTAATATGGACCATATGTATTGTGTATTTCGACTACAAAGAGTTTTAACAGTATGCTGCCATCTTTCTAATTTCCTCTGCTTAGTATCTATTTTTCGCCAAGTTCGATAGTTGTTTTTCAACTTCCTGATTTTACAAACTATAATGGTATCTTTAGACACTTTACCTACCGTTGACTGTGCTTTACGTGTGGCATTTTGGCCAGTGAAGGCACCCATCCATCTCTCAATTTGTTCGGGGGACATTTGATTGAAACTGTGAGCCTGATATATGTCCCACGCACCCGTGGCGTTAGTTGCTTTTTGTACATTCATCACGGACCAGGAGATACGATTTAATGAATAACTAACTGTTAAATCGCCCAGGTTAACTTCACCTTCTGTTGGAGAGATAATCCCCATACTCATAATCAAGGGGTCGTGATCACTCCATTCAGATTCCTTAACCTCCATATCAACAACAGTAGAAGCAACCTCTGCACTGGTAATATAGTTTGTACTGGGTCTGTGAGTTTTTAAAAGAGACTAATAGTCAATGGCAGCTTTACATGTTCTGGGAGACAGTAGTCAGTCCCAGAAAATGGAGTCGGAGTTGGGAAGTGAAAAAGACAACCCAGTGTCACTGCACTGAAGGTGCTTTGTAACGCACAGTAAAAAGATGATGCCTATGGAGTAGGTGATGCTCCACAGTCGATGAACACAAGAAAATGTTAAACGCACACACACACAGCAAAACACATGTAAGAGTGGGAAAAAAGTCTCACACTCTTACAAGGTGAAAAAATGAAATCCCAGAAATCCAGCAAAGCTGCTGAGGCACTCAGTAGGTAAGGGAAATTAGTAATTCTGCAGAATTCTCCCTAACATCCCCGTCGTCAGGCTGGGAATCCTCTGTAATGGGCAATTTCACCTAATTCACACGTTAACGTGGTACAGTATTTTGTTATGCCAAAAAAGGGGTTAAGTTTTTTAATAACGCTAAACTACCTGCTCAATGGGAGCTTTACTGGCTTGAATTATGAGGATGCTTTGAATGGATTAGATGGCATAAGGTTTACAAAACCTCTCCAGTTATTGGGCCTCATTACGAGTCCGGCGGTTACCGCCGGACTCGTATTACCATTCCACCTCTGTGACTCCCGGAATTACCAGGGCATTACAGCCCCGGTATCCCGGGAGTCACGGAGGCGGAATGGTGTAAATCCCCATTGAAGTGGAAACACCGGCACCATCTCGTGATGGTGCTGGTGTTTCCACGTCCGCCTGCAGGCGGGAGGTGTTCAACACGCCAGGTCAGACCTGGCGGGAAGATCACCTCCCGCCTGCAGGACTCGGGATTGGGCGGTCCGGAATTAACAGTGGCGGCGGGTTTACCGCCACTGTTCATTCCGGACCGCCCGACCTGTAATGAGGCCCATTGTGTGTAAGTTGCAAAGACAATGAGCATGGGTATAAACATAATTAAAATGCTCAAATGTTTTTTCCTCATGCTCTTCCTCATCAGTTTCTTGAGGTCTTCCTTGTTGCATTCCCTTATGCACTTGCTGTTCGTGATCCCTCTTGCTATTCCTCTTTGCAGTCCATTTTGCTCTTCCTCGTTGTAATCCCTTATGCACTTCCTCGTTGTCTCGCAAGCTGTTACTCATTGTGGTCCTTCATTCTCATGCTTGTCTGTCCCACATTATCTAATTGGTCACAGTCCCTCATGCTCTTCCTTGTCCAGGTCCCTCAATTCTTCCTCATCCTGGACCCTCTTTGTGATGAATTGGATTCTGCCTCGACGGAGTACAAGGATGAGTTGGGGTAAAATGGCCCACTCAGTCCTCACACTTCTACAAACCAAAACACAGCGCAATAATCATAAAGGTAAAACATGGAGCTATATCTCTTTTGCCTTTTGTGGTAACATTGAACAAGGGAAGGCTATTGTCTTAAAAGCGGTGTGAAGATGAACAAGTAGTGACCCAAACAACACAATATCACAGTCCAAAATAAAGGTAATGCCCAATCAAGGTTCTATATAAATATAACCACTTTAATAGAACACACCGTCTGCGTGTAGATCGAAAAGAGATTACTACACAAAAACCGACCCCAAAACAAGAACCGAGAAGATGCAAAAGACTGGAGAAAGTTGCACTCTGAGCGTAATTCCAGGGGTGGTAGGTTTTGAAACTCCAACAAATCTATCTTTGGCCTAGCCCCGCATGGGCGACCATTTGTGGAAATGAAACTCTATCTACATAGGGGGAGGTGGACCAATCTGACCCCCCCGTTATTGCCTGCAAAACATATCCCAGCTAATCTATCTCAGGACAGTGTGCACTGTGCGCTGTGTTACTGCAAATAGGACATAAAGAAAAACCAAACCAAACAATAAGAAATAGACACAAGATGAAATGACATAAGCCACAAAGAAAACACATGTATCGATTCAACAATAAAACCACTTTTATTCATGCACAGCAGTGTGTATGATACTTGCAAAGCAAATTAATCTGCATCCCCTACAGCATGGGTGCAATCTACTGGCTTCTATGCAAGCAATCTAATAACAATTATCCAGTCCTGCTGGATCTATAATGCTAATGACAATGCATCCCTAATAACAACAAATGCGGCCTAGTAACAATTTACAAGCGTCAGCATTTCTCTCTCTCATCACCACACATCGCACATCAGCTCTCTCTCTCATAAGATAATCTGCCTGCATCAATCGCCCCTTGAATCAGTGTGCTAATCCCATCTCTTGTGTGTGTGTGTGTGCGCCTATCTCAACAAAACAGCTTCCCTTTCAGTAGGCCTTAAACCAACATTACCCTCCTTTGCATGGTCAAGTGTTTGTGATATGTTTGATGTTTTGTCTTGGGGATACTTTGAATTAGAGAGAGCACTTCATCCACAACTTTGTCTGAAGACCTCGTTGTCTGACTTTGTTTTGAGAATCCAGGATTATTTTTAATTGAATTGTCAGAGCAGTTTTTTTGTGACTGGCAATTGTTTTGAAAATACATGTACATATATTTGCCAGGCTAGAGAACTATTTTTTTTTTCTTGTAGATGCTTGAGGTATTTTGTTGAAGTCTGCCGCGGATATTTGAATTGGAATCTGACCTATGTTTGCATTCATTTGTTGGAATATTTGCACAATATCGCCAAGCTTGAAGACTGTATCTGCTTGTTTAGAAATGTCGTAGGCTTGTTTGAAAACTCACACCATGAGCTGTGAGGAGATTTTGTTTGTTGAGAATAATGAAGCTTCAGAAATAGTAATGACACCATATATTGTTGGCTTGCGAGCATTAATATATTGTCTCAGAGAAATGATTGATACCTGGGAAGATGATCCAGCAGCATCAGCAGTAATATGCAGAGAGGGCAGAGCCCCATTGAAAGCATTGGAAACAGCAGCAGAATATAGAGGGGATAGTGTCCCATTGAAACCATTGACAGCAGCAGTAATGGGCGGGAACAGAGTTCCTATTACCGCAGCATGAGTAATGCACGAGACAGCAGTGCAAGCAGAAGATGTGCATATTGCCCTTGAGGAGAAGCAGTTACCTAAGGGAGTGGATTCTAGTGAAATAGAGAATATGGAGAGTGCATGTATGAGAGACGTGCGGTTTGCCAGAAATAATGCCTAGAGAGGTTGCTTTTGTAGATTTGCATTGTGAAGGGTTCAGTCATGGAGATGGTTCTTTGAATGCATATTTGCATAGAGACAGTGAACAGCATTTCGTTTTGCATTCTGAGTTCATGGGAAGAGATGAGATGGTGAAAATCTATGATCTGAGCTGTCATGACAATGGCATTTGTAATGGCATTTTTGACAGCGTTTGGCCTACGTTTGGGAGAGAGAATTTTGTTTTGCCTGACAGCTTTGTAACTTGTCTAGAAGGCAAGAGGAAAGCACGCTTAATGAATCGTGCTACAGTGGGTTGTTTTGAGTTGTTGCATTCTTTGAATATTTTCAGTTTGCCGAGAGAACACATGGAGAGAACTGGTGTTTATGAGAGATTAGCAATGCCAAGACATTGCACGCTTTCATTAGCAGCATTAGCAGCAGACTGCTGTTTTGAAGAAGGAGTATGCCTGAAAGGGAATGAATGTTTATTGGATTTGAATAGCATTGCACATGCAGGAAGCAGTGTCATCTTGAATGAAGTCGATTTGTTTTGTCAACATGAAGGGATTCAGCTTTGTGAATCCGACATGTTGAAAGGGGACTGGTGTGTGTGGCTTTAGGAATAGATGGTTTTGCAATAGAGAGGAATGCAGTTTTGCAATTTTTTAATTATTTGAAATTATTTGTTTCCTTTTGTTTTGAGAAAGATAGAAATGGCAGCTGGGAATATGCATTTTGCAGAATGCATAGTGCTTTGTTTAGACAGGGATGCCTTGTGCACTGAGCATTGAAGAGTTATGCTGCCTTGATTTTTTTGGCTTGAATACATCTGCAATCTGACAAAACTGATACCTGCACCTTTTGCTTTCCCTGAGATACACCTGGAGAGAGATGCAGAGATTCCTAGATTGCAGACCGTAAGACCTTGATGACTGACCAGATTGCATCGCATGAATTGACCAGAGCATGATTGCTACATCGCATGATGACTGCAGAATAGACCCGATTGACCAGACCTCGATGCCGTCTGTTCGAGATCCGTGATGGCTGAAATCCTTATGACATTTGCATTGACATTCTGGCTGTTTTGAAGCCGCACTGACTGATATCTTTGTCACCTTGTGATGTGACACCTTCTGACTTTTGCCATGTTTTGCAGAAAGACTTCTGGGGAATGCCTTCCGGTTTGCCGGTTTGAGGCCTTGGAGTTTGAGCTTTGTCATTGGCTCTAGTCCGAGAAGTACGCAGAAGTGTGCTTGCTGACCGATTTCCTGGCTGACAATTGAAGTGCCATGGGAAGTGAAGATCCTGGCTGATTGTGAAAGCCGACACTTTGCAGCATCCTTTGAAAGATGTTCAGCATTTGATTTGCAGTGAATTCGTTTTGTGGGCTGCTTTGTAATCTGCAGCGAGGAGACAATCCATCTGAATGCCTTCACCTTGTGACCGAGAGGACAGAGAAGTCACAAGCTTGGGGGGCTGGGGAACAGGAGGCGTGAAATGCAAATGAGCAGGAAGAGAAGCTCTGGTGACGTATTTGGGTTCCCGGTGCTAGGAAGACAGTTTTGAAGAGCATTGAAGTTCTCTGGCTCTTGTGGGAGTGAGCAAGTAGTCATTGATCCAATACCATAGTGCTTTGAAATCAGCACTTGCATCCAACGTTGGCTGGTCCCTTATGTGAAGAGGAGGGGACTGGCATGGCATGGCATGTCTGAAGTGAGCATGACAGTGCTCTAATCTGAATGTTGGCCTATGTGATGGGCCATTGCATTTCTAAAGGAGAGTTGTCATCTGAAGGGTGCAGAGACACCACTGTGAATGATACATCGGTATCAAGAGGCTAGACCTAGGCGAAGTGCTTGAAGCACCAACGAAAGCTTGCAGCAGTGAGCATGATTTGCTCTGAGGAAACATCTGTCACCTGTTGTGAGAGAGCCGATGCAGTGAGGCTCCAGAAAAATGGTCACTGAAGATTGTCCGTTTGCGAGGACACACACTTGGGTTCTGCTTGTTTTCTGGAAACACTATTTTGCCATGATGGGCTATGCTTTGGTGCCCATTATTTTGCCGAACACACTCTTTGTTGACATTTGTGAACACATTTGTTGACACGTTGCTTTGTTGACACACACTTGTTGACATTCCTTTTGGCACTGATCTGTACTTATTGACATTTTGCGCACATGTGAGGAGGCACATACTGTTTGGCTACAACCTGAACTGACTGGCTGATTTGTCCACAGACTGACATACGATGAGAGACTGGAATCTGGGGTCCGTGAGGAGACCAATGAACTGGAATTGAACTGATTGGCCTGCATGACCAATGAACTGAATGTATGCATTGATGTGTAATGTATTGAACTAGCCTGTTTGTCACCTGTGCGCTTTGAAAGTGAAATATTGTCATTTTGTGCTTGACACACTGAATTGAATCCATCTTCATGTCCACAGTACACATGTTTGCCATGCTTTATTTTTGTTTTTAATGCATCTGCTTGTAGAATGAATGCCACAGTTGGCTTCACACCTTTTTTGACTTGACTATTGCTTGGACTGCTACATTAGGATTTTTGTTATGAGATTTGCCATTAGAGATTTGAATGTTTGAATTTTGACACAATTGCAGCTAGGTATTTGAGTTTGACACTGATAGAGTGCATTTTTGCATTTGGGTTTTTGCATCATTTGAGTATGTCCATGTTAGAATGCTTTCTGAGGATTTAGCTATTGGCTTTAGCATGCCACATTGACTATCTGTCTAGAGATTTGTATCTAGAATGAATTATGTAATAAGGGGAGAGATTGTAAAACCAGATATTATGCTTGCCTGTTATGTTCTCATTAGTAATTCATTTATCCATAATTCATTCATATTAGTGACTTTAGTTCTCCATTATATCTACATATGTTGTGTTGCATTTGAAAGCCCCCTTTTGTATGCATTTGAAGAGAGAAATAGGCCTGTCATATGAAGAGGCCTTGCTTAGACTTGCTTAGAAACACAAGTATGTGCACTTAGGTATGAACACATTGAGTCCATTAAATAGTGCCTGGGTTTGAGAGAATGCGCTAAGCGGTAATACATGAAACAGGTTTTCTGAAGCCATTCTGAGACAGTTAGCAGCTCCACTCTGTGCGAAAGGATTGGAATCTAAACAAAGGCTGCAGGCAGACAGATAAGGCCGTAGCTCTTGGCCTAGTAGAAGTGAATGAAACGGGCTGGTTTATCCTTGGGCTTGCAGACAGCAGAAAGGTGGGAGGGAATTTGGAGTGAGGCCTTTGCACAGTTTTTGTTAGAGCAATCTTATAGCTGAAACACAGAGCTGGATGGGAGGATGGTATGTTTACATATAGAGGGAGACACAGTTTGAAAGCGGTTCCATCTTGCTTTGAGATGTCACAATGACAAAGAACATAGGGAGCTAAGAGAGAACATGACTGACATTTATAGACCTTTAGGCGCTGTCTGCTTTTAGAGAAATGCTTGCTTGCAGAAAGTGTGAATGCTTAGAGAAGAGATATGTTACCATAGAGATGTATGTACGTCATTGAATAGTATATCCAGGGGAAGGGTTTTGCAGTAGAATCGGAATCGGATGTCTTTGGCAGAGATGTAGCTTGGGGTCAGAACCAGATTGGATGCAGATGAGAGCAGAGTTCAAGAGCGTTTTGGGAGAGCAGTTGGCAGGAGTTCAGATGAGCTTTGCAGAGGCTTGTGGCAGTTTGTGTGAGCAGTTTGAAGAGGAGACCAGACCACTGCTAGGCCAAGAGAAAGAGGCCCGGCGCAAGGCTGTGCAGGGAGACTGGCTGCAAGGGAGCTGGAGAGCAGAGAGAGACGAGTTGTGCTGGGAGCAGACCAAGCTATCTTGCTAGAGATGGGAATCTCAACCATGCAAAGGGGAGTAATGTTGGTTTAAGGCCTACTTAAAAGAAAACTGTTTTGTTGAGATAGGCACACATGACACCTGCAAATTGTTACTAGGCCACATTTGTTGTTATTAGGCATGCATTGTTATTAGCATTATAGATCCAGCAGGACTGGATCATTATTAGATTGCTTGCATAGAAGCCAGTAGATTGCACCCATGCTAGAGGGGATGCAGATTCATTTGCTAGTACTGTTTACCATGCACACTGCTGTCCCTGAATAAAAGTGTTTTTTATTGTTGAATCGATTCATGTGTTTTCTTTGTGTCTTATGTTATTTCATCTTCTGTCTATTCTTAGTGTTTGAGTTTGTGTGTGGGGCCCTAGCATAGCAGTACCTGAGATATCTCTGCAGGGGGGTCCAGAGTGGTCCACGCCCCCCCACCCCAGGGTAGATAGTCGCATTTCGACAAATGGTTACCCATGTGGGGCTAGGCCAAAGATAGATTTGTTGGAGTTTCACAAGGTAAGGAACTGCCATAAAAAGGATATCTTGTAGAAAACAAGAGTGATCATGACCCAACTAATGTCTATGATCCGAGTGGACTGAGGGGGCAGTTTATAATTAATCAGTACCTGGATTCAGTTCTTGGTGTGCTGACACAGTCACACCTGGGTTTGAACATCAATGCAAGCTGATCAGGCTCAGTTCAGGCACGTTGGATCGTGGAGGCACCGGCAGCAAGGGGATATTGAGTAGGCCCGAATGTGGGTGCTCTGCATGGTAAAACAACGGCTTGTGGGATGTATTAACCCACTTATGCTCTGCCCTGCGGCATCCCTGTGTGCTGATGGTGCAAGAATTATCAAAATGGCCGCGAAACCCATGGGCGCGCCCAAACCTATGGAAATTGTGCTTTGCAACACGAAAAGATGGCTGCCAAATCTACCATGCATGTTGTCAGTGGTGGAATGGAAACCTCACTGCTGAAACATGTCACTGGGCTGCCCAACAAGTAAAAATGGAGACTGCATGAAAAGCAGTGCTTGCTGAAAGAAATCCAAGATCTGCTTTAAATTCCTTTTTTTTGGTTGCTCAAACTACAGAATGCCGGTCCAAAACAACATCAAACATCCAATATTCTTGCTGGGTGTCACAAGTCACTTCATTCAAGTAATCATTAAGTACAGACAATGTCCAGAAAAGTGGAATCTGTCATCCAAACATTCACAGCAAAAATGTGCCTGCCTGTGAAATCTATCAAAATCTGGGCTCAGTACCAGCGGCCGCCTGTATGACAGCTGTCAGTAGATTGCATCATAAGGATTTCAACTTGTACACTGAAATCTAATGTCTGAAATCTAAGTGACCTGTTATTGAGAGTAACCTAGGTTGTAACTATTTAAATCTCATGGTTTAGAATCTGAAATAAGTGTTGTAGCTGCTTGTTTGGAAATTAGAACATTTATTTTAAACCAAGAGAAAATTGCAACAAAATGACATTTAAAATGAAGCCTGACTCCAAGCCAAACCAGGATAACAACTTCCCCCAGGAGGCCAGGACTCTCTCTCCACCAGGAACTCACACCCTTGTGATGATTAAGGGGTGGGAGGAGAATTTGGTCTGCTGTGGGAAGAGGACAATGAACTTCCTCCAACTCAAGGAGATGCTAATTACGAGTGATCGTAAATGGCCTCTGCCAGGAGGAAATGGAAGGAGGCTGCTTCTGGACTGCAAACAGACAGGAGTAGGCGGGGACAGACAGCCATTTGTGGAGTCACAAGGACAAAAAGCACATTTTAAAAAGACTGATAAATGACTGTCTAAAATTGTAAAAATTATAAAAATAACAGCATTGTTAATGTGATTTCTGAATGCACGGTTTAAGAGATGCCAGAACTCTGTGCTATGTTCTGGGAAGTAACAGGGGAACTTCTGGTTTTGCAGCAAATGTATTTATGTCAAAAGCATGAAACTTCACACGCTAATGCCCCTATACAATGTGCATATTTGTGGAAATTTGCTCCGAAATTGGACCATGTGTCACGGACAAAAAGTGCGAAATTCTGTCAAATCCAGACCCAAGATCATACGGCGACGGGGCTTGGAAGAGTATTTGCACCACAATTACATTATGGTTATTGTTACAGACGTTGCACATTTGTAAATATCTATTGTACTAAAAGTAGATTATGTTCAAAGGGACAAGGGTAGGATTCTCTGACTCATAAACCCGCACCTGCTTTCTCCTCCAATCAAGGGAGAGAGGAGATTCTAGCCAATAGCCTGCCTAGGAGGCACGCTTAGGATAAGCCAGCATACACACACCCTTAGTATAAGCATAAATGGAGACAGCTGAGGACTTAGAAAGACACACAGATTCACCCACTATCCTGAACCTGGCAAAGCACCCTGAAGGAGATCATCCATATTCCTTGCTCCAGACTCCAGAAACTTTGGAAGCAGAAAGGCTAATTCCATTAGTTGAACCATTTTCAACTAGGCCTTGAATTTCCAGAACTAGAATTCCACAACCAAAGGGGAACATCAAAGAAAACAGCCGGGCTGTGCTGTAACTGCATGCCTGCTAAATAATTATCTTCATAACCAACAAGGGCAGATTAAACCCAATCCTGTGTCGTGCTGTGCTGTGCTGTTACCAGAGAGCCATTGCAGACCCAGTCCAGTGGTGCTGTGCCGTGCAGACCAGAGCGCCTTGCTGCCCAGTCCGGTGTGCCCAGCAGAATTCCTGTCCCGAAATCTTGACTGACCAGAATCCCTTACGGTTCAAAACATATATAGTGAGTATCCATAGTATAGGACTGTTACTAGCCTATGTACTGTCCATAGTCATCCCTATCTAAATCCATCCCATCTTGTCTTTAGAACCTGCATTGTTAGAAAGCTGTTTGAATTGGCTGAACTCTCCATCTTATCCCTACTATCTTCCTTCTGTACTAGTAGTGTTAAACCTATCTTTGTGCTGATATTTCATCTGAAGAAGGCCTGCTCCTCGGCAGGCAGTCGCCCTGATCCAGTGGCACCCTGGTCTAGTGGCTGTGCTTCTGTGTAGTATTTGCTTCTTCATAGTCACCCCCTAGTGTAAAGAAATCCCATTTGTCTTTTGAAAGCTCATCCCAGTTTTCCCCTTCTTGCGCCTATCTCAGAAAAGCAACCTCTACCAAACCGTCCATAACTTTCTCAAATTTCATGTTAGAAACAGAACTTCTGCTTGTAGCTAACATCCACAGCTTTCCATAGAACCATAAACCACATTCCAAATTTATATAGATTATCGCGCACTGAAAAGTTTGCTGCAAATTTTGTTTTAGGAAATTTTTATAACGTGTAAAACAGCTTTTGATTGCACCCAACCTCAAATTGTAAGATTTCACATTGCTTATTAGTGTCAAATCATCGCTAGTGTCGGTCTGTAACTATCTAAAGTGGCTCTCATTAGAATTTAAACAATTTCAGTGATTAAACCATATTTAGTGTTTTACCAAATCATTTTGATAGTTTGCCAATCATTTCTGTTTCTCTTTTGTGTTTGCTGGGGGGGGGGATTGGGATTGATATATTTGTTTGAATTCTGCATTCCTGAATACCTGATCTCTCTCCTTCTATCTCTTTATATTGCATATTGGGGGGTTGAGGGGTGTGCAGGGGGAAATAGTAACCACACTGCTATTGATCTGAACCCACACAAAAGTATTATTTCTGTGCTGAATTGTTTTGCTCACAATTTCTCCTTGTGATTAAAGAGATTGCTTAGTTTTACCTCACCCCATTGGTGAGTAGTGTATAACCATTAAACATAGTGTGATTATATTGTGAACTACAGAAATGAATATTTTAACTTTGCAAACCAGCCTGATTCCTGGTTCAGTGTGACCGGGGGGAGGGGAGGGTTCCAAGAGAGGGGCGTGATATAAGTGGTACATCGTTCAGAATAAAATAACTTTTAGACACAAAATAAATAAGGATTTCAATTGTGCATTACACGCTAGGCATTGACTTAGGTGAAGTGCTGGATTGAAATCACTTACTGGCTCTTCAAGAATGCAGGTCGGGCAATCCCAGGAACACTTCACAGTTGGCCAGGCCTAGTCGGGCTTTACCCGCTGGGAGGGGACAATGAGTGACACTTCAGCATTTCGAGTCCGTGGGCGATGGTCATCGAAGTGGTGAATTTGGGTGCGTCGATGTGTGATCGATGAAACTGCAGTTCAATGGCTACCTGGGCCGAACTGTGGTAACCTCTGGTTAGAGTCGGCAAGTGACTGCAGTGATTCGGATTGGGTCCCGGCATTGAGCAATCGCTTCGGGCCTCCCAGGTGATGAACTTTGACTGGGACACAATGCTCAGTCGAGTTAGTCGAAGGTGTAAGCAAATGTTGGCTTGGTGGAGGAGCATCGCAACCAGCGCTGGCATCTTCCCCTCTTGTTCCAGGTGAAGTGAACACTGAGCAACCGTTTTGGGGTGGTGAATGGGGAGCTTTGGCTGATCTGGTCCTCCAGTTGCTGTGAGGCCTTTTCAGGGGGACTCGAGGATAGGTTGAATCCTGTTCAGCGTCTGCCCTCCCAGCTTAGGATATTCCGGTGCAGAGTGGTAGGTCCTGATCCACAGCAGAGGTTACTCCTGATGTGCCTTGGGAGTGGTAGGAGACCAATGTTTCTTCTGTCTTGAATGATTCCTTCTTCACCTCAGGATGAGGGCTTTGCAGAGTACAATTCTCCCAAAGAAAGTCCAGTGAGATCTTCAGAACAAATCTGCAGCATAGAAGGATCTTAGAGTAACTGAGCAAATCTGCTGGAGGAGTGGAAGACCCCTTCTCTTAAGGGCAACAGTTTTCATGTGATTGGAATAAAGCTAGCCTGCCTTAGTGGCCCCGTTCCTGTTCTGGGGTGGAGTGGACTTTGCCCTGTTAATGTCAAACTCAAAGTGCTTTGCTCCAGAGGAAGCTGAAGGGACAGGAAAGGGAGAGGGGGACAGTGAGAATCAAGCTGGTGGAAACCGTCTCCCATTGACCAGAGGCCTCCTGCCTATCATAATCCCATCCCTTCTTACTGAGAACAAAGGCCTTAGAGATGCAGCACCTTGGTGTGAAGGTACTCTGTTTGAATGGGTGTGCTCCCTTGATACCCAGGCCTGGGACAGCTGCCTGCTGTGTGGTTGTCTCGGGTTGAGGGTGTTACCGGCCCTCACAAAGAGATTAAAGAGCAGGTCTGACCTTCCTGGTTTTTGTCCTGCCATTTGGCGGGCTGTATCTGGCGACCACCTTCCATAGTGGAGCTGGCTTACAGGAGCTGACGTTTGTACGATATCAATTGGAATTTGGTGGTTTTGATCATAAGTAGCACTATGCCTAAATTTGGGCATGGCTTTCATTTAGAGTTCACCCTCATTTATTTTATTTATAATGCACCGTTGACCCTCAGTCATCTGGGCGCACAAAATCACAATGATTCTTGACATGTACAACGGGACAAAACGAAACAAGAGCCTTCAAAAGGCAGAGGCTATAAGATTAGTTACTGAAATGAAATCCTAGGGAGGCTTTTGAAACTAGGAAAACAATCTTGTGTTCAAGGCTCGTAGAAAGGTCCAGGCGTATGGTGCTTGCCAATGAATTCCAGACCTGTGCTGCCAGTACCGGGAATGCGCTTCCTAGGCCCTTAGTCCTTTTGACTTAGAGGTGTTAATCAGTCCAAGATTCGTGGAGCGTTACGTGCGGTTAGGTTCACACAATGAAATACATGTTCTCAGATAAGCTGGTGCCTTACCATATAGGCATTTATGTACCAGAGCGGCTGTTTTAAAGTGGATGCGGGCTGAGATGGGAAGCCAGTGTAGCGTTGTCTACCAAGAGAGAGATGCTCTTGTCTTGGTATTCCTTTTATAATGCGCAAAGCACCATTCGAAGGGATTGTGTCCTCCGACGTATTCCTCATCTTAGAAATATCCTTCCAGCTCTGCTGGCCTCGGAAAATTTTTTCTCTAGAGGGCGCTGCGCGTCGACATCCCTCGAGTCGATGTCCCTCGACAGCCGCCGTATCGACGCTCGACGTCATCCTGCCTATAAAGGCCGCGCGCAGCGTCCGTTGCTCAGTTCCGTTTTTCCGCGCTTACTCGGTGCCTCGGAATACCGTTGCTCAGTTCTTAGTACAGATTAATCCTATTTACCTCGAGTTATTCCATCCGTACTCGATGGCTTCCTCGTCGGAACCGACAACTCCTCGATCCGGCTTCAAAAAATGTCGAGATTGTGGGAAAAAGATGTCGTTGACCGATCCTCACAGAAATTGTCTGTGGTGCTTGGGAGCTGAACACCATTGTTCGGAATGCGAGGACTGTATGTCCATGACAGCTAAGGCCCTGAAGGAGCGTAGGGGGAAGCTGGAGAAAGGTAAGACTTTTAAAGCTTCTTCTTCGTCGACGAAGTCGAGACATTCGTCTCCTCGTCACCATTCGCGCTCCAGGTCTCGGAGTGGGTCTCATCACTCCTCGAGATCGAAGCACTCGAAGAGGAGACGTCGAAGATCCCCTTCTCCGTCTTCCTCTTCCTCTGTTTCGCCAAAAAGAATCCCTTGCCCCACGAAACATAGTTCCCGGGCTGAATGGGAGGAATTCCGAAAAAATATGATGAGCGTCTTCGAGAAAGCGGCCTCGACCCCCTCGAAGACTGCCGAGAGCGATGCTCTGGTCGAAAGACCCGAAGGTCAAAAACGCCGCGAGTCGCAGTACCCGGCGAAAGAAACCTCTCGAGCGCGTCTCGAACCCTCGAGCAGGACTATGACCTCCAAACCTTCCTCGAACGTTCCGTCGACGCCGTCGACGAAGGTTCCGTCGAGGTCGATGTCTTCGACGCCGTTGTCGAAGGGACCTTCGACACACGGGTCTGTCGACTCGACGCCGGCCTCGACACCGGCGTCGACGCCAAGAAAAGTCACGGTGACCACACATCCAGTGACTATCCCCAGGCCCTCGACGTCGATGGCGTCGATATTGTCGAGTAGAATTCCAATTCTGTCGAGGTCCTCGAGGCCTCCACCTCTGTTTTTGACGCCACGCTCGAAGCCTTCGACGTCGGCGTCGACGACATCGACGTTTTCGAGGCCAATAATGACAAGTTCGGCACCCTCTGCCTTGGAAATGGGATTTACTCCCTTTATGAGTTCAGAACAATTGAGAACTATATCCTCAATTTTAGAAGAGGGTGATTTGTCTGAACAAGACACATTTGAGTTACCGGGACCTGTAACCCCAGTTAGAGAGGAATTTTCCTCTGAAGAGCGCAGATTAAAGGATCTTCATGATTCTTTACATGAGGCAAGTGGGTTAGACACTTCCCCTGAGGTGGATTTTGCTAAGCCAGACCCGGGGGAGCATGCTGAAACCCCCTACAGAGCCTTAATGGCCAGGATTACAGAGTTCATGGGGTGGTCTGCACCTTCACAATCTTTCCAGCAAGATGACCTCACGGATATTCTTGACAAAGGCCCACAAGAGGATCCAGTGGTGCCCTTTCATAAAGCTCTTCAGAGAAAGATCATGACAAACTGGGAAACCCCAGATGTAATACCAGCAGTAAATAAAAAACTGTCTGCAAAGTACAGGGTGTCTTCCACAGACCCAGAGTTTTTGTCTAAACATCCATCCCCAGAAAGTCTAGTGGTACAAGCAGCATCCTCTACCGATGTCAAGACGGCTTATCCTACAGTCCCACAGGACAGGGACGATAAAAAATATGATGCTATGGCAAAGAAAGTCTTTTCAGCATGTAGCATGGCGTTAAAGTCTGTTAATGCTACTTGCACCCTTGCTAGGTTCAGCCATACACTTTGGGAGTGTGCTTCTACAGTGGCTGACTGCATCCCGGAGGGAGAAGAAAGGGATGCGTTCCTGAATATTATACAGGACGGTAAAGATGCTATGTGCGAATCCCTCCAGACGGGCATTGATTCGGCTGACAGTATCAGCACAGCAATGGCGGCAAGTACATCAACCAGGAGATTCGCTTGGTTGAGAAAGTGGGGTTTTGCACAAGATGTGCAAGCCAGGCTCTTGAACATGCCATTCGGTGGCTCTTCTTTGTTTGGGAAAAAGGCGGATGACAGTTTAGAGAAACTGCAAACTTCAAAAGCTGCAGCAAAATCCCTAGGAGCTGCAATCCGTCAGACTCCTTTTCGTTCCACAGGAACTTCTGCGAGGGGCAAGTCCTTTCGCTTCTACTCCGCATTCGGAAGAGGTAGAGGACGACCAGCTCAAAGGGGTCAAAGAAGAACTACCCGAGGTGGACGGGGTAGATATTCTAAAGCCGCAGCAACAGCAGGTGCCTCTTTACCATCGGCATCTACATCAGCCGCCCCAAAACCACTCTGAGGACTCCCCTCACAGGACACCTGTAGGAGGCAGGTTGACTCAACATCTGACGGTATGGCAGGCTATCACGTCAGATGCTTGGGCATTGGAAACAGTCGCCCAAGGTTACTGCCTGCCTTTCCTACGTATACCTCAGAGTCATCCACCGGGGATCAGCTCTCAGAAAGCTCCAGATCCGCTCCTCTTGCAGGAAATTTTGGACCTGCTAGAGAAAGGTGCCATAGAACCGGTACCTGTAGCGGAGAGGGACAAGGGTTGGTACTCCCCTTACTTTCTCATTCCGAAGAAAGACTGAGGACTGAGACCCATCTTGGACTTGCGAGAATTGAACAAATTCCTCAGAAAGGACAAATTCAAGATGGTCACTCTTTCTCAGATCCTCCAGGCCCTTCAGTTTCAGGACTGGTTGGTATCTCTGGACCTTCAGGACGCTTATTTCCATGTGCCTATCCATCTCAAACACAGGAAATACCTGAGGTTCGCAATTGGCAACTCTCACTATCAATTTCGAGTACTGCCATTTGGGCTGACCTCCGCCCCGAGGGTCTTCACCAAGTTAATGTCGGTAGTGGCTGCAAGTCTAAGGAGGGAAGGGATTCACGTCTACCCCTACCTGGACGATTGGCTGATCAGGGCTGTTTCTCCGGAGCAAGCTCAGATCCAGCTAAATCACGTGTGCTACTCCCTTCACAAACTGGGCTTCTCCCTCAATTTAAAGAAGTCTCAAATGATACCATCTCAGAGACTCCAGTTCATAGGAGCGATCCTGGATACTTCCCTGGGAAAAGCCTCGCCACCAGAGGTGAGGGCTCAAGATATTCTACAGATGGTTACCAAGTTCCAGCATGCCCAACGTCTCCCAGCCTTCGACCTTTTGAGGTTGCTAGGCCTCATGGCATCCTGCATTTTCCTTGTGCCAGAGGCTCGCCTGAGAATGAGATCCCTCCAGTGGGCACTGAGGACTCAGTGGTCACAATTCTCAGGGAGAATGACAGATCTTCTTCAGGTTCCCGGCAGAGTGGCTCGAGACCTTCAGTGGTGGGCCTGTCAGGAGAACATTCTGAAAGGAGAACAGTTTTGGCAACCCTGGCCGGAGATAACAGTAGTCACGGATGCCTCACTCACGGGGTGGGGAGCCCATGCCAACGACTTGACCATCAGCGGTCGTTGGTCTCCATCGGAGACCAGACTTCACATCAACCTGTTAGAGCTGAGAGCCATCAGACTTGCGTTGAAGGCTTTCCTGCCAGCTGTACAAGGGAAGAACGTCCTGATAATGACGGACAACACGGTGGCCATGCATTACCTCAACAAAAGAGGAGGCGTAGGATCACTACCCCTGTGCAGAGAGGCTATGCAGCTCTGGTTTTGGGCAATCCAAGAAGGAATCTCTCTATCGGCAGTTCACCTAGCCGGAGAGAAGAACTTGACAGCGGACGCTCTGAGCAGGCAGAACACAGTCTCCCACGAGTGGGAGCTAGCTCAGGAAGTCCTTCAAGAGATCTTCGCCCTTTGGGGAACCCCTCAGGTAGATCTGTTCGCCACCAGCCTAAACAGGAAATGCGACCTGTTCTGCTCAAGGGAATTTCCTCCGAGAGGAGCTCTGGGAGACGCGTTCATAGTGGACTGGGAGTTTCCGCTTCTGTACGCGTTCCCACCGGTCCCTGTCATTCCTCAAATGATCAAGAGGTTGAGAAGATTCCGGCGAACCATGATCCTAATTGCCCCGGATTGGGCCAGGAGAACGTGGTACCCGGACCTTCTAGACTTGTCCATCTGCCCTCCAATTCGACTTCCTCTCAGAGAGAACCTACTCTCACAGAAGGGAGGTCAGGTTCTCCATCCAGACATCAAAACCCTCAACCTTCACGCTTGGCTTCTGAACGGCTGAGGTACAAGGATTGGGACCTCCCTGATGATGTGATGGAGGTGTTGCTTTCGGCAAGGAGGCCAGCAACAAAGTCTTTATACCGCTGCCGTTGGAACAGATTTTGCAGCTGGTGTAGAGAACAGAATATCGACCCATTTTCATGTGGTACACCAATGGTTTTGTCCTTCCTACTATATTTGGCAAATTCAGGCCTTCAAGTTGGCACCATTAAGGGCTATCTCGCAGCGCTATCTATCTTTAAGCGTACTGCGGAAGAACCATCCTATTTCAAATTACCCTTGGTAATACAGTTTCTAAAGGGGTTAACCAATGTTTATCCCTCAAGACCATTCCAAGTTCCCCTATGGGATTTAAACTTAGTACTAACTTTCCTGATGGGTACACCTTTCGAACCTCTCCATTCTTGTTCGTTAAGATTCCTTACCCTTAAAACTGTTTTATTAATAGCACTTACATCTGCTAGAAGGGTGAGCGAATTACAAGCTCTTTCTTGTAAACCCCCTCATACAATCTTTCACAAAGACAAAGTTGTCCTGCAAGTGAAGCCTAATTTCCTCCCAAAGGTGGTTTCTGAATTCCATATCTCTCAGAAGATTACCCTACCATCTTTCTTTCCTCCTCCTCACCCGGGGAAAGAGGAAGAGAGGTTACACAGACTAGACCCTAGGAGGGCTTTAAGTTTTTACATTAGTAGACTAGCCAGGATAAGACAGGCAGACCAGCTGTTTGTAGGTTACGCAGGTCACAAGCTGGGGTTACCAATAACTAAGCAGACCATTTCCAGATGGATCATTCTGGCCATTCTGGAATGTTATAAACTGGCAGGGAAAGAGCCCCCTCAAAACCTTAGGGCTCATTCGACCAGAGGTATTGCAGCTTCATCGGCCCTCAAAAGAGGCGTGCCGGTTAAAGACATATGTGCGGCCGGTACATGGTCGTCTGTCCATACCTTTACACGTTTTTACAATCTGGATTCCTCCTCTAGTCAAGAGACTAGGTTTGGAAGGGCTGTACTGCATTCTATTCATCAATAGAAGACAGCGTGAAGTCAGTACTCCCTCCTCCGAATATAGAATACTGCTATGGGAGCCTATCTAAGATGAGGAATACGTCGGAGGACCCAATCCCTTCGAAGAACAAGTTACTTCTTACCTTGTAACGTTCTTTCGACGGGATGTTCCTCCGACGTATTCCTCATCGACCCTCCCATCCATCCCCGCAGTTCTACTTCCCTTGTTGTTGCAGCTTACGCTCCTTCAGGGTGATTAGTCTAGTCCAGACAGTAATACTGTGGGCTACAAAACGGAACTGAGCAACGGACACTGCGCGCGGCCTTTATAGGCAGGATGACGTCGAGCGTCGATACGGCGGTTGTCGAGGGACATCGACTCGAGGGACGTCGACGCGCAGCGCCCTCTAGAGAAAAAATGTTCCGAGGCCAGCAGAGCTGGAAGGATATATCTAAGATGAGGAATACGTCGGAGGAACATCCCGTCGAAAGAACGTTACAAGGTAAGAAGTAACTTGTTCTTCTGGAGTATCTGTAGTTTCATGAATTTCTTGCTGGCCCCCACCAGTAAGGCATTACAGTAATCCAGGCATGAGAGGATGATTGCCCAAGCAATAGAGGAGCAATTAGCTTCAGAAATAAAGGGGCTTGCTATTCCTCAAGTGTTTCAGATAGTCATGGCAGTTCTCAGAAACGTAGTTGGTCTGACTTTCTGCACTGAGGGAAGAATCGAAGAAAACCCCTAATGTCTTATCTTTGCCCACTACTGGAATGGAGCAATGCTTGATCTTGAGCATCGAGTACTCCTGTCCTAATTTAGATCTTGCCAAGGAGCTGCAGAATAACAGGTTAGCTCCACCTGTTAACACTCACAAACTTAGGTGGCCTCTCCACTGGGTACCTGATATGCATTACTGTGTTCACTGCGTTCCGAATCTGTGGTAAACTAGGGTTTTTTCTCCCCTCGCAGGAATTTCAAACTTAGGTGGCCTCTCCACTGGGTACCTGATATGCATTACTGTGTTCACTGTGTTCCGAATCTGTGGTAAACTAGGGTTTTTCTCCCCTCGCAGGATTTTCAAACTTAGGTGGCCTCTCCACTGGGTACCTGATATGCATTACTGTGTTCACTGTGTTCCGAATCTGTGGTAAACTAGGGCTTGCTGCTCTCTTCCTGCCCGCTCGTGCTTGTCCTACTGCCCCCCCACTCCCTCCTATCCCATGGTACTCTCTATCTCACCTATTTTTTCTAACTGCTTCTCCGTTGACTATCCTGCTCTCCTCACTAAATCTGGTAGGAAAAAGTTTAAAAAGGACATCCTGGTCTCCAACCCAGGCCTCCCTATCGCTGACACCTACACCAGTGCCTCCTGTAAGGAAACTCTCACTGACATCCTCTTTTTCGTACTTTCACCTGACCTATGGACCCTTCATATGGTCTCTGTGCTCTCTCCTTTCTCCTCTTCTCCAATTAATGGTGGCACCCGCTGGGACGTCCTCTTGGCCTCCTTCCACTCCTCTAAGGCCATCATTAATATCTATGCTAATTGACATTCTTGGTCCAAGGCCCTCAGGCCAATCTTCACCTCTTTGATAGACGCTTCCCGTGCCTCATCAACTTCCTTTCCTCGCCTGCTGTCCCCCCTCCTCCGTCCTCGGCTACCTTGCCTCTACCCTCCCTCCCTGCCCCCTCGCATGCTCCTTCTTCTCCTCCGCAGGGCGTACCTCTGACCTGTCCCCCTCCGCGGAAGTCTTTCAAAGATGGCAACCTTCTCCACATTGCCACTCTTAACTCTCGCTCTGCTGTCAAACATTCCTCTGATATCTGCGGACGGGCAGTCTGTAGTCTATTTAAGCACTGACCCGACATCCTGCAGCTTGATAGGAGTATAGTACTCGTCGTTTGTTTTTAAAATTGTGGAATTGTAATTGTAATTGCATTTTGAAATTGTTTAATAATTTTTTAAAAATTGTTTTAATCTAGATTCTATTCTTAACTAAGCCTCTCCAGATCGGCTTATGTGAAAGCAAAGCAGTGGAGTTGTTTTGTTGAATTTATTTTCACCACTGCGTTTAAGCTGCGACCTTGCCGCGGCACGCACATGGTTTTTGCCGATAGAAACTACAACTCCCTTGCGAGTCAGTAGTTCTTGACGCCCTTTTTCCCTACAAACCCTGCGCGAACGCGTAGGCGCGGACGGGCAGTCTGTGGCAGTCCGTGGCGGATGGGCGTGCAGTAAGTTATCCTTAAATTCGTCTCTCTCTTCGCACATTTTATAACTGTCTTTACTGGATACCAGGAAAGGATCAGTATTTACTTAGTGCCCGGAGTCTGGAAAGAATTTGGTGATATTGACTTCATTTATACAGTTATTCACCTATTGGCTAGGATTGTATTTGGAAATGCCTCTAGATGATCGTTGTTCACCAAATACAGATCATATTAAACAGGGACCTTCTAAACATATATTGAGTAACAAAAATAAACTGACATTAGTTTTGTTGAATACCAGGTCTCTAGTAAAACACATGGTTGATATCCATGATTTCATTCTAGAACACAATGTGGACATCATGTGCATAACCGAGACTTGGCTTAGCGATGCACATGGGCCCACTAGTGACACCCCCTGGCTATGCTTTCTTCGGTAAACACCGAGAAGTCAGCACCGGTGGAGGTGTGGCTATTATATGTAAAAAAGATCTGGGTATTTATCAAAGTAAAATGGAATGTGTGGGCTGCGATCTCTTACACATCAAGCTACTTGCTGACTTTAATCACAGCATTAATCTCATCCTTATTTACCGCCCCCCAGGCGATTCCTTTAATTTCAATGATGATATTGTCGATGCTATTACACCGTTGCTGACCACCAACTCCGCAGTGGTGATTCTGGGTGATTTTAACCTATGGAAGGGTCATGCTAAGGACAGGAAAGCTATTGACCTTGAAAAATCACTACATAAACCTCATATATTCATTTATAATAACGAACCTACGCATATAAAAGGTCATATCCTGGATTGGGTGGGAAGTGGAAACATTCTGATTGATAATATAGTTACCACGCCATGTCCTTGGTCGGATCACTCCTTCATACACTTTCAATTGACACTTCCTATAACTCATCCCAGGAAACATGAACCCATGCACGAATCGCTTGGACGGAACATGAAGCTGGTTACGCCTTCTTTTCTTTCAGCATGCTTGGAGACGATAATGGAATCTACTAAGGACGCAGATAGTCCAGAAGTACTTATTAGTACCTATAACAATCAAATTTTAAAAATGCTGGATCATGTTGCACCGTTGAAGGTTAAAAAGGTTAGAGATACCCCTAACCATCACCGATGGTTTACTCCAGCATTGGCAAAATTGAAAACAGCTAAAAGACAGGCGGAACATACCTGGCAAAAAGATAATACACCAGAAAACGTAGAGATCTGGAAAATTAAGGCTAAGGAGTATAAGTTGAAAATTGTACAAGCTAAGCATAACTTCTACAATAATCAAATTACTAATGCTGGAAATCAAACCAAAGAGCTTTTTTCTCTTCTAAGATCTTGGGAAAAACCTGCAAGAATAACCCAAGCATTAAACCCACTAGGGATGATTGTAAAAAGGTACAAAAGGCTTTTTCCGATAAGTTGAAAACGGCCCAAAGCAAAATCCTCCAAGAACTAGCCAAAATAACTCTCAGTACCACCCTCAGCGAACCTAATCATGACAGTGATAAAGAGACACAGTCTAAACCCAAAGTTACATCTAAATCCTTTTCCAAAGGAGAACAATCTCCGCAACAACCCCAAGCTAAGTTTAATTTCAAAGAACACACTATAACAGACATTTGTAACATTATGCGAGTCATGCACCCGACTAGTTGTCCTGGTGAACTTCTACCATCGAAAATCATATTAGAACACAAGAACATATTTGCCCCTTTTCTTTGTCATTTTGTAAACTCCTCTTTTCGTACTAATCACATTCCCTCATCTATAAACCATGTAGTAGTTACTCCTCTGTTGAAAAAGGTTGGTTTAGACCCTAATGATGCCGCAAACCTCAGACCAATCGCTAACACCCTTTTCTTCCTAAAACTTGTGGATAAAGTGGCCACGTTACAACTGCAGGCACATGTGGCAGAAAGAAATATCTTTCATACCAAGCAGTCAGGGTTCTGTAGTTTCCATGGCACTGAGAGCGCCTTGTTGGATCTGCAGACACACATGCTATCTGGACTGGAATCTGGCAAGTCGGGACTGCTGATGCTACTCGATCTTTCGGCAGCTTTTGACTTGCTTGATCATAAGATTCTGTTAGACCGCATGTCTACGGTTGGAGGCCTCTAAGTGGAGGAAATAACCTGGCTCAAGTTATTCCTTGAGGGACGTAGTTCCCGAGTGCATTGGGGTGAGAGTGATTCTGATGCTGAGATCACCATCTGTGGAGTCCCTCAGGGGGCTTGCCTCTCCCCCTTGCTCTTTAACATTTATATCATTCCTTTATGCAGGGATCTTGAGAATTCAGACCTCTTTTTCTGTAATTATGCAGACGACTACCAGTTGGCACTGGAGGTCAATGGAGACCTTAGTAAGGACCAACAAAACTTACACTGGGTCTACCAAATGGTAAAAAGCTGGATGACAACAAATTGGCTCTGCCTTAACGCCACCAAGACGGAGCTAGTGCTATATGGTCCCAGACAAGCCAGAGAGAAGTTGGGTTCTCAGTATAACAGCTTTTTGGTCGATGGCTGTCAGATACCAGTGGTATCCAAGGTTAAGACCTTGGGCACCTATTTGGAGGCCAGTTTAGACAACAAGGCCCACGTTGACACCATTGTGAAAAGCACTAACTATCGTCTGAAAGTGCTTCGTCAAGTGGCCCCGCTGGTCTCAGAGGAAAACGGAAAAAAATGAGTCCGCGCCGTAATACTGCCTAGAGTGGACTATTGTAACGCTCTTTTAGGAGGGGCGAAGAAAGTTGACTTACAAAGACTCCAAAAGATTCAAAACTCTGGAATACGCATTTTCTTTCTGATGAAGCGCTTAGAGCCCACATCCGCAGCTAGGAGGAGTCTCCATTGGCTGCCAGTTTCAGCTAGAATACAATTCAAGCTCCTGACAACCTGCCATAAATGTATCTGTGGTGATGCGCCCATATATCTCAAGAATAGGTTGAAGATATACATACCTAGCAGATCTCTTCGCTCAGCTAAAACCTGCTCTCTACACGTAGATTGAGTGAAAAGAGCTTGTGGCAATGGCCGCGCCTTTCATGTACAGGCCGCACAGGCCTGGTATGCCCTTCTGGTGTCTCTGCGTAATACAAACAATCTTATGATGTTTCCGAAACAGTTAAAGACTTTTCTCTTCTCATAATATTCTGATCCAGCTACCTATGTGTATTAGATAGGGCCTACTTTCTTTTCTTCCGGCGCCTGGATGCCTTCGGGCTTTGGCGCCTTACAAATGAAATAACATAACATAACATCTGCCGCCTTCTTGAGGAACTAGACCTTGATGTACTCGGTCTCACTGAGACATGGTTCACGGCCAGCTCTGTCACCAGCTTTGACACACTCCTACCTGACGGCTACAAGATCCTCTCCGTGCCCAGGCCCAACCGTGCTGGGGGGGTGTGGCCCTTATCTTCCCTGAGTGGATTCCTGCCACTGCTATTCCCACGCAGACCTACTCCTCTTTTGAATGTCTTGTCTGCCGACTCTCTCTCTCTCTCCTAGCCATTCCCTTACCGTGACTACTATCTATCGGCCACCTGGTCAAATGTCTTCCTTCCTCTCCGAGTGGGCGGACCTCTCCTCCTCACTCCTGTCCTCAACCACTCAACTCCTCTTTCTTGGAGACTTCAACATCCACCTGGATGCCTCCTGTCCCCCCTCTGGACTCTTTTGCGACCTCTGCGACTCTCTCACTCTCTATTCTCCCGTCTGGGCCAACCCATTCTGCTGGGCACACTCTTGATGCTCTGATCTCCTCTGACCTTCCCCTCTCTGTCCCTCTCTCCACCCCTCTCTCCTGGAGTGATCACTTTCTCCTCTCACCTCACCCTCCCTACCCCTCAGGCAAAGCCACCCTCATCACTGCCATCTTCCTTCTCGGTCATCCGACCCATGGAGCGTGTGTCAGTTGAGGCTTTCGCTGCCACCTTCTCGCCACCTCTTCCCCCCCTCGGCTGACTCCCACCCTGACACAGCCCTCTCCACTCTCTACTCTGCTATATCTGATACTCTTGATATCCTTGCCCCTGTTGTGAGAATCCGCCTGAAGTCCAAAGCCAAATGTAACTCCTGGTATGACTCGGATCTCGTCACCCTTAAACGCTTGTGCAGTGTGGCTGAGAGGAAATGGCGTGCTTCATGTTCATCCTCTGACAAAATGGCCTGTCGCCTGCTCCAAAGGCAATACCGGCTCTCCGTTCTCACCAAGAAGAGAGCCCTTATCCAAGCCCGCATCACTGCGGCATCTAACAATTCGGCTGAACTCTTTAAAATATGCAAGGAGCTGGCCAACCCTGCTGCAGTCTCTACCTCTTCTGTCCCCTCTCGGGCCCTCTGTACGGCACTGGCCTCTCACTTCATTTAAAAAACTCAGGATATCTTGTCCTCACTCTCCTCCCATCACCTCCCCCCTCTATTCCCTGCCCATCCTCTGGCCCTTCTGCAGCCACCCCTCCTCTCTCCTTCTCTGCCTTTCCCCTTTTTTCTGCTGATGAGGTTTCGAGACAAGTCCGATCTATGAAAGTCTCGTCAACACAGGTCCACCCCTGCTCCTCCAAAACTATTAAGGACCACATCGACTCCTTGGCTCCTGCCCTTGCTGACTTCTGCAATCACTCCTTCGCCTCTGGAGTCTTCCCATCCCCTCTCAAGCACTCCCTTATGCACCCCCTTCTTAAGAAACCCTCTTCCGACCCGTCCTGCCCAGCTAACTATCGCCCTATCTCTATCACTCCTTTCCTGGGCAAGCTCCTGGAGAAACTTGTCCTCTCCCAGCTTAATCTCCATGCTGAATCTGTTGGTAGCCTTCATGACCATCAGTCTGGCTTTAGAGCTGCCAGAAGCACGGAAACTGCTCTCCTGAACATCCGTGAGGACCTGCTCTCGAACCTTGACTCTAACATTCCATGTGTTCTCATTTTGCTTGATCTCTCTTCTGCCTTTGATACTGTCAACCATACCATCCTGCTCAACCGACTCCGTGATAACCTGGGTATCACTGGTCAGGCTCTGGCTTGGCTGACCTCTTTCCTCTCAAATCGACCCTCCCAGGTTCAATTGGGGTCTTTCCTCTCTGACATCTTTTTCTCTACCTGTGGTGTCCCCCAGGGTTCTAACCTCTCTCCCTGGCTGTTCAACCAGTATCTGGCACTTATCGCCCACCGCATCGTTGCTCTCTGCCCCAACTTCAGTGCTATGCGGATGATACCCAGCTCATTTTCAGGCTACCCTCGGCCTCCTCTTCTCCTTCCCTCATCTCTGACTGTCTTTCTGCTATCCAGGAATGGTGTACCGCCAACGACCTCTGCCTTAATGCCAGTAAGACTGAGACTCTACTCATCGGCACACCCACTCCCTCCTTCCCTGCAGCTCTCTGGCCGGCCTCTCTTGACCCTCTTCCTGCTCCTACCTGCAAGGCAAAAAATCTCGGGGTCATCTTCAACTCCACACTCTCCTTCTCTCCTCACATTTCTGACGTTTCTAAGAAGTCACACTACCAGCTGCACCTCCTCAGAGGTATCCTCCCTTTCCTCTCCTTCCCCCAGAAGCTCACTGTCTCCAGAGCCCTGGTTCTCTCGAAGCTGGACTACTTTAACAGCCTCTATCTAAATCTGCCTGCCTCTACTCTCCGCCCTCTGCAACTCATCCAGAACAGGACTGCGATACTTGTCCTTGGCCTCAAGCCCAGGGACCGTATCTCTCCAGGACTGAAATCGCTACACTGGCTCCCTGTGGCTGCGAGGATTAAGTTCAAAGCCCTCTGCATTGTCCACAAGGCCTTCTGGGGTCTGGGGCCAAATTACCTTCACCTCTCCCTTCTTAAATATCTTCCTTCTCGAGCACTTAGCTCTTCCGCCTCCAACTCCCTCAGGGTAAGCCGCTTCTCCAAGCAACGAGTTGAGGGGAGATCTCTCTCTGCAGCAGGGGCCTCCCTCTGGAACAGCCTTCCTGCCTCCCTGCCTGAAACTTGAGGAGAACCATCTCCGGTTCCGGAAGCACCTCAAAACCTTCCTCTTTGCTTCTGCTTTCTCTCTCCCTCTCCCCTGCTAAATCACTGAAACTGTACTGAATCAGCAACTGAGCCACTCACCAATCTCGGTCCTTGGCCCAGCCACTCTCCCCTGCACTGCCTTCCTGGCAACCCCTGCACTGCGGGACTGTCTCTGTATCCCTACAGCCCCCCTTCCCAGCACTTGTCTGCACTTATCTTGCACTTGCCACCAGCTGGCCCTTATTATCTATCTTGTTCATTACTAACCCTGTACTGCACTTTCCCCTCTCCCTTCCCCCCTTGCACTTTTCCTGTCCCCCTTACCCATGCACTTTTGCAATCTGAATGACACCTGGCCTAGTAGGATCGTTGTCTGTCTCCCCTTGTTCCCCCCTCCCTGCCTCGTCGCGCCTTGAAACACTTGTGTATAGGTGCGTTACAAATGCCATATCATATCATTCAGACATGGCCAATTCTTAATCACCCATTGTTCATTGACCCCATAGAATTCAGGTTTATTGTATCAGTGTTATGATTCTCACTGATTTCCAGAATCAGTTGGGTGTCGTCAGCATAATTTGTAAAAGAGACCCAACCGTCTCTAGGAGATCACAAAGGGGTCTGACATATACGTCAAAAAGTGTGGTTGAGATGCAGGCCCCTTGTCGAACACCACAGGTGGTGGAAGCGGGTTTGGAAGAAGCATTTTCTCAACATACTGATGATTGTCTGTCAGAGAGAAAGGATTTGATCCAGCCTGTAGATTGGAGGGCATAGTTCCCCAATTCAGCAAGAGTGTATATCAAGCGGTCATGATCCAGCTGGTCAAAAGCTGCCGATAAGTCGAGGAGGGCCAGTTGGCCTGCTTCCCCTGGTCCACCATCTCAAGCATGTTTGTAAATCGATCAAGGCGGTCTCTGTGCTCTGATCGGCTCTACAACCGGATTGTGTACAGTGGAACCTGGAGGAAGATTCTAGGTGATCCTGTAGTTGGTAGCTGGCAAGCTTATCCTAGACTGTAGCAGGACATTTGAATTGGTGATTGCTTTGAGATTTTGGGCATCTTTAGGATCAGGCCAGCCTTCTTCACCAAGTGGGTAATGGTGACTACTTTAATAGCTTCAGAAACTGAACTATAAACAAAGGAGGCATTTACAAGTCTAATAACAAATGGTATAAGGATATTTTTACTATCCACAATTACTTTGGCCAGAATGATGTTCTCTTGGCATGAGGTCCGGCTCATGGAAGACAGAAACATTTCCATCTCAGGGTATGTGACATGCTGGAATGAGAATTTAGGTTTTCCTTCTTCGAGCAAACGGCAATTGTCTACACTCTTAGCCTGGATTGAAACCTAGTTCACATTCAGTTTTGACATGAGCGGTCTTAAATTTATTAGAAAAGGCTTGTTGAACATCTGCACAGTCCTGATCGAACGAGCAGATGGGGGGAGGGGGTGTTGATGCTTTGCGATTTTTCAAGACTTCAAGATTTCAAAAGGTTTTCTAGAATCATTATGTGCCCCAAGTATTTCATCATTGAAAACATGTTTCTTGACAATGATGATTTTGTATATATATTCCTACTCTAGAACCTTCCATTTAGCCTTTTTGGATGCAGTGGGGAGTTTTAACGAGGCTTGTTCTGTACTTCTTTTCTATTTTTTTTAGAACAGAAAGCTCCATAGAACACCACATTTTGTGATTAGTATTCTCCCTCACCAATTTCCTCTTAACGGGGAGGTAGGCGGGGGCGGTGGGTGGTCAAGTTTGTCCTGCAATTTTTGAAAAGATGTTATGTCTCTACAATAGGTTCGGGAGAATACGTGTCCGCCGTAGTGGACATAATATCTTGGAGGCAGCTCTGTAAGTGGGAAGGTTTGATGTTTTTAAAATTACGATTATAAAACACCTTGATTGGGTAAAATGGGTTTTTTAGATTACCGTCTAGAAGAATGGTAACATTTATTACGCAGTCGTCTGACCTTATGCAAGGTAAGGTGTCCTTTATTCTCACACTAAGGTTTCTCGAAATTGCCCATTTCAAGATGTTACCCGTTTGCGCTGTGGGTTTGTTGTTCTCTACTTTAAAATTGCTTTCCAGGAGGCAGAGACTCCTGGAAGACCCGGCACGCTCCGGTGTGAAGAGAGAGCCGCAGGAGGATCAACGGGCCAAACGAGACGGACCCGACGTAGCGATTTAGCAGATCACAACAGTGCGCTGCAGGTAGATTACAAAGAAGAGGTGGGGGGGAAAGTGGCAGCATTGGGATTGAGGCCGGAGAGCCAAGATACACGGCGCCTGTACCAAGGAAAGAGAGGAGGCAGAAGTGATGCCTCCCACAGCAGAGCCGCGCGATTCTAGTCCACACTAAAAAGAGAAGGCAACAGGCACGTATGACCCACAACGGCCAAGCAGCTGTGGAGCTGTACTGAAAGGGCATTAATGCGCGTAGCACAACAAATGCGTGTAACAAAAGAAACGCTCACATGAGTAGATGAACTTCTTACTACTGAGTGGAGACAACGGGAGATAGGAAGCACTAAGAGACGTGGGAGAACACAATCACTCGTGCAGCGCCAAAGCACGTGCTATATACTAGACTACAACTGGAGATATTTGGAAGGCAGCTGGGATGAAGCAAGCGCCGGCGAAGAAATGTGCTGCACTGGGCGAGGCGCTCAGACCTCTGTTGAACTGCGGCGCTTCTGTGAGAACTGCACGGGGACCACAACATCCCGCCACTCCAGAGGATTGCACCATTTGCCCTGCTGTTGAGGTCTGCCGAGCCATTGGCCTGCTCACTCTGATGCTAGAACCACCACCCCAGACCACAGCTGCGTAGGCTCTGCCATCCCAGGCACACGCATCCTGCTGCACTCCGGATGCCAGCGCAGCTGCTGCTATACCCATGGAATATTAACGGCTGCTCCAGGACCCAGATGGTCCGCTCACCTACTCCCCCTGAACAGAAGAAGCCACGGGGGGAGAGCAATCGACCCAAACACTACGACATCTCCACAACACGACCTGCGTAAGCCCACAAAGGCGTGAGGACACATTGAAAGAAGGTGGTGGGTGCAGCCCAGTCAAAAGACTGAGGGGCACACCTGAGAGAAGAAGAGGCCCACAAAGATAGTGAGGATGCCGACAGGGGGGGCCCCTACACTGAACACGGGAACACCCCAGAAGAGCGTTTTACTGACCACGGGTGAAACAGCATACTGCCCACAAAACACAGGTATGGACTGCTAGAAGCCCTGGAAATAGATACCAGCATCGGTGGGACACCTACGGTGAAGAGTGGAAAGAAGGTGTGGATTAAGGGTAGCCCGATAAACTCAGTTCACAAAACGGGTCCCTCAGAGTGGCAGATCGACCAGAGTAGAGAAACCATGACTGGCAACAATCAACAGTGGTCACTACAGCCACACCGCACGTTGGCCGGCAGCACCAGCAGCATATGTCCTACAGCCCTGAACGACGGTAGTCGAATCTGGCCAGGGCGACCCAGATGCCAGGAACCAAACCTAAGGCTGGCCCATCAAGAGCAAGAACCCCAGCTACAGCTCAGGGAGGTCAAATAGGAGGTGCTGGAGGCAGAAACAGAGAACACACGTCGAATCGCCATCCCCCCCACCGGCCCCGACCACTCTAACAGAAGTCCTCCCCACAAATACAATGGCGTCAGACAAAGAAGAACTCCTGAACTGCTTAAAGGGAATGGAAGCCAGATTGACAAACACATTACACAGCCAACTGGAACAAATGGAGGAACTGAAATCCTCCCTCCAGGAGGCCAGCAAAGAAATGGCAGGGATAGGCGAAAAGAGTAGACGTGGTTGAAAGTGGACTTTCGTATGTGGAGGAGGAAACCAACCAAAATAGTGTTCTGCTGGATCAGCTGACTAACGCGACAAGTAACCTGGAACTCCAGACGGAAGACCTGGAAAACAGATCAAGAAGATCTAACATTAGGGTCAAGGGCCTAGCGGAATCAGTGCTTGACAAGGATCTAAAGGATACGATGCAACACTGCTTTAGCAACTTACTAAATGATACCCAGCCTGAGGCGATCGGATTTGACAGAATACATCGGGTAGGCCGAGTGGAATGAACCAGGGATAAGACCCAGGGATGTCCTAATAGCGATGACATCATACTGTCGGAAAGAAGACATATTGAGAACAGCAGGAACACATGGGGATCTCAAGATCAATGGCTCTCGCATACAGCTATATCAAGATCTAGCGCTGGTTACCCTTCACAAAAGATGGCTAATGCAGCTAGTCACAAAAGCCTTTCAAACACAACAAATCCAATACAGATGGGTGCACCCATTTGGCCTATCATTTACATGGGAAGGAAAACAGAGGAGAATTGGCAATTGTGCTGAAGGCCTGGCACTACTGCACCTGGAAGATGACCGACCGGATACAGCCGTTCGCCCGCGGCGCAACGTGACAGGCCCATCTAGCAAGCCGTGGGATTTGTCGACGGAAAGAAAGCAAAGACTGGGAAAGGCTAGGAAACTTGGGAGCCCACAACAGAGCCAAGACTGACCGAGGAGAGCGATAACACTCACCGAACAAGGCCCCTAATACTAACAATGTGTGAAGTGCCGACCGCACTGCACCAGAATAGACTACACCACATGAATGGACACGTCTGCACAGAGGTAGGAGGTCACATATCTTGTAAGCTGGGTCAGGTAAAAAGTCATACCTTGAGGTTTGAGAAATGGGAAAACGTTGAGGCCCAAAGCCCGTATTTGACCGGCGGGGGGTTCCCAAAGAACCCAGGCCACATGTACTCCCAGGATGGGGGAGGGGGTTGGTATGGGTGGGAAAAGGGAAGGGGGAAGAGAGTACGAAGAACCAAAAGACCACGAAGAAGGTTGATGTTAGGGAGAATTCTCTTATCAGGCTAATTTCCCAAACCTAGTGAGTCCCCCAGCAGCTTTGCTGGATTATTTTTTTTTTCTTCTGCTAAGAGTGAGACTCTTTTCCTCCCACTCTTAGGCATGATTTGAGGTATTTGTTTGACTTTTTGTGTGCTTATGGGCTATGGGGTCTTTTACTTCATAGGGTATCATCTGCTTTGTGTATGTGTTACACAGCACCCTCAGTGCAGTAACACAGGGGTGTCATAGTGACTCCCAAACATAGACTCCATATCCTGGGACTGACTACTGTCTCTCAGGGCATGTTAAGTCACCATTGACTTTACTAGTCCAAAATTGTGAACAGAACCAGTTCAAACCATCATATTGTGGGAGTACTGGAAGGGGTTAATTCGATTGCCCCTGGCTCTGTTTTCAAGGGGGCACTGTCCAGTCCCCCCTTGTCGAGTTTCTGGCTGGTGGCAGTGGTTACCACACAAAATATTCCCCCGGAATATTTCCTATGGTATTTTCCCATTGATTTTAAACGCACCATTTTTTTGGTGCAATGTTAAAGATACTGCCGGTTTATTTATTTAATGTTAAATCACTGGTTGGGTCTTTTTGCCAGAACTCTTTTCTAAAATGGCATTTGTGTCCATCTCTAACTCCAACCAAGGTTGGGCCCTTTGTTCCACTTTTTAGCGGGCTTCTCCACAGAAACCCTCCAACTGGTGCCACTCTGTCTGGGTTCCACAGGATGTGTGGGTGGGGGAATTGGCACCCTGGACTGCGTTGCCTTAGCAACCCAAGTCACACTCTGTTCTGATTGGGCCAGTGGTGAGCCGCCCGGCTCACCACTTAGCATGTTTGAGTGACAGCTAGGCTGTTGAATGGGGGGTTTTCTGCATAAAAGGAGGGCTTTTGGGACTGGAGCTTCAGAAGTCACCACAGGACCTAAGAAATCCAAAGAGATGAGAAGCTGAGCCATCTGCAACGACGACACCACTGGTGGAGCCCTGCTGCAACGACCTCACCATTTTCCCGATGACCAGAGAAGATCTTCTGCTGAAAGAGTCTTCTTCCTCTGAGCTGGTGGGATCAACAAGTTCGCCATTTCGCCTTCCAGGACATCTTTTGGTCAAATCGCCCGTGCCAAGCACCCCGGCAGCCGGATTGCCAATCTGCACCACTGTGACCGCAATTACCAGGAACGCACCTTTTCACCGACGAACTCCGCGGATGGTTTCTTCCCTGGGCAGTGCAACGACTCCAAGTTTCCTCCTCGACGAGATCCTCTCTTCCCCTGGTCGAAACCTCAAACTGCACCTGCTGCCAGGAACAACTGCCACCGCGGGAGCTTCCTCAACTTTACTGTGATCCACCTGGCCTCCCTTTCTTCGGTTTTCCCAAGGTGACCCTTAAATCCTTGGTTTTCCAACTGGGTTGGCCCCCAGACTTTCTAACTTTATCTTTTGAACCACCCCAACCTCATTTGAACATTTCTACAAAGACTTGAATGCATTGCTAAACCGTGTGATCTTGGGCACATTTCGCCTTGCTCCATTCAAAGTGGGCCTGGCCTATGAACTTTGGCTTTACAGTATACTCTGCCTTCAGTAACTTGATTTTGTCTCTTAAAAGTGTTGGGAACTGTTTTATTTTTATGACCTGGCTTTTTCTCTCCCTTTAACCTAATTATTGGAGTGCCATCTAAGTTATGCGCTCACCTCTGTTTTGACAAAAAGTGGTGTTTTGACTTGTCTAGTAATTGCTAAGGGAGGTGTGAATACTTTTCTGATTGTGTTTTGAATTTTCTTTTATTAATGGTGCTAGTGTATTTCCTAAAGTGTGTGTTAAATAAATAATTATATACGTTTGATACAAAGCTCTGGTCAGTGTTTGCTTGTTCTACTGTGTTTTTAGCCCTATTGTGTATCCTCTGTATACTGCCTAACTCTTCTTGAGAGAAGTCTGACTGCTCAGCCACAGCTACCAGGTAAATCTGGGTGGTACAGACTGCTACCAATTGGGTTTACTGCTTACTCCTGTAGTCTTAATCTTTTTGCAGTGGTCGCCAAGGGAACTGCACAGGATTCTGCCTAACAGTTGACCCAACATCTCAGGGGGGAAAAGCAGACCTAAAACCAAAGTGGAGAAAGACAAGGAACAAAGAGCGAGGGGAGAGACATGTAGATATCATTAATCCTGGGTATAATGGGAGAAGCGAACATAGTTTCGATTAATGTACAGGGGCTTAATTCCCCTGCTAAACGTAGGGCGATCCTGGGTAGACTGGAAGCGATGCACGCTGCAATAGCGATCCTGCAACAGACTCACTTCCTCCAGAAGGACGAAAAGAGGTTGCGAAGTAGAACCTACCCTGTCCAATATTTTGCATCCAGTGGGGAAAAATCGAAAGGAGTAGCAATCCTATGCAATCGAGACCTAGGCTTCCACAAACAACAAATGATAAGGGATGAGGATGGTAGATATGTGGGGATAAAGGGCACAATTGAAGTACAAATATACACAATTATAGCAGTCTGTGTACCCAACAAAAAACAAGACCGGTATATTCCTAAGTTACTCCAAAAGGTGGGAGGGTGGTGTGAAGGCCATGTGATTATAGGAGGGGACTTTAACTGTGTAATGGACCCGGAATTAGATGAAACACTCCCCCAGACAGCTGCGGATCAGAGGAACAGACAAGCCCTGCATAGACGAGATTTGGGAGTGGTTGAAACGTGGCGGTTCTTTCAAGGGGAAAATCGAGAATACACACATTATTCAGCAGTGCATAAGGGATACTCTAGAATAGACATGATATTGGTCTCCTCCTCACTAATCCCCAATGTCACGAAGATAGAAATCGGATTCCAATACCTCTCAGATCATGCCCCAGTATTGATCCACATAGAACTGAAAGGGAAGGAACACAGGCCCCGTCCACAGTGGAGGCTAAATAAAACAATTTTAAGAGACATTGCACTCGGGGCACACATGGAGGATGTCATAAAAAACTATTTTCAGGAAAACGATAACGTGAGGTCGACTGGAGGGTGGTATGGGATGCTGGGAAAGCTGTAGTCTGAGGGGAATTCATCGCACAAGCAACGCAATACTTTAGAGTTCAAGCCCTCATAACACGTAAACTTGAGGGAGAAGTAGGAGAGGCCGAAAAACTCCATAAGACTCGTCAGACGCCCAGGACCTGGCGAGAACTCAAGAAGGACAGAGCCAAATTAGAAAACCACACTGCAGATAGAACTGTGCAAGCATTACTGAACACTAAACAATTGTACTACATACATGGGGGGAAGGCGAATACATTTTTGCATAAACCGAAGACACGCAACAACATTATGAGGCTAAGAAATAGTCGGGGGGGTAACTGCGAACAGCGGACGAAGAAAAATTAGAAATAATGGTCCAATTCCATAAGAACCTACAGACCAAAGATAACCTGAATACAGTAGAACAGACATCTTATATGTCGGCAATACAATTGCCACAAATCGCGGAATAACACAGAAAGATGCTAGGAGAACGAATTACTGCCCAGGAGTTTAGTGAAGCGATTGCAACCCTACCCAGGGGGAAAGCACCGGATCCAGACGGTCTGGGAAACTGGTTTTACAAAATTATTCCACACGCAGCTACTTGCACCCCTCACCCGGCTCTTCAATGTGATCAGAGATAGGGGGTCGGTCTCAATGGACATGGGACACTCCGCCACGATACTGCCCTTAAAACTTAAAACTTGGTAAGGACCTTGTAGAATGCGCTAGTTACTGCCCCATAGCACTCCTCAATACGGATGCAAAATTGTGCGCAAAAATATTGGCAAACCGCTTGGCAACAGTGCTACCAGAAATAATGCATGAGGATCAAGCAGGCTTCGTAAAAGGGAGACACACACAGGACAACGTTAGACAGGTGATTGACATCATTGATTGGGGTATGAGAGGGAGCCAGAAATTTGCGATAGCAGCACTGGATGCCAGGCGAGCTTTCGATAGCATAGATTGGGAATACCTGAGACTGGGGTTGGAGGGGTTTGGCTGCGGTATTAGATGGTATTAGCAAATTACCAACACCCGTCCACGCAATTGCTAGTAAACGGGTATACCTCCGAAAGAATCAGTATTCGGAGAGACACACGACAGGGATGCCCACTCTCCCCGCTCATTTTCGCTATGGCGATGGAGCCATTCACAATTAGAATCCGGGAGGACCCCAACATCAAAGGGGTAGGTAGCAGGGTGTACCAAAATAAGATAGCGCTCTATGCAGTCGATGGCATGCTATACATGGTAGACATCGTACACACACTACCTAGGATCATTAAGAAACTACAGAGGTTTGCAGTGACCTCGAGTTTACAATAAATTACTCTAAATCAAAAGCACTGAACATCACGGACAAAGGAGAAGACATAGCCTCATGGAGGAACTCTACCCCCTAAAGTGGGAAAAGCAGTCTCTGGAATAACTAAGGATTCAGATCACTAGAGAACTGAAGAACTTACATAAGGCAAATATTACACCTCTCTGGAGGCGCCTCCAGGAAGACTTGCAAAGGTGGGACGCTCAGGAACTCTCATGGTTCGCAAGGATAGCGGCAGTAAAAATGACCTTACTCCCCAGGCTACTATATGTAGTAAGCTCAATCCCAGTGGAAATATCCCCAAAGCTAATTAAGGAACTTCAGAGGGCAGTGTTCAAATTGATCTGGGGAGAAAAGAAACCGAGGATCCAAAGACGGATCCTGATGCCTCCAATGCTCCTCGGAGGGCTGGGAATCCCAGACATAGGGAGGTACATGTTAGCAACCCAATTGACACCAATGTTAAAATGGGCGGCCGGGACCCTCTCCCTGGATGGGGGAAGATAGAACAAACAGCAACAGAGATCCCACTAAAAGTGCTACATCTCCTAAAGCCAGGCACCCGTGAAAAGGGGGGGCTTTCTATTGGAGGCCACTAAGACGACCCTACACAGCTGGAATAGAGCAATCCGGGGAAGAACACAGATTTCCCCTGGCGCACAACACAGATTTCTCACCCAGACTACATTAAACATTTTGGGTGGGGTGGAAGGACGCTGACACAATATCATTACAAGATATGTATCAGAAAAGAGCCCCACTCTCATTTGAGGACTGCAAAGAGAAATTTGGCATTGACGAAAAGCACAGATATAGGTACATACAACACCGCCATTGGATCTCGCATCCAGTCGTAAAGAAGGCCGGGCTAAGACCTCCAATGGGCCTAGAATTAACAATAAGGGAGGGAACACCTAAGAAAGGGATAACTAGATTATATAAACTCCTGGACAAGGTGCAGACAGATGATACCCTCCAATATATGAAAGTTTGGGAGCGGGATATGGGGGAGGAGATCACGCAGGAAGAGTGGAGTCAAATATGGATGAGGGCGCATAAGTCATCCAAATCTACAGCAATCAATGAATCGGCGTACAAACTCTGCTACCGCTGGTTTATGCCCCCATATAGACTACATAAGATGATCCCAACATATCCCTCGGAACGTTGGCGACAATGCGGGGAAAGAGGAGATATGTTCCATATGTGGTGGTCATGCCCGAAGATGACCATGTATTGGAAAGAAATCTTGGCCACGTTAGAGCCATAACGGGATCGGAACTACCGTGGTCACCAAAAGTAATCCTGCTAGGCGTAGTAGCAGAAGGAAAATATGCAGCTTCAGGGAATAGAGCGGCCCTCATAACCCACCTTTTGACAGCAGCGAGAATGACAATGGCCCAACGGTGGAAGACGGTGGAGGGCCCCACTGCACCATGGTGGTGGGTCAAAGTGTGGGGAGTTATGGCAATGGAAAACATCTGTGTCACGAAATCGGGAAGGTACCTAAAATGTCTCGCAATATGGGAACCCCTCCAGGATTACGTAGGGGAAAGAGAGGCTCACTACTTTAAACCGCGACTGCTCCGAAACATCCAAATCCGATGAAGAGACATAGAGAAACCACAGCAGATGGTTGGGCTCAAAGACATAAACTGGTCAAGATCCAAGGTCATTTGGTAAAGACAACAGTAACGGTGGGTGGGAAGGGTTGAGGGGAATGGTGGGGAGAAAATAAGACAAGGGAAAGTTCAAGAGGACAATCACTGGAAACAATGCAAAGGCTCCCAATATGGCTGACCATGATATGAGGGCAGTAATGTTTCATAGTGCAAGTTGTAACTGTTTACAATCTTTTTTGTTGTAGTAAAATTGAAAATAAAGTTGGTTAAAAAAAATTGCTTTCCAGGAGTGCCTCTTCTAGAATAGCTGCTTCTCTGACCCATGGATGGTGAAGCCACCTATTAAAGTCCCATAAAAATAGAATGGCACAGTTAGGGCCATTCGTGGTGTGAAGAAGCGGCGTCAGGTCCTCGATAAAATTAGCCATTTCCCCATGTTGACGGTAGACTATGATGAGGTTAAAGCAGCTACATAAGTAAGTACCTCACGGTTTTCACAGGTACTTGGGTTTTTCAAAGAGCTGATAGTGGGTCTTGATAATGGCAGCCACACCTCCTCCATGGCCGTAAGCTTGGTTCTTACTGAAAATGATGTATCAGTTCAGAACAGCCATGCCAATCAAAGGACTACTAGTAACAGTGAGCATTGTTTCAGTGAGGGAACGGATATAGGGACCATGGGTAATCAAATAATCATGAATGTCAAGCGCATGTTTACTTAATTACCTCGTATTTAGAAGTGCACATTTTTTATTCAAGCCATCCGATTTATTGGTTGGGCAGGAGTGTATCTACTGTCTGATGATAGCTGAACTTCATTGTTAGTTATGTTAGATTGCGGAGCATGACTCACTTGAGTTAGGGGTTCTGAGAGACTTCCACTCTTATTAGCACAGCAATTTAACTTAAGTCATTCTCAGCAAACTGCAGTGGGTTTTGAGGAGAATCCTGGAGCGCAGGGGAATGAGCAGGACCATTTAACTTAATTATGTCAACCGTGACTAACTGCAGTGGATTTTGAGGAGAATCCTGGGGCGTGGGAGCATAAGGAGGTACCATATTGGTGCCCAAAAAGGCAGAGGCGGTAAAGGGGTCTTCTGCTTTTAGTTATATATATTTATCAATTGTTGACAACCGGACTGCTTTTTGAGCACCAAGAGGCGGTGTAATTCTGCTGAGTGACCCATGGTTGAAACAGGGCAGCCACTGGGAAAGGAGCAGAAAAAGTAAACAAGCTCCTAACAGCGAAGATTTTGGTGTGGCCAGTCGTACAGGATAGTCAAAGAAACAGAGACATGTAGTCTACGTAGGCACACAGGAGAATGGCATCAAGTCAGCGCTAGTAGGACTTAGAAGAGTTTTGTATGTAGGCGAGCCTCCGATGTCGGACGAGGACCAGCAAAGACCAGGATTGCATCTAGTGCGCCTGGTCACCTCTTTAGTAAGGAGCTAGGGGTGCTTGGAAGGGTACTTTTTCCCTGTCGGGCATTTAAAGCAGTTTCAACAACGACTTATCTGCACAGTTTCAAATCTAGCTGGTTTTTCAAGGCAGGTTTCTTAAAGCAGTGTTGTTTTTTTTTCCCGCTTCACCAGCATGAGTGACTCATGATCATAATCATTTCGGTACAGTGGGGCATGGCGATGGCGCGCATCGGAAGTACCATAGTAAGTGGCTGTTAGGCTGTAACTGGGCTGCTTTCAAGGTGCTGGTCTGCTTCCCCTTTTTTCGTGAGAGGACACGCTGTCTGCAAGAGGAAGCTATCTTGCACTTTCAGCCGTAACATTGCATTGGAGACCGCATTGGGGACTACATTACCCAAGTAAAGGAACTTTTTCTTTGGACTGTACTCTAAGTACTAAGAGGCTTACTGTCATGCCCGGAAGGAAGGTTACCCTCAGACACACTGCTTTACATAACACTCATACCCCCGAGGACTCCCCGACTCATAACACAGCTAGACTCCCCAAGTCACAGTCAGCCCTTCATAAGGTCACGCTACCTGTGGTGCGGAGGAAGCGTCATCCGCTCCGAAGCTCTGTCAGAGGGCGATTTTGTTTGTTCCCTCGTTTCCAGTGGCAACTGCATGGAGATTGCGAGCGGGCTGAAGCAGCCGACCGCAACCACTTCCTGGTTCCGGGCCGACTTCCCGGTCACATGCCCTGAGCTCCGCTCACGTGATCGGGAGTCGGCAGACATAAAAGCCGCGCACTTTGAATCACTCGCCGTTTCGCAGCTGTTTCACGACACTGTTTGACGTTCTCGATTCACGTTTTGGATTCATTGGAAAAAGACCTCAAGTTTACGGATTACGGACTGGTTATTCTTGCTCCTTGGATTTGTGGTTTTGATTTCTGCTCGGATTCATGAACTTTTGGATTGTTGGCTAACGGTTAACGGATTGTTTGGATTAACCATCTCTGCTTTGTCATTTACTACTGTCTTCGAGTACCACAGTGTCTTCGAGTACCACAGTGTCACGAATACATCCAAGAATCATCAGGTGTGTAGCCAGCGCTGAGTTTCTGGCGCCTGGCTTTATGGATTGCTGACGCTTCTTTGCACCACAGCCTCAGAGTTCCTAGCACCTTTCCATTACACTTAGGTCTGATCCTGCGAAACAACAACCACCTGTGGCCTCAAGGCTCGCATAGGGAGTAGTTTTCTCTCTCCCTGTGTGGAACTTGGGGACAGGGGCCCATATATTCTTCACGACGCGTCAAGTCAAGACAGACTGTAAAGCGACGGGTTGTGTTGAATATGGAGGCCGCAACCGACGACCCAGTGGCTGGGTTGGTACCGGCAATCACAGTTGTTAGGAAGAATTCTCTGTTTAGGCTGAATTTCCTAACCTAGTGAGTCCCCCAGCAGCTTTGCTGGATTTTGTGGGGTTTATTTTTTTCTCCTGCCAAGAGTGAGACTCTTTTCTCCTCACTCTTGGACATGACTTGAGAGTGTTCTCTGTGACTTGCTATGTGCTTATGGGCTGGGGGGGTAATTTTCCCCCTAGGCCATCATTGGTTTTTGAATGTGTGTTACACAGCACCCTCAGTGCAGTAGCACAGGGGTGTCTTAGAGACCCCCAAACATAGACTCCACACTCTGGGACTGACTACTGTCTCCCTGGGTCTGTAAAGTTACCATTGACTTTACTAGTCTTAACTTAGGAACTTAACCAGTACAAACCATCTTACTGTGGAAGTACTGGTAGGGGCAATTAGATTGCCCCTGGGTCTGTTGTCGAGGGGGTACTGTCCCGTCCCCCCTCGCCGAGTTCTGGCTGGTGGCAGTGGATACCACGGAAATATTCCACTGGAATATTTCCCAATGGGATTTCCCATTGGTTTTTGATGCACCACTTTTTGGTGCAATGTTAAAGATACCGCCGGTTTATTTATTTAAAATAAATTCACCGGTTGGGATTTTTTGCCGGAACTCGCCGCCAAAATGGCGTCTAGGTTCACTTCAGTAACCCTGAACCCGAGTCGAGCCTTTGTTCCACTTTTGGCAGGCTTCTGCACAGAAGCCCTCCAAAGTGGTGCCATTCTGTCTGGGTACCACAGGAGGTGTGGGAGGGGGTTTAGGCACCCTGGACCGAGTTGCCTTGCCAACTCAGGTCGCACTCTAGTGTGATTGGCCCAAGTGGTGAGCCACCCCGCTCACCACTTAGCATGTTTGAGTGACAGCTAGGCTGTATGAATGGGGGTTTGCTGCATAAAAGCAGGGTTTTTGGGACTGGTTCTTCACATCGATGGCATTTTAATGTTATGGGACAGTACCCATAACGAAGCCTCTCATTTCTTTACCTGGCTTAACACTCTCAATCCCCACCTACAGTTTACTATGACAGTAAGTAATGAATCTACTAATTTCCTAGACCTTACTATCTTCCCCCATAACGGTGTTCTAAAAATCAAACCTTATCACAAACCCACAGACAAGATTTCCCTATTAGATTACTCCAGTCACCATATCAAACATCTACGGGACAATCTTCCTTTCGTCCAATTTCTACGCCTTAAAAGTAATAGCTCAGATAAAGACACATATAAAGCAGAAGCCGCCACACTGAGCAAAAAACTAAGAAAAAGAGGCTACCCAAAAAAACTAGTGAAAAAATCAGCCAAAATGGCATTCAATAGTAACCGAGAAGCCCTACTAGAACAAAAATCTACGAAAACTAAAGAGGATCGTATTGTTTGTGTGAACACTTTTACAGACCAGAGTTTTAAAATCACCAATGTCATCAAAAAACATTGGAACATTTTCAACACGGCCACTCAATCCATACCTATGCCAATATTTGCTTCTAAAAGAAGTACTACTATAGGCAATCGAGTTAGCAACAGTAAATTGCAAAAATATAATACATCTGACCCCAAATTAACCACCTTATGGGGCCTTCCTGACGCCACTGGACACTACCCCTGTGGTTCCAGTGGAGTCTGCAAACTTACCTCCAAAAGCAAAGATATAGATATTGGTCTTTCAAAACGCTGGGTCCAAAAAAACCTTACTAATTGTAATACAGAGTTTGTTGTTTATCTAATCACATGCAAATGTGGACTACACTACGTGGGAAAGACTATACGTAAAGTGAAGACCCGTATCATGGAGCACTAAAATTGCATAAGAAACAAGACTGAGAACGCACCTCTAGTCAAGCACTTCACTCGTCAGCAACATAACCACGAAGATTTTACATGGACTGTACTGATGTCTCTAAAAGGGACCATTCATGAAAATCGTGAAAAGAAACTTTTGAAAACGGAACCGAAAATGATTTATACACTGCATAGTGATGTCCTAGGTCTGAATGAATCGGTGGAATGGCATAACATCTAGTTCGCCTTTTCCTACATATCGAATGGGACTGCTCCTCTTCCTCTCTAGTATCTGCACCTACCCAACTAGATAGCAAGATGTCCTTATTCTCCCTTTTTGGGTATCTACATCAACTTGCAAGGATTTAATCTGTGGCAGGCCTACTTCTATTTACCTGAAGGTACCACATCTAGCTCTTCAATATGGCTCTACCAGCTTAGTGATGCCTTCTTTTTCTGACTGATGCACTACCTCCGTCTTCTAGTGAATTTATACCACTCTTTCATCTCGTACCCTTGTGTAATATCATACAGTACCCCTTTACTATCCTGTTCCTTATCTATGCGTTTATTGATTAATTATTATACTGTTTACCTCACTCATACTACATCGAGGAATTTTATAATTAATAATTATATCTATAATTAACTTGATTCACTCAACATAATTACATTTCCTTTTTTTTACTTGATCGCTAAGGACCCGTACTATACTGCAGTGCATTAGATCATCTTACTTCTCCACAGGCATATTACATACTTTCTCTAACATTTACCGTTCATCTTAACATGGCCGCCATGTTTACCTACCTTTCTGCGCTAAGCAACAAGGAAGTCAACACTGAGAAAGGACTTCCCTGTCTCCTTGACTACACAGAAGCCATCGGCTCATTCGCGTTGTTAGTCGTCTCCGTGGAACTATCCCTATCAGCACCAGACACCACCAGCCTCTAGCCGAGCAACATTAGGTAAGCGTATCTTTCGCTCGCTGTTAGCTGCTTTATTTTGCTAGCCATAGCCTACCCACAACGCTTCTCAATCCAACGATCTTTTGATTACAGCGTTGTATATGGGGTACGCACTTGCCTGCCCCCGACCCTAGCTGAATTTATTCCAACTACACAGTCATTCTTGCTCAACTTGTTATCAACTGCTGGTATGTCACCCTAGCCTTAATTTAATTATACGTGCCTTCACCTTGCACAACCTGTGGTTACCACTAATATATCGCATAGGACTTTACTAATGACTTTCGAAGCGGGACTTTTTCTATACACACCCCCCGAATCCCTGATCGCTACTGACACCCCCCGATCTCATTACCTACTATACACCGCATGTTACCATCACAGTGATAGCTGTAATTTTAACCACCGGTTTAACTTCCGCTTCTCATTTTTAGTTACTGGGTATCTACACTCTACTATCGATTCACTAACCGCTTACAGTCTTGTTAACTTAGTTTAAGTCACATACTTTAATAAAAGGTCCCCATAGAGACCCCTGCCTAATCACAGATTTTCCAACAGTAGCGTATCACTTCTTCCAGTAATGACACTATCCTTAAGTTTTTTTCCATGCAACTTGTCATTACGGGACCTTTACAAATCTTAGGGATACCACGCTTTCTTATCTCCATTTCACACTAGAGAACGGTCTAATGATTCTTATTGTGTTTAGTGAACACGTATATATAGCTCTAACTCATAAGCAAACTATGTTGCTTACTCCATACTATATGTTTTGTAGGATTGAAACTACCTCCTACACATACTTACTTATCGAAGTTGAGAGCCCCCACAAGCACCAAAAAAGGTAATTATTCCCTGTGATTTGGTACTCTAGTTCATCTATCTGAACCTCGCAAAGTATTAAAGCTACCCCTCAGCTTACCCTTTGTTTTATGTTTTTAACCCTACAGGTACTATGAGACAGACGTTTATTCAACCCTTGATCCAATAACAATTAGGTTTGCTCGTACTAACTAACTCCTGATGAATGTTCTATACTTATTTTGAAAGAACAGAAACATGTCGAGACAGTTCTCTGGACTAAAAACAGAGACATACATTTATGATACACCAATCCTAATTGAATCTGGTACATCACTATTTGTTCTATATGTACCGAGTATATGTATATTTTTCTTGTGAATTTGTTTTAGCTTGCACTTGTAGCCTGTTACGTATTCCTTGTTTTATATTGGATGTGAAGTACTGTATTGTGGACCATTGAATTTAATTATATGTTTTAACTTTTTTGACTTATTATTAAAAATGATGTTGATCTTTTAATAGTGACTGGGCCCACCCTTCCTTAGTCTATGTTCTACTCTAGCACCCATACTAGCTTTGTCTTCCTTTTTACATTGACTCTCTGACTCAGCCACGCTTTGGAGGCGGGCCAGACTGAAAATGTGGATTTGAAATTGGACTAAATATATGTTTAAGGAAAAGACGTATAAAATATTGTACCGAACTGACAAAAATATGAAACTTAGAGATTATTAAAATGAAAAATGTGCTCACAGTTTATAACTAATCTGGAATCTGTGCGGCATTCAGAGACTGAACCACAAAATATTTAATATTGTGGCTATTGTGATTATGCTAGGAACATGAAAAATTACAGGACTATGGCCAGAGGGTATGTGCATGTATGTATAAAAAATTGTACAGATCCGAAAATGTGTAACCAACCAAAAGCACGAAAAATTGTCATTTATGAACCAAAACTCATAGGAACATGAGACTTTGACAAAAACGTACCTTAGACAATCTGTGATGTGTATATGTATTAAATAACAAGTTGTGCATATTGAAAATATGTTTTTTGGGAAAAATAGATTTTCTGGGTAAAAGCAAAGGGGAGGCTCTTCCCTAGATTGTAAATGGCAGCATCACTCTGGCACATGATGACACCTCATGACACACTGCTCCTTTCTCAAATCAGGGCACAGGGAAGTCTCTGACCTATCAGATCCTGAGAGGGTTGGGCATAGACAATCAGCCTCCCCACCCACTTTGGAAAATGGATAAATAAGGACTGTTGAGGACCCAGAGAGACTTTTCACTCATCAACTGATCCATTGGCGAAGCGCCCTGCAGGAAGAACCAGACTCCAGATCCAGACTCTAGAACCCCGAAGCAGAGGCCTAATCCAAAAAGCTGAACCCTTTTCAGCAGGCCTTTAAAATCTAGCAACCTGATTTAACCCCTAAACTTCCACGGGGCCTAACCCATTCAACAGCCTGGCTGAGCTGTTTGCTGCTTCTGGCCAACAGCCTTTGCTAGAACCCAAGATCCAGATCAGTCCAGCAGAGCTGTACCCAGAACCAACCTGTCAGATCCAGTCCAAGAGCCCGTGCAGACCAGAGTGCCTTGCTGAGAGCAGAGTCCCGGTGCCCTGATCCTGTCCAGTGGCGAGTGAAGTCCAAACCCTTGACCAGATCTTTGACAGGTCCATTTTAAACCAGAGTTGTGAGTATTTAGCGTAGAACTGTCCATAGTCATCTCTTAGTTTAAAGTAATCCATCCAACCCAATCCGACATATCCAGACTGCATTGTAGAATCTCTTTTGTCTATTCTGAATCCTTTTTCAACAATATAATCCTGTGAGAATTGTTAGTGTAAGCCAACCTGTTTGTAATTCAAAGCCCAATTTCATTTGAAATCTTGACTCCTTTTGAGAAAAATCGACCACTAAAACCTCTGTAACATTTGAACCGTATGTGCTAGGAACAGAATTTAAATGTCATTTTGAAGCTAACATCCTCAGCTTTCAAAGGAACCCATTCCGATTCCTTATAGTTTTTCCGTAGTCGCGTTTCCGGCACGCGGAGGAAAAATTGCTGTGATTTCGCATTTGGCTCAATTTCACTCCACGTAAAAAAACAGCTATTTCTTGTTTTCAACTTCTGAATTTCGTTTTCCATCTGCTAACCATTCAACAATCATTGCTAGTGTTTACCTGAACTTATCCAAAGCAACTCTCACTTGTTCTGAATTCAATTTAGCAAATTAAAATCATTTTTAGCATTTTTCCCATTCAATTCATATTACATTTAATGATAATGTTAATGATGTGTTATTTATATAGCGCTTTACTCCAAAACGCTTTACAGAGCACATATTTACATACAATATCACCCAACCGAAATTGATACTCATTTATCGATCTCTGAAGGATGAAAGGCTGAGTTGGCCTTGCCGGGATTCGAACCTGCGACCTGCAGATGGCGTTCAGATCGCAGCAGCGAGCGATAAACCCGCTGAGCTATCTTAAAAGCAATTGACCTGTTTTAAAATCATTACTGTTCTCTCTAAGCTTGCTGGGGGGGAATCGGGATTGATACTGCAATTGTTGATGGTTATTCCTGATACATGTGTGCCCTCATTCATCTCTTCATATTGCATATTGGGGGGAGTGAGTAACAACAGGGGGGAAGAGTGATTATATTGTCTTTGGTTGAATTCATATCAAGTTTCCTTCTGTATTGCATTCTTTCTTATCATTGCATTTCCTTGAACTACACAAAGTTATTCTCTGCTACATTATTCTTCCTATTCCTACTTGTAATTGATTAAAGAGATTGTTGATATTGTCATATTACCCATTGCCGATCATTGTTCATATTCATAAGTGTGATATTCAGATATTATCCATATTTATAAAAGTGTGATATATGTATTGTTCAATTCTTCAAATAAATCTTTTCATTTGCAAAACAAACCTATTTCTTGGTTCAGTGAGACTGGGGGAATTCAAAGAGAGGATCATTATATAAGGGTACATCATCCAGAATGAAAAGAATTTTTGACATAAAAATATAAAAATAAGGGTTTCCATTGGGCATCCCATACTAGGCATTGACTTAGTTGGAGTGCTGGATTGAAATCACTTACAGTGCTGTGTCAGGGACATGGCAGGGGACATGGCATGCTGCACACCTGCTTATGTCATGCGTACTGTGCGGGTGGATGTGTGATGTACATACATTGTAGGGTGGTGTGCCGGAGATACTGTTGTGGTGTGCTGACAATTACTGGCTAGGGTGTTACGGGTGTGGCCTACACACTATGTGATGTTGGGTTGGGGAGGGGTGTGCCATGGATGGGGTCGCCATGTGCCTGCTGCGCATAGCACTTACAGGGATAGGTGGCAATATCTGCTCATGGGTCGGGCTTGCTGGGACCAGGGAGTCCCATGTTTCCTTGGTGTATGACGCTGGTCATTTGTGGGTGGTGAAAGAAGTTAACACTGACGTGACTTAGTGCCAGGTGAAGCACGGCAGACACACGTACATTTTGCTGTTGCAGGTGGATGTGTGTCTGAGTGGCAGCAGAAGCATGTTCTGTTGCCAGTACAGTGTGACTGTGCTATGTTCTAGGTTTATTAGTGGTATGAGTGAGGTTTCGGGGGAGGGTGTATGTCTGTGTGTGCAGCCAAGTTGCTGGTCGCAGGTGGGGGAGTTGTGGGGGGTGACGGGGTACAGGGCTGTATTGGTGTTGTGCACTATGCACTTGACATATTTTGCTGGTGTAGTGGGTACAGGGGGGACAGGCAGGTTGATGTAACATTGGGGTTATGAGTACTCACCAGCCTCCAGATGTCCTGGCTCCAGCCTCTGTAGCACCGACCACTTCTATTGCCTTGAGGTCCAGTACATTGCTGCACATCCCCTTCCAGGGCAGCAGGTGGATTGGGGATGCGCTGCCGCCACCTGTGGCCATGCCCTGTCTGTGCTGGGCCGAGAGGAGGTTGTGCACCCTCAAGCACAGGTTGTCCCACCTCTTGTGGCAGTCTCGCACAGTGCAGGGGGTTATGCCAATTACTGTGACTTTCTAGGCAACCTCCTCCTAGATGTTCTTTTTCCGCAGCTGGGCCTGCCTGCACTCGTCATTTGAGAAAAGCTCATTAGCATGACAACATGTTCAGCTCCACCTCGCTGAAGCGTGGCTTGCGCCTCCGGGTCGCACAGACTCTTGATGCCATGTTATGGGTTGTTTCTGTGCTCAGGATTGTGGTATGTCGCCTGTGCTGTCAGGATTGCAATTGATTGTGTTTTAGTAATGGCTGCCGGATGATTTCCTGTTCCCCGAACAATTTCTGGTGACGGTAATTGTGGCACCGTTGTTACCGGTGCCGGTGGCTCCGGAACCGTGTTGCCAGAATGGAAGTCACTGGCACCGAAGACGCCGGTGTTGGCATTTTGGGTGTGTTTTGTTGGTATTTCCAGCATGCCGGTGCCGCCGTTTCCCACATGCCGGAATGCGCGTGCATGCCAACACGGAATCGACCAGAGTTTCCGGCATCACGGGTTGCCGGACACAGTGGCACCTGCATGCCAGAAAATCAGATTTCATACCTGCAATCTTGTAATGAGGCCCAATGTTCGATGCATTAGGGGCGTTGAAGATAACTACAACAAGCTTGCTAATGACTTGGACCTGGCAGTTAGAGATGCACTGCCTGTCTATCAAGCTGGACGACCAGGAAAACAGATTGAGAAGAAACAATATACCTATCTCCTGTGTGCTAGCGGACGAAAGCAAAGACACCAACTTGTTTGTCCTCAAGCTACAAGAAAATGATCTGCAGATGGTCAGTGCTAGGGTGCTCACTACCAAGTGTGCCTAACAAGGCCCTATAGCCAAGCCAAGTAAGGGTGATCGCCCTAGAACTATCACTGTGCCAATCTTACATTTTCGGCACAAAATGAAGGTAATGTTAGGCAACCCGCGCCATGAGAGATTGAGAAAAGGGGCGATAATGTATCTGTTCAATGACTTCTCCACTGACTTTTTTAGCAGACATAACACCTTTAACCTGATATTTGAGGCACTGAAAGCCTCGGCCCTCTGGCATGTCATCAAATACCTGTCTATATTCTGCCTGCAGCATAAGAACAAATGACACCTGCTTCACTCCCCAGGGAAACCCTAACCTACCTTCAGTAGCATAAACTTCTCAGGCAGGAGATCTCACTGGACCAAACCCTACTGCCTGAGACTCACACAGCAAATCCCACGCCAGGAAGGAACGGATGGAAACGGGCAGAAGGAAAAGCAAGGCTTTGGCCATGGGTTCTGCAAAAGTGAAAAGCTGCTTCATGATCCTACAGCAACCCCTAATAGAGGTATTTGGCCTGGGCAAACAATGATGCAGCTGGAGACAGCACACTGTCCTCATATGCTCAAAATCTATTCCAAATGGAGAGAATATCCTGCATGTGCCCTTGTTGCCCCATGTCAGACAGAGAATGAATATATTGCCATGGTTGCTACCGTCAAAATCTAAACTTCCACATTTCCTTCTATACCATCCATGACTGAACTATGTGGCCAACTCATAAATACTACAGCAGAGGCCTAAGTCTAGGTATCTCATTTTCTGTATTCTGCAGAGTGTCTAAAGAAGCAGCTCTTCAATCACCTCCTTAGTCCATAACTTCTGTCAGATCCCCATGTCTAGCAGAAGGGAGGTGAGGCTACATTTCTGAAGCCTCACTGAAGGTGGCGTTCAAGCCCTCACTGCAGCATTCCTGGAGGGAGATTTGGCCCAAAATGGGTCTCACCTCTCTAGGTGTAATGTAACTTTTCTTATTGCACCTCATCTGTTTAGGTGTAATGTTTACTACCTTTCACAATCCTTGTTACAGTTGTTGCACTGTTTTTTTATATGCAGCTAGGTCAGCAGGAAGCTTTGTTACCATATTTTGGGATCTTTACTGTTACAAATGCTGGGTTGGGGTTCAATCCTTGTCTGGGGCTGGAGCGCATTTCCTCTCATTGCAGGGCAGAAATGGTGGCTGAGGACGCACACCATAAATCTAAGAATGTCTAAACTGGTACTAATCTTGGTCACTGTGTGGTCCTTAACAACCCAATTAAAAAGGCACATGGTCCTTAACTACCCGAGGGATCAAGGCATGGACATAGCTTACTTTCAAGAGACCCACTTGGGTGAGGATGAGTCACTTAAATGCTGCAGGATTTCGTTTGTTTGGGCCTTGCACGCCCCATATAACAAACAGGGAGGTTTTCTTTCTGGATCACAAGCAGGTTCCATTGGTAGTGCGGGGCACCTATTCAGATCCTGACGGGCACTTCATCGTAGTTGGAGTTACTGTATCCGAACAGCCTATTACTTTTACTCTGATGAATGTGAATGTCCCCTTGACCTGAAACCCCACCTTCTTTGCACGCCTCTTTTCAACAATAGCCCTGCAGCTCTGTGTATGTACTCTAATGAGAGAGGACTTTAACCTAGTGATGTCCTTCACATTAGATAGATGCTGAAGCTCCGCTGCTCCACATGGCTCTCCTAATGCTACAATAGCTCTGCTGGAGCTAATGTAAGTTATGAAATATGTAGACGTCAGGATGGTGAGAAATCCGCAGCGATGCGATTACACTTATTTCTCCACCCCTTAACCACTATTCACTTCTCGACGTGTGACTTTTCCCCTCACCATCAACTGCATCACATAACTGCATGTGACTCCTTCCTGCCACAAGTGCTGATCATGCACCAATTACCCTCCAAATCATTCTAGCCCAGGGCTGAGAACCCTCAGACCCTGGCGTTTAATCATGGGTTTTCTTGAACATGCCAGTAATATTGCCCAACTGGTTGAGGGAACAATTGAGTTTTGGGATCACAATATACCAGAGAGCTTTACTACCATTAAGTGCTGGGGCCTGTTTAAGGACAAACTACGCAGTATCTGCATGTGGTGTGGTTGCATGCACTTCAGGCTTGGAGACGAGAAGAGGAGAGGGTCACAAACTTGATTAGGAATAAAGACCCAGCTCACAAAGTCTTGCCAGGCCCTGAAACTATGCGCGCATCAGTCAAACTTCAGAGAGACTTAGACAATATTACTGCTCCCTGAGCGAAGAAATATTTCCCACGAAAAACCCAACTCTTATACTAAGAGGGGGACGAATCCTCCAGCTCAATGGCTTGTGTGATAAGAAGCCAGCAACAGAGCATGATTATCAAACAACTTTGCACCGAGACAGACAGCCTAGTCTATATAGATGAGGTTATTCATTTGCTCTTTCTCACTTTTTATAAAAACCTATACAAAGACTTGACAAACAGTGACACTACAAACATAGATGCATTTCTAGCAGACATAAACCTTCACAGGTTAGAGGTGGCAGATGTGAGCACCCTTAATAGGCCATCATGCTAGCAAAGATCACTAATGCTATCCACGCTCTCTTAAAGGGAAAGACGGCCAGCCTCAACGGGTTCCCTATAGATCTCCTCATAGCTATGGTAGAACAGATGGCTCCACGCTTGCTCTGTGTTTGATGAAGCAACGGAAGCAGCATCCTCAATGTACGCCAGTAACATTGTCTTCATTAACAATCCAGGGAAAGACCCCTGTGTTAGCCAAATGCCTGGCAAAATGGTTGGAGCTTTAAATAGCAGTGCTTGTGCATCCGGACCAAACTAGTTTTATTCCAGGGAGGCACTCGGTCGAAAATGCATGATGGTTATTGAACTTTCATGTCCTTTGGAGCCAGACCTCATAATCATCTTCCTCGATGCCGAAAAAGCATTTGCCCGAGTTTGTTGGAAATGTATGTTTAGAGTCTTTGTAAAATTTGTCATCAAAGTCTACTTCCTAAGTAATAGGAAACTGTTGCATAAGGCCCCTGCAGTAGGAGCAATGACATTGCCCCCTTTTCGTTGCTCATGGGCAAAAGACAAGCATTTTGCCTGACTCCCTGCTGTATCCTGCTCAAAAGAGCCCCTGACAGCCAAGCTCAGAGCCAGTGATTGCCATAAAGGCATGCTAGCAGAGGGAGCACAAAATATCCTTATACACAGATGACATCCTCCTGTACGGAAGGCAGTGCGCAGTAACAATCCAGAGAATCCTGGAGGTTGCCACTGTATATTGCTATGTAACAACAAACCTGGATAAGACTGGGGTGTTAATGGTCCAGGCGGACATACCAAGGAGGAGCCTTGTCAAACAAGCTACAACAGGACAATATTAGCTATCTGGGAATGGAACATCTCTGCCCAAATACATAACATTTCTTCCAAAAACTACAATCACGTGATATGCAAAATCATTGCAGATTTTACCCATTGGAATACACTACCCCTGTCTTTAGCAGGATGAATCAACACAATTAAGATGAACTCCCTTCCCAAATGTTCATATCTGGCCCAGATGGTCCCGTTCACCCAAATTCAGAGCTATTGTGTATACTCGAAAAGAATACCAGAAGATGCATATGAAAGAACAGAAAAGCACACCTCATGAACAGAATATTGCAAACGGATAGACTAAACGGGGGCTGGTGCTGCAAGTGTGTTCGGGCTACCACCTAGGGGCCCAACTAGTGTGGGCCAAAAGATTGAAGGCTGCAGTTGATGAAGCAAACTTGCTGCCCACAGAGTTAGATGAACTTCAGCTATTCACCTCTAAGGAAGCATGAGCAATCTCCCTATCTAAAATCCCTGCAAGATCACCAGATGTTTTATGAAGTTTTAATGAAGTAATATGCTTTCTTCTCCAAATGCTCATATAATACAGTCTCTCTTCTGCTTTTCAATTTTGGTCCATTTCCTCCTCTTTTCTCTCTTTGACGCACCGCTCCTTATTTATCTGTAAATGCTCACATGGTAAAATATGTTCCTAAATAAAAAAAAAACAGACTTTGGAATAATTCGCAAAGTGACAATATTTAGGCCTGTAGACTGTAATTGGTCTTGGCCTAGTCATTGCATGTTATGCTTGTTGTTTTACCTAGGTCAGTCTTGTGTAATGAGCTGTTGTCCTCCAAGTTCTGCTCCTTCAGATTCTGTAGTTATGTAGCCTCTAGTAGTGTCTTCTGGGGAGTGGATCCCTTCTGTGTGAAACAGCTGGTTTTAAAGGATATAGGCTTAATCTTGCCCATGCCACTTTTCCTGTTAGTCAATCCCTTACTAACAGATGAGTGCCACCTCATTTGTGCTGAACATCCTGTTCATTTACATTGAAACAAATTCAACGTCACCCCTTCACATATGTGGCATTCATCTGGGAAAGACATGCCTGTTTGCCTTTGACCAAGAAATTGCAAGACAGATGTTTCCCATGTTACCATTTTAATGACTTACCTTGCCAAAGAGAACAGAACAGCAGTGTTGCGCAGAACAAAAATAAATTCTGTTTGCATTAGCTTGTTTCATTAACTGTCATTTGTTTGCAGAAACAAGTTCATGTGCAACCCCTTATTATAACGGCATCCTGTCAGCACCTGCTTTGTATAGCTGACAGTGTATGATTTTTCTATATTCATGACGCTACATATTAATATGATGCATTTGTTTTATTTTTGTTTCATGGATTTTTTAAAAAAAATAGTTTAAAACTGAATTTTACAATTTACAAAGCTGTAATGTGTGAGAATATAAAGGTGTTTCTATTACACACATTACATTATATTCCAAATATACTTCCAAAATTACTCTGTGACAATTCTCCAGTTGTCGGCACTTCTCCCCAAGGGGGATCCCTTTCCCATGAGGCTAGATAAGTGATGCTGCTACCCAATAGTCCTCCTAGGGGTGTTAAAAGGCAGGAGGACCTCACAGGGAAGGAATCCCCTCCTGGGGATAAGGACATCCAGCTGGGGAAAGCCTCCATAAAACACTGTCACATAGCCCCCTCCCTTTTCCCCCACCATTGATATTGTAACCATGTGTTATTGTAAATCCATGACTGTGATACATGTAAAACATACTGGGACAAAGAAGATCATGAGAAGCATATGGAGTAACCATATGCAAAGCCAGCCAAGTACTGTAACGAGGTGGCTCAATGGAGGCATGCAGAGTGCCAAAGGTATGTTCCAAGATGGTGTTGACGTTAGTCCAGGATGGAGTTAACAATATGAAATAGAAAGCAACAATGGACTAAGGAGCTCTCACCGCGGAAGCCAGGAGTACATGAACGAAGCCCGGGAAGTACAAACTTGGAACGCTGTAGCTGAAGCAGTTGCGTCTCTCCAGGAGGGAGACAAGAAGAGCAGGGCACTGCTGGAGCGTACTGGAAGCCAGCAGGGAGCAGACTCGCTTGGTGTTGGCATTACAGCTGAAAGGTGGACCATCGGGTCCAAAAACTATGCCAAGACCACCAGCCTTCCACTGAGCCAATCAGGAAGCATGGTGGAAGAGGAGAGGTCCCTGTGAAGAACTGGAGCATTTCCCCTTAGGTATCATAGGTAACGGGAATGGCGGGCAGACCGGCTGGGGTCAGATAAGAGGCCCAAATCAAGCAAACTGTTTCAATAGTAGTCTGCCTCGTCACAGTGGCCAATCCAATTCCACTGCTCAAGCAGAGTGCATTAGGAGTCAGTGGCCAAGCCAATAGCACTGCTCAAGTAAAAGGCAGAGAGGTCATCTGCCTTGTCGCAGTGGTCAGTCCAATACCACTACTCAAGCAGAGCATCAGGGGTCATCTCCCTCATCGCAGTGGCCAAGCCAATACCACTGCTCAAGCAGAGTGCATCAGGAGTCATCTCCCTCATTAGTGGTTCATCCATTTCCCTCGTTGCAGAGGTCCACCTAATAGCACTGCTCAAGCAGACTTTAAAAAGACATACAAGAAAGGTACAGAGAATCCTGGAAAAGATATGCATCATCAGAATGTTAAATGGAAGCCTAATAAGGTTGAGTGTTTCTACTTCCTGGAACGAATTGGACTCATCCAAGTTTTCTGCAAGAGTGCTTAAAGCCCACTGTGGAGAACTTTTATAGAAGGACCAGGAGAAGGGAGCCATTCCTCTGGCCCTTTTTGATGGGACATTGAAGGAGTCACCTCTACTATAAGACTGGAACAAGACACCAGAAGAAGGGAGTCATTCTCCTGGTGAGAGAAACACAAACTTCACTTTAATTAAAGACTAGTTAGATTAGTTGGTTTCTGATGGAGGGCAGAGAACATTTAATTTTGAGGGACAATCTGACGGTTCATTAAGGTTTTCCTAGGTTGAGGCAGGGCACGCCCCATAGAAATATGGAGAGGTGTAGGTTGAGTTACACAATAAATGTCTATAGCCCACAAAATGACCCCTCGTACCCAGTCTCCTCCTTCTACACCCTCACAACTCCTAGTGTTAAAAGAATAGCTATATGTTTTTAAACACTGTGCTGTTCATGCTGTATTTACATAATTATCAACATAGAGCATATCAGATTATTTGCTATGCACATTTGGGAAGAGCACAAAACATTGCTTGACCAAATGATTTTTAAACACATTTGAAATAAACCCACTGCATAGTTTTTCTAGATCTCTGTGCTTTCTGAATGCACATTATTCTTGTGACTTTGTTAGCTCCCTCTCATATCAGTTGTAGTTCATACAACTGAACCCTGTCATCATGCTATTTTAAATGGTTTAATAATGGTTTGTATATTATTATTTTTTTTTTATTATTTGTGTTTTAATCTGTTAAGATTTTTGCAAAAAGAAAAAGAAGTGATTTTCTATTTATCTCTGTTTGTCTAATCTCCTTTCTTAAGTCTCTGTGGAGCTGTCCGCGGAACAACGTATTTATTGTGATAAGGAAAGTGGAGAGATGCAAGGCGCCACTAGGTCTGTTAAGTCTTGGAAGCTTTCTTGTAAGCTGCGTAGGATGTTATAAGATGCCAACAGCCAAGGGGTCTTGTCCCCCGCTATTAACCTTGCCCAGCAAAGTGCTTCGTCCTGCATCACAAAGTCCGAGAAGATATAACTCAGGTATGGTGATCTTAACTTCAAGGTTCCTGGACAAGAGAGCATTAAGTGGCGGATGGTCTCCACTGTTTCCGTTTGTCTACAGAATCTACAGGCGTTTGTTGTCGCCTGTCCCCGTATGAGCAAAATCTTGTTTGTGCGTAACAAGTTCAATCTTGCTCTTAGTATTAAGGACCTTGCTTGCTTGGAAGCAAACTGTTTAATAAACGGTTGAAGTTTGTTCAGTTTGCGAATGTTCACCGGCAGATGTCTCGTTAGCTTGTTTGAGGCTGCTTTCTCAACTGTTTTAATCCAGTCGAGTTCCTTCACTCTGTTCAGTACTTTTACTGGGTTGTTGCTGAGAGTTTCGTCATCCGCTGAAACGTCTCAGAGAATTTCTTTGATTCGATTTGACCAGCTGTTTAACATCAGACAGTTTTGGGCATTTGTTTCTTGTAGTATCAGATGGTATACTGAGTGATTGTCCGCAAGTTGGCATTTGCGGTAGAGCATTATGGGGTTGCATCTAATCGATCCCTCGAGGGAAAGTAGACTGAGTTCTTGTCTTATACAGGCTATAGGTACACATTTTGGGAGCCCCAGGATAGCTCGCCAAAATGTTGCCTCTAGAGTAGGCCAAAGAGACGAAGGAATGCTGGGCATGGCGTCAGCTCCATAAACTAGGGTTGGGACCACCTTCATTTTATAAAAGTTGATAACTGGGATTAAAGAAAATCGACCAAATTTTCTATCAATGGCTTTGCCTTGTGCCGTAAGTTTTCTTGTTTTTTCTTTTAGGAGATTTTGCATTCCTATCTCAGTTTTGGAGTTATCCAGAATGACACCCAGGTATTTAAATTCTGCCACGCTTTCAATCTGGTTTTTGTTTAGCACTAGTTTCATCTTAGCGTTGGTTTTGGCGGTTTTGGAGAGAGACATGAATTTGGTCTTATTTTCATTTATCTCCAGATTGTTTCTTTCCATGTATAACTGCAGGTTGCTCAGCTGACGTTGTAGTCCTATTGGTGTATAATCTAGGAGTATCACGTCGTCCGCGTACAAGAGTCTTCCCACGTCTGATTTCCTGATTTTTGGAGCAAAGCTTCGGACAGTTTTTTCAGATGTTTTGATATCACCAAGGAATGCCAAAAACAGCGCCGGAGCCAGAGGGCATCCTTGTTTGACCCCCCCTTTGCGTGGGGATCGGAGTGGATAAGAGTCCTTGCTGGTCCAAGAGCACCCTCATGCTGGTTTCTGAGTACAGCGCTTTGATAGGTTCAAGGATAGAGGAGGACAATTCCATGCCTCTAACTTCTTCCATAAAAGTGACCTATCTATGCGGTCAAAGGCCTGTGTAAGGTCCACAAAGACGGCAAAGATCTTGGGGCCTCCCTCTAGCACTTTGTGTTTCATGATGTTCATTATCAAGATGTTTGCGGAAGTGCCGAGGTTTTTCTTAAACCCTGATTGTAGGTGGTCCACGCAAGGTGACGTTTTTTCCCATGCTTTAAATTCATTAAGAAGGAGGAACCCAAACACTTTGCCTATACAGTCTAACAAGGCAATTGGGCGGTAGTTTGCCGGGTCGCTCTTGTTCCCTTTTTTAAAAATGGGCACAACCGTTGCTGACTTCCATGATGACGGGATTGATTTTGATTTGGCACATCTATGAAAGATTTCAGACAGGAGCGCTGACCATTCTTCGGGGTGTGCCTTTAGGTCCACATTTGTAATCCCGTCAGGACCGGGAGCTCTGGAATTCTTGAGTGACCTGATCTATTGGCTTATGTCTTCACGGTCATCCAGAATGATCCATTGAGTTGATTCAGAAGTCTACTTGACTTCCCTGGTTGTTTCCGCTGGTGCAAAAAGATTATAGTTGATTTCTCTTGCGGTATAGTAGAATTTAAGAGTGACCAGAATTCACGGCTTTTGTTCCCTTGTATTGCGGTTTGGATTTCCTCGGCGTCTTGCTGGTCTAGTGTCGCCCGGTGGTGCTTTAGCCATGATTTATATACCCTTGTGGCCTCTATAACTGTGTTGTTTGTTTTTATAGATCCACTGGCTAGTGCAGTCCTTTTTACTTTCCTTAGGGATTTCCTTTTTTCGACCAAAAGTTTGTCGTATACGTGCTTCCTGGATTCTACGTTGTTTTTGGGCCCCCTCTTCTTTTTGTAGATCTCTAATAATGGCAAATAGTCAGGCTCGTTTGCTTGGGTGCCGTCGTTTTTTCTGCGCAGTACTTTTGTTTGAGATCAATTATTGCTTTAACTGACAATTTTATTTTTGTTCCTCTGGTGTTTGTTTCCAATAGCATGGTTGACTTTAAAATTGGACTCTGGTTTGTGGGCCATGAAACTTACAGCAAATTATGGTCACTTTTACTGGTCCTTCTCACCCCGAATTCTGTGGTTAATCTGGCCAGACTGTCAGAGACATAGATGTAGTCAATCGTAACGCTGGATACACCATTTTCCCATGTAGGGATGGAAGGTTCTTTAGGTAGGACCTCACTCATGTTTAATAGTCCTCTAGAAGACATCAATTTTGACCATGCCATCCCTCTTGAGACCGTAGCTGAGGCTTTTTGGGCTGAGTGGTCTTCAGATGTTTCCTGACAGCAAGAAGCATTAATATCACCACACAGCAATAGGTGTAAAGCTGCCTGCATGGCGGTGGCCATGTCAATGGCTTGTTCGATCGATCTTAGAAAGTTGCTGATTTCTATGGCAGATGGATTCCAGTAAATGTTCATTATGACTATGGTCGGTTTTACATTTTTGTTTTATTTATTGTTGACTCGGTCAGGTTTGCACTGATCATAAGTAAGAATTGGTTGCTTCTTAACACTTTGGCGTGTGACAGGCCACAGTTATGTCGAATCGCTGTCAAGATTCCTGAGGAGGGCCGTCCCAACGGGCCCTTTTTGGCGGGAGACAGAAAAATGTCATATCCGTCGAGGGAGGGGGGCTCTGTTAACCAAGTCTCCAGGAAACAGAGGACATCAAATTCAGTTAGTTTTACGTCACTGGGAGCCGTGAGGTGACCGTGACCTCTTGTGTTCCAAGAGCAAAGCTTCAGTCCGCTTGTTGTTGGCTTTGTATGGCGTTGCAGTTGGTCGGCGTGCTCCGGAATCGAGGGTTGCTAGCTTTTGTGTTGTTTTTGTTGCATTTTAGGCAGCCAAGCCCACAAGTTTCTTGTCGGTGTTTGACCTTGATAAGTCGTGTTGAGGCTTAACAGAAGATCTCTATAAGGCTGTGTACTCTCTTTCACTGCACTTTCGGGTCCTCGTCGGTGTCCTGAAGTCACACCTTTCCAACGCTTGCTCTGTCGATTTTCCCGATCGGCTGCTTTCAACTAGACTGTAATTTTTGACTTCCTTGAAGTGGTCTTTGGGTTTTCCCCATTGGTCTTGAAAATGATTTGTGACCTCTGAGTCACGGTTCTGGCTCAGAGCATGCTTTCGTGAGGGCAGAGCAACTCCTAATCTTGAAGTGATCCCTCTCGTTGACTCTGTTAAGTCGTACCCCATTTTAAGGAGTTTGTTTGAGTCTTTTTCCAGTTGGCTTTTAATTTTCTTAGAGGCAATGTACAGGTGAGCCACAGCTTTTCCACGTTTATGACTCGGATTGACGATTATTAAGTCTTCAGACCCTATTTGGTGTAGTGATGGAATATAACTGAGCAAGGCGAGTACTGACCCACGATTTAATATTATTTCATCGTCGTTACCCTCGATCTGTTCTAATTTCATAATCCATCTTGTGGCCTCTTTTTTAATGTGTACTTTGTTGTATTTTTCCGTTTTTGAAATGTAGTGGAGGTTAAAAGGCCTGTCCGATGTTTCTCTTTGTTCTGGCGTTGTTTTGTACCTTTTAGTTGCTCTCTGAGGAGAAGACGATCTATCGTGTCTTTTATTTTGCTTTCGCAAAGGGCTCGTATCATTTCTTAGTTTTTCAGAATTAGTAGGCCCTTTTTGCTTTCCGTGTCTACTACTTTCATGCCCCGTCCCCGCTCTATGAGCTTTTTCGTTTTTTTTGTTTGGTTTGCTTATATTTTCTTGCTGTCCAGGAGTTGTGATTTTTGACTCCTTTTTTGATTTTTCAGTTTTTCTATTTTCCGGCACTTCCTGTGTTTTTTCTACTTTTTTGTTGAGTTTGCTTTGTTTTTCTTGGTGTCGAGGAGTTTTAGTCACTAGCTCCTTTCTTGTTTTTTCAGTTCCAGTTTTCAGCAGAATTTCGTCATCGGAGTAAGTACTCAAGTTTATCAAGTCGTCGTGCTGCAAAAATTTTCCAGTGTTTTTGGAGACTTATTTATACTCAAGACTTCAATTGTCGTTGCTATTTCCGCTGGAGCCACTGAGGGAGTTTTTTTCCCTAACTTAAGCCTCGGCTTTACGTTTTCTTTAAGCGTCCCTTTTTTCGTTTTGTTTAGCATAAATACTGGCTCTAGCGTTGGTGAAGTTTTATTCCTCTCAGACTTTGTCACCCCTTTGGGGTTGGTCTTTACTGCAGTCAGCAGCGCGTTTGAGCTCTCAGTTAAATCGATCGTAGGGGCTGATTGGGAGCCTGATTCTTTAGTAGTTGGTCCTTTAGAACACTGGTCTAACCTGGACCCGCTGACTGCCCAGCCCTCGTTTGGGCTTCGCTTACTTTGGCGTTTTCTTGTAATATGATGTAGGCTTCCAAAAAAGGCAATTTAGTCAATTACGATGCTTGAATTGACGTGTGGTCTTTCAATGTATCACTTATCCCTTCGTACAACTTCATAAATGGGCAGAGAGCGGTTGTCACTGTTGACATTATTGCCGACATATCCAAGTTGTTTGTCATAGAAGTTATCAGGTTCTGCTCTGAGGTTACAGGCGTTCTCCCTTTCACGAAGGCATTTAGCCGGTCCGGCGGTGAACCTGTTTGGAGGGGGGATCGTGGTTTAGTTGCAGCTGTTTGTGTACTGCATGATTTGGGTACATTCGGGTGGTCAGAATACTCTAGATCGAGCCCACATGTTTGGGAATTTTTTTTTTAATGTGATGGTGTCCCTGTTGTCTGTAGGCTAAAGATTGGCCCCAACTTATTTTGGGTGTTTTCCCGGGGATCTTTGGCACTCGCTGAGGTTGTGTTTTTGTTGTTGTCATCTTGCGCCAGCGTTGGCTCTGGCCCCTCCACTTGCCAACCACACTTTTCTTGGTCCAGGCACGTCCTTTGCGTGTTATTAGCAAGTATAGGTGTTAGTGAACAAGTTTCGTCAAGGTCTATATTGGTGGTTTGATCGTCACTGATTGATTTTGGGTTTGTCGCCTGTTTTGAGGTAATAAGTTCAGGATGTAAAATGGTGGAGGCAGATGTCATTGCTGTTTCTGTTATTTTTTGAGTTTTTGACTCTGATAGTAAGGAGAGAGGCTGGTCGTTTTCCTTCAGGATATGAAGGTTGGGCACCTTCCTTAGTGCTTTGGGGGGGCTCTCTATCCCCTCGACCAGCTCTAGAATCAAAGGTTTCCCAATGGGCGGCTATTTGATGAGCCAGCAATTTTTGGGAATTTATGGCTCCGTTGTTTGAGGACAACTGCTCTTTAGTCAGTTCAGCTGGGTCCAAGACCTCCTTTGCTGTATTCGGAGGAGCCTGGGGTGTATGGTGTTCAATCCGTCTCTGTTTAGAGACCGGCATGCAGTCGTTCAGGGCCTCTAAGATCTCAAGGTCAGTTAGTTCAACCCTTCTAGTATTGGACGTTATTAGCTTGGGGTTAAAGAAGTCTCTCAAGTTTGTGGTCTTACCATCAATGTTTGTAATGTTTTTCCGGGCTAGACCTTTTCCTTTGGTCAGCAGCCCCTTTATTACGTTTTTTGCATTTTTCTTGTTGTAAGTACTGCCCGCTTTTTGGAGCTGTGCGGGTCTTTGTCGTTTTCTGTCGTTTACCATCGGGGTCTCGTTTGTTTCTTGGCTCACCTCTCCCAGAGGTAGCAGAATTCCAGTGTTCATCCCCACGTGAATCTGAGCCTGCACGTTCTGTGATGTTTCCAGGGGGGGGGCCTCAGCGACCTCAGGATTTCGACCAGCGTTGGAGCTAATGGCAGGGCAGGCGTTCTTTCCTTCGTGGTCACCCCGCATAGCTCGTCAACGCCCCCTCTTTCTCGGGGCTCAAGGTCCAGATTTGTCACAGTCAGGGGAGACCGGGCCCTTACGCCCACCCCCTCCGCAAATCCCAGCTCCCCATCTCCAGTTGCAGACTTAGGCGAAGCCGAGGGCAGGAGGCCGGGATCCAGAGCGTTGGACGGTACCGAGGCTCTGCCTACAGCGGATGCCTCTCCCAGGTCGTTCTCACCACTTCTAGCCGGCGAGTGCGACTGAGCCCACGCCGCCTCCCCCGCCTTTGCCAGCGGCCCCCCCCTCCGGGAGGCGATGCAGGCATGCGATGGTGCGGCGAACCAGGGGTAGTTACGGAGGCGTCGGGAACCAACGCCTGGTTTTCAGGCACTGGCACCACAGATGCCGCGTCAGCGTGCTCTTCACTGGCCCGCCCCGGCACCGCGGTCGATGACTCCCGGTTTGCCAATTCAATTAAGGTGTTGTTTGGCTGAAGTAAGTTGAGCGGTTTAGTGGTCTTGAGCTTCCCTTTTGCTTTTGGACGTGATGGCGGGTCCGACTTGATGTTAGTTATGTCTTGCAAAGTTATAGTTTTTTTTGTTGGTGTTGAAGCTGCAATGTGCGCTCTGAGACAGGCGCTACAGAGACATCGTCCCTCATCTTCTTCGAGGAGTGAAGGGGAGTCCAAGGCGGCGCCGGTTCCGGCAGCCCGGCCTGCCAGGACTGCAGGACTGTCACTCTACGTCCACTCCGCGGCCGCTCCGCGGCGCAAATGTTCTTTTGTGCTGTGGCTCCACCCACCAGCGCAGCAATGGAAAAGAGACTCAGGAAAACAGGTAGAAGGTAGAGCAGTCCTCTCTGGCACTGCAGGACTGTCACTCTATGTCCACTCCGCGTATATTATTATTATATTATTCACTTGTGCTTGAAATGGGAAAGGTCAAAGCCTACGGTTGTGATTGCACCTCTTGTGTAATAGTGAATCAATAATTTTCCAAATCAATAGGAATGTTCCAAGCATATGTGACTGACTTGGATTGAGGGTTGCTCAAATCACAGGTAATATTATGCAGTTTATAACCTCCCCTCCACACATGAACAGTGAAAAGATCTAAGGAATGAGTGACACATCCAGGGAATTCATCCCCTCTCCCCAAGGGAGAGCCATCCCCTTTGGGACTAGTGAGGTCAGCTCGTTAAGCCTATCACCCCCTAGGGGACAGGGCTTGCAGGACCCCACTGGTGGTGACCCCCTACCCCCTCCTTGGAGGACAAGCCATCCCTTAACAGGGATATGTGTTATCCTCTCGTGTTCTAGGCAGCTAATATTTTTATTGGCTATATGGTAGCTGCTATTGTTTCTGACCCTTTAATGTTGCCTACATTGTATGAAATGCAGGACCAATGAACTGTTCTGTCTCTCCCCATTGAGGATTAAAAAGGGCCCTGAGACCGACTAGGAGAGGGAGAGCTGGAGAGAGGCCCATCCCCTTTGCAAATGGAATCATGAAGCAGTCCCATTCAGATGGCATGGATGAGCTAGGAAGCCAGCGGAATGCTGCTATGTGGATCCAGACCCGGGGCAGGAATAGCTTGGCCCGCAGATAAGAGTAGAGACATGACTGCTCGAAATGTGGTTGACCGGCACCAGCTGGAGCAGATGCCGAAGTCCCATCACAAACCGATGTAAATACCAAAGCCCACATAGTGACGCAAAAGACAGAAGAGTAACTAGAATCACACTGCCACTTCTCCCAAGGAATGCCACCTTAACAATTCAAGGACGCAGTGTGTTCAGGGAACCGGGAGGAGGGTGGACAGGCCTGCACATACTAGTAGCCTTGGTGAAAATCTAAAGAGTCCAAGAGAGACTGAGGCAACAGACAGCTGCCGCCCAAGCTAGGGTGAGTAGCTAAACAGCCCACAGAAGGCTGAGGTACCAGACAGCCTGGAAAGGTACTCAAACCCATATACCCAGAGCTGGAGTGAGAAGCAAAAGAGCCCAGAAATCTGAGGCACCAGACAGCCTGAAACAGGGCGAGAATCTATATGCCCTAAGTTGGGGTGAAAAGCTAAAGAGTCCATGAGGAGCTGAGGCTCCAAACAGCCCAAAGCAGGGAGAAAACACATATACCCCAAGCCGGGGTGAGAAGCCCAAGCAGAGCCGAGGCATCAGATAGCCCAGAATGGGGCAAGACACACATACCTGTAGGATGAATGACCCATACACCTGAATGATAAAAACAACTCCAAGTAGGCCAAATAATCAAGCCACCATTTGCAAGGAAAACAAAGGTTTATTACATGCACAAACTATCAGGTAATCCCGTAGAACCTAACTAATACGAATCTCGCTCCACCCAAAGTAGTTGCATCTTTTTATAGCTCAAAACCACAAATTAGCAAAACTCTGCATAATAATGAGTACAACATAATCCCACACTCCCCATTGGCTATCACCTATACACAACTCCAATTCTTTCCTATAGTCCATTATCCTATTTGTCACACATTATCTACAACACATTCCTCTAAGTAAGAGCCTAGTCTCTAAGCACGGAAGTAGGATTCAAACCTGTGTTCCGAGACAAATCAACCTGGACAAGACGGAAATTATAATCACATCCAACATTAAGGAAGCAATCCCTACATCCCATGGCCCACAGAACTGGGAACAGAACCCACACCAGTCAAAGTTGTCAAAAACCTTGGAATCCTAATGGACAACGAACTAACACTAGAACCGCAAGTAAACACGGAAATGCATCTTCCATCTACACACAATCAAAAAGATTCTACCATTCCTCTCCTTCACGCACAAAACACTGGCTATCATCTCCCTTATGTCCCGGATAGACTACACCAACAGCGTGTTCCTCGAAGTGCTGGACTATTTACTGAAGACACTGCAGCGCATACAGAACGCAGCTGCTAGACTTCTTAAACTCTCACAAAGGGACCACATGACTCGAGCACTAAGGATGCTACATTGGCTCCCAGTCAAAAAACGAATCGCTTCAAAAAAATGCACATAACACACAGAGAAATCCATGGCCTAGGAGCGGAATTCATACAAAAGAAAATCACCATCTGCCAGCTGACTAGAACACTCGGCTCCAGCGATGACCTCCTCCTACAACCTAAATCGTACACAAGGAAAAAACTTGAATCAGCTTTCTCTTGCTTAGCTGTAAAACTTTGGAACTTCCTCCCCAGAGAAATACGAACTGTGAGGGCCATCTAGAATTCAGAAAACTTATAAAAACCTGGCTCTTCAACTCTGAACGGGACAAAAACGAACAAACAACACCCATGCACCATGAAATGGACACACAACTTTGTAGAGTTTTACTTTTTTATTTTTTATTGTTTACTTTAGCCATTTTATTAAATAAAAAGGTTGGATAAATGCCTCACTAGCCCTACTCCGAGGATTTCCTCGCCTTATATAAACTAAAGGAAACACTCTAAGAAAAGGATATCCGCCTCTCACACTTGCACAACCCATAAAGCAATATGGAACTATATGGCAATTCAATTAAACATTAATTGAACAGATGATTAGATTCACAATATGATCAGTGGATCTTCTCATGACATGGGTGAGTTTCCTTTCCCCAGATCTGAACAATTGGTTTTCTCCACAGTTCAAGAGAAACAAGGAAATCCAGTTTGACACAACGTTCCAATACAGTTCTTAAGGATTTGTACTTTATCACATAAAGTTCTGCTGTTTCAGTAAAGTATTGAAAGTAACAAAGTTCCAACTCCTCCTGGAGTCAGACCTATATCATATGTGTCTTCTCCAAGTGAACAACAGCAATAGTCTTGGCCAGGATAATTTGTCACAGCTTTTGGTCTCAGAAAGAAATAGTATATTGCAACTCCTCCTGGAGCAACAATAGGTTTCACCTTCACAACGTTTGTCTCAGAAGGGAATGGTAAATTCCAACTTCTCCTGGAGAAAGAACAGGTTTCACCTTTATATTAGTATGGATTAACAAAAACATATGTCTTTGTCAGGGTGGCTTACCACAACTTTGGTTTAAAAAAGAATTGTATCTTTTCCTCAACAAGCTTTTACAATTCTTCTTCAAATGTCACAAATCAACAGAGTTGGTTCTGTTAGAACCACAGTTCAGCGCTTGCATCAACTACTACCTGGTTTATTCTTTTGCCAGGCCTTTTAGACAACAACTTCTTGCCACACAGGTATACTCGCCTGCCCGTCTACTTCTTCACCAAAAAGAACAGAAAAGTGCTTCAGTGGTAACTTCCAACTTAGAATAACAACAACTTCATTAAACTTCTTTTGCATCAAACTTTAAACCAGTTACGGTGAAACAAGGAACCACATTAGTGATATTTAAGACTCCTTGGCAACTATGCTCCTCTCCCTCTGGAAAGCCTTCTCCAGAAGGGCAGCCTGTTTGCCATCTTTCTTTCCCCTCTGCACCAACAACCAAATAATGACCAAAAGATAGTCTCACTGTTCTTCTCTCTTGGCGTTGTCAATGCAGGTTTCGATCACCTGATGATCTGGGTTTCATCGCACATAAGCAGTAAGTCTTACAACCATTAAGCCTCTCAGTATTCCCCCTCTTGCTTTGGATGGCTGGTTGTTAATACACACTTGGCTTGGGTATTGCTTGTAAGCTTTTGGACGTCGTACAGCTTAGACGCAGGGGTTTTGGGGCTTTTCCACAATTTCATGTGCTCATTTACACAGCCACTTTGTTTCAACAGTTATAACATTTGTTGGTTTTGTATAGTTCAGTATTAAAAAATACAGTTACTGTTGCTTTCGCTGAAACGCGAGTGACGCTGCCTGCGGTAAACACACGGACAGCGCTAGAGCACTCCAGAGTCACTTACAAGCTGTGGACTCACCGACTAAGTTGCTCGATTAGGCTCCACTCGGTGTTCGCAGGTCTTTGGTAATTGTTGCTCCTCACGTTCGGGGGACAGCCTCCTCTGGTCCTCCTCATCTTACATCGCTGAGGAATGGAGCTTCTTCTGCTCCGGAGAGGGCCAGGTGCAACCCAGCCACCTGAAATCTCAAAAGTGGACACACTACTCTTGCTGCTGCTGCTTCCTGTTGTGCGAGCTCTGCACAACACCTTTTTTATCGGACACGAGTCTATTCCTGACGCTTCCCACTGCACGACCTCTGCAACAGGGTGAGTTCAAGGCAAAGACTCTCTCTCAGCACCCGCCATCGCTTCAGGTGTTTCAGTGGTCCTGGCGTCTTCTCTCGCCTCGAACTCCCTCTCAGCTGCAACCACGGAATCCATAGGATTCATCACACTGGGGAGTAGGCCGAAGCGGAGTGCAGGGAAGAATGAGAGGCGTCTGAATGGGAGGGAGACCCACTTGTACCGATAATTGTCAAACAGGAAACATGGGAGATAGATGGGGATTGACTTAATTGGACCACAGATAGAGGGCCTTAGATGAAAAAAGGGGAGAGAGAGGTATCCCGATCTCAGAACTGATGGACCACAGGGCACAGGGAACACACCCTCTCCCCTGAGGACCCAGTGGTGGTAGTAATTGCTGCACACCAAAATATAGGGGAAGAGATATGGGCGGCACTTAGTCTGAGCACTGGCGGTAGAAAAGGTGGTATTGCCCAAATTGACCTTTTACAATGGACCTTTTGCACAATTTACCTAATTATAGTGGTCCTAATTGACCTTCTGCACAATTGACCTTTATATTGTTTTAGTTATTTTATATATGTATTGGTTTGGTTTTTGAATTATAAATAATATAAGGGGGTTGGGTAGGGTTTGCGGGGGGGTTCCCCCCACATATATGTCCTAATTGACCTTCTAAATTAGGTCAATTATCCCGAGGTCAATTCTCCCGAGGTCAATTGTGAAAAGGTCAATTAGTATACAACCGAAAAGGTATTGCCACTGAAGAGCCCTATTGAGAACCCACTCCTCTGCACTCAACATAGGAGTGGTAAGTGTAGCACACCAGAATGTACCACATGGGGTGGGATATGGTTCACAGTTAATCGAAACTGAGGGGCAGGATAGGGTACTGCCATTAACCAAGCATACTAAATAAAACTCATCCTTCTGTATACACCACTCAAACTCTGATAATGATATGATATGATATGGCATTTGTAACGCGCCTATACACAAGTGATTCAAGGCGCGACGAGGCAGGAAGGGCGGAACAAGGGGAAGACAGACAACGATCCTACTAGGCCAGGTGTCATTCAGATCGCGCAGGGGTAGGGGGAAGGGAGAAAGTGCAAGGGGAAGGGGAGGGGGGGAAGTGCAGTACAAGGTAAGTAGAATAAAATAAATAAATAAGTAAGGGGGCCAGCTGGTGGCAAGTGCAAGGTAAGTGCACCTCTCTGACTGCCTGTCTGCCATCCAGGATTGGTGTGCCGCTAACGACCTCTGCCTTAATGCCAGTAAGACTGAGATTCTACTCATCAGCACACCCACTCCCTCCTTCCCTGCAGCTCTCTGGCCGGCCTCCCTTGGCCCTCCTCCCTCTCCCACCTGCAAGGCAAACTGAAGCTGCCAACAGCACATCAAAGCTCTCCCGCTCTTTTCTCCCATCTCAGTCCAACTAACTTACCCCCCCCCCTCCAGCTCCCCTCTTGCTTTCCAGATCTGCCGGAGTGCCAGGTGGGTGTCGACAGTACGTGGTATAAAAACCTTTAACATAACATAAACACGTGACTTACTACATCGTCACTATGAGCCTTAAGAGTTGACTGACTACCAGGTATAATATTGCCATAATATATTTTGTTGCTTAATGAACAATCTTTACCGGCACATGTTGTGCACCCCTCCGTCAAAACCTGATCAAAGTGTGAAGAGCATGGCCAACTCTGCTTTGATAATACAATGGGACTCTTCATTATACCAGACACTGTGGCATGCGCAGACAGCCTCATGACCTCATAAATACATATATTGGCATCCCCTCGGCTCCTTCCGTCCCAGATAATGGGATGGCCCTAGCACGTCTCCTCCCTTATCTCTCTAGGAACACAGGTGCCCATGAATGATACTATCAAGGCACCACTCTTCAATTTAAATTTCACCTATTTATTAATCCCCTTGAGTGCAGCACCTGTAATTCAAATATGATGGCCACCCTTTGGGTGAGGACAGTAGTGCTCCAATCTTCATCAGGACTCTTGGCATCACAAAACTCCATGCCCTGTTCACATGAATGTAACCTTCAAAGGCACATCCTGGCCCTTCCTCCCCTCGACTCAACATTCCCTTCCCAGCACCTCTGAGCTCTGTAGCTGAACCCAATTATATGTTCACGCCACAGCTCAGCTACCGGTGACCTTGCCAGCATAGCTTTTCTCCGGGGGATAGCAGGAAGACGCAACTAAACAGAGCTGCAGCGTGAGGCCTAGCTTGCATCCTTTCGCAAGCGTACCCTGTAAAATGCCTTGGACTCCAACATGCACAACTCTTGCTACCCTAGCCCCCGGAACCTTGTCTGCGTTCCAACACTTCCTGACTCCATCTCACACACCTACTTCAATTAACTACCTACAATCCCATCTCTGAGAAAACTACCCCGTACATTACTGCTAGATACAACTACATCACCCTGTCTTTAACCTCTGCAACCACAACTGAAATACATGCGTTGCTTATTCTCTGTAGCTATATGGTATTTCTAAAGGATGTCAGAAGCTAACTACAAGTAAATACATGCACATTCTGCCATGCCCAACAAAACCGCTAACGCTATGCCACCTATGTATTTGGCACTATGCCTAACACAGTCTAAATTTCTTCTCCTGCCTGGGGCGTTGCACTTTCACCGCTATCCTAACATACCCCAAGTCTTGGTGAGAAGGCAGAGAGCCCAAGAGGGGCTGAGAGAACAAATGGCCCAAGCAGGGCTGAGAGAACAGATACCCCACGCAGTGTGTGTGAAACTGCCACCCCAGGACAGGGAGAGTATCAAGCCCTCAGTGGGCCACCATCAGATCAACTGCAAGAGCAGGTGGGGGGTTGAAACCCGATATCCCACAGCAGAGAGAATCCATCGGGCCAGAGAGGGCAGGCATCATATCAACCCCAAGATGGGGTGTGCAACCGTAGACCCCAGGGAGAGGTAGGAGTCAAGGGGGTTCTTAAGCTAGCCAATGCTGGCTAGCCAAGAACATTTGAGAGAACTTTGCATTGATATGATATGGCATTTATAACGGGCCTATAAACAAGTGTTTCAAGGCTCGAAAAGAGAACTAGAATGTAATAGCAGGCCATAAGGCTACTTCATTGTACATCAGGTGGGAAGTCCCAAGGAAATGTATTGAACATTTGTGTTGGAACTGTAGATCGGGCGAAAGGCCCAGAGACTTTGGCTGGGGACATATTTGGACCTGCTCAGGGCAAGAAGTCCTTGTCTAATCCTGGGACATTCTATGGCGGCCCAGAAACCTGGCAAGACTATACCATTTGAGCAAAAGGCCTTAAGTGATTTTGTGTTTTGATTATATTCTTTTCCTTTGTAGTGGTAGGGTATGGATGAGGATAGTTTTTAGGTTTCTAGACTGCAGGCAGACTTTATTTTGAATACTATCCTAACATGTACCCTTTTTTTTAGCATAGGGACAAGAGTCGTAGGACTAGTGCAGAGTTTTGGGAATTGAGCTTAGACCACAATGAGTTGTTTGTCTCCTGATTCTGACTTACCACAAAAGGCTCAAATGTTTTTCACCTTGAAAATTGAGAGTAGATAGAGAAAGGAAAGGGAAACAGACTGCTATGTAGCAGATTCTTGGAGCTGTCACTTGAGATACGCAATACAAGATTTAGCACTATAGAAATTATGCAGGAGTGTCTCTCTTTACTTTACCCCTGTTGGCCTGCATAGATTTTGTTCCCGTCTGGGGCATGCCTATGATAGGGTTTCTCTGCGGCCACACTTATACACCTTTTGTGGCATTGCCCCTGAATTTATGATTTTTGGACTCAGGTCTTTGACACTATTAGTGAGATCTTTCCCCCCGCCTTGGTCAGTTACGCAGGAGGGCCCTCTGTATCTCCGACATGCAATGCAGGATACCTCAGTCTGGTTTCCCGGCCTTATGCTTTCTGCCTTGAAGGATTCTTAAAATTAACGGCATCTTGCCAAAAAGGTCAAGGGTGCTGCCCTTCTTACAAACCTTCCTTGGTTTGCCATCTTTCTCGCCTCGTTCAGCTGCCGACTCAAAACTGCTCTACCTTTGTGTGCTCTGCCTCGCTCAGAGTGCGCTCTTAAGCTCCGTCTTTTATCTGTGTGGGGAAGTTTAATGGCAGTCAGGCGTGAATGATTGTTAGTAATTCCCTGACCATAGTAGTGGGACATATCGGGTACACGGCTCAGTGTGAGTCTGTTTTCTCCCAGAGCGGCTGTCCGCGTGAGAGTGTTTGTGCAAAAAAGTGGGGTTAGAGTTTCCATATATCCTACCTGGTAGGATGGGGTAAAGATGTTACCATGGAGAGAGGAATACTCCATCTCACCATCAGGCATCCCACTCCCCCAAGACCCCTCACCCAGGTAATCCTCCCACACTGGTCTACTCCCAGGAACTGTATCCAAAATTGATGGCCGTGTCCTGGCCACGTGGATGACAGATCCCCGGGGACTAGCGGGTGAGACACCTTCTGGTTTCTCACAGTGGTGAGAAGATTCTGTGGGATAAGGCACAGTATTACTCTTAGGTCCCGTCCCCTTTCCTCCATACTTTATGGGCGTCTCTCACGAGGGATGGGAGACAGAACCTTTTTCACCAGAAAAACCTTCTTCCCCTTTAAATTTAGCGGCGCGCTGGGGCGCGGCCCTGGGAGCATGCGTTTGCATGACTACGCCCACCGGCGCCACTCCTCAGTCCCCTTTTCTGCGTCACCTGGAACAGGCCCCTTTCACCAGCGCTCCTGGGTTTGGCTTCGGCCATGTAATATCAAGCGCTCTTCCACAGATATTCTTATATCTTGTCTTTTCTTTTTCTTCTAGATACTTTGTCCTCCGATGCAACGCTTCTCCCCCGTGCACGTCCACTTCGATGGACTTCAGCAGCTGTCCAGCCTGCGAGGGGCTCTTCCCCACATCAGACCCCCACACCCTTTGCCTCCGCTGCCTTGGCCCAGACCACGGCTGGGAAGGTTGCTCAGCGTGCAACTCCTTTACACCTCGGGCACTGAAGAACCTGCTAGCTAGGTGGAGAGAGCTCTTCCAGATGTCACCTCCTCACGACCTAAAATACTTTGTCAAACTTCGTTCGAGGCCTAAGGTAAGACCTCTATTCACCATCCCGGAAGGGCGACTCCTTTCCGAAGAAGCGCCCGACCGGGAGGGGCCTGTCGGGCTTTAGTTCCAGCACACGTACCGAGGCTAGTCCAGCTACCAGCCTTGCAGCCGAGGGGTCTTCGGATCCTCCTGGTATCGGTGCTCAGGGACTGCAAGTTTCTTGTACCGGGGTTACTCCCGAAGGGCAACGCCCTAGTACCGGCATCATGTCTGAGTTGGCGCCTTCACGCAGCACTACCGTCAGCTCTGCCGATGGCTCTACGCCTTCCAGGCCTCGGCCTGAGGTGCAAGATAAGCCTTACGATCCAACAGCAAGCATCTTGGATGGGGCTAGTTCCAGCGAGCCAGGCACCACCACTTTGGCACGCAGCTCCACAAAATGGCCGCCACAGCAGACAAAATGGCTGCTCGTCCGATGCCTCCTCTAGCAGAGCGGGTCGAGGAACGAGTCACAAGGTGGGACTGTGGTCAACCAGGTACGTAGCCTACAGCGTATCCATCATCAGTGCAGGGCAGGTTGCCCCCTGCATCCCAGACAGAGTGCGCACTGGCCCCAGCAGCCTGTGGCCACTCCATCAATATCTCCTGCCACGTCCTCAGCCTCCGAAGACAGGTCTTCAAAAGGTTTCTGGCGCTGATGCGAACGCCCAAGATGGGAGATATCCTTCAGTTTGCTATCAGGGACATGCTGTCTCAGGTCACCCCACTGGTACCCTTAGTCATTCCTCCAATGGCTCCGGTGCCTCAGGCCCCTGTGCTTCCCACGCTTCCTTTGCCGGCTCCTGCTCCGGCCCCCACACCACCGGCAGTACAGGTGCTTCCACTGGCTCCGGTTCCCACACTGCAGCCCACGGCACTCAGTACACCTTCAACAGTTCTGGATCCTCCGAGCACTCAGGCGGACACAGACAAGGAGGAGGACTCCGACACACCATCGTCAGCGAAGGCCTTCCACGAATGCCTTGTGGTCTTGGCAGAATACCTGGGGCTTCCTCAGCCCGAAGTTGAGCAGCCCGAGGAGGGGGTCCTGGCAGAAGTCCTCACGCTAAGGACCCCCTCCAAGACGGGGAGCCGATGCAGAATGACGTTGTTGCCCTGGCCAAGAAGGGGTTGCTGAAGCCACACTCGGCCCAACCTGTCAATCGGCTCCTCGACGCCAAGTACAGGCAGTTAGCGGGGGATACACATTTGCTTTTGGCTCATCCTCAGTCGAACTCCTCATTGATCGCTGCGGTGTCACTCTATTCTAAGCCCCAGTCGTCCTCGCCACCTTGTGCTCGGCACTGCTAAGCAAGGAGGCGAAGATCTTGGAGGCGTACAGGGATAAAGCTGTACTCCAACGCCTCCCTGCGTCAAGCCAATGCAGATGCCATGCTGGCAGCTGCTAACCAAAGGCTCTGGTGGGAAATCGCAGACTTCCTCCTGGAACTCCCCCCCCCAAAGCCAGGCTTGCTTCAAAGTGGGACTAGGAGAAGCCAGGCTGGTAGCATCCGACATCATGGAGTCCTCAGTGGCCCATATCGATACTTCTGGCCGGGCCATCTGCATCGCCACGGACATGAGAAGGATGGCTACGAAGTTCAACCCGGACGTCCAGGACTGCATATTGGACCTTCCATTCGAGGGTAGTGACCTCTTTCACTCCTCCACGGATGAAGAATTAGATAAAAAGAACAGTTCACAGACCACTAAGTCTTTGTCTATTTTTATGAAGGCCACGCCCAAGGCATACACCCAGACCAACCCACGCTCCGACACGGGGCAGGTGCCTCGAGGGTTCCGAGGCTCCCAGGAACGGAGGTCCAGGCAACCTGACCATTCCCTGAGTCAGCATCGGCAGAAACAACAAAAGGGGGGGGGGGCGCAAGGGTTTTATCCAACCCCCTTCCTCCTCAGCAGCCTCAGAGGGAAAAAAGGCATAACACGCCCCTTCGGGTCCAAGTGTCTCCGGTGGGGGGCAGGCTTGTCTCTAGCGTGCAATTTTGGCGCCAACATGTTTCGGTCCCCTGGATCCTATCTGTAGTCTCCACGGGGTACCGCCTACCGGTCTCTCCCTTTGCTCAGAGATTGGGGCAGCAACTCTGTTGGCGGAAGTCCGGTCGCTCATCGAGAGCCAGACAATGCAAGAAGTCCCAGCCTCCCAGAGAGGATTGGGCTTCTACTCTAGGATTTTCGCCACACAGAAGAACTAGGCTGGCCTGAGAGTTGTGTTGGACCTTTCCACCCTCAACCTCTACAAAAATTCAAGATGGTTACACTTTGCTGAGAAACTGAACAGGGGAGACTGGATGTGCTCCCTCGATCTGAAGGACGCTTATCTACAGGTCCCGATTTGACAGCCTCGTCGGTCCTTTCTGCGCATCAGGATCATGGGCTGCCATTTCCAGTACAAGCTTCTACCATTCGGCCTCAACTCAGCCCCCAGGGTATTCACCAAACTGATGAATGCAGTGGCGGCTCTCCTCAGGGTCCAGGGCCACCACATCTACCCATACCTCGACGACTGGCTTGTCAAGGCCTCATCTCCGGAGGCAGTTCTTCACACCTCCTCCACTCTTTTGAAACACTCCATGACTTGGGGTTTACTATCAATCTCAAAAAGTCTCAGCTGCAACCCACGCAGAAGCTGACCTTCCTGGGCCTCATCTGAGACACTGTCTCGAGAGGGTGTTTCCCCCAGAGGACAAGATCACAGCCATCAAGAGAGCTAATACTCACTTCCTCTCCACGACTGTGACTTCAGCCCGGTGATACAAACACCTACTGGGCATTATAGTGTCAGTCCTGAAAAACCAAACACCCCTTGAGGGTCCGGAAATGAATGATAATTGGTTGGCCGAAGACCAACCGCCTCATTTACAGTGTTAAGAATATATATTCATTAGTTATTACATAGCTATTTGTTCAACTAGAGTGAGGCCATTTTAAGATGACCAGAATCGTCATTTCGTTTTCTCCCTCTGCTCTCTCTAACATTGCCATTTTGCCTCATGTAAAACTGCTTTGCTGTAGATATTATTTCGCTTCAATGGTTCAAGGCTAAGAAACATGTTGAAACATTACACTGGAGAGCCAGACAGAAATGCCCGATTCCCTCCCTCACATATCCTTGAAGACAGGGAGCAAGGCATTTAATCAGTACACAAATGCCAGCGAGTCTCCTGAAAGAATAGCAATGTACGAAACTAGCATTTAAAGAGTTGAATTATGCTCTTCTTTACAGCCCCCCTTTCTGAGCCCAGTGAGGCCCCGAAGAGCGGGCTGACCTCTAGAGCGAGAATCGAAACTAAGAGATAGTGAGGTCTGGTATGTGCCAGTCTCCTACGCGCAGCTTGCCCATGAAAAACAGAAATGCTGTGTTCTCGCAAATAAAGAATGGTGTCTGTAAAATTGAAGATTGCAAACCGTTACTAAATATGGTGGCCTAAGGTGTCATATTTGTCACGCTGGTCAATCATCGCCTCTAATTCAAAGGGAAATGAATTGGGGGCGGCATCAAATGTGTCATACTATGTCATTGCTGATTGTAAGGTGCTCGGTTTGTATATATGTAACTGATGTATGTTTCATTCTTGCTTGCGTCCCCCAAGGTCTGTTAGACACACGTCGCAGGGCGTGGGACCATTTGGCCAACTGGGACTTCTTTGTATTGCAATAAACCCTAGATTTTGGGAACGGAACCTCGTGTCTGGCGTATCTATTCGAGTGTGGTGACTGTGCCTTGTTTCCACATCCGAGGGTCCCTCAGCGGCCCTTCAAGATGGCGCCCGAATAGGGACCCTCCCCCACTTGTTCCATCGTGTACGTTGCAAAACAAGGAAGGCGTTAAGAACGGCGAGGACGGGAGCGATCAAGCCGGGATCAAGAGGTGTACGGGGTGCCCCTGCGAAAAGCGATGAGAGACTCCTTTGCAGATCTGCACACCGCTGATCCCTGATCGACATCCTTGGCCAGCGAACAAGGAGGCGAGGGTCCCGAAACGAGGCAGAGCCGAGATACGCAGACACAACGTCATTGGTTGCGTCAGTATACGGACGAATTGTGTCTTGAAAAGGCAAATTGACTAATCAGGTGAGTCGTGCCCTGATTCACATGTGATCCTGATATTGGTTGAGAGTTGATTTTGCAAAATCAAACACCCAGAGTAAGTTTGATTAGCCAAGGGAAAGGTTAAAACATGCCCGGGGTATTGTCCACCTTAGCAGGATTTTTCCGCTGCGGCGTACAATCTTTGGAAACTGGCCAGGAAGCACCACCGGGAGGAACGCCGGCTTATGATATGTACATAAAGTATGGTATGGGAGCAATAATGTTTTGTGAAACTTGGCATAAGCAAACCAGAAAACAGGAAAATCTTCAGTGGCCGAGGGATGGGAGTTTTGAGATGGAACGTATAGATAACCTGGAAAAGGTGTTGATAAGTAAGACAGCATGCCCTGGGGCACTTGATATCCTTAGGGACTGGAGGAGAGAAGCAATGCTCCGATTTAGAAGTAGAGAGAAACATGTGCGCAGGCATAAGTCAAAGGTGGAGAAAGCTGAGGAGAAGGAGGAGGAGGAGTGGAGTAATAGCTTGAGAAAGACAACACGGCGCGATGAATTAAACATGGAAAAATGTATCCACAGAGAGAGCTACACTCATCGGAGGAATTAATAAGCGAAATCTTAACTGAAACAAAGCAGGGCCAGGGGAGTGAAACTAAAAAGACTACGTCAGTAGCTGCCGCTCAACCCCCTCCGTTTGCTCAGCCCCTCCCAACGCCAGCACAGCCACAGGTTGCATCAGACACTGCAATGCCCACTAGCCAGCCAGCCCCGAGTGTTTCGCAATTACCACATCCCCAGCAGACGTATCCCACTCTCACTGCCCCCTCCGCACCTTCCGATCAAGAGGGTGCCACTGTTCCGACCACCCCTCCCATGAGTGGAATTGAGCAGAATGAATGTATGAGAGTAACAGGCGGAAATGTATATAGACGAGAATGATGAGGCATCCACGCTAACGTCCCTATATGACTTCAGAAGGAACAACGAAAGACAGGTATTGTTGGAATGCATGGGGGAATATTTGTCGGGACAATGGAAAAAGTTAATTGGGAAGTTACCACCGCAACGATTGTTGGATTTGAATGCATTAGCCCGTTGTAGAGGGAGAGATGAAGAAATAGAAGAGCATGTGAAGCGACTGTTTGAAATAAAGAATGAATTGGATGAAGAGTATTCTGAAGTACTCGCCACACCGGGAAATAGGAGAAAGAATATTGAGGGAGGCAGGAAGAAAGCATCAGGAATGCATATGCAGAAATCTTTGCCGCCACCGGGACAGATAGGTGATAGACAAAGATTGCAGGTGTGTGTGCAGGAAACGATGAGATGGATGTCAAGCCCTAGGACTTCGGTAGGGGAGATAAATGAGATATGTAATGAGTGCCCTTTGCAAATAAGAATAGAAGCTCTGCAGACGATAGTAGGGGTGTTACTCCAGCAGGTAGCAGGACACAACAGGGGAAGGGGAAATGCACAGAGCAGGGGAAATTCGAACATGCATGGAGGGCCTTTGGGATTAAATCAATGTGCATACTGCAGAGAGAAAAGACACTGGCAGGCACAATGTCTGCATTTGCAAAATAGAGGCGGATATAGTCAGAGAAGGCCTCACAGAGGGCACATGGGAACAAATGGTCACAACAGAAATCATATACAGCAGCACCAAAATAATTATAGGAATGGTGCACAGAATCAAGGCCAGGCTCCGAATCAAATTACTCAAAATCAAAATCAGCAGGGTGTACAAACGGGAAGTAGAGAGAGAGAGGGGGGAACATTTTTGATAACCAGACAGGTGCATACTATAATAAAAGTGGAGACTACACATCGGATGAAGTGTTGTTACCCCAATAGTACAGCCCAGGACAGGGGTCGGAACTAGTGTCAATTCCCGTGAATCAGAAAGGACCCTACGTAGAGATGAAAATCAGGAATGAAGAGCATATATTCCTCGTAGACATAGGGGCACAAAAGTGCTCGATAGATCATCACTTGGTTCCAGACATACCTCTGTCAGGGTGACAGAATAGGGTTCGCAGGCACCCCACTAATAAACCCTGAGTCCAAATCAGTAGCAATGACAATAGGGCCTTTTACTGAACATTGTCCATTTCTTTTAACAGAGCATTGTGGGGAAATTCTTTTTTAGGATTGAATCTATTGAAAAAACTAAGCGCAGTTATTCATTGTACACTAGATGGGGTATTTTTGACTATTTCTCCCCAGATTATGCCGAATTCTGAATTTGTGACAGAACCTTTATCAGGGGAATTGAGTAAGGTACCAACTTGCATTTGGGACGTGAATGACAATGATGTGGGATGCTTGAAATAGAGCCAGTAAAAATTACATTAACAGAAGGAATAATGCTACCACGTATTCCGCAGTATAAAATTTCAGCAGAAAGAGAAAAAGGATTGAAAAGCATTGTTTCTGATTTGGTGAAATTGGGAGTGATTGAAGATCTTACAGGTAGTGTATGTAACAGTTCCATTCTTCCCGTGTACAAGAAAGGGGGTAATGAGGTACCGTACCGTTTCATAATTGATCTCCGTGCACTGAACAAAGTGGTAGACCCCCAATTCCCGTTAGTGCCAGATCTCACTACGATTTTGACAATGATCCCTGCGTCAGCAGAATACTTTATTGTTATGGATTTAAAAAATGCTTTCTAAAGCAGTCCAGTACACAAAGAAAGCAGGTATTTATTTGCTTTCACTCTAGGAGGACGATCATTCACATTTACAAGAATTCCACAAGGCTATACTGAAAGTCCGAGTATACACAGTAGAGCATTGAAAGAACAGCTAGACATGTTAGAAATACCAGCAGACTGTGTTGCTACAATACATTGACGATTTACTAATCGCTGCTGACACGGAGGAGATATGTAAAGAAGGTACTGTCCTATTATTGACTTATCTAGCTACGCATGGCCATAAAGCAAGCTTAAAGAAATTCCAGTACTGTCAGAAAGAAGTAGCTTATTTGGGTTACCTACTTTCAAAGGAAGGGAGAAGATTAACGACAGAGAGGATAAAGAGTATTTCTGGTATGCCTATTCCAACAACACAGAAAGATGTGAGAGCGATAATAGGGATGGCTTCTTATTGCCGTCAATGGATTATAAACTTTGCTTTAATTGTGAAACCAATGGTGGAATTGACAGAAAAGTATGCTGTGATGCCTTTGGAGTGGAATGAAGAATGTCAGAAAGCATTTGATTCGCTAAAAACCATTTTGAGTTCTGCTCCAGTTTTGGGCACACCGAATTATGAAAAGGTTTTTAGGCTATTTGTGCATGAGAACGAAGGATGCGCGTTGTCTGTCTTAACACAGGAACAAGGTGGAAGAAATAGGCCGTGCGGCTATTTTTCTTCTGCACTGGACCCTGTAGTCTGCGCACTACCATGGTGTTTGCGAGCTGTTGCAGCGGCTGCTGCGTCAGTGAAACAAACAGAAGGGATGGTTTTGGGGCACACCTTAATTGTGATGGTGCCACATGCCATAGATGTTCTCCTCAATAGAATGCAGACGCAACACCTCACCTCTGCTAGATTGACTAGATATGAAATTGTATTGTTCGCGCCCCACATCCAAATTATGAGGTGTAGCGCTTTGAATCCAGCAGAATTAATGCCAATGCCCGGAGAAAACATTGGTGGGACTGAATTGCCTCCCCATGATTGCCTAATGGTTACTGCGGAAGAAACAAAAGGGAGAATTGATCTGAGTGACACACCACTAAATGAACCAGAAGGGGAACTGTTTTGTGACAGCTCCTGCTTTAAACTACCTAACGGCACATCAACTGCCGCATACGCTGTTACGACATTAAAAAGTGTTGTGGAGAGTAAAATAATTCCTTATAACTCTGCCCAGGCAGCATAGATAATTGCCTTAACAAGAGCTTGTGAAATTTCAGAGAACTTGAGCGTAAATATCTATACTGATAGCCAGTACGCCTTTGGCGTAGTCCATAACTTTGGCCTATTATGGGCTGAGAGAGGTTTTTTAACATCCCATGGGGCTAGAATTCAACATGGTCCTCTGATTGTACGATTACTGTCTGCACTTATGTGTCCAAAGCACCTGGCAATAGTGAAATGCGAGGCACATAAAAAGGTGACATGTAAAGTGGGAGAAGGAAACGCATTTGCAGACAATATTGCGAAACAGACTGCCACTGATTTTAATACAAAAATATTGACAGTACAATCGGAGGAAGTGCCCTGCATGATAGAAAATGGAATTGTGACTGTTAAAGAAATGCAGGCGGAAGCTACCACTGACAAAATACAGGGATGGGCCAAGGGCTCTGCAGAATTGGATTTGGAGGGTTGCTGGGTGGACAAGAAAAGCAGGAATTGGATGTTGCTGAATGCTTATGTAAACACAATGGTTACAATGGCTCACAGTCCCACACACATCTGTGCGAAGAAAATAGTCCAACATTTAGCCACAGTCTGGGAAAATCCACTCATAAAAAAGAATGCCGAAAGGCTGGCACAAAACTGTATTACATGCCTACAGCACAATGTGGGAAAGGGAACGGTGACTCCAACAGGAAGTTTTGGACTTCCCTCTATGCCATTCGAAGTGATTCACTTTGACCTCATAGAAATGGAGAGATGCCAAAATCTGAAATACGTTCTAGTGAACATATGTGCATTCAGAAAATGGGTGGAAGCATATCCATTGAAAGACTGCAAAGCCATGAGCACGGCGAAAGTAATGCTAAAAGAGTATTTCTCTCGCTTTGGTCTGCCCCGTGTCATATGGTCGGACAATGGTCCCCACTTTGTATGTGCAGTGATACTGCAGATTTGTGCAGGATTACAGATCGATAAAAGATTCCATTGTTCGAGACATCCGAGTTCGGCCAGTCTTATTGAATGGCATAACGGAATCTTGAAGTCCAAAATCAGTAAGATATGTGCAGGCAGCAAACTAAGTTGGGTAGATGCATTACCAATAGCGTTACTGTGTATGCGAACGTCAGTGCAGGGCAGAACTGGGCTCTCCCCCTATCAAATCATAATGGGGAGACCGGCGAATGTGTGGTGCGCACCCCAGCCTAGGAGAATGAGAGAGGTAGAATACCCTGTACTCAGCATTTACTGTAATCTGTTAGTAAAAAAACTGTGTTTGATTCATCAGCAGGTGCAGGAGGCATTACCGGTGCGGTATACTGGCCCAGGACATGCATTGGAGCCAGGAACCTGGGTACTAGTCAGAAACTACGAACGGAAAACATCACTGGCACCCAGGTGGCGTGGGCCCTATCAGGTACTTTTAACCACGCAGACAGCACTACGCGTGGATGGACGCAAGGCGTGGATTCATGCCACGCACGCCAAGAAAGTCCCATCGCAGTTCGACACGTCAACTGATCGGGACAAAGACCAGAAGGAGACAGCAGCGGTTCCAGAAACGAAAAAGGTCGTTGCCAGTCCTTTGCCACAGAAGTTGCCTGATCGTGAAACAGAGCCTGATGAGATTGCCATAAAAACGGAAGAGCAAAGAGTGCCTCAACATTGTCCAGCAGATTCTGCATCTCTGCTGGCCGACATCACGCACATACCTCTGTGGCGCCCACCACCTTCTGTTGCGCCACAGCCTGCATTGTCGCCTGGACACCCATCATCATCTGCCATTGTGCCCCAGGCTGACTCCAAGCTCGAGACCGGAAGTGCATCCGCACTATTTGTTGATCACACGGTACCAGGAGCAAATCGGTACAACCTGCGGAGCAGAAAGAAGGAGTGATCACATTTTCATCTCTTGGTGAATTTCTTGCCTCTGTTTCCTATTTTCGGATGAAGTGGGAACCCGAGGCCTAGAGGAGGGTGGCGTAAGAGTTGTGCAAGTTAGACAGCTCACGAAACGCAACCCCTCTGTGCTAAATCCATGTGTCAGGAACCCGAGTGAACAAGCGGGGCACACGTGGTACAAAGGCAGCTACTATGAAACTATAGGGCAATGTGACGGAAGGCCTTGCCAAATGAAAAAGCAATCTAGGCAGATAGCAAACTGGCATAAAAAGATTGTAGACATTGATTGAACTCTGTCAACATCCTGGGAAGCACATGAACAAAAGATATTCACGACAAGCACAGCAGAAGAAGAAGGACGAGAGAAGAATGTTGGAGCCAGCAAATGCCCCCTCCTGCACCAATGCTGATAGAGAATTAAACGTAGTACATAGAAAGGCAGAAAAAGGACATGGTAAAAAGAATTGTATGCTGGGTCTAACCATAGTAATGTGCATAATGAGTATATTAGCCCCAATGTTGACCATGTCAGTATTATGGTACCTAGAGGAAATGCACACTTTTGAAGTACTTTTGCCCATTATGAACATTTCCACAACAGAAAGCCCAGTCCATGTGATTTCCTATACCTTGTCCCCAATGGAAGAAAGACATAGGGAAGGATATGGGAACAACACATTGCTATTAATAATGAATATGACACACTCAATCCTAAGAAAAAACAATTGCTGGGTTTGTACCCATTTGCCTCAACATGGTGGCAAAGGAAAGGATGGTATGTACAGCCCCTGCCATTGACTTCCGCATGTTATGCCTCTCTGAGTGCCCTATATTATGGGAAATGGAACGAAAGTGAAACTGGTCAACTAGATAAAACAAATATGAATGAATTCGAGGAAGTGATTATGAAACCGGTGGGTTGCTCATGTTCCATAAAAGACGGTTAATTACACCAGCAATAATGCCACAGGATAGATTGTCCGTACTCTATAAATCATCTGTGATCACATTCCATATGAACCCAGAAGGGAACAAGGATGTGGAGCCCCCTTCTTATACAGTAAATTATAATCCACGTTCTGTCCCTTTTTGTTTAAAACAGATGGGCTCCTTTCAGGTAAGGACATTCACAAGATGCAAAAATATAGCATTCCTTGATAAAGAAGTGGAACCAATATATGTGGGAGATCCTGTGTATTTCATATGTGGAGAAAAAGCATATCCTTGGTTACCTAGGAACTGGGGAGGCACGTGTTATTTAGGTTTCCTGTTCCCTGGGGTATTCCTTTCAAAAACAGTGGATATAGCCAAGCTGACCAGGTCAAGACCTCACCGGGATAGTGGGGACGGGTTGATTGCAGAAGACATAGCGAAATCATTCGTACCATTTTGGGGCCAGGCGATAAACTCTTATAACATAAGACGACTGTCTAGCATATTAGAAGAAACAATAAATGGAACAACTGACATATAATATGACTCTCGAGGAAAAAAGAATTAGATCAATGTCACTGCAAAATAGAATGGCCCTTGATATAATCTTAGTTGATCGCGGCGGTGTTTGCAACATCGTGGGATCAGCGTGTTGCGTATTTGTAAGTGACTCCTCCCCCACGATTTTTGAGGCGATAAGAAAATTGCATGTGTTAAGCTCTGATCTCCACCCCCCTGAAGGTGGCGGGGATTTGAACTTAAGCTCCTGGTTCTGGGAAGTGTTGCGATCCTGGGGATGGAAGCTATTTGCAATCCTAGTAGCAATCCTAGGAATATTTGTGACATGTTGTTGTTGCATACATTGTCTCCCCATAGTATGTACTGAAATTAGCGAAGAGTGTGTACAAATGATGAAACGAAAAAACATTACTAAATCAGCACTGCTATAGTAACGAATCTGAAACCATTTAAGAATTCATGGCAATTGATATTGATAATAACAACGAGGAGACAACAAGTGTACATGAGTCAGAATTTGAATCAGATTCTGAATCTAATCCAAATACTTGGTCGGAGGAGGATGCAATGTATGGATGAGACGTTTGGCATACGGCCAAGAGGAGGGTTTGTCAGTCCAGAAAAACCAAACACCACTTGAGGGTCTGGAAATCAATGATAATTGGTTGGCCGAAGACCAACCGCCTCATTTACAGTGTTAAGAATATATATTCATTAGTTATTACGTAGCTATTATTTCAACTAGAGTGAGGCCATTTTAAGATGACCAGAATCGCCATTTTGTTTTCTCTCTCTGCTCTTTCTGACGTTGCCACTTTGCCTCATGTAAAACTGCTTTGCTGTAGATATTATTTTGCTTCAATGGTCCAAGGCTAAAAAAAACATGTTGAAACATTACACTGGAGAGCCAGACAGAAATGCCCGATTCCCTCCCTCACATATCCTTGAAGACAAGGAGCAAGGCATTTAATCAGTACACAAATGCCAGCGAGTCTCCTGAAAGAATAGCAATGTACGAAACTAGCATTTAAAGAGTTGAATTATGCTCTTCTTTACGGCCCCCCTTTCTGAGCCCAGTGAGGCCCCGGAGAGCGGGCTGACCTCTATAGTGAGAATCGAAAACTAAGAGATAGTGAGGTCTGGTATGTGCCAGTCTCCTATGCGCAGCTTGCCCATGAAAAACAAAAACGCTGTGTTCTCGCAAATAAAGAATGGTGCCTGTAAAATTGAAGATTGCAAACCGTTACTAAATATGGTGGTCTAAGGTGTCATATTTGTCACGCTGGTCAATCATCACCTCTAATTCAAAGGGAAATGAATTGGGGGCGGCATCAAATGTGTCATACTGTGTCATTGCTGATTGTAAGGTGCTCGGTTTGTATATATGTAACTGATGTACGTTTCATTCTTGCTTGCGTCTCCCGAGGTCTGTTAGACACATGTCCATGGAGTCTGGACCCGGCAGGAACAGGAGTCCCATATCAACTGGCTAGAGTTGAAGGCCATATGGCTGGCCCTTAAAGCCATCCTCCCTCTCATAGAGGGCACGACATACTTATCCAGACGGACATCTCCACTAGCATGTACTATGTGAACAAGCAGGGTGGTACCAGATCCACTCCACTTTGCAACCTTGCAATCAGCATGTGGGAGCGGGTCCAGGAGAACAACATCTACCTCATGGCTGTACACCTCCCAGGGGAAGCCAACCGGGAGGCGGACAGACTCAGCAGACTCGGGTGGACAATTACAAGTGGCAATTGAAAGACCTGGTACTGGAGGAAATCTTCTGCAGATTGGTCACCCCCAAGTGGATCTGTTTGCCTCCCACGTCAACAAGAAATGCCAGCAGTTCGCCTCCTGGCAGAGTCAGGGCCCCGGCTCCCTGGGCGATGCCTTCCAGCTACAGTGGAACTACATGAGGGCGTACGCCTTCCGCCCACCCCCCTGGTCCACAGGGTGATCTGTAGGATAAAGCAATCGTGTCACCTCAGCATCATTTCAATAGCTCCCTGGTGGCTGGGGAGACCATGTTTCTCCGAGTTGCTGAGCCTATCAAACAGGCCTCCCATTCACCTACCGCTGGGCCCAGCTCTGCTCCTAGCACAGCAGGGGACAGGGTCCTCCACCCGGCTCCTCACAAGCTAGACCTCACAGCGTGGTTCCTGAACAGGTCACTCTGAAACGCTTGAACCTATTGAACCTATCGCAGGCTAACCTGGAGATCATACAGGGCGCCAGAATCAAAGCTACCAGGAGCCAATACAAGAGCAAATGGTCTAGATTCTGTCATTGGGCCAGCTCTAAGGAGATTAACCCTCTCAAGTGCTCTTTGAATGATGTCCTCTCCTTTTTGGCACACCTTGCACACTCCGGAGTGCAAGTTGACACATGCCGCACTGGTGCCTACAGGAATTCAGAGGAGGGTCTATTTTCCTCCTCTAACCCAGTGGTCAAGCGGCACCTGGTGGGCCTCCACAAGCTCTACCCGCTCATAAAGAGGCCTCACCCAGCCTGGGACCTCAACGTGGTATTGGGCGCATTGGCCCACAAACCATTTGCCAAAGGTGTCAACTGACATCAAGTGGATAATCCTAAAGACAGCTCTGCTAATGGGCCGCACCTCAGCGTGCAGGGTCAGTGAGATCCAGGCCCTTATGGCCTCAGAGCCCTACACCACTTTTCTCAAGGACAAGGTGGTCCTCCGGACGCACCCTCCCTTCCTACCCAAGGTCTCATCCGCCTTCCACCTTAACGAGGAGATTGTTCTAGCTAGTTACTTTCTTCTTCGATCCCAAGGATGAACCTCAGAGTGTTGCATCGCCTCAATGTCAGACACGCTCTGAAGTATTACTTAGACAGAACCAAGGATTTCCGGAAGTCGGATGCCCTTTTTGTCACTTTCAGAGGTGCAAGGCCAGGGTATCAGGCTTCCAAGTCCTTCATCTCTAGGTGGATGGTCGCGGCCATCAAGGAGGCCTATGAGGGGCAGCACAAGCCAGTTCCAGCTAATTTGCATGCTCATGCTATCGGGACGAGAGCACGGCTATTGCGTTCCAACGCCCTGTTCCGTGGCACGTCATCCGTAGGGCGGCCACCTGGGCCAGCCCCTCTGCTTTTTGCAAGCACTACTGTCTGGACGTCGCCTCTAGGTCAGATCAGCTTTCGGTCAGGCGGTTTTGAGAAACCTGTTTGCTTAAGGAGGGTCTCCTCTCCACCCTACGGCTACACTCAGTTGTAATCGCCCACACAGTATGGAGGAAAGGGGACGGGACGTAAGAGTAATTAATAGTTACTCACCGTAGTGACTAACATACTCTTAGTCCATAGTCCCCTTTCCTCCATATGTCCCACCATCCTCTCCCCTAATAATACTGGTGTCCTTAGGCAATGTTGCATATTGTTGACGTGTCAATGGGGACTGAGGAGTGGCACCGGTGGGCTGAGTCAGGTGAGCACATGCTCCCAGGGCCGCGCCCCCGCGCCCCTCTAAATTTAAAGGGGAAGAAGGGTTTTCTGGTGAAAAAGTTTCCATCTCCCGTCCCTCGCGAGGGACGCCCATACAGTATGGAGGAAAGGAGAATATGGACTAATAGTACGTTAGTCACTAGGGTGAGTAACTATACATTTTTCCTTTGAAAGGATGGCTCTTCCCAGTGTGCCTATAGAGGTCATGGCTTATTGTTTTTGTGGGATGCATTGACCCACTAGGCTCTTCCCTGCGACATCACTGTGTGCTGCTTTCACCAGAAAGAACAGAATGGCCGCCAAAAAGCCCTATGCGCGCTAAAAACCTCTGAGAAGTGCGCAGGGAAACCAGAAAAATAGGCTGCCAATCTACCTTGCCTGTGTCAGTGGTAGAACAGGAGACCACACTGCCAAAACCTGTCATTGGGCTGCCCACAGAGTGAAATGGAACTACCTGAAAAGGCAGTGCTTCATTGCCAGGAAAACCCAGAAGTTCTCTAAAATCCGGTTTTCCTTGGCTGTTGAAATTGAAAAATAATGGTTCCCAAACATCAGAAAAGATCCAGCATCCTTGTTGGGTGTTAACCATCACCTTATCTAAGGAATTCCCCATACGCACAATGTCAGGAGAAGCACATTTCATCACAAGAATATCCACATTAAAAAAGGTTGCTTGCCTGGGAAAATCTGTCAGAGATGGGCGCAGTACCGCTGGCCGCCTGTGTCAAAGCTGTCATTTACTTACACTGGGAGTTTAAACTTGTACATTAAAATCAAAGTGTGGAAAAGAAGAGACTTGCCATCAAAAGCAATATAGGTTGCTACTATTCAATTTCTATGTTTTAAAAAGACTGGAATTAGAGATCTGTGTGTCTACTTTTGAAAATGTAAAGTCTATTTTAGCAAAGACAATTTTAAACAAAGTGTGTTAAAGTGAACTGATGCCAGCCACAGAATTTCAAAGGCAAATTCCACAGCGTGCCCCAAACAAAGGTGCCTTCCTTTTGCTCTCTGCCCAGGAACTCTCAGTTAGATGCTAATGAAAAGAGAAGGAGATTTTGCTCTGCTTCTCTGGGGAGAGACAAAAGGCTTCCTGGACTGAAAGGGAATGCAAATTCAAGTGTCAGCAGAAACTACTGCCAGCAGGAAGAGAGGCCTGGATTGCTCTTGGTCCAGCAAAACCTTGGGGGCGGGACCAGACAGATATGTGTATCTGTAAACCACAAGAAAGTATCTTTTTGAAAAAGACACAGACAACTGTGCAAAATTTGTAAAAATCTGTAAAATATAGGTTAACTGTGTGTGTCTCTAGGTCCTAAGCTGTCTCCATTTATGCATTTCCCTAAGGGGTGGGTAGGCTGAATTATACTAGGCACACCCTCTAGGAATCCTATTGGTTAGCGTCTGTCCTCTCTCCTGATTCCAGAAGAACACATGGTGTCATGCTGATACAGTATTTTACAATCCAGGGAGAACCTCCCCTTTGTTTCTGTACAGGAAATCTATTTTTCATATAAATCATATTTACAATACAACCAACTTGCTAGCCATACATATTTACATCACAGATTTAGTAGAGCAAGTATCCGTCCGAGTTCCATCTCGGTTAGAGCTTTAGTTCCAATTTTACATTTTTTTTGCGCTTGGGTACCTAATCTCAGATCTGTCCACATCTTTCTACATATATGCGGATGACATCTGGGCATAATCCTGTGATAGAATTGTGATAGTCCTGTCTCTGAACATAGTACATAGTTCAGAGTAATTTCAAACTGTGAGCAGAATTATACAGATTTTTACAATTTGCACAGTTCTCTGTGATTCTTTTTCAAAAAGATATTTTCTTGTGGGTAAAGATACACAAATCTGTCTGGTCCCGCCCCCAAGGTTTTGCTGGGCCAAGAGCAATCCAGGCCTCTCTTCCTGCTGGCAGGGGCTTCTGTTGACACTTGAATTTGCATTCCCTTTCAGTCCAGGAAGTCTATTGTCTCTCCCCAGAGAAGCAGAGAAAAATCTCCTCCTACTTTCATTAGCATCTAACTGAGAGTTCATCCTGGGCAGAGAGCAAAGGGAAGGCACCTTTGTTTGGAGCAAACTGTGGAATGCACTTTGAAGTCCTCTGGCTGGTATCAGTTCACTTTAAAACACTTTGTTTAAAATTGTCTTTGCTAAAATACTTTACATTTTCAACAAGTATACACACAGATCTCTAATTCCAGTCTTTTTAAAACATAGAGATTGAATAGTAGCAACCTATATTGCTTTTGATGGCAAGTCATTTCTTTTCAACAGTTTGATTTTAAGGCACAAGTTTTACACTGCCAGTGTAGGTAAATGACAGCTTTGATACAGGCAGACAGCGGTACTGCGCCCATATTCTGACAGATTTTTCCAGGCAAGCCCTTTTTTAATTTGGATATTCTTGGGATGAAATCTGCTTCCCCTGACATTGTGGGCTTATGGGGATTCCTTAAATAAGGTGATGGTTAACACCCAACAAGGATGTTGGATCTTTTCTGATGTTTGGGAACCATTATTTTGCAATTTCAATAGCCAAGGAAAAACGGATTTTAGAGCACTTCTGGGTTTTCTTGGCAATGAAGCACTGCCTTTTCAGGTAGTTCCATTCACTCTGTGGGCAGCCCAATGACAGGTTTTGGCAGTGTGGTCTACTGTTCTACCACTGACACAGGCAAAATAGTTTGGCAGCCTATTATTCCGGTTTCCCTGCGCACTTCTCAGAGGTTTTTAGCGCTCAAAGGGCTCTTTGGCGGCCATTCTGTTGTTTCTGGTGACAGCAGTACACAGTGATGTCGCAGGGCAGAGCCTAGTGGGTCAATGCATCCCACAAGCCCCCCCTCGCGATTTGGCATTGACCATCTGTCAAGAGAAGTCACGAGACTGGGATGATCAGTTTCTTTTCTTTTGGTTCAAATGGCAAAATTAATCATGTTCTCTTTTGGTTCAAATGGCAAAATTCATCATCTTCTCCCATCTGGGGAGGATCAACCAGTTCTCCTCGCCCAGTCCTGATGTGAGTATGGAGCAATACCCCGGGACCCTTGGATCTTTGCTTCTGTTCCCTGGGTGGTCCTCCTTGGTTTTAGTCTCCATGATTTCCAATTCTAGGATGATATAGCAAAAACATGTTTGTAGACATTTCCCCACCACTATTGATGTAGTGGGGTGGACACATACATTTTGACAAATCAGGGCACATTTTCCTATTTGCAATTTATTGACTATATAGATGGAATATTTTATAGTGGGAATTCTAGGGAGCTGGAGCGACCCCCTCTGGGGTTCCCGAAGACTCCCCCAGTTGCTGCAGAGTGTGCCTAGGATAGCAACACGTTAGTTGGTTGATATGGAACCACTTATCTTCCCCCTCTGCCAAACTGCCTTTGGGGATGCGGATTTTGTAGGCGACTGGTGAGATTTTGTCTACAATTTGAAAAAAGGGCCTGCCATCTAGTCAAAAATTTGCGCTGTTTGGCCTGGTTCCTTTGGAAATTGTATAAGTAGACCCGGTCTCCTACATGGTATTCTTTTCTAGTAGTCTTTAAGTCATAGTGGGTCTTCATGCTGTCGGCAGATCTTTCTAGATTTTGCTGAGCATAGGCAAAAGCATGTTGAAGGTGTTTTCTCAGATTTTTAACATACTCATGAGTTGTGGAAGCATTGATTAATGTCTGCTCTTGGGTTCTGTGGAGCAGATGCTGGACAAGCACCATCCTGCGTCCAGTCATCAGCTCAAATGGTGACATTTTAGTTGCATATGAAGGGGTAGATCTGATGGCCATCAGAACAAGAGGTAATCGAATATACCAACTTGTCCCAGAATCTGCCACAATTTTTTTTAATATGCTCACACTTGTCTTGTTGTATCTCTCTACTGAACCACTAGAGGCTAGCCGATAGGCAATGTGTAATTATCTTTTGACCCCAAGTATCTCCCACATCTTTGACATTACTTTGCTAGTAAAGTGGCTACCTCAGTCTGACTCGATCCTTTGGGGTAGTCCAAAACGCGAGAAGATGTGGTTGATCATCAGGGCAGCTGCTGTTTCTGCGTTTCAATTTGGGGCCGGGAGACATTGCACCCACTTATTAAACAAGCATGTCACTGTCATCATGTACTTATTTCCCCTAGAGGAGCGAATCATGGGCCCAATATAATCGACTTGTAAATCTGACCAAGGCGGTGTCATCCCCCTCTTTTGGAGAGGCGCACGGTGTGTGAGGGATGCTGGCTGAAATTGTGCACACACAAGACACCCCTTCAAGTATTGGTCGAGGTCCTGCCCCATGTGTGGCCCGTCTGCAACCTCTCTTAAGATTTCAAGTGTTGTATGAAACCCCCTGTGACCGGCTGTGGCCGCATCATGGGCGTGACTTAACATCAGGCTTCGGAATGAGGTAGGGACCACCCACTGATCATGGCCAGCTAGGGATCTCCTTACCAACAAGCCGTCTTGGATTCGGAACATTTTTGGACATTTCATCAACACTCTGAGCTCCTCTTTCCTTATCTAATCGGTATCCGCCAGGGGAAGTTCTCAGGGTCTTCAGTGTGCTGATAAAACTTACCAATTATTGGATCCCCTTTTTGAGTCGTAATCAAATCAGCATCTGGGGTCTCCTTACTCCATTGTGCAGTTGAGATTTCATTGTGAGCATTTGTCTGGGACCTAGTGATAGCAGTGACCTGGATTTCCCCCAACAGGGACTCGATCTCAATTAGATCCCCTTGGATGGCTCCGGTTTTGGCCAGCTGATCAGCTAAGTCATTTCAGTTGTGTCTGGTCCCTCTACTTTAGAATGTCCCTTGATCCTTTTCCAGTAGATGGTCATCCCATTCGAGGTGACCAGATCATCAATATTTTGAATTCATTTTCCATGTTTCAATGTTTTTTTATTAGCACATAACATGCCTCTGGTTTTCCAGTTAACCAGGTGCTCCACGAACCCGTTCCGTACATAATCCGAATCTGTGATTATGACCAGTTTGTGGAGTTGATGTTGGACAGCAGTGAGGATGGCTTGATGATCAGCCATCAACTCTGCCACTTGACTACTTTGGTGACCAATCTTGTACCCAGCGGAGGGTTCTGGGATCTCATTCACCCATGCATTCCCTACGCCAGCCACAAGTTCTTTTTCCCCGTTGTTGTCAACATGGTAGGAGCATCCATCCACATAGACAGTGGGCATTCCCTCACACTTGTCTTCTTCAAAGACTTTGTGTGGGGAATTAAGGTATGCCTCCATGTTGTCCTTGATTTTGCGACTTTCGTCCTCGAGACAGTTTTCTCTGGCACAATCATGCAAGTCAGCCAGACCTTGCGCGAGGGGACTCTTCTTGTTTTGGCCATATCTGCCCTCAACAGGAAATCCTTGCATTGACAGAATCTAGGAAGTAATTCGGGAATTACTTACATTTCCGGCCCGGATTCTGTCACTTTGGAGACATTGCAGAAGCTGGTGTGGAGTCTCCACTATGATGTGTTCCTCCTGGATAAACGGGCGGTAATTCTTCAATGCCCACACCGCTGCCAGGAGCGCCTTCTCACAATCGTTGAATTTTTCCTCCACAGAGGATAAAATTTCACTCGCATAGGAGATTACTTTATTGACCTTGTCATGCTTTTGATATAATACTGCAGTCAAGCATGTATTAGAGAACCCTGTCTCCAAGAAGAACTCCTTGTTTTGACAGGGCAAGCTAGGCAAGACACTTATGAGAGGCTTCTTTTGAGTTGTCTTACTGCCTCGGTTCTGGACCCCACTCCAACTTGACCGCCCCTTCAAAAGATGAATCAGGGGTCGTGTGATCTCTGCGTAGTCCTCAATGAACTTTCTGCTGTAATTAGTCAGTCCAAGGAGGCTCCTTCCCGCAGAGTTGTGGGGTCTTTTAATTTCTGGAGTGCTTCCACTTTCTTTTCCTGGGGATAGAGACCCTGAGGAGTAATCTCATGCCCCTAGAAATTGACACGGGTTCTACACCACTGTGCCTTTTGAAAGGAGAGTTTTGCTCTGGCGGCCATCAACTGTGTCAGCACATAACAGATCTCCGCTATGTGTTCCCCCACAGTTGAGCTTTTGACTAAAACATCATCTACATAGGCCAGGTTACCCCTTTCACCCAGGTCTTGCATGGCCTTATGTAGGAAAATATTGAATTCATTGCCGGAGTTGATGTATCTGAAGGGAGTCCGGGTCCATGTGTACTACTGTCCCACGACGATGAAAGCCAGCTTGTATTGGTCCTCCCTACTGACAGGTACAGTCCAGTATCCATTGGTCAGGTCTATTGCAGTGAATACCTGTGACCCCTGAATCTGGCCCAGCCCTTGGTCATTGTAGGGAAGAGGCCATCGGGAAGTATGGACCCGTTTGTTGCGCTCCCTAAGGTCGGCGCAGAGTCTCCACTCGCCGTTTGGCTTCAAAATCCCCAGCATCGGATTATTGAAGGTGCTGTGGACTGGACGGATTATCCCACGCGACTCAAGGTTCTTAATTATTTCAGCAAGGGACTCCATTGTTGCGAGAGGCAAGCAATATTGCTTCACAAACACTGAGAGCACGCAAAGAGAGATTCAAAATCCAAGAAAACTTGTCTCAATTTTTGCTTCTGCTCCAGAGTCTCACAGGCATCCGCTAGGTTGACTCTCTCTTCAACCATCTGCCTAAAACCTGGAAAGACTTCTGGTTTTGCTATCTTAGCGGCCTCATCCAGCTGAGTGGAGAAGTCCCTGGTCAGAGTGCTGATTTGGACTGGTGGCTTCAGGTGGGGAAGGCACTCCTCGCGAACTTGGAAAATCAGCTCATCCCTCCTGAAGTCACAGGTCACATCTTCCTTACCATAAGGGCAGGAAGTGTACACCAGGAAGTGCCCCCCATGCCGGGTAAAGATCCTGTCTGGTGTTGTGTTGTCATCACTATCACTGTCAAAACAGTCCTTGGGGATTGGTCCTAACAATTCATTGCCTAAATCAATGGAAAAATGTCGGTCATCAACCGCCATTCCAATAATGGTGCCTGTGACTAGAGTGATACTCATTAAGTCTCTGTTATCCACCTCTATTGGAATGGTGTCATGTTCTAAATTGACTAGTGGTGTTGGGTTTACCCCCAACCCTTGCTGTTGGAAATAAGCATTTAGATTAATATAGGCGTCAGGGTTTTTCAATTTCTGTCCTTTTTTAACTTTCACTTCCAGGGAGAATTGTCAGGTCCTTTCTGGGATGGTGACTTCCTCTCCAATCTGAATTTCAACTGCATAAGGCAGCAGTTGAGCTGACCTAAATGCCTCTCTGGGTCATCAAAGCCCATGGGATTATCTGCTAATCGGGACCAAGCTTTGAAGTATATTAGGTCCAAACTCATGGTAAAGCGATTGAGAATGTCACTGCCTAAGTAAAAGGCAGCAGTGACGTCTCGCACGACCCAACAATTATGGACTATGCTCTTGTTGCCTATGGTGATTTTGGGCATACACCTGCTTGGCAGGAGATGTTTGGAATTGAGTGTTTCCAGATCCATTTCCCATTTGTCTATGATTTTAAATGTGGGAATACTGGATCTTTTGGGAGTTTGCGGAACATGGCCTTGCTGATGAAGCTCTTACCGTTGTTCACACACACTCAGACGTGAACAGAGTCCTTCCCTTCATTTAACTGAATTGGGATGAACAACTGCTCTCCAATTTGCTGAATATCAGCCAGGCTCTGAGCTGATTTCTCATCTTTCTGTACTATAGGAGTGGGAATGTTTGATTGTGGATTTGTAAAGAATTTCAGAGTGTTTCCTTCCATTGTGGAATGCCACCTTAGACTGGAAGGAAGATTGATTTTCAGAAATAGAGAGGACCCCCAATCACCAGTTTGTTGTCCTACTCTATTACTGTCACGTCTGGGATTTGGTTGTTCTGGAAGTGAAATTCTACTTGGTCAGGTTTTTGTTCAACCATGTGGCAGGTGCCGTTTAAACTAACATGGATGACACTCTGTTTTAATTTTATCGCTCGGCTAGTCTGGGTCCAGAGGACCTTGTTTACGCAATCTATTAGGGGTGACAACCTTCGCAGGAGGTAATTCCCTAGTAAACAAGGGGTGCCCTCTGGAGTTACAACTATGACCGGGTGCGTCACCTTGTGTCGTCCAATAAGACTCACAGACAACTGTGCAAAATTTGTAAAAATCTGTAAAATATAGGTTAACTGTGTGTGTCTCTAGGTCCTAAGCTGTCTCCATTTATGCATTTCCCTAAGGGGTGGGTAGGCTGAATTATACTAGGCACACCCTCTAGGAATCTTATTGGTTAGGGTCTGTCCTCTCTCCTGATTCCAGAAGAACACATGGTGTCATGCTGATACAGTATTTTACAATCCAGGGAGAACCTCCCCTTTGTTTCTGTACAGGAAATCTATTTTTCATATAAATCATATTTACAATACAACCAACTTGCTAGCCATACATATTTACATCACAGATTTAGTAGAGCAAGTATCCGTCCGAGTTCCATCTCGGTTAGAGCTTTAGTTCCAATTTTACATTTTTTTTGCGCTTGGGTACCTAATCTCTGATCTGTCCACATCTTTCTACATATATGCGGATGACATCTGGGCATAATCCTGTGATAGAATTGTGATAGTCCTGTCTCTGAACATAGTACATAGTTCAGAGTAATTTCAAACTGTGAGCAGAATTATACAGATATTTACAATTTGCACAGTTCTCTGTGATTCTTTTTCAAAAAGATATTTTCTTGTGGGTAAAGATACACAAATCTGTCTGGTCCCGCCCCCAAGGTTTTGCTGGGCCAAGAGCAATCCAGGCCTCTCTTCCTGCTGGCAGGGGCTTCTGTTGACACTTGAATTTGCATTCCCTTTCAGTCCAGGAAGTCTATTGTCTCTCCCCAGAGAAGCAGAGAAAAATCTCCTCCTACTTTCATTAGCATCTAACTGAGAGTTCATCCTGGGCAGAGAGCAAAGGGAAGGCACCTTTGTTTGGAGCAAACTGTGGAATGCACTTTGAAGTCCTCTGGCTGGTATCAGTTCACTTTAAAACACTTTGTTTAAAATTGTCTTTGCTAAAATACTTTACATTTTCAACAAGTATACACACAGATCTCTAATTCCAGTGTTTTTAAAACATAGAGATTGAATAGTAGCAACCTATATTGCTTTTGATGGCAAGTCATTTCTTTTCAACAGTTTGATTTTAAGGCACAAGTTTTACACTGCCAGTGTAGGTAAATGACAGCTTTGATACAGGCAGACAGCGGTACTGCGCCCATATTCTGACAGATTTTTCCAGGCAAGCCCTTTTTTAATGTGGATATTCTTGGGATGAAATCTGCTTCCCCTGACATTGTGGGCTTATGGGGATTCCTTAAATAAGGTGATGGTTAACACCCAACAAGGATGTTGGATCTTTTCTGATGTTTGGGAACCATTATTTTGCAATTTCAATAGCCAAGGAAAAACGGATTTTAGAGCACTTCTGGGTTTTCTTGGCAATGAAGCACTGCCTTTTCAGGTAGTTCCATTCACTCTGTGGGCAGCCCAATGACAGGTTTTGGCAGTGTGGTCTACTGTTCTACCACTGACACAGGCAAAATAGTTTGGCAGCCTATTATTCCGGTTTCCCTGCGCACTTCTCAGAGGTTTTTAGCGCTCAAAGGGCTCTTTGGCGGCCATTCTGTTGTTTCTGGTGACAGCAGTACACAGTGATGTCGCAGGGCAGAGCCTAGTGGGTCAATGCATCCCACAAGCCCCCCCTCGCGATTTGGCATTGACCATCTGTCAAGAGAAGTCACGAGACTGGGATGATCAGTTCTTTTCTTTTGGTTCAAATGGCAAAATTAATCATGTTCTCTTTTGGTTCAAATGGCAAAATTCATCATCTTCTCCCATCTGGGGAGGATCGACCAGTTCTCCTCGCCCAGTCCTGATGTAAGTATGGAGCGATACCCCGGGACCCTTGGATCTTTGCTTCTGTTCCCTGAGTGGTCCTCCTTGGTTTTAGTCTCCATGATTTCCAATTCTAGGATGATATAGCAAAAACATGTTTGTAGACATTTCCCCACCACTATTGATGTAGTGGGGTGGACACATACATTTTGACAAATCAGGGCACATTTTCCTATTTGCAATTTATTGACTATATAGATGGAATATTTTATAGTGGGAATTCTAGGGAGCTGGAGCGACCCCCTCTGGGGTTCCCGAAGACTCCCCCAGTTGCTGCAGAGTGTGCCTAGGATAGCAACACGTTAGTTGGTTGATATGGACCCACTTATCTTCCCCCTCTGCCAAACTGCCTTTGGGGATGCGGATTTTGTAGGCGACTGGTGAGATTTTGTCTACAATTTGAAAAAAGGGCCTGCCATCTAGTCAAAAATTTGCGCTGTTTGGCCTGGTTCCTTTGGAAATTGTATAAGTAGACCCGGTCTCCTACATGGTATTCTTTTCTAGTAGTCTTTAAGTCATAGTGGGTCTTCATGCTGTCGGCAGATCTTTCTAGATTTTGCTGAGCATAGGCAAAAGCATGTTGAAGGTGTTTTCTCAGATTTTTAACATACTCATGAGTTGTGGAAGCATTGATTAATGTCTGCTCTTGGGTTCTGTAGAGCAGATGCTGGACAAGCACCATCCTGCGTCCAGTCATCAGCTCAAATGGTGACATTTTAGTTGCATATGAAGGGGTAGATCTGATGGCCATCAGAACAAGAGGTAATCGAATATACCAACTTGTCCCAGAATCTGCCACAATTTTTTTTAATCTGCTCACACTTGTCTTGTTGTATCTCTCTACTGAACCACTAGAGGCTGGCCGGTAGGCAATGTGTAATTATCTTTTGACCCCAAGTATCTCCCACATCTTTGACATTACTTTGCTAGTAAAGTGGCTACCTCAGTCTGACTCGATCCTTTGGGGTAGTCCAAAACGCGAGAAGATGTGGTTGATCATCAGGGCAGCTGCTGTTTCTGCGTTTCAATTTGGGGCCGGGAGACATTCCACCCACTTATTAAACAAGCATGTCACTGTCATCATGTACTTATTTCCCCTAGAGGAGCGAATCATGGGCCCAATATAATCGACTTGTAAATCTGACCAAGGCGGTGTCATCCCCCTCTTTTGGAGAGGCGCACGGTGTGTGAGGGATGCTGGCTGAAATTGTGCACACACAAGACACCCCTTCAAGTATTGGTCGAGGTCCTGCCCCATGTGTGGCCCGTCTGCAACCTCTCTTAAGATTTCAAGTGTTGTATGAAACCCCCTGTGACCGGCTGTGGCCGCATCATGGGCGTGACTTAACATCAGGCTTCGGAATGAGGTAGGGACCACCCACTGATCATGGCCAGCTAGGGATCTCCTTACCAACAAGCCGTCTTGGATTCGGAACATTTTTGGACATTTCATCAACACTCTGAGCTCCTCTTTCCTTATCTAATCGGTATCCGCCAGGGGAAGTTCTCAGGGTCTTCAGTGTGTTGATAAAACTTACCAATTATTGGATCCCCTTTTTGAGTCGTAATCAAATCAGCATCTGGGGTCTCCTTACTCCATTGTGCAGTTGAGATTTCATTGTGAGCATTTGTCTGGGACCTAGTGATAGCAGTGACCTGGATTTTCACCAACAGGGACTCGATCTCAATTAGATCCCCTTGGATGGCTCCGGTTTTGGCCAGCTGATCAGCTAAGTCATTTCAGTTGTGTCTGGTCCCTCTACTTTAGAATGACCCTTGATCCTTTTCCAGTAGATGGTCATCCCATTCCAGGTGACCAGATCATCAATATTTTGAATTCATTTTCCATGTTTCAATGTTTTTTTATTAGCACATGACATGCCTCTGGTTTTCCAGTTAACCAGGTGCTCCATGAACCCGTTCCGTACATAATCCGAATCTGTGATTATGACCAGTTTGTGGAGTTGATGTTGGACAGCAGTGAGGATGGCTTGATGATCAGCCATCAACTCTGCCACTTGACTACTTTGGTGACCAATCTTGTACCCAGCGGAGGGTTCTGGGATCTCATTCACCCATGCATTCCCTACGCCAGCCACAAGTTCTTTTTCCCCGTTGTTGTCAACATGGTAGGAGCATCCATCCACATAGACAGTGGGCATTCCCTCACACTTGTCTTCTTCAAAGACTTTGTGTGGGGAATTAAGGTATGCCTCCATGTTGTCCTTGATTTTGCGACTTTCGTCCTCGAGACAGTTTTCTCTGGCACAATCATGCAAGTCAGCCAGACCTTGCGCGAGGGGACTCTTCTTGTTTTGGCCATATCTGCCCTCCACAGGAAATCCTTGCATTGACAGAATCTAGGAAGTAATTCGGGAATTACTTACATTTCCGGCCCGGATTCTGTCACTTTGGAGACATTGCAGAAGCTGGTGTGGAGTCTCCACTATGATGTGTTCCTCCTGGATAAACGGGCGGTAATTCTTCAATGCCCACACCGCTGCCAGGAGCGCCTTCTCACAATCGTTGAATTTTTCCTCCACAGAGGATAAAATTTCACTCGCATAGGAGATTACTTTATTGTCCTTGTCATGCTTTTGATATAATACTGCAGTCAAGCATGTATTAGAGAACCCTGTCTCCAAGAAGAACTCCTTGTTTTGACAGGGCAAGCTAGGCAAGACACTTATGATAGGCTTCTTTTGAGTTGTCTTACTGCCTCGGTTCTGGACCCCACTCCAACTTGACCGCCCCTTCAAAAGATGAATCAGGGGTCGTGTGATCTCTGCGTAGTCCTCAATGAACTTTCTGCTGTAATTAGTCAGTCCAAGGAGGCTCCTTCCCGCAGAGTTGTGGGGTCTTTTAATTTCTGGAGTGCTTCCACTTTCTTTTCCAGGGGATAGAGACCCTGAGGAGTAATCTCATGCCCCTAGAAATTGACACGGGTTCTACACCACTGTGCCTTTTGAAAGGAGAGTTTTGCTCTGGCGGCCCTCAACTGTGTCAGCACATAACGGATCTCCGCTATGTGTTCCCCCACAGTTGAGCTTTTGACTAAAACATCATCTACATAGGCCAGGTTACCCCTTTCACCCAGGTCTTGCATGGCCTTATGTAGGAAAATATTGAATTCATTGCCGGAGTTGATGTATCTGAAGGGAGTCCGGGTCCATGTGTACTACTGTCCCACGAAGATGAAAGCCAGCTTGTATTGGTCCTCCCTACTGACAGGTACAGTCCAGTATCCATTGGTCAGGTCTATTGCAGTGAATACCTGTGACCCCTGAATCTGGCCCAGCCCTTGGTCATTGTAGGGAAGAGGCCATCGGGAAGTATGGACCCGTTTGTTGAGCTCCCTAAGGTCGGCGCAGAGTCTCCACTGGCCGTTTGGCTTCAAAATCCCCAGCATCGGATTATTGAAGGTGCTGTGGACTGGACGGATTATCCCACGCGACTCAAGGTTCTTAATTATTTCAGCAAGGGACTCCATTGTTGCGAGAGGCAAGCAATATTGCTTCACAAACACTGAGAGCACGCAAAGAGAGATTCAAAATCCAAGAAAACTTGTCTCAATTTTTGCTTCTGCTCCAGAGTCTCACAGGCATCGGCTAGGTTGACTCTCTCTTCAACCATCTGCCTAAAACCTGGAAAGACTTCTGGTTTTGCTATCTTAGCGGCCTCATCCAGCTGAGTGGAGAAGTCCCTGGTCAGAGTGCTGATTTGGACTGGTGGCTTCAGGTGGGGAAGGTGTTAGGCAGAAACCTGTGCAGTTCCCTTGGGGAACACTGCAAAAGATTTAAGACTACAGGTATAGCAGTAAACCCACTTGGTAGCAGTCTGCACCACCCAGATTTACCTGGTAGCTGTGGCTGAGCAGTCAGACTTCCCTCAAGAAGAGTTAGGCAGTATGCAAAGTATACACAATATGTACTCAGGCACAATAGCACAAGCAAACACTGACCAGAGCTTGGTTTCAAAAATATATAGTTATTTATTTTTAAGAACACACAAATTGAAAACACTCTAGCAAAATATAATAAAACACTCCAAACACAGTTATATGGAAAGCAGTCCCAATCCTTATTCCTATCTAGACAACTCTAGGTTAACACCCCATAATTAAAACAGAGGTGAGCGCTTAACGTTAGATGACACTCTAGTAGGTTAAAGAAGGGAGGGAAAAAGAGCAGAATTAGGATAAACACACCACTCTAAGGTCAAGAACGCTTTTGGTAAGCTCAAAGAAGCACAAAGTCACAGGTGAGCAAAAGTCACTAAGCAGGGCCCACTCTTAGAGCAGACAGAGCGAAAACGTGCCCAAGATCACACAGTTGGTAGGGATTCAGAGTCTTGCTAAAGAGTTTGGAAAAGAGTTAGAGAGGCGCAGAAAGTTTAGCCAAAGTGTCCCAGGCAATCCCAGGATCGAAAGCCGAGGGCTAAAACTACCTCGTACAGTCGGTGGCAAGGGAAGCCAGGCGGAACACGGTACCTTAACGGAAAGGATCCTCCAGCGGGGGCAGTTGTTCCAGGCAGTGGCAGCAAGGCTCGACGTCGGTCAGGGGAGAAGAAGATCTCGCTGAAGAGCAGAAGAAGAAGGTCGTTGCACTGCCCGGGAAGAAACCAGCCGCGGAGTCCCCCGGTTAAAGGGTTGTACCGACTTTCGCGGTTGGGGTAAAAGTGGTGGGGTTCCGGTTGCCGGGGTGCTTGGCACTGGCAAGGCGGCCACGGGATACCTCGAAGAACGGAAAGAAGGTGAAAACTGGTTGTCCCCACCAGTCAAGGGAAGGAGCCACTCCGTTAAGAGTTCTCCTCGGTCGTCGGGAAAAGTGGTGAGATGGTTCAGCAGGGCTCCACCGGCGGTGTCGTCGTAGCAGATCAGCTCAGCTCGTCCCTCGTTGGATTCTTAGGTCCTGTGGCGACTTCTGAAGTTCCAGTCCCCAAAGCCCTGCTTTTATGCAGCAAACCCCCATTCACCCAGCCTAGCTGTCACTCAAACATGCTAAGTGGTGAGCCGGCCGGCTCACCACTTGGGCCAATCAGGATGGAGTGCGACTTGAGTTACCAAGGTAACTCAGTCCAGGGTGCCTAAATCCCCCTCCACCCCTCCTAAGTACCCCAGACAGAGTGGCACCACTTTGGAGGGCTTCTGTGGAGAAGCCCGCCAAAAGTGGGACAAAGGGCTCCACTTTGGGTCAGAGTTACAGAGGCGAACGCCAACGCCATTTTAGTATCAAGTTTTGGCAAAAAATCCCAACCGGAGTTATAATAATAAATATATAAACCGGCGGTATGTTTAAGGCTACCGTAAATAAATAATTAAATGTGTTAGCCTAAAACAATGGGAAATCCCATAGGAAAATATTCGCGGTCGAAAATAAAAAGTAGTTTCCACTGCCACCAGCCAAAACTCGATCAGGGGGGACGGAGACGTGCCCCCGCGACTAACAGACCCTGGGGCAATCGAATTGCCCCAGCCAGTACGTCCACAATATGATGGTTTGTACTGGTTCTGTTCAGGATTTAAGACTAGTAAAGTCTTTGGTGACTTTACATGCCCTGGGAGACAGTAGTCAGTCCCAGGGTATGGAGTCTATGTTGGGGAGTCCCTAGGACACCCCTGGGTTACGGCACAGAGGGTGCTGTGTAACCCACATCCAAAAAATACATGAGGCCCTATGGAGTAAAAGACCCCATAGCCCATCCAACACAAGGTTTAACCAAGAAAACACACTTCAACATGCCCAAGAGTGAGGGTAAAAGAGTCTCACTCTTGGCAGGAGAAAAAAAAGAAACCCTAGAAATCCAGCAAAGCTGCTGGGGGACTCACTAGGTAGGGAAATTCAGCCTAAACAGAGAATTCTCCCTAACAAGGCACTCCTCGCGAACTTGGAAAATCAGCTCATCCCTCCTGAAGTCACAGGTCACATCTTCCTTACCATAAGGGCAGGAAGTGTACACCAGGAAGTTCCCCCCATGCCGGGTAAAGATCCTGTCTGGTGTTGTGTTGTCATCACTATCAGTGTCAAAACAGTCCTTGGGGATTGGTCCTAACAGTTCATTGCCTAAATCAATGGAAAAATGTCGGTCATCAACCGCCATTCCAATAATGGTGCCTGTGTCTAGAGTGATACTCATTAAGTCTCTGTTATCCACCTCTATTGGAATGGTGTCATGTTCTAAATTGACTAGTGGTGTTGGGTTTACCCCCAACCCTTGCTGTTGGAAATAAGCATTTAGATTAATATAGGCGTCAGGGTTTTTCAATTTCTGTCCTTTTTTAACTTTCACTTCCAGGGAGAATTGTCAGGTCCTTTCTGGGATGGTGACTTCCTCTCCAATCTGAATTTCAACTGCATAAGGCAGCAGTTGAGCTGACCTAAATGCCTCTCTGGGTCATCAAAGCCCATGGGATTATCTGCTAATCGGGACCAAGCTTTGAAGTATATTAGGTCCAAACTCATGGTAAAGCGATTGAGAATGTCACTGCCTAAGTAAAAGGCAGCAGTGACGTCTCGCACGACCCAACAATTATGGACTATGCTCTTGTTGCCTATGGTGATTTTGGGCATACACCTGCTTGGCAGGAGATGTTTGGAATTGAGTGTTTCCAGATCCATTTCCCATTTGTCTATGATTTTAAATGTGGGAATACTGGATCTTTTGGGAGTTTGCGGAACATGGCCTTGCTGATGAAGCTCTTACTGTTGTTCACACACACTCGGACGTGAACAGAGTCCTTCCCTTCATTTAACTGAATTGGGATGAACAACTGCTCTCCAATTTGCTGAATATCAGCCAGGCTCTGAGCTGATTTCTCATCTTTCTGTACTATAGGAGTGGGAATGTTTGATTGTGGATTTGTAAAGAATTTCAGAGTGTTTCCTTCCATTGTGGAATGCCACCTTAGACTGGAAGGAAGATTGATTTTCAGAAATAGAGAGGACCCCCAATCACCAGTTTGTTGTCCTACTCTATTACTGTCACGTCTGGGATTTGGTTGTTCTGGAAGTGAAATTCTACTTGGTCAGGTTTTTGTTCAACCATGTGGCAGGTGCCGTTTAAACTAACATGGATGACACTCTGTTTTAATTTTATCGGTCGGCTAGTCTGGTTCCAGAGGACCTTGTTTACGCAATCTATTAGGGGTGACAACCTTCGCAGGAGGTAATTCCCTAGTAAACAAGGGGTGCCCTCTGGAGTTACAACTACGACCGGGTGCGTCACCTTGTGTCGTCCTATAAGACTCACAGACAACTGTGCAAAATTTGTAAAAATCTGTAAAATATAGGTTAACTGTGTGTGTCTCTAGGTCCTAAGCTGTCTCCATTTATGCATTTCCCTAAGGGGTGGGTAGGCTGAATTATACTAGGCACACCCTCTAGGAATCCTATTGGTTAGGGTCTGTCCTCTCTCCTGATTCCAGAAGAACACATGGTGTCATGCTGATACAGTATTTTACAATCCAGGGAGAACCTCCCCTTTGTTTCTGTACAGGAAATCTATTTTTCATATAAATCATATTTACAATACAACCAACTTGCTAGCCATACATATTTACATCACAGATTTAGTAGAGCAAGTATCCGTCCGAGTTCCATCTCGGTTAGAGCTTTAGTTCCAATTTTACATTTTTTTTGCGCTTGGGTACCTAATCTCAGATCTGTCCACATCTTTCTACATATATGCGGATGACATCTGGGCATAATCCTGTGATAGAATTGTGATAGTCCTGTCTCTGAACATAGTACATAGTTCAGAGTAATTTCAAACTGAGCAGAATTATACAGATTTTTACAATTTGCACAGTTCTCTGTGATTCTTTTTCAAAAAGATATTTTCTTGTGGGTAAAGATACACAAATCTGTCTGGTCCCGCCCCCAAGGTTTTGCTGGGCCAAGAGCAATCCAGGCCTCTCTTCCTGCTGGCAGGGGCTTCTGTTGACACTTGAATTTGCATTCCCTTTCAGTCCAGGAAGTCTATTGTCTCTCCCCAGAGAAGCAGAGAAAAATCTCCTCCTACTTTCATTAGCATCTAACTGAGAGTTCATCCTGGGCAGAGAGCAAAGGGAAGGCACCTTTGTTTGGAGCAAACTGTGGGATGCACTTTGAAGTCCTCTGGCTGGTATCAGTTCACTTTAAAACACTTTGTTTAAAATTGTCTTTGCTAAAATACTTTACATTTTCAACAAGTATACACACAGATCTCTAATTCCAGTCTTTTTAAAACATAGAGATTGAATAGTAGCAACCTATATTGCTTTTGATGGCAAGTCATTTCTTTTCAACAGTTTGATTTTAAGGCACAAGTTTTACACTGCCAGTGTAGGTAAATGACAGCTTTGATACAGGCAGACAGCGGTACTGCGCCCATATTCTGACAGATTTTTCCAGGCAAGCCCTTTTTTAATGTGGATATTCTTGGGATGAAATCTGCTTCCCCTGACATTGTGGGCTTATGGGGATTCCTTAAATAAGGCGATGGTTAACACCCAACAGGGATGTTGGATCTTTTCTGATGTTTGGGAACCATTATTTTGCAATTTCAATAGCCAAGGAAAAACGGATTTTAGAGCACTTCTGGGTTTTCTTGGCAATGAAGCACTGCCTTTTCAGGTAGTTCCATTCACTCTGTGGGCAGCCCAATGACAGGTTTTGGCAGTGTGGTCTACTGTTCTACCACTGACACAGGCAAAATAGTTTGGCAGCCTATTATTCCGGTTTCCCTGCGCACTTCTCAGAGGTTTTTAGCGCTCAAAGGGCTCGTTGGCGGCCATTCTGTTGTTTCTGGTGACAGCAGTACACAGTGATGTCGCAGGGCAGAGCCTAGTGGGTCAATGCATCCCACAAGCCCCCCCTCGCGATTTGGCATTGACCATCTGTCAAGAGAAGTCACGAGACTGGGATGATCAGTTTCTTTTCTTTTGGTTCAAATGGCAAAATTAATCATGTTCTCTTTTGGTTCAAATGGCAAAATTCATCATCTTCTCCCATCTGGGGAGGATCGACCAGTTCTCCTCACCCAGTCCTGATGTGAGTATGGAGCGATACCCCGGCACCCTTGGATCTTTGCTTCTGTTCCCTGGGTGGTCCTCCTTGGTTTTATTCTCCATGATTTCCAATTCTGGGATGATATAGCAAAAACATGTTTGTAGACATTTCCCCACCACTATTGATGTAGTGGGGTGGACACATACATTTTGACAAATCAGGGCACATTTTCCTATTTGCAATTTATTGACTATATAGATGGAATATTTTATAGTGGGAATTCTAGGGAGCTGGAGCGACCCCCTCTGGGGTTCCCGAAGACTCCCCCAGTTGCTGCAGAGTGTGCCTAGGATAGCAACACGTTAGTTGGTTGATATGGAACCACTTATCTTCCCCCTCTGCCAAACTGCCTTTGGGGATGCGGATTTTGTAGGCGACTGGTGAGATTTTGTCTACAATTTGAAAAAAGGGCCTGCCATCTAGTCAAAAATTTGCGCTGTTTGGCCTGGTTCCTTTGGAAATTGTATAAGTAGACCCGGTCTCCTACATGGTATTCTTTTCTAGTAGTCTTTAAGTCATAGTGGGTCTTTATGCTGTCGGCAGATCTTTCTAGATTTTGCTGAGCATAGGCAAAAGCATGTTGAAGGTGTTTTCTCAGATTTTTAACATACTCATGAGTTGTGGAAGCATTGATTAATGTCTGCTCTTGGGTTCTGTAGAGCAGATGCTGGACAAGCACCATCCTGCGTCCAGTCATCAGCTCAAACGGTGATATTTTAGTTGCATGTGAAGGGGTAGATCTGATGGCCATCAGGACAAGAGGTAATCGAATATACCAACTTGTCCCAGAATCTGCCACAATTTTTTTTAATATGCTCACACTTGTCTTGTTGTATCTCTCTACTGAACCACTAGAGGCTGGCCGGTAGGCAATGTGTAATTATCTTTTGACCCCAAGTATCTCCCACATCTTTGACATTACTTTGCTAGTAAAGTGGCTACCTCAGTCTGACTCGATCCTTTGGGGTAGTCCAAAACGCGAGAAGATGTGGTTGATCATCAGGGCAGCTGCTGTTTCTGCGTTTCAATTTGGGGCCGGGAGACATTCCACCCACTTATTAAACAAGCATGTCACTGTCATCATGTACTTATTTCCCCTAGAGGAGCGAATCATGGGCCCAATATAATCGACTTGTAAATCTGACCAAGGCGGTGTCATCCCCCTCTTTTGGAGAGGCGCACGGTGTGTGAGGGATGCTGGCTGAAATTGTGCACACACAAGACACCCCTTCAAGTATTGGTCGAGGTCCTGCCCCATGTGTGGCCCGTCTGCAACCTCTCTTAAGATTTCAAGTGTTGTATGAAACCCCCTGTGACCGGCTGTGGCCGCATCATGGGCGTGACTTAACATCAGGCTTCGGAATGAGGTAGGGACCACCCACTGACATGGCCAGCTAGGGATCTCCTTACCAACAAGCCGTCTTGGATTCGGAACATTTTTGGACATTTCATCAACACTCTGAGCTCCTCTTTCCTTATCTAATCGGTATCCGCCAGGGGAAGTTCTCAGGGTCTTCAGTGTGTTGATAAAACTTACCAATTATTGGATCCCCTTTTTGAGTCGTAATCAAATCAGCATCTGGGGTCTCCTTACTCCATTGTGCAGTTGAGATTTCATTGTGAGCATTTGTCTGGGACCTAGTGATAGCAGTGACCTGGATTTCCCCCAACAGGGACTCGATCTCAATTAGATCCCCTTGGATGGCTCCGGTTTTGGCCAGCTGATCAGCTAAGTCATTTCAGTTGTGTCTGGTCCCTCTACTTTAGAATGACCCTTGATCCTTTTCCAGTAGATGGTCATCCCATTCGAGGTGACCAGATCATCAATATTTTGAATTCATTTTCCATGTTTCAATGTTTTTTTATTAGCACATAACATGCCTCTGGTTTTCCAGTTAACCAGGTGCTCCACGAACCCGTTCCGTACATAATCCGAATCTGTGATTATGACCAGTTTGTGGAGTTGATGTTGGACAGCAGTGAGGATGGCTTGATGATCAGCCATCAACTCTGCCACTTGACTACTTCGGTGACCAATCTTGTACCCAGCGGAGGGTTCTGGGATCTCATTCACCCATGCATTCCCTACGCCAGCCACAAGTTCTTTTTCCCCGTTGTTGTCAACATGGTAGGAGCATCCATCCACATAGACAGTGGGCATTCCCTCACACTTGTCTTCTTCAAAGACTTTGTGTGGGGAATTAAGGTATGCCTCCATGTTGTCCTTGATTTTGCGACTTTCGTCCTCGAGACAGTTTTCTCTGGCACAATCATGCAAGTCAGCCAGACCTTGCGCGAGGGGACTCTTCTTGTTTTGGCCATATCTGCCCTCCACAGGAAATCCTTGCATTGACAGAATCTAGGAAGTAATTCGGGAATTACTTACATTTCCGGCCCGGATTCTGTCACTTTGGAGACATTGCAGAAGCTGGTGTGGAGTCTCCACTATGATGTGTTCCTCCTGGATAAACGGGCGGTAATTCTTCAATGCCCACACCGCTGCCAGGAGCGCCTTCTCACAATCGTTGAATTTTTCCTCCACAGAGGATAAAATTTCACTCGCATAGGAGATTACTTTATTGACCTTGTCATGCTTTTGATATAATACTGCAGTCAAGCATGTATTAGAGAACCCTGTCTCCAAGAAGAACTCCTTGTTTTGACAGGGCAAGCTAGGCAAGCCACTTATGAGAGGCTTCTTTTGAGTTGTCTTACTGCCTCGGTTCTGGACCCCACTCCAACTTGACCGCCCCTTCAAAAGATGAATCAGGGGTCGTGTGATCTCTGCGTAGTCCTCAATGAACTTTCTGCTGTAATTAGTCAGTCCAAGGAGGCTCCTTCCCGCAGAGTTGTGGGGTCTTTTAATTTCTGGAGTGCTTCCACTTTCTTTTCCTGGGGATAGAGACCCTGAGGAGTAATCTCATGCCCCTAGAAATTGACACGGGTTCTACACCACTGTGCCTTTTGAAAGGAGAGTTTTGCTCTGGCGGCCCTCAACTGTGTCAGCACATAACGGATCTCCGCTATGTGTTCCCCCACAGTTGAGCTTTTGACTAAAACATCATCTACATAGGCCAGGTTACCCCTTTCACCCAGGTCTTGCATGGCCTTATGTAGGAAAATATTGAATTCATTGCCGGAGTTGATGTATCTGAAGGGAGTCCGGGTCCATGTGTACTACTGTCCCACGAAGATGAAAGCCAGCTTGTATTGGTCCTCCCTACTGACAGGTACAGTCCAGTATCCATTGGTCAGGTCTATTGCAGTGAATACCTGTGACCCCTGAATCTGGCCCAGCCCTTGGTCATTGTAGGGAAGAGGCCATCGGGAAGTATGGACCCGTTTGTTGAGCTCCCTAAGGTCGGCGCAGAGTCTCCACTGGCCGTTTGGCTTCAAAATCCCCAGCATCGGATTATTGAAGGTGCTGTGGACTGGACGGATTATCCCACGCGACTCAAGGTTCTTAATTATTTCAGCAAGGGACTCCATTGTTGCGAGAGGCAAGCAATATTGCTTCACAAACACTGAGAGCACGCAAAGAGAGATTCAAAATCCAAGAAAACTTGTCTCAATTTTTGCTTCTGCTCCAGAGTCTCACAGGCATCCGCTAGGTTGACTCTCTCTTCAACCATCTGCCTAAAACCTGGAAAGACTTCTGGTTTTGCTATCTTAGCGGCCTCATCCAGCTGAGTGGAGAAGTCCCTGGTCAGAGTGCTGATTTGGACTGGTGGCTTCAGGTGGGGAAGGCACTCCTCGCAAACTTGGAAAATCAGCTCATCCCTCCTGAAGTCACAGGTCACATCTTCCTTACCATAAGGGCAGGAAGTGTACACCAGGAAGTTCCCCCCATGCCGGGTAAAGATCCTGTCTGGTGTTGTGTTGTCATCACTATCACTGTCAAAACAGTCCTTGGGGATTGGTCCTAACAGTTCATTGCCTAAATCAATGGAAAAATGTCGGTCATCAACCGCCATTCCAATAATGGTGCCTGTGTCTAGAGTGATACTCATTAAGTCTCTGTTATCCACCTCTATTGGAATGGTGTCATGTTCTAAATTGACTAGTGGTGTTGGGTTTACCCCCAACCCTTGCTGTTGGAAATAAGCATTTAGATTAATATAGGCGTCAGGGTTTTTCAATTTCTGTCCTTTTTTAACTTTCACTTCCAGGGAGAATTGTCAGGTCCTTTCTGGGATGGTGACTTCCTCTCCAATCTGAATTTCAACTGCATAAGGCAGCAGTTGAGCTGACCTAAATGCCTCTCTGGGTCATCAAAGCCCATGGGATTATCTGCTAATCGGGCCCAAGCTTTGAAGTATATTAGGTCCAAACTCATGGTAAAGCGATTGAGAATGTCACTGCCTAAGTAAAAGGCAGCAGTGATGTCTCGCACGACCCAACAATTATGGACTATGCTCTTGTTGCCTATGGTGATTTTGGGCATACACCTGCTTGGCAGGAGATGTTTGGAATTGAGTGTTTCCAGATCCATTTCCCATTTGTCTATGATTTTAAATGTGGGAATACTGGATCTTTTGGGAGTTTGCGGAACATGGCCTTGCTGATGAAGCTCTTACCGTGTTCACACACACTCGGACGTGAACAGAGTCCTTCCCTTCATTTAACTGAATTGGGATGAACAACTGCTCTCCAATTTGCTGAATATCAGCCAGGCTCTGAGCTGATTTCTCATCTTTCTCATCTTTCTGTACTATAGGAGTGGGAATGTTTGATTGTGGATTTGTGAAGAATTTCAGAGTGTTTCCTTCCATTGTGGAATGCCACCTTAGACTGGAAGGAAGATTGATTTTCAGAAATAGAGAGGACCCCCAATCACCAGTTTGTTGTCCCACTCTATTACTGTCACGTCTGGGATTTGGTTGTTCTGGAAGTGAAATTCTACTTGGTCAGGTTTTTGTTCAACCATGTGGCAGGTGCCGTTTAAACTAACATGGATGACACTTTATCGGTCGGCTAGTCTAGGTCCAGAGGACCTTGTTTACGCAATCTATTAGGGGTGACAACCTTCGCAGGAGGTAATTCCCTAGTAAACAAGGGGTGCCCTCTGGAGTTACAACTACGACCGGGTGCGTCACCTTGTGTCGTCCAATTTTAATATCCAAATAAAGCAGCCCCCTCGATGGGAATTTCCTTCCCGTCGAAATTCTGAAGTTGTCCAGGAAGAGGGGTGAGAGGAATTTGGTATTTCTCCCCCCTTCCTGAATTCAGTTGATCAAAGGCCCTTTTTGACAGAAGGGTAGCTTGGGATCCAGTGTCCACCAGTGCCAAAATTGCACACTGCCCCTTAATTTGGACCAGGGCATAGAATCTTCCCTCCTTCTCCTCAAGGGGGCACAGATAGTGTACATGTTTGGACAACTGGTGGATTGGTTTTCTAGTTTTGGACACTGATAGAGCAGAGATTTGGGCAGAATTCTGTGGGGAGTCTTGGAAATCTGAAAAGAAAAGGTGACAACTAGATATGGGAGACGTTTTGGGTTCCCCTGGTTCTGGGCCAACCCCCCCCCTTTTGGAGGCAGTCACCAGGGTGGGTTTGAAGCAGGGGATTTTCATGTTGTTCGTTCTGGGGTTGGATGATGTGCAGTGCTAACTCTGTCCCCACATCTACCCAGTCTGGATTTGGATCCTTTAGGACCCATTTTTCTTTGGGAGGAGTTCCCCTATCCCTGATGGAGAAGATCCTTTTCCCAGAATCCTCTGAGGATCTTTCTCCTTAAAATTGGAAGACTTGTACCTCCTCCTCAAAATGGGTCTGTTTGGGTTCTTTGTTTCTCCTAACCCCTCTCTGCTCCTTGGGTGGCAGACTTTCAGGGGCAGGAGATTTTGGTTCCGGTTACTGGTTTTCCAGGGGGTTTTTACAAGTGGGGAAGGAAGCTTCCTCCAAGGCTTTACACCCCCCTTCCCTTTTTGCCTCCTCCCTGGGAACCGGTGGGTTGTTGGCGTTCTTCCCCCGTCATTGCTCTGGAGCACCAGGTCCGCAGTTTGAGGCATTCTGTGCCGGCATGCTCATCTGAGGGTTCTCTTGAGCCCTCAGCATGAGACCCAGATCCTGTGCCATGTTTTGGACCTGGCGCTCTAGTTGTAACACCCGCTCAGGCTGATATGGGGTATGTTGTCTCCCCTGGGCTGATCCCAGGAAGGGTAGCTATCCCTTCTCTGAAAATACCCCGGGTTTGGAAAATGTGGGTACCCCTCCATCCTCGGCCTCCCCTCTCCCGGATTGGGTTGTCTGGGCTCAGGAAAGTGGGGAAAGAAGGATGGATGGTTTTGGGGTTGAAAGTTTTGCAGGTTCCTGGGGAGGAAGTTCTGTGCAGGATTTGGGGAATTTCTGCCCTCTTGGGGGAAGTAAGGAGGGAAGTTCTCTGGGTTAGCTGCTGTTTGGTTGGATCCCCCCCCTTGGGCTGGAGGAGTCCACGCACAACCCAGGATGGGTCTGTTCCCCTTGTAGCAGGGACCTATGTAGTCAGGGGAGTGAGGGATCCCATTTGTGGGACTACCTCATTGGCTCCCTCTCAGTGACTGGCCCGAGGGCCTTCTGGGCTTGGGATTATTCTGATTCTGTGCAGGCAGGTTTTTAGGCCCCCATCTCCAAATCTAAAATGGGGGCAACCTTCACCTCTGCCACCTTAGCAGCAGCAGGGGTGTTGGTTGCTTTGGGGCTTTTTAAATTATTTTTGTTTTCTATGGGCCTCATAAATTCGTGTGCCCTGTTCAATGACCCAGTCTAGTGATATTTTCTTGTGAAAATCTCTCATTAGCTGGGTCATGATGTACTTGGGAGAGCGTGGAAAAAAGTATTCACAAACTCTCTGCTGTCAGTGCGCACCCTTCTGGTGGTCTGCGGAAAGGCACGCTTTAATTCCTGCGCAAATTCTTGTGGGGCCTGATCTTCCCCACATTGCAAGTTGTAGGCTGCCTTGCGAGCCTCCTGGCATTTCTGTGCACAGAAAAATGCTTCAAGATGGCCACTCTATAGCTGGAACATCTAGAATGATTTTGGTCCTCCAGCACCGCAAAGAAGCTGGAGTATTCTGGTGAAAAGGTCCATTTCACATATTGAATACAGCTTTGGCTGTCCTTCAAATGGAACATTTCCATCATCTGTTCAAAGAGCTCTAAGTGCTAGGGCGTGATGACGCTCCTTATCGCTTTGATTTGTTTTAGGGGTCCTTGAGCAAGGTCCTTTTTACCTTATTGCCCTTTTTTGTTTCGTGTGACCCTGGTCCACTCCTCCTCTGACTCAGAGGCACTGCTCCCAGAGATGCCTGTCTGGTCTTCTAGGCTCTCCCCGATTCTGCAAGCCTGTGAATGGCTGGCAGAATGTGGGGACCTAGTCTCCTGTGTCCTGGGCACTCAAAAGGGTCTTCTGATTCCTCTTTGCTCCCAGGATTTGATGAGTACCCCCCACCCCCACTGTCTTAGCTGGGCAGAGGTTTTCAGGATGCCCTTAGTGGGCCTTAACTCATGGAGTTCCCCACTAAATTTGACAATACTTGAGTACCCATACCCAGATGCCCGCCCATCCATTCCTGGGAGGTGCTGGTCTATGAGCCCCATATTCCTGATTGGATTGAAATCTGCCATCCCTGTGGCCCTTGGCTCATGTGCGCCAGTGGACATGGGGGTGGCAGAGTCCAGGGATTGCAAGAGATGAAGGCCCCTGGTACTAGGGTTCCTGAGGTTATGCTCAGGTGTTTCCCTTTCCCAGCGAACCTCATCTCTCTCATCCCCTGCTCCCTGTTGCCATGCAATAATCTGAGCTTTCTGTTTCTCTATCCAGGCCTTGCTAGTTTCTATCAATCTCTCTTGCATGGCTACCTGTCTTTGGAGCCTATCATTGTTCTCACAGAGAGCTCTAATTCAGAAATCCCGTGACCAGCCCCCAATCTTGTAAGTGATTTCAACGCGGCACTCCACCTAAGTCAATGCCTAGCATGTGATGCACAGCTGGAACCCTTGATTATATATTTGTGTCTATAAGTTCTTTTATTTCTGAATGATGTGCCCTTATATCACGCCCCTCTCTTTGAATCCCCCCGGTCTCACTGAACCAGGAAGCAGGCTGTTTTGCAAAGTTAAAATATTTATTTTATGGATTTGAACAATATATATATATATATATATATATATATATATATATATATATATCACACTTGAATATTTATACAAGGATCACCATTGGGGTGATGTTACAATCAACAATCTTTTTAATCAGAAGGAGTATGGATAAGAAAAATAATGCAGCACAGAATAAAACTTTGTGTGGGTTCAGTCAAATGCAATGTCAATCTTTCCCCCTGTACACTACTCAATCCCCCCAAATATGCAGTATAAAGAGATGGAGAGAATACAGGTTTCAGGAATACACACTCAACAAATACAGTTTCAATCCCAATTCCCCCCAGCAAGCATAGAGAGAGAGAAACAGGAATGATTTCAAACAGGTAAAATGCTTTTGAATGTGGCTTTGAATGAATGGAGGAAAAAAACACTGAAAAATTGATTTAATTTACTAAATGAGATTCAAAATTAGTGGGAGCCGCTTTGTATAATTTCAGGTAAACACTAGCAATGATGATTGAGTCACTAGCAAATTGAAAACTGAATTCTGAAGTCGGATGCAAGAAATAGCTGTTTTACATGTGATGAAATTGAGCCAAACGAAAAATTTGTGGCAAACTTTTTTGTGTGCGAGAAACACAATTGCGGGAAAACTATAAGGAATGCGGTTTCGGATTTGTTGGAAACCTGAGGATGTTAGCTTCAATTTGACACTTACATTTAATTTCTAGCATGCACGGTACGAAAGTTAGGAAGGTTTTAGTAGAGGTCAGTTTTTCTCAGAAACAGTCAAGATTTTCAAATGAAAGATGCACTTTTGAATTACAAACAGGATTTTCTTTACACTAGGGAGTCTATGAAGGCACAAGCTACACGACAGCACAGCCACCAATCCAGCAATGTCTCCGGATGGTTTCTACCTGCCGAGACGCTTGTCTTTCTTCAGCAACTATATTAGCGCAAAGATGATATATTCATTACCGTTATCAAAGGACTATATGGATGAGAAAAAGATTCAGGAAAACAAGAGATTTTCTACAATGCAGTTCTGGATATGATAGAATGGGTTGGATAGGATTACTTAAGAATAAGATACTGGCTAGGAACAATTCTATGCTATAGATACTCACAACTACTGTTTGGAATAGGCCCGTCAGGGATCTGTTCAAAAGATTTCTGGACTGGAATTCAGCTAGCCCATCGGACAGGATTCAGGGCGCTCGCTTCTGCACTCAGCACAGCACTCTGGACACTGCACGGCCTCTGAACTGGATCTGACGGGTTGCTTCTAGGTTGCAGCTATCAGGTTACAGCTCTGCTCTACTGGTTTGGATCTCTGGATTCTAGCAAGAGTTCTTGGCAAGAAAGCAGAAACAGCACAGCCTGGCTGTTCTTTTTTGTGTTGCCCTTGGAAGTCTGGGGGTAAAATCAGGTTTTAAGATTTTAAAGGCCAAGCTGAGAAGGGTTCAGTTTTGGAATTGGGCCTCTCTGCTTTCAAAGTTCCGGAGTCTTGGATATGGGTTTCTCCTGTAAAGTGCTTCGCCAGTAATCACTTGATGGGTGAATCTGTGTGTATCTCTAGGTCCTAAGCTGTCTCTATGTATGTGTTTCCCTAAGGGGTGGGTAGGCTGAATTATACTAGGCACACCCTCTAGGAATCCTATTGGTTAGGGTCTGTCCTCTCTCCTGATTCGAGAAGAACACATGGTGTCATGCTGATGCAGTATTTTACAATCCAGGGAGTACCTCCCCTTTGTTTCTGTACAGTAAATCTATTTTTCATATAAATCATATTTACAATACAACCAACTTCCTAGCAATACATATTTACATCACAGATTTAGTAGAGCAAGTATCCGTCCCAGTTCCATCTCAGTGAGAGCTTTAGTTGCAATTTTACAGTTTTTTGCGCTTTTGGTTGGGTGCTCAATGTCAGATCTGTCCACAGTTTTCTTCATATATGCACATGACATCTGGACATAATCCTGTGAAGTTTCATATTTCTAGCATCATCACAATTGCTACAAAATTACAATTTCAGTAGTCCTGTCTCTGAGCATAGCACAGAGTTCAGAGTAGTTTCAAACTGTGAGCAGAATGTTCATGTTAACAACCTATATTTTACAGATTTTTACAAATTTTGCACAGTTCGCTGTGAGTCTTTTTCAAAAAGATATTTTCTTGTGGGTTAAGATACACAAATTGTCTGGTCCCGCCCCCAAGGTTTTGCTGGGCCAAGAGCAATCCAGGCCTTTCTTCCTGCAGGCAGGGGCTTCTGTTGACACTTGAATTTGCATTCCCTTTCAGTCCAGGAAGTCTATTGTCTATCCCCAGAGAAGAAGAGCAAAATCTCCTCCTCCTTAATTAGCATCTAACTGAGAGTTCCTGGGCAGAGAGCAAAAGGAAGGCACCTTTGTTTGGAGAAGACTGTGGAATGTGCTTTGAAGTCCTCTGGCTGGTATCCGTTCACTTTAAAACACTTTGTTTAAAATTTTCTTTGCTAAAATACTTTATATTTTCAACAATTATACCCAAAGATCTCGAATTCCAGTCTTTTTAAAACATAGAGATTGGATAGTAGCAACCTATATTGCTTTTGATGGCAAGTCACTTCTTTTCAACAGTTTGATTTTAAGGCACAAGTTTTACACTGCCAGTGTAGGTAAATGACAGCTTTGATACAGGCAGGCGGCGGTACTGCGCCCATATTCTGACAGATCTTTCCAGGCAAGCCCTTTTTTTAATGTGGATATTCTTGGGATGAAATCTGCTTCCCCTGACATTGTGGGTGTATGGGGATTCCTTAAATAAGGTGATGGTTAACACCCAACAAGGATGTTGGATCTTTTCTGATGTTTGGGAACCATTATTATGAAATTTCAATAGCCAAGGAAAAACTGATTTTAGAGCACTTCTGGGTTTTCCTGGAAATGAAGCACTGCCTTTTCAGGTACTTCCATTCACTCTGTGGGCAGCCCAATGACAGGTTTTGGCAGTGTGGTCTCCTGTTCTACCACTGACACAGGCAAAATAGATTGGCAGCCTATTTTTCCGGTTTCCCTGCGTACTTCTCAGAGGTTTTTAGCGTGCAAAGGGCTCTTTGGCAGCCATTCTGTTGTTTCTGGTGACAGCAGCACGCAGTGATGTCACAGTGCAGAGCCTAGTGGGTCAATGCATCCCACAGGTGGAGAAGTCTCTAGCAAGGAAGGACCAGGCCAGTATGGACAGGACTCAGGAGGTAACCTTCCTGCAGCAAAGACTGGCCCAGTACTCTAAAACAACACAGGAAGCACAGAGAGAAAATGAGGCTCTCTGTGAGAACAATGACATGCTCCACAGACAGGTAGCCATGCAAGAGCGATTGATAGAAACCAGCAAGTCCTTGATAGAGAAACAGAAAGCTCAGATTCTTGCATGGCAACAGGGAGCAGGGGCTGAGAGAGATGAGGTTCGCTGGGAAAGGGAAACACCGGAGCATAACCCCAGGAACCCTAGTACCAGAGGCCTTCATCTCTTCCAATCCCTGGACTCTGCCATCCCCTTGTCCACTGGCGCACATGAGCCTAGGGCCACGGGGATGGCAGATTTCAATCCAATCAGGAATATGGGGCTCATAGACCAGCACCTCCCAGGAATGGATGGGCGGGCATCTGGGTATGGGTTCCCAAGTACTGTAAAATTTAGTGGGGAACTCCATGAGAGTATGCCCACTAAGGGCATCCTGAAAACCTCTGTCCAGCTAGGACAGTGGGGGGGGGTACTCATCAAATCCTGGGAGCAAGGAGGAATCAGAAGACTCCTCTGAGCGCCCACGGACACAGGAGACTAGGTCCCCACATTCTGCCAGCCATTCCCAGGCTCGCAGAATCTGGGAGAGCCTAGAAGACCAGACGGGCACCCCTCGGAGCAGTGCCTCTGAGTCAGAGGAGGAGTGGACCAGGGTTACCTGAACCAAAAAGGCCAATAAGGCAAAAAGGGCCTTGCTCAAGGACCCCCTAAAACAAATCAAAGCGATAAGGATTGTCATCACGCCTGTTAGGCATAAACCTGTGCAGTTCCCTCTGGGACCACTACAAAAGATTTAAGACTACAGGTGTTTAGCAGTAAACCCACTTGGTAGCAGTCTGTACCACAAAGATTCACTTGGTAGATGTGGCTGAGCAGTCAGACTCCCCTCAAGAAGAGTTAGGCAGTATACAGAGTATTCACAATAGGTCAAAAGAACATAGTAGAACCAGTAAACACTGACCAGGGCTTGGTGTAAAAGAGATATAATTATTTATTTAAAACCACAAACCACATCTAGAAAAACGCACAGGCACTAATAGTAAGCAATTCAAAAACACGGTCACTAAAAGATATACACTCCCTTAGCAGAATATTAGACAAGTCTTAAGTAAAGCCCCACTTATTTTCAGACAGCGATGAGCGCTTAACGTAGATGGCACTCTAATAATTTGTTTTTAAAAGGGAGAGAAGAGCAGAGAATAAATTGAAACAGACCCCAACACTTTTTCACGAACACAACAAGAGAAGAAGGCAAAGTAACACCGTGAGTTTAGAGTCAGTAGGCCGGATCCACTTTAAGAGGATCAAAACGAAATGTGTCCAAGGTCACACGGTTGCAGTGCACAAAATTCTTGTAACGGTTCAAAAAGGAGTTGGACCAAAGAAAGGGACCAGTTAAAGGGTCAAGTCGGCCAGCCCAGTCCAGAAAGTTAAGGGGTTATTATTACCTTGTAGCAATCTTTAGAAAGGGAGGCCTGGCGGACACGGTACCTTAAAGTGGTGAGAATACTCCAGCGGGGGCAGTTGTTCCTGTCAGCGGATGCAAGTCGGTGCTTCATCCGGGGGAAGAGAGGTTCTCGTCGGGGAGGAAGACAGGAGTCCGTTGCACTGCCAGGGAAGAAACCATCCGCAGAGTTCTCAGTCAAAAGGAACGGTTCTTTAGTTCGCGGTCCAGTGGTAAGTGGCTATCTGGTTGCCGGGGTGCTTGGCACGGGCAATTCGACCACAAGCCTGTCTGGGGTGCGAAAAGAAGAAGGTAAACTGGTTGTGCCCACCAGTCAGGGGAAGAAGCCTCTCCAGCCGGGAGATCTTCTCTGTCGTCAGGAAGGGGTGAGTCGGTTCTGCAGGGCTCCACCGGTGGTGTCGTCGTGGTAGGTCGGCTCAGCTTCTCCCCCGTCGGATTCTCAGGTCCTGTGGCGACTTCTGAAGTTCCAGTCCCCAAAGCCCTGCTTTTATGCAGCACACCCCCATTCACTCAGCCTAGCTGTCAATCAAACATGCTAAGTGGGTCATCCTGGGTCAGCTGGAGGAAGGAGACTTCCTGTCGTCGCTGGATTTGGAGGATGCCTACTTCCATATTCCCATCCTACAGGGGCACCGAAAATTCCTCAGGTTTGTGGTCCAAGGGCGTCATTACCAGTTCAAAGCCCTCCCCTTCGGACTACGGTCGGCACCCAGGGTGTTCACCAAGTGCCTCGCACCGGTGGCGGCGCAGCTGCGCCGCGAAGGGATCCACGTCTACCCCTACCTGGACGACTGGCTCATCCGAGCCAAGACAAGGGAGCTCGCCGTGGTTCACACGGCAAGGACCGTCCAACTTCTCACGGACTTGGGATTCTCCGTGAACTATGCCAAATCCCTCCTGGTGCCCGCGCAAGACGCTCTGTTTCTGGGAGCGAGGCTCAACACAGTGTCCCTTCTGGCCTCCCCGTCGGAGGAGAGGACCAGGACCATCCTGGGCAAGGTGCAGCGGATGTTGGTGGCCGACGCGGCCAAGGTGAGGTCCATCAAGTCCCTCCTCGGAATGATGTCTTCCTGCATCTACCTCATTCCCATGTGCAGGCTCCGGATGCGCCCGTTGCAGGAGTTCCTGGACGCGCGCTGGATCCAAACGACGGGCAGCTTCGAGGAAAGGATCACACTCGACGAGAGTTTCCGACGAGCGATCCGGTGGTGGGGCACCCGCGCGCATCTGACGGCGGGCATGGACTTCCAGACCCCAGCCCACCAGGAGACAGTGACCACGGATGCCTCCCTGGAAGGGTGGGGAGCGCACACCAAAAATCTGCACGCAAGAGGCCTTTGGCTCCCGACGGAGAAATCCCTACATATCAACGTCCTGGAGCTCCGTGCAGTGTTTTGGGCCCTCAGGTCCTTCCTTCCGTCCCTCAAGGGCAAGGTGGTGAGGATCTTCACCGACAACACCACCACCATGTTTTACATCAGGAAACAGGGCGGAACCAGGTGCCCAGCACTGTCCAAGGAGGCGCAGGACCTGTGGCATTGGGCAGTCGCCCAAGGGATGTTTCTGGTGCCGTTTCATCTGGCAGGGATAAAAAACACCATCGCCGACTCACTCAGCAGGGAGCTGCGCTCGTGCCACGAGTGGGAACTATGGCAGGATCTAGTGGATCACCTCTTCCGACGGTGGTGCACACCCCAGATCGACCTGTTCGCGACGGCGACTAACTCCAAGTGCCGGAGGTTCGCCAGCAGGTTTCCCCAGGCGAGGAGCATGGGCGATGCTTTCTCGTTCCCCTGGGATGGCCTGTTCCTCTACGCGTTCCCTCCTTTGCCACTGCTAATCCGGCTCGTCAAACAGCTCAAGAGGTCACGGTGCAGGATGATCCTCGTCGCACCTGCGTGGCCGAGGCAGATATGGTTCCCGGACATTCTGGACTTGTCAGCGTCCCCGCCAATCAAGCTGCCGGTGGACGCAGATCTGCTCTCCAGGGAAGGAGGCGCCATCCTCCACCACGACCCGAAATCGCTGAACTTGCAGGCCTGGCTCCTGCAGCGCTAGAGTTTGGAGGATACGACATACCGGCCGACTGCAGAGAGGTTCTTGCAAAGGCCAGGGCGTCCTCGACTCTTAAATGCTGCGGACACAAATGGAAGAGGTTCTCTGTCTGGTGCCACGCACAGAAGATTAACCCTCTACGGATTACGGCTCCCCAAGTACTGCCGTACCTGCTGACGCTGGCCAAAGCTGGACTGGCACACGCGTCCATCAAGATTCATCTTGCTGCGATCTCCCGATACACCAGAACCACGGGGCGGACGTCCTTGTGGTCTCATCGTCTGGTGAAAGAGTTCATGAGGGGACTGTTCAGATCGTTCCCGCCGGTGAAGGCTCCGGCCCCGGCGTGGGAGCTCAACGTGGTGCTGACCAAGCTCATGGGACCTCCGTTCGAGCCTCTGCACTCGGCCCCGTTGAAGTTTCTGTCGTGGAAAACAGCGTTTCTTGTGGCCATCACCTCCGCACGACGGGTGGGAGAGATCCAGGCCCTTTCCTGCAAGGCCTCGTACTTGACTTTTCACGACACGAGGGTAGTGCTCAGGACGCACCCCTCCTTCATGCCCAAGGTACCGTCGGACTTACATCTCAACGAACCCTTGGTGTTGCCTGTATTCTTCCCGTCGCCTTCGTCGCCGGCTGAGAGGACTTTGCACTCGCTGGATGTGGCTAGAGCGCTGAAGTTCTACGTGGACCGCACGAAGTGTTTTCGGAAGACGTCACAACTCTTTGTGAACTTTGGACCTGTCCATCAGGGAAAGGCTCTCTCGAAGGCTTCCATTTCCAGATGGCTCTCCGGCTGTATCATGTACTGTCATCGGTTGGCAAACCGACCGCTGCCTGGCCGTCCGAGAGCCCATTCCACCAGAGCGATCGCAGCTACCACGGCGTTCCTTTCTGGTGTACCCCTGCTGGACATATGCAGGGCTGCTACGTGGAGGTCGACGCACACCTTCACGAAGTTCTACTGCGTCGATCGGGATTCCAGGGAGGAGTCCAAGGTCGGCCAAGCAGTGCTGCGCAACCTGTTCGCCTGAGGTGAGCCTGGTGAGGAGGTAAGATGCTTAATGTTGAGTTTGATGCAATGCTTAATGTTGAGCCTTTGCCACCTCCCGTGGTTGTGCATGTGTGTACTGCTATGTATTCTTTATTCATGAGCATGTGAATCCATGCCAGACCCCATGCTGGAGAAGGAACAAGTTACTTACCTGTAACTGTTGTTCTCCAGCATGGGTCTGGCATGGATTCACATGCGAACCCTCCCGCCTACCCCTCTGCGGCTCTTCACTTGGTCATACTGCCACTTCACGTGCTTCCAAATCTGAAGATGGCTGCCAGAGGCGGTGCTTAGGTAGAGGGCAGTCATTGACTGTGGTCAGTATGACGCAGAGACCAGTGATTGGTTATTACTACGAAAGACAGATCAGAAACGAAACTGATACTGGTTTTTTCTTTACCGAGGATTCCCAGCCTGACGACGGGGAATATTCATGAGCATGTGAATCCATGCCAGACCCATGCTGGAGAACAACAGTTACAGGTAAGTAACTTGTTCCTTCTCCCATATCTAGCTGTCACCTTTTCTTTTCAGATTCCCAAGACTCCCTGTAAGGAAGAATTCTCATTCTATGGCTAATTTCCCTTACCTATAGAGTCCCCCAGCAGCTTTGCTGTATTTGAAGGGTTTTGTTTCCTTTTCCTGCTAAGAGTGAGACTCTTTTTCCCACTCTTATGCATTTTTGCTACGTGTGTTCTAGGCTATTTTTGTGTTTAATGTCTATGGGATTTTCTCAACCCTATAGGAACCATCTTTATTCACATGTGTTCCACAGCACCCTCCGTGCAGTGACACAGGAGTGTCGTAGCGACCCCCAAACATAGACTCCATACCCTGGGACTGACTACTGTCTACCAGGGCATGTAAAGTCCCAATTGACTTTACTAGTCAATTTTTATGAACTAAACCAGTACAACCCATCTTACTATGGAGGTACTGGAAAGGGTAATAGTTTTTCTCTCATGTTCATTTTCGAGAGGGTACCGTACAGTCCCTCTCTCAAAAGTTTCTGGCTGGTGGCAGTGGTTACTACCGTAAATATTCGACCGTGAATATTTTCCTATGGGATTTTCCCATTGCTCGAGGCTACCACATTTTCTGACAGCCTCTAACATACCGCCGGTGCATTTTAATATTAACTTTACTCCAGTAGGTTTTATTTGCCAGAACTTTAATATAACTTCTTTCTTGTGTCTTTCTCTAAACTCCTAACCCAGGTCGGGGATCCTTTGTTTGTCCGTTTGGCGGGCTTCTACCAAGAAGCCCTAGTTTCGGCGCCACTGAGTCTGCGGTGGGTCCATTGTGTGGGAGGGGGCGTAGGACCCCTGGACAGGGTTGCCTCAGCAACCCATGTCGCACTCTTTCCTGATAGGCTGTAGGGTCTCCCGCCAAGATGACCACTCCACTGTGTGAGTGACAGCTAGGCTGTATGAATGGGGATCTTTTTGCATAAAAGCAGGGTCCTGAGGACTGAAAGAGCAAGACGTCGCCACTGGAACTAAGAAGCCAAAGAGGAGAGAAGCCAAAGACATCTGCAACGACTGAACCACTGGTGAAGCCCTGCTGCAGCGTCTCACCACTTTTCTCCACATGACGAGAGAAGATCTTAATCTGCAAGAGCCTTCTTCCCTTGAGCTGGTGGGGCCAACCAGTTTTCCAATCGCCTTCCCTGACCTGCCTTGGTCGAATCACCAGTATCCTGTACTCGGAGGCTGGATAGCCAGGCACCAGTCCACCCGCACCCCGATTTAAAGGAGCGTACCTTTTATTCGTCGGGCAGCAGTGCAGCTGGTTTCATCCCTGGGTAGTGCAGTAACTCGAACCTTCCTCCACGACGAGAGCCTCTCTTCCTCTGCTGGATCACCAGAACTGCAGGAACTACCAGGAACAACCGCCACCGCAGGAGCCACTTCTTCATTTTAAAGGTACATTGTTCCGCCAAGCCGCCCTTTCTTCGCGGTAGCACTAAAGGTGTTTTAAATCCTTTACCTACCTTTTGGGTCGGCCGCCCCTCTCTCTTAACATTGTCTTTCAACTTCTGCATCCACCTTTTCAAAATCGTTAACCAAAGACTTGGCTGCAGCTACAAGAACATTTTGCTCCTGGGCCCTTGCCCTGTACCACCGACTTGGGCACAGGCCTACTGACTATGTTAGAACTGCCTTCTTTAGATTGATTCTCAACTAGAACTGTGTTGATGCACCTGCTTCTTATAACTACCCTCTGTTAGGCAGAATCCTGTGCAGTTCCCTTGGGGACCACTGCAAGAAGATTAAGTCTACAGGAGTAAGCAGTAAACACAATTGATAGCAATCCGCACCACCCAGATTTACCTGGTAGCCGTGGCTGAGCAGTCAGACCTCTCTCAAGAAGAGTTATGCAGTATTCAGAGGATACACAATAGGGCCACAAACACAGTAGAACAAGCAAACACTGACCAGAGCTTTGTCAAAAGTATATAATTATTTATTTAACACACACTTTAGAAAATACACTAGCACTATTAATCCAAACAAGTTCAAAACACAATCGGAAAAGTATACACACCTCCCTTAGCAATTATTAGACAAGTCTAAGTCAAAACACCACTTTTTGTCAACACAGAGGTGACCCTGTAACTTAGGTGGCACCGCAATAATTAAAGAAATGGGAGAGGAAAAGGCAGGTCATAAAGATAAAACAGTTCCCAACACTTTTAAGAGACACAAACAACTTAGTGAAGGCGGAGTCAACTGTAGAGCCAAAGTTCATAGGCCAGGCCCACTTTAAATGGAGCAAGGTGAAATGTGCCCAAGATCACACAGTTGAGAAATGCATTCAAGTCTTTGTAGAAATGTTCAAAAGAGGTTGGGGTGGTTCATAAGGTAAAGTTAGAAGGTCTGGGGCCAACCCAGTCGGAAAGCAAAGGATTTAAGGGTCACCTTTAGCAAACCGTAGAAAGGGAGGCCAGGTGGAACACAGTACCTTTAAAGTTAAGGAAGCTCCAGCGGTGGCAGTTGTTCCTGTTAGCGGGTGCAGTTTGTGGTTTCGACCAGGGGAAGAGAGGATCTCGTCGAGGAGGAAACTTGGAGTCTTTGCACTGCCCAGGGAAGAAACCAGCCACAGAGTTTGTCGGTTAAAAGGTGCATTCCTGGTATTTGCGGTCACAGTGGTGAACCTTGCCTATCCGGCCGCCGGGGTGCTTGGCACGGGCGATTCAACCAAGAGACGTCCTGGAAGGCGAAATGGCGAACTGGTTGATCCCACCAGCTTAGAGGAAGAAGACTCTTTCAGCAGAAGATCTTCTCTTGTCGTCGGGAAAGTGGTGAGGTTGTTGCAGCAGGGCTCCACCGGTGGTGTCATTGTAGATGGCTCAGCTTCTCCCCTCTTCAGATTTCTTAGGTCCTGTGGCGACTTCTGAAGTTCCAGTCCCAAAAGCCCTGCTTTTATGCAGAAAACCCCCCATTCAACAGCCTAGCTGTCACTCATACATGCTAAGTGGTGAGCCGGGCGGTTCACCACTGGGCCAATCAGAACAGAGTGCGACTTGAGTTGCTAAGGCAACGCAGTCCAGGGTGCCAATTCCCCCACCCACACATCCTGTGGAACCCAGACAGAGTGTCACCAGTTGGAGGGCTTCTGTGGAGAAGCCCGCCAAAAAGTGGAACAAAGGGCCCAACCTTGGTTGGAGTTACAGAGACGGACACGAAAGCCATTTTAGAAAAGAGTTCTGGCAAAAAGACCCAACCGGTGATTTTATATTTTATATTAAATAAATAAACTGGCGGTATCTTTAACATTGCACCAAAAAGCGGTGCGTTCAAAATCAATGGGAAAATCCCATAGGAAATATTCCGGTGGAATATTTTGCGTGGTAACCACTGCCACCAGCCAGAAACTCGACAAGGGGGGACTAGACAGTGCCCCCTTGGAAACAGACCCAGGGGCAATCGAATTAACCCCTTCCAGTACTTCCACAATATGATGGTTTGTACTGGTTCTGTTCACAATTTTGGACTAGTAAAGTCAATGGTGACTTTACATGCCCTGGGAGACAGTAGTCAGTCCCAGGGTATGGAGTCTATGTTTGGGGGTCACTATGACACTCCTGTGGTACTGCACTGAGGGTGCTGTGTAACACATACACAAAAACAGATGATACCCTATGGAGTAAAAAAACCCACAGCCCATAAGCACACAAAAAGTCAAAGACATACCTCAAAACATGCCTAAGAGTGGGAGGAAAAGAGTCTCACTCTTACCAGGGGAAAAAACAAACCCCAAAAATCCAGCAAAGCTGCTGGGGGACTCACTAGGTTTGGGAAATTAGCCTTATAAGAGAATTCTCCCTAACACCCTCTTCTTCCCCTTTCTAAACCTTGTGAAATGCCATTTTGCTCAGTTTTCATTTAAGTATTGCCTATACTGATGAACTCTCTTGCTTAATCTGGTTCACAACCTTATGGGAAGTGTTGCTAGGGTGAGTAAGAACCTATTTGTAGATAACTTGTGCTTTCCCTCTCTTGTAAGAAATTGATAGAGTATCCCTTGTGTGTGGTTTTCACTGTGCCGTTTTGCTCAGTTTTCACTCTGGTTCACTCGGTCTACAATTTAACTAGGGAGTGTGTATATTTCTCTTTGACTTATTTAACTTGTTTGATGACTGTGATAAATGTGTTTTACTAGAAATGTATAAAATAAATATATATATACTTTTTAATACAAAGCTTTGATCAGTGTTTCCTTGTGCCATAGTACTGTAGGCCTATTGTGTAAACCCTGAATACTGCTCATCTCCCTCTTGAGATAAGTATGACTGCTCAGCCACAGCTACCAACTAAATCTTTGTGGTATAGACTGATACCAAAGGGGATTTATTGCTCTCACCTGAAGTCTTAATCGTCTGTAGTGCTCCCTAAGGGAACTGCACAGGATTCTGCCTAACACTCCCCACAGAATTCTGCCCAAATCTCTTCTATATCCGTGCACAAAACTAGAAAACTAACCCACCACTTGTCCAAAAATGTACATTATCTGTGCCCTCTTGAGGAGACGGAGGGAAGATTCTATGCCCCGGTCCAAATACAGGGGCAGTGTACAATTTTGGCACTGGTGGACACTGGATACCAAGCTACCCTTCTGTCAAAAAGGGCCTTTGATAAACTGAATTCGGAAGGGGGAGAATTACCAAATTCCTCTCACCCTTCTTCCTGGACAACTTAAGAACTTTGATGGGAAGGAAATTCCCGTCGAGGGGACTGCGGATTTGGACATTAAAATTGGGCAACACAAGGTGAAGCACCCGGTCATAGTTGTAACTCCAGAGGGCACCCCTTGTTTACTAGGCAATGACCTCCTGCGAAGGTTGTCACGCCTAATAGATTGCGTAAACAAGGTACTCTGGATCCAGACTAGCCGACCCATAAAATTGAAACAGAGTGTCAGCCATGTTAGTTCAAATGGTACCTGCCACATGGTTGAACAAAAATCTGACCAAGTAGAATTTCACTTCCAGAACAATCAAATCCCTGACGTGACAATAATAGCAGTAGGACAACAAACTGGTGATTGGGGGGTCCTCTCTATTTCTGAAAATCAACCTTCCTTCCAGTCTAAGGTGGCATTCCACACTGGAAGGAAACACTCTGAAATTCTTTACAAATCCACAATCAGACATTCCCACTCCTATAGTCAAGAAAGTTGAGAAATCAGCTCAGAGCCTGGCTGATATTCAGCAAATTGGAGAGCATTTGTTCATCCCTGTTCAGTTAAATGAAGGGAAGGACTCTGTTCTCGCCCGAGTCTGTGTGAACAACGGTAAGAGCTTCATCAGCGAAGCCATGTTCCGCAAACTCCCAAAAGATCCAGCCATCCCCACATTTAAACTGATAGACAAATGGGAAATGGATCTGGAAACACCCAATTTCAAACATCTCCTGCCTAGCAGGTGTATGCGGAAATTCTCCGTAGACAACAAGAACATAGTCCATAATTGTTGGGCCCTGCGAGACGTCGCTGCCGCCCTTTACTTAGGCCGTGACATTCTCATTCGCTTTGCCATTAGTTTTGGCCTAATAAACTTCAAAGCTTGGTCCTGATTAGTGGATACTCCCATGGGCTTTGATGACCCAGGGAAAGCATTTAGGTCAGCTCAACTGCTGCCTTATGCAGTTGAAATTCAGATTGGCGAGGAAGTCACCATCCCAGAAAGGACCCGACAATTCTCCCTGGAAGTGAAAGTTAAAAGAGGACAGAAATTGAAAAACCCTGACGCCTATATTCATTTAAATGCTTATTTCCAACAGCAAGGGTTGGGGGTAAACCCAACACCACTAGTCAATATAGAACATGACACCATTCCTATAGAGGTGGATAACAGCGACTTAAAGAGTTTCACTCTAGCCGCATTATTGGAATGCCCGTTGATGACTGACATTTTTTCATAAATTTAGGCAATGAACTGTTAGGACCAATCCCCAAGGACTGTTTTGACAGTGATAGTGATGACAACACAACACCAGACAGGATCTTTACCCGGCATGGGGGGAACTTCCTGGTGTACACTTCCTGCCCTTATGGTAAGGAAGATGTAACCTGTGACTTCAGGAGGGATGAGGTGATTTTCCAAGTCCGCGAGGACTGCCTTCCCCATCTGAAGCCACCAGTCCAAATCAGCACTCTGACCAGGGACTTCTCCACCCAGCTGGAGGAGGCCTCTTAGATGGCAAAACCAGAAGTCTTTCCAGGCTTCAGGCAGATGCTTGAAGTGAGAGTCAACCTAGCGGATGCCTGTGAGACTCTGGAGTAGAAGCAAAAATTGAAACAAGTTTTCTTGGATTTTCAAGATCTCTTTGAAGTGGACTCAAATGACTGTGGTCACACCGACATCCACACAACAACATTTCCCACAGACCCTGGCATCAATGGAGTCCCTTACTGAAATAATTAAGAACCTTGACTCCCGTGGGATAATCCGTCCAGGCCACAGCACCTTTTATAATCCGGTGCTGGGGATTTTGAAGCCAAACGGCCAGTGGAGACTCTGCGCCGACCTTAGGGAGCTCAACAAACTGGTCCATACTTCCCGATGGCCTCTTCCCTACATTGACCAAGGGCTGGCCCAGATCCAGGGGTCACAGGTATTCACTGCAATAAACCTGACCAATCAGTACTGGACTGTACCTGTCAGTAGGGAGGACCAATACAAGCTGGCCTTTAACTTCGGGGGGCAGCAGTACACATGGACCCGGACTCCCTTCGGATACATCAACTCCGGCAATGAATTTAACATTTTTCTACACAAGGCCATGCCCGATATGGGTGAGAGGGGTTACCTGGCCTATGTAGATGATGTTTTAGTCAAAAGCTCAACTGTGGAGGAACACATAGCGGATATCCGTTATGTTCTGACACAGTTGAGGGCCGCCAGAGCAAAACTCTCCTTTCAAAAGGCACAGTGGTGTAGAACCCGTGTAAATTTCTTGGGGCATGAGATTACTCCTCAGGGTCTCTGTCCCCAGGAAAAGAAAGTGGAAACACTCCAGAAATTGAAAGACCCCACAACTCTGCGGGAAGGAGCCTCCTTGGACTGACTAATTACAGCAGAAAGTTAATTGAGGACTACGCAGAGATCACCAGACCCCTGATACATCTTTTGAAGGGGGGGGTCAGGTGGGAGTGGGGTCCAGAACAAGTCGAGGCAGTAAGACAACTCAAAAGAAGCCTCTCACAAGCGCCTTGCCTAGCTTACCCTGTCAAAAACAATGAGTTCTTCTTGGAGACAGGGTTCTCAAATACATGCTTGACTGCAGTATTATATCAAAAGCATGACAAGGTCAATAAAGTAATCTCATGCGAGTAAAACTTTATCCTCTGTGGAGGAAAAATTCATTGATTGTGAGAAGGCGCTCCTGGCAAAGGTGTGGGCATTGAAGAATTACCGCCCGTTTATCCAGGGGGAACACATCCTAGTGGAGACTCCACACCAGCCTCTGCAATATCTCCAAAGTGACAGAATCTGGGCCGGAAATGTGAGTAATTCCTGAATTAATTCCTGGATTCTGTCAATGCAAGGCTCTCCTGTGGAGGTCAGATATGGCCAAAACAAGAAGAGCCCCCTCGCGCAAGGTCTGGCTGACTTGCATGATTGTGGCAGAGAAAACTGACTTGAGGACGAAAGTCTTAAAATCAAGGACAACATAGAGGCATACCTCAATTCCCCACACAAAGTCTTTGAAGAAGACAAGTGTGAGGAAATGCCCACTGTCTATGTGGATGGATGCTCTTGCCATGTTGACAACAGCGGGGAAAAAGAACTTGTGGCCGGCGTAGGGAATGCATGGGTGAATGAGACCCCAGAACCCTCCGCTGGGTACAAGATTGGTCCCCGAAGTAGTCAAGTGGCAGAGTTGATGGATGTGCATCAAGCCATCCTCACTGCTGTCCAACATCAACTCCATGAACTGGTCATAATCAATGATTCGGATTATGTACGGAACGGATTTGTGGAGCACCTGGTTAACTGAAAAACAGAGGCATGCTATGTGCTAATAATAAACCGTTGAAACATGGGAAATTAATTCAAAATATTGATGATCTGGACACCTCGAATGGGATGACCATCTACTGGAAAAGATCAACGGTCATTCTAAAGTAGAGGGATCAGAAAAAACTGGAAATGACCTAGCTCATCAGCTAGCCAAGACCGGAGCCATCCAGGGGGATCTAATTGAGATTGAGTCCCTGTTGGGGGAGATCCAGGTCACTGCTATCACTAGGTCCCAGACAACTTCTCATAATGAACTCTCAACTTCACAATGGAGTAAGGAGACCCCAGATGCTGATTTGATTACGGCTCAAAAAGGGGATCCAATAATTCTAAGTTTTATCAACACATTGAGGACCCTGAGAACTTTCCCCTGACGGATACCGATTACATAGAGAAAGAGGCCTCCCTCAGAGTGTTGATGAAATGTCCAAAAATGTTCTGAATCCAAGACGGTTTGTTGGTAAGGAGATCCCTAGCTGGCCATGATCAGTGGGTGGTCCCTACCTCATTCCGAAGCCTGATGTTAAGTCACGCCCATGATGCAGCCACAGCCGGTCATAGGGGGTTTCATACAACACTTGAAATCTTAACAGAGGTTGCATACTGGCCACACATGGGGCAGGACCTTGACCAATATTTGAAGGGGTGTCTTGTGTGTGCACAATTTCAGCCAACATCCCTCACACACCGTGCGCCTCTCCAAAAGAGGGAAATGACACTGCCATGGTCAGATTTGCAAGCCGATTTTATCGGGCCCGTGATTCGCTCCTCTAGGGGAAATAAGTACATGTTGACCGTGACATGCTTGTTTACTAAGTGGGTGGAATGTCTCCCGGCCCCAAACTGCAAGGCAGAAACAGCAGCTCCCCTGATGATCAACCACATCTTCTCGCATTTTGGACTACCCCAAAGGATCGAGTCAGACCGAGGTAGCCACTTAACTAGCGAAGTAATGACAAAGATGTGGAAGATACTTGGGGTCAAAAGGAAATTAGACATTGCCTATCGGCTAGCCTCTAGTGGTGCAGTAGAGAGATACAACAAGACAATTGTGAGCATATTAAAAAAGTTTGTGGCAGATTCTGGGCCAAGTTGGGATATTCGATTACCCCTTGTCCCAATGGCCATCAGATCTACCCCTTCATCTGCATAAAAGTGCATTAAAAGTGCATTAAGTATATACATGTAAACATTTTCATTTTGTACAGTAGCCACCATACAATTATAATGTGAGATAGAGGGAGAGGGAGGGGATGGGTGCAGAGAGAACGAGAGAGGAAGAGAGAGAGAGAGAGGGAGAGAGAGAGAGAGAGAGAGAGAGACATATTCTTATTCATATTTGATCACTTTTATCCATTTTTCATTTCAACCATTAATGTTATTCATTTATTTCTTTCTCGTACCTGTAAGTCGAATTTTTTTTGTTAGCATATTAACATACCTGATACATTTCTTTTTAGTTGCACTTTTTTCGATCAAGGTTTCATTTGTTATCGTTTGCTGTTGTCTGCGCCTCCTCATCCACTTCTTCCTGAACATTATTATATGCCCTTCGTACGTCTGTTAAATGTATCCAGTACCTCAGCCCTTTAACCTTCACTGCTGTGGGAGTACAAAAAACTACCTCGTATGGGCCGTGGAATCTTGGGGCACTCCATCTGCGGACAAAGCTTGTAACATAAATAAAATCCCCTGGCATTAATTGTCCTTGGGGGCCCTGTTCCACAAATGACACAGTTTGGTTTCCCTCTTCTCTTGTAAATGGCGGTGACAATTGTCTTGAGATTGCACGTGCTGCTCTAGTCAGTTTTTTCAGATAATCAGTGAATTCATCTCCTAATATCGTGGCGCTTCTATGTGCATCTGAATGTCTACGCAGCGCAAAATGTGCTGTGTGCATTCTTATCCCCGTCACAATCTCGTGCGGGGACAAGTGGTGGTCCTTACTTGGCTGGTTTCTCAACTCGAATAGTGCTAGGGGTAAGCAATACACCCAGTTCTTTTTGAGTGAGAAGCATAGTTTGGACAATCTTCCTTTTAATAGGCCATTGATCTTCTCCACAATGCCATTGCTTTGAGGGTGATAAATCGAGCAAAGCTTGTGTTTGATCCCCAATAATGCAGTAACTTCCTTGAACAGTTCAGTCACAAAATGAGTGCCATTGTCTGAGCGAATCACGTCGCAAATTCCCCAGCGCGGGAATACTTCTCTCACTAGGAACTTTGCGGCGTACTTAGCATCAGGACGTGCACATGGACCAGCCTCAACCCACTCCGAGAATGGGCATACAACTCCTATCATGTAGCGTGCCCCATTACACCTTTCCCCCATGTCTGCGTAATCAATATGTAGTTCCCGCAAGGGCCCTGTTGGCTTTGGAATTGTCCCTCTGAGTGTCCGTAATGTCATCCCAGAATTGTATATTTGACACGTTGTGCACTCCATTGCTAACCTTTATATATGTTCCTGGAGCCCTGGCACAAACCAATCTTCCTGTATCTCTGCTACTATGTGTTGTTTGGCATTGTGTGCTGGAAAGTGCAATTGCTGGAACGCTATCTCCATCAATTTAATGGGCATCACCACTTTACCTGTGTTATTTTGGCGCCATAGTAAATCTGTTGACGACTGGCTGCAACCCCTTTTTTTCCACAGTGCCTTTTCTTCATTACTTGCTTCTTCCTGTAACTCTAGTATATGTGATATGGGCATGGCATTGTACCCTTCTGGTAATTCCTCACTTGCTTGTTGCTACAACATGTACTCACCTGCAATTTCCTTTTGGAAATATGATGCTTCCTTGGCGGCAGCGTCCACTGCCGTGTTTCCAAAAGATACAATGGGCCTCATTACGACTCAGGCGGTAAGGGTTTTACGACGGCGTAAACAGCGCCGACCCTTACCGCCTGAGTACGAGGTCCCTTAGCGCCATGGCGGATTTAACACCTGCTTTTAGCAGGTGTTAAAATCCATGGCGCTAAGGGACCATGGAGTTAATTACGCCACCGTAATTTACGGTGGCGTAATTGACGCCTTCCCCACTCCCATTATGCCCTATGGGGCAAAAATGGGAATGGGGAAGGGTAAATGGGGATTGGGGACTTACCGCCCCGCCAACCTCGGAATGGGGCGGTAAGTCCGCCAACCACCATGATGGCGTAAACATAGTTTACGCCATGGTGGTAAAGTCACGGCCCAGGCGGTAACTTACCCCCTGGGTCGTAATGAGGCCCAATATCTGTATTGGATGTATGTGCTTGGCACTTGACGATGGCCACCATTGTAGGTTCTTCAAGTGCCTCAATTAATTCCTGTAACAACTCGGCATGTTGTACTGGGGTCCCATCCGCCCTGCAAAACCCTCTCCGCACCCACCGGGCCAGACCACCGTGTACCGTTGTAGTCATGTATGCAGAATCTGTGTATATTGTTTTTTTTTAAAACCTTTATTTTTGGTCTTTCGACACAACAAACAACTTCTCACCCACATTAGGGTGGCTTTAACTTTACGCCTTCAACCAGTGCCCCGACCTCCCCGCCTCCCTCTGCGACTCCCCCCTCCGCCCCCGCTGCATCCCCATATTTTCGTCCCTCTGGTGAACCAGTGGAAGATCTCAAGAGTCTGAGTTAAAACAGTATCAGGGTGTGTTCCCGGTGACCAACGGGTCCACTGAGGAGGTGGTGTCGGCCTCACTTATTAGAAAGGATATTAGCGGGCCCCATATGTCGGGCGGGCGAGCGTGAAGTGGTAAGCATTTTATGAAATCAGTTTCTGTGTCCTGGCAATAAAGCACATCTTTCCGCCATGCAGTGTACGATGGTGGCGGGCCGCGGCCCCACGCCATGGCGACTCTTCTGCGAGCTAGTGTTAGTAGGAGTCCGGTCAGCTTCCTTGACGGCATGGGCAGCAATCTCGTCATCCCCAACAACGCTGCTGTGCATCGGGGTTGTATCGTTTCACCGACAATTGCGGCTGTCGTGTCCAACACACGGTTCCAGAATGGGGCTACCTCCGGGCATTCCCATGCGAGGTGTATAAAGTTCGCTGATAGAGTCCCGCATCTCCTGCACTCTGCCTGGGCTTCGGGATGGTGCTTGTTAGCTTTTTCCGGCGTATAGTAGGTTTGGTGGAGGAAATGAAAATGAATAAGCTTGAGCCGGGTGTTAAGTGAAATTTTTTGAGTTTGCTTCAGAATGTGACACCAGTCGGCCTCCGATATACTTGTGGATAGTGCCCGTTCCCATCTCGTTTTCGCTCTTGCATTCACGTTGGGTGATCCGGTGGTCAGCGCTTTGTAGATTAGCGACACCAGCCTGCCCTCTCCCTGAGCTTGAATGACATCATGTAGTAGTTGCCAAGTCGGTGGTTGCCTCGGGAAACCAGGCAGGTGGGTCTGCAGAGTGTATCGGGTCCGGAAGTAGAGGAACACGTCTAGGGCCGAATTACCCCCTTTCTGTTTGGCCTGTTCAGGGGTCAGAAAGCCCTCCCCTGTGAATAGGTCTCCGAGGGATCGTATCTGCAGTTTGTCGACCCACTGGTGAAACACACTCTCCGATGTCAAGGGGATTCCAGGAATATACTTGACTGGCAAGAGGGGGGAGTATCTTGTCTGTATCCCCAGTTTGTTAGCTAGCGACCTCCAAACCTTGTATGTTGTGAGCATTACGTTCATTGTGCGATTGGGGACGGGAAGCCGACCAAACACCACAGCGGTCAAGAAGTTGGGCGTTGCCAAGGCCCTCTCGACCTGTACATGGGGGCGAATCATTTGCTTTGCGTACCAGTGGCTAAGGTACTGAGCCTGGGCTGCCCAGAAGTATTTTTCCATGTCTGGTAGTGCCAGACCACCGCTAGACACAGGGAGTGTCAGCGTCGTGTATGCCACTCTGGCCGGCTTCCCAGCCCACAGTAGATCCAGAACCAGGGTTTTCAGCTTTTTCAGGAAGGATTGTGGCAGTAACAGCGGGATATTGTTGAAGAGATACAGCAGTTTTGGCAGCATTACCATTTTGACTAGAGAGGTCCTACCCCAAAGTGTCAGTGGGAGTGTCTTCCAGCGTGCGATCTTGTCTTGGAGAGACCTTAACACCTCTTCATAGTTGTCTCGGAATACCTCCAGTGGGTCCAGTGACAGTTGGATGCCAAGATATCGTACCCTCGAGGATTTCCACTCAAGTCCGAAGTCGTCAGCGAATTGCCTCGTGTCCCTGGTCAGTGGGAAGACGACTGATTTTGAGTGATTGATTTTCAGTCCGGAGGAGGCCCCGAATTTGATGACTTCCCTCATGACCGGGTTCAGGTTAGCCTCAGGATCTCTTATAAATAGTGCAACGTCGTCGGCATATAGGGATACAATGAGTTTGTGTGGGCCGATAGTGAGCCCCATTTGTTGGCGCCGTTCCCGCAGGTTGGAAGCTAGTGGCTCCATTACCAGAGCGAAGATTAGCGCCGACAGGGGGCATCCTTGCCTCGTGCCGCGCTGTAGGTTTATTGCTGCTGATTTTGCTTTGCCCACTATGATGGTGGCCTGTGGGTTGGTGTACAGGAGAGAAACCAGTTTGATAAAGCGGGCTCCCAGCCCCATTCTGGTGAGGACCATGAACATGAACGGCCACTCCACGGAGTCAAATGCTTTTTCTGCATCAAGTAGGACCGCTATTGCCTGGTCCGAGGGGTCTAGTGCCTCTATGATTCCAAACATTCTCCGGATGCCGAAGGTCGTATTGCGGCCGGGTATGAAACCAGCTTGGTCAGCTAGCACTAGGGCGGGCATCAGGGGCAACAGTCTATTCGCCAGAATCTTAGCAAGGATTTTATTGTCCAAATTGAGCAGGGAAATCGGGCGATAAGATGCACAATTGTCTGGGGGCTTTCCTGATTTGTGCAAAAGGACGACGTTGGCCAGGCGGGAAGTTGGAGGTAGGGTTCCAAGCTCAAGCGCTTCCTCGTACACTGCTGCCAGCAATGGAGCCAGGGGTTCTGCAAAGGCCTTATAGAATTCTCCCGTTAGACCATCCGGGCCTGGAGCTTTGGAGGGCGGTAGTGCCTTTATGGTTTCTTTGATCTCTTCTTGTGAGATTAGCTCGTTCAGAGGTTCCCGTAGGTGATGTTCGACCCAGTAGAGCTCAGTGCCTTCCAGGTATTCCAGGGGGAGGTGCGAGTCTTTCGGCAGCTTGGCACTGTAAAGGTCTTGGTAGAATGTGCCGAATTCCTCCGCTATCTCTTCGTCAGTGTGGACCACTACCCCTTGGCTGGTTCTGATCTCTTCGATTTGGGACTGTTTGTTGTCAGCTTTGATTAGATTTGCCAGTAAGGCACCTGGTTTCTGGCCCTCGCCATATTGGCGGATTTGGTTGGGGCGTTGGAGAAATTTCGCCTCGCGCTCCGCCGTGTCGTTGAATTTCTGCAATTCTGTCCTCAGTGTCGCTGCAGCTACAGGGTCATCGTTGTTCACGTTCTGGGTTTCGAGCTGTTTTAGTTTTTTTTCACAGCTTGCGAGCTCGCCCCTGATGAGTTTGAGAATGCCGTTTTCTTTGGCGAGGCAGACACCTCTGATAAAACATTTAAAGGATTCCCAAATCATGCTTGCTGAAGGGACTGAGCCCAGGTTAGCTTGTAGAAACACGTCTATCTCTTCTCTTAATTCTGAGGCAAAAACCTCGTCCTGTAGTGATCCCTGCTTGAAGCGCCAGCGTTGTAGCGGCGGGGTGGGGCTGGTTGGCTGAAGCTTGAGGAAAATTGGTGAGTGGTCTGAGAGTGTTCTCGGGTGGATGAGGCACTGGCCACATATCAGAGTGCTATTGGTTGAGGTGAAAAAGTAGTCGATTCGGGAGCTTGTGTTATGGACTGTAGAGTGAAAGGTGTATTCACGCCTTTCGCCATTGGAGATTCGCCATGTGTCGTGTAGGTCAAATGCCTTGCAGATTTCCATTATTTGATTAGCAGCTTTCGAAGTTGGTTGATGTTTAGCTGAAGATCTGTCCCTCGCAGGGTCCATAACTGTGTTCATGTCTCCGCCCCACACGACCGTGGTGGGGCCGAGCGCGGAGAGCTGTGTCATCACCCAGCTGAAGTTGTTATGGCCATCCACATTCGGGGCATATGAGTTGACAAAGGTCACTTTCTGACCGGCGATGATGCCATTCACCAGAAGTGCTCTGCCTTCTTCGTCCTTTGCAGTGTGTAGTAGCCGGAAGTTGAGCCGCCTGTGTATGAGGATTGCAACGCCCCTCGAGTATGTGGAGTAAGACGAGAAGTATCTGTGACAGCCCCAGCTTTTGGCCCACAGGCGGCCACTCGTCGGCGTGAAATGTGTCTCTTGAATCATTGCCACGTCTACCTCATGTCGTCTGAGATAGTGTAGGATTTTCCTAGATTTAGCTGGGATGTTACCCCCTCTGATGTTCCATGTTAGGACGTTGAACGGGGCGGCTTTGCATTTATTTCAGGTCCCGTGACCAGGTCAACGGGCAGCTGCGTTCTGGTTGAGCGGGAGCCGCTAACCGGGTCTGTGTGTAGCGGCTGGGGGTCACAGTGCAACGGAGAGGACGGCGTCTGGTAGGGGGCAGGCAGCGTGCGGGACGAACAGGAATTGTCGGCGCTGGATTCCTCTATCAACTTTGTAATACTCGAACTTCGGGCAATCCCCAACTGGCCCGTAACGTAGTTCTCCCAGGGGTGGGCAACCACGAACATGCCCACCGGGAGGTTCCAACTTACCCCACCCAGAACAAACTCGGCCTTAGGGGTCGCCATGCCGGTACGCGGGAATCACTCCTCGGCAGGCCGACCCCACTCAGGCTAACGATAACTTAACGGTAGCTGCGCTGGGGGTGCCTGGGGCCTCCCAAGTGTCCCAGCCCCGACTTGTGCCGCTGTATTTGATCCGGCCCACTCAATTCAGCTGTGTCGGGTCTTATGCTCCACCGCATCCACCCGTTTAAGGAGGGTTCCTGGGGATTCTATCCCTTTGTGGTCTGGGGCGAGCCTGATTCTGATCCGGGAGCCCCAGGCGGTCGAGGAACAGATTTGCCTCCTCTGGGGTTTGGAAAAAGTGGACCTTTCCCTCGTGCTGGACTCTTAAGCGTGCTGGGTAGAGCATAGAATATGGCAGTTGGCTGTTGCGGAGCCTCTGTTTAACGCTTGTAAATGTTCTCCTTTGTGTTTGGACTGCCGGGGAGAAATCGGGGTAAAAATGGATTTTGTCTCCATCATGACTCAGATCGCCTTTCTCCCTGGCGAGCCGGAGAAGGGAGTCACGGTCTCTGTAGTTTAGCAGCTTCGCTATTATGGGTCTCGGAGGGGCCCCTGGTGCTGGTCTTGTTGCAGGAATCCTGTGGGCTCTCTCGATTATGAATAAGCGAGAAAGGGCCTCGCGGCCGAACAACGTAATGCATAAGGTTTCCACGAAGTCTTCCATTTTCCCCTGCATTTGATGTTCTCTCACCCCGACTATCCGGAGGTTATTCCTCCTCGACCGACCTTCGAGGTCCTCGCACTTGGCGGCTGTTAGTTTCATTTGTGATTCCAGCTGTAGTACTCTGTTTGTAAGGGTTTCCGAGCTGTCGTCGAGATTTGACACCCTCTGCTCCACCTCGGTTAGGCGTTCGGCTTGGGAGTCCATGCGGTGTTGCATCAGATCGACTTTGGACGCGAGGCCGTCCATTTTGTTACTCAGGCTGCCGATCCCTGCTTTTAGGTCGAGGAGGATTTCTTTAATTTCAAAGGGGTTTTCTGTCGTTCCTTCCTGGTGGGGGCATTCCGACGGTGCCGCCTGCTCCTCGGGTTGGTGGGGGGCTCTGGGGGTCAGACCGCTCTCAAAGTTTAGCTTCCTCTGCGATTTGTCGCTTTTCCCCATCTTGGCTGCCGGTGGTGAGGTCGAGGCAGCCGCCGGGTTGCACCGCTAGCGCGGCCCTCCTGGAGGCTGATATAGGATGTTCGCTGTGAGCCGGGGGGTTGGCTGTTTCGATGCTGCGCTGGCCCTTGACGAGAGATGTTTACAGTGGTTTTCTGCCGGCTCCTCTTGGTTCCGGGGGCTCGGAGTATAGGGCAGTGTGATGGTTGCGATAGAGGGGATCAGGTCGTCCGTGAGTTGGGAGGTGCCGCTTGGTCAGCTCTGCCGCTGCTGGTACGGCGGTCACCCGGTCCCAGAGGCGGAAGAAGGGGGGGGGACAACGCTGTTACCCCACCGCTCCCTACCCGCCAGGGCCCCGGGCCGACCCCTCCGGCCGACGCCGCCTGGTCTCCGCCCGGTGGGTGTGGGCGGTTCTTGTTGTGCGGCTGGGTGCCGGATCTGCAGGAGCCTGTCTCACGTCCGACTCCTCCGCTCCGGCGATGGCTTCCGGCGGGGGGATGACGGCGAACAGGGACCCACGCCGGTTCTCCCCGGCCGCCGTCGACTCCTCGCCAGGATATTGGCCCCCCGTCTCGTGGGCTGCCCGGGGGGGGTGCGTCAGAGTCTACAGTGGGGAGGCTCAGCCTGTGGAGCACGGGGCCAAGTGGTCGACCCCGCTAGTCACGGCAGCCGGGCCTCTCGGGCCGCGTCTCGGGTCGAGAGCTCCGATTTCGCTCGAGACTTCGAGGTGGCGCCGCCGGGGACTTCAGGAGTTCATGTACCGGGAAACAGGGGGGCTGTGGTGCTCGGATCCGTAGGATTAGCCAGGATTGATGCGGGGCTGCGAGGGAGCTCTGACCTAAGCGGCCATCTTGGATGGCCCTCTAGCGCCCTCTATAGAATCTGTGTATATTGTGACTGCGCATCCCTTGGCTGCACTTAAGGCTTCAATTAGGGCAACAAGCTCTGCTGCTTGTGCGGAAAAGTGTGATGGTAGGCGGTATTGTACTAGCACTTCGTACTCACCTTCCTCTAGTCTCACCACCGCCATACCTACATGTTTTTCACCTTTATCCATGTCAATTGATGCGGATCCATCTACAAAGTATACCTCTCCTTCTGTTAGGGCATTTTCACTTACCACCGTGCCCTCACCCTCTTCTCCTGTGTATGTTGCACAATTGTGTTTTTGCATGTCTTCTACTGTACATGGCTCTGTGATGAATGTCGCTGGATTTACCGTTCTACACCTCACTATGTGAATGTTAGTGCTGGATAATATTATCTCATATGCTGTTGCTCGCTGTGTTGTTAGTGTGCTTTTTGATCTTTCCAGTATCGCAAAAAAAGGGAGTGTTCCACATATAATATAACGGAGCATTCCATTACTATGGTGGCGCTTTTCTCAATGGCGAATGCGGCGGCAGCGAGAGACTGTTCGCACGCAAAGTGTCCTTGCATAACTGTGTCTAGTGTGCTACTGTAGTAAGCCAATGGCTTGTGTCCCAGGGATTTCTTTTGTGTCAGAACCGCTGTCATTAGTGTTCCCTTGCAGTGAGAAAACAGGAAAAATTCACGCTCATAGTCTGGGTTGGCGAGCACTGGAGCGCTTGAAATTAGTTGTTTGAGCGACGCAAATGAGTCACTCATCTCTTTTGACCATTTTATTTCTTTATTCTCTTGCTGGGCCTCTTTGAGTGATTGTAGTAAAGGTCTTGTGTATTCTGTATCCATGCTCTGCAATAGTTGCACATTCCTAAAAACCTCTGCATTTCTTTTACCTTTTTTGGCTCTTTTACTGCTGTGATTGCTTCTACTCTGTCAGGTATTATCTTTTTGCCATCCTTTGATATCAGCTGGCCCAAGTATAATACTTCTTGTTGGCAGCATTGCAGTTTCTCTCTATCCACTTTGTACCCCTTGTGGGCTAACAGTGTTAGGAGTGTAACTGGATCCTTCCTGCACTCTTCCTCATTCTGTGCGCATATGAGCAAGTCATCTACGTACTGAATGATTGTACTCTCAGCAGTCAAATTTCCCATGTCTTCATGGAGGATACGATTAAATATGCTGGGGCTCTCACAGTAACCTTGTGGTTACCTGCAATGCTCATATCTTTCCCCCCTAATGTAAATGCTGTCAAGTATCTGCTCTCTTCTGCCAGGGCAATGGAGAAAAATGCATTTTTCAAATCCACTACTGTGAAATATGATGCGTTCTTTGGGATACTGCAAAGTATTGATGCAGGGTTCGGGACTAGGGGAAACTCTTTTTGTATGACGTCATTTAGTGGGCGTAGGTCCTGGATCATCCTCCATGCCCCTCCCTTTGCTTTTTTGATCGGGTAAATGCAAGTATTACATGGGGAATTTGAGGGTATTATTATTCCCTGGGCCAATAAGGCACTTATCGTTTCCTTTATCCCTTCCTCAGCTTCACGGGACAATGGGTACTGTTTGACTCGGGGCAGGATTGCTCCTGGTTTTAGTTTTATTGTGACTGGGGTAACTCCGTGCAACAACCCCACCTCATGGGGACCTGTAGTCCACAAGTTGCTTGGTACTAATTTCATGTCATCATCAAAGAAGGAAGGTGGTGCTCCCACCACAGCCATTAACTGTACAGGCACTTGTCTCGTTTGTATCAAGATATCACATGGTATTGCTATTTCCATTATTATTTCTCCGTCACTTTCTGAGTCTGAAAAGAGATCCTCATCTGATAAACCACGTAAGGCAATGTCAGCATTGATGCACAACACAGTGCGCCATTCACACCCGTCTATGTCCATACCAATTACTGCAATTCTTTTTGCTGATATCTGTACTGCGTGCAAATCCAAAGATATCACTGACCCCGGTGTAATGCCTGTGCGTACTATTGGGCGGAAGATGAATTCTGCTGGTACCCTCCATTTTAACCTTTTTAGCTCAGGTACTACTCGTGCTAGAGTTTTCAACCCTTCAATGAACACACTTTCATCGACCGGCATGCCACGTATCTCTGGTGCTGTTGCTCGCACATGTACCACTAGCATTACGCGCAGCAGGCATATTCCTGGGGTTGAGCAAACTATCCCTCTTTCTGTGAAGGATATAGTCATATTGAGCTTGCTGAGAAGGTCCCTTCCGAGCAAGATTATTGGGGAATGTTCGTAATACAGTAGGGGCGTCCTCACTGTCTTACCCCCCACGGTCACATCCAACTCTTCTGTGTAAGAAACTTCGAAGACAGCCCCAGAGAACCCCTGCGTCTCCAACATACGGTTAGAAAGCGGAAACCGACCCTCACGTATGCATGACTTTTCGGCTCCCGAATCCACCATAAATATGAACTGCTTGTCTCCTATCTGCGCCCCCACTAATGGTTCCTCCGCTGCATTGTAGGTGGTAGATAGGACGGGACACGCAAGTGTTCCCTGTGAGCTGTCCTATGCTGGCTGCCTCATTCCTCCCCCTGACTAAAAACATTGCCTGACACAACCGCCACACCGCTATAGGGGGCTGGGGCATGGGCCCCGTTCGCAACTGTGGCTAAGGGATTTCCTGGTGTGTAGTGCATAGATTCGTCGTTCTGAGGGTGACCCTGTGTTCTGCTGGTAACGTGTCAATGGATTTGGATTTTCATTTTTAAACAGTATTAGGCCTTTTTTGTTCCTTATCATTGTTATCAGACCGATGTATGGACTTCCGTGTGGATTTAGTCCTGCAGCGTTAAGCAGAGCTGTGTACCCATCACTCACTGGTGTCTCCCGTAGCCACGTTTGTTGCAAGCAAATAATGTTGTGTACATCTCTATTAAAAACTGTGTCGTTGAATAAATGGGAGAACCCTCAGGTATTCCATGAGATTAATGATCCGTGCCTGCCACTTTGGTAGCTCCTAGTTAATGCTGATTTTGCCCTGAGGACCATTTTGGCACTTCTCGTCCATTGGATGTGAAATGTCTTAGGAAACCTCTGTGTTTGATGGCCTCTGTTGTTGTTTGTTGTGATGTAGGTTTTTCTTCTTTCGTCTGTAGTTTCCTCCTCTTTATTATCATCTTGTGTGGGTCAACAACTACTTTGGTCTTCTTTCCCTGCTTAAAGTCAACAGGGCCTCTTTCTGCAGACGACTGCATGTTGTTTCTTAAGTTGTATCCGAAGGACAGTAGCGCTATTCTTGCCTCCAAGAGATTGCTTTGAATTAGGGGAGACTTTATGTGTAGAATAACACAACCAATTCCTGATTCATTTGCGTATTCTACTATTGCGATTCCTCTGTTGTTATTGTCTTCAGCGATGGAACACAATGTAGAAGTTTCATTACATTTCGTTTAGGTTAACCTCATTTTTTGGAGATGACACTTTTTCAAAATTAATTTTTCCGTTATTTTCTCTTGAGATGACACCAGAAATGTTCTGATTTCTTAAACTCGCTCCCTTCGAGTTTTCTTGAGCTGTGAGAAATTCTGGATTTAGATTTGTCAAGGCCCTCTCTCTGGAGAATTCCTGTTTCTGTGTGTGATCAAATTTTAATTGCAGCTTTGTTCGCTTTTGAGATAAGGTTTGATATGAAGAAAAGATGTTGTTCCAATAGTTGCCTTCATCATTTTTCATCTGTTCAATTTCTTTCTGATTTAGATTTTTGCCATTCTGTGGACTTTAGTATTGAGGGTTTTCCTCTACAGACTCTTGTAAGGATGTCATGGAACCGTTTTGCGTTACAGTTTGCTCTTGCAATCCTTTTTTACTATTAGACTTCGATTTCAGCATGATTCCATGAAATAATGAAGTTGGTGTTGGAGTAGTCAAATTTCTTATGAATGCCCGATCCATTGGATTTGACTTTCTTAGGATTTCCTGGCTTAATCGTATTTTTCCTACTCGACTCCTCTTTTTGCCCTTGTTTTTCTCTTGGTGTGTCTACATTGATACTTTTGAGAGGTTTTTTAAATATTCCAAAGTTTTCAGCATCTTTTTGCTTGTTGATCTAAAAAGGATTAAGTGTTTCATTGGGAGTATTTGTGATTACTTCTCTTCTGTCTCCCTTATCTTGTAATTTGTTTGTTTTCTCAGGCCGGCAATGTTTTCCCCACATATTAATGATGACTCTGTCAGATCTAGACTTTGAGCCTCAATTCTGTATTGCCTCTCATCTGTGTTGGTCTTTCTTAGATCAACTAAGGCTTCCCTTGACTGAGAGGGAGTCTCTTGTACGTTAATCGTACTCAGTCGCTGGTCTGCTTGGCTGTCATCTTCAACAACAGCATCCTTTTCTGCACTTTTATCAGGGGGACCTTTCTAGTTTCTTTTTTTCCTTCTTTGAGCTAGTTTATTAGTTTCTCTCTTATGCTGATTGCAGGTACATTTTGTCACCCCCTTGATCCAACGTCATTGAATTGGCATTATGTCGAATCCATTTTGTAAATTCCAGCACCGCGTTAATCAGGGTAGCTTTGTCAGACAAATCGTTGCTTCCTAGATCACACAGTCTAGTGTGCCACTTTGACGCAATTTCGGCTTCATGATCCAGTCTACTTTGAACTTTTGATGTAAATGCTTCCAAGAATATTCATTTGGAGTGGATCATTGCGAGGAGTGTATCACGGTCCTTCAAAAATGTGTTTATTGACTCATACATTCTGATGAAGGGACTCAATGAAATTGATAGTGCTGCAATCACATTGTTGTGTATTTGTACGCCAGCTGCAACAGACAGCTGGCTTTTGGTGTTTTTAGAAAGATTTGTCTACTTGTAATCTCTTGATGTAGAAAGGATTCAGAGCTTGATGATTCTGACGAGAGTGACTGCGATTTTGAATCACGTATTGGACTTGTTTGGGCCGATGTCGATTGGCCACCCTGGGGAGTGCTTTCAGGATTAAATTCAGCCATAGGGTCATTCACTATAAGGTTGCACTCTCTCTCTGTGTCAAAATGAATAGTTTATCCCTTGGAGGCAGTAAGATCGAATTTGGCTTGTCTGAATAGTTGAATAGTAGGTGTGGCAAATTGTTGATCTTTCAAGTTTTCTTCTTGCGACGACAAGCGTATGCTGCTTTCACTCAGTTGATTTCTTATTTCTTCAAAGTTATGGTGTAATCTTGCTGCTAACCACGCTTCGCGAGTGTCATCTTCAAAGCTGTAAGAACAGTTGGCTGTCACGCTTCCTTTTATTATTGAGATCAATTGATTTATTTTGTCTTCTCTTGGGGGCGCATTGTTGCATTCATTTTGACGACTCAGGCTGTCCACTAAAACTGACAAGTTCGCAGTTGTCAACGTTTTAGCTTCAATTGCACTTTCGCTCGTGTATTCAGAACTTAAGGGAGTTGCTGAAAGCTTTCCATTCCTTTCATTTTCTACAAGTATGTGTGTATACTAATTCAATGTTTTCATTATATTGCGTGAGCTCAGTTTGTTGCTGTGGCGCTAAAGGTACTAGCAAGGTCAGCTTATTAGTTGTCGGCGTGTCTTCGATGTTTGAATGCTCCCCCTCCTTAACTTTTCTTTCCTCCCCTTGGTCTCCCCCAACAGTATCGGCTTCTAGCTCGGTTTCCTTCAAGATCATTTCTGCTTCTAAAATGTCAGCGTCTGTTATGTCTAACCTAGAGTCGCTAAATCGAGACCAGGACATGAGAGCAGAAATTACCTGTAGAGGAGTTTGAGCACTTTTCTTCTTGTCATTAGTCATCTTTGCACACACGTTCTTATCACACGGGTTACATTCGTTGAGTGACAGCACACTCACCTCGCGAGCAGCATTTATTTCTGCGCTGTCTGACGCTTCATCCAACCAGTGACATTGTAATTGTTGTCTGGTGTGAGCGCGAGGACCTAAGTGTTCAGCTCCCAAGCTGGTGAGAAATGGCGGCTTTGTTTCTCAATCAAGTATGTATGTTTCTGTCTGCGGACCACAGATATCTGCTCTGGTTCGCTGGTTTGCCCAGGTATGACTGGGTACGACTGGACTCTTCCCGGGCTCCACGCGCCAGCGCTACGCACCGCTTTCCGTTCTTATAGGCTCCTCCTACGAATTAAAGGAGCAGTAGCTATTACTGGAACACTAGTCCAATGCAGACAGCAGGAAGCAAAGTAAAGCACAGCCAGAGCACCAGAGATCTGGGTACGACTGGACTCTTTGCCGGACTCCAGTGGGGATATTACACCTTCTTTTGGGGCTGTGGCAAACTGTCTGGAAGAAGAGACAAATATTCTTGACCAAGATTACCATTGGTGCTATTTTTCTTCTGAAAGTTAGAAGTAGATCTTTCATCCAGGAATAAATAATTGTTACCATGTAACTCTGTTTGATGATTGTTACTTTGGACTTGAACTATCAAGAGCTGGTTCCAAACCATTTGTTTCTTTGGCTGAACATTTTCAATTGATTTTTATTCCTGGGGAATGGACCTTACCCAGGACAGGATAATGTCATTCAGACATTGGGCCTCATCACGAGTTGGGCGGTAACGCCGGCGCTATTAGCACCGGCGTTATTAGCCCTACCGCCAAACCCACCGGCTCTATTAGCGCCGGATTACGGGTTTGGCAGAACGGGAAATCCCCATTCCCCACTGAGCCCATTCGGGAATGACCCATTCCCCATTGAGCTCAATGGGGAAATTTTGCGCTCTTACCGTCGGCAGATTTCCCCACGGCGGTAATAGCGTGAAATTTTGGCGGATTTCTCCCAAGCTAAAAGCTGGGGGGAAATCAGCTGAAGCTGCGATTTGGCGGACCCTTAAATGTGGCGGTAAAAGCGCTACCACCGCATTTAAGGGTTACCGCCAAACTTGTGATGACTCCCATTGTGTTGATATTGCTTATCAGAATGTATTGCCATATATTTTCTTTGTATGTTTGTTGTTTAGTGTGATGGCCAGTTTTCCCATGCTAGAGAATGTTCCCTTAGCTTTTAGAGTAGGCAGTGAATTCTTCAGCAGAGTAGCGCAAGCAAGGCTTTATTTTCAAATATTTACTTTAATAAAATGGCATATTTTGAGACATCTACAAGCGGTTGTCCGCCTCGCAGTACTTACCCCTCACATGCCCCTACCACTATTCAAATGGGCTCAAAATGAAGAGGGGTTCATGAGAATGACTCCCTTCTCCTTGACAGGCTTCTATAGCCTTAACCAGTCTCTCCTGGGATGGCTTTTGGCAATATTCAGAATAAGTTCCTTTAGTTCTTCAAAGGAGCTTTTGTCCCTCCGAGGCTTCCCCTTCTCTACTGTTGGTATAGTTCCTTGTTGTGACGACCAGAGACGCTGGGATTTCCTTTCCTCCAAGTTTAGCAATGTCTCTGTTGTTTCCCAACTTCTGATATTCCCGGGGTCCTCCTCTGGCCTGTTTTTGTTGCACAAATAGTCCTTTTGTTGTACAGGGATGAGTGTGAGTGGTTTTCTGGTAGTCTTCGCTAGCTTGCCATCCTTCACTCATACCGGGGCGAGTATCATTGGTCCCTTGGTACTCCTCATTAGCTTTCCAACAAAAATTTATACTGGGCTGAGTATGATTGGTCCCTTTGTACTCTTCAATATCTGTACAACATTTAATTTGTTCTGGGACGAGTAGGATTGGTCCCTTGGTACTCTTCATTAGCTTCTCGCCCCTTTTACTGCCTGGTTCTGCCGCCACTCCTGTTATCTCTCTTGTCCTGGGCTGGCGTCACCGGTATTTCTCGCAGGGTCAGGTTTGTACAACCTGCGTGGGCTTCTTTTACTTCCTCCTTCAGATTGCGGGTCCCTGGAGCCCATACTTGTAGAGTCTCGACATTGTTAGAGACCACACCTGTTCACCCTCTCTGGGTCACGAACCGCCTCCCGGTCTTCTGCCATCACCCATGTCAAGATCCAGCTTCCTCTGTGCTACTCTGCTTCAGATCCATAGCATCTGTCCGACAGCAAACCACTCTGTGTTTTCTCTGCCACGATTCGAACTCGCGGGCTTCAAAGATGAGAACATTCTTTCTTGGTTTTTATGAGGAAGCATGGGGCACTCCCCAGTGTAGGCACACAGTCCTTTGTTTCTTTACAGGGCATATTCATTATGCCTTGTTCTCACTCATTCATCTCAGTATGGTTGGCTTACAACCACGGATTACTCTTCATGGTTCTCTTAATCTTCTTCGCAGTATGAGTGGTCGGTGATGGTTGTTTATGGATAATATTGCAGAAGCAAATAGTGACGGGTTTGGAGGGAAGGTTTTGGTTATTGAATGTTCTGGTTGTCTCCTCAGAAGAAGATATAGTGGGTTCCTGGACAGAACGGGAGTCCTTATCCTCATGAGGCTAGCCTCTCCCTGCGCCACCCGTAGGTAGAATGTTGCATAGCGGGCTCACCCCCCTAGCCTCACAGGGAAGGGCCCTCCCTGGGGAGAAGTGACAAGATACTGTGAATCGTCACACCCCCGACCCCCAAAATGTTCACAGTCTCTTCCAGTGGTGATTTTCAAAAGGGAATTCAAAATAAGCACACAAAAAAATGGTCCTTGGGTTTTACCTACCCCAATGTTCTTGTCATATAATCCAGCATGTATCAAACGTATCCGTTCTCTGGTGACGTAGTTTCTTGACATGTATCGGTCCATCTGTCCACAAATAGCAATACAATTCAGTCTGTATATCCTGGATACCTGTCTGATCAGTAAGACTTGAGGCCTGATCAGCCCTGTGATATTCAGTTCCCTTTTTGTCACCTTCTGGGATATAGATTCTGTCAGCCCCAGTTGGGTTATTGGATCCTGGATCTGATATGTAGTTCCAGATAGAGTCTGGACATTCGCAGCCTGGTGATACTCTGGTCTCTTTGTGTTCTACTGGGTTACTGATTCTGTCATCCCCGGAAGGGTTCTGGGCTCTGGTATCCTGTATCTGATCTATAGTTTCAGATAGACTCAGGCCTGCTTAGTTCAGCAATACTCTGTTCTCTTTTCGTCACCTCTCAGCCTGGGCGGGCTATGGACTCTGGTAGCCCAGATTATCTCACATCTTCTACCCCCTTGCTGTATTTTTTCTTCCTTATCCCCAATGGGCTTGGGATTCATTCACCCCAGGTTAGAGTGCTTCAATACCCTTGCAGCATCTTATTTTTCTCATCTTCCAGTGGGCTTTGGTCTTTCTCAGCCTGATTTAGTGGATTTCACGTATCCTCTCGAGGGGTCTTGCTTTTATCAGCCCCCAGTGGGCACTGGATTTTCCTGGCCCGGGTAAGTGGATTTCTTCTATTTCCTTGCAAAGCCTTGCTTTTCTCAGCCATTTATCTCTCGTGGGGTCTTTTTTTTTCTCAGCCCCTAGTAGGCTCAAAGCTTTCTCAGCCTGGTTTAGTGGATTTCTTCTAATCCCCTTCCAGGGTTTTACTTTTATCAGCTCCCAGTGGGCCCTGTGCTTTCTACGCCCAGTAAGTAGGTTTCTTCTATTCCTTTGCAGGGTCTAGCTTTTTTCAGCCGTCAGTGGGCTCTGGGTCTTCTCCACACGTGTTAGTGGATTTTCTCTGTCCCCTTGCAGGGTCTTTCCTTTATCAGCCCCCGGGGGCTCTGGGCTTTCCCTGCCCTATTTAACATTGGTTGCACTTACCTCCAAGCATTTGTCCTCCTTAGCAGGGTACCTACCCTCTTGTGGCAGGGTTTGCAGTCAGTGGCAGGATCCCTGCCCCGGCGATATTGTATCGTTCAGTACGATTGTTTCTCGTGTTACTCTTTCACCGCATTCAGGCTTCAAGATGCCACTACGTCGGGTTGCGTTAAGGTGTGCTTCCTGCTTTAGTCACCTCGTAGTGACTGGGGTCCCCTCCTTCGTCAAAGCAACTGTCATAATCGCTGCCCACCATGTCCTCTGTGTGGTTTTCTTTCGTCCGTCGGAGGTTACTGCTCCGGATGTTCTCTCTCTGGTTTGGTCTTCTCCGTTCTTTATGTTCCTCCCTGGTACTAAGAAGAGAAGTCCATTGGTCATCCACTTCCAGCACAGGTGGGAGCGAGCACAGGGTAGTCACCAAGCCATCTACCTTAAAGGGGCTCTGCATGTTATCAGCAGGTCTGCTTCTGTTAGGCAGAATCCAGTGCAGTTCCCTTAGGGAGCACTACACCAGATTAGGACTACAGGTGAGAGCAATAAATCCCCTTTGGTATCAGTCTGTACCACAAAGATTTAGTTGGTAGCTGTGGCTGAGCAGTCAGACTTATCTCAAGAGGAAGATGGGCAGTATTCAGGGTTTACACAATAGGTCTACTATACTATGGCACAAGGAAACACTGACCAAAGCTTTGTATTAAAAAGTAGTTATATATTTATTTTATACACTTCTAATAAAACACATGTATCACAGTCATCAAGCAAGTTAAATTAAGTCAAAGGAAAAATATACACACTCCCAGGTTGAAGTGCACCAAAGTGAAAACTGAGCAAAACGGCACAGTGAAAACTACACACAAGGGATCCTCTAACAATTCCTTCCATTCATACAGCCTAGCTGTCACTCACACAGAAGAGTGGTCATCTTGGCGGGAGACCCTCCAGCCTATCAGGATAGAGTGCGGCATGGGTTCCCACACAATGGACCCACCCCAGACTCAGTGGCGCCGAAAGCAGGGCTTCTCGGTAGAAGCCCGCCAAAAGGACAAACAAAGGATCCCAGACCTGGGTTAGGAGTTTAGAGAATGACACAAGAAAGAAGTTATATTAAAGTTCTGGCAAATAAAACCTACTGGAGCAAAGTTAATATTAAAATGCACCAGCGGTATGTTAGACGCTGTCAGAAAATGTTGTAGCCTCGAACAATGGGAAAATCCCATAGGGAAATATTTGCGGTCGAATATTTATGGTAGTAACCACTGCCACCAGCCAGAAACTTTTGAGAGAGGGACTGTAGGGTACCCTCTCGAAAATTAACACAGGGGAAACACTATTAACCCCTTCCAGTACCTCCATAGTAAGATGGGTTGTACTGGTTTAGTTCATAGAAATTGACTAGTAAAGTCAATTGGGACTTTACATGCCCTGGGAGACAGTAGTCAGTCCCAGGGTATGGAGTCTATGTTTGGGGGTTGCTACGACACCCCTGTGTCACTGCACTGAGGGTGCTGTGTAACACATGTGAATAAAGATGGTTCCTCTGGGGTTGAGAAGGATCCCATAGGCATTAAACAAAAAAATAGCCTAGAACACACATAGCAAAAATGCATAAGAGTGGGAAAAAGAGTCTCACTCTTAGCAGGTAAAAAGAAACAAACCCTTCAAATCCAGCAAAGCTGCTGGGGGACTCTATAGGTAAGGGAAATTAGCCATAAAATAAGAATTCTCCCTAACAGCTTCCAATGTAACCAACAAATACTGGGCTCATAGGGCAAAAGGAAACAGGGATGCAAGCCTGACTTTGGCATTCCTTGTCCCTAGAGGGGGGGTCACCCCCAGTGTGATCCTGCTTGCCCTGACCGCTAGGGAGGGTATTGCATAGAAGTCTTACCTCACTAGTTGCAAAGGGGGTGACTCCTCCTTGGGGAGAGCTAACAAATTCCCTGGATTTGTTAACCAGTACAAGGATAAGACTCACACTTGGAGCATGTTCGGAGTTCTTTTTTACAATTTGAGCAGAGTTTTGAGGGGGTTTTGTAGCGGTAAAGTAGTTAGGTGTTTTTGTTTAGTTTATCTCTAGTGTACTTTCTTTGCCAATATGTATGTCTTTTAGGCTGTGTTCAGTGTGCTGTAAGTTCCTCCATTTAAAGACGTATTTTTAAAAAAATGTTGACTTATGCTCTTGTGCAATTTTGGAGAAGGAGTGATCAGGGTCCATGCCGTGAGGACGTGATATGTGACAGCTCATGTCCTGATCCTGTTGAGATATCCTTTATACGGCTCATTACCAGCTTGTTATTGCCGAAAAGCACGGGCTACGGATGAGCCATTTGTAGCGCTGCTTATTTAGTCCTTTTTTCCTGTAATTGCAACGTTGTGTGGAGGAATGGAGACTCCCGTGCTGGACGACGGCTGAGATGGCGCCCGCCTTCGCGGGCTGACGCTAACTTCCGAGCCTACAAGAGGGTGCGGCTTGCACAGGACAATGGGCCTCATTCTGAGTCATGCCGGTAAATAACTGTATTTTCCGGCACGGCGTAAAGTACGACACCGTGCTGGTTGAAGTCCGAAAATTACGGCCCATTCCGAGCTCACGGACACGCGCTTTCCGCCATGCCGGAGAAGGACCGCGCGGCCTGCCGCAAAATCCCCCGAAAAACCCCTACCGGCATGCAACCGACACGTAAAGTACTACACCGCCCTGTAAGCATTAGCGACAGTGCATAACGGTGACCGTAAATTACGGTGACCGTAATTTACAGAAACCGTAAATTACGGTCTCCGCCGAAAAACGGATCCGGAAATTACGACATCGCACAGGAACGGGAAGGAGAGCGGTGGCCATCTTTAAAAACACAATCCATTGCCATACGCAGCTGCCAGCAGCCCTGTGAGGAAAGTAAAGTCGTGAACCGGACCAGGCACCGCAGGACATGCCGAAAGCACCAAAAAGGGCGGCGGATCGCGTCCGCAAGGTGAAATTCTCCACCGATGAACTGCAGGTCATGGTAGACCACCTTGCAGAGCATGCTGATGTAGTTTTCAGCGGCGACATGCGCAGGGAATCAACCCACCGCAAGAAGACCATCTGGGTGGAACTGGCACAGAGGGTGAGCGCTGTTGGAAGCACCCCCCGCACCCCAAGGGACTGCTGCAAGCGGTGGGACGACCTGCGGGTGCGGGTGTGGGGCCTCCTCTCCACCAACCGCAGCCAGGCCCTGCAGACGGGAGGTGGGCCAAGTACACAGGTCCAACTAGAGCCGTGGGAGGAGACCTGCGCGCAGCTCATTGGCACGGAATCCGTAGAGGGCGTGGAGACCATGGAGTGCGGCGGAACGACTTCTGCAGAAGGAGGTGAGTGTTGACAGTGCACACTGGCAATGTCCATTGCATCATGTAAACTGACCCAGGGGCCATCGAAGGCACCCTCTCGTGCTGCCCTCCCCCCATCTAACGCATCCCCCATCCAACAAATGCTGAGGCAAGTGCTGCCTAATGCTGGCCCAAGTGCGAGTACATAACGCACATCAACCATACTGGACTGTCTTGCACAGCCCATCAAGCACACTGTCCAGCGTGGTAGGCATAAGACCTGCCGAAATGTACATGAACAGGGCACAACAAATCACTCCCAAACATGTGTATATGTCATCACCATGCACATGTACCACTGCCATAGCTACCCCCCAAACTAAACAACCCGTGAATGACTGAAATGTCCATGCAACCATGTATGCAAATAGGACATAGCACATACACTAATGTTGTCCCTCTCTCCTACCCTCACAGGCACAGACCATGACAGCACAGAGCCCCAAGGAAGCCGGCCAAGCACCTCTGCGGGTACTGGCAGGGCCAGGCCGAAGCCAGCAGCCAAGAAAACCACCCCTCAGCCTACGGAAAGGCCACTTGAAGCTGGCAGACCAGCAAGCCACACAACATCCGTGGCAGCAGCCGAGCAGACCCCTACCTCAGCACAATCGAGCATTTCAGGGGAGGCTGCCGCTACCGCACCAGATGAGTGGGAGCCCAGCCCGCCACCCATCCAGGGGCCCATGTCGGAGGACGACCAGGAGAGCATGCAAATGCTGGAACCATGCCTTGTGACACTGGCGTCATGCAGTGACTCCGGGGATGCACCATCACCAGTGCACAGCCTTGAACTTGACCCGCTGGGGTGTGACGTCGTTCCCCCCAGTCCACCCATACAACCCCCTGCACAGCATGCTGGTGCAAGTAGATCATCCGATGGCCCCCCTTCACCTGACCAGTTCAGAGTTCAGCAATTGAGCAATCTCATAGGGAACTATATTGAAGATAATCGCCAGACCAGGGCTGGACTGCATGAGGAACTCTATCAAATGCGACAGTCCCTAAACGACTGCACCACCAGATTGTGCGACTCCCTGACAGACAATACAACCCGGCTATGCCATGTCCTGAACCGCATTGCTAATGCCCTTGAGGCAGGGAGTTAAAATACGGAGACGCAGCAGGAGGGCACGTCCGAGACAAGTGAGGCCACGCAAGGCAGCCCGGAGAGACGCCTCTGGCGTTCCTTGCGCAAACGGGATTTGCCTCCCCCAGACAAGGGCTCCAAGGGACATTAGCCATTCCTGCCACATGTGGTCCCAAGATCCTACATGGGACGACTGCTCGGGAGTTGGGGGGAGGGGGGAGGGGGGTGGCGTTGTGTTCTGGAGTTGGGGGGAGGGGGGTGATGTTGTGTTCTGGAGTTGGGGGGGAGGGGGGAGGGGAGTGGCGTTGTGTTCTGGAGTTGGGGGGAGGGGGGTGATGTTGTGTTCTGGAGTTGGGGGAAGGGGGGTGATGTTGTGTTCTGGAGTTGGGGGGAGGGGGAGGGGGCATGGGCATTTGCTGAAGTAAGCACTGTTTTAATTTCTTGTTATCTCAATACACAATTGGTGTTGCAAAGTTGAACCGTTGTGGACATTCTTCATTGCACATTTTGTCCATCTGCATATATGGCATGGGCCCATTCGACACCAGATATCAGTGGAGGGGTCAGCCACCAGTCCTGGTTCGCGGGCACATATGTGCATCACGCAAACCTGGTGACTGCTGCATCTACACACATGCACGGGTATGGCCATGGTCTGGTTGCCCCATGGGCCTGTTCAGGGGGTTCATGACAGGGGTCATGTGGCTTGCTGTTAGGGTACATCCACCAACAGCTGCATGCGTCGCAAAATAAGGTGGGTGTGTGGACTGTCATGGTGGTGAACAGCACTTGGCTGTCATGGCAGGCTTTCGATGATGGCCATATGTACATATATTCAGCACGATCAGGGACACAAATATGTGTCCCATGCAATGTAATGCTGTGGGGTGTCGTGTCTACATGATGGTCCGTGAACGGTGGTGTGGACATCTTGGGCTACATGTTCCTTTGTCGCATGCTGCTGTTCTGATGTCGGATCATTCTGGTGCTGTGTACTGTGTACATTCTCATTTGGCTGTGGATCATGTCCATCATCCAGCTCTGATCCATTCTATGGTGATTCCCAACACTCCTATGGGGGTGCCATGCCGGTGACGTGATATTGTACCCTTGCTGTCCTCCGTGAATTCCACTTCCAGGGGTGGGTCTCCAATGTGGTGCCAGGCTGGGGGATGCCGCAATGTGAATGTGCAGTGTGCCCTCGGATATGCACTTGCGGTTGTGGTGTCCGCCAATGAGTGGTGCTGGTGTAGTGTGCCTATCCCTTGTCAGTTGGTGTAGATGTAGTGTGATGTGGGTGCCTTATTCTGGCAAAGTGAAAATATGTTCATATGTGCCGTTGCCCTGGTTCTTTGGCAGGTTTGTTGTCAGGGTGAACAACGTACAATGGTTCCATCTTTTCTACGCAGTTGGTTCATGCAGGCACCCACCCTGTGGCACCAGTGCACTTGCATGACACAGTCAGACGACTCAACACCCAGCCAGACAGGTCATCCTGCATGTTGGGCCATGTGGTGCGGTAGCGTGCTGACCTCTTTCCTTTTCAATCGACCCTCCCAGGTCCAACTTGGGGCCCTCCTCTCTGAAATCTTTTCCTCCACCTGTGGTGTTCCCCTGGGATCTAATCTCCCTCCCTGGCTGTTCAACCAGTATTTGGCACTCCTTGGCCACCGCATCGCCACCCTCTGCCCAAACTTTCAGCGCTATGCGGACGATACCCGGCAAATTTTCAGCCTGCCCTCGGCGTCCTCCTCTCCTTCCCTCATCTCTGACTGTCTGTCTGATATCCAGGAATGGTGTGCAGCCAATGAACACTGCCTTAATGCTAGTAAGACTGAGATTCTCCTCATCGGCACACCCACTCCCTCCTTCCCTTAAGTTCAAAACACTATGCATTGTCCACAAGGCCTTCTGGGGCCTGGGGCATGAATTCCTTCTACTCTCTCTTCCTGAATGTCTTCCTTCCAAAGACCTTTGCTCTCCGTCTCCGACTCACTCAGGGTCAGCCGCTTTTCAGAGCAACGAGCTGGGGGTAGATCTCTCCCCGCGGCAGGGGCCTCCCTCTGGAACAGCCTTCCTGCATCCCTGATATTTGAGGAGAACCATCTCTGGTTCCGGAAGCACCTCATGACCTTCCACTTTGCTTCTGCTTTCTCTTTCCCTCTCCCCTGCTGAATTCTTCACTGAAACTGCACAGGATCTGGATCTGGCCCACTCTCGCCGACCTCGGTCCTGGGCCCAGCCACTCTCCACTTGCACTGCCTCCCTGGCAACCCCTGCACTGCGGGACTGTCTCTCTATCCCTACAGCCCCCCCTTCCCAGCACTTGTCTGCACTTACCTTGCACTTGCCACCAGCTGGCCCTATTAATTTATTTTTTGATATTCGACTTACTTTGTAATGCACTTCCCCTGTCCACTTGCACTTGCACTTTTTCCATTCTCACTACCCCTGCACTTGCGCGGTCTGTGTCACACCTGGCCTGGTGGGATCGTTGTCTGTCTTCCCCTTGTTCCCCCCTCCCTGCCTCGTCGTGCCTTGAGACACTTGTGTATGGGCGTGTTCCAAATGCCATATCATATCATATCATGTCATTTCAGCAGGCCCTTTGAGTCATCTGTAGTTGTTTGGTGTCGGGCCCACCCATGTGTGCGGTTCTTGGTAGTGTTGCATTCCATCTGCACGTAGGGGGAGTGGTATTGTTTGCAGTTGATGTCCGCAACGTGCATGCCAAGCTGGTCCACATACGACCGGTGGGTGCTGTCAGGGGCAACATTGTCATTTGCCATGCCTCCATTTGCTTTTGGTCCAGCTTTACTGTTGTGTGTCTCATGGGTGGTCCATGTTGGGGATAGGTGGACCCTTGTGTGTTTGGGGATGTGTTTGGGGGGTGTAAGGGCACTTGGATATGTGGCCGCATAATGGACGGTTGTGACATGCCACTGTGTGCTGGTGGGTGCCTTTGGCATGGGTGTGGGGCACAGGCAACACCATCACTTGTGCCGGGTTGGCACTGTACATTTGTATGGTGCTCGCTTGTCTTGTGTCTGGGCCGCAATATGGTGGTGACGGTGTCACAGTCTAGGTGGTCAGGGGTGTCTGTCTGGTAGGCCTTCTCCTAGAGCGTCAAGTCATGCTACGTGTGCATGGGGGCTGCAGGGGTGGTAACGGAGGATGCACTGGTGCTGCATGCAGGGCCTATCTCCCCCCTCCTTCTACCCCTGTGTCTCCTCAGTGGGGGGGGCCTGGTGTTGTTGCAGGGATTTGTGTGGTTGTGGACTTGTTTGTTCAATTGATGTCATCTTGGTGTGGGAGGGTGGTGGTGTGTGGGTGTGTTCCTTTTCTACTATGCCAGACTCCTGGCCTCCGTCTGTGTTGCATGTGTGCACCTGTGGCTCTGGGTCCCACTGCTCAGGGTTCTTTACTCCTTCTCTGAGATGCCTGTATGTACTCCATGCCGGTAAGGTACTTTAAGGCCTTGAGGAGGACGTAATTTACGTGTGGTCCTTACTTGGAATCAGCTCCGGTTTACGCCATGGCGTAAATTTTGCCATGGTGGTGCGCACGCATTTGCATGCTCTCCTGGTCGTCCTCCGACATGGGCCCCTGGATGGGTGGCGGGCTGGGCTCCCACTCATCTGGTGCGGTAGCGGCAGCCTCCCCTGAAATGCTCGATTGTGCTGAGGTAGGGGTCTGCTCGGCTGCTGCCACGGATGTTGTGTGGCTTGCTGGTCTGCCAGCTTCAAGTGGCCTTTCCGTAGGCTGAGGGGAGGTTTTCTTGGCTGCTGGCTTTGGCCTGGCCCTGCCAGTACCCGCGGAGGTGCTTGGCCGGCTTCCTTGGGGCTCTGTGCTGTCATGGTCTGTGCCTGTGAGGGTAGGAGAGAGGGACAACATTAGTGTATGTGCTATGTCCTATTTGCATACATGGTTGCATGGACATTTCAGTCATTCACGAGTTGTTCAGTTTGGGGGGTAGCTATGGCAGTGGTACATGTGCATGGTGATGACATATACACATGTTTGGGAGTGATTTGTTGTGCCCTGTTCATGTACATTTCGGCAGGTCTTATGCCTACCACGCTGGACGGTGTGCATGATGGGCTGTGCAAGTCAGTCCAGTATGGTTGATGTGCGTTATGTACTCGCACTTGGGCCAGCATTAGGCGGCACTTGCCTGTTGGATGGGGGGATGCGTTAGATGGGGGGAAGGCAGCACGAGAGGGTGCCTTCGATGGCCCCTGGGTCAGTTTACATGATGCAATGGACATTGCCAGTGTGCACTGTCAACACTCACCTCCTTCTGCAGAAGTCGTTCCGCCGCACTCCATGGTCTCCACGCCCTCTATGGATTCCGTGCCAATGAGCTGCGCGCAGGTCTCCTCCCACGGCTCTAGTTGGACCTGTGTACTTGGCCCACCTCCCGTCTGCAGGGCCTGGCTGTGGTTGGTGGAGAGGAGGCCCCACACCCGCACCCGCAGGCCATCCCACCGCTTGCAGCAGTCCCTTGGGGTGCGGGGGGTGCTTCCAACAGCGCTCACCCTCTGTGCCAGTTCCGCCCAGATGGTCTTCTTGCGGTGGGTTGATTCCCTGCGCATGTCGCTGCTGAAAACTACATCAGCATGCTCTGCAAGACCGTAAATTACGGCATTGTAGTTTACGGTGCCGTAATTTACGGTATGAGGGGTCGGAATGGCATGGAGCGGAAAACCATGCCGGTAAATCAATACCGGCATGGTTTGTACCTTACCTCCAGACTCGGAATGACCCCCAATGTTGCTGGAGAGGGGGTTGCTCATCGGAACCCCCCCTTAGCTTTGATATCTCGGGCACCCAGCTCAGGAACTTGCTGCTGCTGCATACTTACACCACGGCCCCCTCCTGGGAGTGGGCGGGCATCGTGTACACATCCCCGGCCGATGAGAGCGCTGTGTGGTGGTAGAGAGGCAGTGTGAAACGGAATGCAGTGAAGCAGGCACTCCCCTGCCTGTATTGCGACTACAGTTGTGGCTCCCTGGGGACTACAAAAGAAAAGGCGTATAGGCTGGAAGACGGGCAGGAGTGCGGCAGCGGGGCTCCACTAACTATGCCGTGACATTGAACTGGCACGGCAGAGTCTGTGCGCTACACTCTGGAGCTGCAAGCCAATTCTATGAAAATACTACGGCGGCATTGGGCAGCCCCCGGGAGTGAGTGCGGCTGATCCCTGTAGTTGGGGAAGGTTAAGAGCATTTGCTCTTGCTACTGAGGTCTGAACAGCTGGTTGGCCTCAGCCGCACTGAAGAAAATCACCTTTGCTTTCCCCTGGTGAGCCATTGAGCTACCTCCGGCATCAGGCCCAAACTGGTGGTGGATCCTCCTCTAAATCTGTTTAGACCAATACAAACTGCGGCACACTTCGATGGGGCCGGAGGACCTCTGTTTATTAATCTCGCACCAGGATGCCTGCCTGGTATGTGCCACTGGGGCAGTGCACGGGATGCCTTCCACTAAACAAAAAGGCAACATTAAGGTTTCCATTATGGACTCATTTGCTGCACAGGGGAGGCCGCCTGTCTCTGTGGGCTTTAAAGATACTGACTTCCTCTCAGACTCAAACCAACCATGCAGATGAGTACAAAGTCCTCAACATCCTCCTTGGAGTCCAGAATTGATTAAGCGTCGGCCTCCTAGGGCAGGATATACAGTCACTCGCAGAAAGGGTGACCGCTATGGAGTTCTTATTGCAGGAAACCGCCTCCACCACTACTGCTCTGGAGATGAGAATGCAGGCCTTGTAATCAAGGAATGTCATGTTGGAAGACCGAGCTGAATATGCAGAAGGTCGTTCGCGCTGCAATAATATTAGAGTAGTGGGCATACCGGAGAGAAGCAAAGGCGCTGACCAGGCATCTTATGTGGAAAACCTGATTCTACGCGAGGTTGGTCCCGGGAAAGTATCCCAAGGGTATTTGATTGAGAAAGTGCATCGCTCATTGCAAAGACGACCGCCTCCGGGCTCCTACCCAATACCTATAATTTCCATGGTCCTTAATTTTAGGGACTGAGAAGTAATCCTGCAATACTCAAGGGAGAACAGCACTTTGCAAAGAGGGAACATTAGGATTGCAATATTCCCGGATTACCTACTACTGGTTCAAAGGAAACGCAACATGTTTATCCCAAACAAATGAACATCTTCGCCAACAAGGCCTGAAATACATGCTCATCTACACGGCTAGACTGAAGTCCCACATAAAGGGAAAACACACGTGTTTGAAACGCCTGAGGCAGTGAATATGCGGATGGACCACAATGGAATGGGTGAAAAAACGAGAGACCCACCCGGAGTTGGGAAGGAATGATTCTACAGCTCTGACACTACTGCTGCATTCAGATCATTAGTGCTAATATCGACGGATGCCAGCTTATGCTGTTGTGGCTGGAGCACACACCACAGATGCCCGGGATAGGGAATGCCTGGCTCCCCCGAATTGGTGTTTACCATCATCTCTGGTTGCTAGTGCGCATGTGCACACCCTCGGAATCTCCCGCCTTTTGGGAGGTTCGTAAACCCAAATGGCAGGTACCTGTTGGGTTGTTACTGTGTTAAAGTTAAGGATACGCTGTTGGTGTCCCAGTTGGTTTGAGCTGCACGCCCTTACTCTGTAATGTAGGGAAGAACTGTCGGCAAAAAAAATCCAAAGGGTAACTCAGCGCTTGCGCACACAAAGTTGGGCATATAAGACAAAAGGCTGCGGGTCACTGGGGAGCGTGGGTATACTGCCTATATACACCACAGTAAGTGAACAACATCAATGAAATTCCCAGAGACACTGCGCCACAATTAGTCAAAATTGAAATGCACAATTTGCATTTATTATGAGAAGTGGTCAGCCTGACACGTGTTTCGAGCAATCCAGCTCTTCTTCTGATTGTGGAAACCCAATGCGCCCTATGGAGCCGTATTGGGTTTCCACAATTTGTTCAGATCCTTCCGCAACCGCAAAGCGAGGGAGTAACTGCGATGCTTTCTAGGCTGCTTACCTACATTTAGACTTGAAATTAAGACGTGCTATCACATAAGCCTCAGAAGAAGAGCTGGATAGCTCGAAACATGTGTCAGGCTGACCACTTCCTCATAATAAATGCAAACTGTGCATTTCAGATTTGACTAACTGTGGCGTAGTGTCTCTGGGACTTTCATTGATGTTACTCTGTAATGTAGATGAGGCTTGGGGAGGACACTCCCTTGCTGGGATCCTTTCCCATTGGTTGGGGACGGACTTACGTTATGTAGATGGCATTGGTTAAAATTGTTTCCTGGAATGTCAGGGGATTGGGGACTTATTGTGCAGGAACAGAGAGATGTCTTTTCTCCATAGGAAAAAGATTACAATAGCATTGCTTCAGGAGACGCACTTACTCCCTGCAGACCAAGACGCGTTGATTGCCTGGTGGGGAGGTGTTGGTTACGGATCCACATAGTCCAGGTTCGCTAGGGGGGTTCTGGTGTGGTTTGATGCAAGGGTCCTCTTTTTGACTTAACATTTTTTGAAAAGAGGGGGCATGGCTTGGAAGGGTGACAATGCGGCTGCTCCTCTGAAAGCCTCTGTACCGGACCTGCCCAGAAAACAGATTAAAGAGAACTCTGCATCACCTTTCGTACCCCCCCTTTCACGCAACATGAAAGAAAGTTTGAGGACCCTGAGGCGCGCAGATGAAGGCTGTCTGAGCTTGGGGGACCCCGAAGCCGCTTCCGCAACTTCGCCTGCCGGGAGCCGGAGGACCCAAGATGGCGGCCAGGGGCGCGCAATGACTTGCCTCCTGACGGATGTGCATCCCGCCAGGGCTGCCCTTTGCTGGGCCTTGAGACCCAGTTACGAGGGGCTCCTGCCACCCGCCCACTTCGGGGTGAGCTCCTGGGCCCCTTCCGGGGAGGCACGGCTGCGGCGCTTTGAGCCCGATGGATCCCCGCCGCCACGGTGAGTGTGCCCCTGCTCCTCTCTTCTCCTCCTCTGCCGGCTGGCCCGAGCTGCCTGCAGGTGCGGGGGGCTGGGGGCCGCAGCTCAAACTACCTCCCGGTGAGGGAGTGTGGCGAGGGGCAACTGTGAGGAGGGGCCTACCTGGGAGCCTTCCTCACTTCAGCTACACGTCCATTGGGGCCTCTAACACCACGTTGGGCTCTGGGGGCTCCTCCATCAACACCTGGGGTGCTCCGGCTGAGCAAGCTGCTGTTCTCCCCCCCTCCCAACGGCCACTGAAAGGGGCAGAGCCCTAACAGTAGTTCGACCTGCCAGGAAGATATGCCCCCCCCCGCCTGGCTCTTGGGGGCCTACCTACCAACTTAAGGAACCGCTGCTGGGACCATTCAAGAGTAACACCCACAGCCTATTTTAGGTGAGCCCCATACCCTCGAGACTGCCCGGAGACCCCTTTTACTCATTCCTGGGGCGCCCCTGCCCATCCAGCCACAACGACCACCTCTTCTGGGCCTGCTTCTGGCACTATGAGACTTTGAATCTGGAAGAAAACCAGCATCTCCGGCCCACTACTTCACCCTGAATAGGGGTTCCTCATATAAGGGACGCAGCTCTACCCCACGGATAAATCTCCTGCCTTCTCATTTCCTGGGGCGCCCCGGCCCACGCAACTACTCTCCCCCTTGCTGCTGCACCTCCCGGGGGGTGCCGGCTGCCTCTGCAGCACCTGGCCGCAGCCGGACCTGTGGCTAATCACCTTGGTACACCCCCTAAACAGCACCAGACATGTGCACTCTCCTTCCAATAACCCTGGGAGATATCGAGGACAAGCCCCTTCTCTCCTATCTAACCGGCATCTCCGGCCCACCACTTCACCTTAAAGGAGGATCCCCCATATATGGCGGGCGGCTCTACCCCATGAATAAAACTCCTGCCTCATCACTTCCTAGGACGCCACGGCCCACGCAACTACCCTCCCCCTTGCTGTTGCACGTCCCGGGGGTTACCGGCCGCCTCTGCAGCAATTGGTCGCTGCCGAACCCGTGGCTACTCGTCTTGGTACACTCCCTAAACAGCAACAGACACATGCACTCTCCCTCCAATAACCCTGGGAGCTATCGAGGCCAAGCTCTTTTCTCCTATCTAACTGTCCCTGCGAGCCAGATATAAGCAATTCCACTTTGTCCCCTCCAATGAAGGTCCGCCATGGCTAAACAATCAAAGGCCAATAAGACTGCAGACATCTACACTATGCTACCAGCAGTCGACAGGGCCAAGAAACCCGACCCCCCCCCTCAAAATGACTCCACAGAAGGCATCGGATGACAGAGACTCCTTGGCAACTAAAGAGGATATTCAGGCCTTTATGGCAGACAGTAAGACTGAGTTCATATCATGCATGACCAAACTCACCACAAAACTTGAGCACACCAACCAAAGGGTAACAGAGGCGGAATAACGCATAGGGGAAATTGAAGACCGCTCCCAGGGTAGGCGGCAGCCATGGGGGAGATCCAACGCTCCATCCAATCCCTACAAGACAGATGCGAGATCCTTGAGTTTAAACAGGAGGACCTGGAAAACAGAGCCCAGCGCAACAACCTCTGAATTTGGCGCATCCCAACCTACGTCCCTGACAAGGATCTCCCAGAATATGTGGGGAACTTCTTTCCGGCCCTCCTCCTCCATCTAGACAAACCTCTGTTATTGCTGGACCGAACCCACAGGCTGCGCCCTCGACGGGGAGCAGAAACAGACCCCACCCCCGACGTAATAACCACAGTACACTTTTTCACAACAAAAGAAGCCATCACGGCTATAAGCCACACACACCAGAGATGAACTGTCCTTTCAAGGAGCGCCCCTCCAAATCTACCAGGATCTCTCACTGCTCACCTTGCAAAAAATAAAAGCTCTCCTCGCGCTTTACCTTCAGAACCACCACATTCGCTAGAGATAGCTCTTCCCTTCAGCCTTCAGTTTACCTACAATGGCTCCATCTGGAAAATCAGCCACCTAGAAGACGCTGAGAAGATCTTACACTCGGACTCCCCAAAAGGGGCTCCAGCACCCTCTGCAACAGACGACGCAAGCGAAGCTCTAGCTTCCCCAACGAAGCCCAAGAAGTCTTCATGGGCCAGAGTCCCGAGATATGGGAAAAGAAAATGACGATACTCAGGTTTTCTATGGAACTTCACCTCCCTGCACTCTTTAAGTCCTCAACTCGACCTCTAAAAAATGCCAACCCTTCAGCCTCTGAAAACGAACCCCTGAAGGCCTAAAAGTGATTGGAGGTGACGTCAATGGAGTCCCAGACCTCAAGAACGACAAATCACATCCTCCCTCACCCAAAGATCTTAATGCAGCAATGGGCATCCTGCGCCTCTTCAGGACCCTGGAGGTGGTGGACTCTTGGAAGCACTCTTCATCCCACAGGACCTTCTCCAGATTCAACCTTCTTCTGACGTCACCACAGATACTGTCCTATGTCAATGAAATCTCGATTGGAATGCGCACCCTGTCAGACCACGCTCCAGTAACGCTAGAACTTCGAGCCCACCAAGCGACCCCACATCAGCCGCACCGCTGGGCACTATTCAACCCGATCCTCAAAGACATGCCCCTGAGAGATACAATCGTCTCCACAATCCGAAACTTTTTCAACGGAAATCGGAATGAAGACACCTCCCCGGCAAACACATGGGATGCCATGAAAGCGGTGGTCCGGGTTATTAGGCAGAATCCTGTGCAGTGCCCTTAGGGACCACTACACACAATTAAGACTACAAGTAGTAATACAAGTTCACCTTTGGTACAAGCCTGTACTTCACTGTTAAAGTGGTAGCAGTAGCGGAGCAGCCAGACTTATCTCAAGAGCAAATGAGCAGTAGTAGAAATTACACAAAGGACCACAATTACTGTGACTCAAGCAAACACTGGCTCAAGGTTTTTGGTTGAAAAGTAAAAGTACATTTATTTCTAAACCAGCTGTTTGCAAAACAATTCACTTCTATTCAATAAAAACCACACATAAAATACACCACACACAACCAATTCTCTTTGTGCAGAACAACTCAAGGTAAGTACCTTATGATTTGACGGACCGGTGTTGTAAAAGACATTACCGGGAATACATATGCGATCACTTTTTGACAGTAATGACAGTTCGGTCTTACTAAAGATAGCCGTATCCGCGGAAAGAAATGTTACTGGGGTAAAAACACATTTAGCACCTGAGTTGAGGAAAGAGAGTTGGGGGCAAAAATCATAGGCAATACTTTTGTCAAGGCAGACAGAATCAGAGAACACTTGCTGACAGGAAAATAAAAGTCAATAGGCCTGCGCCAATGTCAAGTGGAACCAGGTTCCTGTTGTCGAGGATCACACAGTCAGACAGTTCAAGATTCAACGTTGCCAGGAGTACTTGGATATTGTCAACAGAGGAAGCTGAAGTTATAAGAGGGAAGGAAGACGAGGGCAAGCCTTGATGAGGAGAAAAGGGTTCACCCTAGTTCCTCGAAGCTGGACACAGTACCTTATTTTTTGAAGAAGCTGGTGCCACGGCTGTTGTTCCTGGTAGTTTCCTGCAGACTCACAGTTCCTGGAGCTTCAGTCATGGGGACAAGAAGGAGGACGTCTGGAGCGAGCTGCACTACCCAGGGATGAGGCCAGCAGCAGCGACAGTGAATAAAAAGTATGCTCCTTTAAAACAGGAGAGGCTCTTCAGGTGGCAATCTGGACCACTACATCAGTGTGCAGCGATTTCGACCAAGAAGAGGATCATCTGCCTGTGGAAGATGAGCTGGTTGATCCCACCAGGCTCAAGGGAAGAAGACTATGGACTGGATCTTCTCTTGTCGTTGAAGGATAGATAGCTCAGGACTGCAGCAGGGCTTCACCGTGACTCTGGGTTGCAGCAGCCATCTTCTTCTCTGCTTCTCTTCAATTCCTTGCAGTTCCAGTGGTGACTCTGACTTCCAGCCCAAGAGTCCTGCCTTTTATGCGAAAATCCCCCATTCACACAGCCTGGCTGTGAATCACGCAGCAGGGGGGTTGTCCGGCCCGGAAAACCACCTCACCCAATCATGGCAAAGTGCGACTTGGGTTTCCTAGGATACCCTGTGCAGGGGGTGACTACACCCCTCCCTCACATTCAGCCCACCTAGACACCCAGGCTCCACGAGGAGGGCTTCTTGGCAGAAGCCAGCCAAAAGACGGTGAACAAAGAAGGCAAACTTGGTTTGCCAGGCAAGGTAAAACACAAGAAGGACTTTAACAAAATGAAATGGCGAATAAACCCGACCGGAGCCAAAAGAGAGTAATGGTCAAGCGGGTTTATGTTCGAGGCTAATATAATAGCCTGGAACGATACCACGTTTATATAATATAATTGCGGGAGAAAAGTTAGGGTATGTACAACTGCCACCAGCCAAGACTAAATGTTAAAAGAGCAAAACAAAGCTCAGAGAGGCACAGACAAAGAGGGATAGGAATTAACCCTTTCAAGTACTCCATGTAAGATGGGGTGCACTGGGTTTGTAGTTTTAAATAACTACATAAAGTAAATGGTAACTTTACCTGTTTCTGGGGGACAGTAGTCAGCCCCAGAAAAATGGAGTCAGTGGGAAGTCTAAAAGACAACCATGTGTCACTGCACTGTAGGTGCTGTGTAACACACATAAAAGTGGGTCACATGGAGTGGTGTGCTCCAGAGCCCAAGATCACACAAACAGTAGACATACACATGGCAAAACACATGTAAGAGTGGGAAAAAGGCTCACTCTCTTACCAAGTGGAAAAAATAAACTCCAGAAATCCAGCAAAGCTGCTGGGGGACTCACTAGGTGAGGGAAATTAGCCATAGACTGAGAATTCTCCCTAACACAGGGAGAACTGATCGCCCAGGGAGCAGCATACCACAGAGCCATGTGTCAAACCCTCTTATCCCTCGAAAAAGAACTCCAAGAAGCGGAGAGAACATATAAACTGAAGCGCTGGTCCCCGAAGACGCAACGGGCAATCCGCACCGCCCGCAATAAAATTGAGGCGCATTATGCTGAACATACAGCTCATCTCCTGGCCAAAACGAAACAGTTCTACTACGCCAAAAATAACAAGGCAAACAAATTATTAGTGAACAAACTAGCCAAGGCAAGGCGGAACAACACAATTATTGGGCTACGGGATTGCCAGGGCAGGGTTCAATATGCAGAGCGGGAGAAACAACAACTGGGCTCAGACCACCTGGCACAGGTAATGACCACACCCCCTAGAGACCAAAGCAAACAAAGGGAATATCTACAGAGGGCGGCTCTACCCCACCTGAAGGACGCAGCCCGAGAAAACCTATACGCGCCCATTACAGGTGAAGAAGTCGAAGAGGTCATCAAGTCCCTCAAATCACAGGCCCCGGGGCCCGACGAGTTCTCGGCGACATTCTACAAAATGTTTCGGCCACAACTGGTGGCTCCCATGGTAAACCTCATCAACTCATTCATGGACTCAGGCACTATCACTCCCTCCATGCCAGAATCCATCACTATCTTACTACCCAAGCCAGGAAAAAAAAACAAAGATCCAGCCTCGTACAGACCCATCGCCTTACTGAACATTGATGCCAACATCTACTTAAAAATCCTGGCCAACTGCCTCTCGGCCATTCTACCTGAAATAATACACCTAGACCAATCGGGCTTTATCATCAATAGATCCACGGTAGACAACGTTCGCAGAACCCTGGACCTGGTCGAACTCTCGGCCCAGAACTCACAAAAACTAGTGCTGGTGGCCCTGGATCCCACTAAACCGTTCGATAGGGTGGACTGGGCCTTTATGGGTCAAACTCTTGAAGCCTTCCGCATCGGCCCCATGTACCAGAAGATGGTCCTAGCGAACTATCAAGCTCCAGAAATGCTCCTTAGGGTCAATTGTGCGCTTTCTCAGCCGATCCCACTCACCTGTGGGACTAGGCAGGGATGCCCGCTGTCCCCATTGCTCTTTGCCCTGATGATGGAGCTGTTCGCCCAGAGAATCAGAGCTAACCCTAACATCAAAGGCCCACCGATTGGCCCTACCCAACACAAAATAGCCCTTTACGCGGACACAGTCTTGCTCACCCTCGCGGACCCCACCTCCTCTTTGCGGCATGCCCTGGCAGAAATAGACAACTACTGGAAAGTCACAGTGGCCTGGCGCCTGGCAACCGAGAGGCCCTCACCTCATTATGCCCCGTACAATGGGAAAAGAAGTCAATCCCCTACCTGAGTGTCCACATCCCAGCACCCCCAAAATCAGTTTATCAAGCTAACTTTCACCCGCTCTTCCGCGAACTAGAAAGAGACTTGAAGAGGTGGGCAACGCAAGAAATCTCCCTGATGGGGTGCATCACAGCGGGAAAAATGAACCTCCTCCCCACATTCATATATGCACGTTCCGCCCTTCCTGTAACAATTCCGCCGGCCGCCCTTCAGGAGCTCCAGAAGAAACTGCTTCAATTTATTTGAAGGGCAAAAGGGCGAGGATCGGCCTGAGTACGATGCTGGGAAACGCACGCTTGGGAGGTCTGGGAGTCCCCGACCTGCAGAACTACCAAATTGTGGCGCAGTTAGCCCCCATCCACGCCTGGCTAATGACTTTGGGGCACCCCAGATGGTTGGAGTTAGAACAACCTAGGCTACCCCTTCTTCTGTGTTTCCTCCCGCATATCCCACCTCACCTCCGACAGAGTGAGTATGAGCTGCTAACTTCCACCATACACACGCTAAACGCACGGCACTGGGCCCGACTTCGCAAAAAGATCCCGAAAGGCCTAGGTCTTCATGAACCCCTCCTTCTCCCCCGGAACCAACCCTCACAACTTCAAGAATTGGATCATGGGTGGTCTGGAGTCAGTGGGCCAACTTTTTTTGGAAGACCGCCCTAGAACTTTTGAACAATGCAAAGAAACGTTCCAGCTGACGGAAGCAGACAGATTCACTTACATTCACCTCTGACATTGGTGCACCAACCTGCAGATCCAGCAAGCAGCAACACACTCCTCCTCGCTTGAATTAACCTTGGAAGAACTCCCGACCCGAGGTAGGATCACAGCCTTATACAAACGCTTTATGGACGACTTCCTTACATCCAAAACCCAGTCGATGGCCCAGTGGGAGGCGGACCTAGGGTACGTACTATCTGACCAGAATTGGGTGGACATATGGTCGCAAACCCATTCCTCTTCCGCATGCATCACAAACAGAGAATGCGCATATAAATTCTTACTGCGCTGGTACTACCCCCCCCCTAATGTTCCACCATATAAACCAGGCCCAGAGCCCTACCTGTTGGAGACTTTGTGGACAACCGGGTTCCTTCTATCACATGCGGTGGTCGTGCCCGAAGGTTCAACTCTTCTGGTCACAGTGTGTAACCATATTTGCAGATATTACCCAGATGATGATCCCACTTGAACCTGAGCCTATCCTCCTGGGGGCCCCGGTCCCGGGGTGCTACCCGAGATCGGGGAGAAAAGCGAAACTCTTAACCCAATGCTTGCTGGCTGCGCGAATCTTGGTGGCCCGCACATGGAAATCTACCGAAGGTCCGCTGGTGATGCTGTGGTGTGGGAAAATGTGGGACATCCTGATTGCGGAAAAGATAACACCGGCCAGAACCGGGGTCCTGCATCGCTTCCATGACATCTCGGCCCCCTTCCTAGATTACAACAGAAAGTTCCCAGAACCTAACCTACTTACCCCGGAACGCCACAAGAATTCTGGAGAGGACGGAAACTACCGGAGCGGAAGTACAACCATAGTGAATCCAGAGAGCCAGGCTGGGAATGAGGGTTCGGCGGGGGGCATCCGTGTGGAGGGACGGGGGACAATTAAGAAGCTGATTGCCTTTCGCCTGAGACATTGCTAGACAATGCCTTTAGAGATCAATTTACGACTTTCTGGTTGGATTTCTTGAAACAAATGTCGGTAGTGTGGACAGCTGGAGCCTCGTATGGGAAGCCTTGAAAGGTACCGCGAGGGGGGAAGCAATGGCAGGGACAGTCGGGATTAGGAAAATGTTAAAGGAAGCCCTAGAACGAATGGAAAGCAGAATTCGAGATAAAGAGGCGACTGGGGTCTTGATTGTAGAAGTTGAGGCGGAACTAAGTTCACTCAGTAAGCAACGTGACGTTATGTGGGAGAGGCTTTGGCAATTTGATTACGCAACCCATACAGTGCGCATGCATGCAGAGGGTGATGAGTCAGGTCGGACGCTTGTGTTACTGTGCAAGGTGGATCGACCAGGAAACCGATAATGCAGCTCAGGGACAAGTTGAGGTCCCAAGCAGAGATAAACAATGCCCTCTATGTGTTTTACAAGACCCTATATAAACATGAGAGGCTGTCGGATCCCACTGAGATGTTAACAGAGGAAGTAGCAGGGGCTGTGATCCTTTCCATTTCTATAGGGGACACGCCCGGCTTGGATCGGCTCCCAGCAGAATTGTATAAAGCATTTACAACCACCCTTGCCCCAGTGCTATTAAAAGTGTATGATCATACAGGGGAGCTCCCAGCTAGTATGAGGGAGGCGGTCATAGTTCTCATTCCCAAACCCGGGAAACCTAAGGAGCTGTGTGATTCCTACCATTCTCTGGCCATGCTGAACCATGATGACTAGATATTGACCACTCTCCTAGCCGGTACACTTAAGAAGGTGATAACCTCCCACCAAAACCAGGCTGGCTTTGTCCTTGGCCGCAACACATTCATGAATTTACAAACACATAATTGACCAAACTAATTCCAGTGAGGCCTCGCTCGCAGTGGCATCTCTAGATGCCACTAAGGAATTTTATTCCGTTTTCTGGGAGTGGATGCTGGCTGCGATGTAGAGTTTTGGTTTTGACAAAAGCCTCATCAAATGGGTCAGGCTGCTATATAAATGACCAAGAGCCAGGGTTGGAACCAGGGTCTCTGAAGCATGGTGGGGGGTGCAGAGGGGTACACGACAGGAGTTCCCGCTCTCACCTATGCTTTACATTTTGCCACTGGAACCTCTGGCTGCCTATCTATGTCAGGAATTTTGGAAGGCAGGGGTGGTGGTGAGTTCCACACACCTGGTTTCCTTGTACGCTGATGATGTTCTTAGGTATATCTGTGAGCCTGAGCACAACTTGCCCATTTTGTTGGAAGTGCTACACAACCTTTCAAGATTGTCGGGTATATCTTTTAACAGACAAAAGTCACTCTTGTCCTATTTTGCTTCATCTTGGCCACATGTGGAGACCTCGTACTTACGCTCTGTGGACCCTTCCAAGATCAGTTATTGGACTCCAATAGACAAAGAATTACACATACAACATGGGTTATAGTTATAATATAAATGGCTCGTTATAGGCCCTTTATTCACTCATAGCATACAGAAAGAACAATAAACACAGAATCAGTTATACATAGACTGAAAAAACTCATCAACGTTAGGATTGTTGCAGAAGACACCTTCATCTCGGCCACTACAACACTGCTCAGTCCCACAGCAGGTAGGCAAAGAGATTGATCGTTCTAAAGGGATCTGGAGCAGAGCGTCCTTCTCAGTGAGACTGCATCCCCCGGGGTCCAAATTTTAACTGTCTTTTCAAGAGGAAAACCTCTTCTCTTATGCGGTTCTTTCGATCCCCGCCCCTCATGGGTTACCCATGGCCAAAGAGCAGACAATAAGCACAAGGCGCAAAAAGAGTGTAATGGTCCAGCTAGAAGCGGACCTCCTTGCTTTTGTTCCCATTACCCCTTATCACTGCACCTACAGAGCGCTCCGACTCCCTTTCTGGCTTGTCCTTTGGCAGACAATACAATAACTATTCTCCCCGGCTTGGTCATCTGACATAAATATGTGACCTTGTCTTCGCAGCAGAAATGTATGTTTACTTGCTGAGTCCACAAAATGTAGGTTTTCATTGCTGTTTCCTTGTGGTGAATGGAAGTGAATATCCAAGATGGCCGCGCATCAGCACCATGTTTTTTGGCTCATTTCGCACATGCACTACACTTTCCCACTAGCGAGGCTGCACAGCTGCGACCCCCGGGACCTCCCGGACCTGGGATTGCACTGGGAAACCAAGTCTTTTCGGTACCTAAGCTTATATATAGCACACTTGCTTGGGGACATGCACGCTGGTAATTTAGTTAAGATGGTGGAAGGGGTGAAACAATCCCAGTGTTTTGGGGAAGGTTGCCGCTGACTGATAGTTAGAATAGCTCTGGTCAGAATGGTTCTGCTCCCAATAATGCTTTATCTATTTGCCACATATACTACTACATAGCGGCTGGATTTTTTTGTAGTTTGGGCACACTGCTCAGGGAATTCCTCTGGGGCCGGTGCAGTCAGAAAATAGCCTTGAATACATTGAGTATGCAATATGAACAGGGATGTGCACAGTTACCACACTTTGAACTATACTTCCTGGCGGCACAACTGTAGCATGTGACAAAGTGGCTGTCGGACGAAGTCACAACTGAGTCGGACCTACTAGGCAAACTGGTTAAACCAGTTTTATTAAAGGAAATCCTGTGGATCGGAGAGGGACTTGTGGACAACCAGGTATTGCTTGTGACGTTCGGGAGAAGGGTATGGGTCAAGGCAGTTTAAATCCTGAAATTGAAAGATCAGTACTCCCCGTTGACCCCCATGACGATACATGCATGTTCTGGGACAAATGAGCTGGCAGTGGCTAGGAGACGGGAAGAATACGGTCTCAGTACATGGGCGGGGACATGTTCCAAGATGGGATATATAGAGAACTTGCAGATCTGATCCGGTCTGTGGAGCTATCCAAGGGCCAATTCTTGTGGTATCAAAGCTTGACGAACATTGTGAAAAGGAGATGGGCTGATTGGCCGTGTGAACCCTTGACGAATCCATTACTGCAGCTGCTGTGTGATTTGGAATATGGCTGGCACTTGGTGTCTAGAAAATATAATTGCTTGCAAACATTGATTATTGTTCCTAAGGTAGGATTGCAAATTAAATAGGAAAAGGACCTGGGACGAGAGTTGAGTAATACCCAGTGGAATGCAGTGTTGTTCTTTACTAAGAAAGTGTCTCGTAACGCTATGTTCTGCCTTTTGCAGTTTAATGGTTTACATAGAACCTGTATGACCCCACAGCACATTGCTGCTTTTGGTCCTGCCGGACCCTCTGATTGTCTGTGGTGTGGAGTCTCCAGGGCTGATGTCATACATATGTTCTGTCGATGTGTTAAAGTACAGTTTTTATGGCACAAAATAAACTGCATGTATTTGTGTGGGGATAACACGTTTCAAATGGGAACCGTCGGAGTGCCTGCTGAAAAGTATAGGCACATAATAAAGTTTATGGACCTGGCATGTACAATTGCAAAGAGGTGTATTGCAATTCCTAGAAGATGCACAGAAGGCCGCAATACTACATATGAAGTTGACAATTCATATGTACAATTAGGTTGGCTAATAATGATCCCACCGAGAATATTGGGGTGTGGAATGCTCTACGAAAGGCAATGTTTAAACCCTGTGGTGACAAGCCGGCTTGACTCTTGAATGAGACCTGTAGAGATACGACAGAACTGTTACGAGTATTGGCTATGTGACTTTGAGTCTGATGGATCTGGTCTCCAAGGAATTATGGTTGCGTCGCTGGTCCTCTTTCGGTTGAATGTGCTATGTGCCCCTTGGGGGTAGGGGGATCACCCACTTCCCTGTCACTGCCTGTTCATTTGGTGTGCTAGCTCAGTTGTTTTGCTTTTGCTTGTTTTGTTTGTCCGGAACTGTGGATAGTTAATATGGTTCAGATGATCCTTAACATATGTGCCAGTTGGCTGATTTATAACACAGACTTATCTAAGTACTAATCTGTATGTTTCAAATGCCAATAAACACATTTTAAAATACATTTTCTTGTGCAATTTCCCTTTTGTTTCTCCTAATAAAATTTAAAAACAACATAGAAAATTCCTGTCCATAATCCTATCGCGAACCTCCCTAAAACATTTGTTCACACTTTCATAATGTTTTTGTTGTTGTTTCCGTCTAATCTTCCCACTTGCTGTTATGTTGATTGGTTTGTTGTGTCGGGTATGCCCAGATGTGGGTCCCGTTCCGCTCGGCCTAGAGACTCAAGCTACTCCTCACTGATGAGGCCCAACAAGGCCGAAACATGTTTGGGGATGCTTGTGGTCTCGTGCAGAAGGGATGTGACCTAGCAGTTTGGGCTGGACTACCCCTTTTGGGGTGGTACCAAGCCTGATTTGCATATAGTATTTCCCCTTCTGTAATGGCTTGGCAGGCGAAGAACGATGGTCTGGAGGGTTGCCCAGAGCAATGCCAGTGGTTAAGATTAATTCTAAACCTTCCAGCCATCACCTCTTTGTTTTTGCTTTGTCACCCCGAGTGGGACGGTTATGCCCAGATGTGGGTCCCGTGCCTGCTGGGCTTAGAGACTCAAACTACTCCTCACTGATGAGGCCCAACAAGGCCGAAACATGTTTGGGGATGCTTGTGGTCTCGTGCAGAAGGGATGTGACCTAGCAGTTCGGGCTGGACTACCCCTTTTGGGGTGGGACCAAGCCTGATTTGCATATGGTCTTTCCCCTTCTGTAATGGCTTGGCAGGCGAAGAACGATGGTCTGGAGGGTTGCCCAGAGAGATGCCAGTGGTTAAGATTCATTCTAAACCTTCCAGCCATCACCTCTTTGTTTTTGCTTTGGTATGGCCCCTTCTCAGCTGTAATAGTGACATGTAATTTGAGAGAGATAATAGCTGAGATTTCACAAGCCTTCTGGTCATTCAGTAGGAGGAAGTGTACTCTTTCCCATATGTTTCTCAACTGTGAAAATGTTTTAGACTTTGGGATAATAATAATAATGTCATGGAAAGAACTAATTAAATTATCAGTGGCAGTCATAGGCTGTTTAATATTGCTACAACCCATGATTTTTAGCCCATTTAAATAGAAAGCTACTTTCCAGCTCTCTTCTCATTTAGGGTGGGCTCGTTAACTTTAAATGTTTGTTGTTGTAAAAAGGGTAGCCCAGTGGTTTAACCATGATCTGCTGGCGGGCCCTTTACGACCTGGCAACAGAGGATAGACTCTTTTAGCAATCGCCCTCCCCACGCCATATGTACAGAAAAAAAGATAAGTAATCGGCAATAAGAGGAGGGTTAAGATAATAACTGGGTGGGCTACTTCATGAGTTCCCAGCATCAACAGCACTTGAGCCTTGGTTGTTATTTTTCCTCCGGGATCTCTCTAAATGGTATTATGCATAACCAAGACTTTTTACAGCATATTTGACAATATGAAACATAAACTCAGCTCACCATACAGCAGATAAATACGAAATAGGGCTACACTCCCTCACTCCTGAACACACTACCTAACTGCATACAGAAAGAGCACCCCAAATGTTTCTGGATGCAGGGTCTATCCCCCATATATCAGCATATTTCTGTTTATCAGATTCAACTCCTAAAATACATGAATACTTGCTCAACACTGGTGGCCATGGTCACCTAGCCTCCTCACTCAGCCTTGGACCCTTTCTCATGGCATGAAAAAGGCACACAGGGTCGGGCTGAGGCAAGAACATGGCTCACCACACCCTCAGTAATTCTCAATATCCTGCCTTAAAAACTCACAGAAAGCAACTAGTAATAGTCTAGCAGATTACATCATACATTACAAAAACCCTTAATGTAACATTAATTTAAGGCTTTTGAAAACACACATGGTTACTCTGAGATACATAATGTAGATGATTGGGGGCTCCCTTTGGCCCAAGAAGTCTTGCAAGGTCACATAGACCAGCGCACGCCACCTCAACCACTTTGCTTCATTGTATGCTTATTCTTGCCAACCTGCTGCAGCCTTATGGGCCGAGACTACTTCTCTTCATAGCAGCACAATAGAGCATCACTGGGGAGACTGGACTGCTCTCCTGGCAGTCCACCAGCTCCTCTATACACTGCAGGAGACTAGTGGGCCTCTCCGGGGCCACTCCCTCACTTGGGACCCGGGCCAGTGGACGAAGGGAATGACAGACCCTCTATTTTTCACCGGCATCCCCATTCAGACCATTTCCTACCTCAGCAGGGACAACCCACTGGAGCCTCCTCCTTCGTGCTATGTTTTGCAATGGAGTTTTTCGTGCTATCCCCAGCCCCACATCTGGGTGGTCGCAACGCCGCACCCAGCATGCATCGTGCAGTACTGCTCATGCCCTGGATGCCTCTGCTGTACGGCTTCATGGCCCTTGGGGTGGTCTTCTGCAGGAGGATCACGTGAGCGGGGACTCAGGTCAGGAGAATTCAGAGAACCCTCTAACCAACGTCCCTAATGATCTAATGATCCCACGGTCTAAATGGCCTATTCTAAATTTGAAACTTTTTATGAAAGAAGAAACAAGAACATTAGGGACTTAGTCCCATAATGCACTAAGAACTAGAACGAGGATGAGGGGCTCAGAGGTGCAGAATTGTAGTATGCAGTCAAGTGGTTCTAATGACCCACACCTGAGCTGGTCTTTTGAATATTTAAAGCCCCTTCAGGAGCAGGCCATTAGAAGGCAGCATTGGGAGCAGCAGTAGCAGAAAGAAGACGACGCTGGAGCCACCGCTGTTTGTAGCGCGACACAGTGTCGAGGGAGTCGTAGAAGTTAAGACTCTGAAGTGCAGAGGATGCACAGCAGGATGCAGTTCTGTGACTGGCTATCCCATTGGAGAGAGAAGCTCTCCTGGTCTGGTGTCCTACTCCGGTGGTTGGCATTCACCGGAGCATGTAAGGAGTGAGGCAGACTTCCTTTTTGGAAAGACGCGGGCTGCTGAAGTGTGATCGAGCTGTCAGACGCAGAGGACCCGACGAGAGAAGAAACTGAAGCAGCAGCAGCGGGTCAAACGGAAGCGCAGGGAAAGACTGGTGAGTTGGCCTTCGGTAGGTAACCCTGTGGTGTGCTGCAGTAGACCGCTGGCTGCAAGCAACCTTTTTGAATACCGAACGAATGAATTAAAGCATTTTTGGAGTAACAAATATATTAAGAGACCGAAAGAAGAAAGGTTGCAACCATCATTGCCAAATTAAAGAGTATGCAGTATTTGAACTAAATTGTAATCAGCATTGCCTAAGCCAAATAAAGGCAATTATAAATAAGAGGATACAGTTTCCCTACTAGTCTACAAAGAAGATTACTTGAACGGGAAGATGACAACCAGCACTGCCTAAGCAAAAAAGGGAAAATTATTAATAAAAGGGGAAACGGCTTTCCTAAAGAGATAAACCTGCACAAGAGACATTACCAGCAGTTAACTGATGTGGTGGAAGGAACACAAAGGTGGCAGGATAGAAACCCTCCTTGTAGCAATCGTCAAGGGCGAGAGGAGTATAACCTATATTGCATGTGGCAAACAAATGAGTGGAACAAACATGTATTGTACCCTTATGAAAGAAGTTGTGAACTTCAATGTTATTGAAAGTGAAAGACTTTTCTAGAACTTTGAAGCAAGCCACACCACACAGTACTTGTAGTAGTGGTACGAGTTTTATCCTGGTAGGCGAGTATACCAGGAAAGGGAATATTAGTAGGCAGTCCTGACAGGTTAATGAACCAGGAAGAAGGCATTAAAGTACTGCAGTGTGGTGGAAGGCTGTGGTGGAATGAAAGTGGAAAAGTCCATTGATGTGTTGTGGTGAACAGAGGTAAAACCATCCTGACAAAACTATTATTCTTTATGAAGAAGAAATGTGAAAGTTGTTGTTCTTCACTGACTAGAAGTGTGAAGACAGTCTTTTTGGTTCATGAAGCAAGAGCTTGTGGAAACTTTGGACAATCATTTTAAAGAGTGATAAAAAATTTGTATAGCATTAAGACAATCCAAGTGCCAAGTGAAAGATTTATGAAGTGAACAGAATTTTGTGTTTCCTTTGGAGCAGAACCTGGCTATTATAAATAACTTTCTTGATGGGAACTTTGGTTTGAGAAATCCTGCATTAAACCTGGGGAAGGGGATCTTACCCAGGTTACAAGGATACACGTTTTCAAAGTTTGTTTGAATATAACTGTTATTTTACTGACTTTAAACTGCCATATGATACCTGTATGATTTGGTTGTATGTTTAAGTGTGAGGGACAGATACCTTTTGATATTAGTGTTTTCCTTTAGTCTTAGTTTGCCAGGCAGGGAAATCCTGGTTAGTGAGGCATTTTTCTCACCCTTATTATTTTCTAAAATGGCTACTTGTGAGAAAACTGTACTTGTCCGTTTCGAATTTCTGACGCTAGCTAGAGGACAGTAAAACACTATGGGCCTCATTACACGGAAGGCGGTGAGCCATGGCGCTATTAGCGCCATGGCTCATGACGGTAAAATACCGGCACCGCCTTGGTGGAAAGGGGATTTACCGCCCCATTCCAAGGTTGGTGGGGCGGTAAATCCTCCTTCCGCCATTGCCCTTCCCCATTCCCATTTCTGCCCCATAGGGCTCTATGGGAATGGGGAAGGCGCTAATTACGCGACCGCAATTTTGTGGTGCCGTAATTAGCTCCGAGGTCCCTTAGCGGGTTGGTTTTTAACGCCTGCAAAAAGCAGGCGTTAAAGCACCAACCCGCTAAGGGACCTCGTAGTAAGGCGGTAATGGTTAACGGTCACCGTTACCATTAACGGTGGCCGTTAACCATTACCGCCTTCCGTGTAATGAGGCCCTATGCATTTACACATTGAATACATTATATTTAGACACTGCTATGTCAGCCAGGAACCCAGCACAACATCTGCAAACATCCCTAGCCTTATTTATTTTTCACCGGGCTTTACATCATAAATGTTCTTTTTGCTCTGAATTTCCTGTGAAAAGAATTCCACATTTAAGCTAACATCAGGGTGGATAGGGAACATCCCAGTCTAGAATCAAAAAGTTCTAGAGAAAGAAATCTGCATGAAAATCTTGAAAATAAGGTTACGTGGAAAATATTAATTCACAGAAATGTCTCACTAAACCGATGTTCACCAAGGTTACTGTCAAAGGGTTACAGTCATATGCATGTATACCTGACATTTTCAAAGGACTGTCTACTGGGCATAAATCAGATGGATCAGATTTGACTAGTGATGACATGGACTTTCCCAAACAATTTGCTATGACCTTTATAAAAATCTTATAAAAATCTTTGCATCATGTTTCATAAGGCATATATGACTCACATTGTTGTGACCAACCATGAATAACAACTGTAATAATAACTGGGTAAGATATATTTCTATAGTGAGTATAAAGTTTTCATTTAAATTAAATAACTGAGATCACTGGTTTTGCAAAATTTTGCACAGGTTCTAGCAGATGTTATTCATGAAGAAGACAGTCCAGTTGATTCATCTAAGGAGCCTTGTGGCACACCACATCGAAAAGAGGAAATTGCTGTTAATTCCAGTCAAGAATTTGATGAAATACTCTACTCTGATGAGGGAAGAGACACAGATCAAGCTTTACAAAAGGTGGAATATTATGAAGAACAGTCAATGGCTGAAAAGGTAAATTAAATCACAAATGCATATAGATCTGAAAGGTGTAGTACACAGATGACAAACTGTTTAAAATATTATTTAGCAATCCATACAAATGCCATGCTTGATCCCATGAAGAAACTGAAATATTTTGAAATGCATTCAGACCAACGGCACTGTTTTAGGTACCTATATTCTCCATCACTGAATCTTTTAATTAGCTTCTATTGGTCAATGCAGCGGGCTGACCCCGTGTCCTTGATTAGAGGGCTGTTGCCCAACCTGCCTCAGACGCCATTTATGCCATTGGAATCCCGGCATAATAGCTGGGGTGCTAATGGTGACTAAAAACACGTTTTCATGTTATGAAAGGATTCTTGGCGGTGAACGTTCATTAATGGAAGGGAAATAAATCCCAACAAAGATTATCGCCATGGAAAAAAGAGAAGAACACTTGAACACATGCACACTTTTTCCTGTCTGTGGCAGCCAGAGGTAAAGAAGGATCCTCTTGAAACTGGAAAATATAAGGTAGGTGAGGTCAGGTATGATGGCTGAGAAGCATCACGGGGTACGATGTGTGGGCGAGGGGCCAGGGAGAGGTGGATATCTGGGTGTGACTTTTGGGCACAGGGGAGCATCCTTCAGCTCGTTTGTGTCATTATTACGGAGTCAGCTGATATCTGAGCCCATTACTTGGTTGCAACCCGTGTTCAAAGGGCCATGACAGGGCTATTTGGCAGTCAAAAACACTGCCTGAGCTAGTTGGTTACTCAGAGCCTGATTTTCTATTGAGAATGGAGCAATCCCATTGAAAAACGCTTTGTAAGTCAGGCCCTCAGAGATGATTATGTTTTTATTGGAATTGTTAAATAGCATGTGCCATTCCTGCTCCCACCTGTGACAGTGTTTTTTTAAGTGAGAAATATAATGGGTTTTTAGCTTGTACTTGTTCAAAACAGATGTGACTTTCGAAAATGTTCTGCATTAACAATTTGGATTGTAAAATCCAAGATCCCCAAACAATTGATTCAATGCGACTATCCAACACTTCAGGCTTGGAGATCATTTTATTGGAGAGCTGCACTCTCTTCCCCCATCTGGCTGATAAAATCTGGCTGCATGTGTCCGCTTCGCTCTCTGACGTGGGTGCACATAAAAAAAAGTTGTATTAATGTGCATTAGTGTATAATGAACTTTTTTGGAGTGTGCAAGAATACAGCTCTGAGCTCTTTTCAATTGTCTGTAACATTTATATTGATTCATTTTGTACACAATGAGATTGCACAGTGTGACTGATTTGTATTGTTTACTTTTTACCTCTGTTACACAAATATACGTGTTGTCTACCCACATGGTATATGATCTTGGTGGCTATTGATTGTACTAGGGCCGGTGGACATTATTTCTGTTGATTTGAACAAAGGTGCATTTAATGAATAAGAAAGAACAGTATATATTTATATGTATATCTTTTCTGCATAATTAAGAAGAAGAAATTTATCATAGTGGGCTGTGAGTTCCATTCTCTTGGGAGACTCCTTTTCACTATTGTTTTAAAAAAACAGCAGCATAGGGCTATCGGGTGGCAACACCCAATGTGTGTTCTGTGTTCGTCTTGCTTTGGACCTCGATTGGCCTCGAGGTTAACCCTGCTGCACCTGAAGTGTAATTAATTAATTGACCTATTAAAATAATCACAAGGAGACGTCTCAACTCCACACAGACTTTATAGAAAAACCATTTCTCCAGCATGGGGTCTGGCATGGATTCACATGCTCATGAATATTCCCCGTCGTCAGGCTGGGAATCCTCGGTAAAGAAAAAACCAGTATCAGTTTCGTTTCTGATCTGTCTTTCGTAGTAATAACCAATCACTGGTCTCTGCGTCATACTGACCACAGCCAATGACTGCCCTCTACCTAAGCACAGCCTCTGGCAGCCATCTTCAGATTTTTACCGCACGTTCATGTGTTGGGATCCTCGTGCTATTGCTCTCGAGAGTTAGTGCTATTTTTTCACGTTTTTTTCTCAAAAACTTCGTTTTTTCGGTCAAAAGAGCCTCAAGCTCCACCGACTCTCCATCCGATCAACGCGGACCCGTTTCGGATTCGTCTGCGCCCCTCAAGGGTGAAGATTTCGTCGAGCTACGCTTTTGGAGGACTCCAGAAGTTTCTCAGGCCCGGCCATGGCCCAGGAGAAGGGAAGCTCGACGCCCGGAAAGCTGTTCAGGGTCTGCCCTGGATGCCAGCTGCAGAACGTCTTCAAGGAGGACGAACACTCTTTTTGTCTTTACTGCCTACATGAGGACAAGACGCACGTGGAGAAGAACTGTGCGTTTTGCGGCAACATGTCGGAGCGGACCATGAAGGACCGCCATCAACGTCTCGCCAACTGGCTAGAAGGGAAGAGCCCATCCGGCGAGAAGAAGAGGAAGAAATCCAAGCGGTCTTCTAAGACCTTTGAGGACGCCCCGGCGACGGGGGTCCAACATAAGGCCAAGCACCGCGAGTCCGCTGGCACCGGGAGCGCCGAACGGTCGGGCTCTATGGGCGCCAGGCAGGGCGCACCCTCCCCGGCACCATCAACCACGAGCCAACGCTCTGGGTCGGGTAAGAGGAAGGCCGAGCACCCGGCGAAGCTCCTGGAGAGGCCCCGGTCGAGCTCGAAGGCGGAGGGGGAGCGAGGCAGTGTCCCCCCCCCTCAAGGATAAGGCGGTGAGCGCACCTAAGGTGGTGAAGGCCTTAATCCATCCGGCCACGCCCTCTATCGAAACTGTCGCGGCGGCCCTGGCTCAGCCTGTGGAGGCTACACCAGTGGTGGCGACCTCGGGGCTCAGAGTCTCCCTGCCACCTCGGAGGGAGTCCTCTTTTGTGCCCATCGATAGGACCCCCGTGAAATCCCCCGTGGGGAAGAAAAAGGGGGGGCAGGGCGTCGTCGTAGATTCGGCCTCAACCTCGAAGGAGGAGCTGGTCGAGGTCTTAAGCCACGGCCTCGGCGTGGAAGAAGACCGGCCCGTCGGGATGGATCCCGACGCAGGTGACGACGACATCGTCGAGGGTACCGACGGGGCCCCTGATCGCCCGTCGGATTCCCCTCTGCCAGCGCCGCGAGACAACTCGGCGGCCATTTTGTTGGCTATACAGTCCTTATGCTCTGAGATAAGGACGAGACTACCGTTGCCGACGGAACCTCTCCCGTCGGGGGACCCAGAACCGGGACCTTCTGGTGTTCCCCCTACCAAGAAAAGAAGGATCCACCCTCCACCTCCTTTTCAGCCGTCGCGCCCCTTCCAGCCCTCCTCCCCGTCCACCCGAGGGGATGATACGGGGACTGACACGGCAGCGACGGGTACGGACGACGAGGTATACGACGAGGATGTACCGTCGTCGCCTCCCACCAGGGCTTCTCCGCCCGACGAGATTGGATCGTTCCACTCAATGATCGCCAGGGCATCCGAGCTTTTCCAACTCTGCCCTGAGGAGAAGATGAAGGAAGGTTTCCTTTATCAGCGGCGCAAGGCCAAGAGGAAGACGGTCCCCGCGGTGCCTCTATTGGATGACATTTGGGATGAGGGCCTCACCCTCCTCAAGAACCCGTCCACGACGCCAGCTAGAAGAGACCGGTACGAGAAAAAGTACCGGGTCCCGGACACGGCCCCCCTGTGCCTCCGGGCGCAGCCTACTCCGGACTCCGTCGTCTCCGCGGCGGCCAGGAAAAAAGCGGGGGGGGGGGTGCGGCCTCCACATCGACTTCCCCACCGGACGGCGAGGGAAAGAAATTGGACGCTATGGGACGCAGAGTCATCTCGTCTGCAGCGACGACGATTAAAGCTGCCAACGCCTTGGCTATCGTGGCCCGATACGACAGGGAGCTCTGGTACAAACTGGCTCCCCTGCTGGACTTCTTGCCGGACGACAAGAGGGCAGAGGCCCTGGAGATCCTACAGGAAGGTGAGGTGGCTTCGGACCACGCCATTACCGTTGCGACGGACATCGCCGACACTGGGTTCCGCCAGTTGGCCAACGGCGTTTGCCTTAGGCGGCGTGGATGGCTCAAGGCTACGGACTTCCGTCAAGACGTTCAGACCAGAGTCCTGGACATGTCCTTCGATGGGAACAACCTGTTTGGGAAGACGGTGGACGATTCCCTTCAGGCCATTAAAGCGGACACCGAGACGGCCCGGGCCCTTGGAGTTCTGCAACAGCGACGGACGCCCTTTCGGAGCAGCGGAGGCAAGGGCGCCTCCAAAGGTTCCGGCGGCGGTTTCTCCTCCTACCGTCAAGCGGCCCGCTCGTCATCTCAGGAGGCCTACAGAGGACGAGGCAGGCCTGGCGGACCCCGCCGTCGTCGCCAAGGACAAGGCGCTAAAGCCTCGTCGAAGCAGGATTGAACCGGCCGGGGGGTCGGGCCCCCACCGAAGCACCCCGGTGGGAGGCCGGCTGGCGAGCTTCGTCAGCGTGTGGGAGTCCATCTCCACTGACCGTTGGGTGCTGGACGCCTTGGCCCGGGGCCACGCGCTAGAGTTTCAAAGAAAGTGTCCGCGCGTCCCCCCCGTGGCCAGGAAAGAACTTCACGTCCCTCAACTTCTCCTGGAGGTGAAGGCGATGCTCAAGAAGGGCGCCATCGAACTCGTCCCAAAGAGGCTTCGGGGCTCCGGAGTCTACTCGAGATACTTCCTCGTGAAGAAGAAGACGGGGGGATGGCACCCCATCCTGGACCTGCGACGTCTGAACAAGTTCATCAAGGCGCAAAAGTTCCGGATGGTCACCCTCCAGCACGTCCTGGGTCAGCTGGAGGAAGGAGACTTCCTGTCGTCGTTGGATTTGGAGGATGCCTACTTCCATATTCCCATCTTGAAGGGGCACCGAAAATTCCTCAGGTTTGTGGTCCAAGGGCGGCATTACCAGTTCAAAGCCCTCCCCTTCGGTCTACGGTCGGCACCCAGGGTGTTCACCAAGTGCCTCGCACCGGTGGCGGCTCAGCTGCGCCGCGAAGGGATCCACGTCTACCCCTACCTGGACGACTGGCTCATCCGAGCCAAGACAAGGGAGCTCGATGTGGTTCACACGGCAAGGACCGTCCAACTTCTCACGGACCTGGGATTCTCCGTGAACTACGCCAAATCCCACCTGGTACCCGCGCAAGACACTCTGTTTCTGGGAGCGAGGCTCAACACAGTGTCCCTTCTGGCCTCCCCGTCGGAGGAGAGGACCAGGACCATCCTGGGCAAGGTGCAGCGGATGTTGGTGGCCGACGCGGCCAAGGTGAGGTCCATCAAGTCCCTCCTCGGAATGATGTCTTCCTGCATCTACCTCATTCCCATGTGCAGGCTCCGGATGCGCCCGTTGCAGGAGTTCCTGGACGCGCGCTGGATCAAAACGACGGGCAGCTTCGAGGAAAGGATCACACTCGACGAGAGTTTCCGACGAGCGATCCGGTGGTGGGGCACCCGCGCGCATCTGACGGCGGGCATGGACTTCCAGACCCCAGCCCACCAGGAGACAGTGACCACGGATGCCTCCCTGGAAGGGTGGGGAGCGCACACCGAAAATCTGCACGCAAGGGGCCTTTTGCTCCCGACGGAGAAATCCTTACATATCAACGTCCTGGAGCTCTGTGCAGTGTTTTGGGCCCTCAGGTCCTTCCTTCCGTCCCTCAAGGGCAAGGTGGTGAGGATCTTCACCGACAACACCACCACCATGTTTTACATCAGAAAACAGGGCGGAACCAGGTCCCCAGCACTGTCCAAGGAGGCGCAGGACCTGTGGCATTGGGCAGTCGCCCAAGGGATGTTTCTGGTGCCGTTTCATCTGGCAGGGATAAAAAACACCATCGCCGACTCACTCAGCAGGGAGCTGCGCTCGTGCCACGAGTGGGAACTACGGCAGGATCTAGTGGATCGCCTCTTCCGACGGTGGGGCACACCCCAGATCGACCTGTTCGCGACGGCGACGAACTCCAAGTGCCGGAGGTTCGCCAGCAGGTTTCCCCAGGCGAGGAGCATGGGCGATGCTTTCTCGTTTCCCTGGGAGGGCCTGTTCCTCTACGCGTTCCCTCCTTTGCCACTGCTAATCCGGCTCGTCAACCAGCTCAAGAGGTCACGGTGCAGGATGATCCTCGTCGCACCTGCGTGGCGGAGGCAGATATGGTTCCCGGACCTTCTGGACTTGTCAGCGTCCCCGCCAATCAAGCTGCCGGTGGACGCAGAACTGCTCTCCAGGGAAGGAGGCGCCATCCTCCACCACGACCCGAAATCGCTGAACTTGCAGGCCTGGCTCCTGCAGCGCTAGAGTTTGGAGGATACGACATACCGGCCGACTGCAGAGAGGTTCTTGCAAAGGCCAGGGCGTCCTCGACTCTTAAATGCTACGGACACAAATGGAAGAGGTTCTCGGTCTGGTGCCACGCACAGAAGATTAACCCTCTACGGATTACGGCTCCCCAAGTTCTGCCGTACCTGCTGACGCTGGCTAAAGCTGGACTGGCACACGCGTCCATCAAGATTCATCTTGCTGCGATCTCCCGATACACCAGAACCACGGGACGGACGTCCTTGTGGTCTCATCGTCTGGTGAAAGAGTTCATGAAGGGACTGTTCAGATCGTTCCCGCCGGTGAAGGCTCCGGCCCCGGCGTGGGAGCTCAACGTGGTGCTGACCAAGCTCATGGGACCTCCGTTCGAGCCTCTGCACTCGGCCCCGTTGAAGTTTCTGTCGTGGAAAACAGCGTTTCTTGTGGCCATCACCTCCGCACGACGGGTGGGAGAGATCCAGGCCCTTTCCTGCAAGGCCCCGTACTTGACTTTTCACGACACCAGGGTAGTGCTCAGGACGCACCCCTCCTTCATGCCCAAGGTACCGTCGGACTTCCATCTCAACAAACCCTTGGTGTTGCCTGTATTCTTCTCGTCGCCTTCGTCGCCGGCTGAGAGGACTTTGCACTCGCTGGATGTGGCTAGAGCGCTGAAGTTCTACGTGGACCGCACGAAGTGTTTTCGGAAGACGTCACAACTCTTTGTGAACTTTGGACCTGTCAATCAGGGGAAGGCTCTCTCGAAGGCTTCCATTTCCAGATGGCTCTCCGGCTGTATCATGTACTGTCATCGGTTGGCAAACCGACCGCTGCCCGCCCGTCCGAGAGCCCATTCCACCAGAGCGATCGCAGCTACCACGGCGTTCCTTTCTGGTGTGCCCCTGCTGGACATATGCAGGGCTGCTACGTGGAGGTCGACGCACACCTTCACGAAGTTCTACTGCGTCGATCGGGATTCCAGGGAGGAGTCCAGGGTCGGCCAAGCAGTGCTGCGCAACCTGTTCGCCTGAGGTGAGCCTGTTGAGGAGGTAAGATGCTTAATGTTGAGTTTGATGCAATGCTTAATGTTGAGCCTTTGCCACCTCCCGTGGTTGTGCATGTGTGTACTGCTATGTATTCTTTATTCATGAGCATGTGAATCCATGCCAGACCCCATGCTGGAGAAGGAACAAGTTACTTATCTGTAACTGTTGTTCTCCAGCGTGGGTCTGGCATGGATTCACATGCGAACCCTCCCGCCTACCCCTCTGCGGCTCTTCACTTGGTCATACTGCCACTTCACGTGCTTCCAAATCTGAAGATGGCTGCCAGAGGCGGTGCTTAGGTAGAGGGCAGTCATTGGCTGTGGTCAGTATGACGCAGAGACCAGTGATTGGTTATTACTACGAAAGACAGATCAGAAACGAAACTGATACTGGTTTTTTCTTTACCGAGGATTCCCAGCCTGACGACGGGGAATATTCATGAGGATGTGAATCCATGCCAGACCCACGCTGGAGAACAACAGTTACAGGTAAGTAACTTGTTCCTTATCTACTGTTGTGCCTCCGATCCCTCTTCTTCTTTTTTTGTATATTGGCCACAATCACGGAGAGCACACATCCCACAAAATTTGAACCCACAAACATTGAATCTCATAGCCGGACTACTGGACGATGTCCTTTTCCAAGATAGATGCAACCACTAACAACAGAGCTGAATCCCTTGGGTTCAGTGAAGAGGAAGCACAGAGGATTTTAGGCCTCATAAAAACAACGGGAGATGAGCTGCGAGCCACTGACAAACCAGAAGCACTGATAAAGCAGTTAGAGTGGAAAATACGGAGAGAAATCAATTTGAAATTACATGCTACCACACTGACACATTATTATAAGGCACAGAGAATCCCTCGCGGACTAAGAGTGAGCCTTGAACCTACCTTATGCAAAGAGAATCTGAATTTTGTAAAAAGATGGAGACAGATCCTGAACAAGTGTTCCCTTGATCTAATTCTCCTAACGATTGAAGAACTTGCGCATAACCTGACGACACTGGATGAGGAAATTAATGTCATTAAAGATACACTGGGTAAGAGTTTTACAGCAGACCAGTTTTAAAAAAATCTTGGAGGGGACCAACGACAAATTAGCTAAATATAAACAAGAATTAGAAACAAAGAAGATCAGGAAATTCAGAAGGGATACTCAGGACTATAAATTAGACATAGTATACACTCGGCAAGAATACTACGGCCATCAAACAACAAGACCACCATTTCAGCGGCCCCCGAGGACAGGACCCCAGAATACCGACACCACCACCTCAGAAGCTTCAAGCACAGAACTAGAAGTCAGTGCCGACACAGTAACAACTGTGCCATCCACCTCAGCAGCGGATGGGAACACACCCAGTGTGGTCGATTTTTTAGGAAAAGACCAACCAGACGAGGACAGAGGAAGAAAAAAATCGGAGAGGAAGAAACCGGCGGGGAAGAAGACCTAGTCGTCAATATCTCATCATACAAACTGTCACCCATGGAATTGAAGGTCTTACGTAAAGGCCTTTCTTTCGTGCCTCAATATAATACCAGCTTATTGAAGGAGAAAATTGACTTTTTAAGCTCACGAGGAAACTTAAACTCAAGGTGTTCTTCAATTCCCTTGAAGAAGATGAAGACACAAGTGAATCCTCAGAATTCTTGGAACTTACACCTAAGAGTACCTTCAATCCTCCCGTCAATAATCATGTGTTGACTGTTTTTGAAAGAACAGTGTTGGATCAGTTTAAGAAGATTCCATTCAAGTCCAAAAAATGTGGGAACTTCACCGCCATCGAGCGACAAACCCTAAAGAGATTATTGGACAATAAAGACATTATCTTCAAACCAGCTGATAAGGGGGCTGCTCTGGTCCTAATGGACAAGATCAAATATATTAGGGAGGTCGACGATAACTAGATGACCAGGAAACCTATAAAGAAATCGATTATGATCCAACAGAGAAGGTGAAGAAACTAATCAAGGAAACATTAGATGAGGCAGAAGACAGAGAAGTCATTTCTGAGAAAACCCGCAAATTTCTGGAGAAGACCCATCCAATCACACCTGTGATATATATTCTACCCCAAATACATAAAAGATTGTTGGACCCTCCTGGACGACCGATCATAGCGGCAACAGACAGCTTACTCGAACCGCTTGCGAGGTATCTTGAAAAGATCCTACAGCCCCTTATACAAAAAACTCCAACATATATCAAGGATACACCACACTTTCTTCAAAAACTTAAAGAGGTGCAGTTTGTGAATGGAAGAGATATCCTATTCACAATGGATGTTACATCTCTGTATACGAACATTGTACTTGAAACGGGCCTTGAGGCAGTTGAATGGCTTCTGTTGAGGTCAGACAATTGTCAAGGAGATAAGATCTTTGTCCTAACATTACTCAAGTTGGTGCTCATGAACAATTTCTTTAGATTTCAAGATCAATACTACCTAAGACTTTCAGCCACCAGCATGGGGGCAGCCATGGCCCCGGCCTATGCTAACAAATATATGTACTACTTAGAGAATGAACATGTGTTGACCTCAGCGAGATGGCTTCGCCACCTTACCATATTTGTTAGATACATCGATGATGTATTTGGCATCTGGTCTGGCCCAGAAGACGAGTTGAGGGATTTCTTTGAAATGATGGAAAGTATGCATCCACGTATTAAGTTCACCACTCAGACCAGCAAACTCAGGATTCATTTCCTGGATGTGGAAATTTACATCAAAGAAGCTTATCTTTAAACCAGGATATTTACCAATTCAACAGACAGGAACAGCCTCCTACTGGCGACTAGCTTTCATCCTCACCGGACTATTGAGAGTGTCCCATTAAGCCAGTTTCTTCGCTATCGGAGGAATATCTCAGAGGAGTCAGAATATGCGAGGCAATCAGTGACCTTGCGTCACAAGTTCAGAAAGGGGGGATATAATTCAGGTTCTATCTCCAGAATTGAAGAAAGGGTGGCCAACATTGAAAGAGATCCCCTGCTCACGCCCAAGGTCAAGAACAATGACGACTGTATGGTTTATGTGACTACGCACTCTAACCAAAGAAGAAAAATCGGGAGCATTATTCAGAAAAATTGGCCCATGTTGCAAATGGACCCTGAAACACAATCTCTTTTTCAACAAACACCTATCTTTGCATATAGGAACAGAGGGGCTCTCAGAAATAGTCTGATTCCAGCCGAAACACCTACGGACCATACAGTGGCCACACGACACAGAGGACCACAACCTTGTCACAACTGCCAGCACTGCAGTAACATTCTGCTAGGGAACACTATCTCACATCCACATACAGGGAAACCTATTATACTCAAACACTCTTGTACTTGTGATTCGACCAATGTGGTTTATGCTCTGAAATGCCCATGTGGGCTCTACTAGGTGGGGATCACTATGAGGAAAGCAAAACTAAGATGGACTGAGCACAAGTCAAACATTCGGACTAAAAGTTTGAGATCCCCAGTGTCCATGCACTTTGTGGAAGCAAGACATTCGATTGCCCAATTGAGATGCATCATTTTAGAACAAGTGCAAGTGGGACCGAGAGGGGGGGATGTGCATAAACGATTGTTACAAAGGTAGATTTTCTGGATCGACCTACTGGATTGTTTGAGCCCAAGAGGCATGAACTGCGAGTTTGATCTCATGTGCTTTGTATAAGTGTTAAATGTTTTTTTCTGCACTGCTATTTTCAAATTGTAATGTACTGATCGCACAAAGGAATTGTTTAGTGATTGGGGCTAATGTGCATTTGATAATATGGCTCGAGTTCAGGTGTACCATTGAGAATCTTGTAAGTCCAGTTAAGGATGATGATGTAATATTATACTAATGGGGCCAGTGATGGCCATGAGTTTGATTGAGTTGCTTTGCCTTCATATAAGTATCTAATTGCCCATTATACTGCTATGGGAATCATTCATAAATCCACTGACAGGGAGGGCACACACCTTCACATTGTTATACCCCTTTGAGCTATGTACAAATCTATGGGGTGGAAACACAACTTAATAGGTAACTGAGTCACAGGAGTAAGTTTAACAATTTTTGATGTACATACTTACACGACTAATTAGGTCACTGAGTCACAGGAGAAAGTTCAACAATTGTTGATGTACATACTTACCCTATGTGACACTGTACCATACAGGACACAGGGGTTTCCCATTGTGTCTCCAGGTCCGGTTTCAGTGGACATACTGAATGACTAGTGTGAGGTGGGGCACCACACAGTCTTATTCTGCTCTGGTGCCCCGCCTCACGCTCTACTATTAGTTGGTGTTTCAATTCTCTCTAGTATGTGTAAGGGAGCGAAGTGCCATAATCACGTCTTCGCATTACGTATTTTTGTGTTTGCTTGGCATAATTACTGAGCATTTATATCTCGCAAGCTGAGTATTGCACATATACATGTAGTCCCCAGGACAACCAGCTCGACACACCAATATTGCTTATTATTGTTATACCGAAAGTTTTTTACATCTGTGCCCTAGTTGACACACACTGACAGTGATGAAAAAAAGGGGAAGCAATGAATGCACATCGCCCCTTAAACGCATCAAAATGCAGGCGTATCATTTATTGGATGAATCCGTGTGAATTACATCCGTGCGTGTGGATGCCCACACTAATATGGCGAATAGGGAGCCAGCGCGCATGCGCGCCGCCACCATGACAACGCAATAACATTTCGCAGTCTCGAGCCGCATGGCTGCTTGACGGACGTCTCGAGAGCTGCGTCCCGCTAGAGATACTCAGGTAGGTTTTCACAGCAACTTAGGCACGGTGATAGTCACTAGCGCATGGCAAGTTATGGAACAGTTATACGCGAGCGGCACCTTGTTACTTGGTTGCATGCTCAGTTTATTCACAGATGACTGGCACTTATGCTTTATGTAATCTGCACACACGTCGAGAGGTCGGCTCACGGGTGGTGCCGCCATGCCTGCCTACATATCTATGCCCCCTCACTCATAAGTATGGCTTTATTACAACCGCTGCACATATTATTTGACTAGTGAATGGTTGCGTATACAATGGGCATTACATTTTTCTCTGATCATGTTCAACAATTTTTGAACTCCAAACTTAGCACATTATCTCTGTTGTTGAACCCTACAGTACGCATCCTTCGTGATCGACTTCTTAACAGCTTACTCAGACCCGGGCGATGCTTTTGCCTCTGGACCGGGTGAGTGGTGTTACATGCATCAGACGAATTTTAAATACATAGAATTAAATTTACCCATAAGCTGAGACATGTTATTTTTGTTATTTTTGCTCTTAATGCAGGTTGAGGTGTTTTCATTATTGCTTCAATTATAAGGTCAGTGACTTAGATTTATATCTACCCTCCTTAATTATTGGCACACATTGTGGAGTTAATTAGTTTATCTTTGTTATTTTTAGGAAAACCCCTATGAAACTTTACACATCCTGCCCTGAAGATGGGTTCATCGGAACCCGAAACTCGTTGGCACCTTTAGGAGTGTTTAGGACAAAACATAGAGCAGAGAGGACTTACACTGCTCATCCTTAGATATACACATTATGTTGTTAAAATTGTGATTTGACTGATTTGTGCAATGCTCAATCACAATTGAATGTTTTTGGAGTGTGCAAGAATACAGCTCTGAACTCTTTTCAATTGTATGTAACATTTATATTGATTCATTTTGTACACACTGAGATTGCACAGTGTGACTGATTTGTATTGTTTACTTTTTACCTCTGTTACTCAAATATACGTGTTGTCTACCCACATGGTATATGATCTTGGTGGCTCTTGATTGTACTAGGGCAGGTGGACATTATTTCAGTTGATTTGAACAAAGGTTCATTTAATGAATAAGAAAGAACAGTGTATATTTATATGTATATCTTTTCTGCATAATTAAGAAGAAGAAATTTACCATAGTGGGCTGTGAGTTCCATTCTCTTGGGAGACTCCTTTTCACTATTGTTTTAGAAAAACATACCTGGGACTGTGTCCCAGTGGGAGTGCAGCATAGGGCTATTTGGTGGCAACACCCGATGTGTATTCTGTGTTCGTCTTGCTTTGGACCTCGATTGGCCTCGAGGTTAACCCTGCTACACCTGAAGTGTAATTAATTGACCTATTAAAATAATCACAAGGAGGCCTCTCAACTCCACACAGACTTTATAGAAAAAACATTTATCTACTGTTGTGCCTCCGATCCCTCTTCTTCTTTTTTAATATATGTCTAACATATTAAGCTTTCTTAAACTTTAAAAGTATAAAAAGAGGAATAGCCCTAGAGTTGTGGACTTCTGAAAGGATGTGCTTGATAGGTTGGATACGATCTGGGGTGTGACATTCCCAAGGACCTCGTCAGCTGTGGTTCTACTGTCATCCAAGGGCAGATGTGATATAGCATGTGAGTTGTCATGCTGGATTGATAAAGCACTGCTTGTGGCGACCAAACAAATCCTGATAGTGTGGAAAACAAGGAAGAAACCACTTGTGGAAGGTTGGTTATCAGACATGCCATCTCTTTCAAACTATGAAAAGGAATATGCAGTTAAAACAGAACCGGGAGGAGACTTATCTGGAATTATGGGGGCCCTTCAATGATATGTATGGATGAGTGTAAAATAGAGCATTTTATGATTGAATACATGTGTGTTAGTCCAGTGGGCGGTGTTTGTGTATGGGGGTGTGTGTTTGTTTTGTCATTTGTCCTGTTTTGTCTGTAGTTTGTGTATTATATCTTATTGTCCTATAGTAGTTGGGTTTAGTGTGTATAGCAGAATGTATAGATTTTAATTGAGTTGCTCATGATATACGTGATAATTTAGGTAAAATGTTTTCTGGTTATTTTGAAAATTTAAATAATTTTGAAACCTGTGCAATGTTTAAATATTTTGCTTTTTGTGAACATTTAAATCAAAAGAATATTAATGGCTAAACTTCTAGGTGAAAGGGTTGCACCATTCTTTCTCTTCTTGTAGAGTCTGGCTGAGATAAATAATAACCGTCTTATATATTAATGGGCGGAATACATTTATTCATCAACATCTGCAACCAAAGAGATTCTATTTTGTTCAGGACTGTTAGGCCCGGACTGGGCCTTTGAAAGGAGGACAGACACACCGATGGAGAATACACGTCTTTCTTTATTCTCATACATGTACCAACTAACTCCCAAGCTCCTCCCCTCCTTCTGACGTACGTCCCACGTGATGTCTCTCACGTGGTAGGGTTGCAGTCTCTTAAGGAGACACGAGCCCTGCAGTAGCATAGCCCCGTAACATCACCCCCGGACGAAATGTCCTTGCATCGAGTTCAACACTCTTCAACCAGGCGAGCTGGTTTCTTTATGGCGCGTTGGGGCCGGGTGCTGGTACCTTCTTGAGGATCTTCTTCAGGTCTCTCTGTCCTCTTGACTCCTGGCCGAGGAGAGAACCTTGGAGGCGTCCACAGTGTGTCTCGCCCATCCACTATCATCGCTTCAGGGTCTGGGGTTTGGGTCCCGCGGAGTCTATGGTTGTTGCCAACTTGAACTTTGAGCAGTTCCTTGTGATTTCTTTTTATTCATTTTCGGCGGTCACCATTGTTCCTCTAACGGCCGTGACCTGTAGTGTCTGCGGGGAGAATCTAGGGTCACTCTTCTTTACCGTTGGCTGTTGGACGAAAACCTCGTCTCCTACTTGAAAGTCTTTCGGACGTGCTCGCCTCTTTTCATCGGTTTGGGTGTGGGCTCGTTCTTTTCTCTGCGCATCTCTCTCTAGGAGTTGCATGTCTGTGTCCGGTCTGTTCAACGGATGTTGAATGATCCTTGTGCGAACTTGGTACTTTACCATAAGTTCAGCCGGGCTCTTGTTTGTCGCTTCATGCGGCGTGTTCCTGTAGTCCCGAAGCATTCTGCACAGAGCTTGGTTGAGATCTACATTTTCTAGCTTGGCTCTTTGTACTGTTTTCTTGATGGATGACATGAACCGCTCCGCCATGCCGTTCGCCTGGGGCCAGAGTGGCGTAATTTTCTGATGTTTAAACCCCAGGTGTTTTGCCAGCTTTGAGAAATCATGTCCACAGAAAGGGGGTCCGTTGTCAGATTTGATCACATCTGGTATGCCCCATTCACTCACTACTTCATCAAAGATTGCCGCTACTTGTGCAAATGCTGTGGATGATGACCTTTTGACAATGGGGAAACGTGAGTGTTCATCAATGAACAGGAGTAGGTATTCTCCTGACTCTAGGGGCCCGTAGAAGTCTACCGCCACCCTTTCCCAGGGGCGTTCCGGGATCTGTGTCACTTGTAGAGGTGCAGGTGCCTCCTCTCTGGCCGTGCATTGACATGGAATGCAGTTTCTTACCCATCGGTCAACTAAGGCATCGAGAAAAGGAAACCATACGTGGCGTCGTAGTTGGCGCTTGGTGTTCTCTGCGCCTCTGTGTCCTTCGTGTGCTGTCTTGATTATTTCAGACCTCAGGGCTGTTGGGATTATTATTCTGCACCCTCTGAGAAGTATGGTGCTGTCTTGTACAGCCAGCTCTGAGTGAATTCTAGCAATCCTTTCCAATTCCTCTCGGTTTGCTCCTGGGTGTGTTGACAGTGCTCTTTTGTAGTCTTTCCACTTGTTGTGTTCTGTGAGTTCGATCGCCAAGGCCATGGATGGGTCCGCTGCTGTCGCGAGTGCCACTGTTTCCAGTGACATTGCCGGAGGTAGTGCGTTGGTGGTGACTTAGCTTATGTATTCTATGTCGCCCTGTCTTGGCGTTGACGTTCCGGAGGGGTGTCTCGACAGATAGTCGGCTGGATTGTGTTCGCCCCCCGGTCGATGAATGATGTGAAAGTCATATTCTTGCAGCCGGATGCCCCATCGTGCGATTCTGGGGGGCATTTTTGTCCGTGGGTTCCCAAATAGCGACAGGAGGGCCTGGTGATCAGTTATAAGGGTGAATCATTTCCCAATGATAAAGTTGTGAAAGTGTTCACATGCCCAGACTGCTGCTAGACTCTCTTTTTCCGCTTGGGAGTATGCGGCCTTGGGGGGCGCAAGTGCTCTGCTGGCGTATGCCACAACATGCCTCGGGTGAGCGTCGGTGGCGTTGGTCTGGGCGAGTATAGCACCTAGTCCCACCGGACTCGCATCGACCACTATTTCAGTGTGCCACTCTGGGTCGAAGTAGGCCAGCTTCCGCGCTTCTGCTAGGGACTGTTTAATGGAGTCAAACGCCTCCTGGCATTCGGCGGTCCAGGCGAAGAGCATGTCTTTCTGGAGTAACTTCCGAAGAGGTTCCGTGATGGTGGCATAGTGGGATATGTATCGGGCGCAATACCCAGCCATGCCCAGGAAGGAACGGACGTCGGCTATCTGTCTTGGGGCTTGCAGATTGAAGATAGTGGCCACTTTGTCGGGGTCTGGTGTCATCCCATCGGCTGAGAAGATGTGTCCGAAAAATTTTAACTTGCTTTTGCTGAATCTGCATTTGTCCACATTTAACGTGAGGCCTGCGTCCTGGATGGCTTTGCACGTGGCGCGAAGGGCTGTGTCATGTTCTTCACGGGTGCGCCCGAATACCAGTATGTCGTCGCTGTAGTTCAGCGTGCCTTTGATCGGACGTATGAGTTGCCTGATGGCTTCATGAAAAATTTCTGCAGCTGACGAGATACCAAAGTTTAGGCGTTTGTACCGATACAACCCGTCGTGTGTGGTAAACGTGGTGATCCCTCTGGATTCCGGGTGGAGTACCATCTGGTGGTAACCCTGGTTCAAGTCCAGTTTTGAGAAGAGGGTGGATTTGTTCAATTGAACTATCATATCTTCAATTCGTGGCCCAGGATGCCTTTCACGTTGGATTGCTGTATTGGCTATGCGCATGTCTACGCAGAGTCTAAGCCGTCCACCCTCCTTTGGTACTATTACCAACGGGGAAACCCATGGGGTCAGACCCGTGGCTGGTTCAATTATCCCGTCAGTTAGGAGTTGATTGAGTTCTGCCGACACTGCGGGCTGAAGATGGAACCCAACTCTTCTCGGGTGTTGTGGTACAGGTCGGACGGTGGGATCTATGTGGAGTTTCACAGGTGGTCCTTTCAGTTGACCAAGGCCTTTGCAGATAAGAGGGAATTCTTTTAGGATGTCATCGCGCGACATCGTTCCAGTTTGGGTAAGCGCTGATGTGAGGAAGAACAGTTTCTCCCGCGCCTCCAGTGTTGGGTCCGTCGAACAGATTTTGTCCCCTTCACCGACATGTATGTCTATGAGTCCCAGGCACAACGCTGTTCTGTAACTGAGCAGGCATCTGCCTTTGGTAGGGCTGCGAATGACGTGGATGTCCGTCGTGGTGGAATGGTTATCATGGATGAGTCGACGGCTGAAAAATCCAATCGATTGCAGAGGAGTTGTGGCCCCCCCATTGGTAGATCTTGGAGTTTGAGGGTGTCAGGGGCGGCCGGTTGTTGATCTGATTGAATTCCTTCTCACCCATTATGTTAACGGTGGCTCCCGAGTCTACAAGGAAACAGAATTGTTGTCCTGCTATGTCAACGGGAATCTTGGGTGCCTCACGGGCCTCGCCTTCATCCATGATGAGATTCACATATTCGTTGTGTGGATACTGATTGTATTGGTCGAATTCCTGTAGGCCCCCTTGAGATCCTCCCTCATATTGTGAGAATTGTTCCGGGGGCCCATCATATTCGTCTCTGATGTGGGATACTTGCTCTTCACCGTCGGGCTCTTGACTGTCATCCATGGGGTACACCTCTTCGACTACTCTGACGTACCTCCGTGGATTTTGGGCGTATGGACGTGGTTGGTAGGCCTGGGTTAGGGGGTTTCTAACCGGCGTTCTGAATTGAGGGGCAATTGGGAACTTTTGTGTGGGGAACGGTCTGCCTTCTCTGCAGACTGACTGGAAGTGTCCCTCTCTGCCGCAGTTGCCGCATCTCTGTGAAATGGCGGGGCAGGTTCCTGTGTGAGGGAAAGACATTCCACAGCGGTAGCATTGGCGTTGGGTCCTCGGCGTCGTGGAATAGTTGGGGTTGACGCCCTTATCCCCTTGTCTTGCGTTGCTGGCCTGCAGCGCTGCAACGGTTTCAGCTTTCTCTTGTCTCGTCGAGGCTGTGTTCGAGATTTGGGACACTTGCTTTTCAACCCTCTCTAGAATTCTGGCCATCTGGCTCACTTCCTCTATGGTGATAGGTTTTTTGAGGAGTTGTTTCTTTAAGGTTTGAGACAAACAGCCTTCAATAATCCTCAACCGTATGGCTTCGTCGAGTGAGAAGGCTTCGAACTGACAGTTGGCCCCTTTAATTCGTAGGCGGGTTATGAATTCATCAATGGTTTCATCGACCCTCTGTGTGCATAGGTTGAATATGTATCTTTCATAGTCTCTGTTCGGTTCAATTACTAATCTTCTGTTTATGGCCGCTATTAGTGTTGGAAAGTCAGCTTGTTCAGCGGGGGGAATGGTCTTGGTAAGGATTTTGATGTCATTGCCCGCCAGATTTAGGAACATGCTGCATAGCCGAGGGGACTTGTCTTCCCCAGCAGCATCAATGAAGGTGTTAAAGTCCTCTAGCCAATCAGTCCATTTTGGACCTTTGTCTGCTTGTGGCATCATTGAAAATGGGGGAGGCATGCGCCATGCTGTAGTTGTTGTGTTCCTTGCAGGGGCTGGGGCATTTGGTGGTTGTTGGGCCTGAGGTGAGCTCATGCTGAGGGATTATACAGCGGGCCGTGTGTGTCTGATTATGTGTGGCAGCAGTGATGTCTGACCCACCTCTCACGACTTCCAGGCTTCCGTTGCTGATGGGTCGTCGTGCAGTCAGCGTAGGCCTCGTGGTGCTTGGCACGTGGGTTCTCTGTGGCGTGGTGGTGCAGTTCTTTTGCAGGAAAGCAGGCCTGGGATCAGGCAACGTCGCTGGGACCACCCGGGTGGAGGAGGCGGACCTGTTCGCAGCGCGGATGCGCTGTCCGCTCGGTGAGGAGAAGGCGGGCCTGGGATCAGGCTCGGCGCCGGGCTCGGAAAACGCCCGCGGCGCGGACGCGCTGTTTGCGCGGCAAGGAGGAGGCAGGCCTGGGATCAGGCTGGGCGCCGGTTGCGGAGTAGGCCGCGGCGCGGACACGCTGTCGGCGCGGTGAGGAGGAGGCGGGCCTGGGATCAGGCACGTGCGCCGGGCTGGAAGGTGCCCGCGGCGCGGATCGGAGCGGGATCGCTGCTCGCAAAGGAGGAGGAGGATTCGGTGGTCTGGTAGGTCAACTCGTCGCCAAATGTTAGGCCCGGACTGGGCCTTTGAAAGGAGGACAGACACACCGATGGAGAATACACGTCTTTCTTTATTCTCATACATGTACCAACTAACTCCCAAGCTCCTCCCCGCCTTCTGACGTACGTCCCACGTGATGTCTCTCACGTGGTAGGGTTGCAGTCTCTTAAGGAGACACGAGCCCTGCAGTAGCATAGCCCCGTAACAAGGACAAATACAGATTGCAGTGTTTAATGCTACTTTAAACTAATTTGGGAAATGGGTTTTATTACAATTTGTCTTCAAAGATATCTCTTTTTAAAATTGTGGACTGTTATGGCAGGAAGATACTCGACTTTTGCTAGATTTCTTGGAAGAACATTTTCTAAGCGTCAAAACATTTTTTTTGTCTTTTCCTAGGCGCCACGTTGATCACTGGCCATTGAAGGGAAGGCATGGTATCACAAGTAGACTGCCAAAATGGGTACAATTTGTAAAACCTTTATTTAAATGTTTGGCATTGGAAAAACACCTATTCTGCCCTATAACTAAGATGGAAGTGGTCTCCACCATCAAATAATAAATAACGCAGTCCTAGTGGAGTCTGTCAAATCAAAATGGTTTATGCTAAAACATCTAATGCCTGCACTGTCTTGTACAAAAGCTTGAAAAGGAAAATGTTTTACTAAAGGAGAAATCAGTGTGCAAATGATAATGTGGTTGAACTATCTCTCCTCCCCACGTTAGGCCTCACGGAGTAAGGTAATCCTTGTAGGCAGGATGACACACTCTGGCTCTGCTTTCAAACAATGTTCACAATTCAAACAGCCATGGATCGAGGCCCGTCTGGCCTTCCATGCTCGAGATTTTCTCTTTCTTCAAAAATAATGTCTTATCCAAAACATTACCAAAAGATCCCCCTCTGCTGGGCTCAGACCTTTCACCACACAGTTCTTTTATATCTCCCTCTGTCGGGCTCTGATATCCTATGATAAAGTTCAACACAAGTTGCAGGGGGGCTCCCTTCCCCAAGCTTATTTCACTTTGGGTCTCGCTCTGTCAGGCTCAGACCATTCACAATAACTTTAAACACAAACTTCGGGTCTCCCTCTGTCGGCTCAGACCCCTTTCGGATGTCGAAGACTTTCAAATGTATGTGGCTTATTTGTCAGACCACTGCAGCAGGGACGTCATTTAGGGGTCGTGCAAGCTCCTGGGCTGTGACCAGAGCTAGGCGCCTCTTTGCTTCTGGAGTGGGTGGCTCCCTTGTTCAGGGCTCTTTCAAAAAACAAAATAATTATAGGGGTTCCACGAGTCTAACACTTTCAGCAGTGACCAGAAATATGAAAGAATAAGAATACAAAATAATGTGTCTTTCTGGAATTCTATACATTAATTGCTAGACTCATTAAAGGTTTATTTCAGGCACACTTCAGGGTGAGTCACTGACTTAGTCTGTTCTTAAACACCTCAACTCAGCCTTTCATTCTTCTGAGGTCGATAAATGAGTACCAACACAGGTTGGGTGATATTGTATGTATATTTTTTCTATATAAAGCGATTAAGCGTAAGTGCTATATAATAACACATCATTATCATTTGGCCATGGATGTCTGCTTACATTCAAAGTAATTTGGTAATATGGACCTACACACTGATCTTAATGATACATGTGGCTATCCATTCTTGTATGAAATGTATATCACATTGCAGTGATATTTTAACCGTATCTTTCATAGTGTACTTGGGAACAATGCTTTGTGGTCCAAATCCTTTTTTGTCAAGGGGTGAAAGGTTGTGTTCCATCACTTCCCGTGATATAACTTCGGGTTAGGGTCAAATTACATCACTACGCTCATTTCCCAGCTGTACTTTACATCAAAGTTCATTCACAGGTCTGCCTCTCTTTGCGTCTCCTCCACAGTCGTGCAGCCTTCGCTTGTGATATGATGTTGCTACTTCATTCACTTTAACACACACTGGTCTCACAGGTCGCTTGCCAACTCACCGGCTGTGTGCAATTCTTTCTTTTTTGGTGTTTTCTGATTTTCCAGTCAAGGTTAGTACCACAGGCTTGACCTCGCCTCCTCAAATCGTCCGTTTACCTGGGAGGGGCACTGACCTACTTGAAACACATTGCAATCTTCACTTGTGGGATCTGGCCTTCTCCACGTGTCTTTCACGGCCTGTCGGAGGCAACGACCTCCAATAGGTAAGCGTTGGGTTTTCGGCCTGCTGCTCCCATCCCTTGGTCTGCTGTTCTGCTCCCGTAGGTGTGCCTTCGGGCCGAAAGCTCTGCTCGTTCTCGTGTTCCGCCTTGCTCAGAGTGTCTCTTTGGTTTCTGTCTTTTATTCGTGTGATGAGAGCTCATTGGTATTGGGTGTATGCACTTAGGATTAATTGCTTGACTTTGCCTGACCCCATTAGCGGGACAGGGCCAATACAATGTATGCAAGTCAGTGTTATTCTCAATCATCCTCCTCCTCGGCCCAGTGTTTGTGCAAAAAGGGGGCAGGGAGGGAGTTGGGATCAAGCAAAGCCCCTTACCCAAAAGTTTTAATGACAGTGGGTTTCCCACATCCCAAAATGTAATTTATTTATTCCTAAAAGCACATTAAGCCAGTAATATTGATACAACAAGATATTTTTTTTAATACTACTTCATGGGCCTCATTACAGGCACAGAATTTTTCTTTGATTACCATGACAAATATCTCTAATCGGTACTCCCCTTTTTACGGCAGTTGATGCAGATTCCCCTCTAGTCGAGAGTGCCCTTATGCCAGAAAGCAGCTCCCTGCCTGCAAAGTGATAGCACTCCGCTATGCACAAAATGATCCACCGCGATACTGTTTGTTTCGTTACTGCCAGGCCTTTACGGGCTAGTGAATAGGCCACAAAGAGTTGGTCAGATTTCCGGGAATTCAGACGTACTTGCGACGTAGAAAGTGGGCCCTTTTGGGATCTAATTTAAGGAAGCGCTTCTCTTCCTTGGAAGGGTGCATAGATGGCTAGAAGACTGGCTGGTCTATGGCCTGCGATAGATGAAACTCGGACACCACCTTACATAGAAATCCCAGCCTACCTTCTCTCAAAAGAACCGCAGGAAGGGGGGTTTGCAATAAAAGGACCTGCAATTTCTTAACCCGCTTAGTGGATGTTATTGCCACTAAGAAGGCTCTCTTCAAAGAGAGCAGCCACAAAGAACAGGTATGCATGGGCTCCAGAACCAGATTATGATCCCAATCTGGGACAACAAAGGGAGTTGGCGGAAACGTATTTACAAGGCCCTTCAGGAATTGAGCCATCACCGGGGTCGCCAAATATTCTTTGTGATAACCTGAAGGCCTGCTGAGGCCAGTGACAGAAAGAGCTCCATCACTGAAGTGGTGGGGCAAGAGATAGGGTCAATCTCATGTTCCCTGCACCATGCCTCAAATCTTCTCCACCTGCACATGTACAGAGATCTTGTAGATGGTCTGTATGCAGCCAGCAACACCTCATGCACCTGCTCACAGAGGTGCCAGTCATCATTGCATCCTCTTAAGAGCCACGCATGTAGGTTGAGGGACTCCAGGTTCGGGTGAAGCACCCAATCTACCAACTGTGTTAGGAGATCTGGGGCCGATGTAAACAAAGAGGTGAGCAGATGGTAAGATCCAGAAGGTCTGAGTACCACGTCCTCCTTGACCAGTGTAGGGCGGTCAAGATCATGGTTGCTCGAAACCTTGAGCCTCCTGAGAACCCAAGGAATGACGGAAATCGGAGGGAAGGCGTAGTGGAGAGTGAAGTTCCAATCCACCAGAAACGCGTCCCCTAGCGTGCTGTTTGCTGGGAATTCCCTCGAGCAAAACTGTCTGCATTTCCTGTTGGACTCTGTGGCAAACAGGTCCACTGATGAGGTACCCCAGTGAGAGAATACCTCCTCTAAGACTTCCTGGCACACTTCCCACTCGTGTCAGACCATGCTCTGCCTGCTCATAGCATCTGCCAAACTGTTCTGTGTCCCTACCAGATGATCTGCCGAGACTGAGATGTGGTTCTCCAATAGCTAGAACCAGAGCTGCATCGCCTCTCGGCAGAGGGGGAGGGAGCTCACGCCACCTTGCTTGTTCAGGAAGTCCATGGCCACTGTATTGTCTGTCAGAACCAGGACATGCTTCCTTCTGAGAGACAGAGAAAACACTGTTGGGGATAACCTGATGGCTCGCAACTCCAGCCTGTTGATGTGCCACCTGGCTTCCATTGCTGACCAAAGGCTATTCACCTGCAAGTCCTCACAGTGAGCGCCCCAACCCTTCAAAGACTCATCTGTGACTACTCGGGCCAGAGGCCACAGAGGCCAGAAGGGCTTCCCTGCTGTGAGATTGCTGCTGTCGGCATACAAACCAACGCCATGGACCATAGCCCTGTATACCTCGAGGAAGTCCGAAAGGATTCCGAGGTGCTGGGGCCACTAGCCCCGTCGGAGCCATTGAAGAGATCTCATGCGCTGCCTGGCCTCTGGCACTAGAATGATACAAGAGGCCATGAGACCTAAATGGCAGAGGAAGGAATTCTTCCCCACCTGAGTGTGTAGGACTGGTTCGAAGAATTGAAGCCTCTGGACTGGTGCTTCTCCCCTATGAGGAACCTTAGGAATTTTCAGTGCTTTCGATGTATCGGCACATGGACATAAGCGTCCTGTAGATCTATAGATGCCACCCAATCCTGCAATTAGAGAGCATGTAGAATTTCTCTCAGCGTCATCATCTTGAACTTGTCTTCCCTCAGGAACTTGTTCAAGGCCCTGAGGTCCAATATGGGACAGAGACTTCCTCCCTTCTTGGGCACTAGGAAATTCCAGGAATACCAGACCGATCCTCTCTGCTCGGGTGGTACCTCTTCCACAGCACCCTTCAACAACAGGGCTCTCAGTTCCTCCTGGAGCTCCTGTCCCGGTTGCCTTGGAGGTGGTGGGGGCGTCTGTCTGGAGGTTTCCTTAAGAACGGCAGACAAAAGCCCTACTGCACAAGCTCCAGGGCCCAGGCATCAGAAGCAATCTCCCGCCATTGGAGCCAATGCTCTGCCAGCCTTCCACCAACCGGTAAGTCGTGGGAAGGGAAAATCAAAGCTGCTTAGAGGGTGGAGCCTCTCCCCGCTGCTGTCGATGCTTGTTGGCCTCTGGAAGGCCCCCTGCCCTTCTGGGGCACACAAAACACTTCTGTCCTTGCTTAGGCTGTGGGAGCTGTGCCTTCCTGCCTTAAGACACCCTGGAGGCGAAGCAAAAGGCAGGTTTTGGCCGGCAGCGCAGCTAGCTCCAATGATTTTTCAGCAATCCTTACATTTCTATAAGGAATCATCCGCCTTCTGCTCGAAAAGAAGTTTGTCCTCAAAGGGCATGTCCAGCAGTTTGCTTAGGAAATAAGGTGAAAAGCCTGAAGACCTCAAATAGGCCTGCCTCCTCAACGCAATCGCTGATGTCATCAAAGGGCCCACGCAGTCTGCCACGTCCAGGCTCATTTGCGGCAACTTCCTGGCCACCTCTTTCCCATCCTCCACCAGCTGTACAAAGCCGTCTCGCATTTCCCCATCAGGGATATACTGCGTAGCATTTTTCACTGCCTTCCAGAGGCCGAAGGAATACTTTGCAAAACCACTAGCCACTTTTGTGGCTTTCAGAGCCATGCTGCCTGATGTGAAAACTTTCTTGACCATGGCGTCAATTCTCTTGCCTTCTCTATCAGGTGGCAGATTTGAAGTCGAAGATTCTGGTTTGGTGGAGACTGGCAGCTTGTAAGACCTTACGGGGAAGGGTCAGAAGACAGAAATGCGAGGTCTTTTCTTGCCGAACTATACTTTCCAGTCATGGAGCTGACCGGGGGGATGCAGCAAGGATGCTGCACAGAGAGGCTGCCAGGTCAGCAATCACTGGATTCAGAGGCCTATTGCACTCTGTAACCGGACCCTCGTCCAGTATATCTGTAAGTTTTCACCCTTGGACTAGCACTGATGAAGCCTGCAGTCCCAAGGTGTCAACCACCCTCTCTACCAGTGCCCTAAACTTGGCGTGGGTGTGGGTATAGTGTTGGCTGTGCTGAAACTCCAGGTCAGGTGAAGTGTCAAGCCCGCTGGCATCGTGAAGCCCCTCTGCCAGCTGTTATAGCCGAGCCTAATCATCGATGACATAGTGCCGAAAAATCGGTCCGGGAGAGTGGGGTAAAGGATTTGTTTCAGAGGACTTGTCCTTTGGCGCTGATAAGGTCATTGCCGGTGTCGATCGAGGCTGTTGCACCAGGGCGGCAAGAGAGACGCTCAAACCTTGTTTCGAGCAGGAAGGCCCCGGCATCGGAGGTTTCAACGCCTTCTTCGGCGGCAAGCCCAGAGGCTTCCTTGATGCCGGATGGCATCGGCACTGCGGCTTGTAAGGGGTCGGTATTACTAAGGGCTGCTGTCACCTCTGAGGCCTGCTGCTTGGGGGGGCACCCGCGCCTGCAGCAGCATGTTTCTGAAACATTTCAAGCATAGAGATCTTGAAATCTTCTCACTCTTGATGAGTAGTCGGCCCGGCCGAAGGCTTACCTCCTTCTGTCGACGAATCAGAGTCTCAATGGTGGCAGTGGCAGCTCCTTTTTCTTTCGGGATGACGAACGATTTGGGTCCTAGAATGGGACCGCTTCTTCTTCCACCAATGTTTCTCCTTATCTTATTCGGCGGTAGGGCCCTTGGTCTCAGGCTCCGAGGACCAGACGGTCGACCGCTCTGGAGATTTTGAAGGCAGTCGACCTAAAGAGAGTTTAGCCGCACGTTTGCGCACCCATTTTGGGTGCATTCTAGTGCACGTTGCACACCCTTCTGTGTCGTGACCCGTGCCGAGGCACCAGAGGCATAGCTCATGCTGGTCGGTAACTGACATTATGGAGTGGCAGTCGGAACACTGCTTGAAACCCGAAACCCACATCTTGTGGTCCAGGCAAAAATTGAATTCTGCAAAAAATGCATCAAGTAGAGTCGAAGACTCAGGGGCGTGGCTACATGGCCACAGTCTAGGATGTGATCCCTACGAGCTCCTGCGAATCCGACACTGATCCGACCAAAAAAACATTCTGAGCCTGCAGAGTGCCGTCTTATTGGAGCTGTAAACATGTGAACATGGGAGGCATGCAGAGGTCTTGGAGTCGGCAATAACTGTGCACGGAGTGCTGTATTGTGAGTGAATTAAGTTGGCGAGCTTCGGTCGGCGAGAGATAAAAAATGGCGTTTATGAGAGAACAAAGGGATGAGCTTTTGGAAAGCCGCACTGAGAAATCGCAGAACGGCGCCGCTTGCCAGCGAAGGCGGATGTGATACATTCGAGGGGACTTGGATAAAAGTGAGCGGCTGCAGCAAGGACCATAGCTGACACGCCCTGGTAGTCTGGCAGATCAGCGTACACGGCGGCCTACGTGTAACAAAGTATCGCCGTGAAGTATACAGCCGGAGGAGTCAGTACACTGGGAGTGCTGGTACGTGAGACGCCAGGATAAGAGGAAGCAAACTGAATAGCCTGAAGGGAATAAAGCATGCGATAAAGACACAACCGGTCGGTGGATCCCTATATGTGCGGTTGGACAAGCAGTGGAATAAAGAACATCCCACACGTGTTGAGAAGTTCGCCATGGAATGATGGGACACAATGGCCTCATCTGGACCCCAGCTGACCTTGCCAGACCCGAACGGGCACATATGATAGCGCTGGTGCACAAGATAATTCATAAGCCCATAGCTGAGGGTGCTTGAGCAGTGAGAGGCGAACCAGCTCTCGTGGGGAAGCAAAGTGGGAAACCGAAACCATAAAACACTGAAGCAGCGGAAAACGGCGAAAATTCAAACAAGATGGCGCCTACTCCCACACAAAGGTCGGCACCTACAGGCCGAAAATAAACATAACACAAGCTGTTGCATGGAGGCTGGTCACACGGTCACAGCTGGTGAAAAGCAATGTACATAACAGAGCAGTAAGCAGACACGCATTGTGTATAATGTTGAGCGACTTCAATTCAGCACTCCAACTGAGTCAATGCCTAGTCTGGGATGCCCAAGGGAAGCCCTTATTTATATATTTTTATGACAAGTTCATAGATCTGGATGATAAACCCTTGTATAACGCCCCTCTCTTTGAATCCCCCTGACCTCACTGAGCCAAGAAGTAGGTTTGTTTTGCAAATTAAAAGATTTATTGAAAAATTAATATTTGATAGCACACTTAGGAATATGACAGTGATCAACAATGGAAGGTATTACACTAGTACACTTTTTTAATTACTTAGGAGTTGGTATAGAGAGGATAAGGTAGCTGAGAATGCTTTTATGGGTTCAAGGGAATGCAATGATGGAAAAGAATGCAGCACAGAAATAACTGAGATGGTTTCCACAAGAGATAATATGATCACTTTTTCTTTTGACAATTCACTCCCCCACTATGCAATATAAGGAGATGGAAGGAGAGCACACAATTTTCAGGAATACAATGAAATGCAATACCAATTCAGTTCCCCCCTAGCAAGCTTAGAGCAACCGGTATGTTTTTAAACACAGGCAAAAATATTTTAAATGTGATTTGCAAAGAAGTGAAAATATGCTAAAAATTATTTTAATTCCCTATAGGATATTGAGGGTAGGTGATAGCTACTTAAGATTGGTTCAGGTCAACACTATCAGTGATTCATGAGGGATTATCAGGTTGAAAACGGATTTCAGCAGTTGCAAGCAAAATACAGCGATTTTTTAACATGTGGTAAAACTGAGCCACATTGCAATTCGCGGCACTTTTTCCGAGTGCGTCAAGCGCGATTACGGAAAAACTATAAGGAGTAGAAAGTCGGTTTTGGGCTTGTTGGAAAGCTTAGATTCTTAGCTTAGAAGTTAAATCTCATTCCTAGCACACGCGGTTCAAAAGATACGGACGATTTTGTGGAGGTAGATTTTCAGAAATAAAGTAAGATTCAAATGGCAATTGACACTTTCACAGGTTGGAAATCACAGAATGGACACATGATTTCTATGCAGTTCTAAATAGATGGAAATTGTTTGAATTAGATTATTTTAAACTAAGAGATTGATTTGCACAGCTCTGGCTGGATACTCACTCCTAATTTTGGAAGGAATGGGCCTCGTCACAGATCTGGTCAACAGGTTTAGCTGCGGTTCTCTCTGCTCTGCTGGTCTGGATCTCTGGTTCTGGCAAAAGTTCCGGCCCGGCACAGCGGTCTGGTCTCTGGTTTTGGCAAAAGTTCTTGGCACTGCACAGCGGTCTGGTCTCTGGTTTTGGCAAAAGTTCTTGGCACAGGGTTCTAGCCAGAATCACACAGCTCAATGAATCAATGAGACTCGCCCGGCTGTTGAATAGTTTGGTTAGGTTGCTGGATTCTGAGGCCTCTGAAGGATTCAGCTTGTGGACTAGGCCTCTCTGCAACAAGTTCTGAAGTCTGGATTCTAAGTTCTGGTTCTGGAGTCTTCTGGCAAAGCGCTTCGCAGGAAATCAGTTTGAAGTGGGAAGTGAGTGTCTCTACCTGGGTCTCAGTGGCTCTTTTTATGTCTTTTGAAAGTGGGCGGGAAGGCTGACTTTCAATGCCCAACCCTCTGAGGATCTTGATAGGCTATAAACATTTTTGTTGCCTGACTAGGGAACAGAGTCGTGAGTCATCCGGCATCCTTTTTATGGCATACAGAAAGAACACTCCCCTTGTCACTGTGCACACAAATCTATTTTTGACTTAAATGCATATTTATCTATGTACAATTTTTCTAATATTATATGTCCAGTTAACATATTTTCTGTAGCGCCAAACCATCCGATCCCTGTCTTTGTAAGATGCTGTGTTTACTTCTGTCAGAATTCTGCCCTTTTCTTCCAGAACACAACCTCTAAACTTTTCCAGAATTTACACAAATGTGCGCAAGGAATATGGGCATCAGATGATGAAGTGTCAGATTTTTAACATACATACATTTGGAGTAATACCCTATTTCCGCTACTACCCCCAGAACATACCACATAGTCCTAACACCTCTTAAAATGTGCACAGAAAAATCACAGGAATCATGAGATTATTGATCTAATTTTGACAAATATGTACTATGAATTATCCATCTTTCTGAAATTATGCTCTGGCCCAGAGGGGTGTGGTTTCCCAAAGCACATGGGGGATTTCTGGTTTGTCCACTTCCTCGAAGCTCAGCTGGCTCACAGAGGCAGCGCCCGTTTCCTTCCAAGAGGAAGCCATTTACGACCCCCTGATTTAGCATTTGCCTGAGCCAAGGAAAGTTCATTGTTCTGTTTCCTGCAGTCACAGGTATTCCTCCCCTAATTCAATCAAAGAGGTGTGATCTCCTTTTGGTGGGAACAGCAGAAGGCAGCCAGGCCTGTGAATGAAATTGCTGGGCAAGTTTCAACTCCTGTCGGGGGTAGTTGCCGGGCAGAATTCAATCTCTTTAAGCCAGGCTTCAGCCAAATGTCACTTTTGTTCCAGTTTTTCTTCATTCAAATCAAACTTACAATTTTGACACATGCAGCTAGAACGCTGATCTTGTAGGTGACTGGGGAGATCTTGTCTACAATTTCAAAAGGTCCCTTTCATGTAGGCAGACATTTCTGCTGTTTGGCCTGGTTCCTTTGGAAATTGTATAGATAAACCTGGTCCCCTACATTGTATTCTTTCCTCGTAGTCTTCAAATCATAGTGAGTCTTCATGCTATCGGCTGATCTTTCTAGGTTTCGCTGAGCATGGGCAAAAGCATGTTGGCGGTGTTTCCTTAAATTTTCAACATACTCATGCGTTGTGGAGGCATTGATCAAGGTTTGCTCTTGGGTCCTGTAGAGCAAATGCTGGGGAAGCACCATCCTGCGTCCAGTCATCAGCTCAAACGGTGACATTTTAGTTGCAGATGAAGGGGTAGATCTGATGGCCATTAGGACAAGAGGTAATCGGATATCCCAACTTGGCCCAGAATCTGCCACAAACTTTTTTAAGATGCTCACAATGGTTCTGTTGTATCTCTCCACTGCACCAGAAGAGGTTGGCCGGTAAGCAATATGTAGCTTCCTTTTAACCCCCAGTATTTCCCACATCTTAGTCATTACTTCGCTGGTAAAATGGCTACCTCTGTCTGACTCAATCCTTTGGGGTAGACCAAAAGGCGAAAAGGTGTGGTTGATCATCAGGGCAGCTGCTGTTTCAGCCTTGCAGTTTGGGGCCGGGAGACATTCCACCCATTTAGTAAATAAGCATGTCACCGTCAACATGTACTTATTTCCCCTAGAGGAGCGAATCACAGGGCCTATGAAGTCGACTTGCAAAACTGACCATGGCAGTGTCATCCCCCTCTTTTGGAGAGGCGCACGGTGTGTGAGGGATGTTGGCTGAAATTGTGCACACACAAGACACCCCTTCAAGTATTGGTCGGGGTCCTGCCCCATGTGTGGCCAGTATGCAACCTCTCTTAAGATCTCAAGTGTTGTATGAAACCCCATATGACCGGCGGTGGCCGCATCATGGGCGTGACTTACCATCAGGCTTCGGAATGAGGTAGGGACCACCCACTGATCATGGCCAGCTTGGGATTTCCTTACCAACAAACCGTCTTGGATTCGGAACATTTTTGGAAATTTCATCAACACTCTAAGGTCCTCTTTCCCAATGTAATCGGTATCCGTCAGGGGAAAGTTCTCAGGGTCCTCAATGTGTTGGTAAAACTTACCAATTAGGAGGCGTGGCCTGGAGCGCCACTGATGAGGCTGCTCCGTTGATGGCCTCCGTAGGGACCCCGCCGTCCATTACAATTCAGCCGGTTCCAGCAATGCTGCTGCTTTCCTTTGGCGGGAGATTCCGGCGGAGCAACACCTGCACCCATTGCTGTAATCCCGGAGCCTAATGCTGCAGGACCGCCGAAAACGCGGCTTGGGAACTTTGCGCTACTGTTCCCTGCCTCGAGTCAAGATGGCGGCCGCGACCCTGGCCCTTCACCGCCTCCGGCACCAGGAGCCCAGATGCGAGTAGCGCCTCCTGTTCCCCCCTCCCTCCAGCCCGCCACGGCCCCTGGGCCACGCCACTGAAGCCGGGTACTGGAGCGGGAGCACATCATCCATCCCCCCCTCGCCGCAGGGATTCGAGACGGCTGCATCTGCTATCACCTGGGCGGCTCCTCCCGCAGCCTGGGCCCCAGTGGAGCTGCCCCCTGCCTCCTAGCGCTCCTGCCCGGTGGACCTGACGCGGCCGCAGCTGCTGGGGGCCCTCCTGGAGGAGAGCCTCCGGAGCTTCCCAGAAATCATCCGCTCCGTAGCCTAGCTCCCTGGAGGGACTCCCGAACCCCCGGAGCCCTCCTGCCTTGAGGTTGGGAGCGGGAGCACACCATCGCCCCCCCTCCTCGAAGCACACCATCCGCTCCCTGGAGGGACGCTCCGGACCCCGGAGCCTTCCTGCCTTGAGGTCAGGTGCGGTGGACCCGCTGCGCCCACAGCTGCGGGGGGCCCTCCTGGAGGAGTGCTTCCGGAGCATCTCGGTGGTCATCCGATCCGCGGCCCAGCTCCCTGGAGGGACGCCCTGGACCCCGGAGCCCTCCTGCCTTGAGGTCGAGTGCGGGAGCACACCATCAGCCCCCCTCCTCGAAGCACACCATCTGCTCCCCCCCCCTCGCCTTTACCTGTTGCTGCAGGATTTGACCGCTCTGGACCTTGAGGCCCTCCTGCTCTGAGGCCGAGTACGGGAGCGGGAGCACACCATCCACCACCCCCTCGCCTCAGGGATTTGAGGCGGTTGCCTCTGCCTGCGCCCGGATAACATCACCCACAGCCTGGGCCCCAGTGGAGCCGCCATCTGCCTTCCGACGCTCCTCCTGGAGGAGAGCTTCCCCGCCATCATCTGCTCTGCGGCCCGGCTCCCTGGAGGCAAAGACAGAGGACACGCCAGGTGAGTGGCCCCCCCGTCTCCATTGAATGAGACGCGCTCCATTCTCCTTGGCCCGGAACCTGCTCTGCCTCCCGCCTGTCCTGAAGTGGGGTCTCTTCAGCTCTCCGCGGCTCTGCCCACTGCCAGCCTCTCCTTAGGAGGCTTACTGCTCTGTACTGACCGCCCTCACTGGAGCTCACCGATGTGCCCCCCCTACAGACACCCCAGCTGTGGATCTAGTGCCCCCCTGCAACTTCCTGGGGCGCCCCTGCCCACCATACCCTTCGCCAGCTGAAGAGAGTCGCCTCCATTATCCTGGACCCTAGTTGCGGTGGGCGGGCTGCAGAAAAGAAGAGCACTCAAGCCCCTGACCCTGTTCCTTCAGAGCCAGCAGATCCGCTACTGATGGCTCTTCCCCTCCACTTTGCAATTCTCATACCAGGGAACCCTGCGCAAAATTAGCCATCTTGAAGACGCGAAAACCATCTTGCACCCGAACTCTCCGGAAGCCTCACCCACCCATTCTTGCTTCTCAGTACAACACCACGACCACCTTATGAAGGCATACTTGCGTCTCCCGCCTACATAACCTCCTGGGGCGCCCCTGCCCACTCCACCCGCTGCTATTACCATCCCTGATGCCTGCAGCCCCCTGGCAGTGATTGCAACCATCTTATCCTGGACCAACGCCCCATAATTCTCAAGAGCGGCAGGACCTTAATATAGGCATAACAACTTTAAAGTAAAAATTGCTTCATATCAATCTCTCCCCCGAAAGATATCGCTTGGAGAGGCTTCCTCACTCACCCTCCCAGGAGACCCTGTATATAGCAGACCCGGCCGTCGATCATCCTTTTCCTCCAAGTGTTCCCAAACAGAGAGATCGCTGCATCGCGACTGCCCTCCACGACCCAGTCTGAAGAGGATCCTCAGGGTCACGGTCCTGACAAGATGTTGAGACTTAACAAACCAACCAAATCCTCGGACAGCTCTACCATGCTCCTAGCAGCGGATAAGGCATGGAAACCGGACCTCCCTACTAAGCTTACCCCACTGAAGGCCCCTGAAGAACAAAGTAATCTGGCTACCAAGGATGACATTGTGGCCTTCATGCGGGACATCAAAGCTGAGTTTAGGTCCTGCATGACTGAGCTCAATACACGTCTAGAACAGACGGACCAACGACTCTCAGAAGCCGAACAGAGAATAGGAGAGGTCGAGGACCTGACCCAGAGCCATGATGCAACGATAATAGAAATGAAACGCGAGATCCAAGCGCTCCAGGCTAGAAGCGAAATCCTCGAATTTAAGCAAGAGGACTTAGAAAATAGAGCACAACGGAATAACTTGCGCATTCGAGGGTCCCGTTGTCTATTCAAGACAAAGAGTTACCGGAATACATAGGCAGCTTCTTCCAGGCTCTCCTCCAGCTTATGGACAAAGCCCAACTCGTCCTGGACCGGACCCACAGATTACGCCCGAGACGGGGAGTGGACTCAGACGGCCCCCCGGATGTGATTACTAGGGTCCACTTCTATGCCACCAAAGAGGCCATCTCGGCGATAAGCCGCATCAAGGACGAACTCTCATTCATGGGTACCCCACTGCAGATATTCCAAGATCTCTCCCTGATGACCCTACAGAAAAGAAGAGCACTCAAGCCCCTGACCCTGTTCCTTCAGAGCCAGCAGATCCGCTACCGATGGCTCTTCCCCTCCACTTTGCAATTCTCATACCAGGGAACCCTGCGCAAAATTAGCCATCTTGAAGACGCGAAAACTATCTTTCACCCAAACTCTCCGGAAGCCTCACCCACCTCCAGTCCACACCTCCCGCCGGAGGAACCAGACCAATCACCCCAAAGACAGCAGCAACAATCCTGGTCTAAAGCACAGAGATGCCGGAAGATGAGATGAACTAGTCATCCTCTTCTTTCGTGCAAATACCGATCCAGGAACCGAAACAGAACACAACAACGCCGCGGGCCCCGAACGGCCCATACCCCACTCCGAGGAGTATGTCACCAACTCACCCTTGGAGGCAAACCAAGTTCGATGGTTCTACCCCTGCCCCATTGGCGGAGAAAACAGTTTTGGCCCCGTTGGCCATGGAGGAGGCCGCACAGAAAACCCCGGCCCCCCACACATGCTTGAGTTCACCCTCCCGTTCAAGTTACCCTCCCGTTGGAGAGGTCATAAAACGCGACCACTGGAGTACTGCATTGCTACCAAGCTCTTAGATGATGCCTAATACCCACAGCTCCCCCCCAGACCGCACCCCAGCCATCGAGGAGAGTCCATGAAGCCCCTCAACCACACCGGAAAGTAAAGTTCCTAACCCTTAACGTCAGAGGTTTAAACGGGCCGCAGGAAAGGAAATCCATACTCCGACGCCTACAGAATGAAGAGGCCTCGGTTGTATTCCTCCAGGAGACCCACCTGATCCCAGCAGATTTCGGTAGGCTCTGCGGCAGACAGTTCCCGCTACAATTTTTGGCATCGAATGGCACCAAGAAAGGTGGAGCAGCGTTACTCATCGCTAAGACACTTCGACCACAAATCTTGGACACTTTACTTTGACCGGACGGCCACTTTGTAGCTATTAAATGCCGGATCTATGGCCAGCTGTACTCCCTCATCTCGATTTACGCCCCGAACGATAAACAGGAAGAGTTCTACCTGGCCTTGGAAGAAGCCCTCCGGCCATTCGTCGAGGGACAGACAATAATAGGGGGAGACTTTAATGGAGTCCCGGACCTGATCAAGGATAAGTCCCATCCTCCGGCCCGTAAAGACTATAGCGTGGCGGCAGCCCTACTCAACCTATTCCGAACCCTAGATGTGGTTGACACCTGGAGAGTACACCCGGAAGTCCGCGACTACTCATTCTACTCTGGCGTACACAGAACTTACTCCCGCATCGACCTACTGTTGGCTTCCCCTCAAGTGTTGGCCTTCACCGACGATGTAATCATGGGTCCCAGAATCCTATCAGACCATGCCCCGGTCATTCTAATACTGAGGGCCCATGACCCGGATCCGCTCCCAAAACACAAGTGGTCCCTATACGATCCGATCCTGAATGACATGTCATTAAGGGACGTGGTAGCGAAAGCTATCAAAGACTACTTCAATGAGAATAAGAGCGAAGACACCTCACCAGCCAATACATGGGACGCAATGAAAGCAGTGGTGAGAGGGGTCCTAATCTCACAAGGTGCAGCCTACCACAAAAAGAAGCGACAGTCCCGCCAGATCTTACAGGACAAAGTAGAGAAAGCGGAAGCTATATGTAAAGCAAAAAACTGGACGCCCAAAAACCCATCGGGCCCTGCGGATAGCCCGGAAGAAGCTGGAAGCACATTATGCAGAAGACACAGCCCAGATCCTAGCCAGAACTAAGCAGAGCTACTACGCCAAAGGGAATAAGGCGAACAAATTCCTAGTGGAAAAGCTGGCGAAGACCAGAAAGAGAAACGCCATCCTGAGCCTCCATGATCCCCAAGGCAGAGCCCAATTCGCAGAGGGAGACAATCAGCGAATAGCAGTAACTCACCTTACAGACACGATGACAGCCTCCCCGAGATCACCCGAAGAGCAGCTCTCCTACCTACAAGATGCAGCGCTGCCTCAGATAGCTCCTACGGTACGAGACGAGCTAGAGACCCCGATCACATGTGAAGAGGTCGACAAAGTCATCAAGAGTCTCAAACCAAGGGCCCCGGGTCCAGATGGATTCTCGACTCGCTTTTACAAAGTCTTCCGCTCCCAGTTGGTGTCCCCCCTGGCATCGCTCTTTAACTCTTTTGCCACTTCGGGGACAATTACCCCATCAATGCAAGAATCGATCACCATCATTCCCCTGAAGCTGGGAAAATACCCCGGGGACATCGCGCTGTACAGACCCATCTCCCTACTAAACCTGGACGCTAATATTTACTCTAAAGTCCTGGCCACCCGATTGGCGAGGGTGCTCCCGGATATTATTGACCCAGACCAGACAGGATTCGTACTGAACAGATCCGCTGCAGACAACGTCCGCAGGTTCCTAAACCTGGTCGAAGTCACGCAACGAGACAAACGAAAACTAGCTGTGATAGCCTTAGATGCGACTAAGGCCTTTGACAAGGTGGACTGGTCGTTCCTCCAACTCACCCTAGAGTCCTTTCATTTTGGATCTGCATTTCAGAAATTCATCTTGGCGAACTACCAATCACCAAAAACCTTGCTCCGAGTTAACGGCACCCTATCTCATCTGATCCCCTTATCATGCGGCACCAGACAAGGATGTGCCTTGTCCCCCCTCCTCTTCCCCCTGGTCATGGAGCCTCTGGCCCGGCGGATCCGATTGAACCCCAGAATCCAAGGCCTCCAAGTAGGCCCAACTCAACATTAATGAGCACTATATGCAGATGATGTGTTGTTAACCATATCGGATACCACCCAATCGCTGAGGTCCTCCCTGGCAGAAATTCATCGCTTTGGCAAAGTTTCAGGATTCGCGATAAATTTCGCGAAATCATCAGCACTGGGGGTGAGACTGGAGCAGGAAGACACGGCTTTCTTCCGAACCCTCGGCCCGATCCAACTTAGCGAAAAGTCTATCCCCTACCTAGGAGTACGAATTACGGCCCGTCCGGAAGATACCTACCAAGCGAACTTCCAGCCGCTACTTAAGACCCTGGAGGAGGATCTCAACCGCTGGCTCCCACAGGAGATCTCGCTAGTAGGCCGCATAGCGGCATGTAAAATGAACCTCCTCCCACGGCTGCTTTATGTGTGCTCGGCTATTCCAACTTTGATCCCCCGGCCCCCACTCTTGCGCCTCCAGAGGAAGATCCTATGATTCATCTGGAAAGGTAAAAAGGCAAGGATCCCACTCAGGACGATGCTGGCCAGCTCGAACTCAGGAGGCCTAGGGGTCCCAGACCTCCAGAAATATCAGATTGCGGCCCAGTTAGCTCATACTGAAAGCTGGACGATAAGTTCAAACAGGCCAAGATGGGTCGAGATTGAACAATCCCGCTTACCCCTCCCCCACCGCTTCCTCCTGCATCTCTCCCCCGTCCTACGGAGAGCGTGGCAGGCCATCCTTTCCTCCACCAAGCAGACTCTAAAAGCCTGGGAATGGACACGTAAACAAAGAGGAATCCCCAGAGACCTAGGTCCTGCTTCTCTGATATTTCATAACCCGGCGTTTTTGGAGTCCTTGGAGTCCTTTTCTTACTGGCACTGCGAGTTTTCAATAACTCTTGCCAGCTCGCATCCACTTCCTGGAGGAGGTGGGGCCCAGACTCGATCACCTGACCAGTCACGTGACCTCAGCCCGAGTGAAAAGTCCGACCCAGCCGCCTGAGAGGCATATTTGCTGTGCATACGAACTGTGCCCTGAACGTTCGTTTTTGGAGTCCTTGGAGTCCTTTTCTTACTGGCACTGCGAGTTTTCAATAACTCTTGCCAGCTCGCATCCACTTCCTGGAGGAGGTGGGGCCCAGACTCGATCACCTGACCAGTCACGTGACCTCAGCCCGAGTGAAAAGTCCGACCCAGCCGCCTGAGAGGCGTATTTGCTGTGCATACGAACTGTGCCCTGAACGTTCGTTTTTGGAGTCCTTGGAGTCCTTTTCTTACTGGCACTGCGAGTTTTCAATAACTCTTGCCAGCTCGCATCCACTTCCTGGAGGAGGTGGGGCCCAGACTCGATCACCTGACCAGTCACGTGACCTCAGCCCGAGTGAAAAGTCCGACCCAGCCGCCTGAGAGGCGTATTTGCTGTGCATACGAACTGTGCCCTGAACGTTCGTTTTTTGGAGTCCTTGGAGTCCTTTTCTTACTGGCACTGCGAGTTTTCAATAACTCTTGCCAGCTCGCATCCACTTCCTGGAGGAGGTGGGGCCCAGACTCGATCACCTGACCAGTCACGTGACCTCAGCCCGAGTGAAAAGTCCGACCCAGCCGCCTGAGAGGCGTATTTGCTGTGCATACGAACTGTGCCCTGAACGTTCGTTTTTGGAGTCCTTGGAGTCCTTTTCTTACTGGCACTGCGAGTTTTCAATAACTCTTGCCAGCTCGCATCCACTTCCTGGAGGAGGTGGGGCCCAGACTCGATCACCTGACCAGTCACGTGACCTCATCCCGAGTGAAAAGTCCGCCCCAGCCACCCTCGCGGCGTAAGCCCTGGAGGTAGAAGGGCTGGTGCTGTTAGGCTGTTGGGCGTATTGTGGCGTCAGCGTGCTGTGATTCGAAAGGTGCCTCCTGTTGTGTCCAGAAATTCCATCCATGGTGAAAAATAATGTAAGCAGATTACATCAGGAATAAGAAAATTATTTGCACATTCCACACATAAAGACCATCCTGGTGGGGAGGATAGTCGGACTAAGGCCTCTCCTTAAGCTGTCGGGCGTTCCCAAAACCAGGTGGTTATTTACATTTGACTGCCGCTCATCACTGATGACACTTTACATATAAAAAGCTAAATAATTCAGTCTTATACAATTAATGTATTTAATCAATGGTTAATTTTAATTTTGTTATAAGTGTCATTTATGAAATATTGACTTTGATTTATTCTTAATCTTTCTTAGTAATGATATTTTATCATTTGTATTTTACAAACTGTGTTAAGCTATGTTTTATTGATAGCTCTATTTATAGTGACACTGTTTGAAGATATCCAGACCTCATATTATCTCATTTTTGGGGCTGCGAAGATTCCTTCTCCCTTATTAGCCTTAGTAAATGGTGGGATCTATGAACATCAATTTTTTGAGGTTGTAGGAATATATATTATATATTTTATATCTTTGCGTAATCACTCTTGCACTTTTAACTATAACCCATCCTGAGTAGTATTTTGGCTGCTGTCTCGTTGCTTGGTGTGAGAACGGCTTATGATCTAAAGTGAGGTTATTATCCTACTTTTATATATTATTGATTGTGTTCCATTGTGTGACATGTCTCGACAAATTAACTCGTTGAAAACAGGAATGCCAGAGCACATGTCAAATATTTACAATCCTTTCTCCCCTCTAACAAAGAAAGCTTTAATTGATAAAAGACTCAAAGATAATAAAGACAGAAAGCGTGAAAATTCCCTAAATATGGATATTCGCACCTTCTGAACAAAAGATAAAGTGGGGTTGGAAACATCTAAATCCCCACAAAGTAAGACAAATACATTGCTAATTCCGAGCTCGATCTCGGTCATGGCTCCGCATTCAGCCTGTCCTAGTGCTTCGGCCTTCGCTGAAATAGAGGAACCAATGACTGACACAAGAGCTTGTCTTGATAATGTACAACTAATGACCAGAGAAGTAACGGACGCCACGATTGCTATGGCATACACAACAGGAGAATTATTTATCTCCCAAGCAACTGACAATGTCGATACTCATTTTGAAGTGTGTCCTGTTAAATCGCCTACAGTTGCACCTATTTGTTCCGTTGCAGCTCAGCATTTACCGCAAGCTGAGTACGTAAAAATAACAGCAGTAGGAGCCTTTGGTAATGACACTTTAGCGTCTCTGAATGCATCGAGTCCATTTGAATCAGTAACACCTCAGGTGATGTACATATGTTCCAATACGGGTGATCTGATCCAACTAGATGATAATTTACAAAAACCTCTAAGTATTACCCCTGACAAAGAACAAGTACCAAACACTATTCCAACATTGGCGAATGAGAATTAGGATTTATACAAATCACCAGTACTGTTTGAAAAATCTTCATCTAATATATCAAATGTCTCATTTATAGCTCCAACGCCTAGACGTACTAGATTTAACGAACCCGACAGTAATCATCCGTATTTTATACGCGATAGCCAGATGCCGTACAAAGACAATAGATTCTCTTTTCCTGAAGCTTCGGCACTGAATAATACTCTGAGTGCTATGAACACGGCCTTATTGTCGTTAGCAAAGCTATATGAATCATTGGACGAAAAAATGACAGGTCAGAACAAAGAGATTCAAATGTTACATTCACTTCTTAAAAAAGAGCCACAGACTCAAAATCTACCAATCTGTTCATGTACATTTGGGCCAAAAAATCAATCGACCCAAACAAATTCTTTACAAGATCTGGGTTTGATAGTAGATACTCCATTAAACACACCGAAACAAATAATAACTGCAAATGCAGTCATCCAGGGAGAAAGTGTCCAATTACCGTCGGTTAAACTGACAGAGGTAATTCCGAAAATACAAGGTGTATCTTTTGCACCCATGTTTACTACTTTGAAATTGCAACCTTCAGAATTTGTCCGGTCTCGCGAGCCGGATACAAGTTGTGCAACTCCACAAACAACCGTTAATAAGAAAAACCTGTCCAAAGTAAAACAAGCTGCAAAGCTAGTAATCTCTGCGAAGAAAAAAAGGAAATTGAACTTGAATATTGAAAATAATTGTAGGAGAAAGGAATCACTAAAATATCAACCGCTTGATGACTTGCTTGCCGCTGTGACATTAACTTCCCAACCCCCAGTGGGACTTACTGGAAAAACCCCAATTGAGAGCATTGCGACGCAAGTTAAATCAATAAAGGGGCCCTCAACCTCCTCAGTTGCAAATGAAGAGCTGATTATGAGTACCACTGTGGCCCCAATTAAAACCAAAACACTACACGAAAATGCACCAAGCACTACGGTTGATATTATGCAGGATTTACGGGAAGAAATAAGAGCCGCTTGTGAAAGACATTCCAATGCAAATGAGGTTTTGGTACAGTCTTATACAGTACCCTATAGAGAAAACCAGGCTAACAAAAAGAATGGTGACATTTCAGAAGGGAAAAAGGTATATGCAAATGTGTCAAATGACAAAGACGGCGTGTTACAAGATCTGCGCGATGAAATACGAGCTTCCTTTCTAAAATACGCTAAAGAAAATGAAGCTCTTACAGAAACTATCAGATTAGCCAATCAGGGTTTATTAAATAAATCTGATTAGTGTAATCAAACTATAAGCAAGGAGAAATCTAATATAGAGCTCCTGTTGAGAGAACCAAAGATGCTACAAATGTCAGCCCCACATGACCTGATACATCAGGGGGCCGCGGGGCCTACAACCATCACCAGACAGCTCAAGAACCAGCAGAGCGAATCTGACCCCGGGGTTTCTAGACATCTCAGCAAAAATCAATATAAAAATCATCATCGTCTCCTTATTAAATGCCGTGGTTACCCTTTTGCTACATATGATTTGAATCGAGCTAGCATTTTGAACATTTGTGCGGAAATTATCGCACTTGATGATCTAACCTCAGCCGATATTAGCCTGGTGGAATTTGTTAATGATACAAATCTAACAGAAGCACGGCTGTTTATTCCATCAAGAGTTGTACTAAATACCTTGTGGCTAGCCCGAACTGCATTTTATAACCTAGGTTTTATTTTATCACAAGATACAACTACTCAAGATATGAAACAATTAATTATTGACCGCCCAAAAATTAGAACATATGGCGATAATGCAACCTCACTGCTTACAGAAGATGGGCAAGCACAAAATGTATGGAGAGACGATAATCTCAATATGAGACTATAACAACCCCAGACACTGGAATCCATCAGCCTACTCTCCTGGAATACAAGAGGCCATAAACATTTTATTAACAACAAAAGCAAAGAGCTCCTCCAATTTGATATATTAGTATTCCAGGAGACGTGGCTGCGAGCCATACCAGTGTGGGATGATTATAATATCTATGTGGTACCTGCCATCGAGCCGCTGCAGGGTCGCCCAATGGTTGGCCTGCTGATGGCTTTTAGAAAAGATAAGAACATCGAAGTCATTTGGCACAGAACTCCATCACCGTGTTTTCAATATGTTAAGATTCAGTCAGGTCAAACGTTTTGTGCAATAGTGAAAATTTATTAGGGGAAAGAAACCTTAGCCATGATCCTCGATCAACTGTTAATGGATGAAACCATTATTAACACATTCATAATGGGGGACCTAAATTTACACCTTTTATCTTCCAAACACTCGAGATCTATGTCAGATGAATGTTGTTGGTTATCCATAATGGCTGATCGAAATTTTGTCATGGTAAATGGTTCATTGCAAGGGGATTATTCTCCCAAAACCACCTGGCATAATGCTGGTAGTCATGTAACTTTGGATTACATTTTTGTGAATGATCACTTCCTAAACAATATAACTATGTTTACGGTCAATTCAACCATCATGAGTGATCATAGCCAGCTGCGGGTGATATGTGATTGGCCTAAAATTAGAAAACAGTCTCAGAATATTAATATGTCGATTTTACAGGTCAATATTGCTGGTAACCGTATAAAATGGTCCAAGTCAAGACTATGCCAGTTTAGAAAGGTCTTGTGTGAGCAGTATACTGGTGATACCGAATGTGAAAGTGGATATTATGTTCATGCCATGCAACTATTTACTACACAGGGGTTGCACCCCAAACGAGGTATACAAACTCACCCTCATGCCTTTGACCTTGAAGTTAAATCCAAGAAAAGTGAATTAAGGAGGAATATAAAAAAACTATACAAAGGTTGTGGGTCAAATCCTATGACAACTAAAAAGGGAACACAAAAAATGGTTAAGAGGACGTCGTGCCTCCCAATATCAACATGACGGAGAGGTAATGATGCAACAGATCATCCTTAAATCCTCAGGGGCTATATGGGCTCTTCTGAATAAAACCGCGATTAAAAATCAGCCTTCCCTCATGGTGAATTCTATTTCTCAACATTGTTGGAGGACCTTTTTTGGCAATATATATACCACACCAATCACAAATATGAGATTAAACTGGGACAGTATTGTAGCCGACCATAATGTGAACTTTGATTGTGATGACATACTTTTTCTTATATCGAAACTGAGCGTCTCAAGAGCAGCCGGGCCAGACGGTTTACATAATGCTACAATAAAACAAAACAGACATTTATGGTCTACCATATTACATCTCATATTTAAGAAAATAATGGCTACAGGCTCCATTCCCCTGAATTGGAAAACATCGATTGTTCTTCCCATATTTAAAAAAGGCGACAGGACTAATCCGGCCTCTTATAGACCTATTGCATTGTTAGATTGCCCGGGAAAAATTTTTGCCCGAATGATATTAGGTGAGTTGAACAAATGGCTAAATCATCTAAGCCACAGAGATCCATTTCAGACAGGTTTCGTTCCCGGTTTGGGAACAGCTATCAATTTAATCACCCTGAATTCTATTATTCAGCAAAACAAACAGTATCATCAACCTTTATATGTAGCATATGTAGATTTTAGGTCGGCTTTTGATCTTGTTCCCAGGGAATTACTCTTTAAGAAATTGATGGACCTGGGGTGTCCCTGGCATATACTTAAATGGATAGTTGAGCTACATACAAATACATCAATTCAGATTCGCATGAATAATGATGGGTTGCTCTCTGAACCCATTTACACCTCGCGGGGTTTGAAACAGGGTTGTCTGTTGGCTTCTGCACTATTTAATTTTTTTCTTTTAGATTTTGGGCTTAGTTTCAAAGGGTTGATCACTGACCCACCAAAATTGCTTGGAATAGCCATTAATTGGCTTCTTTATGCCAATGACATGGTTCTTTTGTCTAAAACACCAGCAGGCTTGCGCACTATGTTGAAAGCGCTAGATACATATGCCAAGAAAAATTGTATTAGTATTAATACTACAAAAACACAAGTGATGCAATTTGGTGTCAAAACAAGACAAAAATCATGTAGTTGGCAATTAAAAGATACTGATCTTTTGGTTGTAAAATCATATATTTATCTAGGAGTATGTGTGAATAATCATACATCTGACAAACCGTATGAAGATCATATTCAGCTGAAACATCTCAATGCAATATCACAAGTCCGGATAATTCGGGCAAAATATTGTAAATTCACTATAAACCCCATGATTATATATTACAAGCAAAAATACATCCCCACAATTCTGTATGGGTCAGAAACAGAAAAATGTCAAGCTTATCATTATTGGACCAAATATGAAAGTGCTTTTTGGAAAAAATCACTCATGTTACCCAATTCAGAATCTATGCCGATTATTAGACATGAAATGGGCTTAATATCAATCTATGCAGTATATAAATGGAAAGTCTGCCAACTATACAGAAAATGTATTATGAAAGATAATACTAATGGATTACTCGCCATTATATCTCAATATCTACTGCTAGCAAATGATAATTTTGCAAACAATTGGCGAAACTGTGCCAAAAACTTTCTAGATGGGGCTGATATTACTGAAATTTTACTTATTGAAAACCCAGATAAAGCCAAATCTAAACTGTGGAGATCGGATTGGATTAAGACCAGGGAAGCGTGCATGAAAATATCGAAATTCAGTTCGAATCCGTTTGGTTTAAAATCACAGGGACTTGTAGAGCAATACCTGAAGCAATCCCCTGGTCCTGATCACCGTTCAGATTTCCTACGCTTTAGATTAAATATATGGCCCACAAGAGAGATATTACACAGATGGAAGAAAATATCAGACCAAAGTTGTCGGTTTTGTAATCAAGAGGTCGAGACGCTAAAACATTTGGTAGTTGAGTGTGTCAGTTTGTTAACAAAGAGAATATTTTACTTCAAACATTTGTTTAATGAGACTGCAGTTATTATGCAGGAGCAATTATGGTTAGTATTGTACACAGGACACTCAAAAAAATCAAGGTATGCAGTTGTTAATTATCTAAATTCCCTGAAAATTAAGATACATGATACAGCCGATGGTTAACCTTGTAATTTAAACTTAAGCAACCGTTATATATGTGAACTTGAATGAAAGCGAGAGCAATTAATGTAATGATGATTAATATTTTGGTTCATTGATGTATTAATGTACTTTACTGTGATTTATTTTGTTATAAATTTGTTGAGAGGTCGGGTTTAACTGACCAAAACAACAATAAAAATAAAAAAAAATAAAAAATAACCCGGCGTTCTCCCCAGTGATCCATCTGGCGAACTTTAAGAACTGCATCGCGGGCAGCCTTAGTTCCCTGAGCCAGCTCTATGAGAGGAATCAGCCACTCACTTTTGAACAATGCAAAAGCACCTTTGCCCTGGCGGAAACAGACAGATTCACATATGCGCAACTACGGCATTGGTGTTGCCATCCTGCAACATGCGAGGCAGCGACAAGAGACCTGGACCTGACAGAGCTGACCATCGCAGATCCTCCACATCGAGGGCGAATCTCAACAATGTACAAGCTGCTGCAGACAAATTTTCTGGTCGGTAGAGCAACCTACATGAACCAATGGGAAACGGACCTAGGACAATCGATAGAAGACCAGGTCTGGTCGGACATATGGTCTCGCACGTGTGCCTCTTCCTCCTGCATTACTAACCGTGAGTGTGCCTATAAACTACTTCTGAGATGGTACTACCCGCCGCTCAGACTGAGTCACTTCAACCCAGCCTTGGTCCCGCGCTACTGGTTAGTTGTGGCCTCCAGGGATTGTTTATCCATATGTGGTGGTCGTGCCCAGTGGCAATACATTTTTGGACCCAATGCATTGCCACTATAGCAGACACAACCGAGATAAGGCTGCCCCTGGAGCCGGAACTGATCCTATTAGGAGCCCCGATCCCAGGTGTATACCCAAGATCTGGCAGAAAAGCCACCCTCCTTACTCATCTACTCCTGGCCACTAAAATCAAGGTGGCATGAACCTGGAAATCGCCGGAAGGAGCCTTAATGATCCTATGGTGGCTGAAACTCTGGGACGTTTTTGTCGCGGAAATGATTACAGCGGCAAACAGAGGCCTTCTTCACCGCTTCACGAACATTTGGTCCCCAGTGATAGACTATGACCAGAGTTATCCGGCTCTAACTTTTAAGCCACGAGGGGTAGCAAACGCTCTGAGGGCTGGGTGTTCGGAGATGACGCAACAAATAGAAGAGCAAGACTTGGACGTTAAACGAGGGGATGTGGCTATGGGGATGGAGTGGGAGGAGAGGGTCCATGAGCTGTATTAATTGTCAGGAAATAATATGTTGTAATGTACTTTACTCTGGTGTGTTGATCAAAAATAAACATGTTTTAAAAAAAAAAACTTACCAATTATTGGATCCCCCTTCTGAGCCGTAATCAAATCAGCATCTGGGGTCTCCTTACTCCATTGTGCAGTTGAAAGATCATTGTGAGCATTTGTCTGGGACCTAGTGATAGCAGTGACCTGGATTTCCCCCAACAGGGACTCAATCTCTATTAGATCCCCTTGGATGGCCCCGGTTTTGGCCAGCTGATCAGCTAAGTCATTTACAGTTTTGTCTGGTCCCTCTACTTTGGAATGACCCTTGATCTTCTTCCAGTAGATGGTCATCCCATTCCCTGTGACCAGATCATGAATGTTTTTAATTAACTTCCCATGTTTCAAGGGTTTGTTATTAGCACATAACATGCCTCTGGTTTTCCAATTAACCAGGTGCTCCACGAACCCGTTCCGTACATAACCCGAATCTGTGATTATGACCAGTTCGTGGAGTTGATGTTGGACAGCAGTGAGGATGGCCTGATGCACAGCCATCAACTTTGCCACCTGTCTACTTCGGGGACCATTTTTGTACCCAGCGGAGGGTTCTGGGGACTCATTCACCCATGCATTCCCTACGCCGGCCACAAGTTCTTTTTCCACGTTGTTGTCAACATGGTAAGAGCATCCATCCACATAGACAGTGGGCATTCCCTCATCACACTTGTCTTCTTCAAAGACTTTATGGGGGGAATTAAGGTATGCCTCCATGTTGTCCTTGATTTTTAGACTTTCGTCCTCGAGACAGTTTTCTCTGGCACAATCATGCAAGTCAGCCAGACCTTTGCTTGAGGGGACTCTTCTTGTTTTGGCCATATCTGACCTCCACAGGAAAGCCTTGCATTGACAGAATCCAGGAAGTAATTCGGGAATTACTCACATTTCCGGCCCGGATTCTATCACTTTGGAGATATTGTAGAGGCTGGTGTGGAGTCTCCACTATGATGTGTTCCCCCCTGGATAAACGGGCGGTAATTCTTCAATGCCCACACCGTTGCCAGGAGTGCCTTCTCACAATCGTTGAATTTTTCCTCCACAGAGGATAAAGTTTTGCTCGCATAGGAGATTACTTTATTGACCTTGTCATGCTTTTGATATAATACTGCAGTCAAGCATGTATTAGAGAACCCTGTCTCCAAGAAAAAATCCTTGTTTCTGACAGGGTAAGCTAGGCAAGGCACTTGTGAAAGGCTTCTTTTGAGCTGTCTTACTGCCTTGGATTGTTCTGGACCCCATTTCCACTTGACCCCCACTTCAAGAGATAAATCAGGGGTCTGGTGATCTCTGCGTAGCTTTCAATGAACTTTCTGCTGTAATTAGTCAGTCCAAGGTGGCGCCTTATTTCCTGCAGAGTTGTGGGGTCTTTCAGTTTCTGAAGTGCTTCCACTTTCTTTTCCTGGGGACAGAGACCCTGAGGAATAATCTCATGCCCCAAGAAATTAACACGGGTTCTACACCACTGTGCTTTCTGAAAGGAAGGTTTTGCTCCGGCGGCCCTCAACTGTGTCAGAACATATCGGATCTCCGCTATGTGTTCCTCCACAGATGAACTTTTGATGAGGACATCATCTACATAAGCCAGGTTACCCCTTGCACCCAGGTCGGACATGGCCTTATGTAGGAAAATGTTGAATTCATTGCCGGAGTTGAGGTATCCGAAGGGAGTCCGGGTCCATGTGTACTGCTGGCCCCCAAAGGTAAAAGCCAGCTTGTATTGGTCCTCCCTACTGACAGGCACAGTCCAGTATCCATTGGTCAGATCTATTGCAGTGAATACCTGTGACCCCTGGATCTGGGCCAGCCCTTGGTGAATGTAGGGAAGAGGCCATCGGGAAGTATGGACCCGTTTGTTGAGCTCCCTAAGGTCGGCACAGAGTCTCCACTGGCCGTTTGGCTTCAATATTCCCAGCACCGGATTATTGAAGGTGCTGTGAACTGGACGGATTATCCCCCGCGACTCAAGGTTCTTAATTATTTCAGTAAGGGACTCCATGGATGCGAGAGGCAAGCAATATTGCTTCACAAACACTGGAGTCATGCCAGGGTCCATGGGAATTGTTGTTGTGTGGATGTGGGTGCGACCACAGTCAAAAGAGTCTACTGCAAAGAGATCTTGGAAATCCAAGAAAACTTGTTTCAACTTTTGCTTCCGTTCCAGAGTCACACAGGCATCAGCTAGGTTGACTCTCTCTTCCACCATCTGCCTGATCCCTGGAAAGACTTCTGGTTTTGCTATCTCAGCGGCCTCCTCCAGCTGGGTGGAGAAGTCCCTGGTCAGAGTGCTGATTTGGACTGGAGGCTTCAGGTGGGAAAGGCAGTCCTCATGGACCTGGAAAATCACCTCATCCCTCCTGAAGTCACAAGTCACATCTTCCTTACCATAAGGGCAGGAAGTGTACACCAGGAAGTTCCCCCCATGCCGGGTAAAGATCCTGTCTGGTGTTGTATTGTCATCGCTATCACTGTCAAAACAGTCCTTGGGGATAGGTCCTAACAGTTCATTTCCTAAATCAATGGAAAAATGTCGGTCATCAACCGCCATTCCAATAATGGTGCCTGCGGCTAGAGTAATACTCTTTAAGTCGCTGTTATCCACCTGTATTGGAATGGTGTCATGTTCTATGTTGACTAATGGTGTTGGGTTTACCCCCAACCCTTGCTGTTGGAGAGAAGCATTTAGATGAATATAAGCATCAGGGTTTTTCAATTTTTGTCCTCTTTTAACTTTCACTTCCAGGGAGAATTGTCGGGTCCTTTCTGGGATGGTGACTTCCTCTTTAATCTGAATTTCAACTGCATAAGGTAGCAATTGAGCTGACCTAAATGCTTTTTTCTGGATCATCAAAGCCCATGGGATTATCTGCTAATCGGGACCAAGCTTTGAAGTTTATTAGGTCCAAACTAATGGCAAAGCGATTGAGAATGTCACTGCTTAAGTAAAAGGCGGCAGGGACGTCTCGCACGACCCAACAATTATGGACTATGCTCTTGTTGCCAATGGAGATTTTGAGCATTCACCTGCTTGGCAGGAGATGTTTGGAATTGGGTGTTTCCATATCCATTTCCCATTTGTCTATCAATTTGAATGTGGGAATGGCTGGATCTTTTGGGAGTTGGCGGAACATGGCTTCGCTGATGAAGCTCTTACCGTTGTTCACACACACTCGGGCGAGAACAGAGTCCTTCCCATCATTAAACTGAACAGGGATGAACAACTGCTCTCCAATTTTCTGAATATCAGCCAGGTTCTGAGCTGATTTCACATCTTTCTGGACTATCGGAGTGGGAATGTCTGATTGAGGATTAGTAAAGAATTTCCAAGTGTTTCCTTCCAGTGTGGAATACCACCTTAAACTGGAAGGAAGGTTGATTTTCAGAAATAGAGAGGACCCCCCATCACCAGTCTGTTGTCCTACTGCTATAACTGTCAGGTCTGGAATTTGGTTGTTCTCGAAGTGAAATTCTACTTGGTCAGATTTTTGTTCAACCATGTGGCATGTGCTGTTTAAACTAACATAGTTGACACTCTGTTTTAATTTTATTGGTCGGCTAGTCTGGGTCCAGAGGAGCTTGTTTACGCAATCTATTAGGGGTGACACCCTTCTCAGGAGGTCATTCCCTAGTAAACAAGGGGTGCCCTCTGGAGTCACTACTATGACTGGGTGTTTCACCTTGTATCGCCCAATTTTAATGTCCAAATCTGCAGTCCCCTCGACAGGAATTTCCTTCCCGTCAAAGTTCTGAAGTTGTCCAGGAAGAGAGGTGAGAGGAATATGGTAATTCTCCCCCCTTCCTGCATTTAGTTCATCAAAGGCCCTTCTGGACAGAAGAGTAGCTTGGGATCCAGTGTCCACCAGTGCCAAAATTGTACCCTGCCCCTGCACTTGTACCGGGGCATAGTATCTTGCCTCCGTCTCCTCAAGGGGGCACAGATAATGCACATTTTTGGACAAATGGTGGGCTAATATTTTAGTTTTGGACATTGCGAGAGAAGAGATTTGGGCAGAATTCTGTGGAGAGTCATGGGAATCTGCAAGAAAAAGTTGGCAACTGGAAATCAGAGCCATTGTGGGTTCCCCTGGTTCCGGTTCTGGGCCACCCCCCCTTTGTGGAAGCAGTCACCAGGATGGGTTTGAACCAGGGGATTTTGATGCGGTTGGTTCTGGGATGAGATGATGGGCGGCGCTAGCTCAGTCCCCACATCTCCCCAGTCGGGATGTGAATCCCTTGGGACCCATCTCCTCCACAAACTGGGTCTGTTTGGGTCCTTTGTTTCTCCTACCTCCTCTCTGCTCCTTGGGTGGCAGACTTTCAGGGGTAGGAGATTTTGTTTCCGGTTCCTGGGTTTCCAGGGGCTGTTTACAAGTGGGGAAGGAAGCTTCCTCCAAGGATTTACACCCCCCTTGCCCTTGTGCCTCCTCCCTGGGAACCGGTGGGTTATCGGGGTGCTGCCCCTGTCATTGTTCTGGAGCACCAGGTCCAGAGTTTGGAGCATTCTGCACTGGCATGCTCATCTGAGGGTTCTGGTGCGCCCTCAGCATGTGACCCAGATCCCGTGCCATACTTTGGACCTGGCATTCTAACTGTGAAACCCGCTCAGGCTGATACAGGGTTCTATTTTCTCCCCTGAGCTGATCCCGGGAAGGGCAGCTATCCCTTCTCTGGTACTACCCCGGGTTGGGAAGATTTGGGTACCCCTCCACCCTTGGCCTCCCCTCTCCCGGATAAAGTGGTCTGGGCTCAGGGAATTAGGGAAAGAAGGATGGATGATTTTTGGGGCTGGACATTGGGTGGATACCTGGGGAAAAAGTTCTGCCCAGGGTTTGGTGAATTTCTGCCCTCCTGTGGGAAGTTAGGAGGGAAGTTCCCTGTGTTGGGTGCCTGGTTGGATCCCCCCTTTGGGTTGGAGGAGTCCACACATACCCCAGGATGGGTCGGTTTCCCTTGTAGCACGGACTTACATAGTCAGGGGGGCGAGGGACCCAAGTTGTGGGACTACCTCCTTGACTCCCTGTCTGTGACTGGCCCGAGGGCCTTCTGGGCTGAGGATTTTTCGGTGCAGGCAGGTTTTTAGGCCCCCCATCTCCAAATCTAAAATGGGGGCAACCTTTACCTCTGCCACCTTGGCAGCAGCAGGGGTGCTGTTCGATTTGGGGCTTTTCTGGGAGTTATTTTTATTTTCTATGGGCTTCTGCACCTCATAGATCCGGGTAGTCTGTTCAATGACCCAGCCTAGTGAGCTTTTCTCGTGAAAATCTCTCACTAGCTGGGTCATTATGTATTTGGGTAAGGCATGGAAAAACGTATTTACAAACTCTTTACTGTCGGTGCGCACCCTTTTGGTAGTCTGCGCAAAGGCACGCTTCAATTCCTGCACAAATTCTTGTGGGGCCTGATCCTCCCCACATTGCAAATTGTAGGCTGCCTTATGAGCCTCTTGGGGATTTCTGTGAACAGAAAAATGTTTCAAGATGGCCACCCTATATGTGGACCATCTTGAATGGTTTTGGTCCTCCAGCCCCGCAAAGAAACTGGAGTATTCTGGGGAGAATGTCCATTTGACATACTGAATGCAGCTACTGCTGTCCTTCAAATGGAAAGTCTCCATCATTTGCTCATAAAGCTCCAAGTGTTCCCAAACAGAATACTTGGCGTTCTTGTGATAAGGGGTGTTGACACTCCTCATTGCCTTAATGTGTTTGAAGGGATCCTTAAGCAAGGCCCTTTTTTGCATTATTGGCCTTTTTGCACTGTACTTAGGTGCCCATACCCGGATGCCCACCCATCCATTCCTAGGTGGTACTGGCCTATGAGCCCCATACTTTTGGTCGGATAGTAATCTGCCATCCCTGTGGCACTGTGCTCATGTGCGCCAGGGGACATGAGAGTGACAGAGTCCAGGGACTTGGAGAGATGAAGGCCTCTGGTACTAGGGCTCCTGAGGTTATGCTCAGGTATTTCCCTTTCCCAGCGAACCTCATCTCTATCAGCCCCTGCTCCCTGTTGCAATGCAAGAGCCTGTGCTTTCAGTTCCTCAGTCAAGGCCTTACTAGACTCTATCAGTCTCTCCTGCATGGCTAGCTGTTGCTGGAGCTTATCATTGTCCTGGCAGAGAGCCTCATTCTCTCTCTGTGCTTCCTGGTTGGTCCTGGAGTACTGGGCCAGCCTTTGCTGCAGGAGGGTTACCTCCTGAGTCCCATCCCTACTGGCCTGTTCCTTTCTTGCCAGAGCATCTTCCACCCTCCTGGTGTGCTCTAACAAGTTCTGATACTCTTTTTGGAGGTCACCCAGTCCCTGGAGGGGCATGTGATTTTCTTCCATTTTTCTTTTTAAGTGGCAGACTTCCTGGCCTAAGGTGTCCCTTTCCTGACTAAGAGCCTGCATCTGTGCCGCCAGGTCGTCCCTCTGCCTTTTAAGGGCACCAGCTTTCTGGCACTCTTCCTCAAATTCTGTCTGGGTATCCAGGTCTTTCACAATCAGTTTGTTGCTCTCTGCCTTCTCCCTATCTAGGTGGCTTTGCAGGGTGACTACCTGCTCTGCGCATGCCCTATTGAAGTCCAGTTGTTGCTCCAGCTTTTTCTGGCTCTGCAGTAGGGCGTCCAAACCTTCTTGGTACTCCTTCTGCCAAGCCAGAAATCTGGTATCCTGGTCAGACTTTTCCTGTTGCAGGATTATAATGATATACTGCCTACTATCGTTTTCTGACTCCTGGCTCCTCTGCAGCCTCTGCTTGGAAGAGACCAGGTCCGATTGGGCTTTCTGTAATGCCATCTATTGCCTATTTGCCAGATCTTTGCCTTCAGCACATTTGTCCTGTATGGCTCCCATATATAAATACAAATATGCCGCTATCCTAACAATCTTGTTGTGCTCATCTTTGGCTTTATGGGCCATGTATAGTTCGCTCAGGGCCACATGTAAGGGACCCTGATCTTTTCAGCTGTCTAACCCAGTCGCATTGACCTGTTGTGTGATCGCCTGAAGCCACACATTCTGGTCCTGTTCAGACCATTCACCTCTCACAAACAGTTTATGTAAGAGGTGCTCTCTAGCTATCTTCATATCTACCAATGTCGTCATTCTGGAAATTGATTTCCTTCCTGACTTACAGAAGTTTGTATTTTATTTTGCAAAACAGACCGTCCCCTTAGAGCGTCATTCTTTTGAGGGGTGATTTTACAGTGTAACACAGCATGGTGATCCAACAGGATTTATGTATCCTGTCAGTTAGCACACTGTATTAAGCTGTCCAAGTGGTAGATCTAATCCAGACGTCCCGACTCGAGCCCCCACTCTATTAAGCGACTTCAATTCAGCACTCCAACTGAGTCAATGCCTAGTCTGGGATGCCCAAGGGAAGCCCTTATTTATATATTTTTATGACAAGTTCATAGATCTGGATGATAAACCCTTGTATAACGCCCCTCTATTTGAATCCCCCTGACATCACTGAGCCAAGAAGTAGGTTTGTTTTGCAAATTAAAAGATTTATTGAAAAATTAAACAAGATATGTATCACACTTTTATAAATAAATTAAAATTTGATAGCACACTTATGAATATGACAGTGATCAACAATGGATAGTATTACCTAGCACACTTTTTTAATTACTTAGGAGTTGGTATAGAGAGGATAAGGTAGCTGAGAATGCTTTTATGGGTTCAAGGGAATGCAATGATGGAAAAGAATGCAGCAAAGAAATAACTGAGATGGTTTCCACAAGAGATAATATGATCACTTTTTCTTTTGACAATTCACTCCCCCCTATGCAATATAAGGAGATGGAAGGAGAGCACACAATTTTCAGGAATACAATCAAATGCAATACCAATTCAGTTCCCCCCTAGCAAGCTTAGAGCAACCGGTATGTTTTTAAACACAGGCAAAAATATTTTAAATGTGATTTGCAAAGAAGTAAAAATATGCTAAAAATGATTTTAATTCCCTATAGGAGATTCAGGGTAAGTGATAGCTACTTAAGATTGGTTCAGGTCAACACTATCAGTGATTCATGAGGGATTATCAGGTTGAAAACGGATTTCAGCAGTTGCAAGCAAAAGACAGCGATTTTTTAAGGTGTGGTAAAACGGAGCCAAATTGCAATTCACTGCACTTTTTCCGAGTGCGTCGAGCGCGATTACGGAAAAACTATAAGGAGTAGAAAGTCGGTTTTGGGCTTGTTGTAAAGCTTAGATTCTTAGCTTAGAAGTTAAATCTCGTTCCTAGCACGCGCGGTTCAAAAGATACGGACGATTTTGTGGAGGTAGATTTTCAGAAATAAAGTAAGATTCAAATGGCAATTGACACTTTCACAGGTTGGAAATCACAGAATGGACACACGATTTCTATGCAGTTCTAAATAGGTGGAAATGGTTTGAATTAGATTATTTTAAACTAAGAGATTGTTTTGCACAGCTCTGGCTGGATACTCACTCCTAATTTTGGAAGGAATGGGCTTCGTCACAGATCTGGTCAACAGGTTTAGCTGCGGTTCTCTCTGCTCTGATGGTCTGGATCTCTGGTCCTGGCAAACGTTCTGGCACTGCACAGCTTTCTGGTCTGGTCTCTGGTTTTGGCAAAAGTTCTTGGCACTGCACAGCAGTGTGGTCTGGTCTCTGATTTTGGCAAAAGTTCTTGGCACAGGGTTCTAGCCAGAATCACACAGCTCGCCCGGCTGTTGAATAGTTTGGTTAGATTGCTGGATTCCGAGGCCTCTGAAGGATTCAGCTTGTGGACTAGGCCTCTCTGCTACAAGTTCTGAAGTCTGGATTCTAAGTTCTGGTTCTGGAGTCTTCTGGATTTGAAGTCTGGATTCTAAGTTCTGGTTCTGGAGTCTTCTGGAAAAGCGCTTCACAGGAAATCAGTTTGAAGTGGGAAGTGAGTGTCTCTACCTGGGTCTCAGTGGCTCTTCTTATGTCTTTTGAAAGTGGGTGGGAAGGCTGACTTTCTATGCCCAACCCTCTGAGGATCCTTATAGGCTATAAAATTCTTTGTCACCTGACTGGGGAACAGAGTTGCGAGTCATCCGGCATCCTTTTTATGGCATACAGAAAGAACATTCCCTTTGTCACTTTGCACACAAATCTATTTTTGACTTAAATGCATATTTATCTATGTACAATTTTTCTAATATTATATGTCCAGTTAACATATTTTCTGTACCGCCAAACCATCCGATCCCTGTCTTTGTAAGATGCTGTGTTCACTTCTGACAGAATTCTGCCCTTTTCATCTAGAACACAACCTCTAAACTTTTCCAGAATTTACACAAATGTGTGCAAGGAATATGGGCATCAGATGATGAAGTGTCAGATTTTTAACATACATACATTTGGAGTAATACCCTATTTTCCGCTACTACCCCCTAGAACATACCACAGAGTCCTAACACCTCTTAACATGTGCACAGAAAAATCACAGGAATCATGAGATTATTGATATGATTTTGACAATTATGTACTATGAATTATCCATCTTTCTGAAATTATGCTCTGGCCCAGAGGGATGTGGTTTCCCAAAGCACATGGGGGATTTCTGGTTTGTCCACTTCCTCCAAGCTCAGCTGGCTCACAGAGGCAGCGCCCCTCCCGTTTCCTTCCAGGAGAAAGCCATTTAAGACCCCCTGATTTAGCATTTGCCTGAGCCAAGGAAAGTTCATTGTTCCGTTTCCTGCAGTCCTAGGTATTCCTCCCCTAATTCAAACAAAGAGGTGTGATCTCCTTTTGGTGGGAACAGCAGAAGGCAGCCAGGCCTGTGAATGCAGTTGCTGGGCAGGTTTCAACTCCTGTCGGGGGTAGTTGCCGGGCAGAATTCAATCTCTTTAAGCCAGGCTTCAGCCAAATGTCACTTTTGTTCCAGTTTTTCTTCATTCAATTCAAACTTACAATTTTGACACATGCATCTAGAGCGCTGATTCTATGTTCAAAACTATGACATTTAAACAGTTGCAACCTATGTGACACTCCAAAGTAAATCACTCATTTATTTTAAACATTTCGATTTTAGTGGCTTTAAGTCCAATTTCACTTAAGCTGCTGTCATCCACAGCTCAGCCAGTTTTGTTATGAACATTATTTTAGGCTCTTCATCTTTCCAGATTTGGTATGCACACAAGACTTCATTCTACCATACGTCTGCTGGTGTTCAGTAAGATTTTTGAATATCTTGCAATGTTTGAAATAGGCATTTTGAGCTTGCATTTCAGAGAAACAAATGTGATTTCAAAGCGCTTTTTGAGCTAACAGGCACTGCTGTTTTTCCTTCGGCACCCCGTTTCACTCATGGTGCTTCTGGCCCATCACGCTCGCTCTGGTGGGTGGCAGGTTAGGCGACTATTTTGGTGTGCGCAAAAACTGCGCGGCTTTTCTGGATTCTGGTGCAAATGTGGGCTTTTCAGCCATCTTGGATTTTCTAAGCCCACAGCACCAAATGTTGTAGCATAATAGTTCAAACGTGGGTCAAGACACCTGACGATAACCCCCACGGCCATATCAGAGCTGGAAGTCATCGGAGGGCTAGAAACCAAAATCCGGTCAGCACAGCACATAAAGCAGTAGTGACTTTGGTCTTGGGCAAAGACCAAGGGACCTCCCACTCACGTTGGGAAGTTCACTATGGGATGGTGAGAAATGATGGCCTCAACTGGACCCCTGTTGATCTCGCCAGACCCGAACGGGCACACATGATAGAGCTGTTGCACAAGACAACTTGATAAGCCCATAGCTGAGGGTGCTTGAGCAGCGAGGGGCGAACTAGCTCTAATGGTGAAGCGAAGTGGGAAACCACAACCATAGGACACCGAAGCAAACAAAATGGCGCCTGCTCCCACATGGAGGTCGGTACCCACAGACCGAAAATAAGCATAACGCAGTTTGTTGCGTGGAGGCTGGTCACACGGTCACAGCTGGTGCAAACGCTGTACGTAACAGAGCAGCAAGCAGACACGCATTGTGCATAACCCCCACGGCTATATCAGTGCTGGAGGACATCGGAGGGGCAGAGACCAAAATCCGGTCAGCACAGCAAATAAAACAGTAGTGACTTTGGGTTTCGGGCAAAGACCAGGTGTTGGCGACTCGCAATTACTCATCCAAGTGTGGGATAATGTCGGTGAGAGGAGGCAAAGCGAAGGCTAACCAATCAACGATAGACATATTTTCTAAGACCCCGACCACCCTGGCACAGACCCCCACTAGCGTGTCAGCGGAAACCGCCCCCTTGAGAGATGACCAGGCGATCCTAGCTGCTATTACAGAATTGAAAACCTTGTGGGGGCAACAATGGCAGACTTAAAAGTGGCACTGGAGACCAAAATAGATGCAGTGGGAATAGAGGTCAATCTATTACGGCAAGATATGAGGGCGCTCGCAGAGAGGACGACTAGTCTGAAAGGTGCTGTGAACGCCAACACAGAGACTAGCACCAGCAATGCTAAGGAGGGTCACGTGCTGAAACAGCAAGTATCTAACCTAGAGAACCGAGCAGAGGAAGCCGAAGGGAGAGCGAGACATAACAACATACGTGTGGTGGGCCTTCCAGAGGGAGAGGAAGGCCAAGATCCAACGGACTATGTGGAGAGCATGATAATACAGGAAATTGGGGCAGGCAAGTTTTCTCAAGGATTCGCAATTGAACACGCACATAGAGCCCTGATGCGAAGGCCACAACCAGGGGCCCCGTCCCGAGCAATCACAGCGAAAATCCTGAACTATAGAGACCGGTAGAAGATCCTGGAGTTCTTCAGGAAAGGAGGGACGATAAAGAGAGCGGCAGCGACCATAACAGCATGCCCCGACTACACCATGCAAGTGCAGAGACAACGCTACGGATTTGTAGCCGTGAAGAGTAGACTACGCACAGCTGGCCTTAAATGCATGCTTCTGTATCCCGCAAGACTCAAGATAATACATAAGAGCAAAATACATTTTTTCGACACACCGGAAGAAGCGACGAACTGGCTGGACGCCCAGGGTTGCATAGACTATGATGAGGAACAAAGATGAGAAGCACAAGATAAGGGATATGAAGCACTGCTATGGGCTGCCGAGAAAGGGATATAGTGGGAGAGACACCTGGTAGTGAATAATGGGGGCAGCCTTATGGCATGACATTGATTGCTCAAGATGAGTGATGCCGGACATGCTGGACTGGAATATAGATGGCACTGTTAAATATTGATATTGATATCCTAATGTGATGATTAATGCAGGAGGCATAAAAGGGACGTGGCCTACCCCCAGTAAATGAGTGAGGAGAAAAGCCACAAGGGCTGAATCACCCTGCTACGCCCGAGCGCGCAAATTGTCGGGTTAAGGGTTAGATGCGGGGGTGCCTGAGATCCAGGGATGGAGCTGGGCAAATGTTGGGAGGGTTGGGGAGTAGTAGCGGGGTAGATTTTGTGTTTGGGCAAGTTGGGGAGAGGGAGGGGGAAATGGAGGGTGGTGTGTGTGTTGGGGAGTTGAGTGTGTTATTTGTAGTTGAGGACCGAGCCTATATGACTCTACATGTGGAAATAAATGTTTTGAATAGGAACTGCACCGATGGGAGGGAGAGAGATGGATTGACAAATAATGGGAGAATTCAGAATTATTTGGTGGAACGTAAGAGGGCTCAATAGCTACCTGAAGAGGAACAAGGTTATGATGTACCTGCGCAGACAGAAAATAGACATAGCATTGATACAGGAGACACACCTGATGCGCGACAGGTAGGAAGTGCTACGTAAAAAATGGAGGGGGACTATGGTAGGCGCCACATACTCGGCCTATGCTAAGGAGTGAACACGTGGGTGGCACTGCATGTCCCTTTCCAGCTGCTACAATCCATGGTGGAAGCGGTTAGGAGGATGGTAATGATAAGAGGGTTGGGAGAAAACAGAGAAATAAGCATTATCAACACGTATGCCCCGAACCAGGATACAGCGGTGTATTTTAGGTCCCGGTATGGTAAGGTGGGCGGGTGCTTGGGGAGGGGGGGCGACGATCTGGGGAGGAGACTTTAATTGAGCGCTGAACCCGAATTGATAGATCAAATAACAAAATAGATAAACCTGGCCCAGCAGCCAGAGCGTTGCAGACACTGCTGAGGGACATGGGGTTCGAAGATGCCTGGAGAACGCAACATATGCCAGAGAGACAATACTCCCACTTCTCAGCCCCATAAAATGTGCACACTAGGCTGGATTACATATTTGTAGCGCGTGAACTAATGTCTGAGGTAACACTTACGGAATATAAAGCAAGGGTCCTATCGGACCACTCACCGTTAATACTGGGATGGCAATATCAACCCCGAGAGCAAGGATACCGACTTGGCGCCTCCGTGCTGAGGCGCTGAGAGATACTATATTTAGAGAATGTCTGAGAGACGAAATAGTAAGCTATTTTGAAATTAATACTGGTAGTGTTGAATCTGCTGATATGCTGTGGGAAGCCTTTAAAGCAGTGATAAGGGGAATGGCTATAGCAAAATCCAAAGGACTGAAAGGAGGGATAGTGGCGGAACTACAAGAGGCTGAAAGTGAGTTGGAGAAAGCGCTGGAGAGGGGTGGCACCACTGAGGCAGAGAACAAAGAGATACTTGGGCTGTAGCAAAAATGTGTGGGATGTTGGGAGAGACTGTGTAATCTGAATTATAAGAAGTACGTACAGAGATTGCATGCGGGAGGGGATAAACCAGGAAGAATGCTGGCATTGCTCTATAAAAATGAAACCCCCAGGTCCACAATCAGGACAATTACGAGAGACAATGGGAGTACGGTGGACACCCAAGAAGGTGTGAATCAAGAATTTGTAGAATATTATCGAACCTTATATGGCGACAAAGTAGAGAGCGATCGTAGGAGAATTAACGAAACGCTAGAAGATATAGGCCTGCCACGAATTAGTTCGGAAGAACAAGAAGAACTAGATGCCCCGATCACCCTGGAAGAATTGGAGGAGGTAGTGGTGCAGTTACCCACAAACAAGACCCCGGGTGCTGATGGACTCCCAAGCGAATTTTACAAAAAATACAAAAACAAGGTGCTTCCCCCGCTATTGGCAATGCTAAATGAGGCATATGACAAGGGTAGGCTCCCAGAGACCCTCCGAGAGGCTATAATTATACCACTCCCGAAACCTAATAAGCCTGCCAAGGAATGTGGATCATATAGACCATTGTCAATGCTAAATCAGGATAGCAAAATACTCACAGCGGTTCTAGCAAACAGGATGAGAAGAATTATCACCAAACTCATACATCTTGACCAGACTGGATATGTCCCAGGCAGGAATATCACAAATAACCATAGGCGGCTCCATCGAGTCATTGAGTATGCAAATGAAGAAAAGGGAGAGATGGCAATCGTATCACTGGACGCAATAAAAGCCTTTGATTCAGTAAAGTGGCCCTGGCTGATGGCTGCCCTGACCAGCGATGGAAAAGGGCCGGGATACCTTAGATGGGTCCAATTGTTACATAGCGAGCCTCTGGCCAGGGTGAAAACGGGAGCAATAATCTCGGAGAGGTGGCAGCTTAGCAGGGGCACTAGACAGGGTTGCCCATGGTCCCCAATGTTATATATTCTAGCTCTGGAGCCCCTAGCAATATATCTAAGGCAACAGTATAATGTGATAGCTATCACCATTAAAGCAGAGCCACATTTAATCTCCCTGTGTGCAGGCTACATATTGTTGTACTTAAAATACCCTGAAGAAAACCTCCAATACGTGCTAGAGGTGATGAAAACCTCCAATACGTGCTAGAGGTGATGGAACAATTTGCGTTACTGTCCGGCATAGCAGTAAATCCTAAAAAATCGTGCGTGTTCCCGTTGGGCAGATATAAGGGGACGCCTGTATTACTAATACCATGGGAGGTAGACACGTTCAGGTACCTTGGCATAGACATCTACCATACAGTGGAGGCAGAGCACCTACATAACAACGAGAGGGCGTTTAAAAGTATTGAGAGTATTATGAAGTTCTGGGCGAAGCTTCCTTTGGCGATGATGGGAAGAGGGGCAATGTTGAAAATGGTGGTCCTGCCGAGACTATTGCACTACTTTAGTAATATACTGCATCTGATCCCAAAACGATTCTTTGCCCGATTACATAGTATATGTAGAGATTTCCTATGGAGTGGGACAAGGAATAGAATAGCCCTCTGGAAGCTACAAAATATGCATGAGAAAGGAGGGATAAAACTACCAAACTACGAGGTCTATTACTTAGCGAGTCAATTACAATATGTAGCAAAATGGTTATCGGAAGACTCGACCTCGGAATCTATGCTGTTTAGACCAGAATGTGCACCATTCTTTTTACAATAAATGATGTGGCTGCCCAGAGTGAATATGAAAGAGTGTCCGAAAATGATGTTGCTGGGATGGGACATATGGCACAGGGCCTGTCGGTTAATAGAGAGCCCCTCCTCATGGTTCCCCGCAGGTGCCGCTGGTGGCACTGCGGGAAAAGACACCCAACAAATGAAGACGATAAGGAAGCACTGGGAACCGGTTGGGATAGCAACGCTGGGGTATGTATGGCAATAGGAGAAGATTATAGATTTTGAGACTTTGGTGGAGGAAACCGGGTTACACAGGGGACAGTACATTACTTACCACCGGGTGGTGCGGCGGGTTAAAGAAACGTGGTCAGAGATAATATTGGAAAGCCAACCGGACGCCACCTTAGATGTTATATACGACATAGCAGAAGGAGGACATGAGATATCCAGAATATATGAGATGGTTATGTCTAAAGTGGGTAAAGAACCAGCACGATTAAGACAAGAATGGGAAGAAGAGATGGGCACCCCTATGACGGATGGGATGTGGGAAAGAGCCCAAAGATATCATAAGAAGGTGTCAGGAAATGCTAGGTTGCAGCAGATACAGCTGTATATCACCCACAGAGCTTACATGACGCCCCAAAGAATAGCTAAATTTGCGAATGCGGGGCAGCAAGGGTGCCCTAAATGTAATGAGAATGATGCTGGGATGGTGCATATGTTTTGGGCGTGCCCAGTGATTGAAAGATTCTGGAGGGAAGTGGTGGATAGGTTGAACACAAAAGGGGTTAAGCTAATGATAGAATCGGCATGGCCGTGCCTGATAGGAGGGTTCCCTAGACCACATAAATCGAAGCATGTCAGTAAACTTAAAGACCTAGCGTCTATACTTGCGAAACGTAAAGTTGCTATGAACTGGAAAGCATGCCATGGTCCGATAGTAGAAGTGTGGTGGAAAGATCTACAGAAGTGGTCAGAAGCTGAAACCGCAGTGTGACAAGAAGCAAGTAACCCGGGTGGGGAGGAGGAAGCAGAAACCTTGACAGCTTGGAAGCATTTAGTGGCTACGATATTCGGCCCGCGCATGATGGGTCGAGTGATTGCGACTCCGTTGAGAATTCTGAGGAAAGACTCCACCTGCAAGGCGCAGGAACAGAAGGTGTGGAAGAATATGCTCGGGAGGGGGGAGGGTAGAGGGAGCAGTATATATTATTGAGGAGAGGTAATATTGTAATAATGTTAACTGTACTGCAAGTTTGGTTGTATTGTTGTTAAAAATAATAAAAATTGTTTAAAAAAAAAAAGTAGAGTCGAAGACTCGTTCACTGTGTTCCTAAAGCAGCTTGTCCAACACGCAGAAAAAAGGAACTGAAGTGTGGGTGTTGTGATGTAGTACTTATACTACGCCTGACGTCACATCCGGAGCCGACCATCGAGCACCGAGTAAGACGGACCGGCGGCCGAGTCGAAGTCCACTGTGCCCCCTGTCGAAGCTTTTCTGAAGCAGCAGAGCTGGTTGAGGATATGTATCAGATGAGGAATCTACGTGAGAAAGGCAATCCATTGAAAAGCGCATTCTCATTCTTCCACGACCACCTTTCTTCCCTGTAGGATCCTTGGCTTAGTCGGTTTCTCTCCTCTATTGGCTAATTAATTCTTCCTTGACAAACTGCCCTTTAACACTCTGAATGTCATCTGTAGTCACCGGCAGTGGCGCCCACAGACATTCTTCATAGGGGTGGCCTTATGAGGCCACAGGAAATCATGGGGTGGCACAGAGGGTGCCACACAGGGGCAGATCCAGCCTCAACATTTTGGAGTGGCTGGATGGCAGTTTTGAAAACTGTTAGTGAGAATGGACATTAAAACTATTGCGCTACTGAACCCCCCCCCTCGTCCTAACACCCTCGGCCCCGGAGGGTGAGCAGATATCATGCCTTCCTTTGGCCCATTAGATCTATCTTTCACCCCAACTCACCAGAGGCGTAGCCATTATTCTGTAACAAGTGGGGCCTGGAGCTAATGTAGTAGGGCCCACATTAAGAAGAGCCTGCGAAGGAAGGGCACTTGTTCTGCCCCCAGCCAAATGCATAGGAGTGACAGAGATTAGTGAGGGAGGACAAATCAATCAAGGGGGGGTTGTCCCCTTAAGAAAAGGTTTTAAATCATGGGTTAATATAGTGCATTTTATAGTACACTTTGTGATAAATTAGGTAAAAAGCCACACAGTTTACAATCGGTTTTGTAGGGTAAGACATAAAAAGTACATTAGATTCCAAGCCACCAACAATGCACAGGAGCATTTTCAAACACATTTTCATAATGCCTTTGCCCGCTATATGCCAGTACTCTGCAAGTGTAAAAAAGCATTTTCATATTGATTGTGCTCACACATGTCCATTATGGTGCACCTATATATGCCACTATTTCCACATAGGACAATACACATGTTGCTTTGCCCATAATGCCAGTAACGATACTGTAACAAAGCATGTTTATGCTAGCTCTCCCAATACATGCCAGTATCCCCATGTAAGAATATACTTCTGTTGACTTTGCCTTAATGCCAGTGAAAAAAAAAGCCATGCCACAGTAAGAATATATATCCTTGCTGGCTACACAAATCCCCCACTCCACATATAAGAACACTCATCATGTTGTATTTGCTCCCTAACGGCAGATTACCTAGGGAGGGCCATCTATTTGCACAGGGTTGCTCCTTTTCGTTCTGTTGGCACAATGTGGCTTTTGTTCCAGGGAAATAGAGTCGCAAACCTACAACTACTATCGAAAGCAGATGTGCAAAGCAAATGATTGTGTTGGACTAAGGACAGCAGAAAGTTTTACTACCTGATGTGATCCAATTTCATTACTTGAGCGACATTGCAGCTTTATGGACAGAAAGGGGGTGTGTATCAGTGCCCAAAATCTGCAGGGCCACAATGTAAGCATGTCTCTTAACATTCATTGAACATTACATATTTCATGTTCTAGACTTTGTTGGACTTAATTTTAGCTCAGAATTCTTGAGCATTGCTCATTAAGGATCTGGTATTCAGCAAACGTGTTGCAGCATTTCCAGTGTGGGTGTTTAAGGGTGCTTGCTATAGCCTCATATAGTTAACAACTGTGGTGATGAAGGTGCTATAGTGTCCATGGGGGATTCTTGTTACTCCAAATCCTACTCTTTCTTGTCACTCTCCTCTTCCTGCTACCCTGCCAAATAATGCTGCCAGCCTGTGCACATGCTTAGGAACTTTCTAGCCATACAGAGAATTCTGGGAGTGGGAGGAGTGCTATTTGTAGTCGGCATTTGAATTAAATTAATGTGTTATTTTAAAACTATTGGCTTACATAAGGTGACTCCAGAGGTGAAAGTGCTGCATGTTGTTAATGGCAAGTAATATGGACATTGTCATCCTCTGAAGCATTAGAGAGGGGCGCTCGTTCCTATTTTAATGCAGCATTCTGAAGTGCACACAAGTATGAGGGGCACACATCTGTTAGTGGGAAAGTTGATAGTTATTTAATTTAAATGTTTGTTTCTAGAAGTCCTATGTGGAGGGATCAAATCTAGCTGTGCACAACAGGCCTAGGAGCTCATTTGTATTTGTTCTGGGTGGTGACAGAACGGCCTGGAATGCACAAAGAGGTGTAAGTATAAAGAAATTGCCTTTGTGAGGAAAGCAGAATTGTGTAGGGAGATTGGGGCAGTGCAGTGCTGTCCTGAGGCGAAGGTGGGGTGAAAGTGGAACAGCAATCCTGTGTCTTGTGTGGAGAGTAGGGCAGTGAAATGCCTCCCACCTGTCGAATGGACAGGTAGAAGGGCAAAGGCCTGTGGGGGTAGAAAGTAAAGGTCACCGAACATGGGCCTCTACTCCGGGGGACGGTTGTGACAGGAATGGCCCCGTTTTTGGATAGGCAGCAATGATGGCAGAACTGCTCTTTGCTTATTGGCAAATTACAACGTGGCAGGGTTCGCAGATGACATGGTCTGGCCACGAAGCCAGCTACAATTTAAAGAGCTGCTCTTTCAATTGGTAGGCACCGCAGCAACACGTTTTTGACACAGGGTGTACTCTTCACGATGGGTACAAGGAGAATGGCCTCACTGAAAGAGACCCTGATTATCCTGTTAGGGTGGCCAGCATGCATCTCGCAGCTAGCAGGTACTCTCTTCTTCCAGGGGCTTCTCACCTCCACAATTGTTGTATTTAATAATAATGGGCTGGTTAAATTTTAACGCCTCCTCCCTCCCCCACAATCAGTTTTGTGAGGAGAAAATAAAGGGGTGTGGAGAGCACCGGCCTGAGGTCAAGCGAGCAGGCCTGTGCATGGCAAATAGGCATCTGGGGAAGGGGTTGGGGCTTTAGGCTTTAGCCCTCCCAATCCCATGCCTGGCGCCACCCCTGGTGCCATATACCTCAGCCCAAGTGCTTGCCTGGAACAACCACTCGATCCCTCAGCGCTGCAGCCCAGGTCTCCTTTTCAGTGCCTGGAAGTGAACACAGCCTGGAAGCGCGAGCCAAAGCAGAAATGCGTGCGCTCCAGCTGTGTTTATTTCCGGGTCCACTGAGCATAGGGGCATAGCCACCATTATACATGGCTCTCTCCACTCCAACGCCGTCGGCGGGCCGTGGCAAAAAAACAACAAAAAACACTGGGGTTTTTCGCGCTGAACTGGGCATATTATTATTGTCCATGCACAGTTCAGTGCAGAGAAAAAAAAAGTATTTTTTTGGGCTTTTTTGTGGGGTGGCCGATGGGGGGGCAGCATTTTTATAAGGGTGGCCATGGCCCCCCCTGGCCACCCCTTGGCGGTGCCCTTGGTCACCAGCCTGTATTTGTCTCCTTCCTGTTCAAAGGAAAAAGAGTAAGGGCACCTCACCTGTATTTGACACCCTTGTCTCTCAACCAGTTTCAAATCTCGTCCTTGCTTGCACATTATCATGATAAATGTAATGCATCCTTTGTATAGCGCCTTTCACTATTGGTATGGTCACAACGTACTGTAGGTTGAACGTCTTCAGAGGGACCGAAGTCCAGGTATTAGAAATTCGAGGAAGTGCTACTATGCATGTGTGCATTTTTTTCCAATACGAGATTTGAAGGTGTGGCCAAGTCTGCTAGCCACCCATGTCTAGCTGGCATATGGATGGTTGGTAGAGTGAGTATGTGAGAGCGGGGTAGTCATTGTGTGGAGCTACCTATCGAATTTTTGTTATGATGGGTAGCTGTGTTCTTTTGACAGAGGTGTTTTGCAGAGTGTCTTAGAGTAGTGTATGATGGCGGATGCGGTTTGGTGGCCATGCCTTTGGCTAAATACATTGGCTACATTCTAGCAATTGCCTAGATGATGACAGATTCTGGTAGATGCCAATTTAAGTGTTTTTGTACTCCATTAATTCGCACTTCACACCTTTGAAAAACCTGAAGGTGTTTCACGACTCAGTCCCTGGGGTTCCCTTATTCAGGTGGCCAGGGAAAGGCCATTGCTATGGGATCCCAACCCTGGGGGTGGACAAGCAATGGAGTATCCCCTGGGTAGGGGATCCTCGGGAAGTTGGGAGGAGACACCGGAAGGTGAGACATGGTAGCCCCCATGTCCTGACAGTTCTTTTTTTATTTTTTATTGTTATGGCTAAGGAAATCAGCCTTTCAATAATGTCAAATCATTAAAACAATTTACTTGTATACAAGAAATCAATATCAAAGAATGAGAAAAGGAAAAAGCAACAAACCATGACTCTATGGACAAATAATAAAAGAAGAATCAATCTAATAAAAAAACTTAAGGTATAAAATAAAATAGTAGCACAATCATCAGTATAAAAAATGTGTTTCTGATAACATGCTTCTTCCAGCCGGTGAACAAGGTGGCACTTCTAGTCATGTAAGTGGGCAACGCAGTTACATTTAAAAATTTAATTAATCCAAAATTAAAAACACAACAAATTTCACGATTGCAACTTGTACCATGATTAGTTTAGAGTGAAATGTATTTTCCATAAATCTTCTGGAGTTAGAGTCCTGAATTCTTGTGGTCTAAATAACATATTTTGTTCTGCTAAGGTCGGACATTCGGTCAGCAAATGCTGTAAGGTCTCATGGTGATGTTGGTTGCAGCTGAATCTACAAATATTCTTACGTTCTGGAATTTCATGGCGTCTGGAGCGAATCTCTAAAGTTTTACAAAGATTAAGTCGATATCGCAAGAGCGTGTTGGGAATTTAAGCAGATAAGATTCAGTAGTTCTGAATCTCTTCTGTACAAAAGGGTTATCTTTGAATACTCTGTAGTTCTTACATGTTTCTATGGTATGTATCCAGTCGTATTGCCATAGTTTGATTTTTGCTCGGGTCGGATTAGATGTTAGCAAGTCATCTGTGATGTCAGCGGCAACCATTAGAGTTAACACGACCTCTCCATTCTCGAGAAAAATCATGGTCAGAATTCATCATATAGTTTGATATTTTCGTCAGAAGCAGATTGGGATCTAGAGCCATAAGAAACTTCCTATGCAAGGAAAGAGTTTTCCAGGTGTACATGCCAAATAGCAAAGGAAGGCCTAGCTCGTATCTTAAAATGCACATAGGCTGACTTTTTTATTTTTTTTATTTTAATTTTATTGGTTTAATTTCAAACCTTTAAAATAACCACATTTTACAAAATTTCAGATTACATTTCTCCTCACACTTCTCACTTTTCTCAAGATCTCATAAACCTAAAGGAAGTAATGTCTTTGTTTCGCTACCATTAACATTAAATCAAACCATCTATCGATTTTCAATTATCGCTAGAAACGATGTTAATGGTAATATTAGTTTGATATCTGTTCCATTAAACATGTGTTGCCACCAATCTTTTGTACAAAGAAAAGGTTGTGTCTCGCTCCAAGGGCCCAAATATCATGTTCTTTCTGTACGTAAAGCACTACAGAATAACACCAAATGTTTTAAAGTTTCAAGTTCTTTTGTACAACAGCGACACCTCGGATCAAGTTTTGCATTCGATGACCATAGGCTGACTTTTTGGAAGTGCTAAAAAACGTTTCCAGAAGAGGCCTTCAATTTTCATCCAGAACTGTTCTGATTTATATGGTTTATTTTCTGTGCCATATAAAACAACAGCAGTTACTTTTTGCATGTAGAATGTGATTATTGATAAGCAAGAGAATTTGCCAAATCTTGCTTGAATTATTTGCGCGTGCAATGAAGATGAGTGGATCTTTGCTTGCAATTCCATTAGATATGGCTCATCCGCTATGTGGTTATTGATGTTGATTCCCAGGTATTTATATTGATCTACGACCTCCAGCCTACTTTCGTTTATTACTCAAGCAGGGCATTTTGCCTGTCTCTGCCTTTTCGGTCTGCAGCATAGAACTTTAGTCTTAGCAGCATTAATCTGGAGTAGATGTGATTCTGCTTATTTGCCCAGCGCAGACAGTAAGTTTTGAAGACCTCTATGTGTTTTGGAAAGTAGAACGAGATTGTCTGCGTAAAGCAGCCATGCTACAGATGCTGTGCCGAGACGTGGTGTATCGCAAGCAGTAGCGACAAAGATGTGATCATATCAGATATGAAGAAGTTAAATAATGTGTTTTAAGCCCAGATAGGTAAGTATTGAGGCTGACATTTTCCCCTTTAGTGTTAATCTGATGCAACTTGATGTGAAGCTGTGAAATTAATGATAGAAGGGAGAAAGGAAAAGCTGCTTTTGATAGTTTGGCCAACAATAAGGATCTAGACACAGAATCAAAGGCAGGCTTAAAGTCCACAAATGCCATATAAATGGGCTGCTTAGACCGTTGTATTTGCATTTGAATTGCTTATATCACGGTTAGGTTAATCGCCATGCCAAGACCAGGTATGAATCCAGTTTGGAGCAGATCATGTAGAATGTTTTGAATGATCCACTGATTGAGATCCCTCAGGATTATTCTGGTGAATATTTTCCCCGGAACATCTAACAATGCAATGGGATGTCAGGAAATTGTCGATTGCCCTTTTTAAATATGGGAACTATCGTGAACTTCCTCCAGGGAGGAAGAATGGACTGCGACTGAATGACATTAGAAAAAATGCGATAAAGAATCTGGACCCAGGATTCAGGATTGGCCTTTATTATGTAATTGGTCAGGCCATGGGACCCTGAGGCTCTTGAAGTACTTAGCTTGGAAATGTAGAATAAGATATCGTCTATGTCAAAATGTATGGGTATATTGGTACCTGGAATTGTAACTGTCTTGACAGGGTGACGCTGTTCACAAGCATAGAGTTTTGAAAAATATTCTGTCCTGATCTGTTCAGGGACAGCATTTATCTGTATCGACGCTTGAGAAGTTTGAGTGCCACAATTAAGGAAGCGCCATATGTCTCCTGGGCTTTTGGAGCTAATTATTCAGAGCATATTCTCGCCATCCTATTGGTACATGAGAGACTTCCTAGCTTTGATCCAGTTCTTATATTTAACTCTTAAATACTTTACTTGTGTATATTGGTCAGTAACTGACAAGTTTCTAGTTAATCTGACCGCTCTACGAAGAGTTGTCTTTTGTTGTCTTAGGAACTGGGTCAAATAAATGTTTAAACATGGGTTTACTAGCTTTTATGTGAGTCTCTCTAAATAGTTGGATGGCTGCAACATAGAGGCCATCAGAGAAAGTCACAATTGAGGTCTCAAGAGTTCCTGATGTCATGCAACGAAAAAGCTCATCCAACTGGACAGATGGCCATCGCAACCAATTTCTTCCACCTGACACTATCAGTCTGGCACTGGATTGCATGTCCAGTTGACTATGAGGAGAAAGATTCCAATTCCAAGAAAGAGAGAGCTGATCATGATCACAGACGTCTTATTTGCGGACAGTAAAATTGTCTATGAGCGAGAACATGGTTTGGTTAGTATATATGTAATCTATGATGGCCTGCTGACTCTGCCTTCACCAGGTAGGATGCAGTGGAGTGGCACTCTCTAACGCTCCATTGAGCATCAGCAGTTGCCTATTTGCCATAAGATTAGTCCATCTGCGAGTTACAAGTGCATAATTTTGGGACCTATCAGATAATAAATGTTCAGCTCGCCTACAAGAAAAACCGCAGTAACAGACGCATGTAAGGCAACTTGATCCAGCAGAAATTCCATGTCCACAAAAATGTTACCATCAGTGATATCAGAATGTTCCAGTAAATGTTCTCCAGAGCAATCACTCGAGAGTTCACAGAGATCCTTACCGATTGAAAATACTTATTGGGTTCTGCCCATCTACTCATAAGAAGTCCAGTTGAAATTTTACAGGCTACGAGTAGGCCAGCCATCAGTCTTCCCTTGGTTGGGCTATGGCTGGTATGGTGAGAAAAGTGAAATAATTCCAAACCGGAGAATCAACTAACCATGTTTCTTGTAATGCTACGATGTCATAGTGGCCAAGATCATGGGAATCATTATTCAATAAATGGCTTTGCCCTTGTGTTTTCCAGTTTAAAAGGGCGAGGCTCAGAGATTGGCAGATCTCGAGTTGCTTGGATTCAGATTTAAGTCCTGGTTGATCATTATATTTGTGGCAAGGAGAGTTTCTGAACGCTCATAAAGAGGTTTTTGCATGCAAGTTATTTCAATATCAGAAGGCTGAAAATGAGGCCTCGCATTATAAGGATGATCATAGTGTCTGCTTAAATTTTCATCTTTGCTTCGAATTGGCTCATGAGTGAGGGGGAAACCTAGATCAAAAAGGATTGTCTGGGCTGCCATAGCATGTTAAGGACTATGCCAGACTGAATCCACAATCTAGCTGTAGTGAGATTGGATTCATGTAAAAACTCAACCTGATTTATATCAGAGGAGGACAAATCCTCCAGACTTGGTACGTCAGAAAAGATGTTCAATATGCTTGTCCTGTTAAGGTCATAAGAGTAAAATGGTTTCGGGAGGGGCGTGGCCTGAGCTCATGGAGTGAAGGTGTGCCTTGGTGGAGCTCCTGTCAAGATCCTCTACTGATACTTGAAAACTATACTTTTTGGTGATTTTGTGTTCTACAAACATCACTTGGCAGCAGAGGAAGTGTTTCTGCACACGGCGGTCGAAGAGACGAGAAAAATCGGAGTCCGCTTCATACAGAACGAAGCTGCTGAAAACAGACCCCCGGGCACAGAAGATGGCGGATTCATGAGTGGCTTGGATCATTGTAGGGGTGGGGTGGGCCTGAAGCAAAGGTGCCCCGGCAGACGCTGCCCGGAGACGGCTACACTTCCCAACATTGCTGTCCATGGCCTGACTTCTCGCTGTTGTGTTGGAGTGAACCGAGGGGTGAGGAGCACCGAACACGCCTGCAGCGAGCCCTGAGACTGGTGAGGTGGCGAGGACGGGCTGTTAGAGCCCCCTACGGGGTTGGTTGTTGAGCGGGCAGCGGGACCCCGGCTCCTTTGCAGGGGCGCGTGGTCTGGCGCTGGCTACTGGTGTCGGACAAACTTGTGGACACGGCGGGCGGAAGGACATCTGGGGCGCTTGCAGTCCCGGCGTGCCCCCAGCGCTCTGCGGCACGGTTGCTGCGCACTGGGCGGCAATAATAGAGGAAGCGATCGAAACAGCTAAGGGCTGTGCTGGGGGGCTGGGCTCGGATTAACGGCGAATACTGGACCCAACGCCTGGAGGTAAACAACTTTCTGCAGGCACATAGACTATGTATCATGAGACGCCCGCACGTCCGTCCACGAGTGAAGACTGCAGGGCTGCATTGATGGCCAACAAAGGATTGCACACCCTGAATCTGGCCAGACCTGGTGAGAGTCAGCAACAGTGAGTAACTGCTTTGGCCGACGCTGCGACCCTTACTGCCTTGGCCCACAACCCTCTGGGCAATAACATACTGAGTCACACTTGGGGGCACCTGTAGGCTGGCTGACCCGGCTTAGGTCCCCCATAGGATTTGTCGGGGCCGGTGGTGCCCTGCTTGCATTGTGTTTACCATTCTCCATTAATGCGCAAGGAGTTTGCGCCCCGAAGCAGTGGGGTGCCACTTGCCCACCGGCGGCTGGAAAGCTCCAACATATCGGAAGGGCAGGAGGGAGCTGTACCCGTGTCACACACCCCTCATCTACAGTGACTTGAAAGCCCAGTCAGAGCCTGGGGTCCGACAGTGTTACGCTCACTTGACTCCCACGAAGGCGCAGGTCTGGTTTGGAGTGTTGTTGCTTCTTCTATGGTGAAGCGCAGGACCCGGAAGATGGACTGGATCGGACCTTTGAATCTGGCTTGTCTGGCTCGCAGGAATATCTTTCTGTATGTGAAAAGGGAGTATTAACAATCTGCGGGAGAAAGTATAAGCCTCCCGCTCCCTTCTCACCCCTCTACGAAACCCTCCTGCGACCCCCACGTGAAGTCTCACCTTAGGGTTTGAAAGGTTGAGCTCTCCATCCTGCTTCTCATGCAGGGGCGTGTTGTATCCAGTTACTTCACTGGGATTTTGATTGTAGAGGGTTCAAGCTTTGTTTTCCCGGTATAGTACCGTAAGGATTCTGTTAATGAGTATGATTCCGCAATAATAATTGTTCGTTGTCTCTTTTTCAGGTGCGGAAAAGAATGAGACTCTGGTGAGCTTGATGAGAGTTCTCTCAGTGTCCTTGTATCAATGCGCTCACTAACGCTGATGTCTTTTTTCCCCATAGGGTCCGGGGTCCGGAAATGCCTGGATGCGGCACCGACCCGAAACAAAGATCAATCCAGAAGAAATCAGGTAAGTCTTTAATGGGCGTTGGGTAACGTCTTTTCATGCGCCCACTAATGCTGATGTCTCTTTTTCCCCTTAAGGGCCGGGGTCCGGAAATGCCAGGATGCGGCACCGACCCGAAACGAAGTTGGAATAACCCAACAGGTAAGCTTTGTAATGGAAATTAAGGTTTCCTTGTTTTCTTTCCCCTCTCACCTTTATTCTTGTCTTTTTCTCCCTAGGCGCGGTGATGTGGCTGCGAGTCCAGATGTCGCCGTAGAACGTGGTGGTACCTTGTACAGGTGAGTGAGATGTGGCGCTGCAGCGATCGATGCGATGTGCTTTTAAATGGATGTCTTCCTTTTCAGGACCGTCGGCGAGATGTCTCCGGAATGCGGATTTAGCAGGTAAGGACTCTTCTTTACCCTTTTCTCTTCTCTTCTCTCTTTGCAGGTGTTCCAGGATTCTGGCAGGAGTGGCAGAAGACAGAATGCAGGAGCAAACACGGTGAGCGTCCAGCTGCTAGATGCAGAACAACGCGAAGCGTGAGTTGCTGCTTGAGCGTGGCTTAAATAGCCTTCAAAGTAGTTCCAGGTATGTATCCTTCCTCTCAGGTATGTATTCCTCCCCTGACCACACCCGTATGGTTAAGTAGTTCCAAAGATAAAGTAGTCCCATTCAGGCCTCAGAAGGCCTGGATGTTGCAGCATGGTCTGCCTCAGGTAAGTTAACACTAAGCACCTTTAACACAAAGTCCCCTTTTATGAGCCTGGCGCCTATGGCGCCAGAACTGTGGCCCGATATGAGCCTGGCGCCAAAGGCGCCAGGACTGATTCCAAAGAGCCCCTACTTAAGGCTGTTGTGACTTCCCTTGAAGACATTATGTCTGCCTCTGGGGTAGCTGGGTCTTGTCTGGCACCTTGGAGGTAGGCATCATGAAGTACCCCCCTCCCAAGGCCCCTCCCAAGGTCATCCTTTCCGGGGGTTTTGGCTTGCTTGGGAATTTTCGGTGGAATCTTTGCACTAATCGCGGGGCATGTACATGGTCACTTGGTTCCCAAGATCTTTCCTGAGGTCTGTACCCCTTCCAATCAACTAGATAGAAGAGTTTTGATTTTAACATTTTGGAATCCAATATGTCCTTAACTTCAAATTCTAATTCCCCATCGATTTGAATTGGTTCAGATGGTTTGCTTAGTCTGGTTCCAGGCTGCACCGGTTTTAACAGTGATGCATGAAAAACGGGATGAATTTGCATGTTGGCTGGTAGATCGAGTTTAAAGGCCACTGGGTTAATTATAGCTTTGATGGGATAGGGTCCAATGTATCTGGGATTAAAAGTCTGCGGTCCTTTGAGAGGCAAATGCTTGGTTGCCAGCCACACCTGGTCTCCAATCTGGTACGAAGGTGCTTCACTCCGATGTAGATCAGCATTTTCTTTGTATTTTTTCTTGGCTTGTTGCAAATGAGTTGTAGCTTCCTTGAAGGCTCGGGTTATAGTAGAATGCAAATGATCAACTGCAGGCATTTCCAGGTTTTGAGGAGGGTCTAGGTCTGAGGTTCTAGGATGATGACCATACAAGGTGTAAAAAGGGGTTTGTCCTGTTCCAGAATGTACAGAATTGTTATATGCGATCCATAGAATATCTTTCCAGCTGTTTTCAGATTGATGCAACATGCACCGAAGATATTGTTCAAGGGTTTGGTTAGTCCTCTCGGTTTGACCATCAGTCTGGGGGTGATGACTAGTGGATAAGCGTACATCAATTTGTGCCAGTTGGCAACATTTCCTCCAAAAATGGGAAATAAATTGGCTTCCTCGGTCTGAGACTAATATGGATGGAAAACCATGCATACGAACTATGTTTTCCAGAAATTCCTTGGCCAAGATGGAGGCTGAAGGTACCCCTTTTAAAGGGATAAAGTGGGCCATCTTGGAGTACAGATCCACGATTACCAAGATAGTGTTATATCGATAGCAAGGAGGCAGGTCGGTAATAAAGTCCATTGGTGTGCCAAGGGGCCGGTGGAATATCCAAGGGTTGTAGGAGACCGGCTGGTCTCTTCTTTTGACCTTTATTTTGGGCGCAAACTCCGCAAGACATAACAAAAGATTTGATGTCTTTTCTCCAGGATGGCCGCCAGAATTGTCGTTTGATCTTTTCCTCAGTATTTGCGATATCAGGATGTCCTTCCATTAATGTATCATGATAGTGAGCAATGACCAATTCTTGCAGTTCTTTGTTGGGCAGAAATAACCGCCCCTGGAAGTACGGTAAATCGTTATTAACGGAAAAGTGTGACCCCTTTTGAGTCCATTCTTGCAAGGCTGTGGAATTTAAAAGTTGTTTAACTCGAGTTTGAACGTCCTCTATAGTTTGTAAAGAGGTCAAGCCTAAAATTCTTTGTTCGGGTATAATTGGTACTGGTTCTAAGTTTGAATTTGTTTCATCTATTCCAATCCGGGATAAAGCGTCCGCTTTGCCATTCTTGCAACCAGGGCGGTAGGTGATTATGAAATCAAATTCTGCAAAGAATAAAGTCCATCGGAGTTGGCGGGAAGATTGGGCTTTGGCCGTTTTTAGATATTGCAAATTCCTGTGATCTGTAATCACCGTAATGGTGTGTCTTGCGCCGAGGAGGTAATGACGCCAAGCCTTGAAGGCGGACTTAATAGCTAGTAATTCTTTGTCGGTGATTGCGTAATTGATTTCAGGAGCCGTGAATTTCCTGGACCAAAAGGCTACAGGGTGCATCTGGTTAGTTTCTGGATCCCGTTGAGACAAGACAGCACCCATGGCCAAACTGGAAGCGTCGGTTTCAACAATGTAAGGGAGATCTCGGCGCGGATGCTTCAATACAGGGGCGGAAGTGAATTTGGTCTTTAGGTCTTGAAAGGGCTGTTCTGCCTCAGGAGTCCATTCGAAACGTTTATTCTTCCGTAAGAGGGCTGTTATGGGTTGAACCACTCGAGAAAATTCCGGGATGAATCTTCGATAGAAATTGGCAAAGCCAAGCATACTCTGAACCCCCTTAACAGAGTTAGGAGATGGCCATTTGAGGATGGCGTCCACCTTTCGCGGGTCCATTCGGACTCCTTTAGGTGTCAGGATGAATCCGAGAAACTCGACCCCTGTGGTATGAAAAATGCATTTTTCGAGTTTCGCAAACAGGTTGTGCTGGCGCAATTTCTCAAGAACTGCCCTGACATGTTTTCTGTGTTCGGATTCCGAGGAGGAGTATACCAGGATGTCATCGATATATACGATGACACAAACATCGATAAGTTCCCGAAGAATATAATTCATAAAGTATTGAAAGGCGGCAGGTGCGTTTCATAATCCGAAGGGCATCACCTGTTTTCAAAGAGCCCATATTTGCTGCGGAATGCAGTCTTCCATTCGTCGCCTTCTTTTATACGTACCAGGTGATAAGCTCCTTGGAGATCTAACTTGGTGTATATACAAGCATCTTTTACCTGGTCAAGAAGTTCAGGGATCAAAGGCAGAGGATAACGATTCATAATCGTTATTTGATTTAGGGCGCGGTAGGCAATACACGTTCTAAGGTCGCCTTCTTTTTTCGGCACGAAGAACAGAGCTGAGAAAACAGGAGACTTTGACGGGCGAATAAAGCCGTTGGCAAGATACTGATCTAAATACTGACGCAAATGAACGTTCTAAGGTTCAGTAAGAGCATAAATCCTACTACAGGGCGTTTGAGCATTGGGTACCAGGTCGATTTGACAATCGTACGACCGGTGGGGAGGTAACGTGTTTGCCTGTTCTTTTTGAAAAACGTCTTGGAACTCTTGGTATTCAACCGGTAGTTGTATCGTGGTGGAAGTTACTGTGACCAGACCCATATCTGGATTTCTCGGACAACAAGTCAGTTCACAATCAGGAAAGGTTATTCTCTTTGCTCGCCAGTCAATTCGAGGATTATGTGTTTCTAACCAAGGGATTCCTAGAATTACTTGAAATTGTGGGGCCTTGATTACATCGAACACAATTGCTTCCCAATGTCCATACTGTCCCACTAGTGTCATTTCTGTAGTGGAATGTGATACCGGCCCTGAGGCTATTTCGGTTCCATCTACTGTAGTAATGACATCCTTGTTAACTTTCGGACAGAGAGGAAGATTAATCCTGGAGGCCAATTCACGATCTACGTAGTTTCCAATAGCTCCACTGTGGATGTATGCTTTTATAGCATGCAACCGCTGAGGCTGTTTCGGGTCCACGAGCACCATTGGCATGACAAAATGCGAGGTCAAAGAGTCTGTTTTCAACCTCGGCAAGCGGACCTCTATGCTTGTCGGGCTTGACCGTTTCCCGAATCAGGTTCTATTAAATTGTTGTCCGTGGCTCCAACCACCTTCTTAGGTGGCTTTACCGGGCAGTCTCGTAGAAAGTGACCAGAAGCCCCGCAATAGAGACATAGTTGCTTTTGCCGTCTTCTCTCTCGTTCCTTCTGCGTCAATGGTCCTTTAACACCGCCGATCTGCATAGGTTCTGAAACGTCGGTACTCTTAGGGTTAGCGTGAGTTTTGATCAGCACTCGAGTTTCGAACTTGGACCGATCTGCTTTTCTAGTTTGCAGTCTGTGGTCAAGTTGGACCACTAAGTCTATGTGTTCTGCGCAGGCTTGAGGTGGATTTACTATTTGAGCTAGAACATCCTTAAGTTCTCCGCGCAGGCCTCAATGAAATAGTGTGATCCTTTTAATTTCGGGACACCCCGTTTCTACAACCAGCCTATTAAAGGCGGCAATATAAGATAAGAGATCTTGGTTACCTTGTCGTAAGGATAGTAGTTCGTTGTCAAGGGCCTGTCCCTGAGAGTGTCGAGCGAATAATCTTTCCATGCTCGCCTGGAAGCTTTGAAAATCCTGGAGAATTGGGTCATCCTGACTTACCAACGGAACAGACCAATCGGCAGCACAGCCACTGAGATAAGATAATACAAAGGCTACCTTGGTTTGATCATTAGGGAAGGCCCCAGGTCTGCATAGAAAGTGTAGGCGACATTGGTTCATAAAAACGGCATATTTCTTGGGGTCCCCCGCAAAACGTTCAGGCGGGGCCAAAGGCATGTTTCCAGGTAGATTGATTTGTACCGGGTTATTCGAAACCATTGACGAGGCATTACCCCCAGAACTAGGTAAAGGAGTTTGTCCTGCTTGACCCTGCAACAATCGTTTGGCCAGGTCATCAGTTCTTTCCTTGGATAAGATTAATTCTCTTTTGAGAGCATTAGTTTCCTGGCGGGCGGAGTGTACTTCTGCCCTTAATTCCCCCAAAAGCTGGCCAGCTGGTCTGTCTCGGAAGTTTCCATAGCGCCCGGGTGGGAAATTGTAGGTAGGCTTTGCGTTCTGTTATGCTCACCTGACTCCCACGGAGGCGCAGGTCTGGTTTGGAGTGTTGTTGCTTCTTCTATGGTGAAGCGCAGGACCCGGAAGATGGACTGGACCGGACCTTCGAATCTGGCTTGTCTGGCTCGCAGGAATATCTTTCTGTATGTGAAAAGGGAGTATTAACAATCTGCGGGAGAAAGTATAAGCCTCCCGCTCCCTTCTCACCCCTCTACGAAACCCTCCTGCGACGACGTGAAGTCTCACCTTAGGGTTTGAAAGGTTGAGCTCTCCATCCTGCTTCTCATGCAGGGGCTCGTTGTATCCAGTTACTTCACTGGGATTTTGATTGTAGAGGGTTCAAGTTTTGTTTTCCCGGTATAGTACCGTAAGGATTCTGTTAATGAGTATGATTCTGCAATAATAATTGTTCGTTGTCTCTTTTTCAGGTGCGGAAACTATTCCGAGAAGAGCTGTGGAACCGAAAAATGAGACTCTGGTGAGCTTGATGAGAGTTTTCTCAGTGTCCTTGTATCAATGCGCTCACTAACGCTGATGTCTTTTTTCCCCATAGGGGCCAGGGTCCGGAAATGCCTGGATGCGGCACCGACCCGAAACAAAGATCAATCCAGAAGAAATCAGGTAAGTCTTTAATGGGCGTTGGGTAACGTCTTTTCATGCGCCCACTAATGCTGCTGTCTCTTTTTCCCCTTAGGGGCCGGGGTCCGGAAATGCCAGGATGCGGCACCGACCCGAAATGAAGTTGGAATAACCCAACAGGTAAGCTTTGTAATGGAAATTAAGGTTTCCTTGTTTTCTTTCCCTTCTCACCTTTATTCTTGTCTTTTTCTCCCTAGGCGCGGTGATGTGGCTGCGAGTCCAGATGTCGCCGTAGAACGTGGTGGTACCTTGTACAGGTGAGTGAGATGCAGTGCTGCAGCGATCAATGCGATGTGCTTTTAAATGGATGTCTTCCTTTTCAGGACCGTCGGCGAGATGTCTCCAGAATGCGGATTTAGCAGGTAAGGACTCTTCTTTACCCTTTTCTCTTCTCTTCTCTCTTTGCAGGTCTTCCAGGATGCTGGCAGGAGTGGCAGAAGACAGAATGCAGGAGCAAACACGGTGAGCGTCCAGCTGCTAGATGCAGAACAACGCGAAGCGTGAGTTGCTGCTTGGGCGTGGCTTAAATAGCCTTCAAAGTAGCTCCAGGTATGTATCCTTCCTCTCAGGTAGGTATTCCTCCCCTGACCACACCCTTGTGGTTAAGTAGTTCCAAAGATAAAGTAGTCCCATTCAGGCCTCAGAAGGCCTGGATGTTGCAGCATGGTCTGCATCAGGTAAGTTAACACTAAGCACCTTTAACACAAAGTCCCCTTTTATGAGCCTGGCGCAAAAGGCGCCAGGACTGAGTCCAAAGAGCCCCTACTTGAGGCTGTTGTGACTTCCCTTGAAGACATGATGTCTGCCTCTGGGGTAGCTGGGTCTTGTCTGGCACCTTGGAGGTAGGCATCATGACAGACAGTTAACACACTACTGACTCTTAACTTTTTGCGGGTTCTCTGGGCGCATGGACAACAATCCAATGGTGTACCTGCGCCTGATCCTACGAACCCCACTAATGCACTTAGCAGACGAGTAACTAGTGGAGGCGCTACATCCGCAGTCAGTACCCAACAACGCCTACAACACTGCAACCGGCGCTAGGCCTTGCTTCTCGCAGAGTTGCGCAATACTGCCCTGTCGACACAGTGGAGGATAACTCTGGGACAGCACCCGGCATACTGCCTTAGCTAACCACTGAATCCCTAATCAGCTTGCGGTGTGACCTTGTGTTCTGCAACACTTAGCTTACCCTGTTCCCGGCGCTGTGTGCGGAAATGCCCTCTACCAAAAAGAAAAGTAGTCCTACCATAACGGACTTCACAGCGACCAGGCCGTGGGACCAGCCACCAAGTGCCAAAGAGGCCCATGCAGACCAATCAAACTCAGAGCCACCCCATAAAGACAAACAAGTGCTGGAGGCCATTGCCGGTCTACGTTCCTTTATAGACACAAAAATAGAGGAAGTTAAAGCAGACATGCAGTTGATGCACCAGGATATACGCAACCTCACTGAATGGGTAACTGCCACGGAAGTCAGACAAAGGGAAACTACGGACATGCTGAAAGACATGCAGGCCAGAATAAATGATCTGGAGAGGTGTAACAAAGCCCTGGAAGAAAGGGCTGAAGACACAGAGGGAGATCTAGGCGGAACAGCGTACGCATTTTAGGAGTGCCTGAGGGAATGGAGGGATCCAATCCCACACATTTTGTGGAAACCCTACTGCAACAAGAAGTCGGTGCTGGCCGCCTCTCACAGGGCTTTGCGGTGGAGCGGGCCCATAGATCCTTACAGAAATTACCACTGCCCAGTTCGCACCCTTGGCCGATGCTGGCGAGGATCCTGAATTTCCAAGATAGGGAGACTGTACTACGCCATTCACAAGAGGTCAGCCTGTTGCTGACTGGACATGACCTGCACGAGAAGACCCGGATGGGCCAAGAAGGTGCAGGGGCACCTGAGCGTTGTCTCTGTGGAGCAGGTCCTGGGTGCAGTTGGTTAATGTTTGTTTTTTTATTGTTTGAACTGTTTTGGGGTGTTTGAGGCACCAGATGCAGGGGGGCGATGTTTGCTTGGAGGGCAGCTGAAGCACTACATGTTCCCTGCAAAAGTTAGATGTGGACAGTTATGTTATTCTTTTTGTTATTGGTTTAGTGGTTCTGTTGTCTTCACAATGCTACATGTAGTGGTGAGTCAGTCTGTGAATGGTGGGGGTAATGCTGTGCAGTGGAAGAGGACGGGGTTGATTGGGGTGGGACTGGGGGGTGAATGCTGAGTGTAATGGAGTCAAATAAGGATGGCAGCTGACATACAAATTTTGACGTGGAATCTCCGGGTCTGGGCACCTACATGCCAAAAGTAGCTGATGCAGAAGTGAGATACCTAATCATTAAAGGTAGCATTGAGCAAATAGAGGTTTGTGTAGTGAACTCTTACCTCCCTAATCACGGGACCCCGGCGTACTTAAATGAGCTGTGCAGGACGCTGGCCACATACCGGGACTGCTGTTTTATCTGGGGAGGGGATTTTAACTGTATGCATGATTGCGATTTAGACCCCCTTCAGAATGGGACGGGGAACGTATTGTCGCCACTCAAACGGGTTATAAAGACTCTGGATTTATCAGATGTGTGGAGGGTGCTGCATCCAGGGAACAGGGAGTTTTCCTACTACTCATCCCCCCATGGGCTTTACACAAGAATAGATTACCTGCTCGTGGATAGGGCGCATCTCCCCCAACTTGAGTCCGCAGCCTACCTGGGTAGGCCGATATCAGACCATTCGCCCTTACAAATGGTCTGGTCAATTAAGGGCTCCAGATCCACCATACCGCTATGGCGAATGCCGACTGATGCCCTGTCGGATGGCGCTCGCTTTCCGGGAGAAACTCTGCACTAAATTGGCTGAGTATATAAACACCAATGTGGGGAGTATTGATAGATGGAGCACACTTTGGGAAACCCTGAAAATAGTGGTGAGAGGGGAAACTATAGCGGGTGCGGGGGGTATTAGGCGGACATTGAGAAGGGAACTAGAGGTAAATGAAGAAAGGACTAGTCGACTGGAAGCCAATGCTCAGAGGTCACGGGAAGGGGAGGAAGAACTAGTGGCGATCAGGGAGCACACCAAGGAGGTCTGGAATAGATTATCGAAATGTAACTATATAACAAAAACTACCAGAGCCCACTCTGAGGGGGACAAGCCGAGCCAGCTCTTGGCATGGCTGTGCAGGAAGGAAAACCCAAGACGCTTAAGTATTAACTACGTCACTTAAGGATGAGGTGGGAGAGATGCGCACCACGCAACTGTCCATAAACAACACCTTCCAAAAATGTTACTCGTGTCTGTACCGCCACCACAAACAAGTGCCACACCAGGATATATTGGACACCCTGGAGGAGATTGGGCTGCCTAAGCTATACACAGAGAGATGCTCAACAGCGACTGACTGCTGATGATATCAGTGAAGCAATCAAGTTGCTGGCTACCAGTAAAACCCCTGGTAGTGATGGTTTGCCTCCTGAATTTTACAAAACATATTCGGTAGAGCTTACTCCGATTCTACATGAAGTATTTAGGGAAGCACTTGACATCAAAATTCTTCCGAACACCATGAGGGAGACATTGGTGGTCCCGATCCCTAAACCCGGTAAACCCACAGATGAGTGTGACTCCTATAGGCCCTTGGCAATGTTAAATTACGATTTTAAAATTCTGACTACTATCTTGGCTAACCGCCTCTCCAAGGTGATAGGATCTCTAGTACATGAGGACCAGAGCGGGTTCGCCCCAAACCGCAATACTGCGGTAAACTTACGGCGTCTACAACACATTGTGGAGCAAACATCTAACCGGCAGGAGCACTATGCAGTTGTCTTGCTGGATGCCATAAAGGCATTTGACTCCATTTATTGGGAGTAGTTGATAGCGTTGGTGAGAGAGTTTGGGCTGGGTGAACATTTTATCAGATGGGTTGAACTACTCTATGCAGAGCCAGTGGCCAGAGTGAAAACAGGAACGATAGTATCAGCCCTTTGGGATATCCAGAGAGGGACCAGACAAGGCTGCCCGCTGTCGGCCATGCTCTACATATTGGGCCTGGAACCGATAGCAATATATATTAAAACAGTTTTTTGACGCAGGAATTACGGTGGGAGGAATACACCATGTGGTGTGCCTCAACGCTGATGATGTGTTGTTATACCTACGGGACCCACACTTGAATGTTCCGGTGGTGCTGGAGAGATTTGCAGGATTCTCTGGGATATCTTTTAGCAGAAAAAAATCCTGCATATTTCCATTGGCAGGATTAGCGGGGATACCCGTGGCCGCGCTTCCAGAGGTTGGGCTTAACTGGCAGTCATGGTCATTTAGATATCTGGGAGAGAACCTATGGCATACCCCAGACCTGATACATGAGGATAACACCAAACTGGCGTTAAAGGGGCTCAGAAAGTCCATGGGGTTTTGGTTGAAACTCCCACTGTCGGTAAAGGGTAGAGTTGCTATAACTAAAATTATAGTTTTGCTGAGGTTTCTGTACTTCTTCTACAATGTCCATCACTATATACCTGCCTCTTTTTTCTGCATAGTTGAGAGACTGCTGAGGGAGCTCCTGTGGGGTGCTACCAGGCACAGGCTGTCTTTATCCATTCTGACGTTGCCATACAGATAAGGTGGGGTCCAATTACCGGATCTAGAGATATATTATCTGGCGGCGCAACTCAGTCACGTGACCCAATGGCTTGCTGATGAGGCTTCCTCAGAAACGAGACTCATAAAACAGCTGGTGGCACCCGTGCATCTGAAAGAAATACTATGGATTTCATTGGAGTGTTTGAACACAACCCCAATGATTGTTAGTCTAGGCAGGAAGGTTTGGAACAGGGCCCTAAAATTATCAAAAAGTGACCAGCCATATTACCCTGAATCCCCAATGGCAGCTGCCATCTGTGCAGCCAAAGAGGATTTAGTGACCATGAGATTATGGGAGGGGTTTGGTGTCTACACATGGGGTGATGTCTATGAAGAAGGGGTTTTCAGGGAATTTGAATCCTTGATGGGTAAGGAGGAGCTGCCTAGAGGCCATTTTGTATGGTACCATAGGATCAAAAAAGTTACGAAGGAAAGCTGGAAGGATTGGCCAGCAGAACCAGAGAATGACCCGCTAACCCCAAAGGCATTGCGCTTAAACAAAAATGGGAGACGTATACGGGGACTGATATTTTGGAAAGGGAATGGGCTAGGGCCCTGGCATACCCCCGGGAGGTCTCTAGAAACGCCAGGTTCAGGCTAATTCAATTAAACGTCCTATACAGGACATATATGACCCCGGGTAAAGTGGCTAAGTTTAACTGCAGTGCTATTTCATTGTGTCCCTGGTGCGGTTCGGAGGGAGCAGAGCTGCTCCACATGTTTTGGGAGTGCCCAAAGTCACGATGTTTCTGGAACAAGATAGAACTGGCTTGCAGGAGGGCCGGGGTGGTGAGATATGAGAGGACACTGAAGGAAGTCTCCTAGGGTCCTACCTGAGGATTGGCAAGTATAGACACATAATCAAGCTCATGGATATGGCATGTATATTAGCAAAAAGGTCCATTGCGATGGCGTGGAAGTCAAAGGGAGGGCCATGGTATAAGAAATGGTACAACGAGTTAGCGCACTGGACGAATGCTGAGACCAGAGTGTGGGGTGAAGGGGTTTCTAAGGCTGGGGGGACGCGAGCCCAGCATACGAAGCTTGGAAGGCACTAGTCTGGGAAATGTTTCACTCTCCTGATGACAAACCCCCGTGAAGTCTGAGACTATGGTTTAGGTCTTTCATAGCCCACAGTAATAACGTTGACATTGGAGTGGCGGTCAGTTGACCTAGGTTACCCCCTGATACTGGTAGCACTAGTGCAGGATTGACGTCTCGCTGACTCACTCCCAGAAAACACTAATTGCAGAATTATGAGTGAAGACTCATTGTTAAAATGTTGTTTTATTTATGTTCGTATGTGGCACTGTGTTTGTAAAATGTTATTGGTGAATCATACCACCCGCTGCAATCTTTTACATAAATGCCAATAAAAACATTTTAAAATAAATAAGAGTTAAATGGTTTCGGTCTACATTGAATTATTAGGGCATGAAGATGTGTGTTGGGTCTATGTCCATCGTTAGTTTTTACAGTCCCATTGGATACCCTAGTTGACTTTGGGACTCCATGGGAATGGGGATTTACCAAATTCTGCCTCCGGAATTACCGGTTGTAATGCCCCGGTGATTCCAGGAATCACAGAGGCGGAATGGTAATACGAGTCCGGCGATAACCTGCCGGTTTTTCCAGTTGGGTTACCGCCGGACTCGTAATGAGGCCCTCTGGGCCTCATCACGAGTCATCCTGTCTGGAAATAACGGTGGTGGTAAATATGCCACCAATGTTCTTTCCGGACTGGCTGATTCCGAGTCCTGCAGGCGGGAGGTGTCACTCCCGCCAGGTCTGACCTTGCGGGTTTAACACCACCCGCCTGCAGGCAGACATGGAAACACTGGTCCCATTACAGCATGGTGCCGGTGTTTCCACTTCCCCATTCTCATGGAGTCCTATTCCGCCTCCGGAATTACCGGGTCACCGGGGTTGTAATGCCCCAGTGATTCCGGGAATCACAGAGGCGGAATGGTTATACGAGTCCGGCAGTAACTTGCCAGTTTTTCCAGTTCGGTTACCGACGGACTCGTAATGAGGCCTATTTAACTGAAAGCTTGAATGTATTTAGCCCGTCGAGGGAGCCGATGAGAAACAAAGTAACAGAGAAATGCCGTCAGAGAAGGCAAGTTGTTTAACACTTCTTGAAAGTTAACAGAACAGTGAATAGTAAAGTGAAATGTGTTGAAAGCCATTGAAGAGGGCATGAGGGAAAGAGAGCGTGCAGAGTGTTAAGATGGATTTCTGAACTCTGAGGTTCAGAAGGCTAGCCTAGTTTCTTGGAACAGGGTAACCTCTGGACAAGCCAGACCAATCAGGGTCGCGATGGCGGCGGTCAAGACTAAGTCTCAAGAGGGGTGAGGGTGACGGAAAGACCTCAATGAGCACACAAAGCAAGGACACTTACAAATTACTCCAGACAGGTGTTCTATTAAAAATATAGACACATTTATTACAAGGCCTTTGTAACATTGACCATAGCAAAGAATCACAATAATACTAAAGTAAACCAACACATCACAATCAATACAATATATATACAAGACCGAGGGGTCTAAGGAGTTAGGAGCACGTAATATGTAAACCACCTAGATGGGGAGGAAAACAGGCAGTGCAAGCAATCATTAGACCAAGTTCGACATCCGAAATACACCTAACTAGGAGGAAGTCTGAGCCCTACAAAGAGAGGAGCATTATGCTCAAAAGTACCTGTACGCGCTGGTGCCAATGGACAAAAGAGGGCCTCTTCGAGGATATCAGGCAGTTCAGGAAGGTGAATGAAGCGATGCAGAACAAGTCCCCACTACTCAAGCGAGGCCTCCACTTGTGGGCAGAGGAAGGGTGAGAGTGTGGGATAGCGTCGCTATTTCGTAACAGCGGTAGAAAAGAAACGGGCTCTTGCACGAGGGGCCACCCGTTGGGGTATGGACTACTCACCGGTCCCCGACGCAGGCTGACCCAGACTTCTCCAGTTCAGTTTGCTGGCAGGTTCAGCTGTGATGATCAGGATGTCTCGACACCGTGTAAATTCTGCGTAGCAGGATGCAGGGTCGAGGGTGTCCCAACTGCAGCAGACGTGCACAGGTTGTTACCACAGCAGGGCAACACGGCAACCGCGTTTACTCTGGTCCGGGCGCACTCGTCTCACTTCAGACCTGGGAATGCCAAGTGTACGAATTCGGTGTGAGGGTGCCGTGGACGCAGAGCAAGCAGTAGACCAAGTTTCGAGGGCTTCCCCGAAACGGCGGCGGTGACAGAGCAAAGCGTCCTGCGTAAGCTGGTCAGCCAACTGGTTGGCCCAGGGACACTTCTGAAGAGGCTAACTTGCAGGGTTTGATGAAGGTGCCGGGAATAGTTGATCCCACTATTCCAATGGGTTGAAGCACCTTCGCAGACCTTCTAAGACGATCAGATGCGGAGGGGTCTCGCAGGACGACAGCGGTTCAGGGTGCCAAACCTTCAGCGGGTCACCAGTGGTTCCTCGACTCAGCTTCTTGTTGCAGGATACTTTGCTCCTTATCCCCTGTTCGGTGTGAACTCAGGAGATCGACATCGTAGTGGTGTTTTCAGCCTCCTCTTATCCAAAGTTCCCTTCGCGCCAAAACGGAGAGGACCCAGTGGGAGATCTGCTCACAAACACTCACACCATACGTGGACCTATCACGGACCACGGTGGTCCCAGGCATTCAGGACACTTTAGACTCTCTGGCACCCAGGATGTGTATTGGGACCAGACATCCCAGCCCACATCCTGGAGGCACACACAAGGCATGAAGAAGCCTGCAAAAGCATTGTGTTTCGCGGGAAAGTGCTTGACCAAATAAGGACTGCCCCGGGTCGGCTCGACCTGGGGGAAGGTGAAGGGGCAAGACGGTTAGCAGACAGGACAAAAAACCTTGTGGCATGGCCATTTTGGAGCCAGGCCACTCATTTGTGCCAAACGCGGTAAACACAAGAGAAACGATAGCTGCCACCAGTCCCGTCCGTGACACACTTGCACAGTTCATGATAAGTCCAGAGAGAGTTTCTATGGCCTTTGGAATGACTAGAGACCCAAGAGCGCGGTAATGTTAGTCACAGTGCACTCTTGTTTCATGTTGCACAAAAGCTGCAACATGAGGAAAGGCCTAAGGGAAACAAAGTCCCCCAGTACTGACTGTTTTAAGGGCATGTCAGTTTCCCCATAAGAATTGAGCGAAAGCCCAGAGGAGTGCGACAGAAGGCTGCGCTTCTCTGGCAAAGTCTAGATCAGGGTGTAAAACAACAGCAAAAAGTTTGGGGGTTGCCACATGGAGGGAAAATTACATACAATATGAAATATTCCTAACATATAACATTACAAGACAGTCTAGTCCCTACAGGAAAGTTTTGAGGGTTGAAAGCACTTTTCGAATGGATTGTGTCCTCCCACGTATTCCTCATCTTGTGATAAATCGTTATCTCCAGCTTCGCTGCTTCGGAAAAAAAATTCTCGGCAGAGGGCGCTGTGCTCGAGGTCGTGGCGTTGATTGTCCTTCGACGTACTCCGTACTCTGTCGACGTCACGATGGTATAAATAGCTCGAGCCGCGCCCGTTGCTTCAGTTCCGTTTTTCCGTTCGCTTCGCTATCGAGAACAGCGCGCTTCTATTTTCTGTGAAGAAAATATCGTCATCTTCGACACCTTCGACACCCAGAACTGGGTTTAAAAAGTGTGCAGATTGTGGATCTAAGATATCGATCACCAATCCCCACCGGATTTGTCTCTGGTGTCTCGGTTCCAGTCACCAAACCGACGTCTGTGGCTCCTGCCAATCGATGACCGAAAACGCTCTTCGTGAGGGGAGAGGTAAACTGGCGGTGGGGAGGGATGCCTCAAAAAAGGTTTCATCAAAAAGACACAAAAAAGTGACTGATTCTAAGGAATCGGGTCGCCATAGGCACTCAAAGAGATCTCGATCTAGGAGTAGATCGAGACACTTTTCGTCGTCATCGAACATCGAAAAAAAAGAAGAGGAGACATAGATCTCCCTCATCATCTTCTTCTTCAGAGTCGACCGAAGAAATTCGTTGTCCGACTAAATCGGATTCTCCCAGTAAGAGGGAAGAATTCCGCAAAAAGATGATGGAGGTTTTCGAGAATGCGGCCCGACCCCCTCGAAAGACCCTCGAAAAAGCCATACCCCTAAAGTCGCTCCATTGGACGACAAAGGGAAGTCCAAGGCTACTATGGCCAAGACCAGTAGCGTCGAGGAATACAAAAATCCTCGAGTCGACGTAAAACCGTCGAAGTATCTTCGAGAATCGAGCACCTCTCCAGTGCCGGCCAAGAAACACAAGTTGTCGAAGACTTCGACAACTTCGTCGACGCCCTCGACGACGATAATTTCGACGCCAAAGCCAAATGCCTCATCGACGCCATTATCGAAGTCATCTTCGAAAACTTCGAAGACTTCGAAGACACCCTCGAAAACTTCGAGGGATTTGCCATTTCCTTCGAAGCAGATGGAAGAGGAAGAAAGGAGATTCACTCCTTTGCCCAGATCAGACTTTTTCAAATCTATGTCAGCAATCTGTGAAGAGTCTGCTTCAGAAGAAGGCGAGGTTACTCCTTTGGGAGTTACTTATGGTACAAGACAAGTTCCTGAGGAACTTATTGACCAGGAATCTAGAATGAGAGACCTGAGTGATACTCTACATTCTGCCAGTGGAGTTGACACATCCCCAGAATTAGAGTTCGCCAAACCTGATCCTGCAGAGCATGCAGATGCTGGGGACAGGGGTTTTATGACCAGGGTAGTTGAATAAATGGGTTGGGGTAATACTTCACCCATTTTTGAACAAGATGACATGATGGATATAATCATCAAGGGACCTCAGAAAGATCCTGTTCTCCCTTTTCACAGGGCCCTTCAAAGGACTGTGGAGAAAAACTGGGAGAAACCAGAAACTATTGCTGCTGCAGATGGCACTTTTCCAAGAAAATATAGAACAGCTGCAACGGATCCTGAATATTTGAATAAACATCCGACTTTAGTCATTCAGGCAGCATCTACTTCAAAACAAACTGCTTATCCAAGTATCCCTCCAGATAGAGAGGATAAAAAAATGGATGCCTGGGCACGTAAAGTTTTCACGTCGGGCAGTATGGCACTTAAATCGGCAAATGTCACCTGTACCCTAGCCAGGTTTACCCATACCCTGTGGGACTGTATTTCGGCGGCGGCTGATCATATTCCGGAAGGCGAGGAAAGGGAAGGCTTCCTGAATATAGTCAAAGACGGGAAGGAGGCAATGGGGGAATGTCTCCAGTCTGGACTGGATACTGCTGATAGTATCAGCAGATCCATGGCTGCAAGCGTTGTGCTACGCAGATTTACGTGGTTGAGGAAGTCGAGATTTGCACCGGACGTGCAAGCTAGACTCCTCAACATGCCCTTTGATGGCTCGAGGCTCTTTGGCAGAAAGGCTAATAAAAGCCTAGAAAAACTTCAGACCTCGAAAGCGGCAGCTAAATAACTTAGCGCCTCTTTGCGCCAGCCTCTAAAACCCTATTCCGGCTCATCTTCCTGGAGGGGTCGTTCTTTTCGATACTACTCCTCTTTTGGTAGAGGAAGAGGACATGCTTCTCAAAGGGGCAAAATAAACTTCCCTCGTGGAGCACGAGGAAGAGGTGCAAAATCAGCCTCAGGAGCGGCATCTGTACCCTCAGCCACTCCTGCAGCCGCCTCCAAATCCCTCTGAGACCTTGTTACACAAAACACCAGTGGGAGGCAGGATTTCTCAACATCTGAAGGAATGGCGGGGCATTACCTCAGATGCTTGGGCACTGGAAACAGTAGCCCAAGGTTACTGTCTCCCTTTTCTAAAAAGACCTCAGAATCATCCACCGGGAGCCAATTCCGCCAAAATTCCGGATCCGCTGCTGTTGCAGGAAATTTTAACCCTGCTAGAGAAAGGTGCCATAGAACTGGTACCTGTAGCGGAGAGGAACAGGTGGTTGGTACTCCCCATATTTTCTCATCCCAAAAAAGGACAGAGGACTGAGACCCATCTTGGACTTGAGAAACTTGAACAAGTTCCTCAGGAAGGACAAGTTCAAGATGGTGATTCTTTCTCAGATCCTTCAGGCTCTCCAACTCCAAGATTGGTTGGTATCATTGGACCTTCAGGATGCTTACTTTCATGTGCCAATCCATCCAAAGCACAGAAAGTACCTGAGGTTCGCGATTGGCAATTCTCATTATCAGTTCCGAGTTGACCTCCGCCCCGAGGGTTTTCACCAAACTGTTGGCTGTTGTGGCAGCAAGTCTCAGGAGAGGAGGTATTCACATATATCCCTACCTGGACGACTGGTTGATCAGAGCAAGTTCTTCAGAACAAGCTCAGGAACATCTTTCGATCACCTGCCACTTCCTCCACAAACTGGGCTTCTCCCTCAATTTCAAGAAGTCCCACATGATACCATCCCAGAAGCTCCAGTTTATCGGAGCAGTCTTGGACACTTCATCGGGATAAGCCTCGCCTCCCGAAGTGAGAGCTCTCCACATCCAGCAGATGGTAACGAAGTTTCAGAATGCCCAATATCTACCGGCCTTCGATTTTCTCAGGTTGCTCGGCCTCATGGCATCCTGCATTTTCCTAGTACCAGATGCCAGGTTGAGAATGAGATCCCTTCAATGGGCACTCAGAACTCAGTGGTCCCAGTTCTCAGGGAATATGTCGGATCTTCTGCAAGTCCCGAGCGCAGTTGCTCAGGATCTTCTATGGTGGGCTTGCAACGACAACATTCTCAAGGGAGAGTCTTTTTGGCAACCATGGCAGGAGATAACGGTAGTGACGGACGCCTCACTCACGGGGTGGGGAGCACACACCAACGATCTGACAATCAGTGGTCGTTGGTCTCCATCGGAGTCCAAACTACACATCAACCTTTTAGAGCTGAGGGCAATCAGACTAGCTCTGAAGGCCTTTCTGCCCTCTGTACAGGGAAAGAATGTCCTGATAATGACGGACAATACAGTGGCCATGTACTATCTCAACAAGAGAGGAGGTGTAGGGTCACTGCCACTGTGCAGAGAGGCAATGCAGCTCTGGTTCTGGCCAATACGAGAAGGAATCTCTCTGTTGGCAATTCACCTAGCCAGAGAGAAGAACACGGCGGCAGGCGCTCTGAGCAGGCAGAGCACGGTCTCTCACGAGTGGGAGCTGGCTCAGGAAGTCCTTCTGGAGATCTTCGCCCTTTGGGGAACCCCTGAAGTGGATCTGTTCGCCACCGCGATCAACCGGAAGTGCGATCAGTACTGCTCAAGGGAATTTCCTCAAAGTGGAGCTCTGGGAGACGCATTTGTAGTGGAGTGGAAGTTTCCACTGCTGTACGCGTTTCCCCCAGTCCCCGTGACTCCTCAAGTAATCAGGAGGTTGGGAAAGTTCAGGAAAACCATGATCCTAATTGCCCCAGATTGGGCCAGGAGAACGTGGTACCCGGACCTTCTAGACATGTCCATCTGCCCTCCAATACGTCTTCCGCAAAGAGAGGATCTTCTCTCGCAAGAGGAAGGTCGGGTTCTCCATCCAGAGGTCAAGACACTCAACCACCTTCACGCATGGTTTCTGAGAGGTTGAGATACAAGGATTGGGATCTTCCGGATGACGTAATGGAAATCTTGCTTTCGGCCAGAAGACCAGCAACAAAGTCTTTGTACCGATGTCGCTGGAATAGGTTTAGTAACTGGTGCAAAGACAAGGAAGTGGACCCTTTCCAATGTGGCACCCCAATGGTGCTTTCCTTTCTGCTACATCTAGCTAATCTGGGGCTCCAGATAGGAACAATCAAAGGATACCTTGCTGCGCTGTCCATTTTCAAACGCTCCTCGGAAGAGGTTTCATATTTCAAAATACCGTTAATAATTCAATTCTTAAAGGGGCTCACTAATGTATACCCTCCAGTACCTTTTCATGTACCAACTTGGGACTTAAATTTAGTATTAAAATTCTTGACTTGCATACCTTTTGAGCCTCTGCACTCATGTCCATTGAGGCTTTTGACTCTAAAAACTGTCCTCCTTGTGGCCCTATCATCAGCCCGCAGGGTTAGCGAACTTCAGGCTCTCTCATGCAAACCACCATATACTATTTTTTATAAAGATAAGGTAGCCCTTAAAGTTAAACCTTCGTTTTTGCCAAAAGTAGTCTCGGACTTCCATTTGTCACAAAAAATAGTACTACCAACTTTTTATCCTCCTCCTCATCTGGGCAAAGAAGAGGAGAGATCACACAGATTAGATCCCAAGAGGGCTCTTAGTTTTTACATCTCTAGGATGGCTAAATTGAGACAAGATGACCAACTGTTTGTGGGTTATACTGGTCAAAAATTAGGCTTATCTGTAACAAAACAAACCATTTCCCGCTGGATCATATTAGCCATAGTTGAATGCTACAGATTAGCGGGAAAAGAACCACCAGATGGGATTCGTGCCCATTCTACAAGGGGAATGGCTACTTCTGCGGCTCTAAAGAGGGGAGTCCCAGCAGCAGACATTTGTGCAGCTGCAACCTGGAAAACAATGCATACTTTTGTTAAACATTATTGTTTGGACACTGCCTCCTCTAGCGAGGGTTTATTTGCAAAGGTAGTTCTGCATTCTGTCCACGAAAACTGAAATTGGAACTCCCACCTCCAAAAATTGATACTGCTATGGGAGCCTATCACAAGATGAGGAATACGTGGGAGGACACAATCCATTCGAAGAACAAGTTACTTACCAACTGTAACGTTCTTTCGACTGGATGTTCCTCCCACGTATTCCTCATGGACCCTCCCATCCTACCCCACAGTACAGTTTACGTTTTCTTACACTTTCCTCTCACGAAGAATGTATCGGTCATGGGACACGCCTGGGTGTTCCTCCTATATATATATATATATATATTTCATCGAAAAAACAGAACTGAAGCAACGGGCGCGGCTCGAGCTATTTATACCATCGGTGACGTCGACAGAGTACGGAGTACGTCAAGGGACAATCGATGCCACAACCTCGAGCACAGCGCAGGTCAAAGCGCAAATTCTCTGCCGAGAATGTTTTTTTCCGAAGCAGCGAAGCTGGAGATAACAATTTATCACAAGATGAGGAATACGTAGGAGGAACATCCAGTCGAAAGAACGTTACAGTTGGTAAGTAACTTGTTCTTCTGTGTAGACACAGAAATAGAGAACAATGTACCTACTGGAGTGGAGGGTTGAAGAGCGAGGTACATAAAAAAAGCCATAGAGCTTTTCATCATCTATTTGGTGGGAAGGAGGTGGAAGTTGAATGAGATTTGGTGTAATTGAGTGACTGTCCAACAGGCAAGTGCCTTCTTAGAGCTTATAGGTGTTGGGCAGTTTCAGTCAAATGCCAGTCTTTCCTCTCTGTGAACAGCCCTGCTCCAACCTCATGGGCCTCTCTGGGACAACCCTAACACTTGTTTGGCCCATGAGGGGGAAAATAGTTGGAAAATGGATTTCACTAATTTCACATGTACCCTTGACTTGCGTCCTACATGTGCAGAGAGAAATCATTAACATGTCTGTGTGCTCTACAAGGTAGGTTCAAATGTGACGTTCCAACTTAGTAACTTTGCAACTCTCAAGTGATTGCAGTGTGTGCATTTCGCAGAAGAAATTGAAAATTGCAATTTCTATTTTTGTTCTTGGCAACCAAGCATCTTTGCTTTTGTGACGTCTCCCAATTTGCCTAATACTTGTTTTGCACATGCAACCTCCTTCTGTACATTTTGGTCCTTGTTTTTTGTTAATCTGCTTTTTTCTGGATTGTATGCTTTACATAAAGATATGTTGATTAAAATTAAGAGAAATAATTGAAATGTAGGAAAACATTTAAAATATGTTTTACTCATTTTTAAAAGGTGTTTTTGTAAAGTTTGGAACATGGTATTTGAAATAAAACAACTATTTGGCTTCAATTTCTATTTCCACCAAATACTTAATGAATTTTGACTTCTTATGGATTCTGTCTGCATTGCACAGCTGGAAAAAAACATGTGATTCCAATGGAATTCAAAGTCTTTCCTCCTGCTTTGAAATTACAAGCAGGTGGTGGTCCCACTAGATCTATTTGATGGAGTGGGTGGGTATGACAGGATTGGAAATCATGATATGTGCCCCTGCTCTGCCAAATAAATTGGATGATGCATAAATGGCATGTCTACAATTGTTTAAGTATGCATTTCACACACTGTGCTTAATCCCTGACATAAAGAAATTACCCACTTTACAGTTTGTGTCAAGCACTTCACCATTGCTTTGCTGCCCATCACCCCCAGTAACACCACTATTGACTGCTTCGCCATTGATAGTACTCTCCTACACAGCTTATTCGATGTATTTATCGTGATAAATCCAATGGAGTCATCACTGATTCCCCAGCGATGACCTCCTCCCATGTGGCCAGGGGACGGCAGACCCTACCTGATCCTGACCCTGGGGTGGTTGTATGAGCGAGGATTACGTGGGAGGAGACAACTACCAGGGTAATGTCATTACTTCATTGGAGGAGTAACAGTATTCCCTCTGGCCCCATGAGGAAGACCCTCTAATAGCCACATTCTTAATGGCTTATCGTCATTCTAGTCAGAGTACACCCTTTCACACAAATACCCACAACTCACATACACCACCCTTTGTTTCTGATGTGCCTTTATGTGAAGTTCATTAGAAGCACAATCCCAGAGTTAAAATATTCAATATGGACTTCAACGCACATAATCACTCAGGCACTGAGACGAGGAGGAGGACAAAGGGAGTTTCTGCAAAGTAACAAGAGGTTGCAATACAATACGCAGACTAGTTGTTTTTGCAAACCTTCTTTGAGTGGGACCCTTAAAAATGGCAGCGGTGCTGTGGAGTGCAAGAACAAGCAGTGCCGGAAGAGACGTTGCCATCCACGCTGGGTATCCAGAATGCAAAGGACACAGATGGAGCCAGCTAAGCAGAGAAGGCCAGTGGGAAAGGAAGAGGAATGCTGTGGGCGAGCCAGAAAGAACTTGGAGACGCCAGGAGCAGTGCAGGAGCTCCTGGATGTTCGGTCACTCTACGATGCAGCAGACTTAATGCCATGCAGAGAAGGAGAGCAGGCCTGTGACCGCGGAACCGCCCAAGCCAAAACGTAGAAGCACGAGCAACGTCAGAGATGCGGGAAAAGACTGGTGAGTCTGCCTAAACCAGCTGGGGACCATGTTGCATTCAGACAATGATTGAGTGGTACAAGTTTGCTAATGCAGAAGATATACAAAGGCAAAGTTTGTTTGAATGCAACCAAGGCAAAGTGCAAAGGCAAGATGCTAGAAGACAGTGAATAAAACAAACCCCAATACAAATCTAGAAGCATGAGATGCCAATATGGGGGAGAGGTTTTTAGCAAGTACATTTTAGAAAATATTACCACAGATAGATATACCAAGCAGCACATGGTGTATGCTATTGTGGTAAATCTAAGAACTGTGAAACACATAAGAAGTCCTGGCAGGCTAGTATACCAGGCAGTTGAAGGTGTACAAAGATTTCTGTCAGGAGAGTACACCAGGGGATCTGGAAACCTTAAAGAGAATATCCTGGCATGCGAGTACACCAGGTAACTGAAAATTGTCTAAAGATTCCTAGCAGAGAGTATACCTGCTATGTGGCAGGATTGCTATGCTATGTTATGCAGGATGTGCTATGATATGCAGGATTACCATGCTATTCTATGATATGCAGGATTGCTATGCTATACAGGATTGCTATGCTATGTTATGCAGGATTGCTATGCAGGATTACCATGCTATACTATGATATGCAGGATTGCTATGCAATACTATCTTATGCTCTCCCATACAGTTAGGCCTCAGACCATGCATGTCACCTCCCTCAGCCTCCCTGGGCCTGCTCTACACGAGACCCCAGACAGGCCCAAACACCTACTAGGACAGAGGACACATCAGACCTTCCCTTCTGCTTATTCTATATAAGTTTAGCATTAGCCCCATATATGGGAGATATCAGTAGGGGTTTCTGCGAATGCCACTTATTCATAATACAACACGATGACCCTGCAGGACTGCGTCACAAGGAAGATGTCGGCAGTTCTTGCCAACTGTCTGTAATGTCGTGCCAAGTAACACCCCCATTGTGATAGTACAGAAACGTATTAGTGTTTTCCTATGATAGGCTATATAAACCTGCAGTAGGGTGGGGGCGCTGAAGGGAGCTCTTTGTGCCGGCTGCCCGAACACTTGTATGCTCTTTTTCCCTGCTGATAACTGTGTATTTGCTATATAAATACATGAAGCTTGATTTACCACCCGGCTTTCTGATCTACTTATTTGCTGCAAACTGAGGCTGGCTGAGGGGGCCTTATCTTTGCCACCACAGAAATGGTGCTGTGATCTCTGTTCAGGGCTGCACAGGATTTTTTCTGGGGGCTGTCATCACCGCCGGCCGACTACATTAGGTCTTCATCATATTGAGGGTGCTGTTAAGAATTATGGGCACACCTGTTATCTGCAAAGATGCCAAACTCAGTGGTGTGATTGGGAAGTGGCCTCTGGAAAATCTGTTGCAGAACACGACTGTGAACCTGTTTTGATTTCCCTCAGACAGAGTGGTAAATATCAACCTTCTGCTTCTGGCATTGTGTTTTCTTGGCACTGCATGTTATTGTGACTAAAGTGGTTTTGCCACGTCTTATTTTTTATTTTTTATTTATTTCTTCTCTCTCGCTCCTTACATGCCCTGATGTTTTGTTTTGAGTAATTGTATATGATAGCAGCTCGGCAGAGCGTTTCAGCTCTGTCAAGTGCATTCAGTGTGTTTGTCGGTCTGTCTGCTGTGATCTTCTAGGTGCTAGATGCTGGCTTCGGTGTAGAGATAAAATTGAATAACTAAGATTGAGTGCCGGAGGCCATCCTGCGCTTAAGGATTTGTTATTTTTGTTTAGCCATTTACTGAGAGATAAGTAGTATTACAGGTTTGTGTAGAGTTTATGGCAGGAAAATAGAGAAACAGATAGTGTCCCATAGTGTAGCAGAGCAGAGCAGTGCCCCTGCATTTGCCCATGGCCCCCTCTTCCCTGTAGCAGTGCAGCATGATCCGAAGGCGGACAACGCTGGCCCAGCTCAACATCAAAGCTGAATGCTTAATGTTAATTGTTTAACATTTTCGCAAATGTTCTCGTCAAACATAAAACAAAGCTCTGGACTACAGAAAACAAGAGAGGTGTCGTTCTTTTATAGGGCCTTTCTGACGAACCACTAATCTATTGTATAATGTAATTTCTGTCTATTTGTCATGTTCTGTGTAAGAATAAAGGAAGTGTTGTTTATAATAATGCTAAATTTGGTATTGCTTGTTGCACTGGCTGTTTGAATTATAAATTGGTCATGTTAGGTTTAACTGCTTATGTTGCAGTTTGTTTTGCTGCTCACACTGATTGAAGACGATGTTTAGATGCTGATTGCATTTTCTTGTGATTTAGGAAAGGGGCTGTGTGCTAATGAGACATGATGCAGTCTCCTGGGTAAGTGAGTTGAGAATCACTGAGCCTGTGGTATATGTGTGCTGTCACATTAAAACGGTTTGTGACTAAGTGTGGGGGGGTCCAGCTGTGTTGTCACATGGCCCCAAGTTGCAATGCATTTGCCACTGGTTGGTTATTAAGGGTACTTTCTCAGATTGATTGTTGTGCATTCCTCTGGGCTGCCATTTCCAGGATTGCAGCTGACAGGATTTGTCTTGTTTTTTTTTTCTTTCTCTCACCACCGCCATGTTATTTTTTTCCTTTCACAGTCTATTGCTGGTGTTCACAAAAACAGGGGACGTGTCGCTGCCACCAGATTGAGTGAGCTGGTAATACATTATCGCCACAGGTACCACAATTTTGGTCCTTGATTGGTGGCATCATTGGATAGGATTATGCTCAGATTTCGAGGCACATGTCCTTCGCTGTTTATTAAGAGGTCTGTGTCTGTGTTCTGTGTCAGCACGTCGTCACTGTTTTATTTTGGTGGTGCACAACTAATTGATCGACCTTGTGATTATTCTCTGTCGCCAAATTAGTTCTGACTTTCTCCATGCCATTGCTGACATTTGCCACTCAAAGGGTCGCAGTGGTATGCCATTACCACACATATCCTTGGCGTACGCCAGACATCTTTAAATTGCTGCCTGCAGGCCTGTTTAGCTTAGGGAATTACCATATTCCCTTGGGGTTACTTGTAATTGTCTTTTTTGATGAACTGACTTTAGGTTTTATTTCTTGATTTCTTGTGGGTTTTGTTAAGTTTTTCACCAGCACACTGTCCATGCTACAGACAACTTAGTGGTACAGAAATACATACATGCTTTTCTTCCAGGCACGTGGAGGCCTTGATTGACAAGAAAAAGTTGCTGCTTAAATAAATTTGCGTGATCGGCCTTCCACTTTCGTTGCTGTAAAGCAACGAAAGTGTGAGGCCGATCACGCAAACTCAGAGCCCTGCAGTCTTTATCTATGTTCTTATTTTATTTCAACTATAGAGGCGAAGTGTAGGGCATTTTGGCCATTTGATGGTTAAGTGTCAATTGTTGTTGCTGCGATAAGCCGGACACAGTTTCTCTGGCCCTTCTTGTATATGACTTTATCTTTATATTCAGCAAACTATCAATACTTGCTTCCTCCTGTCTCCCTTTTATGTACCACCTCTCCTTGTTTGTCTTTAAGCTGTCACCACCTGCAAAAACCAATTGCTGGGAGGTTGTCTGCAATTCTACCTCGCTTTATGTCTCCCCCGCTCTTTTGGATTTCTAGGCTTTGCTGAGGGCTCTGAGCTTTCCACAACACAACTTGCAGTAGGGACAAATGCCTTCATGTTTTCGCCATAAGGGGCGTTCACCTGTATATATTTGAAAGTGTGGAATATTTTGAATCAGGGTAAAAGGGGGTTTCAGTGGACACTGGGGGGGCAGTTTCAGGCAGACCACCTTGTTGTCTTGCGCGAGGCTTTGGAAGAAAGAATGTCTAAGGTGTCAGCTTATTTCGCATGGTACAAAGTGTCTGTACAGATTATGCGACAGGCAGACTAGATCGCTTAAGAACTCTCAGGCTAGGTTGGAGAAAGAATTAGAGCAGAACAGGCTGCTCTCAAAAGCCACCCGGGAGAGGGTAGACCCACTAGCAAAACAGGCCTCAACTGTGTTTCTGCAGACACCCGTCGAGATGCCAGTTCAGAGGCACTGATAGCGCCACCTATAGACGTTTAAGATGAACTAGCACCATGCTCTCCTCACTTGAGGGCCTCCTTTTCCACCCCCACCTCCACCCACCACACCACTGCCAACTGTCACACTCCCCCAACCGCCCATGCCAGAGCAAGTTGCCAGACAAGCTGTCCCACACCACCCTCCCCTACCTCTCACACCCCTCCCTCACCCTGCACCCAGGCCACCTCATTTTTCTCTCCCGCCACAACCTCATCTTCCTCTCCCTGCCCCGCCTCCTCTTCCACCGCCAGCGGCCCCCTACTTACACGCCACTCTGGACCCGCTCTCAGAAAAGTAGTTTCCCACCTCAATGTACATCCACTGCCCTGTCTACCCCCAGTGATTAGCAGGCAAGATATTCAATTGTCACATTCATTTATGTCTCAGCAACCCTCGCTACACACTGTGGACACCTAAACTTCCTCGGCTCCATCCACCATCATGCCTATGCGCACCTTCTCTCAGGATAATACTGATGCAGAACCTATGAGGATTCACACTCCCTGGATCTCCACTGACTTATAACAATTCCCGACGTTGCCTGACAACCACCACCGCTTTCGTGGAATATTTGGACACAGTGATTGCCTGTTATGATCCCGCCATTGGGAACCATGAAATTCTTACGAGCTGTGCTCAAAGACACTCTATACAAAAATGCATTATGGACAAACTGCAAGGGCCTGACACACTAGCGGATGGTGAGAATATTACAGCTAGTATTACCGCTGTTTCCGCCCTCATCAAAGAAAATACTCAGTCAAATCTGACTGATGAAAGACTGCATCTTTCAAACAGAACCAATACCCTGTGACTGCATACCTAGACTGACTGATTTCTTTTTTAACACATTTTTTTGTAACTAGTCTACTTCCGGAAATTTCGAACGAAAACATTTTCAAGTGTGGGGCAAGCTTAATTTATTGAAAAAGCACAACAAACAGCTCAACATTTTTATGACAAACTCAAACGCTATGAGCAAGATGGGGCGACCCGCCTCATGGCTTTGCAAATACAGCATGCTCAACAAAAGAGTGCCTCTCGGGGCCAGGGACACCTGGGTACTCCACGCCAGACATATACCCAACAGAATCCTCCACCACCTTTTCACCAGAGCCACCAGCCACTGCAGATTTTTACACACCCATTGTTGCTTGCCCAGCAACCCCTGCTAGGGCTACCTTTCTGCAGATATTGTAATCAGAGGGGTCATCTCATCCAACAATGTCCTACCAAGCGATCCGAAAACACTTCTGTTTGCTACCCTAAAGCCACACCAACTCCCCCTTCACCTCCTCCTCAGAGGGGCCAACAGGACATTCAAATCTTCTATGGTCCACATTGACTTTTTTAGAGCGACTCAGCTAGGCGGTCTGCTGCTTTGTTGACACTGGACTACTTGACACTACTGCCAGGCACTCCACGCTGTGAGCTGCTGATTTTCTAGTGGATGTCTGCAGGGAAATTGTCAATGCTGTTGGCATATTCTGCACCACTATCCCACACCCAGTATCACCTGGATTATATGTTTCCATTGGTCCCATCACTGAACACCACGCCTTTCTGTTAAGCTCTTGCTCACCTAAGGTGTGCAAGAGACCCCACCTAACACCCCACTCATGTGGAGCCTTCTACAGAGCCTCCTTTACTACTAACACCCGCACAAGCTACACAGGCACAACACCTTATTGACTCAGTGCCGGTGGCACATTGTCTCTGTTTAACATGTTTTCATCACTCTCAATTGGAATATCACACTAAGCAGAGGAGAGTATCCAGCATGTCATCTCTCCCCTCTTCGCAAAGATTAGGACTGACTCTCCTTTGATTATGTTATTTCTGAGTGTCCATACCGTCTCTCGCCTCTCGTTCAAGTATTCCATTTTAGGGGGGCGTGGCCAGCAACGGGACGATGCGGACGTGAGTTCCTGGCGCTCCGACGGCTGCAGCAAATAGCCTGAATAAATAGCCTGCTACGAGTGGCAAATCTTCCTAAAACACATACCCTCCTGAAGGCAAGCGCCCCCGGCGCACATGGAGAAAATTCCAGGCCGAAACGCACCATTTTGCGCGAGTTCGGAGAGGCGGGAAGGAGGAGATGTGCTCACGGCACCGCACGATCAAAATGGCCGCGCTCACTGGAGTGAAGCAGGACGGTGGGAAAATGCATTGAGGGAGAATCGCAACTATCCCCCCACGGACCGCAAAGCAAACGACCTGTCCGCTACACCGGCATAAATCAACAGAGCTGTTGGGTGGCAGCCCCCGTGTGGTCTGTCGAGAGATTTTGGCTGGTGAGGCGAGACGGGCGGGAAACCCACCACACGCCCCGCACGACACGGCAGGGTCGGTGGAGAGGAGCCCGTGAATTGGCTGGGGAGACGAGGCAAGCTGGTCGCCCACCACACACTGCGGCGAACGAGAAGAAACGGCCCCGTTGGGTGGAGCACAGAGGACTGCCCTGTTGCCGAGACCGGTGAAGGGAGCCTGTGACATCAAAAGAATCGCCGCCACCCCGCTACAGCAGCCCGGACAGCGATACCCACACATTGGCATTCAACATGGGCAAAGACAAATCCAAAAGATTGATATCCCAGAGCAGGATAGATCAATTTACTACGCCGACAGCTAACGGCCAACCAGAACAAGAACAAGACCAAGCAGACGCCTTGGCGGGAACGGAGGGCTCGATATCACTAAAGGACATCATGGCAGCCATAGCCGACTCGCGCGCCTCCATGGAGCAGAAAATGGATGGCATCAGCATGGACGTTTCCCTCCTGCGACATGACCTCCAGAAGCTGACATCGCGCACCGGCGAGGCAGAACAACGCATCTCCGGTGCAGAAGATGGAATAAGGAACATAGAACAGCAGCTGGCCAGAGTCACAACATGTTTGAAAACCATGGAGGAGCGAGTGGATGAGAGCGAGGGAAGATCCAGGCGTAATAACTTAAGGATCCTGGGACTGCCGGAGAAAGCGGAGGGACCGCATATGGAGCTATTTCTGGAACAGTGGCTTACAGACATGTTTGAAGAAAACACGTTCTCCAATTTCTTCTCCATTGAACGAGCCCACCGTGTACCGACGGGTCGTCCAATTCCGGGCACCCCGCCTCGTACAGTGATCGCCAAACTTTTGAACTATCGTGATCGTGATGCGCTGATCCAGTCCGCAAGGGCGAAAGGCACCCTCACCTATAATGGATCCAAAATAGCATTCTTCCCAGACTACACCAGGGAAGTGCAGAAGGCTAGACAATCGTTTGACCCACTGAAAAAACAACTACAATCCCTCAAGGTGAAATACGGCCTGATGTTCCCTTCCCAACTTAAAATTTACCGTAGAGGCACAACAGTCCATTTCACCGACCCCGGAGAGGCGTGGAGATGGGCGGAACAGCACATTGAGGGAGACTGGACGGCAACGAGGGGCAACAGAAACAGAAACAGAACACCCCGTGCCCTGCCGGGTCCTGAACCGCCAGACCAACAACCGCCTGCACCAGAAATCGCACCACAGCTGCAGGAATAAGAGCACTGACTCCTGAAACATATGCGAACAGAAACATTCGAGACCCTACCGTGCGGGGTTTAAGGTACTGTATAACAACCTAATGCTGAACATGTATACAGACTAGCCACGAAGAGACACACAGCCAAGCGGCAAGCCCAGGCAGAGGCCCCCCTTCCCCTGTGTGACACCGCACCGGGGTATGTCCGGAGCCTACACACAGGGACACAACCCCAAATAGTTTATTTGTTCATTTGTTAGCGGGCTCACTCAGCTACGGTTAGCTGAGGCTTGTTGTTGAATGTTCGGGCGACAGATGCTTCGAGTTAGAAGCAGTATAGGGTGGGGGATGGGAAGTTTGTTTAACAACGGTTTTGTTAAGAAAAGGGTCCAAAGTTCAAATCTAGAACGCTTTGCCACAACACTATCAGCAGACGACATGTGCACATGGTGCTATATGCCAGTGATTACCCGCACTCTTTACCAAATGGCCTCCGCTAACACAGATATCAGGACCCTATGACTCCTAACCTGGAATGTTAATGGGATGGGAGGTGGGATCAAGAGACGACTTATCACACAACTCCTAAATCGCCACACACCAGACATAGCCTTCCTAACTGAGACCCACTTAGCAGGCACTACATGTACCTTATTCAAACGCACCAACTACAGAATTGAAATACATGCTGGGTTCACCACAGGCTCTCGTGGGGTGCTTATATTAATACACAAACGGTTGCCCCTGACTATGACACGGGTGACCCAAGAAATTGGCGGCAGGTACACACTTATTACAGGAACACTATGGAACCAGACGATAGCCCTACTCGGGGTCTACTCACCACCGACACTGCTTACCACCCTGCTACAGGACATTACACCTCTGATCTCAGGAGATAACTCAGACATACTGATAATTGGGGGTGACTTCAACGAAGTCATGGAGGTGGGGATGGACCGCTCAAACTTAAGAGGAAGAAATCCCACTGTCCGAACCAAACTAGCAGCGTTCACCACAGCAATGGGACTGCGGGATGTGTGGTGTGACCTACACCCAGACATGAGGGAATACTCCTTCCACTCAGGGGTACACGCCTCTTTATCGCGATTAGATTACTTCTTTCTGCCGGGCCAGAGACTCACAGGGCCACAAAGGCAACTCTACTGCCGCACGGCATATCAGATCACTCCCCCCTGCTAATCGAGCTTAATATGGCTAGACCACGTCCGCCCCCCTTCTGGCGCTTAAATAACTACTACCTAGGCCTCCCAGATTTTCTGGAGCAAATTCAACAAACGACAAAAACTTACTTTGAGTTAAACACGGGATCGGTAGATGACCCGGGGATCCTGTGGGAGGCACTCAAACCGGTGCTGAGGGGTGAGATTTTGTTATGGTCTGCAGCACACTGAAAGAAACACCAACAGAAATTGGTAGAAGCCGAAGAACAAGTGACCCAGGCTGAACTAAACCACCTGGAAGTAGACCAACCGGACACAAATCGAGCACTAACAAAACGCTTACAGAACGTTGCGCTAGACAAAGCTTGGCAGGCACATATGACGATGAGAGGTAGAATATATGAGACCGGTGATAAAGCCGGCAAAATGCTGGCATGGTTAGAGAAACGCGAAATAGGCAGCGGCCAGTTCAGAGCGATAAGATCAGAAGGAGCTGAACCCTTACTGACAGACCGCGACATAGCCGAGGGCTTCGCAGCTTACTATACGGAGCTCTATAAGCCACCCACATTGCCTATCAATAGATCGGTAACTAAACGACATAGCCCTCCCCACTCTAAGCGCTGAACAGCAGGCTCTACTTGAGAAAGGTATCACAGAGGAGGAACTGATAGCGGCCATGTCACAACTCCAGACGGCAAAGACACCGGGGCCAAACGGCTTCCCAATAGAGATGTGGCGTAAACTTGGTACAAATTAAATTGCCCTCCCACTTATTGCGAATGTTCCTACAGTCCAAGGAGAGAGGACTCCTACCGGCAGACCTCCGGAAAGCCACGTTGATATTGATTCCCAAAGCAGACAAACCGCCAGACCTCTGTAGTTCATATCGACCGATCTCACTTATCAATAGTGAGACCAAAATACTAGCAAAAGTACTGGCCAACCGCTTACAAAAGATCATCACAACATTAATTCACCCCGACCAGTGCGGATTTATGCCGAAACGGTCGACCCACATGAACATTCATAGGCTACATACTGTAATAGAGAATGCCCCCACCACCTGAGGTCCCCTGGCTGTACTGGAGATTGATTTTGAAAAGGCTTTCGACTCGGTGTACTGGGAGGCAATTTGGGAAATAATGGGCCGGATGGGGTTTGGTCCCCAGTTTCTGAGCTGGGTGCAACTCTTATATGAATCCCCTGAGGCACAAATGAGAGTGAATGGGTGGACATCGCAAACCTTTAAGCTTGGGAAGGGAACCAGACAGGGATGCCCATTATCTGCCATGATATTTGCCCTGGCTGTGGAACCATTAGCAGAGGCATTGAGAACGTCACCGGCCTGGTGTGGTATTCAGTGGGAAGACGGGCGGGAGGATAGGGTCTCCCTGTATGTGGATGACTTGCTTCTTTACTTAAAAGACCCACACTAAGCCTGCTCCACAACTGTAGACATACTGGACAGCTACGGTACTTTCAGCGGGCTAAGAGTAAACTGGCCCAAATCAATACTGTTCCCAATTGGTACCACAACTTTTATACGCCAGCCAACTGTCCCTTTCGCTTAGAAACCAAGCAGTTTAAATACCTTGGCATACAAATTACTAACGACCTGAGCAGTTATGTGACCAATAACCTCCACCCAGTAACAACTAGATTCACAGAAGATGCCAGGCACTGGGTCTCTCCTCTCTCCCATTGACCCTAATAGGAAGGGCAGCATTATTCAAAATGATGGCTCTTCCACGCTTCTTATACATACTGCAAAACGCCCCACTGCACATCCCAGCGAAAGAATTCAAAAAGATAGACAACGCACTAAGGAAACTCCTATGGAACAACGGACATCCACGTATTGCGCTGGGGATTCTGCAGCGTTCCATTTGGGAGGGAGGAAAAGGGCTCCCCCGCCTACAGTCCTACTACTGGGCTAACCAAATGGCAGTGGTCAACAACTTACTGCATGGGGACACCACGCTGCCACACAATAGACTGGGGAGCGCCAGAGAACGCGCTAGACCTCAAACTGAACTCCTTTAGAAAGCGATTTGTAACTCAGCCCCACAATCTATGCTATCACACATTGCCTGAGTATGGAAAGACACAAGTTCTTGGGATGGGAAGGTAAGATCACGCCACTACAACCTCTGTGGAACAACAGGAATCTACCTGAGGTAAACAAGCTTCCGAGATGGCATACATGGTCACAACATGATATCAGTACAGTGGGCGATATCGTAGAAGGGGGCAGACTGGTGTCCTTTGAAACCCTAGAGTCCAGATTTCCCCTCCCAGGCACTGAACGGTTCCAATATGCGCAGATGCAGCATGCCCTACAAGCCCACCTGCCAGCACTTGAAGACATGGCCGAAAGCACTCCCCTCGAAAGAAACATAGTTGAGGCAAGCATAGAGACTAAAGTAACGTCCACCATGTATAATGTAATCACTTCCTTTGCCACCACTGAACTAACCAGCCTGAAGTGTCAGTCTAGAAATCTAATTTGAGACCGCAAACGTATTTTGGTGGCCGTGGGCCAACCGTCTCGTGCACGATACGACAGAATATAGGTTTTCGAGGTTTCTAATGAACAGCCATTTTGATGTAACAAGAATCGCCATTTTGTTTTCTAACCATTGCTCATTGCTTTCTGTTCCTATTGCTTCGCAGTATATTTTTCACTTACACTGCTTGACTGAGGAACAATGCTGTCTGTATATGAAAAGGACAAGGCCACAGGGCCGAGAGGATAACAAGAGTTTCGCTGAAACACAAACGCAGGCAGCGCCAGGAAGAATGCCCAGCTCCCTCCTTAATGTAGCCTTGAAGCAGAGCCGCAGGGCATTTAATCATTTCACAGCTGCCAGCCAGTCTCATTATATGGTAGAATATGTTAGAATAATACCGCTAAAGCCTTGAATTATGCTTTTCTAACGGCCCCTCTTTGCTGAGCCCGCTAAGAGCATGTCGGCTCCCAGGACGCGAATAGCACCTGATAGATAGCAAGGTCCGGAATGTAACCCCCTCTGCATGTAGCTCGCTTCCAAGAACAGAAGCGCCATGTTCTCTTCAATAACCAAAAGATGCCTACGCACTCACAAATTGCAAATTGTTACTAGAATAGATGTTTGAAGGTGTCTTAGTGGCCGGAGATGTCCATCGTCACACCAAGTTCAAAGAAACCCAATGAAGAGGGGTGTTAACCATGACATAGCTGATTGTTTGATATGCATTTTGTATATACGTAACTGATATACGTAATTCTCTCTCTTGCGTCCCACGAGGTCTAGAGATACATGTCGTGGGGCGTCGAGACCGAGTTGGCCAACTGAGACTTTTGCTTTGCAATAAAACCCTAGCTTTGGGAATACAACCTCGTGTCTGGCGTCTCTATCGTGTGTGTTGACTCGCCTTGTTTCCATAGACGTCAGGGACCCCTAGGGGCCCCTTTCAAGATGGCGCCCGAACAGGGACCTTCCCCCACTTGTTCCTTCGCGTAACGTTGTAATTGAGAAAGGCAGAGAACGGCGAGGACGGGACGATCGAGCCGGGATCAAGAGGTGTTCGGGGCGCCCTGTAAAAGTGATGAGAGACTCCTTTGCAGATCTGCACACATCTGATCCCTGATCGATGTGTCTGGCTAGAAAACAAGGAGGCGAGGGTCCCGAAACGAGGCGGAAGCCAAGAAACGCAGACACAACGTCCTTTGTTGCGTCAGTATACAGACGACTTGATTTATCAGGTGAGTCATTCCCCGATTATAACATCCTGATATTGGTTGAGAGTTGACTTTGCAAAATCAAACGCCCTAGGTAAGGTTGATTAACCAAGGGGAAGGTTGAAACATGCCTGGGGTATTGTCCACCTTAGCGGGGTTTTTCCGCTGTGGTAGACAATCTTTGGAAGATGGCCAAATTTTACCACCTGGCGGAACGCCCTCGTATGAGATGCATGTGAAGTATGGAGTGGGTGCGATAATATTCTGTGAGACTTGGCATAGGCAAACCAGAAAGCAACAAGACCACCAATGGCCGATTTATGGCAGTTTCGAGATGGCGAGGATAGATAACTTGGAAAGGGTGTTGATAAGAAAGAAAGCGCGCCCTGCGGCATTTGAAACTATTAAAGACTGGAGAAGGGAAGCAATGCTCCGATTTAAAAGCAGAGCAAAGCATGCGCGCAGGCATAAATCAAAGGGTAGGTAGCGGAAGAAAAAGAAGAGGAGGAGCGGACTGAGAGTATAAGAAGGGCAGGCAGGCGTGACCAGTTGAATATAGAAAAGATATACCCACAACGAGAATTACACATGACAGATGAATTAATAGAAAATATATTGACTCATACAAAACAAGGCCCAAGATCAGAAGAAAGACCAGATACGTTAGTAACTATTGCCCAGACCCCCCCCCATAGCTCAAGCTCCCCCTCCGGTAGCTCAAGCCCTCCCACAGCCACAGACCGCACACGTAACACTTCCTATTAGCCAACCAGGCCCACAACAGACACTCGCTGTTCCCATCGTCCCATCCGCACCCCCGGCCTTAGACACAGACTCGGTACTGTCCGTTCCTCCCGGGGTTGAAGTTGAAACCGCGGGGGCAAGAGGCGGGACTGACCAACGGCAGTGCACAAGGGTAACCCGCAGCGCAATCAGCAAGGAGAGGAATGTGGAATTGCAGCAACAGGCAGAGATATATATAGACGGGAATAATGGCCCGGCAACATTGGCTTCGATATATGACTTTCGTAGAAGCAACGAAAGACAGGTAGTGTTGGAATGCATGGGTGAATATTTGGTGGAGAGACGGAAACAGCTAATTGGGAAATTACCACGGCAGCGATTGTTAGATCTGAATGCATTAGCACGCTGTTGGGAGAGGGATGAAGAAGTAAGAGAACACGTGTATAGACTTTTTGAGCTTAGAGATGAATTAGATAATGATTATGTCGAAACATTTACTGCACCTATCAAACTGTTTGCTGCACCTGGGTACAGGAGTAGGGAAGTCGGGAGACCGGGGAAGAAGGAAAAGGGGTCGCATAATAAACGGCAGCAGTTACCATCGCCGGGGCAGAAGGAGATGGTGAACAAATTATCATTGCTAAAACAGGTGGGGGCAGACTTAAAGGAATGTCTAATCAAGACACAGGTATTAATGCAGCAAGTAGTAGGACATAATAGAGGGCGAGGGAACGCACAAGCGAGGAGTAGTTTGAATATGTATGGGGGAACAGTGGGGCCGAATCAGTGTACATATTGTAAAGAGGAAGGACATTGGCGAGCGCAATGCCCGCATTTACAGAACAGAAATGGGTCTGGTCAAAGGAGACAGCATAGAGGACACCCAGGAGCGAATGGACCAAATAGGAATAGTATGCAGCAGCATCATAATAATGGAGGTAATCAAAACCAAGGCCAAAACCAAAATGCCCCAAACCAGAGTCAGGGACAGCAAAATCAACAATATGGAAATCAGAATGGGGGAAATAGAGGGAAGAGTGGAAATGTTTTCGATACACAGCCAAACACGTATTACAGTAATAGTAATGATTACACATCGGACGATGTGTTATTTCCCCAATAGGACAGCCCAGGACAGGGGTCGGAACCAGTGTCTATTCCCGTGAATCAGAGAGGACCCTACGTAGAAATGAGAGTCGGGAATGAGGAACAGCGCTTTCTTGTAGATACAGGAGCACAGAAGTGTTCAATAGACCATCTCTTGGTTCCGAATATACCACTGTCAGGGCAAAAGAATATTTATGTAGGGTTCGCAGGTACACCAGTCATAAACCCAGTGTCCAAACCAATCCCAGTTACCATAGCACCATTCACTGAACATTGTCCTTTCCTTCTAACAGAAAATTGTGGAGAAGATTTGTTGGGATTGTATTTGTTGAAAAAACTAGGTTCTCTTATACATTGCACGGCAAACAGAGTGTTTCTAACGATATGGCCACACGATGCCCCTGTATCAGAATTCATGTCCGAAGCATTACCAGGGGAACTAAGTAAAGTACCAACCTGTATATGGGCAATGCATGACAACGATGTGGGATGTTTAAAGATAGAGCCACTAAAGGTTATTTTAAAAGAAGGTGTTACCCTACCGCGAATACCCCAATACAAAATTTCGGTTGAAGGTGAGAAAGGATTGAAGAGTATTGTTACCAATTTGATGAAATTAGGGGTAATAGAGGAAATCACAGGCAGTACATGTAACAACCCGATCCTTCCGGTTTATAAAAAAGGAGGTAATGAGGTACCATAACATTTCATAATTGATCTATGCGCATTAAACAAGGTAGTACATCCGCAATTTCCTTTAGTGCCAGGCGTCAATACAATATTGACAATGATACCTGTTTCAGCAGAATATTTTAGTGTAATCGATTTGAAGAACACATTCTTTGGTATTCCAGTCGACAAGGACAGTAGATACTTGATCGCGTTCACATTAGGAGGACGATTATTTACATTTACACGGATTCCACAAGGTTACAAGGAAAGTTCAAGTATTTACAGTAGAGCATTAAAAGAGCAGCTAGAGATTCTGGAATTACCCGTGGGCTGTGTACTTTTGCAATACATAGACGATTTATTACTAGCTGCAGACACAGAGGAGATTTGTAAAGAAAGCACTGTATTACTACTGTCACACCTAGCGGCACATGGCCATAAAGCTAGTTTGAAGAAATTTCAGTATAATCGAAAGGAGGTAGTTTATTTGGGCTATCTACTTTTGAAAGGAGGGAGAAGACTAACGCCAGAACGCATAGAAAGTATTTCTTGTATGCCTATTGCAAAGACACAAAAAGAAGTCAGAACCATAATAGGCATGGCTTCATGTTGCCGACAATGGATTGGTAATTTTGCATTGATTGTGAAACCATTAGTGAATTTGACTAGAAAGGATGCGTTATGCCTTTGCAGTGGGATGAGGAATGTCAGAGAGCATTTGATGGATTGAAAACTGCGTTATGCTCGGCTCCAGTTTTGGGTACGCAGAACTGTAAGAATATTTTCAGACTATTTGTGTGTGAAAGTGAAGGACGTGCATTGGCGTTTTTGACACAGGAACAAGGTGGAAGAAATAGGCCGTGCGGCTATTTTTCATCTGCGCTGGACCCTGTAGCGCGCGCACTACCACGATGTTTGCGATCTGTCGCGGCGGCTGCTGCGTCAGTGAAACAAACGGAAGGGATGGTATTGGGGCACACTTTAATTCTGATGGTGCCACATGCCATAGACGTTCTATTAAATAGGACACAGACGCAACACCTCACCTCTGCTAGATTGACAAGATATGAGATTATCCAAATTATGAGGTGTAGCGCTTTGAATCCTGCAGAATTAATGCCATTAACCATAACAGAAATTGGGAAGAATGAATCACCCCCCCACGATTGCTTAATGGTCACTGAGGAAGAAACCAAGGGGAGAGTTGATTTAAGTGATATTCCACAGAAAGAGCCGGATGGAGAGTTATTTTGTGACGGCTCATGTTTTAAATTACCAGATGGCACGACAACTGCCGCATACGCTATCACTACCCTAGAGAGTGTTGTAGAAAGTAAAAGAATCCCCTATAATTCAGCACAAGCTGCGGAAATAATAGCAGTAACCAGAGACTGCGAGATTTCTGAAAATTTTAAAGTGAATATATATACTGACAGTCAGTACACGTTTGGAGTGGTTCATAATTTTGGACGACTCTGGGCTGAGAGAGGGTTTCTGACATCACATGGTGCCAGAATTCAACATGGCCCTTTGATTGTACGATTGCTGTCTGCACTCACGTTTCCAAAGCGCCTAGCAATAGTGAAATGCGAGGCACATAAAAAAGTAACATGCAAAATAGGAGAGGGAAACGTGTTTGCAGACAGGATTGCGAAACAAACTGCCACTGATTTAAATACCAAGATGATGATGGTTCAGACAGTGGAAGTACCCTGTATGATAGAAGATGGAGTTGCGACTGTCAAAGAAATGCAGGCCGAGGCTACGGCCAATGAAATACAGGGATCGGCAGAGGGATCTGCTGAGCTGGATTTGGAGGGTTGTTGGGTGGACAAGGAAACTAGAAACTGGATGTTGCCAAATTCATATGTGACTGCAATGGTCACAATGGCCTACAGTCCTACGCACATCTGTGCCAAGAAAATGATACAGCACCTTTCTACTGTATGGCAGAATGCAAACATAAAAAAGAATGCAGAGAGGTTTGTGCAGAACTGTATCACGTGTTTACAACACAATGTAGGAAAGGGAACAGTGACACCAACAAGCAGTTTTGGCCCGCCCTCCATGCCGTTTGAGGAAGTTCATTTTGATTTCATAGAAATGGAAAGGTGCCAAAACTTAAAATACGTCATGGTGGTAATCTGTGCATTCAGTAAATGGGTGGAGGCATATCCTTTGAAGGACTGCACAGCAATGAGCACGGCAAAAGTAATATTGAAGGAGTATTTTTCCAGATTTGGCTTGCCCCGTGTCCTATGGTCTGATATTGGATCACATTTTGTGGGTGCAGTGGTGTTACAGATATGTGCAGGTCTCCAGATGGATAAGAGATTCCATAGTTCAAGACATCCGAGTTCTGCCGGTCTTGTGGAGAGGCACAACGGGATTCTCAAATCAAAGATTAGCAAGATTTGTGCGGGAAGCAAGTTGAGTTGGGTGGATGCATTACCAATATCACTATTAGGCATGCGTACGTCTGTACAGGCTAAAACTGGGCTCTCCCCATACGAGATCATAATGAGAAGGCCGGCAAATGTACGGTGTGCACCTCAGCCAAAACGACTCAGTGAGATAGAACATCCTGTGCTTAGTACTTATTGTGGCCTTTTAATGCAGAAATTGCGTTTGATTCATCAGCAGGTGCAGGAGGCATTACCTGTGTGGTATACCGGTCCGGGGCACGCGCTGGAGCCAGGAGACTGGGTGCTGCTAAAAAACTTCGAAAGAAAATCATCATTAGCACCCAGGTGCCGCAGGCCCTATCAGGTACTTTTGGCGACGCAAACGGCAATCAGGGTGGATGGAAGGAAGCCGTGGATCCATGCCACCCATGCGAAGAAGATTCCAACTGCACTGAAAGTCTTGCCTGACACTGATGACTGGAAAGAGACAGCGGTCGCAGAGACAAAAGAAACTGTTGCCAGTAAGCAGCCACCTGATCTGCCAAAACATGAAGTGAAACTCGAAACAAAGCCTGAGACGATCGCCAAAGAGGGGGAAGGGCAAAGAGTGCCCCAACGTTGCCCAGCAGAATCGACATCACTGCTGACCGACGTGAAATCTGCCTTGCAAATACCAGCAGAAACAAATCGTGTACCCCTTTGGCACCCACCAGCACTTGCCAGCACGCCAAAGACTGAATATGCACCATTGGCGCGGCGCACACCAGCACCTGCAGAAACGCTGCAGGCTGACTTCAAGCCTGAATCTGAAAGTGCACCTGCACTGTTCACGGATTATACGATACCAGGAGCAAGGCGATACAACCTGCGGCCTCGGAAGACAAGGTGATCTGCATTCTTTTTCTTTTGGTGTTTATGTCAACCTCTGGTTCAGCTCATGGACGGAGCAGGAACTAGGGGTGTAGAGGAGAGAAGCGTGAGAATTGTGCAAGTCGGACAATTCAAGACTCGCGGCTCCTCGGTGCGATCATAAAAGTACATGTGTCCGGAACCAGAGCGGACAAGCTGGGCGCACATGGTACTATGGCAAGTGAGATCATTGATTAACAGTACATGCGTCCGGAACCAGAGCGGACAAGCTGGGCGCGCATGATACTGAGGCGATAACTGATCAAAGGTCCTCTGAGCAGTATAAGAAGGGACAAGTGATCTCGCCCAAAAATGAATAATCGAATCCAGGCTGAAACAAAAAAAGGACAGGCAGAACTGAACTGGGAGAATTTCATTGAACTTATAGACATCAGAGCAAACGCGACGAAGAGAAATATCCACAACGAACCTTGATAAGGAAGAAGAAGGACGACGAGAAACATGCCGGGACCGGTTCCAGCCTCCTCCTGCACCAGCACTGCTGAAAATGAGTCAGTTATAAAGACTATAACTTTAAGAAAAACGCATGGTAAAACAAATTGTATGCTGACACTAACGATAATGATGTGCTTTAGGAGCGTGGTAGCACCAATATCAACAGCCCTAATATTATGGTGGGTAGAAACAATACACCCATTAGAATTTTTTTTTACCAATAATTAAAATATCCACTACTGAAAGACCGGTTCAGGTGATCACTTATACCCTACCCCCAATGGAAGAAAAACACAGGGAAGGTTTTGGGAATAATACATTATTATTAATCATGAACATGACACATGCAATCCTGAAGAAAACAAACTGCTGGGTATGTGCCCATTTACCACAGCATGCTGGGAAAGGAATAGGGTGGTATGTCCAGCCGTTACCATTAAGTTCTGCATGTAGTGCATCTTTAGGTGCAATGTTCTATGGGAAATGGAATGAGAGTAGTACAGGTCAATTGGACAGAACCAACATGAATGAGTTTGAGGAAATAATAATGAAGCTTGTGGGTTGTTCCATTTTCCATAAAGCACAAGTAATAGCCCCAGAGCCCACGAGGAAAAGCACACGTAAAATAACACGACAAAATAGACGAGATAGATTGTCCCCTCCAGAAAAAACATCTGTAATGACGTTTCGTGTAAGAACAGAAGGGAACAAAGATGCGATTCCCCCATCTTACACGGTGAATTATAGCCCAAGAACTGTCCCGTTTTGCCTGAAAAAGAAAGGATCTTTTTCAGTCGGAACATATACTGGTTGTATGAATACGGTGGTACTAAAATGGGAAATAGAACCAGTATACGTAGGTGATCCAGTTTATTTTATATGTGGAGAGAAAGCATACCCTTGGTTGCTCAGAAATTGGGGAGGTACATGTTATCTTGGGCTATTGTTCCCAGGAGTATTCCTCTTGGAAACAGCAGCCATGGCCAAATTATCCAGAACTAGAGTCAAAAGGACTGACAACGGTGTTTTAATAGCAACTGATGTAGCAAAATCATTCGTTCCATTCTTAGGACAGATAGTGAACTCCTATAATATAAGGCAATTGTCCAGAATCCTAACAAATACAATAAACACAACAACAGATATATTAGTCAACAGGACGTTGGAAGAAATAGGACTCAGGTTAATGACGCTGCAAAATAGAATGGCTCTCGATGTAATCCTGGTTGATCGTGGGGGAATTTGCAAAATAGTGGGATCAGCATGTTGCATTTATGTCGATGGCTATTCCCCCACGATCTTTGAAGCAATAAAGAAAATGCACGTTCTAAGCTCTGAACTCCCCACGGGAGAAGGGAGCTGGGACATAGGATCTTGGTTTTGGGGAATACTATGATCTTGGGGATGGAAGCTGATCTCGATACTAGTAATGGTGTTTGGAATATTCCTAATGTGTTGTTGTTGTATACATTGTTTACCCATAGTTTGTACAGAGGTAACAGAGGGATGTACGGAAGGATGCATGGAATTGATAACAAAGAAAAAACAACCTCATTATCGAACTAGCCCAGACCCAAATGAGATGAGAGTAATGAAAGAGTTGATGGCAATAGATATTACTGAAGGCAATGATGACCACGATAGCATGCGAGATTCAGACATAAGTACTTCAGATTCATCATCACTAGAGGAGGTTTCAATAAATAGATGAGACGTTTGGCATACGGCCAAAGGAGGGTTTGTCAGTCTAGAAATCTAATTTGAGACCGCAAACGTATTTTGGTGGCCGTGGGTCAACCGTCTCATGCATGATACGACAGAATATAGGTTTTCGAGTGTTCTAATGAACAGCCATTTTGATGTAACAAGAATCGCCATTTTGTTTTCTAACCATTGCTCATTGCTTTCTGTTCCTGTTGCTTCGCAGTATATATTCCGCTTACACTGCTTGACTGAGGAACAATGCTGTCTGTATATGAAAAGGACAAGGCCACAGGGCCGAGAGGATAACAAGAGTTTCGCTGAAACACAAACGTAGGCAGCGCCAGGAAGAATGCCTGGCTCCCTCCTTAATGTAGCCTTGAAGCAGAGCCGCAGGGCATTTAATCATTTCACAGCTGCCAGCCAGTCTCGTTATATGGTAGAATATGTTAGAATAATACGGCTAAAGGCTTGAATTATGCTTTTCTAACGACCCCCCCTTTGCTGAGCCCGCTAAGAGCATGTCGGCTCCCAGGACGCGAATAGCACCTGATAGATAGCAAGGTCCGGAATGTAACCCCCTCTGCATGTAGCTCGCTTCCAAGAACAGAAGCGCCATAAGCTCTTCAATAACCAAAAGATGCCTATGCACTCCCAAATTGCAAATTGTTACTAGAATAGATGTTTGAAGTGGCCGGAGATGTCCATCGTCACACCAAGTTCAAAGAAACCCAATGAAGAGGGGTGTTAACCATGACATAGCTGATTGTTTGATATGCATTTTGTATATATGTAACTGATGTACGTAATTCGCTCTCTTGCGTCCCATGAGGTCTAGAGATACACGTCGCGGGGCGTCGAGACCGAGTTGGCCAACTAAGACTTTTGCTTTGCAATAAAACCCTAGCTTTGGGAATACAACCTCGTGTCTGGCGTCTCTATCGTGTGTGGTGACTCGCCTTGTTTTCATAGACGTCAGGGTCCCCTAGGGGCCCCTTTCAGAAGGGCAAATGGGAAAGAGACACAGGACTTATACAACCGGAGGACTGGGTGGGGGCCCTCATGTACCCTCGGGAGGTAACCATTTCGGCCAGACTTAGACTTATCCAGCTTAAAATACTGCACAGGATTTACTACCCAAGGGTGGCATTATATCGCTCGGGGAAAACATCTGACCCACACTGTCTCCGATGCAAGAGGGAGGAGGGAACCTTCTTCCACATACTGTGGGACTGCAACCATATACAACAGTACTGGCAAAAATGTTGTGATGAACTCTCACGGGTAGTTGGGAGAACGATACACAGAGACCCGAAGCTACTCCTGCTCGGGATAGAGGAGGAGGGAGAAGCATCTAAATATGAGAAGTTGCTTCTATCGACAACCTCGGCAATAATTAAAAGGAACATTGCACAATTATGGGGCTCGGAAACAACACTGCAGTACGAACAATGGGTGACGGACGTCAACATGTGCATTGCAATGGAAAGGAGAGTATATATAGCCAGGGGATGTCCGAGGAAAGCAGACAAAATATGGAACAAATGGGAAGAAGCCCAATGACTGCACCAACCTGAACAATGGATGATAAGGCACAATGTACAATGTGCAAAAGTAACCCAATCTGGCATAAAGCGTGAGAAATAATGGACACTGCAAGACCCTTTTTCTTTCCTTTTCTTTTCTTTCTTCTTTTCTTTCTTGTTTTCTCTTCACCTGACCAGGGACTGTTCCACTTGTCATATAGGTTGAATGTTTATATGAAGAATGTATGTTTTATGATGTTAAGTTGGAAAAAACAATAAAATGTGTTATTAAAAAAAGTATTCCATTTTATCCTGTTTCCAAACTCTCCCCCAACCCCATACTCACATTTCTCTTATTTATGGTATTTATCTTGATTTCCAGACTCACTCACTTCTATTATTCCTCCTCACCCTATGTGTCAAGAACACCCAGCGATCTTTGCGTCTCTTATTTCAGTTTCTCCTCAAATATTTGTACTCGCTCCATCAGTCTATTCTCCTCCCCAATGATTCAGCCTCTCTCGGTTGGTCCAGGCAGACTATCCCGCTGTGTTCTCGTGTTCCTGACAAACCTCTGTCTCCAGAAACTCCCTCACACCGTTTCTTTGGGTATTGTTTCCTGACTCAGTCTCTTAAGTCTGGCCTTTCCTCTAGTTCTTATTCCTGATTATCATGCCTTCTGTCTATAGGGCATATCCTACCCTTGTTTTGTGTCTTTATTCTTCTGTACAACGCCTGCTTCTTTTGCTTGTCTAGGTTTCTTATGTGTTCTGCTGCTGTTCATTTTCTTCTTTCAGGATCTCCTCCTTTAGTTCACTGCTCATTTCCTACAACTCTCCATCCCCTTTGTCTTTTTCCCAAAGCACTGCACCTCCAACACATCCTCTGGCTGCTGTCCTCCACATGGCTCTGTAGGCCGGAAGCATGCGGCTTTCCATTTGTGTTTTACTATGACTTCCAGGATCCCACGCCAGATTTTTCACTTGTATCTTGCCTCTGCCTTCTTCTCTGTCCCTATCCACCAGGACTATTAGTACCTCTATGTATCCACTTACAAGGGACGTCAACTCACCTACAGGTCTCTTCCAATGGGCTTTATTTATGCCCCATATGTCTTCTCACAGCTTCTGCAGTAAGACATCCAGGATGTCACCTTTACAGGGGGGGTCCCTGACCTACTGTTAGCATCACCTTCCTTTCAGGTCTCCCTCACCGACTCCGAATCACAGGGTCTCCTGACGCTTCCACAGCCTTCGCCAAGAGCGAGCGTGCACCTCTCCACTGCTCCCATCCTCCTGGATGAAGCTAAATCATTTACCCGGTTCTGTGATGAGAAAGAGGGTTATCTGCCATAGACATACTCGCACAGAAGCACGGGGACCTACAATGCCCTGTAACCTATTAGCTCACAGTTAGACGCTGTAGCCTCTGCCTTTACCAAAGGTCTCTGAGTGGTAGCTGCCGCTATGTACACTGATTCACTGTAGGCTTTTGATATATCACATGACTATGGGTCCCTCTGGAAACAGGGACGTTTCCTAACTACACAAGGTACTCCCATTTTCAATGCACCCTATGTTGAAGTACCGCTTATTGCAATTCTGCCACATACCGAGTAGGCCAATAGGAAGTACAGGGCCCACACTCAACTTCCTGACAGCACCCTCCATGGCTCTCAGGCTCCTGTTGATGAGCCGCTGTTTCTCCTATGATTTGAGGACCCCCATAGCATCTCTTTCCATCTTGCCCTTCCAGTTCCATAAACTGACAGAGGTCTCTCCTCCCACGAGATGCTCACGGGGAGGCCCAATGCGAATGCCAGTTACTTCACCATTTTCCCCTGAACTCTGTGACTTACAACTGAATGATAATCATATTGTAAAAGACTAATGCTCGTTGTCAGTTCTCACTTCCAGCGAAAAAAGTCCCTCGTCCAAGTTCCTGACAACCCACGCGGCAGTCCACGCCAGCCAGGGTGTGAAAGCAGCACCTCCATTCGATGACGATAAACAGCAAGACGTCCAGGACAAAGACACCCCGTTGTCCGATGTCACCAAAAACACAGCAAAGTTGCAATCTGCAGGGGTACAGGGAAAGAGACCCCTCTTCAGCATCCCGCTGAGTTCCCGGCAGCTAAAACACAGATGGCTCCGCCTCCAGCACCCCTCGACAAAGACGTTCTGCTACCTGTGCCAAGGTACAATTTGAGGAGTGTGGCCACCATTTTACCTGACTTCTGCAGGTGACCCATTGCTCTCAAAAGTTTGCTACCCTTGTGTCCTGCGGGTGGCCCATCACTCTCTAAGGTTTTTGTCACCAAGCAGCCACAGTAATGCTGCGCACCAGGAGCATAGGTGCATAAGTGCTCCAGCCAAATGGGTTTTTGGAGGCCAGCTAGGTGGGCCAAGCACCGTAGGTGATTTCATGCAGCTCTACACATCTGTCATCATCATCATCCTGCCAGGGATCCTGACCTTTTGCATCAGTGTCCCTCATGTCTACCCATTCCTGGAACGACTGACACTCCTTGGAACTTTTGGGCATAAGGACCCAATCTGCATAGGATTGGACTGATAAAGCTAGGACTAGTGCTGCTGCTACCTTATTAAATGTGAAGTATTTGCACCATGTTGCTGTTAATTACCATGATATTGATTCTGCCTCACCCTACATCCACACACTAGCACCTTTCGCAATTGCTCTTGGGTCTATGATTACTTGATTAATGCCTCTGAAGTCTAGATATGCTCCCACCCTCTTATATATGCCAGTGAGGGAGCGAGCAGGGGGGATTTCCTTAATCCCCGTCCCATTCAATAGTGATGATTGGTGTTATTAACTTCCTTATCAATGGCTCTTCTTGTCCCAAGATGACCCATCCCTTTCCGTGTGGAATTCTTCTACCCCAGCTACACCAATATGTTGTGCTCTGATCTCTTTCACCACTTTACAGGGCTCTTCCATTTTCTTATTTGCTGCCTTCTGTCATGCAGCGTTAGAAAGATGTGTTACTGGACCACTGAGGCCAGCCTGCTGTCACTTGAAATAGAAAAGCTTCAAATTATGGACATTTTAAATGTGCAACACCGAATCGGCTGAAGTTTTGAATTGGGAACTTTTAGGTCCACAATCTCTGTCTCTAGGAACAACATTGTTTCAGTAGCAATCCCTGTGCTTCTCCACCCCATCCTTATGTCACCCATATTACTGGGTATCTTTAGATTATACCCCAATCCTGCACCCTGTTCAGGGACGGCCAAACGGGGGGGTTGATGTTGCAGGATTGCTATGCTATACAGGATTGCTATGCAGGATTGCTATGCTGTGCAGAATTACTATGCTATACTATGATATGCAGGATTATTATGTTATTCAATGCTATGATATTAGCCTCTCTGATACAGTTATGCCTCAGACCCTCCATGTCACCTCCCTCGGCCTGCGTCACAAGGAAGATGTTGCCAGTTCTTGCCAAATGTCTGTAATGTCGTTCCAAGTAACACCCCCATTGTGATAGTACAGAAACATATTAGTGATTTCCTTTGATAGGCTATATAAACCTGCAGTAGGGTGGGGGCGCTGAAGAGAGATCTCTGTGCCGCTGCCCCAACACTTGCATGCTGTTTTTCCCTCCTGATAACTCTGTATGCTGTGTAATTGCGATACAAATACATGAAGCTTGATTTACCACCCGGCTGTCTGATCGCCTTATTTGCTGCAAAACGGGGCTGGCCGAGTCGGCCTTATCTTGGCCACCACACAAGGTAATCTGTCAAGATACAAGAACATTTACAGAAAGGCTGTTCCAGGACTTTTTGCTTGAACAGAACTTTTTAGTTCAACAAGATTGTTGTGAGTCCGTTGAAGACACTGATGAACTGTTAGCTAAAGAGACACTTTTTGCCATCCTATTTAAGAATCCAATGGAAGTGACTCACCCTCTGGATCCAAGGCTCTTTACCTTGGAGAACATTTTTGTTGGCGTCATTCTTAAACTTTTGGTTTTAAACACTTTTTCTAACATCAAGTTAAAGACCTTTCCTTGCACCTTTTTGTTGTTTGTTTATAAGTGTGAGGGCCAGGATAGGTTGTTTTGGACACAAGGACGGCTTTTCAGTTACTGACATCCTGACACAGACAGATGCTTAGTTTTAGTTTCTCGGTAGGGATGTTTATCTTGAGAATTAGGGCTACAGATGCGTTTTTCCAACCTATGTTTGTTTAATAAAAAAAGTATTTACTTAAGAACACAGCAACCTTGTGTATGTCTCTCATTTCTGACCCCTCACATAATTCAACAGTACATATTGAGAAATGCAACAGCAGATACACAATCTTGTGTTTTTCATGCACAACTCACCTCCCAAAGAGAAGACAAGTCCTCCACATCATAAATGCAAGTCTGTTTGCATGTTTTTATCCCACAAAGGTACTCAGAACAATGAACCTCCTTAGGCACCCCCAACAAGAAGGGGTTTCTAGGAGTGCAGGGGTGAAATGACTTAGATGGATATTCTCCCCAAGTAATCTCTATGTAGTGTGTCGGGAGGATGGCTCAGGGGCAACGCGCTCATCTTGGAAGCAAGACGACGCAGAGCCACACAGGTTCGATACCCGGGTCTGTGCTTAGAAACCTCTGGGTAATATAAATAACCAATTACAATTAGATAAGCCGGTAGAATAACAGCATCTCTCTGCATTCCTACAGCCATAAGCAAAATAATCCGGCTAAGTGGGGAGAAAGAAATAAGGTGAACAGGACAGCGGCCAACGTATAGGTTCCTCATTATATACTCTGGGGCGCCCTGCCCGACCTCATCACCCAACCCCTCCAAAAAGCACATAGCCTCTAGATAACAAAATGTTTCCCACTTTTTGGACACTTTCAATCTTGCTAGGTATGGAACAGAAGCACCAAGTCCGCTCTTCACCAGCCCTCCATGAATCTTCATTAGCACTTTATGTTCCATCTTGAAACCCAACTGAAATCTGTAATGAAAAGGACCCTCAAACCCTCAAAACACAGTCTCTTCTTTTTTGTTTGTCATTCAAATCGTATTGGTCATAAGAATATACCAAATGTACATAACAGTTGTAATAACCATAGTTCAGTAACCATTTTCCATAGCAGCCTGTTCCAAGAATATTTGAGATCTATGCCAAACTGTAACAATAGTCCAAGGCAATCGTATAGTAGTCTATAAAACTGTATACTGTTGCACTAAGATATCAAAGTAAAGGCTTCTAAACTAAGGAGTTTGTGATGGACCCCCCCCCCGGTAATCCTGCAATTGGTCAAACTGAGTAAAGGGAGACCAGGTTTCGATGCACCATGGTATTTCACTCTCCAGGGAAGCTCCAATTGTATTCATTGCAGCCTCAAACCAAATTCTCGCCCACCACACCCAAATATTTGGAGTAGCATTGGATTTCGATTCTGATCCACAATTATTCTGGCCGCCACCAGGGAGTGAGCAATTTAGAGGTTCTTCCAAAACATTTCCTTTTTTCAAACTTATATTTGTATTGAAATCTAGACAAGAACAGCAGGGAGACATAGGGCCTCATTACACGGAAGGCGGTGAACCATGGCGCTATTAGCGCCATGGTTCATGCCAGTAAAATACCGGCACCGCCTTGGTGGAAAGGGGAATTACCGCCCCATTCCAAGGTTGGCAGGGCGGTAATTCCCCCTTCCACCATTGCCCTTCCCCATTTCTATGTTTGCCCCATAGGGCTCTATGGGAATGGGGAAGGCGCTAATTACGGTACTGCAAATTGCGGTACCGTAATTAGCTCCACTGGTCCCTTTGCGGGTTGGTTTTTAACGCCTGCAAAAAGCAGGCGTTAAATTCCCCAACCCGCAAAGGGACCTCGTAGTAAGGCGGTAAGGATTTACCGGTACCGGTAAAATACCGGTACCGGTAAATGCTTACCGCCTACCGTGTAATGAGGCCCATACAGTCAAAATTCCATTTTAGCGTTCACATCAACACTATACCCCCCCCCCAACAACACCCCAAAAAGATACATTTATTGCCTACATGTTCTAGATTGCACTGTGGGACATTAAGCCCCTTTTTTGGTTGTTGCAGCCCCAATGATCCACCTTCCATTCTGTGCAACCTATTCCATGGACAAATGTTTAATGAGTTTTGGCCTATGCAACATATGCTCTTTCCCACGAACATAGTATAAAAAGAGAGCCCAAGTACGTAGGTATTTTGTCTGTCTGCTGCTAACGCAGAAATTCTTTCCATTGCTATAATTTCCCCTACCTTCACCCACCAGTTTGAGATAATGGGCCCATCTGTTGTTTTCCAAAACCTGGCTGGGGTTATTCTAGCTGCCATAAGCAAGTGAGGCTCTGCTGTAGGCCCAGTCATCAGGCAAGTATCGTCTTCAGGGATGGCTCTCAATACTAGAGTTAATGCACATAGTGGACGTGTGTAGCCTGAGATATCCTTAATTTCTGCCAGAATTTTCTTCCAGTATGTTTGTATAATCTGACAAAACCACCACATGTATGCCCTATCAGCTTTCTGTGACGCACTTATGCCAACAGCGGTCTGAGCATTCGGGATGAATACTATGCAGTCTCTGAGTGAAAATACCAGCGATAACACAGTTTAAGGAACCCTTCTTTTATCAGGGTGCACCTTGAGGTCCTATGTGCCCTAGACCAAATTTGTTGCCAATATATGTCCGGTCCCATCTGAGCATATACAAATGTTTCTCCCCCTAGGTCCATTTTCTCGAAGTCTGTAACAAGTAGATATTGGGCCTCATTACAACTACTCCGGTCCGGAATTAACACTGCCGGTAAAACCATACCGGCACCGTTTCCATGTCCGCGCAATCATGACCCGCGGCCCCGGTAATAGCACCACCCTAAACCGCCACCGCGGAAACAGGGTTCCCCTTAAGTCCGTCTGCACGGAAACCCCTCCGTTACCGGCAACACTAAACACCGTGAGCATCACAACTAGCGCGGACACGGAAATACCGGGAAAAAAATGGCGGAAATACCGTTATCACGGTGGCGGAACAGCCGCCAGCGCGAACATGGCGTTATACACTGCCTGCTGAACTGAATCAGGGCACAGGTGCACCAAATCAGCCCAGCTGGACCTAGCAGGCCACTGGGAGCCTACAAAAGGGCCACACCCAGCCCAACACAACACAGAACCATACAGGCAGCAGGTCTAATAGCACTGGGACTGGGCCTACTCAACCAACAGGCAGTACTGCACATGGTGGCAGTAATGGCGCAGAGGAGGAGGCGTAAGCGGAGGAGGCGCAGGCGGCAACCAGCCAACCCTGCAGCTATGGCAAACCCCATTGCCCAGCCAGCCCGACCCCGCCGCCAGCCACCAATACCACGCATCAGGGCCTCACCCTGGAACCTCACCCCAGGACAGATCCACACCCTATACCGGCTGGACCGTGCAACAATCCTGCACATCACCGCCATGATTCAGGACAACATCAGCAGCCTAATTGACACCCCCACCGCCATCCCCCCCCTCTTGAAGGTTGTCTCAGTTCTGCATTTCCTTGGCACTGGCACCTATCAACACTCGGTTGGTGAGCTGCACGGCATATCACAACCGTGTTTCTCAAAAATCCTGGTACAGGTACTGGATGCCCTGTTGCGCCATGTGTCGGAACACATAGCCCTACCCCGCACCCTCCCCGAGGTCATTGCCACCAAGTTGGCCTTCCATGCCATAGCAGGCATGCCAAATTGCATAGGCGCAGTTGACTGCACCCACGTCGAGCTGACAGTACCACATGCAATTGAGGCGGTGTTCCGCAATAGGAAACAGTATCACTCTTTGAATGTCCAGATAGTTTGTGATGCCATGCAACTGATTACACACTGCTGTGCACATTTCCCAGGCTCATCACATGACTCAATGGTACTGCGGAATTCCACGTTGCCACGGTACATGGAACGCTATGCCGGACAAAGCACGTGGCTATTGGGTGAGTACAGCTGACGATGCTACAACCCTGTCGGAGTGGTGTGTGTGTGTCCAGCCCAATGAGCATTGTGAGTGTGCCGCTGTGACCGCACATGCATCACCCCCCTTCCATCTACCAAATACACAGCAGATGCCAAACATCATGAAGGAAGACATGACAGGGCACCACAATGTGCCCGTGCACACGCTGCCACAGCCAATCCCGTCACTGTCCCATTAACCCTGTGCCACTGCAGACACCCACCCTCAATTGAAACACTGCCCCAAAAAGCACGGGAGGCGTGTAAATGAGACAACGTGTATTTACTACTTCCGTACAGTGGAGTCACTCTGCCATGTGTGGACAGCACTGCACCATGACATGCACACAATCAAATTTCACCCGCAGGGCACAGTAAACATGCAAGTCAATGTGTAGGCCCATATGCAGTCAGCGACATACCTCGTGATGGCCGAAACATACCTCCAGACACTGCATGGTACATATGCATGAATGAATGATGATACAAGAATGCACACCAGCAGATGAGGACATGATGCCACAAACACTGACATGTTCCCCCATCTACATCCCATGTAGGTGATGCGGGATATGCACTCACGCCATGGATGATGACACCTGTACGGAGACCAAGGAACAGGCATGAAGAGGCATACAATAGGGCACATATCCGCACACGTGGAATGATTGAGAGGACATTTGGACTGCTGAAGGCCCGTTTCCGCTGTCTGAGCAGATCTGGCGGATCACTGCTGTGCAGCCCAGTGAAGACGGGCAAAATCACGCTCGTATGTGCCATGCTGCACAATATATGCCTGCGCAGGAACATCCCAATGCCACCAGACGCAGATGAGGAAGATGGGGATGGGGATGGAGATGGGGATGGGATGGCACCGCCTCCCCCTGGGGGTCCACATGATGGCCAGAGAGCACGGGATGCCCTGATTGGCATTTACTTTTGAGTCACAGCACATTCACAGAAATGCACAAACATGGTGACGACAATGAATTAATAGTTGCACTGCAAAATAAATTATCAATGTCCACACATGTATGTCTTGATTTGAAATGGTGATGTATTGATGTGATAACAACAGGGAAGAAGGTGCATTGGTTAGGGAAGCTGTACACCCGGGGACACCCACCACCCAAACGTGCCCACCCCCACCCAGAGCCCATTGTCCAAACCCCCAAAACTAACTACCCCACCACCCAAACGTGCCCACCCCTCTCGCACCCTTGTAGTCCACATGTGTCCTGCACTGCCCCACACACATGCCATCACTTCCGCGTGCGCTTCTGTGCCTGTGCAACCTTGCCCGAAGGACCCGTTAGCCTACTCGAGCGCCTCCTTGGACTGGCAGTAGTGGAGCTGGATGGGGTGGTAGTGTTTGATGGCCCAGAATCTGGGATTGAGGGCATCCGTGCCAGATTTGCCTGTTGGCCAACCAACATGGCCTCTACAAGCCTGGAGGTGTGGTCGTTGCCCTCCCGCACATGGCGTGCAAGGGTCACTATGGTGCTCGCAAAGCGTCCAATGGACCTCGACAGGCGACGCACTGAGGCGCTGTAGCTCTCCCTCTGCAGCCTGGATTCCTCTAGCTGCCTCTCCACCAGCTCGGTGAGGGTAGCCTGCTGGTCCTCCATCCGCTGCATGCGGGCATTCAGTTCGGCCATGGATGGGGTGGGCGACCTCATGGGACTCCCCAGTGAAGTGGGGCTGAACCCCAGCTCATGGAAGGAGCCCAGGTCTTCCAATGTGGGCATCTCCCCCTGTGGCCCCGTTTCCGAATGCTCTTGCGGGGCACTGTTATCACTGCAGGCCGCCCCCTCTGCAGTGCTGCTGCCTTCGGTGTTGTGTTGGGTGTCCATGATAGGTTCCCGTGGCACCTGTCTAGACTCAGCCAGTGTGGAGACGGTGGGGATGTCGGTGGTGGTGGTGTGCCGCACATCTGTAGTGGCTGGTAATGTGGCCAGAGGTGCAGAACTGCCGGCAGCATCCTCCTGTGTGGTGGCGGTGGCTAGTGTACTTGCCGATGCAGATTGGCTGGCCTGTTGTGCAGTATCACTGTCACTTGAAACGGCTGTGGGGACACAAAGGGCATGCAATTAGTGTTGTTGTGGTGGCAGATGGGTGCATCACATGCGTCATTAAGATTGTACATTGAATAGTGTTAGTCACATGCATCTGATTGCTGGTGTCTGCATTCAGTGATATTGGTTGCCATACGGATCATGATGGGTCCTTTGGCCCACACATGCACTGCCTGGGGTGGGGGGGTTGTTCATGGGTCCTTTGGCCCACACATGCACTGCCTGGGGGGGGGGGTTGTTAATGGGTCCTTTGGCCCACACATGCACTGCCTGGGGGGGCGGGGGGGTTGTTAATGGGTCCTTTGGCCCACACTTGCACTGCCTGGGGGGGGTTGTTAATGGGTCCTTTGGCCCACACATGCACTGCCTGGGGGGGGTTGTTAATGGGTCCTTTGGCCCAGTACTCACAACTGCATATTTACATGTGGCATTCATGTTTGGGCACTTACCGGCATCTGCAGGTGGGCTCACTCCTGCCTCAGCCTGCCCGATTCCATGGATTCCCTCTAGGTGGAGGACGCTGCTGCAACGCTCCTCCCATGCTTGCAGCCTCAGTGGGGAAGGGGGCCCTCCGCCTGTCCCACTGCTGCGTTGGCGGTGCGTGGAAATTAGGTTGCGTACCCTCAGCCTCAGGTCGTCCCAACGCTTGTGGCAGTCCTTCACGCTCCTCACTGCCACGCCCACGGCGGTGCACTTGCGTGCAGCTTCGGCCCACACCTCCTTCCTCCGCTGCTGTGTGGCACGCCATTGGTCGGCGCTGAACAGCATCTCAGCATTGTCCACAATGTGCTCCACCAAGACGGTCAGCTCCGCCTCGCTGAGGCGCTGTTTGCGCTGCCTCTGAGCAGGAATCCTGGCAGTCATGCTGGTGGTCCCTTTTGGCTTCTCAGAGTTAGGATTGTGCTTGTGCTGGCTCTGGATGGCGATGGATTGTGCTTTTATATGAGGGCCGCATCTCTGTTTCCTGTTTTGGCGATCATGGTATTTCCGTGTCCGTGGTGGCGGAGGCGGAAACGGGTTTAGCGCCACTTGTGGCTTCGTTATTTCCATTTCCGTGGGGTTTTCCGTGACGGCGGTAACAACGTTTCCGAGTCTGTGTGGTGTGCGCGACCGACAGCGTGTAATCGGACGGTTTTTCCGCAACCTTGTGGACACGGAAACGTTTTTACCGCTGTCACGGATTTTGCACGGTCCCGGAATGGCAGGTTGTAATGAGGCCCACTGTCTTTGTCCTCTGTCCCTCCTGTAGCAACAATTCTAATCCCATCAGAGTCCTACTACCCACCAGTTGCCCCCATGTTAGCTATTCAGTGTCATATTTGTGAATAACGGAACCACTCCATCTCCGGGGGAAAATGTCTCTGTGAATTCTTGGAACAAATTGCTGAGTCTCAACAGACCCTGAGTTTCCAGTTCTCAAAAGCTCTTGCGTTCGGGCCAGGAGTGAAATCTGGGTTTTGCAGAACCGGTGTAAGCGGACTGAAACCTGTTCTGAATTCCCTCTTGGAGCCCGCTCTGTCACAAGGTCCCAAAGTGCAACCCGTGTTTACCAGAAGTCCCTTGCCAGCACATCTAGCACCCTTCCAAAGGAAAGGTATATGAGCCTACTGAAAGTTCAAGCAAGACTGTTCAATCTCTTTCCATCTCAGGCTTCTCCCTTCAGGCGCCCAGTCTACATTGGAGCTAATTGGTATTCTAGAAAGTACTTCTGGATGGAAGGGATGTTCATCCCCCCAGCTTCTTTGGACTTAATAAGAACTTTCTGTGGAACACTTAGTTGGTCTTTGCTTCCAAATACATTTCCCAATCGCCCTTTGGAGCTCAGCAGATCTGTGTCCGGGATCTGAATTGGAAGTCCCTTAACACATGAAGCAGTTTCCAGAACAAAAATCATTTTTATTGCCTGTATCCGGCCCAGCCAAGAGATCTCCTGTAAATCCCACAGTTGTAATTGCTCCTTGGTTTCCTTTCATAATGCAGGAATATTAACTTGCAGCAGAGTATGTCACCTCAGAGTAATTTTGACACCAAATTATTGCATCTCTTGTTCTGTACACCGGAATGGATACAGCCGTGCCGAAGTTCCCAACATTTTTGAAGATTCAGTTATGTTGTGCCCAATAGATTTCTCGTGGTTAACTCAAAAGCCCAAGACTTCACCGAAGTCCAATAGTAATGTCAATAATTCTGGTAAGGGTGTAAGTGGGTTTGTTAGGAGTATATAGTCTGCTTATGAAGCTACCTTATGGGCGGTACCCACCTGGGTAATGTCCAAATCCTTTGAGCAAGTGGTTCGATTGCTAAGGTGAAAATAAGAGGCAATAGCAGACAACCCGGTCTGGTTCCCCTCTCCAAAAACAACAGGGTAGACCATTGGCTGTTCACCTTCACTGATATTGGGAATTTGAACATTTGCCATAATAAACCTGCAGATATTAGGAACAAACCCATACACCTTCAGTAGGCGACCCACATACTCCCAGCTTATGCTGTCAAATGCTCGATGAATAGCCAATGAAAGGATCACAAGCTTGTTCTGGCACTGGGGAGCTAGCGCTATAAGCTCTACAACCCTCCTAATATTATCATGTGCCCCTATGACCATGATGAAACCTGTCTGATCCTTGTCTACCAAGGATGTGAGCATTTCACCCAATCTAGATGTGATCACCGTGCTATAGATATTAGCATCGATGTTAAGCAGTGTAATTGGACGATAAACCGGGCACGCTTCAGGGTCTTTCCCTGGTTTTTAGAGCAAGGACGTAGATGACTCGCTCATAGATTCCAACACCTTCCCTGATTACAGGAAGGAATTGAGTAACTTAGTAAGGTGGGAGAAAAGTATGTGGCTAAATGTTTTGAAAAACGTATTTGTCAATCCATTCGAGCACAGGTCTTGCCCCAGCGTAAGTGAACAAAACATCTGCGCCACCTTCTGTTCAGGTATCAGTGACTCAAGAGCCTCATATTCTTCCCCAGAGACCCTGGAGCACTTCACAGAAATAATAAAGTGGTCACTTTGCGTTGAGTCGCTTCTGTGTCAGGCTGACAGCGCTTTAAAGTAGTTCTCCATTATTTTAGGTTTCCCTATTTCTGTGGTTATCTGTCGACCATCACGGTCTTTCAAGGCTGTGATATAATTATGTTAGTTTACGTAGTTTGGTCGCCAGGATTTTGTTCGTTTTATTGGCTTTAGCATAGTAATGCTGTTTTGTAATAAGGATCGATTGGTCGGTTTTCTCAGTAAAGTAAGCCTCCAATACTTTTCGCGCCAACTTGGTCCCTCAGGGACCGGCGAGAGCCTTTCTGTTTATGTGCTGTTTCTCTAGTCCAGACCTCTTCCTCCAAGTGGGCCTGATGGACCAGTTTCACCTTTGCATATGCCACCGTCTGGTTAATTATTACCTCTCTGAGGAGAGTCTTTCCTGCATCCCAAACTGTCCGGAATTCTAAGCTGCCTGTGTCATTCTCTTCAAAATATTTACTCAGAGTCTGAGATGTGGGCTGTAATTGCTGTGTCTCGTAGGATAAAATTGTTCAGTCGCCAAGGAGGTGTAAGGAGGTTCCATTCCCAAAACTAGCTACAGGCTAACTGGGGAGTGATCAGAAAGAGCCTTTGGGAGTGTATAAATCCCTGTTGTATCTGGGATGAGGGTATTGGATACCAAGAACATATCTAGTCTTGAGAAAATCTTGTGCACAGCTGAAAAAAAACGTATAGTCCCGCTGCCCAGTATGAAGAAAACCTGCACGTTTCGATGGTGTAGTGGTCACGGAGAAGTTTCGTCATTGTCAAAAAGTTCCTCTTGTCATAGCCAGTGGTCGCCAGAGATTTGTCTATAGTAGAGTATGACGCAGTTAAAATCCCCCGTGTTAACTCTCGGGCCGCAAACCCGCCAGGCCCCTGAGTAAGTGTCAAGAAAGGTGTCCTGCCCCTCATTTGGGGAATATATCTACGCTAGAATGACTTCGCGCTTATTTTATATTTCCGTGACCTTCCCCATCTTTTAACAAATCGAAAAACCTTTATAGGAGTTCCCTTGCAGCTGATAGTGGCGACTCCTTGGGCCTCATTACACGGACGGCGGTAAGGGTTAACGGTCACCGTTAATGGCAACGGTGACCGTTAACCCTTACCGCCGTACTACGAGGTCCCTTTGCGGGTTGGAGGATTTAACGCCTGCTTCTTGCAGGCGTTAATATCCAACCCGCTAAGGGACCTCGGAGCTAATTACGGCACCGCAAAATTGCGGTGCCATAATTAGCGCCTTCCCCATTTCCATAGAGCCCTATGGGGCAGAAATGGGAATGGGGAAGGGCAATGGCGGAAAGGGGATTTACCGCCCCTCCAACCTTGGAATGGGGCGGTAAATCCCCTTTCCGCCAAGGCGGTGCCGGTATTTTACCGGCATGGACCAAGGTGCTAATAGCACCTTGGTCCACCCCCTACCGTGTAATGAGGCCCCTTGTTTTTTAGAGCCACTGCCCTCAAAATAGGCAGTGGAATAGATGGTTACATAATAAAGATTAGTCATTCGGAAAAAGGTGAGTTTCTTTTAGAAATATTATTGCTGCATCTAAAGACGATAATCTTTAGAGCACTGACTTCCTTTTAATCTGTGAATTGAGCCCCTGAACATTCACGGTAAATATAATTAGATCAGGAGACGCCATTATCAACCTTTACAGCAAAAACAAAGAGGTGATGGCTGGAAGGTTTAGAATGAATCTTAACCACTGGCATTGCTCTGGGCAACCCTCCAGACCACCGTTCTTCGCCTGCCAAGCCATTGCAGAAGGGGAAAGACCATATGCAAATCAGACTTGGCCCGACCCCAAAAGGGGCCGTCCAGCCCGAACTGCTAGGTCACATCCCTTCTGCACGAGACCACAAGCATTCTCAAACATGTTTCGCCCTTGTTGGGGCTCATCAGTGAGGAGTAGCTTGGGTCTCTAGGCCCAGCAGGCACGGGACCCACGTCTGGGCATACCTGTCCCACTCAGGGTGACAAAGCAAAAACAAAGAGGTGATGGCTGGAAAGTTTAGAATGAATCTTAACCACTGGCAACCTTTACAGGGCAGAGGCCTTTCACATACCAACCTAAGTATTTACTCTTATCTGGTTTTGACACTCAGCTATTGTAAATGATGGCTTAGCTCACTTGTAAAACTAAAAACCATAACCCAAGAAAAGAAAACTAACAAGCACTCTTTAACAAAAGTAACCTCAGAAAAAGAACCAAAACATCCTCCGCCTGGGTGAGGAACTCTCCCACCTTTGGCGGAAATTGTTAGATTTCTTAGGGCGATAAAAAGACTAGGCCCACCAAACCCCAACCCCTTAAAGCAAATGGAAGTGTGCAACCAGCATCAAGAAAGTCCCATCTGCCAGGGGCATCATAGAAATATCTACCCTCCATTCATGCAACTCCCTGTTAGTGGTGTTAAATACAGTGAACACACATTTGTGTAACTCGCAGTTATCGCGGATATTCAGGATTCTCAGCGTGTATTATCTCTAGAAGTTGCCATGGATTTCCTCTTGAACAATGTTTTATTTGTTCTGTCAACGTTTTGGCTTCCTGGGTAATCTCAAAGCCTCTCCCATCTCAGAGTCCAGTCGGGTCGCCAAATCCATTCCGACTTCGGCAGTCTAGCGTTCCGGACATCCCCCAATCAGTTTGACCACTTATTCTTCCAACCCGATGGCTTAACCCTAATTCTGATATTCAAATAAAAGTTTGCATGCGAAATCCCATAAATAACACATCTTTTGCATTTTTAACCATGCCATCACCACGCTATGCTTGCGCCTGTTAGCCAGCATATGAGGCGAAAGATCTTGCAATAAGACAATGGGCCTGATCACGACTTTGGCGGTAACCCTTAAATCCGGCGGTAGCGCTAATACCGCCGAATTTAAGGGTCCGCCGATTCAGGGCTTTGGCAGATTTCGCCCCAGCTCTGAGCTGGGGGGAAATCTGACGAAAATTCACGCTATTACCGCCGGCGGGAAATCCGCCGGCGGTAAGAGTGCGAAAATTCCCCATTGAGTCCAATGGGGAATGGGGCATTCCCGAATGGGCTCAATGGGGAATTACTTTACCGCCAAACTCGTGATCCGGCGCTATTAGCGCCGGGGAGTTCGGCGGTAGGGCTATTACCGCCAGCGGTAATACCGCCGGCGTTAATGGCCAAGTCGTGATCAGGCCCAATGTCCGCCCCCAGAAATAATATGGATCGTGTAAGGAACTCACGGTGGCAACAGTAAAGACAGACGCAAGTGATCAAAGTTCAAGGGTGTTTATTAAACTGTATATGCAGGTTGGAAAAATGCCTAATCTAAACCTAAATCTAAGATGGGAGCAAGCTACGACCATCAAATAATAATAAGGCAGTCCTAGTGGCGTCTTGTCAAAGAAAAGGGCCTGTACTAAGAAAAACCTATTGCCAGTCCTTACAACTAGCAACTGCTGCAATACTATATAAATCACATATCAGAGATGGTAAATCAATATGCCCCCCTTAAATCTAAAATGGTCAGAAAAATTAGCAACCATCAAAGCTGGTTCAACAGCACACTTCGGCCCCTTAAGATAGAGAAACGACGACTAGAAAGAATCTGGCAAAACAATCTCTCACCTGAATCCAAGGAGCAATGGAATCAGGCGAATGTGAAGTATAGAAATTGCATTAGAATTGCTAAAGCAGAACACTACAATAAGCAGATTGAGGCCACACCTAATGCAGCCAGTAATCTCTTTGATATTCTCAAATCCTATGAGAAACCTAAATCCATGTCCCCCGCATACACTCCAATGGAGGAGGACTGTGAAATCGTAAAAAAGGCCTTTGAAAATAAAACTCAAAAAGCCAGAGAAGCCATCATCCTGGCCAGAGAAACCGCCAAGGAATTCCAACTCCCTAATGCGGCCAATTTACAGCCCTATGAATTAGACAATTTTAACTTTCAACCAATCTCAGAGGCTGAGATGGTGAAGGTGCTAGCCAAGATGAAACCATCTTCCTGCGCTGAAAACCTAATCCCTCCCAAAATTATTGTGGAAAACAAAGAACTGTTTGCCCCAGTGTTATCCAAGATAATCAATGCATCCTTCCATGATGGTAAGATTCCTAAAGCCATAAAAAAGGTGACCATCACACCACTGTTAAAGAAACCAGGCCTGGATCCTAAAGACCCTAATAATATGCGCCCTATCACTAATACCAATTTTGTACTAAAAATCATGGACAAAATTGCTACCGGACAACTGTAGGCACACGTGGAAGCCAACAACATCTTGCATGAGCAGCAGTCGGGCTTCCGTGCTGCCCACAGCACGGAAACCGCAATGTTGGATCTTCAAACACGCATGCTTTCCATAGTAGATAAGGGCAAAACAGGGATCCTAATGCTTTTGGACCTAAGCGCCGCCTATGACCTTGTTGATCATACACTGCTACAACAAGTTCTGGAGGAAACAGCGGGGTGCTCCAAGGCAGCCCTGGCATGGTTAGCATCCTTTCTCACAGATCGTGTAGCCTCAACCTATTCATGAAATATCTATGTGTACTTCTAGAATCCATCGGCGTTCATTTTACTAACTACGCCGACTTTGCTAGACCCCTTTATGACTCTTTTCCCGCATTTCCCAAGGCCTTCTGGTAACAGTAGTTTCAACCATAGGGTAATCGCCCAGAGTTTCTCAAGTGAGCACCCACGTGATGCCAGACTCCTCTGTAGCTGATTTTTCCCTTCACAAATTAACAGTTCTTTGTACTTTCTTCACTTGGCCATTCCCTACTTTTGTTCAACACAGTTCGGTTTCTTATCGGCTCTCCCCTAGACTCACTGTTTGTGGTGAACCGCTTAGCTTTCTTGTTTCTGGATTCAAAGGTGGTACCACAGTGGCATGCATCTCTCCCCCGCTTGGTTATCAGCGGAGGAGGGCCCTGTGTACTGTTGACATCTGATGCAACACAAGCAGGCTATTGTTTGCGGTCTTAAGATTCCTTCTCTGGAGGTTTCACGGGTCTGAGTCAGAAAGGGCACGGTCGCATCTTTCCTTTTCACCCTTTTGGTTCTCGCCGTCTTTCTCCTCTTCTTGAACTGCTGTGCTTGGATAGCTCTCCCATCGTGCGGTCTGCCTTGCTCGTATTGTGCTCTCGTTCTCCACCTTTTTTCCCTGTGGGGAAGAGAAAGGGCCATCAGGTGTGTGTGTGATTCTGGTCAATTGTCTGACTTTGCCTGACCCTTGTGTTGGGACATGTCTGGCTCTGGCGTTTGACCGTCGTCTTTCGTGGTGTGTGAAAGTGTTTGTGTCGGAAAACGTGGGGGAGGGTTCGAGTGCTTAGTATCCTACGTGGTAGGATGAAGAAAAGGTGTTACAAGAAGGGGGATACTACGTCTCACCCACCGGTGTCCCACTTCCACTCCCTGAAGAACCCCCATCCAGGTGATCCTCCCTCACTGGTCCACCACAGGAAATGGATCCAATAGCAATGGCCTTGTCCTGGCCACCTGGATGACAGATCCCCGGGGCCTAGTCAGGGAGACACCTTCAGGTTTCTCACAATCCCTTGTTCCTTGTCACTGTCTTGATCTTTTCCTTCTGCTGGAATAAATGCACTCCCGTCAGGTAACAAATTGCGTCATTGTTGGATAGAGGAAAAAACCATTTGTGTCCTATCCAGGGCAAACTCTGAACATTCCTCCAAATCTTCTTGTTTAATCCACACCATTTGCATCTGTTCTTCTACGCCAACTACCCGATGTAGGAGTCCTGCCGGATCATGAACTTGTTCAGACTGTGGTTTCTATATCGTCAATCTTGACTCTACTGCCAGCATATGGTTATTAAATTCAGCTATAGATTTGTACAGTTTCTCTCCAGAAGCCTTAATCTCCTGTTTAATCTCATTTAACAGGCAGATTTGGTTGTGTTTAGTAGCTGGGAATCAGTGCTGTTGTACGCCATACTATTCTACACCATCTGGGGTTGTTTAGCTTTCCCATTCTGCGGTGTCGGCTTCGATTTAATGTCACCCGATTTAGATTTAGAAGAGGGTTTAGAGATCTTGCTCTGATTTGGAAACTCTAGCAATTCCATTGAGCTTTTCGGGAACTCGGCGCTCTGTACAGGCCTTGAGGGGAGCAGCTCCGTTTGCAAACCATCCCTAGAGTGTTGTGCACAACAATCCCTTTCCATCTGGTCTGAGCAGGTATCTTAATGGGGCCCCAGCATGTGCTTGATGTTGAATTCAGAGCATCTCCAGACGGCAACAGCCGGGCTCAATCTACCAAGCTACTGGTCCTCTAACTTAATGGCTATGTATATACCACCTGGTTTTGCAGCTCTTCACATAAGGAGAGGAAGCCAGGGTTTCTCCACCAGTCCCTCCTCTGCGCCTCACGGCATGTTCTCATCCAGCTGAGGTGTAAGCTGATGGTTGCGAGGAACTGCACCTGCCCGCCAGGAGCAAATCACTGAGTAGTAAGTGCCCTCGGGCGGCACCCGGAATCGAAGGGGACTCCAAGCAGCTCCCTAGCCTCTACCAGTGATGTCAGAGAGCCCGTTCGCAGGCAGCTTCCGTGCACCGTTCCTGTCACAGGCGCCGTCTTCGGCTCTACCGAATGACCAAAGAGACTACTCGTGGCCCGGACCAGGGCCTTGTGCCGGTCGCTGCACAGCACACCTGTAAATTCGGAGGTATCGGGAGCTTGCACCCGAATCAAAAGCAGATTCTTCTGATGTGTCTAGCCGCTCCCGGGTCTTCCCCTCTGAGGTCTGGCAACAGCGGCTTCCGGGGCCATCTTAGATCTTGTGGGTTCACTCACGGAAAAGGCACTGCAAAGCAGCTCAGGTCAGCTTCCATGGGATCTCGGAGGTCCGCTATTTGCACTAGGCAACTGCACCCATTCGGAGTGAGAAAAGAGCGATATTACAGCTTCATATGGGGGGTCTGTAGGAGATTGCCTTGAGGAGCCTACAGCTGGCAGGTCTTCATTCCTTTCCACCTGGCCACGCCTCGTCTTCCAACTAATTTATAAAGACTCTCCTCATCTTCATTACCCAATAAGATTACCAAAGGATCTAATGGAAGGTCAATCCCTGTTATGGGCTAAATAAGAGCTAAGACCTCCTTCCAATAAGATTGGATAAGATTGCAAGACCACCATATGTTAATGTTAATGTTAATGTTAAAGGACATTTGTACCGCGCACTATCACCACCGGAGTGGTCCCCTGGTGCACTGGCGGCTCTGAAAGAGGGAGGGAGAGGTGGCTTAGTGGGTGGAGGCTGGAAAAGTGCAAGATTGCAGTGATGTGCTGTTGGCAGCCTCAGCCCGGTGGTTCCGTCGGCTGGGCCTGGGGTGTATGCGGCCGGTAGTCATCGTATGCTGATGTGCGAGTCTATGTGTGTTTTTTGTTTTGTTGTTGCAGTGTAGTGAAGTTCGTGCGGTTTGTTGTGCTGGAGGTTTGTGGTTGTGTTTGGTTTGGAGTTTGAGAGGTGTATGCAGAGAAGGAAATTGTTAGTGGTATTGGTTAGTTGGTATCTCTATCCTGGATTGACCGGTTGGGCTCGTGTAATCGTACCCGACGGGATGCTTGCGCACCCTGTGCCTCAGGAGGTACGTGCCCATTTTTGCATTCGAGGCCGCTTGAGCATTTAGCTGTCTCCTCCGTCCGCTCCCTCAATAACTTTGCATGCTCCTCACCCCCACCCACATGACTAGCGCACCTGCTACTGTCCATACTTCCGATTGTGTGGTGATTGGTGATATCTCGTCCGTTCCACAACCCCGTGGTACCTAGTTGTGGCTGTACGGGCGGTGGGTGATGGTAAGGATTGGCTGGAGTTGTTGCTTCCGTCTCCCTGGGTCTCGCAGGTGGACCCCTGTGTCCAGCGTCAGCCCTACTGGTGCTCAGAGTACTTCTGTCTGTTCTAGGGGCTTGTCAATGTCCTTTCCTGTTGAGTCATTTGTCTTATTGTTGTTTCGGTTTGTTTTAGTCTCTGGTGTTGAAGAGCCAGGTTTTTAGTAATTTTCTGAATTTAAGGTGATCTTTGGTGTTCCTTATTACTTTTGGGATGTTGTTCCAGGTTTTCGCGGCTAAGTGGTAGAAGGCGGTGCCTCCGGGTTTTTTCTTGATGTAAGGTTTTAGTTCCAGTCGGATTTCGTTGGTTGACCTGAGCGGTCTCGTTGGCTTGTAGATTGTTATTTTCTTTTGTAGGAATTCCGCTCCTATAGGAAGCCTTAATCTCCTGTTTAATCTCATTTAACAGGCAGATTTGGTTGTGTTTAGTAGCTGGGAATCAGTGCTGTTGTACGCCATACTATTCTACACCATCTGGGGTTGTTTAGCTTTCCCATTCTGCGGTGTCGGCTTCGATTTAATGTCACCCGATTTAGATTTAGAAGAGGGTTTAGAGATCTTGCTCTGATTTGGAAACTCTAGCAATTCCATTGAGCTTTTCGGGAACTCGGCGCTCTGTACAGGCCTTGAGGGGAGCAGCTCCGTTTGCAAACCATCCCTAGAGTGTTGTGCACAACAATCCCTTTCCATCTGGTCTGAGCAGGTATCTTAATGGGGCCCCAGCATGTGCTTGATGTTGAATTCAGAGCATCTCCAGACGGCAACAGCCGGGCTCAATCTACCAAGCTACTGGTCCTCTAACTTAATGGCTATGTATATACCACCTGGTTTTGCAGCTCTTCACATAAGGAGAGGAAGCCAGGGTTTCTCCACCAGTCCCTCCTCTGCGCCTCACGGCATGTTCTCATCCAGCTGAGGTGTAAGCTGATGGTTGCGAGGAACTGCACCTGCCCGCCAGGAGCAAATCACTGAGTAGTAAGTGCCCTCGGGCGGCACCCGGAATCGAAGGGGACTCCAAGCAGCTCCCTAGCCTCTACCAGTGATGTCAGAGAGCCCGTTCGCAGGCAGCTTCCGTGCACCGTTCCTGTCACAGGCGCCGTCTTCGGCTCTACCGAATGACCAAAGAGACTACTCGTGGCCCGGACCAGGGCCTTGTGCCGGTCGCTGCACAGCACACCTGTAAATTCGGAGGTATCGGGAGCTTGCACCCGAATCAAAAGCAGATTCTTCTGATGTGTCTAGCCGCTCCCGGGTCTTCCCCTCTGAGGTCTGGCAACAGCGGCTTCCGGGGCCATCTTAGATCTTGTGGGTTCACTCACGGAAAAGGCACTGCAAAGCAGCTCAGGTCAGCTTCCATGGGATCTCGGAGGTCCGCTATTTGCACTAGGCAACTGCACCCATTCGGAGTGAGAAAAGAGCGATATTACAGCTTCATATGGGGGGTCTGTAGGAGATTGCCTTGAGGAGCCTACAGCTGGCAGGTCTTCATTCCTTGCCACCTGGCCACGCCTCGTCTTCCAACTAATTTATAAAGACTCTCCTCATCTTCATTACCCAATAAGATTACCAAAGGATCTAATGGAAGGTCAATCCCTGTTATGGGCTAAATAAGAGCTAAGACCTCCTTCCAATAAGATTGGATAAGATTGCAAGACCACCATATGTTAATGTTAATGTTAATGTTAAAGGACATTTGTACCGCGCACTATCACCACCGGAGTGGTCCCCTGGTGCACTGGCGGCTCTGAAAGAGGGAGGGAGAGGTGGCTTAGTGGGTGGAGGCTGGAAAAGTGCAAGATTGCAGTGATGTGCTGTTGGCAGCCTCAGCCCGGTGGTTCCGTCGGCTGGGCCTGGGGTGTATGCGGCCGGTAGTCATCGTATGCTGATGTGCGAGTCTATGTGTGTTTTTTGTTTTGTTGTTGCAGTGTAGTGAAGTTCGTGCGGTTTGTTGTGCTGGAGGTTTGTGGTTGTGTTTGGTTTGGAGTTTGAGAGGTGTATGCAGAGAAGGAAATTGTTAGTGGTATTGGTTAGTTGGTATCTCTATCCTGGATTGACCGGTTGGGCTCGTGTAATCGTACCCGACGGGATGCTTGCGCACCCTGTGCCTCAGGAGGTACGTGCCCATTTTTGCATTCGAGGCCGCTTGAGCATTTAGCTGTCTCCTCCGTCCGCTCCCTCAATAACTTTGCATGCTCCTCACCCCCACCCACATGACTAGCGCACCTGCTACTGTCCATACTTCCGATTGTGTGGTGATTGGTGATATCTCGTCCGTTCCACAACCCCGTGGTACCTAGTTGTGGCTGTACGGGCGGTGGGTGATGGTAAGGATTGGCTGGAGTTGTTGCTTCCGTCTCCCTGGGTCTCGCAGGTGGACCCCTGTGTCCAGCGTCAGCCCTACTGGTGCTCAGAGTACTTCTGTCTGTTCTAGGGGCTTGTCAATGTCCTTTCCTGTTGAGTCATTTGTCTTATTGTTGTTTCGGTTTGTTTTAGTCTCTGGTGTTGAAGAGCCAGGTTTTTAGTAATTTTCTGAATTTAAGGTGATCTTTGGTGTTCCTTATTACTTTTGGGATGTTGTTCCAGGTTTTCGCGGCTAAGTGGTAGAAGGCGGTGCCTCCGGGTTTTTTCTTGATGTAAGGTTTTAGTTCCAGTCGGATTTCGTTGGTTGACCTGAGCGGTCTCGTTGGCTTGTAGATTGTTATTTTCTTTTGTAGGAATTCCGCTCCTTGTCCGCAGATTGCCCTGTGCGTTATGCACATTGTTTTGAAGATGATACAGTGCTTTACTGGGAGCCAGTGTACTGTTTTTAGGGCCGGGGTGATGTGGTCTCTTCTGGATAGTTTGAGGAGTAGTCTGGCTGCTGTGTTTTGGATCCGTTGTAGCTTCTTCAGTAGGTATTCCGGTACACCGAGGTAGAGGCTGTTTGCATAGTCGATACTTGACATGATGAGGCCGACGACAAACAGGGTCATATGTGAAATAATGACCCTGTTTCCATACCACATCTCCAACAAGAGGCACGGCAGGCTGGGTTAAACTTAGGAATCCTATCAGGGATGAGATAGCAAATGAGCATTATTTCATACCTATTTTCTTTCAGCTGAATACAGTTTGACAATGTCATGGACCAAGATAAAATATTAAACCATGGCATTTCATCAATCAGGGTTCCCGAATCTTCTCCCATTTTCGACATATATGCATGTGGAGGGACAAACCGGCTGATATTAGTATCTTGTACAAAGTAGAGACCTTTCTGTTTGGTGGGTCCCCTACAAATAGATTGTCCACCTTCGTTGTATTCCTTCCGCCTGCTTATCCTAGCATTGGCCACCAAATGTTGGAGCTGTATATAACTATATTTATCCTCATTGACCAATAGAATAGCTTGTTTGCAATCCTCAAAGGACAATGGAACTCCTCTTGCGAATAATTGACCCAGTCAGTGCAACCCCCTTTCAGACTATCTATGAAACAGGCGAGAACACAGACCGGGACTTCCGTTTTCCCCCAAACTGGGGTAAGTGGTGATGGAAATGTCATAAGAGCATATTTCTTCAACACACTATTGCAGAGTGACATCGTCGCCTAGGGTTTGTGGAGGACTTTAGAGAAACCTTTCCTAGCTCCTGGAGAATGCCAACACCATTCATGTAGGTGAACCCCCATGTCTACCCTCTCAATGTCTACCCAATGTTTACCTCTACCCATTAACTTGCTCTCTAAAAGAGGGGCTAATTGTGCTGAGTAGAAGTAAGTTTCTATATCCGGAACTCCTAGACCTCCATTCTCTCTAGCAGCCATCATTGTATGTCGGGAAACCCTGTGAAAGCATTTGGCCCATATGAATTTAAAAATCAGTGCCTACAGATCTTGTAGAACCTTCTTCAGAATCTTAATCGGTAATGCTGATAGGGTGTTTAATAATGTGCGGAAGATGGACATTTTTACTGCTGCTAATTTCCCTAGCCAAGAGATTTCGGTCTTTTCCCACCAAGCCATATCGTCTATTAGTAATCTAATTCCAGGATATTTTGCTGGTATAATAGCTTCGAAGCTGGAGTAAAGCAGATCCTTAAATAGTTCACTGAACCGGATACCCATTCAAAATCGAATTTCATCTCAGATCCAAAATAGTGGCTTCCCTTTCGCATACATTGAGAATCTGAGATTTAGTGTTTATTTTGAAACCTGATGATTTCCGGAATGAATCCAAAAGAGATACTATCTGAGGGAAAGCCTCTCTGGACTCACCCATGAAAAGCAAAGGGTCATCCATGTACAACGCTAATTTATGGCATGTCTGTCCAACCCTGATCCCCCAGGTATTCTCCCCTAATCTCACCTGCGGAGCTAACTGCGACAATGTGAACAAAAATGAGGAGAGTAGCCATCCTTGATGAGTCCCTCTTGATAAGGGTAATGGTAGATAGCAACCCATTCACCTTAATCCTTGCAGTAGAGTGGACAACATTTGCCAGAATCCTAGTTCTAAAAGTGGACCCAAACCCATGTAGCACCTCCCTAAAATGAACCTAGTCCATCTGATCAGATGTCTTTTCCGCATCGATCGAGAGATCACCATGGACTAGTTGTCTAAACCTGCTGTGAGATGCCAGAGTAATGAGAGATGAACACAGTGATGTGCTTCACAATGCTTTTAATAAAATCATAAAAAGGTTCTGAAAAAGGCCTCAATATCCCTAACTCTATGAAGGGATTCCCTGCCTCAACGAAACTAACTAGTGGACCAGTCTTTGTCAGGATGTACAAAATAAATGGCCACAGTCCTATGTCCAAAAAGACCTACTCTGACCCTGACACTTAATATACCACAAAAACAATCATCAGGGAAAATACATACTTGGTTGTCTTCCTGCAGCCGTGTGATAGATCTTACCTGTCATGATCTCTGCTTCCAAAAGGTCAGGGTTTTCCCAACTCCCTTGGAAGCAGATCCATAACCCAGGTTCCGAGTGCCAACCAGTCCCAATTGGGACCTTTTGGACCCAGTCCTGGCGCCAGTGGCACCAGGCTCATAAATATGCCCAGTCCCAGCGCTGGAAGCGCCGGGCTCATAATGCTTGGGTGGACTTACCTTCAGCAGACCATGCTGCTTACTTGCCTGCCAGTTGAGCCTCTGATCCTCTTCTGTTTGGAACTACTTTTCCTGTTGGGTGGGGCTGGAGCCACTCCCTAGATTCAGAACACTGGAACTCTTCTGGAAGGCAGGAACTCTTTTCTTACCAGGAACTCTTTTCTTACTTGGGCGTGGCTGTGGAAGGAGACACCTAAGCACTACAGGAGGCTATTTAAACCACACCCGGTGGATGAATCTTGCTTTGCGTTATTCTGCAACCTCTGCAGCAGAGCGCTCATCGTGTCTTCTGCATCCGGTCCTGGGCCTAAGGAAAAAGGCTTACCATCCTGAATCCAGTCTTCAGCAACACCTATAAAGACAAGAAAGAACAGGTTAGCATTCCGGCATCTGAAAGGCAAAGGCTTACCATCCTGAATCCAGTCTTCAGCAACACCTATAAAGACAAGAAAGAACAGGTTAGCATTCCGGCATCTGAAAGGCAAAGGCTTACCTACTCTTCGTGCGCTCCGGAGGTCTTCGGCGCTGCATCCCGCATCTGAAAGACAAAACAAGGTGCGTTTAAAGACATTGGGGAACTTTAATACTCACGTGCCATTACTCCTTTCCACATCTAATCCAGTGGGTATTCCGGCACCCTGCAGCCGCTCCGAACTCGTACCTGCAAAATAAAAAGACAGTTAGAGCGCATAGTGAAGCAGGCAACAAGCGCTTACTTACGTGCTTCCAGGCGCTTCTATTCATCACACGGGCTCCATCTTCAACTCACTTCAGCCCGTCATCCGCCATCGCCGGAACCCTGCAAAACAAGAGACATCAGTACTAAAGACTTTAAAGACATTTGAATGACTCGAAACTTACCGTTCGTGCAGTAAACGACGGACAGCAGTCCTCTGAAGTCAAGAGGCCTGCGCTACCTATCCAGTGAAGAAACTGGTTACAGCACCCTGCCCTGAGGCAGATGGAGAGCTCGGCATTCACTTACCTAAGGTGAGAGCGTTAACCTTTGGGGGTCTACAGGAGAGGAGAAGAGGAAAGAGATAGGGACACCCCAATAACCCCAGTTCATTAACCCCATATTTTCTATCTGCAGACATCTTACTCTACACGTCAGGCATACAGTGCACAGAGGTCCAGCCCAAAGAGCCAACCGGGTGCTACACATCACCTTTGAAGATACGGTAGTCGCCCAGTCAAGACCGGCGCCTCTGCGAGAATCAGGTGAGCGTTACAGAACGCAAAGACTACCGCAAAACTCTCGCCCAGGCGCTATGGAAACCTCGGATACTGACCCCCTAGCCCGGTTACTTGGGGAACTAAGGGCAGAAGTGCATGCAGCTCGTCAGGAAACGAATGCTCTAAGAAGGGAACTAATTATTTCCAAGGAGAGAACAGACAATCTTGCTAGACAAGTGCTACAGTCACAAGCCGGACAGACCCCGTTACCCGCATCAGGGGCAAATCTTCCTTCAACATCCTCTATGAATCCAGTGCAGATCAACCTACCTGGGAATGTACCTCTGGCTCCGCCCGAACGATTTTCTGGTGACCCAAAGAGGTTTGCAGTATTTATCAATCAGTGCCGGTTGCACTTCTTATGCCGGCCAGCAGCCTTTCCAACTGATCAAGCAAAAGTAGCTTTTGTACTTTCGTACCTTAGTGGCAATGCGGCAGACTGGTCGATCCCTCTAGTTAATCAAGATGATCCGGTTCTCCATGATTTTCAAGCCTTTCAGCTTAGTATGAAAAAACTGTTCGCAAGACATTCACAGGGGCAGGCCTTGGACAATGAGCTTCTTTCGTTGCGACAGGGTAATCAAGACCTTTTGGCTTATATTGCATCTTTCAATAGACTAATAGTGGAAACTCAATGGCCTGAGGACAAAAGGATTACGCTGTTTTATAGAGGTCTACGTGGAGAGCTCAAAGACGTTTTAGCCCAAGTAGTGAATCCCCCACAAGACTGTTCGGATTATATAGACTTGGTCGTTCAAATAGATCACAGGCTGCAGAACAGGAAGGCCGATCGTTCCAAGTTTGATGCTCGAGTATTTTCCAAACCGCCAACTCCTTCCAAAGGAGTAGACTCTGGGGAACCCATGCAAATAGGGGGTCTGAAAGGTCCTCTAACACAAAGGGAGCGGGAAAGGAGGAAACAGTTGCAATTATGCCTATATTGCGGAAACTCAGGGCACTTTCTTCGAGACTGTCCGGTGAAACCTGCCAAGAAGGCAGTAGGAGCTGCAGTTACCAAAGTTACAAACTCTGAGCAGGGAAACGACCTCGCCCGACAAGAATAGAGGTCCTCTTGCCGAGCGTGAAAACCAGTTCCGTGACCTCGCATTTCGTGATACCTATGGTCCTCATTAGCCCTGATAATCCGGATCGATTACATGCAATTGAAGCTTACGTCGACAGCGGTGCCATCGGCAATTATGTGGATCATGAAATGGTTTTGAGGATGAATCTAACTCTTTGTCCCAAGGCTGTAAAGGACGTCATTACTACGGTGGATGGTACGGAGATAGCCTCCGGGCCAGTAACGCATACCACTCAAGAGGTGACGCTAGTAAGTCAAGATGGACACCATGAGAAGATCGTGTTCGATGTGATCAAGGCCCCTCAGTTTCAGATTATTCTAGGAATACCTTGGTTAGAGAAACACAATCCTCTGATCGATTGGCGAGCAAGAACGGTCCAGTTTCCAGAATGTGTCTCTACTTGTCACCCTCCACCTGGTGTTGCACTGGCCGCAATTTCTTCAGAGACTCCCCAGTTACCTCCCGAATACCTAGAATACCAAGATGTTTTCCGGAAGGATCAGGCTAACTCTCTACCTCCTCATAGGTCTTATGACTGCCAGATAGACCTGATACCTGGATCTACTCCTCCTTGTAGTAGAATTTATGCCCTCACCGAGCCTGAGAACCTTCACCTTCGACAATACCTGGATCAATACCTGGCAAATGGGTTTATTCGTCCTTCCAAGTCCCCTGCTTCTTCAGCTTTGTTCTTCGTTCCAAAAAAGGAAGGAGACCTTAGAACTTGTATCGATTATCGCTCCCTGAACCAGATCACCGTTAAGAATAGATATCCATTACCTTTGATCCCTGAACTCCTGGACCAAGTCAGAAAAGCATGCATATATACAAAGCTGGATCTTAGAGGAGCTTACCACTTGGTACGAGTAAAAGAGGGCGATGAATGGAAGACGGCCTTCCGCACCAAGTATGGGCTATTTGAATATCAGGTCATGCCCTTCGGACTTTGCAATGCCCCGGCCGCCTTTCAATATTTTATGAACGATGTCCTCAGAGAGCTCATAGATGTATGTGTTGTTGTTTACATTGACGACATCCTCGTTTATTCTTCATCGGAATCTGAACATCGGAAACACGTGAAAATGGTCCTCGAAAGATTGCGTCAACACAAACTTTTCGCTAAGTTGGAAAAATGTGTTTTCAACGTGACTGAAGTTGAATTCTTGGGATTCATATTATCACCTGGCGGAGTGCGTATGGATTCAAAGAAGGTCGATGCAGTTCTCAAATGGCCATCACCATCCTCCGTAAAAGGTGTGCAAAGCATGTTAGGCTTCGCTAACTTTTACCGCAGGTTTATGCCCAAATTCTCTCGAATAGTCCAGCCCATCACTGCCTTGTTAAAGAAAAACAAACGTTTTGAATGGTCTACCGAGGCGGAACAAGCTTTCCAGGATTTGAAGACTAAATTTATCTCTGCACCAATCTTAAAACACCCTCGCCCCGAACTCCCCTACATCGTGGAAACTGATGCTTCAAGCCTTGCCATGGGGGCAGTTCTATCACAAAAGGACCCGGTAACCAATCAGTTGCATCCCGTGGCATTTTGGTCCCGCAAATTCTCGCCTCCTGAAATCAATTACACGATTACTGACAAGGAACTTCTGGCTATCAAGTCTGCCTTTAAGGCTTGGCGGCATTATCTGCTGGGGGCCCGACACACCGTTACTGTGATTACGGATCACCGAAACCTGCAATATTTGAAGACCGCAAAAGCCCAATCCTCTAGACAACTCCGTTGGGCATTATTCTTTGCCGAGTTTGACTTCATAATTACCTATCGACCTGGTACAAAGAACGGTAAAGCCGATGCCCTTTCTCGGATGGGAGTGGAAGAACACTTGGTCAACCCTAAACCTGTACCAATCATTCCCGAACAAAGAATTCTGGGTGTAATCGCCACAGAATCCATAGAGGAAGTTAAGGATAAAGCCAGGCAACTTGTAACTCCAGCAGACATACAGAATTGGCATCTGCAGGGAAAGGACTTTGCAGTAAAGGACAACTTATTGTATTTCCAAGAACGATTATACCTACCCAGCACAGATTTACAGAAAAAAGTAATCTCTTGTTATCACGACTCTTTAATGGAAGGTCATCCCGGTATAGCCAAGACCTCAGAAAAGATCAAGCGCTACTTCTGGTGGCCATCTTGGAAAAAAGATATCAGAGACTTTATAATGTCCTGTGGAGTATGCGCCCAAAACAAGAGTCAAAAGGAAAGACCAGCAGGCCTCTTACGCCCTATTGACATCCCACCTCGCCCTTGGCATACGCTTTCTATGGACTTCATCACCGATCTACCTCCATGCTCCGGATACAATACGATTCTAGTAATCGTGGACTTATTCTCCAAGATGGCGCATTTCATTCCGCTCAAAGGCTTGCCAACAGCAGCAACTCTGGCCCGAGAATTTCTCGAAAACATCGTCCGACTGCACGGTTTTCCTTCGGTTCTAATTTCGGAACGAGGTAGTCAATTTATTTCTCATTTTTGGCGAAGTTGCTGTCGGTCGGCTCAAATTGATGTGAGACTATCGACCAGTCACCACCCTCAGACCGACGGACAAACCGAGAGGACCAATCAAACTCTGGAACAGTATTTACGCTGCATGCTGCAACAAACTGAAAAAACTTGGAAAGACATCCTTTGGATAGCCGAGTATGCCTACAATAACTCTGTCCATTCGGGAACTGGGAAAACCCCGTTTTTTCTTTTGTACGGCAGTCACCCTCGAACCTCGGAGTTGGATCCCCTCCAAGATCTTGAAACACCAGCAGTAGACTACCTGCATTCTACAATCACCCAAGCCTTTAAGGAAGCTGTTTCTCACCTTCAAAGGGCTAAAGAACAATACAAGAAAGGAGCAGATCAACATCGGAAGGAAGCCCCTCACTATCAAGTAGGGGATCAAGTCTGGTTATCCACCAAATATCTATCTCTAAAAGGGCCACGCACATTCAACCCAAGATACCTTGGTCCCTATTCCATCACTACCATAGTAAACCCAGTAGCGGTCAAGTTGGACTTGCCCCCGCACATGAAGATACATCCGGTCTTCCACGTCTCTCTATTAAAACCCGTGCAACCTCAAACCCGACTAACCAAATCTCCAAAACCTATCCTAGTGGATGGAGAACTCGAGTTTGAAGTCAAAAGCATTCTGGACTCCAAGATCTCCAAATCTAAACTATTCTACCTAATTGACTGGAAAGGCTACGGCCCCCAAGAGAGATCCTGGGAACCTGCTGAATATGTCCACGCTCCTCGCCTAATCAAAAGATTTCACCGAACATTTCCTGACAAGCCAAAACCCCCGGAGAAGCCCGGTTTGGGAGGGGCCTTGAGGGGGGGTACTGTCATGATCTCTGCTTCCAAAAGGTCAGGGTTTTCCCAACTCCCTTGGAAGCAGATCCATAACCCAGGTTCCGAGTGCCAACCAGTCCCAATTGGGACCTTTTGGACCCAGTCCTGGCGCCAGTGGCACCAGGCTCATAAATATGCCCAGTCCCAGCGCTGGAAGCGCCGGGCTCATAATGCTTGGGTGGACTTACCTTCAGCAGACCATGCTGCTTACTTGCCTGCCAGTTGAGCCTCTGATCCTCTTCTGTTTGGAACTACTTTTCCTGTTGGGTGGGGCTGGAGCCACTCCCTAGATTCAGAACACTGGAACTCTTCTGGAAGGCAGGAACTCTTTTCTTACCAGGAACTCTTTTCTTACTTGGGCGTGGCTGTGGAAGGAGACACCTAAGCACTACAGGAGGCTATTTAAACCACACCCAGTGGATGAATCTTGCTTTGCGTTATTCTGCAACCTCTGCAGCAGAACGCTCATCGTGTCTTCTGCATCCGGTCCTGGGCCTAAGGAAAAAGGCTTACCATCCTGAATCCAGTCTTCAGCAACACCTATAAAGACAAGAAAGAACAGGTTAGCATTCCGGCATCTGAAAGGCAAAGGCTTACCATCCTGAATCCAGTCTTCAGCAACACCTATAAAGACAAGAAAGAACAGGTTAGCATTCCGGCATCTGAAAGGCAAAGGCTTACCTACTCTTCGTGCGCTCCGGAGGTCTTCGGCGCTGCATCCCGCATCTGAAAGACAAAACAAGGTGCGTTTAAAGACATTGGGGAACTTTAATACTCACGTGCCATTACTCCTTTCCACATCTAATCCAGTGGGTATTCCGGCACCCTGCAGCCGCTCCGAACTCGTACCTGCAAAATAAAAAGACAGTTAGAGCGCATAGTGAAGCAGGCAACAAGCGCTTACTTACGTGCTTCCAGGCGCTTCTATTCATCACACGGGCTCCATCTTCAACTCACTTCAGCCCGTCATCCGCCATCGCAGGAACCCTGCAAAACAAGAGACATCAGTACTAAAGACTTTAAAGACATTTGAATGACTCGAAACTTACCGTTCGTGCAGTAAACGACGGACAGCAGTCCTCTGAAGTCAAGAGGCCTGCGCTACCTATCCAGTGAAGAAACTGGTTACAGCACCCTGCCCTGAGGCAGATGGAGAGCTCGGCATTCACTTACCTAAGGTGAGAGCGTTAACCTTTGGGGGTCTACAGGAGAGGAGAAGAGGAAAGAGATAGGGACACCCCAATAACCCCAGTTCATTAACCCCATATTTTCTATCTGCAGACATCTTACTCTACACGTCAGGCATACAGTGCACAGAGGTCCAGCCCAAAGAGCCAACCGGGTGCTACACATCACCTTTGAAGATACGGTAGTCGCCCAGTCAAGACCGGCGCCTCTGCGAGAATCAGGTGAGCGTTACATTACCCCACTGTCCTTGAAAGGAATTTTCTATGCCAGGTGGACACTCCCCTTCCCTGGTCTTTCCCAATTATCAGGGCTTTGACGACTGTGCCAGGGGGACACTCCCCTTCCCTGGTCTTTCCACTTGTTAGGGCTTTGGATCCCACTATGCCAGGGGGACACTCCCCTTCCCTGGTCTTTCCTTAGATTGCTTTGTTTGCCCAATGTCTCTTTCTTTCAGTTTTGGTAGGTTTTGCTTGCCAAGTGCACAAGCTGATTGTTTTTCTACAAGTCTTTTATCCATAATATGCATGGATTCACCAAGGTGTCTTAGGTAGCCCACAGTCTTGTTATACATAAACGATTGTATAATTTAGGTATTGTGAGAAACCTGATGATATTCTCCCACCTACGCCCTTGGGATCTTCCATTCAGGTGGCCAGTGAAGGACCATAGCTTTTGGATCCCGACCCTGGGTGTGAACAAGCGAGTGATGATCACCTGAGTTGAGGGTCATGCAGGGTTGGGGGGAGGAGACATGGAATTCCCCCATTCCCAATAATACCCCACTCTCCCTCAGCCTTCATGGGGTATTTTCTTTCTTTTTCTTTTTGTTGTAAATCTCTTTATTGAATTTTGTAAAAAGAGAAACATTCACTACATACCTTTCAACCCCCCAACACCTCCCCACCCTCCAACCCCCCTGCCAACTCCCCATCCACTCGTCCCCTCCAACCCCCACCCCCATCCAACTCAAACCAGTTATCGTTATCAGTGATCTGCACCACACAGCTCTCCAGCAGAGGCAGATATTTCTAGATTCATGGGTGTTTTATCCTGTCCACACATTTTTACTGATTGTCTTTATTTACTCATCTTCCCTCCCTCAAGGTGGGGAGGTCATCCAGGGACGTATAAAGATCGTTGAGGAGGGCTCAACACTGCAAAGTTCCCTCTGCTGAATCTTCTCCCCCCTAAACTCTCTCTGATTGTGGCCATTTCGGCCGTTGCCCACCTCATTATGTTGCGTATCCGTTGCTGTGATTGTGGCCCTTTGGGAGGCTTTAATGTAATCGGCATACGACGCAATTCCTGAACTAACTAAGCTAGCCATATTATTTGATTGCTTCCGTTTTTTCCCTTTTCCCTCTAGGAGAAGCCCCAGAAGACACACCAGGGTGGTACATTCTAGTTGCCTATTTACCACGGCATTGACAATCCCCACCACTTCTTGCCAGTATGTTTCTATGACTGGGCATGCTCAGACCATGTGGCAGAAATCTGTTGACCCACCCTCCCACACCTCAGGCAGGTGTGTGGGTTTTTCGCATTCATCGTATGTAGCTTCTGTGGCGTTATGTATACCTAATGGATAAGATTGAATTGGATTAATTTAAAGCACGCGTTACGTGAAACCTTAGTTATCCGAGCGCATACTCTTGCCCATGTTTTGTTTTCTAATTGTGGTTCTAGGTCCTGTTCCCACTTCTCTTTAACTCTAATGATGGGAAGGGTCGCACTATCTTGAAATGTCATTTATAATCGTGTGATAGCCTGTCTCTCTTCACACATTGTGAGTGTGGTGTGGAGCACCGGCGTGGTTGGAGGCTCCTCTGGTGTGGAAGCCCATATGCCCGCCAAACCTTCGTTAATCGTGCAAAGGTTTTATGTCCCTCGGACATCTGCTATTTTTTGGCCCATTCTGCAAATTATAGGAGGCAACCCCCCTCGAACAAATCTCCCAGTGTGTTCAGTCCAGCCTTTTCACATCTAGTTGAGCCTATGTCTCTCAAGATCTTTTCCAAGCTGGGGAAAGTCCTCAGTGGAATCTATGGGCTGTATCCCATCCCCAACCTCAATCTTAGGCATACTCTTTCCACACCTGCTGTACCACCCGTGTGATTCCCATCACTCTAGGGTCCTTCCACTTTCTCCAAAGCAACTCCATCCAGGTGTAGAGCCGTTTAGGAGGGGCCTAATAAGAGCCTGTCCGACCCGCTGGGCTGCGTGTCCCATTTAGCCCCATGTTGTAACTGCAAGGTCATGTAGTAGAATTCAAAGTCTGGAAGGGAAAGCCCACCCTCTCAATTTCATCTTTTCAATTTGCTCAAGGAGACTCTACTCCTCCCTCCAGCCCAGAGGAACCCAGAGATCCTGCTGTCCAGCTGCTTAAATAATGGGGGTCTAAACAAGTGCATTATGTTCGTAAATAGATACAAGAGCACCTGGGTAGGATAATTATCTTGCAGACCACAATTTTCCCCATAAGTGAGAGAGGCAGTTTGTTCCAGAACTTGATTTTGTCCCCTAACGCTGCAATCGTTCTACCCACGCTGAACTGGAATGTATCCGCTGCATTGTGATGAATTTGTATACCCAAATATTTAAAGGATTCCATCTCCCATTGAATGCACACTGCTGGCAAGTCTGCTCGGGCCTTTCCACGCAGGGAGCTGATGAGAAAAGCCACTGATTTATCTTTATTGAGCCAGAATCCCGATAGCCACCCTACATTAGATATTACTTCCAGTATGAAAGGTATATTTACAGGCGGATTTTGCATATACAAAAGAATATCATCCACATAGAGGGAAACAACGTGTTTCAGTCCATCCACCTCAATACCCACATCACTGAACTGGTCCCTGAGAATATTTGTTGGGGGATCCAGAGCGATAGCGAAGAGCTTAGGGGAGAGGGGGCAACCCTGGCGTGTGCCCCTTTCTAGTCGCCACCTGTGGGAAATCTCCCTTGACGTTTTTACCCTCGCTAGGGGGTTTGGTCCTATCCCCATCCTAGTCAAGACCTGGAAGAGCCACTCCCATTCCAACTAATCGAATGCCTTGATGGCATCTATGGACACCATTGTCAGTTCACTGTCTGCGATACCCATCCTTTCCAACACATGTTGCAGACGTCTCAGGTTCATGGTCTTGTTTCTACCTTCGACAAACCCACACTGATCATGATTGATCATACCTCCCATGTGTTTCGCAAATCGAATGGCTAGGACCGTACCTAATATTTTTCCAACCACGTTTAAAAGGGCGATGGGTCGTAAGACTCACATCTGTGCAGGTCTTTCCCTGGTTTGGCTAGAACTACAACTATCGCCTCTCTCATGGATTCTGTCATTTCCCCTTTCCAGAAAGCCTTATCATATAGGATTTTCAGTTTGGGAACTAGAAGTTCAGCATACGCTGCATAAAACTCCACCGGCGACTTCCCAGTCCCCATGGATCCAATCGCCCCATGGATCTCCTCCTCTGTGAAAGGTTGTTCAAGCTCCTTCGAGAGAGAGAAGCAGCTCATTTCGGTAGGAGGCTTTGGTCTAAAATATGCCATGACCTCAACGTCTGGTAGTCTATTATTACTTGTTTATAGGCGCGTGTAAAAGCTTTGAAACTCCCTATTAATTTCTCCCTGCGTAAGTATGTTTTCCCTCTTGGCTGTCAATATGCAGGTAATCACATTACTCAGGTTTTCTCTCTTGAGAAGCCAGGCTAGTAGCCTCCAGGCCTTTTCTACCGCCCCATGAATCCGCTGGGTGTACTGAGCATAATCATGGTTCCCCAATCTTGCCTTCAACTTATCTCTCCGCTCCCACTCCCTCACCAATTCCGCCCCACAAAGAGGACCGCAGCCATTTTCTCTCTAGATTGTGTACCTTTACTTCAGCCTCTTTTAGCCGGGTTACCAATTCCGCCCTCAGACCATGGGTGATCCCCATGCATTTTCCCCATATCATCACCTTAAATACATCCCACATTATATCATAGTCATCTATTGAGTCTACATTATAAGAATTCTCGATGGCTCGACAAATTTCTTCCCTATACCTGGCATCCCTTAAGGCCCCCCTCCCCAAGTTACCACGTAGGAATCGTCCCTCTTCTTTCCCCCATTGTAGTACGGTTCGTAGGGGAGTGTGATTCAATATGATCCAATATGGTTTTCTCCAAGTACTCAGTCTTCCCGTAGTTCGGGGTAGTTATCCTTCCCCACTAGGAGAATATCTATGCAGGAATGCGTGCCTTGTGGGTCGGTGAAATAGCCCTGTTTGTTGCCCTTCTGTTCCCTCCACGGGTCTACCAAGGACAGGTCTGACATCACCCTCCTCAAGGATTGTATTGCCATCAGTTTGTGCGCTGCCCCCTGACTCAATCTGTCTGTGGGTGAGGTGGGCAATTAAAGTTCCCCCAATATTGTTTCCCTATGTATGTGGTTCCCCAACATCACTGCTACTCCTGGAAATAGGATTCATGATCTATGTTTGGAGCATTGGAGTTATACCCAGAAGGATCAATGTCCTCCCCTCCTCGTCCCTGAGTACTTTGGATATCTGTAGAGGGGTCCTCCTTGCCATTCACGTCAGAACGCCTCTAGAATATGTGGCGAAGTGAGAGCCATACATCTCCACTCCCCATGCATCCTTCACTTTGCCCAAAAACTGTATTGCTCAGGTGTGTTTCCTGGAGCAGAGCAATTTGTATCCCCCATTGTTTTAGGGAACCCAGTATTTCCCTGAGCTTTCTAGCCTGTCCATCCCCTGCACATTCCAAGTAAATATGGTTAGGCTACCCATTTTGAGTGACTGCTTTCTGTCCCCCCAGACTGCCAACTCTCTTTTGCTTGGGTGTCCCCCAGGTTGCTTCTTCCCTTGAATTGGACCCTCCCCCCTTTGCCTCACCCCACCCCTTTGCCTTAGAAGGTTTAATAACTGCCTTAGTTCCCTCTTGTCCTGATCTACTCCCCAAATATCCCCTGCCCCCTATCATGCAACCTGTAAATACTTAACCAATTTACAACCTTTTTCAATACTCCCTCCAACATGAGGGTGCTTCCAGAAACTGTTTGCATTTTGTGCGCTTGGCCAGCCGTCGCATCCCCCCACTTCTGGAGGGGATGACTGCCAATCTGCGCTTGGAGTAATTGCCCCCCACCTCCACCCATCCGGGCGGAGGGGGGGAGAGTCAGCAGAGAGACTTCAGTAGCGGAAGTTGTGCTGTTTTTCTATGCATTGCTTTTTATCATCCTTTTTATCGCCATAGTTAAGTCTGTGCAGACTTCCTGCAATGTCCAGCATACAGTCTCTAATCCATAACTAGTTCAAGAGTTCGAGTTACGGGGATCCGTCAGTCCGTCAATCGGCTTGGGGATTTTTCCCCACTGGTCCAGTTTTTCATTCAGTCCCCCCTGATCCTCGTCTGTCGCTAGCTGCAAGGTGCCATCTTCTGTTAAGATTACTTTGCCGCCTTTAGGCTGACTTGAGTTGTTTCCATCATTTATCGGGGGATCCCCCTTAAGGCCTCCTGGGATTACATGATCTGTTCTTTTTTTGGTCCGGAGCAGTCCCATTTGTCCAAACTCCTTCTGTCTCCCACCAGTGCCAGGCATTTTCAGGCGTGTTACCATTTCCCCTCCCCTCCCCCTTATCTTCAGGCGAGCCGGGTAGAGAAGCATGCATCGCACCCCATTATCTCTCAGGGTATGCTTGATGTCATCAAAGTGCTGTCCCTGGTTCTGGACCTGTTTATTGTAGTCTGGGATGTGAGAATGGACCCATGGTCCGAGGGTATTGTACCCTGCTGTCTTGCCATCTGGAGAATAGCGTCCCGATCCCTGTAGTAAAATATGCATGCTATCACCCGCCAGGGGCGGGCCCCGGAGGTGGTCTATGTGCAGGAATTCCGTGGGCCCGTTTCACCACAAACCATCTCAAGAGCCCCTTGGATCCTAATTCGTGTTGTAACCAGTCCTCCATAAACAACTCCTTGGAGTCTCCTTCCCTGCCTTCCGGCAGGCCTCTAATACACACATTATTTCTTCTGGAATGGCCTTCAGCATCTTCTGCCCTTGCCATCAGAGTTTTATTAGTTTGTACTAGATGGGAGACTTGTGATTTGAGTTTCTGTATATCCATTTCTGCTGACGTGACTTTAGTGTCCATCTCTTTCTGTTTTTCTGCCACTTTATGGACGTCTGAATTCAATAGGTTCAGGTCTTCTTCTATATGTCCAATTTGCAGCTCCAGAGCCGTTCTGGAGCTTTGCACCACAAATAGCACCTCCGCAATTCTTGCCTCCAATGTCTTTGCTCGATCCCCCCTTCCGGGAGAAGGGCCGCTGGTGCCGGGGTCTGCAGGCGCATTGTCGATGTTGTGAACGCATCCATTCTTGGTAGCCTCCCTTTGCCACCCATTGTCTCACCTGCCGTTCGAGATGCCAGAATCTATCTCTAGGCTTCTACCCCCTCCTCTGTGCCCCCCACTCTGTGTTTTTGGAATCAGGGATGAGGGGGAGGTCACCCTGGGTTGCAGCTGGCCCCGAAATGCGGCAATCAGGCCCCCTGTCCAGTGTGCAGTTGCAGGATTATGTATGGTTCCACTGAGGGACTGGGGTGGGGCAAAGTGTGGCGCCGAGTCGCATTTGTCTTCCTCGGTGCACCATTCTTGCGTGTGTTGATTCTCTGATTTGGCAGTTGATTGTAATGTCCGGGGGACTCACTCCAGATGGCCCCTCCTTTTATTTTTCCTTTTTCCTTTATGAGCCGGTAGGGGTGGGGGTAGCACGCCCTCACTTACAACTCCGCAGATTTTCCTAGAACAAGGCCCAGGGAGGTGGGGGGCTTCTTGGAGGGCTGTCTTGGTATTCTTTGCAGTGGGAGGAGGGTGCCCTTCCACTAATCGCTAATCCTGTTTTTTATGACCATTGGGAGGGGCCTCTGGATCCTCCCCTCGTTTTCTCACCTCTGCCCCAGCCTTAGTGTCTCACCTGGGAGCCAGATCTGCCCAGTCATGGGGAGGCAGTCCTCCAAGGGCGATGCCCATTGTCTGCAGATCTGGTGCTTGGTGGATTACCCCATATTTCCTGAGCACCCTTGGGCGTTCCTGTCTGCCGTCGCGAAGATCGGAGTCCAGTCCCCCGGCTCACTGCTGTCGCCCGGGTGACTGCAGAAGATTACTACTTCCATGCCGGGAAGCTCTGACTTCCTCCTCTTCCACTACACTGCAGCGGGAGTGCTCATGTGCGGGCTCAGAATCCCCAGCGAGGCCTCAGCTCCTCTCCGTGTGAGGCTATGTTTCCCCTCCCCGGGGAGACCCTGATCGTGAGAGCAGGACTCCAGCCAGGCTTCAGTGGCAATACACCCACTCCTAAGCACCACCAGCAGCGGGCGGCAGGCCATTTTGGTTGTCCGACTGGTGCCTTTTTGGCCGGGTCACTTCTGCCAGTAAAACTGGGACCAGAGGGCGATCCCACCCTCCAAATTCATCTCCGCTGCTCAGGAAACCAATTTCCGGCGTTCTCCATGCTGCACAGCAGGATTTGTTTCAGGAATTTTGCAGCGGCTTCGGAGCTCTGGGGATCAGGTCCTCATCTCTTGCCTGCTGGCATCGCCCCCCTTCATGGGGTATTTTCAATCTCACCCCATCTCCCCCTCCCTATTTCCAACAAATACTGAGATGAGGAGGAGGCAACTAAGTGCAGTACAGATTACCCATAGAAACAACATGAAGAAAGTAAGGGAAACCTACTGTAGAAAGAACTTAAGTTGTCCCACTAATAGCCAGGCAGGGTCAGGCATACAATAATGACCATTCACACCTCCCTCAACGTGACTGTTTTTTCAACTATAAAAGCTGTGGAAGAGCGCCAGCTGGGGATGCTGTCCGGACCAGCGAAGCGCAGGAGCAGAGAGCAGCAGGAGCCAAAGCCTGGAGGAGAACGGCGTGGCAAGATGCTGGTCCGGTGTCCGTGGAGGTCTGCAGCGTGGCTAACGAGCCGGAGAGAGACTGCCTGAATCCTGTTGGCGTTCAGTGGAGTGCTCGTCCCCTAGGGACCTGTGCCGGGCCCAAGGGTGTCTGAGGAGCATGTGGTGAGATCCTGACCTCAACCCTTTGTATCCAGAGAAGGACCACCTGTCAACGTGACGATGCCCGGTGAGTTTCTTGAAAGTAAGAGAAACTCAGGAGCGTGCGTTTGACTGCAGCAGAGCAGGAAAAAGGCACAGATGAGAAAGTGGCACAGCGCGGAAAGCGAGTGAAAGACAGAAAAGGACAAAGTGTAAGAAGAAATGGAAACAAGAATAATAGATAGAAGAGAAAGCATTTGAAGTGCACCAGCGGTCGGAACGAAAGACAAAGTTAAATAGAATCATGAGAGGAAAACAATGGGTGCAAGTGTGCACGGCAAGGAAAGGGAAGCGTGCAAGAGGCACAAGATGAAGGAAAGAAACAAAAGGAACGTGCGCGGAGAGGAAAAGAGCAAATGAGCGTGATGAAACAAAAGAAACAAGGGAAGGGCAGAAAAGGGTGCAGGAAGCACCTGAATGTGAAAGGCTGAAAGAAAGGAGAAGGAGCAAGAAATAAGGAGGAGTAAAGAACCAGGCAGTTTCTAAAGTCTCTGATTGTACCCCACAAGTGAAGTGTGTGTGAAAGAACTGTATCTGAAAGGAGAGGTACATCCTGACAAGCTGTGTTTTTTTTTTAAAAAGAGCGGCCTGAGCTTGGGGAAGGGAACCCTGAGAGGCCTAAAATAGTACAAAATCTATTATTTCATGATATTGAAGGAAACACAAGGTGAATTCTGACAAAACTGAAATTTGTGTTGAAAACTGAAAGGGGTCTGAGCTCGGCCAAGAGAACCCTGAGAGGCCTAACTAAGTTGGAGACTTATTGTTTTGTAGTATTGAAATAATTGAAGCTTGGGGAAGAGAACCCTGAGAAGTTTCAAAAGGATCTGTTATATTGATTTTGTGGTGCTTGGCACTTGAACAAGTTGAAGCTTGAGCACGAGAACCCCAGGGAACTAAAGACACTGAAAGTATCTAAGAATACTGCAAGGGCTCTGTGGTGAAGGTTACGAATAGCCCTTTATAATTGAACACATTTTTGTGACATTGCCCGAACCACACCTGGTGAGAAGACCACCTGAAACCAACCTTGGTTTCCTATTTTTTGTTGAACCACTGTTGTCTTCCTTTTTAGAGACTACCTGTCACATTTATGTAAAGTGTGAGGGCAAGCATAGGTTTAGACACACAGACTTTTATTTTGGACTATCAGATGTCGACTGCCTTTAGAAACATCAGTTAAGGGAAACATGCCTTTAGAGTTAGGGCCAGTCAGGCATTACAGCAACCCAGGAACCTTAGTAAAAAAAGGTTTTGAAACTAACTTCTTTGAAAGAGTGAAGTTACCTCTCCTTAGAGAAGAGGCTGAGGAAGATGTTACTGAAGGAGGTACTTTAGGCTATCGGGAAGCTGATGCCCAACCCAGTTCTATCCAACCCTCAGACATCCGTGACGAAGGTTCTGACATACTCCCTGACTTTGCCTTTGCTCAGGGGAATGATCCCTTACTCGCTGAAGCCTTCCTACAGGTTATACCTGAGTCTGAGTGTTGGAAGGGAGGAGGGATACAGCTAGAGGTTCCCCCGAAGTCACAAACAGTGCTTGAGATCGCACACTCACATCTTACAGGAGGACATTTAGGTCAAGCCAAAACTTAGGCCCACCTGGCCAACAAGTTCTACTGGCCAGGATTACATGTCGACACGAAAAATGCCAGGCTCTTTGAGTCGGAACTTGAAGGTTCTGGGAGTAATTTCGGGTGGAAACCTTCCCAGTCCAGGTTCCACTTCTATGGATGGAATTGAGAGGGGAGCCGGTCGTATTTCCTTACGGATTTCTTCTGTTTTATGCATAGCTCTTAGCTGTTTATTAGCGTCTGAAAAGCTTTGCGCTGTTTCTATGGCAACAGTTCGAATTGGTTTTGTCAGCTGTAATACTGCTTTTTGTAAAAACGGTGGTAAACTGTTAGGGCTAATGCTTCAATAATTTCATTTTGGGTTTTCTTACACAACCACAGGGGCAAGGTGTTCTGCACCTGGGCTCCTAGTTCCACTGGAGTTTCTCCTGGGGTGAGTTTTATATGGTTGTAGACGGTTTCTGTTTGGCCGACCCCTAGAAGTAAGCCCTCCTTGATTTCAGCAAAGGTCGTAGTTCCCAGGGGATTTAAGCTTTGATATGCCGTTTTTTGTAATTCTCCCTTTAGTAGTGGTGCCAAGTAGCATGCTTTTACTTCTTCATTCCAACTAAACTGTTGGGCCAACCGTTCAGAGTTCAGGAAGACATTTCTCAAGCCCTCCCCTTCCTGATAAGATTGTAAAATTCTGTAGGTTAGGACTAGTCGGTGGTGGATGGCTACTACTCTCAAGACCTCGTTGGAGCCTTTGATCGACCTTAATTTGATGGTCAACCAGCACTGGTTTAAACCCTCCAAAGTGGCTATTTTCTCGGATGTGGTTTCTTCAACAAAGGGGTATAGGTCCTGAGGTAAACAAGAATATTTCTTCCTCGAATCTCCTATCCTGCTTGTCGAGTCCAAGTGGTCCTTCCAAGAGGTTTTCCGTAATACTCCCTTCAATGGGTAAGACCTCTGAAGCTATTCTGGTTAGTTCTTTTCCGGGTCTCCATAGACTAGGTTTTATTCCCAATGGGTGATAGGTAGTCTCTTGGCCTAACAACTAGGTTATATTTGCTATTGCGACCTATCGCATAGTCTGGGAGTTTGGTGTTGCCTGCTAGAGGTCATCCTTTAAAGAGAAGTCTCTATTGAGATGTGTGGACTTGTGTTCTTTGAAACACCAAACACTTAAGGGTTTGTACTGATTCCCCTGGAGAGATTTCTGAAATTCCGGTCCATACAATAATAGTCAGGAGCATAGCTGGTTGGGGACCAGAGATACGTAAGAGTAGTTAAGGGATCCCTGGTTTGTGTCAGTCAGAATACATCCCACAAACTGACACTATGTGAGATGCCAGAGTAACGAGAGACGGACACAGTGGTCTGCTTCACAATGCTTTTTATTTAAATCATAAAAGGTTTTGGAAAAAGGCCTTACTATCCATAACTCTTTGTAAACCCCATTTCTTGTTGGATTTTAGTATGCAATGGGCTGAATGTCCTGTTCTGTGGTTAGGCTGGTTTGTTTACAGTCCTTCCTTTATGTCCATCCCCCCAACGGTGTGTGGTTTGGGCTTGCAAATTCTGGGATCCAGAGATGGTAGGCTCCACCAGCAGGGGGAGCGGGTCCACCGATGAGGTGATTTCACCTCAGGGGCTGAGCGAGCTCCCCTGCTGGCAAGCGCGATTGGTAGCGCTTTAGAGGGCATAATACCCCAAAGGGGGGTCGCAGAGGAGAGCGGCCAGCAGAGACGATAGGAGGCTGAAGCCCCGGAGGGCACTGAGGCCCTCTGTTTGAGTCGGGTGGTTGAAAGCTCCACCCGGGGTCGAGAAAGTGAGCCTAGTGAGAGCCAGGCAGCACTTGCCGGGCGCTGCATCTGGGCCCCACTGCTTGTAAGTGCCCTGTGAGAGCGGGGTCAGGAGTGGCGCAGCCTGGTCCGGTTAGGTAGGATGGGTGAGAAGTGTAGCGGGGATATTGCACCCTGCGTGTGCCAATACAGGTCAACACACCGGCAGTTTTCGGATGAGAAGTACTTGATGAAATATTCACCGGGGCGGCGACTTGTGAATCGTGTTCCCCCATGTGGTGCAGAGGTAGGGATTAATGACCCAGTTGGACACTGTGCTTGGATTCCCATTGGTGCCCTTTAGGGGTTGGTCCACTGATGAGGGGCCAGTGTCCTGCTTTTCTCCCAAAGCCGTCCTCAACCTCTTGGATCGTATGCAGCATCTTTCAGTTTTGGTAGTTGCTACCGCTCTGGGGGGCAAATGGATATATCTCATCTGAGATTGGCACTTGGCCTACTCCGTGAGGTTATAGGATTTCCGCCAGGGTGGAGGAGGATACGGATCCTGAGGCTTCACCGCGTGAGAACGTTCATTCTCATAAGAGAACTGTGGCAGGAAAAGTTATTTATTTACCAAATGAGAAAGCGTTCATTCCCCTCTCCCCCTTGGGCTGCTCATTTTGCATGCACATATGTGCAGTAAGGTGTTACTCTCTTATACTCGGGTCTCCTACAGGTAGCTAATCACTCACTCCTACATAACAGGATAAAAATATAGGGCGAAACACCTTACATCTATGAGGGTTTTCCCTGCCTCAACGAAACTAACTAGTGGACCAAGTCAGGATGTCTTTGTCAGGATGTCCAAAATAAATGTCCACAGTCCTGTGTCCAAAAAAACTATTCTGACACTCACATTTAATATACCACAAAAACTATGATCGGGGAAAATAAACAGAACTTGGCTGTCTTCCTGCAGCCGTGTGACGGCTCTAACACCAACTGTCCTTGAAAGGGATTTCTTATGCCAAGGGAACACTCCTCTTCCTTGGTCTTTCCTTAGATTGCTTTGTTTGGCCAATGTCTCTTTCTTTCCGTGTTGGACACTTGATTGATTTGTTATTTATTATGTGCCTATACACACGTCTTTCAAGGTACAACAAGGCAAGGGAGGGGAACAAAGGGAGGAAAAGACAGCGGTTTTACTAGGCCTTGCGCCTTTGAGATTGTGCAAGTGTGCAACAAGAAGTGCAGGGGGGACGATACATGGAGAAGTGCACCCAGAGCACCAGGGCCCTGTTTTAAGTGCAAGGAAGGCTGGGAATACAGGGGGGAAAGCCCAGACCAGTAGTGCAAGGTTAACCAGGCGGCAGTGCAAGTTGGGCCAGGCGGCAAGTGTTAGGCAGAATTCTCAAATGGTTGATTTCACTTACCTACTGAGTCCCTCAGCAGGTTTGCTGGATTTCTAGGATTTATTTTTTTCACCTGGTAAGAGTGTGAGCCTTTTTCCCCACTCTTACATGTGTTTTGCTATGTGTATTTCTACTTTTTGTGTGATCTTGGGCACTGGAGTCTCACCTACTCCAGGGAACCATATTTCCATGTGTGTTACACAGCACCTTCAGTGCAGTGACACAGGGTTGTCTTTTAGACTTCTCACTGACTCCATTTTTCTGGGGCTGACTACTGTCCCCCACAAATGATAAAGTTGCCATTAACTTTATTTAGTCACTTTAACCACAGACCCAGTACACCCCATCTTACATGGAGTATTGGAAAGGGTTAATTCTTATCCCTTTTTGTCTGTGCCTATTGGGGCATTTTTTCGCTCCCTTTACATTAAGACTTGGCTGGTGGCAGTGGTATCTACCCTAACCTTTCTACCGCGATTATCTTATATAAACGTGGTAATGTTTTAGGCTATTATATTACCCTCAAACATAAACCCACTTGACCAAATTATATTTTATTACGATTCTGGCTGGGTTTATTCGCCATTTCTTTTTGTTAAAGTCTTTCTCGTATTTTACTCTCCGCGTCAAACCAGGTTTGGTGACTTTGTTCATCGCCTTTTCGCGGGCTTCCACACAGAAGCCCTCCTTTAGGCGCCTTAGAGTCTGGGTAGGCAGGATGTGAGGGAGGGTTTTTAGGACCCCTGCCATGGGTTCCTTTGGTAACCTAAGTCACACTCCTGTTTGATTGGCTGGGTGACTGTCCTTGCCAGGATAGCCACCCTGCTGTGTGATTGACAGCCAGGCTGTATGAATGGGGAAACCTGCATAAAAAGCAGGTCTCTGGGACTGGAAGAGCAGAGTAGCCACTGGAACGAAAGAACCAACAAGGAACTGGCAGAAGAGGACCCCTACAATGACTGAACCGCCTGGTGAAGCCCTGCTGCAGGTCCGAATCTCCAGAATCTGACGACAGAGAAGATCCTCCAGGAAACGTCTTCCCTTGAGCTGGTGGGACCAACCAGTTCACCCAAACTGCAAGCCAGGACCCCTCCTCTGGTTGAATTCGCTGTACAGAGCTACAGTGGGTCGGATAGCCTGGAAGGTCGGACCCTCATTGGGTTTATAGGAGCACACCTTTTATTCGTTGCTTTGCTCTGCTGCTGGTTTCTACCCTGGGTAGTGCAGGACCCTCCAGTCTTCTTACTTCTGATCAGTCCGACAGTCGCTTCAGGAACCGTGAGCCTGCAGGAACTACCAGGAACATCTGCCTCAGCTATAGCTCCATCTCTGTTTTAAGGTACTTTGCAAATTCGGTTGTCCGCTTTGTTCAGCCGCGGTGAAAGTGTTTGAAATCTTTCTCCAATCCGAGGTCTTGTCCTTCTCTTCTCTTTGAACTAACTTTTCTACCAACCGACCTTGCTCGGAAACCGTGCCACAAACTTTACCGCAAACTACACTGAACTGTATTATCTTGAGCAAAAGACTATCATTGTAGCCTCTCTTGTTTGCTTGCCCTGAGTACTTACCTGTTGGTGTGGATTCATTTCTGTTAACTTTGTCTTTCCCTCCCTTTTAAATTGATGGAGTGCCATTTTGCTCCCACTTCATTTTTGTGAGTTTAACTTGTCTGGAATTTAAGGGAAGTGGTGTGGTCTATTAAGAGTGTGATTTTTAGACTGCTTATAATAGTGTAATGTTATATAACTGAAGAGTGGAATAAATGTATATTCTTTTACTTGAAAACCTTAAGTCAGTGTTTGCCTGAACCATAGTAATTGCTGTCCTTTGTGTTACTATTTGATACTGCTCACTTACTCTTGAGATAAGTCTGGCTGCTCCGCTTCTGCTACCACTCTAACTGTGCAGTACAGGCTTGTACCAAAGGTGAAATTGTACTGTCACTTATAGTCTTAATTGTGTGTGATGTTCCCAAAGGGTACTGCATATAATTCTGCCTAACAGCAAGTGCAGGGGGACTGGCCAGGGGGGTGGGGCTCTGGTGTCCTGTAAAATTCAGAGGACACTAAGCAGCCAGTCAGCGGATGGAGCAGGAGTAAGGGAAGGTTAGCAGGGGCGAGGAAGCGAGAAAGAAGATGAGAACAGGGAGGTGTTGAGAAGTTTCTGGACCTTCAGGAGATCCGGCTCAATGCGGAGAGAGGCAGGGATGCCATTCCAGAGGGAGGCACCTGCAGAGGAGAGAGATCTAACTCCATTCTCTGCTTGTAGAAGCAACTCACCCGCAGAGATTTAGAAGTAGATGAGTGAAGGGCTCTAGGAGGAAGTTACGTAGGAAGAGAGAGTTGAAGGTAGTGTGGGCCACAGCCCCAGAACGCCTTGTGAATGATGCAGAGGGTCTTAAACTTGATCCTTGCAGCCACTTGGAGCCAGTAGAGGGATTTCAGGGCTGGAGAGATGCAGTCCCTGGGCTTGAGGTCATGGATAAGTTTTGCAGTCCTGTTCTGGATGAGTTGAAGATCGCGAAGAGTAGATATAGGCAGATTCCGAAAGAGGCTATTGCAGTAGTACAGTCCAGCGAGAAAAAGGGCTATGGAGACAGTGAGTTTTTGGGTGAAGGTGAGGAAAGGGAGAATATCTCTGAGGTGGAACAACTGGAAATGGGCCTTCTTGGCAAGGTCTGTGATGTGTGGAGTGAGGGATAGAGTGGAGTCAAAGATGACCCCAAGGTTTTGAACCTCACAAGAGGGTGAGGGCAGAGGGCCCAAGGAGAAAGGAAAAGTGGGAGCTGGGGTCCCAATGAAAAGGATCTCAGTCTTACAGGCATTAAGGGAGATATCATTAGAGGCACACCATGCCTGAATAGCAGATAGACAGTCAGGAATGAGCGAGGCGGAGGGCGAGGGTAGCGTGAAAGAGAGCTGCGTGTCATCCGCATAACACTGAAAGTTAAAGGAAAAGGTAGAGATCAGGAGGGCCAAAGGGGCCAGATAGACATTGAAGTGCCATGGGGAGAGGATAGAGCCCTGGGAACACCACATGTGGAGCGAAGGGACCCATGCTGAACCGGGGAAGGTCGGTCCAGGAGTAAGGAGGTCACCCACGCCAGAGCGTGATCCGTGATGCCAAGGGTCTCACGAAGACGAGTAATCAGGATGTTGTGGTTGACCGTGTCAATTGCAGAGGATAGGTCGAAGATAATGAGGACAGAGGGAGGGCTAGAGTCAAGATTGGAGAGCAGATCTTCACGGGTGTTAGGAGTGCATTTTCCGTGCCTCTGGCAGCTCTGAAGCTTGGTTGGGTTGGTAGGCTTTTCTGGCCAAGTGCACAAGCTAATTGTTTTGGTACAGGTCTTTTATCCGACCTGAATCTATTATGCACATTGATTCTCCACTGTGTTTTAGGTAGCCCACAGTCTTGTTATACATAAACAATGGTATAACGTATCTACTTGATTTCCCCAGAGTCATTGGGATGAACAAAAACGGGCTGTTAATCCGGGAGCATGATTTTTACTTCAGTAAATAGTTACTGCAAGTTTTTTGTTAGTATTTAACTATTTAATCTCTCTTATAACACGTTAGGGCGTCTAGCCAGCCAACCCCGAACCCCTTTTCCCCTTCCGTACCTTTTGCTTCCAGCGCTGGTATCCTGGCTGGCTCCCAACAGTTCTCTGGGTCCCGTTGCTCCTCTGGGATGTCGGCGAGTTCTGGGATGCCACAGTGAGTACGGGGGTTTTCCAGCAACTGCTGACTCCCTCGGTTGCTTCTGGTCTGGTGTTTGTGCCCAAGTGGACACGTCCCTCTCCTCTTTCTCAATGGGCGCTCACCCTCTGTTTTTCTCTGAATTAGCAGACTTTGCGCCCTCACATAACAATCACTGCCACAACTTCTTCTTCACCGTGCCTTCCTCGTATATATCCCAACCACCACTGCTGTAACTTCCTTCAACCACACTTGACCTTAGTCCTCCTTTCCTTTTATTATCGGACTTGGCAAGCAAGATAAAAAAGGACTTAGACTTTGCATGTTAGTTTCCACTCCTTTTTCCTCCGGATGCAGCTTCCTCGTCCCAGTGATTTGAGATGGTGGTCTTGCCTTACAATAATACATATACCCATATGGTATATTTGGATTTAATTGGTATGGTGTGGTGGGATTTTGCCTTATTTTTCTAGCTTTTGGTGTAGGAATTCCGTTCCTTCTCATTAACTCCACAACAAGATCCCCTAATTTGTCAAACTGCCCATACCACCTAGCCAATTGCTCTTCACGCGTTATCTGGCACCTGTCTTCCAGGGATAAATCCTGTCTTATCTAGATGAATAATTTCAGGGAGCACTTTCACCAGTCGGTTAGCCAACATTTTCTTAGTTTATTCGGGCATCATAATTGAGAACAGCAATGGGTCGATAAGTTTAGGACTTCGTTGGGTCCTTCCCCTGATTTCCTAAAATTGTTAATACTGAGTCCCCCATCGTTGGGATTATCATTCCCATTGCCCCAAATCTGTTAAACAAAAGGGTCAAGTGTGGAACTAACTGAGCTACGAAACGTTTATGAAGAAAGGGTTGTTAACCCATCTGGGGCTGGGGATTTTCCAGTCGGAAGTGATCGAATGACCCGAGAGACTTCCTCCATTATAGGGGGTTCTAGTAGTACCTTATCCTGCTCCGATATTTGTGAGAGTTGCACCCCGTGAATAAAAGTTTGTTCCCCCTGTACATCCTATTTATCGCAATTAAATAAATTAGAGTAATATCGCAGGATGATGTCCATCTTAGCAGACTCAGATTCCTGCATTTGGTCCCCCTAATCACGGAGCAATTTTGTACCATTCCGCATTTATTGTCTTAAATTTATACGCCAGGAGTCGAGATGCTTATTTCACGTACTAAAATAAAATTGTTTAGTTTTTAATAATTTATGATATATCCGAAATCCATAAAGCCTTCAGCTCAGCCCTAGTTGTTTGCAATTGTCGGTATACTTTCCTCGATCCATATTGCGCCTGCAAATCCACAAACCTTTCACTTTGTCCTCAATCTCCTGCTGCTGTGCCACTAAGACTCTTTTTTTGTGTCGGCGCTAGACTAACAAGCTCACCCTGCAAAGTAGGTTTAAAGGCTTCCCAGAACAGCCCTACTGAGGTATCCCCATTGGTGTTTTCAAGAAAATATTGGGAGATCTTCTCTGTGACCGTGGCACAATACTCCTCTTCCCTCAACAATGAATCATTAATGTTCCACAATGTTGACTCTGTGGGTGGGAACCCTCAAGCTCAAAGCACATCCTTCTCGGGGCATAATCTGAAATTAGCTGCACTTCCATTGTCGGACTGGAAATTAGCAGCAACAATGCTCGGAGACCAAACAGTAATCTAGCCAAAAGTGGCTATACATGAGAAAACTGCATAATGTTTTAAGTGGGGGTAAAAATGCCACCAACCATCCATTAAGTCTATGTCAGTAACTGCCCTTATCAGGGACAGAGATCCCCTATGATCTGCCCCTCCCCCATAACCTGACTTGTCCATGTCAGTATTAAGCACCACATTGAGATCACCCACCACTATCAATTCAGCAATGCGTGGAAATAGCCTCTCATAGAAGGCTTCTTTTTAAAAAACGTTTATTTATTAAACACTTGCTGCACCGACAGCAGGACACTTACAATCCAAACCAAAAGAAGGAAAAAGCATATTGTCACAGCAAAAGACCAATGTATCAGCAGGTCACACCCAGATATACATATTACTGCACACAACACATCCTCCCCAGGACTCCCCGACATCAGTCTGAGGATGCAGCATTTCTCATAAGAAAATTACACAAGTCATGCCATACATTCTTAGATCGGCACCTTGGTGGCAACAAAGTCAAAAACAGTTCATCCATGTCATTCACCCACATGATGTCATGTAGCCAATCCTCAGGTGTAGACGGCCCACTCCAGGACCATCGCAGCAATATGGCTGTCTTAGCAAATAGCAGCTCAAATAAAAAAAATCACTGCTTAACTGTTGCCCTCTTTCCTGTGTACCCCAACAAACAATCCTGTCCCTCAAGGTTGATTTGTCTACTCAGTATCTCTGACAGAGTCTGGCAGATCAATGCCCAATAACCACCGAATTTAGGACACCCCCAGAATATGTGCAACAATGATATGATATGATAAGGCATTTATAACGCACCTATACACAAGTGTTTGAAAACGTGACGAGGCAAGGGAGGGGGAACAGAGGGAAGACAGACAACGATCCTACTAGGCCAGGTGTCATTCAGATCGTGCAAGTGCATGGGAAGGGGGAAGGTGCGTGGGGTAAGGGGAGGGAACAGTGCAGTACATAATAGAATAAATAACAGTAAGTAAAAGTACGGCCAGCAGGTGGCAAGTGCAAGGGGAAGTGCAGACAGCAGGTGGCAAGTGCTGGTAGTGGGACTGTAGAAATACAGAAACAGTCCCCAAGTGCAGGGGTTGCCAGGAAGGCAGTGCAGGTGTGCGACTGGCGGGGGAAGGGACCTGGGCCCGAGATCAGAAGGTGGCCAGATAACTAGTGCAGTTTCAGTTTCGGCCAGAAAGTCAGCAGGGGAGAGGAGGAGAAAAAGCAGAAGCAAAGAGAAAGGTTTTGATGTGCTTCCGGAACCGGAGATGGCAGGGAGGCAGTTCCAGAGGGAGACCCCAGCCGAAGAAAGAGTTCTACCTCCGACTCGTTGCTTGGAGAAGCGACTGACTCTGAGGGATTGGAAGCGGATGAGCGAAGAGCTTGAGAAGGAAGATATTCAGGAAGAGAGAGTTGAAGGTATTGAAACCCCAGGCCCCAGAAGGCCTTGTTTACAATGCTGAGGGATTTGAACTTAATCCTCGCAGCCACTGAGAGCGAATGGGGAGATTTCAGTCCTGGAGAGATATGATCCCTGGGCTTGAGGCCAAGGACAAGTCTCACAGTCCTGTTCTGGATGAGTTGCAGAGGGCGGAGGGTAGAAGTAGGCAGATTTAGAAAGAGGCTGCACCCAATGTGGCATTTACCTCATGACATCTGGGGCATTCCTTATCTCGCAGGGAGCAAAATTTGTTAACCCTAGAAGATGAGTTGTACAGTCTATTAAGGGCCTTGAACTGCATTAAACAAAATTTCGAATTAAGCGAACCCACCTTGGTCAGATTGCATATGTCCTGCCATTGCTGGTCACTAAGCTCTACTTGTAGATCTATGCACCACTTATTTCTGGACTTCGACCCTGCTGCATCATCCTTAGCAGACTTATCCTTTTCAAACAAGAGTGTGAAGGAGGGTCCGCCAGGACGGCGGCCGGCGCACCATGAAAGCAGCTCTCATGCGTTAATAGTACAACTGCAAGAGATCATCACCATCACAAGATAAGACATGTGAATCTTTGTAGAATTCCAGTCCACAAACTGTTCATCCATATACAAATCCCCAAGAGTAAGAATGTGCGCGGTGCACCAACTTCTTTCAAAGTTTGTCGGTTGAGGGTGACATCACTGACAAGCCCCACAATGTCACCTGCTTATCATAAGGACCGATATGCCCATTTTGGCACTAAGCCTCTGCCAGGCCTCCCACGGGGCCCCCACTGTATCTAAAGGATGGCAGGGCCGATACAGAACACCAGCCAGCAGCGTCACCAAGGGTGCAGCACTCACCTGCAGCCTCTCCAATCGAACATGTGGGGAGTCTGACAACTTGCCCCCCCCCCAAAAGGTTGCAAAGTGCACCTGTGCTATCAGGTAGTACAATTTCCAATCTGGTGCCGACAACCCACCCACCCCCAACGGCATGCGGTCTGGCGAGATGGGCCCACCTCATCCAAACCTCACAGTTGACCCACACAAATGCAGAGCATGCCCTGACCAAGTGCCTGAAGAATGCCCACCCAGGCCACAGCAGAATGTTCTGAAACAGGTACAACAACTTGGGCAGGCAAGATTATAGTCTTGATCAGGGATAGCCGTCCAGCCAACGACATAGGGATACGACCACCATCTCTGAAATTTGGATATTTAGCGCAGTCAAGTATGACGCGTAATTGAGGGCCAGCGTCTGCTCCTCCGACCTGGCTATCAGTACCCTCAGATAGCTGAAACTGTGCTCAGACTATCTAGGATCGCAGGTGTCCGCCATTATCGGAGTCACAGCAGTGAGAGGAAATATATCTGTCTTGTCGGCATTGAGTTGCAAACCAGAGTGCCTGTCAAAATCCGTCACTATTTTAATTAAGGTAGCTTAGTTGATTTCTGGATCTTGAACGTATAGGAGTATGTCGTCAGTATAGAGTGATGTGATTTCGGACCTCTCTCCTAGCCATATGCCCGCTCTAGCATGCCTATCTCTTATCTTGTCAGCCAATGGTTCGATGATCAGGGCAAAAAGAAGGGGTGAAAGAGGGCAGCCCTACTTGGTGCCACCCTCTAACTGCACTACCGGTGACAGTATCCCATTCACGCGTTGCCTAGCATATGGGGAGGTGTATAGGAGCCTATCCCATGATATAAACTGGGGTCCAAACACGCAGTTGGATAATACCTGGTAAAGAAAAGGCCAGGACACTGTGTCAAAAACCATTCTCATATACACCGACACTGCCACAGCATGTACATCTGGGCGGGGGGGAGGGGTGGTCAGTGCCATAACACCATAAAGCCTCAACAGATTCAGAGCTGTCGAGCGACCTGGAACAAAGCCCGAATGGTCAGACTGAACCATATAGGGCATCAGCAGGGATCGCCTGTGTTAGGCAGAAACCTGTGCAGTTCCCTCTGGGACCACTGCAAAAGATTTAAGACTACAGGTGTTTGGCAGTAAACCCACTTGGTAGCAGTCTGTACCACACAGATTCACTTGGTAGCTGTGGCTGAGCAGTCAGACTTCCCTCAAGAAGAGTTAGGCAGTATACAGAGTATTCACAATAGGTCAAAAGAACATAGTAGAACAAGTAAACACTGACCAGGGCTTGGTGTAAAAGAGATATAATTATTTATTTAAAACCACATCTAGAAAAACACACAGGCACTAATAGTAAGCAATTCAAAAACACGGTCACTAAAAGATATACACTCCCTTAGCAGAATATTAGACAAGTCTTAAGTAAAGCCCCACTTATTTTCAGACAGCGGTGAGCGCTTAACGTAGATGGCACTCTAATGATTTGTTTTTAAAAGGGAGAGAAGAGCAGAGAATAAATTGAAACAGATCCCAACACTTTTTCACGAACACAACAAGAGAGGAAGGCAAAGTAACACCGTGAGTTTAGAGTCAGTAGGCCGGATCCACTTAAAGAGGGTCAAAACGAAGTGTGTCCAAGGTCACACGGTTGCAGTGCACAAAAGTCTTGTAACAGTTCAAAAAAGGAGTTGGACCAAAGAAAGGGACCAGTTAGAAGGTCAAAGCAGCCAGCCCAGTCCAGAAGGTTAAGGGGTTATTATTACCGTGTAGCAATCTTTAGAAAGGGAGGCCTGGCGGACACGGTACCTTAAAGTGGTGAGAATACTCCAGCGGGGGCAGTTGTTCCTGGCAGCGGATGCAAGTCGGTGCTTTGTCCGGGGGAAGAGAGGATCTCGTCGGGGAGGGAGACAGGAGTCCGTTGCACTGCCAGGGAAGAATCAAGCCACAGAGTTGTCAGTTAAAAGGAACGGTCCTTTAGTTTGCGGTCCAGTGGTAAGTGGCTATGCGGTTGCCAGGGTGCTTGGCACTGTCAATTCGACCATAAGCTGGTCTGGGGTGCGAAGAGAAGAAGGTAAACTGGTTGTGCCCACCAGTCAGGGGAAGAAGCCTCTCCAGCCGGGAGATCTTCTCTGTCGTCGGGAAGTAGTGAGTCGGTTCCGCAGGGCTCCACCGGTGGTGGTGTCATGGTAGGTCAGCTCAGCTTCTCCCTCGTCGGATTCTCAGGTCCTGTGGCGACTTCTGAAGTTCCAGTCCCCAAAGCCCTGCTTTAATACAGCACTCCCCCATTCACTTAGCCTAGCTGTCAATCAAACATGCTAAGTGGTGAGCCGGCCGGCTCACCACTTGGGCCAATCACACAAGAGTGCGATTTGAGTTACCAAGGTAACTCAGTCCAGGGTGCCTAAACCCCCTCCCACCCCCCCTGTGGTATCCAGACAGAGTGGCACCACTTTTGGAGGCTTCTGTGGAGAAGCCCGCCAAAAAGTGGAACAAAGGGCTTGACTTGGGTTGGAGTCACAGAAGAAGAACACAAATGCCATTTTAGAATCGAGTCCTGGCAAAAAATACCAACCGGCGAATTAATATTAAATAAATAAACCGGCGGTATGTTCGAGGCTATGAGAATTAAATCATTAAAGTTGGTAGCCTCGAACAATGGGAAAATCCCATAGGAATATATTCGCGGTCGAATATAAAAAGTAGTATCCACTGCCACCAGCCAAAACTCGATCAGGGGGGACGGAGACGTGCCCCCTCGACTAACAGACCCCGGGGCAATCGAATTGCCCCGGCCAGTACGTCCACAATATGATGGTTTGTACTGGTTTCTGTTAATAATTTGGGACTAGTAGAGCCAATGGTGACTTTACATGCCCTGGGAGACAGTAGTCAGTCCCAGGGTATGGAGTCTATGGCGGGGTGTCACTATGACACCCCGGTGTTACTGCACGGAGGGTGCTGTGTAACACACATAGAAAAAAACACATGAGACCCTATGGAGTAAAGGACCCCATAGCCCATAAAACACATTAGCAGTCAAAGGAACACCATAAATCATGTCCAAGAGTTGGAGAAAAAGAGTCTCACTCTTGTCAGGAGAAGAAAACAAACTCCAGAAATCCAGCAAAGATGCTGGGGGACTCACTAGGTTAGGAAATTCAGCCTGAAGAGAGAATTCTCCCTAACACTCGCCCCCCCCCCCCAGACTAAGGGACAGGAGGATTTAATCCACTCCTGGATGAATCTCATACCTCTAGTAGATGACATACATCCTAGAGAGACCATCAACATTTTGGTGGTGACACCCTGACCTGTGCTCAATGGTGAAATCAAAGGATTTCCTTTGTAAGCTATATGACCTACAAACCCTTTGAGGAACACATTTTTTTTAAAGTTGTAGGGGAGCTGGTTGACCAGTCCCTCGGAAGTTGGTACAACTTCTGAACCTGTGTTAGGCTTTTTTAAGGGGTCCTTATAAAGGATTCCCTATGATCTAGAGGGGCTTCCAGAGGTCCTCACCACCTCTCTGTTGGGAGCAGGTTGGGTTTTAGGCCTCTTGGTTGGAGGGGATGGAGATAAGCAAGGTACATGCTTCTCCTTCCTCTTAGATCTACCTTTACCTACTTTAGGAGTTTCCCCCTTTAGACTAGGAATTGGGTTGGAGTCTTCTGTGGAAGGTCCAACAGTCTGAAGGTTTTTGGCCTTAGACTTTTCTTTTCTGGTTTTCCACCAGCACTGAGAATTACCAGTTCTCTTAGGCCCAGTAGGTCTATCCACCTCTTCCTCAGAAGCAGGGGGAGTCACAGACTCTATAACTGGGGGAACAATGATGGAGCTTGGTTGGGGCTCCCATTTCCCTAACATGTTAGCCTGAAATGTGCCTGGGTCAGAGGTCAACTTACCAACACCATGGCTTGTAGTGGGGTTCTCAGTAGAGGTTTTCACAGGCTTAGAGTGGCTCCTTAAGGTGGCTCTAGGTTTGGTGCTGGGTCTCCATACTGGGAGGCCTGGGGGTACTGGATACTACTCCTAGAGTTCTTAGATCATTCCCCAACAGGACTCTCCCAGGCACCTCAGTCTGAACACTGACATGAATCAACACTGTCATGTCATTACACTGAATGAGGGCTGGTAGAATTGGAACCATTTAGACAGGGCCTCCAGATATCTTAGTGGTACCTTTGGGTGCCTTAGCAACATCCTCAGGCCTGAAAAAGCTTTCACCCACTACTGTTCTGCTGGCCCCAGAGTTGCCTGGCAGGAGTATCCTGGCCATTGACAAGAACACTGTCCATATAGTAAACTTTAGAGTTTTCTGGTATGGAGTTGTACACACTCCTATTCTGATCACTAACCAGACCCATGGACTCTACTGTTACACTTGCTTGAAGACCCAAAGGTTCTTCAGCAAAGACTTCAAAGTGAGCACTAGTGTAATGATGCAGGCTCATAATTAAAATCAGTCCTGGCGCCATAGGCGCGAGGCCCATAGACATTACTTACCTCATGCAGACCATGCTGCAAATAAATCCAAGCCAACATGAGGCCTGGATGGGACTCTTTTACTACAGGGACTATTTTTTACTCGGGTGTGGTCCTGGGGAACTTCTTTCCTGGGACTACTTTGGAGGCTATTTAAACCACGCCTGAACAGCAGCACATGCTTTGTGTTATTCTGCATCCAGCAGCGTGACTCTCACCGTGCCTGCAGCCAGCATCCAGCCTTCTGCCACGCCCGCGTGCCTACAGCCAGCATCCAGTCTTCTGCCACGCCCGCCTCGAATCCAGAGCTCCTAGAATAAAGAGGAAGAAAAGGACAAGGTTAGAAAACAAACTTCAAATTCCTCACCTGATTCCAGATCCATTTCGTCTCCTGACCTGGAAAGTACATCAGTCCTGCACGCGTCGCTTCGCCAGCTCCAGCACGGTGCCATACTCACCAGTTCTCACAGCATCTTTCGATCCGGCACTGTCTCCATCATTTCTTCGCCGTACTCCGGCACCTAGGGGCACAAGAATAACAAGGTGAGCCAAGGGAATCAACAAATACCTCTTATCACCATAGACTTACCTGATTTACCACCGGCGGTATTATTCTCCATATCTTCATATGCCGCATCTGTAAAGAGGGAGAAAAACAATACGTTAACGCATGCAATAGTTACCGGACAGCGTTGGGTAACACAGACTCTTACCTGAACGCCAGCAGCAGCTACAAGACCTTCTTCTTACGAACTCAGTTGCAACTTAAGGAAGGAAGGGGACAAGAGTGAACATCGGGCACATTGAACTCTTTGAACTTGATACTTACCAATCCCGCCTGGGACTTCAGAGTCAATGCTTACCGGAACTCTCCCAACGCCTTCAAACCAGTGAAGTAACTGGTATCAACGCGCCCCTGCAAGACACGCAGGATGGAGAGCTCATCTTTTACAAACATAAGGTGAGGTTACTAAGGGGATATCGGTGGTGATTAGTGGGGGAGAGCGAGAACAGTTGGGAGGCCATCACTAAAACCCACAGGTGGCTAATCCCTGTCTCCACTTGCAGGAAAATACTTCTTCGGGTCCAGCAGACAAGACTAGGCGGGCCAGTCCAGACAGTTATCTCTGCACTACGCATTACGTTGAAGGAGACCGCAGCTGTCCGGGTCCGATCGACACCCCTGTGGGGTCCAGGTGAGCATAACAACTAGCCATTTGAACTTCCTCCTCAGGAGTGAAGGCTAAGGAGACTGTGCTGATCCCTGTAGGTTTACCCTTACATCTGGGATCTCCTTTGATTTGGTCAGTTGCCCCACAGAGATAGCATGTTCCAAATGCTCTCTGGGAGGGTGGCTTGGCCTGACCTCCTTTTGGTTTGTGACCAGAAGGTACACTAGCCTGTTGTGGTTTACCCTGGGGCTTACCCTGGTTATTTTGTTGTTTGGGACCCTCTTTGGGTTGGGAGGTATTAGAAATCTCTTGGTTCCCTTTTGGTGGCTGCTTTCCCTCATCCTTTTTCTGAGTGACCCCTGAATCCTTGTCAGTGGCCCTGTTGGCAACCCACAAGTCAGCAGCCTTAGCTAGCTTCCAGGAATCTAATTCCTCTGAATCAGCCAAGTGCTGTCGGAGCTCAGGAGAGCAGGCATCATAAATTGACTCCAACATAACAAGATTTCTCATTCCCTCATAAGTGTTCACCTTGTAACCCTTAATCCATCCCTCTAAGTTTTTCAAACACTCACTCACCCAGGTAGCCCAAGGGGTACCATCATTCTTTTTGAGGGTCCTAAACCTCTTAAGGTACTGGGAAGGGGTCTTCCCAAATCTAGCTATTAAAGCTAGTTTCACACATTCATAATCCTTCTTATCCACCTCCCCCAACTCCATTACCACATCAGTTGCAACAGGGGGAAGCCTAGAGAACAACCAGGGAAGTAACTCATTCCCTGTGATGTCCTGGAGCCCATGATTATACTCAAACATTTTTAACCAATCCAACACATCCAACTTAGGTTCAACATACCCACTAATTCCTTAAGCATCCGGGGTCTTTTGGGACTGGAACTCCTAGAGGAACCAGAGGAGAGAGAAGCATTTTCCTCAGACAACTTTTTCATTTCTAGTTCATGATTAAGCTCTATTTCTCTGAGTCTTAACTCGGCTTGCTTCTGCTCAGCCTGGGCATTCATTCTTCTGAACTCTAGCTCTTGGTTTCTTTCAGATTGAGCAATAAAACGTTTGTACTCTAATTCAAGCTTCATTTTTTCAAGTTCAAAATAAGCAGGGTTACATGTAGGACCTGGTATAGGCCTAGTAGGTACAGTAGGTAAGGCAGACAGAGGCTCAGAGTGGCTAACTTCATTAGGTTCACTTTCCTCTTCTGACTCATTATCAAGACTTTGATTCAGATCAATACCATCATTGTTTTCTACATTTGCTGGGGAGGTAGATTCCTCTGTACCACCCAGACTTTGGATTTCTAACAATCTTTCTATAAGTTCCATTTTCTTGCCCTTCTCAGAGAGATTCTTATGTCTACACAATACTTTTAAGCAATCAGCAGTTTTGGCAGACAATGGGCCTCATTACAACCTGCCATTCCGGGACCGTGCAAAATCCGTGACGGCGGTAAAAACGTTTCCGTGTCCGCAAGGTTGCGGAAAAACCGTCCGATTACACGCTGTCGGTCGCGCGCACCACACGGACTCGGAAACGTTGTTACCGCCGTCACGGAAAACCCCACGGAAATGGAAATAACGAAGCCACAAGTGGCGCTAAACCCGTTTCCGCCTCCGCCACCACGGACACGGAACCGGAAATACCATGATCGCCAAAACAGGAAACAGAGAGGCGGCCCTCATATAAAAGCACAATCCATTGCCATCCAGAGCCAGCACAAGCACAATCCTAACTCTGAGAAGCCAAAAGGGACCACCAGCATGACTGCCAGGATTCCTGCTCAGAGGCAGCGCAAACAGCGCTTCAGCGAGGCGGAGCTGACCGTCTTGGTGGAGCACATTGTGGACAATGCTGAGATGCTGTTCAGCGCCGACCAACGGCGTGCCACACAGCAGCGGAGGAAGGAGGTGTGGGCCGAAGCTGCACGCAAGTGCACCGCCGTGGGCGTGGCAGTGAGGAGCGTGAAGGACTGCCACAAGTGTTGGGACGACCTGAGACTGAGGGTACGCAACCTAATTTCCACGCACTGCCAACGCAGCAGTGGGACAGGCGGAGGACCCCCTTCCCCACTGAGGCTGCAAGCATGGGAGGAGCGTTGCAGCAGCGTCCTCCACCTAGAGGGAATCCATGGGATCGGGCAGGCTGAGGCAGGAGTGAGCCCACCTGCAGATGCCGGTAAGTGCCCAAACATGAATGCCACATGTAAATATGCAGTTGTGAGTACTGGGCCAAAGGACCCATTAACAAACTCCCCCCCCCCCCAGGCAGTGCATGTGTGGGCCAAAGGACCCATTAACAACCCCCCCTCCCCCAGGCACTGCATGTGTGGGCCAAAGGACCCATGAACAACCCCCCCCAGGCAGTGCATGTGTGGGCCAAAGGACCCATTAACAACCCCCCCCCCAGGCAGTGCATGTGTGGGCCAAAGGACCCATTAACAACCCCCCCCCCCCCAGGCAGTGCATGTGTGGGCCAAAGGACCCATCATGATCCGTATGGCAACCAATATCACTGAATGCAGACACCAGCAATCAGATGCATGTGACTAACACTATTCAATGTACAATCTTAATGACGCATGTGATGCACCCATCTGCCACCACAACAACACTAATTGCATGCCCTTTGTGTCCCCACAGCCGTTTCAAGTGACAGTGATAATGCACAACAGGCCAGCCAATCTGCATCGGCAAGTACACTAGCCACCGCCACCACACAGGAGGATGCTGCCGGCAGTTCTGCACCTCTGGCCACATTACCAGCCACTACAGATGTGCAGCACACCACCACCACCGACATCCCCACCGTCTCCACACTGGCTGAGTCTAGACAGGTGCCACGGGAACCTATCATGGACACCCAACACAACACCGAAGGCAGCTGCACTGCAGAGGGGGCGGCCTGCAGTGATAACAGTGCCCCGCAAGAGCACTCGGAAACGGGGCCACAGGGGGAGATGCCCACATTGGAAGACCTGGGCTCCTTCCATGAGCTGGGGTTCAGCCCCACTTCACTGGGGAGTCCCATGAGGTCGCCCACCCCATCCATGGCCGAACTGAATGCCCGCATGCAGCGGATGGAGGACCAGCAGGCCACCCTCACCCAGCTGGTGGAGAGGCAGCTAGAGGAATCCAGGCTGCAGAGGGAGAGCTACAGCGCCTCAGTGCGTCGCCTGTCGAGGTCCATTGGACGCTTTGCGAGCACCATAGTGACCCTTGCACGCCATGTGCGGGAGGGCAACGACCACACCTCCAGGCTTGTAGAGGCCATGTTGGTTGGCCAACAGGCAAATCTGGCACGGATGCCCTCAATCCCAGATTCTGGGCCATCAAACACTACCACCCCATCCAGCTCCACTACTGCCAGTCCAAGGAGGCGCTCGAGTAGGCTAACGGGTCCTTCGTAGTTTTGGGGGTTTGGACAATGGGCTCTGGGTGGGGGTGGGCACGTTTGGATGGTGGGTGGGCCCGGGTGTACAGCTTCCCTAACCAATGCACCTTCTTCCCTGTTGTTATCACATCAATACATCACCATTTCAAATCAAGACATACATGTGTGGACATTGATCATTTATTTTGCAGTGCAACTATTAATTCATTGTCGTCACCATGTTTGTGCATTTCTGTGAATGTGCTGTGACTCAAAAGTAAATGCCAATCAGGGCATCCCGTGCTCTCTGGCCATCATGTGGACCCCCAGGGGGAGGCGGTGCCATCCCATCCCCATCTCCATCCCCATCCCCATCTTCCTCATCTGCGTCTGGTGGCATTGGGATGTTCCTGCGCAGGCATATATTGTGCAGCATGGCACATACGAGCGTGATTTTGCCCGTCTTCACTGGGCTGTACAGCAGTGATCCGCCAGATCTGCTCAGACAGCGGAAACGGGCCTTCAGCAGTCCAAATGTCCTCTCAATCATTCCACGTGTGCGGATATGTGCCCTATTGTATGCCTATTCATGCCTGTTCCTTGGTCTCCGTACAGGTGTCATCATCCATGGCGTGAGTGCATATCCTGCATCACCTACATGGGATGTAGATGGGGGAACATGTCAGTGTTTGTGGCATCATGTCCTCATCTGCTGCTGTGCATTCTTGTATCATCATTCATTCATGCATATGTACCATGCAGTGTCTGGAGGTATATTTCGGCCATCACGAGGTATGTCGCTGACTGCATATGGGCCTACACATTAACTTGCATGTTTACTGTGCCCTGCGGGTGAAATTTGATTGTGTGCATGTCATGGTGCAGTGCTGTCCACACATGGCAGAGTGACTCCACTGTACGGAAGTAGTAAATACACGTCGTCTCATTTACACGCCTCCCGTGCTTTTTGGGGCAGTGTTTCAATTGAGGGTGGGTGTCTGCAGTGGCACAGGGTTAATGGGACAGTGACGGGATTGGCTGTGGCAGCGTGTGCACGGGCACATTGTGGTGCCCTGTCATGTCTTCCTTCATGATGTTTGGCATCCGCTGTGTATTTGGTAGATGGAAGGGGTGTGATGCATGTGCGGTCACAGCGGCACACTCACAATGCTAATTGGCCTGGACACACACACACCACTCCGACAGGGTTGTAGCATCGTCAGCTGTACTCACCCAATAGCCACGTGCTTTGTCCGGCATAGCGTTCCATGTACCGTGGCAACGTGGAATTCTGCAGTACCATTGAGTCATGTGATGAGCCTGGGAAACGTGCACAGCAGTGTGTAATCAGTTGCATGGCATCACAAACCATCTGGACATTCAAAGAGTGATACTGTTTCCTATTGCGGAACACCGCCTCAATTGCATGTGGTACTGTCAGCTCGACGTGGGTGCAGTCAACTGCGCCTATGCAATTTGGCATGCCTGCTATGGCATGGAAGGCCAACTTGGTGGCAATGACCTCGGGGAGGGTGCAGGGTAGGGCTATGTGTTCCGACACATGGCGCAACAGGGCATCCAGTACCTGTACCAGGATTTTTGAGAAACACGGTTGTGATATGCCGTGCAGCTCACCAACCGTGTGTTGATAGGTGTCAGTGCCAAGGAAATGCAGAACTGAGACAACCTTCAAGAGGGGGGGGGTGGCGGTGGGGGTGTCAATTAGGCTGCTGATGTTGTCCTGAATCATGGCGGTGATGTGCAGGATTGTTGCACGGTCCAGCGGGTATAGGGTGTGGATCTGTCCTGGGGTGAGGTTCCAGGGTGAGGCCCTGATGCGTGGTATTGGTGGCTGGCGGTGGGGTCGGGCTGGCTGGGCAATGGGGTTTGCCATAGCTGCAGGGTTGGCTGGTTGCCGCCTGCGCCTCCTCCGCCTACGCCTTCTCCTCTGCGCCATTACTGCCACCATGTGCAGTACTGCCTGTTGGTTGAGTAGGCCCAGTCCCAGTGCTACTAGACCTGCTGCCTGCATGGTTCTGTGTTGTGTTGGGCTGGGTGTGGCCCTTTTGTAGGCTCCCTGGGATGATTTGGTGCACCTGTGCCCTGATTCAGTTCAGCAGGCAGTGTATAACGCCATGTTCGCGCTGGCGGCTGTTCCGCCACCGTGATCACGGTATTTCCGCCATTTTTTTCCTGGTATTTCCGTGTCCGCGCTAGTTGTGATGCTCACGGTGTTTAGTGTTGCCGGTAACGGAGGGGTTTCCGTGCAGACGGACTTAAGGGGAACCCTATTTCCGCGGTGGCGGTTTAGGGTGGTGCTATTACCGGGGCCGCGGGTCATGATTGCGCGGACATGGAAACGGTGCCGGTATGGTTTTACCGGCAGTGTTAATTCCGGACCGGAGTACTTGTAATGAGGCCCAATGATTCTAGGGTATAACTCTACATAGCAGACATAGTTAGAAAATCAGCTTTTTAGTGCTAAACTCTGTGGTTAGTTGTCCTAAAGCGTTCAAAAAGCACTCTAAAGTGTATACCAATACAAATCCCACCGCTGTACACCAGTGTTAGGCAGAAACCTGTGCAGTTCCCTCTGGGACCACTGCAAATGATTTAAGACTACAGGTGTTTGGCAGTAAACCCACTTGGTAGCAGTCTGTACCACACAGATTCACTTGGTAGCTGTGGCTGAGCAGTCAGGCTTCCCTCAAGAAGAGTTAGGCAGTATACAGAGTATTCACAATAGGTCAAAAGAACATAATAGAACAAGTAAACACTGACCAGGGCTTGGTGTAAAAGAGATATAATTATTTATTTAACCCTTTAAGTGCCATGGGTATTTCTCCCCAGTGCCAGAGCCTTTTTTGGTGATTTTGGTATGTGGCCATTCAATGGCTTGTAACTTTTTTGTTACATGAGATATCTCGGCCAAATTTGGCTCCTTTTCTTCCCACATGTAGGCGGTCGTAACGCCACCCAGGAATCCCAGGTTGCTGTAGGGGGGTGAGAGAAAATAAGGAAAATGTGCGAAAATTTTGGGTTTTTTCAAAAAATGCCAATAAAATGATGCACAAAGAAGCCTGTGGTTTTTTCCTTGTAAGAGCTAGGAACAAATGGTTTGCTGTGCTGAGTTCCCCAATGTGTTGGCTTTCAGGAACAGGTTGAGTGGAAATGGAAAAAAATTATTTTGATGGGGATATCAACCGTTTTGTGAGAGGTAGGCGATTTTTGCCATTTTTGCCAATTGGACATGCATGGACGGAATGGAAGAAAAGGGCAGGAAAGCCAAATTGGAGGACAGAAAGGCATATATTTCTGAAAAGTAGACAAAATTCCAAGTTTAGGAAGGGGTGATTTGTATAGGTCAGGCAACAACTAGGTAGGGGAAACTGCCATCGAATGGGGGAAAAGCGGGAAAATGACTGAAAAAAAAGGTATGTGTTGGACATGGTTGGCTTGGTACGGCAATGGCTTCTATGAATTTTGAGAAAAGCAATGCTCCGCTACATTCCCCCGACTCTTGCAGTTAGGAGAGCATACCATTTTTGTAGTGTTTGTACAAAACAAGCAATACCACAAGCCAAACACTGAGCCATGGTACACAGGAGTTTTACGCTCACGGCCTGACCAGACGCACTTAGCATGTGTAAATTGGGAAAACCAATGTGATGAGGAACGGCAGCCATACATTTTTTGAAAGAGCACAGGCAGACCTTTTCAAGGGTAGGTGACTTGTGCAGGTTACAAAAGTGTATGGTGGCTAAAGCAGCGACTAAATGTAGGTCACATTTGGGAAAAGAAAGGGTTGTGAGACAAAGGGCTCCAGCAAATGGGTCAAAACGTTATGAAAACCACACAAACACAACACATGGCCTACCGTCCCGCGTTCCCACAGGTGTCCCGATGAAAACGGTACCTCACATGTGTGGGTGCACCTACCTGGCCGCCAAGGGGAAAGCCCAAAACACAAGTAACCCCAAGTCTGTTTTCACACCGGAAATGTCACACTCTCCCATCATACAGATATGGGCCTCGGGTGTCCAAGCCACCGAGGAAAACAGGGAACCCCATGCATTTCCGAAAAGAGGACACCCGTGGGAATCCGCAGAGGTATGATATGCCCAAATTGCCCCAGAATTTATTACCCAGACACCCCTGCAAAGTCCGAAATGTGGGGAAAAAAACGCTTTTTCCGCACATTTCGCTCGACGCACCCATCGAAACACGCCCCCAACAACACATGGCCTACCGTCACGCGTTCCCACAGGTGTCCCGATGAAAACGGTACCTCACATGTGTGGGTGCACCTACCTGGCCGCCAAGGGGAAAGCCTAAAACACAAGTAACCCCAAGTCTGTTTTCACACCGGAAATGTCACACTCTCACATCATACAGATATGGGCCTCGGGTGTCCAAGCCACCAAGGAAAACAGGGAACCCCATGCATTTCCGGAAAGAGGACACCCGTGGGAATCCGCAGAGGTATGATATGCCCAAATCGCCCCAGAATTTATTACCCAGACACCCCCGCAAAGTCCGAAATGTGGGAAAAAATACGCATTTTCCTCACATTTCGCTCGACTCACCCATCGAAACACGCCCCCAACAACACATGGCCTACCGTCCCGCGTTCCCACAGGTGTCCCGATGAAAACGGTACCTCACATGTGTGGGTGCACCTACCTGGCCGCCAAGGGGAAAGCCTAAAACACAAGTAACCCCAAGTCTGTTTTCAGAGGGAAAACTCAGACATTCTGCCGACCGGCACAATGTACAGATATGGGCCTCGGGTGTCCAAGCCACCGAGGAAAACAGGGAACCCCATGCATTTCCGAAAAGAGGACACCCGTGGGAATCCGCAGAGGTATGATATGCCCAAATTGCCCCAGAATTTATTACCCAGACACCCCTGCAAAGTCCGAAATGTGGGGAAAAAAACGCTTTTTCCGCACATTTCGCTCGACGCACCCATCGAAACACGCCCCCAACAACACATGGCCTACCGTCACGCGTTCCCACAGGTGTCCCGATGAAAACGGTACCTCACATGTGTGGGTGCACCTACCTGGCCGCCAAGGGGAAAGCCTAAAACACAAGTAACCCCAAGTCTGTTTTCACACCGGAAATGTCACACTCTCACATCATACAGATATGGGCCTCGGGTGTCCAAGCCACCAAGGAAAACAGGGAACCCCATGCATTTCCGGAAAGAGGACACCCGTGGGAATCCGCAGAGGTATGATATGCCCAAATCGCCCCAGAATTTATTACCCAGACACCCCCGCAAAGTCCGAAATGTGGGAAAAAATACGCATTTTCCTCACATTTCGCTCGACTCACCCATCGAAACACGCCCCCAACAACACATGGCCTACCGTCCCGCGTTCCCACAGGTGTCCCGATGAAAACGGTACCTCACATGTGTGGGTGCACCTACCTGGCCGCCAAGGGGAAAGCCTAAAACACAAGTAACCCCAAGTCTGTTTTCAGAGGGAAAACTCAGACATTCTGCCGACCGGCACAATGTACAGATATGGGCCTCGGGTGTCCAAGCCACCGAGGAAAACAGGGAACCCCATGCATTTCCGAAAAGAGGACACCCGTGGGAATCCGCAGAGGTATGATATGCCCAAATTGCCCCAGAATTTATTACCCAGACACCCCTGCAAAGTCCGAAATGTGGGGAAAAAAACGCTTTTTCCGCACATTTCGCTCGACGCACCCATCGAAACACGCCCCCAACAACACATGGCCTACCGTCCCGCGTTCCCACAGGTGTCCCGATGAAAACGGTACCTCATATGTGTGGGTGCACCTACCTGGCCGCCAAGGGGAAAGCCTAAAACACAAGTAACCCCAAGTCTGTTGTCAGAGGGAAATCTCAGACATTCTGCCGACCGGCGCAACTTACAGATATGGGCCTCGGGTGTCCAAGCCACCGAGGAAAACAGGGAACCCCATGCATTTTCGAAAAGAGGACACCCGTGGGAATCCGCAGAGGTGTGATTTGCGCCCATCGCCCCAGATTTTTTTACCCAGACAGCCCTGCAAAGTCGGAAATGTGGGGAAAAAAACGCTTTTTCCGCACATTTCGCTCGCCGCACCCATCGAAACACGCCCCCCACAACACATGGCCTACCGTCCCGCGTTCCCACAGGTGTCCCGATGAAAACGGTACCTCACATGTGTGGGTGCACCTACCTGGCCGCCAAGGGGAAAGCCTAAAACACAAGTAACCCCAAGTCTGTTGTCCATTCTGCCGACCGGCGCAACTTACAGATATGGGCCTCGGGTGTCCAAGCCACCGAGGAAAACAGGGAACCCCATGCATTTTCGAAAAGAGGACACCCGTGGGAATCCGCAGAGGTGTGATTTGCGCCCATCGCCCCAGATTTTTTTACCCAGACAGCCCTGCAAAGTCGGAAATGTGGGGAAAAAAACGCTTTTTCCGCACATTTCGCTCGCCGCACCCATCGAAACGCGCCCCCCACAACACATGGCCTACCGTCCCGCGTTCCCACAGGTGTCCCGATGAAAACGGTACCTCACATGTGTGGGTGCACCTACCTGGCCGCCAAGGGGAAAGCCTAAAACACAAGTAACCCCAAGTCTGTTGTCAGAGGGAAAACTCCGACATTCTGCCGACCGGCGCAACTTACAGATATGGGCCTCGGGTGTCCAAGCCACCGAGGAAAACAGGGAACCCCATGCATTTTCGAAAAGAGGACACCCGTGGGAATCCGCAGAGGTGTGATTTGCGCCCATCGCCCCAGATTTTTTTACCCAGACAGCCCTGCAAAGTCGGAAATGTGGGGAAAAAAACGCTTTTTCCGCACATTTCGCTCGCCGCACCCATCGAAACGCGCCCCCCACAACACATGGCCTACCGTCCCGCGTTCCCACAGGTGTCCCGATGAAAACGGTACCTCACATGTGTGGGTGCACCTACCTGGCCGCCAAGGGGAAAGCCTAAAACACAAGTAACCCCAAGTCTGTTGTCAGAGGGAAATCTCCGACATTCTGCCGACCGGCGCAACTTACAGATATGGGCCTCGGGTGTCCAAGCCACCGAGGAAAACAGGGAACCCCATGCATTTTCGAAAAGAGGACACCCGTGGGAATCCGCAGAGGTGTGATTTGCGCCCATCGCCCCAGATTTTTTTACCCAGACAGCCCTGCAAAGTCGGAAATGTGGGGAAAAAAACGCTTTTTCCGCACATTTCGCTCGCCGCACCCATCGAAACACGCCCCCCACAACACATGGCCTACCGTCCCGCGTTCCCACAGGTGTCCCGATGAAAACGGTACCTCATATGTGTGGGTGCACCTACCTGGCCGCCAAGGGGAAAGCCTAAAACACAAGTAACCCCAAGTCTGTTGTCAGAGGGAAATCTCAGACATTCTGCCGACCGGCGCAACTTACAGATATGGGCCTCGGGTGTCCAAGCCACCGAGGAAAACAGGGAACCCCATGCATTTTCGAAAAGAGGACACCCGTGGGAATCCGCAGAGGTGTGATTTGCGCCCATCGCCCCAGATTTTTTTACCCAGACAGCCCTGCAAAGTCGGAAATGTGGGGAAAAAAATGCTTTTTCCGCACATTTCGCTCGCCGCACCCATCGAAACACGCCCCCCACAACACATGGCCTACCGTCCCGCGTTCCCACAGGTGTCCCGATGAAAACGGTACCTCACATGTGTGGGTGCACCTACCTGGCCGCCAAGGGGAAAGCCTAAAACACAAGTAACCCCAAGTCTGTTGTCCATTCTGCCGACCGGCGCAACTTACAGATATGGGCCTCGGGTGTCCAAGCCACCGAGGAAAACAGGGAACCCCATGCATTTTCGAAAAGAGGACACCCGTGGGAATCCGCAGAGGTGTGATTTGCGCCCATCGCCCCAGATTTTTTTACCCAGACAGCCCTGCAAAGTCGGAAATGTGGGGAAAAAAACGCTTTTTCCGCACATTTCGCTCGCCGCACCCATCGAAACGCGCCCCCCACAACACATGGCCTACCGTCCCGCGTTCCCACAGGTGTCCCGATGAAAACGGTACCTCACATGTGTGGGTGCACCTACCTGGCCGCCAAGGGGAAAGCCTAAAACACAAGTAACCCCAAGTCTGTTGTCAGAGGGAAAACTCCGACATTCTGCCGACCGGCGCAACTTACAGATATGGGCCTCGGGTGTCCAAGCCACCGAGGAAAACAGGGAACCCCATGCATTTTCGAAAAGAGGACACCCGTGGGAATCCGCAGAGGTGTGATTTGCGCCCATCGCCCCAGATTTTTTTACCCAGACAGCCCTGCAAAGTCGGAAATGTGGGGAAAAAAACGCTTTTTCCGCACATTTCGCTCGCCGCACCCATCGAAACGCGCCCCCCACAACACATGGCCTACCGTCCCGCGTTCCCACAGGTGTCCCGATGAAAACGGTACCTCACATGTGTGGGTGCACCTACCTGGCCGCCCAGGGGAAAGCCTAAAACACAAGTAACCCCAAGTCTGTTGTCAGAGGGAAATCTCCGACATTCTGCCGACCGGCGAAACTTACAGATATGGGCCTCGGGTGTCCAAGCCACCGAGGAAAACAGGGAACCCCATGCATTTTCGAAAAGAGGACACCCGTGGGAATCCGCAGAGGTGTGATTTGCGCCCATCGCCCCAGATTTTTTTACCCAGACAGCCCTGCAAAGTTGGAAATGTGGGGAAAAAAACGCTTTTTCCGCACATTTCGCTCGCCGCACCCATCGAAACACGCCCCCCACAACACATGGCCTACCGTCCCGCGTTCCCACAGGTGTCCCGATGAAAACGGTACCTCACATGTGTGGGTGCACCTACCTGGCCGCCAAGGGGAAAGCCTAAAACACAAGTAACCCCAAGTCTGTTGTCCATTCTGCCGACCGGCGCAACTTACAGATATGGGCCTCGGGTGTCCAAGCCACCGAGGAAAACAGGGAACCCCATGCATTTTCGAAAAGAGGACACCCGTGGGAATCCGCAGAGGTGTGATTTGCGCCCATCGCCCCAGATTTTTTTACCCAGACAGCCCTGCAAAGTCGGAAATGTGGGGAAAAAAACGCTTTTTCCGCACATTTCGCTCGCCGCACCCATCGAAACGCGCCCCCCACAACACATGGCCTACCGTCCCGCATTCCCACAGGTGTCCCGATGAAAACGGTACCTCACATGTGTGGGTGCACCTACCTGGCCGCCAAGGGGAAAGCCTAAAACACAAGTAACCCCAAGTCTGTTGTCAGAGGGAAATCTCCGACATTCTGCCGACCGGCGCAACTTACAGATATGGGCCTCGGGTGTCCAAGCCACCGAGGAAAACAGGGAACCCCATGCATTTTCGAAAAGAGGACACCCGTGGGAATCCGCAGAGGTGTGATTTGCGCCCATCGCCCCAGATTTTTTTACCCAGACAGCCCTGCAAAGTCGGAAATGTGGGGAAAAAAACGCTTTTTCCGCACATTTCGCTCGCCGCACCCATCGAAACACGCCCCCCACAACACATGGCCTACCGTCCCGCGTTCCCACAGGTGTCCCGATGAAAACGGTACCTCACATGTGTGGGTGCACCTACCTGGCCGCCAAGGGGAAAGCCTAAAACACAAGTAACCCCAAGTCTGTTGTCCATTCTGCCGACCGGCGCAACTTACAGATATGGGCCTCGGGTGTCCAAGCCACCGAGGAAAACAGGGAACCCCATGCATTTTCGAAAAGAGGACACCCGTGGGAATCCGCAGAGGTTTGATTTGCGCCCATCGCCCCAGATTTTTTTACCCAGACAGCCCTGCAAAGTCGGAAATGTGGGGAAAAAAACGCTTTTTCCGCACATTTCGCTCGCCGCACCCATCGAAACACGCCCCCCACAACACATGGCCTACCGTCCCGCGTTCCCACAGGTGTCCCGATGAAAACGGTACCTCACATGTGTGGGTGCACCTACCTGGCCGCCAAGGGGAAAGCCTAAAACACAAGTAACCCCAAGTCTGTTTTCACACCGGAAATGTCACACTCTCACATCATACAGATATGGGCCTCGGGTGTCCAAGCCACCGAGGAAAACGGGGAACCCCATGCATTTTCGAAAAGAGGACACCCGTGGGAATCCGCAGAGGTGTGATTTGCGCCCATCGCCCCAGATTTTTTTACCCAGACAGCCCTGCAAAGTCGGAAATGTGGGGAAAAAAACGCTTTTTCCGCACATTTCGCTCGCCGCACCCATCGAAACACGCCCCCCACAACACATGGCCTACCGTCCCGCGTTCCCACAGGTGTCCCGATGAAAACGGTACCTCACATGTGTGGGTGCACCTACCTGGCCGCCAAGGGGAAAGCCTAAAACACAAGTAACCCCAAGTCTGTTGTCAGAGGGAAATCTCCGACATTCTGCCGACCGGCGCAACTTACAGATATGGGCCTCGGGTGTCCAAGCCACCGAGGAAAACAGGGAACCCCATGCATTTTCGAAAAAAGGACCCCCGTGGGAATCCGCAGAGGTGTGATTTGCACCCATCGCCCCAGATTTTTTTACCCAGACAGCCCTGCAAAGTCGGAAATGTGGGGAAAATAACGCTTTTTCCGCACATTTCGCTCGCCGCACCCATCGAAACACGCCCCCCACAACACATGGCCTACCGTCCCGCGTTCCCACAGGTGTCCCGATGAAAACGGTACCTCACATGTGTGGGTGCACCTACCTGGCCGCCAAGGGGAAAGCCTAAAACACAAGTAACCCCAAGTCTGTTGTCCATTCTGCCGACCGGCGCAACTTACAGATATGGGCCTCGGGTGTCCAAGCCACCGAGGAAAACAGGGAACCCCATGCATTTTCGAAAAGAGGACACCCGTGGGAATCCGCAGAGGTGTGATTTGCGCCCATCGCCCCAGATTTTTTTACCCAGACAGCCCTGCAAAGTCGGAAATGTGGGGAAAAAAACGCTTTTTCCGCACATTTCGCTCGCCGCACCCATCGAAACGCGCCCCCCACAACACATGGCCTACCGTCCCGCGTTCCCACAGGTGTCCCGATGAAAACGGTACCTCACATGTGTGGGTGCACCTACCTGGCCGCCAAGGGGAAAGCCTAAAACACAAGTAACCCCAAGTCTGTTGTCAGAGGGAAATCTCCGACATTCTGCCGACCGGCGCAACTTACAGATATGGGCCTCGGGTGTCCAAGCCACCGAGGAAAACAGGGAACCCCATGCATTTTTGAAAAGAGGACACCCGTGGGAATCCGCAGAGGTGTGATTTGCGCCCATCGCCCCAGATTTTTTTACCCAGACAGCCCTGCAAAGTCGGAAATGTGGGGAAAAAAACGCTTTTTCCGCACATTTCGCTCGCCGCACCCATCGAAACACGCCCCCCACAACACATGGCCTACCGTCCCGCGTTCCCACAGGTGTCCCGATGAAAACGGTACCTCACATGTGTGGGTGCACCTACCTGGCCGCCAAGGGGAAAGCCTAAAACACAAGTAACCCCAAGTCTGTTGTCCATTCTGCCGACCGGCGCAACTTACAGATATGGGCTTCGGGTGTCCAAGCCACCAAGGAAAACAGGGAACCCCATGCATTTTCGAAAAGAGGACACCCGTGGGAATCCGCAGAGGTGTGATTTGCGCCCATCGCCCCAGATTTTTTTACCCAGACAGCCCTGCAAAGTCGGAAATGTGGGGAAAAAAACGCTTTTTCCGCACATTTCGCTCGCCGCACCCATCGAAACGCGCCCCCCACAACACATGGCCTACCGTCCCGCGTTCCCACAGGTGTCCCGATGAAAACGGTACCTCACATGTGTGGGTGCACCTACCTGGCCGCCAAGGGGAAAGCCTAAAACACAAGTAACCCCAAGTCTGTTGTCAGAGGGAAATCTCCGACATTCTGCCGACCGGCGCAACTTACAGATATGGGCCTCGGGTGTCCAAGCCACCGAGGAAAACAGGGAACCCCATGCATTTTCGAAAAGAGGACACCCGTGGGAATCCGCAGAGGTGTGATTTGCGCCCATCGCCCCATTTTTTTTACCCAGACAGCCCTGCAAAGTCGGAAATGTGGGGAAAAAAACGCTTTTTCCGCACATTTCGCTCGCCGCACCCATCGAAACACGCCCCCCACAACACATGGCCTACCGTCCCGCGTTCCCACAGGTGTCCCGATGAAAACGGTACCTCACATGTGTGGGTGCACCTACCTGGCCGCCAAGGGGAAAGCCTAAAACACAAGTAACCCCAAGTCTGTTGTCCATTCTGCCGACCGGCGCAACTTACAGATATGGGCCTCGGGTGTCCAAGCCACCGAGGAAAACAGGGAACCCCATGCATTTTCGAAAGGAGGACACCCGTGGGAATCCGCAGAGGTGTGATTTGCGCCCATCGCCCCAGATTATTTACCCAGACAGCCCTGCAAAGTCGGAAATGTGGGGAAAAAAACGCTTTTTCCGCACATTTCGCTCGCCGCACCCATCGAAACGCGCCCCCCACAACACATGGCCTACCGTCCCGCGTTCCCACAGGTGTCCCGATGAAAACGGTACCTCACATGTGTGGGTGCACCTACCTGGCCGCCAAGGGGAAAGCCTAAAACACAAGTAACCCCAAGTCTGTTGTCAGAGGGAAATCTCAGACATTCTGCCGACCGGCGCAACTTACAGATATGGGCCTCGGGTGTCCAAGCCACCGAGGAAAACAGGGAACCCCATGCATTTTCGAAAGGAGGACACCCGTGGGAATCCGCAGAGGTGTGATTTGCGCCCATCGCCCCAGATTATTTACCCAGACAGCCCTGCAAAGTCGGAAATGTGGGGAAAAAAACGCTTTTTCCGCACATTTCGCTCGCCGCACCCATCGAAACGCGCCCCCCACAACACATGGCCTACCGTCCCGCGTTCCCACAGGTGTCCCGATGAAAACGGTACCTCACATGTGTGGGTGCACCTACCTGGCCGCCAAGGGGAAAGCCTAAAACACAAGTAACCCCAAGTCTGTTGTCAGAGGGAAATCTCAGACATTCTGCCGACCGGCGCAACTTACAGATATGGGCCTCGGGTGTCCAAGCCACCGAGGAAAACAGGGAACCCCATGCATTTTCGAAAAGAGGACACCCGTGGGAATCCGCAGAGGTGTGATTTGCGCCCATCGCCCCAGATTTTTTTACCCAGACAGCCCTGCAAAGTCGGAAATGTGGGGAAAAAAACGCTTTTTCCGCACATTTCGCTCGCCGCACCCATCGAAACGCGCCCCCCACAACACATGGCCTACCGTCCCGCGTTCCCACAGGTGTCCTGATGAAAACGGTACCTCACATGTGTGGGTGCACCTACCTGGCCGCCAAGGGGAAAGCCTAAAACACAAGTAACCCCAAGTCTGTTGTCCATTCTGCCGACCGGCGCAACTTACAGATATGGGCCTCGGGTGTCCAAGCCACCGAGGAAAACAGGGAACCCCATGCATTTTCGAAAAGAGGACACCCGTGGGAATCCGCAGAGGTGTGATTTGCGCCCATCGCCCCAGATTTTTTTACCCAGACAGCCCTGCAAAGTCGGAAATGTGGGGAAAAAAACGCTTTTTCCGCACATTTCGCTCGCCGCACCCATCGAAACACGCCCCCCACAACACATGGCCTACCGTCCCGCGTTCCCACAGGTGTCCCGATGAAAACGGTACCTCACATGTGTGGGTGCACCTACCTGGCCGCCAAGGGGAAAGCCTAAAACACAAGTAACCCCAAGTCTGTTGTCAGAGGGAAATCTCCGACATTCTGCCGACCGGCGCAACTTACAGATATGGGCCTCGGGTGTCCAAGCCACCGAGGAAAACAGGGAACCCCATGCATTTTCGAAAAGAGGACACCCGTGGGAATCCGCAGAGGTGTGATTTGCGCCCATCGCCCCAGATTTTTTTACCCAGACAGCCCTGCAAAGTCGGAAATGTGGGGAAAAAAACGCTTTTTCCGCACATTTCGCTCGCCGCACCCATCGAAACACGCCCCCCACAACACATGGCCTACCGTCCCGCGTTCCCACAGGTGTCCCGATGAAAACGGTACCTCACATGTGTGGGTGCACCTACCTGGCCGCCAAGGGGAAAGCCTAAAACACAAGTAACCCCAAGTCTGTTGTCCATTCTGCCGACCGGCGCAACTTACAGATATGGGCCTCGGGTGTCCAAGCCACCGAGGAAAACAGGGAACCCCATGCATTTTCGAAAAGAGGACACCCGTGGGAATCCGCAGAGGTGTGATTTGCGCCCATCGCCCCAGATTTTTTTACCCAGACAGCCCTGCAAAGTCGGAAATGTGGGGAAAAAAACGCTTTTTCCGCACATTTCGCTCGCCGCACCCATCGAAACGCGCCCCCCACAACACATGGCCTACCGTCCCGCGTTCCCACAGGTGTCCCGATGAAAACGGTACCTCACATGTGTGGGTGCACCTACCTGGCCGCCAAGGGGAAAGCCTAAAACACAAGTAACCCCAAGTCTGTTGTCAGAGGGAAATCTCTGACATTCTGCCGACCGGCGCAACTTACAGATATGGGCCTCGGGTGTCCAAGCCACCGAGGAAAACAGGGAACCCCATGCATTTTCGAAAAGAGGACACCCGTGGGAATCCGCAGAGGTGTGATTTGCGCCCATCGCCCCAGATTTTTTTACCCAGACAGCCCTGCAAAGTCGGAAATGTGGGGAAAAAAACACTTTTTCCGCACATTTCGCTCGCCGCACCCATCGAAACACGCCCCCCACAACACATGGCCTACCGTCCCGCGTTCCCACAGGTGTCCCGATGAAAACGGTACCTCACATGTGTGGGTGCACCTACCTGGCCGCCAAGGGGAAAGCCTAAAACACAAGTAACCCCAAGTCTGTTGTCCATTCTGCCGACCGGCGCAACTTACAGATATGGGCCTCGGGTGTCCAAGCCACCGAGGAAAACAGGGAACCCCATGCATTTTCGAAAAGAGGACACCCGTGGGAATCCGCAGAGGTGTGATTTGCGCCCATCGCCCCAGATTTTTTTACCCAGACAGCCCTGCAAAGTCGGAAATGTGGGGAAAAAAACGCTTTTTCCGCACATTTCGCTCGCCGCACCCATCGAAACGCGCCCCCCACAACACATGGCCTACCGTCCCGCGTTCCCACAGGTGTCCCGATGAAAACGGTACCTCACATGTGTGGGTGCACCTACCTGGCCGCCAAGGGGAAAGCCTAAAACACAAGTAACCCCAAGTCTGTTGTCAGAGGGAAATCTCCGACATTCTGCCGACCGGCGCAACTTACAGATATGGGCCTCGGGTGTCCAAGCCACCGAGGAAAACAGGGAACCCCATGCATTTTCGAAAAGAGGACACCCGTGGGAATCCGCAGAGGTGTGATTTGCGCCCATCGCCCCAGATTTTTTTACCCAGACAGCCCTGCAAAGTCGGAAATGTGGGGAAAAAAATGCTTTTTCCGCACATTTCGCTCGCCGCACCCATCGAAACGCGCCCCCCACAACACATGGCCTACCGTCCCGCGTTCCCACAGGTGTCCCGATGAAAACGGTACCTCACATGTGTGGGTGCACCTACCTGGCCGCCAAGGGGAAAGCCTAAAACACAAGTAACCCCAAGTCTGTTGTCAGAGGGAAATCTCCGACATTCTGCCGACCGGCGCAACTTACAGATATGGGCCTCGGGTGTCCAAGCCACCGAGGAAAACAGGGAACCCCATGCATTTTCGAAAAGAGGACACCCGTGGGAATCCGCAGAGGTGTGATTTGCGCCCATCGCCCCAGATTTTTTTACCCAGACAGCCCTGCAAAGTCGGAAATGTGGGGAAAAAAATGCTTTTTCCGCACATTTCGCTCGCCGCACCCATCGAAACGCGCCCCCCACAACACATGGCCTACCGTCCCGCGTTCCCAAAGGTGTCCCGATGAAAACAGTACCTCACATGTGTGGGTGCACCTACCTGGCCGCCAAGGGGAAAGCCTAAAACACAAGTAACCCCAAGTCTGTTGTCAGAGGGAAATCTCCGACATTCTGCCGACCGGCGCAACTTACAGATATGGGCCTCGGGTGTCCAAGCCACCGAGGAAAACAGGGAACCCCATGCATTTTCGAAAAGAGGACACCCGTGGGAATCCGCAGAGGTGTGATTTGCGCCCATCGCCCCAGATTTTTTTACCCAGACAGCCCTGCAAAGTCGGAAATGTGGGGAAAAAAACGCTTTTTCCGCACATTTCGCTCGCCGCACCCATCGAAACACGCCCCCCACAACACATGGCCTACCGTCCCGCGTTCCCACAGGTGTCCCGATGAAAACGGTACCTCACATGTGTGGGTGCACCTACTTGGCCGCCAAGGGGAAAGCCTAAAACACAAGTAACCCCAAGTCTGTTGTCAGAGGGAAATCTCCGACATTCTGCCGACCGGCGCAACTTACAGATATGGGCCTCGGGTGTCCAAGCCAGCGAGGAAAACAGGGAACCCCATGCATTTTCGAAAAGAGGACACCCGTGGGAATCCGCAGAGGTGTGATTTGCGCCCATCGCCCCAGATTTTTTTACCCAGAGAGCCCTGCAAAGTCGGAAATGTGGGGAAAAAACCGCTTTTTCCGCACATTTCGCTCGCCGCACCCATTGAAACACGCCCCCCACAACACATGGCCTACCGTCCCGCGTTCCCACAGGTGTCGCGATGAAAACGGTACCTCACATGTGTGGGTGCACCTACCTGGCCGCCAAGGGGAAAGCCTAAAACACAAGTAACCCCAAGTCTGTTGTCCATTCTGCCGACCGGCGCAACTTACAGATATGGGCCTCGGGTGTCCAAGCCACCGAGGAAAACAGGGAACCCCATGCATTTTCGAAAAGAGGACACCCGTGGGAATCCGCAGAGGTGTGATTTGCGCCCATCGCCCCAGATTTTTTTACCCAGACAGCCCTGCAAAGTCGGAAATGTGGGGAAAAAAACGCTTTTTCCGCACATTTCGCTCGCCGCACCCATCGAAACGCGCCCCCCACAACACATGGCCTACCGTCCCGCGTTCCCACAGGTGTCCCGATGAAAACGGTACCTCACATGTGTGGGTGCACCTACCTGGCCGCCAAGGGGAAAGCCTAAAACACAAGTAACCCCAAGTCTGTTGTCAGAGGGAAATCTCCGACATTCTGCCGACCGGCGCAACTTACAGATATGGGCCTCGGGTGTCCAAGCCACCGAGGAAAACAGGGAACCCCATGCATTTTCGAAAAGAGGACACCCGTGGGAATCCGCAGAGGTGTGATTTGCGCCCATCGCCCCAGATTTTTTTACCCAGACAGCCCTGCAAAGTCGGAAATGTGGGGGGAAAAACGCTTTTTCCGCACATTTCACTCGCCGCACCCATCGAAACACGCCCCCCACAACACATGGCCTACCGTCCCGCGTTCCCACAGGTGTCCCGATGAAAACGGTACCTCACATGTGTGGGTGCACCTACCTGGCCGCCAAGGGGAAAGCCTAAAACACAAGTAACCCCAAGTCTGTTGTCAGAGGGAAATCTCCGACATTCTGCCGACCGGCGCAACTTACAGATATGGGCCTCGGGTGTCCAAGCCAGCGAGGAAAACAGGGAACCCCATGCATTTTCGAAAAGAGGACACCCGTGGGAATCCGCAGAGGTGTGATTTGCGCCCATCGCCCCAGATTTTTTTACCCAGACAGCCCTGCAAAGTCGGAAATGTGGGGAAAAAAACGCTTTTTCCGCACATTTCGCTCGCCGCACCCATCGAAACACGCCCCCCACAACACATGGCCTACCGTCCCGCGTTCCCACAGGTGTCGCGATGAAAACGGTACCTCACATGTGTGGGTGCACCTACCTGGCCGCCAAGGGGAAAGCCTAAAACACAAGTAACCCCAAGTCTGTTGTCCATTCTGCCGACCGGCGCAACTTACAGATATGGGCCTCGGGTGTCCAAGCCAGCGAGGAAAACAGGGAACCCCATGCATTTTCGAAAAGAGGACACCCGTGGGAATCCGCAGAGGTGTGATTTGCGCCCATCGCCCCAGATTTTTTTACCCAGACAGCCCTGCAAAGTCGGAAATGTGGGGAAAAAAACGCTTTTTCCGCACATTTCACTCGCCGCACCCATCGAAACGCGCCCCCCACAACACATGGCCTACCGTCCCGCGTTCCCACAGGTGTCCCGATGAAAACGGTACCTCACATGTGTGGGTGCACCTACCTGGCCGCCAAGGGGAAAGCCTAAAACACAAGTAACCCCAAGTCTGTTGTCAGAGGGAAATCTCAGACATTCTGCCGACCGGCGCAACTTACAGATATGGGCCTCGGGTGTCCAAGCCACCGAGGAAAACAGGGAACCCCATGCATTTTCGGAAAGAGGACACCCGTGGGAATCCGCAGAGGTGTGATTTGCGCCCATCGCCCCAGATTTTTTTACCCAGACAGCCCTGCAAAGTCGGAAATGTAGGGAAAAAACCGCTTTTTCCGCACATTTCGCTCGCCGCACCCATCGAAACACGCCCCCCACAACACATGGCCTACCGTCCCGCGTTCCCACAGGTGTCGCGATGAAAACGGTACCTCACATGTGTGGGTGCACTGTGATGCTGGAAATGCATCAGAGGGACAGGGCCTCTGAATCCTTGTCCTTTTCTGCCTTTTATCGTGTGTTCTGTTATGTTTTCTGCCCAGGAGTCCATTTGGGACTCCTGGCAGTGCAGCTCTCTCTTTTGGTTTGGTGAACAGACCCATGGGATACCCTTATGGCACCCCTGGGTAGGGGTACAACCCTGTGCCCCTAGTGTATGTTTTTGGGCACCTGTGGGTGGCCCACAGAGCAGGGTATGGGCTGGTGGCAGCTCCATGCTGAATTGGACAGGTGCTCTGGGTGTCCTCCATTTTGGGATACCCAGGCCCTGCCATTGGGATCAGTTGATTCCTGATAGAAAACAAGATGGCCCCTGTGGCCTCTTGCTTTCTATTGCCTGTTGTCTTGTTTTTCCCAAAGTCCTGGGAAGCCCTGACTCTGTCCCTTCCCCCTGACTGGCTGTTGGGTGGAAGTTCCATATATGGTGTTGTTGTGAAGGCCCAGCTAGACTGACTGGAGCCTTCCCTTTGACTGTATGTTGTGGGTACCTCCTGTGGGTGGGACCTGGGTGAATGGAGTGTGTGACCAATATACACTTCTTGTTGTGGTTGTCTGGTTTCTGGCATGTGAGACAAAGACTGAGACAGCCCTGCCCGAAACTGGCCTGAATGCAGTGTGTAGTGTTGAATGGCTGGGTACTTGTCCCAATCCACATTCCTTGTTGTGAGTGTCTGAAAGGGAGGAGTGTGGCCTGAATGCACTGTGTGCCTGATTGGCTGACTGACTGCATGAATGCCCTTCTGTGTGATTGGCTGCTGTGTGTGTGCCAGCAGTGTGGATGAGAGACAGAATAGTATATCTGGGGACCTCTCACCACTGGAGATTGTTCAGGAACGTTCAGGAACGTTCAGAAGCATTCAGAAGCTGAGTCTCCACTCAAGAGTAACTGGATTTGCTGATCCTCGACGTCCAGCTGGAAGAAGAAGACTTGCTGTGGCATTTGCTTCGACCGAAACTGAAGGTTGTCGAAATCGTCGAGGACTGACCCGAGAGAGGACCTGGCTAGGCGCCCTCTTCCCGTGCTCCGAGGGACCATCGAGCACCGCTGAATCTTCGCCGAAGCGCCCTGGAAGTCAGACCCTCGAAAGGCTGCCGACCCGAGACGGGACCGCCGAGGAGATCGAAGTGAAGCACCCGGACATCGACGCTGTCGAAGTCCATTGCCGTCGACCAGGGTTCGCAGGTCTGTGTAACCGCTGGAGGCCCGTCGAAGTTGTGTTGCCCAGCCGTGGGAACCACTTGACGCCGTGCCGCCGACGACCGGAGCCGTCCGCTCCTTGCCTAAGAACATTTCAATCGAAGGACTCCCTCGACCGCATCGTCGACCGCTTATCCTGCCGGAGAAAGTCGAGGACGACCAACGCGCCGAGGAGAAACCTGCCGGTGGGTTTCCCGCCACCCAACGACCTCAAAGACTCGGACGACCCGACGCCCTTGCTGGGCTTCCGTCTCTACAATCTTTGCGGTCCAGAACTATTGTCATCGAGGTGCCCCGCACACCTCCGCCTTGCAGGACGCCGACGCCCCGACGCCGACGAGCACCGCTCGGACGAAGCTGCCGCCTCTTTGACATCGTTCTACCTCGTTTGTCGACGGACGTTCGACGCCCCGTGCCTCCCGCTTGAAAGGGAAGGCATTCAAGAAGGGCCGTCGATTCCCCGTCGCCGAACCCCGAGGTCTTCGACGTTTCTCGACGCCTCTCGACGATCCGTGACTCCCGCTTGAAAGGGGGGGTCATTCAAGAAGGATCTGTCGACGCCTCCTCGAAGAACTCGACTCCACCAGGTACATTGGGGGGGTAAAAACATTGCAGGAGAGAATAAGACTATTGAACAATATATGGACTGGGCTTGTGTTATATCTCTTTATTTTACAGGTTGCCCAGGTGGGGGGATCTCCACACAGAACTGTGTCCAGTAGCAAGGGCCAGTATTCTGCCTATTGTTTCAACCATCTTTTATCTCTCCTCTCTCTATTGCTGGTTTCCTTCTTATTGATCTGTGTGCCATTTCTACAGTATTGTGAATGCACTTTAATGAGGTCTAATATTAGTGGTACCACTTTAGAATTGTAGATATTTACCATTATTGATTTTCCTGAGCACAAAGTGCGTTATTGTGATAAGTGTACATAACCCTTGAATATTAATTATATAAAGACTGTGTTTTCAGTAATACAGTGTGTGGACATTCCTTTGTGGGGGCTTGGGGATACACTGTACTTAAGAACCAGCCTGCATCACCTCCTGAGAAGCTAGGCCTTGATTGCTCGCCCATCGCTACCGTATTAGAGAATCTTGGCTGGGGTCCTCTGTGCCTCTCCTCTACCATATAGAGAGCAGAAGTACAGACCCCCCCACCGGTCTTTACAAAGCTGGTGGCAGCGGTGGGATGCTTATGGTTTTAAGACTCAGTGTATAACCGTGCCACTTACAAAATATCCGCACTTTATTAGATTAAGGTTTGGGTGTGTACCAAATAACTGCATTACAGGCAATGGAGCCCATTGCAAATGGTAAATTGACTCGGATGAGCTTGGAGGCTCTCCAGAGTGCTTGTGAAGCCAGGGAGTTAGACTTTGTGGATAAGTCTAGGGCTGAGCTGATAGCTGCCCTGGTGGATTACCAGACTGATGGTGAAACTCTTGATGAAGGGGGGGATGCAACCAGTGAGGACTCTGCCCCTGGGGTTGTCGCTGAATCTGTTTCTGGGAATGCCACCATTCCTGCTGCCTCTGTTCCAAACCCCAGCAATTCCATGGAACTTGAGTTATTGAGGATGAAGTTAGCCTTTGAATATCGCAAGTTGGAAATAGAAGCTGAGCTTAAGAAAGAGGAGCTGGCACAGCAAGTGGAACTCAAGAATAGGGATCTTGAACTCAGAAATAAGGACCTTGAACTCAAAAGCCAGGACACTGAATGTCAGAGAATCCAGCTAGAGAAAGCTAGAGTGGAGACTTCAGCTAGATCCAGTGAGAGTGTCAGGTCCCCAGCCACCAAGTTTATGAAAGATTTGGTTGGTGTGTTTGTGGAGGGTTCAGATATCCTCCAATGGATTGAAGCGTTTGAAATGGCTTGTGCAATTCATGATGTAGATAAAAGAGATTGGGCTAAGTGTTTGTTAAGCAGAGTGCCTCAAACTGGATATGACTGTATTCTGAAGCTGGGTGTGGAAGAAAGGGGTCAGTATGAGTGTATGAAGTCTGCTTTGATTGCCAAGTTTGGCAAGACACCTACCCAATACCTTAAAAGGTTCAGGGAATTTAAGAAAAGAGAGAATGTGTCTTGGGTTGACTGGGTGAGTACTGCGCACATGAACATGATGGGGTGGATTGATGGATACAAGGTGAAAACTTTTGTTGAGTTGTCCCACCTCTTGTTTTTTGAGCATTTTTCTGAAGCCTGTTCACCAGAGCTGCGTCAGTATGTGGCTGACCAGAACATTTTGGACCCCTTTAAGCTGGCTAGGTTGGCTGACAAGTGGGTCTCCCACCGGGTGTCCCCTAAGGACTCCAGTGGGAAGGACAAGGACAAAGAAAAGGGGGCCTCTCAGAAAGCTGAGGAGTCCCAAAAGCAGTCACAGTCGGGTAAACCAACACCTTCCTCTCCTAAGACCCAAAAATCTAGTGGGGATAAGTCCTCTGTGGGTGGGAATAAGAGTAGTGGTCCACCTGCTGCAAAGCAGGTTCCCAGTGGTTTCAGTACCGTACCCCGCACTCCTGGCACTTGTTGGGATTGTGGGGCTCTGGATCACAAAAGGGGTGACCCCAAGTGTAAAGGTAAGGCACTTGGAGTACAGGCTGTCAGCCTGACCTACCCTTACCCCGTGTCTGAGGTGGAGGCCACTGTCCTCCCCTCCTCTACCGGAATCACCTTTGGTGCTCCTGTAGAGATTTCCTTAGTGTCCCTTGGGGCCTGGGACCAGTACGCAGAAGTACTGGCGACTATCCCACAGAACACCCGTAGGTTTTTGAGAAGTGTCCTCTTGAATGGCCAGCCTTCTACTGGTTTGAGAGACACTGGGGCAAGCATGACAGTGGTGGACAGGACCCTGCTCAAGCCAGAGGACTATGAAGGTGCTCCTCTGCAAACCACCAGATTAGCTGGTGGGCCTCCCAAATTATCACCTGTAGCCTTAGTCACACTCATGATTGGAGACAAGACAGCAAAGCTTCCTGTCCTGGTTCAGGACAATGTCCCTGCTAACATTCTGTTAGGTAATGATCTAGTAGAGTTGGGGTTGATCTCGGATGGTCTTCCCATGACTGCTGCTGCAGTCACTAGGTCACAGGTGACACCGGGTCTGGCTGTGAGTCAGGTACCCGAGCCAAAGGCGAGGCCTAAGGCAAGAAGAAGGAAGACCAAGAAGGCCACCTCTGTGGAGGGAACACCTTCTCTTCCTGCTGTTCCGACAGCACCCATTGGGATCCATGCTCCGGACGGGCTGGGTCCAGTGGAAAACCCAAACTCAACTCCTGTGGGAGAAGAGACAGAAGACTCTCCTGTGGGAGAGGTTCTTAACCCGGAGGATCATCCCGACCTTCAATGCTTGTTAGCTGAAGGGGGACCCTCCCGGGCAGACTTCTGTAAAGGACAGAGAGAGTGCCACTCTCTCGAGGGTCTGAGGAACCAGGCCCTGTCCCAGGCACAAGGTGAAGTGCCTAGGACATTCAAGATTTATTGGGAGGGTGAGCTCCTTGTTAGTGAGCCCACTAAGCCTGAACCTGGTGCCCGCAAGAGGTTGGTGGTACCCCAGGTTTACAGGCCCTTCCTACTGCAGTTGGCGCATGAGGTGCCCTTGGCTGGTCATCTTGGGACCAAGAAGACTAAGCAGAGGCTCTCTGCCCATTTCTACTGGCCACGGATGGGAGTAGAGGTGGAGTCCCACTGCAGGACCTGCCCAACTTGTCAGTTGTCTGGCAAGACTGGAGGCAGTGTCATTGCCCCCCTACCGCTGTTGCCAGTGGTTGGCACACCATCTGAGAGGGTGGGCATCGACATTGTCGGTCCCCTTGACCCTCCCTCATGTCTCTTGCTAGCTTCCGGGCAAGAAGAGGATGAGAGTGAGCCCCTTCCTGATTTGCTGCATAGCAACCCTCAGGATGGCTCAGTGGAGGGAGTACAACTCTCTCCAGATTTGACAACAGAGCAGCAGAGGGCCTGCAGGGCTTTGCTCCAGCAGTATGCCTCTCTGTTTTCACTGACACCGGGCCTTACACCGTGGTGTAAGCACGAAATTGACACTGGTGACAGTGTGCCTGTCAAAAGCAGGTGCTACCGTATGTCAGATACCGTCAAGAACCACATCCAGGCTGAGGTCGCCAAGATGTTGGATCTGGGTGTTATTGAACCCTCAACCAGTCCCTGGTCCAGTCCAGTGGTCCTTGTCCCCAAGGCAAGTTCCCAGGCGGGTACCAAAGATTGGAGGTTCTGTGTGGACTACCGAGGAGTCAATGCCGTCACCAAAACTGACGCGCACCCATTGCCCAGGGCTGATGAGCTCGTGGACACCATAGGTGCTGCCAAGTTTGTGAGCACCTTTGACCTTACCTCAGGCTATTGGCAAATAGCTCTGACGGACCATGCCAAGGAAAAGACGGCTTTCTCAACAACTGAGGGACTCTACCAGTTTAGGGTCATGCCTTTTGGGTTGAAGAATGCCCCTGCCACCTTCCAGAGATTGGTCAACCATGCGCTCAGTGGGCTGGAAGCCTTTTGTGTGGCTTACTTAGACGACATTGCCGTCTACAGTTCCACCTGGGAAGAGCATTTGACACATCTGGATAAGGTGTTGCAGGCCTTGAAAAGGGCTAACCTCACTATCAAGGCCACCAAGTGCCAGATAGCTCAGGGGAAAGTTACCTATCTTGGTCATGAGGTAGGAGGGGGTCAAATCCAACCTCTCTCCAGTAAAGTACAGGATGTACAGAACTGGGAGACTCCCACTACTCAAACCCAGGTGAGAGCCTTTTTGGGCCTCACTGGGTACTATCGCAATTTCATGGCAGACTATGGAACCATAGCTGCACCCCTGACAGCGCTAACTTCGCCCAAACAGCCTAGGAAGGTTAATTGGACCGAAGACTGTCAGAGGGCCTTTGATGGCTTGAAAGAAAGTCTGTGTAGGGCACCTGTGTTGTGTGCGCCTGACTACAGCCGACCCTTTATCGTCCAGACGGATGCCTGCGACACCGGAATTGGAGCTGTCTTGTCCCAGTTAGATGACAAAGGGAGAGAACATCCTATCATATTCATCAGTAGACAACTCAAGGGTAGAGAACTTAGGTGGGCTACTGTTGAAAAGGAGTGTTTTAGCATAGTTTGGAGCCTTAGGCGTTTTAGGCCCTACCTTACGGGGTCTACCTTCAAGGTCCAAACAGATCATAAGCCCCTGAAGTGGCTTATGCAGATGAAGGGTGAGAATCCGAAATTGCTCAGGTGGTCCATTAGCCTGCAAGGGCTAGACTTCACCATAGAGCACAGACCAGGGAAGAGTCACGATAATGCAGATGGCCTTTCCAGAAGGTATGCTGACCGTCTGGATGAGGGTGTCTATCCCGTGGGAGATTAGACACCCTCCACCTCAGTCTGGGGGGGGCGACTGTGATGCTGGAAATGCATCAGAGGGACAGGGCCTCTGAATCCTTGTCCTTTTCTGCCTTTTATCGTGTGTTCTGTTATGTTTTCTGCCCAGGAGTCCATTTGGGACTCCTGGCAGTGCAGCTCTCTCTTTTGGTTTGGTGAACAGACCCATGGGATACCCTTATGGCACCCCTGGGTAGGGGTACAACCCTGTGCCCCTAGTGTATGTTTTTGGGCACCTGTGGGTGGCCCACAGAGCAGGGTATGGGCTGGTGGCAGCTCCATGCTGAATTGGACAGGTGCTCTGGGTGTCCTCCATTTTGGGATACCCAGGCCCTGCCATTGGGATCAGTTGATTCCTGATAGAAAACAAGATGGCCCCTGTGGCCTCTTGCTTTCTATTGCCTGTTGTCTTGTTTTTCCCAAAGTCCTGGGAAGCCCTGACTCTGTCCCTTCCCCCTGACTGGCTGTTGGGTGGAAGTTCCATATATGGTGTTGTTGTGAAGGCCCAGCTAGACTGACTGGAGCCTTCCCTTTGACTGTATGTTGTGGGTACCTCCTGTGGGTGGGACCTGGGTGAATGGAGTGTGTGACCAATATACACTTCTTGTTGTGGTTGTCTGGTTTCTGGCATGTGAGACAAAGACTGAGACAGCCCTGCCCGAAACTGGCCTGAATGCAGTGTGTAGTGTTGAATGGCTGGGTACTTGTCCCAATCCACATTCCTTGTTGTGAGTGTCTGAAAGGGAGGAGTGTGGCCTGAATGCACTGTGTGCCTGATTGGCTGACTGACTGCATGAATGCCCTTCTGTGTGATTGGCTGCTGTGTGTGTGCCAGCAGTGTGGATGAGAGACAGAATAGTATATCTGGGGACCTCTCACCACTGGAGATTGTTCAGGAACGTTCAGGAACGTTCAGAAGCATTCAGAAGCTGAGTCTCCACTCAAGAGTAACTGGATTTGCTGATCCTCGACGTCCAGCTGGAAGAAGAAGACTTGCTGTGGCATTTGCTTCGACCGAAACTGAAGGTTGTCGAAATCGTCGAGGACTGACCCGAGAGAGGACCTGGCTAGGCGCCCTCTTCCCGTGCTCCGAGGGACCATCGAGCACCGCTGAATCTTCGCCGAAGCGCCCTGGAAGTCAGACCCTCGAAAGGCTGCCGACCCGAGACGGGACCGCCGAGGAGATCGAAGTGAAGCACCCGGACATCGACGCTGTCGAAGTCCATTGCCGTCGACCAGGGTTCGCAGGTCTGTGTAACCGCTGGAGGCCCGTCGAAGTTGTGTTGCCCAGCCGTGGGAACCACTTGAAGCCGTGCCGCCGACGACCGCAGCCGTCCGCTCCTTGCCTAAGAACATTTCAATCGAAGGACTCCCTCGACCGCATCGTCGACCGCTTATCCTGCCGGAGAAAGTCGAGGACGACCAACGCGCCGAGGAGAAACCTGCCGGTGGGTTTCCCGCCACCCAACGACCTCAAAGACTCGGACGACCCGACGCCCTTGCTGGGCTTCCGTCTCTACAATCTTTGCGGTCCAGACTATTGTCATCGAGGTGCCCCGCACACCTCCGCCTTGCAGGACGCCGACGCCCCGACGCCGACGAGCACCGCTCGGACGAAGCTGCCGCCTCTTTGACATCGTTCTACCTCGTTTGTCGACGGACGTTCGACGCCCCGTGCCTCCCGCTTGAAAGGGAAGGCATTCAAGAAGGGCCGTCGATTCCCCGTCGCCGAACCCCGAGGTCTTCGACGTTTCTCGACGCCTCTCGACGATCCGTGACTCCCGCTTGAAAGGGGGGGTCATTCAAGAAGGATCTGTCGACGCCTCCTCGAAGAACTCGACTCCACCAGGTACATTGGGGGGGTAAAAACATTGCAGGAGAGAATAAGACTATTGAACAATATATGGACTGGGCTTGTGTTATATCTCTTTATTTTACAGGTTGCCCAGGTGGGGGGATCTCCACACAGAACTGTGTCCAGTAGCAAGGGCCAGTATTCTGCCTATTGTTTCAACCATCTTTTATCTCTCCTCTCTCTATTGCTGGTTTCCTTCTTATTGATCTGTGTGCCATTTCTACAGTATTGTGAATGCACTTTAATGAGGTCTAATATTAGTGGTACCACTTTAGAATTGTAGATATTTACCATTATTGATTTTCCTGAGCACAAAGTGCGTTATTGTGATAAGTGTACATAACCCTTGAATATTAATTATATAAAGACTGTGTTTTCAGTAATACAGTGTGTGGACATTCCTTTGTGGGGGCTTGGGGATACACTGTACTTAAGAACCAGCCTGCATCACCTCCTGAGAAGCTAGGCCTTGATTGCTCGCCCATCGCTACCGTATTAGAGAATCTTGGCTGGGGTCCTCTGTGCCTCTCCTCTACCATATAGAGAGCAGAAGTACAGACCCCCCCACCGGTCTTTACATGCACCTACCTGGCCGCCAAGGGGAAAGCCTAAAACACAAGTAACCCCAAGTCTGTTGTCCATTCTGCCGACCGGCGCAACTTACAGATATGGGCCTCGGGTGTCCAAGCCACCGAGGAAAACAGGGAACCCCATGCATTTTCGAAAAGAGGACACCCGTGGGAATCGGCAGAGGTGTGATTTGCGCCCATCGCCCCAGATTTTTTTACCCAGACAGCCCTGCAAAGTCGGAAATGTGGGGAAAAAAATGCTTTTTCCGCACATTTCGCTCGCCGCACCCATCGAAACGCGCCCCCCACAACACATGGCCTACCGTCCCGCGTTCCCACAGGTGTCCCGATGAAAACGGTACCTCACATGTGTGGGTGCACCTACCTGGCCGCCAAGGGGAAAGCCTAAAACACAAGTAACCCCAAGTCTGTTGTCAGAGGGAAATCTCCGACATTCTGCCGACCGGCGCAACTTACAGATATGGGCCTCGGGTGTCCAAGCCACCGAGGAAAACAGGGAACCCCATGCATTTTCGAAAAGAGGACACCCGTGGGAATCCGCAGAGGTGTGATTTGCGCCCATCGCCCCAGATTTTTTTACCCAGACAGCCCTGCAAAGTCGGAAATGTGGGGGAAAAAACGCTTTTTCCGCACATTTCACTCGCCGCACCCATCGAAACACGCCCCCCACAACACATGGCCTACCGTCCCACGTTCCCACAGGTGTCCCGATGAAAACGGTACCTCACATGTGTGGGTGCACCTACCTGGCCGCCAAGGGGAAAGCCTAAAACACAAGTAACCCCAAGTCTGTTGTCAGAGGGAAATCTCCGACATTCTGCCGACCGGCGCAACTTACAGATATGGGCCTCGGGTGTCCAAGCCAGCGAGGAAAACAGGGAACCCCATGCATTTTCGAAAAGAGGACACCCGTGGGAATCCGCAGAGGTGTGATTTGTGCCCATCGCCCCAGATTTTTTTACCCAGACAGCCCTGCAAAGTCGGAAATGTGGGGAAAAAAACGCTTTTTCCGCACATTTCGCTCGCCGCACCCATCGAAACACGCCCCCCACAACACATGGCCTACCGTCCCGCGTTCCCACAGGTGTCGCGATGAAAACGGTACCTCACATGTGTGGGTACACCTACCTGGCCGCCAAGGGGAAAGCCTAAAACACAAGTAACCCCAAGTCTGTTGTCCATTCTGCCGACCGGCGCAACTTACAGATATGGGCCTCGGGTGTCCAAGCCACCGAGGAAAACAGGGAACCCCATGCATTTTCGAAAAGAGGACACCCGTGGGAATCCGCAGAGGTGTGATTTGCGCCCATCGCCCCAGATTTTTTTACCCAGACAGCCCTGCAAAGTCGGAAATGTGGGGAAAAAAACGCTTTTTCCGCACATTTCGCTCGCCGCACCCATCGAAACGCGCCCCCCACAACACATGGCCTACCGTCCCGCGTTCCCACAGGTGTCCCGATGAAAACGGTACCTCACATGTGTGGGTGCACCTACCTGGCCGCCAAGGGGAAAGCCTAAAACACAAGTAACCCCAAGTCTGTTGTCAGAGGGAAATCTCAGACATTCTGCCGACCGGCGCAACTTACAGATATGGGCCTCGGGTGTCCAAGCCACCGAGGAAAACAGGGAACCCCATGCATTTTCGAAAAGAGGACACCCGTGGGAATCCGCAGAGGTGTGATTTGCGCCCATCGCCCCAGATTTTTTTACCCAGACAGCCCTGCAAAGTCGGAAATGTGGGGGAAAAAACGCTTTTTCCGCACATTTCACTCGCCGCACCCATCGAAACACGCCCCCCACAACACATGGCCTACCGTCCCGAGTTCCCACAGGTGTCCCGATGAAAACGGTACCTCACATGTGTGGGTGCACCTACCTGGCCGCCAAGGGGAAAGCCTAAAACACAAGTAACCCCAAGTCTGTTGTCCATTCTGCCGACCGGCGCAACTTACAGATATGGGCCTCGGGTGTCCAAGCCACCGAGGAAAACAGGGAACCCCATGCATTTTCGAAAAGAGGACACCCGTGGGAATCCGCAGAGGTGTGATTTGCGCCCATCGCCCCAGATTTTTTTACCCAGACAGCCCTGCAAAGTCGGAAATGTGGGGAAAAAAACGCTTTTTCCGCACATTTCGCTCGCCGCACCCATCGAAACGCGCCCCCCACAACACATGGCCTACCGTCCCGCGTTCCCACAGGTGTCCCGATGAAAACGGTATCTCACATGTGTGGGTGCACCTACCTGGCCGCCAAGGGGAAAGCCTAAAACACAAGTAACCCCAAGTCTGTTGTCAGAGGGAAATCTCCGACATTCTGCCGACCGGCGCAACTTACAGATATGGGCCTCGGGTGTCCAAGCCACCGAGGAAAACAGGGAACCCCATGCATTTTCGAAAAGAGGACACCCGTGGGAATCCGCAGAGGTGTGATTTGCGCCCATCGCCCCAGATTTTTTTACCCAGACAGCCCTGCAAAGTCGGAAATGTGGGGGAAAAAACGCTTTTTCCGCACATTTCACTCGCCGCACCCATCGAAACACGCCCCCCACATCACATGGCCTACCGTCCCGCGTTCCCACAGGTGTCCCGATGAAAACGGTACCTCACATGTGTGGGTGCACCTACCTGGCCGCCAAGGGGAAAGCCTAAAACACAAGTAACCCCAAGTCTGTTGTCCATTCTGCCGACCGGCGCAACTTACAGATATGGGCCTCGGGTGTCCAAGCCACCGAGGAAAACAGGGAACCCCATGCATTTTCGAAAAGAGGACACCCGTGGGAATCCGCAGAGGTGTGATTTGCGCCCATCGCCCCAGATTTTTTTACCCAGACAGCCCTGCAAAGTCGGAAATGTGGGGAAAAAAACGCTTTTTCCGCACATTTCGCTCGCCGCACCCATCGAAACACGCCCCCCACAACACATGGCCTACCGTCCCGCGTTCCCACAGGTGTCCCGATGAAAACGGTACCTCACATGTGTGGGTGCACCTACCTGGCCGCCAAGGGGAAAGCCTAAAACACAAGTAACCCCAAGTCTGTTGTCAGAGGGAAATCTCCGACATTCTGCCGACCGGCGCAACTTACAGATATGGGCCTCGGGTGTCCAAGCCAGCGAGGAAAACAGGGAACCCCATGCATTTTCGAAAAGAGGACACCCGTGGGAATCCGCAGAGGTGTGATTTGCGCCCATCGCCCCAGATTTTTTTACCCAGACAGCCCTGCAAAGTCGGAAATGTGGGGAAAAAAACGCTTTTTCCGCACATTTCGCTCGCCGCACCCATCGAAACGCGCCCCCCACAACACATGGCCTACCGTCCCGCGTTCCCACAGGTGTCCCGATGAAAACGGTACCTCACATGTGTGGGTGCACCTACCTGGCCGCCAAGGGGAAAGCCTAAAACACAAGCAACCCCAAGTCTGTTGTCAGAGGGAAATCTCCGACATTCTGCCGACCGGCGCAACTTACAGATATGGGCCTCGGGTGTCCAAGCCACCGAGGAAAACAGGGAACCCCATGCATTTTCGAAAAGAGGACACCCGTGGGAATCCGCAGAGGTGTGATTTGCGCCCATCGCCCCAGATTTTTTTACCCAGACAGCCCTGCAAAGTCGGAAATATGGGGGAAAAAACGCTTTTTCCGCACATTTCACTCGCCGCACCCATCGAAACACGCCCCCCACAACACATGGCCTACCGTCCCGCGTTCCCACAGGTGTCCCGATGAAAACGGTACCTCACATGTGTGGGTGCACCTACCTGGCCGCCAAGGGGAAAGCCTAAAACACAAGTAACCCCAAGTCTGTTGTCCATTCTGCCGACCGGCGCAACTTACAGATATGGGCCTCGGGTGTCCAAGCCACCGAGGAAAACAGGGAACCCCATGCATTTTCGAAAAGAGGACACCCGTGGGAATCCGCAGAGGTGTGATTTGCGCCCATCGCCCCAGATTTTTTTACCCAGACAGCCCTGCAAAGTCGGAAATGTGGGGAAAAAAAAACCTTTTTCCGCACATTTCGCTCGCCGCACCCATCGAAACACGCCCCCCACAACACATGGCCTACCGTCCCGCGTTCCCACAGGTGTCCCGATGAAAACGGTACCTCACATGTGTGGGTGCACCTACCTGGCCGCCAAGGGGAAAGCCTAAAACACAAGTAACCCCAAGTCTGTTGTCAGAGGGAAATCTCCGACATTCTGCCGACCGGCGCAACTTACAGATATGGGCCTCGGGTGTCCAAGCCAGCGAGGAAAACAGGGAACCCCATGCATTTTCGAAAAGAGGACACACGTGGGAATCCGCAGAGGTGTGATTTGCGCCCATCGCCCCAGATTTTTTTACCCAGACAGCCCTGCAAAGTCGGAAATGTGGGGAAAAAACCGCTTTTTCCGCACATTTCGCTCGCCGCACCCATCGAAACACGCCCCCCACAACACATGGCCTACCGTCCCGCGTTCCCACAGGTGTCGCGATGAAAACGGTACCTCACATGTGTGGGTGCACCTACCTGGCCGCCAAGGGGAAAGCCTAAAACACAAGTAACCCCAAGTCTGTTGTCCATTCTGCCGACCGGCGCAACTTACAGATATGGGCCTCGGGTGTCCAAGCCAGCGAGGAAAACAGGGAACCCCATGCATTTTCGAAAAGAGGACACCCGTGGGAATCCGCAGAGGTGTGATTTGCGCCCATCGCCCCAGATTTTTTTACCCAGACAGCCCTGCAAAGTCGGAAATGTGGGGAAAAAAACACTTTTTCCGCACATTTCGCTCGCCGCACCCATCGAAACGCGCCCCCCACAACACATGGCCTACCGTCCCGCGTTCCCACAGGTGTCCCGATGAAAACGGTACCTCACATGTGTGGGTGCACCTACCTGGCCGCCAAGGGGAAAGCCTAAAACACAAGTAACCCCAAGTCTGTTGTCAGAGGGAAATCTCAGACATTCTGCCGACCGGCGCAACTTACAGATATGGGCCTCGGGTGTCCAAGCCACCGAGGAAAACAGGGAACCCCATGCATTTTCGAAAAGAGGACACTCGTGGGAATCGGCAGAGGTGTGATTTGCGCCCATCGCCCCAGATTTTTTTACCCAGACAGCCCTGCAAAGTCGGAAATGTGGGGGAAAAAACGCTTTTTCCGCACATTTCGCTCGCCGCACCCATCGAAACACGCCCCCCACAACACATGGCCTACCGTCCCGCGTTCCCACAGGTGTCCCGATGAAAACGGTACCTCACATGTGTGGGTGCACCTACCTGGCCGCCAAGGGGAAAGCCTAAAACACAAGTAACCCCAAGTCTGTTGTCCATTCTGCCGACCGGCGCAACTTACAGATATGGGCCTCGGGTGTCCAAGCCACCGAGGAAAACAGGGAACCCCATGCATTTTCGAAAAGAGGACACCCGTGGGAATCCGCAGAGGTGTGATTTGCGCCCATCGCCCCAGATTTTTTTACCCAGACAGCCCTGCAAAGTCGGAAAAAAAACGCTTTTTCCGCACATTTCGCTCGCCGCACCCATCGAAACGCGCCCCCCACAACACATGGCCTACCGTCCCGCGTTCCCACAGGTGTCCCGATGAAAACGGTACCTCACATGTGTGGGTGCACCTACCTGGCCGCCAAGGGGAAAGCCAAAAACACAAGTAACCCCAAGTCTGTTGTCAGAGGGAAATCTCCGACATTCTGCCGACCGGCGCAACTTACAGATATGGGCCTCGGGTGTCCAAGCCACCGAGGAAAACAGGGAACCCCATGCATTTTCGAAAAGAGGACACCCGTGGGAATCCGCAGAGGTGTGATTTGCGCCCATCGCCCCAGATTTTTTTACCCAGACAGCCCTGCAAAGTCGGAAATGTGGGGGAAAAAACGCTTTTTCCGCACATTTCGCTCGCCGCACCCATCGAAACGCGCCCCCCACAACACATGGCCTACCGTCCCGCGTTCCCACAGGTGTCCCGATGAAAACGGTACCTCACATGTGTGGGTGCACCTACCTGGCCGCCAAGGGGAAAGCCTAAAACACAAGTAACCCCAAGTCTGTTGTCAGAGGGAAATCTCCGACATTCTGCCGACCGGCGCAACTTACAGATATGGGCCTCGGGTGTCCAAGCCACCGAGGAAAACAGGGAACCCCATGCATTTTCGAAAAGAGGACACCCGTGGGAATCCGCAGAGGTGTGATTTGCGCCCATCGCCCCAGATTTTTTTACCCAGACAGCCCTGCAAAGTCGGAAATGTGGGGGAAAAAACGCTTTTTCCGCACATTTCACTCGCCGCACCCATCGAAACACGCCCCCCACAACACATGGCCTACCGTCCCGCGTTCCCACAGGTGTACCGATGAAAACGGTACCTCACATGTGTGGGTGCACCTACCTGGCCGCCAAGGGGAAAGCCTAAAACACAAGTAACCCCAAGTCTGTTGTCCATTCTGCCGACCGGCGCAACTTACAGATATGGGCCTCGGGTGTCCAAGCCACCGAGGAAAACAGGGAACCCCATGCATTTTCGAAAAGAGGACACCCGTGGGAATCCACAGAGGTGTGATTTGCGCCCATCGCCCCAGATTTTTTTACCCAGACAGCCCTGCAAAGTCGGAAATGTGGGGAAAAAAACGCTTTTTCCGCACATTTCGCTCGCCGCACCCATCGAAACACGCCCCCCACAACACATGGCCTACCGTCCCGCGTTCCCACAGGTGTCCCGATGAAAACGGTACCTCACATGTGTGGGTGCACCTACCTGGCCGCCAAGGGGAAAGCCTAAAACACAAGTAACCCCAAGTCTGTTGTCAGAGGGAAATCTCCGACATTTTGCCGACCGGCGCAACTTACAGATATGGGCCTCGGGTGTCCAAGCCAGCGAGGAAAACAGGGAACCCCATGCATTTTCGAAAAGAGGACACCCGTGGGAATCCGCAGAGGTGTGATTTGCGCCCATCGCCCCAGATTTTTTTACCCAGACAGCCCTGCAAAGTCGGAAATGTGGGGAAAAAACCGCTTTTTCCGCACATTTCGCTCGCCGCACCCATCGAAACACGCCCCCCACAACACATGGCCTACCGTCCCGCGTTCCCACAGGTGTCCCGATGAAAACGGTACCTCACATGTGTGGGTGCACCTACCTGGCCGCCAAGGGGAAAGCCTAAAACACAAGTAACCCCAAGTCTGTTGTCAGAGGGAAATCTCCGACATTCTGCCGACCGGCGCAACTTACAGATATGGGCCTCGGGTGTCCAAGCCACCGAGGAAAACAGGGAACCCCATGCATTTTCGAAAAGAGGACACCCGTGGGAATCCGCAGAGGTGTGATTTGCGCCCATCGCCCCAGATTTTTTTACCCAGACAGCCCTGCAAAGTCGGAAATGTGGGGAAAAAAACGCTTTTTCCGCACATTTCGCTCGCCGCACCCATCGAAACACGCCCCCCACAACACATGGCCTACCGTCCCGCGTTCCCACAGGTGTCCCGATGAAAACGGTACCTCACATGTGTGGGTGCACCTACCTGGCCGCCAAGGGGAAAGCCTAAAACACAAGTAACCCCAAGTCTGTTGTCCATTCTGCCGACCGGCGCAACTTACAGATATGGGCCTCGGGTGTCCAAGCCACCGAGGAAAACAGGGAACCCCATGCATTTTCGAAAAGAGGACACCCGTGGGAATCCGCAGAGGTGTGATTTGCGCCCATCGCCCCAGATTTTTTTACCCAGACAGCCCTGCAAAGTCGGAAATGTGGGGAAAAAAACGCTTTTTCCGCACATTTCGCTCGCCGCACCCATCTAAACGCGCCCCCCACAACACATGGCCTACCGTCCCGCGTTCCCACAGGTGTCCCGATGAAAACGGTACCTCACATGTGTGGGTGCACCTACCTGGCCGCCAAGGGGAAAGCCTAAAACACAAGTAACCCCAAGTCTGTTGTCAGAGGGAAATCTCCGACATTCTGCCGACCGGCGCAACTTACAGATATGGGCCTCGGGTGTCCAAGCCACCGAGGAAAACAGGGAACCCCATGCATTTTCGAAAAGAGGACACCCGTGGGAATCCGCAGAGGTGTGATTTGCGCCCATCGCCCCAGATTTTTTTACCCAGACAGCCCTGCAAAGTCGGAAATGTGGGGGAAAAAACGCTTTTTCCGCACATTTCACTCGCCGCACCCATCGAAACACGCCCCCCACAACACATGGCCTACCGTCCCGCGTTCCCACAGGTGTCCCGATGAAAACGGTACCTCACATGTGTGGGTGCACCTACCTGGCCGCCAAGGGGAAAGCCTAAAACACAAGTAACCCCAAGTCTGTTGTCCATTCTGCCGACCGGCGCAACTTACAGATATGGGCCTCGGGTGTCCAAGCCACCGAGGAAAACAGGGAACCCCATGCATTTTCGAAAAGAGGACACCCGTGGGAATCCGCAGAGGTGTGATTTGCGCCCATCGCCCCAGATTTTTTTACCCAGACAGCCCTGCAAAGTCGGAAATGTGGGGAAAAAAACGCTTTTTCCGCACATTTCGCTCGCCGCACCCATCGAAACACGCCCCCCACAACACATGGCCTACCGTCCCGCGTTCCCACAGGTGTCCCGATGAAAACGGTACCTCACATGTGTGGGTGCACCTACCTGGCCGCCAAGGGGAAAGCCTAAAACACAAGTAACCCCAAGTCTGTTGTCAGAGGGAAATCTCCGACATTCTGCCGACCGGCGCAACTTACAGATATGGGCCTCGGGTGTCCAAGCCAGCGAGGAAAACAGGGAACCCCATGCATTTTCGAAAAGAGGACACCCGTGGGAATCCGCAGAGGTGTGATTTGCGCCCATCGCCCCAGATTTTTTTACCCAGACAGCCCTGCAAAGTCGGAAATGTGGGGAAACAACCGCTTTTTCCGCACATTTCGCTCGCCGCACCCATCGAAACACGCCCCCCACAACACATGGCCTACCGTCCCGCGTTCCCACAGGTGTCGCGATGAAAACGGTACCTCACATGTGTGGGTGCACCTACCTGGCCGCCAAGGGGAAAGCCTAAAACACAAGTAACCCCAAGTCTGTTGTCCATTCTGCCGACCGGCGCAACTTACAGATATGGGCCTCGGGTGTCCAAGCCACCGAGGAAAACAGGGAACCCCATGCATTTTCGAAAAGAGGACACCCGTGGGAATCCGCAGAGGTGTGATTTGCGCCCATCGCCCCAGATTTTTTTACCCAGACAGCCCTGCAAAGTCGGAAATGTGGGGAAAAAAACGCTTTTTCCGCACATTTCGCTCGCCGCACCCATCGAAACGCGCCCCCCACAACACATGGCCTACCGTCCCGCGTTCCCACAGGTGTCCCGATGAAAACGGTACCTCACATGTGTGGGTGCACCTACCTGGCCGCCAAGGGGAAAGCCTAAAACACAAGTAACCCCAAGTCTGTTGTCAGAGGGAAATCTCCGACATTCTGCCGACCGGCGCAACTTACAGATATGGGCCTCGGGTGTCCAAGCCACCGAGGAAAACAGGGAACCCCATGCATTTTCGAAAAGAGGACACCCGTGGGAATCCGCAGAGGTGTGATTTGCGCCCATCGCCCCAGATTTTTTTACCCAGACAGCCCTGCAAAGTTGGAAATGTGGGGGAAAAAACGCTTTTTCCGCACATTTCACTCGCCGCACCCATCGAAACACGCCCCCCACAACACATGGCCTACCGTCCCGCGTTCCCACAGGTGTCCCGATGAAAACGGTACCTCACATGTGTGGGTGCACCTACCTGGCCGCCAAGGGGAAAGCCTAAAACACAAGTAACCCCAAGTCTGTTGTCCATTCTGCCGACCGGCGCAACTCACAGATATGGACCTCGGGTGTCCAAGCCACCGAGGAAAACAGGGAACCCCATGCATTTTCGAAAAGAGGACACCCGTGGGAATCCGCAGAGGTGTGATTTGCGCCCATCGCCCCAGATTTTTTTACCCAGACAGCCCTGCAAAGTCGGAAATGTGGGGAAAAAAACGCTTTTTCCGCACATTTCGCTCGCCGCACCCATCGAAACACGCCCCCCACAACACATGGCCTACCGTCCCGCGTTCCCACAGGTGTCCCGATGAAAACGGTACCTCACATGTGTGGGTGCACCTACCTGGCCGCCAAGGGGAAAGCCTAAAACACAAGTAACCCCAAGTCTGTTGTCAGAGGGAAATCTCCGACATTCTGCCGACCGGCGCAACTTACAGATATGGGCCTCGGGTGTCCAAGCCACCGAGGAAAACAGGGAACCCCATGCATTTTCGAAAAGAGGACACCCGTGGGAATCCGCAGAGGTGTGATTTGCGCCCATCGCCCCAGATTTTTTTACCCAGACAGCCCTGCAAAGTCGGAAATGTGGGGAAAAAAACGCTTTTTCCGCACATTTCGCTCGCCGCACCCATCGAAACACGCCCCCCACAACACATGGCCTACCGTCCCGCGTTCCCACAGGTGTCCCGATGAAAACGGTACCTCACATGTGTGGGTGCACCTACCTGGCCGCCAAGGGGAAAGCCTAAAACACAAGTAACCCCAAGTCTGTTGTCCATTCTGCCGACCGGCGCAACTTACAGATATGGGCCTCGGGTGTCCAAGCCACCGAGGAAAACAGGGAACCCCATGCATTTTCGAAAAGAGGACACCCGTGGGAATCCGCAGAGGTGTGATTTGCGCCCATCGCCCCAGATTTTTTTACCCAGACAGCCCTGCAAAGTCGGAAATGTGGGGAAAAAAACGCTTTTTCCGCACATTTCGCTCGCCGCACCCATCGAAACGCGCCCCCCACAACACATGGCCTACCGTCCCGCGTTCCCACAGGTGTCCCGATGAAAACGGTACCTCACATGTGTGGGTGCACCTACCTGGCCGCCAAGGGGAAAGCCTAAAACACAAGTAACCCCAAGTCTGTTGTCAGAGGGAAATCTCCGACATTCTGCCGACCGGCGCAACTTACAGATATGGGCCTCGGGTGTACAAGCCACCGAGGAAAACAGGGAACCCCATGCATTTTCGAAAAGAGGACACCCGTGGGAATCCGCAGAGGTGTGATTTGCGCCCATCGCCCCAGATTTTTTTACCCAGACAGCCCTGCAAAGTCGGAAATGTGGGGGAAAAAACGCTTTTTCCGCACATTTCACTCGCCGCACCCATCGAAACACGCCCCCCACAACACATGGCCTACCGTCCCGCGTTCCCACAGGTGTCCCGATGAAAACGGTACCTCACATGTGTGGGTGCACCTACCTGGCCGCCAAGGGGAAAGCCTAAAACACAAGTAACCCCAAGTCTGTTGTCCATTCTGCCGACCGGCGCAACTTACAGATATGGGCCTCGGGTGTCCAAGCCACCGAGGAAAACAGGGAACCCCATGCATTTTCGAAAAGAGGACACCCGTGGGAATCCGCAGAGGTGTGATTTGCGCCCATCGCCCCAGATTTTTTTACCCAGACAGCCCTGCAAAGTCGGAAATGTGGGGAAAAAAACGCTTTTTCCGCACATTTCGCTCGCCGCACCCATCGAAACACGCCCCCCACAACACATGGCCTACCGTCCCGCGTTCCCACAGGTGTCCCGATGAAAACAGTACCTCACATGTGTGGGTGCACCTACCTGGCCGCCAAGGGGAAAGCCTAAAACACAAGTAACCCCAAGTCTGTTGTCAGAGGGAAATCTCCGACATTCTGCCGACCGGCGCAACTTACAGATATGGGCCTCGGGTGTCCAAGCCACCGAGGAAAACAGGGAACCCCATGCATTTTCGAAAAGAGGACACCCGTGGGAATCCGCAGAGGTGTGATTTGCGCCCATCGCCCCAGATTTTTTTACCCAGACAGCCCTGCAAAGTCGGAAATGTGGGGGAAAAAACGCTTTTTCCGCACATTTCACTCGCCGCACCCATCGAAACACGCCCCCCACAACACATGGCCTACCGTCCCGCGTTCCCACAGGTGTCCCGATGAAAACGGTACCTCACATGTGTGGGTGCACCTACCTGGCCGCCAAGGGGAAAGCCTAAAACACAAGTAACCCCAAGTCTGTTGTCCATTCTGCCGACCGGCGCAACTTACAGATATGGACCTCGGGTGTCCAAGCCACCGAGGAAAACAGGGAACCCCATGCATTTTCGAAAAGAGGACACCCGTGGGAATCCGCAGACGTGTGATTTGCGCCCATCGCCCCAGATTTTTTTACCCAGACAGCCCTGCAAAGTCGGAAATGTGGGGAAAAAAACGCTTTTTCCGCACATTTCGCTCGCCGCACCCATCGAAACACGCCCCCCACAACACATGGCCTACCGTCCCGCGTTCCCACAGGTGTCCCGATGAAAACGGTACCTCACATGTGTGGGTGCACCTACCTGGCCGCCAAGGGGAAAGCCTAAAACACAAGTAACCCCAAGTCTGTTGTCAGAGGGAAATCTCCGACATTCTGCCGACCGGCGCAACTTACAGATATGGGCCTCGGGTGTCCAAGCCACCGAGGAAAACAGGGAACCCCATGCATTTTCGAAAAGAGGACACCCGTGGGAATCCGCAGAGGTGTGATTTGGGCCCATCGCCCCAGATTTTTTTACCCAGACAGCCCTGCAAAGTCGGAAATGTGGGGAAAAAAACGCTTTTTCCGCACATTTCGCTCGCCGCACCCATCGAAACACGCCCCCCACAACACATGGCCTACCGTCCCGCGTTCCCACAGGTGTCCCGATGAAAACGGTACCTCACATGTGTGGGTGCACCTACCTGGCCGCCAAGGGGAAAGCCTAAAACACAAGTAACCCCAAGTCTGTTGTCCATTCTGCCGACCGGCGCAACTTACAGATATGGGCCTCGGGTGTCCAAGCCACCGAGGAAAACAGGGAACCCCATGCATTTTCGAAAAGAGGACACCCGTGGGAATCCGCAGAGGTGTGATTTGCGCCCATCGCCCCAGATTTTTTTACCCAGACAGCCCTGCAAAGTCGGAAATGTGGGGAAAAAAATGCTTTTTCCGCACATTTCGCTCGCCGCACCCATCGAAACGCGCCCCCCACAACACATGGCCTACCGTCCCGCGTTCCCACAGGTCTCCCGATGAAAACGGTACCTCACATGTGTGGGTGCACCTACCTGGCCGCCAAGGGGAAAGCCTAAAACACAAGTAACCCCAAGTCTGTTGTCAGAGGGAAATCTCCGACATTCTGCCGACCGGCGCAACTTACAGATATGGGCCTCGGGTGTCCAAGCCACCGAGGAAAACAGGGAACCCCATGCATTTTCGAAAAGAGGACACCCGTGGGAATCCGCAGAGGTGTGATTTGCGCCCATCGCCCCAGATTTTTTTACCCAGACAGCCCTGCAAAGTCGGAAATGTGGGGGAAAAAACACTTTTTCCGCACATTTCACTCGCCGCACCCATCGAAACACGCCCCCCACAACACATGGCCTACCGTCCCGCGTTCCCACAGGTGTCCCGATGAAAACGGTACCTCACATGTGTGGGTGCACCTACCTGGCCGCCAAGGGGAAAGCCTAAAACACAAGTAACCCCAAGTCTGTTGTCCATTCTGCCGACCGGCGCAACTTACAGATATGGGCCTCGGGTGTCCAAGCCACCGAGGAAAACAGGGAACCCCATGCATTTTCGAAAAGAGGACACCCGTGGGAATCCGCAGAGGTGTGATTTGCGCCCATCGGCCCAGATTTTTTTACCCAGACAGCCCTGCAAAGTCGGAAATGTGGGGAAAAAAACGCTTTTTCCGCACATTTCGCTCGCCGCACCCATCGAAACACGCCCCCCACAACACATGGCCTACCGTCCCGCGTTCCCACAGGTGTCCCGATGAAAACAGTACCTCACATGTGTGGGTGCACCTACCTGGCCGCCAAGGGGAAAGCCTAAAACACAAGTAACCCCAAGTCTGTTGTCAGAGGGAAATCTCCGACATTCTGCCGACCGGCGCAACTTACAGATATGGGCCTCGGGTGTCCAAGCCAGCGAGGAAAACAGGGAACCCCATGCATTTTCGAAAAGAGGACACCCGTGGGAATCCGCAGAGGTGTGATTTGCGCCCATCGCCCCAGATTTTTTTACCCAGACAGCCCTGCAAAGTCGGAAATGTGGGGAAAAAAACGCTTTTTCCGCACATTTCGCTCGCCGCACCCATCGAAACGCGCCCCCCACAACACATGGCCTACCGTCCCGCGTTCCCAAAGGTGTCCCGATGAAAACGGTACCTCACATGTGTGGGTGCACCTACCTGGCCGCCAAGGGGAAAGCCTAAAACACAACTAACCCCAAGTCTGTTGTCAGAGGGAAATCTCCGACATTCTGCCGACCGGCGCAACTTACAGATATGGGCCTCGGGTGTCCAAGCCACCGAGGAAAACAGGGAACCCCATGCATTTTCGAAAAGAGGACACCCGTGGGAATCCGCAGAGGTGTGATTCGCGCCCATCGCCCCAGATTTTTTTACCCAGACAGCCCTGCAAATTCGGAAATATGGGGGAAAAAACGCTTTTTCCGCACATTTCACTCGCCGCACCCATCGAAACACGCCCCCCACAACACATGGCCTACCGTCCCGCGTTCCCACAGGTGTCCCGATGAAAACGGTACCTCACATGTGTGGGTGCACCTACCTGGCCGCCAAGGGGAAAGCCTAAAACACAAGTAACCCCAAGTCTGTTGTCCATTCTGCCGACCGGCGCAACTTACAGATATGGGCCTCGGGTGTCCAAGCCACCGAGGAAAACAGGGAACCCCATGCATTTTCGAAAAGAGGACACCCGTGGGAATCCACAGAGGTGTGATTTGCGCCCATCGCCCCAGATTTTTTTACCCAGACATTCCTGCAAAGTCGGAAATGTGGGGAAAAAAACGCTTTTTCCGCACATTTCGCTCGCCGCACCCATCGAAACACGCCCCCCACAACACATGGCCTACCGTCCCGCGTTCCCACAGGTGTCCCGATGAAAACGGTACCTCACATGTGTGGGTGCACCTACCTGGCCGCCAAGGGGAAAGCCTAAAACACAAGTAACCCCAAGTCTGTTGTCAGAGGGAAATCTTCGACATTCTGCCGACCGGCGCAACTTACAGATATGGGCCTCGGGTGTCCAAGCCACCGAGGAAAACAGGGAACCCCATGCATTTTCGAAAAGAGGACACCCGTGGGAATCCGCAGAGGTGTGATTTGCGCCCATCGCCCCAGATTTTTTTACCCAGACAGCCCTGCAAAGTCGGAAATGTGGGGAAAAAAACGCTTTTTCCGCACATTTCGCTCGCCGCACCCATCGAAACGCGCCCCCCACAACACATGGCCTACCGTCCCGCGTTCCCACAGGTGTCCCGATGAAAACGGTACCTCACATGTGTGGGTGCACCTACCTGGCCGCCAAGGGGAAAGCCTAAAACACAAGTAACCCCAAGTCTGTTGTCAGAGGGAAATCTCCGACATTCTGCCGACCGGCGCAACTTACAGATATGGGCCTCGGGTGTCCAAGCCACCGAGGAAAACAGGGAACCCCATGCATTTTCGAAAAGAGGACACCCGTGGGAATCCGCAGAGGTGTGATTTGCGCCCATCGCCCCAGATTTTTTTACCCAGACAGCCCTGCAAAGTCGGAAATGTGGGGGAAAAAACGCTTTTTCCGCACATTTCACTCGCCGCACCCATCGAAACACGCCCCCCACAACACATGGCCTACCGTCCCGCGTTCCCACAGGTGTCCCGATGAAAACGGTACCTCACATGTGTGGGTGCACCTACCTGGCCGCCAAGGGGAAAGCCTAAAACACAAGTAACCCCAAGTCTGTTGTCCATTCTGCCGACCGGCGCAACTTACAGATATGGACCTCGGGTGTCCAAGCCACCGAGGAAAACAGGGAACCCCATGCATTTTCGAAAAGAGGACACCCGTGGGAATCCGCAGAGGTGTGATTTGCGCCCATCGCCCCAGATTTTTTTACCCAGACAGCCCTGCAAAGTCGGAAATGTGGGGAAAAAAACGCCTTTTCCGCACATTTCGCTCGCCGCACCCATCGAAACACGCCCCCCACAACACATGGCCTACCGTCCCGCGTTCCCACAGGTGTCCCGATGAAAACGGTACCTCACATGTGTGGGTGCACCTACCTGGCCGCCAAGGGGAAAGCCTAAAACACAAGTAACCCCAAGTCTGTTGTCAGAGGGAAATCTCCGACATTCTGCCGACCGGCGCAACTTACAGATATGGGCCTCGGGTGTCCAAGCCACCGAGGAAAACAGGGAACCCCATGCATTTTCGAAAAGAGGACACCCGTGGGAATCCGCAGAGGTGTGATTTGCGCCCATCGCCCCAGATTATTTTACCCAGACAGCCCTGCAAAGTCGGAAATGTGGGGAAAAAAACGCTTTTTCCGCACATTTCGCTCGCCGCACCCATCGAAACACGCCCCCCACAACACATGGCCTACCGTCCCGCGTTCCCACAGGTGTCCCGATGAAAACGGTACCTCACATGTGTGGGTGCACCTACCTGGCCGCCAAGGGGAAAGCCTAAAACACAAGTAACCCCAAGTCTGTTGTCAGAGGGAAATCTCAGACATTCTGCCGACCGGCGCAACTTACAGATATGGGCCTCGGGTGTCCAAGCCAGCGAGGAAAACAGGGAACCCCATGCATTTTCGAAAAGAGGACACCCGTGGGAATCCGCAGAGGTGTGATTTGCGCCCATCGCCCCAGATTTTTTTACCCAGACAGCCCTGCAAAGTCGGAAATGTGGGGAAAAAAACGCTTTTTCAGCACATTTCGCTCGCCGCACCCATCAAAACGCGCCCCCCACAACACATGGCCTACCGTCCCGCGTTCCCACAGGTGTCCCGATGAAAACGGTACCTCACATGTGTGGGTGCACCTACCTGGCCGCCAAGGGGAAAGCCTAAAACACAAGTAACCCCAAGTCTGTTGTCAGAGGGAAATCTCAGACATTCTGCCGACCGGCGCAACTTACAGATATGGGCCTCGGGTGTCCAAGCCAGCAAGGAAAACAGGGAACCCCATGCATTTTCGAAAAGAGGACACCCGTGGGAATCCGCAGAGGTGTGATTTGCGCCCATCGCCCCAGATTTTTTTACCCAGACAGCCCTGCAAAGTCGGAAATGTGGGGAAAAAAACGCTTTTTCCGCACATTTCGCTCGCCGCACCCATCAAAACGCGCCCCCCACAACACATGGCCTACCGTCCCGCGTTCCCACAGGTGTCCCGATGAAAACGGTACCTCACATGTGTGGGTGCACCTACCTGGCCGCCAAGGGGAAAGCCTAAAACACAAGTAACCCCAAGTCTGTTGTCAGAGGGAAATCTCAGACATTCTGCCGACCGGCGCAACTTACAGATATGGGCCTCGGGTGTCCAAGCCACCGAGGAAAACAGGGAACCCCATGCATTTTCGAAAAGAGGACACCCGTGGGAATCCGCAGAGGTGTGATTTGCGCCCATCGCCCCAGATTTTTTTACCCAGACAGCCCTGCAAAGTCGGAAATGTGGGGAAAAAAACGCTTTTTCCGCACATTTCGCTCGCCGCACCCATCGAAACACGCCCCCCACAACACATGGCCTACCGTCCCGCGTTCCCACAGGTGTCCCGATGAAAACGGTACCTCACATGTGTGGGTGCACCTACCTGGCCGCCAAGGGGAAAGCCTAAAACACAAGTAACCCCAAGTCTGTTGTCCATTCTGCCGACCGGCGCAACTTACAGATATGGGCCTCGGGTGTCCAAGCCACCGAGGAAAACAGGGAACCCCATGCATTTTCGAAAAGAGGACACCCGTGGGAATCCGCAGAGGTGTGATTTGCGCCCATCGCCCCAGATTTTTTTACCCAGACAGCCCTGCAAAGTCGGAAATGTGGGGAAAAAAACGCTTTTTCCGCACATTTCGCTCGCCGCACCCATCGAAACGCGCCCCCCACAACACATGGCCTACCGTCCCGCGTTCCCACAGGTGTCCCGATGAAAACGGTACCTCACATGTGTGGGTGCACCTACCTGGCCGCCAAGGGGAAAGCCTAAAACACAAGTAACCCCAAGTCTGTTGTCAGAGGGAAATCTCCGACATTCTGCCGACCGGCGCAACTTACAGATATGGGCCTCGGGTGTCCAAGCCACCGAGGAAAACAGGGAACCCCATGCATTTTCGAAAAGAGGACACCCGTGGGAATCCGCAGAGGTGTGATTTGCGCCCATCGCCCCAGATTTTTTTACCCAGACAGCCCTGCAAAGTCGGAAATGTGGGGGAAAAAACGCTTTTTCCGCACATTTCGCTCGCCGCACCCATCGAAACACGCCCCCCACAACACGTGGCCTACCTTCCCGTGTCCCCACACGTGTCCCGATGAAAACGGTACCTCACATGTGTGGGTGCACCTACCGGGGGCGCAAAAGGAAAAGGGTAACCAACTGGGAACCCCAAGCCATTCGCCACTGCCCATTTTGTTCATGTGGGCAACCTACAGATTTGGGCCTAGGGTGTCGCAGCCAGCAAGGGAAACAGGGAACCCCATGCATTTCCCAAAAGAGGACACCCGTGGGAATCCACAGAGGTCTGACTTACGCAAATCGGCCCAGAATGTAATACCCAGAACCACCAGCAAAGACCCACATGGGAGAAGGGTGCCCAAGGCCAGGGATATTACCGCCGACTTTGCTGGAGCCCTGGCTGCCCTGCGTTACAGCTTCTCCCCACCAAGGAGTCTCGGCAGTGTGCCAATACCTCCCCGAAGGGAAAAGCTGTAATGCAGCCAAGCCGCAACTCCAGGACAGTTGGAGGTGATCTGCCCAGACGGGCCATTCCCACCCACACCACCAACAATCCAGCCCCAGTCTCACCCACCCCACTGACAGTGGGCCCTAACCATAGAATAATAAAAAAAAGTACTCACATAACGTTGCAGCTGCTCGGGTAGAAAAAGCTGTAAACAAAACAAAGAACATGTGTTACCTATGGTCACACCAGCAAAATGTAGCCCTCCCCGGGGGCAGATAGGGGGGGGGGGTTGTCCTGCACTCCTCCCTGGGCTGAGGCGTCCGTTCCTAGGAGCAGATATCTGGTCCCAGGAAGGGCTGCATGACTTGGCACCCACTCCATTGCGGGTGGGGGGGGGGGGGTCAACGCCCCATCCCATTAGAAAATTCCCTGACCCATTGGGGTGCCCCACCGCCCCCCCTAAAAAGCGTACCACCATTTTCATTTTTTTCCTTTGGTAACCCAACTCCCCTTGGTGCAGAGGGTCACATTGGTGTGCCAATCTGGCGCCGGGGTGCCCAAACCTTACTGCCCCACCCACTGGGGGGGCCTGACCCACCATTTTTGGGGGCCCTCTCCCCCCTCACCCCAAATGGCTGGGGGACACACCTCATGCAGGCCTCCCTGGGACTCCTCCAAACGGCTGCGTGAGGTACACCCCACCTCCATTTGGGGTGAGGGGGGAGAGGGCCACCCCAAAAGGTGGGGCAGGACCCCCAATAGATGGGGCAGTAGGGTTTGGGCACCCTGGGGGCAGATAGCCACACTAATGTGGCCATCTGCACCAAGCAAAGTTGGGTAAACAAAAACAAAATATACAAAACCACAGGCTGCTTTTTAGGGGGGGCTGAGGGCCACCCTAAATTGGCAGCGCATGATGTACCGCAACGGGGGGTGGCCCTCAACCCCCCCACCCCAAATGGAGGGCCCCACCTCATGCAACCCTCCCTGGGGGCAGATATCTGCTCCTAGGAAGGGGCATCTGACCCCAGGGAGGGATGCATGAGGTGAGGCCCCCCCTATCTGCGCCCAGGGAGGGTTGCATGAGGTGGGGCCCTCCATTTGGGGTGGGGTTGAGGGCCACCCCCCGTTGCGGTACATCATGCGCTGCCAATTCAGGGTGGCCCTCAGCCCCCCCTAAAAAGCAGCCTGTGATTTTGTATATTTTTTTTTGTTTACCCAACTTGGCTTGGTGCAGATGGGCCCATTAGTGTGGCTATCTGCCCCCAGGGTGCCCAAACCCTACTGCCCCATCTATTGGGGGTCCTGCCCCATCTTTTGGGGTGCCCCCCCCACCCCACCCCCAATGGCTGGGGGACACACCTCATGCAGGCCTCCCTGGGCCTCCTCCAAACGGCTGCGTGAGGTACACCCCACCTCCATTTGGGGTGAGGGGGGAGAGGGCCACCCCAAAAGGTTGGGCAGGACCCCCAATAGATGGGGCAGTAGGGCTTGGGCACCCTGGGGGCAGATAGCCACACTAATGTGGCCATCTGCACCAAGCAAAGTTGGGTAAACAAAAAAAAATATACAAAACCACAGGCTGCTTTTTAGGGGGGGCTGAGGGCCACCCTAAATTGGCAGCGCATGATGTACCGCAACGGGGGGTGGCCCTCAACCCCCCCCACCCCAAATGGAGGGCCCCACCTCATGCAACCCTCCCTGGGGGCAGATATCTGCTCCTAGGAAGGGGCATCTGAGCCCAGGGAGGGATGCATGAGGTGAGGCCCCCCTATCTGCGCCCAGGGAGGGTTGCATGAGGTGGGGCCCTCCATTTGGGGTGGGGGGGGTTGAGGGCCACCCCCCGTTGCGGTACATCATGCGCTGCCAATTCAGGGTGGCCCTCAGCCCCCCCTAAAAAGCAGCCTGTTATTTTGTATATTTTTTTTTGTTTACCCAACTTGGCTTGGTGCAGATGGGCCCATTAGTGTGGCTATCTGCCCCCAGGGTGCCCAAACCCTACTGCCCCATCTATTGGGGGTCCTGCCCCACCTTTTGGGGTGCCCCCCCCACCCCACCCCCAATGGCTGGGGGACACACCTCATGCAGGCCTCCCTGGGCCTCCTCCAAACGGCTGCGTGAGGTACACCCCACCTCCATTTGGGGTGAGGGGGGAGAGGGCCACCCCAAAAGGTGGGGCAGGACCCCCAATAGATGGGGCAGTAGGGTTTGGGCACCCTGGGGGCAGATAGCCACACTAATGTGGCCATCTGCACCAAGCAAAGTTGGGTAAACAAAAAAAAATATACAAAACCACAGGCTGCTTTTTAGGGGGGGCTGAGGGCCACCCTAAATTGGCAGCGCATGATGTACCGCAACGGGGGGTGGCCCTCAACCCCCCCCCACCCCAAATGGAGGGCCCCACCTCATGCAACCCTCCCTGGGGGCAGATATCTGCTCCTAGGAAGGGGCATCTGACCCCAGGGAGGGATGCATGAGGTGAGGCCCCCCCTATCTGCGCCCAGGGAGGGTTGCATGAGGTGGGGCCCTCCATTTGGGGTGGGGGGGGGTTGAGGGCCACCCCCCGTTGCGGTACATCATGCGCTGCCAATTCAGGGTGGCCCTCAGCCCCCCCTAAAAAGCAGCCTGTGATTTTGTATATTTTTTTTTTGTTTACCCAACTTGGCTTGGTGCAGATGGGCCCATTAGTGTGGCTATCTGCCCCCAGGGTGCCCAAACCCTACTGCCCCATCTATTGGGGGTCCTGCCCCACCTTTTGGGGTGCCCCCCCACCCCACCCCCAATGGCTGGGGGACACACCTCATGCAGGCCTCCCTGGGCCTCCTCCAAACGGCTACGTGAGGTACACCCCACCTCCATTTGGGGTGAGGGGGGAGAGGGCCACCCCAAAAGGTGGGGCAGGACCCCCAATAGATGGGGCAGTAGGGTTTGGGCACCCTGGGGGCAGATAGCCACACTAATGTGGCCATCTGCACCAAGCAAAGTTGGGTAAACAAAAAAAAATATACAAAACCACAGGCTGCTTTTTAGGGGGGGCTGAGGGCCACCCTAAATTGGCAGCGCATGATGTACCGCAACGGGGGGTGGCCCTCAACCCCCCCCCCACCCCAAATGGAGGGCCCCACCTCATGCAACCCTCCCTGGGGGCAGATATCTGCTCCTAGGAAGGGGCATCTGACCCCAGGGAGGGATGCATGAGGTGAGGCCCCCCCTATCTGCGCCCAGGGAGGGTTGCATGAGGTGGGGCCCTCCATTTGGGGTGGGGGGGGGGGTTGAGGGCCACCCCCCGTTGCGGTACATCATGCGCTGCCAATTCAGGGTGGCCCTCAGCCCCCCCTAAAAAGCAGCCTGTGATTTTGTATATTTTTTTTTGTTTACCCAACTTGGCTTGGTGCAGATGGGCCCATTAGTGTGGCTATCTGCCCCCAGGGTGCCCAAACCCTACTGCCCCATCTATTGGGGGTCCTGCCCCACCTTTTGGGGTGCCCCCCCCCACCCCACCCCCAATGGCTGGGGGACACACCTCATGCAGGCCTCCCTGGGCCTCCTCCAAACGGCTGCGTGAGGTACACCCCACCTCCATTTGGGGTGAGGGGGGAGAGGGCCACCCCAAAAGGTGGGGCAGGACCCCCAATAGATGGGGCAGTAGGGTTTGGGCACCCTGGGGGCAGATAGCCACACTAATGTGGCCATCTGCACCAAGCAAAGTTGGGTAAACAAAAAAAAATATACAAAACCACAGGCTGCTTTTTAGGGGGGGCTGAGGGCCACCCTAAATTGGCAGCGCATGATGTACCGCAACGGGGGGTGGCCCTCAACCCCCCCCCACCCCAAATGGAGGGCCCCACCTCATGCAACCCTCCCTGGGGGCAGATATCTGCTCCTAGGAAGGGGCATCTGACCCCAGGGAGGGATGCATGAGGTGAGGCCCCCCTATCTGCGCCCAGGGAGGGTTGCATGAGGTGGGGCTCTCCATTTGGGGTGGGGGGGGGTTGAGGGCCACCCCCCGTTGCGGTACATCATGCGCTGCCAATTCAGGGTGGCCCTCAGCCCCCCCTAAAAAGCAGCCTGTGATTTTGTATATTTTTTTTTGTTTACCCAACTTGGCTTGGTGCAGATGGGCCCATTAGTGTGGCTATCTGCCCCCAGGGTGCCCAAACCCTACTGCCCCATCTATTGGGGGTCCTGCCCCACCTTTTGGGGTGCCCCCCCCCCACCCCACCCCCAATGGCTGGGGGACACACCTCATGCAGGCCTCCCTGGGCCTCCTCCAAACGGCTGCGTGAGGTACACCCCACCTCCATTTGGGGTGAGGGGGGAGAGGGCCACCCCAAAAGGTGGGGCAGGACCCCCAATAGATGGGGCAGTAGGGTTTGGGCACCCTGGGAGCAGATAGCCACACTAATGTGGCCATCTGCACCAAGCAAAGTTGGGTAAACAAAAAAAAATATACAAAACCACAGGCTGCTTTTTAGGGGGGGCTGAGGGCCACCCTAAATTGGCAGCGCATGATGTACCGCAACGGGGGGTGGCCCTCAACCCCCCCCCACCCCAAATGGAGGGCCCCACCTCATGCAACCCTCCCTGGGGGCAGATATCTGCTCCTAGGAAGGGGCATCTGACCCCAGGGAGGGATGCATGAGGTGAGGCCCCCCCTATCTGCGCCCAGGGAGGGTTGCATGAGGTGGGGCCCTCCATTTGGGGTGGGGGGGGGGTTGAGGGCCACCCCCCGTTGCGGTACATCATGCGCTGCCAATTCAGGGTGGCCCTCAGCCCCCCCTAAAAAGCAGCCTGTGATTTTGTATATTTTTTTTTGTTTACCCAACTTGGCTTGGTGCAGATGGGCCCATTAGTGTGGCTATCTGCCCCCAGGGTGCCCAAACCCTACTGCCCCATCTATTGGGGGTCCTGTTCCACCTTTTGGGGTGCCCCCCCCACCCCACCCCCAATGGCTGGGGGACACACCTCATGCAGGCCTCCCTGGGCCTCCTCCAAACGGCTGCGTGAGGTACACCCCACCTCCATTTGGGGTGAGGGGGGAGAGGGCCACCCCAAAAGGTGGGGCTGGACCCCCAATAGATGGGGCAGTAGGGTTTGGGCACCCTGGGGGCAGATAGCCACACTAATGTGGCCATCTGCACCAAGCAAAGTTGGGTAAACAAAAAAAAAATTACAAAACCACAGGCTGCTTTTTAGGGGGGGGCTGAGGGCCACCCTAAATTGGCAGCGCATGATGTACTGCAACGGGGGGTGGCCCTCAACCCCCCCCCACCCCAAATGGAGGGCCCCACCTCATGCAACCCTCCCTGGGGGCAGATAGGGGGGGGCCCACCTCATGCATCCCTCCCTGGGGTCAGATGCCCCTTCCTAGGAGCAGATATCTGCCCCCAGGGAGGGTTGCATGAGGTGGGGCCCTCCATTTGGGGTGGGGGGGGGGTTGAGGGCCACCCCCCGTTGCGGTACATCATGCGCTGCCAATTTAGGGTGCCCCTCAGCCCCCCCTAAAAAGCAGCCTGTTTTTTTGTATATTTTTTTTTGTTTACCCAACTTGGCTTGGTGCAGATGGGCCCATTAGTGTGGCTATCTGCCCCCAGGGTGCCCAAACCTTACTGCCTCATCTATTGGGGGTCCTGCCCCAGCTTTTGGGGTGCCCCCCCCCACCCCACCCCCAATGGCTGGGGGACACACCTCATGCAGGCCTCCCTGGGCCTCCTCCAAACGGCTGCGTGAGGTACACCCCACCTCCATTTGGGGTGAGGGGGGAGAGGGCCACCCCAAAAGGTGGGGCTGGACCCCCAATAGATGGGGCAGTAGGGTTTGGGCACCCTGGGGGCAGATAGCCACACTAATGTGGCCATCTGCACCAAGCTAAGTTGGGTAAACAAAAAAAAAATTACAAAACCACAGGCTGCTTTTTTGGGGGGGCTGAGGGCCACCCTAAATTGGCAGCGCATGATGTACCGCAACGGGGGGTGGCCCTCAACCCCCCCCCACCCCAAATGGAGGGCCCCACCTCATGCAACCCTCCCTGGGGGCAGATAGGGGGGGCCCCACCTCATGCATCCCTCCCTGGGGTCAGATGGCCCTTCCTAGGAACAGATATCTGCCCCCAGGGAGGGTTACAAGGGGTGCCCCCTTTCTACTTTGGTTGGGGGGCACCCCCCCCTATGGGGGGACACCCCCTCCCTTTCATTCAGTAAAAAATCCATGGTGGCTAGTGGCCCCCACCCCTTCCCCCAACCCTGTTTCCCATCATTTCATTTTTATTTTTTATTTTACATTCCCTTGGGGCAGATGGTCAGCCATCTGCCCCAGGGTTCACATACACGTGCCCCCATGCTTTGGGGTCGGGAGGGGGGAGAGGGCTGCTTACTTGAAGCAGCCCCCTTCCCACCCCCCACCTCACAAAGAGATCCATGGTGGTCTAGTGGGTTGCTGGTCACGGATCGAGCGCTCTGCGCCGATCCGTGACCAGCAATGCCTCATATGTGGTGTCCTTGGAAAGGGGAGAAAGTCCCCTTTCCAGGGACACCACTTTCTGCTCAATCCCTGGTGGCCTAGTGGGCCCCAGGACCCCAAACCCCCTCCCACCTCCCCCCATCCCTCGGATTATTTTCACGTTTTCTTTTATACATTTCCCTGGGGGCAGATGGTCAGCCATCTGCCCCCAGGGTTCATTTTCATGTGTCCCCATGCTTTGGGGACCGGGGGGGGGGGGGAGAGGGCTGCTTACCTGAAGCAGCCCCCCTCCCCCCCAACTCGCAAACAGATCCATGGTGGTTCAGTGGGTTGCTGGTCACGGATCAGCGCTCTGCGCTGATCCGTGACCAGCAATGCGGCATATGAGTGGTGTCCCTGGAAAGGGGAGAAAGTCCCCTTTCCAGGGACACCACTTTTAGGTCAATCGCTGGTGGCCCAGTGGGCCCCAGGGCCCAAAACCCCCTCCCACCTCCCTCCTTCCCTCGATTTTTTTTTTTTTCCCCCACCCCTGGGGGCAGTGATCATCTGCCCCCAGGGGTCCCTGGCGCTGTGGCCCCATGCTTTGGGGCCACGGGGGAAGGAGGCCGCTTACCTAGTAAGCAGCCCCCCCTCCCCCACGCGTCACAAAAGGATCTTCGTTTGATCCGTGACGTTGCTGCCCGCGGATCGAGGCGCCCTGCGCCCGATCCGCGGGCAGCAAAGTCACACAATGGGTACCGTTGGAAAGGGGAGAATCTCCCCTTTCCAACGATACCCGCCTCGATCTCCGGCTTGAAATACAGCCGGAGATCGAGGCGGAACAAGAAGGGCACTCACCTTCTCTCTCCAACGCAGCAGCCGAAAATGGCTGCTGCGGTGGAATTGCTTTCCGTTTCACGCCGACGTGCGTCACGCACGTCGGCGTGAAACTGAAGGAAATCCAACCCCCGGGCAGTGAGGGGGGACCTCCCCCTCACATAGCCCGGGGGTTGGATTACAGTTTTGAGCGATCCCTGCTTTGCAGGGATCGCTCAAAACAAGGTGCCGAAAAGGACGAGCTATCTCGTCCTTGGCACTGCGTGTGCACTTCCAAGGACGAGATACCTCGTCCTTGGCACTTAAAGGGTTGAAACCACATCTAGAAAAACAAACAGGCACTAATAGTAAGCAATTCAAAAACACGGTCACTAAAAGATATACAGTCCCTTAGCAGAATATTAGACAAGTCTTAAGTAAAGCCCCACTTATTTTCAGACAGCGGTGAGCGCTTAACATAGATGGCACTCTTAATAATTCGTTTTTAAAAGGGAGAGAAGAGCAGAGAATAAATTGAAACAGATCCCAACACTTTTTCACGAACACAACAAGAGAGGAAGGCAAAGTAACACCGTGAGTTTAGAGTCAGTAGGACGGATCCACATCAAGAGGATCAAAACGAAGTGTGTCCAAGGTCACACGGTTGCAGTGCACAAAAGTCTTAAAGTGGTGAGAATACTCCAGCAGGGGCAGTTGTTCCTGGTAGCGGATGCAAGTCAGTGCTTCGTCCGGGGGAAGAGAGGATCTAGTCGGGGAGGACGACAGGAGTCCGTTGCACTGCCAGGGAGGAAACCAGCCGCGGAGTTCTCAGTTAAAAGGAACGGTCCTTTAGATCGCGGTCCAGTGGTAAGTGGCTATCCGGTTGCCGGGGTGCTTGGCACGGGCGATTCGACCATAAGCCGATCTGGGGTGCGAAGAGAAGAAGGTAAACTGGTTGTGCCCACCAGTCAGGGGAAGAAGCCTCTCCAGCCGGGAGATCTTCTCTGTCGTCGGGAAGTGGTGAGTCGGTTCCGCAGGGCTCCACCGGTGGTGTCGTCGTGGTAGGTCGGCTAAGCTTCTCCCTCGTCGGATTCTCAGGTCCTGTGGCGATTTCTGAAGTTCCAGTCCCCAAAGCCCTGCTTTTATGCAGCACACCCCCATTCACTCAGCCTAGCTGTCAATCAAACATGCTAAGTGGTGAGCCGGCCGGCTCACCACTTGGGCCAATCACACAAGAGAGCGACTTGAGTTACCAAGGTAACTCAGTCCAGGGTGCCTAAACCCCCTCCCACACCACCTGTGGTACCCAGACAGAGTGGCACCGCTTTTGGAGGCTTCTGTGGAGAAGCCTGCCAAAAAGTGGAACAAAGGGCTCGACTTGGGTTGGAGTCACAGAAGAGAACACAAACGCCATTTTAGAATCGAGTCCTGGCAAAAAATACCAACCGGCAAATTAATATTAAATAAATAAACCGGCGGTATGTTCGAGGCTATGAGAATTAAATAATTCAAGTTGGTAGCCTCGAACAATGGGAAAATCCCATAGGAATATATTTGTGATCGAATATAAAAAGTAGTATCCACTGCCACCAGCCAAAACTCGATCAGGGGGAACGGAGACGTGTCCCCTCGACTAACAGACCCCGGGGCAATTTAATTGCCCCGGCCAGTACATCCACAATATGATGGTTTGTACTGGTTTCTGTTAATAATTTGGGACTAGTAAAGCCAATGGTGACTTTACATGCCCTGGGAGACAGTAGTCAGTCCCAGGGTATGGAGTCTATGGCGGGTTGTCACTATGACACCCCGGTGTTACTGCACAGAGGGTGCTGTGTAACACACATAGAAAAAAACACATGAGACCCTATGGAGTAAAGGACCCCATAGCCCATAAAACACATTAGCAGTCAAAGGAACACCATAAATCATGTCCAAGAGTGGGAGAAAAAGAGGCTCACTCTTGGCAGGAGAAAAAAACAAACTCCAGAAATCCAGCAAAGCTGCTGGGGGACTCACTAGGTTAGGAAATTCAGCCTGAAGAGAGAATTCTCCCTAACACTCGCCCCCCCCCCCCCCCAGACTAAGGGACAGGAGGATTTAATCCACTCCTGGATGAATCTCATACCTCTAGTAGATGACATACATCCTAGAGAGACCATCAGCATTTTGGTAGTGACACCCTGACCTGTGCTCAATGGTGAAATCAAAGGATTTCCTTTTTAAGCTATATGACCTACAAACCCTTTGAGGAACATCAGTCTTTTTAAAGTTGTAGGGGAGCTGGTTGACCAGTCCCTCAGAAGTTGGTACAACTTCTGAACCTGTGTTAGGCTTTTTTAAGGGGTCCTTATAAAGGATTCCCTTAGATCTAGAGGGGCCTCCAGAGGTCCTCACCACCTCTCTGTTGGGAGCAGGTTGGGTTTTAGGCCTCTTGGTTGGAGGGGATGGAGATAAGCAAGGTACATGCTTCTCCTTCCTCTTAGATCTACCTTTACCTACTTTAGGAGTTTCCCCCTTTAGAGTAGGAATTGTGTTGGAGTCTTCTGTGGAAGGTCCAACAGTCTGAAGGTTTTTAGCCTTAGACTTTTCTTTTCTGGTTTTCCACCAGCACTGAGAATTACCAGTTCTCTTAGGCCTAGTTAGGCCCCGGCCAGTACGTCCACAATATGATGGTTTGTACTGGTTTCTGTTAATAATGTGGGACTAGTAAAGCCAATGGTGACTTTACATGCCCTGGGAGACAGTAGTCATTCCCAGGGTATGGAGTCTATGGTGGGGTGTCACTATGACACCCCGGTGTTACTGCACGGAGGGTGCTGTGTAACACACATAGAAAAAAACATGAGACCCTATGGAGTAAAAGACCCCATAGCCCATAAAACACATTAACAGTCAAAGGAACCCCTCAAATCATGTCCAAGAGTGTGAGGAAAAGAGACTCACTCTTGGCAAGAGAAAAAAACAAACTCCAGAAATCCAGCAAAGCTGCTGAGGGACTCACTAGGTTAGGAAATTCAGCCTGAAGAGAGAATTCTCCCTAACAGCCTGGTCGCTAGAACCTTTGCAAATATCTTCGCATCAGTGTTGATAAGGGACAGGAGCCTGTACGACCCGGAGTACGCAACCGTTTGTCAGGTTTCAGCAACAGAATGATAATTGCTTTGTGAATAGTATCAGGCAGCACCTCCTTCCGCAATGCCTCCTCCCACAGCTGTAACATGTACGGGGCAAGAAACCTTTGAATTCCTTGTAAAATTCTGCACAGAAGCCATCAATCTCTTAAATATTTATCGGTAGTTCGAGAGTTTCTCTATCTTCAACCAATACTAAAGTGGTCGGTATTCCATTCAAAAGACACACTGTTTCATGGGAGTGGCACTGCCTTTAGGCTGATAAGAGGGCAGAATAAAACGGAAGAAAAAAAATGTAATTGATCTCTTAATCAGTATTCACCATTGTGCCGTCTGCCGTGTAATGCACGGTATGTGCCCACCACCAGAATCCAGTTTCACCAGGCGGGCACGAACCGTGCCGGGACTATCAGCTTCACCATACCTCCTAGCAAGCGCAGGGCTATACATGTACTGCACCTTCCGAACCGTGCCGGGACTATCAGCTTCACCATACCTCCTAGCAAGCGCGGGGCTATACACGTACTGCACCTTCCTCTGTGCAGCCTCATGGAAGGCATCAAGTTCAGTTTTAATTGTATATCTCAACTTGGGCGAAGGGCTAAGCATGTACTTATGCTGTAAAGTCAAAAGTTTAGCTTCTCTGGAGTTCAGCTTGTCCTGTATACTCTAAAGGACCCCAAATTCGGTTGATATAGCCACCCCATGATAAATGCCTTAAATGCTTCTCTGGGTTTTGGCTCGTCCTGTATACTCTAAAGGACCCCAAATTCGGTTGATATAGTCACCCCATGATAAATGCCTTAAATGCCTGCCAAAGACTGGCTACAGAGTCCACCGTGCCCACATTGATATCAAAATGAGAAACCTGTTTACGCAGGTTCTGCAAAAAAGCTGTGCCCAGCAGCGCTGCTGGTTTAAATCGCCATGGTGGCAGATGTCCACCCACAACAGAAACTCCACAGCCAGTTGTATGGGAGCATGATCGGACAAAGTGCATGGCAGAATCTCACAGTGTGCCACCTTATTCAAAAGAGAGCTAGACACTAACCAATAATCTATACGAGAATGCATATCGCAGACAAATAAAATGAGTACTCCATGCTGGAACTATGCAGGGGGCACCGCAAGTCAAAAATATGCTTGGCATCCGTATGTGAGCAGATACACAAGGAAGCCCTAGTGGGCGCCCCCGCCACCATGCCCATGCGATCAAGGGAGGGATCGAGGATTGTGTTAAAATCACCACCGCACAGTATCTGAGCCATAGGATAAGCAGCACAAAACTGAAACAACCCATTATAAAAATCAGGATCGTCGACATTGGGGCCACATATGTTAATCAAAAGCACCTCCTGATGCTGTAATATTCCATGCACCATTAGGTATCACCCCCCTTCATCAACCTTGGTGTCTAAATGCGTGAACTGAAGAGATCGGTGTATAAGGGCCATTATCCCCCTTGTATATGAAGAGTAAGTAGTGTAATAACGTTGGAGACCCCAGGCTGGTGCAAAGGTCATGGCTTGCCGCCCCATTGCATGTGTCTGCTGCAAAAATAAAGCCTTCGCCCCCTTCCGATTAACATAGGATACAATTTTGCGGGCCTTAATCGGGTTGCCCAGGCCACAGATATTCCACCTAAGAAGGGGGACAGGCGTGGTCATCCTGTGGGGCATTGCCATAAAGTCCCAGGCGAACCATCCCGACAGACTGAAACCGTCATTTTCAGTACTCGCCCTATGCCATCTTTCACCAAGTGTGTTTTCAAATGCCCCAAACTCCTGGTTCCCCTTTGCATGAAGGAAGTGAACCCCAGCAACCAGGGCGCGCATATGTTACTGCCAAGTCTGGAGCACAAGTAGATAATGCTATCCTAGACCACAATCCAAAAGCTAAGAGCAGATAAAGCGGCACGCTGGGTTAGAGTGTAGTACCACCAAATGTCAGCATCCAGAGCACCTGCACTGTAATGCTCCCACACAGTGCACCCAGGTGAGCAAATAGGGCAATCCGCATTAGTGTGACCCAGGATCTATCCTGTGCCTCACTTCCCCAACAACGCTGCAAAAAGAGGCAAGCTGAACGTGCTGGTCACCAATAGATGGATATCTTGGCCAACATAGGCCCCTCTGACTCACTGGCTGCGTCTGTGTCCACAGCACACTCCCAGCCGCCTCACATGCTCCCGTGCCGGGTGGGAAACCCCGGGCTCCACGCATAGAGTATTCCCTTGCTCTGCACGCTGCTGCTGGGGTGCAGCGTGATCTCGCTGCCAATCTCCATGGTAACCAGTAGGTGTCCACACAAGATTTCACTGGCCCAAGACCGCTTACCAGTTGGGTAAGTGCATCATTCGGTTCCCTCAATACTGTGTGATTATGATAACCACTAAGCAGGGGATGCATTGAATGATGGCCATTATGTCTAATTACTTCTAGATTTACCTACTTGAGCTCTTTGCTCCTCCAAATCCTTGAGGGTCAGGCGATTCTCCAAGCAACAAGTTGGGGGCAGATCTCTCTCTCTCTCATCAGCTGGCACCTCCCCCTGGAACAGCCTCCCTGCCTCTCGGAATCTTGAGCAGAACTATCTCTGATTCTTCAAGCATCTCAAGATTTTCCTCTTTGCTTCTGCCTTCTCTCTTCCTCTTCCCTGCTGATCTCCTGTCTGATATTGCACTGGTCACCTGGCTACCCTCTGATTTTCGGGCCCAGGTGACTGCCCACCCAGTTGCACACCTGCACTGCCTCCTGGCAACCCTTGCACTTAGGTCTGTATCTGCAACCCTACAGTCCCTTACCTGCACTTATCAGACACGTGTTGTCTGCACTGAACCCTTGCACAGCCACCTGCTGGCCACACTACTTGTTTTTGATCCTGTGACCTGCACTTACTCCTGCTCTCCTTCCCCTGGCACTTTTCCCCTTCCTTCTCCCGTGCACTTGCGCAATCTCAATATCACTATGCCTAGTAAGATCGTTGTCTTGTCCTTCCTTTGTTTCCCCTCCCTTGCCTCGTCGCGCCTTGAAACACTTGTGTATAGGCATGTTATAAATGTTATATCATATCATCTCCCAGATGGACACTCACTGCAGGTGGATCGTCAGCCATCTGGCGTTCTTGAATCATTGAACCCACGTGCTTAAGAATTAAGGCACAGTAAGCGTGCCGCCTCAGGGGCAATTTTTGCTTCATTTTGAGCACTTTTTGAGCCAAATCCCTTGGTGTCACCATCAGACAGCCACAACCATCTAACCCCACTGGTTCTTCTTAAAGGGGTAGATCCTTTCGCTCCTACTCCTCAGTTGGAAGAGCGAGTGGGCTGAATAGTCAAAGGGGCTAAAAAATTCCCTTGTGGTGGATGAGGAGAGGTGCAAAGTCCACCCAAGCAATGGCTACTTTCTCCTTAGCTGCTGCTTCAGCCACCTCAAAACCTCTGAGGCCTTAAGCCGCAAGACCCCGGTGGAAGACAGACTCAATGCGTCTGCAGGAATGACAGGGTATTACTTCCGATGGTTGGGCATTTGGAAACAGTCTCCCAGGGTTACTGCCTCCCCTTTCTAAAAAAGCCTCAGGACCATCCACCGGAGAACCACTCATTCAAAGCTCCAGATCCGTTCTTTGTGCAGGAAATGTTGAGCTTGCTAGAGAGAGGTGCTATAGAACCAGTATATGTAACGGAGAAGAACAAAGGGTGGTACACTCCCTATTTCATAATCCCCAAGATGAACGGAGGATTGAGACCCATCTTGGACTTGAGATGCTTGAACAAGTTCCTCAGGAAGGAAAAGTTCAAGCTGGTCAAAGTTTCTCAGATCCTTTAGGCCCTCCAGCTCCAGGATTGGATGATGTCATTGGACCGTCAGGATGCTTACTTTCATGTGCCTATCCATCACAAGCAAAGAGGGTGCCTGAGGTTCGCCATTGGCAGTTCTCATTATCGGCCCTCGAGACTCTATTTCTTCCTCTCTCTCTCAACTTGACTGGCTTCCCTTCCTCTCACAACAGAAATTTCAATTCCTCGGTCTTGTCTACAAATCTCTCCATGACCTGGCGCCCCCCTACCTTCCGTCCCTCCTCTCATTTTACTCCTCTTCCTGCTCTCTCCGCTCAGCAAACCTCTACATCCTCACTGTACCCCCAGCCCCATGTGCCTCCTCACGCTTCCGATCCTTCCAACTCTTGGCCCCCCTACACTGGAACTCCCTCCCGCTCTCCATCCGCTCCACCCCTACCTACTCATCCTTCCGCCACTCCCTGAAAACCCATCTTCTTCACTCCCTCTGACTTCCCTTTCCTACCCCTCCCCTCCTACCCTTGCCTCCCTCCTTTCCCCCATCCTCTTTCCTTCCCATCTGACCTTAAATTGGCAACAAATACTACTTAAGGGCAATGAGGACACCAGATCACTCCCCCTTCCACCTCCCCCTACCTCAAATCCTACACCGTAACTCCCTTCACCTACCCCCTCCTTTACCCCTCCACGCTCTCCCCTCCTTGTAAATAGTTCTACTTATTGTTTTAATGACCTGTTCATGTTTGTAAATATGCTTCTCTCACTTTTGTACCTGTTGTTATATTGTAAAGCGCTTTGGCTTAAAGCGCTATATACATTAAATAAACATAACATTATCAGTTTCGAGTTCTGCCATTCGGGCTGACCTCCACCCAAGGGTTTTCACCAAGCTTATGGCAGGGGTGTCAGCGAGTCTCATTAGAGGGGGGAATCACGTCTACCCTTACCTGGATGATTGGCTGATCAGGGCACATTCTCCCGAGCAGGCTCTAGAACATCTTGGCATAACCTGCCATTCGAAAGGATTGTCCTCCCACACATTCCTCATCTTTGATATTCAACATTCAGCTGCTTCAGAATTTTTGGCAGAGGGCGCTGTGTGTCGGTGCAGTCGACCCGATGTCCCACGAGGGCCTCCGTCTCGAGGATGCTGTCAACAAAGGCATAAAAAGCATGCACAGAGCCCGTTGGCTTCAGTTCCGTTTTTCAGTTTAAGCTTGCGCTTCGAACACTCTGGCGCGCTTCAGTATTTATTTGCTAAATATACAAAAATGTCTTTGTCTTCGACACCGACTACCCAGAAGACCGGGTTTTAAAAGTGTCAAGACTGCGATGCCAAGACGTTACTGACCAATCCGCATCGAGTATGCTTCTGGTTTCTCTGTGTGGAGCACAAGACCTCGGCCTGTACAAAATGTCAATTGATGACTGGAAAAGCTCTGAAGTAGCGAAAGGGGAAATCCCCATCGACTACCCTGTTGATGAAACCACCTTCTGACGATGTGAGAAGCAACTCCTTGAAGAAAGACAAAAAGGTCCAGGTCAAGGAGTGGCTCCCACCACTCGTCGAAGAAGAGGCACCATAAGTCGCCTACTTCGACGTCCTCGTCCGACTCCTCTCCTGAGAGAGCTATTTCCTGTCCCACAAAGGCCTCCACTCCTGCCGAATGGGAAGCATTTAGGCAAGAAAGGCTTACAATATTCGAGAGCCAAAAACCCTTGACAAGCCACGCTCCTACAGCACCTTCTAAAGCTGGTAAGGAAAGGGCTTGAGCCAAATCCTGCGTGTCCTCGAGCCCGGGACAAAGGCCAGATCCATATTGAGAGCTGTCGAGGTCTAGACACTATGAGAAATCATTGAGGGATCCTTCAAGTCATAAAGTCGAAAGACAAGTCGAGGTCATCACCCTCGGCGCCAGCAAGCCCATCGACACCAGAGGTGCCATCGAAGCCTCGATGCCATCAAAGTCAACGTCTTGCTCAGAGACATTGTATCAGGTTTTAAATTTTCAAAGGCCTTGATGCCATTACCTGAAAAAAGCTTCACTCTTTTGCCAAAAAAGGATTTCTTTAAGTCTCTGACCTCTATTTATGAGGAAAATGAGCCATCTGATAATGCACACTTTGGTTTGCCGTATGGCACACCAAATATCCCAAATAGTTTAATTTCAGAGGAGTCAAGACTGAAAGATCTATATGAGAATTTGCAGACAGCCAGTGGAGTGGACTCTTCACCAGAATTAGAAATTGGAAAGCCCGTGTCAGATGAACATGCAAATGCCTTGTACAGGCAGTTGATGACCAGGGTAGTGGATTACCTGGGATGGAGCAGACCTGCTCCCCTTTTTAACCATATGACCTTACAGAAATCCTTGATAAAGGTCCACAAAAGGAGCCCATTTTACCTTTCCACGTTGCTCAAGTGCCAATTGGGAAACATCGGAGTCGAGTCTGGCAGCGAACAAGAACATGACAAAAAAATACCATCCATCAAGAAGCGATCCCAGCTACTTACTAAACACCTGACCCCAGAAAGTCTGGTGGTGCAGGTGGCAACTGCTACCTCAAAACAGGCAGCCTAACCAACCATCCCACTGGATAGGGATGACAAAAGGGTAGATTTTTGGTCCAGAAAGGCTTTTTTCGCTGTGAGCATGGCTCTTAAATCAGCCAACTCCACATGTGCCTTGGCAACATTTTCATGCACTCCATAGGACTGCATTTCTATGGATGCTAAGCATATTCCCGAAGGGGAGAAAAGAGATGGTTTCTTAGCCATTCTTAAGGATGGCAAGGAAGCCATGTGCAAGTATCTTCAGTCGGGTCTGGATTCTGCTGATGGCATCAGCGGAGCCATGGCGGCAAGCACCGTAAATCACAGATTTGCGTGATTAAGGAAGTCTGGATTCGCACCGGATGTGCAGTCTAGACTCCTTAACATGGCTTTTGACGGGTGTTTCAAGGTGTGTGCCGCTATTGGCCAACCTCAGCCTTTTCACACCAGTGGACCGTCTTGGAGGGGTAGATCCTTTCACTACTACTCTGCAGTTGGAAGAGCGAGAGGAATGGCTGGTCAAAGAGGCCAAAGAAATTCCCTCGTGGTGGACGAGGCAGAGGTCCAAAGCCTGCTCAAGCAGGGGCATCTTTACCAACAGCCACTGCTTCGGCCGCCTCAAAACCTCTGAGGTCTTCAGTCATGATACCCCAGTGGGAGGCAGATTGTCTCAACTTCTGAAAGAATGGCGAGACATTACTTCGGATGCTTTGGAATTAGAAACCATAGTCCAAGGTTACTGCCTTCCCTTCATTCAGAGACCTGGGAAACGTCCACTGGGGAGCCATTCTTTGAAGGTTCCAGACCCGTTCCTTGTGCAGTCAATTTTGACCCTGCTAGAGAAAGGTGCTATAGAGCCGGTAGCGGAGTGGAACAAAGGATGGTATTCTCCATATTTCCTGATCCCCCAAGAAGGACCGAGGACTGAGACCCATCTTGGACTTGAGATACTTGTACAAGTTCCTCAGGAAGGACAAGTTCAAGATGGTCACACTTTCTCAGATCCTTCAGGCCCTCCAACTCCAGGATTGGATGGTGTCATTGAACCTTCAGGGTGCTTGTTTTTTGTGCCAATCCATCTCAAGCACAGAGTACCTTAGCTTTGCCCGAGGTGGTTCTCATTATCAGTTTCAAGTTCTGCCATTTGGGCTGACCTCCGCATGAGGTCAGCCCAAATGGCAGACCGCAAACTGATGGCGGTGGTGGCAGTGAGTCTTACTAGAGTGGGGATTCACATCTACCCCTACCCGGATGATTGGCTGATCAGGGCCTGTTCTCCCGAACAAGTCCGGATCTCAACGTCACCTGCCACTCTTTTCAGATACTGGGCTTCTCCCTCAATTACCAGAAGTCCCATGAGCTCCAGTTCATCGGAGCTGTACTGGACACATCCTTGGGAAAGTGCTCACCACCTAACGTGAGGGCTCAAAACATTCTGGAGATGGTCACAAGAATTCAGAGTGCCCAGCGTCTCTCTCTCTTCGACATTTTTAGGTTGCTCTGCCTCATGGCTTGCTGCACTTTCCTGGTGCCGCAGGCTCACCTGAGAATGAGATCCCTTCAGTGGGCTCTCAGGACACAATGATCTCCGTTCTCAGGCAACATGTCAGACCTACTTCACGTTCCAAGCAGGTTTGCACAGGATCTCCTGTGGTGGCCCTGCAAGAACAATATTCTGAAGGGGGAATCTTTTTGGCAACCATGGGCGGAGATAACAGTACTGACGGACACCTCACTCACGGGGTGGGGAGCCCACGCCAATGATCTGACAATAAGCAGTCGTTGGTCTCCATCAGAGTCCAAACTACACATTGTGAAACCTATTGTGAAACCTAGGCCTCTCTCCCACTATACAGGAATCTCAAACCGAAGTGTGTCCTCCACTTCTCCCTATTGTACCGTTGAATCCTACTGTACTGTAAACCTATGCCTCCCTCCCGCTATAAAGGACTCTCAAATCTAGGTATATCCCCGTCTCTACCTATTACACTGTGAAACATACTGAACTGTGAACCCTAGGTGTAGCCTCCATCTCTGCCTACTATATTGTGTAATCTACTATATAGTGAAAAGTGGCCCTCTCTTCCACTATACTGGACCCTCCAATCTAGGTGTAGCCTCTCTCTGCCTACTATATTGGGAACTCTATATAGTTAAATGTAGGTCTTTCTCCCACTACACACGACCCTCCAATTTCGGTGTAGCCTCCATCTCTGCCTATTATATTGTGAAACCTACTATATAGTGAAACCTGGGCCTCTCTCCCACTATGCCGGACTCTCAAATCTAGGAGTATCCTCCATCTCTGCCTATTTACTGTTGAAAACCACTGCACTGTGAAACCTACACCATTTGTGCCTACTATTCTGTGAAAACCTTGGTACTCTGAAACTTAGGCCATGCCTGCCTATTATAGTGTGAAACCGACTGTACTGTGAAACCTAGGCCCCCCCCCACTCTACAGGACTCTCAAATCTAGGCATCTTCCCCCATACCCATACTGCATTGTGAAACCTAGGACTCTCTCCCACTATACAGTACTCTCAAATCTAGGTGCCTCTCCCATACCCAAACTGTAAACAGAAACCCAATATACAGGATCCCCAATCTAATCGTATCCACCAATAACTGCCTTTACTCTGTAAAACCCAATTTATTTGAAACCTAGTTCCCCCCATGTTACAGGACTCACAAATGTAGGCCTGTTTCCTCTACTGCACGGGACAAAGATCGCTCCAGCCTAACAATTTTGAAGCCTACAGTACGTATATCTCACACTACCAGTGTGGACACAGGCCACAGGAACGGCGAAGCATCTATGCACTGTAGAATGCTGCTATAGCTACGCTCTTCCGGTCTAGCATTGCATATACCCATCCAGACGGAAACACCTGACGTACCTCAACACCTCTGCCACTAGCATACAGCAACTTCCAACCGAAAATAACTCGGTATCGCTGGCCACACATAGGGGGTCATCACGGTCCTGACAGTAGGGGGTTAACGGGGCCGGTAGAGCTGCTGGTCCCGTTAACCCCCTACCGCCTCATTACGAGGTCCGCTCATGGGACCCGCTAAGGACGCCTGGTTTTACCGGACGACTTAGCGGGTTCCGGGAGCGGCCTAGCATGCTAACAACGGGCCTGTCATTAACTGGCCCATTGTTTGCATGCTCCCCATTCCCATTGAACCCTATTGGGGCTCAAATGGGAAAGGGGATGTACCAGGTATGGGTTACCTGAATGGGGAAATACCGGACCCTCCAAGGTCAGAATGGCCCGGTATTTCCCCATTCAGGGAACCCAGACCCCGTACCCGGAATGGGGGTAGCCATGCCGCAAAAAGCGGCATGGTTACCTCCATTCTCCTAATGACCCCCACAGACTTTCTCAACAATAGTAATCTATTGTAAACTACCAACAGTGCCCAACCACATGCCTGATCTCTCTTTTGGGATGCTTAGTTGAGCCTAGCCAGCCACCCAAGTCCTAGACCAGCAAAATGCACACATGCATCTCCTAAGCTAAACTCTTGAATTTTCCAGCACATTGACTACGGTCACCTAGGGTGTTCCAACTGAAAAAGCACATTGAGGCCACACAAGTGGGGAAAGAGCGCTATATAAATAACCAAATACAATACAATACTTTAAAGGAATTCCCGTACCCAGACCCACACTCTTCCACAAATATATTGGTCTTTTAGGACAGTCGGCCCGAGACCAGACATCAATTCCCCATCCTGATGAAGGCCAACTAACTTGTAGCCAACTGAATAGGCTCTAGGCCGAAAACCAGTTGTCGACTTTTAAACTGCCCAGCACCCGTTACAGAGAGCGGGCACTGACTATGTTGTTGTAAAAACCTGTATAAACGTTCTTCTCCCGTACAAACCTCTCAGGGTAGATGAATTAGTTATCAGACGCTATTATTTGTACCATGTGTCACTATTAAGTGCAGTGCATGGTAAATGTTAGAAATGTGTTGGTACTCACAGATCTGTGGACTTTATTTAATTGCTTAAACTACGAAATGTATTCTTGTTGTGAAAATGTTCATTAAATTGTTCTTTAGGGTCATTGTGTTTACGGGCACGCCCTGATCATTTGCTATTTGAAGTTTACAGTACCCAGGGTGACCAGGGAATAGCCAGGTGCCCCTTTTTTTGTACGAGAATAAAACTAAAGCCATACTCTTATTGCTCAACATATTTCTAAGGAAATTTATATAGTGTGTAGTTAGTTTACTATGAAAGGATAGTTTATTATGTAATGTGGTTTGCTTCCCAGGTATTGCTATAAATAAAGTATTATTGAAGCACATAAAATGCAAAGCAAAACCTTAATAAATATCTATATCAACTAAACCTGAGATGTGCTCATTTGCTTAAATTGTCCAAATCTGGTTTCACCATTTAACCAAAGTGTGTGATCCTGGGCAAATCATTTAATCGCAGCGTATCTTATCTGCAGCTCTGTAAGTGATTCACTTCATATCTTATGTTAATATATTATGCTGTTATTTAAAAAAAAGCCTAATGACTATAGAGTTGCTCCATATATAATAGTGCAATTTAGGTATTTTGCACCATAAAGCTATTTGCCACTTGGCTTACTTACGGCAACTTATTCTAAAGTCACTGTCATGGTGCCTCCAAGTATCAAAGCCTGATGATGCTCCTTGCAATGTCCTTGTCTGTGAAGTCATTTCTGTTGGGGCAATCCATATGCAAATTAGGAGGTTTGCATGTATTTTGCCACAGAGCGCCTGGACAGACCTCTAATAGATGAGTTTCCTGCAAATGTAATGAGTTTTATTTTTTGTTGTGTTAAAATGCCATCTGCCACTAAAGTTACCAAAAATGTAGATTGGGGCAGGGGTGGGCGGTTTAGGGGTGCGAATGAGACTGTATGGAATTGCGTGCGCTGCATTTGGGGTGGGAAAGTAGCAGGACATTTTCCGGGGCTAGCCCCGACTCTTGCAATGGTGGATTCTCCCCTGCCCCCCTACCTGGGCTACTCTCACTAAAGTGCTGCCTGGTGTCTGCCCGCATGGCACACACACAGGGGCGCAATACACAGGGCTTCAATGTGACCGCCGGGGCTGGGTACGGGCACATCAAATGCAGTGAAGGACGCACGATAAAGGTGCACACAGGACAGCAGCACAGGGGTGAGGGTCAGCAGTCAAGGTCCATGTCTTGGCATTGCTACTGCATGCGTGCGCACGCATGCGCCGCTAGTTGAAAAGGCAAGCCATGCCTGAGGGACTGAGGGCACAGTGAAAAAAGACCCCATTCCGGATTTCAACAAGAGCCGACCCGGCCGCCGATTGTTGAAATTCAAATTGGGGTCTTGGCAGGTAGCTCGCCCCTGACAAAAGTTTTGCGGAGGGGCCCCCAGCTTCACTGAGGGAAGCAGGGGGCCCAGTGATCTAATCTGCTGTCCTCTTCTCCCTAGCCGTCAATTGCTTTTTTGCAGGCGTATTGCTCAGCTTGTTTTCTTTCTTTAGGCCTGAAAGGGACACAGTGCCCTCGAGACATCAGAGTGTCTCCATCCCTGCAGAAGACACTGCCTTAAAGGATCATATCTTGTTGCTGGTTGACCGCTGTTAAAGCGCTCACACTGACACACGCTGTGCCCGTCTAGTTCAAATGCCCGCTCTGGATATTCTCTGTGCTCTTGCTACATTTGCTCTATAAAATGTCCACACGAAGACGCTGCTGAGAAAGGAACCCATAGCCCCAATTGGGATCTGCACAGACCTTCCTGAAAAGCACCCCTAGCCAGATGCGAGATGCACAAATAAGCATCGCAACCCATGGGTCTTAATGGCACACTTGTGACAGGCCCCCTACAGCAGATGCGATCAGGGGGGACAATATGAACACTATTATTTTAAAGTGCATAAAATGGCAGGTGTTCATTACCAGCCAATGACAGACAACATCTGAACGAATTGCCCATGAAGGCCTGTAAACAGGAGTGAATTTAACTGGCGCTGTGTGTGTTCTGGGCGATATATCGAGTTTTGGAGATATTCCGATATATATTTTCAATATCGACATAGGATGAGACAATATTGTTAACATCAAGATATATACATATATACAACAGAATTGCTTGCTTTATAAATGCCCGATTTTATCGACCCCAAGCCACTTTGGACTACTTTGCCCGCGTCAATTTGGGAAAAGCATATACATTGCCCTTTTATAGGTGCCACCCCTACTTTTGTCTGTGGCCCCATCTATGCCCCCCTAAATTTGCTTCCTGGAGATGCCACTGCTCCTGCGCACGGCACACCAGAACAGCAATGCGGCCAGGGTCCTCCGCATTCCCGCAGCACACTAAACCAGTGGAGCGGTCACAGTACTGGCTCCTTTCAGCCGCCACACAGGGAGCTGAGCGCCCCCCAACGGCCTGCCTCAGGACGACCTGCATTCCGCTCGGGAGCGCTACAGCGGATCCCAACAAAGAGGCGTCGCTACACTCCTGACGATATCAGCAACACAGTGGTCACACGCAAAGCTCTAACAGAAAAGCAAGTCTGGTAATATGTGCCGGCAAGCACCCGCGCAGAGCTTAAACGAAAGCTGCCATGGTGGCTTTGCTGCTCAACCGTGCCCCCATATAAGGCTTCTTGATAAAAAAGGGAATAGGCTTGCACGTCAATCTCAATATGGAGACCTATATATCTTCCATGATCATCCCTCTTTTCCACCAGTTTGAGAAAGTGTATTTGTCTATTAAATAAAAAAGCAACTTCGGCTTTCTTTCCTGGAGAGGACACAAAGAATTGGCATGGGAGCTCCCTACATCACATACGTGGCCAGTCTTCTTTAAGAAGATTAGTCTCCTGGAGCAGTGGAATATCTGCCCTCAACTCTGTCAATTTGGTTAACTCACTTTCAATTCACAGGCAAATTCAGTCCTTGTACATTCAAGGAAATTATTTTAAGAGAAGGTAGAGCCATCATATAGTTCTTTTATAGCTAACCCTCTCCATCTTCCCCCACCCCTGTCCCAGCCACAATACCAACCCAGCTATTACACTCTAGAGTCACGCTGACCATGCTATTCACCCACCACTTGCTGTGCAAGAAAGCAATTAATTAATGCAAAACCCTTTACCTGACTAGATGTGTGTAATATCTCTATCCGAATAGTGCAACAATCATAAACCCATCTTTCTAACCAAACCTGCCTTGGAATAATAAGATTCTTTAAAAACCATTTTTGGGGAACCATTAGGTATGATACCTAATTTGGGATGTGTGCTCCCAGTGCAACTGCACTCAATTCCAAATATAAATAAACATAACAATTCAACACAAACAAGCCTGTGCTCTCCAGATCCCATGAGGCTCATAAACCGTTCCCCATCTGTGGCTCTGAAGCGCCAAATCGGTAGTTCATGGTGCAAAGTCAGTTTCAGGAGGTTGTTCGGGAATCCAAGCTCCTCTATTCTATCTTGCGACGGTTGCTGACGAGCCCTATTGCCTCATTTTCCAATATCGCGAACAAGACCAGTCCGATTATGAACCTGCATATTCTGGGTTATCCACCTGACTGATCTCATCCTGTGGGATCTTAAGCTCTGCTATTACCGCTTGAAGAGTCGTAAACTGATGCTAGACCCCTTCGTAGATAACGATGATTCTAAAGGGATATCCCACCAATATTGAATTTGTATACCATGCAGCCATTGAGTAAGTGGCTTCATCTGCCAATGTTTTTGAATGGGTGATTGTGAGAATGCATCTTGCATTCACATGTTCTGCAAAATGACTTCTTTAAATTAAAAAAAAGTACTGTATCCAGGGGGTCTGAAATCAGATTTTTCCGTTGCTGAAAATTTGAAAACACTCTATGAGCATGATCTAAAATGAGATCCATTCCCTCAGTTTCACCTAATATCTCATCAAACGGGTCTTGCACACAAGCCTCTAAATCCCGATTTGTTATTTCCCTTGGGATACCTCCGAACCATGATTTTTTCCTACAGGATCTATTTTCACAATCTTCTATCTTTTCATCCAGAAATGCACAATGTTGTTCCAGATCGTGAACCCTCTGTTCAAGCTTGGAGTAGTTATTCTCTTGTTTACAGTAGGCATTTTCCAGATCCCCCATGCATTGCTCAACATTCAATACAATTTGCACCAGCTCCTGAAACAAGCCCTTCAGTCATTGTTGCCGCCATATCCTTCAGAGGAGACTGTAGCAACTGCACAATATCCCCTTAGTTGCTGGTTGTGATTCTGCCACTATGACTGATTGCCCCGTGGTTGGTGGCTCTGTTAAAAATGCCTTAACAGAACGTATCAAGTCCATAGTGGAGGAGGTGGCCTTCACTTTCCCTTTCCCTGATTTCATCTTACTGTGAAGGAACACCTTACCCAGGTGCGAGGTCAGGATCTCAGCCCCCTTAGGCACCTCCTGATAACCTTAAAGGTTGAGCCGCTACTAGCTTTTACGAGGCACCTTTCCCAGTGTGCCCTTTCCAAGCAACTGCAAGCCCTGCCACTCAATCTTTTCCCTGGACCTCTGGGGATCATGTAGCTCTCCTCTCACTGCAGACTTCCGTGGACTGTGGCCTATGGCTAGAATGGTATTTTCTCTACCTTTCAGATTACTCTAGGGATGATGGGTCTGCACTCCGTTGCAGCCTCTCCTGGGCTCCCGGTGAGCTGTCTGGTGCTAAAACCACTCCAACACTTAGGCTAGATTGGGATTTGTCCAATGTGACCATCCCGACCCCTGCAGGAGCCACTGCTCATGCCGCCCTCCTGTTTCAGAACTCACAGTCCTCCGAACGTATGGGTTCCTCCCGTTTATCTCTGGCCCATTTTTCATGAGACGGCCCATTTCGCCATCCAAATTCACCGAATAGATAACCTGCTGGGGAAGGAGGGAGTGCGAGGAGCAGAGTGCCCAATACTCCGGGGATCTTCAACAGCATAATCGCCTGCAGTCACCAGGGGCCCTCTATTTCTTTTGCTTCTCTGTTATTTCTTCCCCTGACGGACATCTGCCATCACCTAGGTCATTATCTGCTCCTCTGATCTCGATTTTAATCGGGATCCATGCCATGCCTTGGCTGGAAAAAAATTACGGCCCAGGCTAGATTTGTGGCCTTCTTTGGAGTAATGCTACATCACTGAATCAGGTTTCCCCTCCCTGACCGCAGCCCTATGGAGGACCAGGCTTATGTCACCTATGTATGCGCACTGGTTCAGAGGTTCACACAGCATTCTGCAGTGTATTTTTGGATTGCAGCAAGGGGGTCGGGGCTCTCCCTTTTCCATTCTTGCTGGGCCTTTGCATTTATCAGCTTCTGCTGCGCAGATCGCTTAGGCGGGGGTCATCTTGGAATCCACTGGGCGCAGTAGATCGGCTCTGTATTTAAGTAACAAGATTGGCATGCTGTGAGATTTGTATTTGTATTTATTACATTTTATATAGCTAGACCAAAGCGCTTCACATAAAACAACATGAATACAATAGAAGCAATAGGTACAAATCATGAGTCAAAACATCGAGAACAGTAAGTAGAACAATCTGCCAAGATCATTGCAATAAGAACCTGGGAAGGGGAACCACGGGAGAGGGTGGAAAATAACTGCCAGGAGGAAGAATGAAGTAGGTGTGATTCTAAGGAAGAGCGGAATGAAAAGTATTAAGAGATAGAGTGGCTAGGGAGAGGTAAAGAGTTCCAATGGAGAGGGGCGAGGAGATGGAAGGATCGGAAGCAGGAAGGGGCACAAGGTGGGGATGGGACAATGAGTAGGAAGTGGTCAGCAGAGAGGGAGAGTAGAAAGAGCGTAGATGTGAAGAAATGGTTGTCTACAAGTGCCCCTCTGTGTTGTAAGGGAGGCACGGTATCACAAGTATGACACTGACACAAGAGTTACAAGTTTTCAAACCTTTATTAAATTCTTGGGGTTTCTAAAAACTTTTACTCTGCCCTATCGCTATGACGGGTGTAGTCTCTACCATCAAATAATAAAGAAAACACAGTCGTAGTGAGTCTTTGTCAAATCAAAATGACCTATACTAACAAAACCTAATGCCTGCCCAATCTCTTATAGAAAAAGTGTGAAAAGGGGAATGTGTCTGCAAAGGAAAGTCATTGTTATTACATAAAAGATCAAGATGCAATGTTAGGCAGAATTGCATGCTGTGCCCTTTGGGACCACTGCACACAATTAGGACTACAGGTATGAGCCAAACCAACCTTTGGTATAAGTATGTACCACACAGTAGTAGCGAGCTGAGCAGCAAGGCTTATCTCAAGAGTGAATGTGAGCAGTACAAGTAGTTACACTGAGGACTTTCAATAACAGTGGTTCAAGTAAACAATTATACTCAAAGTTTCTTGGTAAAACACTTATTAATTTATTACAAAATCATTTATAAAACATTTCACTAGCAGAAGACAACTTAATATAATATACCAATACACTTCAATACAAAACTCTAAGATTTTGAGACAGTTTGAGCTCCCCTGAAATAGGAGCCAAGTGGCAGTTCAGTTACTTAGACGTGAGCAAAAGGGACAAGGTAAGTAGAATAGATAACATATACTTGTTAAACAGTGCAAATAGTTTCAGTTCACCAGAAGAGTTCATTTCAAGTCAATAGGCCAGGCCAAAGTCAATGGGCTAGTGTTCTGGATAGGAAAGAGCAGTTCTGGTATCAAACGGTAAAATCTTTGCAAATGTTCTCAGAAGTAGTATAAGCGGAAAAAAAAACCTTTTTGGGGTCACAATCTGATTAGTCCTGCAAGTTGGGAAAGTTTCACAAACTTTCACTGCAAGAGTTGCGGTCTCTCATTCGGGTTGGCTCAGTACCTTAGTATGAAGAAACAAATGCAGCTGAAGTTGTTGGTTCCTGGCAGTCCCTACAGGTCTCACTGTTCCTGAGCTTCAGTCGTGGGGACAAGAGGGAGGGCATCGGGGGACTCTTGCACTGCACGGGATCGTCGGAAAAGCAAACAAGATGGAGTCACTTCAGTTCCAGTAGCTGTCGATTCAAGCACACAATCTGGTATCCCTCCCCCTGGTTAATCCTAACCAGCCTTGAGAATGGTATCCAGGTGGCTTACGAGTTGATTGGTCCCACCAACTCAAAGGAAGAAGTCGTCCTTGAAGGGGCTTCTCTGTCGAGATGAACTTGGCAATTCGGACCTGCAGCAGGGCTTCACCAGGAAAACCAACAGTCCAGGAGTTGCAGCAGATGTCCTCTTCCAGCTCGTCTTTGGTTCTTTCATTCTAGTGGTCGACTCTGCCTTCCAGTCCACAAGACTCGCCTTTTAAACAGTTCTCTCCCTTTCATGCCAGCCTAGCTGTCACTCACCCAGCAGGGTGGCTTTCCTTGCCGGACAGTCAGCCAGCCAATCTCGCCATAGTGCATTTGGGTCTCCTAGGAGACAAAGCACAGGGAGTTTCTACCACCTCCCTCACTTCCTGCCCACCCCAGACACTTGGGTGCCAGAGGCAGACTTCAGTCCTGAAGCCCTCCAAAGGCACACAAACAAAGGGACCAAACCTGGTTTGGCGCGCAGAGACAAACAATAGAAGGACCTTTGCAAAAAGAAACGGCAAAAAAAGAAGACCGGGACCTGTTTAAATAAAGGGGCTTAAGGCGCCATCTTGAAAAACATGGCTCCCGTGATTTTTAGCTACCGGTGTTCGCGGTCGGGAAAAATCATGGTCGTTCGTTGTAAAACCACTGCCACCAGCCTTTTCAATAGGAAAGGGTAGCATTTGACTGCTACATGAGTATTTAGACACAGGATACTATGTAACCCCTCCAGCACTCCATTGTAAGATGGTGTATGCTGGGTCTAGAATTTGGAAAGACTAGTAAAGTCAATTTCACTTTACATTCTCTGGAAAACAGTAGTTTATCCCAGAGAAGGTATCTAAACCTTTGGGAAGTCTAAAAAGACATCCCTGTGTCAGTGCACTGAGGGTGCTGTGTAACACACATGAAAAGATGATGCCTATGGAGTTATCTAAAACTCTATAATCAAAGAACACAAGTGAAAAACACACATCAAAGTACATGAAAGAGTGGGGAAAAAAGGCTCACACTCTTTCCGGGTAAAAAATCAAGTCCTCAAAATCCAGCAAAGATGCTGGGGGTCTCTAAGGTGAAGGGAATTAGCACCTTTATGAGAATTCTCCCTAACATGGCTGAGTCAGCTCTCCACGTTTGACATCAGAGTAAGGCGGTCCCCGTAGACAGGATGACACACTCTGGCTCAGGTTATCAAAAAAAAGACTGTTCAAAATGTGGGTCGAGGCCCGCTTGGCCTTCCACGTTAAAGTCACTAATTCTAGCTTTTCAAATGTTCTTTCACAGTTTACCAATAGTTCACGTAGGTCTCTCTCAGTCGGGCTCGGACCTTTCAACCAAAAGTACCTTATTCAACTAGGATCTCCCTCAGGCGGGATCGGACCTTGCAATTACAGCATTTGGCAGGGTTTCCCTTCCTCTAATTTATTTCATATTCCAGGTCTCCCTCAGTCGAGCTCGGACCTTTCACTGACGTCGAAGATTTTTGAATGTACAAAGCTTTTACTATAGACCACTGCAGGACCACTATGACTTTCACTCCAGCTTTCACTTAATCTTGACCATTGCGCATTTCAGAATTTGTTTCCTTTTTTCCGCTCTATAACAAGACATCCCACATTTCACTGAGACTTTTGAGTGGGCTACTTCCTTTCGCCGGAGCACTCGCTACTCTGTATCACTGGCTTCAGTCATCGGCAACTTAAAAGGTCATCAGTGCCTTGCTTTCTTTCGCGTCTCATCAGCATATGCGCAACCTTCAATTGTGTGATTCACTTTTGTGGCTTCAATCTTTCTTCCACACGAACCAGCCTTTTGTGTCTTTCAGTAACTCGCCAGTTGTACACGTTCCTTTCTTGTCTTGGGGTATTTGAATCACGAGTCAAGGTTAATACCACAGGCTCGGCCTCACCTTCCCAACTCTGTCATTCACCCAGGGAGGGGCGCTGGCGTCTTTGAAACACAATGCAGGTTTCTTCTTGTTTTTTGAGATTTGGCTTTCTGCACGTCTCCTTCATGGCTTCCTGGCAGCAACAACCTCCTGCAGGGAACTTCAGGGTTTATCAACCCATTGACCTAGTTCCTCGATCGGTCGTCTTGCTCCAGTGGGTATGCCTTTGCCCTGGAAGACCTGCTCCTACATGTGTTCTACTTTGTCCAGCTTTTCAAATAAAATGTCACTACTTTTTAATATTTTGAACTGCATGTCCCACAATGAATCACTCCCCTTTTGCACCTACTTCGCCAGCTCCCCTTTGCAGCATTCTGGTGAATTTAGGAGCAGCAGGGTTTTCTGTTGGGATGGATTTGAGGTCAGGGTCTCACCACCTGCCCCTCAAAGGCCTGGGCCTCTGTATCTGACCCCGGGGGCCGGGGGAGCTTTGGTGTGGGTGCGAGGTAGCCGCAGGTGCCCCTGGTTTGGCTTCCTGGAGTCACAGATCCCTCTCCACACTGTAGCCCCCCTGTACGCACAGGCTCAGTGCTCAGGCAAGTCTTTCTCCTTTCAGGCTCTCCAGGGTTTTTCCAGCTGCTGTTCCTTCCTCCTGGCCTCTGTGCACCCTCCAGCATCCCCAGCTCGCTCTCTTCCTCTGCCCAGTGTTTGTGTAGAATGGGGCTGGGGGGGAATTGAGACGTTGTAGGATCCTATAAAATAGGATGAGGTATGGCTATGGGAAAGGGGGGAATGCCGTGTTTTACCATCGGTTGCCTCACCCCCACTTCCCGAAGACCACCCCGCCACCCAGGTGATCCTCCCGCACTGGTCCACCCCCAGGGTCTGGATCCAAAGGCGATGGTCGTGCCATACCCACCTGAGAGAGATCCCCAGGGACTAGAAAGTGAGACACCCTTTGGTTTCTCATAGTCTCCAGTAATGCATTACACCCCAGTATTTCGCTAGCACCAGCATACAGCCTCCCCAGTGGCTCTGACAGCGGTGATGTGACAATGCTATGCAGATGCATGTCCTTACCAGTGCTTGGGTAGCTTTGCCCTTAGATCCCCACAGCGTAGTTATATTTGGTTTGTTACCTTGTTCGTCTCTGGGTGACAAATCCAGTACAAGTCTATATATAACAGTTATTTCCTTTATTGCTTGGAATAGGTCTGTCCAGGAACATCTTACCTTTGGCCAGAAACATAAAATATGTATAAAGGAGCCTGATTCATCCACACCTTATCCAACTATGTATTATTTATCACTCATACATTCATTGTAATTAGCATAAATTGTGATCTGATCATAGGTAATATACCAGATACAATAATTTGAATATTAGCTCCTTAATATGAAAACACTGAGTCTGTACCAAGTTGTTTAGTGACTGTCTCCCACGCTGTATCCCCAATATCGTTATCCCCAATAGCTATAGAGAGTTAATGTTCTTCTCCATCTGTCTCCACTTTATAAAAATATTCTGCATTAAGTAGAACCTTGTAACTAGCTCAGGTAGAGGTGCAAGGGGTGGAATCAGCTTTGCTGCCCATTTACATTGTGTTCAATTTATTTATTTTATTTATTTGCATTTTTAAAGCGCAGCAGCTGCCCTCGGGCATCCTGGCGCTGTTACAAGAAAGTTTACTTGACATGGTGACTTGGTTACAGGCATGGCTATGGTTCCAAGGTTACATGGGAAGCGTGATCATGGTACAGTTGTAATTTACAGACATTGTTGCATGCAATACAATTATAAGTGGGATTCACTTAAATAGGGTGGTTTTCAGAGCTTTTCTGAAAGCTATGAGGGATGTTTCAGCTCTTAGTTTTGGTGGTAAGGAGTTCCAGGCTTTTGGCGCTAGGACTTCAAAACTCGAGCCGCCAGCTTTGACTCTAGTGAAGTTGGGGATTGCGAGTTGGTTGGCATATAGGTCCCTTTTGTGTCTGAGTGATTGGACTTGTTGTATCCGTTCATTGAGGTAGCTAGGGGCAGATTGGGATATGCATCTACGTGTAATGGTGAGAGTCTTGAACTGGATGCGCTCTTTAACTGGGAGCCAGTGGGCATTTTGTCTTGCTAGGGAGATGTGTTTCCTCTTTGGAATATTGAGGGTTGCTCTCAAAGCATTGTTTTGTGCAATCTGGAGTCTATTAATGTTTTTGGCGGAGGTACCTAGTAGGAGGACGTTGCAGTAGTCCAGTTTCGCGCCTATGGTGGCTCTGGCGATGTTGAGGCGGTTTGTGGTGGACAGGTGAGGCTTTACTGCATTGATTATTTTAGTTGTAAGAGCTTCTGAGAAGGAGATGTAACTGACATGTCTATCCATGGACAGGGTAGAATCTAGGTTTCTCCAGCATGGGGTCTGGCATGGATTCACATGCTCATGAATATTCCCCGTCGTCAGGCTGGGAATCCTCGGTAAAGAAAAAAATCAGTATCAGTTTTGTTTCTGATCTGTCTTTCATAGTAGTAACCAATCACTGATCTCTGCATCATACTGACCACAGCCAATGACTGCCCTCTACCTAAGCCCCGCCTCTGGCAGCCATCTTCAGATTTTTACCGCAGGTTCAAGTGTTGGGATCCTCGTGCTATTCCTCTCGAGCGTTAGTGCTATTTTCACGTTTTTTTCTCAAAAACGTACTCTTTTTTCGGTCAAAAGAGCCTCAAGCTCCACCGTTTCTTCATCCGATCAACGGGGACCCGTGTCGGATTTTTCTACGCCCCTCAAGGGTGAAGATTTCGTCGAGCCACGCTTTTGGAGGATTCCAGAAGTTTCTCAGGCCCATCTCGGACATGGCCCAGGAGAAGGGAAGCTCGACGCCCGAAAGCTGTTCAGGGCCTGCCCTGGATGCCAGCTTCAGAATGTCTTTAAGCAGGACGAACACTCCCTTTGCCTTTACTGCCTACATGAGGACAAGACGCATGTGGAGAAGGACTGTGCGTTTTGCGGCAATATGTTGGAGCGGACCATGAAGGACCGCCATCAACGTCTCGCCAACTGGCTGGAAGGAAAAAGACCGTCAGGCGAGAAGAAGAAGAAGTCCGAGCGGTCTTCTAAGACCTTTGAGGGCGCCCCGGCGACGGGGGTCCAACAGAAGGCCAAGCACCGCGAGTCCGCTTGCACCAGGAGCGCCGAACGATCGGGCTCTACTGGCGCCAGGCAGGGTGCATCCTCCCCGGCACCATCAACCACAAGCCAACGCTCTGGCTCGGGTAAGAGGAAGGCCGAGCACCCGGCAAAGCTCCTGGAGAGACCCCGGTCGAGCTCGAAGGCCCCATCGGAGGGGGAGCGAGGCGGTGACCCTCCCCCCAAGGAGAAGGCGGTGAGCGCACCTAAGGTGGTGAAAGCCTTGATCCATCCGGCCAAGGCCTCTATCGAGACAGTCGCGGCGGCCCTGGCTCAGCCTGTGGAGGCTACACCAGTGGTGGCGACCTCGGGGCCCAGAGTCTCCCTGCCACCTCGGAGGGAGTCCTCTTTCATGCCCATCGACAGGACCCCTGTGAAACCTCCGACGGAGAAGAAAAAGGGGGGGCAGGAGGTCGTCGTGGATTCGGCCTCAACCTCTGAGGAGGAGCTGATCGAAGTCTTAAGCCACGGCGTTGGCGTGGAAGAAGACCAGCCCGTTGGGAGGGACCCCGACGTAGGAGACGACGAGAATGTCGAGGGTGCCGACGAGGCTCCTGTCCGCCCGTCGGACTCCCCTCAACCAGTGCCGCAAGACAACTCGGCGGCCATTTTGTTGGCTATACAGTCCTTATGCTCGGAGATAAGGACGAGACTGCCGTTACCACCAACGGAGGAACCGCTCCCGACGGGGGACCCGGAGCCAGGCCCTTCTGGGAGCCCTCCCCCTAAGAGAAGAAGGATTCATCCTCCACCTCCTTTCCAGCCATCGCGCCCTGTTCAGCCCTCCTCCCCGTCCACGACACGTGGCGATGATACGGGGACTGACACAGCCGCGACGGGTACAAGACGACAAGGTTTACGACGAGGATCTCCCGTCGTCACCTCCCACCCGGGCTTCCCCGCCCGACGAGATTGGATCGTTTCACTCCATAATCGCCAGGGCATCCGAGCTTTTCCAGCTCTGCCCGGAAGAGAAGAAGAAGGAAGGTTTCCTTTATCAACGGCGCGAGGCCACGAGGAAGACGGTCCTCGCTGTACCTCTACTTGACGATATTTGGGATGAGGGCCTCGCCCTCCTCAAGAACCCATCCACGATGCCGGCTAGAAGGGATCGGTACGAGAAGAAGTACCGGGTCCCGGACGCGGCCCCCTTGTGCCTTCGGGCACAGCCGACCCCGGACTCGGTCATCTCCGCGGCGGCCAGGAAGAAAGCGGGGGGGCGCGGCCTCTACGTCGACCTCCCCGCCGGACGGCGAGGGAAAGAAATTAGACACTATGGGACGCAGAGTCATCTCGTCGGCAGCGACGACGATTAAGGCGGCCAACGCCTTGGCTATCGCAGCCCACTACGACAGGGAGTTGTGGTACAAGCTGGCCCCCCTGCTGGACTTCCTACCAGACGACAAGAGGGCGGAAGCCCTAGAGATCTTGCAGGAAGGAGAGGTGGCGTTGGACCACGCCATTACGATTGCGACGGACATCGCGGACACTGGTTTTCGCCAGTTGGGCAACGGGGTGTGCCTTAGGCGGCGTGGATGGCTCAAGGCTACTGACTTCCGTCAGGACGTGCAGACCAGAGTCTTGGACATGCCGTTCGACGGAAACAACCTGTTTGGGAAAACAGTGGACGATTCCCTTCAAGCCATCAAGGCGGGCACGGAGACGGCCGGGCTCTTGGGGTTCTTCAGCAGCGGCGGCCGCCCTTCCGGAGCGGCGGAGGCAAACAGGGTGCCTCCAAAGGTTCCAGCGGCGGATTTTCCACCTACCGTCAAGCGGCCCGTTCGTCGTCACAGGAAGCTTACAGGGGACGAGGCAAGTCAGGCGGACCTCGCCGTCGTCGCCAAGGAGGTCAAGGCGGCAAAGCCTTGTCGAAGCAGGACTGAACCGGCCGTGGGGTCGGGCCCCCACCGAAGCACCCCGGTGGGAGGCCGGCTGGCGAGCTTCGTCAGCGTGTGGGAGACCATCTCCACCGACCGTTGGGTGCTGGACGCCCTAGCTCAGGGTCACGCGCTCGAGTTTCTAAAGAAGTGCCCGCGCGTTCCCCCTGTGGCCAGGAAAGAACATCACGTCCCTCAACTTCTCTTGGAGGTAAAGGCGATGCTCAAGAAGGGCGCCATCGAGCTCGTCCCAAAGAGGCTTCGGGGCTCCGGAGTTTACTCAAGATACTTCCTCGTGAAGAAGAAGACGGGAGGATGGCGCCCCATCCTGGACCTGCGACGACTGAACAAATTCATCAAGGCACAGAAGTTCCGGATGGTCACCCTCCAACATGTCCTGGGTCAACTGGAGGAGGGCGATTTCCTGTCGTCGTTGGATTTGGAGGATGCCTACTTCCATATTCCCATCCTAAAGGGACACTGAAAGTTTCTCAGGTTCGTGGTCCAGGGGCGTCATTACCAGTTCAGAGCCCTTCCTTTCGGATTGAGGTCGGCACCCAGGGTGTTCACCAAGTGCCTCGCACCGATGGCGGCGCAGCTGCGCCGAGAGGGGATCCACGTCTACCCCTACCTGGACGACTGGCTCATCCGAGCAAAGACGAAGGAGCTCGCCGTGGAGCACACGGCAAGGACCGTCCAACTACTCACGGACCTGGGATTCTCCATAAACTACGCCAAGTCCCACCTGGTGCCCGCGCAAGACGCACTGTTTCTGGGAGCGAAGCTCCACACAGTGTCGGTTCTGGCCTCTCCGTCGGAGGAAAGGACGAGGGCCATCTTGGGCAAGGTGCAGCGGATGCTGGTCGCGGACGAAGCCAGGGTGAGGTCCATCAAGTCCCTCCTCGGAATGATGTCTGCTTGCATTTACCTCATCCGCCTGTGCAGGCTCCGGATGCGCCCGTTGCAGGAGTTCCTGGACGCACGCTGGATCCAGACGACGGGCAGCTTTGAGGAGAGTATCACACTCGACGAGAGTTTCCGACGAGCGATCCGGTGGTGGGGCACCCGCGCGCATCTGACGGCGGGCATGGACTTCCAGACCCCCGGCCACCAGGAGACAGTGACCACGGATGCCTCCCTGGAAGGGTGGGGAGCGCACACCGAAAATCTGCACGCGAGAGGCCTTTGGCTTCCGACGGAGAAGTCCCTCCATATCAACGTCCTGGAGCTCCGTGCAGTGTTTTGGGCCCTCAGGTCCTTTCTGCCGTCCCTCAAGGGCAAGGTGGTGAGGATATTCACTGACAACACCACCACCATGTTCTACATCAGGAAGCAGGGCGGAACCAGGTCCCCAGCCCTGTCCAAGGAGGCGCAGGATCTGTGGCATTGGGCCGTCGCCCAAAGGATGTTTCTGGTGCCGTTTCATCTGGCCGGGATAAAAAACACCATCGCCGACTCGCTCAGCAGAGAGCTGCGCTCGTGCCACGAGTGGGAACTACGACAGGATCTAGTGGACCGCCTCTTCCGACGGTGGGGCACACCCCAGATCGATCTGTTTGCGAAGGCGACGAACTCCAAGTGCCGGAGGTTCGCCAGCAGGTTTCCCCAGCCGAGGAGCATGGGCGATGCTTTCTCGTTCCCCTGGGAGGGCCTGTTTCTATACGCGTTCCCTCCATTGCCATTGCTGATCCGGCTCATCAACCAGCTCAAGAGGTCACGGTGCAGGATGATCCTCGTCGCACCTGCGTGGCGGAGGCAGATATGGTTCCCGGACCTTCTGGACTTGTCAGCGTCCCCGTCAATCAAGCTGCCAGTGGACGCGGATCTTCTCTCCAGGGAAGGAGGCGCCATCCTCCATCACGACCCGAAGTCACTGAACTTGCAGGCCTGGCTCCTGCAGCTTTAGAGTTTGGAGGATACGACATACCGGCCGACTGCAGAGAGGTTCTTGCAAAGGCCAGGGCGTCCTCAACTCTTAAATGCTATGGACGCAAATGGAAGAGGTTCTCTGTCTGGTGCCACGCACAGAAGATTAACCCTCTACGGATTACGGCTCCACAGGTACTGCCGTACCTTCTGACGCTGGCCAAGGCTGGACTGGCGCACGCGTCCATCAAGATTCATCTTGCTGCGATCTCCCGATACACCAGAACCACGGGGCGGATGTCTTTGTGGTCTCATCGTCTGGTGAAAGAATTCATGAAGGGACTGTTCAGATCGTTCCCGCTGGTGAAGGCTCCGGCCCCGGCGTGGGAGCTCAACGTGGTGCTGACCAAGCTCATGGGACCTCCGTTCGAGCCTCTGCACTTGGCTTCGTTGAAGTTCTTTTCGTGGAAAACAGCGTTTCTTGTGGCCATCACCTCCGCACGAAGAGTGGGAGAGATCCAGGCCCTTTCCTACAAGCCCCCGTATTTGACTTTTCATGACACGAGGGTAGTGCTCAGGACGCACCCCTCCTTCATGCCCAAGGTGCCGTCGGAATTCCACCTCAACGAACCCTTGGTGTTGCCTGTTTTCTTCCTGTCGCCTTTGTCGCCGACCGAAATGACTTTGCACTCGCTGGATGTGGCTAGAGCGCTGAAGTTTTACGTGGACCGCACGAAGTGTTTTCGGAAGACGTCACAACTTTTTGTGAACTTTGGACCTGTCAATCAGGGGAAGGCTCTCTCAAAGGCTTCCATTTCCAGATGGCTCTCCGGCTGTATCATGTACTGTCATCGGTTGGCAAACCGACCACTGCCTGGCCGTCCGAGAGCCCATTCCACCAGAGCGATCGCAGCTACCACGGCGTTCCTATCTGGTGTGCCCTTGCTGGACATCTGCAGGGCTGCTACGTGGAGGTCGACGCACACTTTCACGAAATTCTACTGCGTCGAACGGGATTCCAGGGAGGAGTCCAGGGTCGGCCAAGCAGTGCTGCGCAATCTGTTCACCTAAGGTGAGCCTGGTGAGGAGGTAAGAATTGCTTAATGTTGAGTTTGATATAATGCTTAATGTTGAGCCTTTGCCACCTCCCGTGGTTGTGCATGTGTGTACTGCTATGTATTCTTTATTCATGAGCATGTGAATCCATGCCAGACCCCATGCTGGAGAAGGAACAAGTTACTTACCTGTAACTGTTGTTCTCCAGCATGGGTCTGGGATGGATTCACATGTGAACCCTCCCGCCTACCCCTCTGCGGCTCTTCACTTGGTCATACTGCCACTTCACGTGCTACCAAATCTGAAGATGGCTGCCAGAGGCGGGGCTTAGGTAGAGGGCAGTCATTGGCTGTGGTCAGTATGACGCAGAGATCAGTGATTGGTTACTACTACGAAAGACAGATCAGAAACGAAACTGATACTGATTTTTTCTTTATCGAGGATTCCCAGCCTGACGACGGGGAATATTCATGAGCATGTGAATCCATGCCAGACCCATGCTGGAGAACAACAGTTACAGGTAAGTAACTTGTTCCATACCCCCATTGTTTTTACAGCAGGGGAGACGGAGATTACTGAGTTCTCGATTAGGAAAGTACTGTATTTGCTGTCTAACTTGTTGAGGGTTTCTTTAGGGCCCACTAGTAGGATCTCTGTCTTTTCTCCATTGAGACAGAGGCCATTGGCTGCCATCCATGCCTGGATGATGGCATAAGTGCTTTTTAGGGTTTTTAGGTCTTGCTCGTAGTCACCAGTTAGTGGGAGAAGGATTTGAGTGTTGTCGGCATAGTTGGTGAACGTTATGCCGAATTCTTCTAAGTCATTGAATAGTGGGAGTGTGAATAGGTTGTATAGAGTAGGGGAGGTGCAGGACCCTTGTGGTACTCCACAATTGATAGGGGAGGGGGTGGCTGATGCTTGGTCCGAGTAGACGTTCATAGCTCTGCCCTCCAGGAAGGATGAGATCCAGCTTTATCCGAGAAGTGGGCTGTGTTGGTGAGATGTGTCCTTAGTGTTTTGTGGTCAACTAAGTCGAACGCAGCCGACAGGTCAAGGAGTAGGAGGATGGCCATTTGCCTTGATCCATATTTTTTAGGAGTTGGTTCTTTAGGTCGAGTAGTGCTGACTCTGTACCATGATGTGGGCAGAAACCAGACTGTCTCTTGCCTAGGATGTTGTGAGATTCAAGGTAGGCTTGTATCTGTAGATAGGCGGCCTTATCGAGGATTTTCAGCAGGAATGGCATTGTTGTAATGGTTCAAAGAAGGTAGCAGGCGCTCCTCTCCAGAAAGAACATGGCATGATAACCTGTTCTGAGATGAGAGTTTGCAGCACACGCTTTTTGCTCACTTTACCTTTCACAGATGGGAAATATCCATTTGCATATCAGTCTTTGTCCCACCCATATGGACAGTCCAGCACCGAAATGCTATGGCAATTCCTCTCTGAACAAGAGTACCAAAAGCAACCCCATACACGTGATTCAGCCTTGTTGGGCCTCATCAGTGAGGTGCAGCTTTGTCTATCTAAGCACAGTGAGCAGGGAGTTCACGTCTGGTTGCCCCCAGGTAACTCAGGGTGTCCAACCCCAAGTTCCTTGCAAACATTTCAAAGAAGGTAGCAGGCGCTCCTCTCCAGAAAGAACATGGCATGATAACCTGTTCTGAGAGTTTGCAGCACATGCTTTTTGCTCACTGTACCTTTCACAGATGGGAACTATCCATTTGCATATCAGTCTTTGTCCCACCCACATGGGCAGTCCCGCACTGAAATGCTATGGCAATTCCTCTCTGAACAAGCGTACCAAAAGCAACCCCATACACGTGTTTCAGCTTTGTTGGGCCTCATCAGTGTAATATTATCCATTGTTGATCACTGTCATATTCATAAGTGTGCTATCAAATATTAATTTATTTATAAAAGTGTGATATATATATCTTGTTTAATTTTTCAATATCTATGAACTTGTCATAAAAATATATAAATAAGGACTTCCCTTGGGCATCCCAGACTAGGTACTGACTTAGTTGGAGTACTGAATTGAAGTCACTTAACAGAGTGGGGGCTCGAGCCGGGACGTCTGGATTAGGTCTACCACTTGTGCAGCTTAATACAGTGTTCTAACTGACAGGATACATAAATCCTGTTGGATCGCCACGCCGTGTTACATTGTAAAAGCACCCCTCAAAAGAAGGACGATCTAAGGAGACGGTCTGTTTTGCAAAATAAAATACTAACTTCTGTAAGTCAGGAAGGAAATCAATTTCCAGAATGACGACATTGGTAGATATCAAAATAGCCAGAGAGCACCTCTTACATAAGCTATTTGTGAGAGGCGAATGGACGGAACAGGACCAGAATGTGTGGTTGCAGGCAATCATGCAACAGGTCACTGTAACTGGGTCAGATACATGGAGAGATCAGGGTCCCTTACATGTGGCCCTGAGTGAACTATATATGGCCCCTAAGGCCAAGGATGAGCACAACAAGATTGCGAGGGTAGCGGCATATTTATATTTATATATGGAAGCCATACAGGACAAATGTGCTGAAGGCCAAGATCTGGCAAATAGGCAACTGATGGCATTTGAGAAGGCCCAATCTGACCTGGTCTCTTCCGAGCAGAGGCTGCAGAGGAGCCAGGAGTCAGAAAATGATAGTAGGCAGTATATCATTAAAATAAAAGAGGATATGGGTATCCTGCAACAGGAAAAGTCTGACCAGGATACCAGATTTCTGGCCTTGCAGAAGGAGTACCAAGAAGGTTTGGACGCCCTACTGCAGAGCCAGAAAACCTGGAGCAACAACTGGACTTCAATAGGGCATGCGCAGAGCAGGTAGTCACCCTGCAAAGCCACCTAGATAGTGAGAAGACAGAGAGCAACCAACTGATTCTGAAAGACCTGGATACCCAGACAGAATTTGAGGTAGAGTGCCAGAAAGCTGGTGCCCTTAAAAGGCAGAGGGACGACCTGGCGGCACAGATGCAGGCTCTTAGTCAGGAAAGGGACACCTTAGGCCAGGAAGTCTGCCAATTAAAAGAAGAAATTGAAGAAAATCACCTGGCCCTCCAGGTACTGGGTGACCTCCAAAAAGAGCATCAAAACTTGTTGGAGCACACCAGGAGGGTGGAAGATGCTCTGGCAAGAAAGGAGCAGGCCAGTAGGGATGGGACTCAGGAGGTAACCCTCCTGCAGCAAAGACTGGACCAGTACTCCAAGACCAACCAGGAGGCACAGAAAGAAAATGAGGCTCTCTGTCAGCACAATGATAGGCTCCAGCAACAGGTAGCCATGCAGGAGAGACTGATAGAGTCTAGTAAGGCCTTAACTGAGGAACTGAAAGCACAGGCTCTTGCATGGCAACAGGGAGCAGGGGTGGATAGAGATGAGGTTCGCTGGGAAAGGGAAAAACCTGAGCATAACCTCAGGAGCCCTAGTGCCAGAGGCCTTCACCTCTCCCAGTCCCTGGGGAGGGATCTGAAGACTCCTCTGAGCGTCACAGGACACAGGAGACCAGGTCCCCACATTCTGCCAGCCATTCCCAGGCTCGCAGAATCCGGGAAAACCTGGAAGATCAGACGGGCACCTCTGGGAGCAGTGCTTCTGAGTCAGAGGATGAATGGACCTGGGTTATCCGAACCAAAAAGGCCAATAAGGCAAAAAGGGCCTTGCTTAAGGACCCCTTAAAACAGATTAAGGCAATAAGGAGTGTCATCACCCCTTATCACAAGAACGCCAAGTATTCTGTTTGGGAACACTTGGAGCTTTACGAGAAAATGATGGAGACTTTCCATTTGAAGGACAGCAGTAGCTGCATCCAGTTTGTAAAATGGACATTCTCCCCAGAATACTCCAGTTTCTTTGCGGGGCTGGAGGACCAAAACCATTCAAGATGGTCCACATATAGGGCGGCCATCTTGAAACATTTTTCTGTTCACCGGAATCCCCAAGAGGATCACAAGGGAGCCTACGATTTGCAATGTAGGGAGGATCAGGCCCCATAAGAATTTGTGCAGGAATCGAAGCATGCCTTTGCGCAGACTACCAGAAGGGTGCGCACGGGCAGCAAAGAGTTTGTAAATACATTTTTTCATGCCTTACCCAAATACATAATGACCCAGCTAGTGAGAGATTTGCACGAGAAAAGGTCACTAGACTGGGTCATTGAACAGGCTACCCGGATCTATGAGGTGCAGAAGCCCATAGAAAATAAAAATAACGCCCAGAAAATCCCCAACCCGTCGGCAGAGGTAAAAGTTGCCCCCATTTTAGATTTGGAGATGGGGGGCCTAAAAACCTGCCTGCACCGAATAATTCTAAACCCAGAAGGCCCTCTGACAGCGAGTCATGGAGGTAGTCCCACAAATGGGGTCCCTCACTCCCCTGATTATGTAAGTCCCCGTTACAAGGGAAACCAACCCATCCTGGGTTATGTGTGGACTCCTCCAGCCCAAGGGGGGGATTCAGCCAAGCGCCTAACCCAGGGAACTTCCCTCCTAACTTCCCACAGGAGGGCAGGAATTCACCAAACCCTGGGCAGAACTTTTTGCCCAGGTATCCACCCAATTTCCAGCCCCAAAATCATCCATCCTTCTTTCCCCAATTCCCTGAGCCCAGACCACCTAATCCGGGAGAGGGGAGGCCAAGGGTGGAGGGGTACCCAAATCTTCCCAACCCGGGGTAGTACCAGAGAAGGGATAGCTACCCTTCCCGGGATCAGCCCAGGGGAGAAAATAGAACCCCGTATCAGCCTGAGCGGGCTTCACAATTAGAGCGCCAGGTCCAAAATATTGCATGGGATCTGGGTCACATGCTGAGGGCTCAACAGAACCCTCAGATGAGCATGCTGCCGCAGAATGCCCCAAACTCTGGGCCTGGTGCTCCAGAACAATGACAGGGGCAGCACCCGATAACCCGCCGGTTCCCAGGGAGGAGGCTCAAGGGGAAGGGGGGTGTAAAGCCTTGGAGGAAGCTTCCTTCCCCACTTGTAAACAGCCCCTGGAAACCCAGGAACCGGAAACCAAATCTCCTACCCCTGAAAGTCTGCCACCCAAGGAGCAGAGAGTAGGTAGGAGAAACAAAGGACCCAAATAGAGCCAGTTTGTGGAGGAGGTACAGATCTTCCAATTTGAGGGAGAGGGATCCTCAGAGGATCCTGGGAAAAGGATCTTCTCCTTCAGAGATGGGGGAACTCCTCCCAAAGAAAGATGAGTCCCAAGGGATTCACATCCTGACCTGGGAGATGTGGGGACTGAGCTAACGCCGCCCATCATCTCATCCCAGAACCAACCGCATCAGAATCCCCTGGTTCAAATCCATCCTGGTGACTGCCTCCAAAAAGGGGGGGGCTGCCCAGAACTGGAACCAGGGGAACCCACAACGGCTCTGATTTCCAGTTGCCAACTTTTTCTTGCAGATTCCCATGACTCTCCACAGAATTCTGCCCAGATCTCTTCTCTCGCAATGTCCAAAACTAAAAAATTAGCCCACCAGTTGTCCAAAAATGTGTATTATCTGTGCCCCCTTGAGGAGAAGGAGGGAAGATACTATGCCCCGGTACAAGTGCAGGGGCAGGGTACAAGGTTGTCACCCCTAATAGATTGCGTAAACAAGGTCCTCTGGACCCAGACTAGCCGACCAATAAAAATAAAACAGAGTGTCAACCATGTTAGTTTAAACAGCACATGCCACATGGTTGAACAAAAATCTCACCAAGTAGAATTTCACTTCCAGAACAACCAAATTCCAGACGTGACAGTAATAGCAGTAGGACAACAGACTGGTGATGGGGGGTGGGGTCTGCTCTATTTCTGAAAATCAACCTTCCTTCCAGTTTAAGGTGGTATTCCACACTGGATGGAAACACTCTGAAATTCTTTACTAATCCACAATCAGACATTCCCACTCCAATAGTCCAGAAAGATGTGAAATCAGCTCAGAGCCTGGCTGATATTCAGCAAATTGGAGAGTAGTTGTTCATCCCTGTTCAGTTAAATGATGGGAAGGACTCTGTTCTCGCCCGAGTGTGTGTGAACAACGGTAAGAGCTTCATCAGCGAAGCCATGTATGCCAACTCCCAAAAGATCCAGCCATTCCCACATTCAAACTGATAGACAAATGGGAAATGGATCTGGAAACACCCAATTCCAAACATCTCCTGCCAAGCAGGTGTATCCTCAAAATCTCCATTGGCAACAAGAGCATAGTCCATAATTGTTGGGTCGTGCGAGACATCACTGCAGCCTTTTACTTAGGCAGTGACATTCTCAATCGCTTTGCAATTAATTTGGACCTAATAAACTTCAAATCGTGGTCCCGATTAGCGGATAATCCCATGTGCTTTGATGATCCAGAAAAAGCATTTAGGTCAGCTCAATTGCTACCTTATGCAGTTGAAATTCAGATTAAAGAGGAAGTCACCATCCCAGAAAGGACCCGACAATTCTCTCTGGAAGGGAAAGTTAAAAGAGGACAAAAATTGAAAAACCCTGATGCTTATATTCATCTAAATGCTTCTCTCCAACAGCAAGGGTTGGGGTAAACCCAACACCGTTAGTCAACATAGAACATGACACCATTCCAATAGAGGTGGATAACAGCGACTTAAAGAGTATTACTATAGCCGCAGGCACCATTATTGGAATGGCGGTTGATGACCGAAATTTTTCCATTGATTTAGGAAATGAACTGTTAGGACCAATCCCCAAGGACTGTTTTGACAGTGACAGTGATAACAATACAACACCAGACAGGTTCTTTACCCGGCATGAGGGGAACTTCCTGGTGTACACTTCCTGCCCTTATGTTAAGGAAGATGTGACTTGTGACTTCAGAAAGGATGAGGTGATTTTCCAGGTCCATGAAATAACTTGTGGCCGGCGTAGGGAATGCATTGGTGAATGAGTACCCAGAACCCTCCGCTGTGTACAAAATTGGTCCCCAAACTAGTCAGGTGGCAGAGTTGATGGCTGTGCATCAGGCCATCCTCGCTGCTGTCCAACATCAACTCCACGAACTGGTCATAATCACAGATTCAGATTATCTATGGAACGGGTTCGTGGAGCACCTGGTTAATTGGAAAACCAGAGGCATGTTATGTGCTAATAACAAACCCTTGAAACATGGGAAGTTAATTCAAAATATTGATGATCTGGTCACCGTGACTGGGATGACCATCTACTGGATAAATATCAAGGGTCATTCCAAAGTAGAAGGACCAGACAAAACTGGAAATGACTTAGCTGATCAGCTGGCCAAAACCGGGGGCATCCAAGGGGATCTAATAGAGATTGAGTCCCTGTTGGGGGAAATCCAGGTCACTGCTATCACTAGGTCCCAGACAATTGCTCACAATGATCTTTCAACTGCACAATGGAATAAGGAGACCCCAGATGCTGATTTGATTACGGCTCAGAAGGGGGATCCAATAATTGGTAAGTTTTACCAACACATTGAGGACCCTGAGAACTTTCCTCTGACGGATACCGATTACATTGGAAAGAGGACCTTAGAGTGTTGAGGAAATGTCCAAAAATGTTCTGAATCCAAGACGGTTTGTTGGTAAGGAAATCCCAAGCTGGCCATGATCAGTGGGTGGTTCCTACCTCATTCCGAAGCCTGATGTTAAGTCACGCCCATGATGCGGCCACAGCCAGTCATAGGGGGTTTCATACAACACTTGAAACATTAAGAGAGGTTGCATACTGGCCACACATGGGGCAGGACCTCAACCAATACTTGAAGGGGTGTCCTGTGTGTGCACAATTTCAGCCAACATCCCTCACACACCTTGCGCCTCTCCAAAAGAGGGGATGACACTGCCATGACACTGCCATGGTCAGATTTGCAAGTCGACTACATAGGACCCGTGATTCACTCCTCTAGGGGAAATAAGTACATGTTGACGGTGACATGCTTATTTACTAAATGGGTGGAATGTCTCCTGGCCCCAAACTGCAAGGCAGAAACAGCAGCTGCCCTGATGATCAACCACATCTTTTCCCGTTTTGGTCTACCCCAAAGGATTGAGCCAGACAGAGGCAGCCATTTTACCAGCAAAGTAATGACTAAGATGTGGGAGATACTGGGGGTTAAAAGGAAGCTACACATTGCTTACCGGCCAGCCTCTTCTGGTGCAGTAGAACGTTACAACCGAACCATTGTGAGCATCTTAAAAAAGTTTGTGGCAGATTTTGGGCCAAGTTGGGATATCCGATTACCTCTTGTCCTAATGGCCATCAGATCTACCCCTTCATCTGCAACTAAAATGCCACAGTTCGATCTGATGACTGGACGCAGGATGGTGCTTCCCCAGCATTTGCTCTACAGGACCCAAGAGCAAACCTTGATCAATGCCTCCACAACGCATGAGTATGTTGAAAATTTAAGGAAACCCCTCCAACATGCTTTTGTGTATGCTCAGCGAAACCTAGAAAGATCAGCCGATAGCATGAAGACTCACTATGACCTGAAGACTACTAGGAAAGAATACAATGTGGGAGACCGGGTCTATCTATACAATTTCCAAAGGAACCAGGACAAACAGCGGAAATTTCTGCCTACATGGAAGGGAACTTTTGAAATTGTAGACAAGATCTCCCCAGTCGCCTACAAGATCCGCATCCCCAAGGGTAGTTTGGCAGAAGGGGAAGACAAGTGGGTCCATATAAATCAGCTAAAGTGTTGCCATCCCAGGCACACTCTGCAGCAACTGGAGGAGTCCTCTGCAATCCCAGAGGGGGCCGCTCCAGAGTAATACAAGTCCAGCCCTAAAATATTCCACATATAGCCTATAAAGTTCTATGATTCTTGAATGCAAATGTCTCCTGATGTATAAAATGTATATGTTCGCCCCACCATTAATAGTGGTGGGGAAATGTCTACGTATATGTTTCTGCCGCTTTGCTTTGTCATCCTAGGAGAGATAAACCATGGAGACTGACCAAGGAGGATGACCCAGGGTCCGGGGGCAAAGATCCGAGGGGCCCGGGGTGCCACCCGAAACTCCCATCAGGACCGGCTGGGAGAACCGACCGATCCACCCTGATGGAAGAAAAGATGCTGAACTGTGCCATCTGCGGAATCAGAAGAAGATGATGATGCGGACATCCCAGCGCCCCACTGCCCCTCGACTCGAAATCAAAGTGCAGTCGGGCGGAGGGGCTTGTCAGGTGTCTTGACCCACGTTTGAGCTATTATGCTACAACATTTGGTGCTGTGGGCTTAGAAAATCCCAGATGGCTGAAAAGCCCACATTTGCGCCAGAATCCAGGAAAGCCGCCCAGTTTTTGCGCACACCAAAATAGTCATCTTACCTGCCACCGACCAGTGCGAGCGTGATGGTCCAGAAGCGCCATGTGCAAAGGAATATGGTGCTGTTCAAAATCTGAAATGTATTAATTCAAGACAGCTCCCAAAAAGGGGTGCAGTACCGGCGCTCGACACTAACCGGCGCTAGCGGTCTAAACTCTGACAGGAGGCCTGTCTTTCAGGAGCTGACAAGGAATCTGAGTTAGCTGGAAACTTCAAAGCCTTGCTGATTAATGAGAATTCTCAACACCTACTGTTCCCAGGCCCCACATCAGAAGGCAGTCTGATCTAATTAATAGTTTAAGAGGCCTCTGTGCACGGGAAGCATTCACACCTGCCCTTACCAGCAACAGCACAAGGAGATCACAGGTTTCTGTTAACCATATGCAGAGTGGCACCCTGCTCTGCTGACCTCAGGCAACACAATAGACTCTTCGGCTGAATGGGATATGCTAATTTGAGGTGTAATTGTCATCAGTTGCTCTGGGGGAAGGAAGACATTTGACCTCTGAGTCAAGTCAAGTTCCCGGGGGCGGGGACAAGCAAATGGGTGTACTGAAGGAGAGGCACATGTAGGTTTTATTTAATTGCTTATAAAATATTGTATTAAGCTTACAAAAATGTACAATTTGGAGATTCTTTATATGAAAAATGTATCCTACAAATTGAGACTAAGTTCAACTCTGTGTGATGTTCTGAGGCCGAACCCCGGGATTTATGAATATTGTGGGTACGGTGTTTGTGCTAGAAACATGATAACCTATATTAATATGCTCAGGGAGAGGGTGCAGGTCTGTGTAAATTTTGAGGAAAAACCAATTTGGCAAAAGTCACTAAAAAGCACAAAATGTTGTCATTTCTAAACCCAAGCTCGTAGAAACATGTGCCTTGAACCAAACTGTACCTTAAGCAATCTGTGATGTGTACATGTAATTTCAACGACGTGTGTATCTGGGAAACCTGTTAGTTATGAAAAATTAATTTTCTAAGTAAAAGCAAAGGGGCGTTTCTTCAATATATTGTAAAATGTAGCAACACTAGACTCACAACACTGTTCTCCAGTGAGAGCACAGAAAATCCTTTAGCCTATCAGGATCCTCAGAGGGTTGGGCATAGAAAGTCAGCCTTCCCACCCACTTTCAAAAGACATAAAAAGAGCCACTGAGACCCAGGTAGACATTCACTTTCCACTTTCTTGCAAAGCACTATGCTGGACCAGACAATATCCAGAAGGACCATAGACTCTAGATAGACTCCAGAACTTGAAGCAGAGAGGCCTGAACTAAAAGCTGAATCCTTCTCAGCAGGCCTCAGAATCCAGCAACCTAACCAAACTATTCAACAGCCGGGCGAGCTGTTTGATTCTGGCTAGAACCCTGTGCCAGAACCCAGAAAGCAGAGCTGTATCCAAACCGCCGTGCAGTGCCGATAGAAGACCAGACCCAGTCCAGACCGCTTTGTAGTGCCAGAACTTTTGCCAGAACCAGAGGTCCAGACCAGCAGAGCAGAGAGAACCGCAGTCCAAACTTGACCAGATCTTGACGGCCTAGTTCAAATTTATACTGATGATGCCCAACAAGGCTGAAACACGTGTATGGGGTTGCTTTTGGTACTCTTGTTCAGAGAGGAATTGCCATAGCATTTTGGTGCTGGACTGCCCATGTGGGCGGGACAAAGACTGATATGCAAATGGATATTTCCCATCTGTGAAAGGTACAGTGAGCAAAAAGCGTGTGCTGCAAACTCTCATCTCAGAACAGGTTATCATGCCATGTTCTTTCTGGAGAGGAGCGCCTGCTACCTTCTTTGCACTGTTGTAATGGGTCTGTAGTTGTTGGGTGAGTCTGGGTCTAGCGTAGGTTTTTTTAGTAGTGGGTGTACCTAAGCTTCCTTGAGGGAGGAGGGTACTGAGCCAGTGGCAAATGAGGCATTAAAAAAGGTAGCAATGAAGTGGGCTAGGGGTTCAGCGCAGTCTTTGATTATGTTTGCTGGACAGATGTCCCCCTTGCAGAGTGAGGGTTTTATTTGTTTCATGATGTGTAGGACCTCAGGGGCAGTTACCTTTCTAAAGGTGGAAGGGGGTGGGGGATTGTTGTCATGTTTGCTTTGGGGAGGGTGCTTAGGGCTAGGGGCAGTCCACGTTTTGTGTGGAGACTTGGGTAGATTGTGAAGGTTGGCTTTGATTTTCTTTTGGAGTAAGTCTATTTTGTCGAGCATAGCCTTCTGGATGTCATTACACCAATTCTCGTCTTTGATTGTTTGATGTTTGGATGCGGGCGGTATTACTAGTTCGTTGAAGATAGCGAATAATTCTTTTGAGTGTGATGGGGCATTGTCGATTCTAGTGTTGTATGCGTCAGCTTTGGCTTTGGCTATGGTGTTTTTCTATTGTTTGACAATAGTTAGGTATGAGTCGCGTAGAGGGGCGGAGGGGTTTGATTGCCATTTTTTGAGTGCTTGTCTTTTGAGTGTTTTTAGGTCACGTAGATCTTGGTTGAACCATGAGTTTGCGTGGAGGAGTTTTTTCGCTTTTTTTTCTCTAATGGGCCAATAGTGTCGATGATCTCTTTAATAGTGGTGTTGTAAAGTACGACTAGTTCTTTGGGGTTGTTGGAGGTGGGTGATGCTAGTGCTGAGACTTCTAGGAGTGGAGACATCCTTTCTTTGGAGAGTAGCTTTTTTGATCTAGCTAGAGCAGCTGACAGTCTACTATGCGGCCTTTGGTGTGAGTAGCAGAGTGAACTCTCTGGATGAATTGTAGGTCTAGAAGGGCTTTACCAAGGCTTTTGCTGTGTTTGCCTTTTTTGTCATTGAAACCGAGGTTTAGGTCTCCTAGGAGTATGGCTTTAGTGTTAGGTTTGAGGTTGTTCCCTAAGAGGTGTAGGATGTCGGCTTGGAAGTTCAGGAGTGGGCCTGGCGGTCGGTAGATAAGGTGCATTGTCATGGTGTCATTAGGAGAGAGGGAGATTTTTACTGATAGGGCATCGAAGTTGTTCTCGGATGTGATGGGTTTAATTTGTCTAGCCTTCAGTGTCTCTTTGACTATTAGGGCCACACCTCCGCCTTTGTGTGTTGGTCTATCTTGCCGGAGAATGATGTACCCAGGGGGGTGGGCCAGGCATATGGCAGGTCCAGAGGCTTCATGTAGCCAAGTTTCTGTAATGGCTAGAGCGTCTAGCTCGAGGTCAGAGATTAGGTTGTGTATTTCTGTGGCGTGCGCTTGTAGAGATCTAGCGTTGATGAGGGCCAGCTGGATTTGGGAAGGTTTGTCTGTGCTCGGTTTGACAGATTTGGGGTTGTGTTTGGTGGTGTTGGTGTGGAGTTTAGTCGTAGGGTGTTTGGGTGTGGAAAGAAGAGTGATAGTGGAGGGTGTGGGGCGTGACTGCAGTGTGAGTTTGTGAGTATTGGTGTGAGCTGTGGAGGTGCGGGCTCCTAGTCTGGCATTTCTTATGTGCACTGGTAACGTGTGGGATATGCTTCTGGCTGTGGTTTTTGGGGTTGGGGATAGCGTTAGTAGATGGGGATTGGTGGATGTGGCACTCGTGTGTGCATAGAGCTGGTACGAATGGAGTCAGAGCATGGGAGCGTATCGGGGTGGCCGGGGGCAATCTTAAGTATAGTGGGTGTTGCCTGGGTATGGGTGTATACAAGGTGGGCAGAATCGACTTTTTAGCTAGGAACATAAAGATATGCAGATTCGACTTTGGGCTAGGAACATAAAAATATGCAGAATCGACTTTGGGCTAGGAACATAAAAATATGCAGATTTGATTTTGGGCTAAGAACATAAAAATATGCAGATTCGACTTTGGGCTAGGAACATAAAATATGCAGATTCGACTTTGGGCTAAGAACATTACAAGATTCAGCTTCACGCTAGGTGTGCATGCTAGTGGGTGCACGTTGACGTGGAGCTCGGTGGCTGTGCACAGTCATGTGGCAGAAGTGGGCAGTGCGCATGGGTGGTGGGGAGTGTGCACAAGAGTATGAGGCCTGGCTATCATGCAGTAAGCTCGCAATTGGATGAGCAGTTATGGCTGTAGGGGGAGGACAAAGTACAATGTAAGAGGCACAGCGAGGAGTAGTAGAAGTGGTTAATGTCAGTGTTCAATTGGCAGCATAGTAATTAGCAGAGCATGCTATGCTTATTGGTGGCCGAGGACGGCGGGCAGGTCCTGGCATGGCGTGTGTCTCATTTCATGCGTGGCGCAGATACAGGCGGTGTAGGTGGCCTTGTGGAGCACCAGGTAGTGCATTTGAGAAGTGAAAGTTTTCATCGACGGAGGTGGCGACGGGCAGGGGTTGGCGCCTCGCGGCTCGTGCGGTCAGACAGGCAGAGACAGGCACCAGCCTTGTCGTAGCGGGCCTTGAGGTGGGTGGGCCGGCTCTCACCTTCCGGTGCTGCTGGCTGGGGGAAATGGGCATGCATACGGAGCCAATCAGAGCGCTTTGCTCGGGGATCAGCTGGCGAGGTTGCTTAGCAACCGAGGACGCCAAATATAGCGGCAACCATTTTAGGGGCGCTCGCACGCTTGTTGCTCCGATGGATTTTCGGGGCTTTTATAAAATGGATGTGGCGCTGCTTGGGCACTTTCTTGCCATCATAGATGGAGGCAAAGGCAGGGCATAGGCAGGGGGTGTAGTTGCACGGCCCTAGTACCTTGGATGGAGCGTCGTCGTCGAGGCGAGGTGCTGTATTGATTCAGTGTAGGTGGATAATGAGGGACAGGGCTCCAGCCCTCCCGATGTCGTCGCTGAAAGTGGGGTAATGTCGCCCTGTCTGATTTGTTTCGTTAGTCCGTCCTCCCCTCAGCAGTGGGCTACATTCACAGTGTAAAAAGGTGAGCAAAAAGGGGATGTAGAAATAATGTAACCGCTAATCTACTGCTTGGGTTTAAATATAAATAAGACTACTTCTTTTATATTTACTGTTTATAATTTTGCTCAGCATTTATCCATATTTTTGGCAATTTTATTGGTATGTATCCACATTTACATTTTACGCTGTAAAATAATTTTAAGTAAACATGCTTGCAGCAACAAGTTACTACAGAACGACCAATCTGGCTTCAGTTCCAGATGCAGCATGGCAATTACCACCATCCAAGTGATAGACAGTACTTTCTGCATCTTCAATTATGGTCACTCCTGCTTCCTGGTACTCATCGATCTTTGTGTAGCCCTCAACACAGTGGCTCAATGACATACTACACAAACACATGGGTTTAAATATGACTGTCCTCCTGTGGTTCACCTTGTGCCTAAAAGATCGCCATCAGTTGGTATAGATGGATACTTGCAGATAACCCCGCACCTGTCACCTGTGTAGCCTTATAATGATTTATTTAAAAGACAACATTCACTAAGTTGAGTGGCCTGATATTGTTTCCAAGTATCCAAGTACCTGCACTTTTTGGGTAGAGCCAACATTGTTCTGATTGTTATGATAGGTAATTTATAACACGCTTAATACCCAGAGGTTTCTAAGCGCTGACCCAGGGATCAAACCTGTGTTGCTCCGCGTCGTCTTACTTCCAAGGTGAGCATGTTGCCCCTAAGCTATCCTGCCGAGACCTCCCTTTACGAGGTTCTTATTCCCCATGAATATAATACATTTGCCATTCATTGTAAGCAAATCGAACATATTCAAAGGCTTTCTTATATTATTAAAATCTTAATGAAACAAAAGTTATGAAAAGCATTTTATGTGAAAAAAAGTTAGAAATTAACAGCTGTAGCAACAATCCTGACAATAAAGAAGCACAATAAAATAAAAACACACCTACAGTCCCTTGTCCATCAAAGGCACCTGCCATTATGCTAAGTTTATTGTACTGTATGGGTACAAATTGAATCTGTTGCAACTATTTAAGCAGATGTTGAAATTTAAAAAACAAGGGTCCAGTGTTTTTAAATGCTTAACACACACACGTATAGTGGAGTTGGGAAAGTGAGGAAGGAAAGGTGGTCTATCTAAACCCGTTACAAAATAATGCTTTAGTTGATGCGCATTTCACATTTAGGCGGTTGCATCGTATACATTCACTCATAATCTTTCCATATGCCAACATAAATATGACTGGCATTTCAATAGGTATACATTAATTTCCACTTATCTGGCAGTGTTCCAATTGAATGTAGCCATACATATATATCTCAAAACAAGATGATCTTTTTTGGAAGAGTCAGAGCCTTGCTAACAACTTTCCCACGGTCCTCTTTCCGAAGTAATAGTCCTGTATTTGAATTGAAGGGCAATAATAGCAGAGGTTTGATAAGCATGCTGGGCATTCAGTAGGAGGCACAGTACTTGTTCCCATATGATTCTTGATTCTGAAAAGTATCAGAATTTTTGGCACAGTACCATGGAAAAAACAAGGGGGTTCCTGGGAGTCCCTCTGCCGGACATTAGTCCCAGTTACGAGAGACTTACCCTCTGTGAAATGTCCTCCTCTGTGAAAGATAGTGAGCTAAAGACTCTGGGTAAATCTCTCGTAACTAGGACTAATGTCTGGCTGAGGGACTCCCAGGACCCCCCTTGTTAATTTGCATATTTAAGTAACTTTTGGTCTCACCCTAAGTTACTAGGGGAATCCAGACGTGGCCCACTTGCTCACTATTCTTTGAGAGGCACATCTCTACCCTACTGATGAGGTCCAACCAGACTGAAACACGTGTCTGGGGTTGCTGGACTGCACCAGGGCAGGGAAAAGACTGATTTGTTTTGGATATTTCTCCTCTGTGAATGATAGGAGCTAAAGACTCTGGGTAAGTCTTTCGTAACCAGGACTAATGTCTGGCTGAGAGACTCCCAGGATCTCCCTTGTTAATTTGCAGTACCATGGAAAGAACTAATTTTCTAATCCGTGACAGTTTTAGGATATTCATTGTATTCATTTTAATTCTTCATCCGCATAAGATTTCTAGTTTTTGCCACTTCTCAGGCGTTCCTCTATTGAATGAAAAAGATTTGGGTAGTTAATCTTGTGACTGCCTGAGAGTTGTAAAAGTTTGTCTTGAACCCTGATAGCTCAGAGATTACAACTGTCTCTGACCACAATAACATGATTGACATTTTATTCTGCCCGAAATTCAGCACAGTGCCTACAAACATACCAAGCTGCATTTCCCTACCCCAGACTCCATATCAAAACTGTTTTATTGCTGTGAATTTATATATATATATATATATTTATATATATATATATATATATCACTACAAAAAAAACTTTGTTGAGGGGACATTATGGTTAAATTGCCCTACCAAAAACCTGTGCAGTTCACTAATAATAATTTCGACCTCCCCTTTCTGGTTGAAATTAAAACCGTAAAACCCCTGAAATTCGACAGTTATGGTAACCTAAGCCCCCAAGCCTGCCACCGCCCCTGTGCACTGCTACCACTAACACCCAGACCATGAAAGATGTCATCTCAAATGTCACTGATGACATCACTGACAATGTCACATGTTTAGTCCCTTTGTTTTCTTTCCCTGCCATATACATACGTACATTCAGTAAAAAAAACTTAGTTAAAGGAATGTTATACTTCACAGCGAAACCAAAAAACACTGCTCATTCCCCCATTATGGTAAGCCAAGCAACCATAACTCGCACCATCTAGGCGCATTGCTAAGACTAACTCCCAGGACATCAAAGATGACCTCAGAAACATCATTGATGACATCAGAAACATCATTGATGACATCAGAAACATCATTGATGACATCACTGATGACATTACATGTGAAAAGAATGTTGAGGCAAAGTCCCTACCTACAAGGGGTGCTTTGTATTATTTTGGGAGGAAGACGTCAGGGCTGATTGTGTAATGTTAACATGTGATAACTAGCTAACAAATCATGACTTAATACTAGGGGTGTACCGAACTTCGGCTTCGAGTAATTGTTCGGCCGAATTCCGGCCGAAATTAGCTATTCGGCATTCGGCCGAACAATTAATTAATTATTACTCGAAGCCGAAGCTGAACGTAACTAAAGCAGAGCGCCTGTAAGGCTGGGATCACACGTAACATTGTTCAAAGCCTATATCTTGTCAGCCTTTGCTGTGGTCAGCGGGGGTGGTGGCCGTATAATGGGATCAGTGAAACCGTCAAGGGCACTTCACTGGAATGTGAGAAGGGGTGGGAGGGCCAAACAGGGGGGGGGGGGTTTGTGCGTGCAGCCACTCATTTACTTTTTGCCGCAGAGGGCTGAGAGCGCAGAGGGCTGAGAGCGTAGGGCGGGTGATGCAGGAAGCCCCAGGGAGGCTGGAGAGGTGCATAAACACATGAATCGTGAGTGTTTATAGCCCCTGCATTTACATCTGACTCCAATCAAGGGTCAGGTGGCTTGTTTGTGAACAGGAGGAGAGAGGCTACTGGGCGCATCCATGGGTGATGAAAGCAGCGCCAGAGTAGCTGCTTGGCACTTGAGCCCTATTGAAAGGTCACAGCTGGCAGATGCTGTTTTCTGCTAATGAGGCCGCTTCCCCTGTTAAGCCACACCCGAGCTTCCCAGCAGTGGCTGCCAAAAGGAATCAGAGAGGCCATTAGCACGGCCCGCCTAAGCATTAAGAAAGCACATGTTATCTTCTTGACTCTGGTGGGAGCGCACCATGGAAAGAAAATAATCAAGCAGCTTCAGGTTAATGTAAATCGAGGTTTGCCCGGCCAAGAATATGCTCGGGGAAATGTGAAAGTGTCTATTTAAAAGTTTCACCTTCAGTAAGATGGTCGGGTTTTCGTTTGGGAAGCCGTGAATAGTCTGCTTACTGGAAACAGCCTGGGGCCTGGTGAGCTACCTCTTAAATGTGCATCTGGACAAAAAGTTCCTAATGGAGATCAGTCCATCTAAATAAGAGTGGGGCGGCAACCTCCTTTGTTACAGTCCAAGGGGACTGGCTGCTAATTGCTGCCAGGTGACTCTAAAAAGATGCCTGCAGACAAACCCACAGGCCTCTGTCAGCACTTAGGAAGGTGTCAGGAGTCATGTGTTCCCTGCTGTTGTGGGGGAGATACTGTAAGATATACCTTCCTTTAGGAGCCCTGGTGCAAAAATGCCTACAAATAATGTTATTTGCACTACGACAATGTATTGCCTTGTGCTAGTATTGTACAAAATGACACTTGCACCAGTGCAAACTTTGTGCAATTTGGCGAATGTTGGCTATTGTCATAGATTTGTTGCCTGCTGGTACACTTATGTTCGCGAAATATATAGGTGGACAGCCCACATTTAGTGGAAAAAACAGTATCTTCCTACCTTTCAAATATACCTTACTCTCCAGTGCTTTAAGTGATATTGGAAATTAAAGGGGCCTCTAATGAGTAACAAAGGAAAATATATTTATTGGGTCCTAAGAATTTAGTGATGTGCCATAAGTAACTAAGGAAACTTTATTTTGTTTATTTATTGTGCATTTGTAATCTATGCTATGCCATGATCTATTTATAAGCATGTCCTTCACTGAAGTCCTGTTAAAACAAGCATTGGCAAAGCCAACAGTTTTGGCTTGTTATGCATATCTTGACACATTTCCAGTAGTAAGCTACTATTCGGTAACTATTCGGTTCCGGCCGAATATTTATTTCTTCTATTCGGTATCCGGCCAAATAGTAAATTCACTATTCGGTACACCCCTACTTAATACACACTTGTGCTAGTACAAACAATACATATGAAGACCCAATGCATATAAATGAGAGGCACATACAGGGAAACTGAAGTAAGGAAGAAAGAAACAGCATCATGAGAAAGTTCATCTTCCTGTAGACAAATTAATTGTGTGTTTGAGGCCTGCTATTACCCCATGCATGTGCATCATGAGCTGCGACCAGACCCTAAGGAAAGTACTTTAAGAAGACACGACAAGGGTAACATTTAGTTCTCCAGCATGGGGTCTGGCATGGATTCACATGCTCATGAATATTCCCCGTCGTCAGGCCGGGAATCCTCGGTATAGAAAAAAATCAGTATCAGTTTCGTTTCTGATCTGTCTTTCTTAGTAGTAACCAATCACTGGTCTCTGGGTCATACTGCCCCCAGCCAATGACTGCCCTCTCCCTAAGCCCCGCTTCCGGCAGCCATCCTCAGATTTTTACCGCACGTTCTAGTGTTGGGAGTCCTCGTCCTGTAGCTCTCGAGCTTTTGCTGCGTTTTTGCGCTTTTTCAGGAGATTTTTCTCATTTTTCGGTTAAATAGAGCCTCAAGCTCCACCGTTTGTACATCCGATGAACGGGGATCAGTTTCGGAGTTTTCTACGCCCCTCAAGGGTGAAGATTTCGTCGAGTTACGCTTTTGGAGGATTCCAGAAGTTCCGAGGCCTACCCCGGACATGGCCCAGGAGAAAGGAAGCTCAACGCCCGGGAAGCTGTTCCGGACCTGCCCTGGATGCCAGCTTCAGAATGTTTTCAAGGAGGACAAGCATTCGTTATGCCTCTACTGTCTCCATGAGGACAAGACGCACAAGGAGAAGGACTGTGCGTTTTGTGGGAACATGTCGGAGCAGACCATGAAGGATCGCCACCTCCGTCTCGCCAACTGGCTGGAAGGGAAGAGCCCGTCAGGCGAGAAGAAGAAAAAGAAGTCCGAGCGGTCTTCTAAGTCCAGTGAGGGTGCCCCGGCGACAGGGGCCCAACAAAAGGCTAAGCACCGTGAGTCCGCGGACACCGGGAGCGCCGAACGGTCGGGCTCCTTGGCTGCCAGGCAGGGCGCATCCTCCCCGGCGCCATCAACCAAGAGCCAACGCTCTGGCTCGGGTAAGAGGAAGTCCGAGAACCCTGCGAAGCTTCTGGAGAGGCCCCGGTCGATCTCGAAGATTCCAGCAGAGGGGGTGCGAGGCTCGGACCCTCCCCCCAAGGTGAAGGTCCCAGGCGTCCAGAAGGTGACGATGGCCTTAATTCACCCTGCTAAGACCTCGATTGAGGATGTCGCCGCGGCCCTGGCTCAGCCTGTGGTGGCTACACCAGTGGAGGCGCCCTCAGGACCCAGAGTCTCCCTGCCACCGCGGAGGGAGTCGTCTTTCAAGCCAATTGAGAAGACCCCCACGAAGTCCTCGTTGGAAAAGGTGGGGGAGGGGCTGGTGGCCATCGCGGATACGGACACGACCTCTGAAGAAGAGCTCATCGAAGTCGTGGAAGAGGCCCAGCCCATCGGGAGGGAACCCGATGAGTGCGACGACGAGAGCGATGGTGTCGCCGACAAGGCTCCTCAAGAGCCCTCGCGCCCGTCGTTTCCGGTGCCGCAGGACACCTCGGCGGCCATTTTGTCAGCGATTCAGTCCTTATGCTCGGAGATAAGGACATGGTTGCCCCTTCCCCCGACGAAGGTACCTGAGCCAGACCCGATGGGGGAACCGGAGCCAGGACCTTCGGAGAGTCCACCGCATCCTACGCCACCTCTCCCACCTCTGCGGCCTGCTCTGCCTTCCCCCCGGTCTACTACCCATGGGGATGAAACAGGCACGGACATGGCTACGACAGGCAAAGATGACGACGGAGGCGACGACGGGACCTTTCCCCCGTCGTCCCCTGCTCGGGCGTCCCCGCCCGACGAGATTGGATCCTTTCATGCCTGATTTCCAGGGCATCCGAGGTTTTCCAGCTCTGCCCAGAAGAAAAGAAGAAAGAAGGGTTCCTATACCAACGGCGCGAGGCTAAAAGGAAGACGGTCCTCGCCATACCGCTTCTTGATGACATCCGGGATGAGGGGCTCGCCCTCCTCAAGAACCCTACCACGGCGCCGGCAAAGAGGGACCGGTTCAAGAAGAAGTACCGGGTCCCCGACGCTGCCCTCTTGTGCCTTCGGGCACAACCTACCCCGGATTCGGTCGTCTCGGCGGCGGCAAAGAAGAAAGCTGGGGGGCATCGGCCTCGACATCAACTTCCCCGATGGACGGCGAGGGCAGGAAGTTGGACACGATGGGATGACGGATAATCTCATCCGCAGCGACAACTATCAAGGCGTCCAACGCCCTGGCTATCGTAGTCCGCTACGACAGGGAGTTGTGGTTCAAAATCGCCCCTCTGTTAGACTTCCTTCCGGAAGCCAAAAGGGCTGAGGCCCTTGAAATCATACAGGAGGGGTAGATTTCTTCGGACCACGCCATCACGGTGGCAACGGACATCGCCGACACCGGTTTCCGTCAGTTGGGCAACAGCGTTTGCTTGAGACGACGAGGATGGCTAAAGGCCACGGATTTCCGCCAGGACGTACAAACCAAGGTTTTGGACATGCCCTTCGACGGGAACAACCTGTTTGGGAAGGCGGTTGATGAGTCCCTTCAGGCCATCAAGACAGACACAGAGACTGCCTGGGCACCTGGAGTGCTCCAACAACGACGGCCGTCCTTTCGGAGCTCCAGAGGCAGACAAGGTGCCTCCAAGGGATCTGGCAGTGGCTCCTCCACTTACCGCCAAGCGGCAAGATCTTCGTCGCAGGCAGTGGCTCCTCCACTTACCGCCAAGCGGCAAGATCTTCGTCCCAGGAAGCCTACAGGGGACGCGGCAAGTCGGGTGGTGCCCGTCGTCGTCGACAAGGAGGTCAAGGAGGCAAGGCGGCCTCCAAACAAGATTGAACCGACCGCGGGGTCGGGCCCTCGCCGAAGCACCCGGGTGGGAGGCCGGCTGGCGAGGTTCGTCAGCGTGTGGGAGTCCATCTCCACCGACCGTTGGGTGCTGGACGCCCTGGCCCAAGGGCACGCCCTCGAGTTTCAGAAGAAGTGCCCTCACGTTCCACCCGTAGCCAGGAAGGAAAATCATGTCCCTCAACTACTGTTGGAAGTAAGGGCGATGCTCAAGAAGGGTGCCATCGAGCTCGTCCCAAAGAGGCTTCGGGGCTCCGGAGTTTACTCAAGGTACTTCCTCGTAAAAAAGAAGACAGGAGGATGGCGCCCCATCCTGGACCTACGACGACTGAACAAGTACATCAAGGCACAGAAGTTCCGTATGGTCACCCTCCAGCATGTGCTGGGACAGCTGGAGGAGGGCGATTTCCTGTCGTTGTTGGACTTGGAGGATGCGTACTTCCACATCCCCATTCTAAAAAGACACCGAAAGTTCCTCAGGTTCGTGGTGGGCGGGGGCAATCTTAAGTATAGTGGGTGTTGACTGGGTATGGGTGTATACAAGGTGGGCAGTATCAACTTTAGGCTAGGAACATAAAGATATGCAGATTCGACTTTGGGCTAGGAACATAAAAATATGCAGATTCGACTTTGGGCTAGGAACATAAAAATATGCAGATTCGACTTTCGGCTAGGAACCTAAAAATATGCAGAATCGACTTTGGGCTAGGAACATAGAAATATGCAGATTCGACTTTGGGCTAAGAACATAAAAATATGCAGATTCGACTTTGGGCTAGGAACATAAAATATGCAGATTCGACTTTGGGCTAAGAACATAAAAATATGCAGATTTGACTTCATGCTAGGTGTGCATGCTAGTGGGTGCACGTTGACGTGGAGCTCGGTGGCTGTGCACAGTCGTGTGGCAGAAGTGGGCAGTGCACATGGGTGGTGGGGAGTGTGCACAAGAGTATGAGGCCTGGCTATCATGCAGTAAGCTCGCAATTGGATGAGCAGTTATGGCTGTAGGGAGAGGACAAAGTACAATGTAAGAGGCACAGCGAGGAGTAGTAGAAGTGGTTAATGTCAGTGTTCAGTTGGCAGCATAGCAATTAGCAGAGCATGGTATGCTTACTGGTGGCCGAGGACGGCGGGCAGGTCCTGGCATGGCGTGTGTCTCATTTCATGCGTGGCGCAGATACAGGCGGTGTAGGTGGCCTTGTGGAGCACCAGGTAGGGGCTAGTCCGCGTGCATTGGAGAAGTGAAAGTTCTCATCGATGGAAGTGGCGACGGGCAGGGGTTGGTGCCTCGCGGCTCGTGCGGTCAGACAGGCAGAGGCAGGCTCCAGCCTTGTCGTAGCGGGCCTTGAGGTGGGCGGGCCGGCTCTCGCCTTCCGGTGCTGCTGGCTGGGGGAAATGGGCATGCATGCGGAGCCAATCAGAGCGCTTCGCTCGGGGATCAGCTGGCGAGGTTGCTTAGCAACCGAGGACGCCAAATATAGCGGGAACCATTTTAGGGGCGCTCGCACGCTTGTTGCTCCGATGGATTTTCGGGGCTTTTATAAAATGGATGTGGCGCTGCTTGGGCACTTTCTTGACATCATAGGTGGAGGCAAAGGCAGGGCATAGGCAGGGGGTGCAGTTGCACGGCCCTAGTACCTTGGATGGAGCGTCGTCGTCGAGGCGAGGTGCTGCATTGATTCAGTGTAGGTGGATGATGAGGGGCAGGGCTCCAGCCCTCCCGATGTCGTCGCTGAAAGTGGGGGAATGTCGCCCTGTCTGATTTGTTTTGTTAGTCCGTCCTCCCCTCAGCAGTGGGCTACATTCACAGTGTAAAAAGGTGCGCAAAAAGGGGATGTAGAAATAATGTAACCGCTAATCTACTGCTTGGGTTTAAATATAAATAAGACTACTTCTTTTATATTTACTGTTTATAATTTTGCTCTGCATTTATCCATATTTTTGCCAATTTTATTGGTATGTATTCACATTTACATTTTACGCTGTAAAATTATTTTAAGTAAACATGCTTGCAGCAACAAGTTACTACAGAACGACCAATCTGGCTTCAGTTCCAGATGCAGCATGGCAATTACCACCATCCAAGTGATAGACAGTACTTTCTGCATCTTCAATGATGGTCTCTCCTGCTTCCTGGTACTCATCGATCTTTGTGTAGCCCTCAACACAGTGGCTCAATGACATACTACACAAACACATGGGTTTAAATATGACTGTCCTCCTGTGGTTCACCTTGTGCCTAAAAGATCGCCATCAGTTGGTATAGATGGATACTTGCAGATAACCCCCCACCTGTCACCTGTGTAGCCTTATAATGATTTATTTAAAAGACAACATTCACTAAGTTGAGTGGCCTGATATTGTTTCCAAGTATCCAAGCACCTGCACTTTTTGGGTAGAGCCAATATTGTTCTGATTGTTATGATAGGTAATTTATAACACGCTTAATACCCAGAGGTTTCTAAGCGCTGACCCAGGGATCAAACCTGTGTTGCTCCGCGTCGTCTTACTTCCAAGGTGAGCATGTTGCCCCTGAGCTATCCTCCCGAGACCTCCTTTTAGGAGGTTCTTATTCCCCATGAATATAATACATTTGCCATTCATTTTAAGCAAATCGAACATATTCAAAGGTTTTCTTATATTATTAAAATCTTAATGAAACAAAAGTTATGAAAAGCATTTTATGTGAAAAAAGTTAGAAATTAACAGCTGTAGCAACAATCCTGACAAAGAAACACAATAAAATAAAAACACACCTACAGTCCCTTGTCCATCAAAGGCACCTGCCATTATGCTAAGTTTATTGTACTGTATGGGTACAAATTGAATCTGTTGCAACTATTTAAGCAGATGTTGAAATTTAAAAAACAAGGGTCCAGTGTTTTTAAATGCTTAACACACACACACGTATAGTGGAGTTGGAAAAGTGAGGAAGGAAAGGTGGTCTATCTAAACCCGTTACAAAATAATGCTTTAGTTGATGCGCATTTCACATTTAGGCTGTTGCATCGTATACATTCACTCATAATCTTTCCATATGCCAACATAAATATGACTGGCATTTCAATAGGTATACATTAATTTCCACTAAGCTGGCGGTGTTCCAATTGAATGTAGCCATACATATATATCTCAAAACAAGATGATCTTTTTGGGAAGAGTCAGAGCCTTGCTAACAACTTTCCCACGGTCCTCTTTCCGAAGTAATAGTGCTATATTTGAATTGAAGGGCAATAATAGCAGAGGTTTGATAAGCATGCTGGGCATTCAGTAGGAGGCACAGTACTTGTTCCCATATGATTCTTGATTCTGAAAAGTATCAGAATTTTTGGCACAGTACCATGGAAAAAACAAGGGGGTTCCTGGGAGTCCCTCTGCCGGACATTAGGCCCAGTTACGAGAGACTTACCCTCTGTGAAATGTCCTCCTCTGTGAAAGATAGTGAGCTAAAGACTCTGGGTAAATCTCTCGTAACTAGGACTAATGTCTGGCTGAGGGACTCCCAGGACCCCCCTTGTTAATTTGCATATTTAAGTAAACTTTGGCCTCACCCTAAGTTACTAGGGGAATCCAGACGTGGCCCACTTGCTCACTATTCTTTGAGAGGCACATCTCTACCCTACTGATGAGGTCCAACCAGACTGAAACACGTGTCTGGGGTTGCTGGACTGCACCAGAGCAGGAAAACGACTGATTTGTTTTGGATATTTCTCCTCTGTGAATGATAGTGAGCTAAAGACTCTGGGTAAGTCTTTCGTAACCAGGACTAATGTCTGGCTGAGAGACTCCCAGGATCCCCCTTGTTAATTTGCAGTACCATGGAAAGAACTAATTTTCTAATCCGTGACAGTTTTAGGATATTCATTGTATTCATTTTAATTCTTCATCCGCATAAGATTTCTAGTTTTTGCCACTTCTCAGGCGTTCCTCTATTGAATGAAAAAGATTTGGGTAGTTAATCTTGTGACTGCCTGAGAGTTGTAAAAGTTTGTCTTGAACACTGATAGCTCAGAGATTACAACTGTCTCTGACCACAATAACATGATTGACATTGTATTCTGCCCGAAATTCAGCACAGTGCCTACAAACATACCAAGCTGCATTTCCCTACCCCAGAATCCATATCAAAACTGTTTTATTGCTCTGAATTTATATATATATATATATATATATATATGTATATATGTATATATATATATATATATATCACTACAAAAAAAACTTTGTTGAGGGGACATTATGGTTAAGTTGCCCTACCAAAAACCTGTGCAGTTCACTAATAATTACGACATCCCCTTTCTGGTTCAAATTAAAACCGTAAAACCCCTGAAATTCGACAGTTATGGTAACCTAAGCCCCCAAACCTGCCACCGCCCCTGTGCACTGCTACCACTAACACCCAGACCATGAAAGATGTAATCTCAAATGTCACTGATGACATCACTGACGATGTCACATGTTTAGTCCCTTTGTTTTCTTTCCCTGCCATATATATATGTACATTCAGTAAAAACAACTTTGTTAAGGAATGTTATACTTCACAGCAAAACCAAAAAACACTGCTCATTCCCCCATTATGGTAAGTTAAGCAACCATAACTCGCACCATCTAGGCGCATTGCTAAGACTAACTCCCAGGACATCAAAGATGACATCAGAAACATCATTGATGACATCAGAAACATCATTGATGACATCACTTATGACATTACATGTGAAAAGAATGTTGAGGCAAAGTCCCTACCTACAAGGGGTGCTTTGTATTATTTGGAAGGAAGACGTCAGGGCTGATTGTGTAATGTTAAACATGTGATAACTAGCTAACAAATCATGACTTAATACACACTTGTGCTAGTACAAACAATACATATGAAGACCCAATGCATATACATGAGAGGCACATACAGGGAAACTGAAGTAAGGAAGAAAGAAACAGCATCATGAGAAAGTTCATCTTCCTGTAGACAAATTAATTGTGGGTTTGAGGCCTGCTATTACCCCATGCATGTGCATCATGAGCTGCGACCAGACCCTAAGGAAAGTACTTTAAGAAGACACGACAAGGGTAACATTTAGTTCTCCAGCATGGGGTCTGGCATGGATTCACATGCTCATGAATATTCCCCGTCGTCAGGACGGGAATCCTTGGTATAGAAAAAAATCAGTATCAGTTTCGTTTCTGATCTGTCTTTCTTAATAGTAACCAATCACTGGTCTCTGGGTCATACTGCTTTCAGCCAATGACTGCCCTCTCCCTAAGCCCCGCCTCCAGCAGCCATCCTCAGATTTTTACCGCACGTTCTAGTGTTGGGAGTCCTCGTGCTGTAGCTCTCGAGCTTTTGCTGCGTTTTTGCGCTTTTTCAGGAGATTTTTCTCATTTTTCGGTTAAATAGAGCCTCAAGCTCCACCGTTTGTACATCCGATGAACGGGGATCAGTTTCGGAGTTTTCTACGCCCCTCAAGGGTGAAGATTTCGTCGAGTTACGCTTTTGGAGGATTCCAGAAGTTCCGAGGCCTACCCCGGACATGGCCCAGGAGAAAGGAAGCTCGACGCCCCGGAAGCTGTTCAGGACCTGCCCTGGATGCCAGCTTCAGAATGTTTTCAAGGAGGACGAGCATTCGTTATGCCTCTACTGTCTCCATGAGGACAAAACACACAAGGAGAAGGACTGTGCGTTTTGTGGGAACATGTCGGAGCAGACCATGAAGGATCGCCACCTCCGTCTCGCCAACTGGCTGGAAGGGAAGAGCCCGTCAGGCAAGAAGAAGAAAAAGAAGTCTGAGCGGTCTTCTAAGTCCAGTGAGGGTGCCCCGGCGACGGGGGCCCAACAAAAGGCTAAGCACCGTGAGTCCGCGGACACCGGGAGCGCCGAACGGTCGGGCTCCTTGGCTGCCAGGCAGGGTGCATCCTCCCCGGCGCCATCAACCAAGAGCCAACGCTCTGGCTCGGGTAAGAGGAAGTCCGCAAACCCTGCAAAGCTTCTGGAGAGGCCCCGGTCGATCTCGAAGATTCCAGCAGAGGGGGTGCGAGGCTCGGACCCTCCCCCCAAGGTGAAGTTCCCAGGCGTCCAGAAGTTGACGATGGCCTTAATTCACCCTGCTAAGACCTCGATTGAGGATGTCGCCGCGGCCCTGGCTCATTCTGTGGAGGCTACACCAGTGGAGGCGCCCTCAGGACCCAGAGTCTCCCTGCCACCGCGGAGGGAGTCGTCTTTCGAGCCCATTGAGAAGACCCCCACGAAGTCCTCGTTGGAAAAGGTGGGGGAAGGGCTGGTGGCCATCGTGGATAGGGACACGACCTCTGAAGAAGAGCTCATCGAAGTCGTGAAAGAGGCCCAGCCCATCGGGAGGGATCCCGATGAGGGCGACGACGAGAGCGATGGTGTCGCCGACAAGGCTCCTCAAGAGCCCTCGCGCCCGTCGTTTCCGGTGCCGCAGGACACCTTGGCAGCCATTTTGTCAGCGATTCAGTCCTTATGCTCGGAAATAAGGACAAGGTTACCCCTTCCCCCGACGAAGGTACCTGAGCCAGACCTGACGGGGGAACCGGAGCCAGGACCTTCGGAGAGTCCACCGCATCCTATGCCACCTCTCCCACCTCTGCGGCCTGCTCTGCCTTCCCCCCGGTCTACTACCCAGGGGGATGATACAGGCACGGACACGGCTATGACAGGTACAGATGACGACGGAGGCGACGACGGGACCTTTCCCCCGTCGCCCCCGGCTCGGGCGTCCCCGCTCGACGAGATTGGATCCTTTCATGCCTGATTTCCAGGGCATCCGAGGTTTTCCAGCTCTGCCCAGAAGAAAAGAAGAAAGAAGGGTTCCTATACCAACGGCGCGAGGCTAAAAGGAAGACGGTCCTCGCCGTACCGCTTCTTGATGACATCTGGGATGAGGGGCTCGCCCTCCTCAAGAACCCTACCACGGCGCCGGCAAAGAGGGACCGGTTCAAGAAGAAGTACCGGGTCCCCGACGCTGCCCCATTGTGCCTTCGGGCACAACCTACCCCGTATTCGGTCGTCTCGGCGGCGGCAAAGAAGAAAGCTGGGGGGCATCGGCCTCGACATCAACTTCCCAGCTGGACGGCGAGGGCAGGAAGTTGGATACGATGGAATGACGGATAATCTCATCCGCAGCGACGACTATCAAGGCGGCCAACGCCCTGGCTACCGTAGCCCGCTACGACAGGGAGTTGTGGTTCAAAATCGCCCCTCTGTTAGACTTCCTTCCGGACGCCAAAAGGGCCGAGGCCCTTGAAATCCTACAGGAGGAGGAGATTGCTTCGGACCACGCCATCACGGTGGCAACGGACATCGCCGACACCGGTTTCCGTCAGTTGGGCAACGGCGTTTGCTTGAGACGACGAGGATGGCTAAAGGCCACGGATTTCCGCCAGGACGTACAAAAAAAGGTTTTGGACATGCCCTTCGACGGGAACAACCTGTTTGGGAAGGCGGTTGATGAGCCCCTTCAGGCCATCAAGACAGACACAGAGACTGCCCGGGCACTGGGAGTGCTCCAACAACAACAGCCGTCCTTTCGGAGCTCCGGAGGCAGACAAGGTGCCTCCAAGGGATCTGGCAGTGGCTCCCCCACTTACCGCCAAGCGGCAAGATCTTCATCCCAGGAAGCCTACAGGGGACGCAGCAAGTCAGGTGGTGCCCGTCGTAGTCGACAAGGAGGTCAAGGAGGCAAGGCGGCCTCCAAACAAGATTGAACCGACCGTGGGGTCGGGCCCCCGCCGAAGCACCTCGGTGGGAGGCCGGCTGACGAGGTTGGTCAGCGTGTGGGAGTCCATCTCCACCGACCGTTGGGTGCTGGACGCCCTGGCCCAAAGGCACCCCCTCGAGTTTCAGAAGAAGTGCCCTCGCGTTCCACCCGTGGCCAGGAAGGAAAATCACGTCCCTCAACTACTGTTGGAAGTAAGGGCGATGCTCAAGAAGGGTGCCATCGAGCTCGTCCCAAAGAGGCTTCGGGGCTCCGGAGTTTACTCAAGGTACTTCCTCGTAAAAAAGAAGACAGGAGGATGGCGCCCCATCCTGGACCTACGACGACTGAACAAGTACATCAAGGCACAGAAGTTCCGCATGGTCACCCTCCAGCATGTGCTGGGACAGCTGGAGGAGGGCGATTTCCTGTCGTCGTTGGACTTGGAGGATGCGTACTTTCACATCCCCATTCTAAAAAGACACCGAAAGTTCCTCAGGTTCGTGGTCCAAGGGCGGAACCACCAATTCAAGGCCCTCCCGTTCGGATTGAAGTCGGCACCCAGGGTTTTCACCAAGTGCCTCGCACCGGTGGCGGCGCGGCTGCGCCTACAGGGGATCCACATCTACCCCTACCTGGACGACTGGCTCATCCGGGCAAAGACAAGGGAGCTCGCAGTGGAGCACACTGCGAAGACCGTCCAGCTGCTCACAGACCTGGGATTCTCCATGAACTTTCCAAAATCTCACCTGGTTCCGTCGCAAGTCGCCCTGTTTCTGGGAGCCAAGCTCGACACAGTGGCGTGGCTGGCCTCGCCGTCGGAGGAAAGGACCAGGGCCATTCTGGGCAAAGTGCAGCGTCTGCTGGCCACGGACACGGCCAGGGTAAGATCTATCAAGTCCCTCCTCGGGATGATGTCCTCCTGCATTTATCTGGTGCGCCTTTGCAGGCTTCGGATGAGACCCTTACAGGAGTTCCTCGACGCCCGCTGGATCCAGTCGACGGGAAGCTTTGAGGACAGGATCCCTCTCAACGAGGCGTTCCGTCAGGCGATCCGGTGGTGGAGTACCCGCGCCCATCTGTCGGCGGGCACAGACTTTCAGACCCCAGCTCACCAGGTCACGGTGACGACGGACGCCTCCCTGGAAGGTTGGGGAGCACACTCCGGAGATCTTCACGCGAGAGGCCTTTGGCTCCCGGAGGAGAAGTCTCTCCACATCAACATCTTGGAGCTCCGCACAGTGTTCTAGGCCCTCAGGTCCTTTCTTCCGTCCCTCAAGGGTAAGGTGGTGAGGATCTTCACCGACAACACCACCACAATGTTCTACATCCGGAAGCAGGGCGGAACCAGGTCCCCGGCCCTATCCAAGGAAGCCCAGGATCTGTGGCATTGGGCCGTCGCCCAACGGATGTTTCTGGTGCCTCTTCATCTGGCAGGAAAAAAAACACGATCGCCGACTCACTCAGCAGGGAGCTGCGCTCGTGCCACGAGTGGGAACTACGCCGGGATCAAGTGGATCGACTCTTCCGACGATGGGGCGAACCCCAAATCGATCTCTTCGCGACGGCGACACATTCCAAGTGCCGGAGGTTCGCCAGCAGGTTCCCCCAGCCGAGGAGCATGGGTGATGCTTTCTCGTTCCCCTGGGACGGCCTATTTCTTTATGCGTTCCCTCCGCTGCCGTTGCTGCTCCGGCTCATCAACCAGCTCAAGAGGTCCCGGTGCAGGATGATCCTCGTCGCACCGGCGTGGCCGAGGCAGATCTGGTTCCCGGACCTTCTGGACTTGTCAACGTCCCCACCAGTCAAGCTGCCGACGGACGCAGACCTTCTCTCCAGAGAAGGAGGCGCCATTCTTCACCACAACCCGGAGTCGCTGAACTTGCAGGCCTGGCTCCTGCAGCACTAGAGTTTGGAGGGTACGACATCCCGGCCGACTGCAGAGAGGTTCTTGCAAAGGCCACGGCGTCCTCAACTCTCAAGTGCTACGGACATAAATGGAAGAGGTTCTCTGTCTGGTGCTGTGCACAGAAGATTAACCCTCTGCGGATTACGGCCCCTCAAGTACTGCCGTACCTACTGTCGCTGGCCAAAGCTGGACTGGCTCACGCCTCCATCAAAATACATCTGGCTGCAATCTCCCGATATACCAGGACGACCAGACGGGCGTCCTTGTGGTCTCATCGCCTGGTGAAAGAATTCATGAAGTGACTATTCCGATCATTCCCGCCGGTGAAGGCTCCTGCCCCAGCGTGGGAGCTTAATGTGGTGCTGACCAAGCTCATGGGGGCCCCATTCGAGCCTATGCATTCGGCGCCTTTGAAGTTCCTGTCGTGGAAGACAGCTTTCCTTGTGGCCATCACCTCCGCACGACGAGTGGGCGAGATCCAGGCCCTATCTTGCAAGCCTCCATACTTGACTTTTCATGACACGAGGGTGGTGCTGAGGACACACCCATCTTTTATGCCAAAGGTGCCGTCGGACTTCCACCTCAACAAGCCCTTGGTGTTGCCAGTTTTCTTCCCGTCGCCTTCATTGCCGGCTGAGAGGACTTTGCACTCGCTGGATGTAGCTAGAGCGCTGAAGTTCTACGTGGACCGCACGAAGAGTTTTCGGAAGAGTCACAACTGTTTGTGAACTTTGGGACTGTGAATCAAGGGAAGGCTCTCTCGAAGACTTCCATTTCCAGATGGCTCTCCGGCTGCATCATGCACTGTTACCGGTTGGCAAACCGACAGCTGCCCGGCCGTCCGAGAGCCCATTCGACCAGAGCAATCGCTGCTACTACGGCGTTCCTGTCTGGTGTGCCCCTGCTGGACATTTGCAGGGCTGCGACGTGGAGGTCGACGCACACCTTCACAAGATTCTACTGCGTCGATCGGGACTCCAGGGAGGAGTCCAGGGTCGGCCAAGCAGTGCTGCGCAACCTGCACGCCTAAGGTGAGCCTGGTGAGGAGGTAAGAGTTGCTTAATGTTGAGTTGTTGTATTGCTTAATGTTGAGCCTGTTGCCACCTCCCGTGGTTGTGCATGTGTGTACTGCTATGTATTCTCTTATTCATGAGCATGTGAATCCATGGCAGACCGCATGCTGGAGAAGGAACAAGTTACTTACCTGTAACTGTTGCTCTCCAGCAAGGGTCTGGCATGGATTCACATGCGAACCCTCCCGCCTACCCCTCTGCGGCTCTTCACTTGGTCATACTGCCACTTCACGTGCTACCAAATCTAAGGATGGCTGCCGGAGGCGGGGCTTAGGGAGAGGGCAGTCATTGACTGGGGGCAGTATGACCCAGAGACCAGTGATTGGTTACTACTAAGAAAGACAGATCAGAAACGAAACTGATACTGATTTTTTTCTATACCGGGGATTCCCGGCCTGACGACGGGGAATATTCATGAGCATGTGAATCCATGCCAGACCCATGCTGGAGAACAACAGTTACAGGTAAGTAACTTGTTCCATATACAGCACCTTGTCAATATTTATATTGTGATTGTCAGTGAATAAAACCACCAGGGCTACATTTTTCAATGCACAAAAATAAGTGAGGCAGACATGTGATGTCATGAGTGATGTCATCAATGATCCGGAAAGCCATGCCTGTGTGGTGTCCTGTCAGGGAGAAGACGGTCTTACTAAAGTGCGCAGTTCAGAACACACCTACTGAACTTTATGGACCAATCCCTAGCTCCGCTCATTCTCATTTGCATGCGTCTCCACCCCTGAATCCCTGTTGGTGATACGCGCTGGCTGCGAATTACCACCATGTTCGCGGACATGCATAGGATCAGAGCGTGACGACGGTACATTAAAGTGTCATTCCCCTTTAAGATGGGCTCTGAAAAGAGCAGTTTTATTTATTTTTTGGCCAGAGACCGTACAGACATCTGTTATTTTTTTTTTGTATTTTTTGTCCTTGCTTTACTCCTACAACCATTACAGAACCTTCTCTAAAGCAAGCCTTACGTTCCAAAAGAACATCGCATTTCCCAAAGCAGATAACGCAACACCACCTGCTTCGAAATAATCTGCATTGCTTGAAGCAATGTTATCGTGGCTGCAGAAAAACATACCAGCTCGTATCATGAATGCACGCATGCCGCTATTGATGATACACCTCCCAATACTTTGGTCTGGACAGAAAACAGAATTGTTGTCCCATTTTATTCTAGGCAGCAAAGCAGAAAAAATGACTTTCGTTGTTGGGAAGATGGTCATGAGTGCTTCAACCAACTGTGCCAAATCGGACAACAAAGTACGTGAACTCAGTTATCCCAAATGGGAAGCACCATAGTGCAAAATTACCACATGAGGAGTGGTCATTGTACGCATGTCTCTGCAAACTTGTAGAATTGCCACAGCATTGCCATCAGTGTCAGCGCTCCACACCACCTCTACTCCTCTGACATCGAAATGGTGTGCCACATGCCTACTCTCGGCATAGTAGCCAGTTAAGTGGCACAGCGAGTAGAACGCTTGCTTTGACATCCGTGCTGAACCTGCTAACCCAGGTTTGCATCCCGGCGGGGCCAAACTCAGCCTTTCATCCTTCCGAGGTCGATAAATGAGCACCACACACTGTGGGTAATAATAAGCGGCGCTCAGATACCTGAGGGTTCGTAGCGCGATATAAATGCCAAATTATTATTATTATTATTATAGTGTTGTAATCCATGCACAAAAATGTCTCCAATCACCAAAACCCTGACCCTCTGCACCTCTGCCATCTTCACTGTGCGCACCGTCTTTCCACACAAAAGAGTAATGTGAACATCAGATTGGCTGATGCCTACAGTCCCCTTTCCATGCATGATTTGCTGTAGAAACCCGTATGTGACACGCCCTACCTGCGGACAAGCGTTGCTTACGTGTGGCACGTAACTCTTACCCAGTCCTTCCACCCTTTCCACAGCAGTAGCAAGTCGAGTCCCTCATTGGACACAACTAAGCAGTCACACAACCACCCACCAATCACATTGAACATCGCTAATTCTAACTCCGTCATCAACATTGCGCACTTCAAAATTACTGTCGATGATTGTGAATGGAAGTTGCATAGCATTGCAAAGCACCTACTTCATAAGCTACTGTGCAAGTATTGCGAATTTCTACGTACAGCTCCATGCATGCGCACATGAATGAGTATATTATGCAGGTATGTATATTGTAATCAGAGAACATGTGCAACCCTTATGATTTCATTTAGCGAAATTAATGGCGCTAAATGTGCACAGGCAATACATACCAACGTTACCCCTTTTAAGTGCAAGATGTCTGATTTATGATTGACAAACCGCACGACTGCTTACTGTCTTCCGCATAACCTATACATACGTTGCAAGCATGCCTATTTAGGGCAGAACTCAATTTTGTATGTGAAAATTTCGGAGTTGTGTACTGTGTACGAGCTACAGTAATGCTACTTGCAATGTAATTGAATGAGAAAAGTAAGGGCTCTCGATTGCTGTGGTGACATCTCCCTCTGAGGTTCTCCCGATTTTTCGGCATCGTGCTTTTAATTTGCAAGTAGAAAATGTTTCCCCATCTACTACTGTGCCCTATCGCTTACAAACCTCTCGTCTATACATAGTACACCGTGTAAAAAACAAGGCTTTTCCATGAACCTAAAATTGTTAGCAATTTTGAAGGACTTTCAAGTACCATATTGCAAATGCCATGGAAAGACTGCACAGAGTGAAGTGAAATGTACACATTCACTGGGTTGAAATATGAAAGTAGAATGCTGTGACGAAAGAAGCACAATTAATGTGCGCAGTATCATCACTGCTGTAAACACACTAAGTCATTGATTTTGTTTTTTTGCACCGCAGTGAAGACTGCTCTCCTGCGAATCAACAGCATCCAGACTGCAGATGACATACCCGAAGAAACCTGGTTATTTTGCGAAACAAAGTAAGTGCAGTACTACCTTTATATTGTAACCACTCCTCAAAGAGGCTGTGTGGGTTATTTGTTTATTTTGGGCGCCAAAGCAAACATTGATTTCGAAGGGATTGTGTCCTCCGACGTATTCCTCATCTTAGATATCTCCTTCCAGCTCTGCTGGCCTCGGAAAATTTTTTCTCTCTAGAGGGCGCTGCGCGTCGACGTCCTCCGAGTCGATGTCCCTCGACAGCCGCAGTATCGACGTCGACGTCATCCTGCCTATAAAGGCCGCGCGCAGCGTCCGTTGCTCAGTTCCGTTTTTCCGCGCTTACTCAGTGCCTCGGAATACCGTTGCTCAGTTCTTGTCAGATTAATCCTATCTACCTCGAGTTATTCGATCCGTACTCGATGGCTTCCTCGTCGGAACCGACAACTCCTCGATCCGGCTTCAAAAAATGCCGAGATTGTGGGAAAAAGATGTCGCTGACTGACCCTCACAGAGTTTGTCTGTGGTGTTTGGGAGCTGAACACCATTGTTCGGAATGCGAGGACTGTATGTCCATGACAGCTAAGGCCCTGAAGGAGCGTAGGGGGAAGCTGGAGAAAGGTAAGAAAGGTAAGAAGCTTCTTCTTCGTCGACGAAGTCGAGACACTCGTCTCCTCGTCACCATTCGCGCTCCAGGTCTCGGAGTGGGTCCCATCACTCCTCGAGATCGAAGCACTCGAAGAGGAGACGTCGAAGATCCCCTTCTCCGTCTTCCTCTTCCTCTGTTTCGCCAAAAAGAATCCCTTGCCCCACGAAACATAGTTCCCGGGCTGAATGGGAGGAATTCCGCAAAAATATGATGAGCGTCTTCGAGAAAGCGGCCTCGACCCCCTCGAAGACTGCCGAGAGCGATGCTCTGGTCGAAAGACCCGAAGGTCAAAAACGCCGCGAGTCGCAGTACCCGGTGAAGGAAACCTCTCGAGCGCGTCTCGAACCCTCGAGTAGGACTATGACCTCCAAACTTCCTCGAAGGTTCCGTCGACGCCGTCCACGAGGGTTCCGTCGACTCCGAGGTCGGTGTCTTCGACGCCGTTGTCGAAGGGACCTTCGACACACGGGTCTGTCGACTCGACGCCAGCTTCGACACTGGCTTCGACGCCAAGAAAAGTCACGGTTACGACACACCCAGTGACTATCCCCAGGTCCTCGACGTCGATGGCTTCGAGATTGTCGAGTAGAATTCCAATTCTGTCGAGGTCTTCGAGGCCTCCGCCTTTGTTTTCGACGCCACACTCGAAGCCTTCGACGTCGGCGTCGACGACATCGACGTTTTCGAGGCCGATAATGACAAGTTCGGCACCCTCTGCCTTGGAAATGGGATTTACTCCCTTTCTGAGTTCAGAACAATTGAGAACTATGTCCTCAATTTTGGAAGAGGGTGAATTGTCTGAACAGGAAGACACATTTAAGTTGCAGGGACCTGTAACCCCAATTAGAGAGGAATTTTCCTCTGAAGAACGCAGGTTAAAGGACCTTCATGATTCCTTACATGAGGCAAGTGGGTTAGACACTTCCCCTGAGGTGGAGTTTGCTAGGCCAGACCCGGGGGAGCATGCTGAAACCCCCTATAGAGCCTTAATGGCCAGGATCACAGAGTTCATGGGGTGGTCTGCACCTTCACAATCTTTCCAACAAGATGACCTCACAGATATTCTTGACAAAGGCCCACAGGAGGATCCTGTGGTGCCTTTTCATAAAGCTCTTCAGAGGAAGATCATGACAAACTGGGAAACCCCAGATGTCGTACCAGCAGTAAATAAAAAACTGTCTACAAAATACAGGGTATCTTCTACAGACCCGGAGTTTTTGTCTAAACACCCATCCCCAGAAAGTCTGGTGGTACAGGCAGCATCCTCTACCGATGTCAAGACGGCTTATCCTACCGTCCCACAGGACAGGGACGATAAAAAATATGATGCTATGGCAAAGAAAGTCTTTTCAGCATGTAGCATGGCGTTACAATCTGTTAATGCTACTTGCACCCTTGCTAGGTTCAGCCATACACTTTGGGAGTGTGCTTCTACAGCGGCTGAATGCATCCCAGAGGGAGAAGAAAGGGATGCGTTCCTGAATATTATACAGGACGGTAAAGACGCTATGTGCGAATCCCTCCAGACGGGCATTGATTCGGCTGACAGTATCAGCAGAGCAATGGCGGTAAGTACATCAACCAGGAGATTCGCTTGGTTGAGAAAGTCTGGTTTTGCCCCAGATGTGCAAGCCAAGCTCTTGAACATGCCATTCGATGGCTCTTCCTTGTTCGGGAAAAAGGCGGATGACAGTTTAGAGAAACTGCAAACTTCAAAAGCAGCAGCAAAATCCCTAGGAGCTGCAATCCGTCAGACTCCTTTTCGTCCCACAGGAACCTCTGCGAGGGGCAAGTCCTTTCGCTTCTACTCCGCATTCGGAAGAGGTAGAGGATGACCGGCTCAAAGGGGACAAATGAGAACTACCCGAGGTGGACGGGGTAGATATTCAAAAGCCGCAGCAACAGCAGGTGCCTCTTTACCATCGGCATCTGCATCAGCAGCCCCAAAACCACTCTGAGGACTTCCCTCACAGGACACCTGTAGGAGGCAGGTTGACTCAACATCTGGCGGTATGGCAGGCTATCACGTCAGATGCTTGGGCATTGGAAACAGTTGCCCAAGGTTACTGCCTGCCTTTCCTACGTATACCTCAGAGTCATCCACCGGGGATCAGCTCTCAGAAAGCTCCAGATCCGCTCCTCTTGCAGGAAATTTTGGACCTGCTAGAGAAAGGTGCCATAGAACCGGTACCTGTAGCGGAGAGGAACAAGGGCTGGTACTCCCCTTACTTTCTCATTCCAAAGAAAGACGGAGGACTGAGACCTATCTTGGACTTGCGAGAATTGAACAAATTCCTCAGAAAAGACAAATTCAAGATGGTCACTCTTTCTCGGATCCTCCAGGCCCTTCAGTTCCAGGACTGGTTGGTATCTCTGGACCTTCAGGACGCTTATTTCCATGTGCCTATCCATCTCAAACACAGGAAATACCTGAGGTTCGCAATTGGCAACTCTCACTATCAATTTCGAGTGCTGCCATTTGGGCTGACCTCCGCCCCGAGGGTCTTCACCAAGTTAATGTCGGTAGTTGCTGCAAGTCTAAGGAGGGAAGGGATTCACGTCTACCCCTACCTGGACGATTGGTTGATCAGGGCTGTTTCTTCGGAACAAGCTCAATTCCAGCTAAATCACGTGTGCCACTTCCTTCACAGACTGGGCTTCTCCCTCAATTTAAAGAAGTCACAAATGATACCATCGCAGAGACTCCAGTTCATAGGAGCGATCCTGGACACTTCCCTGGGAAAAGCCTCGCCACCAGAGGTGAGGGCTCAAGATATTCTACAGATGGTTACCAAGTTCCAACATGCCCAACGTCTCCCAGCCTTTGACTTTTTGAGGTTGCTAGGCCTCATGGCATCCTGCATTTTCCTAGTGCCAGAGGCTCGCCTGAGAATGAGATCCCTCCAGTGGGCAATGAGGACTCAGTGGTCACAATTCTCAGGGAGAATGACAGATCTTCTTCAGGTTCCCGACAGAGTAGCTCGAGACCTTCAGTGGTGGGCCTGTCAGGACAACATTCTGAAAGGAGAACAGTTTTGGCAACCCTGGCCGGAGATAACAGTAGTCACGGATGCCTCACTCACGGGGTGGGGAGCCCACGCCAACGACTTGACCATCAGCGGTCGTTGGTCTCCATCGGAGTCCAGACTACATATCAACCTGTTAGAGCTGAGAGCCATCAGACTTGTGCTGAAGGCGTTCCTGCCAGGTGTACAAGGGAAGAACGTCCTGATAATGACGGACAACACGGTGGCCATGCATTACCTCAACAAAAGAGGAGGCGTAGGATCACTACCCCTGTGCAGAGAGGCGATGCAGCTCTGGTTTTGGGCAATCCAAGAAGGAATCTCTCTATCGGTAGTTCACCTAGCCGGAGAGAAGAACTTGACAGCGGATGCTCTGAGCAGGCAGAACACAGTCTCCCACGAGTGGGAGCTAGCTCAGGAAGTCCATCAAGAGATCTTCGCCCTTTGGGGAACCCCTCAGGTAGATCTGTTCGCCACCAGCCTAAACAGGAAATGCGACCTGTTCTGCTCAAGGGAATTTCCCCCGAGAGGAGCTCTGGGAGACGCGTTCATAGTGGACTGGGAGTTTCCGCTTCTGTACGCATTCCCACCGGTCCCTGTCATTCCTCAAATGATCAGGAGGTTGAGAAGATTCCGGCGAACCATGATCCTAATTGCCCCGATTGGGCCAGGAGAACGTGGTACCCGGACCTTCTAGACTTGTCCATCTGCCCACCAATTCGACTTCCACTCAGAGAGAACCTACTCTCACAGAAGGGAGGTCAGGTTCTCCATCCAGACATCAAAACCCTCAACCTTCACACTTGGCTTCTGAAAGGCTGAGGTACAAGGATTGGGACCTCCCTGATGGTGTTATGGAGGTGTTGCTTTCGGCAAGGAGACCAGCAACAAAGTCTTTATACCGCTGCCGTTGGAACAGATTTTGCAGCTTGTGTAGAGAACAGAATATCGACCCTTTTTCATGTGGTACACCAATGGTTTTGTCCTTCCTACTATATTTGGCAAATTCAGGCCTTCAAGTTGGCACCATTAAGGGCTATCTCGCAGCGCTATCCATCTTTAAGCGTACTGCGGAAGAACCATCCTATTTCAAATTACCCTTGGTAATACAGTTTCTAAAGGGGTTAACCAATGTTTATCCCCCAAGACCATTCCAAGTTCCCCTATGGGATTTAAACTTAGTACTAACTTTCCTGATGGGCACACCTTTCGAACCTCTCCATTCTTGTTCGTTAAGATTCCTTACCCTTAAAACTGTTTTATTAATAGCACTTACATCTGCTAGAAGGGTGAGCAAATTACAAGCTCTTTCTTGTAAACCCCCTCACACAATATTTCACAAAGACAAAGTTGTCCTGCAAGTGAAGCCTAATTTCCTCCCAAAGGTGGTTTCTGAATTCCATATCACTCAGAAGATTACCCTACCATCTTTCTATCCTCCTCCTCACCCGGGGAAAGAGGAAGAGAGGTTACACAGGCTAGACCCTAGGAGGGCTTTAAGTTTTTACATCAGTAGACTAGCCAGGATAAGACAGGCAGACCAGCTGTTTGTAGGTTACGCAGGTCACAAGCTGGGGTTACCAATAACTAAGAAGACCATTTCCAGATGGATTATTCTAGCCATTCTGGAATGTTATAAACTGGCAGGGAAAGAGCCCCCTCAAAACCTTAGGGCTCATTCGACTAGAGGTATTGCAGCTTCATCGGCCCTCAAAAGAGGCGTGCCGGTTAAAGACATCTGTTCGGCCGCTACATGGTCTTCTGTCCATACCTTTACAAATTTTTACAATTTGGATTCCTCCTCCAGTCAAGAGACTAGGTTTGGAAGGGCTGTACTGCATTCTATTCATCAATAGAAGACAGCGTGAAGTCAGTACTCCCTCCTCCAATAATAGAATACTGCTATGGGAGCCTATCTAAGATGAGGAATACGTCGGAGGACACAATCCCTTCGAAGAACAAGTTACTTCTTACCTTGTAACGTTCTTTCAACGGGATGTTCCTCCGACATATTCCTCTTCGACCCTCCCATACATCCCCGCATTTCTACTTCCCTTGTTGTTGCAGCTTATACTCCTTCAGGGTGATTAGTTTAGTCCAGAAAGTATTATTGTGGGCTACAAAACAGAACTGAGCAACGGACGCTGCGCGCGGCCTTTATAGGCAGGATGACGTCGACGTCGATACGGCGGCTGTCGAGGGACATCGACTCGGAGGACGTCGACGCACAGCGCCCTCTAGAGAGAAAAAATTTTCCGAGGCCAGCAGAGCTGGAAGGAGATATCTAAGATGAGGAATACGTCGGAGGAACATCCCGTCGAAAGAACGTTACAAGGTAAGAAGTAACTTGTTCTTCTAAACTATTCTACCTACAAATATCCATTTATTGAACAAAGAATAACAGGCAGAATGGCTCATAAATCCCTGTGTGTTTGGAACTCAAATAACATACGTAATCCTTAGAAGGTTAGATTTAGAAAAGAAGTTGCTGTTGCAAGTTTATGGCATTACGTTCATTAATAATGGTTTTCGTCACAAGTAGACCACTTTGTACTCTCATCTGAAGCACATTGTAGTAGTATAGAAACAATAAAGTAGCCTTACCAAATCATTGCACGAGTCCAATGCACATCGACACACCATGACAAAGACCTTCCCCGTCAGACTCATGCACACATGCACACAGCACACAGATATTGGACAACAGACCAAAGTATACTTTTTTTTTCAACAGATACCAAAGAATGCCTACCAAAAAGCAACTCCATAGAAAGGAACGCAAAATTAAGTGCCCAATGTAAGCATCCACCTGTTGTAGAGTTTGTAGAGAATGTTGGAACAAACCAGCTAATGCAGTTGGTTAGCTAAACAAAGGAAGTCTGAAATACCGAAACTTTACCTCCTCTATCAAAATGTGTCACAAAACACAAAAATGTTGTAAAAAAACGACTACCAGTACAGCTAACAATGCTCCTAATAATCCTGATAGTGTAACAAGAAAGCATAGTAAAAAAAGTATTGTATCAAAAATGTTTTGTCATAGAGTCCTTCAGAATCTACTGAGAAGAGGACCGAAATCATCCTCGCCCCTTAAAACCTACCGTAGAAAGTTAATCCTACAAGGTCTTGTGGACCGTTCATTCCTTCTCAAAAGGAAGTTGTTTATATTAGTGTTAAATAGGATGAAAGCACTAACAAAACTAAGTACAAAACTACAAAAGAAACTGAGCAATAAACGGAATGTGAACAAAAATAATTTCTTACATGTTTGTGGTGGTGAATGGAGTCACACAACAACCACAGAACCATATTTTAATGAAGAAGCATACAAACAAAATCAAACAAACACAATTGCCATCCATAGCAGTGGACAAGGGTATGAGAAAATCAATACTACCATCATGGAACAAGAAACACTGCTTACAAATGTATTCCCTGAAAACTCAGAATTACCTCTCAATTCAGCAGAACCACACCGTGCAGTATACAAATGGCCGTGCACATCAATGTGTACCATTCCAAACAAAGCGTTCAAATCTTTACGTCAGTTCATTAATCAATATAAAAAGGTAAAGAGAAAAGTAAAATTAAAGTGCTGCAAAATATGGATATTTGTCCAGTGCGGAAATATACAGGACTAAAAGGACATTCATTAGCCTGCATTTCTGGGCCTATTTCCAAAAGCACCTTCCATGATATCAAAAGGATATCAATACATAATTCCAATGTAAGAAATCTAGTGTATAAAATATACTATGCAAAAAGTCCAGCTTCAGAATTAGGCAACTTAAATACCACTCTTCTGCATGGTACACCCAAATACTTACAAGAAGAAATTGACCGTACTCAGAGAAAGTATTTTGGAAGTGAGAGCCACTTACAAAATGCAACAGTTTTAGAACATAGTAGCAACAATTGTGCACATAGCAACCTTCTACTACACACATACAGAAATGAAATAGTAACATTTAAACGGTCATCGGCTGAAGTACCAAACCATGTGTGTGTGTTGCCGCAGAACGTTTTACAAAAGGAACACAAAAAATGTGGACATAGCATACAAAATAGAAGACAATGAAGATTCTAAATGGTTTGAATTAGCTCTCTACCTTCTAGCAGAAAACAAATATGAACTAACTGAATGCCTAATATGTTGCAGTTACTGTACTACACAATTAGACAACAACCACACTCCTTCACGTGCTATTACAAATAATTTGGAATTATTTCCATTACCAAAAATCCTGCAGCAGCTCAATTTGTATGAGAGCATAACAATTCAAACAGTTCACCCATTTCAAGCAATTATACGCCTTCATCCAAAAACAGCAAAATTACCTTCCTCTGAATTGGTGAAAGGTATTTGTGGCAAAGTTGTTTATTTGCCTTTAGATCTAACGGAAAATGTACATACTCTAGGAGTGGAACATTCGATAGAACATTCTTTAATAGTCTTGGTAAATGGAGTACCAAAAAAGGACAAAAAAATTTGGCAACAATTAGTGGACTTACACAAAGTTAGACAAGCATTGCAATATCTAAAAGACAATAATGAGTACTACAAGGAAATAAATATTGATGAAAGCTTAAGGGAAACAACTGAAATAATTCAAGAGCCATCAGAAACTGGACAATTCGAACTTCTGTATCCTGCTACAGTATCCACTCTTTCGGACCATTACACAATTCATCCATTGCATTCCCATGAAAGCATTGATGATGCACTAGAAACTTACCAAATGCGACAAACCAAAGGGTCACCAATGAGTATATGGGAAAAAAGTCTAGAAGCACATGCTTTTTCACTGCAATTTCCTACTGGTAAAGGTGGAAGATACGATGATAGACCCACTCAGATTGGGGAATCAGAATACCGTTCATTACGAATGTATTTGCAAGATCGCAGATTTAGACAAAATGTGGAATACATATTCCACCTACTCTATGAAAGTGAATTAGCAACACTATGTTACGGAGTTGCACACATTTTTAAATGTGGTACCCACTTTCAAAATATGTCAGCTACGCAGTTAATACAAAAGTACAGGAAAAAGATGATGTTTTACAATCAAGTATACAAATTTGTTTGCAAACATGCATGGTACAAAGGAATTCTGGTTCCGACGGCACGAAGACGTGCATTGTATGATCAGGAACCTAGGACCACCGACTTGGTTTGTTACGCTAAGTTGTGTTGAATATGTATGGGAAGATTTACATGAGTTCCTACGCATAGCAAACAGCAACAAAAACAACATACATATATTAACACCAGGAGAACTTTGCTCTCTAGATCCAGTTAATGTGTCAAGATATTTCCATCATCGTTTCATTGCCATGCTACACTTTATTTGCAATAAAACTGTTACTCCCCTTGGAGAAGTGCAGCACTTCTTTTGGAGAAAAGAATATCAAGCGAGAGGAACACCACATGCTGTTATGGATCAAAGGTGCACCGAAATTTGGTCACGACAGTGACAGCACTGTTGCAGTTTATCCAAAAATATGCCACTTGTGAAATCCCTTCTGAACAGACACATAGTGAGGTGCACGGGCAGATTTTACAATTTCAAAGACACAAATGTGGCAAATATTGTCGCCGCAAATACAAAAACAAAGGTATACTATATCAAATGCTGCTTTGATTTCCCTAGACCAGTTACAGAAACAGGTGAAGTAAACAACTTCATGTCTTCAGTTCGACATAGTGTTAAAGATAAATCACTTAAGAACACGTATTATATAAAAAGAAGGGAAGAATCAAAATATATCAATGATTACAATGCAATCATTGCCCTCTTATGGAATGCAAACAGATGTGCAGTACATTGCAGACAATTCCACTGCTGTTGCACGATATTTTACAGCCTACTTAACTAAAGCAGAAAAAACAAGCTTCAAGACCTCTGGGATGACCTAGCATCAGACAAAACATTATCACAGAAATTGTACAGCCTAGGCATAAAAATGCTCTCTCATAGAGAATGTTATGTTATGTTATTAGCATTTGTAAAGCGCGCGTTCGCCCAAGGGCATTATGGCGCTAGAAGGGAAGCTACCCAGTCGAAGAAGGCCAGTGGAGTGGTCAGGCTTAGAACAGATTGGTTTTCAACGCTCTTCTGAATCCGAGATGGTTAACAGTGGCCCTAAGAGGTTCAGGGAGACTGTTCCAAAGTATGGCCACGGCAACAGAGAAGGCTCTACCACCGAGCCTTGCCCGGTTAAACCTGGGGACAGTGAGCAGGTTAGAAGTAGCAGAGCGGAGGTTCCGGTCCGGACAATATCGGGTGAATTTAAGCTGCAAAAATTCAGCACCCTGACCATGAATATCCCGGTGAACAATACACAGAGATTTAAACTGAATTTGTTGGTTCACCGGGAGCCAGTGCAGTTGGCGAAGCACTGGTGTAATATGGGCACCATAAGGGGAGCCAGCCTAGCAGCCAGATTCTGCATACGCTAAAGGCGATGGATGAGGCCGATAGGTTGAGACAGATAGAGTCAATTGCAATAGTCCAGTCGTGTGAGGACTAACGCGGCTACCACAAGGGGGCTGAGGGCTACCGGGATCAGGGGCATAACCCTCTTAAGGATTCTGATCTGGTGATGGGTGGACTGGCACACGGCCGCAACCTGGGTAGACATTGACAAAGAAGCGGAGAGGATAACTCCTAAATTCTTGACTTTGCTAACTGGGTTGGGTAACGGGCCCAAGGCTGCGGGCCAGAAAGCAGGGGTCCACAGGGAGGGTTTGGGGGGGGCAGCCTACCAACAGTACCTCTGTTTTATCACCATTTAACTTTAGCCAATTCTGGTCCATCCAGATCCCGACTGCCCTACGGCAGTCGTGGAGGTATACAGAGGTCTCTGATTGATCCTGGTCCAGACGGACCAGGATTTGGGTATCATCTGCATATGAATAGCTGTTTAGCCCATAGGAGCGAATGAGACAAATCAGGGCCCAGATGTAGATGTTAAACAGAATTGGCGATAGCGAGGATCCCTGAGGTACACCACAAGTGAGAAAGCAAGAGGGGGAGAGAAACGGTGGCATAGCAAGGGTCTGAGTGCGATCCGAAAGAAACGAAGTAAACCAGGCAAGAACAGCACCAGATATCCCAATCTGTGAGAGACGAGAGAGAAGGATGGAGTGGTCTACCGTGTCAAATGCGGCGGAGAGATCTAGCAGGATCAGGGCCCCAACTCCGCCAGCATCGACAAGTCTGGACATGTCATCCTGCACCGAGACCAGGACACTTTCCGTACCTCTACCAGGCCTAAAACCCGCCTGGGCATGATTAAATATTTTGGAAGATTCCAAAAAAGACGACAGAAGCGGTGTGACCAGTGATTCCAGCAGTTTGGACAGAAACGGAAGTAAAGAAATAGGTTGGAAATTAGCCGGGATAGTGGGGTCGAGAGAAGGCTTTTTGAGGAGGGCAATAACCCTAGCAGATTTCAGTTCTGGGGGAACAAATCCCGACAGACAAGAGTTGTTTATTGCCAGTGTGATCTCAGTCAAAATATCAGGAGCAATAACCTTCATAATAGAGGCTGGGATGGGGTCCTCGGGAGATGATGATTTAATCTTCAAAATGGCTGTCAAGACTTCTGCCTCGGTGAATGGAGGGAAAGAGAACCAACTAGCCAAGGTATCAGTAGAGGGCACAAATCTGGGGGTTTCAGGAGGCAATATTGCAAGAGATTTAGCCAAGTTTGCTCGTATAGCATCAATTTTGGTGGTGAAAAAGGAGGCCAGGTCATTGCACAGACCCTGAGAGGGCTTAACCATAGAGGTCAAGGTCTCCGAAGAGGATAAAGAGTGCACAATGGAAAAGAGAGTTTTTGGTTTGCATAGAGCATGTTCAATTTTCTGGGCAAAGAAGGAGGATTTTGCCAGTTTAACGCTTGTCAGGTATGAGGACAATTTGCGTTTATATATATCTCTGAGCTCTGGATTATAACCAAACGACATTTCCGTTCAGCTTGTCTAAGATGGAGGCGAGCCGTTTTAAGCTGGTGAGTGAACCAGGGTTGGGAGGGAAGTCTACGGCTTTGAATCAGTTTCAGTGGAGCGAAGAGGTCGGCCACGGTGGTTAAAGAATGGGACAGTGAGGATAAAGATAGTTGCTTCAAGGGGGCACAGTTAGAGACAATGTGATCAGTAAGAGCCTTTAGGTTGACTGAGCGCCAGGAGCGCAAAGTCATCTTAGGAGGGCGAGCTTTACAGGAGGACTCGGTAGGAAAAAAGGAACATGAGACTAGATAGAATGTGGCACCTATGAAGCAGCAGATTGTTTAACCGGTACTGCTTAGTATTGGTCCTGCAAAATCTAGAAAAAGTGTTCTAAAATCATATGAGGACATAGAAACAGTTGCCAGAAATGATCCCAACAGCCAAGATATTCTGAAAAACAATTTACTGGACACATACTATCCAAACAGGAGTAGCACTCTGGAAAGCATGTGTGTATACCACATAGCTCAAAACTTTGCATACAAAAATAATGTAAAACCCGATGAAAGTAAACATAGATATAGAGTGACCGATTGTGAAGGGATCTTAGTGAAACTAACCAAACAAAGCTTAATTAATCAAGTAAATTTATCATTAAAAAGTCCTCAACAGAAAGAACTATATTACATGTCTCTGTTACAACTTTTCAAACCATGGAGTAAAGAGGAAGACCTACTAGATAACTATGACTGCTATGAAGATGCTTTCAAAGCAAATGAAATCACTATCACTGATGTGAAATTTATGCAGTACAAAACAATGTTACACAATGAGCAGCAACAGGAAGAAGAACTTCGGGCCCAACTAGATAAAGACTCTTCCGACAGTAGTCAACCTTCTGTAACAGGAAGTCAAGAACCACTAGGACAACCACTAATAGCAAATGAGGCTGAAGTAGCTATGACAGAAGTAGAAAACACCATGTATCAGTATCAAGAAGATACAGAAGACTTAACTGTACAACAAGCAAAACTTAACAATGATCAGTGCACCATTTTTGAAGACGTAACAAAACAAATTGTACATGGTGTTCAACACGAAAATAAAGAATATACCTGCCAAAATTACAAACCTATACTGCTGTACGTCATTGGTGAAGCTGGATTAGGGAAAACATTCTTAATCAAAATCATCAGCAAGTTCCTTCAACAATTTACAAACAACAAACTGTCTGCTGTTGTTATGGCCCCCACAGGTCTAGCTGCCTACAACATAGGGGGTGTCACTTTACACCGATGACTACTGCATCCAGTAGAGCATCAAAATGAATTAGACTACTACAAACTTTCTGCAGAAGCTGCAATGGAATTACGCAGAGTATTGAAACAAATGAAAATGCTACTAATAGATGAAGTGAGCATGGTCTCCAACCTAATGTTGGCTTTGATTCATCTCAGATTGCAAGAAGTACTTAAAAGTTATAACGAAGAACTCTTTGCAGGGAAACACATTATCGTTTTCAGAGATCTCCTACAATTGACACCAGTGAAAGGTGAACCGATTTTTAAAACCTTAGGCCACAAACTCTGCCGGAGAACTGTTGGTAGCATAGGTAATGTTAACCTTTGGCAACATTTCCAATATAGAGAATTAAGTGAGAACATGCGGCAATCTGCAGATCTCACTTATGCCAACATCTTAAAAAGTATTACAGTTGGAGTATTATCGCAAGAAGCCTAAGTTGTATTGAAAAACCGGCACATACATGCACTTTATGGCGAAAATTCATGTGCAACTGATGTTATGGAACAAATAGCGCACAAAAATGTCAATTGTATGGCCTTAATGCCAACTCTTGCAAGCTGTTTCAAACTCAATGAAACAATGTTAAGTAAAGAAATGCAACCAATACTGGAAATTAGCGCCACAGACAAACTAGACGTACATGGTATGACAGTACCCATGTGTGAGCAAGCCACAACAAGACTAAATAGTTTAGAAAATTCAATCTCCAACACAGCTCGGTTGGAAAAAATATTGAAATTATCCTTAAATTGTAGAGTAATGCTTAAATGTAACATTGACGTAGAGCAAGGGCTAGTTAATGGATGACTGGGCACAGGTGTTGGCTTTCAAGCATACCCACGTGATAGGAACATTCAGTTTGTCAATTTTCCTGTTACGCTCACCTGGCTCCCACAGGGGCGTCGATCGGACCCGGACAGCTGCAGTCTCCTCCAACGTGAAGCGTCAGACTGGACTGGCCCGCCTAATCTCGTCTGCTTGACCCGTAGAAGTATTCTCCTGCAAGTGGAGAAAGGGATTTAGCCACCCGTGGATTCTAGTAATGGCACCCTACTGTTCTCCCCACTTATCACCTCCGATATTCCCTTTCAGTAATCTCATATTATGTTTTTGAAGGATGAGCTCTCCATCCTGCGTGGAATGCAGGGGCGCGTAGATACCAGTTACTTCACTGGTTCGAAGGCGTTGGAAGAGTTCCGGATGAATATTGACCCTGAGGTTCCTGGCGAGAAACCGTAAGTATAAAGTCTAAAGAGTTCAATATGTCCGATGTTCACTCTTGTCCCATTCTCTTCTTGTGTTGCAGCTGGTTCCAAGAGAAGATTGTCTCGTGGCAGCTGATGGCGTTCAGGGAAGAGTCTGTATTACCCAACACTGTCCGGTAAAAGATGCGTGTATTTAACTTGTTGTTTTCTCTCTCCTTACAGGTGCGGCGTAAGAAGTTGCAGAATGTTAAAGAATAATGCCTCCGGTGGTAAATCTATGGTAGTAAAAAGAGATTGTATTTGTTGGCTCTCTCGGCTCACCTTATATTTCTTTTGTCCACTAGATGCTGGAGTTCGGCGAAGAAAAATGATGGAGGCAGCGCCGAATCGAAAAATGCTGTGAGGACTGGTGAGTGTGGCGCGGCGCTGCACCTGGCGATGCGACGCGTGCAGAAATAATGTCTTTTCCAAGTTCGAAGACGTGATGGATCGGGAATCAGGTAAGGAATTAAAATAAAGTCAGTGTTCTAACCTTTCCTTCTTCTTTCCTCTTTTTCTAGGAGCTCTGGATTCGAGGCGGGCGTGCCAGAAAACTGGATGCTGACTGCAGGCACGGTGAGCGTTACGCTGCTGGATGCAGAATAACGCAAAGCATGTGCTGCTGTTCGGGCATGGTTGAAATAGCCTTCAGGCCTCACGTTGGCTTGACTTCAATGCAGCATGGTCTGCATGAGGTATGTAATGTACATGAGCCTGGCGCCTATGGCGCCAGGACTGATTTCCTCTATGAGCCTGGTGCCAATGGCGCCAGGACTGTACCCAGACAGCCCCTAGCCGGGGCTGCTGGGTTTTTAGTAAGCACCTGGATGCCTGCTCCCGGGGCTGATGGGCTTGGTCCTGATGCCCGGAGGTAGGCATTATGACAATTCGCTTTGATAAACTTTCAGAAGTGAAAAGGAGTGCTCAATAGCTCGATTCCTTCTCTTCAAAGACATGTATGTACGTAGAGAGCAATTTTCTCTAACTCTTGCATATGCAGTTACCATTCATAAATCCCAAGGTCTTACCCTAGACAAAGCATTGATAGATATAGGAAACACAGTCTTTAAGGAAGGCATGCGCTATATAGCATTATCACGCTTACGTACACTTGACGGTCTATTGCCAATGAACTTTGATGCAAGTAAAGTCAAAGCTGATATTTCTTGCATTTTAGTATACAATAGATTGCGTTCACTGTACACCGCTCATCTGAAACAATACCCTGTTCCAGATAAAGTAAAACGTGGTAAAAGAAAACTAAATGAAACAGAAATGCAACAGAATCCAATAGCAAATTCCGGAAAGAAAAGAAAAGAAGCTAAAGTTTCATCAATTACCGCAAACATAGAAGAACCTACTAGGGAATATAAACCAGGGACGTCGGCAAAGAAGCAATAGAAATTCCGAAAAATGCACTCAGATACAGAACTTGCTGGACCGTTCAAATTTGCAAATGAAAGTGGGGTAAGTTGCTATGCAAATGCAGCAATGAATATTCTATTTCAATTGCCACCAATTGTTAACAATATTTACCTCCACAGTACAGACCAATTGTGTTTGCAAATGTTAGTGGTGCATAGAAATGCAACAAGCAATCCTGACAACACATACAGTGTTCATGGAGTAAGGCAACAATTGGATGACTGTGCTGGAATGGTGAGATTCACTATGAACTCACAGGAAGATCCACAAGAATGTCTAATGTACATACTATTAGTATTGGAAAACAAAAGCATACCTGTAAATGAAATCTTCCAGATTTCGTACATGTGGAAACATACATGCAAACTCTGTAGCAAAGTGATACAGCAAGAAATCCCAAATGAGCGATTTGTTTATGTTTCCATACCAAATTGTGAGAGCATTCCATTTCAGCAACTTGTACATAATGCAAACCATGGCAGATTATGTACTATTTGCAATTCAGACAATCCATCCACCTTACTGATACAATCACATAGTGCCTACATAATACTTATGCATCTACGTTATTTTTTAAAAACGTATTTTATTGATTTTGGTGGAAAAAAAACGTGCAATACAACGAGAAATCAAACGGTGGTTCAAACAAAGGAGGGGACGGTGCAAGGGGGACAGGGGAGGGGGAGGGAACAAACAAATCAACAACAGTCTTCATGTTACAGCGAACTTACAGTGGATGGATGGGTTAGGGCCTGCGACCCAGAGTTTCAGGATGCAGGGGGGGTCGCATATGAGGGCTGTCCCTCCAGTGCTGGCATCAGGGGATAGTGTCAGTGTGATGCTGCGAGATTTCAGGGGGGTTTGTAGTCGGCGCAGAAGCGTATGTCTCTGAGGAGGGCCTTCCATGATTCCAGGGTGTCGCATTCGGCTTCGCCGCTTGACGTGATTCCTTCTTGCCAGGCCCTGGTTTCTGCTGCTGTCCATCTCTCGAGTTCTTTGAGCCATCGTTCATGCCTGGGGCCCGACGGCGTCTTCCAGGCCATTGCAATTGTTCTCTTAGCCAGGATGCATGAGATGTCCATTAGTCTGACAGCATGCTTGGACTTGCTAGGTCTGGGGTAATTCCCCAGGAGGCACTCGCCGGGGGTCCATTTGTACCTCGTCATTCCGGCGTCCATGCAAGTCTGTTTGGCTTTGGACCATAGTGTCATCGCCTTAGTGCAAGTCCAGAACATGTGGATCATGTCCGCTTTATCGTTCCCACACCATGGGCATGCAGGGGAGGATGTCTTATTGAAGGAGGCGACCCTATGAGGGGTCATGTATGTCCTGTACAGGACGTTCAGTTGAATCTGACCGAATCTGGTATTCCTGGACACTTTTTTGGGAAATATTAGCGCTCTCTCCCATTCTTTATCCATGATCAGGGTCCCAAAGTCCGCTTCCCATTTCGCTCTCAGATCTTTGCCTTTAGGGTTAGGTTTGTCGCATAGTCTGCTGTAGAGCCTGGAGACTGGTCTCCAGCCATCCGAGAGGTCATGCATTTCTTGAAGTAGAGGGTCAAGGGAGGGTTCCTCTGGCCAGCTGGTCCACTGTTTCTTGGCAGTCTGTTTAAGGCGGTGGTACCAGAGGAACTGGCCCGGGGGTATTCCTTCGGCGGCCTTAAGAGATTCAAAGTCCCTGAATTCCCCTTCCTCGTACATGTCGCCCCACGTGTATATGCCGGCTTCTTCCCACCTCCTTGCCGTGGAGAGGTCTGCATCCGTTCGGCAGGTGTCTGCTAAGATGGGGTTATCCGGAGAATATGGGTGTTGTACTCTCCTGATGTAGCAGGACCTGGCCCATATCTTCCTTCCAAGGTCAATCAGTTGTGAGGTGACCAGGGATTGCCGTGTAGGATGCCACAGGGTCTCCTTGGGGATCACATTGTTCGAGGATTGCCTCAGTAGTTCCGTCTCAGCCGAAGATTCGTCTGAGAGCCATTTCGTTATGTGACTCAGCTGGGCGGCCAGGTAGTATAACTGGAGATCCGGCAGCTTTATTCCACCCTCTTTATGTGGCAGGGAGAGAACAGGTAGTGACAGTTTGTGCCTGTGGGGGCCCCAAAGGAAGTCCCTGATGATAGCCTCCAGCTTCTTGAAGAAGGGCGGTCGAACGTAATGGCAAATGTTCACGAAGAAATATAGGAATCGGGGGAGTACGATCATCTTGACTATCGCTGCCCTGCACACCATGGCCAATGGGAGCTTGGACCAGAATTTTATAGAGCGTCGAAGACTCATGATGGCGACCTCAGTGTTGTGTTCGTGCGTGAGTAGCGGGTTATGGCTTACGTTGATCCCCAGATAACGGAACTTGACCAGTTGCCAACCTATTCCTATCACTGGAAGTTTGCTTTCTGGAATGTTGCGTAGGCCCGCTAGGGGGAAGGCAGAGGACTTTCTTCTGCTGAATCGGATCCCAGAGTACTTCAGGTAATTGTCTAGTACCTCCAGGGCTGTTGGTGCGTTAACCTCGGGAGTGCTTAGGTAAAGGAGGACGTCGTCTGTGTATAGAGATATTATGTGGTGTACAGTGCCCACCTTGATACCAGCGTCGAAAAGCTGCTGCCTGAAGTACAATGCAATCGGTTCCAGGCCCAGTATGTACAGCATGGGCGATAGCGGACACCCCTGTCTCGTTCCCCTTTGTATTTCCCAGGCTGCTGATACCGTTCTTCCCGTTTTCACTCTCGCCATTGGGGAATTATAGAGGACCTCGATCCACCTGATGAAGCCCCCTCCGAAGCCAAATCTTCTCAGGACCTCCCTGATCCATTCCCAGTATATGGAGTCGAAGGCCTTGATAGCATCGAGCGACAACACCGCCAGGTCCTCGTCCCTCTCGTATGTTTCAGCCATTACATGCTGTAGCCTCCTGAGGTTAGCAGTGGTGTTGCGCCCAGGCACAAATCCGTTCTGGTCTTCATGGACGATGGATCCCACCACTCTGGCCAGCTTGCGGGCCAATATGGATGTGAGGATCTTGGCATCGTAGTTTAGCATGGCCAGAGGGCGGTAGGACTCACAATCGGTGGGCGATTTGTGCGGCTTGAGCATAGGGACGATTATGGTTTCTTTCATGGTGTTGGGGAGAATCCCATTCGTGTATGCCTCCTGGTAGACCTCGTGGAGAACTGGGGTGAGGATGGACTCATACGCCTTGTAAAACTCAGGTGGGAGGCCGTCGCTGCCAGGGGCTTTGTTGTTAGAGAGGGACCTGATCGCCCCTTGTACGTCCTCAAGAGTGATCTCCATCTCCAGTTCCTCTCTCTGCTCGAGTGAGATGCGGGGAAGTTCTATCTCCTCAAGTGTGTCTATAATGTCTTCAGTAGGAATTTGCGTCTTGTGAGCATACAGTTCGGTTTAAAATTTGGCAAAGGCTTCATTGATCCCCAGCTGGGTCGTGTGGGATGTCCCATCGGCGTCCCGTATCTCCACTGGGAGGTGTTTGGGGTGTTCCCGCTTGCAGAGCCAGGCCAGTAATCTCCCTGGTTTATCCGATTCTTTGTGGGATCGGGTGGTGTGTGTGGTGAAATCAAATTTCTCTAGTCTTTCCCATGCTTGTTGACATTCTGCGCGGGCTTCCTTCAATTTATTCTCGGCCTCTGTGGAGTTGTCGTGAGCAGACTCTAGCTGGGAGATCTCAGCTTCTCGTGCTTCAAGCGTTCTCTGCAATTGCCTGCGAGTACCACCGGCTCTCGATATAATTTCACCTCTGGTCACCACCTTCATAGCTTCCCATAATGTGCCTCAGGAGGATACCGACCCCATGTTGATTTCCAGGTAATCTTCCAATTTTTCGGCAAGGTCTTCCCTGAACTCGAGATCTTCAAGTGCTGCAGTCGGCATCCTCCACATGGGGATTGGGGGTCTGGGGCCCCTCAACTGCCATAGCATGGTCAGTGGGGAGTGGTCGGAGATCGTTCGCCCCAGGTACTCTGTAGCATGTGGGGCGAGCTCCTTGTTGATGAACAGGTAGTCAATTCTTGTATGGACTCCGTGAGGGGCTGAGTAGTGGGAGTAAATCCTGTCAGCCGGATGATGTTCCCTCCAGATGTCCACTAGATTGAGCTGCTCCAGAGTTTCCCTCAGGGAACGGGAAGCAAGGTTGCTCGGGTGTGGGGGGGGCAGCGATCTGTCCGCGCTTGCGTCAGCAACACAATTGAAGTCCCCTCCCCATATGAAGGTGCGGTCCCGGTGCCGAATCAGCTTTGTAATCATTGTGGCGAGGTACGCCGGTATTCCGTGGTGTGGGAAGTAGGAGTTGACCAAGCAGACTGGGGTCTGTTCCATTGTTCCCCAAATCACTACGTATCTCCCTTCTTTATCTTGTTCACTCCCCTCCATCTGGAAGGGCACATCCGGGCTTATCCATATTAGCACCCCTCGGGCATATTTGGAGTAGGGGGACCCTCTCACAGTCCCAGCCCATCGGTCTGCAATCTTGGACATGGCCTCCGTCGTGAGGTGAGTCTCTTGAAGGAGTGCAATCGAAACTTTCTTCCTCTTGAGATAGGATTGTATACGATTGCGTCTGAGGTATGAGCCCATACCCCTCACATTCCATGTCATCACAGTGAACTGTGCCGCCATCGGGTCTGAGTTTCGGATTTAATGCGGGACTCGGTCTCCGGAGTCCGGCTCTGCTTTAGTCCTCTGTAGGTGGGCTGCAGGGGGAACAACACTAAGTTCCAGTCGTCGGGGTCACGTCTTGGACCCATCTCGGTCTTTGTTGGCGAAAGAAGCATGAAGACTGTACAACTAATAAAACTAATAACAGAACTCAAACTGGTGCGCCCAGCGACTACAACATTGTCGTGGTGCTCAGGTGCTCTCGAGCCGTCGGAGCCCATCCGGGAGTCGGGCGCGAGCTGGGTCAGGCGGGTGCCTAGACCGGGTGAATTCTACGCTGGGGGTGGGGCGAGGGCCTGGCGGCGGAGCCGAGCGAGGCCGTTTCCGAGTGAAAAACTGAAGTTGGATTACCTTCTGTGTTCCAGCGTCATGTACGATGATTCTTACTGTTACTTGGGGGTCGCTTGTGGGATCAGGGGGGGTTAGGCCTCATTCCGTGAGTTGTCCTTGCCATCCGCCAGGTTATTATCCTCTAGCCACATGTTGGCTGCCACTGGATTATCAAGGAATACCAGCCGCTCTTTGTAGACGACCCTGAGGCGTGATGGATATAGCAATCTGTATTTTAGGTTGAGTTGTCGGAGCCTAGCTTTTATCGGGACAAATGAATTCCGCTCTCTCTGAACCTTCTGCGTGTAGTCCGGATAGATAGAGATTTTGGAGTCCCCTCTTTCGATGGGGCCCCCCTCCCTGGATCGCCGTAAGATAGTTTCTCTATCCTGAAAGTTCAGTATCTTAGCGATTATAGGTCTGGGGTGCGATCCAGGGGGAGGGCGCCTCTGGAGGGATCTGTGGGCCCTCTCGACTGAGAATCCCTGGGTCAGTTTGCCGGCCCCTATTTCTTGCAGCAGAAGGGTTTCAACGAAGGATGTGGTATTTGCCCCCTCGTTCCCCTCCGGGACACCCAGGATCCTGATGTTGCTCCGTCTGGCCCGACCTTCGGCCTCCTCCGCCTTTTCCTTCAGGAAGGCAACTTTCCTCTTCAGGAGGGCAACTTCTGAATTCATGGCTGTGGTGGCTGTGGATGTTTCCTCCGTCGACTTTTCGACGGTCGCAACCCTCTCCGCTAAGTTGCGAGCGTCTTGGCGGATCAGTTGAATTTCAACTTTGAATTCGTCAATCTTAGAGTCAATTTGCGTTTTTAATGAGGCTATGGCATCAAGTATCTGCGAGTGGTTATCGGCGGCCACCCCCTCGCTCGTCCGGGCGGCTTCAGAGGAGCCGGCCAGAGCGGGGGTCTTCACCTTAGCGGAAACCACGGAGTCCATGGTGGCGGCTCTGGACTTATTCTTGGCGGCCATCTTGAGGTGATGGTTGCGGATGTCCTAGGCCTCAAAGGATAGATCGCTTGCGGAGTTGCTAGTGGGGCCCTCTGCTTAGCCGAATTTCGGGCCGTGAGCTGTGTTTTGCCCCCGTGTCTGGTTGTGCGGCCCACAGAGGCGAGTTTCAGAAGAGTAAGGGTGGGCGGGAAGCCGCGCGCCTTTTCTTGTGGGGCTGGATCGGTAGAGTGACCCGAGCCGGGCCAGTCCTCTGTCAGACGGGCGGCACCGGGGGGAGTCGTTTTACTTTCTCGTGCTTCTGCTTCTCCCCATCAGGCCTGGAAGTCCGTTGGGGGAGGGATACCCCTCGTAGGCTCCGCTATGCAATGCGAGGCGCCATCTTGGATCCGACTAGAGCGGGAGGGGGAAGAGCCGTTTTGGGGCCGCAGCTGCGTCTGGGGGTCCAATTCGGCGGGCCCAATAGTTATTCAGATGCAGAACCGCTTCCCCCAACCGCACATCCCTCTGCAAGGGCTGGGGCCGCACGTGAGCCGGAGAAATAGGATCAGGAAACAGCGTCTCGGCCGGAGCTCGGCAGATCAGCTACCGCTCGCCATCGGCGCCAAGCCACGCCCCATGCATCTACGTTATAATGCAGATGGCACCAAAAACAACTGCAAACTGACTGGATTCACACACGGTCAAGTGTCAATTGGAAAGAAAACCTTTACAACAGTAGGTATAATCTACAATGCAGGTCACTACACTGCATACATTAAAAAGAATTGTGGATGTTTCGAATGTAATGATAGCACCATTTCTCTAAAGCAGAGATTGCCAGCTAATCTTACAAATGCATATTTAATGTTCTTAAAGCCAAAGTTTACGAAATAATGTGCAATTCAAGATTTTTAAAACAAATTATGTGAAAGACTACAAACAGTGAGAATACGCCAACAGGTATCTAACTACCCAAGAGGATGTAAGAATGACACAAAGAAATTAATATCACAGATCGTTGGGAACAAATGCACAGTTAGAATACGCCTACAGGTATCTAACTGTTGGTAAAAATCGGCAGGAAGGCAACAAACATAACATTAATCGGAAAGATGAAGGAAACACTCAAAGGAAACAAGGAAGTAGTTAGTACCATAGTAAATGAAGGGTTTTTTTAATCCGACAAGGTTTTTTTTTCCCCAGACCCAAGGATTAGAAAAGCAAACACAGAAACTGAGCGCAATGCACTGTACACTGGTTTGTAAACTAAATATGAGGGTAAAAAAAAGGTAAACTGTTTATTAAGCAATGTAGTACATTTTCAAAAAATGCAAAGACTAAGATACCTGTTTCTTTTATCACAGAAATGGAAAAGTACGATAACCATTTAAAAATTGCTTGTGGATTCTGAACAAAGTAAGGAGTAAGTATATTGACAGTCATTTTCTACACATGCAAATCTACACGTCTAATCTATGGTACTAATATGCTGCAGTGCCTGTGGCTGGCCCTTGCACCTTCGGTGTGTAACCTACCATGTGCGCCTTACGACCAAGGTACAAGGAGTATAGGTCCTAGCCACAACCATCGCTGCATATCAAAACCATGGTCCTTGAAAATTAGCTACTTATAAATGTACTTTTCGGACCATCGTCTGCAGCCATGCAGGCAAGACACTAGGGCGTCCACACAACAAGCTCATTACACCACACCCATATTTACTTGTAACTCCACTGCTTATGACTTCAGTCTTGGGTGCATGGCCTTTGGGCAAGCAATCAAGATTCTGGGTCCTGGCTAGAAACACCACAGCATATCGGAACCATTGTACGTCACTATACTATGTACAAACTTGGTTTTGGGAGCATGGCCTTTGACCATGCTCCCAAAACACTACGCCCTCCCCACAACCATCTTAATGATGTTGCATGGTACAAGTGTACCAATAGCTGTGATAGGATGCAGTAGTTTGTAGCCACAGGCTACAGAGGTGAGTTTGAGGCCACAGTATTATGAATGTATGGGTATACAGTATTTAAAATGCATAGTTACTTACAACTGCACTGCTTATCTTAATGATGTTGCATAGTACAAGTGTACCAATAGCTGTGATAGGATGCAGTAGTTTGTAGCCACAGGCTACAGAGGTGAGTTTGAGGCCACAGTATTATGAATGTATGGGCATACAGTATTTAAAATGCATAGTTACTTACAACTGCACTGCTTATTACTTTGTTCAAATACTCTGCATCCTGGCCACTACTACCACACCATATGACATCCATTGTGGCATATAAGTACAGTACAAACAAATGTACTTTTGGGGGCATGGCCTTTGGCCATGTACCCATGATTGCAGCCCCGTCCCCACAGCCGCCAGAGTGATGCACTACGACATTATATCGTACCCATAGTGCCTTGTAAGTACACTACATATAACTGTGCTGTTAGGTGCATGGCCTGCGCCCATGCACTCATCACTGCAGACTCTCCCCACAGCCACCTGACTGATGTTCAATACTAGGGGTGTCTCTGTAGCTCTGAAATGCTGCACTGCTTGTGCGCAGGGCCTAAAATTGTAGGTGTATGGCCATACATTTCAATATATGGTTGTGAAGTATTTTATAACTGCAGTGCTTACAAGTTTCCTGTTGGGTGCATGCTTGAGTGTATGGCATACAGCCTGCAACCATGCACCCAAAAGTACACATCTTGTCCACAACCACCGCACTACATGAAACCCATGTGGACTTGTAAGTGAAGAGGTTATAGCTTTGTTGTTGCGGGCATGGCCTTCAGCCTTGCACCCAAGAGTACACACGCTCCCCACAACCAGGCAATCGATACGCATTAGTAAGGGGGTTTCCACGGGTGTGACATGCTGAAGTATTGTTGGCCAGGGCCTAGAGTTTTGGAAGTAAGGCCTTTGGCCGACGGCCATGCATCCAAGACTCTAGGCCCTGGTCTCAACCACCGTAGCATGTGCCACCAATGGCGGCGTACTGATGAATACAATAACCAGAGGAAAAAGTATTGCAATTACGGCATGGGGTCAATTTCAATGTTCCCTAACACCACACGTGTCCTTAGAACTGTTACAAGTTCCCCGTGCACTGCACAGACTGAAATACTGCCCTTATTGGACCCCTCATTTTCTGTGCATACAAGGAAGCCATAGAAAATACATCATGAAGAAGGCATAAGTGTATTATTGGGCGCATGCCCTTCGGCCATGCACCCAACACTACAGAGTCTCCCCACAACCACCTCAGTGATGTGTGGTAGTGGGGATTTTCTATAGATGTGGTATCCTTCAGTGCTTCTAGCCAGAGGCCTCACTCCTAGCTGTGTGTCCATAGATCTTACATGCGATGGGTGTGCAGTGGCTTCCACAACTAGTACTTATAACTTTGTTCTTGGGTGCATGGCCTTTGGCACTCCCCACTACTTGCCAATCGAAACGCAATACTACGAGTGTATCCATGGGTGTGACATGCTGCAGTGGTTGTGGCCAGAGCCTACAGTCTTGGAAGTAAGGCCTTCGGCCGACGGCCATGCATCCAAGACTCTAGGCCCTGGCCACAACCACTGTAGCATGTGACACCCATGGCGGCGTACTAATGATTATAATAATAATAGCCATCGGGAAAAGTAATGCAATCACGGCATGTTGTCAATTTCAATGTTACCTACCACTACGCGTGTGCTTTCAACAGTTAGAAGTTTCCTGTCCACTGCATGGACTGAAATACTGCCCTTATTGGACCCCTCATTTTCTGTGCGTACAAGGTGGACATAGGAAATACATCATGAAGAGATTATATCTGTGTTAAGAGTGCAGGGTCTCTCCACAACCACCTCAGTGATGTGTGGGAGTGGGGTTTTTTCTATAGGTGTGGTATCCTTCAGTGCTTCTGGCCAGAGGCTTCACTCCTAGCTGTATGTCCATAGAGCTTACATGGGATGGGTGTGCAGTGGCTTCCACAACTAGTACTTATAACTTTGTTCTTGGGTGCATGGCCTTTGGCCATGCACCCAAGACTGCACGCACTCCCCACAACTTGCCAATCGAAACACAATACTACGAGTGTATCCATGGGTGTGACATGCTGCGGTGGTTGTGGCCAGAGCCTACAGTCTTGGAAGTAAGGCCTTTGGCCGACGGCCATGCATCCAAGACTCTGGGCCCTGGCCACAACCATTGTAGCATGTGACACCCATGGCGGCGTACTAATGATTATAATAATAATAGCCATCGGGGGAAAAGTAATGCAATCACGGCATGTTGTCAATTTCAATGTTACCTACAACTACGCATGTGCTTTCAACAGTTAGAAGTTTCCTGTCCACTGCATGGACTGAAATACTGCCCTTATTGGTCCCCTCATTTTCTGTGCGTACAAAGTGGACATAGGAAATACATCATGAAGAGATTATATCTGTGTTAAGAGTGCAGGGTCTCTCCACAACCACCTCAGTGATGTGTGGGAGTGGGTTTTTTTCTATAGGTGTGGTATCCTTCAGTGCTTCTGGCCAGAGGCTTCACTCCTAGCTGTATGTCCATAGAGCTTACATGGGATGGGTGTGCAGTGGCTTCCACAACTAGTACTTATAACCTTGTTCTTGGGTGCATGGCCTTTGGCCATGCACCCAAGACTGCACGTACTCCCCACAACTTGCCAATCGAAACGCAATACTATGAGTGTATTAGGTGGTTGTGGCCAGGGCCTACTGTCTTGGAAGTAAGGCCTTCGGCCGACAGCCATGCATCCAAGACTCTAGGCCCTGGCCACAACCACCGCAGCATGTCACACCCATGGTGGCGCACTAATGAATATAATAATAGGCATTGGGAAAAGTAATGCAATCACGGCATGTTCTCAATTTCAATGTTGGCTACCACTACGCATGTGCTTTCAACAGTTAGAAGTTTTCTGTCCACTGCCTGGACTGAAATGCTATCGTTATTACACCCCTCATTTTCTGTGCGTACAAGGTGTCCATGGATGTACTTCATGAAGACCGACCCCCAGAACAAATGCATTGATCACCCATGTCTTACTGTCTGAACCTTTCCCAACCGTCTGTGACACAGCAAAACAGTTTTATAAATTGAGCATATGTACGCTGGTTCTTGCTCTGCTTTCGGCGGATCCAAGATGTCGGCCGCATCCAAACAATCTGACGCAGAACACGTCTCGCAGCAGCCAATGGGCAGAGACCCCATCTACTACTGTGCCCTATTGCTTACAAACCTCTCGCCTATACATAGTACACTGTGTAAGAAACAAGGCTTTTCCATAAACTTAAAATTGTTAGCAATCTTGAAGGACTTTCAAGTACCATATTGCAAATGCCATGGAAAGACTGCACAGAGTGAGTGAAATGCACACATGCACTGGGTTGAAATATGAAAGTAGAATGCTGTGACGAAAGAAGCACAATTAATGTGTGCTGTATCATCACTGCTGCAAACACTAAGGGCCTCATTACGAGGTATGCCGGTAGCCATGCCGCTATTGGCGGCATGGCTGCCGGCAAACCCGCATCCGTGTCCGTGTCCTCGGAATGAGGACATACCGGACCATTCCGAGTTCGGATGGCCCGGTAATTCCTCACTCGAGAACACGGACACAGTTCATCCCTATTCCCATTTCAGCCCCCATAGGGCTGAATGGGAATGGGAGAGGGAGTTAACAATGGGCCATTACGAGATGGCCCGTTGTTTGCTCCCTCTTCCCCTCGCGGGACCCGGTATGCACGCCTGGTTTTCCCAGGCGTGCTTAACGTGTCCCGCGAGGGGACCTCATAATGTGGCGGAACGGGTTGAACGGCGCCGCAGCCTTTTACGGCACCGTTTAACCCGTTCCGCCAGGGTCGTAATGAGGCCCTAAGTCTTTTATTTTGTTTTTTGCACCTCAGTGAAGACTACTCTCCTGAGAGTCAACAGCATCTACACTGCAGACGACATACCCGAAGAAACCTGGTTATTTTGCGAAAAAAAGTAAGTACAGTACTACCTTTATATTGTAACTACTCCTCAAAGAGGCTGTGTGGGTTATTTGTTTATTTTGGGCGCCAAAGCAAAGATTGATTTATAAACCATTCTACCGACAAATATCCATTTATTGAACAAAGAATAATAGGCAGAATGGCTCACAAATCCCTGTGTGTTTGGAACTCAAATAACATACGTAATCCTGGCATTTCGTTCATAAATAATGGTTTTCGTCACAAGTAGGCCCTTTGTACTCTCATCTGAAGCACATTGTAGTAGTATATAAACAATAAAGTAGCCTTACCAAATCATTGCACGAGTCCAATGCACATCGACACACCATGACAAAGACCTTCCCCATCAGACTCATGCACACATGCACACAGCACACAGACATTGGACAACAGACCAAAGTATACTTTTTTTTTCAACAGATACCAAAGAATGCCTACCAAAAAGCAACTCCATCGAAAGGAACGAAAAAGTAAGTGCCCAATGTAAGCATCCACCTGTTGTAGAGTTTGTAGAGAATGTTGGAACAAACCAGCTAATGCAGTTGGTTAGCTAAACAAAGGAAGTCTGAAATACCGAAACTTTACCTCCTCTATCAAAATGTGTCACAAAACACAAAAATGTTGTAAAAAAACGACTACCAGTACAGCTAAGAATGCTCTTAATAATTCTGATAGTGTAACAAGAACGCATAGTAAAAAATGTATTTTATCAAAAATGTTTCGTCACAGAGTCCTTCAGAATCTACTAAGAAGAGGACCGAAATCATCCTCACCCCTTAAAACCTACCGTAGAAAGTTAATCCTACAAGGTCTCGTGGACAGTGCAATCCTTCTCAAGTTGTTTATATTAGTGTTAAATAGGATGAAAGCACTTACAAAACTAAGTACTAAACTACAAAAGAAACTGAGCAATAAAAGGAATGTGAACAAAAATAATGTCTTGCATGCTTGTGGTGGTAGAACCATATTTTAATGAAGAAGCATTCAAACAAAATCAAACAAACACAATTGCCATCCATAGTAGTGGACGAGGGTAGGAGAAGGTCAATACTACCATCATGGAACAAGAAACATTGCTTACAAATGTATTCCCTGAAAACTCAGAATTACCTCTCGATTCAGCAGAACCACACCGTGCAGTATACAAATGGCCGTGCACATCAATGTGTACCATTCCAAACAAAGCGTTCAAATCTTTACGTCAGTTCCTTAATCAATATGTAAAAGGTAAAGAGAAAAGTAAAATGAAAGTGCTGCAAAATATGGATATTTGTCGATTGCGGAAATACACAGGACTAAAAGGACATTCATTAGCCTGCATTTCTGGGCCTATTTGCAAAAGCACCTTCCATGATATCAAAAGGATATCAATACATTATTCCAATGTAAGAAATCTAGTGTATAAAATATACTATGCAAAAAGTCCAGCTTCAGAATTAGGCAACTTAAATACCACTCTTCTGCATGGTACACCCAAATACTTAGAAGAAGAAACTGACCGTATTCAGAAAAAGTAATTTGGAAGTGAGAGTCACTTACAAAATGCAACCATTTTAGAACATAGTAGCAACAATTGTGTACATAGCAACCTTCTATTACACACATACAGAAAAGAAATTTAAAATGTCATCGGCTGAAGTACCAATCCATGTGTGTGTGTGTTGCCGCAGAACGTTTTACAAAAGGAACACAAAAAATGTGGACATAGCATACAAAATAGAAGACAATGAAGATTCTAAATGGTTTGAATGAGCTCTCTACCTTTTAGCAGAAAACAAATATTAACTAACTGAACCCCTAATATGTGTTACGCTCACCTGGTATCCACAGGGACCCCAGCCAGCTGGGTTACTCGCTGGTATGCTTCTCAGCTTTGCCCTGATGTGGTCTGCTGGGAAGGTTCTGCCTGAAAATACAGGAGGACTGTGTTCAAGACTGACCAACTGGGGTAAGTATCCTCCCTTCACCCCCGTATGCTTTCAGTCGCTCTGGCGCCCTCTCCTGACCTTGTGGTAGAATTAGGCATGCTCTCCGTCCTGCCTTCTTTGCAGGGGCGCATGGTCTTTTCTGGGCGAGTGCGGTCCAGTTTCTTCACTGATGCCGGCCCGTTTGATATTGTTCAGGTAGGTCTTATTGCTGTTCTTTAGTTTTGTTGCTATCTTGCATCCCTTTCTTTGTTTAAAATGTCTTTTTTCTCCCTTAGGTATGCAAAGCTTCAGCGTGGCGACCTGGCTTGGTTGAGCCCCGCTGGTAAATGATGGCGCATTAAGAGCGCTATGATGCGGTAAGTTAGCGCTATGCACAGCGCTGCGAAGTCTTGCCTGTGCTAGCCTGTGTTTTCCTTCCTTGTAGGTCGCAGTGTTCTTCTGCGCGAGTGGAATGTCCGGAGTGGTGCCAGCCGAGAGGCGACCAGCCAGGTAAGCCTTTTAAGCAGTTCGTAATTTGTAAATGTCTCTACAGCTTTCTTTAATGTTGCCTCTATCTTCCTCTTTCAGGTCGTTCTGTCTGGGAGGCGTGCAGATTCGAGGAAGCTGTTCTCAGTAGCTGCGAGTGTTTAAAGATGAAGACTGCAGGTAAGATGCTGCTGCTAATGATGTTCCTTTTGTCTCCTTGCAGGTTCTGCTTCTCCGAGGTTCGAGGGAATAGCTGGACACGGTGAGCGTCACGTTGCAAGCTGCAAAGTAACACAAAGCATGCTCTGCCGTCAGGGTGTGGTTTATATAGCCCAGGTAAAGTAGTACCAGGGAAAGTAGTTCCAGGCCTGTCGCACCCAAAACACTAGACTGCATAGCTTGGTTCTTAGGAACCAAGCTATGTGGATGCCTCCATGTTGGCTGACAATACAATAAAGTAGTTCGCAAGCACATTGTTGTTCATGGTGTATGAGCCTGGCGCCATAGGTGCCAGGACTGGCCCCATGAGGGCTTTTGAAGAGGATGCCAGGCTCTAGAGGCCCGAGTCCTGACTCCACCTGGCCAATGGGTTTGCCAGAGGAGGTTTTGGGCGAGGGTCATGACATATGTTGCAGTTACTGTACTACAAAATTAGACAACAACCACACTCCTTAAGTGCTGTTACAAATAATTTGGAATTGTTGCCATTACCAAAAAATCCTGCAGCAGCTCAATTTGTATGAGAGCATAATAATTCAAACAGTTCACCCATTTCAAGCAATTATACGCCTTCATCCAAAAACAGCAAAATTACCTTCCTCTGAATTGGTGAAAGGCATTTGTGGCAAAGTAGTTTATTTGCCATTAGATCTAACGGAAAATGTACACACTCTAGGAGTGGAACGTTCAATAGATTCTTTAATAGTCTTGGTAAATGGAGTACCAACAAAGGACAAAAAAATTTGGCAACAATTAGTGGACTTACACAAAGTTAGACAAGCATTGCAATATCTAAAAGACAATAATGAGTACAATGAGTACTGGATGGAAAATCAGACAACATAGTATGGCTCAGTCTTGGTCCTGCAGAATCTAGAAAAAGAGTGCTAAAATCATATGAGGACATAGAAACAATTGCCAGAAATGATCCCAACAGCCAAGACATTCTGAAAAACAATTTACTGGACACATACTATCCAAACAGGAGTAGCACTCTGGAAAGCATGTGCCTATACCACATAGCTCAAAACGTTGCATACAAAAATAATGTAAAACCCGATGAAAGTAAAAATAGATATAGAGTGACCGATTGTGAAGGGAGCTTAGTGAAACTAACCAAACGAAGCTTATTTAATCATGTACAATTGTCATTAAAAAGTCCTCAACAGAAAGAACTATATTACATGTCTCTGTTACAACTTTTCAAAGCATGGAGAAAAGAGGAAGACATACTAGATAACTATGACTGCTATGAAGGTGCTTTTAAAGCAAATGAAATCGCTATCACTGATGTGAACTTTATGCAGTACAAAACAATGTTGCACAATGAGCAGCAACAGGAAGAAGAACTTCGGGCCCAACTAGATAAAGACTCTTCCGACAGTAGTCAACCTTCTGTAACAGGAAGTCAAGAACCACTTGGACGACCACTAATAGCAAATGAGGCTGAAGTAGCTATGGCAGAAGTAGAAAACACCATGTATCAGTATCAAGAAGATACAGAAGACTTAATCCTACGACAAGCAAAACTTAACAGCGATCAGCACACCATTTTTGAAGACGTAACTAAACAAATTGTACAAATAAAGAATGTACCTGCCAAAATTACAAACCTATACTGCTGTACGTCAGTGGCGAAGCTGGATCAGGGAAAACATTCTTTATCAAAATCATCAGCAAGTTCCTTCAACAATTGACAAACAACAAACTGTCAGCTGTTGTTACGGCCCCCACAGGTCTAGCTGCCTACAACATAGGAGGTGTCACTTTACACCGATTACTACTGCTTCCAGTAGAGCATCAAAATGAATTAGACTACTACAAACTTTCTGCAGAAGCTGCAATGGAATTATGCAGAGTATTGAAACAAATGAAAATGCTACTAATAGATGAAGTGAGCATGGTCTCCAACCTAATGTTGGCTTTGATTCATCTCAGATTTCAAGAAGTACTTAAAAGTAACAACGAAGAACTCTTTGCAGGGAAACACATTATCGTTTTCGGAGATCTTCTACAATTGACACCAGTGAAAGGAGAACCGATTTTTAAAACCTTAGGCCACAAACTCTGCCGGAAAACTGTTGGTAGCATAGGTAATGTTAACTTTTGGCAACATTTCCAATATAGAGAATTGACTGAGAACATGCGGCAATCTGCAGATCTCACTTATGCCAACATCTTAAAAAGTATTAGAGTTGGTGTTTTATTGCAAGAAGCAGAAGTTGTATTGAAAAACCGGCACATACATGCACTTTATGGCGACAATGCATGTGCAAATGATGTTATGGAACAAATAGCGCACAGAAATGTCAATTGTATGGCCTTAATGCCAACTCTTGCAAGCTGTTTCAAATTCAATGAAACAATGTTAAGTAAAGAAATGCAACCAATACTGGAAATTAGCGCCACAGACAAAATAGACGTACATGGTATGACAGTACCCATGTGTGAGCAAGCCACAACAAGACTAAATAGTTTAGAAAATTCAATCTCCAACACAGCTGGGTTGGAAAAAATATTGAAATTATCCTTAAATTTTAGAGAAATGCTAAAACATAACCTTGACGTAGAGCAAGGGCTAGTCAATGGAGCACTGGGCACAGTTGTTGGCTTTCAATCATACCCACATGATAGCAACATTCAGTTTGTCACTATTCGCTTTGATAAACTTTCAGAAGTGAAAAGGATAGGGTGCTCAATTGCTCGATTCCTTCTCTTCAAAGACATGTATGTACGTAGAGAGCAATTTTCTCTAACTCTTGCATATGCAGTTACCATTCATAAATCCCATGGTCTTACCCTAGACAAAGCATTGATAGATATAGGAAACACAGGGCCTCATTACACGGTAGGCGGTAGGGATTTAACGTTACCGGTAATGGAATACCGGTAACGTTAAATCCCCATGCTAATTACGACCCGGCTCACTGCTATTAGCGGCACCGCTAAGTACGGTGCCGCTAATAGCGGCCAGTCCGCGTGCGCTTGACCCTCCATCCCGTAAATAACGCCATGCCGCTAATAGCACAGCATCACAAGGCGATCGGACATGCCAATAGCGGCATGGTAAAGCCCCCAAAACCCCTTACCGCCATGGCGCTAATACCGCCATCGCGAACCACCCGTTAAGAGAACTGAGCAGTGTTCCCACCTGCCACAGGTGGACACAATCAGCACAGGTGGAGGCAATGGAGACTGTGGCAGCCCAAAAGGAGCACACCACACACCTTCCCACACCCCTTCCCACACCAAGATGGTTCTAATACTTGCAGCATTACATGGGCTGGAGGACATGATTGCAGCGCAGCAGCAACAACAACAGGCAGCACAGAGGAGACGCATGAGGAGGAGGAGGAGGGCAAGACAGCCACAGCAAGCACCACCACGGCACCTAATCATACCACAGAGGCACCCACCAATCCCCAGGATCAGAGCCAGTCCATTCAATCTAACCCCAGAGCAGATACACACCCTGTACCGTCTGGACCAGGATACCATCACCAGCATCATGGACATCATACACAACAACATTGTGAGCCTCATAGACATCAGAACTGCCATCCCCCCTCTACTCAAGGTGGAGACTGTGCTCCACTTCCTGGCCACAGGCACCTACCAGCATACAGTGGGCCAGATGCATGGCATCTCACAATCAGTATTCTCACGCACGCTGAACCAGGTACTCGATGTCCTCCTGAAGCATGCACCTGAACACATATTCATGCCATGGACTGCTCAGGAGATTGCAAACACCAAAGTTGGCTTCTATTCACTGGCAGACATCCCAAGTTGCATCGGGGCCATCGACTGTACCCATGTGGAATCAGTTGTACCACATCACAATGAAGTTGTCCACCGAAATAGGAAGCAATTCAACTCCATCAATGTCCAAATGGTATGTAATGCCAACAAGGTAATCACACATTGTTGTGCCCGTTTCCCTGGATCAACCCATGATTCCATGGTCCTGCGGAACTCAACTATCCCACGCTACATGAAGCGACAAGCCGGATAACATTTGTGGCTACTTGGTGAGTTGCAGGACAAGCACATGTCAGTGTGATGGGGGGATACATACTCCAACTGGGTGTGATTGGGGGGAGAGATAGATACTCGAAATGGGTGTAGCTTGTCGTCCGTCGGACGAATGCACATACAGATGTACGCCAATGTCCACCTGGGAAGTCCGCAACATACTTCAGATGAACGGACATGAAAGTATAAGCTACACAACATAGATGACAATCCAGGTCTACAAACCTTATACATCCATCCACATCCACATTGCACAACATTCCACGCCACCAAATACACAAATGTCATACATGCCGTCAAGATAGTCATACAGAATTAGTCCAGCACAACAACAATAATGCAATGTGCCCTTGAAAGCATGCAAAGGGATCACCCCTAGCCATGGCATAGCACCACACACCTATAGCACCACTGAAGTGATGCCTCTCAGAATGAGAACATCAATGTTGGAATGGCATCACACCAGCAGTTTGGTACCAAATCTGCCTGGGCCCAGGGACACCTGAGACCTGGCCTCACCCAGGACATGTCAATTACTGTTGGAGGCATTCATGGGGCATGTCTACTTTCATGGTCGAGCTCACCTTTGCACATTGCAGTCACACAGAGCATCTGTATGTATGCTGTTAATTGTGTTCTTCAATCACAATGCAAAGTCCATTTGTGTGATATGAAAAGGCCGCTCTTGAGTTGAGCAGTAAGAGGACCCCATTCCTCCCCCCATACAGGTGATGCCGGCTATCCCCTGAAGAGGTGGCTCCTCACCCCTGTACGGAACCCACAGAACAGGCACGAAGAGGAATACAATTGTGCACATACCCCTACCCGCATTGTGATCGAGCAGACTTTTGGCCTTTTGAAGACACGGTTTAGGTGCATTAGCAGGTCTGGTGGCGCTCTGGTGTATGGCCATGAGAAGGTGGCCATGATCACCATGGCATGTGTCATGCTGCACAATATGTGTATCAGACGGAATGTGCCACTGCCCCCTGACGTTGAAATAGAAGCACCTGATGAGGATGATGATGGTGATGAGGACGGAGGTGAAGGGAATGCAGGTCATGCAAGAGGGGATGGCCAGGAGGGATGTGCTGTGAGACAGCATCTGATCAACCAAATATTCTGAGTAACATGGTTTCGTACTGTCACATGGATATGGGTAGTAGTGCACTGGTGTCTGTTTGGAAGCGCGCAATGGACCATGGCGTCAATAAAGTACACATACACAATGAAGAAGTACAAGCCTGTGTTTTGTTCAAACACCAGTGTATTAAGGAACATAAAGAAGAAAATGTGCATGTCCCCAAACATCCCACCACCCTTCCCCTCCCCCCCACAACAGTCCCATAACACCCTTCCCCCCACTCCCCACAACAGTCCCATAACATCCTTCCCCCCACCCCCCAAAACAGTTCCACATGTGTCTTGCACAATGTTTCCCTACAGCCATGCACGCGGAGGCTTCACCATGCACTCCCTATTGGCCATTGCCAACACCAGCATTGGGAGGCTGACAAGAGGTGCGCCTGGTGGTGCGTGAGGAGTGGCCGAGGGGGCTTGTCTGCCTCGAACTGGCAGATGAGGATGTGCCAGACTGTCATAGTGGTGGTGTTGGTTGGAATTGGCGGTCCAATGCGTCCGCTATCCGTGTGAGGACCTCCCTGACTCGGATGATCTCCCCACACAGCCTGTCTGTACATGCCTCCATCCCCTCCCTGGAGTGCCTTGCTGGCTCCGTGATGTCTGCCCTGAGACGGGCAGGCTCCTCAACATGCTGTCCAACGAGCACAGTTATTTCTTGTTGCCGCTGGCTGATGCTGGCCAGGTCGAGGGCAGTGTTGGGTCCTGGTGGTGTGGCTGCTGTTGCCTGTGATGGGACCAGGTCAACAGATGAAGCCACCGGGGGGCTACTAAAAGCTCCCATGTTCTCATCGCCAGTGACATTGGACCCAGGTGTGTGCTGAGGTGATGGCTTAGGGGTCCCAGGGGGGGTTGGGGTGTGCATCTCCATGTGGAAGTCGGTGGGGTCCTCCACATCTGATAGTGGGGCAGTGGCTGCCGCTTCTCCTGCTGAACTAGCTGGAGCTGAGGGTGGGCCCTCTGTAGCCGGGATCGGTGGTGGTGGGTTAACCACGGGAGGTGGGGCAGTTGGTGGTGTGGCAACTTGTGGCTTGGAAGTGGCGCTCCAACGATGTTTCGCACTCTGCTTCTGGACCCTTCTGCCTTTGCCACTTGAGGTTGTGGCGGTGTCCTCTGTGTCCAATGCCATTTGTTTCTTATGCGCAGGGGGTGCTAGTGATGCATTGCCAGCATCCTCACCGTCTGTATGTGAGCCTGTCAGGGACAAGAAGGGGGATGTCATTGGTTACGGTTCAATGTACTTAATGCAGTATACATCAATGATGCAGTTGTGGGCATTTGGACTACATTGTAAAGGATGCAGGTGTTGTGTCAGTGCAGTGGCTCATCCATGCATGGTTGTGTGTGGGACTTGTCTCTGGTGATGTGTGCATGTGTGTGTGTTTGGGTATGACACTGACATGGGCAGGGTGTGATGCATGTGTGGATGTTTGCCCATCCATGAGGTGATTCTGGGCTCACATTTCAGGGGACCAGTAGATTCACATTGCATGCTTTCATGTGTACCCTCACCTCCATCTGAAGTGGTTGCCACACCATGCTCCATCGTGCCGACTCCCTCTATGCATTCCACGCCAATGAGGTTGGCGCATGTCTCCTCCCATTCTACAAGTTTTATGGGCGACCCAGATCCACCTGATGTGGCAATTTGGTGGTTTGCGGCAAGGATGCTTCTCACCCGGAGTCTCAGGTCATCCCACCTCTTTCGGCACTCACGCACATTGCGGGTGGTGGTGCGTACAGCACTGACTTTTAATGCAACCTCAGCCCAGATTGCCTTTTTTTTCATGAGAGTCTCCCGCCGCATGTCGCAGGCAAAGACCACAGCGGCATTGTCAGCTAGGGTCTGGGTCAGCATGATTAGCTCCTCTGAGGAGAATTTTTCTTTCCGCTGCCGGTCGGTGGTTTTTTTCAATGCCTTGGGCATGTTGAGGGTGTCCCTGAAGATTTCCAACTGCAAGCTACTCCAAACAGGTCCAGGGGGCAGAGGATGGCAATGTATTGTGTTTTCAAAGATGGCCGCCGTGCTCTTTCCCGTTCCTGTGCGATGACGCTATTTCCGGTTCCGCAATTTGCAACATCAGCGTGAGGGCAGAGGTGCTATCTGCACTTTCGTCGAAGGCGGTAAGAGACTTTTTGGGGTCTTTAGCGGCATGGCGGTAGGGTCATTACCGGCATGGCGCTATGCTCGTGTCCGCGTACTCATAATGGTACGCTATTAGCGCCCTCTTGCGAGGGCGGACACGTTAAGAGCGCCATGCCGGTAATTTGAGATTTTTAGCGCCCAGCGTGTAATGAGGCCCACAGTCTTTAAGGAAGGCATGAGCTACATAGCATTATCACGCTTACGTACACTTGACAGTCTATTGCTAATGAACTTTGATGCAAGTAAAGTCAAAGCTGATATTCCTTGCATTCTAGAATACAATAGATTGCGTTCACTGTACACCCCTCATCTGAAACAATACCCTGCTCCAGATAAAGTAAACCGTGGTAAAAGAAAACTAAATGAAACAGAAATGCAACAGAATCCAACAGCAAATTCCGGAAAGAAAAGAAAAGAAGCTAAAGTTTCATCAATTGCCGCAAACATAGAAGAACCTACTATGTATGTAAAGCAGGGATGTCGACAAAGAAGCAACAGAAATTCTGAAAAATGCAGTCAGATACAGAACTTGCTGGACCATTCAAATTTGCAAATGAAAGTGGGGTAAGTTGCTATGCAAATGTAGCAATGAATATTCTATTTCAATTGCGACCAATTGATAACAATATTTACCTCCACAGTACAGACCAATTGTGTTTGCAAATGTTAGTGCTGCATAGAAATGCAACAAGCAATCCTGACAAACACATACAGTGTTCATGGAGTAAGGCAACAATTGGGCGACTGTGCTGGAATGGTGAGATTCACTATCAACTCACAAGAAGATCCACAAGAATTTCTAATGTACATACTATTAGTATTGGAAAACAAAAGCATACCTGTAAATGAAATCCTCCAGATTTCGTACATGTGGAAACATACATGCACACTCTGTAGCAAAGTGATACAGCAAGAAATCCCAAATGAGCGATTTGTTTATGTTTCCATACCAAATTGTGAGAGCATTCCATTTCAGCAACTTGTACATAATGCAAACATGGCAGATTATGTACTATTTGCAATTCAGACAATCCATCCACCTTACTGATACAATCACATAGTGCCTACATAATACTTATGCATCTACGTTATTTTTTAAAAACGTATTTTATTGATTTTGGTGGAAAAAAAACGTGCAATACAACGAGAAATCAAACGGTGGTTCAAACAAAGGAGGGGACGGTGCAAGGGGGACAGGGGAGGGGGAGGGAACAAACAAATCAACAACAGTCTTCATGTTACAGCGAACTTACAGTGGATGGATGGGTTAGGGCCTGCGACCCAGAGTTTCAGGATGCAGGGGGGGTCGCATATGAGGGCTGTCCCTCCAGTGCTGGCATCAGGGGATAGTGTCAGTGTGATGCTGCGAGATTTCAGGGGGGTTTGTAGTCGGCGCAGAAGCGTATGTCTCTGAGGAGGGCCTTCCATGATTCCAGGGTGTCGCATTCGGCTTCGCCGCTTGACGTGATTCCTTCTTGCCAGGCCCTGGTTTCTGCTGCTGTCCATCTCTCGAGTTCTTTGAGCCATCGTTCATGCCTGGGGCCCGACGGCGTCTTCCAGGCCATTGCAATTGTTCTCTTAGCCAGGATGCATGAGATGTCCATTAGTCTGACAGCATGCTTGGACTTGCTAGGTCTGGGGTAATTCCCCAGGAGGCACTCGCCAGGGGTCCATTTGTACCTCGTCATTCCGGCGTCCATGCAAGTCTGTTTGGCTTTGGACCATAGTGTCATCGCCTTAGTGCAAGTCCAGAACATGTGGATCATGTCCGCTTTATCGTTCCCACACCATGGGCATGCAGGGGAGGATGTCTTATTGAAGGAGGCGACCCTATGAGGGGTCATGTATGTCCTGTACAGGACGTTCAGTTGAATCTGACCGAATCTGGTATTCCTGGACACTTTTTTGGGAAATATTAGCGCTCTCTCCCATTCTTTATCCGTGATCAGGGTCCCAAAGTCCGCTTCCCATTTCGCTCTCAGATCTTTGCCTTTAGGGTTAGGTTTGTCGCATAGTCTGCTGTAGAGCCTGGAGACTGGTCTCCAGCCATCCGAGAGGTCATGCATTTCTTGAAGTAGAGGGTCAAGGGAGGGTTCCTCTGGCCAGCTGGTCCACTGTTTCTTGGCAGTCTGTTTAAGGCGGTGGTACCAGAGGAACTGGCCCGGGGGTATTCCTTCGGCGGCCTTAAGAGATTCAAAGTCCCTGAATTCCCCTTCCTCGTACATGTCGCCCCACGTGTATATGCCGGCTTCTTCCCACCTCCTTGCCGTGGAGAGGTCTGCATCCGTTCGGCAGGTGTCTGCTAAGATGGGGTTATCCGGAGAATATGGGTGTTGTACTCTCCTGATGTAGCAGGACCTGGCCCATATCTTCCTTCCCAGGTCAATCAGTTGTGAGGTGACCAGGGATTGCCGTGTAGGATGCCACAGGGTCTCCTTGGGGATCACATTGTTCGAGGATTGCCTCAGTAGTTCCGTCTCAGCCGAAGATTCGTCTGAGAGCCATTTCGTTATGTGACTCAGCTGGGCGGCCAGGTAGTATAACTGGAGATCCGGCAGCTTTATTCCACCCTCTTTATGTGGCAGGGAGAGAACAGGTAGTGACAGTTTGTGCCTGTGGGGGCCCCAAAGGAAGTCCCTGATGATAGCCTCCAGCTTCTTGAAGAAGGGCGGTCGAACGTAATGGCAAATGTTCACGAAGAAATATAGGAATCGGGGGAGTACGATCATCTTGACTATCGCTGCCCTGCACACCATGGCCAATGGGAGCTTGGACCAGAATTTTATAGAGCGTCGAAGACTCATGATGGCGACCTCAGTGTTGTGTTCGTGCGTGAGTAGCGGGTTATGGCTTACGTTGATCCCCAGATAACGGAACTTGACCAGTTGCCAACCTATTCCTATCACTGGAAGTTTGCTTTCTGGAATGTTGCGTAGGCCCGCTAGGGGGAAGGCAGAGGACTTTCTTCTGCTGAATCGGATCCCAGAGTACTTCGCGTAATTGTCTAGTACCTCCAGGGCTGTCGGTGCGTTAACCTCGGGAGTGCTTAGGTAAAGGAGGACGTCGTCTGTGTATAGAGATATTATGTGGTGTACAGTGCCCACCTTGATACCAGCGTCGAAAAGCTGCTGCCTGAAGTACAATGCAATCGGTTCCAGGCCCAGTATGTACAGCATGGGCGATAGCGGACACCCCTGTCTCGTTCCCCTTTGTATTTCCCAGGCTGCTGATACCGTTCTTCCCGTTTTCACTCTCGCCATTGGGGAATTATAGAGGACCTCGATCCACCTGATGAAGCCCCCTCCGAAGCCAAATCTTCTCAGGACCTCCCTGATCCATTCCCAGTATATGGAGTCGAAGGCCTTGATAGCATCGAGCGACAACACCGCCAGGTCCTTGTCCCTCTCGTATGTTTCAGCCATTACATGCTGTAGCCTCCTGAGGTTAGCAGTGGTGTTGCGCCCAGGCACAAATCCGTTCTGGTCTTCATGGACGATGGATCCCACCACTCTGGCCAGCTTGCGGGCCAATATGGATGTGAGGATCTTGGCATCGTAGTTTAGCATGGCCAGAGGGCGGTAGGACTCACAATCGGTGGGCGATTTGTGCGGCTTGCGCATAGGGACGATTATGGTTTCTTTCATGGTGTTGGGGAGAATCCCATTCGTGTATGCCTCCTGGTAGACCTCGTGGAGAACTGGGGTGAGGATGGACTCATACGCCTTGTAAAACTCAGGTGGGAGGCCGTCGCTGCCAGGGGCTTTGTTGTTAGAGAGGGACCTGATCGCCCCTTGTACGTCCTCAAGAGTGATCTCCATCTCCAGTTCCTCTCTCTGCTCGAGTGAGATGCGGGGAAGTTCTATCTCCTCAAGTGTGTCTATAATGTCTTCAGTAGGAATTTGCGTCTTGTGAGCATACAGTTCGGTTTAAAATTTGGCAAAGGCTTCATTGATCCCCAGCTGGGTCGTGTGGGATGTCCCATCGGCGTCCCGTATCTCCACTGGGAGGTGTTTGGGGTGTTCCCGCTTGCAGAGCCAGGCCAGTAATCTCCCTGGTTTATCCGATTCTTTGTGGGATCGGGTGGTGTGTGTGGTGAAATCAAATTTCTCTAGTCTTTCCCATGCTTGTTGACATTCTGCGCGGGCTTCCTTCAATTTATTCTCGGCCTCTGTGGAGTTGTCGTGAGCAGACTCTAGCTGGGAGATCTCAGCTTCTCGTGCTTCAAGCGTTCTCTGCAATTGCCTGCGAGTACCACCGGCTCTCGATATAATTTCACCTCTGGTCACCACCTTCATAGCTTCCCATAATGTGCCCCAGGAGGATACCGACCCCATGTTGATTTCCAGGTAATCTTCCAATTTTTCGGCAAGGTCTTCCCTGAACTCGAGATCTTCAAGTGCTGCAGTCGGCATCCTCCACATGGGGATTGGGGGTCTGGGGCCCCTCAACTGCCATAGCATGGTCAGTGGGGAGTGGTCGGAGATCGTTCGCCCCAGGTACTCTGTAGCTGCAGCATGTGGGGCGAGCTCCTTGTTGATGAACAGGTAGTCAATTCTTGTATGGACTCCGTGAGGGGCTGAGTAGTGGGAGTAAATCCTGTCAGCCGGATGATGTTCCCTCCAGATGTCCAATAGATTGAGCTGCTCCAGAGTTTCCCTCAGGGCACGGGAAGCAAGGTTGCTCGGGTGTGGGGGGGGGCAGCGATCTGTCCGCGCTTGCGTCAGCAAAACAATTGAAGTCCCCTCCCCATATGAAGGTGCGGTCCCGGTGCCGAATCAGCTTTGTAATCATTGTGGCGAGGTACGCCGGTATTCCGTGGTGTGGGAAGTAGGAGTTGACCAAGCAGACTGGGGTCTGTTCCATTGTGCCCCAAATCACTACGTATCTCCCTTCTTTATCTTGTTCACTCCCCTCCATCTGGAAGGGCACATCCGGGCTTATCCATATTAGCACCCCTCGGGCATATTTGGAGTAGGGGGACCCTCTCACAGTCCCAGCCCATCGGTCTGCAATCTTGGACATGGCCGCCGTCGTGAGGTGAGTCTCTTGAAGGAGTGCAATCGAAACTTTCTTCCTCTTGAGATAGGATTGTATACGATTGCGTCTGAGGTATGAGCCCATACCCCTCACATTCCATGTCATCACAGTGAACTGTGCCGCCATCGGGTCTGAGTTTTGGATTTAATGCGGGACTCGGTCTCCGGAGTCCGGCTCTGCTTTAGTCCTCTGTAGGTGGGCTGCAGGGGGAACAACACTAAGTTCCAGTCGTCGGGGTCACGTCTTGGACCCATCTCGGTCTTTGTTGGCGAAAGAAGCATGAAGACTGTACAACTAATAAAACTAATAACAGAACTCAAACTGGTGCGCCCAGCGACTACAACATTGTCGTGGTGCTCAGGTGCTCTCGAGCCGCCGGAGCCCATCCGGGAGTCGGGCGCGAGCTGGGTCAGGCGGGTGCCTAGACCGGGTGAATTCTACGCTGGGGGTGGGGCGAGGGCCTGGCGGCGGAGCCGAGCGAGGCCGTTTCCGAGTGAAAAACTGAAGTTGGATTACCTTCTGTGTTCCAGCGTCATGTACGATGATTCTTACTGTTACTTGGGGGTCGCTTGTGGGATCAGGGGGGGTTAGGCCTCATTCCGTGAGTTGTCCTTGCCATCCGCCAGGTTATTATCCTCTAGCCACATGTTGGCTGCCTCTGGATTATCAAGGAATACCAGCCGCTCTTTGTAGACGACCCTGAGGCGTGATGGATATAGCAATCTGTATTTTAGGTTGAGTTGTCGGAGCCTAGCTTTTATCGGGACAAATGAATTCCGCTCTCTCTGAACCTTCTGCGTGTAGTCCGGATAGATAGAGATTTTGGAGTCCCCTCTTTCGATGGGGCCCCCCTCCCAGGATCGCCGTAAGATAGTTTCTCTATCCTGAAAGTTCAGTATCTTAGCGATTATAGGTCTGGGGTGCGATCCAGGGGGAGGGCGCCTCTGGAGGGATCTGTGGGCCCTCTCGACTGAGAATCCCTGGGTCAGTTTGCCGGCCCCTATTTCTTGCAGCAGAAGGGTTTCAACGAAGGATGTGGTATTTGCCCCCTCGTTCCCCTCCGGGACACCCAGGATCCTGATGTTGCTCCGTCTGGCCCGACCTTCGGCCTCCTCCGCCTTTTCCTCCAGGAAGGCAACTTTCCTCTTCAGGAGGGCAACTTCTAAATTCATGGCTGTGGTGGCTGTGGATGTTTCCTCCGTCGACTTTTCGACGGTCGCAACCCTCTCCGCTAAGTTGCGAGCGTCTTGGCGGATCAGTTGAATTTCAACTTTGAATTCGTCAATCTTAGAGTCAATTTGCGTTTTTAATGAGGCTATGGCATCAAGTATCTGCGAGTGGTTATCGGCGGCCACCCCCTCGCTCGTCCGGGCGGCTTCAGAGGAGCCGGCCCCGGCCAGAGCGGGGGTCTTCACCTTAGCGGAAACAAAGGAGTCCATGGTGGCGGCTCTGGACTTATTCTTGGCGGCCATCTTGAGGTGATGGTTGCGGATGTCCTAGGCCTCAAAGGATAGATCGCTTGCGGAGTTGCTAGTGGGGCCCTCTGCTTAGCCGAATTTCGGGCCGTGAGCTGTGTTTTGCCCCCGTGTCTGGTTGTGCGGCCCACAGAGGCGAGTTTCAGAAGAGTAAGGGTGGGCGGGAAGCCGCGCGCCTTTTCTTGTGGGGCTGGATCAGTAGAGTGACCCGAGCCGGGCCAGTCCTCTGTCAGACGGGCGGCACCGGGGGGAGTCGTTTTACTTTCTCGTGCTTCTGCTTCTCCCCATCAGGCCTGGAAGTCCGTTGGGGGAGGGATACCCCTCGTAGGCTCCGCTATGCAATGCGAGGCGCCATCTTGGATCTGACTAGAGCGGGAGGGGGAAGAGCCGTTTTGGGGCCGCAGCTGCGTCTGGGGGTCCAATTCGGCGGGCCCAATAGTTATTCAGATGCAGAACCGCTTCCCCCAACCGCACATCCCTCTGCAAGGGCTGGGGCCGCACGTGAGCCGGAGAAAAAGGATCAGGAAACGGCGTCTCGGCCGGAGCTCGGCAGATCAGCTACCGCTCGCCATCGGCGCCAAGCCACGCCCCATGCATCTACGTTATAATGCAGATGGCACCAAAAACAACTGCAAACTGACTGGATTCACACACGGTCAAGTGTCAATTGGAAAGAAAACCTTTACAACAGTAGGTATAATCTACAATGCAGGTCACTACACTGCATACATTAAAAAGAATTGTGGATGTTTCGAATGTAATGATAGCACCATTTCTCTAAAGCAGAGATTGCCAGCTAATCTTACAAATGCATATTTCATGTTCTTAAAGCCAAAGTTTACGAAATAATGTGCAATTCAAGATTTTTAAAACAAATTATGTGAAAGACTACAAACAGTGAGAATACGCCAACAGGTATCTAACTACCCAAGAGGATGTAAGAATGACACAAAGAAATTAATATCACAGATCGTTGGGAACAAATGCACAGTTAGAATACGCCTACAGGTATCTAACTGTTGGTAAAAATCGGCAGGAAGGCAACAAACATAACATTAATCGGAAAGATGAAGGAAACACTCAAAGGAAACAAGGAAGTAGTTAGTACCATAGTAAATGAAGGGTTTTTTTAATCCGACAAGGTTTTTTTTCCCCAGACCCAAGGATTAGAAAAGCAAACACAGAAACTGAGCGCAATGCACTGTACACTGGTTTGTAAACTAAATATGAGGGTAAAAAAAAGGTAAACTGTTTATTAAGCAATGTAGTACATTTTCAAAAAATGCAAAGACTAAGATACCTGTTTCTTTTATCACAGAAATGGAAAAGTACGATAACCATTTAAAAATTGCTTGTGGATTCTGAACAAAGTAAGGAGTAAGTATATTGACAGTCATTTTCTACACATGCAAATCTACACGTCTAATCTATGGTACTAATATGCTGCAGTGCCTGTGGCTGGCCCTTGCACCTTCGGTGTGTAACCTACCATGTGCGCCTTACGACCAAGGTACAAGGAGTATAGGTCCTAGCCACAACCATCGCTGCATATCAAAACCATGGTCCTTGAAAATTAGCTACTTATAAATGTACTTTTCGGACCATCGTCTGCAGCCATGCAGGCAAGACACTAGGGCGTCCACACAACAAGCTCATTACACCACACCCATATTTACTTGTAACTCCACTGCTTATGACTTCAGTCTTGGGTGCATGGCCTTTGGGCAAGCAATCAAGATTCTGGGTCCTGGCTAGAAACACCACAGCATATCGGAACCATTGTACGTCACTATACTATGTACAAACTTGGTTTTGGGAGCATGGCCTTTGACCATGCTCCCAAAACACTACGCCCTCCCCACAACCATCTTAATGATGTTGCATAGTACAAGTGTACCAATAGCTGTGATAGGATGCAGTAGTTTGTAGCCACAGGCTACAGAGGTGAGTTTGAGGCCACAGTATTATGAATGTATGGGTATACAGTATTTAAAATGCATAGTTACTTACAACTGCACTGCTTATCTTAATGATGTTGCATAGTACAAGTGTACCAATAGCTGTGATAGGATGCAGTAGTTTGTAGCCACAGGCTACAGAGGTGAGTTTGAGGCCACAGTATTATGAATGTATGGGCATACAGTATTTAAAATGCATAGTTACTTACAACTGCACTGCTTATTACTTTGTTCAAATACTCTGCATCCTGGCCACTACTACCACACCATATGACATCCATTGTGGCATATAAGTACAGTACAAACAAATGTACTTTTGGGGGCATGGCCTTTGGCCATGTACCCATGATTGCAGCCCCGTCCCCACAGCCGCCAGAGTGATGCACTACGACATTATATCGTACCCATAGTGCCTTGTAAGTACACTACATATAACTGTGCTGTTAGGTGCATGGCCTGCGCCCATGCACTCATCACTGCAGACTCTCCCCACAGCCACCTGACTGATGTTCAATACTAGGGGTGTCTCTGTAGCTCTGAAATGCTGCACTGTTTGTGCGCAGGGCCTAAAATTGTAGGTGTATGGCCATACATTTCAATATATGGTTGTGAAGTATTTTATAACTGCAGTGCTTACAAGTTTCCTGTTGGGTGCATGCTTGAGTGTATGGCATACAGCCTGCAACCATGCACCCAAAAGTACACATCTTGTCCACAACCACCGCACTACATGAAACCCATGTGGACTTGTAAGTGAAGAGGTTATAGCTTTGTTGTTGCGGGCATGGCCTTCAGCCTTGCACCCAAGAGTACACACACTCCCCACAACCAGGCAATCGATAAGCATTAGTAAGGGGGTTTCCACGGGTGTGACATGCTGAAGTATTGTTGGCCAGGGCCTAGAGTTTTGGAAGTAAGGCCTTTGGCCGACGGCCATGCATCCAAGACTCTAGGCCCTGGTCTCAACCACCGTAGCATGTGCCACCAATGGCGGCGTACTGATGAATACAATAACCAGAGGAAAAAGTATTGCAATTACGGCATGGGGTCAATTTCAATGTTCCCTAACACCACACGTGTCCTTAGAACTGTTACAAGTTCCCCGTGCACTGCACAGACTGAAATACTGCCCTTATTGGACCCCTCATTTTCTGTGCATACAAGGAAGCCATAGAAAATACATCATGAAGAAGGCATAAGTGTATTATTGGGCGCATGCCCTTCGGCCATGCACCCAACACTACAGAGTCTCCCCACAACCACCTCAGTGATGTGTGGTAGTGGGGATTTTCTATAGATGTGGTATCCTTCAGTGCTTCTAGCCAGAGGCCTCACTCCTAGCTGTGTGTCCATAGATCTTACATGCGATGGGTGTGCAGTGGCTTCCACAACTAGTACTTATAACTTTGTTCTTGGGTGCATGGCCTTTGGCACTCCCCACTACTTGCCAATCGAAACGCAATACTACGAGTGTATCCATGGGTGTGACATGCTGCAGTGGTTGTGGCCAGAGCCTACAGTCTTGGAAGTAAGGCCTTCGGCCGACGGCCATGCATCCAAGACTCTAGGCCCTGGCCACAACCACTGTAGCATGTGACACCCATGGCGGCGTACTAATGATTATAATAATAATAGCCATCGGGAAAAGTAATGCAATCACGGCATGTTGTCAATTTCAATGTTACCTACCACTACGCGTGTGCTTTCAACAGTTAGAAGTTTCCTGTCCACTGCATGGACTGAAATACTGCCCTTATTGGACCCCTCATTTTCTGTGCGTACAAGGTGGACATAGGAAATACATCATGAAGAGATTATATCTGTGTTAAGAGTGCAGGGTCTCTCCACAACCACCTCAGTGATGTGTGGGAGTGGGGTTTTTTCTATAGGTGTGGTATCCTTCAGTGCTTCTGGCCAGAGGCTTCACTCCTAGCTGTATGTCCATAGAGCTTACATGGGATGGGTGTGCAGTGGCTTCCACAACTAGTACTTATAACTTTGTTCTTGGGTGCATGGCCTTTGGCCATGCACCCAAGACTGCACGCACTCCCCACAACTTGCCAATCGAAACACAATACTACGAGTGTATCCATGGGTGTGACATGCTGCGGTGGTTGTGGCCAGAGCCTACAGTCTTGGAAGTAAGGCCTTTGGCCGACGGCCATGCATCCAAGACTCTGGGCCCTGGCCACAACCATTGTAGCATGTGACACCCATGGCGGCGTACTAATGATTATAATAATAATAGCCATCGGGGGAAAAGTAATGCAATCACGACATGTTGTCAATTTCAATGTTACCTACAACTACGCATGTGCTTTCAACAGTTAGAAGTTTCCTGTCCACTGCATGGACTGAAATACTGCCCTTATTGGTCCCCTCATTTTCTGTGCGTACAAAGTGGACATAGGAAATACATCATGAAGAGATTATATCTGTGTTAAGAGTGCAGGGTCTCTCCACAACCACCTCAGTGATGTGTGGGAGTGGGTTTTTTTCTATAGGTGTGGTATCCTTCAGTGCTTCTGGCCAGAGGCTTCACTCCTAGCTGTATGTCCATAGAGCTTACATGGGATGGGTGTGCAGTGGCTTCCACAACTAGTACTTATAACTTTGTTCTTGGGTGCATGGCCTTTGGCCATGCACCCAAGACTGCACGTACTCCCCACAACTTGCCAATCGAAACGCAATACTACGAGTGTATTAGGTGGTTGTGGCCAGGGCCTACTGTCTTGGAAGTAAGGCCTTCGGCCGACAGCCATGCATCCAAGACTCTAGGCCCTGGCCACAACCACCGCAGCATGTCACACCCATGGTGGCGCACTAATGAATATAATAATAGGCATCGGGAAAAGTAATGCAATCACGGCATGTTCTCAATTTCAATGTTGGCTACCACTACGCATGTGCTTTCAACAGTTAGAAGTTTTCTGTCCACTGCCTGGACTGAAATGCTATCGTTATTACACCCCTCATTTTCTGTGCGTACAAGCTGTCCATGGATGTACTTCATGAAGACCGACCCCCAGAACAAATGCATTGATCACCCATGTCTTACTGTCTGAACCTTTCCCAACCGTCTGTGACACAGCAAAACAGTTTTATAAATTGAGCATATGTACGCTGGTTCTTGCTCTGCTTTCGGCGGATCCAAGATGTCGGCCGCATCCAAACAATCTGACGCAGAACACGTCTCGCAGCAGCCAATGGGCAGAGACCCCATCTACTACTGTGCCCTATTGCTTACAAACCTCTCGCCTATACATAGTACACTGTGTAAGAAACAAGGCTTTTCCATAAACTTAAAATTGTTAGCAATCTTGAAGGACTTTCAAGTACCATATTGCAAATGCCATGGAAAGACTGCACAGAGTGAGTGAAATGCACACATGCACTGGGTTGAAATATGAAAGTAGAATGCTGTGACGAAAGAAGCACAATTAATGTGTGCTGTATCATCACTGCTGCAAACACTAAGGGCCTCCTTACGAGGTATGCCGGTAAACCCGCATCCGTGTCCGTGTCCTCGGAATGAGGACTTACCGGACCATTCCGAGTTCGGATGGCCCGGTAATTCCTCACTCGAGAACACAGACACAGTTCATCCCTATTCCCATTTCAGCCCCCATAGGGCTGAATGGGAATGGGAGAGGGAGTTAACAATGGGCCATTACGAGATGGCCCGTTGTTTGCTCCCTCTTCCCCTCGCGGGACCCGGTATGCACGCCTGGTTTTCCCAGGCGTGCTTAACGTGTCCCGCGAGGGGACCTCATAATGTGGCGGAACGGGTTGAACGGCGCCTCAGCCTTTTACGGCACCGTTTAACCCGTTCCGCCAGGGTCGTAATGAGGCCCTAAGTCTTTTATTTTGTTTTTTGCACCTCAGTGAAGACTACTCTCCTGAGAGTCAACAGCATCTACACTGCAGACGACATACCCAAAGAAACCTGGTTATTTTGCGAAAAAAAGTAAGTACAGTACTACCTTTATATTGTAACTACTCCTCAAAGAGGCTGTGTGGGTTATTTGTTTATTTTGGGCGCCAAAGCAAAGATTGATTTATAAACCATTCTCCCTACAAATTTTATTTATTGAACAAAGAATAATAGGCAGAATGGCTCACAAATCCCTGTGTGTTTGGAACTCAAATAACATACGTAATCCTGGCATTTCGTTCATAAATAATGGTTTTCGTCACAAGTAGGCCCTTTGTACTCTCATCTGAAGCACATTGTAGTAGTATATAAACAATAAAGTAGCCTTACCAAATCATTGCACGAGTCCAATGCACATCGACACACCATGACAAAGACCTTCCCCATCAGACTCATGCACACATGCACACAGCACACAGACATTGGACAACAGACCAAAGTATACTTTCTTTTTCAACAGATACCAAAGAATGCCTACCAAAAAGCAACTCCATCGAAAGGAACGAAAAAGTAAGTGCCCAATGTAAGCATCCACCTGTTGTAGAGTTTGTAGAGAATGTTGGAACAAACCAGCTAATGCAGTTGGTTAGCTAAACAAAGGAAGTCTCAACTATCAAAACTTAACCTCCTCCATCAAAATGGGCCACAAAACACAAAAATGTTGTCAAAAAAACGACTACCAGTACAGCTAAGAATGCTCTTAATAATTCTGATAGTGTAACAAGAACGCATAGTAAAAAATGTATTTTATCAAAAATGTTTCGTCACAGAGTCCTTCAGAATCTACTAGGAAGAGGACCGAAATCATCCTCACCCCTTAAAACCTACCGTAGAAAGTTAATCCTACAAGGTCTCGTGGACAGTGCAATCCTTCTCAAGTTGTTTATATTAGTGTTAAATAGGATGAAAGCACTTACAAAACTAAGTACTAAACTACAAAAGAAACTGAGCAATAAAAGGAATGTGAACAAAAATAATGTCTTGCATGCTTGTGGTGGTAGAACCATATTTTAATGAAGAAGCATTCAAACAAAATCAAACAAACACAATTGCCATCCATAGTAGTGGACGAGGGTAGGAGAAGGTCAATACTACCATCATGGAACAAGAAACATTGCTTACAAATGTATTCCCTGAAAACTCAGAATTACCTCTCGATTCAGCAGAACCACACCGTGCAGTATACAAATGGCCGTGCACATCAATGTGTACCATTCCAAACAAAGCGTTCAAATCTTTACTTCAGTTCCTTAATCAATATGTAAAAGGTAAAGAGAAAAGTAAAATGAAAGTGCTGTAAAATATGGATATTTGTCGATTGCGGAAATACACAGGACTAAAAGGACATTCATTAGCCTGCATTTCTGGGCCTATTTGCAAAAGCACCTTCCATGATATCAAAAGGATATCAATACATTATTCCAATGTAAGAAATCTAGTGTATAAAATATACTATGCAAAAAGTCCAGCTTCAGAATTAGGCAACTTAAATACCACTCTTCTGCATGGTACACCCAAATACTTAGAAGAAGAAATTGACCGTATTCAGAAAAAGTAATTTGGAAGTGAGAGTCACTTACAAAATGCAACAATTTTAGAACATAGTAGCAACAATTGTGTACATAGCAACCTTCTATTACACACATACAGAAAAGAAATTTAAAATGTCATCGGCTGAAGTACCAATCCATGTGTGTGTGTGTTGCCGCAGAACGTTTTACAAAAGGAACACAAAAAATGTGGACATAGCATACAAAATAGAAGACAATGAAGATTCTAAATGGTTTGAATGAGCTCTCTACCTTTTAGCAGAAAACAAATATTAACTAACTGAACCCCTAATATGTGTTACGCTCACCTGGTATCCACAGGGACCCCAGCCAGCTGGGTTACTCGCTGGTATGCTTCTCAGCTTTGCCCTGATGTGGTCTGCTGGGAAGGTTCTGCCTGAAAATACAGGAGGACTGTGTTCAAGACTGACCAACTGGGGTAAGTATCCTCCCTTCACCCCCGTATGCTTTCAGTCCCTCTGGCGCCCTCTCCTGACCTTGTGGTAGAATTAGGCATGCTCTCCGTCCTGCCTTCTTTGCAGGGGCGCATGGTCTTTTCTGGGCGAGTGCGGTCCAGTTTCTTCACTGATGCCGGCCCGTTTGATATTGTTCAGGTAGGTCTTATTGCTGTTCTTTAGTTTTGTTGCTATCTTGCATCCCTTTCTTTGTTTAAAATGTCTTTTTTCTCCCTTAGGTATGCAAAGCTTCAGCGTGGCGAACTGGCTTGGTTGAGCCCCGCTGGTAAATGATGGCGCATTAAGAGTGCTATGATGCGGTAAGTTAGCGCTATGCACAGCGCTGCGAAGTCTTGCCTGTGCTAGCCTGTGTTTTCCTTCCTTGTAGGTCGCAGTGTTCTTCTGCGCGAGTGGAATGTCCGGAGTGGTGCCAGCCGAGAGGCGACCAGCCAGGTAAGCCTTTTAAGCAGTTCGTAATTTGTAAATGTCTCTACAGCTTTCTTTAATGTTGCCTCTATCTTCCTCTTTCAGGTCGTTCTGTCTGGGAGGCGTGCAGATTCGAGGAAGCTGTTCTCAGTAGCTGCGAGTGTTTAAAGATGAAGACTGCAGGTAAGATGCTGCTGCTAATGATGTTCCTTTTGTCTCCTTGCAGGTTCTGCTTCTCCGAGGTTCGAGGGAATAGCTGGACACGGTGAGCGTCACGTTGCAAGCTGCAAAGTAACACAAAGCATGTTCTGCCGTCAGGGTGTGGTTTATATAGCCCAGGTAAAGTAGTACCAGGGAAAGTAGTTCCAGGCCTGTCGCACCCAAAACACTAGACTGCATAGCTTGGTTCTTAGGAACCAAGCTATGTGGATGCCTCCATGTTGGCTGACAATACAATAAAGTAGTTCGCAAGCACATTGTTGTTCATGGTGTATGAGCCTGGCGCCATAGGTGCCAGGACTGGCCCCATGAGGGCTTTTGAAGAGGATGCCAGGCTCTAGAGGCCCGAGTCCTGACTCCACCTGGCCAATGGGTTTGCCAGAGGAGGTTTTGGGCGAGGGTCATGACATATGTTGCAGTTACTGTACTACAAAATTAGACAACAACCACACTCCTTAAGTGCTGTTACAAATAATTTGGAATTGTTGCCATTACCAAAAAATCCTGCAGCAGCTCAATTTGTATGAGAGCATAATAATTCAAACAGTTCACCCATTTCAAGCAATTATACGCCTTCATCTAAAAACAGCAAAATTACCTTCCTCTGAATTGGTGAAAGGCATTTGTGGCAAAGTAGTTTATTTGCCATTAGATCTAACGGAAAATGTACACACTCTAGGAGTGGAACGTTCAATAGATTCTTTAATAGTCTTGGTAAATGGAGTACCAACAAAGGACAAAAAAATTTGGCAACAATTAGTGGACTTACACAAAGTTAGACAAGCATTGCAATATCTAAAAGACAATAATGAGTACAATGAGTACTGGATGGAAAATCAGACAACATAGTATGGCTCAGTCTTGGTCCTGCAGAATCTAGAAAAAGAGTGCTAAAATCATATGAGGACATAGAAACAATTGCCAGAAATGATCCCAACAGCCAAGACATTCTGAAAAACAATTTACTGGACACATACCATCCAAACAGGAGTAGCACTCTGGAAAGCATGTGCCTATACCACATAGCTCAAAACGTTGCATACAAAAATAATGTAAAACCCGATGAAAGTAAAAATAGATATAGAGTGACCGATTGTGAAGGGAGCTTAGTGAAACTAACCAAACGAAGCTTATTTAATCATGTAAAATTGTCATTAAAAAGTCCTCAACAGAAAGAACTATATTACATGTCTCTGTTACAACTTTTCAAACCATGGAGAAAAGAGGAAGACATACTAGATAACTATGACTGCTATGAAGGTGCTTTTAAAGCAAATGAAATCGCTATCACTGATGTGAACTTTATGCAGTACAAAACAATGTTGCACAATGAGCAGCAACAGGAAGAAGAACTTCGGGCCCAACTAGATAAAGACTCTTCCGACAGTAGTCAACCTTCTGTAACAGGAAGTCAAGAACCACTTGGACGACCACTAATAGCAAATGAGGCTGAAGTAGCTATGGCAGAAGTAGAAAACACCATGTATCAGTATCAAGAAGATACAGAAGACTTAATCGTACGACAAGCAAAACTTAACAGCGATCAGCACACCATTTTTGAAGACGTAACTAAACAAATTGTACAAATAAAGAATGTACCTGCCAAAATTACAAACCTATACTGCTGTACGTCAGTGGCGAAGCTGGATCAGGGAAAACATTCTTTATCAAAATCATCAGCAAGTTCCTTCAACAATTGACAAACAACAAACTGTCAGCTGTTGTTACGGCCCCCACAGGTCTAGCTGCCTACAACATAGGAGGTGTCACTTTACACCGATTACTACTGCTTCCAGTAGAGCATCAAAATGAATTAGACTACTACAAACTTTCTGCAGAAGCTGCAATGGAATTACGCAGAGTATTGAAACAAATGAAAATGCTACTAATAGATGAAGTGAGCATGGTCTCCAACCTAATGTTGGCTTTGATTCATCTCAGATTTCAAGAAGTACTTAAAAGTAACAAGAACTCTTTGCAGGGAAACACATTATCGTTTTCGGAGATCTTCTACAATTGACACCAGTGAAAGGAGAACCGATTTTTAAAACCTTAGGCCACAAACTCTGCCGGAAAACTGTTGGTAGCATAGGTAATGTTAACTTTTGGCAACATTTCCAATATAGAGAATTGACTGAGAACATGCGGCAATCTGCAGATCTCACTTATGCCAACATCTTAAAAAGTATTAGAGTTGGTGTTTTATTGCAAGAAGCAGAAGTTGTATTGAAAAACCGGCACATACATGCACTTTATGGCGACAATGCATGTGCAAATGATGTTATGGAACAAATAGCGCACAGAAATGTCAATTGTATGGCCTTAATGCCAACTCTTGCAAGCTGTTTCAAATTCAATGAAACAATGTTAAGTAAAGAAATGCAACCAATACTGGAAATTAGCGCCACAGACAAAATAGACGTACATGGTATGACAGTACCCATGTGTGAGCAAGCCACAACAAGACTAAATAGTTTAGAAAATTCAATCTCCAACACAGCTGGGTTGGAAAAAATATTGAAATTATCCTTAAATTTTAGAGAAATGCTAAAACATAACCTTGAAGTAGAGCAAGGGCTAGTCAATGGAGCACTGGGCACAGTTGTTGGCTTTCAATCATACCCACATGATAGCAACATTCAGTTTGTCACTATTCGCTTTGATAAACTTTCAGAAGTGAAAAGGATAGGGTGCTCAATTGCTCGATTCCTTCTCTTCAAAGACATGTATGTACGTAGAGAGCATTTTTCTCTAACTCTTGCATATGCAGTTACCATTCATAAATCCCATGGTCTTACCCTAGACAAAGCATTGATAGATATAGGAAACACAGGGCCTCATTACACGGTAGGCGGTAGGGATTTAACGTTACCGGTAATGGAATACCGGTAACGTTAAATCCCCATGCTAATTACGACCCGGCACACTGCTATTAGCGGCACCTCTAAGTACGGTGCCGCTAATAGCGGCCAGTCCGCGTGCGCTTGACCCTCCATCCCGTAAATAACGCCATGCCGCTAATAGCACAGCATCACAAGGCGAGCGGACATGCCAATAGCGGCAGGGTAAAGCTCCCAAAACCCCTTACCGCCATGGCGCTAATACCGCCATCGCGAACCACCCGTTAAGAGAACTGAGCAGTGTTCCCACCTGCCACAGGTGGACACGATCAGCACAGGTGGAGGCAATGGAGACTGTGGCAGCCCAAAAGGAGCACACCACACACCTTCCCACACCCCTTCCCACACCAAGATGGTTCTAATACTTGCAGCATTACATGGGCTGGAGGACATGATTGCAGCGCAGCAGCAACAACAACAGGCAGCACAGAGGAGACGCATGAGGAGGAGGAGGAGGGCAAGACAGCCACAGCAAGCACCACCACGGCACCTAATCATACCACAGAGGCACCCACCAATCCCCAGGATCAGAGCCAGTCCATTCAATCTAACCCCAGAGCAGATACACACCCTGTACCGTCTGGACCAGGATACCATCACCAGCATCATGGACATCATACACAACAACATTGTGAGCCTCATAGACATCAGAACTGCCATCCCCCCTCTACTCAAGGTGGAGACTGTGCTCCACTTCCTGGCCACAGGCACCTACCAGCATACAGTGGGCCAGATGCATGGCATCTCACAATCAGTATTCTCACGCACGCTGAACCAGGTACTCGATGTCCTCCTGAAGCATGCACCTGAACACATATTCATGCCATGGACTGCTCAGGAGATTGCAAACACCAAAGTTGGCTTCTATTCACTGGCAGACATCCCAAGTTGCATCGGGGCCATCGACTGTACCCATGTGGAATCAGTTGTACCACATCACAATGAAGTTGTCTACCGAAATAGGAAGCAATTCAACTCCATCAATGTCCAAATGGTATGTAATGCCAACAAGGTAATCACACATTGTTGTGCCCGTTTCCCCGGATCAACCCATGATTCCATGGTCCTGCGGAACTCAACTATCCCACGCTACATGAAGCGACAAGCCGGATAACATTTGTGGCTACTTGGTGAGTTGCAGGACAAGCACATGTCAGTGTGATGGGGGGATACATACTCCAACTGGGTGTGATTGGGGGGAGAGATAGATACTCGAAATGGGTGTAGCTTGTCGTCCATCGGACGAATGCACATACAGATGTACGCCAATGTCCACCTGGGAAGTCCGCAACATACTTCAGATGAACGGACATGAAAGTATAAGCTACACAACATAGATGACAATCCAGGTCTACAAACCTTATACATCCATCCACATCCACATTGCACAACATTCCACGCCACCAAATACACAAATGTCATACATGCCGTCAAGATAGTCATACAGAATTAGTCCAGCACAACAACAATAATGCAATGTGCCCTTGAAAGCATGCAAAGGGATCACCCCTAGCCATGGCATAGCACCACACACCTATAGCACCACTGAAGTGATGCCTCTCAGAATGAGAACATCAATGTTGGAATGGCATCACACCAGCAGTTTGGTACCAAATCTGCCTGGGCCCAGGGACACCTAAGACCTGGCCTCACCCAGGACATGTCAATTACTGTTGGAGGCATTCATGGGGCATGTCTACTTTCATGGTCGAGCTCACCTTTGCACATTGCAGTCACACAGACCATCTGTATGTATGCTGTTAATTGTGTTCTTCAATCACAATGCAAAGTCCATTTGTGTGATATGAAAAGGCCGCTCTTGAGTTGAGCAGTAAGAGGACCCCATTCCTCCCCCCATACAGGTGATGCCGGCTATCCCCTGAAGAGGTGGCTCCTCACCCCTGTACGGAACCCACAGAACAGGCACGAAGAGGAATACAATTGTGCACATACCCCTACCCGCATTGTGATCGAGCAGACTTTTGGCCTTTTGAAGACACGGTTTAGGTGCATTAGCAGGTCTGGTGGCGCTCTGGTGTATGGCCATGAGAAGGTGGCCATGATCACCATGGCATGTGTCATGCTGCACAATATGTGTATCAGACGGAATGTGCCACTGCCCCCTGACGTTGAAATAGAAGCACCTGATGAGGATGATGATGGTGATGAGGACGGAGGTGAAGGGAATGCAGGTCATGCAAGAGGGGATGGCCAGGAGGGATGTGCTGTGAGACAGCATCTGATCAACCAAATATTCTGAGTAACATGGTTTCGTACTGTCACATGGATATGGGTAGTAGTGCACTGGTGTCTGTTTGGAAGCGCGCAATGGACCATGGCGTCAATAAAGTACACATACACAATGAAGAAGTACAAGCCTGTGTTTTGTTCAAACACCAGTGTATTAAGGAACATAAAGAAGAAAATGTGCATGTCCCCAAACATCCCACCACCCTTCCCCTCCCCCCCACAACAGTCCCATAACACCCTTCCCCCCACTCCCCACAACAGTCCCATAACATCCTTCCCCCCACCCCCCAAAACAGTTCCACATGTGTCTTGCACAATGTTTCCCTACAGCCATGCACGCGGAGGCTTCACCATGCACTCCCTATTGGCCATTGCCAACACCAGCATTGGGAGGCTGACAAGAGGTGCGCCTGGTGGTGCGTGAGGAGTGGCCGAGGGGGCTTGTCTGCCTCGAACTGGCAGATGAGGATGTGGCAGACTGTCATAGTGGTGGTGTCGGTTGGAATTGGCGGTCCAATGCGTCCGCTATCCGTGTGAGGACCTCCCTGATTCGGATGATCTCCCCACACAGCCTGTCTGTACATGCCTCCATCCCCTCCCTGGAGTGCCTTGCTGGCTCCGTGATGTCTGCCCTGAGACGGGCAGGCTCCTCAACATGCTGTCCAATGAGCACAGTTATTTCTTGTTGCCGCTGGCTGATGCTGGCCAGGTCGAGGGCAGTGTTGGGTCCTGGTGGTGTGGCTGCTGTTGCCTGTGATGGGACCAGGTCAACAGATGAAGCCACCGGGGGGCTACTAAAAGCTCCCATGTTCTCATCGCCAGTGACATTGGACCCAGGTGTGTGCTGAGGTGATGGCTTAGGGGTTCCAGGGGGGGTTGGGGTGTGCATCTCCATGTGGAAGTCGGTGGGGTCCTCCACATCTGATAGTGGGGCAGTGGCTGCCGCCTCTCCTGCTGAACTAGCTGGAGCTGAGGGTGGGCCCTCTGTAGCCGGGATCGGTGGTGGTGGGTTAACCACGGGAGGTGGGGCAGTTGGTGGTGTGGCAACTTGTGGCTTGGAAGTGGCGCTCCAACGATGTTTCGCACTCTGCTTCTGGACCCTTCTGCCTTTGCCACTTGAGGTTGTGGCGGTGTCCTCTGTGTCCAATGCCATTTGTTTCTTATGCGCAGGGGGTGCTAGTGATGCATTGCCAGCATCCTCACCGTCTGTATGTGAGCCTGTCAGGGACAAGAAGGGGGATGTCATTGGTTACGGTTCAATGTACTTAATGCAGTATACATCAATGATGCAGTTGTGGGCATTTGGACTACATTGTAAAGGATGCAGGTGTTGTGTCAGTGCAGTGGCTCATCCATGCATGGTTGTGTGTGGGACTTGTCTCTGGTGATGTGTGCATGTGTGTGTGTTTGGGTATGACACTGACATGGGCAGGGTGTGATGCATGTGTGGATGTTTGCCCATCCATGAGGTGATTCTGGGCTCACATTTCAGGGGACCAGTAGATTCACATTGCATGCTTTCATGTGTACACTCACCTCCATCTGAAGTGGTTGCCACACCATGCTCCATCGTGCCGACTCCCTCTATGCATTCCACGCCAATGAGGTTGGCGCATGTCTCCTCCCATTCTACAAGTTTTATGGGCGACCCAAATCCACCTGATGTGGCAATTTGGTGGTTTTCGGCAAGGATGCTTCTCACCCGGAGTCTCAGGTCATCCCACCTCTTTCGGCACTCACGCACATTGCGGGTGGTGGTGCGTACAGCACTGACTTTTAATGCAACCTCAGCCCAGATTGCCTTTTTTTTCATGAGAGTCTCCCGCCGCATGTCGCAGGCAAAGACCACAGCGGCATTGTCAGCTAGGGTCTGGGTCAGCATGATTAGCTCCTCTGAGGAGAATTTTTCTTTCCGCTGCCGGTCGGTGGTTTTTTTCAATGCCTTGGGCATGTTGAGGGTGTCCCTGAAGATTTCCAACTGCAAGCTACTCCAAACAGGTCCAGGGGGCAGAGGATGGCAATGTATTGTGTTTTCAAAGATGGCCGCCGTGCTCTTTCCCGTTCCTGTGCGATGACGCTATTTCCGGTTCCGCAATTTGCAACATCAGCGTGAGGGCAGAGGTGCTATCTGCACTTTCGTCGAAGGCGGTAAGAGACTTTTTGGGGTCTTTAGCGGCATGGCGGTAGGGTCATTACCGGCATGGCGCTATGCTCGTGTCCGCGTACTCATAATGGTACGCTATTAGCGCCCTCTTGCGAGGGCGGACACGTTAAGAGCGCCATGCCGGTAATTTGAGATTTTTAGCGCCCAGCGTGTAATGAGGCCCACAGTCTTTAAGGAAGGCATGAGCTACATAGCATTATCACGCTTACGTACACTTGACGGTCTATTGCTAATGAACTTTGATGCAAGTAAAGTCAAAGCTGATATTCCTTGCATTCTAGAATACAATAGATTGCGTTCACTGTACACCCCTCATCTGAAACAATACCCTGCTCCAGATAAAGTAAACCGTGGTAAAAGAAAACTAAATGAAACAGAAATGCAACAGAATCCAACAGCAAATTCCGGAAAGAAAAGAAAAGAAGCTAAAGTTTCATCAATTGCCGCAAACATAGAAGAACCTACTATGTATGTAAAGCAGGGATGTCGACAAAGAAGCAACAGAAATTCTGAAAAATGCAGTCAGATACAGAACTTGCTGGACCATTCAAATTTGCAAATGAAAGTGGGGTAAGTTGCTATGCAAATGTAGCAATGAATATTCTATTTCAATTGCGACCAATTGATAACAATATTTACCTCCACAGTACAGACCAATTGTGTTTGCAAATGTTAGTGCTGCATAGAAATGCAACAAGCAATCCTGACAAGCACATACAGTGTTCATGGAGTAAGGCAACAATTGGGCGACTGTGCTGGAATGGTGAGATTCACTATCAACTCACAAGAAGATCCACAAGAATTTCTAATGTACATACTATTAGTATTGGAAAACAAAAGCATACATGTACATGAAATCTTCCAGATTTGGTACATGTGGAAACAAACATGCACTCTCTGTAGCAAAGTGATACAGGAAGAAATCCCAAATGAGTGATTTGTGTATGTTTCCATACCAAATTGTGAGATCATTCCATTTTAGCAACTTGTACAAAAGGCAAACCATAGCAGATTATGTACTATTTGCAATTCAGACAATCGCTCCACCTTACTGATACAATCACATAGTGCCTACATAATACTTATCCTTCTACGTTATAATGCAGATGGCACCAAAAACAACTGCAAACTGACTAGATTCACACACGGTCAAGTGTCACTTGGAAAGAAAACCTTTACAACAGTAGGTATAATCTACCTTGCAGGAGCTACAACCAATGCAGGTCACTACACTGCATACATTAAAAAATTAAAAAGAATTGTGGATGGTTTGAATGTAATGATAGTACTATTACTCTAAAGCAGAGATTGCCAGCTAATCTTACAAATGCGTATTTAATGTTCTTAAAGCCAAAATTGTATGAAATAATGTGTACTTGAAGATTTAAAAAAGAAATATGTGAAAGACTAGAAACAGAATACGCCAACAGGTATCTAACTACCCAAGAGGATGTAAGAATGACACAAAGAAATGAATATCACAGATTGTTGGGAACAAATGCACAGGTAGAATACGCCTACAGGTATCTAACTGTTGTTAAAAATAGGCAGGAAGGCAACAAACATAACATTAATCGGAAAGATGAAGGAAACACTCAAAGGAAACAAGGAAGTAGTTAGTACCATAGTAAATGAAGATTTTTTTTCCCCAGACCCAAGGATTAGAAAAGCAAACACAGAAACTTAGCGCAATGCACAGTACACTGGTTTGTAAACTAAATATGAGGGTAAAAAAAGGTAAACTGTATATTAAGCAATGTAGTAAATTTTCAAAAAATGCAAAGACTAACATACCTGTTTCTTTTATCACAGAAATGGAAAAAGGGATACTTCCGCCAAGTACGAAAACCATTTAAAAATTGTATGTGGATTCTGAAAAAAGTAAGGAGTAAGTATATTGGCAGTCATTTTCTACACATGCAAATCTACACGTCTAATCTATGGTACTAATATGCTGCAGTGCCTGTAGGCTGGCCCTTGCATCTTCGGTGTCGAACCTACCATGTACACCTTACGACCAAGGTACAAGGGGTATAGGTCCTAGCCACAACCATCGCTGCATATCAAAACCATGGTCCTTGTAAATTAGCTACTTATAAATTTACTTTTCGGACCATCGTCTGCAGCCATGCAGGCAAGACACTAGGGCGTCCACACAACAAGCGCATTACACCACACCCATATTCACTTGTAACTCCACTGCTTATGACTTCAGTCTTGGGTGCACGGCCTTTGGGTAAGAAATCAAGAGTCTGGGTCCTGGCTAGAAACACCACAGCATATCGGAACCATTGTGCCTTTTCATTGTACTATGTACAAACTTGGTTTTGGGAGCATGGCCTTTGACCATGCTCCCAAAACGCTACGCCCTGCCCACAACCATCTTAATGATGTTGCATAGTACAAGTGTACCAATAGCTGTGATAGGATGCTGTAGTTCGTAGCCACAGGCTAAAGAGGTGAGTTTGAGGCCATTGCATTATGAATGTATGAGTAATGCATAGTTACTTACAACTGCAGTGCTTATTACTTTGTTCAAATACTCTGCATCATGGCCACTACTACCACACCATATGACATCCATTCTGGCATATAAATACACTTCAAACAAATGTAACTTTGGGGGCATGGCCTTTGGCCATGCACCCATAATTGCAGCCCCTCCCCACAGCCGCCAGAGTGATGCACTACCACACCATATCGTGCCCATTGTGCCTTGTAAGTACACTACATATAACTGTGCTGTTAGGTGCATGGCCTGCGCCCATGCACTCATGACTGCAGACTCTCCCCACAGCCACCTGACTGATGTTCAATACTAGGGGTGTCTCTGTAGCTCTGAAATGGTGCACTGTTTGTGCGCAGGGCCTACAATTGTAGGTTTATGGCCATACATTTCAATATATGGTTGTGAAGTATCTTATAACTGCAGTGCTTACAAGTTTCCTCTTGGGTGCATGCTTGGGTGTATGGCATACAGCCTGCAACCATGCACCCAAAAGTACACATCTTGTCCACAACCACCGCACTACATGAAACCCATGTGGACTTGTAAGTGAAGAGGTTATAGCTTTGTTGTTGGGGGCGTGGCCTTCAGCCTTGCACCCAAGAGTACACACACTCCCCACAACCAGGCAATCGATATGCATTATTAAGGGGGTATCCACGGGTGTGACATGCGGAAGTATTGGTGGCCAGGGCCTAGAGTTTTGGAAGTAAGGCCTTCGGCCGACGGCCATACATCCAAGACTCTAGGCCCTGGCCTCAGCCACCGTAGCATGTGCCACCCATGGCGGCGTACTGATGAATACAATAACCATAGGAAAAAGTATTGCAATTACGGCATGGTGTCAATTTCAATGCTCCCTAACACCACACATGTCCTTAGAGCTGTTACAAGTTCCCCGTGCACTGCACGGACTGAAATACTTCCCTTATTGGACCCCTCATTTTCTGTGCATACAAGGAAGCCATAGAAAATACATCATGAAGAAGGTATAAGTATGTTATTGGGGCATGGCCTTCGGCCATGCACCCAACACTACAGAGTCTCCCCACAACCACCTCAGTGATGTGTGGTGGGGTTTTTTCTATAGGTGTGGTATCCTTCAGTGCTTCTACCCAGAGGCTTCACTCCTGCCTGTATGTCCATAGATCTTGCATGCGATGGCTGTGCAGTGTCTTCCACGTCTACTACTTATAACTTTGTTCTTGGCTGCATGTACTTATAACTTTGTTCTTGGCTGCATGGCCGAAGGCCATGAACCCAAGACTGCACGCACTCCCCACAACTTGCCAATCGAAACGCAATACTACGAGTGTATCCATGGGTGTGACATGCTGCAGTGGTTGTGGCCAGAGCCTACAGTCTTGGAAGTAAGACCTTTGGGCGACGGCCATGCATCCAAGACTCTAGGCCCTGGCCACAACCACTGTAGCATGTGACACCCATGACGGCGTACTAATGATTATAATAATAATAGCCATCGGGAAAAGTAATGAAATCACGGCATGTTGTCAATTTCAATGTTACCTACCACTACGCGTGTGCTTTCAACAGTTAGAAGTTTCCTGTCCAGTGCATGGACTGAAATACTGCCCTTATTGGACCCCTCATTTTCTGTACGCACAAGGTGGGCATAGGAAATACATCATGAAGGGCTTATAGCTGTGTTACGAGTGCAGGGTCTCTCCACAACCACCTCAGTGATGTGTGGGAGTGGGGGTTTTTCTATAGGTGTGGTATCCTTCAGTGCATCTGGCCAGAGGCTTCACTCCTAGCTGTATGTCCATAGATCTTACATGGGATGGGTGTGCAGTGGCTTCCACAACTAGTACTTATATCTTTGTTCATGCACCCAAGACTGCACGCACTCCCCACAACTTGCCAATCGAAACGCAATACTACGGGTGTATCCATGGGTGTGACATGCTGGGGTGGTTGTGGCCAGGGCCTACAGTCTTGGGAGTAAAGCCTTCGGCCTTCGGCCGACGGCCATGCATCCAAGACTCTAAACCCTGGCCACAACCACTGTTGCATGTGACACACATGGTGGCGCACTAATGAATATAATAATAGGCATTGGGAAAAGTAATGGAATCACGGCATGTTGTCAATTTCAATGTTGGCTACCACTACGCGTGTGCTTTCAACAGTTAGAAGTTTCCTGTCCACTGCATGGACTGAAATGCTATCGTTATTACACCCCTCTTTTTCTATGCGTACAAGCTGTCCATGGATGTACATCATGAAGACCGACCCCCAGAACAAATGCATTGATCACCCATGTCTTACTGTCTGAACATTTCCCAACTGTCTGTGACACAGCAAAACAGTTTTATAAATAGAGCATATGTACGCTGGTTCTTGCTCTGCTTTCGGCGGATCCAAGATGTCGGCCGCATCCAAACAATCTGACGCAGAACACGTCTCGCAGAAGCCAATGGGCAGAGACCCCATCTACTACTGTGCCCTATCGCTTACAAACCTCTCGCCTATACATAGTACACCGTGTAAAAAACAAGGCTTTTCCATAAACTTAAAATTGTTAGCAATTTTGAAGGACTTTCAACTACCATATTGCAAATGCCATGGAAAGACTGCACAGAGTGAAGTGAAATGCACACATGCACTAGATTGAAATATGAAAGTAGAATGCTGTGACGAAAGAAGCACAATTAATGTGTGCTGTATCATCACTGCTGTAAACACACTAAGTCATTGGTTTTGTTTTTTTGCACCGCAGTGAAGACTACTCTTCTGAGAATCAACAGCATCTACACTGCAGACGACATACCCGAAGAAACCTGGTTATTTTGTGAAAAATGTAAGTACAGTACTACCTTTATATTGTAACTACTCCTCAAAGAGGCTGTGTGGGTTATTTGTTTATTTTGGGCACCAAAGGAAACATTGATTTCTAAACCATTCTACCTACAAATATCCATTTACTGAACAAAGAATAACAGGCAGAATGGCTTTCAAATCCATGTGTGTTTGGAACTCAAATAACATACATAATCCTTAGAAGGTTAGATTTAGAAAAGAAGTTGCTGTTGCAAGTTTATGGCTTTTCGTTCATAAATAATGGTTTTTGTCACAAGTAGCCACTTTGTTCTCTCATCTGAAGCACATTGTAGTAGTATATAAACAATAAAGTAGCCTTACCAAATCATTGCACATCGTCACACCATGACAAAGACCTTCCCCATCAGACTCATGCACACAGCACACAGACATTGGACAACAGACCAAAGTATACATTTTTTTTCAACAGATACCAAAGAATGCCTACCAAAAAGCAACTCCATAGAAAGGAACAAAAAAGTAAGTGCCCAATGTAAGCATCCACCTGTTGTAGAGTTTGTAGAGAATGTTGGAACAAACCAGCTAATGCAGTTGGTTAGCAAAACAAAGGAAGTCTCAACTACCGAAACTTTACCTCCTCCATCAAAATGTGTCACAAAACACAAACATTTTGTCAAAAAAACGACTACCAGTACAGCTAACAATGCTCCTTATAATCCTAATAGTGTAACAAGAACGCATAGTAAAAAGGTATTGTATCAAAAATGTTTCATCACAGAGTCCTTCAGAATCTACTAAGAAGAGGACCAAAATCATCCTCACCCCTTAAAACCTACCGTAGAAAGTTAATCCTACAAGGTCTCGTGGACAGTGCAATCCTTCTCAAAAGGAAGTTGTTTATATTAGTGTTTAAATAGGATGAAAGCACTAACAAAACTAAGTAATAAACTACAAAAGAAACTGAGCAATAAACGGAATGTGAACAAAAATAATTTCTTACATGTTTGTGGTGGTGAATGGAGTCACACAACAACCACATAACCATATTTTAATTAAGAAGTATACAAACAAAATCAAACAAACACAATTGCCATTCCATAGCAGTGGGCGAGGGTATGAGAAAGTCAATACTACCATCATGGAACAAGAAACATTGCTTACAAACGTATTGCCTGAAAACTCAGAATGACCTCTTGATTCAGCAGACCCACACCGTGCAGTATACAAATGGCCGTGCACATCAATGTGTACCATTCCAAACAAAGCGTTCAAATCTTTACGTCAGTTCCTTAATCAATATGTAAAAGGTAAAGAGAAAAGTAAAATGAAAATGCTGCAAAATATGGATATTTGTCCAGTGTGGAAATACACAGGACTAAAAGGACATTCATTAGCCTGCATTTCTAGGCCTTTTTGCAAAAGCACCTTCCATGATATCAAAAGGATATCAATACATCATTCCAATGTAAGAAATCTAGTGTATAAAATATACTATGCAAAAAGTCCAGCTTCAGAATTAGGCAACTTAAATACCACTCTTCTGCATGGTACACCCAAATACGTACAAGAAGAAATTGACCGTTTTCAGAGAAAGTATTTTGTAAGTGAGAGTCACTTACAAAATGCAACAGTTTTAGAACATAGTAGCAACAATTCAGCACATAGCAACCTTCTACTACACACATACAGAAAAGAAATAGTAAAATTTAAAAGGTCATCGGATGAAGTACCACACCATGTGTGTGTGTGTTGCCGCAGAACGTTTTACAAAAGGAACACATAACATACAAAATAGAAGACAATGAAGATTCTAAATGGTTTGAATGAGATCTCTACCTTTTAGCAGAAAACAAATATGAACTAACTGAACCCCTAATATGTGTTACGTTCACCTGGTATCCACAGGGACACCACCCAGCTGGGTTACTCGCTGGTATGCTTCTCAGCTTTGCCCTGATGTGGTCTGCTGGGAAGGTGCTGCCTGAAAATACAGGAGGACTGTGTTCAAGACTGACCGACTGGGGTAAGTATCCTCCCTCCACCCCTGTATGGTGTCCAGTCATTTGGTCGACTACAAACTGGTTGACTGCAATTTGGTCGACGCCATTTGGTCGAAAACCAAATGGTCGAATTTTTTTTTTATTATTTATATATGTGTTTTGTGGGTTTTCCTGTCGAAAAAAAAAAGAAAAAAAGGGGGTCGGGGGGGATCCCCCCCAAAAAAACCAAAAAAGGGGTGAAAATAAAAAAAAAAAAATTCGACCATTTGGTTTTCGACCAAATGGCGTTGACCAAATTGCAGTCGACCAGTTTGTAGTCGACCAAATGATTGGCAACCCTCCTGTATGCTTTCAGTCCCTCTGGCGCCTTCTCTTCACCTTGTGGTAGAATTAGGCGTGCTCTCCGTCCTGCCTTCTTAGCAGGGGTGCGTAGTCTTTCATGGGCGAGTGCGGTCCAGTAACTTCACTGACGCCGGCCCGTTTGATATTGTTCATGTAGGACTAATTGCTGTTCCTTAGTTTTGTTGCTATCCTGCATGCCTTTCTTTGTTTGAAATGTCTCTTTTTTCTTCCTTCAGTATGCGGAGCTTAAGCGCGATGAACAGGCTTGGTTGAGCCCTGCTGGTAAATGATGGTGCATTAAGAGTGCTATGATGTGGTAAGTAAGTGCTATGCACAGAGCTGCGAAGTCTTGCCTGTGCTAACATGTGTTTTCCTTCCTTGTAGGTCGCGGTGTTCTTCAGCGCGAGTGGAATGTCCGGAGTGGTGCCAGCCGAGGGGCGACCAGCCAGGTAAGACTTTTGAGCAGTTCGTAATTTGTAAATGTCTCTACAGCTTTCTTTAATGTTGCCTCTATCTTCCTCTTTCAGGTCGTTCTGTCCGGGAGGCATGCAGATTCGAGGAAGCTGTTCTGAGTAGCTGCGAGTGTTTAAAGATGAAGACTGCCGGTAAGATGCTGCTGCTAATGATGTTCCTTTTGTCTCCTTGCATGTTCTGCTTCTCCAAGGTTCGAGGGAATAGCTGGACACGGTGAGTGTCACGTTGCAAGCTGCAAAGTAACACGAAGCATGTTCTGCCGTCAGGGTGTGGTTTATATAGCCCAGGTAAAGTAGTACCAGGGAAAGTAGTTCCAGGCCTGTCGCACCCAAAACACTAGACTGCATAGCTTGGTTCTTAGGAACCAAGCTATGTGGATGCCTCCATGTTGGCTGACAATACAATAAAGTCGTTCCCAAGCACATTGTTGTTCATGGTGTATGAGCCTGGCGACATAGGTGCCAGGACTGGCCCCATGAGGGCTTTTGAAGAGGATGCCAGGCTCTAGAGGCCCGAGTCCTGACTCCACCTGGCCAATGGGTTTACCAGAGGGGGTTTTGGGCGAGGGTCATGACATATGTTGCAGTTACTGTACTACAATATTAGACAACAACCACACTCCTTCACGTGCTATTACAAATGATTGGGAATTGTTTCCATTACCAAAGATCCTGCAGCAGCTCAATTTGTATGAGAGCATAATAATTCAAACAGTTCACCCATTTCAAGCAATTATACGCCGTCATCCAAAAACAGCAAAATTACCTTCCTCTGAATTGGTGAAAGGCATTCGTGGCAAAGTAGTTTATTTGCCATTAGATCTAACGGAAAATGTACACACTCTAGGAGTGGAACGTTCAATAGAGCATTCTTTAATAGTCTTGGTAAATGGAGTACCAACAAAGGACAAAATAATTTGGCAACAATTAGTGGACTTACACAAAGTTAGACAAGCATTGCAATATCTAAAAGACAATAATGAGTACAATGAGTACTGTATGGAAAATCAGACAACATAGTATGGCTCAGTCTTGGTCCTGCAAAATCTAGAAAAAGAGTGCTAAAATCATATGAGGACATAGAAACAATTGCCAGAAATGATCCCAACAGCCAAGACATTCTGAAAAACAATTTACTGGACACATACTATCCAAACAGAAGTAGCACTCTGGAAAGCATGTGTCTATACCACATAGCTCAAAACTGCATACAAAAATAATGTAAAACCCGATGAAAGTAAACATAGATATAGAGTGGCCGATTGTGAAGGAAGCTTAGTGAAACTAACCAAACGAAGCTTATTTAATCATGTAAAATTGTCATTAAAAAGTCCTCAACAGAAAGAACTATATTACATGTCTCTGTTACAACTTTTCAAACCATGGAGAAAAGAGGAAGACATACTAGATAACTATGACTGCTATGAAGATGCTTTCAAAGCAAATGAAAGCGCTATCACCGATGTGAACTTTACGCAGTACAAAACCATGTTACACAATGAGCAGCAACAGGAAGAAGAACTTCAGGCCCAACCAGATAAGGGCTCTTCCGACAGTAGTCAACCTTCTGTAACAGGAAGTCAAGAACCACTAGGACAACCGCTAATAGCAAATGAGGCTGAAGTAGCTATGGCAGAAGTAGAAAACACCATGTATCAGTATCAAGAAGATGCAGAAGACTTAACCGTACAACAAGCAAAACTTAAAAACGATCAGCGCACCATTTTTGAAGACGTAACTAAACAAATTGTACATGGTGTATGTGATGCTGGAAATGCATCGGAGGGACAGGGCCTCCGTATCCTTGTCCTTTACTGCTTTTTATCGTGTGTTCTGTCGTGTTTTCTGCACAGGAGTTCATGTGGGACTCCTGGCGGTGCAGCTCTCTCTCTTTTGGTTTGGTGAACGGACCCGTGGGATACCCTTATGGCACCCATGGGTGGGGGTACAACCCTGTGCCCCTAGTGTATGTTTTTGGGCACCTATGGGTGGCCCAAAGAGCAGGGTATGGGCTGGTGGCAGCTCCATGCTGAAATCGACAGGTGCGCGGAGTATCCTCCATTTTTGGACACCCTGGCCCTGCCATTGGGATCAGTTGATTCCTGATGGAAAACAAGATGGCCCTTGTGGCCTCTTGCTTTCTATTACCCATTACCTTGTTTTCCCAAAGTCCTGGGAAACCCTGACTATGTGCCTTCCCCCTGACTGGCTGTTGGATGGAAGTGCCATATATGGTGTTGTTGTGGAGGCCCGGCCAGACTAGCTGGAGCCTTCCCGGTGATGTATGTTGTGGGTACCCCCTGTGGGTGGGACCTGGGTGAATAGACTGTGTGACGAATATACATTCTGTGTTGTGGGTGTCTAGTATCTGGTGGTTGACACAATGACTGAGACAACCCTGCCCGAAACCGGTATGAATGCAGCTTGGAGTGTTGAATGGCTCGGTACTTGTCCCAATACACATAACCTGTTGTGAGTGTCGAGGGAAGTGAATGGCCTGAATACCTTGTGTGCCTGATTGGCTGCCTGCCTGCATGAATGCCCGTAGTCGTGATTGGATGCTTGAGTGTGACCCAGTGGAATGAATGAGAGATCAACAGTATATCTGGCGGCCTCTCACTGCTAGGAATCGTGTTCAGAAGCTGAAGTCCACTACGACAAGTAACTGGAGTAACTGACGCTTGACCTTGAAGCCCTGCTGGACGAGAAGAATTGCTGTTACTCTCCTTCACAATCCGAAAGCTGTTGTGCCTCCAAGGACTGACCCAGAGAGGACCTGGTTAGGCGCTCTCTTCCCGAGCTACGAGGGACCATCGTGCACAGCTGATCTTTGCCAACGCTCCCTGGTAGACAGTCCTTCGACAGGCTGCCGACCCGATACGGGGACTGCTGCGGAACTCCAAAGAGAAGCACTCGGACTGTTGTCCGCCACTGTCGACGACCGCCGTCGCCGACCGGAGCCGCCGTGCTCCCGTTTGCCTAAGAACTTCAATTGATCATCGGACGCTCTCGCCTGCAAAGTCATCCGCTTGTCTCCCGCTGGAGAAGGCCCGACCGTCGATGCGCCGAGGAGCATCCACCGGTGGGTTTCCCGCCACCTAAGGACCACAGAGACGCCAACGACTTGACGCCCTTGCTGGGCCACAATTCTTCATCATCTCTTTGCGGTCCAGAACTACCGTCACCGAGGTGCCCCGCACGCCTCTTCCTTGCAGATCGCCAACGCTCTGTCGTCAACGAGCGCCGCTAGGAACGAAGCTGCCACTTCCCTGCCGTAGTTCACCCTGTTCACTGTCGGACGTTCGACGACACGTGACTCCTGCCTTAAAGGGAGGGCACTCAAGAATGGTGGTCGATTCCCCGACAACGAACGCCAAGTTCCCCGACACCTCTCGACGATCCGTGGCTCCCGCCTCAAAGGGAGGCACTCAAGAAGGATCGGTCGACGCATCGTCGGAGAACTCTACTCCACCAGGTACATTGGGGGGGTAAAACCTTACTAGGAAGAAGTGAGACTATTGAACATATGGACTGGGCTTGTGCGATATATCTTATTTACAGGTTGCCCAGGTGGGGGGATCTCCACACAGAACTGTGTCTAGGTAACGGGGCCAGCATTCTGCCTATTGTTTCAACCATCTTACGTTCCTGCCTATCTCTATTGCTGGTTTCCTCGTTATTAATCTGTGTGACATTTTAATCGTACAGTTGATGCACTTTAATGAAATTGGATAACATTAGTGGTACCATTTTAGAATTGTATAGATTTATCATTATTGACTTCCGAGTACAAAGTGCGTTATTGTGACCGTGTACATACCTTTGAATATTAATTATATAAAGACTGTGTTTTCAGTAATACAGTGTGTGGACATTCCTTTGTGGGGGTTCGGGGACTATACTGTACTTAAGAACCAGCCCGCATCACCTCCTGAGAAGCTAGGCCTTGATTGCTCGTCCATTGCTACTTTATAGAGAATCTTGACTGGGGTCTTCTGTGCCTCTCCTCTACCATATAGAGAGCAGAAGTACAGACACCCCCTACCAGTCTTTACAGTGTACAACACAAAAACAAAGAATGTACCTGCCAAAATTACAAACCTATACTGCTGTACATCAGTGGCGAAGCTGGATCAGGGAAAACATTCTTAATCAAAATCATCAGCAAGTTCCTTCAACAATTGACAAACAACTAACTGTCAGCTGTTGTTACGGCCCCCACAGGTCTAGCTGCCTACAACATAGGAGGTGTCACTTTACACCGATTACTACTGCTTCCAGTAGAGCATCAAAATACATTAGACTACTACAAACTTTCTGCAGAAGCTGCAATGGAATTACGAGTATTGAAACAAATGAAAATGCTACTAATAGATGAAGTGAGCATGGTCTCCAACCTAATGTTGGCTTTGATTCATCTCAGATTGCAAGAAGTACTTAAAAGTAACAATAAAGAACTCTTTGCAGGGAAACACATTATCGTTTTCGGAGATCTTCTACAATTGACACCAGTGAAAGGTGAACCGATTTTTAAAACCTTAGGCCACAAACTCTGCCGGAAAACTGTTGGTAGCATAGGTAATGTTAACCTTTGGCAACATTTCCAATATAGAGAATTGACTGAGAACATGCAGCAATCTGCAGATCTCACTTATGCCAACATCTTAAAAAGTATTAGAGTTGGTGTATTATCGCAAGTAGCACAAGTTGTATTGAAATACCGGCACATACATTCACTTTATGGCGACAATGCATGTGCAACTGAGGTTATGGAACAAATAGCGCACAAAAATGTCAATTATATGGCCTTAATGCCAACTCTTGCAAGCTGTTTCAAATTCAATGAAACAATGTTAAGTAAAGAAATGCAACCAATACTGGAAATTAGCGCCACAGACAAACTAGACGTACATGGTATGACAGTACCCATGTGTGAGCAAGCCAAAACAAGACTAAATAGTTTAGAAAATTCAATCTCCAACACAGCTGGGTTGGAAAAAATATTGAAATTATCCTTAAATTGTAGAGTAATGCTTAAACGTAACCTTGATATAGAGCAAGGGCTAGTCAATGGAGCACTGGGCACAGTTGTTGGCTTTCAATCATACCCACGTGATAGCAACATTCAGTTTGTCAATGTTCGCTTTGATAAACTTTCAGAAGTGACAAGGATAGGATGCTCAATTGCTCGATTCCTTCTTTTCAAAGACATGTATGTACGTCGAGAGCAATTGTCTCTAACTCTTGCATATGCAGTTGCCATTCATAAATCCCAAGGTCTTACCCTAGACAAAGCATTGATAGATATAGGAAACATAGTCTTTAAGGAAGGCATGAGCTACTTAGCATTATCACGCTTACGTACACTTGACGGTCTATTGCTAATGAACTTTGATGCAAGTAAAGTCAAAGCTGATATTCCTTGCATTCTAGAATACAATAGATTGCGTTCACTGTACACCCCTCTGAAACAAAACCATGTTCCAGATAAAGTAAAACGTGGTAAAAGAAAACTAAATGAAACAGAAATGCAACAGAATCCAACAGCAAATTCCGGAAAGAAAAGAAAAGAAACTAAAGTTTCATCAATTGCTGCAAACACTGAAGAACCTACTAGGGAATGTAAACCAGGGACGTCGGCCAATAAGCAACAGAAATTCTGAAAAATGCACTCAGATACAGAACTTGCTGGACCATTCAGATTTGCAAATGAAAGTGGGGTAAATTGCTATGCAAATATAGCAATTAATATTCTATTTCAATTGCCACCAATTGTTAACAATATTTACCTCCACAGTACAGACCAATTGTGTTTGTAAATGTTAGTGCTGCATAAAAACGCAACAAGCAATCTTGACAACACATACAGTGTTCATGGAGTAAGGCAACAATAGGGCGACTGTGCCGGAATGGTGAGATTCGCTATCAACTCACAAGAAGATCCACAAGAATTTCTAATGTACATACTATTAGTATTGGAAAACAAAAGCATACCTGTAAATGAAATCTTCCAGATTTCGTACATGTGGAAACATACATGCACTCTCTGTAGCAAAGTGATAAAGGAAGAAATCCCAACTGAGCGATTTGTGTATGTTTCCATACCAAATTGTGAGATCATTCCATTTCAGCGACTTGTACAAAATGCAAACCATGGCAGATTATGTACTATTTGCAATGCAGACAATCGCTCCACCTTACTGATGCAATCACATAGTGCCTACATAATACTTATGCTTCTACGTTATAATGCAGATGGCACCAAAAACAACTGCAAATTGACTGGATTCACACACGGTCAAGTGTCACTTGGAAAGAAAACCTTTACAACAGTAAGTATAATCTACCATGCAGGAGCTACAACCAATGCAGGTCACTACACTGCATACATTAAAAAGAATTGTGGATGGTTCGAATGTAATGATAGCACCATTACTCTAAAGCAGAGAATGCCAGCTAATCTTACAAATGCGTATTTAATGTTCTTAAAGCCAAAATTTACGAAATAATGTGTACTTCAAGATTTAAAAAAAAAAATTATGTAAAAGACTACAAACAGTTAGAATACGCCAACAGGTATCTAACTACCCAAGAGGATGTAAGAATGACACAAAGAAATGAATATCACAGATCGTTGGGAACAAATGCACAGGTAGAATATGCCTACAGGTATCTAACTGTTGTTAAGAATCGGCAGGAAGGCAACAAACATAACATTAATCGGAAAGATGAAATAAACACTCAAAGGAAACAAGGAAGTAGTTAGTACCATAATAAATGAAGGTTTTTTTTTAAATCCGACAAGGATTTTTTTTCCCCACACCCAAGGATTAGAAAAGCAAACACAGAAACTGAGCGCAATGCACAGTACTCTGGTTTGTAAACTAAATATGAGGGTAAAAAAAAATGTAAACTGTCTATTAAGCAATGTAGTACATTTTCAAAAAATGCAAGACTAACATACCTGTTTCTTTTATCACAGAAATTAAAAAAGGATACTTCTGCCAAGTACAATAACCATTTAAAAATTGTATGTGGATTCTGAACAAAGTAAGGAGTAAGTATATTGGCAGTCATTTTCTACACATGCAAATCTACATGTCTAATTTATGGTACTAATATGCTGCAGTGCCTGTAGCCTGGCCCTTGCATCTTCGGTGTGTAACCTACCATGTACACCTTACGACCAAGGTACAAGGAGTATAGGTCTTAGCCACAACCATCGCTGCATATCAAAACCATGGTCCTTGTAAATTAGCTACTTATAAATGTACTTTTCGGACCATCGTCTGCAGCCATGCAGGCAAGACACTAGTGCGTCCACACAACAAGCGCATTACACCACACCCATATTCACTTGTAACTCCACTGCTTATGACTTCAGTCTTGGGTGCATGGCCTTTGGCCAAGCAATCAAGAGTCTGGGTCCTGGCTAGAAACACCACAGTATATCGGAACCATTGTGCCTTGTCATTGTACTATGTACAAACTTGGTTTTGGGAGCATGGCCTTTGACCATGCTCCCAAAACGCTATGCCCTCCCCACAACCATCTTAATGATGTTGCATAGTACAAGTGTACCAATAGCTGTGATAGGATGCAGTAGTTTGTAGCCACGGGCTACAACGGTGAGTTTGAGGCCATAGCATTATGAATGTATGGGTAATGCATAGTTACTTACAACTGCAGTGCTTATTACTTTGTTCAAATACTATGCATCCTGGCCACTACTACCACACCTTATGACATCCATTGTGGCATATAAGTACACTACGAACAAATGTACTTTTGGGGGCATGGCCTTTGGCCATGCACCATTGATTGCAGCCCCTCCCCACAGCCACCAGAGTGATGCACTACCACACCATATTGTACCCATTGTGCCTTGTAAGTACACTACATATAACTGTGCTGTTAGGTGCATGGCCTGCGCCCATGCACTCATGACTGCAGACTCTCCCCACAGCCACCTGACTGATGTTCAATACTAGGGGTGTCTCTGTAGCTCTGAAATGCTGCACTGTTTGTGCACAGGGCCCAAAATTGTAGGTGTATGGCCATACCTTTCAATATATGGTTGTGAAGTGTCTTACAACTGTAGTGCTTACAAGTTTCCTCTTGGGTGATGCTTGGTTGTATGGCATACAGCCTGCAACCATGCACCCAAAAGTACACATCTTGTCCACAACCACCGCACTACATGAAACCCATGTGGACTTGTAAGTGAAGAGGTTATTGCTTTGTTGTTGGGGACATGGCCTTCAGCCTCGCACCCAAGAGTACACACAATCCCCACAACCAGGCAATCGATACGCATTAGTAAGGGAGTATCCACGGGTGTGACATGCTGAAGTATTGGTGGCCAGGGCCTACAGTTTTGAAAGTAAGGCCTTCGGCCTTCGGCCACCGTAGCATGTGCCACCCATGGCGGCGTATTGATGAATACAATAACCATAGGAAAAAGTATTGCAATTACGGCATGGTGTCAATTTCAATGTTCCCTAACACCACACGTGTCCTTAGAACTGTTAAAAGTTCCCCGTGCACTGCACGGACTGAAATACTGCCCTTATTGGACCCCTCATTTTCTGTGCATACAAGGAAGCCATAGAAACTACATCATGAAGAAGGTATAAGTGTGTTATTGGGCGCATGGCCTTCGGCCATGCACCCAACACTACAGAGACTCCCCACAACCACCTCAGTGATGTCTGGTAGTGGGATTTTTTCTATAGGTGTGGTATCCTTCAGTGCTTCTAGCCAGAGGCTTCACTCCTAGCTGTATGTCCATAGATCTTACATGCGATGGGTGTGCAGTGGCTTCCACGTCTACTACTTATAACTTTGTTCTTGGGTGCATGTACTTATAAGTTTGTTCTTGGGTGCATGGCCTTTGGCCATGCACCCAAGACTGCACGCACTCCCCACAACTTGCCAATCGAAACGCAATACTACAAGTGTATCCATGGGTGTGACATGCTGCAGTGGTGGTGGCCAGAGCCTACAGTTTTGGAAGTAAGGCCTTCGGCTGACGTCCATGCATCCAAGACTCCAGGCCCTGGCCACAACCACTGTAGCATGCGACACCCATGGCGGTGTACTAATGATTATAATAATAATAGCCATTGGGAAAAGTAATGCAATCACGGCATGTTGTCAATTTCAATGTTGCCTACCACTACGCGTGTGCTTTCAACAGTTAGAAGTTTCCTGTCCAGTACATGGACTGAAATACTGCCCTTATTGGACCCCTCATTTTCTGTGCGTACAAGTTGGGCATAGGAAATACATCATGAAGGGATTATAGCTGTGTTAAGAGTGCAGGGTCTCTCCACAACCACCTCAGTGATGTGTGGGAATGGGGGTTTTTCTATAGGTGTGGTATCCTTCAGTGCTTCTGGCCAGAGGCTTCACTCCTAGCTGTATGCCCATAGATCTTACATGGGATGGGTGTGAAGTGGCTTCCACAACTAGTACTTATAACTTTGTTCTTGGGTGCATGGCCTTTGGCCATGCACCCAAGACTGCACGCACTCCCCACAACTTGCCAATCGAAACACAATACTACGAGTGTATCCATGGGTGTGACATGCTGCGGTGGTTGTGGCCAGAGCCTACAGTCTTGGAAGTAAGGCCTTTGGCCGAAGGCCATGCATCCAAGACTCTAGGCTCTGGCCACAACCATTGTAGCATGTGACACCCATGGCGGCGTACTAATGATTATAATAATAATAGCCATCGGGGGGAAAAGTAATGCAATCACGGCATGTTATCAATTTCAATGTTGCCTACCACTACGCGTGTGCTTTCAACAGTTAGAAGTTTCCTGTCCACTGCATGGACTGTAATCCTGCCCTTATTGTACCCCTCATGTTCTCTGCGTACAAGGTGGGCAAAGGAAATACATCATGAGAGATTATAGCTGTGTTAAGAGTGCAGGGTCTCTCCACAACCACCTCTTTGATGTGTGGGAGTGGGCTTTTTTCTATAGATGTGGTATCCTTCAGTTCTTCTGGCCAGAGGCTTCACTCCTAGCTGTATGTCCATAGATCCTACATGGGATGGGTGTGCAGTGGCTTCCATAACTAGTACTTATAACTTTGTTCTTGGGTGCATGGCCTTCGGCCATGCACCCAAGACTGCACGCACTCCCCACAACTTGCCAATCGAAACGCAATATTACGGGTGTATCCATGGGTGTGACCTGTTGGGGTGGTTGTGGCCAGGGCCTACAGTCTTGGAAGTAAGGCCTTCGGCCTTCGGCCGACGGCCATGCATCCAAGACTCTAGGCCCTGGCCACAACCACTGTTGCATGTGACACCTATGGCGGCGCACTAATGAATATAATAATAGGCATCGGGAAAAGTAATGCAATCACAGCATTTTGTCAATTTCAATGTTGGCTACCACTACGCGTGTGTTTTCAACAGTTAGAAGTTTCCTGTCCACTGCATGGACTGAAATGCTATCGTTATTACACCCCTCATTTTCTCTGCGTACAAGTTGTCCATGGAAAGTACATCATGAAGACCGACCCCCTGAACAAATGCATTCATCACCCATGTCTTACTGTCTGAACCTTTCCAAATGTGACACAGCAAAACAGTTTTATAAATAGAGCATATGTATGCTGGTTCTTGCTCCGCTTTCGGCGGATCCAAGATGTCGGCCGCATCCAAACAATCTGACGCAGAACACGTCTCGCAGCAGCCAATGGGCAGAGACGTCGCGTATCTGCGGTCATGACGCCAGCCCCTTAGCCAATCGGTATCTTGTCCGTGGACCGAACAGGGAAGTGTGACCGCGAAGCGGACATAGATATCACTAATTTTTTCAGACTTACTTTTTGATCATTTTAAAGAAAAGTACTGCACGGCAGGTCACCAAATTTAAAAAAGCACGATGTCATGATTCCTGCCCCTCATGTCCCCAGCCCTCCAAGATGTCAGGCTGGAGCCAGGAAACGATCACCTACATGGCCCTCAAGGGCCTTTCCATCCCTCCAAAGACCCACTTGGAGTCAGACTTGGCGCTTGTGGCACCAGACTCACTCACTCCCATAGGATAACATTGGGGATTGGACTTGTAGTGCATTTATGGGGACAAGATGGATGCCCCCACATATTTCGGTTCCCAGAACTGCATGTGCGGTCTAGTCTTTTGGGTGTGGTTCAGCCCAGAGGCACCTGGGATACCCAGATAGTATTTAAACCACACCCAGGCTGAGAAACATGCTTTGCATTTTCTGCACCTGCAGCGTGACACTCACTATGTTCGGATCATTCTCCAGTAGGCCTGCATCTTTCTTCTGAGCTCAGCTCCTGCAAGAACACCGTTAGGAACAGCCTTACCTTGCGGCGCTTCTGCCCATCAGTCATCGCTCCTTCTGTTCTGAGGGCATCTTCGGCGGTGTCATTCCCATCCCGACACGCCGCTTCCTAAGGAAAAGGGAAAAGAACAGAAAAAAGGCATTAGTAAGCATTCTGCAAATCTTCGCTTATTTTTTAAATATTGTACAAGCTTCAAACACTTACCTGAATCCCAGCCGCTCTGGGGGAACTCTGTCTCCGGAACTTCTCATCCATCTGCAAGAGGGAAAAGACACTCCAGGTTAGCGTGGAAACATCTAGAGGCGCCGCATACCGCGCTTACCCACCGCATTTGTTCTTCATAACCGGCATCCACGCTGAAAACGTTGCGGCACCTAAAAGACACAGAAGAAGAACTCAGTTCAATGCAAAAACGAAAGGGGTGCATCGCGCATCGCGCTCTCACTCACCTTCAGCGCTACTCATCTCAGCAGCACGCCGCCATTCCCGGACGCCGGCCATCATCTAAGGAATGAAAGGAACGAAGTTAGAGAACTGTTCAAAAGACTAATTATACTTACCTGTCGGACTCTTGCCAGTGAAGTAACTAGACAGCAACGAGCCTGCATCAATCAACGCGCCCCTGCGCTGAAGGCAGGATCGAGAGCACACTATCCAAGAAAACAAGGTGAGCTGTGGATCAAAGGGAAGGGTTGGACCCCAGGGAAGAAGGGGTTCAAGCACACAGAGACAGTAGGGAGTTCAACTCTACCAATCCTGTGTTCCAGGCCAGTCCCCAGTCGAATAGCCTGCAGGGAAGGGTTTGAGGTCGTAAGAGGTCAGAACAGGCTGAGTGACGTTAACCTTGTTCATATGTTCTTTAAGTACTTTCGTTAGGGTTTGGTCTCAGATCATGGTGCATACACATGGGGAAATGAGCAGGCCTCAAACACACAATTCATTTGTATACATGAAGATAAACTTTAATGTCATTGGCCCTCATTACGACCCTTGCGGAAATCGACTGACCGGAGCGCCACAGCGTAAATAGCGTTTCCGCCATTGCACGAAGGAGCAAAGTGCGGCCCATTCCGACCCATCGGGCACGAGCACCACGCCACGGCGGAAGTGCAAAGTCCGCGATGGCGGAAATGACCCCAAAACGGCCCACACCGCCGCCGTACGGCGCCCTAGGTGCAATACCGCCACCCCTCTTAGCGGTCACCGCAGTGTGCGCCTACCGGAAAGTACGGTGACCGGAAATATACGGAAACGGAAGATAAAACATGGGCCCGGAACGGGAAACATCCCGGCGTACACCTATAAAAACACTAAAACCACACAACCACTAAAATCACTACCCTGAAACACACCCCAACCCGTCAACCACCCTAGCGAAACCAAGAGAAATGGGAAAAGTAGCGAAGAAAGCGTGCGACCGCAAGCGGCAGGTCCACTTCTCCCGTGAGGAACTCACCGTGCTAACAGAGACCCTCCAGGAGAATGCTGCCGTCGTCTTCTGCACGCAAATGACCAGGACGGCACTTGCAAACAAGAAGGCCATATGGGCTCTGGTGGCACAGCGGGTAAGTGCGGTGGGGACCGCACCCCGCACCCCACAGCAATGCCGCAAGCGATGGGACGACCTGCGGATACGCGTCCGCAGCATACTCACTGCCAACCACAACATTGCCACAGCCACCGGGGAAGGTCCTGAATCACCCATCAAGTTGACCCCCTGGGAAGAAATCTGTGCCTCCACCATCGGAATGGAGAGCATAGAGGGAGTCGGAGGGATGGAGAAAGGAGTGCAGACATCCGAAGATTCAGGTAGGTGGGCCAGATAAAACAATGCCAAATCCACACAGTCCATCCATGTGAAGTACCATGCGTCCACATAGTGCAACAGAAACACATGTCCAGGAGAACGTCCACACACATCGGCCTGATAGCGCACGTTAAAACCCACAATAAATACATAAATAATTAAAAACCCCTAATACACGCACTACACGTGCAGCAGGCACACCCTAACTGCAGGCTGCCAAACAACTGCACCCTCACTCCACACACAAATCAAAGCACCTCCAAGGCCCCGACCCAAATCACCCTCAGGTACCACCCCAAAGCATGTGATACAATGCCATTCCAATTCCCACAGACCCATCAATAACCCTCGCCCTCCTTTACTCCACCACAGGGTCCGATCCAAACGACGAGCTACAGGACACCCCTACCAGCACACCTGCAAAGAGGGCCAAGACCAACGGCCAGAGACCCTCCACCTCAGCTGCACGCATCAAGACACGGCAGCAGCACAAATCAGGTGGCAGCACAGAGGAGGGAACATCAACAGGCACCCCAGCAGCCAGCATGCCCACAACACCACCACCACAGGTCCCCCCAATGGATGCCACAGAAGGCACTGCCTCTGGTGGCAGCAGCACCATAGGTGACACCCCATTGATGGCAGCATGCTCCGACACAGAAAACGGGGATGCCGAAGTCAGATCCATCCATGACCTGTCCCAATCCCCCTGTCTGTCCCATCCCGTACAACATGAGGATACCACGCAGGGGCACCCACAAGACGACGACTGGCCATCCCCCACAAGCCCTGTGGCAAGGCAACATGAGGACAACAGCCCCTCTGTGACACCCCCGCAAATGGCCATGGCCCAGCAGAGGCAACAGTCCCTCGACCAGTTGATCGAACAACAGCAGCAACTGGCCACACTCCTCAAGGACCATGCCGATGAATGTGGGGGCACTAAGGCAGACATAGAAACATCAACTGAGACACTTAGGGCAGAAATGGAGAGAGGTACAGAGACGCTAAGGGCACAAATTGAGAGAAGCACCGAGAGCCTGAGGGGGGAACTGCATGCGACGTCCAAAGACGTATGTGCCGAACTTGCCGCAGTGCGCCGTGTGCTCACTGAGCTCTCGCAGACCCTTAGGGACATGCATGGACGTGAGCAGGCAGACACATCATCCGTTGCAAGTTCCGTCCAGGGCAGCCCCCAACGTAGATCTGGAAGGAACCTGCGCTCCACAGGCAGGGGTGCCCCTGATACCCGCAGAGGGGGCATGCAATAGCGACAGCCCACTGACAATGAGCATCTTTGGACACTGGTGTTCGGGGGGGAGGTAGGAGGGTGGAGGGGGTGTGTTGGGCTCACTTGGGTGGCGGGTCGATAGGGTGTTCAACATGACATCACATATGCCATTAAAAGTGCACGATAAACCAATGAGATGTGTGGACATTGATCATTGTGTACTAGGCCATCATAGGCGTACAGTCCATATTGTGCATGTCCCAGACACACGCAGTGCCACGAGTCCCGTGTCCATGTATCAGCCACCAGGCGTGAGTGCTAGAAGCATACATCAATGAGATGCTGACGAATGTCACGGGCCTCCGGTGCCTCGCAGACTCCATGAGGTGCTGCCACAGCCCCACCCTCATCATGACCATCATCAGGTGCTTGCAGTTCTGCGTCAGGGGGCATGGGCACATTTCTACGTACGCACATGTTGTGGAGCATGACACATGCCATGACCATCTTTGCAACCTTTTCATGGCGGTACAGGAGTGCCCCGCCAGACCTGCTGAGACAGCGGAAACGGCCCTTCAGTAGGCCGAATGCCTGTTCTATGACTACACGGGTACGTGAGTGGGCATGGTTGTAGTCCTCCTCATGCTGGTCCCGTGGGTTCCGGACTGGTGTGAGGAGCCATATCTTCAGTGGATATCCAGCATCACCTGTATGTGGACGAGAAACGTATGATGTGGAATGCCATTGATACGTACGCACCCCACCCCTTCCTGCCAGGTCATTGCGAATTCACATACCCCACATCATCATGCATGTAATGAGACTCACCGAGTAGCCAGGATCTGTTCCCTGCGTGTCGCTCCATGTAGCGTGGTATTGTAGAGTTCCTCAAGACCATAGAATCATGGGTTGATCCAGGGAATCGGGCACAACAATGTGTAATGATCCTGTTGGAGTCACACACCATTTGTACATTCAGGGAATGAAATTGTTTTCGGTTGCGGTACTGGGCCTCCATGGCATGTGGGACGACCAATTCAACATGGGTGCAGTCGATGGCACCAATGCAACCCGGTATGCATGGAATCGCACTTTTGTGTTGGTAATTTCCTGCTCCGAGCGTGGTAGAGAGATGTAGTCGTCTGCGTGCTGCAGGAGGGCATCGAGCACTTGCAATAGTGTCCGTGAGAACAGTGGCTGAGAAATGCCATGCAACTGCCCGACTGTGTGCTGGTAGGTGCCTGTGGCCAGGAAGTGGAGTACAGACACCACCTTCAGTAGGGGTGGGATGGCGGTTGGGCTATCTATCATGCTGACAAGGTCAGCCTGTGTCATGTCCACAATGGCGGCTATGGTGTCCCGGTCCAGACGGTAGAGGGTGTGGATCTGCTCATCAGTGAGGTTGAACGGATGTGCTCGGAGGCGTGGGATTGCGGGCTGCCTGCGTGGTGGTAGTGGCTGTGCTGGTGGGCCTTGCTGGCCCTGCCTTGCCCTCCTCCTCCTCCTGCGTCTCCTCCGTGCGGCTGGTTGTAGTTGGTGTTCGTCTTCCTCTTGGAGTCGGAGCACTTGCAGTGCTATCAGGTCCCCCAGGGCCAACTTCGCGAGTCCTGCCGGTAGCATTTCGGTGTGGTTGTGGGAGGAGACTGGCTGTGCAATTTATGTGTTTCCAGGCTGTATGGCCTCCACCTGTGGTGATTAATTCCACCTGTGCAAACTGCTCTCCCCTTTGGCCGAGCACGTCCCGCCCACAACGCTGCAATTCGGGGAATGGTATCTTGCTATTGCAATCATGTATTTGTACCCGATGGGCGTGTAAGATTGGTTGATATGTTCATTCTGCTGTGGTCCCATTGTTTCCCATACTATCTGTGCAGTCGCGAACAGACTTGTGAAGGGTCAGTGGAACGTAGTACTCGAGTAACGGTGGGCCCTCATGCATCACTGTACCGAGTTGCAACGACGGGCGGGGCGTCCCATTTGTGGGTGAAGGCAGTTGCCATTTTCACACACAGCCGCACTCGATGGAATAATTAGTGATTTCAAACGGCCACAGATGCCTTTTCGACGTGATGTTGCAAATGAGGAATTCGAAGGGCGGCGCTTTCGGTTTCCAGCTAGCGGCGAGGAGATGCCCACAGGTCTGACTGCAAATGTAACGTTCTATTGTTCAATGTCCTTGAGACAGGGCCCATGGCGAGGGGGCAATGATTGATATGAACAGTTTGGGATGCGCAATAGCTACGTGGGCGATGAGGCCGACCGTTCCCAAATACATGTTACTTCACAACACTGGAATTACGGGCTGGGGCACTGTGGATTTAGCAGGCTGCATAACGCACAGACTCAATGGATGTTTCTAATGTTATGTGAGTAATTATTCAGGCGTTTTGATCCCGGGATGAGGGAATGATGAATGGATGCATGGGCAGGTGATTTGATACAGAGTTTGCCATGTACAGGGCTTCTTGGGATCTATCCGCCTCCCCTACGCTATGTGATGCAGGGCTGCCATAGTGGGACCATCGTCTATCTGGCCTTGTTGAGCCCTCCCTGTCTCGAGGCGCCCTCAGACACTTGTGTCCATGCACGTTAACATTCCCATCTGATGGATTCTGTTTTGACAGACGCATGCACAGGTACACTCGTTTGTGATGGTGTTTGCACCTCGATATAGATGGTTATGAGTCGCAAGTGGTTTTGGGGTGGTGATGATGCTTTTGAGTGGGCTAGCATGCATATGGCTGTGGATTTCGTGTGATCATTGAAGTGAGTTGTTCGAATGTAGTTCTGATGGCCATTCTGTTCTTGTTCTTTTCTTTTGGTTGACAGGTATCTCCTCCCCTTTTGCCACTGCCATCTGTATGCCACTCCTGCAGATGGATTTTACTCCCGACACCTGCTGCTTCGTGTTAATCAGTGGAGCAGCATTACGATCTTATGGGACGATCGCCAATGGCCCACATGCCCTTACGCAGTACTGGTGGCTCGGAGCAACATTTCGGCCTTTCAGCTGGACTAGTGCCTCCCCATTGGGTCGGCCCTGCGGTTCTGTGCGCTTCCATGTTGCCTTTTCGTACGTGAATGTGGCTCTGTGTACCATGGGGGAACAGGGCGACACACAGGTAGTGGCTGGTCATTTCTTGCGGATGCAGCCCACAATGGTGATTAGTGTTTTGGAGTTCATGGCCTGATGGCTGTATGGGCTTGGTGACTTTGATGTGCATAAAATTTCTTTTCTGATTTGGCCCGTGTAGCGTTTTTCTTTGCAAGTGATGTGGCATATGCCTATTTGGGGGGCGATGTATTGTGAGGAGATCTGCATTGGGTTCCAGCTTCGGGGTTTAGTTGCGTGGTACTGTGCTGGGCGCGTTTGCCTACGAAGCCCAGTGAGGTCAGGGATGGGGGCTGCCAATATGACTGTTTGAATGTTGTCATGCTCAGGGGCGGGGGATTGGGTTTTGTGTAACAGATGCCGGTCAGCCAGGTGGACTGGTGGAATGATGTGATTTTCGGAATATTGCTGGTCACAGGTGCCTGTGTTTGCGTGCGTTTCTTGGTGGGGGACTGTGGTCATGTCCATTGGGATGGCTTCTGTATTCGTGCCATCTGTGCCCTGCAGCTCCCATTGGCCCCTCTTGTGTTTCTTTTGTTCGTTGCCATGCATGGGTGACTTGTACATTTCAATGGTTGCATTGTGACTTCATTGCACCTACGGGGAGTTGTACTTTGTGGGCAGGGAGCGGTGTACAGGCACTCAGTGGGGCCGTTTACGGTTGATTCGCGATGCCGTACTTCTCACCATGGCGGTATGGTGCTTTCCGCCGTGCTTGATGGCGTTAGGTACATGTCCGCTAGGGTCGGAATTCGCGTACCCTTGCGCCATGGTGGTATTTACGGTTTGGCATGGCGCGCGCGCGCGTGCTTGGTGCAGTTAGCGTTGGCGTTCACTACGGTGTCGCTATTGGCTTCGTACTTTGCGGTGACGGGTCATAGTCGCACCGAGCGCTATTCGATGGCGGTATTGCATTTCCGCCATCGTTTTTGGATTTCCGCCAGGGTCGTAATGAGGCCCATTAACATTTTCTGATGATTTAGTTTTTCTTCCTTACTTTAGTTTCCCTGTATGTGCCTCTGATTTGTATGCATTATGGTTCTTCATATGTATTGTTTGTACCAGCACAAATGCTGTACGTCTTGAATTGTTAGATAGTTATTACATGGTTAACATTACTCAAAACTCTGATACAGTAGCATTCATTATTGTACTATCCACAATTTCAAGATTATAAATAGTGGACTTCTATGGTGCATGCTGCAGTCATTGCCTATGTTTATATATGATTAGGTTTCTGTATTAACGACAACACTCCAATACAATGATATAAGATGAGTACATTCTTTACTAGATTAAGTAGTTCATGATAGGTCTCCCGATCACCCCTGACATCTTGTTACCAACAATATAAACACAACTCCTTGTAGGGACTTTTCATCAAAATGTATTTCACATGTGATGTTATCAGTGATGTCATCAACGACGTCTTAGCAATGTACGGTGGTGGCGTGAGTTATGGTTGTTTAGCTTACCATAATTGGCAAATTTCTGGGGTTTTTCGATTTTTCTTGACACCATAATGTCCCTTTAACAAAGTTTTTTCTTTGAATTTCAGTTTTTTAGTCCACCATAACCATAACGTCCCTTTAACAAGTTTTGTCAGTGAATATATATATATAGGTTTCATTATTTAAGGTAAGAATTTAATGTATTGTGGACAACCCTACCGTGTGAGGCTCTCGATTTGAAAAATCCCAGAGACAAGACTATTCATAGAACATTTGAAATTGGGGTTCAGTTACCTGGGAAAGAGTGAATAGTCACAGAAATTACTCCCAAAGCTCATCTTCACCAAAGGTATTGTCAGGAGGTCCAGTCAATTCTTTTAAGGACATTTCTAGCATCCAAGGACAGAATAGCCACTGAGTCTCTTTTAAACCATGTCAACCTCTTTATTGTATGAATGAATTCCTCACATTTTCAAAGGACGGTCTACTGGGCATAAAGCCAGATTGATCAGAGCTGACTAGTGATGACACAAACCTTCTCAAACAACTAAGACCTTTTGAAAAGAACCTAGCATCAAGTTCCATTAAAGGGAATCAGCCTATATGACTGTCACCGTTATGACCAACCATTAATCACAGCGATAATAGGTCTACTTGAAGTCTTACTTTAGTTTGTAACATTTAGTTTGAATGAAATGAATTAACTCACCGATTTTGCCACATTTGTTATAGGTTAAAGCAGAAGTTATTCATAAAGAAAAAAGTCAAGTTGATTCTTTAAAGGAACCTTGTGACACAATGTATCAAGATATGGAAATTCCAATTAATTCCAGTCAAGAATCTGATGACATGCTCTGCTCTGATGAGGAAAAAGACACAGATCAAGTTTTGAAGAAAGGGAAATATTCTAAAGAACAATTAATGGCTGAAAAGGTAAAAGTGATTACAAATATATATATATATATCTGAAAGCAGCAGGGTACACCGAACAAACTGTTTGAAAGTATTATTCGGTGATGCACGCAAATGCTTACACCCCCATACAAGCTCAATGTTTCTCCTGTGAAGACAGTTAAAATGCAGCAATGCTGTTTTAAGTATCCATAGCTTCCATCATACAATCTTATAATTAGATGTTAATGGCTGACCGTATGCCCTTTTGTTAGTGCATCGTTACAATCCAGATCATCCTGCCACGGCTGGAGTATTAACAGTGACTGAAAAAAGGTTTACTTTCATGAACAGTTTCTCTCTCGTGAGCCTCCCTTCATGGACTCTGACAAAGGCAGCCACTATGATAATAAGACAAGGATGCTCAAATATGAATCTTTCTCTTTCCATGGCAGCCATAAGAGAATGGGGATGCTGACTAATCAGGAAAGGAAAAGTTAAGTGGGGGAAAGGCAGCAGGTGGATTGAGGCGGTGGTGAGGGGTTCATGGAGAGGAGCAAGTCAGGGTGTGCTGGAGTACACTAGAGAGCAGCCTTCATCTTACTTAGAATGTGGGTCATTATTGTCAGGTTCAGCCTTGATCAGTGTGATCTGTTTGGTTATACCCTGCGTAACAGGTACTAATACAGGGTCTCTCCAAAAATTATCTAATGGTTATACCCCGTAACTCATACACCCCTTGGGCCATCAACATAATATACATTGTAACGATTGTTAAATATACAATCATAATTTCAAATTTCAAAAATAAATTTTGAAGGAAGAACAAAGAGCAAACAGAAGCAAGTACTGCTATATAATTGCATCAATTTCATTATTTTTAGAAAAGGTATACAAAACGTTTACATTTAGTAAAATCTATACATAGCCATCATTCATCATAGAAATACATTGAATAAAGTGCATCTAATTCACCCTCAAAATGTAAACATTGTTCACATGCAAAAAAGGTATAGTGTACATCACATCAACAATCAATGTGTCAATGATCAAATAGACCATTCATGTCTGTTCACGGTCTAACATCAAACCATTCGTAGTAGAATATGGTTGAATACTGTGATGTACACTATACCTTTTTTTGCACATGAACAATGTTTACATGTTGTGGTTGAATTAGAAGCATTTTGTTCAATGTATTTGTATGATGAATGATGGTTATGTATTGTGATGAATCCTGTGGCGTCATCACTGACTGATTGGAGAGACACAGTATTCTTTCCTTTATGGTGAAGAAGAAACCCTCATTCCAGAGTGTCTAATGGCATGTTGCCATTATTCAGAAACTGTTAAGTGCCTGATCTCTGGGGTGTGACTTACTGGTGGTCTGGTGGCTGTCACGCTTTGTCCGATCTGTCTTCTTAGGGGTACCAGCTCACAGGGCGTCCAGGGTGTCCTTGTGGTAGTGTGACCAAAGCAAATGGGTACTTTGGCCAGGTTGCGGACCAGCTCCCCTACTTCACAGGCTCTCCTCCCAGTATTAATGTGATGCAAGGGCAGTGGTGTCCACTGAACCGGGAGGCTGTAGAACTGCAGCAATCAATACTCATAGGGAGCAACCCATAGAGGCTGGTGGTATTAAGCCATGAAGGCAACTACAATAGGAGCAAAAGGATGCGCAAACCAAGAGAGAAGGGAAACAAGGAAGGTCAAGGACACCACAAAAGGAACAAGAAGGCCAGGAATGAGGGACCGTCAACCGAGGCTACAAGGAGCGATAAGACACAAAGAATGAGGTGCTGCTGGCCCTTTATGCGGATTGCAAGCAGTTCCAGCGCTTGCCGTTACACTGGCAACCAAACACCGCCGTGACCAATCATGGGAGCCTTTGTCGCGAGGTGGCACCATGATGTAGGCAAGTAGCCTCGTGGACCCCAGAAGCGCCTCTGGTGCCCCTTAAATGCTGCCGATGAACGGTATATAGGTATGGGTCCATCCTTACCATTGCGGTTATGGCTGCCAGGAGGGCATGCAGCGACGGCAAGCGCACCCCCTCCAGCTCCCCAGGACCTGCAGGTAAGTGCGGGCAGAACATAACAGAAACCCTTAATGGTAAAACCTTGAAAAACTCTTTTGTTAAACTTTCCAAACAGAACTCTGTCCTCTTCAGAAAGACATAACATCTCCAAAACACTTGTAATATCTAATAATTATAATGGTTACAAAAGTGTCCAAAAATGTAGTTTCCAACTGTCTAAAATTGCTTATAAAGCCTCAAGTACTGAGACGAAGAGGAGTTAATATGGGATGAAAGTGATATTAAGTACAATGTGCAGTCTAGTTGTCAAAATCCTAATCAGCTGCGCAGGACATTTAAACCTGGAAATCAACTGCAAAGCAGAAACGATGGAGAGAAGAGCTGCAGAGAGTGTGCAGCAGGAAGCAGATACAGAGGCAGAGTCGCAGACATGGAGGTAAGCTGTGCAGGAAGAAGAGTACTCTTACCGGCAACTGACTGGAGGTGTCAAAGAACGGAGAAGAGGAACTCCAGTGTTCGTTAGTTATAGCGGGAGCCCTGAAGAGACCTCTAGAAATGAGAAGTCACTCAGCATGGGCCCACAGGAGATGCGGTCGCGTGGCGTGGCACTGGTTCCATCAGCGAAAGAAGGAAACGCTGACACGGGCACTAAGATACACTCTGCTCAGCTTGGAAAGCCTGTCCAACAAAAACTCTTTGATGCAGCTGCAGGGGAAACCAGTGAGTTTGCTCAGAGGAGTTGGGGGCCTCCAGGACATGCTATCAAGTTAACAAATACTTGTGAATGCATTTTGAATACCGACCACATAGAATTGAAGCACAAGGGCAAAAAGGGTACAATTCTCCTTACATGAGATGTCGATTTGAGGAAATCTGGAACCCACTTTGCCATCAGCCAAGAATAAATAAAAGGGCAAATATTTTACTATTCTCCTTACATGAGATGTCAGTTTGGGGGAACCTGGAATAAGTATTGCCATGAGCCAAAAGACATTAAGAAGAAAGTTGACAGAACTTGAGCAAACCCCCATATGTGGGATACTAATAAGGGTGGGGATTGGAACAAGTGATACCTGGAGTCTGGATCTGGTAACAAGCAGTGAACCATTTGTGGAAGAGACACCTGGCAGGAGAGTGCACTATGGAGTCTGTTTGAACCAGAAAGGTCAATTCCTGGCAGGGGAGTACGCCAGGAATTCATAAGGAGGAGAACATTGAATTGAAATGATACCTGGCAGGGGAGTACACCAGGATATCTAGAGATACAGTTGAGAAGTACCTGGCAGGAGAGTATACCAGGAAGTCATAATTTTGAAAAGTTGTGTGAAATAATTCCTTTTTCCTTTGAAACGGTTGTTGAAGTTGAAGACATTTCCTTTGCCATCCTGAGAAATGTGTCCTATTGAAAAGCATTTGTGTTATCAATCTAAGGAAGGTAATTTGTGAAAGAGACATTTTCATTGACTTTAATAGAACATTGTTGGAGCAAACCCCAACAGATTTCCTGAAATAGTTCAGGAGAAGGGAATCAACCCCTGAACACAAGGAGTGTTTTGTTGGATTTACACTTTTGGATGTGTGTGCATTTTTGTTGGAAACAGACTTACCTTACACCTTTTGATTGTGTATATTAGTGTGAGGGTCAAATTTCTTTTGGACACAAGGTTAGCTTGCTTTAGTTTTAGTTTCATAGGCAGGGACACTTGTTAGGATAGGGACAAATAGGCCTTATCCCAAGCCCTTTTTATTTAAATAAAAATGGCTTATGTTGAAAATATTACACCTCACAGTAAAGATTTTATTGAATGTTACGTTGTATATACCTTTTCTACAAATAATTACATTTATGTGATTGTATAATAGTACTTGTTTATATTTGCTCTTTTTCTTCCTTGAGAATGTGTTTTGGAAATTATGATTATAGATTTAAAAATCATAACATTGAAAATTAATTGACTTTCTGTTGAGACACTGTTTTCTTGTGTTATTTTAAATACAGGATCTCTCCAGTTTAGTAACAGCTCTACTTTTCAGTAGTGCTCAAATTTGACAATGGCAAAGCTATGACAACTTGAAACATTTAAGTATTATAATGCCCAAAAGCTCCTGTCTAGAACGTTCGGAGAGGTTAATCACAAAGCAAAAATGTTTGAACAATGACTAAAACCGTACAATGTGGGTGTAGGTGTAAGTGTAAGCGTGGTGAAATTTTAAAACCCCAACTGTCCTAGTTCGGGCATCAAAGCCCATTATGACATTTTTTGGAAATGATTATGTAGCACTTGCCATTCCTACTTCTACCCCCAAACAGGATCACTGTGGATTTTACTACATATATTTTATCAAAATAGTTGTGACTTTAAAAAGTGTTTAAGTCGTTAAGGAAACTACTTTCGGATTCTAAAAGTGAAGATCTTCAAACATCTGATGCAATAGCGACTATCCAACAGTTAGGTCAGGGAGATAATTCTAATGCAGAAAGCCCTCCCCACCCTTCAGCCTGGCACCAACAGCTACATTCTGCCGATGTCCAGTTCACATCTTGACGCAAAAGCACTCCCCACCCTTCAGCCTGGCACCAACTGCTAAAATCTGCTGATGTCCAGTTCACCACTTGACACAAAAGTGCACATGGATTCACTGTACGTAACACAGTTCTTCTCCAGTTTATATCAGATTCCTCTAACGTCATTGTAAACTATTAACCTTTTAAGATTTCTTTTCTGTTGCTTGTACAACGAGGGAATCACATACTGCTTATAGTAGAGAATGCTAAAGGATCTAATAAGAGGGCCAAGATATGTAGCATAAATAAGCTCTACATTTAAAAGGCATCATAATCTCAAATATGTTAGCTCAGGTTTTCAAAAGCTTAAATTTCAGATGGTATTGTTTATTTATATATAGCGCCTATACACAGGCAAGTGTTTCAAAGCGCTCATGGTGTAAGAGGTGTATCATCTCTTCTTGAAGAGCCTGGCTCAGAAGTTTCTCTTTTTCCTCAAACTCATCTTCAAAAGGAAAAGATTAAACTTCTTTAGATGAACAGAAGAGACCTGTTTATGCATCCAGCTCTACGACTAAAGTTTCTCTCTTGCGAAAACATTACCAGATTTGAGTGTCTAATGCTACTATAGACCAATTTCGGAGATGTGTTCTGTTCCACTTGGTAAGCAAAGATACCTCTTTTAAAATGTCTGGCTATTGTGACCTAAATTAGGACGATACCTGAACTTTGCAAGATTTTTATGATTACGCACTCTCTCTAGAGGCCGTTTAATTTTGAAGTGCCACTGTCCCTGGGTCTCCCCTTAGTTGTAACAGGGCTGTGTGACTGGGTCGGCTCCTTCCCCCTTTGCTGGTTTCACCATTGTCAGGACAGTATTCACTCTTGTTGCCTCTTCCTTCTTTAGCACACTCCAGCATGCCTCACGGTCTGCGGTTTCTGCATTGGCTGGAGTTCTCCCTCTCTCCTAGCTTTGCCACTGCTTCTTCCTTGCGTGCCCTCGTTTATCAGCTCTTCTTTCTTCATCACGTTACAGCATGCTTCACGATGTGCGGTATCAGCGTTGGCTGGGGTTTTCTCTTTCTCCCCTGTTTCGCGACTGCTACCTCCTCGCATGGGATTCAGCTCCTCTTCCCAGGCTCTCTGTAGCCTATCAGTCGGACAAGGCATCTCATGCCCTTCTCCTCTGCTTCTGTTCCCTATGTTGGGAAGCAGCAGTTTCCCCTGTTCTCCAGTGCTACACCGCCAAAAATCACTGGGTTGTTCTTGTTTCTTCTTTAGCTCCTCCCATTTTTATGATGCTGCTCGGGGGTTTCCCCGGCATCTTGTGGAACTCCTTTTTCTGTGTCTCCTTCAGATTCAATATAACACGCGTGGGTTTCTTCTTCCCAGTACCAACTAGGTATTGGTTTATTCCTGGTGTATCTCAGTAGCAAATGTATAAATGTTGTATTTTTTTCTCTCAGCAAGGTTGTTATTGGTGAATTGCTGAATTGGTTGGAAAGGGAGTTCCTCATCACAACAGGAGTCCTTGTCCCCATTGGGGGAGTCTTTCCTGGTGAGGTCCTGCTTGCCTCTATCCCTTGGGAAAGTATTGCATAGTGGGGTCACCTCGCTAGCCTCACAAGGAAAGGCTCCCAGCCTGGAGAGAAGTGACTGAATCCCTTGAGTGTTTCGCATAACAATAACAAATGTCAGCTTGTTATTCATGTTTTCTTCTGGTAGGTGTTAATAAAGATGGGCTATAGGTGGGATGGTTAGAGAGTTCCTCCTCGTTCCGGCAGCCCTTGTCCATGAGGGGTGGAGGGAGCATCTCTCTCGGTGAGGTCCCCTTTGCCTCTACACCTAGGGAGGGTATAGCATAGCGGGCTCACCTCCTTAGCCTCACAGGGAAAGGCTCCCCCCTGGGGAGAAGTGACTGAATCCCGTGATTCGTCACATAACCGATTTGAAAAACGAATGGGAAAATAGTCTGTTTTCTCCATTCTCTAGACTGTTCTAATTTGATTAATAAGATATAGTTTAAAGTCAATCAAAAATCTACAAACAAATCAACAAGCGGTTGAAAAAATAGTTTTGGAATAGTTTTCTCCTTTTTACATAGAAGCTACAATGACAACTGATCACAATTGTTTGGGACATAGCTGAATATCTATCTGCCATCCCACTTAGGTCTTTGGACAAAGTGGCAGCAAATGATTGTGAGAGTGAAATAAGTAAATCTGATGTCCAAAAGGTAATGTCACCAAGGTAAAACTACTGGGCCTCATGGAGGTCCAAATAAGCTATACCATGTTTTAAGAAAATACATTATTTTTCCACTTTGTCAGATTTAAGATAATTATGTAGCCTTGATAGCCTAGCACAAAGTAGGTTTAGAAATAACAAGGAGAAATAGATGAGGCTCATTCGGCCCCTATTGCCTTATTCTCCACAACTGTAAGATTTTTTTCAGATATATTAACAAATAGAATTGCTTGTTTAATTCCAAATCTGGTTGAGGAAGAGCAGCACAGTATTGCATGGACAAGAATATTCATGATCATATCTATGACTTTATTGCTGCATTGGATGCCGCCACCAAGCACTTCTTTGATTAGCTGCTGTCATTATTTTCTTTTGGAAGTGGTAAGGTTGGTGTCTGCATCCAGATACTTTACACCTCTCCTATGGCTTCTTTGATAAGAGATACTCAAGTTACGTCTAGGTTCATAGTTAGTGATGTTGCTCATGAGGGTCGCCCCTTTAACTCATTGTTTTTGGCCATATATTCTATACCTATCGCCGGTCTTTTAAGAACACCAAATCTTTTTTCTTGTCGATTTGAGTGGCTGGTATCTAATACTTGCTCAATATGCTGATCATTTGTTGGTATGTACTACTGATAACAAGTTAACTTTACGAATAATTATGGAAGTTCTTCAGGAGAAGGGGAAATATTCATGTGATAAATAAAACAAATAGTGGAAAAACCGAGGGAGGTAATCTCTTAACTGTCATGTCAGATTTTTCAAGAATGCATTAAACCCTAAAATCAAAACCGTTCAGATGATTTTGAAGAGAGTTTGTAGGTTATACTTAGTGCTTGTTGGCCATATTAGATATATTAAAATCACAGTACTTCTTTCATTTCTTTTTCCTCCAAATTTCTTCACATTTTTAAAGAACCTGCAGTAGTTAATTACAAGTCTGTATGGAATAATAAACAGCCCATAATCTCACCTAAGAAGCTAATGCAATTAAAAATGAGGAGCTATCTGGGCTTTCGGATATTGGCACTGGCTTGCCACTAAGGCATTTGATAGTGTTGTGGCCCTATCTCAGGGAGACCTTGAAGGCTTTTACGTTTGGCCTGACATTTCAACGTCTGTTTCTAGCTTATTATCAGGAACCCTCTACTAGGACAAGGGTCAATCGGAAGTATACATCAACTATTTGTATCACTCGTGCAACCAGGCAGGGTTGTCCGCTGTCCCCTCTGTTATTCGCTCTCATCATGGAGCCTTTTTCCAAAAGAATAAGGGATAATCCAGAAATACAGGAATGACTGTTTGGGGGCGTGGGGTCCTTCACAAGATCTGTCTGTGTGGATAATGTTTTGTTTACACTGATGGATCTATTGGCCTCTCTCAGGGCTGTTGTTTCAGAACTGCAGAGGTTTGAGGATTTTTCAGTGTTGTCAGTTAAGCACCAGAAGTCTGCTGCCCTGGGAGTTCCGGATACCTAGCAATATGGCAGCTTTGGTACAAGCTATTTGTCCTGATATACTCCCAAAGAGTGTGTCGGGTTAATTTTCCTGGTCTGTTCAAGGATATGGCAGATGGCTTGCATTGTTGGGGTAAGCAAGAGGTTCTGAAAGGGGCACTGCGACAGTAAAGATGACTCTTTTGCTAAAATGTCTTTATTTCTGTCAATCCTTCTGCTCCAGCCTTTCTGTCTCTACATCGTAAAGTCCAACACTTCATGTAGGTGGGGAAGAGGCGTAGGATTCCTAGGGGAGTTATGCAAGTCAATATCAGAAGAAGGAGCTTGGGGGCTCCAAACCTTTTCAGGTACTCTCTTGCAGCTCAGGTGACCTGGGTGCCCTCATGGAGGAACCCCGCTGGTTTTAGCAAATGGGTCCGTCTTGAACAAGAGTTCTCTCCCTGCAAATTGGCGTCTTTGCCCTTACTCCTACGTCCCGTCCCCTTTCCTCCATAGTGCATAGGCGTCTCTTGTTAGGGACAGGAACAGACATTTTTTTCACCAAAAAAGCCTTTTCCCTTTTAAATGTAGCTGCGCATGGAGGCATGGCCCCAGGGGCATGCGCTTCCTTGAATCCTCCCTCCTGCGCCACACCTCAGTCCTCTTTTCCGCATTACCGGCAGCGGACCTGCTTCACCTGCACTGGTGGTTGAGGCCTTTTCTCTCCTAATTCCACGCACTTATCATTCGGCAATTGTTTGGCTCTCTTACTCCATGGACACTTAAAAACCGGCTGGAGAGCTCTTCTCCAGTTCTCCGCCCGAACACTTGAAGGAGTATGTGCGCAGGAAAATGAAGGCCAAGGTAAATATTCTCTTTTCATAAGCACACTGCAAGAGTGATGCCTTCCCCTGGAAGAAGCTGAGCAGAAGGGATCAGTCAGGTCCTACCACCAGTCAGGGTACTGAGGCTCTGAGAGCTACCAGCCGAGGGATCCACAGATCTTCCTGGGCCAAGGGCTCCCGCACAGCCTATCATCACAGCTCTGTCTCCTCAAGCTCCGGCGCTGCGGGCCACAGAGATCCAACTGGCGACCCAGCCCTGCGACCCTGCGGATCGGGGAGGTGCGGTCCCCCTGTCCATGGACCAAGGGGCCAGATCAGGCATTCCTCTGCAGAAGGATGTGGAGGCTCTAGCCAAAAAGGGCTGGTCTAAGCCTCACTTCATTTAGCCCACCAACAACTGATTGGATGCCAAATACAGGCAGGTAGAGGGGGACACGCTACTGCTATCGGTTCACCCTCAGCCCATTCCTCTGTGATTGCGGCAGCTTCCATGTATGCCAAGCCGCATGCATCCACGTCGTCTGCCTCGACGGCAACTTTTCTGGGCAAGGAGGCCTACGGAAATGTATTCGAACACCGGGCTTCACCTTCGGCAGGCAAACGCAGCTGCTATGCTGGCCGCTGCGAATCAGAGGCTATGAGGGGAAATTGCAGACTTTCTGCCAGTGCACAAGCAGGCTGCCTTCAAAGCGGGCCTAGCTGAGGCTAAGCTGGTAGCACCTAACATGGAGTCCTCTGTGGCCGATATTGATACGGCCGGCAGGGCCATTTGCATTGTCGCAGATATGAGGGGGATGACTTAAGGCTACCAGGTTCAACCCAGACGTACAGGAACGCATTCTGAATCTCCCCTTTGAGGGTGGGGACTTGTTACATTCCTCCACAGACAAATAAAACAAGAAGACAATCAGATCTCAAACCACCATGTCATTGGCCATCCTGGCAAAGCCGGTCTCTAAACCTTACTGACAGGGGCAGGCGCGGCCAGACAGGGGAAGTTTGGTTGCTTCAGGGGCCTACAGGAGCGTAGAGCTCGACAGCCGGACAGGTCCCCCAGCCTACACAGGTGAAAACAGCAAAGGACCTTGCACAAAGGTTTCTTCCAGTCCCCCTACCAGGCACCAGCCTCGGATGGAAAGAAGCAATGAAGGTGGCATCAAGGTCGCCAATGCTCCAGTGGGATGAGGCTTGCTCTCCACATTAAGCCCTGGCGGACATACTTCACAGATACATTGATCTTATAAGTGGTCTCCCATGGGTTCCAGCTCTTCCGCCCCCCCGTCTTAGCTCCCCTCCCTCAGATAGAGAATCCAACTGTCCTTGCGGAAATCCATACACTTGTACTAAGTGGGGCGGTGGAGGAAGTCGTTCCACCCCGCCCCGAGAGGCTCAGGATTTTATTTGCAAATTTTTGTAATACTGAAGGAGAGCCAGGCAGGCCTGCGAGTGGTTCCCAATCTATCCTGCCTAAATCTTTCCCTACCTCTCTAGAAGTTCAAGATGTTACGCCAGCTCTGATTGCAGAATCTCTGTGCAGGGGCGACTGGACATTCTCCCTGCACCTCAAAGATGCTTTTCTTCACTTGCCAATTTGGCAACCCCACCGGGTCTACTTGTGGATCTGTGTGACGTGCTGCCATTTCCAGTACAAGGTCCTTCCATTTGGCCTGAACTCTGCACCACAGATATTCAAAAGGCTAATGAACGCGGTGGTGGCGGTGCTCAGGTCGGTGGGCCATCATGTTTACCTGTACCTGGACGACTGGTTGGTACGGTCTGGGTCCCCTGGGGCGGTTCAGCTTATGGCCGCCAGATTTATCGGCATCCTCTACAAACTGGTGTTCTCCATCAACCAGAGCAAGTCTCAGCTCCAGCCGATCCAGACCTTGGTCTTCCTTGGCCTAGGCGGGATACCAAGGATCAGGAGATTTTCACCATGGAAGAGAGGGGACAATGAAGGCGGCTACTGGACATTTTCTCAGCAGATCGAACATTTTGGCCTGGTGGTTCCAGCATCTGTTAGTCATTATGGCGGCATGCATGTTGGCTGTCCCGCATACAAGGCTCAAACCAACGAAGATCCATCGACACTTAGCAGCCTCCTGGAACCAGGAAACAGGTGCCATCAGTCTCCATTCCGGTGGAACACCACCAGGGTTTGCTGTGGTGGATGCAGGGTAACAATCTTAGTTGGCATGCCGTTCAGGCAGCCCGTTCCAACATGGACTATCACCACAGACTCCTCCCTTAAGGGGGTGGAGGGGCCACTCTGGGCGACCACCATGTTGCATGGTCTGTGGTCGGCGGAAGACAGGGAGTGTCACATCAACTTGCTCGAGCTGACAGCCATGCAGCTGGTGCTCAGGGCCTTCCTACCAGTAGTCAGGGACAGTTCAGTTTGCTTTCAAATGGACAGCTACGCTTAAATGTACTACATCAACAAGCAAGGGGGTACCAGGTCCCCTCCCCTGTGCAGGCTTTTGATCAGGATATGGGAATGAGCCATATCGCACAACATACTGCTGTCTGCGATCCACCTTCAGGGAGAGTCCAATCTAGAGGTGTACAGGCTCAGCAGTCTGGGGGTGGAGAACTGCAGTTGCAGTTGGACACGCAGATCCTGCTGTAGATTTTCCTGATGTGGAGCCAGCCGGAGATAGAGCTATTCCCCACAGAACAGAACAGGTGCTGCCATCAGTTCACTTCCTGAATGAGCTGGGGCAGATGATCACTGGGGGATGCACTACACCTGCAATAGAATGGGATGTGGGCTTATGCCCCCCCTCCGAACCCTCCTGATGCACAAGGTTATCTGCAAGGTCAGGGATGCTCAGGGGCTGCAGTTAATTCTGATAGTGGCTGGCCAGACCATGGTTTTCAGAGCTGATAAGGCTTTCAACACAGGGGCCTTGTGCCACTTTCAGTCAAGGGAGCCCCACTTCTCTCCCATCAGAGGATGGGGTGGTTCACTGGCTCCAGAGAGATAAGCTCAAGCAGCCTGGTTCATGAAAACATGACCCTGCAGCTGTCTGAGGACAACCTTAGGATTATACAGAAAGCAAAGCGTGACTAGCAGGAGTCAATGCAAGAGCAAAAGAACCATGTTCTGCTGCTGGGCGAAGGAAAGGGACATAGACCCATTGCCTTGCACACTCAAGCAGGTGCTTTCTTTCTCTGCTTATCTCGCAGAGTCAGGAGTACAGGTTGACACGTGCTGTACCTACCTGGCGGCAATAGCTTACAGATAATCGGGCAAGGTGTCATTCTCCACTTCCAACCCAGTGGCAAAGAGGCATTTTGCAGGATTGACGAGGTTGTACCCCCCCTGTCAGTCATCTGCACCCGGTCTTGGACCTCAATGTGGTGCTGGGTGCCCTGCTGCATAAACCGCTTGAGCCCATGGTATTGGCCGACATCAGGTTTGTCAACATTAAGAGGGCTCTTCTAGCAGGACTTATATTGGTGCGCAGGGTCATCGAGATTCAGGTGCTTGTGGCCTCGGGACCCTTCACCACGTTCCATTGGGACAAGGTTGTGCTGCGCACTCACCCTTCATTTCTGCCGAATGTGGTGTCTTTGTTTCATCTCAACGAGGAAATAGTCCTGCCAAAAAAGTCGAAGGAAGAAAAGGTCTCGCATTGTTTGGACGTCAGAAGAACCCTTACGTTCTATTTGGACATTAAGAAAGGTTTATGTAAATCAGATGCATTATTTCTCACCTTTGGTGGTTCGAAACCAGGATGTCAGGCTTCAAAGGCCTTGATAGTTAGGTAGATGGTGGCGGCCATTCATGAAACTTACAAGGAGCAACACAAGTATTTACCAGAAAATTGTCACGTTCATGTGGTCAGGACCAAGGCCACGGCTGTTGCTTTGCAGAAGCATGTGCTGCGGCCAGCCATCAGAAGGGCAGCGACTTGGGCTACTCCCTCAGCATTCTGCATGCATTTTTGTCTAGACGCGGCCTTCATGCAAGCAGTTCTGAAGAACCTGTTCTCTTAAGGTTATGAACATCTCACCTCCTTAAGGCTATAAACAGTGGTAATTAGCGTTGCAGTTTGGAGGAAAGGGGACCGGACATAGGAGTAATTACAAGTTACTCACCATAGTGACTAACGTACTCCTAGCCCATTGTCCCCTTCCCTCCATATCCGCCTCCGTCCTCCTCTTAAAAAGGAACGTAATAGGCAGTTTTAATCTAGCCAACACATAAAAGGGGGCTGAGGTGTGGTGCCGGAGGGCGGAGTCAAGGGAGCACATGCTTCTGGTGCCACGCCTCTGCGTGCAGCAAAATTTATAGCAGAAAGGCTTTTTTGGGTGAAAAAGGTTTCGTTCCCGACCCTCGGTCATGCAGTATGGAGGAAAGGGGACTATGGACTAGGAGTACACTAGTCACTACGGTGAGTAACTTTTCATTTTTGGATCATACTAAATTCCCTCGCATTACTAGGTTGTTGACATTAACGCAGGCATTTTTATATTGCTGGCAGAGGGCACGGAGGAAAGTTGGAGTGGTACTTGGACTAGGCCTCTGGACCCTGGTTTTGGGACCTCAGACTTCTCGGCTTAGTTTTCCAGTCCTAGTTTCCAACCTTGGGTCAAGGGAGGTCTCCAATCCTTGTCCCAGCTGTTCCAGGGGGGCTCTCCTTCATGCATTGTAAAGCGGATTACCATGAAATGACCGGAAAAAATACCCAATGAGAAATGACCAAATTATTTTGGGTCAAATTTGTTTTTGATAATGCGGGGGGAGACCCACCCGCACCCCACCCCCACTTGCCCCTACCTTCACCTATACCTTTACCCCACATCTATATATTATTAAACATTTACAAAAATACCTAACACATTCGACCCAATAAATTCAATAATTTCTCAGGTATTTTTGGATTCTATTATTTCTGCAGATACCTGTAAAGTCAGGTTCTCCCTGGAAATGAGCAAGAGATTCAGGTATACTCTGATCCGACTTTGGATCACAAATACCTCTGTAAAGGTAGGGGAATCAGAGACCCTGTGGGACTGGAGCTCAGTGTGGTTGAAGGGGTTAGCAAGGGAATGATCTCATATCTGTATAAGGTCCTAGGGGTTGACAAGTTACAGGCTAGGCCTCCATATATTATGGGCTGGGAATCTGATGTGGGACACGCTGTAGATGGTTTAGGCCTTGGAGACCATCCGGGCTAGAAATTCCGGTTCATCCAAATGCATTACAAACAGGGAATGTATGTATATATTTTGTTATAGGTGGTACTTGCCCCCCCTCAGGCTACATAAAATGAACCCAGCCTTGGACCAGAACTGTCGGTGGGGATGTGGCTAGTTGGGTAGCTACTTTCATATGTGTTGGTCTTGTCCCGTGAATCGAACATTCTGTGGCTCCATTTTATTGTTCATAAAAGAAATCGCTCTAGTGGCTCTGCCATTTCACCGTTTGGTCGTATTGCTGGGATGCCTTTTGGAGGATGTTTATCCTATGTCGGGATGTGAGGCACAGTTGGTTACCCAGCTGCACCTGGCGGCCAGAATTACAGTTGCAAGGGGCTGGGAGAATCCATGGGCGGGGGGAGGGACAGTACTGCACAATAGTGGCTTAAGGTGTGGGATATTCTGGTCACTGAAAAGGTTACTGCTTGTGTGAACAATGAACTACCCGAATATTTGGATGTTTGAATGCCGTTCATTGAGTATCATCAGACATTTCCATCCCTGACATTTAGGTCACCCCTGCTGGTGGGTAATCCCCTGTTAGTTCTGTATTGCGTTGTGGGTCGACACTGTTTGTATTATATGATGCTTGAGGAGGGAGATGGGTGTTGTAAGTAGATTGTTGTACAATGGTGATTTACTGAATATGCTGACTGTAACTTTATTGGCTGTATATGCTTCACATTTGTGTTTAAATAAAACCGTTGAACAAAAGAATGAGGAGCTCGGTCGGGATTTACCAGATTTGTACCATGTCATAACTTTGAAAAAACTGATTTTTTTATTAATGGGATCAAAATTCTACCTTCTTATATCACTCTAACAGTTCAAAGAGATCCCAGATTAGTGATCTATAAATTTAGCAATCTCAAAGTATTTTTTTTCTTTTTTTTTTTTAATATCTATTTATTGTGACCTGCAAGAACATGACAAGAGCATTGCATTGAACCATAATGCAATGAAATAACTTGAACACTAGATCAACAAGGATGAGTTTTGACATTTTCCAGATAGAGCACCTCCCACCCCCTCTGGGAAGGCAATAAGGAAGAAAAAAGAAAAAAGACGGAGGGGAGTAAGAAAATGTCGGAGACAGGAAAGAGAAATGAGAAAGAGTGTCCCCCATGTTACTGCCCCCCTCCCACACTGGGTCCCGGCTACTTGAGTTGTTTGTTGTTGTGCAAGGGATGAGAGCATGCGTTAACTGCCGGGAAGATGTGGTCCAAGCAAAAGGCCTTCTGAGTGTTCATGTGGAGAACAGGATGTAACAGGAATGTGCTGGGAGAATGATAGTAACAGGCCGTTTCTGGGCTCGTGTAGGTGTGATTCCGGGATGCAAAGCTCTGATTGGCCTTATGACATGTTTTGTGGCACTGAGTGGGGTGTGCACGCTAATTTGAGTCAATTTGTGCTTCTCTGAAAAATTGCAGGAAGGGAAGCCGTTGTGCATCAATGTGGGTGTGCGATTTCATTAATAGTGCCGTCAGGCTCTCCATTTCGTAAATCTCTTTCGCTTTGCGCAGCCAATCTGTTTTAGTGGGGAGAGAGTTGGCTTTCCATTTTATCGTAATGCAAATGTGCGCTGCTAGTAGCAAGTTTCTAGGCATGTGTGGGAGAAGCAGGTATCTTTCCTTTATTTTTACAACCCCAAAGAGGACTAGATGGGGCGATATGTCTCTGTGAATGACCTCGATCTGGTGGATCCACCCCAAGATTTCCTCCAGAACAACTGTGTGCGGGGGCAGCCCCACGACTGGTTTCAGTATGTGCACACCTGCGCACATCCCCTCCAACAACAGGGGGGGTAATACCCTCATACATTTTGGCCTAGGTGTTGGGGAGTCAAGTGCCACTGTGTAAGGATTCTGCAGTTGTGCATTTTGTATTGCACTGCAATGGAGGACTTTCAAAATGCTCTGTATATAGCACCCCAGTCCTACTGGTTATTATCCCAGCCCAACTTCTTGTCCCACTTTGCTTTTGTGTTTGGGGGTGGGAGGTGACCTCTATCCATGAGGGCCCTATAAATGTTAGTAATGCATCCCTTTGTACCTTAATGCGTGTTAAAAATGTTCTCGTCGAAGGGGAGTTGTAACTGGCCTTTCCATTTCAGGTCTGTGAGGACCTCTTTAAGCTGTAAATATGGTAGCGGTTTGATGCTCAGGCCGTGCTGCACGGTTTCAAGTTCCTCCTTGGACAGGAAGATTCCATATTGACACATTTGGCCAGCCCTGACCAGGCCTTGCTCGTATTGGGGTTGAAAGCGGTTAGGTTCTGAAATGGAGTCTCTAATTGGGGGGGCTCAAATGCAACTGAGGGGTGATGGCCAGGTTATAACTCCTACCATGCTAGGGTTTTTCCTATTCCACATGGCCCACAGTGTTGCTAAAAACCGGGTGGTCCCGTGCTCTGCGTGGGATCACCATAGGGGGTGCCCACAACCATTCACCCATGGTAACTGGGGCAAAGAGGCCATTTTCCAGGTTAACCCACTGCTTACTTTTTGACTCCCGGATGTGGTGTATGAGAATGCGCAGCTGTGTGGCTGCGTAGTATACGTGAAGGTCCCAGATGTGGTGTATGAGAATGTGCAGCTGTGTGGCTGCGTAGTATACGTGAAGGTCTGGGTAAGCTAGGTCCCCTTTCTCCTTTGGAAGGATTAGTGTGTTGTAAGCAATTTGTGGTTTCTTCCCTTCCCATAGAAATGCCAAAAGGGTATTTTTGCTGTGGTTAAGTATGTGTCCGGGAGCGTAATGGGGAGGGATACGAACAGGAAAAGGAGCCGCGGCAGGATATTCATTTTTATTGCCATTAGCCTGCCCGCCTGTGAAAGATTCAGCTTGCTCCAGTTGCTAAAGTCTCGCTGAATCATGGCCCAAAGCGGCTTATAATTAGTCTGATATAGGTCCCGCAGATTTTTTGTTATCGTGATCCCTAGGTAGCGTATGCTCGACTGTGTGACTTAACAGCCCCAATCTTGTGGGCTCACCTCTGGCTGTGTCTCACTTTCTTTGAGAGGGAGGACTACTGTTTTGCTTCGATTTATCCGGGACCCGGAGTGCGACCCGTATTCCTCAATCACGCGCAGGAGAGCTGGAATCAATTGCGAGGGGTGTGTGACATAGGCTAGCATGTCGTCCGCGAACAAAGCGAGTTTGTACTCTCAACCGTGTCTAAAAAACCCCTTGATCCTGACATTGGGCCTCATTACGACCCTGGCGGTAATCGCCCGTCATTACCGCCATGGCGTAATGAGCGTTTACGCCGTGGGACGATGGCGTAAAGAGCGCCACATCACGACCCATCGCGCACGAGCATTACGCCATGGCGGTAATGCAATTAACGCCATGGCGGAAAAGGCCCCTACCGGCATCGCTAAGCGAGCAAGGTGCCCTTCCGCCAGCGTAAGTAGCGGCCACCGTAATTTACGGCCACCGTAATTAGCGGCGGCCGTAAAAGGCCAAACCGGAAATAGCGTCATCGCGCCGGAACGGGAAGCAGCCCGTCGGCCATCTTTAAAAACACAATCCATCGCCATCCTACCAAACAACACCAGACCCAACCCTGACACCTGTCCCAACCAAACACCCACCCATCCAAGTTCCCGAAAATGCCAAAATCCGTGAAAAAGGCATGTGACCGCCAGCGCCAGGAGCGATTCAGCCGGGAGGAACTCTGCATGCTAGCGGAGACCCTGCAGGACAACGCAGGTGTTGTTTTCTCCCCTGAAATGACCAGGACAGCAATCGGGAAGAAGAAGGCCATCTGGGCCCTGGTGGCTGAGCGCGTCAGCGCGGTGGGGACCGTACCCCGCACCCCACAGCAGTGCCGGAAGCGCTGGGATGACCTGTGCATACGGGTCAGAGCCGTCATCTCAGCAAACCGCAACCTTGCCCAGGGAACCGGTGGAGGGTCGGAATCCCCCCTGAAACTCCAACCGTGGGAGGAGATCTGTGCAACCACCATCGGCATGGAATCCATCGAAGGCGTTGGAGGGATGGAAAGGGGAGCCCCGACATCAGGCGATGAAGGTAGGTGCCTCATACAAGACATGCCATAGTCACAGCAGTCCAATCATGTGTAGCACAAGGTTGCCCTAGAGTGTAAATGCAACACAAATCAATACTGCCCATAGCCACATGCGAGCACCACCCTACATACACTGCTGGCACCCGCATACCTGCATCCACATACCACACTAAAAGGAGACAACCTGCATGGCACTGCCTGAAATCTGCCTCATCCACTGGCCAAAATAATGTCAACCATTGTCATTCCAAAGTCCGTAGACCCATCAATAACGCCCTCCCACCTTTGCTCCACCACAGGCACAGAATCACACCCAGAGGACCAGGACACCCTGCGCCGAAGAGAGCGAAGTCCAACAACAACGTCCCTGCACCCTCAACCTCAGCTGCAGTGAGGCAGACCCCACGACAAGCAGGTCCCACTGCAGGCATACCGGAGGTCCCACCGGCAAGCACCCCTGTTGGCAGCAGGCCAGCAGCAGCTGCTCCACCTCCACCGACATTGCCTGCCACAGAAGGCAGGGGGTCAGCGGCCAGCAGCAACATCGGGGAGACAGCTGCAACAGCTGCATGTTCTGACTCGGACATGGAGCAGGAGGTCAGAAGCCCCACTGACCAACTACATTCCCCCTGTTTCTCAGACGCCAGCCCCCATGAGGGTGACACACAGGGGCACACTGAGGCAGAGGAGTGGCCTTCCACCCCATGCCCTGTCCACACTCCACAGGAGGGGGGCAGCCCCTCCATCACTCCACCTGCACTGGCCATGGGCCAGCACGGCCAGCAGTCCCTCGAGGACATCACTCAACGGCAGCATCAACTGTCCGCAATGCTGGATGAGCATGCCGCGGAATGTGTGGGGGCTAGGTTTAGCATTGAACAGGCCACGGAGACACTAAGGGCCGAAGTGGCGCAGAGCACTGCCACCCTGAGGGATGCCATGCAGGCCATGTCCAGGGACATCTGTGCCGAACTTGCGGGCTTGCGTCGTGCGGTCACTGACCTCACCCACACAGTACAGGAGCTGCATGCACAGGGGCAGCCAGGGACATCCTCCACTGCCAGTTCTGCGCAGAGCAGCCCCGTGCGACGTTCTGGACGCAACCTGCGCTCCACAGCCAGGGGTGCCCCGGGGGCCGGGAGAGGGGGCTTGTGACGGCCTGTGGACACTGTCACAGGCATCTGTTGACACCTACATGGGGTGTGTTGGGGTGTGCAGGGGGGAGGTGGGAGGTGGGAGGGGGTGTGTTGGGGTGTGCAGGGGGGAGGTGGGAGGTGGGAGGGGGTGTGTTGGGGTGTGCAGGGGGGAGGTGGGAGGTGGGAGGGGGTGTGTTGGGGTGTGCAGGGGGGAGGTGGGAGGTGGGAGGGGGTGTGTTGGGGTGTGCAGGGGGGAGGTGGGAGGGGGTGTGACACGACAGTTCATAGTTCCAATACACTTTTTTCTTTCAAAAAAAGAAATGTGTGGACATTTTCATTGCGTATTTGTGCTTTATTGGTGTACAATCCACAGTGTGCATGTCCCAGAGACACACAGTGCCCCAAGTGCAGTCTCCATGCGATAAACACCAGCCGTGTGTGCTAGAAGCAGTGGTCGATGATACTTTGGCGCATGGCACGCCCCTCCTGTGCATCGCCTCCTCCATGTGGTGGCGCCCCATCTGCACCCTCCTCATCCTCATCGTCAGGTGGTTGCAGTTCTGCGTCAGGGGGCAGGGGCACATTCCGTCTGACGCACATATTGTGCAGCATGACACATGCCATGACGATCTTTGCCACCTTCTCATGGCCATACAGGAGTGCCCCACCAGACCTGCTGAGGCTTCGGAACCGTGCCTTCAGGAGGCCGAATGTCTGCTCTATGACCACACGAGTACGTGTATGTGCACGGTTGAAGTCCTCCTCGTGCTGGTTCTGCGGGTTCCGGACTGGTGTGAGGAGCCACCTCTTCAGGGATAGGCTGCATCACCTGTATGTAGGCGAGAATGTATGTGTCAGTCATGTTGTCTGATCAGGAACATGATGTTCCACCATGGCTGGCATGGAACTGTTACCTTGGCTCACTTCTACATGCACTAATTGATTCACACAATGCAACCAGTATATGCTCATTGCTGCCATGGCCTGTTTTGCATGCCATCACCCTATGTATGCAGAGGGGTTGTGTGCATTGTGAGTGCCCTTCCTCTGTCTCCGTTCTCTGTGTTACTCACAGCCAGGTGGAGTATGCATCATCCCCCCACCCTTTCTGCCAGGTGGAGTATGCATCATCCCCCCCCCTTTCTGCCAGGTGGAGTATGCATCATCCCCCCCCCTTTCTGCCAGGTGGAGTATGCATCATCCCCCCCCCCTTTCTGCCAGGTGGAGTATGCACTGGTACGTCATTCCCATGCCCACTTCCATGACATTGCACTCACCGAGTAGCCAGGATCTTGGGCCTGCATGTCACTCCATGTAGCGTGGTATTGTGGAGTTCCTCAGGACCAGTGAATCATGGGTTGATCCGGGGAATCGGGCACAACAATGTGTGATGATCTTGTTTGAGTCACAGACCATTTGCACGTTGATAGAGTGGAACTGTTTCCGGTTGCGGTACGGTACCTCCATGGCACGTGGAACCACCAATTCCACATGGGTGCAGTCGATGGCACCAATGCAACCGGGTATGCTGGCTAGTGCATGGAAACCCACTTTGGTGTTTGCAATCTCCTGGGCAGTCCGTGGTAATGAGATGTGGTCGTCTGTGTGCTTGAGGAGGGCATCGAGCACTTGGATGAGTGTTCGTGAGAATAATGGTTGTGAAATGCCATGCAGGTGCCCCACTATGTGCTGGTAGGTGCCTGTGGCCAGGAAGTGGAGTACAGCCACTACCTTCAGTAGGGGGGGGATGGCGGTTGGACTTTCTATCATGCTGACGATGTCGTTGTGTGTCATGTCTACGATGGCGGTGATGGTGTCCCGGTCCAAACGGTACAGGGTGTGGATCTGCTCAGCAGTGAGGTTGTTTGGATTGGCTCTGATGCGTGGGATTGGGGGCTTCCTGCGTGGTGGCACTGGCTGTGCTGGTGGGGCTTGCTGGGCCTGCCTTGCCCTCCTTCTCCTCCTGCGTCTCCTCTGTGCTGCCTGTTGTTGTTGTTGCTGTTGTAGTAGCACATGCATTGCTATCAGGTCCTCCAGCCCCAACATTGCTAGTCGTATTGGCATCATTGTGGAGTGTGACTGGGTGTGGGTAGGGGTGGGGTGTGCTCTTTTTGTACTCCCCTGAGTCTGTATTGCCTTCACCTGTGCTGTTTCTGTGCACCTGTGGCAGCTGCATTCACTTGACATGGCCCTTTACGGTTGGTTCGCGATGGCGTTATTTGCACCATGGCGGTAAGGTACTTAGCGGCCTCGGTGATGGCGTTAGGTGCATGTCCGCTTGGGTCGGCATTTGCGTACCTTTCCGCCATGGCGCTAAGTACGGTGTGGGCGGTCGCGTGCGCGCACCCTTAGCGCAGTTAGCGGCAGCGTTAACTACGATGCCGCTATTGGCATCGTAGTTTACGGTCACGAGTCATGATCGGACCTGGCGGAAAACGATGGCGGTAACCATTTACCGCCATCGTTTTTCACTTAGCGCCAGGGTCGTAATGAGGCCCATTGTCTCTAATATTTTGGGTGGGATGCGACCCCATTCACAACGACTCTGGCGTGGGTGTTTCTATATAGAGCTTGCGCCCCCCTTACCCATTTAGTGCCCAGGCCCGCTTTGTGCAGAATATAGGACATGAAGCCCCACTCCACCCGGTCGAAGGCTTTTTTGGTGTCGACCGAGATCAGCGTGGGTTCTACCTCTGGTGCCTCGATGGAGGCCATTAGGTCAAGTGTCTTGCGGATGTTGTCTGCTCCTTACCTTTCCGTGACATAGCATGCTTGGTCATTATGGATCAGCTGAGGGAGGACTCTGCTTAATCTTTTAGCCAGGATGCTTGCATATATCTTAGCATCGACATTTAACAGAGACATCGGTCTGTAAGAACCACATTCTAGTCTGTCTTTCCCCTCTTTGGGTATGACGATAATCCTTGCCTCTGTGAAGGTGGGTGGGGCCTGTCCAGTGGCCATAATATTGTTGAAAAGGAGGGCTAGGAATGGGGTTAATGCTCCTTTAAATCTTTTGTAATAGGCTGGGTTGAACCCGTCTGAGCCTGATGCTGAGCCTGCTTTTAGGTGTGAGATGGCGTGTTCTACCTCTTCTGTGGAGATGGGACTATTCAGACGCTCTTGGTCTGCGGCTGACAACACTGGGAATGCGACCCTGGTCATGAACTCGGCAGTGCTATCTGGAGGGGGATGTCTGATGTGTGTAACTGCTCATAGTATTGAGCAAAACAGGCTGTGATTTCCGTTGGATTCACCAGAACCATTTTGGAAGCAGAGTTGACTTTTAGGACTGCCCTTTCCGCTCTTTCTTTTCCAGGTCTGGCCGCAAGTAGTGTGTGTGCTTTGTCCCCCTTCTCAAAGTATTTTTGTTTCACGTATTGTAGCTGGGTTAGCGCTTTCTCTTCCCATATTTCTTTCTGTTCCCGTCTAAGGCCACTGACCTCTGCCCTGGTTTCTGACACATCTCCCCCACATTCCCCCATGAGGGCTTGTTATCTGCTTTCTATCGCTTTCTTAACCCGGGTCTCTCTGAGGATTTTTAGTCTTTTGACCAAGGACCCCTAGGCTATTATCAGGCCTCTAATTGTGGCTTTTGCCGCTTCCCATATCGTGGGGAGGGGGATCTCCCCTGTTTCGTTTATTTTGAAGAAATCACCTATTTCCTCGTCTAATGACTTCCTGAAGGGCCTTTCTTTGAACAGCGTGTCGCTTCACATCCACCATTACCAGGGCCCAGATCGAGGTCAATTGTGACCATGTCATGGACCAACCACCCCACTACCTCTATTGCTGCTTTTACAATTAAATGTTCAAAATGCCTGTCCAGGAAGAGATAATCTATGCGGGAATAAGTTTGGTGTGGTGGAGAGTAGAATGTGTAAGTTTTGCTTAGAGGGTGTCTGGCTCTCCATGCATCAATTAATAGGTGTTTGGAAATTAGGTGTTGGAAGGCTTTTCTATCTGGGGGGGAGGGCGCCCTCTCTGTAAGACTTCCAGTCTAAGGCTGGGTCCATAATCAGGTTGAAGTCCCCCCCGCAGATAAGGGATCCCAATCTCTCTCTGTCCAGCTTCGCAAAGAGGTCCCTACTAAAAGATAGTTGCTGGGTGTTCGAGGCATATGTTGCACACAGTTTCACAGTTTTGGATCTAATGGTGCCATGTATGATGAGGAATCTCCCCTCTGGATCTCTACGTGTAGTGATATTTGAAGTCCCAGTGAGGAGCGATATAGATGCCTACTCCCCCTTTCTTCTCCGGCCCTGATGCCCACAAGGTTCCTCAAAGATTTTTCCCTTTCACGTCAAATTCCCCATTGTGCCTATATTTGGTTTCCTGTACAAAGAGAATGTCTAAACTGGCCTGCCTAAACATGCGGGCTAGCATGGATCTCTTCTGTGGTGAGTTGAGGCCCTTAACATTGAGGGACCCTATTCGAATGTTGTCACCCACCATTTCCTGTATGTGGAGCGAACGCTGCTTGAGGCCTGGTGTGTTGTGGTTTGTCCTGTGCTCTCAGCTTATTTTTTCCCATGTGACAAGAGCGTGTGGAAGTACCTCTTCTCTGTTGGTAGACGGGAGCTCTGCTTACCCTGTGGTAGTAAGCTCAATCGAATTATCCCTCTGGTTTGTGGTCTCTCATCATCTCTCCGGTACCCTGAAAGGATCCCTGTGTTCCCTCTGCGCTTAGTTGTGAAGGAAAGAGAAGAAGTAAGAATGAGTAAAAAGGAAGAAAATAGGGGCAATCTCCCAGTAGCAATGGAGACGCCTTAGGCGTGAACATAGGGCCACACAACGGGTGTCACCCCGGTAACCCTCTAAGCAACTGTTGCTATCCTTGACCAATGAGTCGGGCGAAAGCTTGCTGTCAACTTTTTTAAGTGCACAGCCCGGCTGCCTTTTTAGCAGTGAAGCCAAGTGGTGGGAGGCCGCCAAAAGGAGGAAGGCGCCAAGGTGTGATGAGGTTCCAGCAGAGGCTCGCCTCGCTTTGATGGTGTAACTGAGTGTCATTTTGAGCCTCAATCATAATGCTCCATGCCTATCCCCTTCTCAGCTTGCTTTGAACGCTTTTCTTTTCCCCCCATCTGGCCCTGTCATGGGGTGTTCAGCTTTTTAAACTTTCTTCTGCCCTTGGATCGGCTTCTCTGCAGCCAGGGGCCTAAGGGCATTCGTGGCGGCTCCGATGAGGAGGGCATTTCCTCACAGTCGGCCGTGTCTCCCCCTTTTTGCAGGCTTCCAAACACACTGTTGGCCTCCTCTCCTGGGGTTACTCTATATTCTTCATCTGCATAAGTAAATACAAGGTCAAATGGGTGGTTCCATCTGTATCTCGTGCCCTTGTCTCGCAGCCATAGGGTGAGGGTGCGACAGGCTCTCCTTTGGGCTAAAGTGGCGGCCGACAAGTCCTCATAGATTTTGACTCTTGAGTCCTCGAAGTCTATTGAGTCTTTCTCCCTTTCTTGCCGGAGGATGTCTACTTTGTGCTTATAATGGTGACACCTCGCCAGGACCGATCTTGGGCGTCCCGGGGCGTCTCCCCCGGCCCGATTAACTCTTTTGAATTTGAGTTGTAGAGATATTGGCGAAGGAAGTATGGTGGCTATAAGTTCTTTTACCCTTCTCTCCAGGGACGACAGCGTTTTATTGGGAGTCTCTTTTAGACCTTGGATCCTTATGTTTGCCCTTCTTTCCAAGTCGTTGGTTTTGGCTTCTAGGTCCCGGTTCTTCAGCTCAAGCTCCTGGAATCAGCCCTCTGTTTTCATCTCGAGTATGTCAGCTGACTGTTGATAGTTCTTGAGCGCCTCTACTTTATCCTCTATTATGTGGAATACACTTGACTGTCGTGGTCATGCTAGTCCTCAGTGCTCGGATTTCATCCAATAGGAGGCGTATGTCTGCCTTCGTTGATGTTTCTTGGTCTCCTCCGGGAAATTAGAGGCCCCACGTGGGATAGGGGTTCTGCCATGGATGTGCTCCCCCTTCAAAATTTCTGTAACTTCTGCGCTGTTGAAGGGGCTTTCTCGTTCTGCATGTGCAGTACACTGCTGTTGCAGCCCTGAGGGGAGTGCTCCCTAACTTCCGTGTGTCTATGGCATCTGGCGGCAAGTTCACCCTCTGTTAGGCCCTCAGTAGTGCTACCAGCTATGCGTTGATACTATTTCCTCCCGCCCAGGGCGGTTCGGTGGTGTGGACACCGGCTGTGTGGGTTCACTTTTGGTGCAGCCAGGTTGCTTTAAGGTTCAGCGGGAGTGGCTTGCTGCCCCTTTACTTCTTAATCCTCAAGCTCTTGCTGGATTCCCCCCTTTCGGCAAATGAAGCGGACCTTGGGATCTGGTGAGTTGCACTTTTCCCCAGCTTCGACAGTTGTCCCGGTCCTGCCCTCCTATGCAAGGGCGGTCCATGCCCGAGACCGCTCCAATGGTGGGAATTGGGAGGTGGCGCGATGGCCTCCGGGTGTTGGGATTCGAAAAGCAGGAAAGGTGCTGGGAAGGGGAGGATGGGTCAGTGTTACTGAGCCTGTCCCCAGTTATCCACCCGGGTTGACCCTTGGTTTGGATGTCTATTTCGCTCCCAGCTTGGCCCCTCCCGTTCTCCTTACCCGAACTGTGTGCTTGAAGGGGAGGGGAACCTCCTCCTGGGGCTGCTGGTTTGTTCGGGTTGCTGTTTAGCAGCACTAGGTCCTCCGTAGTGGAGTTGGGTTGTCTCTGGAGGTTGAGCGGGTCTAGTCTGCCTTTGAGCTGTGTCTCTGCGTTGAGGTCCAGTGACGCCTGCAGGCAGCCGCCAGTCACGAAGCGTTCTTGTTCTGGTGTGGTAGCGTAGTCCCGTAGTATTAATATCAAGTAGTCCCGATCAGCATATCATGACTGCATATCAAGAAAACACAAATTCTGTCTGTCTGCAGAATTGCAGCAGCAATGCTATATTACATCAATATGAATCACTTGAATCCACACCATAAGCTACTCATCCCCAGTCACTTCTTTCCTTCCCATCCTTCACCCCCCTGCAAGACTTACAGAAGAAAAGCTAAGCTGTAAAAACATTTGAATATGTGCTCAGACAGTGACTTTTGTGGTTGTGTTTGGTGAAGAAGAGATCCGCTAAGTGTACATAGACCCAAAAGGGAGCCACTCAGCCTCCAGACTAACAAGGCACTTGTTCAACCAAGCAGTTAGACTCTCCATTTGAAATGGCTTCTATACTTTAGCCTACCCCTCTTTTCTGTGGTGAGTGGTCTAGGCTTGTTTCCAGAACATGGCTTAACAAGCCCTGGCTGCAATTAACAGGTGGGTAATCACATTGGAAAGGTGAAAGGTACAACCCTCCTTGGGAGGGAAACCAAATAAGATCAACATACTGATAGGAGTCCATCCATCAGAGATGGGACCTGAGCTTTTTTTATACTGCAAAACTACTTCCCATTTAAATTTGAAGCACGCAAAGGTGTTCCAGGCGTGCCTGTCCAATCTGACTCCGACCACCCAACCATGCCTGTCATCCTTTTTACTGCTCGATGAGACTGAACGCGTTGCACCTGCCATGGCAAACATTTCTCGTCCCTATATATTTTTCTTTCAATAAAAACTATGCACCACCCCTCAATGCCAGCGTTGGGAGCTTGCCCTTATTGGACACCCATTAGGTGTTGCCTCAGGTGTTTAGGGTCCTTCCACGAGTGGGATACTTCTGTATCTTGCGAGGTGCTGGAATCCCAAGCACTTTATACCTGTTGAACTGATGGAAGGTCTTTTTTGACAGATCTTAACTGCGTTGCGTCAAAGACTTTGTCAATTCACAGCATCCTAGAGTGTCCTGTGTTCTTCAGGTAAGTGCAACCTTTACACAGGTACCCTGCCAGGGTGACTCCTCCAAGGGTCAGGGAGGGTCTTTTGGATCCTCCAAGACCCATTGGGGGAGGCCCCCAAGGCTGTCAAGGCTTTTACCAGCCTACTGTCAAGTAATGGCAATACCTCAGTTCTTGGCTTTCATTTTGCTGAAATGCAGCATTGCATCTGCCGAAGCCACCTAACTTTGGTAGCAATTCTGCACAGGTAGGTGACCCCGAAGATGCCACTCTTCGAGTGAAAGAGCCTGAAATGGGACTAAAGCTCACAGTGGCAATGCAGCAATCAGAGAATAGGAACCCAAAGACAAACAATCAATTAGGAAGGTCACAGGGGATGGCAAGCAGAGTACAGGAGGCAGCACGATGCAGGAAGGGAACAAAAAAATACTGGCGTTCCGATACAAACGATCGGAAATTGAATGCCACCATCTAGGAAGGGACCCCACGTCCAATGCGGCCGACATCTTGGTAGAGGCTCTGTGCAGCGAACTGTATGTAAAGCAACATAAATACAGCTGTAGAGATTGATTTAGCTTCTCTGTTTGACCATTGTTTTAAAAATGTATTATCTTGCGGTTTAATTTAACCTTTCACAAATATATAATACAATAGCCAATATATCCAGTTATATATACAACAAGTGAAAAGTAGCTACAAAGAAGTAACTGATATAATGTATGCAAAAGTCAAAGCCATAAAAACATAAGCAATCTTGTTTCTACAAAATATTTAAAAGCCTACTATCCCCCCCGCCTCCCGACAATCCTCTACAGCTCATTCCTATCCTCTAACTGGGTCTCCCAAACAATGGCAGAATCCTTGACGGTCTTGCTTCTCAAGCCAGGCCAGTTGGATTCCAGCAACGATTCCTACCGGCTGATATCTTTGTTGGACACGGATGTTAAAATCTTCAGGAGGATTCTCAATATCAGGTTATCGTGGGCCCTCCCGCCCCCATCCCATACATCCCAACAGTGTTTGTGGTTAATAGGTGGAGGATAACATCTGTAAAGCACTAGATTGGATCCTGCTAGAAAAAATAAACAAGCAAAAATGTTCACTAGTCGCGCTTAATGCAAACAAAGCATTCAACTGTCTGGACTGGGGTTTTCTGGAAAAAACCCGGCTGGCCTACCGGTCCAGGCCCAACCTCAGATCGTGGCTCGCTGCAACCTTAGCCACTTCCTTCACTAGATTTAGGATAAATTACCACACTTCTCAACCGATATATTTAAAGAGAGAGACTCGCCAGGGATGACCCCTGTCCTCCCTTCTGTTCGCTTTGACGATGGAAACTTTGCCCCACAATGCCAAGGTAAACATACAAATACAGGAAGGGAACAAAAATATACTGCCGTTCCGATACAAACGATTGGAAATTGAAGGCCACCATCTTGGAAGGGACACCACGTCCAAGGCGGCCGACATCTTGGTAGAGGCTCTGTGCAGCGAACTGTATGTAAAGCAACATAAATACTGCTGTAGAGATTGATTTAGCTTCTCTGTTTGACCATTGTTTTAAAAATGTATTATCTTGCGGTTTAATTTCACCTTTCACAAATATATAATACAATAGCCAATATATCCAGTTATATATACAACAAGTGAAAAGTAGCTACAAAGAAGTAACTGATATAATGTATGCAAAAGTCAAAGCCATAAAAACATAAGCAATCTTGTTTCTACAAAACATTTAAAAGCCTACTATCCCCCCCACCTCCCGACAATCCTCTACAGCTCATTCCTATCCTCTAACTGGGTCTCCCAAAACAATGGCAGAATCCTTGACGGTCTTGCTTCTCAAGCCAGGCCAGTTGGATTCCAGCAACGATTCCTACCGACTGATATCTTTGTTGAACACGGATGTTAAAATCTTCAGGAGGATTCTCACTATCAGGTTATCGTGGGCCCTCCCGCCCCCATCCCATACATCCCAACAGTGTTTGTGGTTAATAGGTGGCGGATAACATCTGTAAAGCACTAGATTGGATCCTGCTAGAAAAAATAAACAAGCAAAAATGTTCACTAGTCGTGCTTAATGCAAACAAAGCATTCAACTGTCTGGACTGGGGTTTTCTGGAAAAAACCCGGCTGGCCTACCGGTCCAGACCCAACTTCAGATCGTGGCTCGCTGCAACCTTAGCCACTTCCTTCACTAGATTTAGGATAAATTACCACACTTCTCAACCGATATATTTAAAGAGAGAGACTCGCCAGGGATGACCCCTGTCCTCCCTTCTGTTCGCTTTGACGATGGAAACTTTGCCCCGCAATGCCAAGGTAAACATACAAATACAGGGAGTTGCAGTTGGCCCCTCCCCTCAGGAAATGGCGCTAAACGCGGTTGATGTCCTCCTGTTTCCTCAGCAACACAGAGGAATCTCTTCCTGACATAATTTGTGAATTTGGGGCCTGTGGCCAGGCCTCAAGCTACACCATAAACTTCAATAAGTCCCTCGGACTTAACGTTTCCAAAGAGGCAGACACAATCCGCTGCTTGGAAGCCGAGTTTCCCCTGTACTTGGCTAAAAACTCCTTAGAGTATTGTGACGATTCACAAGGTGGCATCACTTCTCCCTAAAGGAAGCCCTTTTCCATGAGGCTAGGGAGGTGTGGCTGCTTTCCAATAGTACCCCTATGGGTTGTATAATGCAGGAGAACTCATGGAGAGGGAATCCCCTTCTGGGGATAAGGACGATCACCAGGAGTACATCCCAATGAATGTTGCTACTCCCCGAGATTCCTTAGCCCTCCCTAATGTCCAGAGCCACTACATTCAAAGCAAGCCTATGTATGGTTCTAACATAGGGCCTAAGACCAAAAGTACTAGGACGGGGAAGAACTCAGGAGACATAAATATCATTGTCTGTGATAACACTGGTACGAGTTGGCCCAAAGTAAGCATGCGATTAAGTCAATAACAATGAAGGACTTGTGCAATCTGCATGGGAGGAACTGGATACAAAGTATAAAAATGAACAAAGAACTGTTAGAAGAGGAGAGAAGCCCAGCCGGGACGCCAAACGCAGCCGTAACGAGAAGTACAGTGGTGACAGGTGCTGCGGTATCCAGTCCTGTTGGGGAAAGCAACCGACGTCTGAAATCTCCAGCACATGATATTCTAACGCTGACCGGCAGCTGTGGAGAGTTGCAAGAGGATGCCAAGGAAGTTATCTTCCTGCTGAGTGAAGGCAGACCGAATCCTGAAGCCAGAAAGTTGCAGCAAAGCCACGAGTGCAGATGAGGGAAGCCTATGAAGTGCCCCGGTCCCAGAAACTCCCAGCAATGTGCCAAGCCCTGTAAGAGGTAAGGGGAGGTACATACAAATCAGAGGGGATCCAGGGGTTGACACGGAGGCTAAGATGGCTTTTCCCCGTCCCAGTATTAGCAAGGACGTTAATTGACATAACCAGAGAAGGGCCTGTGACCCCACCAGTAAGAAGAAAAGCATCAGAGGAAATCTCAATAGTAACAAGGAAACCACTGGCCACCAGAGAAGGGTCTGGGACCCCAACAGTGAAAAGGAAAGGTTCAGAGGCAATTTACCTCGGGCACAGTGATAATATGGAAACCACTGGCTACCAGAGAAGGGTCTGGAACCCCAATAGTAAAAAGGAACTCTACCAAGTAATACCAGGAGTACCATGAGAAGGGAATCATTCAGCTGGTATTGGACAAAGAGCTGTGATAAAGACACCAGGGGAAGTGAGTCATTCCCCCTCGCCATATTGTGAACGGAACCAAGTAACACCAGGAGAAGGGAGTCATTCTCCTGGTACAGGCCCAGAACTTATGTTGAAGGTGCCAGAGGAATGGAGACACCCTCACAGTATCTAGGAGAGGTCATCGCCCCCATGGAGCAGAGACCTTTACAAGCTCAACACTTCCCCCCTCTCTAGCCCCCTTCTGAAAGCTCTCGACGCGGACCTAATCTGCTAGCTCTCCTTGGAAATATCCTAGCTGGACTGGATCCATTTGATAAAGATGAATATGCTCCCCAGACTGCTTTACCTCTTTGCTAGCCTTCCTGTCCAGAGGAGCAAACCTTCCCTCGTGGGCATCCAAACCAATATATTTAACAACATATGGGGCAGAGGCACGCTAGGGTGTCCCGAAAGATCCTATTCGAATGGATTGTGTCCTCCAATGGATTCCTCATCTTTGATATACTGATATCCTGCTTGCAGCTTCCAAAACCTTTCGACAGCAGAGGGTGCTGTGCGTCGTTGAGTCCAAGTCCCTCGGTAGCTCCCATTCCCGTACTCTGACATGATGTTGACGCTGGTATATATAGAAGACACTGTGCCTCATTTCCATTTTACTCCTTCGTCTTTCGTCCTGTCCCCTTTCCTCCATACTGTATGGGCGTCCCTCACTAGGGAAGGGAAACTGAACCTTTTTCACCAGATAAAATTGTCTTCCCCTTTAAATTTAGATGCACGCGGGTGCACTGCCTCTCCCCAGTCCTCTTTTCCACGTCGACAGGAACGGACTGCTTTCACCAGCGGAAGAAGTATTGTCTTTTTCTTTTTTTCTCTTCCAATTATCAGGTACTATTCTGTCCTCTGGTGCTACACTCCTCGCTGGCGCAAGTCGACGACGGCGGGTTTCAGCTGGTGTACAGCCTGCAAGGGTTCCTTCCCAATGTCCGACCCTCACGCACTCTTCCTCCGGTGCATTGGCCCAGACCATGGCTGTTCCGCGTGCAACAACTTGACCCTGCGCGCTCTGAAGAATCAGTTGGCCAAGTGGAGAGAGCTCTTCGAAAGATCACCTCCAGAGGACGTGAAAACATACGTGAGGAGGAAGACCAGGCCACGGTAGGTGCTCTGTTCTCCACTGCACCTCGTAAAAGCAATTGCTTCCCCGGGAAGTGCCCAAGCAGGAGGGACCTTCCAGGTCCTAAGACCAGCAAGGGGGCCAAGGCTACTCCAGCTACTGGCCCGAGGGCCGAGGGGTCGCAACATCGTACCAGTCCTGCGCTGAGGAGGCGCACGGCTCTATTACCGGGCTCCGACCCGAGGGGCTTTGCCCTAGTACCGGGCCCATGTCCGAGGGGGCGCCTGTATGCAGCACTACCGGCACCATGGCCGAAGGCACACCGCTTCCCAGGTCTCGACCTGAGGTGCACGGAAGGTCCCAGCCTTCACTATTCAGCATGCAGGTGGAGAATGGAACCAGCTCAGTAAGCACCACGCCTCAGGTACATGGCACGGAGCAGGACAAAATGGCCACCAGGCCAGACAAAATGGCAGCTCACCCGGTGCCTTATCCGCAGGGAGATCAGGCAGGGGAGCATGCATCCAGATGGGATTGGGCAACGTCTGTTACCTGGTTGACATCTTATCCCTCCACTTCTCAGGGGAGGTAGCATTCCCACAATTTGGTGAGACAGGGACCGCCCAGGACACCGCAGCCGCAGGGCCCAGCCCCTCAGTGATGTAATTGGGGACATGATCCCTCCGGTACTGCCTCTAGCTCCAACTGGTGTCCAGGCCTTGGGTCCAGCTCAGCCCCTGGGTCCCTTGCCCGCTCCAATCATGGCAGCTCAGCCCCTGACTCAGCACCCTGAGCACTGCCAGTCAGCACGACACAGCTGCATGCGCTCAGCTTCCCTTTCTGCACCCTCAGATCTGCAGGACACAGTGGCGGACACGGACGAGGAGGAAGATCCGGACACACCATCATCAGCTAATGCATTCCATGAGAGGCTGGTAGGTCTGGCTGAGTATGTAGGCATTCCTCAGCCACAGGCGTAGCACCTAAGGCGAGGGTCCTGCCCGAAGTGCTTACACTGCCTCCTCCCATGAGAACTGGGATCCCTCTTCAAAAGAATGTGGAATCCTTAGCCAAAAAGGGCTGGGTGAAGCCACACTCCACCCAGCCTACCAACAAGCACCTGGAGGCCAAATACAGGTAGACGTAGGGGGATTCCCTCCTATTGGCGGTGCACCCCCAGCCACATTCCTCTGTTATAGCAGCGACATCGCTATATTCAAAACGGCAGTCTTCCTCAGCTGCATCCGCCTCTTCACTCCTGGGGAAGGAGGAAAAGCTGTTGAAGTCGTTTGTCAAAAATATATACTCAAATGCCATGCTCCACCTGCGTTGGGCCAATGCTGATGCCATGTTGGCTGCTGTTAATCAGAAGTTGTGGTGGGAGATTAGACTTCCACACAGCCAGGCACAGTTCAAGGCAGGCTTTGCGGAGGCCGAAATTGTGTCCCAGCATATAATGGAGTCTACGGTGGCCCACATTGACACCTCGGCCAGAGCCATCTATATCGCACCCGACATGAGGACGGCTTGCCTCAAGGTGACAAAATTCAAGCCAGATGTGCAGGAACGCATCCTCGACCTGCCGTTTGAGGGGGCGACTTGTTTGACTCTACAACAGACGAGGAACTAGACAAGAAAATTAATTACTCTCTGACAGCTAAATCCTTGTCTATTCTACCAAAAGCCACACCCAAGACCTACAGCCAGACTCATCAGTGCTCGGAGTAGGGTCAGGCCTTTGCAGGCTTTAGGGGCTTCCAGGAGAACAGGTCTAGACAACCTGACAGGTCTTAAAGCCAGCACAGACGCAAGCAACACAAGGCAGCTAACAAGGGATTTTTCCAGTGCTCCTCCTCAGCACCGGCCTCAGAGAGAAAGAAGTTGTGACAGGTCCATCCAGATCCACGAGTCTATGGGGGGGGCAGAGCCTGAGGGGAAGAGCCTCTCGGTCCTTGTATCCCATATAAGACCCAGCAATGTCAGAGTCTGCGTAGACAATAACTGTGACTTTTTGAGATTGATAAAAATCCCAGATCGTATAGTGTGCGCATGTGAGCGGGGGCCGTGTGACACACTGCATCTGGGAACAACGCCCTGACTAGCCAGTCGTCAAGTAATGGATAAATGTGGTGGCCTTGCTCCCTGAGTAGCGCTGCCACCACGTTCATTAGCCTTGCAAAGACCCTCGGGCCGAGTTGAGTCCAAAGGGCAGAACTCTGTATTGAAATTGCAAACCCATGATCCTGAAACATAAGAAGGACCGATGGGGTTCCCACGTGCCGGTAAGCATCCTTCAGATCCAGGAAGCACATCCAGTCTCCCTGCACAAAGTCTCCACAATGAAGGCTGGGGTAACCATCTTGAACTTTTGGAGGGGAAGGGAAAGTTTCAAGGAAGAAAGGTTCACCACTGTTACCTGCTGAATTCTGCCGGTGAGTTGTAGCCCTCCTATAATTTTCTAGCACCTGGGAAGTGCTCGTTTTGCCCCCCATCCCCATTCCAGCTGTCCTCTTTCCTCCATTCCCCCACCCGCAGCCCTCGCCACTGCTCCCCGATTCCTGGTTACCCAGCCCGCCTCCCTCCCCGCCCACCGTGTCCTAATTGGCCCATAGGCCTTGTGCTCCGAGGTCTAGCGGGCCACGAATCCCCTGAAGCTCACTTTTTGTAACGCTCACCTGGTATCCACGGGGACGTCACTCAGCCTGTTCTGACCTCTTATGACCTCAAACCCTTCCCGGGAGGCTTTTCGACTGGAGACTGGGCCTGAAACACAGGATTGGTAGAGTTTAACTCCCTATTGTCTCTGTGTGCTTGAACCCCTTCTTCCCCGGGGTCCAACCCTTCCCTTTGATCCACAGCTCACCTTGTTTTCTTGGATAGTGTGCTCTCCGTCCTGCTTCAGCGCAGGGGCGCGTTGATTGATGCAGGCTCGTTGCTGCCTAGTTACTTGATTGATGCGGGCTCGTTGCTGCCTAGTTACTTCACTGGCAAGAGTCCGACAGGTAGGTATGATCAGTCTTTTGAACAGTTCTCTAACTTCGTTCCTTTCCTTCCTTAGATGATGACCGGCGTCCGGGGATGGCGGTGTGCTGCTAAGATGAGTGCCGCTGAAGGTGAGTGAGAGCGCGATGAGCGATGCACCTCTTTCGTATTTGTATTGAACTGAGTTTTTTTTCTGTGTCTTTTAGGTTCCGCAATGTTTTCAGCATGGATGCCGGTTATGAAGAACAAATGCGGTGAGTAAGCGCGGTATGCGGCGCCTCTAGATGTTTCCACGCTAGCCTGGAGTGTCTTTTACCTCTTGCAGATGGATGAGAAGTTCTGGAGACAGAGTTCCCCCAGAGTGGCTGGGATTCAGGTAAGCGTATGAAGCTAGAACAGTATTTAAAAATAAGCGAAGATTTGCAGAATGCTTACTAATGCCTTTTTTCTGTTCTTTTCCCTTTTCCTTAGGAAGCGGCGTGCCGGGATGGGAATGACACTGCCGAAGATGCCTGCAGAACAGAAGGAGCGATGAAGGATGGGCAGAAGCACTGCAAGGTAATGCTATCCCTAACAGTGTTCTTGTTCTTGCAGGAGCTGAGCGCAGAAGAAAGATGCAGGCCTACTGGAGACCGATCCGAACACGGTGAGTGTCACGCTGCAGGTGCAGAAAACGCAAAGCATGTTTCTCAGCCTGGGCGTGGCTTAAATAGTCTCTGGGTATCCCAGGTGTCTCTGGGCTGAACCACACCCAAAAGACTAGACTGCACATGCAGTTCTGGGAACTGAAATATGTGGGGGCATCCATCTTGTCCCCATCAGTGCACTACAAGTCCAATCCCCAATGTTATCCTATGGGAGTGAGTGAGTCTGGTGCCACAAGCGCCAAGTCTGACTCCAAGTGGTTCTTTGGTGGGATGGAGAGGCCATTGAGGGCCATGTAGGTGATCGTGGCCTGGCTCCAGCCTGACATCTTGGAGGGCTGGGGACATGAGGGGCAGGAATCATGACACTTTTGCCTGCTGAATTCTGCCGGTGAGTTGTAACCCTCCTATAATTTTCTAGCACCTGGGAAGTGCTTGTTTGGGCCCCCTCCCCATTACAGCTGTCCTCTTTCCTCCACTCCCCCACCCGCAGCCCACGCCACCGCTCCCCGCTTCCTGGTTACCCAGCCCGCCTCCCTCCCTGCCCACCGTGTCCTAATTGGCCCATAGGCCTTGTGCTCTGAGGTCTAGCGGGCCGCGAATCCCCCAAAGCTCACATTTGCCTGCTGAATTCTGCCAGTGAGTTGTAGCCCTCCTATAATTTTCTAGAACCTGGGAAGTGCTCGTTTGGGCCCCCATCCCCATTCCAGCCGTCCTCTTTCCTCCACTCCCCCACCCACAGCCCTCACCACATCTCCCCGTTTCCTGGTTACCCAGCCCGCTGCCCTCCCCGCCCACTGTGTCCTAATTGGCCCACAGGCTTTGTGCTTCGAGGTCTAGGGGGCCGCGAATCCCCTGAAGCTCACTTTTGCCTGTTGAATTCTGCCGGTGAGTTGTAGCCCTCCTATAACTTTCTAGCACCTGGGAAGACCAATAAGACCACTGCTCCTCCAAACCCCTCCACTGATCAGCCTACTATGATCATACCCACTCCACTCACTAGCCTCCCAGGCACACCCTGCACAGCAATCATGCACCCCCCGTTTTTCCCATCAACACCCACCATCATCCCACTTGACCACACCCCTTCCCCTCCCTAAAAACTTCACTCCTAGCCCTAGCTAGAACAGAAGCCTCATCCCTCTCCCTCTCTGACCCCCCCTACCCTCTCGCACACACCAATCACAACAAAGACACTAAAGAGGAAACGTACCTGGTCCCCCTCAATCTCTCAGCACTCATCGCCTCCCCTGTCTTGACCCACCACCTCATCCCCCAAGTCACCACCCTCCCCCACGCCTCACCCTGCCTGAAGCCCCTCTCCCTCGATTTCTCACCGACCACAACTGAAACTCCTAACCCCCAAACCCCACCTTCAAATCCCCCGTGCCAAACCCAATCACCCTAACACACACGTCCATCCACTCCCACCCGAAACCGACCAACTTTTCTGCTCAACCACTCTTCCCATCGACCATCAACCACCCCAATCCCCTCGCTCTCCAGTTTCCACCCTCTCCCACCGACCGCCCATCTCTGCAGCTCCGACACCAACCTCATCTACCGAAGTGAATTGCATCCTATTTAATGCCCGATCCGTAGCAAAAAACAGACACAGCATCTATGACCTCCGCACCTCTGACAAACAAGACCTGATCTTCATCACCGAAACCTGGTTCTCTGATGACTTTGCCCCTATCGCCAATGAAGCCTTCCCCCCTGACTACTCCCTCATCCCACTGAACCGTCGATCTAGAGGAGGAGGAATAGCATTCGCCTTCAATTCTCACTTACACGCCTCAATCATCGACAACCAGCCTTCCATTCTGTCCTGCGATTCACTCCTCGTTAAACTATCCCTTTCCCCTTCGTTCTCACACAGCTTCCTAATATTCTACAGACCCCCTGGCTACGATAGACAATTTGCAAACAACCTCTGTGACTCTATTGCCACCCTTCAACAAAACCATCCCAACCTCACCCTTCTAGGAGATTTCAACATATGGCTCGACATTCCCACCAACCCTATGACACACTCTCTGGTTGACGGCCTAGATGCAATTAACCTCCAACCCCACATAAACGGCCTGACTCACTATAAAGGACACACTCTTGATGCCATTTTCAGCTCCCACAACCAGATACATCTAAACACCCCCAGCCCTATCATCTGCTATGATCACTTCATGGTTTCTTTCTCCATTTTCTCACTCGACCCGCTTCCCGTACCCAAACCTGAACCTCTGAATCTATGCAAATGCTGGAAGATACTAATAATCCTTCCTGACCTAGCCAACGCACTCCTCCTGTCTCCTCCGCCTACCTGCCTACTCAATAATCAACTATCCCCCCACGCCTTTGACTGATGGCTCAACACCTCACTTATTCCTCTCACACCCTCTTGCAAACCATCAGCCTGCAGTGGCTTTTTCCCTAGATGGTTCACACCTGAATTGAAGACCAGTAAACAACTATATAAATACCTAGAACGCAAATGGCGGAAAGACAAAACTCCCCTGACCATATCCACCTTGGCAAGGCACCTTCATCAGTACAAGGCCGAAATCCGGAAAGCAAAGAAAGCCCACTACAACTCCCGAATCCTAAACTGTAAAAGCCCCTGCAAAGAACTTCACAAAATCATCACCAAATTCACCAAACCATCATGCACCACCACCGTCCCGACCCCCTCAAAGTGGCTGTGCGACTCACTCTCTCTCCACTTTTACACCACAGCTCTCAAAAGAACAAAGGCTCTAACCAACAAACTAGCTCTCCTACAACCACCAGGCAACCCACCCCCCATACCGGCCAACCCGCCGCCTGCGACCACTACCCAACCAACTTTCGACTCCTTTAGTTGAATATCACCTGACCAATTCCTCAAACTTCTCTCTGCCCACAAACCGTCCGGCTCTCCGCTAGACCCTTGCCCGGCCACAACCCTCAAAGAAATTTTAGCTTCTACCTGCGCAGGAGAACACGCAAGATCCATCATAAATGACTCCCTTTCCTCGGGAATTTTTCCCGACTCATTCAAAACGCTTCATGTCAAACCTCTAATAAAAAAACCTTCCCTCGACCCTCTCGAGCCCAAAAACTACCGCCCCATCTCAAACACCAGGTTCCTTGCCAAACTCATCGACCGAACCGCCTACTCCCAACTAAATGCCTTTGTCGAAGCCAACAATCTCCTAGACCCCGCGCAATCAGGTTTCAGAGCCCGACACGGAACTGAAACCACCCTAATGTCAATCTGGGATGACCTTAAAAACATGGCAGACTCCGCAGGATGCGCCGCATTCATCCTTCTTGACCTATCTGCCGCCTTCGACACAATCAATCACTCAATCCTCTTTGACGGCCTCCACTCCCTAGGAATTTGTGGAACCACTCTCAAATGGATAGCATCCTTCCTCAAAAATAGGAACCAAATAACCCTACTGCCCACCTATTCCTCCCAAGCCCCACCAGTCGACACAGGAGTTCCACAAGGAGCATGCCTATCAGCTCTCTTGTTCAATCTCTACATGGCCACCCTCCCACGAATTATTCGTTCACACAACATCCTGTGTTACAATTACGCTGATGACACTCAACTAATTCTAAAACTCCTGAACTCAAAACCCAACTGCCGACCTGACCTCACTTCCTGCCTCCTCGACATAGAGCTCTGGATGACCGCAAATTACCTCTTGCAAAACCCCTCTAAAACCAAAATCATGATAAGTGGCAACTCCAAACTTCTTCCACACCTACTACCCTGGCCATCTGCCATGGGCAACTCACCGTCTCCCTCTAATTCAGTAAAAAACATTGGATGCGCCCTAGACTCTGACCTAACACTCTTGCGCCAAGTCAATGACGTCTCAAAGTCCTGCCACTACCACCGTACATTTTTTTTCCATACCTCTCCTTTCCCAACAGACTCTCCGCGGTCCAATCAATTGTTATATCAAGACTGTACTACGCTAACCCCCTCTACCTCGGAGTCCACGCATACCAACTGACTAAACTACAAAGAGCACAAAACGCTGCAGCCAAACTGCTACTAGCGCTCAGCCCGAGAGGCCACATCTGCCCAGCCCTCAAAACTCTGCACTGGCTCCCGGTTGCCCGAAGGGTGACCTTCAAAACCTTATGCATTTCTCACCGAGCACTGCATAAAACAGGACCTCAATATCTTCAAGGCAAACTAAAACCCTATCACCCTCCACATACTCTAAGATAAGCTTAGCCGGCCTCCTAGTCATACCTAAAACAAACTCAGTCAGGTTAGGCGGTTCATCTTTCTCAGCCTTGGCCCCCACGCTGTGGAACTCACTCCCACCCCATATCCGACTCACTGAAGCCCTCATGTCTTTCTGCAAATTACTGAAAACTTGGCTCTTCCCCTAAGGGAGCTCTCCCCTAATCCACTGAAGACCTTATGTCTTTCCGTAAATTACGGAAAACTTGGCTCTTCCCCTTAAACCGACCCGAGCTCAAACTAAACTGGATAACAGCATCTCAATGACTTTACCAAATACTAGATCATAAATAGCAATGCAGCATCATGATCAAAGCGAGAAATCAAAAACTAATTAACCACTATTTGTTAGCTAAAAAGGACAAACAAAATAGAATGAATAAAAAGGATCAAACCTGCAAAGTAGATATAAAGAATACATTGTACGAGAGCAATAAAGTAGCTGAAATTAAGGAAATGGACAAAGTAAATGTAATGAACAAGAGGATCAATGTGGATGTGAGGAATAAAGTGGATAACAACAATTCAAATAACCCAAAGATCTTAAATAACAATAAAACAAATAACAATACAACATCAAGATCCAAGCGAGAAATCGTCAAATAACCTCTAATGTAAACTAAAACGGACAAATGGAATAGAATGAGTAAAGTAGATCAAAGCAGTGATGTGGATAAAAAGAATAAATTGTACGAAAGCAGTAAAGCGGTTGAAATTAACTGAATGGATGTAATGATTGCAATGGACGAAAGGAACAAAATGAGCAAAATGAATAAAGTGGAGAGGTGGAAAGATGAATACAGGAGACGGATGAGTACACAGACAGATGGCATGGAATGTATGAGTGCATGGTATAAATGGAAAGTACAGAATAGACGATTCAAGTACATGAGACGGGGTAGTGCATGGGATAGATGGAGAGCACAGAACGGATCAAGTGCGTACGACAAGTGACATGGGCTGAACCGATAATACAGGATGAATGAACGAAGTGAGTGGAGCGGTTGAAGTCGATGGAGTGGATGAAGCGCGTAGAGCGGATGAAGCACGTAGAGCGGATGAATGCGGTGAGCAGATGAGTGTGTAGAATGGATGAGTGTGTAGAGTGTATGAGTTGTAGATAGAACGGATGAGTGTGTAGAGCGGATGAGTGTATAAGAGCGGATGGGTGCGTAGAGCGGATGAGTGCGTAGAGCGGATGAATGCGTAGAACGGATGAGTGCGTAAAGCGGATGAGTGCGTAGAGCGGATGAGTGCGTAGAGAGAATGAGTGCGTAAGAGCAGATGTGTGCGTCGAGCGGATGAGTGCGTGGAGTGGACGAGTGCGTGGAGCAGATGTGTACGAGTGCATGGAGCGGACGAGTACGTGGAGCGGATGAGTGCGTGGAGCGGATGTGAGCGCAAAATGAATGAGGGCATGGAGCGGATGAGAGCGTGGAACAGATTAGAGCGTGGTGCGGATGTAGGTTGTGTGAGTGGATAATGGAGTGGAGCGGATGTAGGGTGTTGAGCACTTTTAGGATGTTGAGAGGATGTAAAGCGTGATGATGTTGAGTAGATGTATGGTGTTGAGTGGATGTAGGGTGCAGTGGTGTTGAGCCAATGTAGGGTGATGAGCGGTTGCAGAGTATGGTGCGGGTGCGGAACGGGTGTAGAGTGCGGATGAATGGATGAACTGGGTGGAACGGATGAACTGTGCGGAACGGACGAACTGTGCGGAACGGACAAACTGTTTTGAACGGATAAACTGTGCAGAACAGATGAACTGTGCGGAACGGATGAACAAGGCAGAAAGGATGAACAGGGTGGAATGGGTCAACAGGGTGGAACAGGTGAAATTTGTGGACGGAAAGGGTGAAGAATGCAGATGGAAAAGGTGAATTATGTAGATGGAATGGGTGAAGTACATGGATGGAACGGGTGAAGTACGTGGATGGAACGCTTGAAGTATGTGGATGGTATGGTGAAGTACATGGGTGGAACGGGTGAAGTATGTGGATGGAATGGTGAAGTACATGGATGGAACGGGTGAAGTAAATGGATGGAACGGGTGAAGTATGTCGATGGAACGGATGAACGGGTGTAGAATGGGTGATGTGGGTGGAACGGGTGAAATGGTAGAACGGATGAAGTAGGTGGACAAACGGGTGATGTGTTTGGAACCGGTGAAGTCGGTGGAACCGGTGAAGTTGGTGTAACGGACGAAGTGGATGGAACATGTGAAATGGGTGGAACCAGTGAAGTGGATGGAATGTATGAAGCTGACGTATGTGGATCGATGATGCATGGAGAAAGGATAACGTGGGTTGAACGAATGAAAGGAGCATTGCATAAAATGGCTTGGAGTACATAGAACTGATTCGAGTGCATGGGACAGATTTGAGTGCATGGAACGGATTGGAGTGCATGGAGCGTTTAAAAGAGCATGGAACAGTCGGAGTACAAGGAACGGATGGAGTACATAGAACTATTGGACTGGGCCCGATCTCAAACACCTAAAGTAAACCACCATATCACATCTCCACGCTTACTCTGTTCTTTACACCACCACTCAACTAGAACACAGCGATACTATGACACCATTCGGTATAGCTATTCTCATACCATCATCTGCCTCATACTCCCCATCACCCTAACTAAACACTGCTGGTTACACACACTCCAGCCTAGGCGTTCTCTCAGGCCTAACGCAGCCAGAATCGGTCTGGATAAAAACTGCCAGAACGAACACATACTCTTGATCGCTCAACCACCACACCTACAGCTAAGAAGCAGCTATCACACAAATAGCACACCAGCTGCACACATATTCCGGTGCTCACACGCACCTTTGACTCTCTCTATTTCCCTCTACTGACTTGAACTTCGGTTCCCGAGGGCATTCAACCTACCAGCGCCTTGAGACCGTACCAATGGTACACAAGGCGCTATATAAATGCAAAGTAACATAACATAACAACTCTCAGGCCAGCCTCATTCTTTTTGTGTATGGCGAATATCTGTGAATAGAAGCCCCTGCCTCGCTGTGAAGCTGGAACTTCCTCCTCCGACTGGCTCACTACGAGCAAGCGGATTTCTGCCAGCAGAGTTGCCGTCCCAATCTGTGGGAGTGGAGGGGAGGAAGGAAGGAACAGAGGAATTGGTAGCCGGAAGGCCTAGGCTACCATCAATTTGTCACTCTAGATCAAGAAGCCCTTACAGAGCTACATTGGTGGCTCCAAAACATGGAAGCCTGGAATGGCAAGGCAATCTTTGGGGACACCCCAGACCTAGTCATAGCCAGATGTGAGCAGAGGAGGCTGGGGAGCATGTTGCGGAAATCTGGAAACAGGAGGAAAATGGTCCGAGGAAGAACTGCGCCTTCACATAAACTGCTTAGAACTTCTAGCAGCGTCTTTCACGGTGCGAGCATTCACCAGAGACCGGGACAATTGCTGCGTAAACAAGCTAGGAGGCACCTCCTCCGAGATGCTAGCAGAGTTAGAGAAAGGCTTTTGGCACCATTATCTGCAGCAGCAGAGAGTGTCAGCAGAATATTTACCAGGAGCGCAGAATTTAGTAGCAGATTGGAACTCTCAACATCTAGCAGATTCCAGCGACTCAAGGCTTTTCCCAGACATCTTCGTGCAGATTCAGAAAATATGGGGTCCCATAGATACCAATATATTTGTATCCAGGCTTATTGCCCAAACCCCCAGGTTCTTCAGTTGGAGGATAGATCCGGAAGCGGTGGAGACCGATGCATACCTGCAGCAGTGGACCGGAGAGGTCTTCTATGCGTTCCCTCCATTCGTCATGCTGACAAAGGTACTATCGAAAGTGCGCTGGGAACAGGCAGAGGTGGTGCTAATGTAGTGCTAATAGTTCCAATATGGAAGTCCCAGCTGTGGTTTCCATTAGGGATGGAACTTTCCACGGATTTCCCGAGAGTTGTTCCCCACAGGAGAAACATCCTAAAGGGTCCGAGCGGTAAGCTTCACCTCCTGGTAGTGGGGGGCACCTTGCGCCTGATGACATGCAGGGTTTCAGGCAACGATGGCAGATACCAGGCATTTCGCAACTCGCTGGCGACTGTATCAGAGACTCCTGGGCACCTTCCACCATCAGGAGCTATGGTTATGCATGGAAGCGCTGGGCCAGCTACTGCACAGGTATCACTGTTAATCCTGTTTCAGCCCCTTTAGTACATGTACTAAACTTCTTAGCAGAGCGGTTTGGGGAAGGTTGCGCCTACAGCCGGCCACTATAAAATGGAAGGGAGACTGATGGGGGAACACCCAGCGGTTCTGCGTTTGCTCAAGGGAGTAAAGATACGGAAGCCCCCAGAGCCTAAATATTCGGTGCCCTGGGATGTGCCAGTAGTTTTGCAATTGTTTCTATCCTGGCCAGACAGTAGAGACCTTTGGCGGTCCCAGTTATCAGGGAAATTAGCCATGCTTCTATGCCTAATTGCATGCAGGAGAGTTTCAGATGTGAAAGCATTATAGATAGACAGATTTTCTATCCAGATGGAGTAGCCTTTAACGTGGTGAACAGGACTAAGTTGGATTCGTCGATTATTTCCTATCTGTACTGTATTAAAGACTGAGGTAGACACAGCAGAGGTAAGGCCGGGAGGGGTCACCCAGCTTCTGATTGCACGCAGGAAGCTCCCTCACACAGTAGAGACAGCCACGATTGCGAGATGGGTTAGAGAGGCAATGCAATGGGCAGGCCTTGACTTATCACAATTTGGCACGCATTCAGCAAGGGGCGGGATGGCATCTAGAGATTTTTCTGCTGGGGTACCTTTGCAAGATATCATGAAGTGTGCTGATTGGTCTAATGAATCAACATTTAAGACCTTTTATTTCAAGCCTATCTCAGATAGCGAATAGATTGATTGACAGCTTTGAACAAGCATAATGCTTGCCTCCTTTCTCGACATAGAATGAAGATTGCCCATGCTAATAGCGCTGGGTAGTCTTGATTCTATTAAAGACAAGGAGGCGAGCATTATATCCAACCCTGTTTACGTAAGGGGTCGTATTACATGACTGTATTGATGAGTTATGTATTGGCATGACCCACCCTGATGATAGCATCTGTTTGTTTCAGGAGATGAGCAGAAGGCGATCTGAGTGAGACCAGGGTGGGTGATCGCGATTAAGATCGGAGAGGAGAACTCTCCGGCAGCAGATGAACGGTGTAGCAGTTCAAAAGACTGTTGAAATGTTTCAAGTTGACTGTTGGTGTTCAGTTAAAGTGGAGTTCGCTTCCAAAGAAAGAGGAGCTAAGCTTACAAGGGAACGTACTTATAGGCAATGAAAGAGCCTGCTTGGGTAGATGAGGCAAGTCAGAACTGCCCAAGCCACGAGGATTATGGGGTGCTATAGTTCCTGGAGACATTTTACCTTGAGATTAAAACTCTGCAACCCCCTTTTCTGTTTTAGCCTCCAGAGGAGCTCGGAGGAAACAAAAAATCTGTTGCCAAGTTTTAAAGAAAAGTTAAAAATGTTATAAAGTTGAAATGCTCTGAGAGCAGTAATATAGAAGATGAGCATAATGCTTGCCTCCTTGTCTTCAACAGAATCAAGACTACCCAGCGCTATTAGCATGGGCAATCTTCATTATTTCCATTTGATGAATTGCCAATCGCCAACTGCTTTGGTGTTGAAAGGGGAATGCTCAACCTCATTAAAAAAATGTTCTGTACTTGTTACCACTTTGGTACAGCACATTATAAATGGCCTTATTTTATACTCATCAAGTGTAGACAAAATACTCAGAGCACCATGTTTGTTATAAAAAAACATCATATTGCACCAGAGTATTGTGAAATCAACATATTACATGTGTTTGTGTGCCTCCCATCAAGATATTCCTACCAACAGAGAATCGAAGACAATTAAAACCTTCAACCTTTTCTAAAGGTTTTCCTTGGTTATAAACATTGGGTACATTCTTCTTTACAGAACTAAGGACCACGGCCCTGCTCATCTGCTGGTTAACAATTAAATGCATTCTTAAAGAATACAGTTCCTAATACAGTCCTATTGCTGTACTAGACATAAGAACTGCCTAGACTGTATACCGGAGTACTGGTATCGGGGTAGCAGACAACTTAGGACTACTAACAGCGCTCCCAGCCAAGTGTTGAGCCATGTCATTGATGAATACATAAAATAGAAAAGGAGTTAAGGTAAAATCCCTGGCAAACTCCAGCAAAGTTACAGCATATATGAGTTCCCCTCCCACACCTGAGTCATATAGGGAACACCAGCGATCTGCTGTGAAATGTCATGCAAAAATCAATGAATGCGATGTACAACAAACCTCAATGGTTGGAAGCAAGTACAGTTTTTCAAACCGCAGGCATTGTAGTTCAAAGACTTTTATGTGGTCCTGCTAGCCCTGTGCTGTATGTTGCCTGTGTGATTCCCTGTCCCAAGGCAAGGATGAGGGGGCCAGAGAGGGGTGCAATAATCCCCCAAAATGACAAGGTAAACAACTGCTTTTATTACAGAGTTTGCAGCCCCGAATCCAAGTCTCTGACCCAGCCCCCAGAACTAGAACCAGCCTGCACACTGCAAAATGTTCTGTGTATTGGCTGTTCCTTCGGCATGGCCCAAGGCAATGCCATGGACAAAGTTGTCATTAACCATGGCTAGTAGCCGAGGAACCAAAAATAGGGTAGAATTCAGCCACTGTCGTCCACTACACATGATACCACATGGGCCAATACTATTGACATGTATGCAACCAAATGTAGATCTTAGAACAATGAAATAGACATGGAAAATGTCTTCTGGTTGCTTTATACTTCATGTGAGGGTTAGGGGGAAAGACATCCTTTCAGATTTGTTTACATTTCATGTGAAGTTCCAAGCAAAATATACCCCGTTACAACTTTGAAAGTTAAAACGAAGACCTGATTTCTAAGGGGAATTACCTTATGAAGAGCTGTCATAAGCAGTGCATGATGGTGGCCGGGTTTTAGTTGTTTTTACATGGCAGTTGAACAGTCATGGTTGCTTTTGAAACCATAACTGGGACATTTTAGGGGTTTTGTTTTCTTGCGCTGCAGCCATTACATGTTTTCACTGATATTTCACAGGTTTTTATTAGGGCAACTTAACCATAATGTCGCTTTATGAAAGTCTTTCACTGAATTTGGTTGTTATGAGTCATCTAATCATTACAGACCCTTAACAAAGACACCCTAACACACACAAATCTCAGTATGTCTGTACAAATATATATATATATATATATATATATATATATATATATATATATATATATATTGAAGAAACCAGAGGAGAGGGGACGGACCGCACTCTCCGTGGACCCAGTGAGATCCTACAATCCCAAAGGGGAAGAGAACCAAAATATAGAGCTCACACAGTAAAAATAGGAAGTTATTTTAATAATGAGAAACTGCACAATGTGCAGAACCAAAGGCTGGGGAAACAGCAAAACAAACAGGGGCAGGACGCCTAGGGCACGGCCCGCCTACAACGCGTTTCACGCTCAACTGAGCGCTTGATCACGTAGCACAACAAAGGACAAAGACACAGTTAAAAAAAGGCATGTAGTCCATCATCTATGTCAGTTGGAATAGAGGTGCTTCCAGGGACTGATTCAATGGCGGCCATGTTGGAATGGAGAGTCAGAACTTAGCCAACAGTGTGACACTTATACCCACTTATAATGTAAAGAGAAAAAGTACCCCCAATAGGCAAAAGAGAAATTCAAACGAATAGCCATATGAGCCAAATCCCTTGCACCCCAATTTCCAACATGTGTTAATGGTTTAAAAACAAGACATTACAATACATAATTGATGACTAAATGAGTGCATAGTGTGCTTGCATAGATAAGATTGCAACTTATGAAAATCAATCAGTCAATTGTAAAACAGGCTAAAAGGCAACATAATGCCATGTACAATATGACTTTGTGCAAATACGCAAAATAGCAGCATAAGTATGTGAAATTTGGCTTTGTGCAAACGGGCAAAATAGCAGCATAAAAATGTGCAAGATAGCAAACATTGCATCACATTCCTATCATTGATGGTTCCAATGGCTCGGTGCCTGTCAATTAATCATGGAGGGACCATCAATCTTGTATAATGATGGGAATACGAACATATGTACAGAATGATCAGAAATACAATTCTGATAATAAAATACAGAGCAAAGGACATTTCATACTCTAATCAGTATTGACATAAAGTGCAAGTGCAAGCCAATCAAAAGCAGCATGAAAATGTGCAAATAGGCAAAATCACGTAAGCAACCACAATTAGCAGCAGTATGGCAGATAAATTGGCAGATGGTATTGTAACTTCCATAGATGTAAACTTTTGTATGCCTGACTGAATACCGAAACTAAAGAAAGCAAATTTGAAATGATCTTATATAAGACGCACGAAAAAATATATTGTAATCAAGAAAAACAACTGAAACAACCAAGTAACCAAGATGGCGAGGGTGACATAAAGCACCATGTTATTGAACACCAAAGACTACAACAGAAAAGTAAATAAAATGTGCCAAGTGCCCTGCTAGGTCGTGGATACAGCAGCTTAAAAATAAGAATAAAGCCAATCCCAATTATAAACCATAATGGTAACATAACCACCATAGTGGTAATGAGAAAGGGTGAAACTTGAGCACAGGTCAGGGACTAATAAGTGAAATGAGAACAGCATTTTTATCCCAAAAAAAAGGGGAAAAACACTTGATATTGAAAAAGCACAATCCCATCAACTAAATATAATCAAAACGGATTAATAACGGAAGGAAAACCAATCCAAAACAAACAGTTAGGGGTAAATATTCTCTTATGTACCTAGAAACGTATAAAGCTCCTCGTCGAGATTGTGACCATTGGGGAACTTGTTGTCAAAATCCAAAATGAATCTGGTCTCTAGCTGTCTTAATTTTAACACACGATCCCCACCTCTAGGATGGATCGGGATGTGTGCGACCGCAAAAAATTTGAAAAGAGAAAGATCATTGTTATGTTCTTGTTTAAAGTGCTTGGCCATAGGGTATGCGGGATCTGAATTTTTAATTGCCCTAAGGTGCTGCAATATTCTGAGCTTAAGCTTACATGTGGTACTCCCGACATACCATCTCATGCAGGGACATGAGAGAACATAAACCACAAAAGCGGTATCACAGTTCATTGAATACTTAATTAACTGGTTACATTGGGTGACCGGATGTAAAAAGGATTTACATGCAGTGGCATGAGCACAGGCCTTACATTTAAAACATTTAGTAAAGCCTATGGGGGATTCCATCAATGATTTCATGAGAGAAGGATTGGTGTTAATAGGTGACAAGAAACTAGAGACCAGTTTATCCCTGAGCGAGGGTACACGTTTGTACGTGATGGTTGGACGTTTGGAAAGTAAAGGGCATAAGTCTTTGTCAACGATAAGAACCCGCCAATGCAAAAAATGATTTTGCAAACATGATTGGAAGCATTGTCGAATGTGACAATCAGATGGGGTTCATCGTTGACGGCAGTTCTAGCAAGCTTAATGCCATACAATAGGCGGTCTCTGCATAGTCCGCGTGCTTTGGTATAGGCCAATTCTATGATTCTGCGCTCATAGCCTTGCTTGATAAAGTCTGGAGCCGCCAAGGCACAATGATGGTCAAAGGATGCTAAATCTGTACAATTCCTGCGATTCTGATAAATTCACCATATGGAATACTATGTTTACATGACGTAGGATGACAGCTTGTGGCATGTAAGGGCAGACCGGTGTTTGAGGGTTTTTTGTATAGTGCTGTATGAAGGCCAGATCTGTCAAGGGTCACAACTATATCTAGATAGACAATTTCAGTCATGCTGTTACACTCTGTGAAGCGCAGATTAGACATGTTGGTATTAATCTGTTTCACAAATGATTGCCATTCAGCTTCGGTCCCCTTCCATATGACAAATACATCGTCAATATATCGCCACCTGGCGACAATATGTGTGGCAAAGCTAGATGCAAGTAGATCGCTAAGAAGTGGCCTCCCACCATCCCATTGTCAAGTTTGCATATGATGGGGCAAAAGTACTGCCCATGGCAGTGCCCCTTACCTGACGGAAAAAGGAACCCTCGAACAAGAAAACATTGTTATTTAGGCAGAAAGAGAGCATTTCAAGGATCACGGAACTGTGACTGTGAAAATTAAATGAGCGGGTATCAAGGAAATATTTGCAGGCACCCATACCAACTTGATGGTCAATGGAGGTATAAAGGGAGACAACATCAAGGGTTGCTAAAAGCAGACCATCCTCCCAGGGTATGTTAGAAATATGTTGCAGAAAATCCTTAGTATCCCGCAAATAAGAGGGTAAAACTGACACAAGAGGAAATAAAATATATATATATATATATATATATATATATATATATATATATATATATATATATATATATATATATATTCATTTTTTTTAAAGCTCCAGTCTCCAGTATCCAGGTATGTGTTATTCACAAGTGGAGAAATACAAAAAAATAAACAAATGGAATGTCACATTTAAATACCTGATTAAACATATATGCATTCATATATTATAACAACTTATCATAGTACATATTGCTATGCAAACTCACCTCTATCTTTTTATTTTCATACATTTCATTATCAATATACAGCATTCCAAGCAGACATTTTTAATCTCATTTTCACACAGACTTCGGCCATGTTCCCATTGAGGTGAGCACCTTTGGGACCTAGTTGTATCAATTTTGTCCTCAATCGAATAATGTTGTCCACAATTTATGACCTGTAGGCCAACTGGTGCCAATTCCCACAGCCACATGACACACTTTTAATTCATCTGTGGACATACCTTTACAGGCCGATTCATGGAATAATTAGCGCGGCGCAAGTGGGCAAAAACGTGCGAATCGCAGTGGAATAGCGAAAATCGCAGTGCAATTGCGAAAATCGCACGAAAAGCAGCGCACGTCGATTCATGGAAGGCCGTGCGCGAGAAAACCAGCGGATGTGCGAAAAAAAAGTGCACGGCGCACGTTGGCGCACAGGCCATCTAACAGCGTGCGCCAGGTCACAGCGAAAATCGCACAGGCCACAGCGAAATTCGCACATAGCGCGGCGCACGCAACAAAAGTAGGCGGAACACGGGCGTAACACTCGGAATGGGGAACAACTTGCCAAAACGTGGGCGTCACGGGGGAAGTACAGGGCACAAGTGCGCGGAACGCCCACACGCTCGCCTACAACACGTATTCATGGAATAGAATAGGGGAAAAAAGCGCACGCTCAAACCAGCGCACAGGCACAAACACGACCGCCACAAGAAAGCAGGCGGTAGCGTCTCTGCGGCTGTAAGAAATGTGCGCCAAAAGGTGCGCCAACAAATAGCACCTATATACTGCCATGATGAATGTCCCATACTGTGACCTTCCAGGAAAAATGACGTGCAAAGGGGTACCCACAAACACGGACACCCGCTGACAAAAAATACGTGTGCGTGTATACCGGGGTGCGCGGGAAGTCTAATACGCGATTTCAGCAGGGTACGTGCATCACAGGGGTTCGCGTGAAGTTATTCACTCGATCGGGCCTGGGGGAGCGGGCTCCGTGTATTACAGGGGTTCGCGTGAAGTTCCTCACGCGATCGGGCCTGGGGGAGCGTGCTATGTGTATATCAGGGGTTCGCGTGAAGTTTCACACGCGATCGGGCCTGGGGGAGCGGGCTACGTGTATTACAGGGGTTCGCGTGAAGTTCCTCACGCGATCGGCCCTGGGGTAGCGGGCTACGTGTATATCAGGGGTTCGCGTGAAGTTCCTCACGCGATCGGGCCTGGGGGAGCGTGCTACGTGTATATCAGGGGTTCGCGTGAAGTTTCACACGCGATCGGGCCTGGGGGAGCGGGCTACGTGTATTACAGGGGTTCGCGTGAAGTTCCTCACGCGATCGGGCCTGGGGGAGCGGGCTACGTGTATATCAGGGGTTCGCGTGAAGTTTCACACGCGATCGGGCCTGGGGGAGCGGGCTACGTGTATTACAGGGGTTCGCGTGAAGTTCCTCACGCGATCGGGCCTGGGGGAGCGGGCTACGTGTATTACAGGGGTTCGCGTGAAGTTCCTCACGCGATCGGGCCTGGGGGAGCGGGCTACGTGTATTCCAGGGGTGCGCGGGAAGTTCCACACGCGAATAGCCTGGGGGCGCGTGTATTCCAGGGGTGCGCGGGAAGTTCCACACGCGAATAGCCTGGGCGCGTGTATACCAGGGGTGCGCGGGAAGTTCCACACGCGAATAGCCTGGGCGCGTGTATTTCAGGGGTGCGCGGAAAGTTCCACACGCGAATAGCCTGGGCGCGTGTATTTCAGGGGTGCGCGGGAAGTTCCACACGCGAATAGCCTGGGGGCGCGTGTATTTCAGGGGTGCGCGGGAAGTTCCACACGCGAATAGCCTGGGCGCGTGTATTTCAGGGGTGCGCGGGAAGTTCCACACGCGAATAGCCTGGGCGCGTGTATTTCAGGGGTGCGCGGGAAGTTCCACACGCGAATAGCCTGGGCGCGTGTATTTCAGGGGTGCGCGGGAAGTTCCACACGCGAATAGCCTGGGGGCGCGTGTATTTCAGGGGTGCGCGGGAAGTTCCACACACGAATAGCCTGGGCGCGTGTATTTAAGGGGTGCGCGGGAAGTTCCACACGCGAATAGCCTGGGCGCGTGTATTTCAGGGGTGCGCGGGAAGTTCCACACGCGAATAGCCTGGGCGCGTGTATTTCAGGGGTGCGCGGGAAGTTCCACACGCGAATAGCCTGGGCGCGTGTATATCAGGGGTGCGCGGGAAGTTCCACATGTGATTTGACAGTGTGGGTCCTCCCAGGTGTACCCTGTACACCCTCCACGGCCCCTGCAGGCGGCCCACACCACAGGGGACTACCCTGCATCCCTGGTCATGTCCCGCAGGCAGCCCACCCACCATGGGCATGCCCCCCAGCAAAGGCACATGTCTCCTTGAACTAATGACCACCAACTCATGTCCCCTTGCACCCCCACCCCCCAGCACTGTGGGGCACCTGCCAGCAGGCCCCCACCCATGTCCAACTCATGTCCCCCACCACCCCCACCCCCCAGCACTGTGGGGCACCGGCCAGCAGGCCCCCACCCATGTCCAACTCATGTCTCCCACCACCCCCACCCCCCAGCCACCAGGGTCACCCTCCACCAGGCCCCCACTCATGTCTCCCACCACCGCCACCCCCCAGCCACCAGGGGCACCCTCCACCAGGCCCCCACTCATGTCTCCCATCACCCCCACACCCCAGCAGTGCAGGGGCACCCTCCACCAGGCCCCCACTCATGTCTCCCACCACCCCCACCCCCCAGCCACCAGGGGCACCCTCCACCAGGCCCCCACTCATGTCTCCCATCACCCCCACACCCCAGCAGTGCAGGGTGACCCTCCACCAGGCCCCCACTCATGTCTCCCACCACCCCCACCCCCCAGCCACCAGGGGCACCCTCCACCAGGCCCCCACTCATGTCTCCCACCACCCCCACCCCCCAGCCACCAGGGGCACCCTCCACCAGGCCCCCACTCATGTCTCCCATCACCCCCACACCCCAGCAGTGCAGGGGCACCCTCCACCAGGCCCCCACTCATGTCTCCCACCACCCCCACCCCCCAGCCACCAGGGGCACCCTCCACCAGGCACCCACTCATGTCTCCCATCACCCCCACACCCCAGCAGTGCAGGGTGACCCTCCACCAGGCCCCCACTCATGTCTCCCACCACCCCCACCCCCCAGCCACCAGGGGCACCCTCCACCAGGCCCCCACTCATGTCTCCCACCACCCCCACACCCCAGCAGTGCAGGGTCACCCTCCACCAGGCCCCCACTCATGTCTCCCACCACCCCCACCCCCCAGCCACCAGGGGCACCCTCCACCAGGCCCCCACTCATGTCACCCACCACCCCCACACCCCAGCAGTGCAGGGGCACCCTCCACCAGGCCCCGACTCATGTCTCCCACCACCCCCAGCCACCAGGGTCACCCTCCACCAGGCCCCCACTCATGTCTCCCACCACCCCCACCCCCCAGCCACCAGGGGCACCCTCCACCAGGCCCCCACTCATGTCTCCCATCACCCCCACACCCCAGCAGTGCAGGGGCTCCCTCCACCAGGCCCCCACTCATGTCTCCCACCACCCCCACCCCCCAGCCACCAGGGGCACCCTCCACCAGGCCCCCACTCATGTCTCCCATCACCCCCACACCCCAGCAGTGCAGGGTGACCCTCCACCAGGCCCCCACTCATGTCTCCCACCACCCCCACCCCCCAGCCACCAGGGGCACCCTCCACCAGGCCCCCACTCATGTCTCCCATCACCCCCACACCCCAGCAGTGCAGGGTGACCCTCCACCAGGCCCCCACTCATGTCTCCCACCACCCCCACCCCCCAGCCACCAGGGGCACCCTCCACCAGGCCCCCACTCATGTCTCCCACCACCCCCACACCCCAGCAGTGCAGGGGCACCCTCCACCAGGCCCCGACTCATGTCTCCCACCACCCCCACCCCCCAGCCACCAGGGTCACCCTCCACCAGGCCCCCACTCATGTCTCCCACCACCCCCACCCCCCAGCCACCAGGGGCACCCTCCACCAGGCCCCCACTCATGTCTCCCATCACCCCCACACCCCAGCAGTGCAGGGGCACCCTCCACCAGGCCCCCACTCATGTCTCCCACCACCCCCAGCCACCAGGGGCACCCTCCACCAGGCCCCCACTCATGTCTCCCATCACCCCCACACCCCAGCAGTGCAGGGTGACCCTCACCAGGCCCCCACTCATGTCTCCCACCACCCCCACCCCCCAGCCACCAGGGGCACCCTCCACCAGGCCCCCACTCATGTCTCCCACCACCCCCACACCCCAGCAGTGCAGGGGCACCCTCCACCAGGCCCAGACTCATGTCTCCCACCACCCCCACCCCCCAGCCACCAGGGTCACCCTCCACCAGGCCCCCACTCATGTCTCCCACCACCCCCACCCCCCAGCCACCAGGGGCACCCTCCACCAGGCCCCCACTCATGTCTCCCATCACCCCCACACCCCAGCAGTGCAGGGGCACCCTCCACCAGGCCCCCACTCATGTCTCCCATCACCCCCACACCCCAGCAGTGCAGGGGCACCCTCCACCAGGCCCCCACTCATGTCTCCCACCACCCCCACCCCCCAGCCACCAGGGGCACCCTCCACCAGGCCCCCACTCATGTCTCCCATCACCCCCACACCCCAGCAGTGCAGGGTGACTCTCCACCAGGCCCCCACTCATGTCTCCCACCACCCCCACACCCCAGCAGTGCAGGGGCACCCTCCACCAGGCCCCGACTCATGTCTCCCACCACCCCCACCCCCCAGCCACCAGGGGCACCCTCCACCAGGCCCCCACTCATGTCTCCCACCACCCCCACACCCCAGCAGTGCAGGGGCACCCTCCACCAGGCCCCGACTCATGTCTCCCACCACCCCCACCCCCCAGCCACCAGGGGCACCCTCCACCAGGCCCCCACTCATGTCTCCCACCACCCCCACCCCCCAGCCACCAGGGGCACCCTCCACCAGGCCCCCACTCATGTCTCCCATCACCCCCACACCCCAGCAGTGCAGGGGCACCCTCCACCAGGCCCCCACTCATGTCTCCCACCACCCCCACCCCCCAGCCACCAGGGGCACCCTCCACCAGGCCCCCACTCATGTCTCCCATCACCCCCACACCCCAGCAGTGCAGGGTGACCCTCCACCAGGCCCCCACTCATGTCTCCCACCACCCCCCAGCCACCAGGGGCACCCTCCACCAGGCCCCCACTCATGTCTCCCACCACCCCCACACCCCAGCAGTGCAGGGGCACCCTCCACCAGGCCCCGACTCATGTCTCCCACCACCCCCACCCCCCAGCCACCAGGGGCACCCTCCACCAGGCCCCCACTCATGTCTCCCATCACCCCCACACCCCAGCAGTGCAGGGTGACCCTCACCAGGCCCCCACTCATGTCTCCCACCACCCCCACCCCCCAGCCACCAGGGGCACCCTCCACCAGGCCCCCACTCATGTCTCCCACCACCCCCACACCCCAGCAGTGCAGGGGCACCCTCCACCAGGCCCAGACTCATGTCTCCCACCACCCCCACCCCCCAGCCACCAGGGTCACCCTCCACCAGGCCCCCACTCATGTCTCCCACCACCCCCACCCCCCAGCCACCAGGGGCACCCTCCACCAGGCCCCCACTCATGTCTCCCATCACCCCCACACCCCAGCAGTGCAGGGGCACCCTCCACCAGGCCCCCACTCATGTCTCCCATCACCCCCACACCCCAGCAGTGCAGGGGCACCCTCCACCAGGCCCAAACTCATGTCTCCCACCACCCCCACCCCCCAGCCACCAGGGGCACCCTCCACCAGGCCCCCACTCATGTCTCCCATCACCCCCACACCCCAGCAGTGCAGGGTGACTCTCCACCAGGCCCCCACTCATGTCTCCCACCACCCCCACACCCCAGCAGTGCAGGGGCACCCTCCACCAGGCCCCGACTCATGTCTCCCACCACCCCCACCCCCCAGCCACCAGGGGCACCCTCCACCAGGCCCCCACTCATGTCTCCCACCACCCCCACACCCCAGCAGTGCAGGGGCACCCTCCACCAGGCCCCGACTCATGTCTCCCACCACCCCCACCCCCCAGCCACCAGGGGCACCCTCCACCAGGCCCCCACTCATGTCTCCCACCACCCCCACCCCCCAGCCACCAGGGGCACCCTCCACCAGGCCCCCACTCATGTCTCCCATCACCCCCACACCCCAGCAGTGCAGGGGCACCCTCCACCAGGCCCCCACTCATGTCTCCCACCACCCCCACCCCCCAGCCACCAGGGGCACCCTCCACCAGGCCCCCACTCATGTCTCCCATCACCCCCACACCCCAGCAGTGCAGGGTGACCCTCCACCAGGCCCCCACTCATGTCTCCCACCACCCCCCAGCCACCAGGGGCACCCTCCACCAGGCCCCCACTCATGTCTCCCACCACCCCCACACCCCAGCAGTGCAGGGGCACCCTCCACCAGGCCCCGACTCATGTCTCCCACCACCCCCACCCCCCAGCCCCAGGGGCACCCTCCACCAGGCCCCCACTCATGTCTCCCACCACCCCCACCCCCCAGCCACCAGGGGCACCCTCCACCAGGCCCCCACTCATGTCTACCATCACCCCCACACTCCAGCAGTGCAGGGGCACCCTCCACCAGGCCCCCACTCATGTCTCCCACCACCCCCACCCCCCAGCCACCAGGGGCACCCTCCACCAGGCCCCCACCCATGTCCAATCCATGCCCCCCTCCACCTGGGTCCCAACATTCCCCAATCATGTCCGTAATGCCCATCCTCCCCTGCCAAAAGGCCCAATCAACTATCACACCCACCCACATATCAAAGGCAATTACATGTTACAACCCCAATTTAAATAATGCAATTCAACACATGTCTGTCACACACAATGGCTGCAAGTGAATGACAAAACACCCAACATGACATGCCTGAAAGCAATGAGATGATACGACACATTGAAGATTAAAATAATAATATGTATTGAACAGCAAGTAGAATGGAAATGAAATAAGAAAAAACACAAAGCAAATCAAACAAAACAAGATGAATGTCCAAGAAAATAATCTGAAAAATTAAAATAAGCCAATGAAGAACCATGAAGAAGATCATCCTGGGTCCATGAGCCCAACCAAATTAAACCTAACTATGACTACTAACTAAAAACTGAACTATATACAAAAAAGTGGTGCAGTGTCCAATCGCAACCAAAAGAAAAATCAAAAAAGCAAAGGAAACCTAACCCTAACTATACAACTATATACAAAGGCAGCGGGCTATTCGGACGGCTCACTGGTTGTTGTCATGGGCCAGGGCATCATCGAACTCCTGGTCAATGGCTTGGAGGCGGGCATGTTCCCTGGCCCCGAGGTCCCCCAGGGATAACGCAGTGTCAAGCTCAAACTCCCTGCGAAGACCCTCGAGGCACTCAGCCCGCCTCAGCGCCCTCCGCATGGAGTCCTCCGCCCTGACCATCGTGAGCCGTTCCTCCTCTGCCCGCTGCCGCTCCGCACCTATCCGCTGGCACAACCGCTCCCACACGGAAGCCACTCCCATTCCAGGGTTCTCCTGCCCTCCGGCCGATGCCTGCACCCCTGATGTTGATGGCCCCGAGCCATGATGCCTTCCACGTTGAGCCTGCTGCTGCCTCCGACGCAACTGCCTGTGCCAGCACGACGGCATCCAGGCTGATGGAAACCACCGACGCCGTCGTGCACGTGCCCTGCCCGATGATGCCGTCACATCCTCCATCTGCTGGGGTCCAGTTGCTCTGGTGTCCACCCCTGCTGGATCTCTGACTCCCGACTGTGGCAGGGATGGGATCCCCACCGAGCTGGCTGCATTGGTCGGGGCAGGTCCACAGGGGGCCCTGGTGGCATCTGGGCTGGAAGACGGCAAGGAGAACGACTGGTGGATAGCCTGCACAGAGGAGGAGAGGGCCGCCACATTGGCCAACACATGCAGGAAACCCCCGAACATGGCCGATCCCAATTGGGCCACGTCGGCACGGTGCACTTCGTGATGACGTGCGTGCTCCTCCCGGGAAGCACGCACGGCATCACGAATCACAGCCGTGCGCATCGCGACCCCAATCAGGACCTTCTCCGCACGGCCAGGGGTTCCCACGTCCGCAGGTGGAGGGGAGTCAGGTGACATGGACATCCCCTCTACCTGCGGACAGGCCTGGGACGGGGCATCCCTGCTGGTGCATGGTGGTGCACTCACAGGGTCAGGGACAGCGACATGCACAGGCCCCTCCACGGTGACCTGTGCTGCCTCCTGCCCCAGGCCCTGGACTGCACCACTTGCACCAGCAGGGATGCCCCCACCAGGCCCCATGTGTGCCCCAGTGGCGGCCTCCTCCTCCTCTGTGCAAACCACCAACCTGGATGGCTCCTCACCGTCTCCCACCGTAGCAGGCCCCTGTGGGGGCTCACCCACCCCTTCCGCTGCAGCCGTGGGGGCATCCCCGCCGCCTTGCTCCACAGCGCCGTCTCCGCCCTCTTCTTCACTAGCCGCTGCGTAGAGGGAGACAAAGAACACAAGCATCAGGGCACTGTACAATGGTCCCCTAGACAGGAAGCAATAGCAGATGAGCACCACTGTCAAAGTACACTTCCATCATGTCCCTCCACAACACATGGGTCAGTCCAGGCAAAACACACACAGTAACAGGCATGGTGCATGCCATGGACATTTCCATGCATGTCCAATGGACTCTTGAAACATTCAATGATATGTAACTCACATGCATCATGGCTCATGCCCATCACATGCACACACTTCACCTCAGTCACATCCATCTGGCCCCAAACACACCAAACACAGCGGATACAAGGGTAATTTGGCTGCTTTACTGAATCTGTGCATTGCCACACACATGTGTCATGCATCCATGGCATGCACAAGTCACAGACACGCAGGTCAGGCACACAGACATGGCTACCATATATGTACCTGGCATCAGCACCCATCCCTCACCCCCACCCATGTCCAGGTACAGAGACTGGCATGCTCTCATGTTCAAAATCTGCATAGGGCTCCCCATGCGGCATTTCAACACATGCAACAACCATGTGCATCACACATCACTGGTCGCACATGCATTACCATGATGTCCCTGCACACATACATGCATACATGGCCTATGGCACACATACAGGCAAGTATCATAGAACCAGCACACCGCAACATGCCCTGTCTCACACAGTAATGCATGGACACTTACCGCTCAACTCCAGACGGGCCTCCCTCTCAAGGATCTGGGCGTGGAGCGCTGGGCGTACGCGTTCCAGGACCCTCATCTGGATGGAACTCATGCGGCCCCGGCCCCCCTCCACGAGGCGCCGGGCCTTCACAAGGGTCCTGGACCTCAAGTCCTCCCGGCGCTTCTTGATCTTCAGGACGTCGCGGGTTGCCACCCCCTCCGCGATGATGGCAACCACACAGTCGGCCCAGATCCTCTGCCGTCCTTCCTTGCTGGCGCGGGACGATCCAAAGAGGGCATCATACTGCCCCAGGACATGCTCCACCAGGACACCAACTTCGGTGACAGTGAAGCTGGTGCCCCTCTGCCCCTCTGGCCTGGGGTTGCCACTGGTGCCAGATGTGGAAGTGCCCGACATGGCAACCCCAGAGGCAGGTGTGGGTGGGCAACTGGGTCCTGGGGCTGGGCTGTGGAGCGATGTAATCCCAGTCGGGAGTCTTCAGTTCCAGCAGGGGTGGACACAGCAACTGGACCCCTGCAGATGGCTGATGTGCAGGCACCAAATGGCAGGGCACGGTGGCAGCAGGCAGGCAGGCAGGCAGCAGCAGATGGCACGTGGGAGGCTGCTCGGGGCACTGGGGGGCAGTAACTCGGCCTTCTGGGCAGGAGCGTGGGCTTCCGTGTGTTTTCGCGTGGCCAGCTTGATACGGAGTGATTTGGCACGTGAAAATCCTGCACGTCAGCGTGAAATCCGAGGAAAGGCCCTTAGCGCGTAAGCGCGTCAGCACGCATACGCGATTCTATTGGACCAGAGTCCCTCAGCGCGTAAGCGCGTCTGTGACGTGACCCGCACGGGTGTTCCCCACTCAGCACGTGATGACGGGGCACACGTGGAGATACTGCACGTCAGAGTGTCATCGCGTGTAATTGGACAAAAGTGCGCGTACACGCGATTGGCCTATGTACGTGTATTTAATGGGTGCGCGGGCACTTACACACGCAAGTACGTCAGCGAACCTGTATCCCGTGGTGCGTGTGAATTTCCACACGCTATTGGACTGGGAACTGGATTCCAGGGGTGCGCGGGTCACACGCTGTATCCCGTGGTGCGTGTGAATTTCCACACGCTATTGGACTGGGAACTGGATTCCAGGGGTGCGCGGGTCACACGCTCGCCTAGAACACGCGCAAAGCATAAATGTGCGGACTTTAACAATAACAAGCTCAGACGGCAGGATGAACATACCGTTCCTAGCAGCAGTGGCAGTGGGCTACCAAAGGAGGAGGAGGAGTATAGTCAGGGCCAGAATATTCACACCCAGAACCAGCCTTTTCGGGATGCCTGATGACCAGGTGTATGGGAGGTACAGGTTTCCACCACACATCATACTGGACCTGGTGAGTGAGTGGGAGGATGACCTCACATCACCCACCCTGTGCTCCCAAGCACTCAGCCCCCTGGAGAAGGTCCTCAATGTACTTCACTTCTTAGCCACTGGATCATTTCAGCGGACAAGTGCCATAGTGGGTGGGGTGTCACAGGCCACCCAGTCACGCTGCCTACACCAGGTCTTGAACATCATCACTGCATGCCCATCAGTCCGCAGGCACATATACCTGCCCAGAACACCTGCAGAAAGGCATGCTGCCGCCCTGGATTTTTACGCTGTGGCACGATTCCCCAAAGTGCTAGGTGCCATCGACTGCACCCATGTGGCTCTACGTCCCCCCAGGGCATCTGAGCACATCTATAGGAACCGCAAGCACTGGCATTCCATCAACGTGCAGGTAGCATGTAATGCCAAGGGAATCATCACCTCAGTATATGCCAACTATCCCGGCTCCACCCACGACAGCTTCATTTACCGAATGTCCACCCTAAGCCGGGACCTAGAAGCTGGGCGGCATGGCGATACATGGCTGCTTGGTGAGTATGTATGCCACTGCACATGCATGCATGTTGGATACTGAGCAAGGTCACAACCCCACCAATGATACCAATCACCACCTCCACAGGGGACAGTGCCTACCCTCTCAGCCCCCACATGATGACGCCAATTCGGAACCCCACCATGCCACCCCAGGTAAGATATAACACAGCCCACATTACAACCAGGGGCATAGTGGAGCGCACATTCGGAGTGCTAAAGTCACGTTTTCGCTCCCTTGACCGTTCTGGCGGGCAGCTGTTATACGCTCCCCCAGTAGTGTGCAGGATCATAGTGGCAGCATGTGTCCTGCACAACGTTGCAACACGCCGGGGCCTGGCCGTGGACATGGTGGTGGCCCCACATCCCCAACCACATGCACAGCCGCTGCGCATGGGAGGGGAAAGGGCACGGGGGGAGGCAGCCCGTACACAGCTAGTGGCTAATTACTTCACATAGAAATCACACCCCTGTGGAGTGCACACTGCCCTGGCACATTCCATCTGACAATCAATGATGACTCAACCTGACACTGATCCTGAATGTCTGGAGAATGAACCGGTAATACCATGTCAGCCTGAGATTGTTCACCTGGAAGTGTCACAATGTGTGCATCCCTACCCACACAGACACCACCAATGCAGTTTTGTGAAGTTACACATGGAAGCAGCTAAAATGAATACCCACTTGCAAAATGCAACAAGAGGACAGTGCCATGTCAGCCAACCCAACCCCAGCACCGCCACACGACACACCGTGCCATGTCATGCTAATTGCAGGTAAACAAAGTAATCCCCACAACATGACATCAGTCTCACTATGTACAGTGGCACTATTAGAAACCTGCAACACCTGAAATGCTCACAGCAATGCCGGACCAACAACATACTTGAGCACGTAATACCATTAACATGACATCACAAATGTTACATATTAGTAGTCTCACCACCTGGAAATGCCTGCACTCCCACCACTACCAACTGTGCAGTGTTGTCGCCATGTAGAGTTGTAGGTGCACTGCTGCCAACATGGTCCCCATCTCCAGACTAGAGGTCCTTGTGTGGACATGAGGAAGGGACCTGCAAATTGGGAGGTAGACACAGAAGAAGAGTTACACATCAATGCAACATGCAGTGTACAACACAACAGCAATATGCACTATGAATGTATACACAGTATTGACTACAGACTGGCCACACAGCTCATGGGAGTCCAACGTCACTGTGTAATTCACTGTCACTTGGGCACACCCTTTGCAAGCCCATGGAAACGGGAAGCAGGAGGGGTGTGTGTGACTCAAACCCAAGCATCTGAACCAAATACATTACAAGCCTGCATGTGCCCAGCCACAATGCAGCGTATGCCCACAGGAACCACGGAAGCCAACAGATCGAAGCCAACAGATCGTCCCAAAAAAATTGGGAATAAAAGAAATCAAAATAAAAATAAAAATAAGAAACAATCAAAAATGGCCATTGATGGGCCCGGGGGGGTTGGGGAGGCCACCCAGGAGGTCCGAGGACAGGATGCACACCAGAACCCACCTGCGTGGATCCTGGGAAGATAAAACACCTCCATGGGCTCATGGCCCACACGGCTACCCTATTGTGGGAGTATCACTGCTGTCGCTATTATCACCCTGTGCAGCTGCATCCGGAGGTGGTTGCACTATGGGAGGCAGCCCACGCAAGGCCCTAGTCTGCTCCTCCATGGCTGCAAGCATGCGGGTGTGGTAGGTCTGGTTCTGGAGGATGAGTGTGCGGAGGTCCCCATGCAACAACTCACGGGATGCCCGGACCTCCGCCCTCGTTGCCTGCATCTCAGCTGAGAGCGTAAGGGTGAGACGCTCCAGCGGCTGTTCTTTCCTTTGGTGTGTTGAAGCCTCAAGCTCAACAAGAGTCGTCCTGAGGTGAAGGAGCTCCTGCCTCAGGGCTTCCCTGTGGCCCTGGGACTCAATGGAGATGGCCTCCTGCAGAGTCGCCAGTGCCGCCCGCCTGTCCCTGTTGGACCCCAACATGTCCTCCCTGTGTGACTGGCAGATGGAGTCGGTTGCCTGCTCTAGTCGCTCCATCAGCCTTTCTGGGGGGACAATGGAAGTGGCCACCCTATCCATGGCCTGAGCCATCATATCGGATGATGCAGCCTGTTGGGTTGCCATACCGTAAATGGATTGCTCCCATGCGGTATTGCCGGGTGGCGTACGGCCACCACGTCGGCGGGCACCACACCTGTCTGGGGCAAGGCGAACTGCGCCTTGCTGTGCCGGCACTGCCTGAGGCTGCAGGACTGCATTCCCCCTCTGATCTGCTGGCCCAGGAACAGGATCAGATGTCGCGGAGTGTGACCCTGCATCCGTAACCACCGAAGGCGTAGCTGCCAACACTGACATCCCCATGGAGGGTCCTGACCCTGGTGCAGGTGGGTGAGACAGAACAGAATCCCTCCCTGGAACACTCACCTGCGACGGCACGTAGGTCTCATCCGAATCAACACCTGAGTACAGCTCGGGGGAGGTGCAGCCAGAGACACCCCTTGAGAGCAGGACCTGCAGCACTTGTGGGTTCTCCCCCACCACCACACCACGTCCCTCACTGGTGGTTGGTCGGCCCTCGGACCCCTCCTGGGTCTGCACCATCTCCACAACCCCAGCAGTATCAGGTGCGTCTTCCCCTGCAAAGACATGAAAACAAAGAAATGGAAACAGGCATTAGCACCATGGCACACAATGAGGGCTGAGAAGCAAGAGAACCAGTACTTGATTGACACATGTCCCACATGACTAAAACCCTCCCATGCATTTTCTGCATGCTGCCTGGCAGTGGCATCACACATTGGCCTGTGATTGCCAGGTGAAACACACATGCCATCACACAGATGGCATGTACCATTGTAATTGAGTGAAGATGGAGAGGAGGGCAGCACCTATTCATTCAGTCCAGTTCCCGCATGTAATTGCTTTTCTAATTCTAACAGGTCAGATTTTTCACCTGGAGCTGCCAGTCTGAAATGGTCCAATTGCACAGGGACATGTGTGTACAAATGATATCCAGGTAACAAAGTCACTCCACTTTACCATACCCATGTCAGACATGTGACTAGTGGACAGCGACATGCCTAGTGAAAGTGGTGGAATGCAAACAAACTGACTGAATGAACAGTGAAAAATAAGCAAATATGTTGTGGCAAGGTGACACTGCAAGGGCAACTGGCGTGCAGTTGGCCTAGATGTCTACTGTTGGCAGAAGGGATACTGCTATGGCCAAATGCAGCTGCGCAGGAAGGATTGCATGAAGCACATGGCTGACCCATACGACTCAGGCGCACACACTCTCACCTGGCACACAAACAGAAGCTCTCACACACACACCATGCACATGGATGACACACACATGCATGTGCACTCACCGGACAATGCCTCGTAATCAGCCAGATCTCCCACGCCTTGGATCTGTTCCTCCGTGACGTAGGTCCCAGCGACTGACTCATGTGGAGTGAGTTCCGTGTCTACTACTGGAGACCCACCTCCAGTCACTAGAGTTGCGGCATGACTTGAGGCCAGCTTACTCTTTGCCCTGCGCTTTAGGTCATTCCAGCGCTTATAGCAATCATTGGCTGTGCGCCTCACAATTCCAAGGGCACTTACGATGTCCGCAACGGTCTGCCAGTGTGCCTGGCGTTGTGCAGGTGTGGTCTTGGATCCTGCAACAATGACCATCTCGTTGTCATGTCCGGACACATACTCGACAAGTGCATTCAGTTCGTCATCCGTGAAGCTGGGCTTCCTGGACGGGCCGGACTGTGTAGCCGTGTCTGGGGCATCAGCCTGTGCCGGACGAGCACTCTTCCTCTTCCGCTTGGAAGGTGGTGGTGATCCTGAGTGTCCTGCGCCGCTCTGGACACTAGGGGCAGGAGCCCTGGTGGACTCTGTATCAGGAGTGTGGGATTGCACACTCAGCATGGGAGTTGGTGCAGGCATTGGGTCTAGTGTGATGGTGTCAGGGGGAATGTCAGCAGCATGGACTAGGACCGACACTGTCCTGGCTGGGTGTGTGAGGGCTGGGGTGGATGGAGCCGCAGCTGCCCCTGCAGCCTCTCCGCCCTGCCTCCTTGGTGCAGCAGATGACCTTGCTGCCCCAGATCCACGTGGCATGATGGCATCAACGTGCACCAGCGCACGTGTCGTAGCCCTGCTGACCTGGAAGTCAGCCATGGAGTCAGCCAGGTCTGGTGCCACAATGGGCTGGTCCAACAAGGGCTGAGCATGGATGGTGTCAGCCACATCAGCCTCAATGGGAGGGGGGAGGGGGGGGGGTTATGGGTGCCCGTGACTGGTCCTCCACACATGGGGGGACAGGCTCACCCTGCAAGTTACGACCACGTCCCCTACCGGATCCACCACGGCCACCACTTGTGGCTCTTCCACCTTTGCCACCCTTACGGAATCCTCGCCTCCCAGCCATGGCACTGATGTTAATGTGCGTATGGGAGTGGATGTAGACTATTGTCCTGGGCAATTGGGGGTCAAAGGGGTTGGGTACCAGATGGTAATTGTACCCTAGTGCTCTAGCAAGGCTGAATGTAACCCCTGGGGAAAGATGACGGGTCACGCAACGCACAGGAGGCCCAAAAAAGGGAGATGACGTGCACGCAACCCCTCCTAGACCACGTGTGCAGAAAGAAAAACCTGCACTACGCTGTGGCACCCAGAAACACAAGAATGAACGTATGCGTGTCACACGCAGCCTAGAATGACCTCTGAAGGGGTAGGCTACACACGGGGCAAGCACAGATGTTAGATACGTGCGTGACTCACCGTCTGCCTGGTAAACGAGCGTGTAAAAGGAGCACGTTTGGTTGGCAACACCCCCGCCAAAAGAAGATTTGTACGCTGTCTGAGGAGACAGGACAACAGTAGAAGGGAACACTGTTTGAGGGAACAGGCCCAGGTAAACCAGTAAAAGCGAAAGAAGAGAAAAAGCTGTCAGAGGTAACAGGGAATACGAACTTGAAACGCCGTGAAGTAAATCGCGTGTGAAACGACAAGAAGTACAGAATTCACCCACTCGCTCTCCACGAAAAGCACGTACAAGGAAGTGGTGTTCTACGCGTACCTTTTATACAGGCCCACACGTCCAGCGTCACTTACGCGGCGTGTACGCGCTAGGGCCATTTCCTCCAATTACACGCTTTGTCACTTCTGCGTGTACGGACATTTCCTCCAATTACACGCTTTGTCACTTCTGCGTGTAGGGGCATTTCCTCCAATTACACGCTTTGTCACTTCTGCGTGTAGGGACATTTCCTCCTATTACACGCTTTGTCACTTCTGCGTGTAGGGCCATTTCCACCAATCACACGCGATGAGACTCTGACGTGCAGTCTTTCCACGTGTGCTCTGTCATCACGTGCTGTGTGGGAAACACCCGTGCGGGTCACGTCACAGACGCGCTTACGCGCTGAGGGCCTTTGGTCCAATAGAATCGCGTATGCGTGCTGACGCGCTTACGCGCTAAGGGCCTTTCCTCGATTTTCACGCTGACGTGCAGGATTTTCACGTGCCAAATCACTCCGTACCAAGCTGGCCACGCATAAGCACACGGAAGACCACGCTTTTGCCCAGAAGGCCGAACTACTGCCCCCCAGAGCCCCGAGCACGCTCCCACCTACCATCTGCTGCTGCCTGACTGCCTGCTGCCCACGTGCACTGCCATTTGCTGCCTGCACATCAGCCAGGGGTGCTGTTGCTGTTACCACCCCTGCTGGTACCGAAGACTCCCGACTGGAATTCCATCGCTCCACAGCCTAGCCCCAGGACCCAGTTGCCCACCCACTCCTGCCTCTGGGGTTGTCATGTCGGGGCAAACACCATCTGTGACCACTGACAACCCCCGGCCAGAGAGGCAGAGGGGCACCAGCTTCAGTGCCACCGAAGTTGGTGTCCTGGTGGAGCAAGTCCTGGGGCAGTATGATGCCCTCTTCGGAAGTTCCCGCGCCGACAAGGAAGGACAGACTCGGATCTGGACTGACATCGTGACTGCCATCAACGCGGATGGGGTGGCAGTCCGGGACTTACAACATGTCAGGAAGCGCTGGGAGGACTTCAGGTCCAGGACCCTGAACAAGGCCCGGCGCCTCTTGAAGGCAGCGGATGCCAAGGGGCGCCGGGGCCACTTGTCGGAAGAACAGATGGGGGTCCTGGAACGCATATCCCCAGCGCTCCACGTCCAGGTCCTGGAGAAGCAGACCCGTCTGGAGTCGAGCGGTGAGTGTACATGCATCCTGATTGTGAGCAGTGCGTGTGGTGATTATTCGGTATTGTGCAGGTTGCACATCTGTTTGTATGGGGTCGAGTATGGGTGGGGGTGTACATGGCCGTGGGGCTGACACATGGGAGGGCTGTAATGTGTGAGACATGGATGGTGCTTGTGTGTGTAGGCTTGCATGGCAAATGCAGTTGTGCGTGCACACATGTTTGTATGTATGTGTATGTAAGTAGACATGTCCGTGATGTCATGCATGTATGTTGTATTGGGCTGCATGTATGAGCACTGTGTACATGTGCATGTGTGTGTATTTGACAAGGGTGCAACAGTGATGCAACATGGATGCATGTGACTGCGGTATGTGTAAGCCTGATTGGCAGATGTGACATGGATGCCCGTCTGAACAGTGCGACACTTGGCCGAGGTGTACACATGCATGCAAGTGTGGTGGTGTGTGTACATGTGTGGTGCACTTCCTGTGTTGCATGTGATGTCTGGGTCAACTTTGGCTGCTCATGCTGTTGTATGTGTATGGATGGTGGTGGCAGTTGCGATATGGCTGTGGTATGGCTCATGTGTGCGAGTTGCAATGACATGTGTGTTGGGGATTGTGATGACATGTCTGAGGTTTGCCAATGCCACTCATGTGCAACTGTCATGTGTGTATGTGTCCATTGTACAGTGCCCTGATGCCTGTGTTTTGTTTCTCCCTGTCTGCAGCGTCAACTGATGAAGAGGGCGGAGAAGGTGCTGTGGAGCACAGCGGCGGGGATCCGACCGCCAGCCGGAGACGCAAGGCCCGGCTCCCCTCCCGTGTTGTCATCTCGTCGGGGAGTGAGGAGTCCGGTGCCGCGTCCCAGGCCGCAGCTGCCGGGGGGAGGACCAAGAGGCGGAGGTTGGAGTTGGACTCCTCGGCAGCAGAAGGGGCAGCTGGGACCCCACAGGGCCCAACAGGGGAAGATGGCACGGAGTCATCCAGGTTGGTGGGGGGTCTGGTGGAGGAGGAGGCCGTGCAAGCACCAGAGACGGGGTCTGGAGGTGGGGATCCCACTGGTGCTAGTGGTGCAGTCCAGGACCAGGGACAGGAGGCAGCACAGGCCGCCGCGGAGGTGCCTGTGTGCAATCCTGTCCCCGATCCTGTCCCTGCATCATCTTGCACCAGCAGGGATGCCTACGTCCAGACCCGTTTCCAGGCAGGGGATGAGCTGACGTCAACTGGCCTTCCTCTGCCTGCGGACGTGGCTATCCAGGTCCGGGTTGAGCCTGTCCTGGCTGGTGTGGCGTTGCGTCAACGAGCCATGCGAGGTGACCTGCAGTCTTTTCATGGAGAGACTGCACGTCATCTCGAATGGCTCGTTGACCACGTCAGCCTGCTGGGACAGGTCACCCAGGCCGGATTCCTCCGTCTGATGGGGCTTGCTCCGACCCCCTCCTCAACTGGACCCCCTACGCGCCAGTCGTCCTCTGTGCCATCTTCCCACCCATCAGTCACCTGGGTGCCCTGTGGAGCTGCCTCTGACGGTGCGGCCAGGCTGGTGGAGGAGGCATCCCTGCCACAGTCGGGAGTCGGTGGTCCAGCAGGGGTGGCCACATCAACAAGTGCACCCCAGCCGGCGGAGGATGTGCAGGCAGCAGGAGGCAGTGCACGGGCAGAGGCAGAGCAGCAGCAGCAGCAACATGGTGGGAGCCATGAAGGCTCTGGGCTTTCGACATCGGAGGGGCAGGCATCGGCCGGAGGGCAGGGGGACCCAGGACAGAGAGTGTCTTCCGTGTGGCAGCGGTTGGGCCACGCCATAGGTGCAGAGCGGCGGCGGGCGGAAGAGGCGCGGCTCACAATGGTCAGGGCGGAGAACTCCATGCGGAGGGCCCTGAGGCGGGCCAAGTGCCTCAAGGCAATCCGCAGGGGGTTGGAGGAGGACACAGCGTCGTCCCTGCGGACCCTCGGGGCCATGGAACTGGACCGCCTCCGGGACATCGAACAGGAGTTCGATGATGCCCTGGCCCTGGACACCACAGAGTGAGCCGCTGGACTTGCCCGCCGCCTTTGTATATAGTTCTTTAGTTTTAGGTTTCCTTTCTTTCGTATTATGATTTGGAGTCGACGGACACTGCTCCACTTTTTGTATATAGTTGATTTTTAGGTAGATTTTTTAGTAGGTTTCCTTTGTTCAGTTGGGCTCATGGACCCTTGTTATTTTTGTACATAGTTCTTTATTGCATGGAGATTTTTTTACATTTGACTTTGGACAAAAAAAATTTCTATTTGGATTTCAAGTTTCATTTTTTCATACGGACATGCAGCTTACTTTTTTATCATTCACATTGTAGTTAGTTTTCTTTCTTTAGCATTCTTATTTTTTTTCAATACAATTTTGTTTGCATACTTCACTGTGTGGTATCATCTCATTGGTTTCATGCATGTCATGTTGTGTGTTTTCCCATTCAATTGCAACCATTGTGTGTGACGGACATGGCTTCATTAGCTTCATGAACATTGGGGGTGTAACATGTGATTTCCATTTCCATGTGGGTGAATGGGTTACTTGGTAGGGCTTTTTGGCTGTGGAGGCTGACAATTACGCACATGATTGGGGATTGTGAGGACCTGGTGGGGGCTGCCCATGGTGGCAGGGCGGTGGGGGGTGGTGGGAGACATGATTTGGGGCCTGGTGGAGGATGCCCCTGGTGGCTGGGGGGTGGGGGTGGTGGGAGACATGAGTGGGGGCCTGGTGGAGGGTGCCCATGCACTGCTGGGGGGTGGTGGTGCAGGGGGACATGGGTGGGGGCCTGGTAGAGGCTGCCCCTGGTGGCTGGGGGGTGGGGGTGGTGGGAGACATGGGTGGGGGCCTGGTGGAGGGTGCCCCTGGTGGCTGGGGGGTGGGGGTGGTGGGAGACATTAGTGGGGGCCTGGTGGAGGATGCCCCTGGTGGCTGGGGGGTGGGGGTGGTGGGAGACATGAGTGGGGGTCTGGTGGAGGGTGCCCCTGGTGGCTGGGGGGTGGTGGGAGACATGAGTGGGGGCCTGGTGGAGGGTGCCCCTGGTGGCTGGGGGGTGGGGGTGGTGGGAGACATGAGTGGGGGTCTGGTGGAGGGTGCCCCTGGTGGCTGGGGGGTGGGGGTGGTGGGAGACATGAGTGGGGGCCTGGTGGAGGGTGCCCCTGGGGGGTGGGGGTGGTGGGAGACATGAGTGGGGGCCTGGTGGAGGGTGCCCATGCACTGCTGGGGGGTGGTGGTGCAGGGGGACATGGGTGGGGGCCTGGTAGAGGCTGCCCCTGGTGACTGGGGGGTGGGGGTGGTGGGAGACATGGGTGGGGGCCTGGTGGAGGGTGCCCCTGGTGGCTGGGGGGTGGGGGTGGTGGGAGACATTAGTGGGGGCCTGGTGGAGGATGCCCCTGGTGGCTGGGGGGTGGGGGTGGTGGGAGACATGAGTGGGGGTCTGGTGGAGGGTGCCCCTGGTGGCTGGGGGGTGGGGGTGGTGGGAGACATGAGTGGGGGCCTGGTGGAGGGTGCCCCTGGTGGCTGGGGGGTGGGGGTGGTGGGAGACATGAGTGGGGGCCTGGTGGAGGCTGCCCCTGCACTGCTGGGGGGTGGGGGTGGTGGGAGACATGCATTGTTGATCAGTAGTGCAAGGTGACATGTGGGTTGGCTGGGGGGCATGCCCATGGTGGATGGGCTGCCTGCGGGACATGAGCAGGGGTGCAGGGTAGTCCCCCGTGGTGTGGGCTGCCTGCAGGGGCCGTGGAGGTTGTGGAGCATACACCTGGGAGGACCCACACGGCCAATTCACGTGTAGTACTCCCCAGAACCCCTGAAATACACCTACCCTGCAGAAATCGCGTGTGGAACTTCCCGCGCACCCCTGGAATACACATACCCTGCTGAAATCGCGTGTGGAACTTCCCGCGCACCCCTGAAATACACATCCCTTGCTCGCACTGGGCCAATCGCGTGTGGAACTTCCCGCGCACCCCTGGAATACACGTACCCTGCTTGCACGGGGCCAATCACGTGAGAGACTTCACGCGAACCCCTGAAATACACGTAGCCCGCTCCCCCGGCCCGATCGCGTGAGAAAGTTCACGCGAACCCCTGTAATACACGTAGCCCGCTCCCCCAGGCCCGATCGCGTGAGAAAGTTCACGCGAACCCCTGTAATACACGTAGCCCGCTCCCCCAGGCCCGATCGCGTGTGGAACTTCCCGCGCACCCCTGATATACACATCCCTTGCTCGCACTGGGCCAATCGTGTGTGGAACTTCCCGCGCACCCCTGGAATACACGTACCCTGCTTGCACGGGGCCAATCACGTGAGAGACTTCACGCGAACCCCTGAAATACACGTAGCCCGCTCCCCCGGCCCGATCGCGTGAGAAAGTTCACGCGAACCCCTGTAATACACGTAGCCCGCTCCCCCAGGCCCGATCGCGTGTGGAACTTCCCGCGCACCCCTGAAATACATATCCCTTGCTCGCACTGGGCCAATCGCGTGTGGAACTTCCCGCGCACCCCTGGAATACACGTACCCTGCTTGCACGGGGCCAATCACGTGAGAGACTTCACGCGAACCCCTGAAATACACGTAGCCCGCTCCCCCGGCCCGATCGCGTGAGAAAGTTCACGCGAACCCCTGTGATACACGTAGCCCGCTCCCCCAGGCCCGATCGCGTGAGAAACTTCACGCGAACCCCTGAAATACACTTAGCCCGCTCCCCCAGGCCCGATCGCGTGAGAAAGTTCACGCGAACCCCTGTAATACACGTAGCCCGCTCCCCCAGGCCCGATCGCGTGTGGAACTTCCCCCGCACCCCTGAAATACACATACCTTGCTCGCACTGGGCCAATCGCGTGTGGAACTTCCCGCGCACCCCTGAAATACACGTTCCCCGCTTGGCGTTTGCTGTTTGCCAGCCCGGTGAACTGGTCCAGGGTTAGCGCAGCCCTTTGCGATGATTTAGCGATTTTGATGGCTTTTCCTTGCGCGAGGGCGTTCTTGGGGGCGTAACTGGCGCTGCTGCAGGGTCGCTGCGATTCTCTGCGCCACGGCTGGTTTGGGAGCCTAAAATCCATGAATACGCTGTGCGCGGAAATCGGTTTTAGCGCACGTGGACACTCTGCGCCAGCCGCTTGCGACACTTTTCTGCGAAATTCTATTAATTACCCTCTTAGTGTCACAGAAATGTTTTGACATTTGCCTAATCCCATCATTACAATGCTTATGTCTGACTGCGCTTACATCCACAGATGTTCTGAAATCATAACACAGACATGCCCTTTCGGCATGGCCCTGCGGTCTGTGATCGCCTCATCTCATCTGCAGACTCACTCCCTAACATTTTTCATCTGGAATACCACTCACCACTATAAGTGCTCCCATAGGTATTAGGGAGAATTCTCATTTATGGCTAATTTCCCTTACCTAGTGAGTCCCTCTGCAGCTTTGCTGGATTTCTTGGGTTTATTTTTTCCACCTGCTAAGAGTGTGAACCTTTTTCCCACTCTTACATGTGTTTTGCCATGTGTATTTCTACTGTTTGTGTGATCTTGGGCTCTGGAGCCACACCACTTCATGAGCCCAACGCTGTGTGTGTGTTACCCAGCACCTTCAGTGCAGTGACACAGGGTTGTCTCTAAGGCCTCCCACTGACTCAATTTTTCTGGGGCTGACTACTGTCCCCCAGAAACAGGTAAAATTGCCATTTACGTTATGTAGTCATTTAAACTGCAGACCCAATACGCCCCACCTTACATGGAGTATTGGTAAAGGTTAATTCCTACTGCTTTTTGTCTGCACCTCTTGGAGCTTTGTTTCGCTCCCTTAACACTAAGGGCCTCATTACACGGAAGGCGGTAATGGTTAACGGCCACCGTTAATGGTAACGGTGGCTGTTAACCATTACCGCCTTACTACGAGGTCCCTTAGCGGGTTGGTGTTTTAACGCCTGCTTTTTGCAGGCGTTAAAAACCAACCCGCTAAGGGACCTCGGAGCTAATTACGGCACCGCAAAATTGCGGTGCCGTAATTAGCGCCTTCCCCATTCCCATAGAGCCCTATGGGGCAGAAATGGGAATGGGGAAGGGCAATGGCGGAAGGGGGATTTACCGCCCCACCAACCTTGGAATGGGGCGGTAAATCCCCTTTCCGCCAAGGCGGTGCCGGTAATTTACCGGCATGGTGCAGGGTGCTAATAGCACCCTGGACCACCGCCTTCCGTGTAATGAGGCCCTAAGACTTGGCTGGTGGCAGTGGTACCTATCCTATCTTTTCTACTGTGATTACAGTATATAAACGTGGGACTGTTTTAGGATATTGTATTAGCCTCGAACTTAAACCCGCTTGACCAAATACTTTTTATTTTGGTTCTGGTTGGGTTTTATCGCCATTTCTTTTTGTTAAAATCCTTCTTGTGTTTGACTTTGCGCGGTAAACCAGGTTTGCCTTCTTTGTTGGCCGACCTTTGGCAGGCTTCTGTCCAGAAGCCCTCTTTTGGCATCTGGGTGGGCTGAATGTGAGGGAGAAGTTAAGTCACCCCCCCCTGCACAGGGTCTCCTTGGACACCTTGTGTCGATTGGCTGAGGTGGTTGTCCGGGCTGGACAACCCCCCTGCTGAGTGATTGACAGCCAGGCTGTGTGAATGGGGGATTTTGGCATAAAAGGCAGGATTCTTGCCGGGTGATCACAACTGGTCTGACCTGGCGGGTTTAACACCGCCCGCCTGCAGGCGGACGAGGAAACACCGGCACCAACACGAGATGGTGCCAGTGTTTCCATGATCCCCATCCTCATTGAGTCCTGTGGGACTCAATGGGAATGGGGATTAACACCATTCCGCCTCTGGAATTTCCGGGACACCGGGGTTGTAATGCCCCGGTAATTCCGGGAGTCACGGAGGCGGAATGGTAATACGAGTCCGGCGGTAATCAGGCAGTTTTACCGCCTCGGTTACCGCCGGACTCGTAATGAGGCCCAGTGTTTGCTTGAGTCACAGTAATTGCAGTCCTTTGTCTCTACTACTGCTCATTTGCTCGAGATAAGTCTGGCTGCTCAGCCATTGCTACCACTTTTTCTGTGTAGTACGGGCTTGTAACAAAATTGAAATTGTACTACCACTTGTAGTCTTAATTGTGTGTAGTGGTCCCTAAGGGCACTGCACAGGATTCTGCCTAACACTGGTGTACAGCGGTGGGATTTTTAAGTATAGTGATTACACTTAGAGTGCTGCTATTACCTTGGGTCAACTAACCACAAGGCTAAACATCACAGAAATCTATTAACTGAAAAATCATGTCAAATATGGAAAACTACAGTGAAGAGAATCTATTAAACTACACTGCTGAGGTTTTGAGAACCATGTGTAGAGAACAGAACCTCTCTGGTTAAGGAAAAAAATCTGAACTGGTTGCTAAGTTATTGGAAAAAGTCTGGAGAGTGGGTCAGAAGGGCCTACCCCTCCAGCAAAAGTGGATACTGATGTTTCTCATTCTGAGAGTGTTGGATTAGAAGAAGTAGATGAGTCCTTGTTAGGAAACCCTACAACTCCCTTGCCTGCTCAGAAACTACCACCTCTGTCCACAGGGACCCCATCAGGTCCTACACTCACTCCTGAATGTATTGCACTTGAGAAAATGAGACTTGAGTTGGAAGTGAAACGTATTGAGGCACAAACTGCCATGAAACAACAAGAATTAAGGCAGGAGGATTGGATTGGATATCATGGGGGATTTGTGGCAGCAGATGTGTGTGAATGTGAAGATGTGCTCATTGGGACTCACAGAGAGGTTGAGACAGTTGTAAATTATTGATCAAATTTATTGGACACCAGAGAAAATGTACAGAAGAGGGATGGTGGAGAGGGCTGACTGTTGGAGATGTATGTGTGAGATTGGTACGCTGGAGCATCTTCTATGTTATTGTGGACTGGTGAGACTTTTCTGGGGTGAGATCGGTAGGGTGTGCGGTGAGGTGATTCATGATCTGCCTGCTCTGGGTTTTAGTGTGGTGATACTGGGAAGTGATGAACATTTGGATGGCCTCAGTAAAAATGAGAAGAAATGGTTGTTCATGGGGCAATGACTGGTAAGAAGATTATTTTGCGGAATTGGAAAACTATTTTAACATTGAATATTGAGACATGGATGTCTGAAATGCATGAGCTAGCGGATTTGGAGAGGGTGCTTTATAGGAGACTTGGTAAACTCGGTTTGTTTGAGAAAATCTTGTGTAGATTTCTTCAATTGTATTAACATGGTGGTGTACACATTTGGTGGGTAGGTATTTCAAAGATGTAACAGATTTGATTAGGGATTTAGTGTATTTTGTATCTCTCTTTGTACATAGTTTAGTGAAAATTGCTGTGATTTATGCAAGTTTTGGTTATTTTCTGGTGATTGTCTTGTGATTTGTAAAAGATGTTCTGTAAATAAACATTAAAAAAAAGAATTAAGGCTCAGAGAAATGGAGCTGGCTCATGCTTTAAAGATGAAGAAATGGTCTGTAGAAAATGCTTCTCTCCCAGGATCTTCTAGGTCTTCCAGTCCTAAGAGACCCTGTATGCCAAAGGAAATGATTGGTATGTATGAGACTAAACTTGATGTTTTGGATTGAATAACAATGTTTGAATATAATCGATATAATCATGGGATTCAGGGTATCTCAGGGAATCAGTTGATTCCTTGGCTTTTCTCTAGGCTCCCCCCTGTTGCAAGTTATGCTGTAATGGAGTTGGGGAGGTGGATAAGCAGCATTATGAGTGTGTGAAGCTAGCTTTGATAGCTAGATTTGGGAAGACCCCTTCCCAGTACCTTAGAGGTTTAGGACCCTCAAAAAGCATGATGGTACCCCTTGGGCTACCTGGGTGTGTGACTGTTTGAAAAACTTCGATGTTTGGGTTAAGGGTTACAAAGTGAACACTTATGAAGGTTTGAGGAATCTTGTTATGTTGGCATCAATTTATGATGCCTGCAGTCCTGAGCTTAGACAGCACTTGGCTGATTCAAAGGAGATAGATCCTAAGAAGTTAGCTGAGGCTGCTGACTTGTGGATTGCCAACAGGGCTACTCACATTCTGGGGTAACTCAGAAAAAGGATGAGGGAAAGCATCCAAAGACAGATAACAAGGAGAATTCCAATAATTCCAATCCAAAAGTGGGCCCCAAAAAGAGGGAAACCGAATCAGGCTAGTGTACCATCTGGTGCTAAACCAGGTGGAGGTCAGAGTAAAATACAATAGCACAAGTTAGAGAAAAAGTAGTCAGCAGCGACCAAATATTATCACAAAATACAGCTTTTATTATTAATTATTAAAAAACATCATAAAAAACATACAGATGTTAAAACCTAGTAAAAAATAAAGTGCAAGTGACACAATACTCACAATCAAATTCTAACAATTCATCTCTAGTCATTCAGTAGACTAGGTACAAGACTCCTATTGACACATTAATGTAGTATATACAGGAGGAAAAAATATCAGTCAATGACGACCCAAATACATAGACCAGTAGATCTAATCCCTGGTAGTATGCCTCGACATGTTTCAGTTCATGTGATTTCTTGAGAACTTTCTTCAGGAGGAAGTATTTTGATCCGTCACTTTCTTTTTACCATTCACTGCAGCACTTCATAATTCTAAAGTGCTTAACCCAAAAGGAGGTGCTGCTGAAAGACATTTAAAACGCTCTGTAAATCTACAAATTAAATACAGGGAGAAACAGAATAGATCTGAATAGGCAGGGTAATCAGAGAAACAAATACATTTTATACCTAGCCTTTGGGGTCAAAGTAGTATAGGTTAAAGCTGGACAATGTTCCGTCTTCAAGCACAAAAAATGCACCCATTGCAGATTCAAATTCTGTGGAGATACATACATATCATATCAGAACCTATTCTTTTGAACCTACATAAGCTGACTGTCAATTTTGAGTCCGCGTTCACATCTACATTACACATATGTCGACTTACAATAGGCTCCAATATGGCTAATTATGCTGTTCTTTTCTCCCGTGCGCTGTCGGGAATAATAATGTAAATAAAACATTTTGAAAAAAAACATACACGCCTTTTTTTGCTACGGGATTTGGGGCCTGCTTTCATTCTACCTCCGAAGACCAAACCTTTTGGAGCACACTCCTTGCAGACCGCGGGACGCGCTAGACACGTATTTAACTAACGCGAGCGCAGGTAAGCACGAACAGACGTTATACCTTATTACGGAGTCAGTTGTTTGTCCTGTACATTTTCAACTCGGTTTATTCTGGGTCACTAGTTATTTTAAGGTTGTGAATTAGCCCCTTGTTGCCAGTTGGCATACCTGATAGTCCGAGTGTGTCCTTATTTTGTTTGTGTATACTTGGTTTGTTTGTCTTTTTGAAACCCCCTCTTTTTCACTGTTTTGCTTTTAGTGGATTCTATCCCCATTCTGATTCTCTCTAAACTGTATGGAGAGGAGTGAAAAGGATTACGCCCTGATCGCATTGCCCGCCAAGACTAGATCTATATTTTCTGGAGCCACTTGCTTCACCTTGAGGTAAGAGACATTTTGAGTCTCCTCCTTCTGTTGTTTTTCCCACAGCGACCTGAGTCATCATGGTACTAAGCGTTCTGTTTTCCTAGTGTTTATAGTTATATTTTTTTGGGAATACTCTAACCCCATTCGAGGCGATATCTGTGTGGGTGTTTTCTGTTCTGTTTTTTAAAATCCAGAGACCTATTGTAAGTCGACATATGTGTAATGTAGATGTGAACGCGGACTCAAAATTGACAGTCAGCTTATGTAGGTTCAAAAGAGTAGGTTCTGATATGATATGTATGTATCTCCACAGAATTTGAATCTGCAATGGGTGCATTTTGTGCTTGAAGACGGAACATTGTCCAGCTTTCCGCTATACTACTTTGACCCCAAAGGCTAGGTATAAGATGTATTTGTTTCTCTGATTACCCTGCCTATTCAGATATATTCTGTTTCTCCCTGTATTTAATTTGTAGATTTACAGAGTGTTTTAAATGTCTTTCAGCAGCACCTCCTTTTGGGTTAAGCACTTTAGAATTATGAAGTGCTGCGGTGAATGCTAAAAAGAAAGTGACGGACCAAAATACTTCCTCCTGAAGAAAGTTCTCAAGAAATCACATGAACTGAAACATGTCGAGGCATACTACCAGGGATTAGATCTACTGGTCTATGTATTTGGGTCGTCATTGACCGATATTTTTTCCTCCTGTATATACTACATTAATGTGTCAATAGGAGTCTTGTACCTAGTCTACTGAATGACTAGAGATGAATTGTTACAATTTGATTATGAGTATTGTGTCACTTGCACTTTATTTTTACTAGGTTTTAACATCTGTATGTTTTTTATGATGTTTTTTATTAATTATTAATAAAAGCTGTATTTTGTGATAATATTTGGTCGTTGCTGACTACTTTTTCTCTACCTTGTGCTATTGTATTTTGTCTCTATAATCCCTTCTTGAAGGTAGAGGTTCCTTTTACTACCCTAGGGAGTAATTGTTTTCTGAAGGGTTTCCTTCTAATATATTATGTTTACAGTGGCAGCTGTGTCACAGGAAACTTAAAAAGGGTTTAGAAACCTAAAGCTGTTCTGCCATTTGAGCCTGTGTTCCCCATCTTAATTATACTTACTACTAGTTTAGCTGTTCTACATTGGAATATATTTGTTATTTTCTTTTTACTCTTTACTTTTCTCTTCCCTTTTGTCCATCAAAATGACAGATGACAGAACCCTATCGTATAGTGATGACTACGCTACTACCCTTATGAACGCTATTTCGATTATTAATAGCAGCACTTTAGGAGAAAATAATGACAAAAGTACTGAGTAGGATGAAGTAGTTCAATTAAAAAAAGGCTCATCCGCACCGAATTACACGGAGCAATTATGCTCGAGTACTTAAAGAATAAATCTTTACCACAAGGGTTGATAGTTCCAAATGAGCCTATGCCTTTTTTAGACAACCCTAAATTTAAACTCCAATGGAGCTACATATCCAATTGGTGCGGAAGGGACTGGCTAATCCTTATCATTGACACTGCTAAAGAGACTGCTGCCAAAATAGAAATTGACCTCAAGAAAATTGAAGAAGATATCAAAAAACTGACTTCCCTTCACGTACACAAAAAAAGAATAGAAGAGATTGAGAAAGAGATGAAAGATTTTAAGGAAACTAATACCTTAGATCGAATCTCCAGACTCAATAAAGATCTAACGAGATTTTCTCATGAGAGAGCTTTTCCATACACCAAAGAAGGGTACCAAACTTCAGCTCCTCAACATACTGGTCAGAATAATCGATCAAGAAGAGTCAGTTTTCGTGCTACATCTTATAGTAGCAGTAATGACAGCAGCACGAATGATCCAGACGATCCCACTGCAGGAAGCTCTAATGGACCACCTAAAAGAGGCAGAGGTAATGGCAACTTCAGACCCGCACAAGGAAACCGGAACAATTCCCAGAGGCCTTTTTTATACCAAAGCCCGTACAGAGGCACCTGGAACGACAATTACAAACAAACACGGAGCGGGAATCGCTTCTAGTCAATTTGTCGAATTATGTTCTAACTGATAATGAACGGTCCGTCCTAGAAAAAGGCCTGGGCTTTGTAATTACTAAGACGCATAATTCGTTCGAGTTTCGTACCGATTTCTACAAGTTAATGCGCAAAATCCACATTAAGGAATTTTTCGCCAATCCATCTAATGTAGCTGCCTCCAATAGCATGATGAATCATACTGGCCTTCGTCCACCCTCGGTCTTCTATCCCCCTGCCCATTCTTTCTCTCCAAAATCTTTGGTGTTTGAAAAGCGAGTTTTGGCTGAAGTTTCCAAATTCGAACATACCAATACCAGAGTATTTTAAAATCTGTCCCAACAGGAATCTAGAGCCTTGAATAACCTGGCCACTAATGAGTCCATTATAATTAAGAAAGCTGATAAGGGAGAGGAATAATAGTTTTGAATTGGATAGATTACGACAACGAATGTAATCGACAACTTTTGAATGAGGCGTATTACAAAAAACTCAGTGGAGACCCTACTCTAGAATTAGCTTCCCTCATTGAACTCAAAGTCTCGAAAGCTAAAGCGAGAGAATGGATCAGCCCTCAAGAAAGTGCCTTTTTGATTAATAAAAATCCCAGTACTCCCTGTTTCTATTGCCTCCCCAATATTCATAAAACTCTTGTGAATCCTCCGGGCAGGCCGATTGTTGCGGGTATTAATTCTATTCTTGAACCCCTCTCTATCTTTGCCGATCAGTACCTTAAAGGATATGTATCGCTGATGAAATCCTACTTAAAAGACACTAAAGATGCTATCAACAAGTTTGAAGACATGGAATTTAATCAAGAAACCCAACTTATGTTGACTATTGATATAGTGTCTTTATACACTAATATTCCACAACAAGACACTTTGGAGAAAACTGAAGAACTCCTCTTGACTCGACTGGATGCTGATCCAGTGCCCACGTCTTTCATAATGTGGTGTATTTCTTTAGCTCTCACTAAAAACTTCTTTGAGTTTGCAGGCGTGTTTTATCAACAAACAGAGGGTACCGCTATGGGGGCCACTATGGCCCCCAGCCTGGCAAACCTCTATGTTGAATTTTTTGAGAAACAGTTTGTTTTTTCAGTTAATCCTTTTAGTAACAACATCAAAGCCTGGTCACGCTACATTGACGATGTACTTGTGATATGGGAAGGTACACGCGAAACTGCTGTTGCCTTTTTGAATTGGCTGAATAGTCTCAATAGACACCTTCAATTTACTTTGACTTTTGAACAAGAGGCAACTAACTTTCTTGACTTAACCCTATAACATGAAAATGGCAAAATTAGAGTTAGGCCTTTTCACAAACAGACCGAGAAGAACTCTCTCTTGCACTATCAGTCACACCACATCAAACATCTGAGAGATAATTTACCCTTTGGGCAGTTTCTCAGGTTAAAACGTAACAGTTCTAGCAGAGAGTCCTATGAACAAGAAGCTCAACATCTTAAAGCTAAACTCTTGAATAGAGGTTACCCCAGGAGACTCATTAAAAAAGCGGCTAAACGCGCCTTTAATAACAACAGATCAGATTTACTGGAGGCCAAACCTAAAAAGAACTTGGGAGATAGAATAGTGTGTGTGAACACTTTCACTAATCACAGTTTAACCATTCGCAAGATTATCTCTAAACAATGGAAAGTGCCCAAAACTACTAAATCTGATCCGGATATAGGCCTTTTTGCTTATACCAAATCCACCTCTATAGGTAATCGAATTAGCCTAAGACCAGCATTACTAGTCAATGGGGTCTTCCTCCCATCACAGGCCACTATCCTTGTGGACAATGTGTGGCATGTAAAACCACATCTAAATCTCATGAAGCCAACATAGGTCGTGATTTAATCTGGACTCAGAAATCCTTTTCAAATTGCAATACTGACCATGTAGTATACATGGTCACATGCCCTTGTGGTCTCCATTATATTGGAAAGACCAATCGTAAAATCAAAGTTCGAATTAATGAACATAAAAGTTGCATTAAGAATAAAACTCTCCAGGCACCCATGGTAAAACACTTCATTGATAAAGCCCACAATTTTGAAAGCTTTACTTGGACAGTACTGTTGGTGGTTAGAGATGATACCTTATCAATTCAAAATTCTAAACTTCTACAAAAAGAACAACAGCTTATTTTCCAAACCCGTAGTGATCTCTACGGGTTAAATGATGCAATTGAGTGGCATAAAATTAAATAAGCTTAGATAGTGCATGTATCCTGTTAACATCGGGCTTTCCACTGTTTACCTTTTATTGTGTAATATGCTCTTTCACCACTAGGGGCCGAGTTCTTCACTAACAGACTTAGCCTGTTCATGGTCACTAACAAAGGACTTGCCTATCTCTTGTGGGGACCATTCCAAAATGGCAAGGGGTCTGAGTTTTTTAGTAACAGACCTAGCCCGCTCATAGACACTAACAAAGGACTCGTCTATCTCTTATGGGGACTACTCCAATATGGCTAATTATGCTGCTCTTTTCTCCCGTGCACTGTCGGGAATAATAATTTAAAAAACATACGTGGCTTTTTTTGCTATGGGATTTAGGGCCTGCTTTCATTCTACCTCCGAAGACCAAACCTTTTGGAGCTCCTTGCAGACCACGGGACGCGCTAGACACGTATTTAACTAACGCAAGCGCAGGTAAGCACGAACACGCGTTATACCTTATTATGAATTCAGTTGTTTGTCCTGTACATTTTCAACTCGGTTTATTCTGGGTCACTAGTTATTTTAAGGTTGTGAATTAGCCCCTTGTTGTCACTTGACATACCTGATAGTCCGAGTGTGTCCTTATTTTGTTTGTGTATACTTGGTTTGTTTGTCTTTTTGAAACCCCCTCTTTTTCACTGTTTTCCTTGTAGTGGATTCTATCCCCCATTCTGATTCTCTCTAAACAGTATGGAGAGGAGTGAAAAGGATTACGCCCTGATTGCATTGCCTGCCAAGACTAGATCTATACTTTCTGGCGCCACTCGCTTCACTTTGAGGTAAGAGACATTTTAAGTCTCCTCCTTCTGTTGTTTTTCCCACAGCGACCTATCATGGTCCTGTATATACTACATTAATGTGTCAATAGGAGTCTTGTACCTAGTCTACTGAATGACTAGAGATGAATTGTTAGAATTTGATTGTGAGTATTGTGTCACTTGTACTTTATTTTTTACTAGGTTTTAACATCTGTATCTTTTTGATGATGTTTTTTAATAATTAATAATAAAAGCTGTATTTTGTGATAATATTTGGTCGCTGCTGACTACTTTTTCTCTACCTTGTGCTATTGTATTTTTTCTCTATAATCCCTTCTTGAAGGTAGAGGTTCCTTTTACTACCCTAGGGAGTAATTGTTTTCTGGAGGGTTTCCTTCCAATATATTATATAAGGAGGTCAGAGTAAGCCTCCATTCAATAGATCATTTGGTAAATGTTTTGTTTGTGAAGCTACTGACAATGTGAAAGAGAATCCCAGATGTAAGGGTAAACCTTCAAGGGTCAACAATGTCTCCTTAGCCCTCTCCCAAGTGGAAGAAGTACCTATGACAAGTGGGAACTTTCAATTACTGGCTTATGAACCCATGAGAGTCTCCGCTAGTGTTCCTTTAGTGTCCTTGGGTCTTTGGGAACAACAGAATTTAGATGTCTATAACTTAATCCCAGATAATACTAAAGAGTATTATAAAGATAGTGTTCTTGTAAATGGTCAGGAGCACCCTACCATCAGAGACACTGGAGCCAGCATATCTGTGGTTGATGAATGTTTTTTCAAGGTAGAGGATGTTGCTAAGGCACCCAAACACCTAACCAAGTTAGCTGGAGGCCCTCTGCAAATGGTTCCCCAGTTACCAGGTCTCATCCAGTGCAATGCCATGACTGTCAGAATACATGTTAGTGTGCAGAGTGACATACCTGGGAGAGTTCTGTTGGGTAATGACCTAAAAACTCTTGGAGTTGTGTCTAGTGCCCCCAGGCCTCCCAGTAAAAGGAAGCAGGAGCTCACAAGGTCTGCTAGGGAGAGAACCTTGAGGGGCTCTCCTGGGGACTTGATAAAAGAAGCTATCACCCCAAGTCCACAGGACTTACTTACTGCTATTGCAAGACAAAATGAGACAAAGGGGAAACCCAAGTCTACCAGCAAGAAAACAGCAAGCACCCCTGTGCCTACAAGGACATCACCAAGACTGTCCAAAGTCACACCTGTGACTCCTCCACCAGCTGAGGCTGAGTGTGAGGTTCAGGACTCAGATCTGGAAGAAGATCTTACTCTGGTTGGAGTTCTGGACCCTGTTGAACATCCTGAGCTGCAGTTTTTTTTGGCAGAAGGTGGACCCAACAGGGCAGACTTCAGCAGAGGACAAAGAGAGTGTCCTACTCTTGAAGGTCTTCACCTACAGGCAGCTTCTCAGTTTGATGGGGGAAGAGACTAGGAAGTATAGGTTGCACTGGGAAGATTGCCTCTTCTACAGTGAACTGACTGATTCAACCCCTGGGGACTGCAAAAGACTTGTAGTGGCTCTAGTGAACCGACTCCAGTTCCTACAGTTAGCCCACGAGATACATTTGGCTGGTCACTTAAGTTTTAAGAAGACCAAGGAAAGGCTCTCACTTTCCTTCTACTGGCCTAAGATGGGTTCAAAAGTAGACAAATTCTGTAGGAGCTGTCATACTTGCCAAATCTCTGGCAAGAGAGGTGCCAAGAATGTGGCACCCTTGGTGCCTCTCCCAGTGGTGGGAGTTCCTTTTGAGAGGGTCGGGATTGACTTTGTTGGTCCTCTTGACCCTCCCACATTTTCAGGTAACAGGTTTATCCTGGTTGTAGTAGACAATGCTACTAGGTATCCTGAAGCAATACCTATGAGAACTGTTACAGCTCAGGCTGTGGCTAAGGCCCTACTTTGTATTTTTACCAGAGTAGGTTTTCCTAAGGAAGTGATATCTGACAGGGGATCAAATTCTATGTCCCACTACATGCAAGCCATGTGGAAAACCTGTGGTGTCACTTACAAGTTCTCTACTGCCACCACCCACAAACCAATGAGTTGGTAGAGAGGTTTAACAGAACTGTGAAGAGCATGATAGGTGCTTTAGAAGAACCCCTTAAAAGAAAGTGGGACCTTCTACTGCCATGCCTTCTCTTTGCATATAGAGAAGTCCCTCAGGAGGGAGTAGGTTACAGTCCCTTTGAACTTCTCTGTGGCCATCCAGTCAGAGGTCCATTGGCCCTGATTAAGGAGGGGTTGGAGAGTGCTCCTTCCCCCAAGCCAGTCAGAGTGATTGACTATGTGATAGGTCTCCGGAGGAGAATGTCACACATGATGGCAGAAGCAAGTGACAACTTGAGGGCTGGTCAAGCTCTGGTCAAACATTGGCATGCCCAGAAGGCTAACATGGTTGCGTTTACTCAAGACCAGCTTGTTCTTGTTATGGTACCCACAAGGCAGAAGGCCTTGCAGGACAAATGGATAGGACCCTTCAAAGTTGTGGGTAAACTTGTAGAGGTGAACTATCTGGTGGACTTAGGCAATCCTAAGGAGGCTCCCAGAGTCTTTCACGCCAACCGTTTAAAAGCTTATGTCTCTAGACCTGAAATAGGAGCTTTGCTTCTAGCTTCAGCTCAGGAGGAGGAGGAGAGTGAACCTCTGCCTGACCTTCTCCGAGGCTTACCTTTAGATGAGAAAGTGGAAGGAGTTAATCTCTCTTCCAGTCTAACAGCTGACCAGCAGGATGAGTGCAAATTAATGTTAAATCAGTTTGCCTCCCTGTTCTCACTTGGGGCCAGCATGATATCCTCACTGGTGACGTTTGCCTGTGAAAAGCAGGGGTTACAGAATGTCAGACAATGTCAAAACCCACATAAGGAATGAGGTCAACAAGATGCTTGATCTCGGAGTTATAGAACCCTCTACTAGTCCATGGTGTAGCCCAGTTGTGCTTGTACCAAATTCAGGATCCAAAGAGTTGAGATTCTGCGTGGACTATAGAGCTCTAAATGCAGTCACAAAGACTGATGCCCATCCTTTACCTAGGACAGATGAGCTGGTGGATAAACTTGGTGCGGCCAAGTACCTCAGCACATTTGACCTAACCTCAGGCTATTGGCAAATAGCCCTGACAGACCATGCCAAGGAGAAAACTGCATTCTCCACCCCAGCAGCCCTCTACCAGTTTAAGGTAATGCCTTTTGGACTAAAGAATGCACCTGCTACATTTCAGAGGATGGCCAATCAAGTTCTGAATGGGATGGAGGACTTCTGCATGGCATACTTGGATGACATTGCAGTGTTCAGCCCTATGTTCTAGGGTATGTTTTGCAGGCTCTTGAGCAGGCCCATCTGACCACATAAAAGGCAAGTAAATGTCAAATTGGTCAGAGCAAAGGGGTCTACCTTGGACATGAGGTAGGACGAGGTGAAATAAGGTCATTGCTTAGCAAAGTACAAGCCGTACACAACTGGGCCACCCCTACTACTCAAACCCAAGTGAGAGCCTTCCAAGGTCTCACTGGGTACTACAAGAACTTCATAGAGAACTATAGGACCATAGCTTCTCCCTTGAATGTTGTCTCCTCTCCCAAATTTCCTAAAAAGGTCAGATGGAATGAGAAGAGCACTCAAGCCTTTGAAGGCCTGAAGAAAGCCCTTTGTCAAGCTCCAGTCCTAAGCGCTCCTGACTACCACCAACCCTTCATTGTACAAACTGATGCTTCAAATGCAATTATAGGTGCAGTCCTTAGTCAACTGGATAAGAAAGGTTGGAACATCTCATTTGTTTCATCAGCAGGAAGTTAAAGGATCCTGAGACAAGGTGGGCAACAATAGAACGCAAATGTTTTGCTATTGTGTGGGCACTGAAGAAGTTTAGACCATACTTGTATGGATCTACTTTCATTATTCAGACTAACCACCAACCCTCGAGATGGCTAATGCAAATGAAAGGGGAAACCCCTAAACTACTAAGATGGTCAATCTGCCTGCAAGAGTTTTATGATTTTACCATTGAGCCCAGAGCAGGACGTCACCACCAAAATGCTGATGGTCGCTCTAGGATGTTTATAACCGACTAGAGGTATGAGATCCATCCAGGAGTGGATTAAATTCTCCTGTCCCTTAGTCTGGGGGTGGCGAGTGTTAGGGAGAATTCTCATTTATGGCTAATTTCTCTTACCTAGTGAGTCCCTCAGCAGCTTTGCTGGAATTCTGAGGTTTATGTTTTCCACCTGGTAAGAGTGTGAACCTTTTTTCCCACTCTTACATGTGTTTTGCCATGTGTATTATTACTGTTTGTGTGATCTTGGGCTCTGGAGCCACACCACTCCATGAGCCCAACGTTTTGTGTGTGTTACACAGCACCTTCAGTGCAGTGACACAGGGTTGTCTCTAAGACTTCCCACTGACTCCATTTTTCTGGGGTTGACTACTGTCCACCAGAAACAGGTAAAGTTGCCATTTACTATTTGTAGTCATTTAAACTGCAGACCCAATACACCCCATCTTACATGGAGTATTGGAAAGGGTTAATTCCTACTCCTTTTTGTCTGTGCCTCTTGGAGCTTTGTTTCGCTCCCTTAACACTAAGACTTAGCTGGTGGCAGTGGTACCTGCCCTATCTTTTCTACCGCGATTATAATATATAAACGTGGTACCGTTTTAGGCTATTGTATTAGCCTCAAACTTAAACCCGCTTGACCAAATACTTTTTATTTTGGCTCTGGTCAGGTTTTATAGCCATTTCTTTTTGTTAAAATCCTTCTTGTGTTTTACTTTGCGCGGCAAACCAGGTTTGCCTTCTTTGTTCGCTGACCTTTGGTGGGCTTCTGTCTAGAAGCCCTCCTTTGGCATCTGGGTGTTTAGGTGGGCTGAATGTGAGGGAAGGGTTTAGTCAACCCCTGCACAGGGTTTCCTTGGAGACCCAAGTCGCACTTTGTGTTGATTGGCTGAGGTGGTTGTCTGGGCCGGACAACCCCCCTGCTCAGTGATTGACAGCCAGGCTGTGTGAATGGGGGATTTTGGCATAAAAGGCAGGACTTTTGGGCTGGAAGTCAGAGTCACCACTGGAACTGCAAAGAACCGAAGAGAAGCGGAGAAGACGACGGCTGCTGCAACTCCCGAGTCCCGGTGAAGCCCTGCTGCAGTCCTGAGCTAAAGTGTCCTCAGATTCTAGCTGATTCTAGCTGCCTTGACAAAAGTATTGCCTATGATTTTTATCCCCCTATTCTCTTGTTTTATTTCATGTGCTAAGTGTGTTTGACTGCGGTAACATTTCTTACGCCTTTCTTTCGTAAAACCGAACTGTCATTACTGTCAAAAAGTGATCGCATAGTAACCAACGGTAACGTCTTTGTTTCACAACACCAGTCTGTGAAATCCAATGTACTTACTTTGAATTGATCTGCACAAGGGGAATTGGTTGTTTGTAGTGTATTTGAAGTGTGGTTTTAATTTACTAGAAGTGAAGTGTTTTGTGAACAGATGGTTTAGAAAATAAATGTACTGATATTTTTTAACTAGAAAACTTGAGTCAGTGTTTGCTTGATTCACAGTAATTGTAGTCCTTTGTGTAATCTCTACTACTGCTCTTTTGCTCTTGAGATAAGTCTGGCTGCTCAGCCATTGCTACCACTTTTTCTGTGTAGTGCGGGCTTGTACCAAAGGTGAAATTGTACTACCACTTGTAGTCTTAATTGTGTGTAGTGGTCCCTAAGGGCACTGCACAGGATTCTGCCTAACAATAGGCCAAACTGTTCCCTTTAGAATTTTCAACTTTTCCTCCCTTTTTTCTGCCTCCACTGTCCATGAAGATGACATACTGTCAGCTGATAGAGGTGTATGCCCAAGGTAGCTTCCCTTTTCTTTGCTTCATTTCTGCACACCTCTTCAGCATGACAAGTCTAATCCCTTTGTGCAGGAGACTGTATGCCAGCTGCCATTGCAGCAGGACCCCCTGAGGAGCCACCGCCATGACCTTCATCCAGAGGAGGCAGAGGAGGGTGGCAGTACAAGGGCCCATGCAGTAGAGGAGCAGCAGGAAGAAGAGAAAGGAGGAAGTCTCTGGATCCTCCAGTGTAAGAGAAGAATTTTGTGTGTGGTGGTTTTCACAACATTGCGGATTATGATAAAAACGTGGCCCACCAAGTGCACTGCTTTGAGATTCAACACTCACTCATGGAAATGGAAAACCAATTGCAGCACCCTTTTGGCAAACCCTACACATCCGCACCTTTCACAAGGTAGCTTTAAGGAAGGCCATTCCTTACACTGGACCCCCAGCTTCTGTCGCCACCTCCTCCCTCTTCAGCAGTAACCTCCTCCCAAAACACAAGCCATAAGAGGTTGTGGAGTTTCTCCTTGTGAGAGCCACAATATTTTCTCTGTACTGTGATGCAGCCCTCTGCCAGGGGGAGCAGTTTAGAACTGCCTTTGAAAATTCTGTCCAAGAGCATGAAAAGAACTGACCTATCCCATCATTTTTTTTCACGCCCCAATTGTTAACCACCTCATCTCCAGGTTATTGTAAGCAACACCTTTTCTTGTCTAAGTATAGAACAATCTAACAATCTGCACACTGTACATATACAATAGAGATTAATACCTATCATCTACAGAGACATAACAAATTGCCTTTGATGTCACTCAGAACTGCCCTCCCCGCACTCCAGGTGTGAAATATAACCCATGGTGGAAAGCTGCCACAGTGGAAGTGTATGGTCTGTATAGCCCCTAAGGTTGGATATGTAGTTATCGTTAGAGTGAGTGTTTATACCTCTGAGTTTTCTGGTTGCATTTGTAGCGGTATATCGTCAGTGGGTGTACTTTAACTATGTTATTTCTACTCTTTGTAGACTTTAACTTTTTGTGAGATTAACCTAAGGTTTTGATTTTAAAATGTTTTTAAAGATTTAATTTCAGGCTTTTTTCAGGGAATATGACGAATAGCGTATGAGTATGTTGTATAAATTAATCTAGTATGAGTGTTTACTGAGAGTATCCTGTGTGAGGATATGACATATAAACCCCATGGTTTACAATTCATATATCTACTCCATGTATATCTTGTATACGTGTTCTTTACATATGAAAACTAACATCAAAGTAAGTCCTGGCTTTGATGTCAGTTTTTATACATATAGTGTAAATGTACGTAATGTACATTCTATACATGGACATGGCAAGTACATGTATAATATGTCCATTATTTTATTGTATGTCTTCTTGCCCTTCTATACCTAGGCGACTGGATGTCTTAGGTTGGTAAGATATCTGAGTGTTTGGTGTGTAATTGTCTCGTATATAAATCGTTTACAATTCGTATAGGTGCACAATTCACATCTCCAATACCTGTCACATACATATAAAATATGTATTGAAGTGTATGTGTGTTACATGTGTGTGTATTGTAAAAGTGTGTGGCATAAGAGTGTCTTGTATGTGTTGTGTCTGTCATACGTATCTGTGTTGTGTCATAAGAGTGTCATAAGTGTGTGTTTGTGTGTGTGTGTGTCATATGATCATGTTTTGTAAGAGTGGGTTGCAGGAACGTGTGGCATGAAAGTGTGTCCTCTAAGTGTGAGTGTCATATCTGTCATAGATGAGTCGCAATTGCGGGTGTCAGAAGAGTATGTCATAATAGCCTGTGTCGTAAGATGTCTCTTGTAAGTGTGAGTGCCTTAACTGAGAGTGAGATAATTATAAGTCTCATAAGTGTGTCATGTATTATCAAGCGTCTGTGTTGTAAGCGTGTGTGTAGTAAGTGTGTGTGTGTGTGTTAAGAGTTTGTCATACGGTCTGTGTTGTAAGAGGGTGTGTGTCATAAGTGTCTGCATTGTAAGTGATTGTGCCATGCATGTGTCATAAGTGTGCATGTGGTATTTGTGTGTGGGTCATATTTGTATGTGTGCCATATGTGTGTGTGTTGTGAGGGTGTGTTGTAAAAGTATGGGTTGTAAGAATGTATCATAGGTGTGTTGTAAGAGCGTGCAGCATAAGAGTGTGTCTTGTAAATGTGAAAATCATACATGAGTGTTGTCTGTGGCATAAGTATGTCTATGATATAAGAGGGTTAGCTGTAAGAATGTGTGGCATGAGAGTGCGAGTTTCATAAGTGTCTGTGTCACAAGTGTCTATCTTAAGTGGTGTGTCGTATTTGCTTGTGTCATAAGATTGTGTCATAATAATGTGTTGTATGTCCGTGGATTAAGAGTGTGTCTTATAAGTGTGTGTGTCATAACTGTGAGTGTTGTAAGGGAGGCATGGTATCACAAGTATGACACTGACACAAAAGGTACAATTTGTAAAACCTTTATTAAAGTTTCAGGATTTGGAAAAACTCCTACTTTGCCCTATAGCTTGTATGGGAGTAGTGTCTACCATCAAATAATAAATAAAACAGCCCTAGTTGACTCTGTCAAATCAAAATGGCCTACACTAACAAACCATAATGCCTGCCCTATCTCTTGTACAAAAAGTGTGTAAAGGAGAATATATATGCAAAGGAAGATCAGTCAAATATAAAGAATAAATGTGGCTGAGTTAGCTCTCCTCCCCACATTTGACAGCACAGAGATAGGCGGTCCCGGTAGACAGGATGACACACTCTGGCTCAGGTTCTTAACACAAAGGCAGTTCAAAACGTAGATCGAAGCCTGCCTGTCCATCCACGTTAGTTTAATTTTCCAGCTTTCAAAGCACAGTTCAACAAAAAGTTCACACCGGTCTCCCTCAGTCCGGCTCGGACCTTTCAAAACAAAAGTTCACGTTGGTCTTCCTCAGTTGGGCTTGGGCCTTTCAAAGCAAATCATGTGCTGGGGTTCCCTTCCCCAAGCTTAATTCACATCCTTTAGGGGTTCCCTTCCCCTAACCTATTACACTTCCGGTCTCCCTCAGTCGGGCTCAGACCGTTTCCTGATGTCGAAGACTTTTGAATGTGCATGGCTTTTACTAAAGACCTGCGCAGGACCACTTCGACTTTCCCTTCACTATTTGCTCCAGTGTCTCTTGGTCTGGTTAGTTCGATGTCAAAAGCACAAAAGTTCAACGTTCACCTTTTTACTCTCCCCATTTTCGCAGTGGTAATTTTGATCACTTCGCTTTTTACACTTCATTCACTTTATCGCTTCACAACACAAACATTTCACCTTTCACAGAGACTTTCGAGTGGGTTACTTCATTTCGCCGACCACTCCACTACTCAGTATCACTGGTTTCACAGCTATTGGTACTTCAAATTTCATTCACAGGTCTGCCTGCCTTCGTGTCTCATCCACACAAGTGCAGCCTTGAATTGCATGATACAGTGTTGCAACTTCAATCTTTCGCTAACACAAACAGGTCTTTCATGTTGCTTACCAACTCGCCGCCTGTGTACGTTTCTTTCTTGTCTTCGCAGTTTTTTATTCATGAGTCAAGGTTAGTACCACAGTCTTCGCCTCGCCTCCCCAACTCTGCCATTCACCCGGAAGGGTCGCTGGCGTCCTTGAAACACAATGCAGTCTTCTTGTTTAGGATTTGGCCTTCTCCAAGTGTTTTTCGCAGCCTTATGGAGGCAAAAACCTCCTGCAGGGAACTCCTGGGGTTCTCTGTCCTTTGCTCTCATCCCTCAGTCCATTGCTCTGCTCCAGTAGGTACGCCTTTGCCCTGAAAGTCCTGCTCTTGCTCGTGTTACACCTTGCTCAGTGTCTCTATGTTTCTCCTTTTATCTGTGTGAGGAGAGCTAATTGGTATCAGCTGTATGCACTTGAAGTCAAGTGCCTGACTTTGCCTGACCCGATTAGCGGGACATGTCCAATGAGGTATGTATGGTTAGCCTCTTTACTCTGTCACCCTCTTCCTGGTCCCAGTGTTTGTGTAGAAATGGGCGGAGAGTTGGGACATCGGAGAACCCTATAAAATAGGATGGGTCAGGTGTACGGGAAAGGGGGGAATACCACATCTCACCATTGGTCGCCTCACCGTCACTCCCCGAAGATCCCTCCCCCAGGGGATCCTCATGCAATGGTCCACCCCCAGAGTCTGGGTCCAAAGGCGATGGTTGTGCCGTGGCCACCTGAGAGAGAGAATGATCCCCGGGGACTAATAGGTGAGACACCCTTTGGTTTCTTACAGTGTCGTAACTGTGAGTTTTGTAAGTGTCTACGTCATAAGTGTTTATTCCCTAAGTGTGTGTGTTGTATTGGTGTGTGTCATGTGTGTGTTTGCCGTATGTGTATGTGTTGTAAGAACGTGTATTGAGAGCTTGTCTTTTAAGCGTGTGTTGTGAGTGTGTGTGCCATAAGTGTCATAACTGTCTGTCGTATATGTGTGTGCTGTATGTGTGTGTGTGTGTTGTATCTGCATGTGTCATAAGAATGTGTTGCATAAGAGCATGTCTTCATAAGTGTGTGTGTCATAAGAGTGTGTCATAAGTGTATGTTTTATAAGAGTGTGTGGTGTAAGGCGTTTGAGTGTTTGGGGTGCAAGTGTATGACATATAAGTAGTGCATGAGTGTTTGATGTAAAGTCATGAAATGCACATATCCAATACTCCTCTTATGCATATCAAATCTCATGTTGAAGTCTGGTTTGACTTTGATGTGAGTTTGTATGCCTATGAAGGGTATATGCTAGGTTGTGTTAAGTTAACTTATACTGTGCACCTCTGCCATTTTCATGGTCCCCAGGCACTTGTGTGACCCTGTAAGGAAATGTGGGTTGGGTTGGTAGGATAGATGGTGTGATCATCTGTTGATGTGTATAGAGCCAGGAAGAACTTGAGTCTGAGCATGTGAGGTTTCTGGGTGCGTTTTGTTTTGTGCACTGGGCTTGTGTCCAGAAGGGATGTGTCCAGTGTTTGAGTTGTTTGTTCTCAGAGGTTATTGGGTTTGTAGCTTGGTTAGAGAATGATGTGTGGTTAGTGTGTTTTGGTGGGTTGATTCACTAGTCGTCTGGGCGTGCTTTGTAGGTGGGAGGTGTAGATTGTGTGGAAGAGCGAAGAGGTTAGTGGGTATTGGGTGTTCTCTGGATATTTGCAACTATGTAATTGTTTTTGATTCGGTATTTATCCCTTGATTCCGGCTTTGGATTTGTAGAAGCACGCATTGTCTGGGTTGGACGCATATAAAATGTAAATGAGTTCTGCTCATGTATTGTACGCCACCTATATGTATAAAAGCTCACATTAAAGTGAGCTCTAACGTTGATGTGAGGTTTCAATATGTGCAAGAGGCATACATGAGTTTTACAGTTCGTACATATATTCAATTTACATCTGAACACAGCTCATACCCACGTTAAAGTGAGTTGCATGTGAGCTTTCAATACGGCTAAGAGGCATATGAGAGTGTTCTGTTACATACATGTACACCTGTTAAATCTTATATATATATCTTCAAAACTGAAATCCAAATCAGTCCCTACTTTGATGTACGTTTTCATGTGTATCGTAACGTATCTTATACACATACATGTACAGTTCATATAAAAGATGCATATTCATTCTGCACATGCACCATATGTTTATATGTGTGTATCTTTAAATTGGTCAGCTCGATATTAAAATTATTTGTTCAGTGCACATATTTCTGACAATATTTAGGTGCGTGACAAAATTCTTTAGAAACAAAGCGTCCAATTTTGTAATATGTTTCCCTATGAGCAAACCTCATGTTAATAGATGTTGAAAATGAAATTAAAAAAGCCATGCATTAAATAATAATTCTGAAATTGTCCATGCAGGTGTGGCTGCCTCTGAATTTTACTGTTTTATGTTTGCGGATTTTCCCATTAGCTATAAGCTGGAGCCAACAGTCTGTGGTAATGGATCATGGGCGTAATAGTCCAACATATCTAGAGAGACACAAGTAGCAGCCCCATTATATATGTGCGTGCGTACATATATACAGCGCTACAGTCTACACCTCACAGCATCACAGACACCAATGTACAGTACAACCGTTGCTACACTGAGGTCCTGCTAGAAAGGTATAATATGACGAACAGGAACACTTTGACTTACCACCCAAAATACTAAACAACACTACAACATTAACATAATCTTTATTTACCAGTTCCAAAATATTCCATTTTCTCTGGGAATGTTTTTCTTAAGCCACTCTAACGTGCTTATCATTTTTGTTAAAAATATTTCTCAACTTAAACTGCAGGCAGATTTTTCTTCCAAATACACATGTATGCAATTCTTTATGTGCCCAAGGTTTCACAAACACTTTGTTTCTCTGACATGTCTTGCTATGTGAATTTAAAACAACACAAACCTATATCCTGCTTCATATTTTCTTCATTTCTATCATTCCAAAACTTTTTAAAAATGAGATTATGAGATTACCTATTTCCTCTGTATGTTTTCAGACAATGCTTCTCAACTAATATCACTTGACTACATAATCACCCTTTAAATATTACTTTAAGAAACACCTACTGAATTTTAGGAACAGTAGCCTCTCGCAAGGCTGCAATCTATCCATAGAATCTCTTCAAGGTGTTCATGTGAGTGATTTCCAAAAATGGTTGCCTTCATACCTGACTACATAGTACAACTTTTGATATACTATCATGCCATAGGGCCTCATTACGAGTCCGGTGGTAACCATGCCGGAAATTCCGGGAGGTTACCGCCGGGCTCGTATTACCATTCCGCCTCCGTGATTGCCGGAATCACTGGGGCATTACAACCCCGGTGACCCGGTAATTCCGGAGGCGGAATTCTGTTAATCCCCATTCCCATGGAGTCCAATAGGACTCCATGGGAATGGGGAAGTGGAAACACTGTCACCATGCTGTAATGGTGCCGGTGTTTCCATGTCTGCCTGCAGGCGGGTGGTGTTAAACTCGCCAGGTCAGACCTGGCGGGAGTGGCACCTCCCGACTGCAGGACTCTTAATCAGCCTGTCCGGAAAGAACGGTGGTAGTGGTTTTACCACCACCGTTCTTTCCGGACCGGCAGGGTCGTAATGAGGCCCATAGTCTTGGTTTTTAATAACACTACACCACACATATATAATATCAGATTACACATATTGCATTATTTTAAAATTTACTTACAAAAGCACACAATTAAAAAAAATGTTGATGGTGAACTCTCCTCTACATCTTAATACAGTAAAGGGTGTGTGCTTTAATAGATGTCCACTGACATGATGGGTTGTATTCAAACAACGGACAATAATGCAAATCTAAACTCTATTTAAACCAGATAATGGATGCTCTTAAATGAGCATTCAGAATGATTCTTTTCACAAAATGCGGCACACTGCTGAATAATTTTTTTTTTTTAAAAAGTGAATTGCCATAACCAGTGAGATGTACTCCAGCCAGGTCCCTGCCCACCCAGTTCCACACCCGCACTGCCTCCTGGCAACCGCTGCACCTGGGTCTGTATATGCAACCCTAAAGTCCTGTTATCTGCACTTATTGTACACCTGCTGTCTGCACTTAACCCTCACACTTGCCACCTGCTGGCCGCACTACTTGTTGTTTTAATCCCATGTCCGGCACTTGCCCACCCTCCCCCGCCCGTTGCACATTTTCCCTCCCCCAGCACTTGCGCGATCTCAATGTCACTAGGCCTCGTACTGGCACGTTATAAATGCTATATCATATAATCTTTTGAACATGGATTGCATCATGACAAGTATTGGCAGTTTCAAAAGATGACATACAGTGACTGCAAAGAACTGCAGAGAAAGCTTTTTTGACATTAGGATGGACTTATTTTTATTTGAGAACAAAAGTCCCTTGATCTTTTTCACATTTGCCTTTCAGCAATTCTGGAAATGTGGTTTGTTGGAAAAGAGGCATCGGAGCTGCAGAAGTATTTTTCATGGCACATTGCAGACGTATTTCAGTAATATAACCTAAACTATTGCCTCCTCAATGAAACAAATGAAGGTTTGTGTGGTTGCTATTCACAATTTGTAAACGAATTGATAACCCCTCCCCACTACGTACCACAACACCTCCAAACTTGTTAAATCAAGGTCATGGGAAAGGCCAAACTTCTTTTCATATACCTCCAACCAATGAATCCACGAGTTTCCAATTAAATACGCACACTTCTTGTTGAGCTCCATCTCTTCACCAGTACAGAGAATGAAATGAGGCAGTTGCTTAGTCTTTAAGTTCAAAGCTCCCTCACAAACAGAACTCTGGATTACCTATTGCTGCAAAGGTCTCATCACACGCCCACTAAAAGTAGTAGACATCCGACGTGCGTTCTCTATTTGCAAGCATCTGCAGGAGTTTGCAGACGTCACAGGAGACTTCTACCATTTCAGGTTATTAAAAGAGAATGGCAATGTTCCTGGATGGCTCGTGCGACATCCGCAAAGAACCTCATGTGTCGTTGCTGATTTAATGAGAGACAAAAGGTTTCCTTCTTCTCTTTCTAGCCAGATATATCCAACTCACACTGATTGGCTGACTTCAAGCAAACACACCTTTCAAATGAACTTCATCTAACCTTCTCAGCTCCGCTCAAGAGTTCAGGTGCATCTTTCATCTCTTACAGAGCATGTGTGCTTCGAATACGAGGCTGCTCTATCACACAATGGCCCTCATTACGACCCTTGCGGAAAGCGACTGACCGGACCGCCACAGCGTAAATAGCGTTTCCGCCATTGCACGAAGGAGCAAAGTGCGGCCCATTCCGACCCATCGGGCACGAGCACCACGGCATGGCGGAAGTGCAAAGTCCGCGATGGCGGAAATGACCCCAAAACGGCCCACACCGCCGCCGTACGGCGCCCCAGGTGCAATACCGCCACCCCTCTTAGCGGTCACCGCAGTGTGCGCCCACCGGAAAGTACGGTGGCCGGAAATATACGGAAACGGAAGTTAAAACACGGGCCCGGAACGGGAAACATCCCGGCGTACACCTATAAATACACTAAAACCACACAACCACTAAAAACACTACCCTGAGACACACCCCACCCCGTCAACCACCCTAGCGAAACCAAGAAAAATGGGAAAAGTAGCGAAGAAAGCGTGCGACCGCAAGCGGCAGGTCCACTTCTCCCGTGAGGAACTCACCGTGCTAACAGAGACCCTCCAGGAGAATGCTGCCGTGGTCTTCTCCACGCAAATGACCAGGACGGCACTTGCAAACAAGAAGGCCATATGGGCTCTGGTGGCACAGCGGGTAAGTGCGGTGGGGACCGCACCCCGCACCCCACAGCAATGCCGCAAGCGATGGGACCACCTGCGGATACGCGTCCGCAGCATACTCTCTGCCAACCGCAACATTGCCACAGCCACCGGGGGAGGTCCTGAATCACCCATCAAGTTGACCCCCTGGGAAGAAATATGTGCCTCCACCATCGGAATGGAGAGCATAGAGGGAGTCGGAGGGATGGAGAAAGGAGTGCAGACATCCGAAGATTCAGGTAGGTGGGCCAGATAAAACAATCCACACAGTCCATCCATGTGAAGTACCATGCGTCCACATAGTGCAACAGAAACACATGTCCAGGAGAACGTCCACACACATCGGCCTGATAGCGCACGTTAAAAACCACAATAAATACATAAATAATTAAAAACCCCTAAAACACGCACTACACGTGCAGCAGGCACACCCTAACTGCAGGCTGCCAAACAACTGCACCCTCACTCCACACACAAATCAAAGCACCTCCAAGGCCCCGACCCAAAACACCCTCAGGTACCACCCCAAAGCATGTGATACAATGCCATTCCAATTCCCACAGACCCATCAATAACCCTCGCTCTCCTTTACTCCACTACAGGGTCCGATCCAAACGACGAGCAACAGGACACCCCTACCAGCACACCTGCAAAGAGGGCCAAGACCAACGGCCAGAGACCCTCCACCTCAGCTGCACGCATCAAGACACGGCAGCAGCACAAATCAGGTGGCAGCACAGAGGAGGGAACATCAACAGGCACCCCAGCAGCCAGCATGCCCACAACACCACCACCACAGGTCCCCCCAATGGATGCCACAGAAGGCACTGCCTCTGGTGGCAGCAGCACCATAGGTGACACCCCATTGATGGCAGCATGCTCGGACACAGAAAACGGGGATGCCGAAGTCAGATCCATCCATGACCTGTCCCAATCCCCCTGTCTGTCCCATCCCGTACAACATGAGGATACCACGCAGGGGCACCCACAAGACGACGACTGGCCATCCCCCCCAAGCCCTGTGGGAAGGCAACATGAGGTCAACAGCCCCTCTGCGACACCCCCGCAAATGGCCATGGCCCAGCAGAGGCAACAGTCCCTCGACCAGTTGATCGAACAACAGCAGCAACTGGCCACACTCCTCAAGGACCATGCCGATGAATGTGGGGGCACCAAGGCAGACATAGAAACATCAACTGAGACACTTAGGGCAGAAATGGAGAGAGGCACAGAGACGCTAAGGTCACAAATTGAGAGAAGCACCGAGAGCCTGAGGGGGGAACTGCATGCGACGTCCAAAGACGTATGTGCCGAACTTGCCGCAGTGCGCCGTGTGCTCACTGAGCTCTCGCAAACCCTTAGGGACATGCATGGACGTGAGCAGGCAGACACATCATCCGTTGCAAGTTCCGTCCAGGGCAGCCCCCAACGTAGATCTGGGAGGACCCGGCGCTCCACAGGCAGGGGTGCCCCTGATACCCGCAGAGGGGGCATGCAATAGCGACAGCCCACTGACAATGAGCATCTTTGGACACTGGTGTTCGGGGGGGAGGTAGGAGGATGGAGGGGGTGTGTTGGGCTCACTTGGGTGGCGGGTCGATAGGGTGTACAACATGATATCACATATGCCATAAACAGTGCACGATCAACCAATGAGATGTGTGGACATTGATCTTTGTGTACTAGGCCATCATAGGCGTACAGTCCATTTTGTGCATGTTCCAGACACACACAGTGCCACGTGTCCCGTGTCCATGTATCAGCCACCAGGCATGAGTGCTAGAAGCATACATCAATGAGATGCTGACGAATGTCACGGGCCTCCGGTGCCTCGCAGACTCCTTGAGGTGCTGCCACATCCCCACCCTCATCATGACCATCATCCGGTGCTTGCAGTTCTGCGTCAGGGGGCATGGGCACATTTCTACGTACGCACATGTTGTGGAGCATGACACATGCCATCACCATCTTTGCAACCTTCTCATGGCGGTACAGGAGTGCCCCGCCAGACCTGCTGAGGCAGCGGAAACGGCCCTTCAGTAGGCCGAATGCCTGCTCAATGACTACACGGGTACGTGAGTGGGCATGGTTGTAGTCCTCCTCATGCTGGTCCCGTGGGTTCCGGACTGGTGTGAGGAGCCATCTCTTCAGTGGATATCCAGCATCACCTGTATGTGGACGAGAAACGTAGGATGTGGAATGCCATTGATACGTACGCACACCCCCCCCCCCTTCCTGCCAGTACATTGCCAAATCACATACCCCACATCATCATGCATGCAATGAGACTCACCGAGTAGCCAGGATCTGTTCCCTGCGTGTCGCTCCATGTAGCGTGGTATGGTAGAGTTCCTCAAGACCATGGAATCATGGGTTGATCCAGGGAATCGGGCACAACAATGCGTAAAGATCCTGTTGGAGTCACACACCATTTGTACATTCAGGGAATGAAATTGTTTTCGGTTGCGGTACTGGGCCTCCATGGCATGTGGCACGACCAATTCAACATGGGTGCAGTCGATTGCACCAATGCAACCCGGTATGCCGGCAAGTGCATGGAATCCAACTTTTGTGTTGGTTATTTCCTGCTCCGAGCGTGGTAAAGAGATGTAGTCGTCTGCGTGCTGCAGGAGGGCATCGAGCACTTGGAATAGTGTCCGTGAGAACAGTGGCTGAGAAATGCCATGCAACTGTCCGACTGTGTGCTGGTAGGTGCCTGTGGCCAGGAAGTGGAGTACAGACACCACCTTCAGTAGGGGTGGGATGCGGTTGGGCTATCTATCATGCTGACTAGGTCAGCCTGTGTCATGTCCACAATGGCGGCTATGGTGTCCCGGTCCAGACGGTAGAGGGTGTGGATCTGCTCATCAGTGAGGTTGAACGGATGTGCTCGGAGGCGTGGGATTGCGGGCTGCCTGCGTGGTGGTAGTGGCTGTGCTGCTGGGCCTTGCTGGCCCTGCCTTGGCCTCCTCCTCCTCCTGCGTCTCCTCCGTGCGGCTGGTTGTAGTTGTTGTTCGTCTTCTTCTTGGAGTCGGAGCACTTGCAGTGCTATCAGGTCCCCCAGGGCCAACATCGCGAGTCCTGCCGGTAGCATTTCGCTGTGGTTGTGGGAGGAGACTGGCTGTGCAATTTATGTGTTTCCAGGCTGTATGGCCTCCACCTGTGGTGATTGATTCCACCTGTGCAAACTGCTCTCCCCTTTGGCCGAGCACGTCCCGCGCACAACGCTGCAAATCGGGTAATGGTATCTTGCTATTGCAATCATGTATTTGTACCCGATGGGCGTGTAAGATTGGTTGATATGTTCATTCTGCTGTGGTCCCATTGTTTCCCATACTATCTGTGCAGTCGCGAACGGACTTGTGAAGGGTCAGTGGAACGTAGTACTCGAGTAACGGTGGGCCCTCATGCATCAGTGTACCGAGTTGCAACGACGGGCGGGGCGTCCCATTTGTGGGTGAAGGCAGTTGCCATTTTCACACACAGCCGCACTCGATGGAATAATTAGTGATTTCAAACGGCCACAGATGCCTTTTCGACGTGATGTTGCAAATGAGGAATTCGAAGGGCGGCGCTTTCGGTTTCCAGCTAGCGGCGAGGAGATGCCCACAGGTCTGACTGCAAATATAACGTTCTATTGTTCTATGTCCTTGAGACAGGGCCCATGGCGAGGGAGCAATGATTGATATGAATAGTTTGGGATCCGCAATAGCTACGTGGGCGATGAGGCCGGCCATTCCCAAATACATGTTACTTCACAACACTGGATTTACGGGCTGGGGCACTGTGGATTTAGCAGGCTGCATTACGCACAGACTCAATGGACGTTTCTAATGTCATGTGAGTAATTATTCAGGCGTTTTGATCCCGGGATGAGGGAATGATGAATGGATGCATGGGCAGGTGATTTGATGCAGAGTTTGCCATGTACAGGGCTTCTTGGGATCTATCCGCCTCCCCTACGCTATGTGATGCAGGGCTGCCATAGTGGGACCATCGTCTATCTGGCCTTGTTGAGCCCTCCCTGTCTCGACGCGCCCTCAGACACTTGTGTCCATGCACGTTAACATTCCCATCTGATGGATTCTGTTTTGGCAGACGCATGCACAGGTACACTCGTTCGTGATGGTGTTTACACCTAGGTATAGATGGTTATGAGTCGCAAGTGGCTTTGGGGTGGTGATGATCCTTTGGAGTGGGCTAGCATGCATATGGCTGTGGATTTCGTGTGCTCATTGAAGTGAGTTGTTCGAATGTAGTTCTGATGGCCATTCTGTTCTTGTTCTTTTCTTTTGATTGACAGGTATCTCCTCCCCTTTTGCCACTGCCATCTGTATGCCACTCCTGCAGTGGATTTTACTCCCGACACCTGCTGCTTCGTGTTAATCGGTGGAGCAGCATTACGATCTTATGGGACGATCGCCAGTGGCCCACATGCCCTTACGCAGTACTGGTGGCTCGGAGCAACATTTCGGCCTTTCAGCTGGACTAGTGCCTCCCCATTGGGACGGCCCTGCGGTTGTGTGCGCTTCCTTGTTGCCTTTTCGTACGTGATTGTGGCTCTGTGTACCATGATGGGACAGGGCGTCACACAAGTAGTGGCTGGTCATTTCTTGCGGATGCAGCCCACAATGGTGAAATGTGTTTTGGAGTTCATGGCCTGATGGCTGTATGGGCTTGGTGATTTTGTTGTGCATTAAATTTCTATTCTGATTTGGCCCGTGTAGCGTTTTTCTTTGCAAGTGATGTGGCATGTGCCTATTTGTGGGGCGATGTATTGTGAGGAGATCTGCATTGGGTTCCTGCTTCGGGGTTTAGTTGCGTGGTACTGTGCTGGGCGCGTTTGCCTACTGAGCCCGTGAGGTCAGGGATGGGGGCTGCCTATATGACAGTTTGGATGTTGTCATGCTCAGGGGCGGGGGATTGGGTTTTGTGTAACAGATGGCGGTCAGCCAGGTGGACTGGTGGAATGATGTGATTTTCGGAATGTTGCTGGGCACAGGTGCCTGTGTTTGCGTGCGTTTCTTGGTGGGGGACTGTGGTCATGTCCATTGGGATGGCTTCTGTATTCGTGCCATCTGTGCCCTGCAGCTCCCATTGGCCCCTCTTGTGTTGCTTTTGTTCGTTGGCATGCATGGGTGCTTTGTACATTTCAATGGTTGCATTGTGACTTCATTGCACCTACAGGGAGTTGTACTTTGTGGGCAGGGAGCGGTGTACAGGCACTCAGTGGGGCCGTTTACGGTTGATTCGCGATGCCGTACTTCTCGCCATGGCGGAATGGTCCATTCCGCCATGCCTGATGGCGTTAGGTACATGTCCGCTAGGGTCGGAATTGGCGTACCGTTGCACCATGGTGGTGTTTGCGGTTTGGCATGGCGCGCGCGCGCATGCTTAGTGCAGTTAGCGTTGGCGTTCACTACGGTGTCGCTAATGGCTTCGTACTTTGCGGTGACGGGTCATAGTCGCACCGAGCGCTATTCGATGGCGGTATTGCATTTCCGCCATCGTTTTCCCCTTTCCGCCAGGGTCGTAATGAGGGCCAATGTCTATCCAAACGTTTACAGATTTTCTTTTACAGCATCTACAAGTATCAGCATCTAAGAAGACATCCTGAAGGTATGTGTAACAATAAACCATTTAAGAAAATATAATCCCGCATGTTGAAACAATACAGTAGTTATGTACAATAGATTAGAAGTGTGCATTTTTTATTTAGCCAAAATAAATCTCCTCCAAATTATAAACTGTATTTTTTCATTGAACATTCTCTTTACACCTGAAATGGTAATCACCTGGGTGATAAGTGATAAGAAGTGCTAGTTAATTTAAAGGTTCTTGAATTATTTATATCTATTTAGAGTATTCATACACTAGTAGTATAAACCTTAAATAAGTGAAAAGGTTAGCTCGCATCTCTTCTGTACATCACTATTGTAGTTCCAAACATGGCCAAAGGAATGACATATTTATTCCTACATTTTTCTGTGTTTCTGAATACGATTTTCAAATGTGAAAGGAAATATAATCGTGAAATGTGCTACCACAGATATCAATTGCACTATTTTTACCATTGCCATATGGGGCCGCAATACTGTACACCTAAAAGAAGTTAAAACTGTAAGATTGACCTTCTTGTGTCTTCTGTACAGCTTAAAGTGAATAGGAATATGTGCAAAGAAAGATGTTTGAACTATTCTGAAGTGTATTTCCTTTCTAAATACATGATGCACTTTAAATGTGCTCACATGTTTATCATTTTTAAAATATAAAAGATGATATAGACGTTTCTATGCATACATATATAATGTGCATACCTACGGAACCATTTTTATTTGAAATATAAAGTATCAATTGATAGAATGACACTCATGTAGCCTAAGTACTATATTTGTATATATTCAGAATCGCTTCACACCCCAATCAAAAAAATAATTAAATTTTAGTTTCAGATATCAAAAGGCAATGCATGTTACAATGAAATTAAAATATACATGTCATTTCTTGCAGTTCTTTAGAAATAGCAACCCGTTATACACAACACATACCAATACAAAGACTACCCCCTCACTTATTTAAAGTGCAACTTCTTTAATACAACGACTGCTAGCTTCCAGCCATTTATTTACATCAAATACTGATAAGGGCTGCGTTGAAGATCCCTGTCCGTCCCTGTGCAACCTGTGCCCCGTCCACCGAGGCACAGATGACCTGCATGAAGACCAGCACTGAATTGGAAAATGTGCAAGATCGTTCGCATTAATCTACTAGCCAGGTAAGCCTTGAAGGGCTAATTGCGACTATGGCTAGATTCGAAGATGTGATGCCTGAGAAAGATGCAAACTGCTGATATTCACACAGGGACCTGGAGCGGCAGGCAAAGCCGTCCCCCTGCAAAGGCCCACTGATGAGGCCTGCGTTGAAGATCCCTGCCCGGCACTTTCAGACCACTGAAAGCCACCCCAATGCCATACTAAGGTATGTTCCACCTTGCTGCAGACAAATCTGTTAACCTGAACATGGCGCACCCACTACCAGACCAAGACGCCATCCCACTGTCTTCGTTCTTGCAAAATACCACTGCAACCCACGACTATAACCCTCTCAGTTCCTTGCAAGAACCCTGCATTCTCTCTGCATTAGCAAGAAACAAGGAAAACTATAATACAGATTTTCCATATATTCCTTACAGAAAGTCATGATTCTATTAAAGACTCGGAGGCAAAAGATTATGCTCCGACTTCTCTTTACTCACTCGAGCAGCATCAGTTATAACAACAAACATGAAAAACAATAACCAATAAACTACAAATCCCAACAAAAACCATCACATTTGCAGTCAGTTTTTCTTAGGTTGTTCTGATCACGTGACTTCCTTCCCCAATCACGCTCTCTTCTCCTCTATAATACGCTCTGCCTCCATAGTCCTTCCTCTTTCTTTCGCTGAACAAATTCAAACTTGCGCCCCAACCGGTAGACGACTTAACTCTTCTTTATATACTTCTCAAGGCATCGTTTTCTACTCCGTCCCTGAAACAAATATAAACTATTACCAATCTCATTATGAACGAGTGGGCAAACGCATAACAATAACATTATCATACCAAATACAACATTGCCCTATTTTCCAAATATCATGTTTACATACTCATATAGCAGCGATTGAAATTGGGTGGAATAATCTTTTGCCTCCGAGTCTTTAATAGAATCATGAATTTCTGTAACGAATGTATGGAAAATCTGTATTTTATGTCAAGACTTGGAGGATCAGATTATGCTTGTTTAAAGCTTACTTACCACCAACAACGCTACTTGCTCTACTGGTCTAAAATAAAAATTCTTAAACGTCTCCTCATTAGACCAGTCTGCCGCCTTCAGAATATCTTCCAGACAGGCTTCTGCCATAAAAGCAGACGATGCCATAGCACCTCGTGTGGAATGTGTCCCAAACTGACTCACATCTATACCTGCCTCAGCCATGCACCACTTTACCCATCTAGACAAAGTGGCTACTGCCACCGCTCTAACACAATTTTGGTTTCCCCAGAAAGGCCATGTACTCAACTGATTTAATGTTAGTCTTTGTTCTCTTCTCTACGTAAAATACTACCCCTGAAGGTGAAAAGGATTTCCTATTTATCTCTAAAGCCTTCACATCGGACACTCACTTATATGCAATCAGACATAATAGAGTAGTAACTTAGCCCGCAATGCTTTCCTAGACAAAAACTCATTGTCTGGCCAAGTCTCAAACATCTTTAATACCACATTCACATCCCATAAATAAGAATATTTAGGTGCAGGTGGTCTCATGCATCTGATCCATTTCAGGAGCCTACATACCAGAGGGTGCTCACCTACCGGCTTCTCCCAATGTACACATGACCTGCCGATATCGCTGATCTATAATTATTAATGGTCCTGTAAGCCTTTGCCTGCGCCGCCTGCGCTGCTAAAAAATTCACTATGTGAATTACATCTGTTCGTACGGGATCAACCTTTCTCTCCATAGACCAATCACTCCATTTACTCCATGCCACTCTATAGGCCTTCCCTGTAGCCGGTGCCCATGACTCTCTGATAAATTCTTGAGCTGTCCCTGAAAGTCCTACCTTAGACCAACTTCTCCTGAAATCGCCCAAGCTATGAGGCTCAAATTCCCTGACCTCACCAACGGATGAGTCTCTCCTGCTGGATCTAACAATATATCCTCTCTGTCTGGTAACCTAATTGGAGCCTCGTAAGACAACTCCAGAAGATCCGGAAACCAAGCCTGACCTCTTCAGTCTGGTGTTATTAAAATCACTGTGGCTTCTTGTCGCCTGATTTGCGCCACTGTGTGCGCTATCATGGCGAACGCAGGGAAAGCGTATTCTCTTGCTAGTCCCCAAACCTTGGGAAATGCATCTGTCGCTATCGCTTCCGGATCCGGTCTCCAGCTGTAAAACCTGGAGATCTTCCTGTTCAGCCTGGACGCGAACAGATCTGTCTGACTTGGACCCCTTGCAACGCATTATCTCCTGAAATACTGAGTCGCCCAGCTGCCAATCGCTGGAGTCCCTCAAGTATTTCGAATTCCAATCTGCTACCAGATTGAGATCCCTGGCAGATGCTCCGTTCTCACGCTTATTCCCTTCTGGAGGCATATCTGACAAAACTCTTTGGCCATCTCCGTCAGCCTCTTCGATCTCATTCCGCCTAGTCGATTTATATATCTGACTGCCGAAACATTGTCCATCTTCAACAGAATGGCCGCTTTCACTCCTTTCTGGGTCCAACACCGAATGCGAAGGATCCTGCCAGAAGTTCCAGGAAATTGATGGGGAGTCCCAGCCGCTCGCTCGACCACCTCCCTCCTGTCGATTGCTCTCCACACCTCGCTCCCCATCCCCATCGGCTGGCGTCGGACTCTATCACCAGGTCCGGGGATGAGCCAAATATCACCCTGCCATTCCATGCCTCCATGTGGTAGTACCACCATTCCAGTTCCAATCTCACTTACTGTGATATCATCACTTTTTGTTCGTAAGATAGACCTCTCCTGAGATGATCTATCTTCAGCCTCTGCAATGCTCTGTAATGCAGAGGCCCTGGGAATATTGCCTGAATTGATGATGACAGACGGCCTACCAGTCTCGCTATTTCTGTCAATGAAATCTCTCGCTTGGTCATCATACTCTTGATCTCTTTCTTTACTGAATTCACCTTCTCCAGCATTGGATCTTTCATGGATTCACATGCTTAGAATATTCCCCGCCGTCAGGCTGGGAATCCCCGGTACATTATATAGACCCTTTCCCGTAGGAAAACTTTTTCGACGCTTATGCGTCCTATCCACCTCGTTTTGTATCATGCGTGCCCGCGCCGTCAGGACGCCATGATATAAATACAGGACCCGCCCCCGCGCTCCCTCAGATTTCAACCGTCTTTCAAAGTAGTGGGATCCTCGCGGTTACTGCTGATTGAAGTTAGGTTGTGTTTTCGCTTCGGCGAAGTTACGTTTTGAAAAAAAAAAAAAATATGTCCGGAAAAGCTTTATTTCGTCCTTGTGCGACATGTGGACTCAAAAAAGTCTATGAAGGTGATGCCCACATGGATTGTATCTACTGTCTCCACCCGCACCACACGGCGGATACATGCGAGATATGCCAGGGTTTCTCCCAAAAAACCCTTAAAGACCGGAAAAGAAGGTTGGTCGACTGGCTTAACGACGGAGCGGGTGCCTACCCGGCATCAGAAGTTGGCTCCACGGCCTCCAGGAGCAAGTCGGAACCTCCCTCGAAGAAGGTGAGGCCTGTCGAAAAATGCCCTGCGGACAAGCATGCGGGGAAGCATGCTGGGTCTTCCTCATCACACAAAAAGTCCTCCTCCTCCTCATCCTCTAAGACGGAGAGGCAAGCGGCATCAAAATCCTCCTCATGGGACCGTCCTAGGTCTTCCGTGAGTCGAGACGCTTCAGCAGGGAAGTCGGCAACGAAATCGGCTACGAAGTCTAAAGGCTCGGTGCCGGCGACTTGCTCGTCGACCCCGGTATCGCTGACGATGCCTATTACTATTCAGGCAGCAGCGGTGTGGATTCCTTCGTCGACGGGGGCTCAATTTATGGCCTGGCAGCCAGAGGTTTGTGACCCGGCCCCCCCTGAGGTCCTGCTGCAAGACACGGCCTTGCCGGGGTTGTCGGTGGAAGGAGAAGGTGACATGGTTATGCAGCCGTCGGACTTGGGCCTACGGCCTTCCAATACGTCGACGACGAGTGCGAGTGGGGGTGTGGTCCCTCTATCCTCGACGTTGCTGACCCCCCAGACGGTTTTGTCTCTGGATGTGCTTAATACACTTCAGAAGCTCCTGCAGCGTCTGGATACACAGATCCCTCAGCCTGGCATTTCATCGTCGATATTTTCGGCACCTTCTGTCGACGAACAAGCTCAAGCAGCTCGCACGACGACCAAAAGCCTGTCGGCCTCCCAGGTGGTGAAGGATCGTCCTCGAGTGCAGGAGGAGGGTGAGCTATCGGAGTCTGATTCTATACGAGGGGACTCAGGGTCGGACATCTCCCTGTCACCGTCGAGAGACCCAACATGGAATTCGGATGTAGAGGTAGAGTCTACGAGGAGCCAGGCACAACCATCTCCTCCGGATGATGTGGGAGCCTTCCATGCAATGATGGGGAAAGCGTGTTCCGAGTTCGGCTTAATTCCTGAGGAGCAAAAGAAAGATTGTTTTCTTTTTGATCACATGGGTCAAAGGAGGAAATCGGTATTTGCCATCCCAATCCTGGACCACGTATGGCAAGAAGGCCTCAAGATGATGCGTCATCCGTTCTCGGAACCGGCTATTAAGGGGCGTATTGAGAAAAAGTTTAAAGCTCCGGAGTCCACTCCAAAATGTCTAACATCACAGCCACTGTCAGACTCTGTGGTATCGGCGGCAGCGGCTAGGAAGGCCAGAGTACAGCAAAAATGTTCAACCCCACCAGAAAGCGAGGCAAGGAGACAGGACGTCTTCGGGAAAAAGGTGCTCTCAGTCGGCGCCACGACGGTAAGAGCAGCCAACTCCTTGGCGATTGTATCGCGTTACGATAGGGAGATGTGGCATAAAATAGCCCCTATCCTAGAACACCTGCCGGAGGAACATCGCAAAGCAGCCATGTTACTAGTACGGGATGGTGAGGAGGCCTCGAACCATGCAATTAATATTGCGGTGGACCTAGCAGAGTCGGGGTTCAAACAAATCAATCATGGCGTAGTACTTCGTCGACAAGCGTGGCTCAAATGTACTACTTTTAGACCTGAAGTCCAATACAAAGTTCTAGACATGCCATGTGAAGGAGAACATCTGTTTGGAGACAAGGTTGATGAAGCCTTGAAGGGGATGAAGGAAGACACGGATACCGCTAGGTCTCTTGGGGCCCTCCAGACATGTAGAAGTTTTCGCTCTTTTCGCCCCTTCAGGGGTGCCTCCGGAAACTCCCGCTTTGGAGCCTCTAGGGACAGTGGATTTAACAGGCCCTCATACTCCTCACAAGGTTACAGACGGGCATCCCATTCGGCACGTAGAGGCAGAGATTATGAAGCCTCCAGACGACGAGGCTCGGGTCCCTCGTCGACGAAGGACAAGCAAACCAGCAACCAATGACGGCCTTCGGAACGTCCTGGGGGGTCGAGTCTCTCATCATATCGACCAATGGGAAGGCATCACCACAGATCGATGGGTTCTGGACACGGTTCGCATGGGTCATGCGCTGCAATTCAAAAACAAGCCTCCAAGTCTTCCGCCAGTGTCTTCAGCCCAGCCCCACCTTCGAGTTCTAAGACAAGAGGTGGCGCTTATGCTACAAAAAGGAGCGGTAGAGCGGGTTCCTGTGGCACAGGAAGGACAGGGGGTTTATTCCCGGTTCTTCGTCGTCAAGAAGCCAAATGGAAAATGGAGGCCCATTCTCGACCTGAGGGTACTCAACAAATGGCTAAAGAGCTCAAAATTCAAAATGCTAAAGCTCCAGGAGGTTATCAGGTCAGTGCAACCCATGGATTATCTGTCGTCGCTAGATCTTCAGGACGCATATTTTCATATCCCAATACGTCCACGACACAGGAGATATTTAAGGTTCGTCGTCGGGCGAAAGCATTTTCAGTTCAAGGTCCTCCCGTTCGGTCTCAAGTCCTCCCCCAGGACGTTCACCAAGTGCTTGGCCCCCATAGCGGCCCATTTAAGGAAGGACGGTCACCATGTCTATCCATATTTAGATGACTGGCTGGTCAGAGGCTCGTCCATGGAACAAACACGAAACAGTCTGGAGGCCACAATGTCCCTCTTACAGGAACTGGGCTTCGCGATAAACTTCAGCAAGTCCTCCGTAGAGCCTTCGAGGACCTTGGTCTTTCTAGGAGCAGAGTTTCATACGCACACAAGCCTTGTAAGACCATCCAGCGAAAGAATACAGAAGCTACTAAGCAAGGCGTCGGAATGGAGATGCGGTACCAGGGTGTCGGTGCGCAAATACATGTCCCTGCTAGGGACCATGTCGTCCTGCATTCCGTTGATAAACAACTGCCGTCTGTTTATGAGACCTTGCCAGGAATTTCTAGCGGACCGTTGGACGCAGAGCCAAGGTCGCTGGTCCGACAGACTGGTCATCGACGAACAACTGGTACAAGCACTCCGCTGGTGGAGAGTTTCTACTCATCTAACGAAAGAAATGCCTCTGGTGGAACCGGAGTTCCAGAAGACGGTGGTGACGGATGCATCGCTGAGCGGATGGGGAGCTCATCTGGAGACGTTACAAGTACAAGGCCGGTGGTCGTTACAAGAGTCCTCCCTGCATATCAACCTGCTAGAACTGAGAGCAGTGCGGTGGGCTCTAAAATCTTTTCTTCCTCAACTGAGAGACTCTGTGGTGCGTGTCATGACGGACAACACGACTACAATGTTTTACTTAAGGAAACAAGGAGGAACACGTTCCAGGTCCCTGTCGATGGAGGCACAGAAAATCTGGCATTGGGCCCTGCAACACAACATGCTAATCTTGGCGTTCCACCTGCCAGGTGTGAGAAATGTGGAGGCAGATGCCCTCAGCAGGGAAATGAACAAAGTTCACGAATGGGTGCTGAACGACCAGCAACTACAACATGTATTCAAGAAGTGGGGACATCCTTCCATCGATCTGTTCGCGACGAAGGACAACAGGAAATGCCCGCAGTATGCAAGCAGATGGCCTCAGCAGGGCTCACTGGGGGATGCGTTTTCCTTCCCATGGACGAACAAATTCCTGTACGCATTCCCTCCACTTCCTCTTATCCGGAGGACGTTGCAATGGATCCTCAAGTACCCATGTCGGGTGATTCTGGTGGCCCCGTATTGGGCAGACAGGTGTGGTTTTCAGACCTGCTGCACATAGCGGCGGCGGAGCCAATGAGGTTCAGGAAGATCCCCAACCTTCTGTCTCGACAGGAGGGTACCGTTTGGCATCACGACCCGGACAGCCTCAAGTTGACGGCTTGGCTCCTGACTTCGCCGAATTTGGTCGGCTAACGATTCTGGAGGAGTGTCGTCGTATTCTGCAAGCGGCAAGAGCACCTTCCACAAACACTTCATACTCGTACAAATGGAGGAGTTTCTGTCAGTGGTGTGCGGATCAACCAGGTTTGGTTCCTCAGTCGATTACGCCGGAACAGCTCCTTCCATACTTGCTGTTCTTAGCTCAAAAGGGCTTATCGGTGTCGTCGATAAAAGTACACCTGGCCGCCATCTCCAGGTTTACGCGTCAACGGCATTCCGCACCATTATTCAGCGACCGCCTGATTAAGCACTTCCTTAAAGGTTTGTTCAGAAGTTTCCCTCCAGAGAAGAGATTTCCTCCGGTGTGGAGCCTCAATCTGGTGTTAGCGTCTCTGATGAAACCTCCTTTTGAACCAATGTCATCATCGTCTCTAAAGTTTTTGTCGTGGAAATTGACCTTCCTGGTGGGCATCACTTCAGCCCGACGTATTTCGGAAATCCAAGCTCTAATGGTAGACCCACCATACTTAAGATTTTTCAAGAACAAGGTGGTCCTTGCCACTAACCCACAGTTCATACCGAAAGCGCCTTCAGTGTTCCATAAACATTCCTCTATTGTCTTACCTACGTTTTTTCCAGAGCCATGCTCGGGAGCGGAGCGCACGTTACACACATTAGACGTGAAGAGGGCTCTCAAGTTTTATCTTCATCGCACGCAACCTTTCAGGGAAACGAGGCAATTGTTCGTGGCCTATGGTCTGGGTGCTAAAGGCAAAGCCATTTCAAAGCAAGGACTGTCAAGATGGGTATCGTCTACCATTTCGTACTGCCATTCCAAGGCTGGGAAGCCTCTTCTGCGACGCCCAAGAGCTCATTCCACTAGAGCGGCGGCATCGTCGACGGCGCTGTGGTCTGGAGTCCCTCTGGGGGACATCTGCATGGCGGCTACCTGGGCGGCTACACACACTTTTACCCGCCATTACTGCCTGTCACAACAACATGCCGAAGATACTCGGATGGGACAGGCGGTGCTTCGACACCTATTCCAATAAGGTAAGCCCCGGTTGAGGGGTTCGATCTGGTTGCAATTATGATTGAATATTGTTCGTTCTCTATTTTAACTATTGCCGATGGGTATACAACCATAGGGAACTGGCATTGTGAGGGAAGTATGTGAGTTTGCATGCACGCCTCCTCTTTTCGGGATGGTACTGCTATGTAATCTATTCTAAGCATGTGAATCCATGAAAGATCCAATGCTGGAGAAGGGAATAGTTTCTTACCTGTAACTCCATTTCTCCAGCATTGGTATCTTTCATGGATTCACATGCGCCCGCCTGCCTCCCCTGGCCATGCAAACTGGTTCCCCCACTACTTTAGGGGCCGAAATCTGAGGGAGCGCGGGGGCGGGTCCTGTATTTATATCATGGCGTCCTGACGGTGCGGGCACGCATGATACAAAACGAGGTGGATAGGACGCATAAGCGTCGAAAAAGTTTTCCTACGGGAAAGGGTCTATATAATGTACCGGGGATTCCCAGCCTGACGACGGGGAATATTCTAAGCATGTGAATCCATGAAAGATACCAATGCTGGAGAAATGGAGTTACAGGTAAGAAACTATTCCCTTGTCTAACGGAAGCTTGAGAATACCCTGAGTTGTCTCTAAGCTGGACCCCAGGAATTCCATCTCCTGCATTGGCTCTAGTTCCGACTTCTCCCAGTTTATCAAAAATCCCAGTTGTTGCAGCAAGACAGTGGTTATCTGAACCTGTTCTACTAGAATCTCCTTGTCCTGACACATCAGACAGATATTGTCCAGATAAATGATCATCCTGATCCCCTGCTCTCTCAGATATCCTAATACAGGTCTCAAAAGCTTGGTGAAACACCATGGCACTGACGCCAGCCCAAACGGAAGACATTTCAACTCCCACTTCTGTCCCTTCCATACAAACTGTAATAGCTTTCTCTGCTCTGCCTGAATAGGAATTGTTAAGTATGCACCTCTGAGATCTATCCTTGTCAACGAATCTCCCTTCTGGAGAACATTTCTTAACAGATGAATCCCTTCGATCTTGAAGTGTCTGTACACTAGGAAGTAATTCAAACCTTTAGGTTCATCACCGGCCTTACTTTGTTTTTCCTTTTCACTAAAAACAGATTGCTTACGAAACCTCCTGGACCGTCTGAGGCTGGGCCTATTGCGTTCTTTACCCTGAGTAACTCTATCTCCTTGTCTAGAAGCTCCTCGTCTTCTCCGCTGAACCTTATTTGCCTCGGCAATGCCACCTGATATGGTTCTTGCCAGAATTCCAACTGAAAGCCTCGCACAGTCTGCATTACCCATGCATCTGAGGACAACTCCTCCCATTTCTCTACATGCCGTTCACTCTTCCTCCTACCGGAGGAATACTCACATCCAACCTTTCTACCAATCTTGCTTCTCTCACCTGAATTATTCTGGTGCTGCTGCCTGTTAATGCTCCTCCAACCTCTACCCCTGCCTCTTCCACTGGAAGGGAAGAAGGGGTTGGATCTTCGATCTTCTTGTTTCCAATTAGCTCTGTCTCTATAGGAGCCTCTATACTGGCCACGGCTGGAAGAGCGGCCCTTTCCTCCTCCAGCCCTGTCAAAAACCTTTCGGCCGAATATTTCCTTCAGAGAAGATTGAGCTCTATCCATTGAGACATATGTACTGGCGAACTTCACCATGTCCTTAATGAACAGGTCCCCAAACAGCTTGCCCTTTGCTGCCATCGCCTGTTCCGATGTCGCCATCTCACCCAGCCTGGTGTCCAGTTTCATTAGGATGGACCTCCTCCTCTCCGTGGCTAACACCGTATTAGCGTTCCCCAGCAGACAGAGGGTCCTCTGAGCCCAACCAGCTACAATGTCCGGGTCCATGGCTCCTTCTTAGCCTTTGCCTCTTCCGGTAGCTGCCTGATTCTTATAATCTGCCCCAGCATGTCCAGCGATTTTATCCTGGCAGGACCTCCAGGACCTGTCAAGGCCCCTCTTTAAGTCCCTGCCATATCTGCCCAGGAACGTAAGCATCCTTTCTTCGATCTCCGGGGTCTCAGCTACCCCGTCCGGAACCCTTGGTCTCGGGCACTCCGCTTTCAATTTGGATCTTGCCTGCTTGCTTAGCGGCCCTCAAACGTCTCCTGATGTACGCTGCAATTTTCTCCGGAGGGTCCCATTCATTGGACCTTGGATGCACAAGGTTGTCAGGATCAAACTCGTCTCTGAGAGGGTCCTCCTGTTCCCTCCTGCCTCTTTTACTCTTAAGCTGGCATTCATCCTCTTCTGGGGAGGTCTGAGGTTCTGATGAGATGAATTCCTCAGATTTGGAACTGCTCCTGCAGTAGTCGTCATCTGGCTCGCTTGAGCTTGTGACTCGCCTCTCACGAGACCTCGCCTTCCTTTTCCCCCAGCTGTATCTGCGGGGTGAACCGGGGGGGGTCTGGGTGCTTTGGTCCCTGCAGATTTTATGTTTGCTTCCCCCATTCTTCCTGTGTGCCTTGCCTTGCGACAAGGCAGCCAGGCCATGCAAAATGCCCCTCTCTCCTTGGGGCCTCTCGGCACTCTCCATTCTTTGGACTGCCTCACTCATACGCAGGCCGCCGACGTGAGGACCTTCAGATTCTTCTGAATAATCACTCATATTAGTAGTGCCTAATAGGTGTATTTGCAGTTTGCTTGGGCTGCCCTTGTTAAATATATATTTTATAGTGCAGCTGAGCGAGTCTCGGTATCAATTAGCAGTTTTGCCTGGGACTGAGCCCGTCAATGAGATATGCACAATCACTTAAGCCTCCTCCCAGCAGGCAGAACAATGAGGGGTCTACATGACTTCACTTGGCTGAGCCAGTATTTTAGGCCACAAATTAACTTTTAGCCTGCGGTACCTGTTTTCACCACCAAGTGGTGCCCGCGGCACACCGCACAGAGCCGCTGCTCTTCTGCACTTGCTACAGCAACAAACTGCTGTCAAACGAAAGATCCATTTGATCTTTAATTGCCATGCCCGTATCTGGAACTCTCGTGCACACAGAGCCACTGCATCTTTCAAGAATGTAAGTTCGCAATGGTGCCGGAACCCGAGGAGTCCTGTCGCGCCGTTGCGAACTTCCGTAGTTACAGTGCCTCCTAACGAGGCAAAGCTGATGCCGGAACGAAAAGTCACGACGTGTCCTCCCCTGCGGATATGCTCCGCCAGTTACTGCCACGCGCTGCGTGCCTCCTACACATTTCCTGCGCGTGCACGCTGCCTAAAGCACAACTATATATATATTCATCATCTCAATACATATAAAAGTAAAAAATATATATGTCACTTATCTCGGTTCCTCGAGCAGCAAAGAAAGAGGAGGACTATGGAGGCAGAGCGTATTATAGAGGAGAAGAGAGCGTGATTGGGGAAGGAAGTCACATGATCAGAACAACCTATGAAAAACTAACCACAAATGTGATGGTTTTTGTTGGGATTTGTAGTTTATTGGTTATTGTTTTTCATGTTTGTTGTTATAACTGATGCTACTCGAGTGAGTAAAGAGAAGTTAGAGCATAATCTGAGCCTCTGAGTCTTGACATAGAATCTCAAAGCTTGCTGGGGCCACGAAAGATGCCTGCGGCTCCCCGCGCGATCCTCTCACCACAGAGCCCCTCCCGACCTACATAAGGAACGAACACCTATGCCTAAGCACCACGAGCAAGGCACTCCCACCACACGATTTACACATCATCAATCCAATCCCTCTCAGCAACGTTCAGCTTCCTACTCCTGTGTGCCCGCCCATCCTGATCTCAGTAACCACTCTCCATACCGATAAATTGCTCCTTGCGATCACAATCTGCAGTACCCGCCAGCTACTCGCAATATGTCTGACTGTCTAGACAGTCTAACTAATGTTATCATGCCATTACCGTGACTTAGCAGCTAACGTAAATGCGCACGATTATCATGCTACTGCAAATGTGCCTGCTCACACTGTTACTGCACTGATTCTAAATGAACATGATTGTCCTCCTAGTGCAACTAGTGCAAATGTGCCGGCTAATACTGCCACAGTACTGATTGTAAATTAATTTGATTCCCCCCCTAGTATAACTAGTGAAATGTGCCTGCTCATACTACTACAAATGTGCCTGCTCATACTACTACGGAGGATAGCTCAGCGGCAACGTGCTCGCCTTGGAAGCAAGACGACAAGAAGCAACGCAGTTGCGATCCCCGGTTCCGCGCTTAGAAACCTCTGGGTATTCAAGCGTGTTATAAATATGCAACTAAGACAAAAAAAAAATAACAATCAAGCAACTATAAAACAAACAATTCCTGTAACAGCGCCTCAATGCCTGCGTGCTGTGTGAGCGCTTTAAAAATGCAAAAATAAAAATAATAAAAAACGACAGCACTGGTTGTAAATGAACATGATTACCCCCCTAGTGCACCTAGTGGAAATGTGCCTCCTCTCACACCATTACAGCCATTAGTACAATTGAACATGACCACCCTGTAAGATCAACTAGTGCAAAGGCGCTGATTACCCTGACTGCCCAGCCAATGAAAACTTGCCCCACAACCGAGATCTAGCAACTAATAGAAATGCACATTCTCACACTGTCACCTTGGAACCGCTCTCAACCTCAGACCCAGACAAACTGCTCTCCTCCTCAACCTCAGACTTAGACAAACCTATGCGGCAAAGGAGCTCTGATCAACGCCAGATCTTTAATGGCACACGCTCTGGACATCACATACCTAATAACTAGTCATTTTATTTATCTGTGTTTAGTTCTAAAAGAACCTTTAAAAACCAACGAAAGTTAACACTTTTCATCAATAAAAACATCCATTTACAGCTATCACCTAAAAGTTACATATTTAAAAAAAATACACTGTTAAAATAGAGCACTATCTTACTCAGTTACCCTGTACACTTTGTCAAATTATATGCATTTCCAGGTCAGGGGACCAACTAGTTGGTCATATCACTACGACAAATTGTTAGTTCATGCGTAATAATTTTTTTTTAAATATTAAGGTGTTACAAATGTTAAAATATACCAGAAACCTAGGAAAGGGATAATTCGACACTGTTCCACGCTATTTGCTATTAGGAATTTTGTAATGGCACGCCATATCCAGTACAAGGCAATATGTACACTTTCGGTGTCCGTGTTTAGACAATAGTTACAAAACGCCTCATGCTTTACAGAATCATGCCGCGGATGATTGTATTAGGCTGGACCCAGTTGTTTACATTCAGTGAATAAATGCTTTGCATTTTCCATATTACCTGGGAATTTGCATATACGATAGACCCTGTGGGATAAGAGATAAGGCAATCTTCAATTAGGAACCCCTAAATACCAAGAGTGGAAGTCGGTTTGTGCGTAGTCTAAGTATCAGGTTCCGCGCTGCCGGAACCTGAGTAACAAACCTAGTACCACGTGCAAAATCAGGTTGCCAATTTATGTGCTTAAATGGATTGTCATTCAACCAATCAAATTTGATCCCACAATGTTCTTGGTTTAACCCTCTAGGGCCTCTCACCAAGGCTAACATCTGACATTTGGGATGCGGGTTGGCTTTTAGGTGTAGAACTCCCTGCCTGGCCAACATAAGACCCCTAAGGGAGCCTATACCCAACTCCAGCCTCAGATATTCAACCGGGGCTGTTGGTGGGAGCCTCAATAGCCTTCTCCAGAAGTATCCCTCAAGTCTGTCCAACCAACTTAGATCGCACATGGCCAAGGCCTCCTACTAATAACGTGGGCCTACTAGCCATCACAGAATCCTGGCTCAGGAAAGACAGAGTAAAAATGTCCTATCCACCAGGGAAATTACCAACCAAGTATTCCAATCAGGGGAACTGATGTCAACTAACTTGATACTCTCGCACACTGCCACCATGACTGTACATCTTATTTATTATCTTTCGAAGATGACATCTCTCACCTCCTCTCACTGGATGTCAAACCGGCCTCTAGAATTGTCCTCCTAGGTGACTTAAATCTAGGCTTTAGTGATCCACTGGACCCCAATGATTTTGCCTTAGCAAACACCATTGAAGCCCTTTGCTTTGCTCAACGTATCACAAGCCCTAGCCATAATAAAGGTTGCATCCTAGACTGGTTGTCCGACCTCATTTGCAACATATCAATCCAATCTAATGCACCCTGCCCCTGGTCAGATCACAATGTTATATCCTTGACAATACCTACTGGCAAACATGCGTCCGTGTTGCTGCTGCCAGCACCGGCTACCATTGTGAGAAACCCTCAGAATATCACGGCAGCCCATATGCTTCTTCGGCTGAAGCCTCTGACAGCCTTCCAATCCATGATGAAAAATCCCTCCTCGATGGTGGAGCTATATAACCAATCTCTCCTACTCGCCATTGATGAGGTCGCACCCCTGAGTAAACGTAAATCGAAGTCAATAGCTCACCTTTACACATGGTACACCCCAGCCTCAAATCTCTTCGCTCAACCAAGAGAACAGCCAAGACTACCTGGAAAAAGTACCCGACAACCTCAAATAAAGATCACTTCTCCATCTTATCTAAAACATACAAACAAGCCTTAGTCCAAGCTAAAGGTTCCACCGATAATGACAGAATTGCCAATGCTAACTCAGGTACGCGAGAGCTCTTTGCCATACCACGAGAACTAGAATCACCAGTCCCCCTTACAGCCAACTGCAATGAAGATCTCACCTGGTGTTCTAACATTCAAAACACACTGATAAATAAAGTCTCAGCACTCCAACTAAAAATCCTAGCCAAAAAAATAATCTCCTCTGATGCCTTACCAAACCTAAAAACAGCATCGTCCACCCCTCTCACCCACCAGTTCAAGTTCAACCATATCACAGAATTGGAGGTAACCAAAATCATCAAAGGAATCCTTGGTGCCACTGGCAATGCCTTTTGGCTCTGATCACTTTACGTGTTTCACCAATAGGAGTCCTTAGGGCCCACTAAACTTGGCTTTCAGCCATGACCAGTGACAATGAACTTCGGTCTTGGCCACTGTACATGTTGAGCCAATAGGTTTCTTTGCTACCCACTAGCCATGGCCTTTGGCTGTGGCCACTATACAAGTTGCATCAATAAGTTTCTTTGAGATCAACTAGCCATGGCCTTCGTCCATGACCATTGTACATGTTGCACCAATAGGTTTCATTGGGTCCCACAAGCCATGGCATTTGCCCTCAACCATGGAACATGTTGCACCAGTAGGTTCCTTTGGGGTCCACTACGCATGGCCACTGTGCATGCTGCACCAAGAGGTTTCTTTTGCGCCCACTAGCCATGGCCTTCAGTTGTTGCCACTGTACAAGTTGCACCAATATGTTTCGTTGGGTCCCACTAGCCATGGCATTTGGCCACAACTATTGTACATGTTGCACAATAGGTTCCTTTGGGGTCCACTAGCCCTGGCCGTCAACCGTGGCCACTATACATGTTGCACCAATAGATTTCTTTGGTGCCCACTAGCCATCACCACTGTACTTGTTGCACCAATAAGATTCTTTGGGCCCCACTAGTTATGCCCTTCGGTCATGACCAGTGCCATTTCTCTGCAAGTGTCAATGTTTTTTCATGCACAGAGCATGATCGCTATTACTGGGTGTCGATTGATCACTTCAACAGTCTCTACCTCTCTTTAGATAAGGGAAGGGTGTTTCTCATTGTTACTATCATGAATCAGCCTCTGGAAGGTCTTTGTGGTAGATCATAGTATGGGGTAATTTTTGAACCCCCATTCTCCCTCAAGCACAAAATTAGGTGTTAACCTTTGGCATAAAATCTTCAATGGAGTACTGGAAAGGGTTAACTCATATCTCTTTGTATCTGTAGCTCCTAGAGCATTGTTTTGCTCTTTTAACATTTAGACTTGGCTGGTGGCAGTGTTATCTACCCTAACCTTTCTACCGCAATTATATTAGATACATCTGGTACTGTTCTTGGCTATTATATTAGCCTCGAACATAAACCCGCTTGACCAAATCTTCTTTCTCTTGGCTCCGGTTGGGTTTATTCGCCATTTCTTTTTGTTAAAGTCCTTCTTGTGTTTTACTTTGCGCGGCAAACTAGGTTCGCCTTCTTTGTTCACTGTCTTTTTGGCGGGCTTCTGCCCAGAAGCCCTCCTCAAGGCGCCTGGGTGTCTAGGTGGGCTGAATGTGAGGGAGGGGTGTAGTCACCCCCTGCACAGGGTATCCTAGAAAGCCCAAGTCGCACTTTGTCATGATTGGCCAGGGTAGTTGTCTGGGCTGGACAACCCCTCTGCTGTGTGATTGACAGCTAGGCTGCGTGAATGTTTTTTTTTTCGCATAAGCTATCTGGCCTTCAACGACTCAGAGAAGATCCGGTCCGGAGTCTTCTTCCCTTGAGCTTGGTGGGGATAACCAGCTCATCTTCTACTTTTGACCTCCTGTCTCTGAATGTTTCTTAATTCTGCCTGCCTAACCAAAATATTGCCTGTGATTTTTGCCTCCAACTCCCTCTGGGTATCTCAGGTGCTAAGTGTGTTTTTGCCCCGGTAGCATTTCATGTCACGGATACGCGTTTGTTTAGTACACCGAACTGTTAAACAGTGATCACAATCGTATTCACGGTAACATGTTTTGTTCATAAAACTGGTTCATTCAAACACAGGGTTCTTACCTTGAGACTTACTGTACAAAGTGAATTGGTTAGTTGTAGTATATTTAACGTGTGGTTTTTATTGAAGTTTAATAGAAGTGTTGTGTTTATAACGAATGGTTTAAAAATAAATGTACTTATATTTTTCTACCTGAAACCTTGAGTCAGTGTTTGCTTGAGTCACAGTAATTGTGGTCCCTTTATGTAATCTCTGCTACTGCTCATATACTCTTGAGATAAGCCTGGCTGCTCCGCCACTGCTACCACTCTGACATAGTAGTACAGGCTTGTACCAAAGGTAATACTTGTATTGCCACCTGTAGTCTTAATTGTTTTAGTGGTCCCTAAGGGCACTGCACAGGATTCTGCCTAACAGCCCACAACCCTCTTTACAGAAGTCGAACCCAGCCTTCTAAACATCCATCATTCCAAAGACAATTTTACAGCACTACAACCAGTGCATCGGCAGTGCCATGAAAAAGTGGCACAAAGACCAACCAATCTAATACATGACCAACATTCAGTAGAAACTACCTATTTTTAAAACTACAACCAGTGCATCGTCACTGGCCGAGAAAGGTGGGCCTGCGACCAGTCTCTGTGACTACTTTCCCCAGGTACTGATAATAACAACCACAAACCTCCATGCAGACCTACCACCGAACCTACTATGCACCTAACATTCCACAGGCGGTTTTACATCACTACAACCAGTGCATCATCAGTGCCATGGGCAAGTAGGGGTGGGGCCTGGAGGTGGCCACTTTCCCCTCTCACTGACGATGACAAGACCATCTAACCCCTTTAAAGAACTAGCCCCCATCTACTATACACCCAACATTCAACATACACTCTCTCAGCACTATCACTCAACCTTCTACATACCCAACATTCTGCAGGCACTTTCACAACAGTACAACCAGTGCATCGACAGAGAAAAGTGACACGAATACCACCATACCTACTACACACCCATTACCTCTTTGTAACACTACTACCACTTTACCCTGTCACTTATAACACCCACAAAACTCCTTGCAGACCTACCACCAACCAGACACTTCTACAACAATACAACCAGTGCAGTAAAAGTGCCAAAGAGGAGTGGGCATGAGGCCTAGCCTCCTTTACAAAACATATGCTTCTACAGACTCTTTTACAACATTACAACTAGTGCATTGACAGTGCCAGGGAGTTACAAAACGTGTATTTGTTTTACTCCGCAATATCCACAGACAAACATTCCACAGACATTTGTACCACACTACAAGGAGTTCATCGACAGTGCCTGGGAAAAGTGGGCACAGGGCCTGGCCTTCAAACCTTTGCTTTTTTTTCCTGGATTGCATTAAAAAAGGCTACCTTTTTTGCCATTTTGCTAACTTTCCGACCAACCCTCACGCGCACGTGAGTGTATGAAATTAATAAAACTATTGTAATTGTCTGTTTGCCCAAATATGATTGCCATTGTCTGGGGCCTGCTTGGTCTGTTCGCGGATGTCGCCACAAAAACATTGGCTTCTTCAGGTTGTTGAATGCTAAAGACTAATGTGTTTTAAAAAATAAATTGTATGGCATCAGTTTCAAAATATGTTGACGTTCCTTATGTTTTTGATTGGCAATTAACACCTTGTCCCCCAATAGTACAGGTCTCTTTAATTGGACCAACCCTAAATATCACTTATTTTTCTGGCCAACTTTTTCAACATTGTTAGCCAGTGAACAAATTAACACCAAAAATACGCAATTCAAGTCAATGGAGATTTTAAAAAGTTTGGGACCCATATAACGCTCTACCCCCCTTGATGAAACGGCCAAACACTTCCCCTTAAAATTCAGTTGGGTCTATTTTTGGACATTTTTGTTAGATTTGTTGAACAGGGCCAAAGTTATAAGCCCTAAAAAAATAGCTCTTCCTATGGAGAGTGCGCACCTTAACCATAATTACAGGGCCGCTACATAACTACAGGGCTGCTACCCCTAACATTATAAAATATAATTCTATTAACTATAGAACAAAGGGAGTATTATGACTCATAGTTCCAGAATTACGCTTCTTTGGTCCTTCTCATACAGACTACTGTGGAAAATGTGCTATGGTTCGCCAAACACGGCTCTGCGCATTCCATTCTTTCAAAATTAGCTGAAGGTCCAAACTGGGCCTTGTAGATTCACTTTTACCAAACACATGTATTCTTCTGTTTAAGAATATACATTAATGCCTGAAAGGAGAATTACCATTTACTTGCCTAATAACATTATGTTCTCTTTTAAGCCAGCTTTTTTCAGATTATTGATATTTGAGTGATTTCTACAGCTTGGCTTCCAGTGGCAGAGACTTTGTACCAAAATTCTAACTAGTCATGTTCCAAGATAGGTACATGACAGGACATAATTTATCAGTTATCCCCAGAAAAGTTCAAAGAGGCTCTATGCAAACGAATTAGAACACTGGAGTGTTGGTGCGTCCATGTAAGTAATAGGCCACCAGAGGGCGTTAACCACTGTTTCAGTTTTCTGTTTCTCAGCCTACATTTTGCCTTAATGCTCAATGTCTCACTTGGACAATAATCCACCAGAACAATGCTCACTGGAAGGTCCTGAGAATCTTCTCTGAATGTTTTCTTTTTTTTCTAATCAGTTTGTATGCTTTTTTTATTTTGTCATGCTCTAATGGCATTACAGCCCTTTGGGTAATAGTTGTGACAGATATTATCGTCCCTTAACCTCAGAGGGCCCCCTTTGCTTCGATTTGGGCAAATAACTGAGATGTGGGCCAATAACACTTGTTACAGGCCTTTCTACAGGGCTGTAATTCCTCACTTTTTTCAGGAAATAACATGTTTTCAATCCTATTTGTCAGCCACATTTGCAAAATGTTGCAACCTAAAAAAGCACGCCATAAAAGAAAATGTGCATCGTTGGCCAGTAATTTGTCGAGCTGTGATGCATTTCTACTGGTGTAACAAGGTTTACTGATGCATTACACTTGGTTCTGTTGTGCAACATTCCATTAGCATTCTGCATATGAGCCTACATATTTATAGTCTATTGTGTGAGTCCTTGAAATCCATGTGTTTTTAACTTTTATTACCTTTCATTGTTTAGGCTTTGAAGGAGCACATGGCCTCCCAGCAGGAACCTGTCATCCCTTACACCTCGATGAAAGCATGCCTTGTTCTTGGAAGAGTTGTGCTCTGCAGCTTCTGTAGCAAGATTATTACCTCTCCTGCACGCTTCCTGCTTCTTCCACCATCTTTAGTATCCCCAGGAGCCAGGTTTACAGTCCCACACCCGTCCTCTGGAGCCGCTCTAGCCAGGCATCTTATAGAACACTCATCGTTCGAAACTTCTGCCGCCAGGTCATTCTTCCCACCACCAACTTTCAGATCACCTCCAGCTATGCCAGTATCTTTTTCCACATCACGTGTAACCTCTCTAAATTATCTGCCACTCTTACCACCTCCATTAAGAATGCCAGCACATCTGCCTCCGGTTCAGCCCTTGAGATCTTTACCACCATAGCCGCTACAACGAACATAAGAAACGTAAGGAACTCAGACATTACTATCATATACATCTGCTGGAGCTTGGATTGCAACAATCCTCCACTCATTCTGCTTTCCCCTGTCTAAAAGAACCTACAGGCTGTTAGAATGCAAGTGTATGTGGCTATGCATGCACATCTTTAGTTTCCCCCTTTTACATTTCAGTTGTGTTATTTTGTGCTTTGTCAATGTTGTGTTTTCCATTTTGTGTGCTTATGTCTTCTTGTAAACACTGCATGGGGGATGGAGAGTGAAAATAAACCAACAAGCCCTAGGGTGCTGTGTTTAATTTCTTGATATGTTGAAATTGTGTTTCTAGGTTCATATTAGACATTAATCGATCTTTAGTCTAACAAAACTGTAAATAATTGTGTGACTACAGTGACATCATGTGTCTTGCGACTGTAACTAGTGGTTCTTTAAAAAACCCTGCTGAAGCATTCTATTTGGCAGCTGCTTTATAGACTTCAACCTTAATGATAACGTATGCTAGCTAATTCTTTATTATGCATTTTCAAAACAGTGAATGCTAATACATTGATAAAGAAAACATTGAGTATGCCAAAATAATATACATTTTAAAATGTCTGTAATGTCCCGGGAGGATAGCTCAGCGGCAGAGTGTGCGTCTTGGAAGCAAGACGACACGAAGCAACATAGGTTCGATCCCCGGGTCCGCGCTTAGAAACCTCTGGGTGTTTAAGCGCGTTATAAATATGTAACTAAGACAAAAAAAAACACAATTACGCAACTAAGAAAAACAAACAGCGCCTCGATGCCTGCGGGCTGTGTGAGCGCTATAAATGTAAAATAAATAAATAAATATAATCTAGTTTTAGGGGAGGTGTGGCTTGGCGCCAATGGGAGCAGTCACCTAGCTCTGGTCCTGCACTCCGGCGAAACTTAATGATTTAATTTATACCCTTAACGTACCTTAGCTGCACTTTTTTTTATGCCCCATTATGCTCTCCTGAACTTCCTTGGTGTTCGTAGCCTTTGGGAATAGATACAGGCTGCTGTATCTTCGAGTTCCAGGACCTCCGGAGGCTGGGCCTGAAGCCGCGTCATCCCGCACAGTTGCAGCCAGTGTTTCCTGTCAGCTGGTCGGCTGACGCGGGTGGCACGCTTTGTGCCAGGTAGCCGATTTCTCAACAGCAAAGGTTTTTCTTTGCTTTTTTATCCTATTCCTTATTTTTAAAGCCTGGATACTAATAATAAACTTGCCTATAAAACGCGTGAAGTGTTTTTGGAGCAATTTGCTTACTTTCATCACCTGCTTTGAAGGACTACCTCTAATTTTAATAATCTCTGAGGAAAAACATCAACAATATATCATATTATTTCTTCGTCTTCCTTGTGGTCCTACATATAATTTCTGCTCCTCCCCTCTAATTCTATATCTAAACCAACCCAATATTTGGCTGAGGATTATACTGGTACTCTGAGAGCTCTTCTCTTTATTGCCAGTTATATGAGAGGGAAAAGGAGGGAATAGAGGAGATTAAAGACACAGGGAAGAAACAAATTGGGAACTATTGAAATACATTGCTTACTACATTCTCCCATTTATTTATTTTATTTATTACATTTATTGCACGCCCAGACTCTTTCGTATCACGGCGAGGTTACAGGCAGCTTATTGAGGTATTAGACAGTGACAATTACAGCATGGTTTACAGTAAAAACAAATACAACGTATTTACAAGAAGATGAATAGTACAAAAGCGTGTGCAGCATATTTACAAAATCTGAAGGCAGTTTTATTCGTATTGGTTAAATAAACAGGTTTTCACCAGTTTTTTAAAGCCCAAGAAAGAACCCTCTTTTTTCATACTTAGAGGGAGGGAGTTCCTGTGTCTGGGGGCTAGGTATTGAAAACTGCAGCCCCTGCTTTGGTATTCTTATAGCGGGGTGTCGCTAACAGTAGATGGTTATTGAATCTTAGGGTTCTTGTAATTTCTTTTTTAGGTAGTGCCTTATTTAGGTAGATGGGTGCTATTTCCTGTTCACATTGGAACGTTATATATAGGGTTTTGAAGATGACTCTAGCTGCGACAGGCAACCAATGGTGATCTTTTATGGTCTTGGATATGTGGTTCGATTTCCTAATTCCTAGGACGGCCCGTAGAGCTTTGTTTTGTATCAATTGTAGTTTTTTTAGATTGGTAATGGAGGTGTCTAGTAGTAAGACATTGCAGTAGTCGAATCGTGAAAGAATCAGAGCTCTGGCCAATGTAATGGGGGGAAGGAGTTGTCTGCTTAGAGCAATTAGTTTGGCTATGCGGTGGAAGATGAGAGGCTGCTGATGTGCTTGGTCATAGAGAGGTTAGCATCCACATATACTCCTAAAGTTTTTACTTGTTTCAAAACAGGTTTCATGGTGCCGTCAATGATAATAGAGGCCTAGTCCGAGTGGAGGGCACCTATTTTGGTCTGGGATCCCACAATGAGAATCTCTGTCTTCTTATCGTCGAGGCAGAGACTATTTAATGCCATCCAGTTTTGTATGATGGCATACATTTTGTTAATAATCAGTGTATCTTGGGTGTAGTTCCCAGTGAGTGGGATGAGGATCTGGGTGTCATCTGCAAAATTTGTGTAGATGACACCCATATCATCTAAGGCTGAAAGGAGGAACTTAGTATAAGCGTTATAGAGAGTGGGTGAGAGGCACGAGCCTTGGGGTACTTCAATGGGGACTGGGATGGGATCTGCAGCTTCATTGCTATAGAGACTCTAGAGGTGTTCGTTCATGTAATAAAGATTTAATCCACATGGTGGCATCGGTGGAGAAGTTAAAGTCTTTAGCTAGGGTGGAGCAGAGTTTGTCATGGTCCACAAGGTCGAACGCAGCAGAGAGATCAAACAAGAGGAGGATGAAAAGTTTGCCTGAGTCTCTAATGGTATCCATCTGGATTTTAAGGTCCAGTAGGGCTGTTTCCGTTAATGTGGTTAGGCCTGAACCTGGATTGTCTCGTACCAAGGAGCTGGTTGTGTTCCAGATGGGCTTGGACTTGATTACATGTTATTTTGTCGATGATTTTAAGTAAAAAGGGAACTGTCGTTATTGGCCGGTAATTGGTGGGTACAGTCAGATCTAGAGAGGGTATTTTTAGTAGGGGAGTAACCCAAGCTTCTTTAATGCTGACTGGGACCAGTTGGCATTGAATGAAGCATTCACAAAGTTGGTAATGATAGGTGTAAGTGTGTGGGCACATGATTTGACTATTTGTGCTGGGATGGAATCTCCTTTACAGTTTGATGCTTTGAGTTTGGAGATATGTCTAAGAATAACTCTTGGGAGACTGGGGTGAAGAAGAATAGAAGGCTGGTGTTGACAGTAGGATTCAGGATGTGGTTATCACTGGCGGATTTGTTAGCTAGTAGTTGCTTTTTGGTTGTAATTTTAGTTTGTAGAAGATTAATGTTGGCAGCTAGGGCATCTTGTATGGTGGTGGACCATTCTTTGCTAGACTTTGTAGAATTATTTGTCGGGTGGGGTTTTCCAATTCTCTCAGGATTGAGAAGAGTTCTTTGGAGTCAGAGGCAGCGTTTTTGATCAGAATGTTATAGGCATTAGCTTTGAATGTGATAATGGCTGATTTGTAGTCTTTGCTCGCCGTCTGAACAGCTTTTTCTGACTCTAGGGAGGGGTGTTTTCTATGTGCATATTCAAGGGCACATTTCTTTCTCCTAAGAGCAACAAGATCGTCATTAAACCGAAAGCATGAACGTTTGTCAGTGCGCTCGGTTTTGGTGGTTAGAGGGGCTACAGCATTAATGGTGGAGGTGAGACAGTTTTGGTATGTGTCTGCTGGGAGACAAGGGTTATCGGTGGATATTGGCATAGTGTCTAGGATTTTGCTCAGTATGGGGCTGAGGTTTCAGGGGTGAGCTTGCTAAGATTTCTGGCTTCATAAGTCTTGGTTAACTTAGATTCCATAGGGGGGGTTCATCAGAGATGATAGTAAATTGGATGTTGTCGTGATCCGTCCAATTGAGTGGGGAGAGTCAATGGTGATGCTAGTATTGTGCGTGAGGATCCAATCTAAAGTTCTACCCTTAATGTGGGTAGGGGCATTCACAGGTTGTGTGAAGCTCATATCCTTGAGGGCGGAGTGTAGGGCTTCTGCTTTGGTGTCTAGGCTGTCGTTAAATCCTAGATTAATATCTCAGAGGATGACTCATTTAGTATTGGGTTTGATGAGAGGAGCAGGCAGAAGTGGGATGTCTATTTCAGGATGGCTGTTGAAGTTCGGAGCTCTGTAGATTACTATGACGTTGATGGTGGTTTTGTCATTAATGGCGAGTTTAGCTAGAAGGAGTTCATAGCCAGCAACGCTTTCAGTGGGGCAGGATCTCAGTTGGAGTTTGGTCTTGGCTATGATGGCAACTCCGCCTCCATGAGACTGGTCCCTGTCGGTTCTGAGAATAGTTTAGTCGGTGGGATTGCGAGTGTCAGGAGAGGACCCGAAGCTTGGTGGAGCCAGGATTCTGTAACGACAAGGCAGTCTAGTTGTGATTCTATGATAAGGGCGTGTATTTCGATAGCATGAGCTCCTAGAGAGCGGGCATTAATGAGGTTGCCTTGAAGGTTGGTGCTAGGTTTCTTCTGATCGGTGGTAGTTGCCGCCGTAGTTGTTTTAGGGCGTAGGGTGGAGTGGGTTCGTTTGGTGGTGGTTTTAGGCTTGAGGAGGCATCGGGAACCTATAGGTAGGGTCAGTTTGGGTGATTTAGGGTCGTGTATGGTGTCATATGCATGATATAATGTGCGTGATCTTAGGCGATAGCGTCTAGTCTTGCCCAAGATGGGACGAGAGTGGTTGATTCCAGTGTTAGAGTGTAGCTGAGAGTACTCTGCTATATGCGAGTTGGTGCACATTTTAGTATCATGAATGAGGTCATTTAGGCTGGTGGTGTGAGAGTGGTTGGTGTTGGGTGAAAAAGGTGGCATGGAGGGCAGGAAAGGTGTGGGGCAAGTGATGGGATGATGCCGGGGGCAGGCCAGTTCGGAGAGTCTGTTCTTGTACGCTACATAATGGTTACCAAGGCAGGATACACTGTCTTGGATAAACAAAAAAGGGAACATGATGGTGGTAAACCAATTTTGCATAGTTAGTGGAAGTCGCAATGAGAATGGGGTGCCTTGCATGGTGTGCTGCGACACCGATCTGGTTCTAGTTGCTACCGAATGGCTACTTGCAAGGAAGCGTTGTGTGGCGTTGGAATACAAGAGGACTAAGACTCTTGCTGGCAATTATCTGTTATATCAGATTATAAGCAATTATTAGGCAAATAATTGAGCGTTACCCATGTAAAGTGTAAGCATGGCCATAATTGAGTAGAGATTAAATCGTAATGCTAAGCTGTAGTTATGAAACATGTTACTGTGCTATATTTTATATTCACAGAATAGGTAGTGAAACATCCAACTCATTATACAGTTGGTGGGCAGACAATGCAAAACATGACAAAGGTTGTGCCGATATACAATTCGGTAAACGCCTATTACCTGTGGCCACCCTGGTAGGATTGGTATGGACCGAACGCAATAGTGTTGGTTAGGCATGTAGTGCTAAGCAGAGTAGTTCGAGGGTGAGCTACGAAGCAAGACCCTATTAGTACATTAACATCATTCATCATATATATATATATACATATATATATATATTATGGCTGCTAAAAAGTGACAGACAAAAGAGGCCTCCACATAATCTCCTACTACCCTAAAAAGGCAGAAAAGCGAATCTCCAACACCCAAAGAGGATATTGTGGATCCTGTCATGCAGACCATTTTATCAGAAATCGGGGCTCTCAAGCCCTTCATGGAAGACACTAATGCTAAATTGCAGCAACTAGACAACAAATGGTCAGTATTTGAATCCCGAATGAATGAGGTGGAAAGGAGAGTTAGTGACGCAGAAGATGTCTCGAATAAGGTAACTCATTTAGAAATTACAATAGCCTCCTTACAACAGCAAGCTGAGAATCTTAAAAACAAGAATAGGAGGAACAACCTTCGCATTGTTGGCCTTCGGGAAGGAATTGAAAAAGACAATCCTACTGCCTTCTTATATTTGTTTCTTCCTCAGATTCTCAACCTGTCGGCATCTGTAGAGCTTAACATTCAACGAGCACACCAAATTGGTCCTAGCAAATCACCTCTAAGCACTAGTCGTCCACCCAGAACCCTTATACTGGCCCTCCTAGACTTCAATCATATAACATTCATTATGGAAAAAGTCAGGCAAATTAAGCAACTAACATGGGAAGGAAATAGAATGTACATTACACAAGATGTCTCCAAGATAACGGCGGTGAGATGAAAAGAATGTTTGGCATTTAGACCTGCACGTAGGCAATTAAATGCCAGATATGGCATTATGCACCCAGCTATCCTAAAGGTTACCTTAAATGGGCAGTCCTCAACCTTCCAAAATGCGGCAGATCTGAGACAATGCATCCAATCTCACAAAAGGAATGAGATGGATACTTCTAACCCCATCATTTGAATGAATTTATGACATGGGACGTTCTATATTCTATATTTTGATCTTTTTCGCCGGAGTGGGGTTTGGTGGGCCTTTTCTTTTTCGGCTTTCCTCCCCTCATTGCATTACTTTTTGACATGGATTGGTGTGGCTAGTTCGTGTTAGCCACTGTTCTATTGACTTTTTTTGGATATGTCTTCACTGTTTGTTTTACCCCTCTTCCTTATGTTTTGCTCCATTTGTGTACCCTCCTGTTCTGCTGGGTACTTCCATGTATCATATGGTAATAGACTTTAATGTCTTAATGAAAATGTATCATTTGATTTGTTGTTAGATCAAACTCTCCAGACTGATGCCTATTAATATAGTATCTTGGAATGTTAAAGGATTCTACAATCCTAATAAGAGGCAAAAGGTTCTTTCGCATCTCGATAGATCAAAGCCCTTAATAGCATGCATACAGGAGTCAAAGCAGAAAAACTCGAGCGTCACTGGGGGGGGTCAGGTTTTTTCCAGTGCTGCAAATGGCAAAAAGAACGCCACCATCACACTTATTAACAAAGCCCTTAAATGCAGGGACGTCATTTAGGGGTCACCAGAGGTCGCAACTGCGACCACTGAGGTCTCCCTTGCGACCTCTGTGGTCTCCCCTGCGACCTTTAAAAAACATATATATATATATTTATTTTTTATTTTTTTTGTAATGCAAGCTCCTGGCCTGTGGCTCTTTACTTCTGGGGTGGCTGGCTTTCTTGTTCATACCCCTTAAAAAAAGAATAAAAATAAGAACAGGGGTGCCACAAGTTAACACTTTCAGCACAGACCCTAAATAAGAAAGAATAGGAATACAAATAATGTGTCTTTCTGGAATTCTATACAATAATTGCTAGGCTCATTAAATGTTTATTTCAGGCACACTTCAGGGGGAGAGTCACTGATTTAGTCTGTTCTTAAACGCCTCACTCAGTCTTTCATCCTTCTGATGGCGAAAAATGAGTACCAACACAGGTTGGGTGATATTGGGTATATATTTTGTCTATATAAAGCGCTTAAGCATAAGTGCTATATAATAACACATCATTATCATTTGGTCATGGACGTCTGCTTGCATACACAGTAATTTGGTCATATGGGCCTACACACTGATCTTAATGATACATATGGCGATCCATTCTTGTATGAAATGTACATCACATAGTGATATCGTAACTATATTGTTCGTAGTGTACAATGCTATGTGATACCACTTCCTATTTTGTCCACGAGTGAAATGTCGTGTTCCATCACTACCCACGATATCACTTCGGGGCGGTGATCAAATGGCATCACTTCCTGTGATGTCATCCGGGGGTCAAGGGTCGTGTGATGTCACTTCCGCTACCCCTGGCATTTTGGTGAAATGACGTCCCTGCTTAAATGTAAAGTATTATCTATGGAATCAGACAAGTTAGGAAGATGGGTTATTCTCAAGATATTAGTATACTCTACAGCATACAAGAATCTCAATATATATGGCCCAGCATCTGCGGATCCCTCCTTTTATAGACAACTCAGGGATCATGTGTTTCCATGTAACCCCCATAATCTGAAGTATGTGGAGATTGTAATCAAGTCATAGATCCCTTTCTGGACAGGAAATCTGATGTGCGATATACTAACACCACATCTCACGCAAAATGTATTAATTTTATATCTGAAGTAGGCTGTAGCGATGCTTGGCATATCCTCCACCACACAGACTCTGAATTTACTTTTTACTCTACGTCCCACAATTCCTTCTCGCGACTCGATTACATTTTCATCTCCAACTCTATGGTTAATCTCCTCCTTGATGCCCCGATAGAATCTATTGCGATCTCTGATCATGTTCCAGTATACATTCAGATTGCTTCCCCAATAAACTCTCGCTACCCTAGCAGATGGAGATTTAATACCAACCCATTAAAAGGTGAATCTTTTACACAGTTCATCACACAACAACACAATAATTTATTTTCTGAAAATAAGAATCAAGACACTTCTATTACCAATAATTGGGACTGCTATAAAGCGGTTCTTAGAAGTCATATTATATCTTTTGTTGTAAATAAAAAGAAAAAACTTAAATTTGAATCAGAATCCATTCTCAGACAACTTAAACCCTTGGAAACCCAATTCGCTTGCACTAATTCTACCTCTATTCTCAAGGATATTATGAAACTAAGATTTCTAAATAACAAAATCATCACGCAATATTCATGTACCAACCTGCTTGAATATAAAGCAAATATATACAATTTCTCCAATAAAACTAGTAAATCGTTGGCCACTTACCTCAAACTCAAGAAGGAAAAAAACTAAATTGTATTTATTAAAGATCACTTAGGGATTAGAAAATTCTCAGATAAGGAAATTGTTCAAGCGTTCAAAAATATGTATTTTAATTTATATACTGCTGAAGCCCCTCCTAATAATCCTGCTGTCATCGACTGCCTACACAATATTATCCATATCTGCTACCCCCAGGCTAATTTTATATCATTTAATGCACCAATAACTCCCCATGAAATACATTTGGCTATTAAGAACCTTAAAGAAGAAAAAGCCCCAGGACCGGATGGCTTCCCTATTGATTTTGTTGGCCACTTTTCTGATCTATTAGTCCCTAAGCTTAACGAATTCTACTCTCATTTCATATTAATAATATGGCCCAAGGTTCATTTCTAGAAGCTATGAGAATTGTATTTCTTAAACCTAATAAAGATCCTGAACTCCCCCAAAACTATCGTCCTATTTCCCTTATTAACACAGACTGTACGATTTATGCCAAGATTCTAGCAAACAGACTCCTCCCCTTTTTACTTGATCTTCTCAAACTAGATCAAGTCGGATATGTTAAAGGTAGTGTTCTCCTCTAATATTAGACTGTTTCTAGACATCATAGACATATTAAACAAATCAAATGACCCCCATGCTGCGATTGCCCCTGCTGCAGAAAAAGCTTTCGACAGAGTTGAATGGATTTTATATTCGAAGCTCTTAAGTGGCACGGTTTTCATCACCCCTTTCTTTCTATGCTTAAGGTCCTATATTCTAACCCTAAAACTACAGTCTTTGTAAATTGTCAAATGTCCTCCTTCTTCCCCCTATGTAGAGTAACACGCCAGGGCTGCCCACGGTCTCCAATTCTCTTTATTCTATTTATTGGAACCCTTTCTAGAAGCTGTAAGACAAGATAATAACATTCTAGGAATTCCATTTTGTAATTTACACATTAATACGGCGGCGTATGCCGACAATGTACTTTTATTCCTAAAAAACCCCACAGCAAAGTGCCCAATATCTACCAAATATAATCTCTAGGTTTTCGAAAGCTTTGGGTTACAAATCTAATACTGATAAGTTAGAGATTCCCTAAATATACATTGCACACCCTATCACACCTGCACTTTAGGTATGAAATGGTGTCCACAAGGATTTAAGTATTTAGGTATCCACATTTCTGCTTCCAACAACAGTATTTGTAAACATGACTCCGACATCCTGGTAGCCATAGTTAAAGAACTAGTATCCTCATGCCCCCCTTTATCTCTCCTGGTGGGGCTGATTGGAATCTATTAAAATGATGATTTCCCCCAATTATACTATATCTTCTATATATGTTACCAATTCCCCTCCCTTCTTCCTTATTTAAATCAATTGATTCCTGTCTTACTAAATTCTTATGGGGCAAAAAGAAGATCACAATTTTGCTTAGTAAACTTAAAAAGCCCCGTCCCCAAAGTGGTGTTGGTTTCCCTGATTTCAAAACATATCAAATGGATTTTGTTCTCAAACAGACACAGTGGTGGTTTACTCAGGATGTTTCATTCCGTGTACCTAGATGAGTATGCCTGGAAAGAGCTATGGTGTCTCCAATACCCCTTGCTGACCTTTACTATATCAAAGGAAAGAATACATTTACTAAGTACTCATGCATTCGGCAATATGTCCTATCTATTAGGTTATACATATTCACATATACAGCTAAACAGTCTGCAATTATTTCTCTCTACATTTGGCTTAATCCCCTGATCAAAATCAATACTAAATCTATCTTTTGGAAGCCATGGCTGTATAAAGGCATCACATTTTGTAATCAACTCTTTTTGCAAGGTACTCCCATTACATTTTATGATTTTACTACCAAGTTCCACATGCCTGCTTCGTCCCTGAAACAATTTCTTGCCATCATTGCCGCAATAGTAGAACATTTTGAATTATGGATGTATAGCTCCAATTATCCTAATGCACAGAGATTACTTTATATGTTGAACTCAGACACTACAGCCTCTATTTATTATAGAATTCTACTATTAACTTCATCTACCCCAAAAGTTGATTGTCTTCATAATGATTGGAGAGAAGATTATTTATTGTTAAATAGACAGTTTTGCTGGGCCCCCTCAATGGCAGTACATCTCTAAAATTACTGCGACTGCTAGCCTAATTCAAGCCCTATTCTTTTTTCATCAGAGAGCCTTCATTACCCCCTTCTCCCTTTTCAAATGTGGCTTATCGTCAAATGATAACTGTTGGAGCTACTTACATTCCCAAGGTTCTTTCAAGCATATGTTCATAGTATGTCAACATGTCAAGCCTTTTTGGAACTCTGTGTGGAATACCATCAAATTTATTTCTCCAGCATGGGGTCTGGCATGGATTCACATGCTCATGAATATTCCCCGTCGTCAGGCTGGGAATCCTCAGTAAAGAAAAAATCAGTTTCAGTTTTGTTTCTCAACTGTCTTTCTACTAGTAACCAATCACTGGGCTCTTGGTCATACTGCCCCCAGCCAATGACTGCCCTCTACCTAAGCCCCTCCTCTGGCAGCCATCTTCAGATTTTTACCACACGTTCAAGTGTTGGGCGTCCTCGTGCTATAGCTCTCGAGCTTTTACTGCGTTTTGCCTTTTTCCTAAGGGTTTTCTCTTATTTTTCGGTCAATCGAGCCTCAAGCTCTGCCGATTCTTCTTCTGATCAACGGGGACATTTTTTGCAATTTTTCTACGCCCCTCAAAGGCAAATTTTCATCGAGTTTCTCTTCTTGGAGGATTCCAGAAGATTCTTTGAGGCCTACCCGGCGTGGACATGGCCCATGACAAAGGAGACACGACGCCTACTGGATCCAAGCTGTTTAGGAACTGCCCTGGATGTGGATTACAGAATGTCTTTAAGGAGGATGAGCACTCCCGGTGCCACTGCTGCCTTCACGACGACAAGTCCCATGTGGAGAAGGACTGCACGTTCTTTAAGAACATGTCCGTCCGGACATTGAAGGACCGTCAGACTCGACTCACTAACTGGCTGGAAGGGAAGAGCCCAGCAGCAGGTGAGAAGAAGAAGTCTGAGCGGTCTTCTAAGACTTTGAGGGCGCTCTGGTGACAGGGGCCCAACATAAGGCAAAGCACCGCGAGTCCGCAGGCACCGGGAGCGCCGTTGGTTCGGGCTCCTCGGCTGCCAGGAAGGGCGATATGTTCCAGACGCCATCAACCACGAGCCAACGCTCTGGCTTGGGGAAAAGGAAGTCGGAGAACCCGGATAAGCTTCGGGAGAGGAGTCGTGGCCGCTCTGGCGAAGCCTGCAGAGGCTACCCCAGTGGAATCGACTTCTGGGCCTAGAGTTTCCCTGCCAACCCGGAGGGAATCATCTTCTCAACCTATCGAGAAGACCCCCGTGAAACCCGAAGACGAGAAAAAGGGGGTCGGGGTAGCCATAACAGACACAGATACCACCTCCGAAGATGAGCTGGCTGGCGTCAAAAAGATCCTGGACAAGAAGTTCGAGGAAGTCCGGTCCTACGGGAGGGATCCCGACAAGGCGGACGTAGAGAGCGACGGTGGAGCCGAAGAGGATCCGTGGGCCATGGAAGATACAGAGGATCCCACGCCCCAGCCGTCGCTCCCGTCGCAACCAATGCCTATGCCACAAGACAACTCAGGGACGATCTTGATGGCCATCCAGACCCTGTGTACGGGGATAAGGACAAGGTTACCCTTACCCCTAGTGGACAATCCAGCGGTGCCTGGACCATCGGGGAGCCCACCGAACAGGCAAAGGCGAATCCACTCCCCCGCCTTTCCAGCCTTCACCTCCTTCCCCTCCTCCGAGGGATGAGGCAGGAATGGAGACGGCTACTATGGTGATGACGACGGAACGGATCTCCCATCACCCCCTGTCCGAGCCTCCCCTCCCGACGAAATTGGCTCCTTTCATGCCATGATTGCCAGGGCATCAGAGCTTTTCCAGCTTTGTCCCGAAGAGCAGAAGAAGTAAGGTTTCCTCTACCAACAACGGGAGGCCAAGAGAAAGACAGTCCTGGAGCTCCGGGCCGTGTTCTGGGCCCTCAGATCGTTCCTCCTGTCCCTCAAGGGCAAGGTGGTGAGGGTCTTCACTGACAACACCACCACGATGTTCTACATCCGGAAGCAAGGGGGCACCAGATGCCCAGCCTTATCCAAGGAAGCGCAGGATCTGTGGCACTGGACCGTTGCCCAGGGGATGTTCCTGGTACCCTTCCACCTGGCACGAGTAAAGAACACCGTCGTCGACTCGCTCAGCAAGGAGTTGCGCTCATGCCACGAGTGGGAACTACGGCAGGATCAAGTGGATCTGCTATTCCGACGATGGGACAATCCCCAGATAGATCTATTCACGACGGTGACGAACGCCAAGTGCTGGAGGCTCGCCAGCAGGTTTCCCCAGCCGGGGAGCATGGGCAATGCATTCTCATTCCCCTGGGACGGCCTGTTCCTTTATGCGTTGCCATTGCTTCTGCGACTCATCAGTCAACTCAGACAGTCCCGGTGCAGGATGATCCTCGTCGCACCGGCGTGGCCGAGGCAGATATTGTTCCCGGACCTTCTGGATTTGTCAGCGTCCCCCCCAGTCAAACTGCCAATGGATGCAGATCTTCTCGCCAGGGAAGGAGGCGCCATCCAACATCACGACCTGGGATCCCTGAACCTGCAGGCCTGGCTCTTGCAGCACTAGAGTTTGGAGGCTACGATATCCCGGCGGACTGCAAGGAGGTCCTTGCAAAGGCCAGGGCGTCCTCGACTCTTAAGTCCTATGGTCATAGATGGAAGAGGTTCTCTGTCTGGTGCCGTGCACAGAAGATAACCCGGATTATGGCCCCTCAAGTGCTGCTGTACTTGCTATCGCTGGCCAAGGCGGGGCTGGCACATGCCTCCATCAAGATCCATCTGGCGGCTATCTCCCGCTACACCAGAACCCCTGGGCGGTCGTCGCTGTGGTCTCATCGACTAGTGAAGGAGTTCATGAAAGGACAGTTCTGCTCGTTCCCGCCGGTGTGGTGCTGACCAGACTCATGGGCCCACCATTCCAGCCTTTACATTCGGCACCGTTGAAATTCCTATCTTGGAAAAAAGCGTTTCTTGTGGCCATCCCCTCCGCACGACTAGTGGGAGAGATCCAGGCCCTCTCCTGTAAACCTCCATACCTGACATTCCACGAGATGAGGGTAGTGCTGAGGACGCACCCCTCCTTCATGGCCCACGTGCCGGCGGACTTCCATCTGAATGAGCCCTTGGTGTTACCTATTTTCTTCCCTTCTCCTTTGTTGCCGGCTGAGAGGACTTTGCACTCGCTGGATGTGGCGAGAGCGCTGAAGTTCTACATGGACCGCACAAAGAGTTTTCGGAAGATATCACAACTGTTTGTGACCTTTGGACCTGTGAACTGGGGGAAGGCCCTCTCAAAGGCTTCCATTTCGAGATGGCTCTCTGGCTGCATCATGCACTGTCACCGGTTGGCAAACCGACCGTTGCCAGGCCGTCCGAGAGCCCATTCGACCAGAGCGATCGCTGCTACCAAGGCATTCTTGTCTGGTATGCCCCTGCTGGACATATGCAGGGATGCTACGTGGAGGTCGACGCACACCTTCACGAGATTCTACTGCGTCGACCGGGAATCCAGGGAGGAGTCCAGAGTCGGCCAGGCAGTGCTGTGCAACTTGTTTGCTTGAAGGTGAGCCTCGTGAGGAGGTAAGAGATGCTTAATGTTGAGTTGTTGAAATGCTTAATGTTGGGCCTTGGCACCTCCCATAGTTGTGCATGTGTGTACTGCTATGTATTCTTGTATTAATAAGCATGTGAATCCATGCCAGACCCCATGTTGGAGAAGGAACAAGTTACTTACCTGTAACTGTTGATCTCCAGCATGGGTCTGGGATGGATTCACATGCGAACCCTCCCTCCAACCCCTCTGCGCCTCTTCTCTTATTCCGACTGCCACTTTACGTGCTACCAAATCTGAAGATGGCTGCCAGAGGAGGGGTTTAGGTAGAGGGCAGTCATTGGCTGGGGGCAGTATGACCCAGAGACCAGTGATTGGTTACTACTAGAAAGACAGTTCAGAAACAAAACTGAAACTGATTTTTTCCTTACTGAGGCTATCCAGCCTGACGACGGGGAATATTCATGAGCATGTGAATCCATGCCAGACCCAAACTGGAAAACAACAGTAACAGGTAAGTAACTTGTTCCTTTTAATCTTCATCAAGATTTCTGTTTTGATTTTCTTATCCTATGAAGTTCCATGGTGCTTAATAATTCCAGTAACAAACATGCATATCATTTATTTTATTTATGCCTAATGGTTGCGATTCAAACTATCACTACCAACTGGAAAAACCTACGTCATATTCTTTACAAATTTTGGTGGAACCCTATTTGCAATATCCATAGATTAGAAAGCTGTAATGCATCTTTCCCTGACCAACTGATAAGTATCAGTTGAAATGGCAATAGTTTATCGATTATCTATCTCTTGCAGCCCCACAATAGCAACCTGTAAGTTATTTTCCTGCAAATATTGCCTGCTATATTTGTACCCACATCCCCCCATTCCCTCCTCTCTCCTTCCTGTACATGTCCAGTCCTGTTTTGTCTTGTTTTGCTGTTTGTAATGTCCCCCCTTTTTACCTTAAAAGCTCCTAATTCCCCATTTTATAAGTTGATATAAGGATACTTGGCTTACATGCATATTCATTATCTATCACCCCTTTAATGTCTCCTCTTTATATTTGCTATAATTTTTAATATAAGTTGGTTGTATCAGTTGCCTTCTATTCTCCCAAGGGTGGTGGCCTTCGGGTCCTTCTGAACCAGCCTAGTCAGCATTTTGTGCACAGAACAACTTTAAGGCCTCATTACAAGCAGAGAAAATTAAATCAGTGTGGCTCATCTCAAGTTACAGTTAACAAAATGTTTATGTAATTAGTGTGTTCTTTTCTAACACAATTTCACTCTTAAGTATACTTTTCCACAACTATGCTACGCCAGTTTTACAGAGACAGTGCTGTAACTTTAAATACAGCCCAACGTCTAATAATATATATCTCCCAGTAAATTGCGCCCACCCTTTCCTTATACATGTGAAACAACCAACCTTTTGTAAATATCCTTTTGTACATAATCCACATCCAGGTACCATCTTTTGCAACCTTGTGATAAGAATTAACTTATTATAACATTTTGTTTTGTTCTCCAACTCCCTCATGGTCAGCCGCTTCTCGAAGCAACGAGCTGGGGGTAGATCTCTCTCCGCAGCTGGGGCCTCCCTCTGGAACAGCCTTCCTGCCTCCCTGAAACTTGAGGAGAACCATCTCCGGTTCCGGAAGCACCTCAAAACCTTCCTCTTCGCTTCTGCCTTCTCTCTCCCTCTCCCCTGCTAATCCTGCTTAACTCCCCACTGAATTCAGCACTAAACCTGCATCTGGGCCACTCTCAGCAACCTCGGTCCAGGGCCCAGCCACTCTCCACTTGCACTGCCTCCCCGGCTCCCCCTGCACTGTGGGACTGTCACTGTATCCCTACAGCCCCTTTCCCAGCACTTGCTCTGCACTTACCTCGCACTTGCCACCAGCTGGCCCTTTCTATTTATTATTTTTTATTATTTTCTACGCTACTTACCTTGTACTGCACTTCCCCCCCACCTCCTCCCCCCTGCACTTCCTCCTTTTCCCCTTACCTCTGCACTTGCGCGATCTGAATGACACCTGGCCTAGTAGGATCGTTTGTCTGTTTTCCCCTTGTTTCCCTCCCTCCCTGCCTCGTCGCGCCTTGAAACACTTGTGTATAGGCGCGTTACAAATACCATATCATATCATATCATATCATACCGCCATCAACTTGTTCCTGAGGAATTTTTGCCAACATCAGGATCTCTTCAACACTGTGGTCAATCACCACTGTGATTATCGGTGTGCCCAGGCTGTAAAACCATCCTCTTGAACTGGTCAATTTACTATCTGTTAGGATGTAGCAAAAAATTGCTTTCTTAACACACACAGTTTGACACTATGATATGGCACAACGTAGCTGATGCTTTTGCCATTACTCTACCTCTGTGTTCTGCAGTCATCAGAACAAGTTTTCATTCAAGCCAAAAATGCAATCACTGATGTTTCAGGTTCTGATATTTGAAATATTGTGAGGGGTCAGAAATGTGAGACATACACAAAGGTGTCATTTTCTCATAAATTGCCATTTTATTTAAATAAAAAGGGGTGAGACAAACACCTAACTTTCCCTAACCTCACAAGGATATCCCTGCCTAACAAACTAAGGAATTGTTCTGGCAGTTTTAAACCCCAGAAAATAACATTAAAAAAACATTAAACCTTGTGAACAGGGTAGATTCCCTTCCCCTGGATCAATTGTGGATTCTCTGGAACAAAGTTCAGTTTAAAGAAAGTTTGATTAAGTAATACAGATACTCTCAATGTAGAATGCCAAGTATTTTCCATTCAATGTATCTTTTCACTGGATAAAGTAACTTCCACACTTCTAAAGGTTTCTTCACAAGTCAAAGCAATTGTTAGCACTTCCACAATCCTCTCCCTGGTAAACCAAAAGTCTCTTAGTAAACCAAAAGTCTTTTTCTTCAAATGTCAGTTCAAAGATCAAATACAAGTGTTCTTGTCTCCATAGGCCAATTACTTGTTAGCACATCATACTTCTTCTTTATAGGAAATGTTTTAGTCAAGATGGCTCATTCAAAAGAAACACTTTAGTCAGGATGGATCAACAATCACTTCAGGTTATGCAACAGTTCATCAATGCAATCATCTTCGTTCTGGTCCACTTACCTGCCAGGACTAACTACAATTGGTCTCTTTTCCTTTCCTGGTTTACTGGCTTGCCAGCATACATCCCCTACTAGTACTACGTGTACTCTGTGGTATGGCTTGTTCCAAACTTTCCACATTACAATCATCAAAGGGGGATTTGAACCAGCAACTGCTTCGCTGCTGAGCCTTTTAACTTCTAACACAATTGGCTTACATCTTCTTCCAAATGTATACTTCCCAAAAGGACAATGGTTCTCTTTTGGTCTGTTTGCCATGGGCAAAGCTGGTTACAGTTCTCTCGCCCTTGACTCCTTTCACAAGGAGGGCTCTGCTCCTGCAGCCTTTGCTTTCTGTTTATGCAACCTTTTGGCTGCTGGCAATGCGGGTTCCAATGTCCCCCTATTTGAAACCCCTCATTAAGAGAGTTTTTCCACTTTGTTTTCTTATCACTTATTTTTTGCTTTGGCAATGCGGGTTACAATGTTCTCCTATTCGGAATCATTCAGTAGGAGAGTTGCGCCCAGCCTTTCTTCAATTGTTCGGTATTCAAAACAACCGTTCTCCAGCATGGGGTCTGGCATGGATTCACTTACAAACTGTATTTCGAATTGATTGTGCCCTCCCACGTATTCCTTATCTTTGATATTTCCAACATCCAGTTTGCCGCTTTGGAATTTTTTTTCCCAATAGAGGGCGCTGCGCGTCGATGCCTGTCGAGTCGATGTCCCTCGTAGGCCTCCGTCTCGACATCAACATCATCATGGGTATATGTAGCGCCCTCAGCGTCCGTTGCTCAGTTCTGTTTTTCCACGCTTCACGAGTGTCGGGAACGCAACGCTCGGTTCTGTGAGAGAATCGAAATTCCCCAAGTTTTTCTGTGAAAATCTTCTAAAGTTGGATACAAGATGGCCTATTCATCAGCTCCATCTATGCCGCGGTCCGGTTTCAAAAAATGCTGTGACTGCGGGGCTAAGATGTCCATGACAGAACCACACAGGGTCTGTCTGTGGTGCCTTGGGGCAGAGCATTCCTGTTCATAATGTGACAAGTGTATGTCCATGACGGCAAAGGCCTTGAGGGTGCGCAGAGGGAAGCTGGAGAGAGGTGAGACCCAAAAGTTCATCAGCCCTTCCAAATGCACTTCCGATGAGTCGGGACCATCGTCTCCTCATCACAAGAAACACTCCCGGTCACGTTCTCTAAGCAGATCGCATCATTCATCCGTTTCGAAACATTAATCAAAGGTGCCATAGATTGCCATCCACCTCATCCTCCAGTTCACCAGAGAGAGTCATATGTCCTACCAAACACAGTTCCCCAGCACAATGGGAAGAATTCAGCAAAAAAATGCTAAAGGTGTTCGAGAACCCGGCCTTGCCCCCATCAGACACCTAGAGGCGATACCCCAGTAGAAAAGCCTGGCAAACACAGAAGCCTTGAGTCTTCGACCTAGGCGAGAGAAACTCCTCGAGTGCGTGAAAAACCGTTGAGTCGCGAAAAAGCCTCTGTGACGCACAAAACGTCCACACCATCCACTCATATGCCAAAGCCGAAGACTGCGTCATCGACGCCCTCTGCGACTCTGTCAAAGCAAAGGTCATCAACGCCTCGACTGCCGACCCCCGCAACGCCGTTCAGGGCATTACCCTCAACGATGCCGTCAAAGACGTCGACATCACAGTCGATTCCGTCTACGACTTCGAAACCTATAACTGTTTCATCAAGGCCACTGACGTCTACATCTACTATTTCGACTATTTCTGCACCAATAGTGACATCAATAGCTCCTACTTCATTTGAAAAAAACATATATTCCTCAATCTCGTTCAGATTACTTCAAAACTCTATCCTCAATTTAAGAGGAGGGTGAAATATCTGATGACAAAAGACCTTTTGGTCTGGAGTATGGAAGACCTTCTATCCCAGAAGATCTGGTCTCAGAAGAGTCCAGAATGAAACATCTGCAGGGCTCCCTGCATGAAGCAAGTGGTATTAATACTTCCCCAGAGGTTGACTTCGGGAAGCCTAATCCAGGGGATCATGCAGAAAGCAATTACAGGATGCTCATGAATAGAGTGATGGAGTATATGGGGTGGTCTAAGCCCACACCTGTGTACGAACATAACAACCTAACGGATATACTTGACAAGGGAGCACAGCAGGACCCTATTTTCCCCTTTCACAAGGCTTTGCATAAAGAGATGTCTACCAACTGGGAAACACTGGATGTGATCCCTGCTTTCAGTAAAAGATTGACAGTTAAGTATAGAGCATCAACTGCAGATCCTGTATATCTGTCAAAACATCTCAACTCCAGAAAGTCTGGTTGTACAAGCTGCAATTTCTTCTGGAAAACAGACCTGTCTCGACTCTGTTGACAGCATCAGCAGAGCCATGGTGGCTAGTACAACAATCCACAGATTTGCGTGGTTGTGGAAGTCGGGATTTGCCACAGATGTACAGTCCAGGCTTCAGAATACGCCCTTTGACAGCACTCATCTATTTGGTAAAAAAGCTGATGACAGTTTGACTGACTTTCAAGCCGGCGGCCAAATTCCTTGGAGCTGCAATAAGACAAACTCTGAACCGCCCCACAGGTGCGCCCTGGAGGGGCCTGTCCTTTCGCTATTATTCCGCATTCGTAAAAGTCCTAGGACAGCCATCTCAAAGAGGCCAGAGACGATTTCCCTGTGGTGTACGGGGCAGAGGTACTAAGACCGCAACAGCAGGGGCTACCTTACCCTCAGCCGCTGTTCAGGTTAACTCAACATCTGACAGAATGGCAGGCTATTACTTCAGATGCTTGGGCATTGGAGACAGTTTCCCAGGGTTACTGCCTGCCTTTTCTACGCACACCTCAGTCATCCACCGGGGAACAACTCTTTGAAGTTTCCAGGCCCGCTCCTTATGCAGGCGATTCTAGACCTGCTAGAGAAAGGTGCCATTGAACCTGTACCTGTAGCGGAGAGGAACAAGGGTTGGTACTTCCTTTATTTTCTAATTCCGAAAACAGACGAGAATTGAACAAGTTCCTCAGGAAGGACAAGTTCAAGATGGTTACCCTTTCTCAGATCCTTCAGGCCCTCCAGCTTCAGGATTGGTTGGTATCTCTGGACCTTCAGGATGCTTACTTTCATGTGCCAATCCATCACAAGCACAGAAAGTACCTGAGGTTCGCCATTGGCAACTCTCACTATCAGTTTTGGGTTCTGCCATTTGGGCTAACCTCGCCCAAGGGTTTTCACAAAGCTAATGGCAGTTGTGGCAGCGAAACTCAGGAGAGTGGGGATTCATGTCTACCCTTACCTGGACAATTGGTTGATCAGGGCCGGTTCCCTAGAACAGGCACCTGGATCATCTAAACCATATTTGCCACTTCCTCCATAGGCGGGGCTTCTCCCACATGATACCTTCACAAAGATTACAGTTTATCGGAGCAGTCCTGGATGCATCCCTGGGAAAAGCCTCGCCACCAGAGGTGAGGGCTCAAGACATTCTACAGATGGTGACACAATTCCAAAATACCCACCATCTCCCAGTGTTAGGGAGAATTCCCATTCTATGGCTAATTTCCCTCACCTAGTGAGTCCCCCAGCAGCTTTGCTGGTTTTCTGGAGTTTATTTTTTCCACTTGGTACAATTGTGAGCCTTTTTCCCACTCTTACATGTGTTTTGCCATGTGTATTCTTACTGTTTGTGTAATAGTGGGATCTGGAGGGCACCACTCCATGAACCCCTTCTTTCTTTTCATGTGTGTTACACAGCACCTTCTGTGCAGAAACACAGAGTTGTCTTTGAGACTTCCCCCTGACTCAATTTTCTGGGGCTGACTACTGTCCCCCAGAAAACAGGTAAAGTTGCCATTTACTTTACATAGTCATTTAAAACTACAGACCCAGTACACCCCACCTTACATGTAGTACTGGAAAGGGCTAACTCCTATCCCTTTTTGTCTGTGCCTCTCTGAGCTTTGTTTTGCTCTTTTAACCTTCAGGCTTGGCTGGTGGCAGTGGTATCTACCCTAGCTTTTCTACCGCAATTATATTATTTAAACATGGTACTCTTCCAGGCTATCATAGTAACCTCGAACATAAACCCGCTTGACCAAATGCTCTTTCTTTTGGCTCCGGTCGGGTTTATTCGCCATTTCTTTTTGTTAAAGTCTTTCTTGTGTTTTACTTTGTGCGGCAAACCAGGTTTGCCTTCTTTGTTCACCGTCTTTTGGCGGGCTTCTCTCAAGAAGCCCCCCTTTTGGCACCTGGGTGTCTAGGTGGGCTGAATGTGAGAGAGGGGTGTAGTCACCCCCTGCACAGGGTATCCTTGGAAACCAAGTCGCACTTTGGCATGATTGGCTAAGGTGGTTGTCCGGGCCGGACAACCCCCCGCTGTGTGATTGACAGCCAGGCTGTGTGAATGGGGGATTTTCGCATAAAAGGCAGGACTCTTGGGCTGGAAGTCAGAGTCACCACTGGAACTGCAAGGAACTGAAGAGAAGCGGAGAAGAAGACGGCTGCTGCAACTACCGAGTCCCGGTGAAGCGTTGCTGCAGTCCTGAGCTATCTACCCTTCAACGAGAAGAGAAGATCCAGTCCAGAGTCTTCTTCACTTGAGCCTGGTGGGATCAACCAGCTCATCTTCCACAGCCAGAGGATCGTCTTCGTGGTCGAAATCGCTACACACTGCTGTAGTGGTCTGGATAGCCATCTGTAGAGCCTCTCCTGTTTTGAAGGACCACACCTTTTATTCACCATCGCTGCTGCTGGCTTCATCCCTGGGTAGTGCAGATCACTCCAGATATCCTCCTTCTTGTCTCCATGACTGAAGCTCCAGGAACCGTGAGTCTGCAGGAAACTACCAGGAGCAACTGCCGTAGCACCAGCTTCTTCAAAGAGTAAGCTACTGTGTCCTTTCTCCTTATCTAAGGCTTGCCCTTGTCTTCCTTCCCTCTTATAACATTTGCTTCCACTGTTGACAATAGCCAAGTACTCCTGGCAATCTTCAATCGTGAACTATCTTACTGTGTGATCCTCGACAACAGGAACCTGGTTCCACTTGACACTTGCGCAGGCCTATTGACTTTTATCTTCTTGTCAGAAAGTGTTCTCCGATTCTGTCTGCCTTGACAAAAGTATTGCCTATGATTTTTGTCCCCAACTCTCTTTTGTTAACTCAGGTGCTAAGTGTGTTTTAACTCCAGTAACATTTCTTCCCGTGTATACACATATCTTTATTAAGACCGAACTGTCATTACTGTCAAAAAGTTATCGCATATGTATTCCAGGTAAGGCCTTTTGTTTCATAACACTGGTCTGTCAAATCATAAGGGACTTACCTTGAGTCGTTCTGCACAAAGATAATTGGTTTAATAGAAGCAAAATGTTTTGCAAACAGATGGTCTAGAAATAAATGTACTTTTACTTTTCAACCAAAAACCTTGAGTCAGTGTTTGCTTGAGTCACAGTAATTGTGGTCCTTTGTGTAATTTCTACTACTGCTCATTTGCTCTTGAGATAAGTCTGATTGCTCCACTACTGCTACCACTTTAACAGTGTAGTACCGGCTTGTACCAAAGGTGAACTTGTATAACCACTTGTAGTCTTAATTGTGTGTAGTGGTCCCTAAGGGCACTGCACAGGATTCTGCCTAACTTTTTTCCCCCTTTTTTATTAATATAGTGTGTTTTAGTTTACAAAAGAAACTTTTCACACTGACAGAATTAAAATGAAAATTCTAAATTTCATAATGAAATTAACTCAACATATGTTTTAAAACTACAATTCATAAACAAAGAGAGCATAAAACAGAACATTCTAGGTAACTTCTTTCTTCATAGTAAACTTGTACACATGTTTCCAAATTATTCAAACAGAAAATACACACGTCTATTACTGGAAGTACGCCCAAAGAAAAAGGATTGTTACAAAGTATGAAATGCTATTACTAATCAAGTTTAAGTGGAAGGAATTCTCATTCTACACCATTTTAATAGCACCTCAGTTTCAACATGAGTTGTTCTTCGATTTTGAATAAAAGTCTAGCCAATGCACACATGAAAACAATATGAGGATTATTCATGCATTTATACCATAGCATTTCATGTGACGAAATTGAGTTCCCAACATTCTTGTCTCCCAGCAACGCAATTCTTTCTTTGTCAAAGTTTTTACAAAAAATGACCAGATGTTTTATGGTTTCTCTTTGAGGAGCTATCTCGCAAAAGCGACATATACCCAAATCAAAATGAATCCACTGACTGATGCGTTCTTTTGAATGCATTTGGTTCATACGAAAACGCATGTAAATTTCCCGTACTTTGATGTCAGGGAAACATTCTATATACATCAGCATATGTGCCCTTTTGTGAGAATGTAAGGCAAACTATTTATACAACTTATAAGTACCAATTTTGTCATGCGCATCAACCCAGTCCATTTGATATAACCTTTCTTTAGAATAGCTCACCCTCATTGTTAAATCTTCTTTAGTGATATTAATTCTAAGAAGGGCAAGGTCCATTCTTTTTTTTTAAAGTGCAATAGAGATGGGATTATCTAAGACAAGCATCCTAGTGAACTCTTCATAAACTGAGTTTCTGGGAGGATTCAACATTTTAACATAGGAATTCATTTGCCGCCATAAATGGCATGAAGATAGACTTGAGAGACTCAATTCTATACGTATACATGCAATTGGAACAGATTTAGCCAGATTTAACAAATTTTTCCAAATGCACCCTTGAACCATCTCTAACAAATTGTCAATTTTATGGAGACATAGGTCCAAATTGTAAAAAATTATTGGTTCGACTTTTATAAATAGAACTGAAGTGCAGGATTTAAGGAAAATTTACAGAATTTCTGATGAATGATTTTTAATAAGGAAATCAAAGGTCTGACTTTGGTTGTTAATAGATTATTCCAATATTTTTTAGAAAAGTAATTCGAGATGTCAAAGCCCAAATATTTAAGTATAGAGATTCTTTCCAGTTTATGCCCATTAAGAGTCCATGAATATCAAGGGATTTCTTTTGATCCTGAAAAACTTAGAATCTTGGATTTGCCAACATTTGCCTGTAGATTATGGTCTGTAGCAAAAGTAGAGCAAACCTGTAATTTATTTTGTAGTCCCAGAGGAGTTTTATCAAATAAAATAATATCAGCGTAAGCCAATCAATGAATCTTAAGGTGCCCAAGTCTAACCGGATAGCATAGAGTTTGTTCCCAAAGATTTTCAATATCAAGCAGATAAAGGTTGAACAGAGTAGAAGCAAGGCTACAACCTTGCTTCACCCCAGTGCAAGTTATTATGTTCTGCTCCACATCATCCTGCCTATTAATATGCATCTTGAAGTAAGTATCAGTATGCAGGAGTGCCAATATCTGAGTAATGTTTTCTGGAAAACCTAGTTTTCGTAGTTTGCACCACAGCTTATCGCGAATAACGCAGTCAAAAGCTGAGCGCAAATCTAATGATGCCATATAGATGTTACCTGTGTGATTTCTTTTACAGCAATACAACATATGCTATAGAATAATGACATTGATGGAAGTTCCCATGTGTTTACGAAAACTAGTTTGATTCTTGGATAGAATATCGTGGGATTTTGTGAATTGGTCTATCTCATTTAGAAGCCGAATAGTAAAAACTTTGTATGAACAATCCATGAGGGCAATAGGCCTATAATTTGGCGGCTCCGCTGGATTCCCCTTCTTGTAAATGGGGACGATCATAGCGATGTGCCACGAAGGCGGAATGGTTCCTGTGACAAATATATTTTCAAACTTTATGAACAATAGTTTAGCCCAAAATAAAGGGTCAGCCTTGAAGGCACAAGCAGGTATTCCATCCGGACCACATGCCATAGAAAAATTAAGCTTATCTATAGCCCAGATGATATCATCAGTTGACCAACGAAGACGAGGTAAAGTATATATTTTTTTTGTAGAGAAATGATTTGAAGCGAACATATTAGGAAGTTTAAAGTTTCCTTCAATGTAAATGGGCCAAGTATTGGCCGATACTACATTGGGAAGGGCCATCTTGCTTAAAGTCTCTCCCGGTTTTCTAAACATCTGCCAAATGGATTTGGTATTGTGTTTACATAGATGCTTTACTATTTTTTGGTTGTCAAGCAGGTGAAGAAGGTGGCAATGTCTTCTGCAGTTATTGCTTAACCGGTGTGCAGTTAGTTTTTTGTTCGCAATATATTCCGAGGTGGATAATTTTTGGGCTAATATGTGTTTTAAATCACAGTGTTTTTGTTTCTTGAGTGACGCCATATAATTGTCAAGGTGATGTAAGTGCTTTGCCTGATTGTTTAGATGTCTTTTTGATATCAATATTAAGGTATCTCTTATAATATTGTGGTTCTGGTTTTCAATATAGATGAGATCCTGTACTGTATAATTCTGACCAGGATCATATAAGGCCAGTCTATTTAATCTTTGCACCAGTTTCAGGCATAAGTATTTATTCCATCGAATAGTGCCCGGGAGACGCTCTATTTCTACGAGGGCCAATTCAGCAACATTAGCCAACTGTATCCAAAATAAATCAATTATGATTGAAATAAGGCAATGATCGCTGAGACCCACATCCATTTATCTAGTAAAAGAACATATTCATTCAACAAGCTCTCCGATATGGCAAAAAAATCAATTGTAGAAATACAGTTATCCCTATGCCACGTGTATGGCAGAGTATCCTGATACATTTTTACAAATCCTATGTTCCATGCAAGGAAAAACTCTTTCAAAGGGATTGTGTCCTCCGACGTAATTCTTATCTTTGATGTTACCCATTCCAGCTTGCTGGTCTCGGAATTTTTTTTCAGTAGAGGGCGCTGCGCGTCGAAATCCCTCGAGTCGGTGTCCCTCGACAGCCTCCGTATCGGCGCCGACGTCATTGTGCGTATAAATAAACTTGCGCAACGTCTGTTGTTCAGTTCGTGGGCCTCGGAAACGTGACGCTCAGTTCCTTTCTTCAGGAATATTATGCTTATTCTTCGAAGATATTATCTAAAGACGATGGCTTCTTCATCCGAACCATCGACCCCACGGTCCGGTTTCAAAAAGTGTTGTGACTGGGGGAAGAAAATGTCGTTAACGGATCCTCACAGGATCTGTTTCTGGTGCCTGGGGTCGGAGCATCACTGTTCGGAATGCGAGGACTGTATGTCCATGACGGCGGAAGCCTTGAAGGAGCATAAGGGGAAGTTAGAAAGAGGTAAGAGCTTTAAAACTTCTACTCCCTCGAAAGTTTCTTCGGCTGAGTCGAGACATTTGTCTCCTCGTCGACACAAGAAACATTCCCGTTCAAGGTCTCGTTCAAGGTCTCGAAGCGGTTCTCATCAGTCTTCGAGATCAAAAGACTCTAAGAAGAGGCGTCGTAGATCTCCCTCGTCTTCTTCGTCCTCTACCTCCGCGGAAAGGGTCACCTGCCCCACGAAACACAGCTCTCCAGCTAAGTGGGAGGAATTCCATAAGAAAATGCTTAGAGTCTTCAAGAAAGCGGCCTCGACCCCCTCGGAGACGTCTAAAAGGTGATACCCTGGGTGAAAGACCCGAAAAATCAAAACGCGGCGAGTCGTTGCTGTTAGGGAGAATTCTCTGTTTAGGCTGAATTTCCTAACCTAGTGAGTCCCCCAGCAGCTTTGCTGGATTTCTGGAGTTTGTTTTTTTCTCCTGCCAAGAGTGAGTCTCTTTACCTCACACTCTTGGACATTATTTGAGGGGTTCCTTTGATTGTTAATGTGTTTTATGGGCTATGGGGTCTTTTACTCCATAGGGTGTTTTTATTATGTGCGTTACACAGCACCCTCAGTGCAGTGACACCCCACCATAGACTCCATACCCTGGGACTGACTACTGTCTCCCAGGGTATGTAAAGTCACCATTGGCTTTACTAGTCCCAAATTATAAACAGAAACCAGTACAAACCATCTTATTGTGGACGTACTAGTCGGGGCAATTTGATTGCCCCGGGGTCTGTTATTCGAGGGGGCACGTCTCCTTCCCCCCTGATCGAGTTTTGGCTGGTGGCAGTGGATACTACTTTTTATATTCGGCCGCGAATATATCTCTATGGGATTTTCCCATTGTTCGAGGCTACCAACTTTAATTATTTAATTCTCATAGCCTCGAACATACCGCCAGTTTATTTATTTAATATTAATTCGCCGGTTGGTATATTTTGCCAGAATTCGATTCTAAAATGCTGTGTTCGCTTCTGTGACTCCAACCCAAGTCGAGCCCTTTGTTCCACTTTTTGGCGGGCTACTCCACAGAAGCCTCCAAAAGTGGTGCCACTCTGTCTGGGTACCACAGGGAGTGTGGCAGGGGGTTTAGGCACCCTGGACTGAGTTACCCTGGTAACTCAAGTCGCACTCTTGTGTGATTGGCCAATTTGGTGAGCCAGCCAGCTCACCACTTAGCATGTTTGATTGACAGCTAGGCTGAGTGAATGGGGGTGTGCTGCATAAAAGCAGGGCTTTTGGGACTGGAACTTTAGAAGTCGCCACAGGACCTGAAAATCCGACGAGGGAGAAGCTGAGCCGCCTACTACGACGACACCACCGGTGGAGCCCTGCGGAACCGACTCACCACTTGCCAACGACAGAGAAGATCTCCCGGCTGGAGAGTCTTCTTCCCCTGACTGGTGGGCACAACCAGTTTACCTTCTTTTCCTCGCATCCCAGGACGTCTTCACCAAGCTAATGTCGGTAGTGGCTGCAAGTCTAAGGAGGGAAGGGATCCACGTCTACCCCTACCTGGACGATTGGTTGATCAGAGCAGTATCTTCGGAACAAGCTCAGATCCAGCTAGATTATGTCTGCCACTTCCTTCACAAGCTGGGCTTCTCCCTCAACTTAAATAAGTCACAGATGATACCATCACAGAGACTCCAGTTCATTGGAGCAGTCCTGGAGACTTCCCTAGGAAAAGCCTCGCCACCAGAGGTGAGGGCTCAAGATATTCTGCAGATGGTCAACAAGTTTCAAAATGCCCAATGTCTACCAGCCTTCGACTTTTTGAGGTTGCTAGGCCTCATGGCGTCCTGCATTTTCCTGGTGCCAGAGGCTCACCTGAGAATGAGATCCCTCCAGTGGGCACTAAGAACCCAGTGGTTGCAGTTCTCAGGAAGAATGTCAGATCTCCTTCAAGTCCCGGACAGAGTGGCTCGAGACCTTCAGTGGTGGGCCTGTCGGGAGAACATCTTGAAAGGAGAACATTTTTGGCAACCATGGCCGGAGATAACAGTAGTGACGTATGCCTCACTAACAGGGTGGGCAGCCCATGCCAACGACTTGACCATCAGCGGTCGTTGGTCTCCATCGGAGTCCAGACTACACATCAACCTATTAGAGCTGAGAGCGATCAGACTAGCGCTGAAAGCTTTTCTGCCATCAGTACAGGGGAAGAATGCCATGCACTACCTCAACAAAAGAGGAGGCGTAGGGTCACTGCCACTGTGCAGAGAGGCAATGCAGCTCTGGTTTTGGGCAATGCAAGAAGGAATCTCATTTTCGGCAGTTCACCTAGCCGGAGAGAAGAACTTGACGGCGGACGCTCTTAGCAGGCAAAGTACAGTTTCCCACGAGTGGGAGCTAGCTCAGGAAGTCCTTCAAGAGATCTTCACCCTTTGGGGAACCCCTCAAGTGGATCTGTTCGCCACCAGCATCAACAGGAAGTGCGATCAGTTTTGTTCGAGGGAATTTCCCCCGAGAGGAGCTCTGGGGGACACGTTCGTAGTGGACTGGGAGTTTCCACTTCTGTATGGGTTTCCTCCAGTCCCTGTCATTCCTCAAATGATCAGGAGGTTGAAAAGATTCCGGAAAGCCATGATCCTAATTGCCGTGGATTGGGCCAGGAGAACGTGGTACCCGGACCGTTTAAACATGTCCATCTGCCCTCTGATTCGTCTTCCGCAAAGAGAGGATCTTCTCTCGCAGAAGGGAGGTCAGGTTCTCCATTCAAACATCAGAACCCTCAACCTTCACGCTTGGTTTCTGAAAGGTTGAGATACAAGGATTGGGATCTCCTGGATGACATCATGGAGGTGTTGCTTTCAGCTAGAAGGCCAGCAAAGACTTTATACCGCTGCAGTTGGAACACATTTTGCAGCTGGTGTAGAGAAAAGAATATTGAACCCTTTTCATGCAGTACACCAATGGTGTTATCTTTCTTACTCTATTTAGCAAATTCAGGTCTTCAAGTTGGTACGATCAAGGGCTACCTTGCAGCGCTGTCAATCTTTAAGCGCACTGCAGAGGAGCCTTCATATTTCAAATTACCCCTGGTAATCCAATTTCTGAAAGGGTTAACTAATGTTTATCCACCAAAGCCTTTCCAAGTTCCATTGTGGGACCTAAATCTAGTCTTAAATGTTCTGATGGGTACTCCTTTTGAACCACTCCATTCTTGTTCATTAAGATTTCTTACTCTTAAAACAGTCTTCCTAGTGGCTCTAACATCTGCCAGAAGAGTGAGCGAATTACAAGATCTATCTTGCAAACCTTCTCATACAATCTTTCATAAAGACAAGGTTGTTTTACAAGTGAAGCCTAATTTTCTCCCAAAAGTGGTTTCTGAATTGCACATTACTCAGAAAATAACTTTACCTTCATTCTATCCTCCTCCCCACCCAGGGAAAGAGGAAGAGAGGTTACATAGGCTGGATCCAAGGCATGCCTTGAGTTTTTATATCAGCAGACTTGCTAGAATAAGGCAAGCAGACCAACTGCTTGTAGTTCATGCAGGACACAAATTAGGATTGCCAATCACGAAACAGACCATTTCAAGATGGATTATTTTAACCATTCTAGAATGCTACAAATTCGCAGGGAAAGAACCCCCTCAACATCTTAGGGCTCATTCAACCGATTTAATGAGCCATTCGCAGTTTCACTGTATTGCAGCGTCTTCGGGTCTCCAAAGAGGGGTTCCGATTCGAGACATATGTGCGGCTGCCACATGGTCGTCCGCACATACCTTTACAACATTTTACAGCCTGTATTCCTCCTCTAGCCAGGAGACAAGCTTTGGGAAAGCTGTGTTGCATTCTGTAAACTCTTAAAGGGAAATATTCCAATTTGACTCCCACCTCCTTTTTTATACCACAGCCATGGGAGTCTATCAAAGATAAGGAATACGTCGGAGGACACAATCCCTTCGAAGAACAAGTTACTTTCTTACCTTGTAACGTTCTTTCGATGGGATGTTCCTCCGATGTATTACTTTTCGCACCTTCCATCCATCCCTGCAGTAAAACGTCCCTTGTAGTTGCAGCTTACGCTCCTTCAAGGTCAATAACCAATTCATGCACAGCAAATATTAAGCTTCAAAACGGAACTGAGCAACGGATGCTGCGCGAGGCTATTTGTATGCACGATGACGTTGGCGCCGATACGGAGGCTGTCGAGGGACACTGTTGGGTATTTTGTGTAGATTTGGGCCTAGCGGTATTTTCTTACCACCAAAAACAAAAATAGTTTAGTAATAACCACTCATTGTATTTAGATTGGGTTTGGTATTATAGTGGTATAGTAGCTATGCATTATTTCAGTACACAGATACATTCAGTTGGTATACATTTTGTTGTGGTATAGTGATGAGCATAATTTCTTTGTTTTATTTGTGGCCCCTTTCTTTTGTTTAGACTGTTCTTGTGATCTCTAGAGGCCTCAGACTTCTACATTATTCAATAACACCACATTTTCATATGGAGTGCCACTTATGGCTGTTGTCACTGTTTTATCTACACCAGCGAGCTATGCTTCCATAAAGCATTCACAATAACATGTGGTATCATCACTAATTTATTTACATTAGTGAGATTATGTTTCCATGGAGTATTTACAATAACATGTGGTATTATCACTAATTTGTTTACATTAGTGAAACTATTTCCAGAGGCTTATCTCTCTGCTGATTCATGTACGGCCAGCAGACTATCGGATTGTGTTCCACTCAGAAGCCACACACACATATACACTGAGTGGAACCACGCACACAGCTATTTATAATTACTCATAACTTTTTCCACATAGGATGCTTGGCATATATTACCTAATAACCTCCCCTTTTATCCTGTGATATGGGCTAACTGCACCAGAGAAAACAGAAGCGAAACGAAGCCTTTACACAGGTTGTGATTTACATCAGTTTCATTTAAAAAATCATACATTACCAGCTTTGCAAGGCAGTCTTTTCTAAAATAAACATAAGAGAAACAATTGCAACATACATGGCATTTCATTAGATTCTTTGCAACAGTAAAGAAAACAATGCATCAGTGGACTTGCATTTAGATGGCAACTTTAGAGTGCAGCATTTAAATACAGTGCTTCTTCAATGGAAACTATCGCTATGCTGCCTGCCTGAAATAGATTTCATTCACACACCGCATTCTCACTTTGTATCAGATAATTACCAGCAACTTGTAGCTGTTCAGCACGTGAAATCTCTGGGCTGGTCACTTTCTTTAGATGGCTCAGGGCTTCCTTTTAAAGCACCCCAGCGAGAACATGCAGAAGAACATGCAGTTCCAATCTGCAATCTTCTATTCTCAAGTTGGTGCTCATCGACTAGAATCCCCAGCCTGTGAGGGTCAACAGTGCACTGGAACGACGCCTCTCAGCCAGGGAACCCCACAGCCACTTCAGCCAAGTCCTCACCGAAGCTATGCAAAATGGACACTGCCTTTCTTCCTCCCCGAGGTGCACCAAGAAACTTCTGTTACAGCCCCTAACGTGACGCCTGTCCAATAAAAATCCATCATGTCATACCTTCCTTCTTCAAACAATAGCTCAAATTGATTTCCTGCTTATTCGAGTTTTGTTTCCTGAGCAAGGACCGTGAAAAGCACAGAGAAAGAGGAAGAAAAAAAAAATCTGAATGCACGTTTAAAGTGAGCCTCAGCCTGCCTCCATTTTGCACACAGAGAACACGTTACAATATTAAGAAGTTAAAATCGTGTTAGTACTTGTTAATTATATCAGTTCATTAATTATCTAATGTTTTTCCTGCAATAGAGGCATTTCAGGTGAGAAAAGAAAAAAAATGATGTGCTTTTAAATGAGAAAATGGTTTGTTTCTGACTTGTGTAGCCTGTCTTCATTTACATGTCCATATGTTACACTGGAAACACATGGCTTGCTGTACCGCATTATAGCAATACATTGATCCCATGCAGAGGCGCTGCACTCCAAAAACACGCTATACATTGATCCGTGCAGTGGCGCTGCACTCCAAAACACACTAATATTCCTACATATCCCCTCCTTTTTCTGAGAATTTGGCCATGGTCCAAGCCACAATTGGAAGAAATCCAACTTGCTCCCTTTCTCCTTTTAAAATGTAGGCGTGTTGAGATATCTTTCTCTCCCCGCTGTATCCACTAACATGAGCAACATCTTCATTTTTACTGATAAAACAATCAACCATCCTCCCATTATTAGCACCAATTAAATCTTTCCACTTATATTATACCCAGGTTACTAACCGTAATATTGTTCTTTCTTAGATTCATTTTCACTACATGTTTCTCTTTATGATTCAATAAGAATTCTAGGTCCGAGTCTATTGGAAATGCATCCCTTTGAAAAAATTCAATATTTTTTACTTGGCTTTCCCAAATATCATTCGTAACATGAAATAATGTTAACCCTCCAATCGACACAATTGTATCCTTTGGAACCTGTAAGTAAAAGACATTGGGCCTCATCACGACTTTGGCGGTAACCCTTAAATCCGGCGGTAGCGCTATTACCACCGGATTTAAGGGTCCGCCAAATCAGGACTTTGGCGGATTTCGCCCCAGCTCTGAGCTGGGAGGAAATCCGCCGAAAATTTGCGCTATTACCGCCGGCGGGAAATCCGCCGGCGCTAAGAGCGTGAATTTTCCCCATTGAGCCCAATGGGGAATGGGGCATTCCCAAATGGGCTCAATGGGGAATGGGGATTTACTTTATCGCCAAACTCGTGATCCGGCACTATTAGGGCCGGGGAGTTCGGCGGTAGGGCTAATCCACCAGCGGTAATACCGCCGGCGTTACCGCCCAAGTCGTGATGAGGCCCATTATATTTCACCTGTTTAACCACATATGTTCCATGATTTAAGTGTACTACTGTTAGGCTTTTTAAACAGGTGCTGACCAACCATTTACCTTTGACCATCTTAGCCTGTGCCAATTCTTCACTCCCCATATTGCTAAGGATTACTTCACATCCTTCTGATATACTTGGGTCAGATTTCAAACCACAAATAGCGTCTGTAGCATGAGGAACAAACAGTTTACCTGGGCACATATAATTTTGTTCTTTAAATTTGACACACGTTTCCAAGTTTGGTATCAAGTAAACCTCAGGCTCCCATGACTGAAATGCCACCACTTCTGGAGTCTTAATCTTAATAAATTTGTCCTCTTGCCAAAATCCCACATTGTGTACCCACTTGGTTTGATAAATAAGTTGAGGAGCTACATATGGGATGCATAGTAAAAACCCAATTTCCAGCCTTTGCAAGTCCACATATAATGGCATTGCATTACCCATTTCAAATGCAATTTTTACCTGTATCACATCAATCTCCCTCCTGGTCAACCTTTCTATCATTTGATGAATAATGTCCTGTGAAACAAAATACAATGGTATACGTCCTTGAATCAATTGTGAAATTGCAGTTTGAACTTCTCTCATATAATTTGTTAATAGTCTATCAACAGGACTCATTATATTCAAAATCTCACTAAGTGTTCAATCAGCTTAGTCGTCCGTTTTATCACATCCGCTTGTTCATTCAATATGATCGCAATTTTATTTATGAACCTTACTTTTTCATCCAATCCCTCTCTAATCCCATCTAATGTTTTTTGTATTATTTCTAGGTCAACACTCAGTTGTTGTGCTTTAGTACTCAGCGTCCCTACTGAAATGGCATTGGCTGTTGATATTGTGGTACCTATTATGGCTCCACCTATAGACATTACCAATGAGATCGCCAGCATCACTGCTCCTCTCTTTCCTTTCCTCTTCTTAATGTCTGCTGAATTCACAAATGTTTTCTCCAATTGCATCAATATATCTCTTATTGACTGCTTAGCGTCCTCTTTTCTTATTTCCAGCCACTCTTTAGTCTGCTCAGCTTTAATTCCAGTATTGTTAAAATGTTTTTCCATCAAAATATCAGGATTCAATGGTATATAAATGTTCTGGAAAATCATCCTTCTATCACTCATGATGAATCCTGGTGCTTCTTCTACCGCAATACCAGATGCTGGTCCAGGTTCAATGACAACCCGTGCTTCTGAATTTTTGAAGTTCCCTCCGAATATCAACATAATTATCCATATTGTTGGCGTCATCTTCAATGCTGATCGCTTTGCAGCCTTGGTCTTCGTCCCCTTCCGGGGCTTCTCCGGAATCCGTCCACGTGGGCTCCAGGATTCCATCGTCTCCCGTGGCCTCCGGTCGCGAAACCAGCAATTAAATGTATGTTAATATTCTAAATCAAATAGAAAATAAACAAATTAAGTACGTAGCACAATACTAACTTCACCCTCTTGCCAAAAATAAAACATGCTTTTTAAAACATTTTGCCCTTTTTTTCTCGCCTTCTGAAATTAAACACAGGTTAAAGAGAAAACAAACATACATAAAACAACATTCAATATTTAATACATTTTCATTTTGCAAACCAATCCATTAATTTCAGCTTCCATTTTGTTTAAATATATATATATATATATACATATATCACAGAGTTTATGTTCCATTATAATTAACCATCTTTATTTAACTTCTCTGCCGCTGCTTTCTGACTAGACCCATTTACCTTACCTTTTTATGTTCAAGGGACTTTATCTGTTTCTACACGCTCAAGTTGTTTAATCTCATGTCTGGTGTGGCATGGTTTAATTTGATTCACATGAACAAACTGTTCTATTGCTGTTTCACCTTCAGTCTTCAAAATTTTATAAACCACAGGAGATACCTTATCTATAATTCGAAATGGCCCCTGCCAGGCTGCTAGAAATTTAGAATGTTTCAGTTTACCTTTTCCAAAATGAAATTTATACACCTGATCACCCACACAATATTCCTTTACTGATGTCTTTTTTATCATAATATGACTTTGCACTGTCAGCAGCTCTTTCTAGATTTCTCTGTACAAAAGCAAATGCATGTTGTAAATGCTTCCTCAGTTCATTAATGTATTCATGAACTGTGCATGCACTCACAAGTGTCTGCTCATGTGTTCTGTATAGCAGGTGTTGTGGCAACACCATTTTCCTACCTGTTAAAACCTCATGAGGGCTAATACCTGTTGCTTTGGCAGGAGTTGATCTGTTTGCCATCAAAACCAAAGGTAAATGTAAATGCCAGCTGGAACCTGCTTCTGCTACAAATTTCTTTAATATGTCCACAACAGACCTATTACTCTGTTCAACTCCACCCGAAGAAGCCGCCCGATATGCAATATGCAGTTTTCTTTTCACACCCAGTATTTGCCATATCTTACTTATTAGAGCACTTGTAAAATGACTTCCTCTGTCTGATTCTATTCTTTGTGGCAACCCAAACCTTGAAAACACATGATTCACCAGTAATGTGGCTGCCGTTTGCGCACTACAATCTGGTGCAGGAATACACTCAATCCATTTCGACATCAAACACACCACACTTTAAATATAACGGTTCCCCCTGCTTGACCTTTTTACAGGCCTTACATAGTCTATTAGCAAATCTGACCATGGAAGAGTTAGGCCTCTTTTCATTAATAGAGCTCTATGCATTGGTGAAGCAGGTTTAAATTGGGCACATACTAGACATCCTCTAGTATATAATTCCACATCTTGGGACATATGTGGCCAGTGAGCATAATCGTTTAGTATTTCCAGTGTTTTTTGTGAACCTCTGTGGCCTGCAGTTATTGTATCATGTGCATGGTGTAGCATTAGCCCTCTGAATGAAAGGGGTACCACCCACTGTATCTGTACTGTTATGGACTCTCTAATCATGAGTCCATCCTGTAGTCTAATTTGTTTTTTATTCTTTAATAGAACTCTTAACTCTTCTTTTCCCACACAATCATTTTCTGTTAAAGGGTTTTGTTCAGGGTTTATCAAATGATTATAATATATTCCCAAAATTAGATCATCCTTTTGTGCCTCAATCAGATCTTGGTGTGGTGTATCATAACTCCATTGGGCTACTGGTTGATCTACCTCCTTTGGTGCTTTAGAACGTGTTACTGCATCAATTTGTATTTCACCAAGTAAATGTTCAATAGGTAGCAATACTCCCATCACGGCCCCAATTTTAGCCAGGTGATCTGCCTTATCATTCCCCTCCTTTTCCTCTCCTGGTGTTTTTAAATGCCCACACATTTTTCTCCAGTATATTGTTAAATAATTTTCTGACACCAATTTGTCTATGGCTTGTATTATTTTTCCATGTTTAAGTGGTTTCTTGTCGTATGTAGTCATGCCTCTCGCTTTCCAGCCAGGTAAATATTCCACAAAGCTATTTCGTGCATAGTCAGAATCAGTCACCAGGACAATTTCACTGAATTTATTATCAACTGCAGTAGCAATTGCCTTATAAATGGCTGCCAGTTCTGCTACTTGACTGCTGCTAGCTCCAATTCTCATCCCTATACTAGGGACACCTTCACATTTCAACCAGACATTTCCTATTCCTGACACTCATTTTTTATTACTGTCATTTTCAATGTGAAAAGCACAACCATCAACATATACAGTTGGCAAGTCCTTGCATGTTTTTTCATCAAAAGCTTTGTGTGGTGATTGTTCAAATTCCTGCAAATTAGGTTCTACTTCCATTTGGTTTGATACTTGTTCAGCTGCACAGTCATGTAAATCTGCTAAATCTTGAGCAATCGGGATCTCTTATTTTGGCCATATTTCTCTTCTACAGGAAAGCCTTGCAATGCCAGCGTCCATGAAGTGATTCTGGATTGTGCTAGATTACCTGACCTAATTCTTTTACTCTCTAAAAACTGCAAAGGTTGTTGATTTGTCTCAATAATCACCTTTTCTCCCTGAACAATGGGGCAGAAATGTTCTAGCGCCCACACAGTGGTTAATGGGGCCTTTTCACATTCATTGAATTTCATTTCAACTTGGGAAAACGCCTTACTTGCATAGGCAATGGTTTTGTGATTCAAATCATGTTTTTGTGATACCACTGCTGACATACAATGTTCAGAGAAACCTATTTCTATAAAGAAATCCCTGTCCTTTATGGGATATACTAAACATGGTGCCTTTACAAGACATTCCTTTAATTAGCCACTGCCTCAGACTGCTCTTTTTCCCATTTCCAGGGTGTATTCAGTCTAAGCAGTTTAGTCAATGGTTGAGTGATTTCAGCATCATTTTCAATGAACTTTCTGTTATAGCCTGTCATTCCTAATAAACTTTTTACCCCTTTCACATTTTTAGGTTCTTTTAGTTTTTGGATAGCCTCTATTTTTTTCTTTTGTGGATTTAGTCCATGTTCAGTCACTTCATGGCATAGAAAGTTCACTTTTTTCTTGTACCATTGTGCTTTTTGTAAAGACACTTTGGCGCCTGCCTTCTGCAATTGGCCAAGCACATGTCTTATTTCATCAAAATGGCTTTTCAAGCTTTCATTTTTTATCAGCACATCATCCACATAAACTATGGTTCCTCTTTCTGCTGCATCAGGCATAGCTTTTCTCAAAAATATGCCAAATTCACTCCCACTATTGACGTACCCGAATTGAGTTCTAACCCATGCGTATTGAGTCTTATCAAATGAAAAGGAAAATAAATTCTGTATCTCCTCTGCCAATGGCACGCACCAATACCCAGAGGTGAGACCTAATGTGATAAATACTTTTGAACCATGTATCTGAGCTAATCCCTGATCAATGAATGGCAGTGGCCATCTGGATAATGGAACTCTTTTATTTAACTCCCTCAAATCTGCACACAGACACCATTAAACATTTGGCTTTAACACACCTAACATAGGTGTATTAGATGTGCTATGAATGGGCCTGATGATTCCCCGCAACTCCAAATTTTTAATAATCTCTGCCAGTGGCTCTAAACATGCCAATGTTAGTCTATACTGGCGCGCAAATATTGGACTTCTGTTACACCCTTCCGGTAGCGTGGCTACATGTAAATCAGTTAGACCGCAATCATAAGCATCTTTTGCAAATACATCTTTAAACTCCATAAATATCCTCCTCAGTGCATTTCTATCCTCATCGTTGTCACGTGCATCCGCTGATAAAATCTGCTCCTCTACCATTTTGGAGAATTCTGGAAAATGTTCTGGCATGGGAATCTCGGCGCTTTCCTCTAATTGTGTGGCTGTGTCTCTTTGTAAAGCTGCCACTTTTAAATGTTTTGGCATATCAGCTTCCACTTCAATGGGCTGATTTTCTATTTCATTTTCATTTAAATTAAATGTTATGCAATCCTCTTGATGACAGCACACTGTCTCGCTTGAATCATAACGGTACACAGAATGAATCTTAAATATCCCCTTTGGAGAGTCCAGGTATTCTGGCAATTCACCCTTAGCATCTACGTACTTTTCAGGGATATTTCCAATCACCATGTTATTTAGATCTGCTGTGTAATGTGATTTTTGTATGGCCATTCCTATTGGGGAGTTTTCCTCTAAATGAATATCCTGACAACCTTTATTATTCACCATAATTTTTACAGACCCTTCACCCACATCTACCAATGTAATGTATTCATAATCCAGGCCTTGCTGTTTCATTGATTCATTCAGACACACAAATGCACCAGAATCTTTCATCTGCTGTCCATTTTTGCATTTCAGTGTTATTGCAAACTGCTTTGTGAATGCAGGGATAATAGTATCTTTCCTCATTTGTAATTCAATTGCATAAGGGACCAGCTGTGCGCAATGATAAGCCCTTCTTTTGTCTTCAAATTCAGGTGCCGTCCCACCTATGCGTGACCATATCTTTTGATTAAGGAAATCTAACACCATAGACATTCTGTGCATGATGTCATTGCCCATGTAAAAGTCAATTTGGGTTCCAATCACAATCCAAACATTATGGTAAATTGTTTTTTCTCCAATGTTAATTTTCAGCATGCATCTAACTGCAATTCGGTGTTCAAAGTCTGGACTGTCCAAACCAGAGACATACTGGTTTTGAATCCTAAATTTCGGATCTCCTCCCTTTCCATTAATTTTTGCAACAATTTCTCATTAATGAAGCTCCTTTCCTATTCAAGCGCTAAAGTGGCTTTTATTGTTTTCGAATAGTCATTTATCCCAACATGAACCCATGGTTGTTCATCTTCCATGTGTATTTCAGCAAGAGTGGTAATGTGTTTTTCTGAACCTGCTCTAGGAGCAGTATTCAGTTTGCATGTCTTCTCTTTTAAATAAAAACGTAAGGTGTGCTCATCTATGGCAGTTTGCCATTCTTTCCTTTGGTCTGAGTATATTTGTACAGGTAATTTTTCATTTTCACTCTGCATTTTGTCTTGACACATTAATATAACAGTGACGCTAGGTATGCAACTATTCTGGAGATACACCTCCAGTGCATCATTTGTTTTTGCAACAGTGTGACATTCATTTGTATTGCTGTTTTGTGATTTTAGTTTCTTAGGTCTCAATGTTTTTTAGTTAAGGAACACAGTACTCCATTGACCCCATCTATTAGAGGAGACAATCTTTTTTAGGCAATCTGTTCCCATCAGAAATGGTATTTCACAAATGGATGTGACCAATACCTCCTGTTTCATTCTGCGTTTACCTATCTTTATGTCAACCTCGATGACGCCTATAATAGGCACTTCCTCCCCGTTAATATTATGCACTGGACCTTGATTTTCCTTCACTGTGATCTGATTCTGCGGGGATCTCTCTTCATTGATACTCTTTACTAATTCTTTAGACATAATTGTGGCCTGTGCACCAGTGTCATTCATTGCAAATGTATGGCATTTTTCTTTCACAATGATGGGAGCATAATACCGGTCTTCAACTTCCTCCAACACACATAAGAAATGTGAATTCCTACTGATTTCAGGGCTCACCTTTCTCAGGCCTTTTTCACTTTTGGCTAAGCACATTGGTAAATGGAAAGACATTTTTCCCTCCTTTTTGCTCATTCCTCTGTGAGAGACTTTATTCATTTTCCCATGTTCAGAGGTTTTTTGGAGTGTGGCCACCGTTCGCCCATCCATCCAGGTATCATCAGAGGTCACACTACAACCCTCCAACTGAACATGTGTAACAACACCACTTGGCAATTTGTCATTGTCTAATTCGGTGCATTTGTGATTATTCAGTATGGTACCAGCCCTTTTAACCTCTTCAAAAATATGTGGTTCAAAGAATTCTTCAAGTGATTGACAGATATCCTCCTTTTGAGCATTTCTTGTTCCTGCCTGTGTTTGGTCATTGTTTTGATTGCCCAGGGAAGGAGTTATAGCATCGCCACTTACTCCCGGTTCACTGGTATTCCCCATGCATGAGTCATTTTTCTTAAACCTGTCTCTTTGTTCTTTTGGATTTTCAGGTTTTCCTATTTCATTTGTACAGATCGCCAATGTTTGATTTAGTTCTAGGTTAAACCGTACCTCTCTTTTAGAAGTATTTGCATTTTCTGTTACATGTTCATGTACTGGTATTTTCACTTTTAAATCATTAGGCATCTCAGAGTCATTATGCAAAATTACATCACAGCAAACTGTCTTTTTGGCGCTACAGGTATCATAAGTACTTAGTCACTTTTCAGAAGCCCCCCGGTCATTGCTATGGCCTTCTGCCCCCTCCTTTGATGACTGTTTTTGTGCTGTACAGAGCTTTCCTATTTGCTCAGCTAACATTTTCACTTGGGCCTCGAGGCACTGGAATCTTTCCATCTCTCTAGAATCCTCTCTCTGTGGCCTGGATAGATATTGGTTATTTTCTCCCTGATTGGATCTATTCTGATACCTCTCAGGAGAATGATTTCTATTAGGATGGTTTCTGAACTCTTGATTCATTTGCAGAGGGGAGCGGGGTGCACCCATCCTTTGGTTATAGTCCCCTGGTGGGGAATCATTGTACTGACGTGAAGTGTAGTTCATGTTCTGCCTCATGTCCTGTCTCTCAGGTTGTGGGTACTGGCCCCTATGTTGATTCCCATTACCAGCAAATCGATCCACATTTCGGGGTCTATCCTGATGACCATATATCATGGTATTGGAATCAAATCTGCTTTGTGTCCCCAACGTCTGATAAGGACCATCATTTCTTTGATCCTGATTTTGTCTCCGGTTATTGTTCATACCTGATATATCAGGTCGATAGCCTGCCCGGGGCCTATCTCCTAAGTACCTGGGGCTGATGTAGCTCTCCCTATTACTAGGATCATGTGATTGGAACATCGGTGCAGGGTGTGATGACCTTTGTTGATTACCCCTCTGTTCAGGTGCCAAATTATTTTTACTTGGACTTTGAGCAGTCTCAAGGGACATATTGGCTGACCTGATTTCCATCACTGTTGCTGAGGGTTCTTTAGATTTAGGTCTAGTATCTTTCATTTTATCACTTTCTCTACCCTGACACGGTCAAATTCACGGACTAATTGGGATATGATGTTTTTCTGTAGCCCATAGAGGTAGGCAGTTTTAAACTCATTGGAATTGGGGTCAAAAGATATATCAAAGCGAGAAAACGCTCTTTTTATGTCTTGTAAAAACTGGCGAGGGGATGTATTAGGCCCAGCAGTGATTGTGTAAGCGACTTTCTTAGATTGGGTTTGGTATTATAGTGGTATAGTAGCTATGCATTATTTCAGTACACAGATACATTCAGTTGGTACACATTTCGTTGTGGTATAGTGATGAGCATAATTTCTTTGTTTTATTTGTGGCCCCAGCATACAAAACCCCTTTCTTTTGTTTAGACTGGCCTCAGACTTCTACATTATTCAAAACACCACATTTTCATATGGAGTGCCACTTATGGCTGTTGTCACTGATTAATCTACACCAGCGAGCTATGCTTCCATAAGGCATTCACAATAACATGTGGTATCATCACTAATTTATTTACATTAGTGAGATTATGTTTCCATGGAGTATTTACAATAACATGTGGTATTATCACTAATTTGTTTACATTAGTGAAACTATTTCCAGAGGCCTCTCTCTCTGCTGATTCATGTGCGCCCAGCAGACTATCGGATTGTGTTCCACTCAGAAGCCACACACACAAATACACTTAGTGGAACCACGCACACAGCTATTTATAATTACTCATAACTTAAGTTTTTCCACATAGGATGCTTGACATATATTACCAAATAACCTCCCCTTTTATCCTGTGATATGGGCTAACTGCATCAGAGAAAACAGAAGCAAAAAGAAGCCTTTACACAGGTTGTGATTTACATCAGTTTCATTTAAAAAATCATACATTACCAGCTTTGCGAGGCAGTCTTTTCTAAAATAAACATAAGAGAAACAATTGCAACATACATGGCATTTCATTAGATTCTTTGCAACAATAAAGAAAACAATGCATCAGTGGACTTGCATTTAGATGGCAACCTTAGAGTTTAGTATTTAAATACAGTGCTTTTTCAATGGAAACTATCGCTACTCTGCCTGCCTGAAATAGATTTCATTCACACACCACACTCTCACTTTGTATCAGATAATTACCAGCAACTTGTAGCTGTGCAGCACGCGAAATCTCTGGGCTGGTTGCTTTCTTTAGACGGCACAGGGCTTCCTTTTAGAGCACCCCAGCGAGAACATGCAGAAGAACATGCAGTTCCAATCTGCAATCTTCTATTCTCAAGCCGGTGCTCATCGACTAGAGTCCCCAGACTTTGAAGGTCAACAGTGCACTGGAATGATGCCTCTCAGCCAGGCAACCCCACAGCCACTTCAGCCAAGTCCTCACCAAAGCTATGCAAAATGGACACTGCCCTTTTCCTCCCTGAGGTGCACCAAGAAACCTCTGTTACAGCCCCTAATGTGACGCCTGTCCAATAAAAATCCATCATGTCATACCCTCCTTCTTCAAACAATAGCTCACTTTTACAGTAAGCAACTGTAACAAAATTGATTTCCTGCTTATTTGAGTTTTGTTTCCTGAGCAAGGACCGTGAAAAGCACAGAGAAAGAGGAAGAAAAAAAAATCTGAATGCACGTTTAAAGTGAGCCTTAGCCTGCCTCATTTTGCACACAGAGAACACATTACAATATTAAGAAGTTAAAATCGTGTTAGTACTTGTTAATTATATTAGTTCATTAATTATCTAATATGTCTCCTGCAATAGAGGCATTTCAGGTGAGAAAAGGAAAACAAAATGATGTGCTTTTAAATGAGAAAATGGTTTGTTTCTGACCTGTGTAGCCTGTCTTCTTTTACATGTCCATATGTTACACTAGCAACACATGGCTTGCTGTACGGCATTATAGCAATACATTGATCCCATGCAGAGGCGCTGCACTCCAAAAACATGCTATACATTGATCCCGTGCAGTGGCGCTGAACTCCAAAACACACTAAATAATCCTACAACACCGACTCTAGGGACGTCGACGCGCAGCACCCTCTACTGAAAAAATTATTCTGAGGCCAGCAAGCTCGAATGGGTAACATCAAAGATAAGGAATACGTCAGAGGAACATCCCATCGAAAGAACGTTACAAGGTAAGAAAGTAACTTGCTCTTCCAACGCACACCAAATATTTCTGCTTTTTAAAAAAAATGTTTGAAAGACAACCATAGAAACCACCTAGACAATCTGCGTTAAAGTCACCTCCAACAATTATGCCCTCATAATTATTACTCAAGACAGCAGTTTCAAATAATACGTCAAGTGTGTTAAATAATTCATCCATATTCTGTTTGAGCGGGTTAAAGTACAAGTTTACAATCATAATCAATTCCTTCTTTCCAGCACTCAATTTAATGTCAATGGCTAGAATATCGGTTGCAGAGTGTAATAAGGTTGAGTAGGCATTAATCCTGTTACTAACTAAGATAGCCAGGCCGCCAGAGGGGCACCCTATCCCACATTTTGATGCAGGAGTAGAAAACACACTGTATCCACCAACGGACATCTGTTTAGTAAACATCGTCTCCTGAAGGAGGATAATTGCAGGCTTACTAAACAGGCTATTCAATTTGATAGCTTGAAAAAAATTGTGGTATCCACAGACATTCCAGGAAAATACCTGGATGCTATTTCAACTACCGTGACTGATTCACCATGTTGCTGTTCGTTACAGCATTAACTAGGTTACCTAGCCATGACCAATCCTTGATGTTTGATGCAATGGCTGCTAGCTGAGCAATGGCCTCCATAGCGACATTGGTTGCTGTGACACCATTACCAGCTACATTAACGGAGGTCTCAGGTTGTGGAGCCACATAATTCAAAAAGGAAACAGCACTCTTCTCATCAAGAAATAAAATTCAGTTGCAGCCCCAGTTGGTTAAATTCCCTTTTAAAATCCCATATCTGTTTTAGAATGATGGCCGATGAAATCTTGCATATCATTTTGCCATTGTTGGCAATGGACAGTTTCACCCACTCACTATCATTTGAGTTTAACAGTCTTAACATATGAATTCTGTAAAAAGTTTTAAAAATAAACTCTCTATTCAGCCTTGTTTTAACATGTTTTGTCGGATCACTACTCCACCCCAAAACCGTAGCAGGATTTGATATTGCTGCATTCTCTTCTTCACAAGAATTGAATGGCCCCTCGTTCTCTCCCTTTGGCTCTATTCCCTAAGCCTCCTCCTCACTTATCGAAGATTCGAGGCTGGGAGCTGCATTTGGAAGAGTGTCCCCACCATCTGTGTTGCCAACGGCCTTGGTCCCCATGGGAGGCTGAATGTCCTCTTTGTTCTTAGATTTAGTAATGGGTCCTTTATGTTGGCCAGGATAGTCCTGGTTCAATGCTACAGCCTGTTAGTCTGGTTTGAGTTTTTCGTAGATACTACCTTCATGGGATAAAAGGAGGAGAGCTGTGTTTGTTTATGCCCTAAATTCACTAGAGGGCTGCTGCGAGTAGGGAGTATGTCAATCTTAATCCCTTTTTCTGTACGCTCCTCGTTTTTCGGACTTTGTTTGCTTTTTGGTGCATTCATTTTTTTTTTTTTGTTATAGCACTCAGGGTCATCGTTTCCATGAGGAAGCTGCAGCGCCTGTTTGCTTTCAGCATTTAGTTGATCTAAATCTACCACAGCTTCATCTATGATCTGACCTACACTCCCAGAATCCCCATTGTCGTGTGTGTTACTAGGTCGATGTGCGAGATTTGCGTTGCCTTTTGAGTTTTTTTTATTTTCTTTTTTTTTTCGGGCCTAAAATACTTTTTGCGTTTTGAATTCGTTTTACTGCTCTTAGGGGTAAGCGCCTTTGCTTACGGGACATAAATGGTATTTTACCCGATTGTGAATCCTCTGTTTCTCGTCCACCCTCCTTCCTCGCACTTTGCAGAATTTCGTTTATATCATCCTCACTCTGCTGATGTTCAAGTGCATGTACAAGTGCAGAGGGACTAGCCACAAGTGTTACAGAAGATGAAGGATAGTTTTGTTCCAAAGGTAAACCTATATGATCAGTCAATCGTGCTAAATCACTGGCAATTTTTGAGAGCAGTCTTTCAAACCGCTAGTCCGTCCGACTTGCGGATTTTGAGCTTGATCTTCGACTTCATTTTTATGAGAGGGCCTAACCTCTTTGTACTCCGACACCGCTTATGAAAATGATTGTGTCAAAAACATTGCTGCATTCCCGACAAGTTCAGTTTGAGAGCCCTTCACATTTGTTTCATGACACTTTGTTTGAGAGGCACACTCTCGAATGAGAACCTTGTCTGCTTTGTTATTGAGTGGTACATTGTTTAAAGAACCATATATCATCCCTTCGATTTTGCTAATGCATGCTAATATCTCCAAATTCGATTGTTTGAGTGCTCTTATTTCCAGATGAGTTAGCTCATGTCCTTTGTCTAGGAGATTAAGGATTCTGCTTATAACCAGAAACTGAGACTCCTTCTTACCCACGGAGTATGCAACCGGAGAGGTCCCGCAACCGGAGAGGTCCCCAATGAGGAATTAAGTGCAGGTTCATAATTAATTCTCGGAGGAGTAGTTAAGTCAACAGGACTCGAACACCCACCTCTCTCTGAATTGTTTATGTGAGCGGTTTTATCAGCAGTCCCTTCAGTATCTAAATGAAACATGGCCATCCTAAAAGCTTTTACCTGGGCAATTGAAGAGAGACTTAAATTGAAATTACCCGTAACCTCACTGTCTTCCACTTTGGAAGCTTCAGATGAGATATGAACAAGCGCCTCATTTCCCGTAGCCGTATGCAAGTGTACATGTTCCATGGCTCAATTTCTGCCTGTGACAGGAGTGGAAGGCCCAAGTGAAAGACGCGCTCTCTTCGATAGCTTAGTCAATACCATAGCTCCCATCATGGAGATATCCGAAATATGCTCCTTCGTGCAATTAGTGTTGGGATCAGATAAAATGTCTTGCCCACCTAGCTTCACATTATCTCTCACACTTAACAGGCTATGCTGTATTGACAATTCCCCATCATACATTTCCTTAATTAGAAAGCATTTCTTTTTACTGGAGATAGTGGGCCTCATTACAACTCAGGCGTTAAGGGTTAACGCCACCGTTAACCCTTAACGCCTGATTCTGATTTTAACACCTGCTTTTAGCAGGCGTTAAAATCCATGGCGCTAACCTGCCATGGTGCTAATTACGCCGCCGTAATTTACGGCGGCGTAATTAGCGCCTTCCCCACTCCCATTATGCCCTATGGGGCAAAAATGGGAATGGGGAAGGGAAAATGGGAAATGGGGATTTACCGCCCCACTCACCTTGGAATGGGGCGGTAAATCCGCCATCCACCATGGTGTAAACGGAGTTTACACCATGGTGGTAAAGTTGGTGCACTTAGCACCAAGGTTGTAATGAGGCCCAGTGTCTACCTCGGTAGTATTACCACCTGCGTCTTTGCTCAACTTGACATCAGTTGCCTTTTTACTTTGACACATTAAGGAGCTGGATGAAGCCTTCGAGTTGTCCTTACTAATTCCATTCAGAGTATCAGTATGAACCTCAGCTTCTATAGTATTAGATTTTGCTTTCTCCGTAAATTTGAAGGCACCCTCCTTAATTATGGTGGCTGTGTGTTTATTCTACTACCCGCTGCGAGTATTACTCTTCATGTTACCTATATTACAGAAGGACAGAGTATGTATGACTTGCAGACGCACTGTGTTCCTGTGTTAATTAATTTATTTTGGAATATACACACGTTACATTCACGCTGCCTACAAAAAACATACCCAGTACACTAAATGACTTTCAACGTTATATACTAGCACCTCTCTCCACATCAGGTAGAAGACATATGATCAATGAAGAGCCACACTAAGTTTTAATGGCTCGAGCTGTAAAGCAGCCCCAACTAGAATCATGTAATTTTGTTTTCTGTATATGAGTGCAACAAAGGGCCTTTGTCGAAGGGCCCATCGACCCATAAATCGGTTGCGTCGACGCCGTCTTCGACGGCACTGTCGACTCCGATAAAAGACAGACCTACAACTGTCACTACATCTCAGACAATAGAGGTGTAGAGGACTTCGACCATGACGTCGAGGATGCCGTTGACAATTTCTACGACACCGAGTAGGATCCCGATCCTCTCGAGTACATCGAGGTCTTTTCAAACTTTTTCAACGCCCTTTTTGGGTTTGTCGAAGCCTTTGACTTCCACGTCGACAACCTCAATGTTTTCTCAACCAGTGACAACCAATTTGGCTCCTTCTGCTCTAGAAATGGGATTTAAACCATGTCCTATGTCTGACTATTTTAGAGCCTTGTCCTGTATATATGAGGAAGGGGAGGATTCCGACCATAAGAGACCCGTTGGTTTACAAAGGACTATAACACCCATGCCAGAGGAATTAATCTCTGAAGAGTTAAAAGACCTTCAAGACTCTCTACATGAGGCAAGTGGTTTAGATACTTCTCCAGAAGTATAGTTTGCTAAACCAGACCCTGGGGAGCATGCTGAGACCCCTTATACGATTCTGATGGCCAGAATAATCGAATTCATGGGGTGGTCTACACCTACACCTTCTCCAGCATGTGGTCTGGCATGGATTCACATGCTCATGAATATTCCCCGACGTCAGGCCGGGAATCCTCGGTATAGAAAAAAATCAGTATCAGTTTCGTATATGATCTGTCTTTCTTAGTAGTAACCAATCACTGGTCTCTGGGTCATACTGCCCCCAGCCAAGGACTGCCGTCTCCCTAAACCCCGCCTCCGGCAGCCATCCTCAGATTTTTACGGCACGTTCAAGTGTTGGGAGTCCTCATGCTGTAGCTTTTGCTGCGTTTTCGCGCTTTTTCAGGAGATTTTTCTCATTTTCCGGTTAAATAGAGCCTCAAGCTCCACCGTTTCTACATCTGATCAACAGGGATCCGTTTCGGAGTTTTCTACGCCCCTCAAGGGTGAAGATTTCATCGAGTTACGCTTTTGGAGGATTCCAGAAGTTCCGAGGCCTACCCCGGACATGGCCCAGGAGAAAGGAAGCTTTACGCCCGGCAAGCTGTTCAGGACCTGCCCTGGATGCCAGCTTCAGAATGTTTTCAAGGAGGACGAGCATTCGTTATGCCTCTACTGTCTCCATGAGGACAAGATGCGCACGGAGAAGGACTGTGCGTTTTGTGGGAACATGTCGGAGCGGACCATGAAGGATCGCCACCTCTGTATCGCCAACTGGCTGGAAGGGAAGAGCCCATCAGGCGAGAAGAAGAAAAAGAAGTCCGAGCGGTCTTCTAAGTCCTGTGAAGGTGCCCCGGCGACGGGGGCCCAACAAAAGGCTAAGCACCGCGAGTCCGCAGGCACCGGGAGCGGCGAACGGTCAGGCTCCTTGGCTGCCAGGTCGGGCGCATCCTCCCCAGCGCCATCAACCACAAGCCAACGCTCTGGCTTGGGTAAGAGGAAGTCTGAGAACCCGGCGAAGCTTCTGGAGAGGCCCCGGTCGATCTCAGAATATTCCGGCAGAGGGGGAGCGAGGCTCGGACCCTCCCCCCAAGGTGAAGGCCCCAGGCATCCAGAAGGTAGCGATGGCCTTAATTCACCCTGCTAAGACCTCGATTAAGGATGTCGCCGCGGCCCTGGCTCAGCCTGTGGAGGCTACACCAGTGGAGGTGCCCTCAGGACCAGAGTCTCCCTGCCACCGCGGAGGGAATCGTCTTTCAGGCCCATTGAGAAGACCCCCACAAAGTCCTCGTTGGAAAAGGTGGGGAGGGGCTGCTGGTCATCGTGGATACGGACACAACCTCTGAAGAAGAGCTCATCGAAGTCGTGGAAGAGGCCCAGCCCATCGGGAGGGAGTCCGACGAGGGCGACGACGAGAGCGATGGTGTCACCGACAAGGCTCCTCAAGAGCCCTCGCGCCCGTCGTTTCCGGCACCGCAGGACACCTCGGCAGCCATTTTGTCAGCGATTCAGTCCTTATGCTCGGAGATAAGGACAAGGTTGCCCCTTCCCCCGACGGAGGTACCTGAGCCAGACCCGGCGGGTTAACCGGAGTCAGGACCTTCGGAGAGTCCACCGCATAAGAGGAGGAGAACACATCCTACGCCACCTCTCCCACCTCTTCGGCCTGCGCTGCCTTCCCCCCGGTTTACTACCCACGGGGATGATACAGGCACAGACACGGCTACGACAGGTACAGATGACGACAGAGGCGACGACGGGACATGTCCCCCGTCGCCCCCTGCTTGGGCGTCCCCGCCCGACGAGATTGGATCCTTTCATGCCATGATTTCCAGGGCATCCAAGCTTTTTCAGCTCTGCCCAGAAGAAAAGAAGAAAGAAGGGTTCCTTTACCAACGGCACGAGGCTAAAAGGAAGGCGGTCCTCGCCGTACCGCTTCTTGATGACATCTGGGATGAGGGGCTCGCCCTCCTCAAGAACCCTGCCACGGCGCTGGCAAAGAGGGACCAGTACGAGAAGAAGTACCGGGTCCCCGACGCTGCCCCCTTGTGCCTTCGGGCACAACCTACCCCGGATTCGGTCGTCTCGGCGGCGGCAAAGAAGAAGGCTGGGGGGGCATCGGCCGCGACATCAACTTCCCCGCCGGACGGCGAGGGCAGGAAGTTGGACTCGATGGGACGACAGATCATCCAATCCGCAGCAACGACTATCAAGGCGGCCAACGCCCTGGCTATCGTAGCCAGCTACGACAGGGAGTTGTGGTTCAAAATCGCCCCTCTGTTAGACTTCCTTCCGGACGCCAAAAGGGCTGAGGCCCTTGAAATCCTACAGGAGGGGGAGATTGCTTCGGACCATGCCATCACGGTGATAACGGACATCGCTGACACCGTTTTCCAACAGTTGGGCAACAGCGTTTGCTTGAGACGACGAGGATGGCTCAAGGCCACGGATTTCTGCCAGGACGTACAAACCAAGGTTTTGGACATGCCCTTCGACGGGAACAACCTGTTTGGGAAGGCGGTTGATAAGACCCTTCAGGCCATCAAGACAGACACAGAGACTGCCCGGGCACTGGGAGTGCTCCAACAACGACGGCCGTCCTTTCGGAGCTCCGCAGGCAGACAGGGTGCCTCCAAGGGATCCGCCGGTGGCTCCTCCACGTACCGCCAAGCGGCAAGATCTTCGTCCCAGGAAGCCTACAATGGACGCGGCAAGTCAGGTGGTGCCCGTCGTCGTCGACAGGGAGATCAAGGAGGCAAGGCGGCCTCCAAACAAGATTGAACCGACCGTGGGGTCGGGCCCCCACCGAAGCACCCTGGTGGGAGGCCGGCTGGCGAGGTTCATCAGCGTGTGGGAGTCCATCTCCACCGACCGTTAGGTGCTGGATGCCCTGGCCCAAGGGCACGCCCTCGAGTTTCAGAAGAAGTGCCCTCGCGTTCCACCCGTGGCCAGGAAGGAAAATCACGTCCCTCAACTACTGTTGGAAGTAAGGGCGATGCTCAAGAAGGGTGCCATCGAGCTTGTCCCAAAGAGGCTTCGGGGCTCCGGAGTTTACTGAAGGTACTTCCTCATAAAAAAGAAAACAGGAGCATGGCGCCCCATCCTGGACCTACGACGACTGAACAAGTACATCAAGGCACAGAAGTTCCGTATGGTCACCCTCCAGCATGTGCTGGGACAGCTGGAGGAGGGCGATTTCCTGTCGTCGTTGGACTTGGAGGATGCGTACTTCCACATCCCCATTCTAAAAAGACACAGAAAGTTCCTCAGGTTCGTGGTCCAAGGGCGGCACTACCAGTTAAAGGCCCTCCCGTTCGGATTGAAGTCGGCACCCAGGGTGTTCACCAAATGCCTCGCACCGGTGGCGGCATGGCTGCGCCTACAGGGGATCCACGTCTACCCCTACCTGGACGACTGGCTCATCCGGGCAAGGACAAGGGAGCTCACCGTGGAGCACACTGCGAAGACCGTCCAGCTGCTCACGGACCTGGGATTCTCCATCAACTTTCCAAAATCCCACCTGGTTCCGTCGCAAGTCGCCCTGTTTCTGGGAGCCAAGCTCGACACAGTGGCGCTGCTGGCCTCGCCGTCGGAGGAAAGGACCAGGACCATTCTGGGCAAGGTGCAGCGTCTGCTGGCCATGGACATGGCCAGGGTAAGATCTATCAAATCCCTCCACCGGATGATGTCCTCCTGCATTTTTCTGGCGCGCCTTTGCAGGCTTCGGATGCGACCCTTACAGGAGTTCCTCGATGCCCGCTGGATCCAGTCGACAGGCAGCTTCGAGGACAGGATCCCTCTCAACGAGACGTTCCGTCAGGTGATCCGGTGGTGGGGTACCCGCTCCCATCTGTCGGCGGGTATGGACTTTCAGACCCCAGCTCACCAGGTGACGGTGACGACGGACGCCTCCCTGGAAGGTTGGGGAGCACACTCCGGAGATCTTCACGCGAGAGGCCTTTGGCTCCCGGAGGAAAAGTCTCCACATCAACATCTTGGAGCTCCGCGCGGTGTTCTGGGCCCTCAGGTCCTTTCTTCCATCTCTCAAGGGCAGGGTGGTGAGGATCTTCACCGACAACACCACCACGATGTTCTACATCCGGAAGCAGGGTGGAACCAGGTCCCCGGCCCTATCCAAGGAAGCCCTCGGATCTGTCGCATTGGGCCGTCGCCCAAGGGATGTTTCTGGTGCCTCTTCATCTGCAGGAATAAAAAACATGATCGCCGACTCACTCAGCAGGGAGCTGCGTTCGTGCCACGAGTGGGAACTACGCCAGGATCAAGTGGATCGACTCTTCCGACGATGGGGCGAACCCCAAATCGATCTCTTTGCGACGGCGACGAATTCCAAGTGCCGGAGGTTTGCCAGCAGGTTTCCCCAGCCGAGGAGCATGGGCGATGCTTTCTCGTTCCCCTGGGACGGCCTATTTCTTTATGCGTTCCCTCCGCTGCCGTTGCTGCTCCGGCTCATCAACCAGCTCAAGAGGTCCCGGTGCAGGATGATCCTCGTCGCACCGGCGTGGCCAAGACAGATCTGGTTCCCGGACCTTCTGGACTTGTCAACGTCCCCACCAGTCAAGCTGCCGACGGACGCAGACCTTCTCTCCAGAGAAGGAGGCGCCATTCTTCACCACAACCCGGAGTCGCTGAACTTGCAGGCCTGGCTCCTGCAGCACTAGAGTTTGGAGGGTACGACATCCCGGCCGACTGCAGAGAGGTTCTTGCGAAGGCCAGGGCGTCCTCAACTCTCAAGTGCTACAGACATAAATGGAAGAGGTTCTCTGTCTGGTGCCGTGCACAGAAGATTAACCCTCTGCGGATTCCGGCCCCTCAAGTACTGCCGTACCTACTGTCGCTGGCCAAAGCTGGACCTGCTCACGCCTCCATCAAAATACATCTGGCTGCAATCTCCCGATATACCAGGACGATGGGACGGGCGTCCTTGTGATCTCATCGCCTGGTGAAAGAATTCATGAAGGGACTGTTCCGATCATTCCCGCCGGTCAAGGCTCCTGCCCCCGCTTGGGAGCTTAATGTGGTGTTGACCAAGCTCATGGGGGCCCCATTCGAGCTTATGCATTCGGCGCCTTTGAAGTTCCTGTCATGGAAGACAGCTTTCCTCGTGGCCATAACCTCCGCATGACGAGTGGGAGAGATCGAGGCCCTATCTTGCAAGCCTCCTTACTTCACTTTTCATGACAAGAGGGTGGTGCTGAGTGAGGACACACCGATCCTTTATGCCCAAGGTGCTGTCGGACTTCCACCTCAATGAGCCCTTGGTGTTGACAGTTTTCTTCCCGTCGGCTTCGTCGCCGGCCTTGAGGACTTTGCACTCGCTGGATGTAGCTAGAGCGCTGAAGTTTTCGGAAGACGTCACAGCTGTTTGTGAACTTTGGGACTGTGAATCAAGGGAAGGCTCTCTCGAAGACTTCCATTTCCAGATGGCTCTCCGGCTGCATCATGCACTGTCACCGGTTGGCAAACGGACAGCTGCCCGGCCGTCCGGGAGCCCATTCGACCAGAGCGATCGCTGCTACCACGGCGTTCCTGTCTGGTGTGCCCCTGCTGGACATCTGCAGGGCTGCGACGTGGAAGTCGACGCACACCTTCACAAGATTCTACTGCGTCGATCGGGACTCCAGGGAGGAGTCCAGGGTCGGCCAAGCAGTGCTGCGCAATCTGTTCGACTAAGGTGAGCCTGGTGAGGAGGTAAGAGTTGCTTAATGTTGAGTTGTTGTATTGCTTAATGTTGAGCCTGTTGCCACCTCCCGTGGTTGTGCATGTGTGTACTGCTATGTATTATCTTATTCATGAGCATGTGAATCCATGCCAGACCCCATGCTGGAGAAGGAACAAGTTACTTACCTATAACTGTTGTTCTCCAGCATGGGTCTGGCATGGATTCACATGCGAACCCTCCCGCCTACCCCTCTGCGGCTCTTCACTTGGTCATACTGCCACTTTACGTGCTACCAAATCTGAGGTTGGCCGCCGGAGGTGGGGCTTAGGGAGAGGGCAGTCATTGGCTGGGGGCTGTATGACCCAGAGACCAGTGATTGGTTACTACTAAGAAAGACAGATCAGAAACGAAACTGATACTGATTTTTTTCTATACCGAGGATTCCCGGCCTGACGACGGGGAATATTCATGAGCATGTGAATCCATGCCATGCTGGAGAACAACAGTTACAGGTAAGTAACTTGTTCCTTCCTTTCAGCAGGATGACCTTACTGATATCTTAGATAAAGGTGCACAGGAAGATCCTGTTGTTCCTTTTCAAACATTTCTGAAAATTGGGAAACTCCTGAAGTTATCCCTGCAGTAAACAAGAAACTTTCTGCTAAATACAGGGTATCTGGTTCAGATCCTGAATATTTGAGCAAGGATCCAACTCCAGAGAGTTTGGTTGTTCAAGCAGCAACTTCATCAAACAGTAAATCTGCATACCCTACTGTTCCACAGGACAGGGATGATAAAAGATTTGATGCCATGTCAAAATAAGTCTTTTTGGCATGTAGCATGGCGCTTAAATCTATCAACACCACTTGTGCGCTAGCAAGATTCAGTCATACACTTTGGAAGTGTGCTTGATCTGCGGCTGACTGTCTCCCACGAGTTTTGGGAACCCCTCAAGTGGATCTGTTCGCCACCAGCATCAACAGGAAGTGCGATCAGTTTTGTTCAAGGGAATTTCTCTCGAGAGGAGCTCTAGGGGACACGTTCGTAGTGGACTGGGAGTTTCCACTTCTGTATGCGTTTCCTCCAGTCCCTGTCATTCCTCAAATGATCAGGAGATTGAGAAGATTCTGGAAAGCCATGATCCTAATTGTCCCGGATTGGGCCAGGAGAAAGTGGTACCCGGACTGTTTAAATATGTCCATCTGCCCTCCGATTCGTCTTCCGCAAAGGGAGGATCTTCTCTTGCAGAAGGGAGGTCAGATTCTCCATCCAGACATCAGAACCATCAACCTTCACGCTTGGTTTCCGAAAGGTTGAGATACAAGGATTGGGATCTCCTGGATGACATCATGGAGGTGTTGCTTTCAGCTAGAAGGCCAGCAAAGACTTTATACCGCTGCCGTTGGAACACATTTTGCAGCTGGTGTAGAGAAAAGAATATTGAACCCTTTTCATGCAGTACACCAATGGTGTTATCTTTCTTACTCTATTTAGCAAATTCAGGTCTTCGAGTTGGTACGATCAAGGGCTACCTCGCAGCGCTGTCAATCTTTAAGCGCACTGCGGAAGAGCCTTCATATTTCAAATTGCCCCTGGTAATCCAATTTCTGAAAGGGTTAACTAATGTTTATCCCCCAAAGCCTTTCCAAGTTCCATTGTGGGACCTAAATCTAGTCTTAAATGTTCTGATGGGTACTCCTTTTGAACCACTCCATTCTTGTTCATTAAGATTTCTTACTCTCAAAACAGTCTTCCTAGTGGCTCTAACATCTGCCAGAAGAGTGAGCGAATTACAAGCTCTATCTTGCAAACCTCCTCATACAATGTTTCGTAAAGACAAGGTTGTTTTACAAGTGAAGCCTAATTTTCTCCCAAAAGTGGTTTCTGAATTCCAAATTACTCAGAAAATAAGTTTACCTTCATTCTATCCTCCTCCCGACTCAGGGAAAGAGGAAGAGAGGTTACATAGGCTGGATCCAAGGCATGCCTTGAGTTTTTATATCAACAGACTTGCTAGGATAAGGCAAGCAGACCAACTGCTTGTAGGTTATGCAGGACACAAATTGGGATTGCTAATCACGAAACAGATCATTTCAAGATGGATTATTTTAACCATTCTAGAATGCAACAAATTGGCAGGGAAAGAACCCCCTCAACATCTTAGGGCTCATTCAACCAGGGGTATCGCAGCCTCTTCGGGTCTCCAAAGAGGGGTTCCTATTCGAGACATATGTGCGGCTGCCACATGGTCGTCCGCACATACCTTTACAAAATTTTACAGCCTGGATTCCTCCTCTAACCAGGAGACAAGATTTGGGAAATCTGTGTTGCATTCTGTACTCTCTTAAAGGGAAATATTCCAATTTGACTCCCACCTCCTTTTTTACACCACTGCTATGGGAGTCTATCAAAGATAAGGAATACGTCGGAGGACACAATCCCTTCGAAGAACAAGTTACTTTCTTACCTTTATATTCCAATTTGACTCCCACCTCCTTTTTTACACCACTGCTATGGGAGTCTATCAAAGATAAGGAATACTTCGGAGGACACAATCCCTTCGAAGAACAAGTTACTTTCTTACCTTTTAACGTTCTTTCGATGGGGTGTTCCTCCGACGTATTCCTTATCGCCCCTTCCATCCATCCCTGCAGTAAAACTTCCCTTGTAGTTGCAGCTTACGCTCCTTCAAGGTCAATAACCAATTCATGCACAGCAAATATTAAGCTTCAAAACGGAACTGAGCAATGGATGCTGCGCAAGTCTATTTGTACGCACAATGACGTTGGCGCCGATATGGAGGCTGTCGAGGGACACCGACTCGAGGGACGTCGACGCGCAGCACCCTCTACTGAAAAAATAATTCTGAGGCCAGCAAGCTCAAATGGGTAACATCAAAGATAAGGAATACGTAAGAGGAACATCCCATCGAAAGAACGTTACAAGGTAAGAAAGTAACTTGTTCTTCCAACGCACACCAAATATGACTGCTTTTTTAAAAAATTGTTTGAAAGACAACCATAGAAACCACCTAGACAATATGCGTTAAAGTCACCTCCAACAATTATTCCCTCATAATTATTACTCAAGACACCAGTTTCAAATAATACGTCAAGTGTGTTAAATAATTCATCCATATTCTGTTTGAGCGGGTTAAATTACAAGTTTACAATCATAATCAATTCCTTCTTTCCAGCACTCAATTTAATGTCAATGGCTAGAATATCGGTTGCAGAGTGTAATAGGGTTGAGTAGGCATTAATCATGTTACTAACCAAGATAGCCAGGCCGCCAGAGGGGCGCCCTATCCCACATTTTGATGCAGGGGTAGAAAACACACTGTACCCACCAACGGACATCTGTTTAGTAAACATCGTCTCCTGAAGGAGGATAATTGCAGGCTTACTAAACAGGCCATTTATTTTGATAGCTTGAAAAAAAATGGTGGTATCCACAGACATTCCAGGAAAATACCTGGATGCTATTTCAACTACCGTGACTGATTCGCCAATTTGCTGTTCGTTACAGCATTAATTAGGTTACCTAGCCATGACCAATCCTTGATGTTTGATGCAATTGCTGCTAGCTGAACACTGGCCTCCATAGAGACATTGGCTGCTGTGACACCATTACCAGCTATATTAAGGGAGGTCTCAGGTTGTGGAGCCACATAATTCAAAAAGGAAACAGCACTCTTCTCATCAAGAAATAAAATTCAGTTGCAGCCCCAGTTGGTCAAATTCCCTTTTAAAATCCCATATCTGTTTTAGAATGATGGCCGATGAAATCTTACATATCATTTTGCCATTGTTGGCAATGGACAGTTTCACCCACTCAACATCATTCGAGTTTAACAGTCTTAACATAGGAATTTTGTAAAAAGTTTTAAAAATAAACTCTCTATTCAGCCTTGTTTTAACATGTTTTGTCGGATCACTACTCCACCCCAAAACCGTAGCAGGATTTGATATTGCTGCATTCTCTTCTTCACAAGAATTGAATGGCCCCTCGTTCTCTCCCTTTGGCTCTATTCCCTGAGCCTCTTCCTCCTCACTTATCGAAGGTTCGAGGCTGGGAGCTGCATTTGGAAGAGTGTCCCCACCATCTGTGTTGCCAACGGCCTTGGTCCCCACGGAAGGCTGAATGTCCTCTTTGTTCTTAGATTTGGTAACGGGTCCTTTATGTTGGCCAGGATAGTCCTGGTTCAATGCTACAGGGTTAAGCCTGTTAGCCTGGTTTGAGTTTTTCGTAGATACTACCTTCATGGGATAAAAGGTAAAAGGAGGAGAGTTGTGTTTGTTTACACCCTAAATTCACTAGAGGGCTGCTGCGAGTAGGGAGTATGTCAATCTTAATCCCTTTTTCTGTACGCTCCTCCTTTTTCGGACTTTGTTTGCTTTTCGGTGCATTCATTTTTTTTTTTGTTATAGCACTCAGGGTCATTGTTTCCATGAGGAAGTTGCAGTGCCTGTTTGCTTTCAGCATTTAGTTGATCTAAATCTACCACAGCTTCATCTATGATCTGACCTACACTCCCAGAATCCCCATTGTCGTGTGTGTTACTAGGTCGATGTGCGAGATTTGCGTTGCCTTTTGAGTTTTTTTTATTTTCTTTTTTTTTCGGGCCTAAAATACTTTTTGCGTTTTGAATTCGTTTTACTGCCCTTAGGTGTAAGCGCCTTTGCTTACGGGACATAAAGGGTATTTTACCCGATTGTGAATCCTCTGTTTCTCGTCCACCCTCCTCCCTCGCACTTTGCAGAATTTCCTTTATATCATCCTCACTCTGCTGATGTTCCAGTGCATGTACAAGTGCAGAGGGACTAGCCACAAGTGTTACAGAAGATGAAGGATAATTTTGTTCCAAAGGTAAACCTATATGATCAGCCAAACGTGCTAAATCACTTGCAATTTTTGTGAGTAAGTCTTTCAAACCGCTAGTCCGTCCGACTTGCGGATTTTGAGCTTGATCTTCGACTTCATTTTTATGAGAGGGCCTAACCTCTTTGTACTCTGACACCGCTTGTGAAAATGATTGTGTCAAAAACATTGCCGCATTCCCGACAAGTTCAGTTTGAGAGCCCTTCACATTTGTTTCATGACACTTTGTTTGAGCGGCACACTCTCGAATGAGAACCTTGTCTGCTTTGTTATTGAGTGGTACATTGTTTAGAGAACCATATATCATCCCTTCGATTTTGCTAATGCATGCCAATATCTCCATATTCGATTGTTTGAGTGCTCTTATTTCCAGATGAGCTCATGTCCTTTGTCTAGGAGATTAAGGATTCTGCTTATAACCGGAAACTGAGACTCCATCTTACCCACGGAGTATGCAACCGGAGAGGTCCCTAATGAGGAATTAAGTGCAGGTTCATAATTAATTCTCGGAGGAGTAGTTAAGTCAACAGGACTTGAACACCCACCTCTCTCTGAATATTTTATGTGAGCGGTTTTATCAGCAGTCCCTTCAGTATCTAAATGAAGCATCCTAAAAGCTTTTACCTGGGCAATTGAAGAGAGACTTAAATTGAACTTACCCGTAACATCACTGTCTTCCACTTTGGAAGCTTCAGATGAGATATGAACAAGCGCGTCATTTTCCGTAGCCGTATGCAAGTGTACGTATTATAGGGCTCAATTTCTGCCTGTGACAGGAGTGGAAGACACCAGTGAAAGACGAGCTCTCTTCGATAGCTCAGTCAATACCATAGCTCCCATCATGGAGATATCCGAAATATGCTCCTTCGTGCAATTAGTGTTGGGATCAGATAAAATGTCTTGCTCACCTAGCTTCACATTATCTCTCACACTTAACAGGCTATGCTGTATTGACAATTCCCCATCATACATTTATTTAATTAGAAAGCATTTCTTTTTACTGGAGAAAGTGTCTTCCTCGGTAGTATTACCACCTGCGTCTCTGCTCAACTTGACATCAGTTGCCTTTTTACTTTGACACATTAAGGAGCTGGATGAAGCCTTCGAGCTGTCCTTACTAATTCCATTCAGAGTATCATTATGAACCTCAGCTTCTATAGTATTAGATTTTGCTTTCTCCGTTCCTTTATTATGCTGGCTGCGTGTTTATTCTGCTACCCGCTCCGAGTGTTACTCTCCATGTTACCTATATTACAGAAGGACAGAGTGTTTATGGCTTGCAGACGCACTGTGTTCCTGTGTTAATGAATTTATTTTGCAATATACACACGTTACATTCACGCTGTCTACAAAAAACAGACCCAGTACACTAAATGACTTTCAACGTTATATACTCGCACCTCTCTCCACATCAGGTAGAAGACATATGATCAATGAAGAGCCACGCTAAGTTTTAATGGCTCGAGCTGTAAAGCAGCCCCAACTAGAATCATGCAATTTTGTTTTCTGTATATGAGTGCAACAAAGCGGCAGCGTTTGTTTGTTTTCAAAGAAACTGCCTTCACGTGTTACACATGCACTCACGGAAATACCCAGAGTTTCAAAGCGTTGAGCACCAACAGAGTCACACACGTTATATGAAAAGCAGTTAGAGAACTGCGTTTAGAAAAGCCTTCCTAAAACGCTCTTCTCATTAGGAATGGCAACGTATGCACAGTGTTGAACCAAACAATATTGTAAGTGACTAATACTTAACTTTAGTCACGCGACAGCATAATTATAAATATGTATCTCAATATACAGAGATTCTCACTCACCGTGCGCTACGCACGTCGTCACCTCTATGATGCAAATAAAAAGACACAGACCTCCGGAGCGGGTTGCTCTCTAAACACACTATAGCCTCGTGGGAGGATATGTTAGGTCTGCACTGCTGCGCTGCGAGCAGCGGACAGCAGGCAGCAGGCAGCAGGCAGCCCACTTCCGGCCCACTTCCTCAGAGCGCGTGCGCAGGCGCGCGCGGACTGCTCTTCTTATTGAATTTACATAAAAGGGGGCGTGGCCTAATAGAAAAATGAAGAAAAATGCATATTATACATCTATAATTGATGGAAAGGCCAGTAAATCATATTGTACATAAACTAAAGTCCATTGAGTGTTTGTGCTGTGAGCATATATCAGTTCAATGTCCAAAATAGCATGAAGCAGGATAGAGTTGCAGTCCTTCTCACAGCAGACAGCCCACTTCCGGCCCACTTCCTCGGAGCATGCGCACAGGAGCGTGTGGACTGCTCTTCTTATTAAATTTGCATGAAAGGGGGCGTGGCCAGTTCAATGTCCAAAATAGCACGAAGCAGGATAGAGTTGGAGTCCTTCCCACAGCAGACAGCCCACTTCAGGCCCACTTCATCGGAGCGCGCAGACTGCTTTTCTTATTGAATTTGCATAAAAGGTGGCATGGCCAGTTCAATGTCCAAAATAGCACGAAGCAGGATATAGTTGGAGTCCTTCCCACAGCAGACAGCCAACTTCCAGCCCTCTTCCTCGGAGCGCGCACGCAGGAGCGCGCAGACTGCTCTTCTTATTGAATTTACATAAAAAGGGGTGTGGCCTGATACAAAATGCACAACTTCTATGCTTAAAGATTTCTGATGAGCCAGGGCCAAGTCCCCTACTGTATGTGTACCAGACTCCAATGTCAGTATTGGATAAGGTGACTGTGTTCATCTTGGATGCAACTTCTTTGCCATTTGTTCACCCTCATCTACCAGCATGCGTGGGTGTTGGAAGATTGATGCTGCCAATGCAGAAAAAACGATTCAACTGGACGCCGAATGCAGGATTCTGCCTAACACCCGGCCTTTGACTTTCTGAGGTTGCTCGGCCTGATGGCATCCTGCATCTTTCTGGTGCCACAGACTCGCCTGGGAATGAGATCTCTCCAATGGGCTCTCAGGATCCAGTGTCACAGTTCTCAGGAAGGATGTCAGATCTCTTCCAAATCCCAAACAGAGTCTCACTGGACCTTCAGTGGTGGGCCTGTCGGGAAAACATCTTGAAAGGGGAACCTTTTTGGCAACCGGGGCCGAAGATAACAGTAGTGACGGACGCCTCACTCATGGGGTGGGCGGCCCATATCAACGATTTGACCATCAGCGGTCGTTGGTCTCCATCAGAGTCCAAACTACATATCAACCTTTTAGAGCTGAGGGCAATCAGACTTGCACTGAAGGCCCTTCTGCCGTCTGTACAGGGAAAGAATGTCCTGATAATGACGGACAACACAGTGGCCATGTTCTACCTAAACAAGGGAGGTGGTGTAGGGTCTCTACAACTGTGTAGAGAGGCAATGCAGCTCTGGTTCTGGGCAATACAAGAAGGAATCTCTCTGTCGACAGTTCACCTAGCTGGAGAGAAGAACACGGCGGCGGGCGCTCTGAGCAGGCAGAGCAGTCTCCCATGAGTGGGAGCTAGCTCAGGAAGTCCTTCAAGAGATCTTCACCCTTCGGGGAACCCCTCAAGTGGATTTGTTTGCGACCAGTGTCAACAAGAAGTGCACACTATTCTGCTCAAGGGAATTTCCTCCGAGAGGAGCTCTAGGAGACGCGTTTATGGTGGACTGGTGCTCCTATACGCTTTATCTCCAGTCCCTGTCATTCCTCACATAATAAGGAGGTTCAGGAGGTTCAGGAAATCCATGATCCTAACTGCCCCGGCTTGAACCAGGAGAACATGGTACCCCAACCTTCTACACATGTTCATCTGTCCTCCGATTTGTGTTCCACAGAGAGGATCTCGCGAGAGGAGGCTCATGTTCTCCATCCGGATATCAGGACTTTCAGCCTTCAAGCAGGGTTTCTGAGAGGCCGAAACACAAAGATTGGGACCTGCCGGACGATGTAATGGAGGTTTTCCCTTCGGCCAGAAGGCCAGTAACCAAATCATTATACTGCTGCCATTGGAACAAGTTCTACAGGTGGTGTAGAGATAAGAATGTTGACCCTTTCACCATGTCATACAGCAATGGTGTTATCTTTCCTTTTGCACTTAGCAAATCTGGGACTCCAGATTGGCACGATAAAAGGTTACTTAGCAGCGCTGTCCATCTTCAAGCACATTGCTGAGGAATTCTCATACTTTAAAATACCCTTGGTAATTCAATTTTTGAAGGGGCTAACTAATGTTTACCCCCAATTCCCTTTCATTCCCCCTGTGGGACCTAAATGTGGTCTTAAAATGTCTAATAGGTACTCCTTTTGAACCTCTTCATTCGTGCCCATTAAGACTTTGTACCCTCAAAACTGTCTTTTTGGTGGCAATAACATCTGCCCGAAGGGTGAGTGAGCTACAGGCTTTATCCTGCAAGCCTCCTCACACTGTCTTTCACAAGGACAAAGTGGTTTTACAAGTGAAGCCTAACTTCCTCTCCAAGGTTGTTTCGGAATTTCATATCACCCAAAAAATAACCTTGCCTTCCTTTTACCCTTGTCCTCATCCGGGGAAAGAGTAAGAAAGGCTGCACAGACCTGATCCAAGGCATGCCTTGAGTTTCTATATTAGCAGACTGGAAAAATTAAGACAAACTGACCAATTGTTTGTTGGTTACACAGGTCATAAACCGGGCCTAGCTATCACCAAACAAACCATTTCTAGATGGATTATTCTCTAACTATTGTAGAATGTTACAAGTTAGCCGGTAAAGACCCTCTAGAGCACTTAAGGGCTCATTCAACCAGGGGTATCTCAGCTTCGTCAGCTTTTCAGAGGGAGTTCCATTAAAAGACATCTGTGCGGCTGCCACATGGTCGTCTGCACACACCTTTACAAAATTGTATAGTTTGGATTCGTCCACTAGCCAAAAGACTACATTTGGAAAGGCAGTATTGCATTCTGTGCATACTTAAAAAAGTTTTTACTCCCTACTCCTGTATACATTACTGCTTTGAGAGTCTATCAAAGATAAGGAATACGTGGGAGGACACCATCCATTTGAAGAACAAGTTACTTACCGATGGTAACGTTCTTTTGACTGGATGTTCCTCCCATGTATTCCTTATTGCCCCTCCCATCTTTCCTCGCCGTAAAACTTCCCTTGTAGTTACAGTCTGCGCTTCCTCAAGGGTAGTAACCATCTCATCCTGAACAGTGCCTAACACTTCAAAACGGAACTGAGCAATGGACGCTGTGCGCACTACTTATACCCATGATGGCGTCGATGTCGAGACGGAGGCCTCCGAGGGACATCGACTTGACAGGCATTGCTGCGCAGCGCCCTCTACTGGGAAACATTTTTTCCGAAGCAGCAAGCTGGATATTGGAAATATTAAAGATAAGGAATACGTGGGAGGAACATCCAGTTGAAAGAACGTTACCATGGGTAAGTAACTTGTTCTTCTTTAAACCAATCACTATCCTATGGGTCATACTGCCCCATCCAATGACAGTCTTCTTCCTAAGCCCCCCCACCTCTGGCAGCCATCTTCAGATTTTTACTGCATGCTTCACTGTTGGGAGTCCTCGAGTTCGCTCTGCGAGATACCTATACGTTTTTTCATGTTTTCGACAGAAAAAAGTAATATTTTTGTTTTTAAGCGCCTGTTTGCTCTTTTCTCCATCTGCCGACAGCAGGGATCCGTTGTTGGTGAATTTCAGTGCCCCTCAACGGAGAAGATCGTCAAACTTTTCAGAAGGTCATAAGGCCTACTTTGCGCTCTCCGGCCATGACAGGGGAGAAGGAAGGAAGGTCCCTCTTCAAGCCCTGAAGCAAATGCGAGATACAGAATGTGTTTGTGGAGGACAAGCACCTGCAACGCCTCTACTGCCTGCAGCCTGACCTCAAGGAAGTGGAGTGTGAGATATGCCTCGGGTTCTCCAAGAGGACAACGGACAGGCCCAGTAGACTTGCGGCATGGCTTAACGCCAAGGCATCTGCCCCGTGCTCCCAGCAGGGTCATACCTCACCCAGGACTGGTCAGTCCTAGGGGTGGTCTTCTAAGTCCTTTGAGAGCGCCCCATCCGTGGGGCCCAAGACGAGGCCAAGAACCACAAGTCCGAGTCCACGGGGGTCGCCGAAGAAGTGGGTTGCAAGGTGGATGGGGCACGATCGACATCACCCTCCACCTCCATTGCCAGCCAGCAATTGTGCTCCTCCTCAAAAAGAAAATCATCTACCTCAGCTAAACTGTGGGAGAAGTCAGAGAAGCTGCGGACGGAGGAGAAGAAGAGGGCTAAACTGCTCCATCAGGCACAATCAGCACAGGCTAAGACTTCGTTGACGATAGAGTTGTTGGCAGCTGCTCTCTCGACGGCTAAGGGGGCAAACCCTGTGAAGGTAGCCCCTGCATCACAGAAAGTATACTTGCCCCTTAGGCACGGGACCGCCAAAGTGACTCTGGCAAAGACTGCTGGCACACCAGAAGGGGGGAAACCTGCTGAGGCCCCAGTTAAAGCCCCACAGGGGGGAAAAGGTGGGGGCTGAGGAGGCCCCAAAATAGCCCTCCCAAGCTGTGGCTCAAGTCATGGAGCGCTCGTCCACAGACGAGGTCCAGGAGGCCTTGCACACGGTTGAGGAGACGATGGAGACAATGGCGCAGGGCCTAGTTTCCACGATCCACCCAGCTCAGCCGAGGGATGTGTCTCTGGACATTCTGTTGACCCTTCACACCTTGGTGTCAGAGATCCAGAAGAGGATGCCACTGGGCCTGGTTTCAGTGGTCCCCCAGTGCCCCGTTCAGCCTCCAACAAAGAAGAGGAAGCATCATCCGATGCCCCCATTTCAGGCCCCACACCCGCATCGATCCCCATCAGCCCCAGTATACCCAGACACATCGATCCTGTTAGGCAGAAACCTGTGCAGTTCCCTTAGGGAACACTGCAAAAGATTTAAGACTACAGGTGTTGGCAGTAAACCCACTTGGTAGCAGTCTGCACCACCCAGATTTACTTGGTAGTTGTGGCTGAGCAGTCAGACTTCCCTCAAGAAGAGTTAGGCAGTATGCAAAGTATACACAATAGGCACTCACATACCACAATACAAGCAAACACTGACCAGAGCTTTGGTATCAAAGTATATAATTATTTATTTGAAAACACACGGTTTGAAACACTCCAGCACTCTTATTGTAAAATATTCTGAACACAGTTACTATTGTAATATATACACCCCTTTTTCCTTATCAGATAAGTCACTGTAAATCACTACTTATTTTCATACAGAGGTGAGCGCTTAACTAGATGGCACTCCAATAAGTTTGTGAGAAAGGGAGGGAAAAAGACAGAATATGGAAAGGTACACCACTCTAAGATTCAGGAACACTGTTAGCAAGGCAGAAGAGCAAAAGTTACTGGTGAGCCAAAGTCCAAAGGCTGGGCCCACTCTTAGAGAGAGCAGAGCACAAATGCGCCCAAGATCAGACAGTTACACTAGGCTTAGAAAGTCTTGCAGAGGGTTCAGAAAGAGTTTAGAGAGGTTTAGGAAAGTTTAGCCAGGGTGTCCCAGGCTAACCCAGGTTCGAAAGCCGGGGGCTAAATCTACCCCGTACAGTTGGTAGCAAGGGAAGCCAGGCGGGACACGGTACCTTAAGTAGGAAGGATTCTCCAGCGGTGGCAGTTGTTCCTGGTAGTAGGTGCAAGTTGCGTCGTCGTCCAGGGGAAGAGAAGATCTCGACTTGGAGGAAAGATGAAGGTCGTTGCACTACCAGGGCAGAAACCAGCCGCAGAGTTTTCCGGTTAAAGGTGGTACCTTTGTTTCGCGGTCGTGGTAAAACGTGGTATCCCGGTTGCCGGGGTGCTTGGCACAGGCAAGGCGGCCACAAGGTATGTCGGGAAAGCGAAAAGACGGTGAAACTGGTTATCCCCACCAGTCAAAGGAAGAAGACTCTCCGGCGGGAGATCTCCTCTGTCGTTGGGAAAAGTGGTGAGGCAGTCCAGCAGGGCTCCAGCGGTGGTGGTGTCGTGGCAGGTCGGCTCAGCTTCTTCCTCGTCGGATTCTTAGGTCCTGTGCCGACTTCTGAAGTTCCAGTCCCCAAAGCCCTGCTTTTATGCAGCAAACCCCCATTCACTCAGCCTAGCTGTCACTCAAACATGCTAAGTGGTGAGCCGGCCGGCTCACCACTTGGGCCAATCAGGATGGAGTGCGACTTGAGTTGCCTACGCAACTCAGTCCAGGGTGCCTAAATTTCCCTCCACCCGTCCTAAGTACCCCAGACAGACAGGCACCACTTTGGAGGGCTTCTGTGGAGAAGCCCGCCAAAAAGTGGAACAAAGGGCTCGACTTGGGTTGGAGTCACAGAAGAGAACACAAACGACATTTTAGAATCAAGTTTTGGCAAAAAATACCAACCGGAGAATTAATATTAATTAAATAAACCGGCGGTATGTTCGAGGCTACCGTAAATAATTAAATAAAGATAGTAGCCTAAAACAATGGGAAATCCCATAGGAAAATATTTGCGGTTGAATATAAAAAGTAGTATCCACTGCCAACAACCAAAACTCGATCAGGGGGGACGGAGACGTGCCCCCTCGACTAACAGACCCTGGGGCCCCAGCCAGTACATCCACAATATGATGGTTTGTACTGGTTCTGTTCAGAATTTAAGACTAGTAAAGTCAATGGTGACTTTACATGCCCTGGGAGACAGTAGTCAGTCCCAGGATATGGAGTCTATACTGGGGGGTCACTATGACACCCCTGTGTTACTGCATGGAGGGTGCTGTGTAACACACATCCCAAAAACACATGAACCCTATGGAGTAAAAGACCCCATAGCCCATTAAACACATCTAGATTCAAAGAAACCCACTCAAATCATGCCCAAGAGTAGGGTAAAAGAGTCTCACTCTTGGCAGGAGAAAAAAATAAACCCCAGAAATCCAGCAAAGCTGCTGGGGGACTCACTAGGTTAGGAAATTCAGCCTAAACAGAGAATTCTCCCTAACAGATCCCCATCAGCCCCAGTATACCCAGACACGGGGACGGATATGGCCATGTTTATGGATGACAAGGGTATATTCTCTGTGAGCGGTTCTCCATAGTTGCCTAGAGCGTCGCCACCGGATGAGGTGCGATCGTTCCACTGCATGCTCGCCAGAGCCTCTGAGCATTTTCAGCTTGTGCCTGGCCCCCTTGAAGAACCTGTGCACAGCTCTGGCTAGACTGGAGAAGAAGTATCGGGTGTCCCAACTCTGCACCCAAGTGCTTGAGGTCACAGCCATCACCTGATTCTGTGGTATCAGCGGCCGCGAGGAAGAAGTTTGACGCCGTGGGACGGAAGGTGATTTACACCGCAGCATCCATTATCAAGGTAGCCAACACACTGGCAATCCTGGCCGGGTACGACGGGGAGCTGTGGTACAATCTGGGCCCTATTCTGGATTTCCTCCCAGACGATAAGAGGATGGAGGCAATCGCTCTTTTCCAGGAGGGGGAATGTGCGCCTGATCACGCCATTACAGTGGCGTTGGACGTCGCAGACACTGGGTTTTGACAGATGGGGAACAGTGTCTGCCTTTGTTGACAGGGATAGATGAAGGCCACAGATTTTCAGCAGGAAGTCCAGGCGAAGGTGTTGGACATGCCTTTCGACAGAGAGAACTTGTTTGGGAAGGTCGTCGATGAGTCCCTCCAGGCCATCAAGGCGGATACAGAGACGGCTATTCCTTGGGCACTCTCCAACAGCAGCGCTCTTCTTTTCGCACCTTCAAGGGAAAGTCGAGCAGGTCTTCTAAAGGTTTCTCCTCTTTGTACTGCCAGCCTTCCAGATCTACGACCAAGGAAGCCTACAGAAGCCGTTCCCAGGCCTACCGTAGCGGAGGACAGTGTCACCATCGCCCGCAGAGCAGGACGCCTGTCCCGAAACAGTCCTGAACCGTCTGGGATGTCAGGCCCCTACACATTCACCCCGGTGGGCAGGCAGCTGGCTAACGATGTTCGTCAGCGAGTGGAAAAAGATCACCACCGAGAGATGAGTGCTGGACACTCTTGCCCAAGGACACACTCTTGATTTTCAAAGCAGGTGTCTGCGGATCCCTCCAGTGTCCCATCAGGAGCAGCACTTTCCTCAGCTCTTGGAAGAGGTGTGGGCCATGCTGTGAAAAGAGGCCATAGAGCTAGTTCCCCAACGGCTCTGGGACTGAGGAGCCTATTCCAGATACTTTCTGGTCAGAAAGAAGACGAGGGGGGCTGGAGGCCCATCCTTGACCTATGACGTCTCAACAAATATTTAAAGTCCCAAAAGTTCAGGATGGTCAAGTTGCAGCACGTGCTCGGTGTTAGGCAGAATCATATGCAGTCCCCTTTGGGAACACCACACACAATTAAGATTACAAGTGACAGTACAATTTCACCTTTGGTACAAGCCTGTACTACACAGTTAAAGTGGTAGCAGTAGCAGAGCAGCCAGACTCATCTCAAGAGTAAGTGAGCAGTATCAAATAGTTACACAAAGGACAGCAATTACTATGATTTAGGCAAACACTGACTCAAGGTTTTCAAGTAAAAGAATATACATTTATTTCACTCTTCAGTTGTATAACATTATACCATTATAAGCAGTCTAAAAAATCACTTTCTTAATACATCACACCATTTCCCTTAAAATCCAGACAAGTTAAGCTCACAAAATGAAGTGGGAGCAAAATGGCACTCCAGCAATTTAAAAGGGAGGGAAAGACAAAAGTTAACAGAAATGAATCCACACCAACAGGTAAGTACTCAGGGCAAGCGAACAAGAGAGACTTCAATGATGAAATCAGATAGAAAAGGCTTAGAGCCAAAGTCAATGGTTCAAAAGTCTTTTGCTCAAGATAATACAGTTCAGGATAGTTTGCGGTAATGTTCGTGGCACGTTTTCCGGATGAGGTTGGTTGGTAGGAAAGTTAGTTCCAAGAGAAGAGAAGGACAAGCCCTCGGATTGGAGAAAGATTTCAAACACTTTCACTGCGGTTGAACAAAACGCACAACCGGATTTGCACAGTACCTTAAAACGGAGATGGAGCTGTAGCTGAGGCAGACGTTCCTGCAGGCTCGCAGTTCCTGAAGCGACTGTCGGACTGATCAGAAGTAGACTGGAGGGTCCTGCACTATCCAGGGAAGAAACCAGCAGCAGCACCAAACAATGAATAAAAGGTGCGCTCCTTGAAACCCTAGCAGGGTCCAACCTTCCTGGCTATCCGGCCCACTGTAACTCTGTACAGCGAATTCGACCAGAGAAGGGGTCCTGGCTTGCAATTTGGGGGAACTGGTTGGTCCCACCAGCTCAAGGGAAGAAGTTTCCTGGAGTATCTTCTCTGTCGTCGGATTCTGGAGATTCTGACCTGCTGAGGTCCTCTTCTTCCAGTTCCTCGTTGGTTCTTTCGTTCCAGTGGTGACTCTGCTCTTCCAGTCCCAGAGACCTGCTTTTTATGCAGTTTTCCCCCGTTCATACAGCCTGGCTGTCAATCACAAGGCAGGGTGGCTGGCCTGGTAAGGTCAGTCCCCTTAGCCAATCAGATAGGACTGCGACTTGGGTTACTAAAGGAACCCCTGGCAAGGGTCCTAAAACCCCTCCCTCATATCCTGCCTACCCAGACTCTCAGGTGCCTAAGGAGGGCTTCTGTGTGGAAGCCTGCGAAAAAGCAATGGACAAAGGGACCAAACCTGGTTTGGCGCGCAGAGTAAAACACGAGAAAAACTTTAACAAAAAGAAATGGCGAATAAACCCGGCCGGAGCCAAAATAAAATGTATTTGGTCAAGCGGGTTTATGTTTGAGGCTAATATAATTGCCTAAAACATTACCACGTTTATATAAGATGATCGCGGTACAAAAGTTAGGGTAGATACCACTGCCACCAGCCAAGTCTTAATGTAAAGGGAGCAAAACAATGCCCCAAGAGGCACAGACAAAAAGGGATAAGAATTAACTCTTTCCAATACTCCATGGAAGATGGGGTGTACTGGATCTGTGATTTAAAGTGACTAAGGTAAAGTTAAAGGCAACTTTACCCTTTTCTGGGGGACTGTAGTTAGCCCCAGAAAATGGAGTCGGTGGGAAGTCTAAAAGACAACACTGTGTCACTGCACTGAAGGTGCTGTGTAACACACATGACAAATATGGTGCCCTGGAGTAGGCGAGGCTCCAGTGCCCAAGATCACACAAAAAGTACTAATACACATAGCAAAACACATGTAAGAGTGGGAAAAAGGCTCACACTCTTACCAGATGAAAAAAATAAATCCTAGAATTCCAGCAATGTTGCTGAGGGGGATGTATACGAATTGTTCGAACTACAATTGTTCGAATTACAATTGACCTTTGCACAATTGACCGAATTGTGAAGGTCAATTGTTACATATATGCAGGGGGAAATCCCCCGCAACCCTCCATTATATATAAATATATATATATACATATATATACATATATATATATTACCAAACCAATATATATATATATATATTTATATATATATATATATACATATATATATATATATATACATATATATATATATATATATATATATATATATATATATATATATATATATATATATGTGCGGTCAATTGTGCAAGGGTCAATTCGGACCCTCGACTTTCGGTCAATTCGGTAATTCGAACAATTGTGTTCCAACAATTTGGGTAATACCGCTGAGGGACTCGGTAGGTAAGGGAAATCAACCATGTATGAGAATTTTCCCTAACATTCGGCCAACTGGAGGAAGGAGACTTCTTGACGTTGCTGGACCTGGAGGACACCTATTTCCACGTCCCCATTCACAAGAAACATAATTTCTGCGTTTTGTAGTGCAGGGTCGGCACTACCAGTTCAAGGCTCTTCCTTTTGGATTGAAGTCGGACCACAGAGTGTTCACAAAAGTCTGGCGGCGGTGGAGTTTGCCGTCGGACACACAGAGGCGACCGTCCAGCTACTGACGGATCTGGGATTCTCCATCAACTATCCAAAGTCCTGCTTAACACCATTGCAGAACGCGCTGTTACTAGGAGCCAGGCTCAATACCGTATCCTGCCTGGCGTCACCCTCGGAAGAGAGGGTAGCAGCCATTCAAGGGAAGGTGCAGCGGCTGTTGTCGATGAAGTCAGCCACGATGAGGACCATCAAATCGTTGCTCGGCATGATGTCGTCCTGCATCTACCTCATCCGTCTCTGCAGGTTGCAAATGCGACCTCTTCAGGAGTTCGTGGACCCTCGCTGGATACAGGTGTCCGGAAGCTTTGCAGACAAGATTCCGCTTAACGAGGAGTTCTGTCGGGCGATAGAGTGGTGGGGCGTCCGTTCCAACATCACACGGGGCACAGGATTTCAGAACACTCCATTCCAGGAGACCGTCACCACGGACAATACCCTCGAAGGCTGGGGAGCCCACACCGGACGTCTGCACGCCAGAGGCCTCTAGCTGGCAGAGGAGAAGGATCTCCATATCAACATCCTGGAGCTACGGGCAGTGTTGTGGACCCTCAAGTCGTTCCTTCCATCTCTGAAGGGCAAGGCGGTGAGGTTCTTCACGGACAACACCATCACCATGTTCTACATCCAAAAACAGGGGGGCACTTGATCCCCGGTGCCCTCCAAGGAAGCCCAGGACTTGTGGCACTGGGCCGTCAGACAAGAGATGTTCCTCATCCTTCTTCACGTAGCGGGAGTCAAGAACACCATTCAGACACCCTCATCAGGAAACTGCGCTCCTGCCACAAGTGGGAACTTCAACAGGACCAGGTGGACCGCATCTTCGTCAAATGGGGCAGGCCCCAGATTGATCTGTTTGTGACGACGGCAAGCTCCAAATGGCAGAGGTTTGCCAGCAGATTCCACCAACCGAGGAGCCTGTGGGACACATTCTCCTTCCTGTGGGAAAGAATGTTTCTGTATGCGTTTCCTCCGTTGCCTCTCCTACTACGAGTCATCAACGCACTCAGACAGTGCCAATGCAGGATGATACTCCTCGCCCCGGCATGGCCGAGGCAGATTTGGTACCCGGACCTTCTCAATCTGTCAGTGACGCCTCCGGTCAAGCTGCCAGTGGTACCAGATCTTCTTACCAGAGAAGGAGGCGCAATGCTGCATTATGACCCAGAATCGCTGAACCTAAGGGCTTGGCTCCTGCAGCCTAGAGTTTGGAGGTTATGAGTTGTCTGCGGACTGCAGGGAGGTCCTCGCCAAGGCCAGGGTGTCATTGACTTTGAAGTGCTACAGTCACAAGTGGAAGCATTTCGCTATGTGGTGCCGGTCTCAGAAGATTACCCCTCTGAGGGTCACAGCCCTGCAGATTCGTCCATACTTGCTATCCTTGGCCGAGTCCGTACTGGCGCACGCCTCTATCAAAGTACATCTGGTGGCTATCTCCCGCTACACCAGGTCTCCAGGAAGGTATTCACTTTGATCTCATCGACTTGCAAATAAGTTCCTCAAAGGACTTTTTCGATCTTTCCCGCCGGTGAAGGCTCCTGCCCTGGCATGGGAACTAAATGTGGTTCTGACGAGGCTCATGGGGGCCCCCTTAGAGCCTATGCGTCAGGCCCCTCTCAAGTTCCTCTCGTGGAAAACGGCTTTCCTTGTGCCATCACCTCTGGCAGGAGGGTAGGTGAGATCCAACTCCTATCCTGCAGACAGCCATACCTGATTTTCCATGAATCGAGGGTGTTTCTGTGGATGCCTGTTTTTTTCCCGAAGTCTTCGTCACCGGCTTAAACGACCTTACACTCGCTGGATTTTGCTATTGCCTTTAAGTTCTATGTGACACGCACAATGAGTTTTCAGAAGATTTCACAACAGCTTGTCCTGTGAATCATCGGAAGGCCTTGTCCAAGGCTTCCATTTCAATATGGCTCTCCGGCTGCATGACGCACTGTCATCGGTTGGCGAACTGACTACTGCCCCGCTGTCCGAGCGCCATCGCACCAGAGCAATCGCTGCGACGACGGTGTTCCTGTCTGGTGTACCCCTGCTGGACATCTGCAGGGCTGCTACATGGAGGTCCATGCACAACTTCACAAAGTTCTACTTTGTCGACGGGGATTCCAGAGAGGAGTCCAGAGTCCGCCATGCAGTGCTACGCAACCTGTTTGCTTGAGGTGAGTCTGTTCCAGAGGTAACAGTTAATTGTTTCTGTTGAGCCTTGCCACCTCCAATGATTGTGTAATGTTGTACTGCTGTTATGAGCATGTGAATCCATACCAGACCCCATGCTGGAGAAGGAACAAGTTACTTTTACAAATCATATCATATCATACTTACCTTTAACTGTTGTTCTCTGGCATGGATTAACATGCAAACCCTCCCTCCGACCACTCTGCGGCTCTTCTTGGTCATACTGTCACTTTACGTGCTTACTACATCTGAAGATGGCTGCCAGAGGAGGGACTTAAGGAGAAGACTGTCATTGGATTGGGGCAGCATGACCCAGAGGACAGTGATTGGTTTAAAGGTGAAATACAATTTGTAAGTGAAAGTGAAACTGTTTTTTTCTTTTAAAGAGGATTTCCAGCCACACGACAGGGAATTTTCATGAACATGTGAATCCATGCCAGACCCATGCTGGAGAACAACAGTTACAGGTAAGTAACTTGTTCCTTACCTAGCCGTCTCCTTCGGAGCACCCTCGGATTACATTTTTCAGGCAACTCACCAGTTTATCCTGGCGTCTCCTCCCGACTCTCTGGTAAACCTCCTGCTTCACTCTGCAGAACTGCCTTTGACAGCTCCGGTCGGTCTGCCGCCTCTCGCGCTGACCTCCAATGGAGCTTTTGCAGCTCTATGCATTCCCTGGCATGGATCGGTTACCAAAGCAGTTCACGGTGTGTAGAGAGCTTCTCGGTCTCAAAAACTGCCGGCTTCAATACCGCATCCTGCTGCATGTCCTCTGCATGTATCAGGAGTCCCAGCTTCTGCCACGACTTCTGCACAGCATCCTGCACCACAACGGCAGCTTCAGCTTCTCCCTGTTGCTTCTTCCTCCCCTGCACCTGAAAGGCCTTTAAATGTTTAAAGGTCCCGCTCAGGTGTTGGTCATTACAACAATTAGACTGCTCACCAGAGTTTACTAACTCTGAGCTCCTTGACTTGAAGTCCATAATCTTCTTATTTGTTGTTTTGTTAACTATTCCAATCTGATTGGGTGGGTGATTGATATGATTTACATTTAAAGGAGTGTTTTGAAGGATTTGATGTTTTCCCCTTGTATCTAAGATTTAAACCAAAAGTAGAATCATGACTACTGAAGGTTGTAATATTAACTTCCTGAACCCCTTGTGTACCATCATCCTGGTCGTTAAAAGGATCTTCATACTTTCCACTAATTCTGGGAGATTGAGTCTTACAGTGACAACATGCCATGAAGAGGCCGATTCATGGAATAAATGTGCGCTGAAAATTCCTGCGCAAGCGTGCCTATCGCAGCACAAGTCTGAAAATCGCAGCGAAATCCGCGCACAACGATTCATGGAAGTCCGTGCGCGTGTCAATCCCTGGATGTGCGCTAAAATCCTGCGTGGTGCACGCTGGCGCACACGTCTCCAAACAGCGTGCGCTACGTGCACAGCGAAAGCGCACATAGCTCAGCGCACACAACTAAAGTAGGCGGAGCAGGGGGCGTAACACGCGGAATGGGGAACAACGTGTGAAAATGTGGGCGTCACGGGGGAAGTACAGAGCCAAATGCACGGAACGCCCACACGCGTGTCTACAACACGTATTCATGGAATCGAACGGGGCCAATGCGTGCGCCAAAAAAGACGCGCTAATCTGAAAATACGTACGCCAGCAGGAAGCAGGCGTACGTGGACCCGCGCAGCATAAAAGTGCACACAAACAACAAACAAGCTCAGACGCCAAGGTGAATATACTGTTCCTCGCAGCAGTGGTCGTGGGATACCGCAGGAGGAGGATAGTCAGGCCCAGAATTTTTACACCCAGAACCAGCCTTTTTGGGATTCCTGATGACCAGGTGTATGGGAGGTACAGGTTTCCACCTCAATAATACTCGACCTGGTGAGTGAGTGGGAGGATGACCTCACATCACCCACCCTGTACTCCCAAGCACTGAGCCCCTTGCAAAAGGTGCACAATGTACTGCACTTCTTGGCCACTGGTTCATTCCAGCGGACAACTGCCATAGTGGGGGGGTCTCACAGGCCAGGCAGTCACGCTGCCTGCACCAGGTGTTGGCCATTATGACTGCACGCCCATCAGTCCGCAGGCACATATAACTGCCCAGAACACCTGCAGAAAGGCAGGCTGTCATCCAGGATTTTTACGGGGTGGCACACTTCCCCAAAGTGCTAGAAGCCATTGACTGCACCCATGTGGCTCTACGTCCTCCCAGGGCAACTGAGCACATCTACAGAAACTGCAAGCACTGGCATTCCACCAACGTGCAGGTAGTATGTGATGCCAAGGGAATCATCACCTCAGTATATGCCAACTATGCAGGGTCCACCCATGATAGTTTCATTTACAGAATGTCACCGCTAAACTGGGACCTAGAAGCAGGGCGGCATGGTGATACATGGCTGCTTGGTGAGTATAAATGCCCCTGAACATGCATGGATGTCAGATACTGAGTAATGTCACAACCCCACTAATGATACCCATCATCACCACCCCAGGGGACTGTGCCTACCCTCTGAGCACCCACATGATGACGCCAATTCGGAATCCCACCACACCACCCGAGGTAAGATACAACACAGCCCATATTGCAACCTGGGGCATAGTGGAGCGCACATTCGGAGTGCTCAAGTCACGCTTTTGCTCCCTTGACCACTCTGGTGGGCAGCTGCTATACGCGCCCCCAGTAGTGTGCAGGATCATAGTGGCAGCATGTGTCCTGCACAACGTGGCAACACGCCGGGGCCTGCCCGTGGACATGGTGGTGCCCCCACATCCCCAACCACAAGCATGGCCACTGCGCATGGGAGGGGAAAGGGCACATGGTGAGGCAGCCCGTACGCAGCTGGTGGCTAATTACTTCACCTAAAATCACACCCTGTGGAGTGCACACAGCCCTAGCACATACCAGCTGACAATCAATGATGATGACATAAGGGACAGTCAACTGTCACAACCATACCAGCCTGAGATTGGTCACCTGGAAGTGTTACATTGTGTGCATCCCTACCTGCCGAAAGACAACCAATGCTGTGTCACAAAAAAAACACACATTTATTCTGCATGAATGACTACCCCCTTTCAATATACAACATGAAAATAGTGCCATGTCACACAACCCCTCCCCAGCTCCGCCACCCAACACACCATGGCATGTCATGCAGTGTGAAAGCAAACAAAGCAATGCACAAGACCTGACACAAGTGTCACATAGTGCACTGTCCCAAATGGAAACTGTCCACAGACAATATGCTCCCAGTAATCAATAACAAACAGCACACATGAACAAATACTTACCACCAACACAATACAGCAACACACCATGAAACATTGCAAAAACACAAAAACATGACAGTACTAAATCAAAGTAGTGGTAGTCTTACAACCTGAATAAGCCAGCACATCGACCCCTTCCAACTGTAGAGTGTTGCTGCCACGCAAATGTGTCAGTGTACTGCATACACCATGAACTCCATCTGCAAAGGAGACGGCCTTGTGAAGACATGAGGAAGGAACCTGCAAATTAGGAGGAAGACATGGATGCACACGCACATATCAATACACCATGCAGTGTACAATACAACAACAATACCCACTAGGGATGTACACACAGTATTGACTACAGACTGCCCACACAGCTCATGGGAGCCCAATGTCACTGTGTAAGTCAATGTCACTTGGTCACACCCTTTGCAAGCCCATGGAAATGGGAAGCAGGAGGGGTGTGTGTGTCACGAACCCAAGCATCTAACCCAAACTCAGAACAAGCCTGCATGTGCCCAGCCGGAATACAGTGGATGCCCACGGGAGCCACACAAGGCAACACACTGTAAAAAAAAAAAAAAAAAATGGCCATGTGGGGGCCACGGGGGGCAGAGGGAGGCCAACCAGGAGGTTCGAGGACAGGATGCACACCAACACCCACCTGCATGGATGTTGCAAAAAAAAAAATACCTCCATGGGCTCATGGCCTGCACGGCTATGCCATTGTGGGAGAACTGCTGTCGGTCTCTTCTCCCAATGCATCAGGAGGTGATGGCACTATGGGAGGGAGCCCACGCAATGCCCTGGTATGGTCCTCCATGGCAGCAAGCATCCGGGTCTGAAAGGCCTGATTCTGGAGGATTAAAGGGCAGAGATCCCCATGCAGCACGTCACGGGTTGCCTGCACTTCTGCACGCATGGCCTCGCGGGATGCCCGGATCTCCTCACGTGTTGCCTGCAGCTCAGCTGAGAGCGAATGTGTGAGCTGCTCCAGCTGCTGTTCTGCCCTAACATTTCGGGAAGTCTCAAGTTCAAGCAGACTCTGCCTGAGGTTATGGAGTTCCACCCTCAGGGCTTCCCTGTGGCCCTGTGACTCTATTGATATGGATTTGCGCAGTCGCCAGTGCCGCCCGTCGGTCCCTGTTGGACGCCAACATGTCTTCCCTGTGTGATTGGCAAATGGAGTCTGTTGCCTGCTGTTGTTGCTCCATCTGCCTTTCAGGGGGGATAATGGAAGTCGCCACCCTCTCCATTGCCTGAGCCATCATTTCTACTGATGCTGCCTGTTGGGTTGCCATACCGTACATGGAGTTTTCCCATACAGTATTGCCTGTTGGCGCACGGCCACCGCGTCGGCGGGCACCACACCTGTTTGCGGCAAGGCGATCTGCACCTTGCTGTACTGGCACTGCCTGAGGCGGCAGGACTGCATTCCCCCTCTGATCTGCTGGCCCAGGAACAGGATCAGATGCTGTGGAGTGTGACCCTGCATCAGTAACCGCCAAAGGCGGACCTACCAACACTGACATCCCCATAGAGGGTTCTACCCCTGGTCCAGTTGGGTTGGACAGAACAGAATCCCTGCCAGAAGCACTGACCTGCGACAGCACATAAGTCTCATCATCCGACTCAGCACCTGAATAGAGGTCTGGGGAGCTGCACCCAGAGGCACCCCTCGACAGTATGGTCTGCAGTACCAAAGTGTTTTCACCCACCACCACACCACGTCCCCCACTGGTGCCTGGTCGTGTCTGAGAATCCTCCTGGGTCTGCACCATCTCCTGAACCTCACCAGCATCAAGTGCGTCGTCACCTGCAAAAACATGAAACACAAGAAATGGAAACAGGCATGAGCACCATAGCACACATATAGGCCTGACAAGACAGAGATCCTGTACATGGTTAACACATGTCCCACATGACCATAACCCTGGCATGCATGCACTGTCAATGATTCTGAAGGGGAGTCAAAAAGGCAGACAATGAGGACACCAAGATGGAAAAGCAACACATTTGCAGCATGTCGTGTAGCACTGGCATCACACATCAGCCTTTGAGTGGCATGTCCAATACACATACATGACACATGCCAGCACACAGATGTCATGTAGCATAGCCATGGTAAATTAGACAACTACAGCGATATGTCAATGAATGAGTACTGTCACACTTCCATGTCACATGGACATGATGAGAAGATTAATGCAAAATAGTGTTGCAAAATATGCATGGGCCGCACACTGCAACACATCCAGTGTACAATTAGACAGTGATTGTAGGCAGATGTACACATCAATGGTTGGTCACTTTAACATGACAGGAAACAACTATCATGTTCCACATGCAAGCAGGCCCTAAAAATAAATTTCAGCAGGCCAATACTCCCTCGCCCTGAATGGTTTAAACATTCACATAACCAGGTAACTAAAGTGGCACAATGTGGGGTGTAAACAATGACAGAAGCATGTCACATATGTGGCATTAGGGATGAAAAAAGCATATGAAAAATGGGATAATCTAAACAATCAGCCTGAATGAAAACAGAAAAAATCAGAATAATGTTGTTGCAAGATGATAGTTCAAGTGCAACAGCAGTAATGTGGGGCTAATTGGCTACTGGGTGCAGAGGGGATACTGTCATACCCAAATCAAAGGCACATGAATGGATTGGAGGAAGCACATGGGTAACCCATTATACTCAGGAGTACACACCCTCACCTGGCACTCAATCAGAACCTGTCACCCAAACAACATACACATGGATTACACACCGATGCATGGGCACTCACCGGACAATGCCTCGTAATCAGGTAGCTCTCCCACGCCTTGGATCTGTTCCTCTGTGACGAAGATCCCAGCAACAGACTCATGTTCAGTGAGTTTGTTGTCCTCTGGTGGAGACCCACCGCCAGAGTAGCAGCATTATTTGAGGCCAGCTTGTTATTTGCTCTGCGTTTCAGGTAATTCCACCGCTTGTAGCAATCATGTGCTGTGCGCCTCACAAATCCAAGGGCACTTATGCGGTCCGCGATGGTCTGCCAGTGTGCCCTACATTGACCAGGTGTGATCAACACCATTTTGCGGCTATGTGCCAACACATAGGTCACAAGTGCATCAAGTTCGGGGTCATTAAAGCTAGGCTTCCTTGACGTGCCGGACTGTGTAGCCATGTCTGGGGTCTCAGCCACTAGTGCCAGAGCACCCTTCTTTCTCTTTTTCAAAGGTGGAGCAGAGCCTGAGTGGCTTGCACCGCTCTGGTCAGTAGGGGCAGAAGCACAGGTGGACTGGGTACTGGGAGTGTGCGAAGGAAGTAGGATGATCCGGAGCAAGTAAGCAGAAGCAGGATGATCCGGAGCAGGTAAGCAGATGCTGGCTGATACAGAGCACAGCAATTGTGTTGCTGATACAGCTCACAGTAAGCAACACAAAGCACTGGAAGAATCTTGGGTGTGGCTTATATAGCCAGCCACACCCAAACACTGGAGAGCTCATGAGTTATCATGCACTTCCTGTTTGGCAACAGGAAGTGGGAACAATGAAGTTACTACAAACACTAGGAAGGAATGAAAGGAGGGATTTGTTATGGGTTCTTTGTTGGCCTATGCCAGGCCTGCCAAGCCTCCACCTAGCTTGCCCCAACTACCAGCCTGACACCCATGACAGGAGTCTGGGTGTCTAGGTGGGCTGAATGTGAGGGAGGGGTTTAGTCACTTCCTGCACAGGGTCTCCTTGAAGACCCAAGTCGCACTTTTTGTCGATTGGCTGAGGTGATTGTCCGGGCTGGACAACCCCCCTGCTGTGTGATTGACAGCCAGGCTGTGTGAATGGGGGATTTTGGCATAAAAGGCAGGACTCTTGGGCTGGAAGTCAGAGTCGCCACTGGAACTACAAGAACCGAAGAGAAGTGGAGAAGAAGACGGCTGCTGCAACTCCTGGACCCCGGTGAAGCCCTGCTGCAGTCCTGAGCTATCTACCCTTCAACGATAGAGAAGATCCAGTCCGGAGTCTTCTTCCCTTGTGCCTGGTGGGATCAACCAGCTCACATTCTACAGCCAGAGAATCCTCTTCTGGGTCGAAATCACTGCACTGAGCTGTAGTGGTCTGGATAGCCATCCGAGGAGCCCTCATCTGTTTTTAAGGTGCACACCTTTTATTCATCTTTGCTTTGGCCTCATCCCTGGGTAGTGCAGATCGCTCCACCTTCTTGTCCCCACGACTGAAGCTTCAGGAACCGTGAGTCTGCAGGAACTACCAGGAACAACAGCCGTAGCACCAGCTTTCTTCATCCAAATAATGTACTGTGTCCATTTGGTCGTTCTCTCCGTCCGACCTTGAGGAATCGGGGTGAACCCTTTTCCTTTCCGAAGGCTTGTCCTTTCTTCCCACCCTCTTATAACTTTTGTTTCCTTTTGACAATATCCAGTACTCCTGGCAATGTTCATCTTGAGCTGTTCTCACAGTGTGATTCTCGACAACAGAGCCCCTGCTCCATTTGACACTGGCGCAGGCCTATTGACTTTTATCTGCCTCTTAGAACACGTCCTCTGATTCTATTGCCTTCGGGTACGCTTCGTAAGACCGAACTCTCATTACTGTCAAAAAGTTATCGCGTATTAACCCACAGTAACGTCTTTGTTTCGAAACACTGGTCTGTCAAATCCTAATGTACTTACCTTGAATTGACCTAAACAAGAGGAATTGGTTGTATGTAGGATATTTAGAGTGTGGTTTTATCTAAAGAAAAGTGAAGTGTTTTGTGAACAGATGGTTTAAAAAATAAATGTACTTATATTTTTTAACCAGAAACCTTGAGTCAGTGTTTGCTTGAGTCACAGTAATTGTAGTCCTTTGTGTAATCCCTGTTACTGCTCATTTGCTCTTGAGATAAGTCTGGCTGCTCAGCCATCGCTACCACTTTACTGTGTAGTACAGGCTTGTACCAAAGGTGAAATTGTACTATCACTTGTAGTCTTACTTCTCTGTAGTGTTCCCTAAGGGTACTGCAGATGATTCTGCCTAACATCGGGTCCCGGATTCTGCCCCGATGTGCCTCAGAGCTCAGCCGTCCCTGGATTCAGTGGTCTCTGCGGCGACCAAGAAGAAGTCGGCAGGGGCGACGGCATCAACTTCCACTTCCCCACCAGACGGCGAGGGGAAGAAGCTGGACCCCATGGGACGACGAGTCATCTCTTCGGCGACGACGACCATCAAAGCGGCCAGCACCCTCGCCATCGTGGCACGCTACGACAGGGACCTGTGGTTCAAGATCGTTCCCCCCCTGGATTTCCTGCCAGACGACAAGAGGCTCAAGGCCACCGACTTCCGTCAGGAGGTTCAGACCAGGGTACTGGACATGCCCTTCGATGGGAACAACCTGTTTAGCAAGGCAGTGGACGAGTCTCTGCAGGCCATCAAGGTGGACCTTGGGCTTTGGGTTCTCTCCATCAATGATGGTTGTCCTTTCGGACCCCCGGAGGCAAGTCTCAAGGTGCCTCCAAAGGATTTGGTGGCGGTTCCTCGTTGTACCGCCAAGCGGCCCGCTCATCATCGCAGGAGGCCTACAGAGGCTGCAGTAAGGCCGGAGGATGTCTTCGTCGCCAAGGAGGCCTAGGCGCCAAGGTCTTGGCGAATCATGATTGAAACGGCCGTGACCTTGGGCCCCCACCCAAGCACCCCGGTGGGAAGCCGGCTGGAGAAATTCGTCAGCCCGTGGGAGTCCATCTCCACCGACTGTTGGGTGTTGGACGTGCTGGCCCGCGGGCACACTCTGGAATTCCAAAGAAAGTGTCCCCGTCTACCACCCGTGGCCAGGAAGGAAAACCACGTGCCACAGCTACTTCTGGAGGTACGAGCAATGCTAAAAAAGGGCGTGATAGAACTCGTCCCGAAGAGGCTCCGGGGCTCCAGAGTCTACTTGTGGTACTTCCTTGTCCGAAAGAAGACTGGCGGTTGGCGACCCATCCTGGACCTTCGTTGTCTAAACAAATACATCAAGTCCCAGAAATTCAGGTTGGTCACCCTTCAGCACATGCTGAGACAGCTGGAGGAGGGCAACTTCCTATCGTCGCTGGACTTGGAGGATGCCTACTTCCACATCCCCATACGCAAAGGACATCGAAAGTTCCTACAATTCGTGGTCCAGGGGCGACACTACCAGTTCAAGGGCCTGCTCTTCAGTTTGAATTCGGCTCCCAGAGTCTTCACCAAGTGCCTGGCACCGGTAGCGGCATGGCTGCGCCTGCAAGGGATCCACGTTTACCACTACCTGGACGATTGGCTCATCCGAGCAAAGTCAAGGGAACTCGCCATCGATCACACAGCGAAAACCATCCAACTGCTCACAGATCTGGGATTCTCGATCAACTTCGCGAAATCCCACTTGATACCGTCGCAAGACTCGACACAGTGGCGCGATTGGCTTCACCGTTGGAGGAAAGGACTAAGGCCATCCTGGGCAAGGTACAATGACTTTTGACCATGGACATGGCCAGTGTGAGGTCCATCAAGTCCCTACTCGGCATGATGTCATCGTGCATCTACCTCATGCGCCTATGCAGCTTGCGGATGCGACCACTGCAGGAGTTCCTCAACGCCCAATGGATGCAAGCAGCGGGCAGTTTCGAAGACAAAATCTCCCTCAACGAGATGTTCCACCAAGCAATCCGGTGGTGGGGCAACCGCGCGCATCTAGCTGCAGGTATGGAGTATGGTGTTGGTCATTACAACAATTAGACTGCTCACCAGAGTTTACTAACTCTGAGCTCCTTGACTTGAAGTCCATAATCTTCTTATTTGTTCTTTTGTTAACTATTCCAATCTGATTGGGTGGGTGATTGATATGATTTACATTTAAAGGAGTGTTTTGAAGGATTTGATGTTTTCCCTTTGTGTCTAAGATTTAAACCAAAAGTAGAATCATGACTACTGAAGGTTGTAATATTAACTTCCTGAACCCCTTGTGTACCCTCACCCTGGTCGTTAAAAGGATCTTCATACTTTCCACTTTGAGTAATTCTGGGAGATTGAGTCTTACAGTGACAACATGCCATGAAGAGGCCGATTCATGGAATAAATGTGCGCTGAAAATTCCTGCGCAAGCGTGCCTATCGCAGCGCAAGTCTGAAAATCGCAGCGAAACCCGCGCACAGCGATTCATGGAAGTCCGTGCGCGTGTCAATCCCTGGATGTGCGCTAAAATCCTGCGTGGTGCACGCTGGCGCACACGTCTCCAAACAGCGTTCCGCTACGCGCACAGCGAAAGCGCACATAGCTCAGCGCACACAACTAAAGTAGGCGGAGCAGGGGGCGTAACACGCGGAATGGGGAACAACGTGTGAAAATGTGGGCGTCACGGGGGAAGTACAGAGCCAAATGCACGGAACGCCCACACGCGTGTCTACAACACGCATTCATGGAATCGAACGGGGCCAATGCGTGCGCCAAAAAAGACGCGCTAATCTGGAAATACGTACGCCAGCAGGAAGCAGGCGTACGTGGACCCGCGCAGCATAAAAGTGCACACAAACAACAAACAAGCTCAGACGCCAAGGTGAATATACTGTTCCTCGCAGCAGTGGTCGTGGGATACCGCAGGAGGAGGATAGTCAGGCCCAGAATTTTTACACCCAGAACCAGCCTTTTTGGGATTCCTGATGACCAGGTGTATGGGAGGTACAGGTTTCCACCTCAATAATACTCGACCTGGTGAGTGAGTGGGAGGATGACCTCACATCACCCACCCTGTGCTCCCAAGCACTGAGCCCCTTGCAAAAGGTGCACAATGTACTGCACTTCTTGGCCACTGGTTCATTCCAGCGGACAACTGCCATAGTGGGGGGGTCTCACAGGCCAGGCAGTCACGCTGCCTGCACCAGGTGTTGGCCATCATGACTTCACGCCCATCAGTCCGCAGGCACATATACCTGCCCAGAACACCTGCAGAAAGGCAGGCTGTCATCCAGGATTTTTACGGGGTGGCACACTTCCCCAAAGTGCTAGATGCCATTGACTGCACCCATGTGGCTCTACGTCCTCCCAGGGCAACTGAGCACATCTACAGAAACTGCAAGCACTGGCATTCCATCAACGTGCAGGTAGTATGTGATGCCAAGGGAATCATCACCTCAGTATATGCCAACTATGCAGGGTCCACCCATGATAGTTTCATTTACAGAATGTCACCGCTAAACTGGGACCTAGAAGCAGGGCGGCATGGTGATACATGGCTGCTTGGTGAGTATAAATGCCCCTGCACATGCATGCATGTCAGATACTGAGTAATGTCACAAGCCCACTAATGATACCCATCATCACCACCCCAGGGGACTGTGCCTACCCTCTGAGCACCCACATGATGACGCCAATTCGGAATCCCACCCGACCACCCGAGGTAAGATACAACACAGCCCATATTGCAACCTGGGGCATAGTGGAGCGCACATTCGGAGTGCTCAAGTCACGCTTTTCCTCCCTTGACCGCTCTGGTGGGCAGCTGCTATACGCGCCCCCAGTAGTGTGCAGGATCATAGTGGCAGCATGTGTCCTGCACAACGTGGCAACACGCCGGGGCCTGCCCGTGGACATGGTGGTGCCCCCACATCCCCAACCACAAGCATGGCCACTGCGCATGGGAGGGGAAAGGGCACATGGTGAGGCAGCCCGTACGCAGCTGGTGGCTAATTACTTCACCTAAAATCACACCCTGTGGAGTGCACACAGCCCTAGCACATACCAGCTGACAATCAATGATGATGACATAAGGGACAGTCAACTGTCACAACCATACCAGCCTGAGATTGGTCACCTGGAAGTGTTACATTGTGTGCATCCCTACCTGCCGAAAGACAACCAATGCTGTGTCACAAAAAAAACACACATTTATGCTGCATGAATGACTACCCCCTTTCAATATACAACATGAAAATAGTGCCATGTCACACAACCCCTCCCCAGCTCCGCCACCCAACACACCATGGCATGTCATGCAGTGTGAAAGCAAACAAAGAAATGCACAAGACCTGATACAAGTGTCACATAGTGCACTGTCCCAAATGGAAACTGTCCACAGACAATATGCTCCCAGTAATCAATAACAAACAGCACACATGAACAAATACTTACCACCAACACAATACAGCAACACACCATGAAACATTGCAAAAACACAAAAACATGACAGTACTAAATCAAAGTAGTGGTAGTCTTACAACCTGAATAAGCCAGCACATCGACCCCTTCCAACTGTAGAGTGTTGCTGCCACGCAAATGTGTCAGTGTACTGCATACACCATGAACTCCATCTGCAAAGGAGACGGCCTTGTGAAGACATGAGGAAGGAACCTGCAAATTAGGAAGAAGACATGGATGCACAAGCACATATCAATACACCATGCAGTGTACAATACAACAACAATACCCACTAGGGATGTACACACAGTATTGACTACAGACTGCCCACACAGCTCATGGGAGCCCAATGTCACTGTGTAAGTCAATGTCACTTGGTCACACCCTTTGCAAGCCCATGGAAATGGGAAGCAGGAGGGGTGTGTGTGTCACGAACCCAAGCATCTAATCCAAACTCAGGACAAGCCTGCATATGCCCAGCCGGAATACAGTGGATGCCCACGGGAGCCACACAAGGCAACACACTGTAAAAAAAAAAAAATCAAAAATGGCCATGTGGGGGCCACGGGGGGCAGAGGGAGGCCAACCAGGAGGTTCGAGGACAGGGTGCACACCAACACCCACCTGCATGGATGTTGCAAAAAAAAAAATACCTCCATGGGCTCATGGCCTGCACGGCTATGCCATTGTGGGAGAACTGCTGTCGGTCTCTTCTCCCAATGCATCAGGAGGTGATGGCACTATGGGAGGGAGCCCACGCAAAGCCCTGGTATGGTCCTCCATGGCAGCAAGCATCCGGGTCTGGAAGGTCTGATTCTGGAGGATTAAAGGGCAGAGATCCCCATGCAGCACGTCACGGGTTGCCTGCACTTCTGCACGCATGGCCTCGCGGGATGCCCGGATCTCCTCACGTGTTGCCTGCAGCTCAGCTGAGAGCGAATGTGTGAGCTGCTCCAGCTGCTGTTCTGCCCTAACATTTCGGGAAGCCTCAAGTTCAAGCAGACTCTGCCTGAGGTTATGGAGTTCCACCCTCAGGGCTTCCCTGTGGCCCTGTGACTCTATTGATATGGATTTGCGCAGTCGCCAGTGCCGCCCGTCGGTCCCTGTTGGACGCCAACATGTCTTCCCTGTGTGATTGGCAAATGGAGTCTGTTGCCTGCTGTTGTTGCTCCATCTGCCTTTCAGGGGGGATAATGGAAGTCGCCACCCTCTCCATTGCCTGAGCCATCATTTCTACTGATGCTGCCTGTTGGGTTGCCATACCGTACATGGAGTTTTCCCATACAGTATTGCCTGGTGGCACACGGCCACCGCGTCGGCGGGCACCACACCTGTTTGCGGCAAGGCGATCTGCACCTTGCTGTACTGGCACTGCCTGAGGCTGCAGGACTGCATTCCCCCTCTGATCTGCTGGCCCAGGAACAGGATCAGATGCTGTGGAGTGTGACCCTGCATCCGTAACCGCCAAAGGCGGACCTACCAACACTGACATCCCCATAGAGGGTTCTACCCCTGGTCCAGTTGGGTTGGACAGAACAGAATCCCTGCCAGAAGCACTGACCTGCGACAGCACATAAGTCTCATCATCCGACTCAGCACCTGAATAGAGGTCTGGGGAGCTGCACCCAGAGGCACCCCTCGACAGTATGGTCTGCAGTACCAAAGTGTTTTCACCCACCACCACACCACGTCCCCCACTGGTGCCTGGTCGTGTCTGAGAATCCTCCTGGGTCTGCACCATCTCCTGAACCTCACCAGCATCAAGTGCGTCGTCACCTGCAAAAACATGAAACACAAGAAATGGAAACAGGCATGAGCACCATAGCACACATATAGGCCTGACAAGACAGAGATCCTGTACATGGTTAACACATGTCCCACATGACCATAACCCTGGCATGCATGCACTGTCAATGATTCTGAAGGGGAGTCAAAAAGGCAGACAATGAGGACACCTAGATGGAAATGCAACACATTTGCAGCATGTCGTGTAGCACTGGCATCACACATCAGCCTTTGAGTGGCATGTCCAATACACATACATGACACATGCCAGCACACAGATGTCATGTAGCATAGCCATGGTAAATTAGACAACTACAGCGATATGTCAATGAATGAGTACTGTCACACTTCCATGTCACATGGACATGATGAGAAGATTAATGCAAAATAGTGTTGCAAAATATGCATGGGCCGCACACTGCAACACATCCAGTGTACAATTAGACAGTGATTGTAGGCAGATGTACACATCAATGGTTGGTCACTTTAACATGACAGGAAACAACTATCATGTTCCACATGCAAGCAGGCCCTAAAAATAAATTTCAGCAGGCCAATACTCCCTCGCCCTGAATGGTTTAAACATTCACATAACCAGGTAACTAAAGTGGCACAATGTGGGGTGTAAACAATGACAGAAGCATGTCACATAGGTGGCATTAGGGATGAAAAAAACATATGAAAAATGGGATAATCTAAACAATCAGCCTGAATGAAAACAGAAAAAATCAGAATAATGTTGTTGCAAGATGATAGTTCAAGTGCAACAGCAGTAATGTGGGGCTAATTGGCTACTGGGTGCAGAGGGGATACTGTCATACCCAAATCAAAGGCACATGAATGGATTGGAGGAAGCACATGGGTGACCCATTATACTCAGGAGTACACACCCTCACCTGGCACTCAATCAGAACCTGTCACCCAAACAACATACACATGGATTACACACCGATGAATGGGCACTCACCGGACAATGCCTCGTAATCAGGTAGCTCTCCCACGCCTTGGATCTGTTCCTCTGTGACGAAGGTCCCAGCAACAGACTCATGTTCAGTGAGTTTGTTGTCCTCTGGTGGAGACCCACCGCCAGAGTAGCAGCATTATTTGAGGCCAACTTGTTATTTGCTCTGCGTTTCAGGTCATTCCACCGCTTGTAGCAATCATGTGCTGTGCGCCTCACAAATCCAAGGGCACTTATGCGGTCCGCGATGGTCTGCCAGTGTGCCCTACGTTGACCAGGTGTGGTCAACACCATTTTGCGGCTATGTGCCAACACATAGGTCACAAGTGCATCAAGTTCGGGGTCATTAAAGCTAGGCTTCCTTGACGTGCCGGACTGTGTAGCCATGTCTGGGGTCTCAGCCTGTAGTGCCAGAGCACCCTTCTTTCTCTTTTTCAAAGGTGGAGCAGAGCCTGAGTGGCTTGCACCGCTCTGGTCAGTAGGGGCAGAAGCACAGGTGGACTGGGTACTGGGAGTGTGCGAAGGAAGTAGGATGATCCGGAGCAAGTAAGCAGAAGCAGGATGATCCGGAGCAGGTAAGCAGATGCTGGCTGATACAGAGCACAGCAATTGTGTTGCTGATACAGCTCACAGTAAGCAACACAAAGCACTGGAAGAATCTTGGGTGTGGCTTATATAGCCAGCCACACCCAAACACTAGAGAGCTCATGAGTTATCATGCACTTCCTGTTTGGCAACAGGAAGTGGGAACAATGAAGTTACTACAAACACTAGGAAGGAATGAAAGGAGGGATTTGTTATGGGTTCTTTGTTGGCCTATGCCAGGCCTGCCAAGCCTCCACCTAGCTTGCCCCAACTACCAGCCTGATACCCATGACAGGAGTCTGGGTGTCTAGGTGGGCTGAATGTGAGGGAGGGGTTTAGTCACTTCCTGCACAGGGTCTCCTTGAAGACCCAAGTCACACTTTTTGTCGATTGGCTGAGGTGATTGTCCGGGCTGGACAGCCCCCATGCTGTGTGATTGACAGCCATGCTGTGTGAATGGGGGATTTTGGCATAAAAGGCAGGACTCTTGGGCTGGAAGTCAGAGTCGCCACTGGAACTACAAGAACCGAAGAGAAGTGGAGAAGAAGACGGCTGCTGCAACTCCTGGACCCCGGTGAAGCCCTGCTGCAGTCCTTAGCTATCTACCCTTCAACGATAGAGAAGATCCAGTCCGGAGTCTTCTTCCCTTGTGCCTGGTGGGATCAACCAGCTCACATTCTACAGCCAGAGAATCCTCTTCTGGGTCGAAATCACTGCACTGAGCTGTAGTGGTCTGGATAGCCATCCGAAGAGCCCTCATCTGTTTTTAAGGTGCACACCTTTTATTCATCTTTGCTTTGGCCTCATCCCTGGGTAGTGCAGATCGCTCCACCTTCTTGTCCCCACGACTGAAGCTTCAGGAACCGTGAGTCTGCAGGAACTACCAGGAACAACAGCCGTAGCACCAGCTTTCTTCATCCAAATAATGTACTGTGTCCATTTGGTCGTTCTCTCCGTCCGACCTTGAGGAATCGGGGTGAACCCTTTTCCTTTCCAAAGGCTTGTCCTTTCTTCCCACCCTCTTATAACTTTTGCTTCCTTTTGACAATATCCAGTACTCCTGGCAACGTTCATCTTGAGCTGTTCTCACAGTGTGATTCTCGACAACAGAGCCCCTGCTCCATTTGACACTGGCGCAGGCCTATTGACTTTTATCTGCCTCTTAGAACACGTCCTCTGATTCTATTGCCTTCGGGTATGCTCCGTAAGACCGAACTCTCATTACTGTCAAAAAGTTATCGCGTATTAACCCACAGTAACGTCTTTTTTTCGAAACACTGGTCTGTCAAATCCTAATGTACTTACCTTGAACTGACCTAAACAAGAGGAATTGGTTGTATGTAGGATATTTAGAGTGTGGTTTTATCTAAAGAAAAGTGAAGTGTTTTGTGAACAGATGGTTTAAAAAATAAATGTACTTATATTTTTTAACCAGAAACCTTGAGTCAGTGTTTGCTTGAGTCACAGTAATTGTAGTCCTTTGTGTAATCCCTGTTACTGCTCATTTGCTCTTGAGATAAGTCTGGGTGCTTAGCCATCGCTACCACTTTACTGTGTAGTACAGGCTTGTACCAAAGGTGAAATTGTACTATCACTTGTAGTCTTTCTTCTCTGTAGTGTTCCCTAAGGGTACTGCAGATGATTCTGCCTAACATCGGGTCCCAGATTCTGCCCCGATGTGCCTCAGAGCTCAGCAGTCCCTGGATTCAGTGGTCTCTGCGGCGACCAAGAAGAAGTCGGCAGGGGCGACGGCATCAACTTCCACTTCCCCACCAGACGGCGAGGGGAAGAAGCTGGACCCCATGGGATGACGAGTCATCTCTTCGGCGACGACGACCATCAAAGCGGCCAACACCCTCGCCATCGTGGCACGCTACGACAGGGAGCTGTGGTTCAAGATCGTTCCCCCCCTGGATTTCCTGCCAGACGACAAGAGGCTCAAGGCCACCGACTTCCGTCAGGAGGTTCAGACCAGGGTACTGGACATGCCCTTCGACGGGAATAACCTGTTTAGCAAGGCAGTGGACGAGTCTCTGCAGGCCATCAAGGTGGACCTTGGGCCTTGGGTTCTCTCCATCAATGATGGTTGTCCTTTCGGACCCCCGGAGGCAAGTCTCAAGGTGCCTCCAAAGGATTTGGTGGCGGTTCCTCGTTGTACCGCCAAGCGGCCCGCTCATCATCGCAGGAGGCCTACAGAGGCTGCAGTAAGGCCGGAGGATGTCTTCGTCGCCAAGGAGGCCTAGGCGCCAAGGCCTTGGCGAATCATGATTGAAACGGCCGTGACCTTGGGCCCCCACCCAAGCACCCCGGTGGGAAGCCGGCTGGAGAAATTCGTCAGCCCGTGGGAGTCCATCTCCACCGACTGTTGGGTGTTGGACGTGCTGGCCCGCGGGCACACTCTGGAATTCCAAAGAAAGTGTCCCCGTCTACCACCCGTGGCCAGGAAGGAAAACCACGTGCCACAGCTACTTCTGGAGGTACGAGCAATGCTTAAAAAGGGCGTGATAGAACTCGTCCCAAAGAGGCTCCGGGGCTCCAGAGTCTACTTGTGGTACTTCCTTGTCCGAAAGAAGACTGGCGGTTGGCGACCCATCCTGGACCTTCGTTGTCTAAACAAATACATCAAGTCCCAGAAATTCAGGGTGGTCACCCTTCAGCACATGCTGAGACAGCTGGAGGAGGGCAACTTCCTATCGTCGCTGGACTTGGAGGATGCCTACTTCCACATCCCCATACGCAAAGGACATTGAAAGTTCCTACAATTCGTGGTCCAGGGGCGACACTACCAGTTCAAGGGCCTGCTCTTCGGTTTGAATTCGGCTCCCAGAGTCTTCACCAAGTGCCTGGCACCGGTAGCGGCACGGCTGCACCTGCAAGGGATCCACGTTTACAACTACCTGGACGATTGGCTCATCCGAGCAAATTCAAGGGAACTCGCCATCGATCACTCAGCGAAAACCATCCAACTGCTCACAGATCTGGGATTCTCGATCAACTTTGCGAAATCCCACTTGATACCGTCGCAAGACTCGACACAGTGGCGCGATTGGCTTCACCGTTGGAGGAAAGGACTAAGGCCATCCTGGGCAAGGTACAATGACTTTTGACCATGGACATGGCCAGTGTGAGGTCCATCAAGTCCCTACTCGGCATGATGTCATCGTGCATCTACCTCGTGCGCCTATGCAGCTTGCGGATGCGACCACTGCAGGAGTTCCTCAACGCCCGTTGGATGCAAGCAGCGGGCAGTTTCGAAGACAAAATCTCCCTCAACGAGATGTTCCACCAAGCAATCCGGTGGTGGGGCAACCGCGCGCATCTAGCTGCAGGTATGGAGTTCCAGACGCCGACACATCAGGAGGCGGTGACGACGGACGCCTCACTGGAAGGATGGGGAGCGCACACCGGAGATCTCCATGCAAGAGGCCTTTGGCTCTACACATCAACGTCCTGGAGCTCCAGGCTGTGTTCTGGGCCCTCAGGTCGTTCCTCCTGTCCCTCAAGGGCATGGTGGTGAGGGTCTTCACCGACACCACCACAACAATGTTCTACATCCGGAAGCAAGGGGGCACTAGATCCCCAGCCCTATCCAAGGAAGCGCAGGATCTGTGGCACTGGGCCGTTACCCAGGAGATGTTCCTGGTACCCTTCCACCTGGCAGGAGTAAAGAACACCATCGCCGACTCGCTCAGCAGGGAGCTGCGCTCGTGCCACGAGTGGGAACTACGGCAGTGTTAGGGAGAATTCTCATTAATGGCTGATTTCCCTTATCTACTGAGTCCCTCAGCAGCTTTGCTGGATTTCAAGGATTTATCTTTTTCACCTGGTAAGAGTGTGAGCCTTTTTCCCACTCTTACATGTGTTTTGCAGTCTGTGTTTTCACTTTTTGTGTGATCTAGAGCACTGGAGCCTCACCTACTCCATGGCCTCATATTTTGCATGTGTATTGCACAGCACCTTCAGTGCAGTGACACAGAGTTGTCTTTTAGACTTCCCACTGACTGCATTTTCTGGGGCTGACTACTGTCCCCCAGAAAAGGTAAAGTTGCCATTAACTTTATTTTAGTCACTTTAAACCACAGACCCAGTACACCCCATCTTACATGGAGTATTGGAAAGGGTTAATTCTTATCCCTTTTTGTCTGTGTCTCTTGGAGCATTGTTTTGCTCCCTTTACATTAAGACTTGGCTGGTGGCAGTGGCAACTACCCAAACTTTTCTACCGCGTTTATCGTATATAACCATGGTACTGTTTTAAGCTACTATATTAGCCTCAAACATAAACCCGCTTGACCAAATACATTTTATTTTTCTCTGGCTGGGTTTATTCACCATTTCTCTTTGTTAAAGTCTTTCTCGTGTTTTTCTCTGCGTGCCAAACCAGGGTTGATTCCTTTGTTCGCTGTCTTTTCGCAGGCTTCTGCACAGAAGCCCTCCTTAAGGCGCCTGAAAGTCTGAGTAGGCAGGATCTGAGGGAGGGGTCTTAGAACCCCTGCCATGGGTTCCCTTGATAACCCAAGTCACACTCCTGTTTGATTGGCTGGGTGACTGTCCTTGCCAGGACAGCCACCCTGCTGCGTGATTGACAGCCACTCTGTATGAATGTGGCAAAACTGCATAAAAAGCAGGTCTCTGTGTAACGCTCACCTGATTCCCGCAGAGGCGCCGGTCTTGACTGGGTGAATGCCGTATCTTCAAAGGTGATGTGTAACACACGGTTGGCTCTTTGGGCTGGACCTCTGTGCACTGTATGTCTGACTCGAAGAGTAAGATGTCTGCAGATAGAAAATATGGGATTAATGAACTGGGGTTATTGGGTGCCTCTCTCCTCTTCCCTTTCTCTTCTCCTGTAGAACCCCAAAGGTTAACACCCTCACCTTAGGTAAGTGCACGCCGAGCTCTCCATCTGCCTCGGGGCAGGGTGCCGTAAGCAGTTTCTTCACTGGATAAGGGTGCAGGCCTCTTGACCTCAGAGGACTGCTGTCCGTTGTTAACTGCACAAACGGTAAGTTCTGGGCACTTCAAATGTCTTCAAAGTCTTTTGTAATGATATCTCTTGTTTTGCAGGGTTCCGGCGATGGCGGATGGCGGGCTGATGAGAGTTGAGGATCAAACCCGCGTGAGGAATAGAAGCGCCTGGAAGCACGTAAGTAAGCGCTTGTAGCCTGCTTCACGATGCGCACTAACTGTCCCTTTTATCTTGCAGGTACAAGTTCGGAGCTTTAGAGAAGCTGAAGAGTGCTGGAATACCCACTGGATTCGGCGTGGGAAGGAGTAATTGCACGTGAGTAATAAAGTTGCCCAATGTCTTTAAACGCACCTTCTTTTGTCTTTCAGATGCGGGATGCAGCGCCGAAGGCCTCCGGAGCGTGCGAAGAGCTGGTAAGCTTTTGTCTTTCAGATGCCGGAATGCAGTGCGAAGACCTCCGGAGCATGCGAAGAGTAGGTAAGCCTTTGTCTTTCAGATGCCGGAATGCAGCGCGAGGCGTTGGTGACAGCCGATGGACCAGGTAAGAGATGCGCTGCCACTGAAGACCGTAGTGCTAATCTGTTCTTTCTTTGTCTTTACAGGTGCTGCTGAAGACTGGATTCCAGGATGGTAAGCCTGTGTTCCCTTAGGCCCAAGATCAGAAGCAGAAGACACGATGAGCGTTCTGCTGCAGAGAATGCAGAATAACGCAAAGCAAGATTCATCCATCGGGTGTGGTTTAAATAGCCTCCTGTAGTGCTTAGGTGTCTCCTTCCACAGCCATGCCTAGGTAAGAAAAGAGTTCCTGCTTTCCAGAAGAGTTCCAGTGTTCTGAACCTAGGGAGTGGCTCCTGCCCCACCCAACCAACAGTCCCAAACAGAAGAGGATCAGGGGTTCAACTGGCAGGTAAGTAAGCAGCATGGTCTGCTGCAGGTAAGTCCACCCAAGCATTATGAGCCCGGCACTTCCAGCGCTGGGACTGGGCATCTTTATGAGCCTGGTGCCACTGGCGCCAGGACAGGGTCCAAAAGGTCCCAATTGGGACTGGCTGGCACTCGGAACCGGGGTTATGGGTCTGCTTCCAAGGGAGTCGGGCAAGTCCTGATCTTTTGGAAGCAGAGATCATGACACTCTGGGACTGGAAAGACAGAGTCGCCACTGGAACGAAAGAACCAACGAGGATCTGATGGAAGAGGACCCCTACAACGACTGAACCGCCCGGTGAAGCCCTGCTGCAGGTCCGAATCTTCAGAATCCGACGACAGAAAAAATGCGATTGTCAACAGCAAGGTTCTGAAGAGTTTGAACAACGCACATCCATATTTTACCATGTTCTGGCAGCTGATTGAACTGTAAGGATCTGTGAGGAACGTTACTGGAGGCATAGAGACGCACATCACAAGTGGAATCCTTGTTTTCGGTAAGTTCCTTCATTTATTTTTTCATGGATTTCTTATTTGAATTATATTGCTATATTGAATGCAAGTCCTTGCAACTACTGCATTTCTGTTATTTGGTCAAACTCACTCACAATTTCTTTTAGTCTGGCTGTTGTATCTCTGTAGGTTTTTCTACTTTTTTGCTTGTATTTGCCTGATATTGTTTGCACAATTTTTGTTTCCTGGTATGCCTTCTCTTTTAAAATTGTCTTTATGAATCTCCATAGATTAGGGTGGCAAATACCTATAGAATATTTGAAAGAATTGTGCCACCCTTCTACTGAATTGTTTGTTTTTGCCTCATTATTCAGTGCTGCTTCATAGCAGTTCCAGTATTTTTGGTGGCCGTCGTTGCCTTCCTCTGTTCAAAACGCCAATCCATGTCAATTCAAAATAATCCAATATGTCATTCATATTTTCCTCATTTGATTGGTAGTAATCACAATCGGCAATAATTTCTCCATGGTCTATTGGCACAAAAGCGAGAGCACACGGTATTTTATATTGAAGGCAAACTCTGAATCAGATGAATACCGTGTTTGGCAATCACTGTTTTGAATTTGTTTCCACATGCATTGTTTGAAGTGGAAGAAACACACTTGGATATCGATGTTGTGAAAGATTTCTTTGATCGCTTTTATTGCCTGTAATTCAAAGTCCATAACTGCTTTTTCAGGATTATTTTCCCCTACTACATTCTTGATTACCTAAAATAATTATCTGTACGTTTTTAATGTCTTATCTGGTAGCAGGCAAAACAGTAATGGGCAGATTGTGTTTTTGATGTATCCGTGTATAGTGTACACTTTTGGGACTTGTCTTGATTGTTCCATCTGAATGCCATGTTTTGCTTAATTTTAGCAAAGTAATGTTTTCCTTAGTGCCAGAAATTATTATTCGGCCTTCACTTTTCTCATTATCATAAATAAGGAAAGATTGTATTGTATTTGTATTTATTGTGTTTATATAGCGCTTTAATCCAAAGTGCTGTACATTATAACAACAAGGTACATAAAACATTTTTTAACAGTAGAAGCAATTTACAAAACATGAATCAAACCAATAAAACAGTATGTACAGCAATTCATCTGAGGGTAATAGGGAAGGAGGGGGTGAGGATGGGAAAGGAGGAGGGAAAAGAAAGGCCATTAGGGTGAAGAAGCAAGGAGGGTAAGGGGAAAAGTGGGGTAAGGGGGAGGCACATAGGGGGAGATATGAGGGAAAGGAGATAGTAATGGGAGAAGGTATCAGGGTGGGGGGTGGAGAAGGATAGATTTCAGGGAAGTACGGAAGGAGGAAAAGGTAGGAATGGAACAGATAGAGAGAGGTAGGGAGTTCCAGTGCAGGGGGGTAGGAGCTGAAAGGAGCGGAAATGGGAGGAGGCACATGGGAAAGGAGGAAACAGTGAGAAGGAAGAGATCAGCAGAACAAAGGGAACAGGAAGGGGCGTAGAAAGAGAGGAGAGGTAAGGGGGAGCAAGATCATTGAGAGATTTAAAGACAAGGCAGAGAAAGTGAAATGTAAGTTGGGAGTGGAAGGGAAGCCAACAAAGGTAAGAAAGCAAGGAGGAAATGGAGTTATGAGGAGCAAGGAGGCAGAGGGTACGGACAGCTGAGTGGTAGAGGGATTTGAGGGGGGTGAGATGAGATGCAGGTAGTCCAAAGAATATAGAGGAGCAGTAGAAGAGGCGAGAGAAGATAAGGGAGGAGATTAAAAGTTTAGTGGCATGGAAGGTGAGAGAGGAGCTGACTTTGCGAATGTTGAAAAGGTGGTAGCGACAGGTGCAAGAGGTAAGAGAAATATGGTGGGAAAAGGAGACGGAGGAATCAAAGTGAATGCCTAGATTGCGAGCGTGGGCAGAGATGGGAAGATTAGAGGGGGGATAGTGGATAAAAGGTGGAGGAGAGGGTGGGCGAAGAGTGTTGGAGGGAAAGAATAAGACTTCAGTCTTATCAGTATTGAGGGAAAGAAAGCGGGATGACATCCAGTTTTTAATGGCTGTAAGACAGGAAGAGATTTTAAGGTGGAGGTCGGGAGAAAAGGAAGAGATTGAAAGGAAGACTTGGGTGTCATCGGCATAGAAATGGTGAGAAATACCAAAGGAAGAGATGATGGGTGCAAGGAGAGAGGTGTAGAGAGAGAATAGGAAAGGGCCGAGAACCGAACCTTGGGGTACTCCGTAAACCAAGGGGAGGGTGGGTGAGGTACCACCTCCCCAGGAGACAGCCATCGAGCGGGAGGAGAGGTAAGAGGAGAGCCAGTTGAGAACAGAGCCTTTGAAACCAAAGAAAAAGAGTGTTGAGAAGGAGGGGGTGCTCGACAGTGTTGAAGGCAGCAGAAATGTCGAGGAGGATGAGGACAGAGGATTGTTTAGAGTATCGAGCAGAGAGGAGGGAGTTAAGAATATAAGTGAGGGCAGTTTCAGGGGAGTGTTTAGGTCGGAAGCCGTATTGAGAGGGGGGAAGGAGGGAAAGTTTAGTGACAAAGGTTGAGAGCTGAGAGTAGGCTAGTCATTCAAGTAGTTTAGAGAGGAATGGGAGAAGATAGATTGGACAGAAGTTAGAGGTAAGAAGGGGATCAGCAGAAGGTTTTTTCAGAATAGGTATAATAGTGGCATGCTTGAATGCGGAGTGGGAGGTAGCTGAGGAGAGACAGATGTTGCAGAAGGAGGTTAAGTAAGGAATAAGAAGAGGGTAGATCTTCGTGATGACGAGGGTGGGGAGGAGGTCAGTAGGGGCCGATGTAGGGTGGGCTTTAGACAGCCGGAGGGATACATCAGAAGGGGAGACAGGCGAGAAGTCCGACATGCAAACTGAAGGGGATTAGGGGAGAGGCGAAGGGGGGAGCAGGGAGAGCAATTAATCTTTTGACGAAGAGAAAGAATCTTGGAGGTGAAGAAGTTCGCAAAGTCAGAAGGGGAGAGGAAGGATGAGGCTGAAGGGTCAGGGGTGGGCGGGGAGAGAAGACGAGAGATGGTTTGAAAGATACGGCGAGCATGAGAGGCTTAGAAGTGGAAAAGGTTAGAATAATAGGAATGCTTAGCAGAGCTGAGGCAGGAGTCATAAAGAGAATGGTAGGAGAAATAGGAGGTTTGGTTGGATAATGAGGGGAATTTGAGCCAGAATTGCTATCGCTCGAAGCAACGAAGGAGACGACACAAGGAGAGAAGTTGAGGGGAATGCCATGGTTGAGAGGGTTTGCGAGTAGGACGGAAGGAGAAGAGGGGGTAAAGTAGATCAAGAGTGGAGGAGATAGAAGAGAAAAGAGTGGATAGAGCATCATTGGCCGAGAGAGAAGAGAAATCAGGAAGGGGGGAGAGGAGGAGCAAGTGTTGAAAAAGAGAGACGGACTAAAGTCACGAAGGTCACGTCTAGAGAAGAAGGTAGGGGAGGGTACAGGAGTAGATGAATGGGGAAGGGGAGTAAGGGAGAAGAAGAGTAAAGCATGGTCAGAGAGATAGATGGGTAGTGTAGAGATGGTGGAGGAGGGGTAGGTTGAGTTAAAGATAAGGTCAAGAATGGAGCCTGAAGAGTGGGTAGGAGAAGAAGGGAGAGGAGAAAGAGATAGGAGTCAAGGATTGAGAGAAGAGGGGAGGATTGAGGGGAAGAAGGGAGATGAAGATTAAAGTCAGCAAGTACAGTGAGAGGAGAGGGTGAGGGAGAGATAAGTGAAAGGAGGTGGTCGAGGTCATCATAGAAGGAGAAGAGAGGGCCAGGAGACTGGTAGATAATTAGAAAGGAAATCGGGTGAGGGGAAGTAAGGGATTTGAATAGGTATTCGAAGGAGGAAAAGGTTGGAAGAGGGGGTGAGGAGGTAGAGGAAAGGTATTTAGGGTGGAAGAGGAGGCCAATGCCACCTCCGCGACCAGAAGTGCGAGAGTTATGAGAGAAGGAGGAAGAGGAGGTGGTGAGGGCAGCAGTGACAGTAGAGTTGTGAAGGGGGATCCAGGTTTCAGTTAGACATAGGAAGTGAAGGTTAAGACGAAATAACATGTCCAAGACGGCTCCAGTCTTATCGCAGAGGGATCTGGCATTCCAGAGAGCAACGTTGATGAGGCTGGAGGGTTGAACAATAGGGGGGTAGATAAGGTTAGGACGGAGAGGGAGGGTAGGTATGGGGTGGGAAGAGTGGGGGAGGGGGTTGAGGAAGGGAGTGGACATGAGGAAAAGGGGAATGGAGAGTAGGGTAGCAGGAGGGGGAAGAGTAGTGAGGACGGGAGGAGAGGAGTCTGGTAATACGCATAACCGAGGGGAGGAGAGAGTGGTGTGATGAAGAGGGAGCAAAGGGGAATGAAGGGGGGAGATATAAGAAGAAAGGAGAGTGGAAGGGAGGTGGACGGCGTTAATGGGGAGATAAGTCAATCACACCCGGGTATGTGAACCTCAGATCAGAGGTCTAGGGAGGGGAGGGAGGGACGTGGGTAAGTCAGTGAACTAAAGGTGGTGGGTTAGGAGTCAGGAGAAACCAGGCAGGAGTACACAGATCACTGATCGGAGAGGGTCAGTGGTAGCATATGGCTAATGGGAAGTGAGGAATCTAGGAGGTGGCAGGGAAGTCTGCAGATAGGGGGGCCAAATGGTGATCAGCAAGCCATAAAATTAAAAGGAAGCTAGACAGTAACTAGGGGACACAGATCAGGAAGTTCCAGGTGGTAGAAAGTGGACCGTGAGAGAAGAGGAATCCAATAGGTGGTAGCAGATAGTCCGTAGTAATAAGGGGTCCACAGGTTAGGCAGTAACAAGGGGACCACAATTCAGAAAGTTCCAGTTGGTGGCAAGCAGAACGTAGGAGATGAGGAATCCAGTAGGCGGTAGCAGGTAGTCCGTAGGAGTAGAAGTGAGTGAGTAGCAGATAGTCCGTAGTAATAAAGGGTCCACAGGTTAGGCAGTAACAAGGGGACCACAATTCGGAAATGCTTGTCCATTCATGCTTGCTTTAAATTCTTCAGGAATAACTTTTTCACTGAATTTTTTTGGTGGCTTGGGCAACCTGTCTCTTTCGTTTCATCTGATGCATATTCTCCTTTTCAGCAATCCTACTGATGGTAACTGGCCAGCCACACGGAAAGGAAGTTTGGAGCATGTACTTGCTATCACATTGCTTGCCCTTGCTTCTGTTGTTAAAGCCATTTTTTTAGTTCATTTACTTGCACTTTTGCCTCTATTTTGACAACATATGGGCCATGGTTGTGCTCTATCGTTTTTATGTTTTCCTCATAAATAATGGCTCATCCAGTGCATTTTTTAGTAAAGGCGGAGTGACCTGGAGTGTGTTGCCATGTGGGAGCTCTGCTTTTCGTGTCTTTTACTTTCCATTGCCTGGAGGCGGTTTAATTTCATCAAAAAGCCTTTCCCCAAGTGGAGTGACGTAGAGTGATCTGGAGTGTGTTGCTGTGTTTCCATGGGCTCCGGGAGCTTGGGAGTGTCGGGCGGACTGTGATTGCCGGGTGTAGAACAGACTGTGGTAAGCACCCTTTACTTGCACGACTTGCACGTTTGTACGACTGTACGAGACAAGACTTTATTTACTTGGGTGGCCACGTTTATTTTGCTCATCTCTTAAAACTTCAACTTCTAAAGTTCTAATTGCACCCAAGCATTTCTTCTTGCTTTTTTTTTTAATCTCCCAAAAAAAAACAATAACAACACTGTTTAACCAACGCAATAACCAGCACAATAAAGAACAATACCGGCATAACACAGGCTTAATACACTTCCGACCAGCGCCAGGGGCCAGCGCTAGCATGTTTAGAGACTGACCCTTTGGTCCTGTTTTGTAAGCGTGCGAAACAGAAGTGGGGTATTCCTTCCTTCACATTTCCCTTGCCTTGAAACTTTCTATTGAGCGGCCGTAAAAACCTGAAAATTTGTAAACTTGCTGCAATCACCTCAAACCTTTCTCTTAAATTGGAGCGATTGCTAAAGCGTCAAGTGGAGACTGCAGGGCTAGGCCCTTGGATCCGCTGCACGCATTTTGGAATATTTTACAGCAGCTTGAGATATCAAATAACTTCACAGCGCCCGCAACTGCAACTGCAACTTCAATCTGGAGCAACTGTGCTCCTTCAACAAAGTAACAAAGCGCCGAGTGGAGACTGCGGGACCAAGCCCTTTGATCCGCCCTACGCATATTCCAATACATTGCAACCTTTTCTGTGGCCACCTAATCTCTGATTACCACATCATATGGCCTTATTAACCTCGCACAAAAATGTTGGGCAGGGTGGTTCCAGCAAATTGAGCTCAGAAGAGATTACCTCCTGCCTGATTGACGTGTGTGTAGCAATTGGACAGAAAACCACCTCCCCTATAAATATCCTGGAAAGCCAGCAGGAAAACGATTGCTGCATTGATCCAGAAACCACAATATTAGTAAAGACATTGGAGATTAGTTTACATACTGACCTAGAGGCTTCTGCTCTCACTCTGGAGGTCCTGGAAATTTCATCAAACCCTACAGACCTCACTAACGCCAGCAAATCGGAACCTACGTCCGCGACCTCTGATAGCACCCTCCCAGATGCCTTTGAAAATGTGATATCTCCCACCAATCTTACACTTTTGGTCACTCTATCCCGATACTTTATATAGCACAGCTTCAAGCCACATACCCTGGAAGCCGGGAGGCCTTAGCTTCAGTCCTCTTCAAGAGAAGAGCCACCCGTCTTACAGTGGCACAAGTCCCTGCCCACCAACGAGCCTGCAAATCACCACTTTGGATAGCAACCTTCAAGTATATGGTAGCAAACAGGCTCAACAGGAAAAGTCCTTACTTTAGCCTCCAGCGCCCGTGGCTTGCCCTGTTCGGTCAAGACAAACCATGATTCTCCAGCATGCAGTATCCAACAGCGCAAATACTAAAATAAGAAGCCCTAGATTACATAACATTGGTGCCAAGGTAATGCCAAATTTTAATAAAATGAGAGTTGATGGTAAAAGCACAGATCTTGGTTCTAATCCAGGGGCTATCCAGGTCCTCGATAACAGCGAAGTAGAGGGCCCTTGTCCAACTGACAGAACCATTGCTATTCCTCTAATGGCCCCCTCATGACCCATAACTTCTCAACTAGACTCTGTGGTTCACCAGGCTTCTCTTGTAAACACTGCAGAGAGATCCACGTCTAGTAGAGATCGAGAGGAGGATTTTTCCTTAACCTGTGCCGCCACCAGGTCCCATAACAGATCGTCGTCTGATAGTGCCAAATTGTCTCTCATTTCTTCGTCCTCATGTGAGGACAATTTGGCACTATCAGACGAAGATCTCTTATGGGACCTGTTGGCGGCACATGTTGAGGAAAAATCTACTGGATCTCTATTAGACGCTAATATGATCACAGCCTTTTCAGTCACCATGACTCCATTCAGGAAGCTGTATGAGAACATTGCAGAACACTTAAAAGATCAATCAACTCTAATAGCAATGTTACATTCGTAAATGGTCTTCATCGAAAGGGTACATTTCGGCACTCAAGGAAAATACGAATAAGCAGGAAGAAAACATAACTATGTCTCTAAAGTCCATTTTGGACCCAGTAATAAAAGACAAAGAAAAAAGAAGACTATCCGTGTCAAGAAACAATCAGAATGGCCTTCCATTGAGCATAAACCTAACAGAACATAGTAAAAGCTCAAAACCACATAAGGATCCCTCGGGGAATGTGAACATTTCTATTGACGCAGACGTCCCCACAACTACATCAGTAGAAGATACGGACAAAGTGGAAAAGTCTTTACCTGAAGACAACACTGTAACCTCAAGACCGGAAACTGGCTCACGAAGTAAAGACTCCTTAAATGCAACATTACCTTCATTTGGAGAGTGGAAGCGTAACAGGGACGAAGTCCACCAGGCACCCCGGAACCCCCAAGAAAATCCACACTCACTACTTGAAGGGACTAGGTAGTATAGATGCGAGGAAACCACTTGGGCCTGATGGATTGGGAAATTTTCTCAAAAATGTCCTGCCTACTTCTGCTATTGTAGGAATGAAGCACTCCACATTACCATCTGCAAAAACTTATGATATCTTTGCAAACATCTCTGCCTCCCCTATGTAGACTCGGGAGAGAGGAGAAGCCCTCCCTGTGAGAAAAATGTGTGGGATAAATAAGCTACCAAAGCAAGTGAACTTTGCCCCAAAGCATGTGCTACAGGAACAAAGATGAACATCAGCCTATAAATAAGCAAGATAAGCAGTTGATTTCCAAGATATTGACGACTTCATTGTGAGCCCGTCGGAATATGAGGAGCAAGCAGAAACGTCTCCATCTTGGACTCCACCTCGGACCCCAAACCTTCGACTAAGAACAAGGGTTGTATCCCGGGTCCATAGGGCTAAATCTCCTAAGGATGATAAATCATCCAGCAAAGAGAAAATAAGTGGGCACCACTTTGTAAAGTCTGCTTAAATTCAGTAGTATGTGCGGAAAAAGTAATTCTTTGGTTTAAACTTTGTTAAGCAAGTGTGCAGGAGCTGGCTGTGATGAGTCTGGAGACACCCTTACTCGAAAAACATGTGAAGCAGGAGACTAGATAAAAAACCTAGCCACACAGCCGCTCTCCGTTGAACCCAACATGGGTTGTGGAATTACCAAAATTCTTTCAATTGTTGCTCAATATGTAAATAGAATGTAACTTTTTTTTTTTAAAAAAAACAGGAATCTTTGTCGTGTTTCAAAAACAATGATTTATCAAAGAATCAAATCTTAGTGAGGAAGCGGCTAACACATTTCTTATGTAGAACAGACCTAGTGTGCCAATGCATTTCGGAGAATCGTCTCCTTCGTCAGTGGTAGTCTATTGTATTACAAATCAATTGAATGCACAACAGCAAAACAATATATAACACAAAAGTATCATGAAATGGAAATGGTAACATACCAAACGTAGGCAGTTTCAGTTGTGAGTAGAGTGCCGGAAAAAAGGAAATGCAAAAGTATAAGAAACAAATAGCATATATATTCAATGAGAAAGAAGTAGAATGAATATCTTTTACCTGTAGAGTGTGCAAAGCCTTAATTCAAAATGGTACGGTACTGTTACCATGCGTGTAATCATACAAGGCGTTCGTGGTGAACACCCGAATCAAAGCAGGGCGAAAGGATCATGTCACACTGAAAATGAATATGAGGCCAGAATCTAGTCATGCACAGATTTGTTGCGGGCATACCTGTATTGTGAGAGTGGTCTCTGTCAAAGATCCTAGGCAGACGAGGACGCGTACCCTCGGATTGTTGTGTTTAACCATTGCTAAGGCAACGGTGCTTTTTAACACCACGTGACCGCATCGCGTTCCGAAATGGCACGGTGCGGATGCTCTATTAGGATGCTGCAAGTGAGGTCATCAGATGTTAAACAAACAAAGCAAACATTTTAACGATTTACTGCTATTGTTCTGTGAATTGTCATGAGTCTAAAAGAAAAAAGGAAAATAACGCACAAACATAAACATAGAAGAAATACTAATCATAAAAATACGCGGAAAAATAAAAATACATAGTTAATAAATACTGCAGCAAATGAGGTATAATAATAATAATAATAATGATGGGGGACTAGACCCCATAGTAAGATACGTCATGCAATTGGGATATGCATCATTGTCGCGGGCGGTGATGCCACTGGGCATCACCTTGGGTCCCAGACTGGAGGTCCGGGATCTGCGGCCATGGTGCTTAAATGCAGCTAAGCTGGTGGTAAAGAGAGTCTAGGATGTAGAGTTACCTCTTATGGGGAGACATGAAATCATCCAGCCCACTGAAAATCTTTAAGACACTTGAAGAAAAAAGCAGTGCCAAATGCAAGCAGGCCAGATGGTCTGATAAACACCCTGACTCGGTGGCTCACAAACAAGACAAGTCAAACCATTTGAAGAGAGCCCCAGAAGAAAGAAATAAAGAATTAATCTGCATGCAATTGGAGAGAACCTTATATATTCAAGACAATCTCATCCTTAACAGGGTGAATATCGTAAGGCTCTTTCACAGCATTAACACACTTTCCAGTATTGATTCTAGGGACCTGCTCCTAGTAGACTTCCCGAGTAATACAGGAAAGATTTGGTGGTACTCCATCTTGCTTCTATGAAAATTAAACAGCTGTTGGTGCAGGAAACTTGTCAGCTGAAAACTATGGGGTTCTCACTAAAAGCCGTATCCATTCTAAACCGGGGAAGTAGCTAAGAAGACGACACTCCAGCACACATCGCTGCAAAACTCTGTAAACACATTAATAGTAACAAGAACACGGATGGATCTAGAACACCCCAATGCACTTATACCACAAGTGGAAAAAGAGATGAAGCTGGGCCTTATAAACTCAATAAATTTAAAAGGGATGAAGCTAGGCCTCAGCAACTTAACAATTTCAAAGTAGTGATAGACAAGTCGAACACAATCACCAACAAAACATGCCCTTCAAGGGGAAAACAGGCAATGAAGGCTGGGGAAAATTGGGATTGGGTGGCAGGAGTGCTTGCATCAATCATAATGCCGAAGTTTGGGAAGTAAGACTACAACACCCTACGTCATTTTGGGATGTTGGAATACGCAAAGTTATAAACATTTGCTGGGGAAGGGAGCTTGCAATTCGAAGAATTTGACGTGGTTTGTCTCCAGGAGACGTGGCTACGAGAACAGCCTATCCTTGAGGTGTTTGCCACCATTCTCTATCCGGCAATTAAAGGGATGGCGGGTAGACCCATGGCTGGCTTATTAACTCTTGTAAAAGACACTAGTGGGATAAGAGTCAGATGGGCAAAAAACATCTCCTCCCTAATTCAAGTCATGTTGCTGGAACACCATAGCTCCAAAGATGACGACACTAGGCCAATTCTACTCTGCAATCTGTATTGGAATGCTAGGTCTACGGTATCAAAGTACTTTACAGAACAGGTCTTGGAAGAGATCGATACTGCAATAATCTCCACACCAAACTGATTATCATATTTGCAGACTTAAACATTAATTGCTTTAAAAACGCGAAGACCCTTATTGAGCACCAAACAAGTACACTGCAGGAAGCTGAACTAAGAGGCCTGTCATGGAGACAAGAAATGCTATCAAGAAACATCTTTTTATTGAATGTGGTGGTAATAGGGGATAAACCACCTAAACCCACGTGGATGAGAGGGACAAACAACCAAATCTTGGATTATTTCTTTATCTCAGAGAATCTACATTCAAAAACAGTGGATATGATGGTCATCGATACTATATAGAGTGACCACAATATCCTGAAGCTACGCCTCTCATTAGAAACTAAGAAAGCTCAACTGACGGAAATGGACACTTTAGAACTGCAACCTGGAAGAAACAGGCTAAGGTTGTCCAGCAACAACGTTATCGAGCTCTCCAAAAATGGAAGCGATACTGGGAAAACAGATGATCTAAATTATACAAAACATTGATGCATATATACTGGAAAAACAGCACCCTGCAGGAAGAAACAGTTTAGCCACGGACATAAATTTGATGTAGCAGTTCACTTCAGGAAAAGGGAACTAAATCGCCTAATAAGAGCTTAAAAAAAATCCCTCACTGGAATCCTTGGACGGCATTAAGAAAAACAGGTCCACTTACAATAACTGGTGGAAACTATATAGATATACTCTAATGCAGCATAACACAGAGCACATGCTGAAGCTTGTCGCGTCTAAAAACTCAAGCAAGATGTGGCAAATCTTTAACTCAAAGGATGCTCCACAGCAGTCTACCGTGAATAACTCAATTCCAGCGAGAGAATGGACAGAACACTTTTCCACTCTTTTCACTAACATGGCAGTGCAACAAAGAGTGGAACAAGATATGACTGTGCATAATTGGGTATTTGAAACAGACAGGGCTGATATACTTGCCTTGATTAAAAACTCTAGTAACTCTAGAGCGGCTGGCCCGGACGGCCTAACGAATCTGACACTCGAGAAGAACCCAGAGGAATGGGCATTGTTCGTACATGATCTATTCTTATTGGTGAAATCAAGAAGTAAAATACAGACCACATGGACTACTTCCATCATCGTCCCAATTTTTAAGAAGGGTGATAGGTCTCTTCCAACAAACTATAGACCTATCGCCCTTCTGGTCTTATTGGTAAACTCTTTGCTGCCCTGATCCTGAACCATCTGAATGACTGGAGTAGGGAATCCAATCACCACGATTTTTGGCAAGCAGGCTTTGAAAAAGGAATTGGCACATCACTGAACCTGTTTCTAATCAATTACTTGAAACTGAGAACTGCGCAAAAGAACAGCAAGAAACTATATCTAGCCTCAGAGGATTTATCACAAGCTTTCGATCTAGTAGACAGGCAGAGGTAATGGTCTAAAGTAAATGAGCGGGGATGCACTGCTGACCTGCGTGAAGCAATTGAAGCACTCCATTCTGGCACAACAATCCAAATAAAGCTAAATAAACAGGGGAATTTGACAAACTCCATAAAGACAGCAGTTGGCCGTAAAAAAGGTTGTTGTCTAGCACCTGCCATCTTTAATCTGTACACCTCAGATATGAGAGATTCCTTCAATGAAATTAGATGTTTTCCACCGATTATATCTGGGACTCCTACAAATAGATTACTGTATGCTGATGATGTCGGACTCCCTGACGAAAGCCCTATAGGCCTGCAGCGCCAATTGGATGCCTGGGGTGTTTTTTACTTGCAAATGACCTACGGATAAACACATCCAAATCCTTTTGGAAAGAAAACATGCATAGTCGCTAAATTTAAGGTCTGGAACATAAGTGGAGAGAGAATCCAAGAAACTACCGAAATGACATGCCTTGGGACATCCATAAATGTGAGCAACAATGACGCCCACAGAGAAGCAGTTCTGAGACGAAAAGTAAAGATGCTATCAGCACAGGCGAAATTCATCAAAACCAGATCTTGACATTTTCAATTGCCCCATTAATAACATTCTATCGTATGAAAACGGTTCCCATCTTGACTTATGGGGCTGAATCTGTGCTTCAGTTAAGCCGGAAGGTCTGGCAAGTCCTAGAGGGACATTTTTGGAGATCAGCCCTTGGGCTACTGAACTGCATGCCAATTGCAGTGATTCGAAAATAACTAGGCCTCACTTCATTAATTACAGTCACAACCAGGAAGACGCTATCCTTTTACCAGAAGTGCTTGTTGCCTCCACTTGCAAGTGGATTTACCTTACTTGGGCAAAACCTTAAGACCAAAAAGGAGTGGCTACTGGTAGAATGGGATGAGAAATGTTTGGGACTACTAAAATCGATCGGCACCACAGAGAAACTGCTTATCGAAAATCCAGACCAGGTAAAAAGGCGATTGTATGACAACAATTGGATCGAGACCATAGACCTTGCGTCTTCATCAAAACTTTACAGAAAGTAGTGTACAGTACTAAGTAAACAAGGAACTTCTCCCCCATATTTGAGCAAGTTCCTTTCGGCAACTTTACGACATCAATTTCTAAGACTGTGTTTCAATCTATTTCCCACTAAGGAGATTTTAGAAGTAAGGAAAGCCAAAGAAGCAAGAGACTACAGCTACAGGCTGTGTGTTCATAAACTAGAATCGTTACCTCATCTGATCATGAACTGCCAGGCAGTGGACGACATTCGATTCACTCTGCCAAGAAAATTCTTTGTTGAAAATCGAACTTTAACCAAAGAAGATATTTGGCAACTTCTCTTGCAAGGGAGGGCAGGCTGTCACTAACATTTGCTCTGCTAGAACTGGTGTCAATTATATTTGTAAAGCTCGAGGAGAAAAAGACTAAACATTTTTATATTTGTATAGCTTGAGGAGGAGAAAGAAAGATTACCCGTTTTACGTCTGTTTCTCCTTCCTTCTCCCAGGGATTCAATAATGTTAAGTTTTAACACCTACTTCTGCCAGAAGGATTATTATTCTGTGACTTTTTCTTTTGCCTTTTTTTTCTTCTCCTTTTACTCTCTTTATTCTTCTGCATTTTTCAGCCTTCGTAATTTCTTGATTCTCTGTTAACTTTTTCTTTCCTGTATTTTCTTTTGATCATCCTTGCTGAATGGAACAAGTACTACGTAATAGCTAAAAAGTTTAAATTAAAACTAAATGCTAATAAAAAAATAAAAAATAAAAATAGTAAAATATAAAACACATTTCCACATCATTTTGGCACCTTTCTGTTTTTCTTTTGAATATATGGAACCCTAATTTATTAACAGTTTATTTCCTTTCTGTGAGGTTATATATTCTGCCTTTGTATCCATTTGGGAAGTACTGAAAATATATATATATACATAACCATGGGTTTAGCAATTCTTTCTTATTCTCTGCTTCCCTAAATGAAAACCTTTGCATTAGGAATTATAAATGACAGGCTCACCTTTAATATGAAATTGCTTCTTGTTCTGTGCCAAGCTTGCTTCTCGTAAGTTTCTTCGCTTCAACGGTAGTTGAGGTAATACACTGACACAGCAGCTGTTTTCTTTCACAGCTGGCTGCTCGGGCTCTTACAGGTTTCTTTGTACTCTAGGCCTGCGCCAGTTCTAGATTTCACAGTAATTGGCAAGCTGCTCCCTCAATGAATTCCAATGGCACATTATATGCATATAAACAGTTTATTTTTACACTGATTGATGTACAACAGTCAGCTAAAAGGTTCTTAATTTATTTATGCTGAACGACATTAGCATGGCCAAATCACAGAGACATTTTGTAATGGAGACATTATCACAGGGATATTTTTACATGGAAACTGCCATAGCATGTGATCTTTTTGCCATCTGAGGTGGCATGGTTGGAGGATTAATGGTTCAGGGAGAATGTATCCCAGCTTGACTCTGGTCATCTGCTGCAAGAGGCAAGAGGCAGGAGAACGATGTCTCTCACATGCCACTTCACTGCCCGATGTGCGATAAATGCATCCTGTGGTACCATACAGGCATGGATTAATAATAGCAGTTCGTAACAGTTTCACCAATGTTAATAGGACTGTTCCATATGCTATTTATTATGCAGGTTTTTCCTAGTTATGTCTCAGTGTGTTTAATATTGTGGACATTTTCAGTATTTACATTGTTAGTATCCGCTTCTCAGACATTCATTTTGTATATCTTCCTCCTCAATGCTATCTCATACCTTGCTGTGTGAATTGTTCAATGATTAATATGATTAGGGGCACAGTCAATTATGTCTTTCATGTGTCATTTTGTGGATCGTTTCTTAGCAGTTTAATACCCAGTTTGTATATATTTATTTTTATTTCTAGAGCATTTCCGACAATTCAGTCTTTTCCCCAGTAAATGTATGAAAGTGAGACCAGTCATCTGTTTGCATGTGCTAAGACATACATGCCTGTTGCCCTCATCATGGTCTCAATATTCATGAAACCATGTTTTTGCAGATAAAACACAAGACGCTCTTCATTCCACTATAGTACTTCGATTGATCACTTTTTGGTTGCTTATCGTTGATATTACTGTACTAAATAGTATGTGCTAAATGGACTCTGCTCCCATTTTATCTGAACATACAAGCGGCCTCAGAGTGTTTGGACACATACTCTGGTGTAATGTAGAAACGTATTAGACTGCTCCCATTTTATCTGAACATACAAGCGGCCTCAGAGTGTTTGGACACATACTCTGGTGTAATGTAGAAACGTATTAGACATTTAAATTCTACTAATTCTCACACTTTATGACGACTTGAGTTCAAGAAACATGTCAGTCCTCCCGCAGCCAGTGAACTAACTAAGTGTTCTAACAATCAGTGTCATATATTGCCAGTGAGTGAAAACCCTTTATAAGTGTTTAGGGCATACATGCGGCAAGAAACGATAACAAAAATACTCAGATCAGCAGCAATACATGGCACACAGAACAGCTTCAGCATTAGCAGTAAATGTTTCTTCCGACTGAACAGAATTACCATGAAATGACCGGAAAAATAATTCCTAACGAGAAATGACCACATTTATTTTTAATTTGTGTAATGTATGAGGAGCCCCCCCAGAGTCCCCCTACCTTCACCTATACCCTTACCCCACCCTACATATTAAAAATATACAAAAATACCTAACCAATTCGACCAAATAAATGTGGTCATTAGGTATTTTTGGATTCGATTATTTCTGCGGATACCGACTGAACACGAATAAAACACAAAGCATATTATTGCAAGCTGACTTCTTGCAGAACAAGTACAGCAGCAGTGCAACCTTCATTGACAAACTCTTCACGCATATGACACAGTCGGCAGTTCTGAAATCCTGCCTACAGGCGTTCCGCACACACAGAACAGTTGGATAACAGGCAGTGTCCGTGCAAGCTCCTCACCGACTCTGCTGTATAGGCTGTAACAGTGACATATATATGAACAGAGATACAGTAGAAAAAAGCAGGGCGAGCTTCTCTTCCTCTGACAGAATATGTCTAGCATAGCCATCTGCCTGCTTTGCAATCTCCCTTTCCACACTGAAAATAGCTGCAGAACAGGAAACCCCAGGTCCGTCTTCCCCCACACAAAATAAAGGTGCGGGACAGACCGCACTAGTTCAAGCATCAATGACATGCTTGTTGTGTAAAATGCCTCATTTGAATGTATTTGCGGGCTCAGTACCAACTGAAACAGGTTCAAACATGTTGGCAAAAGTACAAGATTCCCTCTTACACAGAAACTATCCCCATCCTCGGTTGCGTGATTTTGCTCCTTGCCCCCAATTATGTGTCTTGGCTGGTGAAGCAGGCAGCATAGAATGGCAGTTTGGGCAATGCCCTTGATTCTGTAAAATGGGCCGTGGAGCAGGGCAGAGTCCATGCATAGGGGGCACTGTCCCCTAAATCTCTGGTGGGGTGTACTATCCAAAAGTTAACTTGGAATATTCTATTTGTCCAAACTCTTAACTTCCAAAGTGACAGTGCTAGAGAGCTTACAGTTGTGTTTTCTCTTCTGAAAAATGTGCAGGTATTCCAAAAAGTATGTTGAGTATTTGTTTTTGACAGTGCGATTTGGATTTAGTGTTTCTCAATCTTGCACTCTGTTTAGGTAAATGTGTAAATTGTATTATCTTCTTCCCAGCAGCAATCTGCTGGTTATCTTTGATTATTGAGTGTCTTCCTCAAAAGGGCAAGTTGTGGGTGACTGCAAACAGTAGCCCAATTCTCTCCACAAAGCCCAAAGTTCAGATGTTGTAGAGTGCAATCTCGGAACTCACATCTCATATTGGTGGGTCTCACCAGCTTGTCCTTTAACATCAACAGGCCGATTCATGTAATTCCTCCCAAAAGTGTCGCACGCGGCGGGTGCACAGCGTGCCCGTGCGAATGTCTGCGCCAGCCGCGTGCAATAAAATCAATTGCCGCGCACAGCGTATTCATGGATTCTCGCCTCCAAAAGCAGACATGGCACAGAGTGGCGCAGCGACCCTGCAGCAGCGCCAGTTACGCCCCCAAGAACGCCCTTGCGCAAGGAAAAGCCATCAAGATCGCAAAACCATCGCAAAGGGCTGCACCAACACTGTACCAGTTTACCCGACTGGCAAAAGCGGGGAACGCGTATTAAGGGCGTCGGGAACACGCGTGCTCAAGAAGATTCACACGCGATCGGGCCGGGGGAGCGTGTGCATGTATATCAGGGGTGCGCGAGAAGTTCTACACGGGAATGGCCTGGGTGCGTGTATTTCAGGGGTGCGCGGGAAGTTCCACACGCGATTGCCCTGGGCGCGTGTATTTCAGGGGTGCGCGGGAATTTCCACACGAGATTTGCCTGGGCGCGTGTATTTCAGGGGTGCACGGGAACTCCCACACGCGATTGCCCTGGGCCCGTGTATTTCAGGGGTGCGCGGGAAGTTTCACATGCGATTGCCCTGGGCGCGGGAAGTTTCACACGCGATTGCCCTGGGCGCGTGTATTACAGGGGTGCGCGGGAAGTCTCACACACGATTGCCCTGGGCGCGTGTATTTCAGGGGTGCTTGGGAAGTTCCACACGCGATTGGGCTGTGTGCGTGTATTTCAGGGGTGCGCGGGAAGTTTCACACGCGATTGGGCTGCGTGCGTGTATTTCAGGGGTGCGCGGGAAGTTTCACACGCGATTGGGCTGCGTGCGTGTCTTTCAGGGGTGCGCGGGAAGTTTCACACGCGATTGGGCTGCGTGCGTGTATTTCAGGGGTGCGCGGGAAGTTTCACACGCGATTGGGCTGCGTGCGTGTATATCAGGGGTGCGCGGGAAGTTTCACACGAGATTGGGCTGCGTGCGGGTATTTCAGGGGTGCGCGGGAAGTTTCACACGCGATTGGGCTGCGTGCGGGTATTTCAGGGGTGCGCGGGAAGTTTCACACGCGATTGGGCTGCGTGCGTGTATTTCAGGGGTGCGCGGGAAGTTTCACACGCGATTGGGCTGCGTGCGTGTATTTCAGGGGTGCGCGGGAAGTTTCACACGCGATTGGGCTGCGTGCGTGTATATCAGGGGTGCGTGGGAAGTTTCACACGCGATTGGGCTGCGTGCGGGTATTTCAGGGGTGCGCAGGAAGTTTCACACGCGATTGGGCTGCGTGCAGGTATTTCAGGGTTGCGCGTGAAGTTTCACACGCGATTCCATCAGGGTACGTGTATTACAGGGGTGTGCCTGGAGCACCACACGCAATTTCATCAGGGTACGTGCATTACAGGGGTGCGCGGGGAGCACCACACGTGAATTGCACGTGTGGGTCCTCCCAGGTGTTCCCTCTACACCCTCCACGGCCCCTGCAGGTGGCTCACACCACAGGGGCCTACCCTGCACATGTCCTGCAGGCACCCCATCCACCATGGCCATGCCCCCCAGCCAACCCACATGTCAACTTGCACTACTGCCCACCAACGCATGTCCCCCTGCACTCCCAGCCACCAGGGGCACCCTCCACCAGGCCCCAACCCATGTCTCCCACCCCCCAGCACTGCGGGGCACCTGCCAGCAGGCCCCCACCCATGTCCACCTCATGTTCCCCACCCCCCTCCATCCCCCAGCACTGTGGGGCAACTGCCAGCAGGCCCCCACCCATGTCCAACTCATGTTCCCCACCCGCCCACCCCCCAGCACTGTGGGGCACCTGCCAGCAGGCCCCCACCCATGTCCAACTCATGTTACCCCCCACCCCCACCCCCCAGGACTGTGGGGCACCTGCCAGCAGGCCCCCACCCATGTCCAACTCATGTCTCCCACCCCCCCACCGCCCAGCACTGTGGGGCACCTGCCAGCAGGCCCCCACCCATGTCCAACTCATGTTCCCCACCACCCCCACCCCCCAGCACTGTGGGGCACCTGCCTGCAGGCCCCCACCCATGTCCAACTCATGTCTCCCACCCCCTCCACCCCCCAGCACTGTGGGGCACCTCCCAGCAGGCCCCCACCCATGTCCAACTCATGTTCCCCACCCCCCACCCCCCAGCACTGTGGGGCACCTGCCAGCAGGCCCCCACCCATGCCCAACTCATGTTCCCCACCCCCCTAACCCCCAGCAGTGCAGGCAATTACATGTTACACACCCAATGTAAATGAACACATGTCTGTCACACACAATGGCTGCAAGTGAATGTTAAAACACCCAACATGACATGCATGAAAGCAATGAGATGATATGACACATTGACACATTGAAGGATGAAAATAAAATTGTATTGAAAATCAACTTGAATGGAAATGAAATGAGAAAAACCACAAAGCAAAACAACCAAAAGAAGAAAAAAATCAAAAACACACAGCACAATCAAAATGAATGGTGTCCAAAGTCACAGTGAGAAAAGTAATCCAAGTGTAAATGATAAACAAAAACCATTGCTCCATGGCGATGAAAAAAATCCAAAAAATAAAAGAATCCATTGAAGAACTATTTACAAGATAATCCTGGGTCCATGAGCCCAACCAAATGAAACCTAACTATGACAACTAACAAAAAACTGAACAATATACAAAGATGTGGCGCATTGTCCAATCGCAACCAAATAAAAAAAAAATGAAACGAAACCTAACACTAACTATATAACTATATACAAAGGCGGCGGGCAAGTCCAGCGGCTCACTCCGTGGTGTTCCGGGCCAGGGCATCATCGAACTCCTGTTCGATGTCCCGGAGGCGGTCCTGTTCCATGGCCCCGAGGGTCCGCAGGGACGACGCCGTCTCCTCCTCCAACCCCCTGCGGATTGCCTCGAGGCACTCGGCCCGCCTCAGGGCCTTCTCCGCCCTGACCATTGTGAGCCGCGCCTCTTCCGCCTGCCGCCTCTCCGCACCTATATGCTGGCCCAACCGCTGCCACACGGAAAACACTTCCCATCCTGGTCCTCCTGCCCTCCGGCCGATGCCTGCCCCTCCGATGTTAATGGCCCCGAGCCATGATGCCTCCCACGTTGATTCCGCTGCTGCCTCCGACGCCACTGCCTCTGCCAGCACGACGGCATCCAGGCTGATGGAATCCACCGACGCCGTCGTGCACGTGCCCTGCCTGATGATGCCGGCACATCCTCCATCTGCTGGGGTACAGTTGCTGTGGTGTCCACCCCTGCTGGACCTCTGACTCCCGACTGTGGCAGGGATGGGATCCCCACCGAGCTGGCTGCATTGGTCAGGGCACGTCCACAGGGGGCCCTGGTGGCATCTGGGCCGGAAGACGGCAAGGAGAACGACTGGCGTATAGTCTCCACAGAGGAGGAGAGGGCCGCCAGATTGGCCGACACATGCAGGAAACCCCCAAACATGGACGATCCCAATTGGGCCACGTCGACACGGTGCTCTTCGTGATGACGTGCGTGCTCCTCCTGGGAAGCACGCACGTCATCACGAATCACAGCCGTGCGCATCGCGACCCCAATCAGGACCTTCTCCATACGGCCAGGGGTCCCCTCGTCCACAGGTGGAGGGGAGTCAGATGACATGGACATCCCCTCTACCTGCGGACGGGCCTGGGACGGGGTATCCCTGCTGGTGCATGGTGGTGCACCCACAGGGTCAGGGACAGCGACATGCACAGGCCCCTCCACGGTGACCTGTGCTGCTTCCTGCCCCAGCCCCTGGACTGCACCACTTGCACCAGCAGGGATGCCCCCACCAGGCCCCATGTGCGCCTCAGTGGCGGCCTCCTCCTCCTCTGTGGAAACCACCAACCTGGATGGCTCCTCACCGTCTTTCGCCGTAGCAGGCCCCTGTGGGGGCTCACCCACCCCTTCCGCTGCAGCCGTGGGGGTATCCCCGCCGCCTTGCTCCACAGCGCCGTCTCCGCCCTCTTCTTCACTAGCCGCTGCATAGAGGGAGACATAGAACACAAGCATCAGGGTACTGTACAATGGTCCCCTAGACAGGAAGCAATAGCAGATGAGTGCCACTGTCAAAGTACACTTCCATCATGTCCCTCCACAACACATGTGTCAGTCCAGGCAAAACACACACAGTGACAGTCATGGTGCATGCCATGGACATTTCCATACATGTCCAATGGACTCTCGAAACATACAATGTAATGGAACTCACATGCATCATGGGTCATGCCTATCACATGCACACACTTCACCTCAGTCACATCCATCTGGCCCCGTACACCCCAATCACAGTGGATACAAGGATGACTAGGCTGCATCAGTGAATCTGTAAATTGTCACAGACATGTGTCATGCATCCATGGCATTCACAAGTCACAGACACGCAGGTCAGGCACACAGACATGGATACCATATATGTACCTGGCATCAGCACCCATCCCTCACCCCCACCCATGTCCAGGAACAGAGACTGCCATGCTCTCATGTGTACAATCTGCATAGGGCTCCCAATGTCGCATTTAAACACATGCAACAACCGTGCGGTTCACACATTACTGGTCGCCCATGCATTACCATGATGTCCCTGCACACATACATGCGTACATGGCCTATGTCACACATACAGGCAAGTATCAGACAACCAGCACACTGCAACATGCCCTGTCTCACACAGCAATGCTTGGCCACTTACCGCTCAACTCCAGACGGGTCTCCCTCTCAAGGACCTGGGCGTGGAGCGCTGGGTTTACGCGTTCCAGGACCCTCATCTGGATGGAACTCATGCGGCCCCGGCCCCCCTCCACGAGGCGCCGGGCCTTTATGAGGGTCCTGGACTTCAAGTCCTCCCAGCGCTTCTTGACCTTCTGGATGGTGCGGGTTGCCACCCCCTCGGCGTTGATGGCAACCACACAGTCGGCCCAGATCCTCTCCCGTCCTTCCTTGTTGGCGCGGGACGATCCAAAGAGGGCATCATACTGCCCCAGGACTTGCTCCACCAGGACACCAACTTCAGTGGCAGTGAAGCTGGTGCCCCTCTGCCCCTCTGGCCGGGGGTTGCCACTGGTGCCAGATGTTGATGTGCCCGACATGGCAACCCCAGGGGCAGGAGTGGGTGGGCAACTGGGTCCTGGGGCTGGGCTGTGGAGCGATGTTATCCGAGTCGGGAGTCTTCTGTTCCAGCAGGGGTGGACACAGCAACTGGACCCCTGCAGATGGCTGATGTGCAGGCACCAAATGGCAGGGCACGGTGGCAGCAGGCAGGCAGGCAGACAGGCAGCAGCAGATGGCACGTGGGAGGCTGCTCGGGGCACTGGGGGCAGTAATTTGGCCTTCTGGGCAGGAGCGTGGTCTTCCGTGTGTTTTCGCGTGGCCAGCTTGATACGGAGTGATTTGGCACGTGAAAATCCTGCACGTCAGCGTGAAATTCGAGGAAAGGGGCTTAGCGCGTAAGCGCGTCAGCATGCGTACGCGATTTCATTGGACCAAAGTGTCATGATCTCTGCTTCCAAAAGATCAGGACTTGCCCGACTCCCTTGGAAGCAGACCCATAACCCCGGTTCCGAGTGCCAGCCAGTCCCAATTGGGACCTTTTGGACCCTGTCCTGGCGCCAGTGGCACCAGGCTCATAAAGATGCCCAGTCCCAGCGCTGGAAGCGCCGGGCTCATAATGCTTGGGTGGACTTACCTGCAGCAGACCATGCTGCTTACTTACCTGCCAGTTGAACCCCGGATCCTCTTCTGTTTGGGACTACTTTTCCTGTTGGGTGGGGCAGGAGCCACTCCCTAGGTTCAGAACACTGGAACTCTTCTGGAAAGCAGGAACTCTTTTCTTACCTAGGCGTGGCTGTGGAAGGAGACACCTAAGCACTACAGGAGGCTATTTAAACCACACCCGATGGATGAATCTTGCTTTGTGTTATTCTGCATTCTCTGCAGCAGAACGCTCATTGTGTCTTCTGCTTCTGATCCTGGGCCTAAGGAAACAAAGGCTTACCATCCTGGAATCCAGTCTTCAGCAGCACCTGTAAAGACAAAGAAAGAACAGGTTAGCACTACGGTCTTCAGTGGCAGCGCATCTCTTACCTGGTCCATCGGCTGTCACCAACGCCTCGCGCTGCATTCCGGCATCTGAAAGACAAAGGCTTACCTACTCTTCGCATGTTCTGGAGGTCTTCGCACTGCATTCCGGCATCTGAAAGACAAAAGCTTACCAGCTCTTCGCACGCTCCGGAGGCCTTCGGCGCTGCATCCCGCATCTGAAAGACAAAAGAAGGTGCGTTTAAAGACATTGGGCAACTTTATTACTCACGTGCCATTACTCCTTCCCACGCCGAATCCAGTGGGTATTCCAGCACCCTTCAGCTTCTCTAAAGCTCCGAACTTGTACCTGCAAGATAAGAGGGACAGTTAGTGCGCATCGTGAAGCAGGCTACAAGCGCTTACCTACGTGCTTCCAGGCGCTTCTATTCCTCACGCGGGTTCGATCCTCAACTCTCATCAGCCCGCCATCCGCCATCGCCGGAACTCTGCAAAACAAGAGATATCATTACAAAAGACTTTTAAGACATTTGAAGCGCCCAGAACTTACCGTTCGTGCAGTTAACGACGGACAGCAGTCCTCTGAGGTCAAGAGGCCTGCACCCTTATCCAGTGAAGGAACTGGTTACAGCACCCTGCCCCGAGGCAGATGGAGAGCTCGGCGTTCACTTACCTAAGGTGAGGGCATTAACCTTTGGGGTTCTACAGGAGAAGAGAAAGGGAAGAGGAGAGAGGCACCCAATAACCCCAGTTCATTAATCCCATATTTTCTATCTGCAGACATCTTACTCTTCGAGTCAGACATACAGTGCACAGAGGTCCAGCCCAAAGAGCCAACCGTGTGTTACACATCACCTTTGAAGATACGGCATTCACCCAGTCAAGACCGGCGCCTCTGCGGGAATCAGGTGAGCGTTACACAAAGGCCCTTACAGCGTAAGCGCGTCTGTGACGTTTCGCGCACGGGCGTTGCCCTGGCAGGGCTTGGAGATCCTGCGTGCCTTTACACTGCTCTGTACGTGCTTTTCGTGCGGTGCGTGTGTTTTCCATCCGTTGGGGTTCACACGCTATTGCTTCACAGTGGGTGTTGGCTACGCGTTCTTCTACACGCAAGGCAGACGGTGAGTGGTACCCTGCTCCCCCCCAGGCCCGATCGCGTGAAAAACTTCACGCGCACCCCTGAAATGCCCGCACGCAGCCCAATCGCGTGTGGAACTTCTCGCGCACCTCTGAAATACACGCACACGCTCCCCCAGGCCCGATCGCGTGTGAAAACACCCGTGAGCCCCTGAAATACACGTACCCCGCTCCCCCAGGCCCGATCGCGTGTAAAAACACCCGCGAGCCCCTGGAATACACGTACCCCGCTCCCCCAGGCCCGATCGCGTGTAAAAAAACCCGTGAACCCCTGGAATACACGTACCCCACTCCCCCAGGCCAGATCGCGTATGAAACTTCGCACGCACCTCTGAAATACCTGCACGCAGCCCAATCGCGTGTGAAACTTCACGCGCACCCCTGAAATGCCCGCACGCAGCCCAATCGCGTGTGGAACTTCTCGCGCACCTCTGAAATACACGCACATGCTCCCCCAGGCCCGATCGCGTGTGAAAACACCCGCGAGACCCTGAAATACATGTACCCCGCTCCCCCAGGCCCGATCGTGTGTAGTAACACCCGCGAGCCCCTGGAATACACGTACCCCGCTCCCCCAGGCCCGATCGCGTGTGAAAACACCCGCGAGCCCCTGAAATACACACACCCAGGCCAATCGCGTGTGAGAAACTTCTCGCGCACCCCTGAAATACACGCGCCCAGGCCAATCGCGTGTGGAACTTCACGCGCACCCCTGAAATACACGCACACGCTCCCCCAGGCCCGATCGCATGTGGGCCTTCTCGCGCGTGTATGACTTTGGCGCACATTTTTTTCCTGCGCACGGACGCTACCGCCTGCTTTCGTGTGGCAGACATGTATGGGCCTGTGCGCGTCTTTGGCCGTGCACTGTTTTTCCCTATTCGATTCCATGAATACGTGTTGTAGGCGAGCGTGTGGGCGTTCTGCGCACTTGCCTCCTGTACTTCCCCCGTGACACCCACATTTTCACGAGTTGTTCCCCATTCTGCGTGTGACGCCCCGTGTTACGCCTACTTTTGTTATGTGCGCCGCGCTATGTGCGAATTCGCTGTGGCCTTATCGCACGGCGTTCGATGACCTGTGCGCCGGCGTGCGCCAGCGTGCGCTGCGCACTTTTTCAGCGCACGTCTCACATTTTGCGCGTGCACGGACTTCCATGAATTGATGTGCGATGTTTTCTGTGCGATAATCGCACTTGCACTGCGATTTTCGCTATTTCTCTGCGAATCGCACATTTTCGCACGCGTGCGCCGTTTTTTCGGCGCACATTAATTCCATGAATCGGCCTACAAGTCTTTCAAAATGTGCAACCCTTTCTTCTGGGGAATGTCTTTCAAAAGTATTTTAGTTATTAATACTCACACTCGCGTTGCACGAGTTTGGGACTGGGCAAACCTGGGCTAAAGCAACTCTATCGGTCTCTTGGAACCTTTTACCTTTGCACTAACAACCAATATATGCTTTTTGATCATCAGATTGATTATTGAATGTAGTTCCTTTTATATGTAACTCCTCAACAAGACTCTGGATTATTGTTTTACCCCATATATTGACCTGATTATACGGGCTGAAGAAACTCCTGCAGTCTCTCTGGAACTGTTCATAGGAACTGTTCATATTACATTATGCACCAAGCACTTTATTAAATCCTACTACGTTTTTTATCAGCACTAGATTTATTATCTAATGTAGTTTTTATCAGGTCCTGTGCATATCTTGATCCGTGGGAGCTGCTGAACCCCACAGACCCTCCAAAGTGTTCACTGAATTAACTAACAGCAGAAATTCCAACACTTCCGAGGAGAAAGGGGAAGTGGAGAAAATAACAAACAGATTTTGGTCTTCTAATTGGAAGTTCAAGCATCTGCAGAGGATGAGAAAACAAAAGAATTAATCTAATTATTTACTCTGGCCCACTCCCCATCCCAGTAACAATCTGTACCTGTTTAGCTACCTGGAAGAGTAAAGAGGACTCTTTAATGAAATCCCAAAAGATGCAAAGTTTTAATTATCAGCAAAGTTTCTGGATTACATTGCAAATTCAGGATTTATTGTTTTCAGAGATTCATATTGCCCAATATTTTGCTCCTAAAAGGTCAATCTGGTTATAAACTTGAATGAGTCAAATTGCTCTTAATAACCTCAATAATAATACAACAGTTCGATATTTGTTTCTTCTTGAGTTAACTTTGAGCATGAAACCTTTTAATTTCTTCTGTGGCTCAGAATTGAATTATGGAAATCGCGTGAGGTATCACCGGCAGACTCATGTCCCATTAAACACTGCTCTCCTTCAGTCACTGCAAAATGCACAGAAGGTAAAGAACCAAAACGCTGATCGCTTAACTTCAGCGTGTAGGCTAAACTTCCTTGTTATGCAGACAATATAAAGGCAGGACTTAAATGGGTTCATTTATCTCCTTACATGAGCATTACCTCAGCGCAAGACACACTTTAAAAATGGAACGTTTTCACTTTTAAAAACGCTAGCAAGCGGAATAGTTCAAAACAGAAGATTTTCCTTGAGGGATTCAATCACTAATCATTGTGACATGCGCAATTCAGGAAAACTTGTCTTTGAGAAAAAACACTATACATTTATTTTTTTTATTGTTTATTGAATATAGCTGAAAAATAAACTTTTTCAATACTTAACAAATTCTTAAACATTTTTACAAATTACAAACAAAATACATAGTGATAAAAATCTTAATGTAGAATACAAGGAAAAGAAAGGCTGTGAGATTGCAGACAGGATCAAAATCAAACAAGATTCAAACCAGTAACAATTGAAGCAATTGAACAACCACTCAATTGGTAAAGGAAAAAAGAGTAGTTCAATACAGAGTTGAAATTCCTGATGAATTATCCAATAGTTAAAAGATCTGGAGAATTTTTATAATTCTGATCCCAAACGAGAGACAAAATTCACATTCAATTTGAGCACAATCAGAAAATTATGAATAGAAATCTGAATGCTAGTTGAACCAGCGGAAAGTAACACGGAACATCGAGTGTCAGCAGGTATCGCACTAATATAGGACATGTGCGACTCAAAATATTTTTTTCTCTGGACCTGTACTGCTGGACATTCAGCTATAATATGCTTAAGAGTTTCTTAACAGCCACATTTTGACAGAAGGAGCAATAATTTTCAGACAAGGGCAAAATTCTTCTTCTGACCAAGATGTCATGCGTAGGGGCCAGATTGAAACAAAGACGTAAAATAGATGTCCTTACTTGGGGTGAAGGAGACTGATTTAAGTAAGAGGCCAGTACATTGAGTTTTTTGTGTTCGTAAACTAATGCTTGATAATCATTATAGGAAAGGCACTCTGTTCTTGTATTAATCCAGTCGTATCTAAAGATTTTTTCTTTTGCTCGAGTGGGATTGAAAATGAGAACTTCCAGGGTCAAGTCCGCTTTTGCCATGATGTTATAAATATACAATGCCCAGGTTTTAACAAAGAGATGACCAGAGATTAACATATATGATGATAGAATGGTAAGTATATTGTCAGTTCGTGCAAAAGTCGGACATTTCTGAAATACATTTTAACCTCTCAAACTTCCCTTCATGGACAGAGGATAATGCATTAGGAAATCCTTATGTACGGATCCAGATGCCAGTTAACGACTGTTATTTAATTCAGTCACGTAGTTACCTTAAACAACTTTGTAACAGATAAAGGCAGCGACTAAAATAACTAAATACCTAATCTAAAACTAAGTTATAATTATTTAGAACTTGCTCTGTGAAGAGCTCCTCCACACAACTGTCTGAAAAGTCTCACAAATGAAACAGAGTGCAGAGCTCCCACCAACGCTACTGCTTGTCCGGTCCCATGCCGTAACTTCTCCTGAAATACCTATATCCTGACTGAACTTCTGATTACAGAAGAGACATCACTCTGCAGATAAACAGTTAAGGGCCCATCTCAAGAAGAAAAGACATCTTAATAAAAATGTTCCCTTAAAGACTCCCAACTCACTAAACATATAATGACTAGATATCTCCCAGATAGCCCAGACCTGACAGTATGATCTTAATGTTTATTTGTTTGTATATTGGCTTCTATTTGTTCTTATATTTTTTAAACTGTCTCAAAGCCCCATTGATCTGTAGAGCTCTGTGTAATTGTGTAGCACCTGTGGTCCAATATTTTAAAAAGAGAGGCTAGACTTTCCCTCTTCACTGGTCTTCTTAAAACAAAAAAAAAAACAAAACAAATCTCAACTTGTTGCTCCAATCCAAGAAGCCAATATCTTAATTACAGAAATAGAGGACATTCGAGTTGGAATTAATCCACCCAAAGCTGCTGTTATTAATGGTGATGTGAAAAATGACAAACGATTGGCTCCACACACTGTTTTAAATCCAGCAGTAATTAACCATCAAGCGTCCTGTGTAAACATTACAGAGAAATCAAGCTGATCTCCCTTCTAATAATAACCAAGCAGCCGATTTGCTTGAGGGAGTTTGCACTAAATATGGGCAAAGGGGACGTAATAAAAAGGAAGAAGAAGATCCCTTAAAATGCACTACCACAGCACAGGTGCAGCCCTAGTACAGAAACCAGGGCCAGACCCAAATGAGGCAAATATATATATGTGAGGGGTCAGAAATGCGAGACGGACACATAGATGGAGTTTTCATGAAAGTCACCATTTGTTCAAATAATAAAGGGATGAGATAAACTCCTATCTTTCCCTAGCCTAACAGACCAAGACTAAAGGAAAATGGCCTAATGCCCGAAATAACTGTCACTTATACACATAACAAAAGCATGCAGGAATCACTTGGTGATCCAAACTTCACAAAACAGCATATAAATACAAAGTCATATACAGAAATCCTTGTGACCAGGGTTGGATCCCCTTCCCCTGGATCAAATTAAGATGTTTCAAACCTACAGTCAAATTTATGAAAGCTCCTTTCACTAGCCAAGTTCTACTCCAGTTAGAATCAACTGTTCCAATATATCTTTCACTTGGCAAATTGGTCTTTTCTCTTGAGACAATTCTTAATGTTTTCTGCTTGCCAAACCAACAAGATTCTTTCTTCTTGTGTTGTGTCAAAATTCAGTGTAAATGTCCTTACCCTTGACGGCCAACCACTTTTGTATCACTTTCCATTTCTTTTTCATAAATAACACTTTTGTCTGGAGGGTTATGCAACAGTTCAACAAACCACAGTAGTGAATTATCACTTCCTTTTCCACCATAACCTTCTACCGCATTGCAGTAATTCCTGGTCCACTTGCCTGTGAGGACTAACCACTATTTGTCCCTTTCCTGGTATACTCGCCTACCAGGATAAAACTCCTGTCACTACTACGTATACTCTGTGGTGAGGTTCCTTTCCAAGATTCCACACTTAAATATTCAATTAGTAAAGTTGAATCAACAACTACTTCTTGATTCAGTCTCTTGACATTCAACACTCTTGGTTCACAGCTTATACATGTATTTATTTTCAACCAACATTTTTTGAGGCATTATAACTTGAATATACATTGACATCATCATAGCATTCTTCAGTAACATCAATTGTCACACAAAGCCATTAACGCATTTCTTTATGCAGGGAACGTTAGTTGGGGGGGGACATTACGCTGACTGTCAGCGTTTGCTTGTTTTACTGTGTTTACCTGCCCTATTGTGTATGCTCTGTATACTGCCTAACTCTTCTTGCGAGAAGTCTGACTGCTCAGCCACAGCTACCAGGTAAATGTGGGTGGTACAGACTGCTACCAATTGGGTTTACTGCTAACACCTGTGGTCTTAAACTTTTTGCAGTGGTCCCTAAGGGAACTGCACAGGTTTCTGCCTAACACCAGTCCCCCCAGAGCCCTCCCACGAAGCATAATCATCTTTGCTATTCTGGGTTTCTTCCTCCCCCAAACAAATTTTAGTATATTTCTCTGCAGGGAGAGTAGTTTGCTTTCCGGGATATGTACCTGAAGTGCCGCACATTTATAGAGTAGTCTGGGTATTAGGTTCATTTTTACTGCGACTATTCGCCCGAGCCAGGAGATTTCTTGTTTCTTCCAATGCTCTAGGTCCCGCTGGTATACATGCATTTTGTACAAAGGGATAATGCTTTGCTTATTGATCAGTTTGCCATAAGCAATGCAGGTTACACTTCTCTCCCCCTTGATACTTTTTACAAGGAGGGCCTTTCTTCTGTGGTCTCTGATCACTCTTTACACAGCCTATTGACTGTAGGTAATGTAGTTTGTAACTTTCTCCTACAGGGTATCTTGTTCTTGGACTGTTACATTCAAATGGTCTTGTTGCCCTTAGTTTTCTTTGGCTCTGGTAGTGCTGGTTACAATGGGCCTCATTACGACCTTGCCGGTCCGGAAACAAGGGTGCCTGTTATATTACCAGCTCCCTTGTTTCCGGCCCATCAAATTGCAAGTTTGCCTGCCGGGCCGCTGCGCCCGACAGAACTGATCCTGCCTGGCGCAGCGGTAACTGTAGGCAGACTGATCACGGAAGCTCCGGCACCGTTAACAACGGTGTCGGTGTTTCCGTGTCCCCATTTCCAAAGAGTCCTATGGGAATGGGGATTTACAAATGTACCGGTGCCTGACTTCCCGGCTGCCGGACTCGTAATGAGCCAGGGGCACAGGGAAGTCAGGCTCTGGTAAATTGTTACGGGTCCGACGGCAACTCGACGGTATCACCGGCAGGGTTCCCGCCGGACCAGTAATGAAGCCCAGTGTCCCTTTGTTAGATATCCTTCTTTGGGCAAGTTGTATCCTCATTGCTTAATTATTGACCTCTCTTGGCTTAGACAATGCAGGTTATAATGGTATCTTTTTCAAACTCTCCCATTTGGGACATTATATTCTTTTTGCTTAAGTATTGCCCCCTCTTAGCTTTGACAATATAGGTTACAAGGTTCTCTTATTCGACCTCTCCCCTTTATAGAAGAGTCTCGCTCAACTTGCTTCAATTCAAAAGGTCGGTATTCAAAACAAGTATTATTATGTAGCGGTCTATGTCAGAGCTCCCCGAGGTCACCTATGTCAGGCAAACTCACTAATCTTTCCTGCCGTCTCCTCTGGACTTGTTGCCTCTTCAAGCATCAGGGTTTCCCCCGCGTTTGACAGCTCCGGTCATTCTTCTGATGCTCGCATGGTCTGTCAACAGAGCTTCAACTGCTCCTTATGCGCTCCAGTGAGAACTTCACACCACGGTGAAATGCAGGACTTTGCGAGCTTATCTCTCCTTCTGGACAGATTCTCGCTTCCTGCTGTGCATCCTCTGCATCTTACAGGAACCTCAATCTCTGCCACGGTTTCCGTACATCGTACATCGGCGGCTCCTGCTTCTCCTTTCTCCTGCGTCTGCTGCTCACACTGCTGGTCTTACTTGACCTGCACATGAAAGGCCTTTAAACATTTAAAGGTCCCACACAGGTGTAGGTCATTAGAAGAACAAGACTGTTCATTACGGTCTAGTAACTCTGTGTCCCTCTTCCTCATCTCATTACTAATAGTCCACAATGTTCTTATTTGTTTTTTACATCATATATATTTCTAAGTGAAGACTTTAAAGACTTAAAGGATATAATGGTTTTCTCTTAGCTTTATCCAAACCTAATGTAGAATAACTACTAATAAAAGTATTTACATTATCTCCCTGTTCCTTGTATACCTCATGTTCATATTTACAAACAGGGATCTTAGACTTGATACCTTGAATAATCCCGAGAGACGAGGTCCCACTATGGCAACATGCCATTAAATACACGGGTATTAAGAGTGCCTCATCCTCAGAAGAGGATAAATACTGCATCTCTCCTTACAGACTCAGCACATTCCCTTGACAGCATTCTCCTCCTGTGTGATCCTTCCCCCTGACACCACTCCCAGGGTTGGGATTGGGTAGTGTCTGCCATTCACTGGCCACATGGGAGGAGACTTTAGGCTGGGATTCTGTGACGGTTCAGCCGGATTCATCACATATCATACTGTGATTAGGACATCCATTCGATTTGTGGTGCTATCTGTAGATGATGACGGTGAAGGCACACTTGTGTGTAACCATGATGCTGATATTCCGTCAGTCATGGCTGGCTTATGCTTTTGTGATCAAAGTATACAGACTTTTAGAGTTGGTACCAATGAAGGCATCAAAGAATTATTAGATCAGATCACTGTAGTAATGAAAGAAGTTATGGCCCTATAAAGTGTTATAAGATCACTAATAACTCCACAGTTACAGCAGCTCCATGAGGTTAGGTCAGCCTCTGATCCCATAGTCCTGCATAATGCCTCAAGAACAACAAACATAGTGATAACCTCACTGCCAAACACTCAAGTGAAGTTACATAGAAACCCGAGCGAACTGCTACAAAGAGACAATATGAGTCACCCAATGAGCCAGTAGTCATCCCTCTTTATGACAATTATGTTATAAAACCTACTGCCGATAAGTGTACTTACATCTCCAAAAATGTACCATCTGGAGACGGAATCTAACAATGTCCTGGCTGCTGCCCTTGCGCTATCATCTGAACAGCATTTAATAATTGTTAACATGCAGAACAGATGCTGGAAAGCCCCAGGTATGAATACTTTCCACACAGCATAAAATATCAATACAAAAATGGACTGAGTTGTACAAGAAAAAGGGTGAGTTTATAGGCCTGCCTACGTGCTGACTAAATGTTCAGTTTGAACCTCTTGACGTTTTGAACCAAATTTCAGATGAAGAGGATTTAGCCCATAATATTTCTGACACATAGGGCCTCATTACGGCTTTGGCGGTAGCTATGCCGCTATTGGCGGCCTCCAAAACCGGTTCCGGTTTCCCTGAATGGTGAATTACCGTGCCATTCCGAGTTAGGAGGGCCCGGTAATTCCTCCCTCAGGGAACCCGGGCCCGGACCTTCCCCATTCCCATTCGAGCCCCCATAGGGCTCAATGGGAATGGGTGCAGGGAGCTAACAATGGGCCAATTATGACCGGCCCGTTGTTAGCTCCCTGGTCCCCTCGCAGGACCCAGTAACGACGCTTGGTTTTACCAGGCGTCCTTACCGGGTCCCGCGAGGGGACCTCGTAATCAGGCGGAATGGGAATAACAGGACTGCATCCATTAGCGGACCCCGTTAACCCATTCCGCCTGACTCGTAATGAGGCCCATAGACTCCCAAACCTAAGAAAATACATTGGGCCTCATTATAAGTATGCTCGTCTGGAAACAACTGTGCCGGTAAGCTTACCAGCACTGTTGTTTCCGGACCGGCATACTACAGGTCTTCCTGTCAGAGCCGCTGTGCCTGACAGGTCTGACCCTGCCAGGCACAGCGGCCAGGGTAGGCAGACAGTCATGGAAGCACCGGCACCATTAGCAACTGGGCCGGTGCTTCTGTGGTCCCCACTCCCATAGAGTCCTATGGTACTCTATGGGAATGGGGATTAATGAAATTGCCAACGCCTGACTTCCCGGCTGCCGGGGTTATAATCACCCTGTGTTACCGGGAAGTCAGGCACTGATAGTTCATTACGGGTCCGGCGGCAACCCGCCGGTATCACCGGCAGGGTTACCGCCAGACCCATAATGAGGCCCATTGTCTTTGACTTGGAAGTAGCCCAGGTATGGTTTAGAGCAGGGATGAGAGCGTGAAATGGCAGGCTTAAAGACGATATTCCTGCAAGGCCCACATACAGTGGGTGGGGCCTATCATACAGTGGGTGGGGCCTATACAGTTTTATTGACTGTGTTTTATTCCATGTTTCATCCTGGCATCTTGTTAAATAATTTCAAGTTATACTATGACCTGAGAGTGATCACAATGCTCTACGTACTGTCTTGAAAATTCCCAATGTGTCTAGCGATGGGCTATAGCAACTGATAAATGCTAATGGAGGAGATTGCCCTTACAACCAGAAACCAGTGAAATTTGACAAAGCAAATCTGGATATTATATTGCCAAAGTTGTGTGAAATCTTACTGCCAATCCTAGACACTGCATTGTTCAACAACTGGGTAAACACAGAACTAATGGTGACTCTTTATCTAAATGATCACACTCTGTTTGCAATTGTTTTTCAAAACCACAAGTCGAGACGAGAAATCCAACTATTGTCAAGAAATCCTGGTACGACAAAGCATGTAGATCATGTAGAAAATTATTCATGATTAAGATACCTAGAAAAAGGGACAGCAATCAATTATCAATGGCCTGGTGCAGATATAAGGAACTGAAATCAAGGAAAAAATAACATTTGCCTCAAATTATTAGGAAAAGCTACAATTTGAAATCGGAGAAGAATTACTCAAAGGGTTTTTGTGAGCTAGTAAATAAGGTACTAGATGGATGTCCTATACCGACCGTTGACGGCATCCATGATTCTAATTGGTATGACTATTTTGCCAACCTTTATCTAGAAGGTAGTGTGAAGGGTCAGTAATGCGAGGTGGACAACTGCTTGTAGTTTTCTCAAAGCCATTTTATTAAGGAAATTATATAAAGAAAATCCTTCCTTGCCCTACTCTTCAGAGGAATTCCCTACCAAGTTTAAAGGCTAAGGGAACATTCTCTAGCATGGGTAAACTGGACCTCACTCTAAATAACCAATATGCAAAGGAAATTATATAGCAACACAATATAATACAAAACACAAAATCTGAATGGCCTTTTCCTGTAATGGGTAAGATACCTTCCCCATTATTCAAGTCCAAAATATTCAACAAAAGAAAATAAAGGTTTTGCACCAGTTCCTGAAAGTTCAAAGTCAAAGCAAAAGTTCTAAAAGGTCAACAAACACAAATCCACTGGTGAAAAGATCCCATTCCAACTTCCAGAAAAGATATAGCACCAGTGGTAATCATGGTCATGATGATAAACTGTCTCTTCTTCAAAACTGTCTCTTCTTCAAAATAATCTGCCACAGTTCAAACGAAGGTGTAACATTCCTCAATTGTTAACAATACGCTATTCCTTAGGGTTTCTTCAGTTACAACTTTACATTTGGTATATTTTTCAGGATGCTGTCTGTGCTGCTGCTTCTATTTTTAACAACCGCACTTCTACTGTTGGTACTATGGGAACAGTGACCTTTGTCCTACAGTATGTTACTGCTTCACCCACATCAATGTAACATCTGCTTTTACGCTCACCTGGTCTCTGCGGGGGTGTTGGGGCATGGTTGCAGCCATACTGGGGGTGAGGTCACTCAGGTCCAACTTCACCCTCTGCGCTTATGTGGTGACTAGTGGTAATAGGTGATGCTGCTCGGGACTGCTACTGCATGGAGAATTGGGGGCGTGAGTATGCCAGCTTGTGCGGCTGATCCCCTTCGAGACCCCTTCTCCCAAACCGTGGTACCTGTGGGATGCGCTGTCCCTGGAAAGCTCACCTGTTGATTAGTTTTGGCGAGCACTCCGCCCTACTGCTTCTGGCAGGGACGCTTGTATGATCTGAACCGAGTTCCTTCACTGTCCCTTGCACGTGGTAGTCCAGTCCTGCTGCAACTAAGCCACTATACTTCAGGTAAGTGTTCCTGCTTGCCTTTGTCTTTCCTTGTCTGTTTTTGTTGTATTGTAAAGTTTGCTGTCTTGTATTGCTGTCTGTTCCACTTTTGATGTTTGCTCTTTTGCTTTCTTCCCTTGCAGGGGATGTTGCCGGCCTGGCAGAAGCTGCGGAGCTCGAGGCGACAGCCGGAGGGAATGAGGAACGAAGCTGCAGGGGTACAGTAGCTGGTAAATTGTTAACTAGGGGGCGTGCAGGGTTCAAATGCGGCGCGGCCCTAGGACGGAAGTTGTAACCTTGTCTTTCTTCTTCTTCTTCTTCACAAGGTCCGAGTTTGTGGATGCGGAGTGCGGTGCTGCGGCATCGGGATCAAGATCACTGATGTCAGGAGATGTGTCTGCAGATGAAGCGATGAAGCACCGGTTTCCTGGAGGTGAGTATGCAGGAGAACACCTGGTTTCCAAAGGTAAGTAAACTGGTCCAGGCGGCGGTGAGCGTCACGTTGCACGTGAGTGCACAGTAACATGAAGCACCGGCCTTAAGGATGGAGCAGCTTATATAGCTGAGCTTCTGAAGCCACGCCCACTACGTTCAGCCTGCCTGGCATACCCTGCTACACCTGATGAGTTAGCACATGAAGACCAGACCTAGGGATCCACACCCGATGAGTCAGCACATGAGGATGTTCTCTGGAATAAAGGCTTTCAGCTCCTGGAAAGTTCTTGTAAAATAAAAGCACTCCGGCACTGAAATAAAGTGTTCCTGCTCACATCTCTATATGCGCCTGGTGCCAAAGGCGCCAGGACTTGGTCCAGCCAGGGCCCCTGTGTTTATAGGTCCCAAAGGGACATAAGTGAGTCAAGTGACACATTGCCCCCATCACTAGATGGTGTGGTTTTTGTGTTTTGGTGCCTGTGGCCATGACATCTGCTGACAGCTTTATATACCACCACAGTTCAAGTGGTGCTCCACTGCTCTTCTTAAGCCTAAATCTGCTTCTCTCACTGACCCTATTCCACTTGGTATTCTGCAAACTCTTTCTCATAGACTTGCCCCTCTTTTCACCTGAGCTATTGAACAGTCTTTCTCTACGGGCTATATTTCTGACAGCCTTAAACATGCTGTGGTCTCCCCTCTACTAAAGAAGCCACATCTAGATCCTGCTGCGGTGGAAAAATGTCGACCCATTTCTCTTCCTACTGTGGTTATGAAATTGCTCGAAGCTATTGCCACTCCGGAACTTTCTGTTTTTCTTGAAACTAACCATCTTCATCCTTTCCAGGCAAGCTTTCGCCCTGCTATGGGTACTGAAACTTTCCTGGTTTCTCTTCTTGATGACATTGCTCTACTTCAGGACAACAGAGAGGTTGATGCTCTTATTCTTCTTGACCTCTCTGTGGCCTTTGATACTGTTGACCATCATAGACTTCTCCACTGTGTTCATGAAGCTGGAACTTCTGGTGTCTCTCTGAAATGGTTCTCATCCTTTCTCTCAAGCCGAGCCCAGACTGTTTCTCTTCCTCCCTTTACGTCTTCTGCTATTACCTTTGTCACTGGGGTCCCGCAGGGCTCAGCTCTCTCTCTCCTTCTGTTTAATTTGTACATCCTGGCTCTTGCTAAATTGATTTCTAGTCACGGCATTCACTTTTTTTCTTATGCTGATGACACACAAATCCTTTTTCGGCCTAATGCCCCTTCTTCTGAGCCTCCAAATAAGTTAAAGAACTGTCTTTCAGTAGTTGCTGACTGGATGGCTAACAAATGGCTCAAGCTCAAAGGTGATAAAACCAAGGTTTTATTTGTTGGCTCTGCTTGCTCTAGCTCTTCATGGACTTTGGACTACTGGCCCTCCTGTCTTGGCCCATGTCCTGAACCCGCCTCGGTTGTGAAAAACCTAGGCATAAAAATTATGTCCTCTGGAACCAGATCATCCCAAGTGTCGGCAATCTGCCAAATGGGATTTGCCAAACTCAAAATACTGAAAAATGTTCTCCCTTTTCTTCTGACTGATTCGAGATCCAAAATTATCAAAGCCTCTATTATGGGGTCTATTGACTACTGTACTGAGATCGACCTCGGTCAACACGAGTTTCTGCTTCAACAGCTGCAGATTCTTCAGAACTCAGCCGCTCGTCTTGCTCTGAATGCGCCCAGATTGGCTTACCCTCAGGAACTTCTTTGTCAACATCACTGGCTCCCTGTAAAAATCTGTATTAAGTTTAAGGCCCTTTGTCTTGTTCATCCAACTATTCACAAGGCTGGGGCGGAGTTCCTGCAATCTAAACTGGTGCCTTATAGACCCTGCAGGTCCCCTCGCTTGTCCAATCTTTCTCTGCTCTGCATTCCTCGATTCATCTGGACTCATGCTGGAGGAAGTTCCTTCTCTGTGCTAGGCCCTACCCTATTGAATGCTCTTCCTGCTGAGATTCGCAATATTCCTCAGTTTCTCTCCTTCTGTAAATCCTTAAAAACCTTATTGTTTTGAGTATGCCTTCTTCTCTCTTCTCCCTGGCTCATTGATACCTTCATTGGTCTTGTTCGCGCTTTAGTAAGTTTCAGTACAATACAATACAAGTGTTACTACTCCTTCAGTACTGTTGTATTATTAGGTAGATTTTTACCAGACACTTCAACCTCTTCAGGTAGGCAAGGCACTCTTCCTTTTATTGGCTTTCGTAAAAAAAGGGCAGCCTCTTTGCCTCTTCAGTCTGTCTATCTACCACCAGAACAATCTGTTTCTGCTCACAAGACTCTCTCCCTTCTTTTTTTAAATATATTTTTTAAATTGTTTTAGCTGATATTAATCATCTTTACAATTTAATACAAAAAAAGAGAAAAACAGACAACAATTAAGCACAAGATTTAATTAAAAAACAAAATCTTAATAATTCTACAAAATGATAACATGTAAAATACACAAAAATAGTTACAAAGAATTAAACAAAATAAAAATCAATGCAAACGCACCATTAAGCATTGTAGCTGAAATATACTATATTTCATATGACAACGGAGCAAAAGTTCGGCTCACAAATGATTATATTGCCAAAATTATATCTCCCATTGATTGATGATGCGTTTGATGATATAAATGTAACATTCAAAACATTTTCCTTATGATAAGAAGAATTGGTGTGTTCGTTAGCATGATCTGTGAGTCTGTAATCGCTCCTCTACTAGTTTCAAAGCATGAAGAAACCTGATTGTTTCAATTCTCAATTGTGTGAGGAAACTGCTACGGATCATGAGCCATACAAGATCAGAGTCTACATCTCTGTATTCTTTTACAGTATGCTTGAGATATTTTATCCTTAGATCAAGTAAAGTGGTACACTCCACCAACAAGTGTTTTAACGTCTCTTTTTCAGAGGAAAGTTGGCAAAATCTGCAAATATTTTCTATTGGAACAATCAGTTTTACGTCTGGTAAGTATATCTTTAGTTGGCCACAAATTAAATTTAAAGCAAACTTGCATAAATTCAATCCTAAATTGTACAACAGGTTATTTCAAAATGTAGGCCTCAGATCTACTGTATTTTTTACATTGAAATGGATTTTCTGAAAAATCACGATAAGTGTTAAACTTTTGTTTTTATTTTCATTGGATTCTGAATTAACATCTATAATTGCCATGATCTGCACAGATTAACCTCTGTAATTGCCATGATCTGCACAACCAGTCTAAGCCACTTGGATATACACTCATCTTTGGAGCTAAACACATAGTTAGCTAGTATGCCAATGACTGAAGTTGATTGGAATGCAAGCAGGCATTTCCTAAAGAGAGTGATAATTTGCCACAAGTAGCAAACATATAATGAAATTGTGCCAAGCTCATGTCTCATCCAAACAGTTGGAACACAGTTGGATAATTTTAATATTCAGCGCCAGAATTTACCTTCTAGCAAAGTCCATGGGCCTCATTACAAGTACTCCGGTCCGGAATTAACACTGGCGGTAAAACCATACCGGCACCGTTTCCATGTCCGCCCGATCATGACCCGCGGCCCCGGTAATAGCACCACCCTCAACCGCCACCGCGGAAAGAGGGGTCCCGTTAAGTCCGTCTGCACAGAAACCCCTCCGTTACCGTGAACACGAAACACCGTGAGCATCACAACTAGCGCGGACATGGAAATACCGGCAAAAAAATTGGCGTAAATACCGTGATCACGGTTGCGGAACCGCCGCCACCGCGAACATGGCGTTATACACTGCCTGCTGAACTGAATCAGGGCACTGAGGAGCCTACAAAAGGGCCACACCCAGCCCAACACAACACAGAACCATGCAGGCAGCAGGTCTAGTAGCACTGGGACTGGGCCTACTCAACCAACAGGCAGCACTGCACATGGTGGCAGTAATGGCGCAGAGGAGGAGGCATAGGCGGAGGAGGCGCAGGTGGCAACCAGCCAACCCTGCAAGTATGGCAAACCCCATTGCCCAGCCAGCCCGACCCCGCCGCCAGCCAGCAATACCACGCATCAGGGCCTCACCCTGGAACCTCACCCCAGGACAGATCCACACACTATACCGGCTGGACCGTGCAACAATCCTGCACATCACCGCCATGATTGAGGACAACATCAGTAGCCAAATTGACACCCCCACCGCCATCCCCCCCCTCTTGAAGGTTGTCTCAGTACTCCATTTCCTTGGCACTGGCACCTATCAACACAAGGTTGGTGAGCTGCACGGCATATCACAACCCTGTTCCTCCAAAATCCTGGTACAGGTACTGGATGCCCTGTTGCGCCATGTGTCAGAACACATAGCCCTACCCCGCACCCTCCCCGAGGTCATTGCCACCAAGTTGGCCTTCCATGCCATAGCAGGCATGCCAAATTGCATAGGCGCAGTTGACTGCACCCACGTTGAGCTGACAGTACCACTTGCAATTGAGGCGGTGTTCCGCAATAGGAAACAGTATCACTCTTTGAATGTCCAGATGGTTTGTGATGCCATGCAACTGATTACACACTGCTGCGCACGTTTCCCAGGCTCATCACATGACTCAATGGTACTGCGGAATTCCACGTTGCCACGGTACATGGAACGCTATGCCAGACAAAGCACATGGCTATTGGGTGAGTACAGCTGACAATGCTACAACCCTGTTGAAGTGGTGTGTGTGTGTCCAGGCCAATGATCATTGTGAGTGTGCCGCTGTGACCGCACATGCATCACCCCCCTTCCATCTACCAAATACACAGCAGATGCCAAACATCATGAAGGAAGACATGACAGGGCACCACAATCCGCCCGTGCACACGCTGGCACAGCCAATCCCGTCACTGTCCCATGAACCTTGTGCCACTGCAGACACCCACCCTCAATTGAAACACTGCCTCAAAAGGCACGAGAGGCGTGTAAATGAGACGACGTGTATTTACTACTTCCGTACAGTGGAGTCACTCTGCCATGTGTGGACAGAACTGCACCGTGACATGCACACAATCAAATGTCACCCGCAGGGCACAGTAAACATGCAAGTTAATGTGTAGGCCCATATCCAGTTAGCGACATACATCGTGATGCCCAAAACATACCTCCATACACTGCATGGTACATATGCATGAATGAATGATGATACAAGAATGCACAGCAGCAGATGAGGACATGATGCCACAAACACTGACATGTTCCCCCATCTACATCCCATGTAGGTGATGCGGGATATGCACTCACGCCATGGATGATGACACCTGTACGGAGACCAAGGAACAGGCATGAAGAGGCATACAATAGGGCACATATCCGCACACGTGGAATGATTGAGAGGACATTTGGACTGCTGAAGGCCCGTTTCCGCTGTCTGAGCAGATCTGGCGGATCACTGCTGTACATCCCAGTGAAGACGGGTAAAGTCACGCTCGTATCTGCCATGCTGCACAATATATGCCTGCGCAGGAACATCCCAATGCCACCAGACGCAGATGAGGAAGATGGGGATGGGGATGGGGTTGGAGATGGGGATGGGGATGGGGATGGAGATGGGGATGGGATGGCACTGCCTCCCCCTGGGGGTCCACATGATGGCCAGAGAGCACGGGATGCCCTGATTCGCATTTACTTTTGAGTCACAGCACATTCACAGAAATGCACGAACATGGTGACGACAATGAATTAATAGTTGCACTGCAAAATAAATGATCAATGTCCACACATGTATGTCTTGATTCGAAATGGTGATGTATTGATCTGATAACAACAGGGAAGGAGGTGCATTGGTTAGGGAAGCTGTACACCCGGGGCCACCCACCACCCAAACGTGCCCACCCCCACCCAGGCCCCATTGTTCAAACCCCCAAAACTACCTACCCCACCACCCAAACGTACCCACCCCCACCCAGGCCCCATTGTTCAAACCCCCAAAACTACCTACCCCACCACCCAAACGTGCCCACCCCCACCCAGGCCCCATTGTTCAATCCCCCAAAACTACCTACCCCACCACCCAAACGTGCCCACCCCTCTCACACCCTTGTAGTCCACATGTGTCCTGCACTGCCCCACACACATGCCATCACTTCTGTGTGCGCTTCTGTGCCTGTGCAACCTTGCCCGAGGGACCCGTTAGCCTACTCGAGCGCCTCCTTGGACTGGCAGTAGTGGAGCTGGATGGGGTGGTTGTGTTTGATTGCGCAGAATCTGGGATTGAGGGCATCCGTGCCAGATTTGCCTGTTGGCCAACCAACACGGCCTCTACAAGCCTGGAGGTGTGGTCGTTGCCCTCCCGCACATGGCGTGCAAGGGTTACTATAGTGCTTGCAAAGCGTCCGATGGACCTCGACAGGCGGCGCACTGAGGAGCTGTAGCTCTCCCTCTGCAGCCTGGATTCCTCTAGCTGCCTCTCCACCAGCTGGGTGAGGGTAGCCTGCTGCTCCTCCATCCACTGCATGCGGGCATTCAGTTCGGCCATGGATGGGGTGGGCGACCTCATGGGACTCCTCAGTGATGTGGGGCTGAACTCCAGCTCATGGAAGGAGCCCAGGTCTTCCAATGTGGGCATCTCCTCCTGTGGCCCCGTTTCAGAGTGCTCTTGCGGGGCACTGTAATCACTGCAGGCCGCCCCCTCTGCAGTGCTGCTGCCTTCGGTGTTGTATTGGGTGGCCATGATAGGTTCCCGTGGCACCTGTCTAGACTCAGGTAGTGTGGAGACGGTGGGGATGTCGGTGGTGGTGGTGGACGGCACATCTGTAGTGGCTGGTAATGTGGCCAGAGGTGCAGAACTGCTGGCAGCATCCTCCTGTGTGGTGGCGGTGGCTTGTGTACTTGCCAGTGCAGATTGGCTGGCCTGTTGTGCAGTATCACTGTCACTTGAAACGGCTGTGGGGACACAAAGGGCATGCAATTAGTGTTGTTGTGGTGGCAGATAGGTGCATCACATGCGTCATTAAGATTGTACATTGAATAGTGTTAGTCACATGCATCTGATTGCTGGTGTATGCATTCTGTGATATTGGTTGCCATACGGATCATGATGGGTCCTTTGGCCCACACATGCACTGCCTTGGGGGGGGGGTTGTTAATGGGTCCTTTGGCCCACACATGCACTGCCTGGGGGGGGGGTTGTTAATGGGTCCTTTGGCCCACACATGCACTGCCTGGGGGGGGGTTGTTAATGGGTCCTTTGGGCCACACATGCACTGCCTGGGGGGGGGGTTGTTAATGGGTCCTTTGGCCCACACATGCACTGCCTGGGGGGGGTTGTTAATGGGTCCTTTGGCCCACACATGCACTGCCTGGGGGCGGGGAGGGTTGTTAATGGGTCCTTTGGCCCAGTACTCACAACTGCATATTTTCATGTGGCATTCATGTTTGGGCATTTACCGGCATCTGCAGGTGGGCTCACTCCTGCCTCAGCCTCCCCGATCCCATGAATTCCCTCAAGGTGGAGGACGCTGCTGCAACGCTCCTCCCATGCTTGCAGCCTCAGTGGAGAAGGGGGTCCTCCGCCTGTCCCACTGCTGCGTTGGCGGTGCGTGGAAATGAGGTTGCGTACCCTCAGCCTCAGGTCGTCCCACCGCTTGTGGCAGTCCTTCACGCTCCTCACTGTCATGCCCACAGCGGTGCACTTGCGTGCAGCTTCGGCCCACACCTCCTTCCTCTGCTGCTGTGTGGCACGCCGTTGGTCGGCGCTGAACAGCATCTCCGCATTGTCCACAATGTGCTCCACCAAGACGGTTAGCTCCGCCTCGCTGAAGCGCTGTTTGCGCTGCCTCTGAGCAGGAATCCTGGCAGACATGCTTGTGGTCCCTTTTGGCTTCTCAGAGTTAGGATTGTGCTTGTGCTGACTCTGGATGGCAATGGATTGTGCTTTTATATGATGGCCGCCTCTCTGTTTCCTGTTTTGGCGATCATGGTATTTCCGGTTCCGTGGCGGCGGAGGCGGACACGGGTTTTGCGCCACTTGTGGCTGCGTTATTTCCATTTCCGTGGGGTTTTCCGTGACGGCGGTAACAACGTTTCCGAGTCCGTGTGGTGCGCACGACCGACAGCGTGTAATCGGACGGTTTTTCCGTAACCTTGCGGACACGGAAACGTTTTTACCGCCGTCACGGATTTTGCACGGTCCCGGACTGGCAGGTTGTAATGAGGCCCCATGTCTTTTTCAGCAATTATTGGTTTAGTCGCTGCCGCATATAACAGGGTAGGAGTTAATTTCTGTAAAAAGTATGTTATTGCAGGTGTGGTGGAGAATTTCCCATACTTAGGGCCTCATCACGAGTCTGGTGGTAACCCTTAAATGTGGCGGTAGCGCTATTACCGCCACATTTAAGGGTCCGCCAGATCCTGGGCGTGGCGGATTTGCCCCAACTCTAAGCTGGGGGCAAATCCGCCGCAAATTTGCCGATTTTCGGCGCTATTACCGCCAGCAGGAAATCCACCAGCGGTAATAGCGCGAAAATTACCCATTGGGCCCAATGGGGAATGAGGAATTCCCGAATGGACCCAATGGGGAATGGGAACCAACCGTTCTGCCAAACCCGTGATCCATAGCGCCGGGGCTTTGGTGATAGTGCTAATAGCCCTGGCGGTAAAAGCGCCGGGGCTACCGTCCAACTCGTGATGAGGCCCTTAATCTGGATAATTGTGCCTTGCGATATATCAGTATTTAGTTTGTTTTTTAAGGTATCCATATAGTGTCTCTTGTCTTGATGATTAGCAATGTTAACACCCAAGTAGGTGTAGCAAGGTACACATTCTAGTTCTTGTCTTTCCAGGAACCACTTAATAGATTTAATATTAGTCTTTCGCTTCATGTTACATTGCATCATCTTAGTTTTATCTAAGTTTATGTTTAAGTAGTTCTCTCTCAAAGGCGTTCAGAAGCGTTTGGAGTCCTTTTGGAGTTTTGGATAGAATAATCAAATCATCAGCATATAATAGGTAAGTAATGATTTGATTTGCTAGCTTGGGTTAGTCAGTGATAATGCTCTGAAAACCATTTCCAATGACTGAAATAAAAAAATTAAATAAAGCTGAGGTACTTGCACTTTGAGCGCTGTGGGAGAATGCCCTTTTCTGGTGTGGAGGACGCTAGAATAGCTCTTTTTTCCTGACGAAAATTAGCCTTTCTTGTTTGAATTTCTCTATCGAACACGTGTCTATATTTGAAATGAGGATGTGTTGACAAAGGATGTGCAGTTTGATAGAGATGTAAATAGGATGTATATGGCTCTTTGGGCCACATCTCTACAGTAAGGCTCTCTTCAATATTAGCATTAAATGATTTTAATTTCTGTTCATTCCACCAAAATCTTGTACATGCATTGTTCACTGTAACAATTTGGGAATATTTCTGGGCTCCCCAATTTGCAAGATCACAGTTAAAGATAAGTATAGAGTCAATGCTTTGTGGTCACTTTGCGAGCACTTTACTATTTTAAATGCAGTCGCATTGTGAAAGGTGTTTCTGTCTACATAAATGTAGTCAATTATGGAATGACTTTGACCATGTTGCCATGTATTTTGCGGTGCTATATCATCCTTAAAGGATCCGTTGCACATTACAAGATTTCATTCGGACATTAAGGTTAACCATCTTTCATTTATGCACTTCATGAAATGTTTTTGAGGTGATAACAAGTGCAAATTCAAATCTCCCGCTATTATGATGTTTGTAAAATCTGCTGCTTCGGAAGAAAGATTTTTTTTGTTGTTTTTAATGGCAACCAACAACCCAGACATAGGTCTGCCTCGCAATGACATTTTAGCTGGATGTAATAGGACGCTATGATTGTCCCAAACAGGTGTGACTGTAAGCCAGGTCTCTTGCATCACTATAATGGCAAAATCAGCAAGAAGGTCAGCACTTGTACCAAGTAGATGACAGAAACCATGAGTGTTCCAGCTAAGTAAGGAGACATCATATTGCGAGGTTAGCTGGGACGATTATGACTGGTGTCAATGAACTCTTGGACCACTTCCAATGTCTCTGCTTCTATTTGTAGCACCCCATTTAGTTCTTGGGTAATTTGGCTTGTAGCGATTGGGTTTAACTATACTTTGCTGATCATCTTTTATATCAAATAATGTGGGATCAAAAGCAAGCACAAATCCTGACGCAAACAGCTCCATCCAAGCTTGCCACAGGAGATTTCTAACAACATTTGATGTTAGCCATAATCGAACAACAGAAAGGTCACTATCGTTGAGGAACTCAGCTTAGTCAATATCTGACGAGGATATATCCCGTAAACTTGCGACCTCCTCAAGGATAGCTAGTACGCTCAATCTATTCAAGTCATAAGTTTCAAATGGCGCACAACGGCACTTCAAGATCAGTCGATGATATTTATTCAATTTCTGATTTAGTTTCGGAGAATTTCGGGCCAATGAAGGAGGGCCTTGTATTTTCTCCCTTCTCTGAGTGTCTACATTATGACAATCATGAGATGTTACAGGCCCTTTTGGTAGGTCAAACTTAACCTGTTCTGAAGAAATTGATGATTCAAATTGTTCTGTGTTCTCTCTATTGAGATTGGCCACTTTAGTAGAATCTATATAATTCTGGACTACTTTGGCAATCTGGATTTGTAGATCATTCAACCTTCTACGTTTATCGCAGGGTACAACCCTACAAACATCCTCACCATCGAACAACCTTAGGTGTCCCTTCATTGAGGTAGTACCGTAGCTGTACAAACCTGGTTTGCCACGACTGAGCACCAACTGGCACTCAGTTCAGCGCACCTTGTTTGCACAAGCTTTCAGTACTCCATCAAGAGTGGCAAACAACCTCCACACCCAAGATGCACGGTGAGTGCTAGTAGTAGGGACTTCGACTATCTCATCCTTGTCATCCTCTTCATCCTCCTCTGCATCCTCACGCCTGTTCCCCTCTCCAGGCCCTTGGGGAGGTGGTGGTGGTGGAGGGGTTGGGGTGGTGCTGAGGCAGAAGTAGCACCAGCAGGAGCAGCAGCAGACATAGTTGCCATCTTCAATGGTGTCAGAAGGCACAGCAAAGGCAGCAATTTGCAGAATATAAAATTCAACAGTGTCTGTCCTGGAACTCCAAAAACAGAATGGGGTGTGGCCTTTTATAGGGGTGCTAGTGCGCGCTTTGCAGACAGCCGCGCTGTCTGCGAACACTTCGAACACCAAAAAGGGTTCAAAAAGTTCCAAAAAGTATCCAGATCGCTAGGGACATGGCCTGGGACATGTGCAAGGGTGATGTTTCACAGGAAAATACCTTGGATTGCCCAAGAAAGAACTTTTTTGGTGTCCAGTGGCCTGGACTGTGGACTTAGCAGTGCATGGCGCGAGTTATGGTTACTTAGCTTACCATAACTGGCGAATTTCTAGGGTTTTCCGGTTTTACTTAAAACCATAACGTCTGTTTAACAAAGTTTTTTCACTGAATTTCATAGGTTTTTAGTAGAGCAACCTAACCATAATGTCTGTTTAACAAAGTTTTTTCACTGAATATATACATATATATATATATATATATATATATATATATATATATATATATATATATATATATATATATATATATATATATATATCAATGACAGAGTAAAAGCAATATAAAGAAAGGAAAGATAAAATGAAACACTCAATGCATATTTGACACGATTACCTTGCCAAAAATAAATAAATAAAAAACACTATTAAACATTAGCATTGCAAGTCTTATACCATTACCTTATTGCTTTAATCGATTCAGTGTCCACATATTGGGTAATGTATTCAAACTTGCTTGTGAACATTTGTTGATGACGGCTACAAATCATTTAAATCTGGAAGTCAACCTTTTAACCAGTTCTTATTTGGAGGACAAGCCTATTTTGCAATGTTCCGTGGCACAGTCCATGACCTGGGAACAAATTCTGTAGCCATTCCATGCGTATGCATGGCCAGCACAGTTAATATCAGATCTTTCACAAATAAATTCAAAATCCATTTCCTGGAATATTGGCTTGACCACCCACTGTTTGCTACGTTTTGTAAACACCAGGATGTAACGAAGCATGCCAAAAGTTCCTGCAGTTTTTGCTTGTTCCTTCCCAACGTTCTCATTATACGCAAGTACAGCCAGTTTCATTCTTGCCTCCATAACGTCTATGCCAAAATGCAACCTTTTTGGCCTGTACTTTAGGCACATATTATGAACACCTCCAAATCTCCAATGGGGCAGAATTCGGTAAGTCCATTCAGGTGTCTTGAAAACGTTTTGTTGTACACAATTTTCTCTAGTGCTACGTGATGAGGGGAACCTGACACCAAACACTTCTTCTTACGCTCCTGCTCCTTAATCAAAGGCCTATGTCCACATTTGTGGAAATGTTCGTTTTCTCTCCAAGAGTATATGCTGGAACAATGTTGCATCAATGAATGCCATTTTTCAAGTAGAAGTTCTTCAGATCTGTCACATGTTTTTGAGCACCACCAAGATGGTTGTTGATAGACTGAGGCCACTTTAAAATGTTTTCTGAACCCTTTTTTTGAATGGCAGCTGTAATGTTTTTAAAAATTGATTTTGCAGCATGACATACATCAAATTGATGCTCTATGTGTGGGAACTGCTCTTGCATGGCCTTTGCTATTCCAACGTGTCTGTCAGTGGCTATCAGGTCTAATTGTATTCCCCTGGATTCCAGAAGTTCCATTGATTTAATGAAACCATGTTTCTCCATGGCAACAGACGATGTGCATTCTGACACCTGCGCGATGATCAAATGCACTATTGTTTTTACTTTCCATGTCTTGAAAGTGGTAAGTGCAGTATTTAGCGGAAAATCCTGGACACTCACACTGTCCGTCGCCAGCAAGCCTTACACTTTTGCCAGCGAGGGTACTGTCAATTGATATCTGTTCAAGTTTCCAGGCATGGCTAATAGAAGGGAACAAGAAATCCTTCTGATATTTGTTGTTCTGTGTTTTAGAAAGGAATTCAAGTCCCACAAATTGACAGAAACTTGACATTTTTCTGTCAAGAGAAGGATGCGAGGAGCGAACCTGAAGTACAGGTTACTGTACCCAGCAAGACTGAAGGTGTTCAATAAGGGCACAACTATCTTTTTTGACAAACCGGAGGACACTCACACATGGATGGACACAGAGAACTTGCCATCTGAAGAGGTCTAACAGACGACAGGCGAGAGAGACACACGTGGATTATGCTGCGGAAGACCGCTGGGACGATGCCGGCATACCGGCAGATTGCAAGAGACAAGGACCTTGTGCACAGAATACAGGCACCAATACCTAAGCATAACATGAGTCAGCAGTGCGCACACCATCAGCCGCATATTGCGGAGAAGTGACCTGACCCAAAGTGTGGATTTATTTTTGGATACTAGTTGCCAAGTTTCCACCTGCTGCACCACAGCCCCCCAGGACAAGCAAAGGGGGTAGGAGAGAGACACTGGATGCTTGAGCACAAGGTATTGAGCTGGGAAATTGTTTGGGAGGGGGTGGGTAAGGGAATTGGGGTAGGTAGAAGGGAGTTAGCCTATAGATCAATGCATGTGACATGCAATAGTTGCATCGGACTGTTGAGGAATGCAAAATTGCCTATGTGGGATGGGGGACCTTAAGATAGCCACATTGAATGTTAGAGGGCTCAATAGTTATATTAAACATAAAAGAATAATGTCATATTTGAGACGCCAGAAGATTGACATCACACTCCTTCAAGAGACATACCTCACTAAGGACAGACAAGCTGCACTTGCTAGGAAATGGAATGACACAACCCTGGCTCGCCGTATTAAGCGTTTTCAAGAGGGGTCCTGATATGGGTGGTGCCGTCCGCACCATTTAAAGTCCTGAAGATTTTTGGGGATGATGAAGGCAGGATGATTATTATCCAAGGGCTTTGTGCAACAGAGAGAGTTCTGTATTATTAATACGTATGCACCAAACCATGATACCGCAGCCTACTTCCGTCGTTATACCCCCAGATCGGTAAACACAGGGACGGTACAGTGAAATGGGGTGGAGAACTTAATTGCATGCTGAACCCCAAAAAAGATGAATCGGATGATAAATGAACACATCCAGGCCCTCCGGCTAAAGCCTTGAATATGTTATTGCACGCATTCAAATTGTCCAATGCATGGAGAGCCCTACACCCGTACTCCTGAGGATATTCTCATTATACCGCCCCTAAGCACCTATATACTAGATTTGACTATGTATTTGCAGGAGAAGAGACACTAAGAAAATTTAAAGTGGCGGAATACAGGGCTTGGGTGCTGTCGGATCATTCTTCCTTAGTATTTACATGGCAAAACCGCCCCCTAGAATGCACATCCCGACTTGGAAGCTAAGAAACAAGTCCCTCACGGATGTGGTGTTCTGGGAACAGATGAGGGAGGGGGTGAAGGACTACTTTAATACAGGAAGTGTCGACTCAGCAGGCACAATGTAGAAAGCTTTTAAGGTAGTGATCAGGGGAACGGCGGTAGCCAAGGCTAAAGGTATGCAAGCGGTGATAGAGAATGATTTAGGTAAGGTCGAAACTAAACTAGAGGCCATGTACTGCTCAGGGTACTTGGCCAGCGATAAAGTCCAAGGAGCAGCCCAACTACAGCAGGAATGTCTGGTACATTGGGAGAGATTAGGCAAGCTGAACCACAGAAAATATGTAGAGAAACCACACGCTGAGGGTGATAAGCCGAGACACTTATTGGCCTGGCCATACAGAAGTGAGACGAAACGAGAATTGATACAAGAGATTGTGGGAAGGGATAAGGAGGTGTGTGTAATGCAAGAAAGTATTATTGAGTGCTTTTATAATTATAAGGAATTATATACAGAGACGCCCGGAGCAGATTTGTCGGAAATAGATGAAGCCCTGGCACAGATGGATCTCCCCAAGCTAGATGCAGTGACAGCCGATAGGCTCAAAGCCCCCATAACCATATATGAGCTGGAAGCCACCATACGGGAGTGCCGAGGGAGTGAAGGCCTACTTTAGGAACAATACGGGAAGCATCAACTCAGCCGGCACATTGTGGGATAGCTTTTAAGGTAGTGGTCAGGAGAACGGTGATAGCCAAAGCTAAAGGTATGCAAGCTGTGATAGTGAATGATTTAGGTAAAGCCGAAACTAAACTAGAGGCCATGGACCACTCCGGGGACTTGTCCATCGATAAAGCCCGAGAAGCAGCCAGGCTACAGCAGGAATGTCTGGTACCTTGGGAGAGATAGGCAAGCTGAACCACAGGAAATATGTAGATAGACAACACGCTGAGGGTGATAAGCCAGGATGCTTTTTGGCCTGGCTATACAGAAGTGAGACGAAACGAGAATTGAAACAGGAGATTGTGTGAAGGGATGGGAAGGGCTGTATAACGCAAGAAAGTATTATTGAGTGCTTTTATAATTATAAAGAATTATATACAGACGCCAGTAGCAGATTTGTCAGAAATAGATGAAGCCCTGGCACAGCTAGATCTCCCCAAGCTGGAAGCAGAGACAGCCGATGGGCTTGAAGACCACATAACCATAGATGAGCTGGAAGCCACCATACAGGAGTCGCCAACGGGCAAAGCCCCAAGGGGCGGACAGATTGCCTAGTGAATTTTACAAGGAATTCATAGTGGACGTGGCGCCCCCGTTGCTAGCCATGGTTAACAAAGCGCATGACACAGGTGCACTGCCGGCGTCACTGAGAGAGTATATTATAATTCCACTGCGAAAGCCCAATAAACCTGAAACCGACTGTGGATCGTACAGACACCTCTCGTTGCTCAACCAAGATGGGAAAATCCTCACAGCCTTGATGGCTAACAGGCTTAAGCCAGTAATATCTAAACTTATACACCCGGACCATACGGGCTATGTACCAGGAAGGAACATCATGTCTAATCTGAGAAAACTGCACGATGTCACAGATACACAGTAGCCTCGCTTGATGCAGTAAAAGCATTGGACTCGGTTAGATGGCCATGGCTAACAGCGGTGCTGCACAGCTTTGGCATGGGGCCAACTTACTTAAAATGGGTACAGCTGCTGTATAGCAGCCCACAAGCGAGAATCAGGACAGGAGCCCACATTTCGGATCAATGGCAGTTGTAGAAAGGTACCAGACAAGGCTGCCCGTGGTCTCCTTTGCTGTTTACACTGGCCTTGGAGCCACTGGCAGTGTACCTTAGGAAGGAATATCATGAAGGAGGCACAGTTATACAGGGCAACGTTAATTTAATCTCCCTATATGTAGACAATATGCTTTTGTACTTTCAACACCCAGAAACCAACGTACAGTATATTTTGGATGTGTTAGAGCGGTATGCAGATCTATCGGGCATTACGTTAAAAGCACAGAAATCATGCTTTTTCCTGTTAGCAGCGTACAAGGGGACTCCTCTAGTGCACTGCCTATGTTACCAGTAAAGTGGGATGTCAACTCATTCTGATACTTAGGAGTGGATATATTTCATGACCCCAAGACGGAATATTTACAGAACACACTAAAGGCGGTAGACAAAGTAGAAAAGTCCATGGCTTTCTGGATCAGATTGCCACTCTCACTGATGGGCAGCATTACTAAAAATGGTAGTGCTCCCGAGGCTTCTTCATTTCCCCACTAATATACTGGTATAACGAAAATGTTAACCAGGCATACCCCATACTCCGGACCGGTTGCAAATGAGGAGGTGATTGTCATAGAAGTTCCAGCATCCCCCTATAACATAGTAATTGTTTTAATTAGGATGTAAAGGCAAAATTAAAAAGAAAACATGTGATGCAGACGATGGTCCATATTGAGAAACATTCTTACATGCCACTTTGTGTCAATAACTTATATTATACATAATCTTCTTTCTGTTTCAATTTGAAGTAGACCACATGCATATAAAGCATTACTATAAAATAATTTCTTGATAGGTGAGTGAGGTTGCCGTTGACTTCGGAATAGTGATCAATGATGAAGTTTGCTCCTATATATATATATATATATATATATATATATATATATATATATATATATATATTTATTCAAAAAATAGTCAAATTGAAAGGGTACATTACTATAATAAATTGGATCACATCGAGCGGTCTAAAACATTAGTACGTTCATATTGCTTGTCCTCACCATTGGGATACTCGACATGTCTGTGGTTTCCTCATTGGTGAAGGGACTGGACTTCTATCAGTGAACTGTACGTAAAGAAATACACGTTAGCCAATAAATCTAAATGAAATTAAGCGAATAAGCGATAGTGGGATAGACAAAGTAGTCTAAATTGAAAACATTTAAAACTGTTGTCCATTGTGTTATGAGCGCAAGTTGTGTAATATAACATTGATAGAAATATTCCCCAGAAACTAAAAACGGCTCAACATGTTACCTTTTCCACACACTATTTCAGTAGACTGAGAGATCATTTAGAAGACATATATACACAGACCACTCTTTTAATAGAACAAAAGACATAACAAATTAATCTTCCACTGCTCACCTGAGCCAGGGTGTGTAGAAATTTAGTTGGAATTACATTTGGAAGTAATTTGCAAAGTTGTCGGGGGCAACACATTTTTGTGTACTGTGATGATTCGTACATATCGTCTGCGAAGTGCATGCGGCAGACTCTGAATTGATTACCCCTCACATCTTCCAAGACGTTCTTAGCTCTGATTTCTATCTCTGACAATGGAAATCTGCAATTTAAAAGCCATCTTCTTATTAAATCTAAATCCTCTGGGAATACATGAAGGAAGGCAGTCTCAAAATGTCTGGTGTGTCTGTCAAAAAAATATAAATAATTATTAAAATTAATAAAGTATCACTGTGAGCAAAGCCACAATCACATTTAGTTTTAAATTAAAAAAAAAACGTTTGTAACCTTGTCTAATTATCAAGGCAATGAAATTAGTCAGAACTCATCGTTATACTCATCGTCATGTATTACTATTCCATTCAGTAGACCTTGAGCCTCTGAAAGAAAACATGCATTTAAAACATAGACTACGAAACATTACATTCAAATTCAATTCACTGGAATGCAATGTGATAATTCCAGAGATTAAAATACATAACACTCTCAATGAAGGCTCAAGTCTTTGAAATAAATTAAAATAAGAATAAAGTGTACATTGCGTATAAAGCAAAAGAAACTTTCCGAGCAGCGATCGATGAAACCACCAAACAAAATAGTTGACCAACCCTTATTTGGACGAACAGATGAGCCGATTCAGCAAGCCAAGGAAACAAGTAGATCGTTGACGATACACCTTGTTGATTGCAAGGATGTCCTCTAGGTAACTATCAAGGTATTTATAAACACTTAGAAAAGTCAGTGTGTATGTGACTGTGTGACATGTTCGTCGACAACCACCGAAACCTTGATGCCTTTGTTTTAAAACCTCACACCGTTCCACCTAGCCCCGTTGGGAGCGCACAGTCATAGGTGCGTACTGCCATTGATACTTGAGGGGGATGGATGGGCATGAGGCAAGGGCAAAAGGCCCGGAACAATGTTCAAGGGATACATACATATGATAATTGCAGGAAGGGGGTGTTCAATGGGGAGTCTGGAGACACCAGGTCTGGGGCGGCCATGTGGATAATGGTTGCAGTGCGGAAGATTCCTTTGAGGTGTAGATGTGTTTGGCACCTTGAGCGTCCCCATTCACCCAGCCCCATCGGGCGCGCACGTTCATAGGTGCGAGCTGCCATTGATACTTGAGTGGGATGAATGGGCATGAGGCGAGGGCAAAAGGCCTATAACAATGTTCAAGGGATACATACATATGATGATTGCGAGAAGGGGTTCTTCAAAGGGGAGTCTGGAGACACTGGGTCTGTGGTGGCCATGTGGACAATGTTTTCAAGTGCAGAAGATGCTGTTGAGGTGTACATGGTGTTTGGCACCTTGAGCCTTACCATCCACCCATCCCCCTCAGGAGCGCATGTTCATAGGTGCGAGCTGCCATTGATAAAGGAGCGGGATGGATTGGCAAAAGGCCCGGAACAATTTTCAAGGGATACATAAGCTCTGAAGCTGAGATGGCAACTGCAGCTAAAGACACCCAAAACCCCACCTGGTGGGTTTTGCCCATAAAGATGACAAAGACATTGGTTTTGTGTTGGCAGTAAAAGGCAGTGGATTTTATTGCACAATACATCAGTAATGAGGCAAGAGGTTGGACGTGTTGTTGACTACTAACTTTTTGTCATTGATCGATGGGAGTTACAATGATGTAGCAAAACAACATCAAATCTTAGTCGTCTCAGTTGTCAAACATACATCAGATCTAGGGTGAACTTACTCATTAACAGCGCAAACTGTTACTCGAAGTTTGTGCATAAGGATCATCGGTGGTGTGTCTTCTTCTGCTATGTAGGCCAAGCATCCAGAGTTTTCTCGGCAACAGCAGTTGTCCACCTCGGTTGGCATAACCTTGCAATGATCGCAGGTACTCCAGGTGGAAACGTCTTCCATGCGACTATGTTCAGGCTCCGGTGATTGATCATCACAACGCTCATCCGATTCACCATCGTTTCCGCTTCTTTCTCAATTAATTCCTCCTCTATATATTCCGGCTCATACTGGTAGGGCTGTATTGTTGCCATAGTTCCTGAATGTTAAAGAAGTACAAAATCAGCAGTCAAAAAAATAAGAATGTGTTTTTTTTGTATACAGTTACTACTATTAAAGAAGAAGAAGAGAACACATTGCCATGTTACAAAACCCCATAGTGCAAAGACATGAACAATAGGCACAAACTATAACATTTCGCTTGCACCCATGTAAAAATTAAGCCTAGTAAAAGTAGAATTTAAATATGGTTTGGTAAAGAGTTTTGTATATAAGAAATGTTTAAATAAAAGCAACTACTGCGTTTAATCAGTTCAATTACTGTAAGTACCTGTTCATATGTCGTTGTACTGGAAAGATAGATAAACAGAGCAGAAACAAGTCATGGAGGATAAAAACGAAATACACGTACACAAAGGAAAAAGAAACTCCACTGTTGTGTGACCAAAAAGGGTTTGTTTATACTTGGAGGAAAGAGGCGTCTTGGCATTTCCATGGAGACACGTCACTAGGTTGCGTGCAGAGGACGTTGACACGAGACATGCATTGGCATTGTCAAAATGGGCATAAGCGTCCAGTGATGTCAGCTTGAGAGGGGGGTAATATGATTTAGTGCTGCAAGGGTATTTGAACTGAGGACGATACAGTACGGAAACAGCGCTACTCGACTTGAAATCAAGATTGTTACATTCCATGGAAAAAGGTCAAACTGCTTTGCTTATGCTGCTGGATTTAACTGCAGCTTTTGACCTGGTGGATCATGCATTATTGGTTACTAGGTTGGAAGAGGTGGCTCATTTTTCAGACAACGCTGCTCTCTGGATCACATTTATTTTGAGTGATAAGTGGTGCCGGGTCTGCAGCAAGGATACTGAAGCCTTATCAGTGCTTTTAGCATATGGTGTGCCACAGGGGGCTATTATATAAAATTGCTAGCACATCTCCGGCCATTTATCTCCCAAGCAAAATCTGAGGAGGTAGCAAGGGCTATTTTGGGGTCAAAAATAGGATTACTGTAGTAGTCTCTAAGTAGGAATTCCTAAATTAGAATGTCACCGTCTTCATATCATTCAAAATAGTGCAGAGAGAGTTGTCACCGGACTCAAATGGAAAGATCATATTTCAAATGCTAGACGTAATTTGCATTGGCTCCCTGTAGAAGCAAGGATACATTATCGTTTATCATTGATCACCCATAAATGTCTTACTGGATCCATGCCAGCCTACCTGAGTAAGGTGTTGTTTGAGAAATCTAGTGTAAGGCCGCTTGTGTCAAGCAACACTAACCAGCTGAAGATGCCGGCCTGCAAATCTAGCAAGCCCATGAATTGCGCGTTTGCTATAGCTGCACCTATGGCATGGAATGCCCTCCGGCCAGACCTAAGAGAAATGAGCCCTACAGCAACATTTAGAAAAAGGCTGAAAACATTGCTATTCTGCTGATGACAGCCCCCTTGCTTAGACCCCCTTTGGCCACTGTTTCTGATTGAGTCATATTTACTTGTTTTGAATGTATTCACTTTGTCCTGCGTTTTGTGTGCACCATTAAGCCACAGGGTCATTGCTGCGTGTTATAAATTGATTAAAGTAAAGTAAGAGTAAAGTAAGATGGCGGCGCCCACCTTGTTGTTTTCCCATTTGTACATGTGGGGAAAACTAAGGTAAGGTGCATAGGAAATCTTTTTAAGATCGATTACAGTATGCTTAAAAAAACATGCCCGATCGATTAGGACAGTTACATTCCTGATATAACTTCTCCTTTAAGTTAGAAAAAACATCACAGCTGATTTCATAGTTAGTAAAAATCATAAAAATTCTATTTGCATGTTCAGTTGGTTAGTAGAGTATAGAACATATAGTTATCTATAAATAAAACTTCTACTATTGTTTTTTTCATAACAAATAACTCCTCATATGTTCATCCTTCTAAAATGGTACATTTCAATCTAACTTACAATTGGGTGGCATTCTACTACACTAGTTGATAAGGTGAGGAAGGGTCTAATTGGTCAATTGTTCGTTCTTCCAGCCTTGGGCTCTGTTATGTGATGCCAAGGTACGTGGTGGGGAATGAGTGATGGGTGAACCGCTGTGAGCGGACTTGAAAGTTACTTCCATCTCATTCCCATGCCGAGGTTCTCTTCCAGAAATGCTCAAAGCCTTGGCATGTTGTCACACTTCCCTAGATACACAATGAGCCTGGCAGGCACGCTATCTAAATGGGCATGGAATAAATGGTCACTGTTCCGACCAGGTGAAGAGGGGCTGCTGTGCTAAAACCAATTTCACTCAATTATCGGATTTCCTACTGTCCTAACGTGTGTGCCTTTCTTCGTTGGCCACTTGGGGCGCTATGTGTTCATTCATTAAGAAGTATATATCAAAGTAAATCGCTTACAGACCACAATTTACAACAAACCGACCAATAGAACAGCATCCTTTTGTCATCAAGTTTTCATCCCAACATTACTATCCAAAGTATACCTTACAGTCAATTTCTATGGTATAGAAGAATAATTTCAGAGCCAGCTGAATTTGTTCAACTATCTATGAATTTGCATGAGTAAATTCCTTAAACGTGGGTATTCTCAAGATACTTTATCCACAGCTTTGACCAAAGCTTCTACAATTTCAAAATCTCAAACATTGCAGCAATCAGTTAAATCAGTCACTGATGTTCTGGTATATGTGACCACATATTCTCAACAGAGCTACAAAATCAAAAAAATCATTAAAAGAAATTGGCAAATGCTCAAGATGGACCCTCTACTAGCTCAACTGTTTGCTACTGAACCAACGTTTGCATACAGAAAAAGCAAATCTATCAGAGATGTCTTAGTTAAAGCAGACTATCAACCACTGCCAGTGGGAGTGAATCTCCATAAAGGCACTTTACCTTGCAATAATTGTCAACATTGCCACAATATCATAAGAGGTTCTAGCATCAACCATCCTTACACATGTAAACCAATTACATTGAATCACACCAGCACATGTGACACAAGTCATGTCATTTATGGTATCAAATATCTGTGTGGCATTTTTTATGTTGGTCTCACTACCAGAAAAGTCAAGCTGAGATGGACTGAACACAAATCTAAGATCCGACTGTGTTCAGTCCACTCTCCAGTTGCTCAACCCTTTAAACCGTTTAATCACACCAGAGCTCAAATGAAATGTTTGATCCTTGAGCAAATTAAATGCCCAAAGAGGGGAGGTGACACACATTTGTTGCTTCGACAGAAAGAGATAGAGTGGATTGACAGACTGGACTCTAGAGCCAAAAGGCATGAACAATGAGTTTGATTTAACATGTTGCATCTGATCTAAGGTTAATTCTGTTTTTTCTCCCCTCTAATTTTCAAATTTTTATTTTGCAATTGTGCTTTTCAGTGGAACTCTCATTTTATAAATTGAGCCTGTTTTTCAGTTGAGGATTGTGTGTATTCATATTAAGCAAGGTTTTTTTATGTTTTTATTTACTGTGCTGCTTGACATATCCAAATGAACAACTATGGCGTTAATGGCAAAGACCCTGCAACCACTTGTGCAATTTTGTTTCATGTGTTGATCACCTAGTTTATTCTCCTGAAGTTAATCGTTATTATTTTTTTGTTTACCATGTAAGCATTGAGATCACCATCTGACTCATTACTATCTGTCAGGGTTCACCCTCTTATACCTTTTTAGTCATCCACTTTCACTGCTTTACCACGTGGTCATTATTTTCTGTTTTTATTTATTTTTCTCTTCTAACTAAGCTAGTTGTTCCCCTTTATGCGTTATTGACAATCCACATTCAGTGGAGGTATCTTACACTGAACTACAATCTGATGACCGATGAGATGCAAGTTTCTTTTATTCTGTTGAAAGTTTGTTGTCTCTTATACAGGTTCACTTTTGCACACCTTAGAAAGAGATATGATTCCCTCCACCTCTTACTTATCATGTACAGCCTGATACGATGTCTCCTTGGTGCGATTTAATTTCTGATTGAGTTTCCATTCCATATGAGTGGCTGTGACGCAACACACGCAGGTGACTGTCACGTGGGATCACACCGCGCACAAATTCGTATTTTCTTACCACATATGTGTCAGTGAGATTATGCCTCAGGGTCATTTATATGAGGTAATCTGCTGCTATTATTTCATTTTACACTTAACTTCAGTAATCAATGCACATACGGCATTTTCGTACCATGGGTGACTTTCAGATCACGTGACGAACACTGGAGTTCATTTAAAATGCGATGCAGGACGGGAGGCTGTTTCAGCAGCCGTTCCTCCGTTCCCATATCGCACGCGAGACAAATGGTAGACAGGTAGACACTGCTCACTGGTACTTGGGTCACTGGGGCCTTCTTTGGACTGCACTGTAGTGCATTTTTTCTAAAAATCTAGTTTGAGTATCTGCTTACAGCAAGTTGCTGTTTTGATTTTTAATCTTGTCATCTCCAGATGTGGCTAATTTCGTTTGTCTCCGTTGGAGTATAGTAATAGTGGTTGCCATTCAGGGCACATGAAATCGTGGCTATTATTGAAGATTGATTAGTCTGGCAGAATTATTTTTGTCTCTTTGGAGTGCCGAGGCTGAAGACTGACCTTCTGGTGAAGGTTAGTTTAATTAATCTTGCCATTAATTGCTCATAGTTTTTCAATTGGACTTTGTTTACTAGAATAGTTGCATCAAATTTTGTATTACATCTTTTGAAATTGAAGAAATTCAATCAACATTCAAACCTGAAGAAGGGGCTGATACCCCGAAACGCGTAGTGTGTCAATGTGATTGTATGATGAGGCTGTATGCATTTTGATGCAAAGTATATAAGTCATTCTTGTCTAATTTAGGAGTTGCATTTCGTTTTGTCTAAGCATTCTTTAGTAAGTTTGCACGTTTACCGTTAAGCACATTCATCGATGTGCTAAAAACAAGTTTTTTGATTCCAATGAATGATGTAATTCACTGTATCATTTGTAACATTACTGTTTTGAAATCCATGAGGTGAACATATAATGTTGGTGAAATTAATACACTTCTTGTGAAATAAACATATTATGTATTGTTCTATTTGTACTATGCAATTTGTTGAATTTTTTTGGTTACATTAATTCAAGAGTGTGGCAAGGGTCTTTTACCTGATTTGAGTGACCAGGTTTGCACCTCAGTGGCTTTCTGAGGCTATACGTTTGTTCTCTTAGACCAGAAACGACCCTATGGTATGTATAGTATGTTGCCCAGAAACCAATCGCATCATGTGACAAACATTGCAATCGCAGAATCATCAATGTAATCAGAGGGTGTCCATTTTGTGAGATGCTGGCCATTTGCTTTTTTCTTTTTTGTCAAAACGCTTTGCAAAATGCAAAATGTATTCTATGCTTCGAACTCACACACGGTACAAGGCCACAGCCTAATTGCTGAAATACTAACACAGACAGGAATGTCAAGCTATAAAGAGATACATTGTTCTTCTCTCTCACTAAGTCCTTGAAGGCGAGCAGAAGCCGCTTCTAATCAGTAGCCCAGGTGCCGGCCTGTCTAGCAAGCGCTGTAGTAAAAGGCAGTTAAACCATTAATTATATTCTTCTAGCGGTACTCCTTCGCGGAGAGTGGTATTTTCTGCTTCAGAACTGTCTAACCCTTAGCTCATGAAGCAAAACACACAGATAACGTGCTAAGGAATGTTTCTCTGCTACGAACATGATATTTTTGCTGAACTAAGAGCTCTATGTTCCCCATAACAAGAAAGCTGTCTCTGCTGCCATTGCTAGAATAACTATGTTTAGACTGAATGAAGACTTGGCATAATGTGTCATATTTGTCACTACTGTCGATCACCGAACCCTAGCCCGCATGATACGTTTATGGGTGGATCGAATTGCCTTCATACTGATTGTATATAATGTGTATATGTTGTTGCTTGAGCATTGCTCCCTCTCTTGCGTCTCACAAGGTCTGGGAACACATGTTGCGAGACGTTGAGACCCAGTCGGCCGACTGAGATTACTTTGAAATAAACCAGACTTGTTTAGAAATCTAACCTTGTGTCTGTCGTGTCACTAGTGTATATGGTTATTGTGCCTTAGTTTCCATATGCGGTCTTTATGGCCTAGCAAATATGGTGCCCGAATAGGGACCCTCCCACTTATGCTCCATCGTATACGTTGAGTTTGAAGAAGGCAAAAACGAATCCAGGACGAAGCTGTCAAGCCAGGATTAAAAGGTGTTCAGGGCACCCCTGTAGAAGTGATGAGAGACTCCTTTGCAGATCTGTACACAGCCAATCCCTGATCGACGAGCAGCGCCCAGAAAGCATCGAGGCGAGGGTCCTGGAACAAGGCAGATTGAGCCAGACTCGCAGTCACGATGATTCTTGGTAGCGTCTGTTTACGGACGAATTGCGTCCTGAGTGGCAAATTGGTTGATGAGGTGAGTCGTGCCCCGATTCTTAAACGTCCTGATATTGGTCGAGAGTTGCTCTTGCAAGATCAAACGCTCAGGGTAAGAAAAGGATAAGGATTAACCATGCCTGGGAAATTGTCTTCCTGTCTAGTGAGATTTTTCCACTGCGGTAGACAATCTTTGGAAACAGGCCAGGTCGCGCCAACCGCGGTGTCGCCGGCATTTGAAATGTACCTAAAATACGGTATAGGGGCAATAGGGTTTAATGCGATCTGGCATGGGCAGACCAGACATGTATCAGATTTACAGTGGCTTAATGATGGGAGCTTTGAATTAGCATGTATAGAACACTTAGAATCAGTATTGCTATGCAAGAAGGCCGGACCAGCGATGTTCAACGTCGTGATAGACTGGAGGAAGGAAGCTAATCTCCGTTTGAGAAGTAGAGAGAAACACGCGCGCAGACATAAAATGAATGCAGAGAAAGCGCTTGAGCATGATCAGCATCAACAGACAGAAGCCCATAGGAACATGGATAGGGCTTTCCAATTAGGTGTACAGAAAATATATCCTCAGCAAGATTTGCATACATCAGATGAGCTAATAAACAAAATATTGAATGAGCGTAGAAACGAACATCAAAGTACTGACCCAGTTGCACCTCCTCCTTATGTACCTCCCATTCCTGTTGTTCCATCTGCACCAGTAGTAAGTTCCTCTCCCCTGTGCTTGTGAAATCATTTCCTCCACCGCCTTCAGAGCATGGGTTAGCCGCTTTAGCAGGCAGTTCTACAGAGATGAGGCCTACGCAAGGAAGCAGTAGACAGACTAGTAGAACGGTTAGCGAAGTAAGGAAAGAAGAACTGAGATATTGGGCAGGAACGTATATTGATGGTGGCGATGAAGCAGCTGTGCAAAGTTCCATATCTGATCATATAGGCCTTGGTGAACAGCAGGTATTGTTAGAATGCATGGGAAATTATCTTGTGAAAATATGGAGTGATTTGACTGATAAAGTGGTACCGCAAGAGTGCGTGATTTGGTTGTCCTCTCGAGGCTACGAGATAATGCGACGAAAGTACGAGAACATGTAGGCCGAATGTTTGTGTTTAAGCACGAGCTTGATCGATTGCACAGAGAATTAATGAAGAAATATAAATTGCATATGTCATATGTCCAGCAATGATTTTTTTCCGCCGTTGAAACCTGTTAGTAAAGACATGAGAACTTGTACGCGAGGTGCGCTTAGATGGATTATAGATGCCGCCATTTCCCCAATGGAAGTGCAAGATACGTTTAGTCAATATACACCGGAAATGGAGAGAAAGGTATTATTATTAGAGTAATTACAAGATGAATGTATGAAGAATAAGACATGTTGTCCCGCTGATTTAATGACAATTTACAAAACAGCATTTTCGCCTGAAACTGGAACGACTGCTTTTTCTCTTGATTTAGCTTTGTTGTTTAATAAACAAACAAATGAAGAAAGACCTAGTTTGCAATTCCCCATGAGGGACATGCCTCCCACGTTTGTCCCAAAAGTAGAAGTTGCTGCTGCTGGAGGAAATCCAGCGCAAACGATAGAAGCTCATTATATCGCACAGTTTGTACATGTCCCTTTTTCTAGGGAAGAGGTAAATAATGTCAAGCAGACGATCCCTGATATTAGGAAAAACCCATCAGGATTCTATAAAGAAATTGAATCTGTTTTGAATTCATCTGTTTTTACATTGGGTGACATTGATTTATTGTTTCCCGTGATTCTTCCTGTAGACATATGGAAACAGGTTAGAAATATAAATGACGTGCCGATATTAGGTGAAACATGAGAGAATTTTACTAGAATTGATGGTGAGAGAATGGCTGGAGAAAAGCCGCCACAAGTTATGTTGGCTTTACCATCGCGAATAATAGAGAAATTGAAAACTTTGGTACCTGAGAAGAGAATAGTTTGGGATAAATTGACTGCTTGTTTACAGGGCAAAGACGAAGGAGCGACTGATTATTTTAATCAATTTGAAGTATTGCAGATTTTAGTGGTCAAGACTTGAGCACTGAACCCAGGAAGAGATTGTTTGTTGACAAGTTTGTGCGAGGGTTGTTACCGAAAATTCAAAATTTAATAATGACATCTGAAAGATCATGGCAAGCAAAAAAACAAAGTGAAGTATTACACATGGCCCAGTATTATGAAAATAGAGTAAATTCAGAGAAGGACAAAGAAATAAGGGACAAAGGGAATTTGAAAACAAGAGTATTGTTGCAGCAAGTAGCAAACAATAATAGAGGTGGCGGGAACGCACCATCCAGAGTCCAATTTTCACTAGCATCCAACATGCAAGGTGGTCCAATAGAGATTAATCAATGTGCCTATTGTAGACAAGAAGGCCATTGGCGAGCACAGTGCCCACATATACAGAATCGAAATGGGACTTTTCCGAGAAGGCAGAATAGAAGTCGCCCGGGAACACAAGGACAGAATAGAAACCAAAGAGTGCCACAAATTCAGAGTAACCAGGGGAAACAGAATCAAAATCAGAACCAACAGTGAAACAGCACAAGTGATGGAAATATTTTTGACAATCAGTCCAATGCATATTACTCTGGCGACTTTACATCTGACAATGTATTGTTCTACTAGGACAGCCCAAGACAGAGGTTGGAACCAATATCTATTCCCGTAGACCAGAAAGGGCCCTACGTAGAAATGAAGGTTGGGAATAGGGAACACATTTTTCTAGTGGACACAGGTGCACAAAAAGGTTCGATTGACCATCAGCATGTTCCAGATATACCACTGTCAGGGCATAAGAAGAAGGGTTCTCAGGTACACCAGTAATTAGTCCAGTGTCACAACCAGTACCTATAACACTAGGTCCAGTCAATGAATCTTGCCCATTCCTTTTGACGAAAAATTGCGGTGAAAATTTGTTGGGATTAAATTTGTTGAAGAAATTGAATGCCGTTATTTATTGTTCTCCTGATGGAGTGTATTTGACTATATCACCACAAAAGACTCCTGTATCGCAATTTTTATCTAAGCTATTACCGACTGAATTGAGTAAAGTACTGGCTTGTATATGGGCAGTGAACGACAATGATGTTGGTTGTTTGAAATTAGAGCCATTGAAAATTGTTTTGAAAGAAGGAGTTACATTGCCGTGTATTCCGCAATATAAAATTTCGGCCGAAGGAGAGAAAGCATTTAAATGCATTGTGTCGGATTTCATTAAAAGAAACGTAATTGAAGAAACTTCTGGTAGTACTTGCAATAGTCCGATTCTTCCGGTTTACAAGAAAAGAGGTAATGACATACCGTACCGTTTCATAATTGATTTGCAAGGAATTAATAAAGTTGTTGATCCGCAATTTCCATTAGTCCCGGATGTGACTACAATTTTGACTATGATTCCAGCATCTGCATCGTATTTTAGTGTTGTAGATTTAAAGAATGCATTTTTCAGTATTCCAGTGCATCCAGATAGCAGATATTTATTTGCTTTTACTCTAGCAGGACGTTCATTCACATTCACATGAATTCCACAGGACTACACTGAAAGTCCAAGTATTTACAGTAGAGCATTAAAGAAACAACTAGATATGCTAGAACTACCAGCAGGTTGTGTTTTGTTACAATATATAGATGATTTATTGTTAGCAGCAGACACAGAAGAAATTTGTAAAGAAAGTAAAGTTGCATTATTTACACATTTAGCAGCACATGAACACAAAGCTTTGCTAAAGAAATTCCAAAATTTTTGAAAGGAAGTAACCTACTTGGGCTACCTCCTTTCGAAGGAGGGAAGAAGATTGACACCAGAAAGAATAGAAAGCATCTCTGATATGCCTATTCCAAAGACGCATAAAGAAGTCAGGGCTTTAATTGGCATGGCTTCATATTGTAGGCAGTGGATTGTGAACTTCCCTATGATTGTGAAACCAATAGTGGCATTGACAAGGAAAGATGTTACCTTACCTTTGCCATGGAACATGGAATGTCAAGAAGCATTTGACCTGCTCAAAGCTGCATTATGTTCAGCTCCAGTTTTAGGCACGCCAAATTATGACAAGGATTTTAAGTTATTTGTGCATGAAAATAATGGTTGTGCTTTGGCTGTTTTGACTCAGGAACAAGGAGGGAGAAATAGACCATGCGGCTACTTCTCTTCCAAGTTGGATCCTGTTGCATGTGCTTTGCCATGCTGCTTGCGAGCTGTTGCTGCACCCGCCGCATCAGTAAAACAAACCGAGGGAATGGTTTTAGGTCACGCTTTAACCGTCATGGTGCCCCATTCAGTGGACGTTCTTTTAAATAGAACGCAGACGCAACACCTTACATAACCCAGATTAACAAGGTATGAAATAGTTCTATTTGCACCACATATCCAAATTATGTGTGGTTGCGCTTTAAATCCTGCTGAGTTAATGCCCCCTCCCAACAACAAAGGGGGGTGAAAAGGAATTCCCCCATGATTGTATAATGGTTACTGAACAAGAGACAAAAGGAAGAATTGATCTAACTGATGCCCCACAGAAAGAGACAGATGGAGAATTGTTTTGTGACGGTTCTTGTTTTAAATTACCCGATGGTACATCAACTGCTGCATATGCCATCACTACACTGAAAAGTATTGTAGAAAGCAAAAGAATCCCATATAACTCAGCACAGCTGCAGAGAAAATAGCGTCAACAAGAGCATATGAAATTTCTGCAAACCTGAATGTAAACATATACACTGACAGTCAGTATGCTTTTCGGGTGGTACACAATTTTGGTCGCTTATGGGCTGAAAGGGGTTTTCTGACATCACATGGAACCAAAATCCAACATGGCACTTTGATAGTGAGACTGTTGTCAGATCTTGCGCTTCCCAAATGATTAGCAATAATGAAATGTGAAGCACATATAAAAGTAACATGTAATGTTGGAAAGGGAAACACAGTTGCAGACAAAATTGTGAAACAAACTGCCACTGATTTACAGACGAAAATGTATGTTGAAAAAATGAAAGAAGGACCCTGCATGATAGAAAATGGGATTGCCACAGTTAAGGAAATGCAAGCAGAAGCCACCGCAGATGAAATAAAAACATGGTCTGAGGGTCCAGCAGAATTAGATTCTGAAGGTTTTTGGGTGGACAAACAGAACACAAGATGGATGTTGCCAAATGCCTATGTAATGGCAATGGTCACTATGGCCCACAGTCCAACACACATATGTGCTAAGAAAATGATTCAACATCTAGGTTCTGTATGGCAGAATCCACACATTATAAAAACTGCTGACAGATTGGTTCAAAATTGTATGACCTGTTTACAACATAACATTGGAAAAGGAACAGCAACGCCAGTAGGTGTTGCCCCCCCTTTATGCCATTTGAAGTCATCCATTTTGATTTCATAGAAATGGAAAGGTGCCTAAACTAGATATATGTCCTTGTGGTGGTCTGCACATTCATCAAATGGGTAGAGGACTATCCCCTGAAACATTGTACAGCTATGTCCACAGTTAAAGTCATGCTAAAAGAGTACTTTCCCCGTTTTGGCCTACCCCGTGTCATATGGCCAGATAATGGTCTGCACTTTATTACAGCCGTGATATTACAAATTTGTGCAGGCCTCCGAATTGACAAACGATTCCATTTGGCCAGACACCCGATGAGTGCCGGTTTGGTGGAACGTCAGAACGGTATCTTGAAAAATAAATTGAGTAAGATCTGTGAGGGGAGCAATTTGAAATGGCCCGATGCATTACCGCTAGCTTTGTTTTGCATGAGAAGATCTGTACAAGCGAGGACTGGACTCTCCCCTTAGACCAGCAAATGTTTGGAACAGCCGAAACGGCTGAGGGACATAGAATACCCATTGCCTATTAACTATTGTAAACAGTTAACTCAAAACTTTTGTTTAATTCATCAGCAGGTGCAGGAGGCTCTTCCTGTTAGATATACCAGCCCAGGACATGTTCTGCATCCTGGGGACTGGACATTGATTAAAGATTTTGAACGAAAGTCTTCACTTGCACCGTGATGGAAAGGGCCATACCAGGTCTTATTGGCCATGCAGACTGCAGTCCGAGTGGATGGGCACAAGCACTGGATCCACGCAACGCACACGGAAAGAATTCTGCTTTCTTTGAAAGAGCTGCTTGATCCTGACGTCGAAGAAAATACAGCTGCACTTGATCACAAAGATACCATCGCCAGTTCTCTGCCAGATGTGCTTCATAAGCCCACAAAAGGGCCTGGGGAGATTGCAACAAAGATCGAAAGGCCAAAGGTGCCTCAACTCTGTCCGGCCGCTGTCTTATCATCTTGCACTGCATCGCAGGATGGCGCTGATCCTGCATCTGGAAATGAGAGTGCATTGTTCATCGATCATACTGTACCTGGAGCCATAAAGTACAATCTACGTTCACAAAATCAGAAGTGATCTATTTTTTGTTAAGCCTTTGTTCCCAGCATGGATGAAGTGGGAACGGAGGCCTAGGGAAAAGGAGAGTATGAGCTGTATCAAGCTGCATCATATTGAAAGCTCTGAAACGCGGTTTTCCGGTGCTACCATTGAAAAGTTAAGGACCAGTGCAACCTAGCGTGAACAAGCAGGGGCATATGGTACGACACAATTGATGCCTGCTCATGCCTTTTTTGGAGCTCTCTGCAGATTCACATCAGTTTGCTGTCATTTGTTAAGCAGGCTAGCCTGAACGCTTTGCTGCCACTTGAACACTTTGCTGTTAATGTGTGTTGCGGTGTAGAACTTTCCCTGACGAATGTTGAAAACTTTTCCTGAGAAAAACATTGCAAGACAATGCCTATATTCGCTCCTGCTCCCTCCTGCACCAATGCTGTTGATGATATAGAAATAGAGACTAAGCCTGTTCCTAGAAAAACCTGGTTCGGAAAGAATAATATGCTAATGATCATGATACCGCTTTGCATTTTGATTACACTGGTCCCAATATTTTGGTATCTGGAAACGGTGCATCCTTTGAAATCTCTTTTACCTGCTACCAATGCTCCTACTACGAGCAGCCCAGTACATGTGCTCTCTTATACTCTCCACTCACAAGAAGTGAAACATAGAAAAGGTTACGACAATAATACATTGCTATTGATGAATATGACTTATGCTATCTTGAATAGGTCCAATTTTTGGGTCTGTTCCCATTTGCCCCAGCTTGGTGAAAGAGTAATGGGTTGGTATGTACATCCTTTGCCACTTAATACTGCATGTTATGCATCATTGAAAGCGTTATTTTATGGAAAGTGGAACTATAGTGTAACTGGTCAGTTTGATGGAACAAACATAAATGAATTTGAAAGAGTGGTATTGGAACCACTGGGTTGTTCCATATTTACAAGCAGAAGCAGAATACAAACGGTAACAACGAGTCCAGTAGATAGACTTTCTAGGCCTTACAAATCCCTAATCTCTTTTAACATGACTCCAGTAGAAAACAAAGATGCTGTGCCTCCCTCCTATACTATTAATCACAGTCCACGTTCTGTCCCGCTTTGCTTACGGAAAAAAGGTTCCTATACAGTGGGAACATTTACTAGATGCATGAATACTGCCGTACTTGAGCAAGAAGAGAAACCATTATATATAGGAGGTTCTGTTTATTTTGTATGTGGAGATCAGGCCTATCCATGGTTATCTAGAACATGGGAAGGGACCATAGGTATACTTTTACCTGTTGTATTTCTTTCCAAAACTTCTGAAATATCAAAACTATCTAGCTCTAGACCACGACGAGATGATACCGCAGGACAGATTGCAGGGGATATAGCAAAGTCATTCATACCATTTTGGGGACAAGCAATACATTCATGGAATATAAGGAAACTGTTCAGTATGTTAGAAAAGACGATACATGGAACTACAGATATACTCTATAACATGACACTAGAAAAGAAAGCAATTAGATTAATTGCACTTCAGAATAGAATGGTGGTTGATATAATCTTGACTGATCGTGGAGGGGTATGCAAATTGTTGGGGTCAGCGTGCTGTGTATTCGTAAGTGACTCCTCCCCCACGATATTTGAAGCAATCAAGAAATTGCATGTCCTGAATTCTGAAATTCATGTTCCTACAGGTGGTTGAAATCTGGATATAAGTTCCTGGTTTTGGGAACTGGTGCGATCATGGGGATGAAAACTAACTGCAATCTTGGTCATGATATTTGGAATCCTCATGTTCTGCTATTGTTGTATACAATGCCTGCCAATCCTCTGCTCCCAAATTACAAATGAGTGTGTACACGCAATCAAAACGAAACCTCCTCGCACATTAAGTGAAAGTGCCCAACACGAAAATGATGTTATTAAAGAATTTATGGCAATTAATATTTCCGATGACGATTATAGTAGTATGGATAGTTCAGAATTGGACACATGGTCCGATGAAGATGCGATGTATGGATGATGCTCTTGGCTTACGGCCAAAAGGAGGGTTTGTTAGACCAGAAGCAACCTTATAGTATGTATAGTATGTTGGCCAGAAACCAATTGCATCATGTGACAAACATTGCAATGGCAGAATCGTCAATGTAACCAGAGGGCATCCATTTTGTGAAATGCCGGCCATTTTCTTTTCTGTCAAAAACGTTTTGCAAAATGTATTCTATGCTTCGAAGTCACACACGGTACAAGGCCACAGCCTGAATGCTGAAATACTAACACAGACAGGAATGTCAAGCAACAAAGAGATACATTGTTCTTCTTTCTCACTAAGTCCTTGAAGGAGAGCAGAAGCCACTTCTAATCAGTAGCCCAGGTGCCGGCCTGTCTAGCAAACGCTGTAGTAAAAGGCAGTTAAACCATGAATTATATTCTTCTAGCGGTACTCCTTCGCGGAGAGTGGTATTTTCTGGTTCAGAGCTTTCTGACCCTTAGCTCATGACCCGGAACACACAGATAACATGCTAAGGAATGTTTCATGATATTTTTGCTGAACTAAGAGCTCTATGTTCCCCAGAACAAGAAAGCTGTCTCTGCTGCCATTGCTAGAATAACTGTTTAGACTGAATAAAGACTTGTCATAACATGTCATATTTGTCACTACGGTCGATCACCGAACCCTAGCCCACATGATACGTTTATGGGTGGATTTAATTGCCTTCGTACTGATTGTATGCAATGTATATATGTTGTTGCTTGAGCGTTGCTCGCTCTCTTGCGTCTCACGAGGTCTGGGAACACACGTTGCGAGACTTTGTGACTCAGTCCGCCGACTGAGATTACTTTGAAATAAACCAGACTTGTTTGGAAATCAAACCTTGTGTCTGTCGTGTCACTAGTGTTTATGGTTATTGTGCCTTAGTTTCCATATGCGGTCTTTATGGCCTAGCAGTTCATTCATTATGGGATCATTTGGCACAGCAGCTACTTGCACCTGGCATTCAAAGTCGTGTCTGTTTTCTCACTGCTACCATTACAAACTAATTAACTTAATAATTGTAAGTTGTGCCTTGAGAAACGTTATAGAGTGCGGTTTTGAATATTGAGCAAAACTCCCTTTTGCACAGTGGCCTTGGTGCTTGTACTACTGTCTGAGCATTGTGAGGCCTGTAACTTGGTTTTAAGCTGCAATATTTCAGGATTGAGGCCTTGCAGGGGTCGGCCTAGCTAAGGTGGTACTTGTGCTCTTTCTCCACCATATTAGTTTTCCTTGTGTCTTGTATGCCGCCATTCATTATTCCCTGTCTGGGTATTATGCAACCTTTCCCTTCTTCTATGAATGCACATTACGTCTTTCCCTACTTGTACCACACAACCTAGTTTACTCTTCATGGCAGTTTACATGATCATTAGTGTTTTACTAACTGTTTATAGACTGGTTCTCACCTTGTATTTTCCTTCATACTGGGGAACGGGTGGGGCCGTGGCCAGACACGGTTCAGCTATTGTCTGCACCATCACATAATGCACAACAGCAACATACATAGCTATCCTACAACACATTCCATTTATATAAATAAAATATATTTAATCACTGAGAAACATAAACATACGATTACTAAAAGAAGTAGCTCACAACGTGTACTTGGATTACATCTTTATAGTCCAATTCACACCAAACAATATCTACCACTTAGATCCTAAGTACAAATAAAGTATAAAAAACAAAACACTAATAATACATTATCATATTAACCCTTCAACAAAAATTCCAATCAAGGGGGTGGCTTAATGGTTCAGTAATGTTGACTTCAATGTGAGTATTTTATGTTATGTTTAGGGTACATGTTGGTTTTATGTGATGTTTAGCTGTATATAGGTCTATTCAGAAGATAAAAAATCAATTTTGCCAACTTTCAGAAAATGTACAATGAATCAATAAACAGAACATTTTTTAAAAAGGTGGTCATAAAAACCTCAAAAGTGGAGAGGTTTGCAAGCTCCTATTTTAACAAGCAATTACTATCACAGGAAGCTTAAAAAGTATAAGTCATTGAATAAACTATCTCTTATTCTTAGGGAAGATTTTAAAAATTGTATTACGCACCAGGCTACAACGGTAACTCTGCCATTGAGAGAAACAAAAGGGCTAGTTTGAATTGCGTACATTTCATAGGTTTAAGCATTGGGGTTAAGACTTGACTGTTGTCTGTATACTGAGGAAAAAATAAATACATATGTTAGATCTCCTTTACTTCCATTTCATAGCAAGCAATTTGAATTAGTTATTGGATTGCCCATATACTTCGCAGTAACCCCTAATCTAAACGTACATCATTAAACTGAGCTTTCGTTATTATAGCATGCTCGTTTATTCTTTATGCCCTTGACAAATAACCTGGCAAGTGACAGTTATATAAAATTGCATGAAACCTATTAACCGGTTTCATCATTTCTGTTTGGTCTCTTTCTAATTTCGTCTCACTCCTAAATCTGAAATTATTCTGGTGGCCAGCATTTTGCTGAGATATGTTGCATTAAAAAAGTGTTTTTATAAAAAACAAGCAGATAGGGATTCTTTTATAAAATCTAGCCAAGGTATCCTCTTTGGGTTTTTTTTGTTTTCCATAATATATGCGAGAATCTCTATGTTCAGAATCGCCTTATCGTTTAAACAAATTCTTAGACATGAATGCACTGGTTTCATTCTCAAATCTTCCTCTAAATAAGAGGCTTTCAGTTCCTTATGTATAGCATAGTTGGGTGCAGATAATGGTAAGCCCAAAATGTATTTTAAAAAAGAATTTTCCAATGTAGTTAGAGATGAGATACTGTCATAGCCCCAAATACTAGCACCATAGAGAGTGAAGTATTACAGTTTGACCTTATAGACATGCAACATCATGCTTACCGGTTGGGCTTTATAAATCTTACTAAATCCCTTCATGCCCCCTATTCCCTGCAACACCCAGGATCCCTGTTTATCAATATGGGCCCTCCCAGTAAAAGCAGATGAAAAGGTGACCCCCAAATGATCATACAAGTCTACAATCTGAAGCTTTTTGTCCACGACCCAAAAGGACCGTCACTTTGGCTTGCTGGTTGGTGTATAGATAAGGGCTGCAGACTTAGAAACATTAATTGACAAACTAGGAACCTTCATAAACGTAGTATAGGTGTTAATCAATTTTTGCAAAGAAGACGGGGTACTGGTCAATAGAACTGGCTCCCTTGCGTATGCTAAGACAAGGATGTGATGGGTGCAGAAATGGGTGAGTCAGCTTTACATTTATTTAATTGGTCAGTGAGGCCTTAATAAACAATGGGAAAAGCAAGGGTGCAAGCACACATACCTGGCACACATAGCAAGCAATTTGAATTAGGTATTTGTGATGTCATCTTTGATGTCCTGGGAGTTAGTCTTAGCAGTGCACGGTGGTGGCGCGAGTTATGGTTGCTTAGCTTACCATAACTGGCGAATTTCAAGGGTTTTTCGGTTTTTCTTGGAACCATAACGTCCCTTTGACAAAGTTTTTTCACTGAATTTCATAGGTTTTTAGTAGCGCAACTTACCCATAACATCCCTTTAACAAAGTTTTTTCATTGAATTTCATAGGTTTTTATTAGTGCAACTTAACCATAACGTCCCTGTAACACGAGGGAAACACGGGGCATGAGCGTGGGGTGGGGGGAGCATGAGGGAGACACGGGGCATGAGCGGAGGGTGGGGGACAACAGGAGACAGACACTGGGCATGAGCGGGGGATGGGGGAACAGGAGACAGATAAGGGGCATGAGCAGGGGTGGGGAGAACAGGAGACAGACATGGGGCATGAGCGGGGGGGTGGGGGCAACAGGAGACAGACACGGGGCATGAGCGGGGGGTGGGGGGCAACGAGAGAGAGACACGGGGCATGAGCGCGGAGTGGGGGGATACAGGAGACAGACACGGGGCATGGGTGGGGGCAACAGGAGACAGACACAGGGCATGAGCGGGGAGTGGGGGGAACAGGAGACAGACACGAGGCATGAGCGGGGGGTGGGGGGACAGAAGACAGACACGGGGCATGAGCGGGGGGGAACAGGAGACAGACATGGGGCATGAGCAGGAGGTGGAGGCAACAGGAGAGAGACACAGGGCATGAGCGGGGGGTGGGGGGTACAGGAGACAGACACGGGGCATGAATGGGGGCAACATGAGAGAGACACGGGGCATGAGCGGGTGGGGGAACAGGAGACAGACACGGGGCATGAGCGGGGGGTGGGGGGGTACAGGAGACAGACACGGGGCATGAACGGGGGGTGGGGGGAACAGGAGACAGACACGGGGCATGAGCGGTGGTGGGGGGAACAACAGAGACAGACACGGGCATGAGCGGGGGGTGGGGGGCAACAGGAGACAGACACAGAGCATGAGCAGGGCGTGGGGGGCAACAGGAGACAGACACGGGGCATGAGCGGGGGGTGGGGGGCAACAGGAGACAGACACGGGGCATGAGCGGGTGGTGGGGGAAACAGGAGACAGACACGGAGCATGAGCGGGGGTGGGGAGAACAGGAGACAGACACGGGGCATGAGGGGCAACAGGAGACAGACAAGGGGCATGAGCGGGAGGTGGGGGGCAAAAGGAGAGACACGGGGCATGAGCGGGGGGTGGGGGAACATGAGACAGAAACAGGGCATAAGCGGGGGGTGGGGAGAACAGGAGACAGACACGGGGCATGAGGGGCAACAGGAGAGACATGGGGCATGAGCGGGGGGTGGGGGAACAGGAGACAGACACGGTGCATGAGCGGGGGGTGGGAGAACAGACACGGGCATGAGCGGGGGATGGTGGGGGTCAACAAGAGACAGACACGGGGCATAAGCGGGGGGTGGGAGGAACAGGAGACAGACACGGGGCATGAGCGGGGGGTGGGGAGAACAGGAGACAGACACGGGGCATGAGTGGGGGGCAACAAGAGAGAGAGACACGGGGCTTGAGCGAGTGGGGGGAACAGGAGACAGACACGGGGCATGAGCAGGGGTTGGGGGGAACAGCAGACAGACACGGGGCATGAGCGGGGGTCGTGGGGGGCAACAGGAGACAGACACGGCACATGAGCGGAACAGGAGACAGATACGGGGCATGAGCGGGTTTGGGGAGAACAGGAGACAGACACGGGGCATGAGCGGGGGGAACAGAAGACAGACACGGGGCATGAGCGGGGGGTAGGGGAAGGGGAGAGAGACACTCGGGGCATGAGCGGGGGTGGGGGAGGAAGAGAGACACACGGGGCATGAGCGGTGGTGGGCGGGAGGGAGAGAGACACACGGGGCATGAGCGGGGGCTGGGAGGGAGAGAGACACGGGGCATGAGCGGGGGTGGGTGGGAGGGGGAGAGACACACGGGGCATGAGTGGGGGTGGGGGGGAGGGAGAGAGACACACGGGGCATGAGCGGGGGGTGGGGGAAGGGGAGAGAGACACACGGGGCATGAGCGGTGGGTGAGGGGAGGGAGAGAGACACACAGGGCATGAGTGGGGGGAGGGAGAGAGACACACGGGGCATGAGCGGAGGGTGGGCGGGAGGGGGAGGGACACACGGGGCATGAGCGGGGGGTGGGCGAGAGGGGGAGAGACACACGGGGCATGAGCGGGGGGTGGGCGGGAGGGGGAGAGACACACGGAGCAGGGGTGGGGGGAGGGAGAGAGACACATGGGGCATGAGCGGGGGTGGGGGGGAGTTAGAGAGACACACGAGGCATGAGCGGGGGTGGGGAGAAGGGGAGAGACACGGGGCATGAGCGGGGGTGGGAGGAGGGAGAGAGACACACGGGCATGAGCGGGGGTGGGGGTAAGGGGAGAGACACACGGGGCATGAGCGGGGGGTGGACGGGAGGGGGAGAGACACACGGGGCATGAGCGGGGATTTGAGGGGGAAAGACACACAGGGCAAGAGTGGGGGTGGGCAGGAGGGGGAGAGACACACGGGACAAGAGCGGGGGTGGGCGGGAGGGGGAGAGACACACGGGGCATGAGCGGGGGTGGGGGGAGGGAGAGAGACACAGGAGGCATGAGCAGGGGGTGGGGGGAAGGGGAGAGAGACACGGGGCATGAGCGGGGGTGGAGGGGAGAGAGAGAGACACACGGGGCATGAGTGGGGGTGGGGGGAGGGAGAGAGACACACGGGGCATGAGCGGGGGGTGGGGGAAGGGGAGAGAGACACACAGGGTATGAGCGGGGGGGAAGGGGAGAGAGACACACGGGGCATGAGCGGGGGGTGGGCGGGAGGGGGAGAGACACACGGGGCATGTTCGGGGGTTGGGGGGAGGCCGAGAGACACACGGGGCATGAGCGGGGGTGGGGGGAAGGGGAGAGAGAGACACACGGGGCATGAGCGGGGGTTGGGGGGAAGGGGAGAGAGACACGGGGCATGAGCGGGGGTGTGCAGGAGGGGGAGAGACACACGGGGCATGAGCGGGGGTGGGGGGCTACAGGAGACAGACACGGGGCATGAGCAGGGGGTGGGGGCAACAGGAGACAGACACGGCATGAGCTGGGGGTTGGGGGGAACAGGAGACAGACACGGAGCATGAGCGGGGGGTGGGGACAACAGGAGACAGACACGGGGCATGAGGGGCAATAGGAGACAGACACGGGGCATGAGCGGGGGTGGGGGGCAACAGGAGACAGACACGGGGCATGAGCAGGGGGTGGGGGGCAACAGGAGACAGGCATGGGGCATGAGCGGGGGTGGGGGGCAACAGGAGACAGACACGGGGCATGAGCGGGGGGTGGGGGGAACAGGAGACAGACACGGAGCATGAGCGGGGGGTGGGGAGAACAGGAGACAGACACGGGGCATGAGGGGCAACAGGAGACAGACACGGGGCATGAGCGGGGGGTGGGGGAACAGGAGACAGACACGGGGCATGAGCGAGGGGTGGGGGGAACAGGAGACAGACAGGGGGCATGAGCGGGGGGTGGGGAGAACAGACACGGGGCATGAGCGGGGGAGGGTGGGGGGCAACAAGAGACATAAACGGGGCATAAGCGGGGGGTGGGAGGAACAGGAGACAGACACGGGGCATGAGCGGGGGTGGGGAGAACAGGAGACAGACACGGGGCATGAGTGGGGGGGTGAGGGCAACAAGAGAGAGACACGGGGAATGAGCGGGTGGGGGGAACAGGAGACGGACACGGGGCATGAGCGGGGGTGGGGGGAACAGCAGACAGGCACGGGGCATGAGCGGGGGTGTGGGGGCAACAGGAGACAGAGGGCCTCATTAGGACCCTGGCGGAGAGGGTTTTACGCCAGCGTAGTGCATGGCGTACCTCTCCGCCATACTACGAGTTCCCGTAGCGCCATGGCGGCCTTTTCCGGCTGGTTTTACCAGGCGGAGAAAACCATGGCGCTACGGGACCTCGTTGTTAATTACGCCACCGTATTTTACGGTGGCGTAATTAACTCCTTCCCCACTCCCATTATACCCTATGGGGCAAAAATGGGAATGGGGAAGGGCAGAATGGGGATTGGGGATTTACCGCCCCGCCAAGGTCGGAATGGGGCGGTAAATCCGCCAACCCCCATGGCGCTATCGGCGGCTTTCCGCCATGCTTCGCGGTGCATTTAGCACCGCGAAGTCCGCCTGGGTCGTAATGAGGCCCAGACACAGCACATGAGGGGAACAGGAGACAGATACGGGGCATGAGCGGGGGGTGGGGAGAACAGGAGACAGACACGGGGCATGAGCGAGGGGAACAGAAGACAGATACGGGGCATGAGCGGGGGGTGGGGGAAGGGGAGAGAGACACACGGGGCATGAGCGGGGGTGGGGGGAGGGAGAGAGAGACACGGGTCATGAGCAGGGGTGGGGGGAGGGAGAGAGACACACGGGGCATGAGCGGGGGTGGCCGGGAGGGAGAGAGACACACGGGGCATGAGCGGGGGGTGGGAGGGAGAGAGACACACGGGGCATGAGCGGGGGGTGGGCGGGAGGGAGAGAGACACACGGGGCATGAGCGGGGGGTGGGCGGGAGGTCGAGAGACACACGGGGCATGAGCGGGGGGTGGGAGGGAGAGAGACACACGGGGCATGAGCGGGGGGTGGGCGGGAGGGGGAGAGACACACGGGGCATGAGCGGGGGGTGGGTGGGAGGGGGAGAGACACACGGGGCAAGAGCGGGGGTGGGGGGAGAGAGACACACGGGGCATGAGCGGGGGGTGGGGGGAAGGGGAGAAAGACACACGGGGCATGAGCGGGGGTGAGGAGAGGGAGAGAGACACACGAGGCATGAGTGGGGGGAGGGAGAGAGACACACGGGGCATGAGCGTGGGTTGGGCGGGAGGGGGAGAGACACACGGGGCATGAGCGGGGGGTGGGAGGGGGAGAGACACACGGGGCAGGGGTGGGGGGAGGGAGAGAGACACATGGGGCATGAGCAGGGGTGGGGGGGAGGGCGAGAGACACACGAGACATGAGCGGGGGGTGGGGGGAAGGGGAGAGACACGGGGCATGAGCGGGGGTGGGGGGAGGGAGAGAGACACACGGGGCATGGGTGGGGGTAAGGGGAGAGACACACGGGGCATGAGCGGGGGGGTGGGCGGGAGGGGAAGAGACACACAGGGCATGAGCGGGGGTGTGAGGGGGAAAAGACATATGGGGCAAGAGTGGGGGTGGGCGGGAGGGGGAGAGACACATGGGGCAAGAGCGGGGGTGGGCGGGAGGGGGAGAGACACACGGGGCATGGGCGGGGGTGGGGGGAGGGTGAGGGACACAGGAGGCATGAGTGGGGGGTGGGGGGAAGGGGAGAGAGACACGGGGCATGAGCGGGGGTGGACGGGAGAGAGAGAGACACACAGGGCATGAGCGGGGGTGGGGGGAGATGGAGAGACACACGGGGCATGAGCGGGGGCTGGGCGGGAGGGGGAGAGACACACGGGGCATGAGCAGGGGTGGGGGGGAGGGAGAGAGACACGGGGCATGAGCAGGGGGTGGGGGAAGGGGAGAGAGACACACAGGGCATGAGCGGCGGGCGGGAGGGGGAGAGACACACAGGGCATGTTCGGGGGTGGGGGGGAGGCCGAGAGACACACGGGGCATGAGTGGGGGTGGGGGGAAGGGGAGAGAGACACACGGGGCATGAGCAGGGGTGGGGGGAGGGAGAGAGGCGCACAGGGCATGAGCGGGGGTGGGGGGAGGGAGAGAGACACACGGGGCATGAGCGGTGGTTGGGGGAAGGGGAGAGAGACACGGGGCATGAGCGGGGGGTGTGCGGGAGGGGGAGAGACACACGGGGCATGAGCAGGGGTGGGGGGGAGGGGTTGAAACACACGGGGCATGAGCGGGGGGTGGGGGGAAGGGGAGAGAGACACACGGGGCATGAGCAGGGGGTGGGGGGAGGGAGAGAGACACACGGGGATGAGTGGGGGTGGAGGGAAGGGGAGAGAGACACACGGGGCATGAGCGGGGGGTGGGGGAAGGGGAGAGAGACACATGGGGCATGAGCGGGGGGTGGGGGGGAGGTATAGAGACACACAGCATTTGTGTGCAGGCAGCAGATCCTGCTCCTTGGCCCTCCGCTGGCCATCATGTGCCGATGGCGTGAGCAGGGGCTGGAGGAACAGGGGAGACACGGAGCATGAGTGGGGGTGGGGGGACAAGAAGGACACACGGGGTATGAGAGGGGGTGGGACGAACAGGAGACAAACACAAGCCTTACTGTGCAGGCGGCGAGGAACAAAGGTGGCGGGCGTCTCTGAAGCCAGACGCACTGCACGCTTTCACCGCATCCAATGAGAGAGCACGTCAGATGTCCGCGGACATCACGCAAGCTGCTTGCCCAATCACTGTCCTGTCCGCAGAGCGAACAGGGAAGTGTGTCCGCGAAGCGAACACAGATATCACTAATTTTTTCCACTTACATTTTTGTCATTTTTTTAAAAACTACTGGACGGATTTACACCAAATAAAGGAAAGCATGCTTCCGGGATGAAGCTGCCGCTCCTGCCGCAAATTTGGTGTAAATCCGCCCAGCGGTTTGGGCTGTAGGCTTGAGCAAAGTTTATTCCCATTATGTCTATGGGAAAAAAAAAGTTTTGGGACCCCCCCTATACAAACCCTCACCAAACTTTGCAAATAAATTCAGAGTGACCCAAATACTTTTTTTGCAAAGTTTGGCGAGGATTCGTCCAGGGAGAGCGAAGTTATAAGCTGCCCAAAAAGTGCTCTTCCTATGAAAACACCAATTTAACCATAACTACATGGCCACTACCGTGTCCATGTAATATATAAATATATATATATATACAGGGATTGAAATTAAGCAGGAGCTGAAAGCAGCTCCAGGGTATCCAGCATTTACCAGGGACCAGGAGCTAAAACATAGTGTTCTGCATCTGCAACTTTCACTTCCACAGACAATGTAAATACATAATTGCGTCCATTATTTATGACCCTATATGCTCTAAATATCGCATATATGTAGCCTAATGTTTACTTATAGATTGTCACAAACCTGCAGACTTAAAATTCCATAGGTGTTTGTTTGGCATCAGTTGGCCTGGGCAAACAAAAATAGCTCCTGCCACCTGTTTGTATAAAGCTAACCAGGCTCTTCTAGTTTGAAAACAGGACCTAAATAGTTCCCAGATCCCATCAATTTCAAAATCTGATATTTATTGGTGCCCTATAGTTAACGTAAAATGGAGTTACATAGGAAATCCCCAAAATCAATAACTAATAACCTTTGACTTGTGCGACGGATTTGGCTGAAATTTTGCGCAAAATAATGTTTGCCAAGTTAGAAGACCACTTAGAGCAACATTGGCCTGAGAGGGCTGGCCTTGCCCTCGCTTTGAAGCTATGTCAGAAAATCCACAGTCCCGGATGCCGTTTGTTTTCTTAGTTTTAAATATCTTATAACACACTAAGAAAACATACAGAATCTGCATTCTTTATTTTGGGTACAGGTCTCCTGTCAGTCTTTGGATTTATTGCCCTCTAAAGTTCAAGCTGCCATGAGGCCCACATAAAAAGACCAGATATCTCTAGTTAAGGAGCTGTTAATACATGGAGAATTGCAAATCCAGCTTGCACGTGCAAGGCACCCCAGTGCAAAGACTTACCCACAAGCCCACAAGTACTTGTCTTATATTGGATTTTTTCTTCTCCATGGAATAACTCACTACAGATTGCTGGGTTTAAAAGGAGAGCACCTTGTATACTTTGCCAGCATATTTCTTGGAACATTTCCTCTCTCTGGTTATTTCTCTGGTGTTCATAACTTTTTTTAAAAGTCCAATGCTATTTTGTCTTGCACATTTTCTACTAAGGGGAAGGTCAATTGAACTACGTGTGTATATTTCACTTTAAGGTATATGTTCACTTATTGATATGATCTGGCATTTATAACGCGCCTTTACACAAGTGTTTCAAGGCACGGCGAGGCAAGGGAGGGGAACAGAGGGAAGACTGAGACACTGATCTTACTAGGCCAGGTGACATTGAGATTGCGCAAGTGCAGTGGAGGAGGGGGAGGGGAAAAGTGCGAGGGGAAAAGGAGAGGGGAAGTGTAGTACATAGGGTAACAGTAGTAAATAGGAGCAATAAATAAGAAGTGCGGCCAGCTGATGGCAGGTTCAAGGGTAAGTGCATTCATGCGTGCCCGCTTTTGGTTTTTCGCCAGGGGGGCAAAAGTATCTGGTGTGAAGGCATCATGAAGTAAGACACAGACAACAGATTCAAAGTTCAAAACAAAATGGTTTATTAAATCAAATGTCAGGATGGTTGAAGGCCTATCTTGCCCTAAACTAAGCTGGGATTCCCCTACATGAACAAAACCAAGGAAATTCTGAGTCGGAAAGTTCAACTTAAAAGTCTGTCTGTGTCCAACACCTATCCTTTCCCTCACAACTAAAGCTAAACAATGTGTAGGGCTGTCAATAATAAAGAAATAGTGATTAACACAAAGTTCTGATCCTCTTCCAGCACTTAGCTTCCTTTTCAGCTCCCTTCCCCAAGTTCAAGAAAGTTCTAGCAAAGTTTCAAGATCACCTTTCTCAAGTTCAAAGCAATATAGTTTGCACATTCCTCAGGTTCCCTTCCCCTTCCCTCAGTTCAGGCATCACAGTTCAAAAAGAAAAGGGTTTTGAGGCTCTGTCCTCAAGACAGCATTTGCAGTACATCAGGTTGTAGGGATCCCGTCCCCAAAACTTAAACTTCAACGCAGCAACTGATATTTGTTTCAGTCTTTTAAAGTTCAACATAACTCTAGGTCAACCTGACCCTCCTTCAAGTTTCAGAATGCCTTTGGGCCTCATTACACGGTAGGCGGTGGACCAAGGTGCTATGCCGGTAAATTACCGGCACCGCCTTGGCGGAAAGGGGAATTACCGCCCTATTCCAAGGTTGGTGGGGCTGTAATTCCCCCTTCCACCATTGCCCTTCCCCCATTCCCATTTTTGCCCCATAGGGCATAATGGGAATGAGGAAGGTGCTAATTACGGTACCACAAATTTGTGGTGCCGTAATTAGCACCAAGGTCCCTTTGCGGGTTGGGTTTTCACGCCTGCAAAAAGCAGGTGTAAAATTCCCCAACCCGCAAAGGGACCTCGTAGTCCGGCGGTAAGGGTTAACGGTCACCGTTACCATTAACGGTGACCGTTAACCCTTACCGCCGTCCGTGTAATGAGGCCCTTTGACTTTAACACTTTTGGGCTCATTGGTCTAGGCGCAATTATCAGACCACACATCACAGGTCGCCCAACCAGGAACCCTAGGCTCTTCAACCAACACAGGTTCTTCTGTACTTGCCCCTGGGTACAGATTCAGATTAGCTTAGCTTTGTTTGTCTGTCCCTTGGCTCTATGTGCAGTTTCACACTCTCCTGGCTTCTTTTGGTTGGCCTCTTGACTCTACCTTTATGTGTCACACACATCTTGACAGTCCTTGGCCTTGCCGCACTGTATCGATTCATAAAGTTCACTTTTTGGCAGCCTTTTGTAACCTCACCTTTCTGTTGTACTCTTTGACACTTTCCCTCTTTTCCATAGGTTGCTTTCAAATGTGCACATTCCCTTTTGGCTTTCATCAGCTATTAGCTTTGCCCATGAAGTTGTATTCAGTTCTGTGTTCAATATGCTTAATTCTGCTTGGTTTTAAGTTTCCATTCAGTTTGCACGTTTTCATTCAGTTCCGTAATCAATAGGCAAGTTTTATTATTCATACAGCACTTCATTACTTATGCGCTGCCATTTAAGAGTGCCCCAGCATTGAGTGACTTTCCCTGACACTCACCGATCCTCAGTGTTCCTCTCCGGTGACTCTGCAGCTTACTTTCTGCTTCTCAGGCCGGTGGGCCAGCCTCTGCGAACCCCGCTCGAACGCCGTGTGCTTTCCAGCACACGCCAGCAGCTCTGTTTCTTCTTCATGGACGAGGACCGTGTCCTTCCTGCTTTCGTGCTCACTCACAGCTCCAGCTGCTCGCTCTCCAGCACGCAGGCTCCCACACTTGCGGCAGCCTAACAGCCCAACTCGCCTTGAGCTCCACAGGTCCTCTGGGTGTCCTGGGTTCCTCTCAGGGTCCACCACGGCTGCTTCCTCACGAGAAGGGTCCTCTGCTGGTCTCTCCTCCACAAGCCTCCCTGTTACTCTCCTTGCTTCTCCTTGGCTCTCCCTTTATACACCTGCAGCCACTTGACAGGTGGCAGGTGTGGAATCTTAATTGGACTTGCCAGACTATACAATTGGCGCGGAGTTGCCACAAATCGGTAACCCGCTTCACACAGGGGAAGCCCCATACCGTAACATACATACTTCACCCAAACATCTTTAACATACTCTACAACTCTTACACAATGACATTCTAGCAATTTTGATATTGCCCTATAAATCCACAACTGAAAACATCTTTTAACCTGAAAGTGACTAAACAGGCCAAACTAACCCATACCCTTAACTCTCGACTTTTACTGAAAGGATCTTCATCCTTTACTGGCAATACTGTTCATACCCTAAAAGTCCATAGCTTAACACACCTGTAAATCCTAAGAATGCATTTGTCCCTTGCATTTTCCCACATAACCCTGCATTTGCCTCATGCACCTTGCTTCCATTCCAACTGATACGTTTGACACAGGAAGGCACTTAAAGCCTAAAAGTCCTTGCTGAAACCAGCAACGTAGAGCTAAACTCCTCAGACTGGTTAACCAAAACATACAACAATTCAGCTCCCAAGCATTTCCCCACAAAAAACTTGCTGGGCAAACATAATTTCTTGGTAATGCACATATAATAACTCAACTCTTACTGAAAGCACCCTTTTTTTATTTAGATCACATTAAACAATTTCACTTTACTTCCTCACTGACCACTGTACATTGAACATAATCCATATACAAAGGATACTAGCGTGCATTGAACACACTGCTTCCCCTTTTTCCTCAATACCATATCATAGCTGCTTTGCCGGTACCTATCTCTCACGACATCACCAGCACACTTCGAGGCCAAAGTTACCTTTGCTACCTCTGCAGTTCCAATGCTCCAACTCCACAAACAGATGTGGCGTTCACAAGAAGCGCTTGGTTATAGGTCAATACTGCAACGTAACATGGACAGAACTTTCTTATAGCGCTGCTATATACTTTTCTCCAGGGCTGCCACACTCTCCATTTGTGAAACCTCCGGCATAATTGTCTACACCCTTTTTCCCAATATTGCTGCGCTTGCCTTAATTCAAGTACCTAGGACAAATCATCATGTCCCGTTAAGCCGATCAGCAGGGCGGTGCCTTGTACCCTCAAAGCAAAGCACCTTCGCCTTCTCCGCACTGCATTCGACACTTTGCGTCTACATTTTTCCACACTCCGCATGTCCTCATGAAAACTCTATGTTCCAGCTAACGGAATAGCCAGCACTGTTTCCTGATGTGTCATCATGCTGAGGGAACGTACCAGAGGCCTTTCCTATAACTTCTGGAGGCAGCATGCCACTGGTCTTACTCCCTCACTCCAAGATTGCAGACAAAGGAGGAATTCTATCTTCACCATACCCCACACCAGCACCATGACGTAGCCAAAACTTCACATACAAACTATACTCATAGCCTTCGGCCATGCACCCAAGACTCTAGGCTCTGGTGGCTTATAACTTCGCTCTCCCTGGATGAATCCTCACCACAAACTTATGTATATGGCCCACTCTGAATATTTTTACAAACTTTGGTGAGGTTTGGTCCAGGGTGGGCAAAGTTATAGGGCGGGTCCCGAAATGTCTTTTTTCCCATAGTCTTAATGGGGAAAAAACTTTGCTCACGCCTACAGCCCAAACCACTGGACGGATTTTCATCAAATTTGCAGCAGGAGCATCAGCTTGGTCCCGAAAGAGTGCTTTTGTAAATGTAGTGCAAATCTGTCCAGTAGTTTCTTTTAAAACGACCAAAAAGTAGGTCACAAAAAATTAGTGATATCTATGTCAGCTACGCGGACACACTTCCCTGTTCGCTCCGCGGACAGGACACCGATTGGCTAATCGGCTTGCGTCATGTCCGCGGACATGTGACGTGTTCGCTGATTGGCTGGAATGAAGCGTGAGGTGCGTCCCATTGTTTTGATGCACCCGCCATCTTGGATCCGCAGACATCCACGGACAGCGCAGCAACGAACGGGGGAGAAATACAACTTTGGGGAGTGTGTTGGTGTGTAACAGTGCTTGCGGAGGATGGGGGAGTAAGAGATGGGTTAAATGCTGTATTTGTTTAGGTGGCAGGTGCCCCTGATGTGTTTGTCATGTCTGCGGTCACCGCGGCTGTCCGCGGACATAAAAAATGCACTTCTGGCTACTTTACTTTACTATGATATTGGTTTTGGGTTGTTAGTACAGTGTTGATTGTAATTAATATGCTGTATAAGTAGCCCATATAGGACAGTTAAAATGTTTGATTTCAATGGGTGTGATATGCTGCGGTGGTTGTGGCCAGAGCGTAGAGTCTTGGGTGCATGGCCGAAGGCTATGAGCATAGTTTGTATGTGAAGTTTTGGCTACGTCATGTAATTAAGATTGTAGAGTTTGGTAACAAGCACTGCAGTATAACATATGCATGGAAGTAAACATGTTGTATTGTGGTGTATGGTTAGATGTTTGATTCAATGGTTGTGTTATGGAGCATTATTTGTGAGTTGTATTATAATATACTTATTGTTTGATTTTTTGTGATTGGATATATTTTTTTCATGACTTGGGTAACTGGAGCAGATATTCGTTTTCAATTTCTGTGATGAATGAAAAGATCATATTAGTGTAGGTAGTTTATAAAGAGTTAGTTCATTGCATCAACACATTATTCAACTATACATTATAGCATGCATTATTTCGACCTTCGTATTTAGTAGTTTACAAACCAGTGTACTGTGCAATTTTCTCAGTTTTTGTGTTTGTTTCTTAAATCATTGGGTCTGTGGGAAAACAAAATCCATGTTGGATAAAAAAAAAACGTTTTTTGTAATGGTACAGTACATTTCTTTCTTTCTTTTCAGTGTTTACTTCTTGTTTCTGGCTAATGTTCTATCTATTGGCTTGTTGCAGATTGTTAGATACCTGTTGGCGAATTCTAACTGGTTATAGTTTTTATTTACATGCTCATCTATCTGTTGGGTTGTTGCAGATTTTTGGGGCAGTTAAATACCGGTTGGCGTATTCTAACTGTTTATTTCTTGTTATATTTTAGTGGTATTGATTTATTTGTTTGGTTGTTGCAAGATCTTGGGGCAATTAGATACCTGTTGGCGTATTCTATCTGTTCATTTATTCTCATAATTTAGTGGTATTGATTTATCTGTTTGGTTGTTTCAGAATCTTGGGGCAGTTAGATACCTGTTGGCGTATTCTAACTTTTTATAGTTTTCAAATTGCAGTTTTGTGAATGTTTATGCACAGATTAGTTATTAAATTTTGGTTTTGAGAATATTAAATAAGCGTTTATAAGATTTGCTGGTAATCTCTGCTTTAGAGTAATGGTACTGTCATTACATTCGAACCATCCACAATTTTTTTATACATGTATGTAGTGACCTGCATTGGTTGTGGTTCCTGTGTGGTAGATTATACCTGTTGTTGTGAAGGTTTTCTTACCAAGTGATACTTGACCATGTGTGAATCCAGTCAGCTTGCAGTTGTTTTTGGTACCATCTGCATTGTAACGTAGAAGCATTAGTATTACATATTTACTATGTGTTATCTGAATTGCACGTAGTACATAATCTGCCATTGTTTGCATTTTGTACAAGTTGCTGAAATGGAACGGATTCACAGTTAGGTATGGATACATACACGAAGCATTCATTAGGGATTTGTTCCTGTGCCACATTGTTTCAGAGAGTGCATTTATGTTTCCACATGTATGAAATCTGGAAGATTTAATTTATGTTTTTGTTTTCCAGTACTTGTAGTAAGTACATTAGAAATTCTTGTGGATCTTCTTGTGAGTTTATAGTGAATTTCACCATTCCAGCACCGTAGTCCAATTCTTGTCTTATTCCATGAACACTGTATGTGTTGTCAGGATTGTTGCTTGCATTTCTATGAAGGACTAACATTTGCAAACACAATTGGTCTGTATTGTTTAGGTAAATGTTGTCAACAATTGGTGGCAATTGGAATAGAATATTTATTGCTACATTTGCGTAGCAATTTACACCAGTTATATTTGAAAATTTGAATGGACCAGACAGTTCTGTGTCCAAGTCATTACTTCGGAGTGTGTGTTGCTTCTTTGGATGAAGTACCTGAGCTACTTTGAGTAGTAGATTCTTCTTTGGTTGTAGTAATTGATGAAGTATTAGCTTCTTTTACTCTCTTTGGAGGATTTGCAGTGAGATCCTGTTGCATTTCTGTTTTAAGTAGTTTTCTTTTACAACGTTTTCCTTTCTGTGGAACAGGATAGCTTTTTAGATGGGGGTGCACAGTGAACGTAGTCTATTGTATTCTAAAATGCAAGGAATATCAGCGTTTACTTTACTTGCATCAAAGTTGATTGGAAATAGACCGTCACGTGTACGTAAGCGTGATAGTGCTACGTAGCTCATGCCTTCTTTAAAGACTGTGTTCCCAATATCTATCAATGCTTTATCTAGGGTAAGACCTTGTGATTTGTGAATGGTGACTGTGTATGCTAGGGTTAGAGAAAATTGCTCTCTGCATACATACATGTCTTTGAAAAGAAGGAATCTAGCTATTGAGCGTCCTATCCTTTTTACTTCTGATAGTTTGTCAAAGAGAATATTGACAAACTGAATGTTGTTGTCACATGGGTATGATTGAAAGCCAACAACTGTACCAAGTGCTCCATTAACTAGTCCTTGCTCCACGTCAAGGTTACGTTTAAGCATTACTCTACAGTTTAAAGATAATTTTAATATTTTCTTCAAACCAGCTGTGTTGGAGATAGAGTTTTCTAAGGTATTTAGTCTTGTTGTGTAGTGGCATACCATGTACGTCCAGTTTGTCTATGGAGCAAATTTCAATTATTGGTTGCATTTCTTTTTTCAACATGTTTCATTGAATTTTGAACAGCTTGCAAGTTGGCATCAAAGACATACAAGTGACATTTTTGTGTGCTAATTTTTCCATGACATCAGTAGCACATGAATTATGGTCATACAGTGCATGGATGTGCCTGGTTTTTAATATTGAATGTGCTTTTTGAGGTAGTACACCAACTCTAATACTTTTAAAAATGTTGGCGTATGTGAGGTCTGCAGACTGGCGCATGTTTTCTGTTAATTCTCCGTATTGGGAATGTTGCCAAAGGTTGACATTTCCTATGCTGCCAACAGTTTTACGGCAGAGTTTGTGTCCTAAGGTTAAAAAATAGGTTCACCTTTAACTGGTGTCAATTGAAGATCTCTGAAAACAATCATGTATTTTCCTCCAAAGAGGTCTTCGTAGTTTGTTTTGAGTACTTCTTGTAATCTGAGGTGAATCAAAGCCAACATTAGGTTGGAGACCATGCTCACTTCATCTATTAGTAGCATTTTCATTTGTTTTAACACTCTGCATAGTTCTATTGCAGCTTCTGTAGAAAGTTTGTAATATTCTAATTTGTTTTGGTGTTCTACTGGAAGGAGTAGTAATCGATGTAAAGTGACACAACCTATGTTGTAGGCAGCTAAACCTGTGGGGGCAGTTACAACAGCTGACAGTTTGTTGTTTGTTAATTGATGAAGGAACTTGCTGATGATTTGGATTAAGAATGTTTTGCCTGAACCAGCTTGACCACTGACGTATAGTATTATAGGTTTGTAATTTTGGCAGGTACATCCTTTTTTTTCTTGTGTACACCATGTGTAATTTCTTTTGTTACTTCATGAAAAATGCTGCGCTGCTCATTGTTCAGTTTTGATTGCAGTACAGTTAAGTCTTCTGCATCTTCTTCATAGTGAGACATGGGCCCTCATTAGGACCCTGGCATTAAGGGGTTAGCGGCGCCGTAAAAGGTGTTGGCGCCGTTAAACCCTTAACACCTTACTACAAGGTCCCTTTGCGGGACCCGACCTTAACGGCTGGTCTATTTGCGGTACCGTACTTACTGCCTTCCCCATTTCCATTATGCCCTATGGGGCAAAAATGGGAATGGGGAAGGGCCATGGTGGCATGGGGAATTACCGCCCCGCCAACCTTGGAATGGGGTGGTAATTCCCCATTCCGCCATGGTGGACTCCAGCATCGACAATGGTACTAATAGCACCATGGTTTTCCGTCGGAGTCCTAATGAGGGCCATGGTGTTTCCTACTTCTGTCATAGCTAATTCTGCCTCATTTGCTATTAGTGACTATCCCAGTGGTTCTTGGCTTCCTGTTACAGAAGGTTGACTACTGTCGGGAGTGTCCTTATCTAGTTGGGCCTGGAGTTTTTCTTCGTGTTGCTGTTCATTGTGCAACATTGTTTTGTACTGTGTAAAGTTTACATTGGTTATAGTGCTTTCATTTGCTTTGAAAGTGTCTTCATAGGAGTCATAAATATATAGTAACTCTTCTTCTTTTCTCCATGGTTTAAAAAGTTGTAGCAGGGACATGTAACATAGTTCTTTATGTTGGGGGAGTTTTTAATGACAATTTGATATGATTAATTAAGCTTTGTTTGGTAAGTTTCACTAAGCTGCCTTCACAATTTGTTACTCTGTATCTACCTTTATTTTCATCGGGTTTTATATTATTTTTGTATGTGAAGTTTTAGGCTATGTGGTATAGATACATGGTTTCCAAAGTGGTACTCCTGTTTGGGTAGTATGTGTCTAGTAAATTGTTTTTCCAAATGTCTTGGCTGTTAGGATAATTTTGGCTATTATTTCTATGTCGTCGTATGATTTGAGAACTCGTTTTCTAGATTTAGCATGACCAAGACTTAGCCTTACTATGTTTTCAGATTTTCCATACAAAGCAGTACCGGTTAAACGATCTGCAGCTTCATAGCAGCTACACTCTCTATGAGAGAGAATTTTATGCCTAAGCTGTAACATATCGTGCAACTGCAGTGGAATTGTCTGAAATGTACTGCACATCTATGTTTGCATTCCATAAGAGGGCAATGATTGCATTGTAATCATTGATATATTCTGTTTCTGCTGTTCTTTTTATGTAATTTAGGTGATTTACCTTTAACACTATGGGCCTCATTACACGGTAGGCGGTAAAATACCGGCACCGCCTTGGCGGAAAGGGGATTTACCGCCCCATTCCAAGGTTGGAGGGGCGGTAAATCCCCCTTCCGCCATTGCCCTTCCCCATTCCCATTTCTGCCCCATAGGGCTCAATGGGAATGGGGAAGGCGCTAATTACGGCACCGCAATTTAGCGGTGCCGTAATTAGCTCCGAGGTCCCTTAGCGGGTTGGTATTTAACGCCTGCAAAAAGCAGGCGTTAAAACTCCAACCCGCTAAGGGACCTCGTAGTAAGGCGGCAGGGATTTACCGGTACCGGTATTTTACCGGTACCGGTAAATCCCTACCGCCTACCGTGTAATGAGGCCCTATGTCTAAATGAAGACATGAAGTTGTTCACTTGACCCGTTTCTGTACCTGGTCTAGGGAAACCAAAGCGGCATTTGGTGTAGTATTTGTTTTTGTATTTGCAACGACAATATTTTCCACATTTGTGTCTTTGAAATTGTACAATTTGTGCATGAAGATCACTATTTGTTGTTTCTGATGGAATTTCACAAGTGACATATTTTTCGATAAACTGTAAAACAGTGGCATCACTGTCTTGACCAAATTTAGGAGCATATTTAATCCATAAAAACATGTGGATATGTGGTGCTCCTCTGGCTTGGTATTTTTTTCTCCGAAAGAAGTGTTGAACTTCTCTGAGGAGAGGAACAGTTTTATTACAAATAAAGTGTAGCATAGCAATGAAGCGATGATGGAAATATTTTGAAACATTAACAGGATCTAGAGAGCAAAGTTCTCCAGGTGTTAGTATATCTATGTTTGTTTTGTTTTTGTTTGATATGCGTAGGAAATCATGTAAATCTTCCCATTCATATTCTGCACAACTTAATGTAACAAACCAAGTGGGTGGGCCAAGGTTTCTTATCATACAACATACATCTCCTTGACGTCGGGACCAGTACTCTTTAGTACCACGCATGTTTGCTAACAGATTTGGAATGCTTGATTGTAAAACCTCATCTTTTTCTTGTACGTTTTGTAGTAATTGCGTAGCTGACATATTTTGAAAGTGGGTACCTGATTTCAATGTGTGTGCAACTCCATAGCATAGAGTTGCCAGTTCATTTTCAAAGAGTAGGTGGAATATGTATTCCACATTTTGTCTAAATCTGGGATCTTCAGAATACATTTGTAACGAGCAGTATTCTGATGCTGTTATCTGAGTGGGTCTATCATTGTACCTTCCTCCTTTCCCAGAAGGAAAGAGTAGATGAAAAGCACGTCCTTCTATACTTTTTCCCAATGTGCTGATTAATGATCCTTTGGTTTGTCACATTTGGTACGTTTCTTGTGCATCATCTATGTTGTCTTTAGAGTGTAATGGATGAATTGTATAATGGTCTAAAATATTGGATACTGTAGCAGGATCTAGAAGTTCAAATTGACCAGTTTCTGGTGAATTATTTTAGTCGTTTCCCTCAGGTTTTCTTCAATATTAATTTCTTTGTAGTATTCATTGTTGTCTTTTAGATATTGCAAGGCTTGTCTAACTTTATCTATGTCTACGAGTGGCTGCCAAATTATTTTGTCTTTTGTAAGTACACCATTTATTAAGACAATTAAAGATTGCTCTATTGGATGTTGCACTCCCAGAGTGTGCACATTTTTTTCAGATCTACTTGTAAATAAACTACTTTGCCACAAATGCCTTTCACTAATTTGAGGGAGGTCATTTTGCTGTTTTTGGTTGAAGGCGTATTATTGCTTGAAATGGGTGCACTGTTTGAATTATGATGCTCTCATATAAATTGAGTTGTTGCAGGTATTTTGGTAGTGGAAATAATTCCAAGTTATTTGTGATAGCACACAAAGGAGTTTGGTTGTTGTCAAGTTTTGTAGTGCAGTAACTGCAAAGTATTAAGGGGTCAGTTATTTCGTATTTGTTTTCTGCTATAAGGTAGGGAGCTAATTCAAACCATTTGGAATCTTCATTGTCTTCTATTTTGTATGTTACGCCTACAGTTTTTGTGTTACTTTTATAAAAGGTTCTGCGGCAACACACACACACGGTTTGGTACTTCAGCGGATGTACTTTTACATTTTTGCATTTCTTTTTTGTATGTGTGTAGTAGAAGGTTACCATCTGTACAATTGTTGCTAATCTGTTGTAAAGCCATTGCATTCTGTAAGTGGCTTTCACTTCCAAAATATTTTCTCTGAATATGCTCTATTTCTTCGAGTAGGTCTTTGGCTGTACCATGTAGAAGATTGTTATTTAAACTGGCTAGTGCTAAAGTAGGACTTTTAGCATAGTACAGTTTACAGACTAGATTTCTTATAGTTGAATGATGTGTTGATATCATTTTGATATGATGGAAGTTGCTTTTGCAAATAGGTCCTGAAATTCAGGCTAATGAATGTCCTTGTAGTCCTGTGTATTTGCGCACTGGACAGGTATCTATATTTTGTAGTAGTTTTATTTTGATTTTGTCTTTGCCTTTCACATGCTAATTGAGGAACTGGCGTAAAGATTTGAAAGATTTTTTGGCAATGTTACACATTGACGTGCACAGCCATTTGTATACTGGACGTTCTGGTTCAGTCGAATGGAGAGGTGATACTGACTTTTCTGGAGAAATTTTTGTAAGCAGTAGTTCTTGTTCCATTATGGTATTACTAAGTTTTTCATACCCTCGTCCACTGCTATGTATGGCAATTGTGTTTGGTTGCTTTTGTTTGTATGCTTCTTCATTGAAATATGGTTCTGTGCTCGTGGTGTGACTCCATTCACCTCCACAGATACTTAAGAAGTTATTTTTGTTGACATTCCGTTTATTGAGAAGTTTTTTTTGTAATTTAGTAGTTAGTTTTGTTAGTGGTTTCATTCTGTTTAACACTAAAATAAATAACTTCCTTTTGAGAAGGATTTCACTGTCTATGAGAGCTTCCAAGATTAATGTTCTATGGTAGGTTTTAAGGGTTGTGCATGATTTCTCTCCTGTTGTTAGAAGATTCTGAAGGACTCTGTGGCGGAACACTTTTTCTAAAATACTTTTTTTGGTATGGTTATTTGCCACTTCATCAAGATTTATAGGAGCAGTGTTAGCAGTAGTGGTAGCTGAATTCTTGTTAATCACTTTCTGTTTCGTTTTATGTTTTGAAAGAGGAAGGAATGTTTTTGTACTGGAAGCTTGTTTTGTTTTGCTTAATGACTCTATTAGATCTTTTGTTTGAACTTTTTGTACAAATTCTGCTATAGATGGATGCTTATTTTGGACACTTTTATTTTCATTTGCTCTACTTCTGCGTTGCTTTCTACAGACTTGCTTTTTGGTAGGCATTCTTTGGGATCTGTTGAAAAAAAGAAGGTATGGGTTGTGCTGTTTTGCATTGTATGTCTGCTGTGTGCATGAGTGTCTGAGTATGATGGTAAGGATGTATGTGGTGGTGTGTGATTGTGCATTGGGCAGCTGCAACTAGTTGGGAAGGCTATTCTTGTATTTGTGTGTCACTACACTGAGGTTCAGATGACAGTAGAAAGTAAGCTAGTGGTGAGGAGAAGCACTAATACTAATGGTGTAGAATTAAAACAGTTCTTTGTTCTGCAATAGTAACATTCTAGAGTTGAGTTATGTCATTTGTGCGCCGAGAATAGGGGATTTGTGTGCCATTGTGCCTGCAAATCCCTGTTTAACAAATGGGGATTTGTGGGCAGAATGGTGCACAAATCTCCGTTTTTCGACACCCAAATTCCATGAATCAACCCCACAGTGTGTCTGAGTAACAGTAAGAATATTATGGTAGTATTGTACTTACTTTTTTTGTTTGGAATGAGCAGGTGTCTTCTGAGTTGTTGTTTGTACTTCAGATGCTGCTGCTTTTCAGGAGAGTGGTTTTCACTGCAATTGTAAAAGAAATAAGTTAGTAATTGTGTGTGTTTATAGCACTGATGTTAATTTAGACGTTGAATTTAATGTTTTTGTAGTAGTATTGTTGTTTGATATCTAAACATAGTGTGTGCATGCAGTTTCCTTTGACTATGTGCAGCCTTTATATTTTACTTACAATGGGCCTCATTAGGACCCAGGCGGTAAGGGGTTTACGGCGGCGTAAACAGCGCCGACCCTTACCGCCTGATTCCGAGGTCCCTTAGCGCCATGGAGGTTTTAACACCTGCTTTCAGCAGGTGTTAAAATCCATGGCGCTAAGGGACCTTGTTGTTAATTACGCCACCGGAATTTACGGTCGCGTAATTAACGCCTTCCCCACTCCCATTATGCCCTATGGGACAAAAATGGGAATGGGGAAGGGTAAATGGGTTAATGGGGACTTACCGCCCCACTCACCTCGGAATGGGGCGGTAAGTCCGCCAACCACCATGGCGTAAACATAGTTTACGCCATGGTGGTAAAGGTACGACCCAGGCGGTAACTTACCGCCTGGGTCGTAATGAGGCCCAATATGTTAGTTCAACAAGCTTTGCAAATTAGTAGAATACTAAGTGTCTGCAACTCACTTGGTTTCTTAAGGCTGTGTTATTGAATATTAGGAGATAGAAGAAATAATAATATACTTTTTCTGCAATTTTTATAAGGCAAATGGCAGAAACCGTATACAAAAGCATGCAATGTATGCATTTGTGGAGGTGTGGGTAATAAAGCAGAAGGATGTGATTTACAGGCAGTGTGTTATTTCAGCTGGGAGCTTTTCAATGATAGCGTCTATCTTTGTGAGTGTATCAAAATGCATGACCTTATCCTGGTTGCGTGTAATTTTATAATACACTACTAAGTGTTTTTCTACAATTATACTCGTATTTCTCCCATCGTTTAATATTATAGTTTTTTAGATAGCTGTGTGTGTGTAAAACATTTTTTAGATAGCAGACAGGTTTGGAAGTGACAGTTGATTATAGCAGATGGGAAAAATGATAGTAAGTTAATTTTATAGATTATACAGGTTAAGTGGCAGTTACTCTGTTCATATGCATTTATAAGAGTTGTACATGTACTCTGCATAAAATATGCATACCTGTAGTTTGTATTCATGGATGTGGATATGCATGCAGCTGCAAGTAGAAATCTTGGAGACTTGTACAGTAGTTTTTGTAGTAGGTGCTTTCCAATGATATGAGACTTGTACTCAGAGTGATCAACAGTACATTTATAGTGCTGAACTCTGATGATGGAGTTAGATGTAGAGGTCTTGGATGTGATTGGTGAATGGTTGTGTGTCTGCTTAGCTGTATCCAATCAGGGAATGGCACAGAGAGTGAAGTGGAAAGGGTAGAAGGACTGTCTAAGAGTTATGTGCTCCGCGGACACCGCAGCTTTCCGCGGACAGGGCATGCCACATCCAGGGTTTTCCAGTAAATCCAGCATGGAAAGGGGACTATAGGGATTAGCCAATAAGGTGTTGAGGTTGTGGATTTGTGTTGAAAGAGGCTGTGTGTAGTGAAGATGGCAGAGGATGAGAAAGTCAGGGTGTTGGTGCTTGGAGATATGTTTGTGCATGGTTTACAGCAGTATGCTCAATGCAGGCATGTGGCAAATAATTTTGATGTTAAAGGAGCGGAGGTGGCGTGGAGCACTGTGCCTGATTGCAATGTACATGGAATTGTACAAGTTTGTGAAGATATGGGCAGGATGAACAGTCCCCATGTGGTAGTATTGCACTGTGGTGCTTTCAATTTGGGCTATGTCAGTGCCCCTACTATGTTGGCAGATTTGGAACACTTCGTTCAAGCAGTAATGAACATCCTTCCAAATGCCAAAGTAATTTTTTCTGGATTAGTACATTGGGCAATATGGGACAATAGTTCTGTTTTTTGTCCTCAGCAAAACATTGCTAGGAGTGCAATCAACCGAGACATGTGTGCTTTCATGCTTAGAGCTGGCATGTTCTTCTGTAATAATGAGAATATTGATTCCAGTAATGCTATTTATTTTAAAAAAGATGGCATTTCTTTATCTTTTACGGGAAATGCCATGCTGTTTCGGAATGTAAGGGTTGCTTTGGAGAAGGTTCAGTGAAGATTTTAGGAGTAAAGTAAGAAATAAAAAACAAGAAAAAACACAAAACAGCAGGTGTCTGTCAAGCATCTGCAAAAAAACAAATAAAACTGCTCTTTTCAGAGCCAACCTCAAAGGGGAAATGGGGCACACTATTTAAATTTAAATTCATCAGGCTCAGATTTTCGATATGTCTGCAGACATGGCGGTTGTCCGCGGACACCGCGTATTACATACAGGGATTTTGGGGTGGAGAGGCATGCAAATGAGAAAGAGTAGAGCAAGAGATTGGCCAGTAAAGTTTACTGGGTGTGTTGTGTAAGGTGAGAGTTTGTCAGAAAGTATTTTTCTTGAGAGAAGAACAGATGGCTATGGCTATGTGTTTCAGAAATACGATTATCTGGATTTTGGTAGACTCATGGATACATTGGTTGGAGGTGCATACAGAACGCTATGGAGTAGCTGCAGATCTTGGATTCCCTCATGTCGAAGTGCACTGGCATGGAGTACATGGAATGAAGTGGCTGGACTTGGTACCTCTCTGTGCTAGTTTGGAGACACAGCATCATCCAGACATAATTGTAATTCATTGTGGACGGAACAGTTTAGGACATGTGTCTGGAATTTCTTTGCAATTTTCAATGAGAGAAGGGCTTGGGAAGGTCATGGACATGTTTCCAAATTCCCAAGTAATTTTTTCTCGTATTGCGGAGAGACAAATGTGGCTGCATTCTTCTTTATTTGGTCCACAAATGGAGAAAGCGAGGCGCAATATCAATAAGGCTGCTTGTGCCTTGTTAAGAGACGTTGGCATGTCCTCTTTTCACAATGAAAATATTATGTTTCGTTGCACATACATTTTTCACAGAGATGGAGTCCATCTTACTTATGCTGGCAATCTGATTTTTCTGAGAAATGTACAAAATGCACTGCAACCTTTTTTGGAATTACAGCCATCCATTTTGAAGTAGGTGTTGACCATTTGAGGTTTTTCAAATATAAACAAACACCACGAAAAGGCTCTTTTCAGAGCCACCACTTCCTCCCAGAGAAAAGGGCAATGGTTATGCTAGGGCAGCACCCCAAAATGTAAGATGTCTGCGAACTGTCCGCGGATTTCGAAAAAATGCACAGGGTCCTGCTCCATTTATTTGCCACTTCCATTTTTTAACTGTGAAAGGCGGCTCTGAAAAGAGCCTTTTTTTGGGGGGTTTTGTTGTTTTATATTTTTTTGGTTTTTTACACACGACACACAAGGAAAGGAGGGGAAAGGGGGGTAAGGAAGGGACACCAACCACGGGGATAAGAAAGGGCAGGTCGAGAGAGGAAGATGTAGGGTGGGCCTTATTTAGGTAGTGGCCAGACCTTCTCATGCTCCGTGACCGCAGTCTCGAAAGCACTCCGAAGACTCTGCCCCCTGCAGAGTACTACGTCATAGTACATACACAATATTGTGACCCTCGAAAGGTAAGGGCCAACAGCATCATGTATGGCCTGTGAGGCAGCTGGAGGGATGCGCTGTCCCACAGGAGTGTCTCTTGTGGTGACAGGAGCAGAAACGGAGGATGTTGTAGAGGAACTCAACCTACTACGTTTATCACAACCGCCACACCCAAGACTCAGGGCGAGTGCTGGTAGTAGGAACTTCCACTACCTCATCCCTTTCTTCCACTTTATCCTCCTCCTCTACATCCTCATGCGTGTTCCCCTCTGCAGGCCCTTGGGGAAGTGTTGGTGGTGGAGGGGGTGGGAGTGGTGCTGAGGCACAAGTAGCAGCAGCAACCATAAATGCCATCAGGCCTGATGATGGGAAGCAGCAAGAGCAGCAAGATCAGCAAAAGCTAAAATAGACAATGCTCTGTCAGGTAGCCAGAAGCACAATGAGGATCAGCTCTGGGGTGTGGCCTTTTATAGGGGTGCTGGTGCGCGCTCCGCGAACAGCCACGCTGTCCATGGACAGATCGAACACCCCAAAAAGGCTCAAAAAGTTCCAAAAAGTATGTAGAAAGCCAGGGTCATTGTCTGGGACATGTGCAATGGTGAATTTTTACTGTAAAATACTTTGGATTGTCCAAAAAAATACTTTTAAAATGTTCGGGGACCCGGACAGTGTCCGCAAATCAGGAGACACGCTCAGCGTGGGTGCGGTCACATGATGATGTCACTAACACGTCCGCGAATGGGACGGGTGTCCGCAGGACACCAAATGCATGGGAACGGGCGTGCGCATGCGCGCGGATGCTCTACGGACAGTGTGTGGGTCCTCAAACTAATTAAAAGTTCAACACACGTGAGATGGACAGTTACGGACAGGCGCGATGTTCGTAGGACTAATGGGTGTGGTGCGCATGTGCGTAGATGTTCTACGGAGAGTACGGACAGGTATGGTGTCCTTAGGACACCTCCATTATGGTTAATTGCAGATATTCCGGACACCGAGGGTGTTCTAAGAACAGTTCCATCTTGCTTGCTGACAGTGCCGACAGGTATAGTGTCCTTAGAACACCTCCATTTTGGTTAATTGCAGATATTCCGGACACCAAGTGTGTTCTAAGAACAATTCCATCTTGCTTGCGGACAGTACGGACATGTATAGTGTCCTTAGGATACATCAGTTTTGGTTAATTATGGACATCCCGGACACCAATTATGTTCTAAGAAGAGTTCCATCTTGCTTGCGGACAGTACGGACAGGTATAGTGTCCTTAGGACACCTCCATTTTGGTTATTAAGGACATTCTGGATACCAAGTATGCTCTAAGAATAGTTCCATCTTGCTTGCGGACAGTACGGACAGGTATAGGTCCTTAGGACACCACCATTTTGGTTAATTACGGATATTCCGGACACCGAGTGTGTCCTAAGAACAGTTCCATCTTGCTTGCGGACAGTACGGACAGGTATACTGTTCTTAGGACACTGCCATTTTGGTTAATTACGGATATTCCGGACACTGAGTGTGTTCTAAGAACAGTTCCATCTTGCTTGCGAACAGTACGGACAGGTATAGTGTCCCTAGGACACCCCCATTTTGGTTAATTGCGGATATTCCGGACACCAAGTGTGTTCTAAGAACAGTTCCATCTTGCTTGCGGACAGTACGGACAGGTATAGTGTCCTTAGGACACCCCCATTCTGGTTAATTGCAGATATTCCGGACACCCGTGCTGTCCGCGGACACCCCAACCAAAATAAGACACAAAGGACTAAATTAAAACACACACAACATTTTTTATTATATACAGATATAAAATTTATGAAAGAGAGGGCGAAGCAGAAACTGACACAAATACAGGGGAATTAGGGATTTGGAGAGGCTGGGTGGTAGGGGATGAATGGATGGAAATCTCATCATAATGTTTTTCTTAGTGGTGAGGGTTTGGGGATAGTTGACTGGGACATGGAGAGAGGGAACAGGTACATGTGGGACAATGATATTTAATTTTTTCTTTTATGTGGTCCTCCACAAAATGTTTTAACAGATTGAAATTTTCCATAAGCATATCCATTTTCTGTTCCATGCGCTGTAGAGCATTTTCTAATGTCTCTTTTGCTATATTATTTTCACTGTTTGTATGGTCTGTTAAAAAATATGTATATGTTAAGTACACATAAAGTAATGATTATTAATTTGCTTATATAGAGAAGTGCCTACCATTAGTATCACTATCTTGAGTAATTTCCTCATGTGGGACATTTTCTTCAAGCCATACCAAAGTACTGGACATTTATAAAAACAAATAATATATAACTTTTTTTTGTCAACATTCTAATAAGAATCCCTTGTACAGACTTGTCATGAAAAGTACAGGCACATGTGATGTCATCAGTCCTGGGTGTTAGTATTAGCAACTCACGTTGGTGGCGCGAGTTATGGCTGCTTAGTTTACCATAACTAGCAAATTTCAGGGGTTTTTCGGGTTTACTTTGAACCATAACGTCCCTTTAATGTTTTTTTACTGATACTGAATTTCATAGGTTTTTAGTAGCACAACTTAACCATAACGTCCCTTTAAGAAAGTTTTTTTTATTGAATATATATATAGCACTACTACAATGAGAATAGAACCCAGGTCGGCGTAAACAGCTTGTGCTATTGTGTCCATTGTGGCGTTCACAAGAGCAAACCCCTATCGTGTTGATGGCCCTCTGTCTTCTGCCCACACTCCTTTACTCTGGGGCTCTTCCATTACTGGATACTTTGTCCATTCCCCTGGGTCTTCCATTGTGGCAGCAGCTCCCCCTTTCCCTCTACTGGTCCGCTTGATCGGGCGCAGCTTCCCATTTCTTAGCACTGGGTCATATCCTGGCCATATACAGTTTATCACTCCTTATATCCTGTGGGGTCCCTTTCTGCCCTAGCGCTGGCTTTATACTGGGATGGAGATCCCCTCTCTTCTCTCTACTTCTCCAACTGGTGTGCTAGCCCTTGGTAATGTCTCTGTACACCTGGGACTTTTCCCCTTTCTTCGCTCTTCACCCTTGATGATGGGACTTACTTGTGTGGGGGCAGTGGTTCCTCTCCTTCTCTGTACCCCCCCGCAGCAGACTGGTCACCTTAATCTTTGTTCTTATGCCACACAGGTTCTTTTACTTGAAGAAAGACCAACTCATCGCCAGTGTAGAAATGTAAGTTCCTTGGACACCCCTGTCAGGTTCCATAGGTTAGTTATGAACCACTGACTCCCATAACCCAGGCAGGAGCGCTCCAACTGACATACTGTGGAACCTTCACTACAAGCATTCCTACACTCACATGTAAACATTCTCTCACGCACAACAACATTCTCTCATGCATTCCCAAGCACCTGCATTCACACCAAGCACAATACAACAAAAACACTTTAGTTACTTTAGTTCACGATCAGTTAAGGTAAGAAACGTATTGCAACAAAACCCCTGAAATACATTTGGAAACTCTGTACCAGCTTAACTCAGCGCGTTCCAGTTGCAAGTCCCAATAGGACATGTTTATTAGAAGAGAAGGGATTCACAAAGCCATAGAAAATGGTGTTATGTGGGATATAGCATTATAGGGGAGATCAATGGGAACGTGCAAGTTTTTCTTTGAAGGCCATGGCCAGTGGTCTGGTAGTGATTTACAAAATACAGTGGGCACGGCTGTAGTCCAAGCCCACTGGCCACGGCCAAAGTCCATGGGTAGTGGTCTGCTACTATTCTAAAATCGTGAGAGGATAGCTCTGTGGCAACGCACTCACCTAGGAAGCAAGACGATGCAGAGCAACACAGGTTCGATCCCCGGGTCCGTGCTTAGAAACCTCTGGGTATTAAGCATGTTATAAATAACCAATTATAATGATTTATAATTATAAAATGAACATTGGGCATGGCCAGAGGACCTGCCCACTGGCCATGGCTGAAGGTCATGGCTTGTGGCCTGGTAGTGATTTAGAAAATACAGTGACAATGGCCATAGGCCGTACTCACTGGCAAAGGGCGAAGGCCATGGGTAGTGGTCTGGTAGTGTTCTAAAATGGGCAATGGCACAGAAAAAATCTATGGAATAACAAAACTCTTGAAATTCAATGAAAAAAACTTAAGTTAATGATCAGTTAAGGTAAAAAACATATTGCAACACATTTCTGAAATTCAGCTAAAGTCACCTTAGCTTCGCGCCCTCTGTTGCGCAGCCTATGACCACAATCATGACATCACAGATGACTTCATTGATGACATCTGCTCTCCACTCACCAGCAGCCAGAGTAGAACTCCAGCACACAGACACAGTTTTCTTCTGGTTTATGAATGGTACTTCAATCGCAGACCCTGTCCTTGGACAGCCAGTACTGTCTCTATGCTTCTCTCCATGACGCTACTGCGCCCTGCTTCTGCCCCTGATGTGGGTGTTACACTCACCTAGTATCCACGGGGACGCCACTCAGCCCTGGTTGCTGGATTCGCCCTGGACCCCTTCCCGATCCCGGGTGGTGCCTTTGATTGAAGTCGGGCCTGAAAGTACAGGAGGAATGGATTTAAGATCAGGTATGGTCTCCTCCCACCTGCCATGGGTTCGACCCGATGGGCCTCTCCTCACCTTGTTAGGATGTCTGGCGTGCTCTCCGTCCTGCCTTCTTTGCCAGGGTGCGTAGTCTTCTGCGTGCTTGAGCTACCGAGTTACTTCACTGGTGCGAGCCCTTTCAAATGTCTTTTATGTAGGTAGATCTGATTGCAGCAGTCTTTATATGTCCTTGCCTTCCTTTCTTGTGTTTAATATCTTTTCTTTATTCCCCCTTAGATGAGCGGAGGTTTGGCATGTGTGCTGCTGGGGTCGGGCTCCTGCCAGAATGGAGGACGCAAGAGCGTACTACGATTTGGTTGGTAATGCGCTAATTGTGGAGCTGTTTTGTCTTTTACTTGCTAACCTGTACTCTTCCTTCCTTTTCAGTTCGTGATGGTCTTTTCTGGCGTGCGAGGTGTTCCGGAACGATGCGGGCCTAGAGATGCCCAACCAGGTGAGGTTCTCGTGATGACTGAGGCTAGCACCGTAAGTAACTTGTTTTAACGTGGTCTCTCTCTCTTTCTCTCTCCCTCCAGGTTGCTTCGTTCAGGTGCGTTTGCAGTGTCCCGAAGATGCTGAAGACTGGATGGATGACCGCGAGCAGCAGAAGCATGGACGAACGACGGACAGAGGCAGGATGGAATTCCCAGGTAAGTAGAGACTAATCATGATGGTCTTTGTCTCCTCTGCAGGTCCGTTGTTTCAAGGATCGCCGGTATCTTGACACGATGAGCATCACGCTGCTTACTGCAGAATAACGCGAAGCGCGTCCTGTAACTTGGGTGTGGTTTATATAGCCATTTAGTAAAGTAGTCCAGGTAAAGAAGTCCCGGGCTACCACACCCCAAAACACTGTACCGCACAGTCTGGTTCTAGGAACTAGACTGTGTGGGTGCCTCCATGTTGGCTGCAGGATCCACAGAAAAAGTAGTCCCTTCAAAGAGGTGTCCCATTCTGAACATGAGCCTGGCGCCAGAGGCGCCAGGACTGACTCCAGGAGAAACCAGAAAGGTAGTGCAAGGCTCCTGAGGCCATAAATGAACCCCGGGTTTTGACCATACCTGGCATGTGGCATGCCAGTAGGGTTTTGGGTCAAAGGTTGTGACAGTGGGACTCACTTTGTCCTCTATTGCCATTTAACTCTCCTACTCCCTTTGATCTCGCCCTGGGTGGCGGGATACGACTCCTGGGGGAAGAGGGTCTCCGCTATCTCTCACTCCTTCATACTTATAATTCAGATATCTTCTTTTACCAAACTACTACAAATGAAAGCTTCACTAGTAGTGATATGATGTATGTTAGCTGGTGACTATTTTTCACAATGTACACATTTTTATGAACTATTCTAAAATCACATATGTAGAAACATAATGGTGGTCTAAATATGTGCAAATACCTAGAGTGATCTTATGTCTGATGCCATCAGTTAAATAGTCATTGTTGTCATATATGATGTTATTAGTGATGACACCAGTGATGCCATCAGTGATGTCATCAATGAAGTCATACAGATGGTATTTGTGATGTAACCAGTGATATCATCAGTGAAGTCATCTGTGATGTCATCATTGTGGTCATAGGCTGCTCATCAGGGGGAATATATGTGGTTTACCTTAACTGATCATTAATTAATGTTTTTCATTAAATATATATGGTCAGACAACGCTGGCCATGTGCATAGTACTCTGCCTCATTGTGTAGCCAGTGCTTTATGGCTAGAGTTGGCTAGGCTCATAATATGCACAAAGAGAATCTCCCACAACCATGCAGCCAATGACCTAACAGGCTACGTCGGGAAACAAAGATTGCCCAGGCACTCTGAGACTGTACCTGATTCATAAAATTACTTTATTAGTTTCAATGCATCACAACAGAATACAAGTAAGAAATGGCTTCCAGCCAATCTTGGCAGACCAGCAAAGAAGCACACTCACCCATACGGGTTAAAAAACGCCACACATTTTCACTGAAGACAGTTCAGGTGTGCAGATTCAACGCAACAAAACCCATGAAATTCAGCGGATGTGGGAAGTCATGATCAGCTTAACTCCGCTTGCTCGCAATGATGTGCCTCATAATGCAATTTTGTATGTCATTATTAATACCTTCTCTTATAATATGTATGTGCTCATGGGTTTTGCAACCAGAACATACTGAGGTAAGCTGCTCATGACTTCCCACATCTGCTGAATTTCAAGGGTTTTGTTGCGTTAAATCTGCACCACTTAACTGCACCTTAACTAAGGTTTCTTCTGTGAATTTCAAGGGTTTTGCTATATCATCATTTTTTACAGGTCACTAGTCATGGCCATTGTGTGCACTGTACATGTTCCCCCAATATGTGGACCCACACTCTACATGTCTTTGGGCCATGGGCCTGGGCAGTGAGAATGGTATTGTAAAGATGAACTCTTGGAGGCAGCAGGTAAGTTCTCTAAGTTCATTTATTAGGCATCAAGGTAATCAGGTAACATCAGATAAGTCCATCAAAGTAGGACCTAAGGTTAGGGAAAAGAGCCCACTGGCTCCCTCCACCCTGGTTACATCATGCTAACTGCCTGGGTTGAACATTCAGTCAAATACTAACATTCCACTTACACAGCAAACATTCCAACACAACATCACACAGACTCAAGCAATCTCTCAAGACATCAACTCACACAGACAGGAGAAAAGGCATGATACAACACATCTCCTTTCCTTACACATATTCTGCAACTAGGCATGCACGCATACAACCAACGAATACACACTCAAAGGAAAGCCACACTACCAGACACAGACAGCAAACAGTAACACCACAACACACCTCCTTTCTTACACATCCAAACCAAACATACACAGCAACCAACGCCACTACCCTGCAACACTCATACGGAACAACACACAAAACAGAACACACCCACACTGTGATGTAACACCAAAACCTGCAAGCCAAAATACTGGTTGACACATCAAGGCACAACTCACATCCACCAACAGACCGCAGCACAATTCTACATCCCCAGTCCATCATATCCTAGGTATCACCTCCTACCTACTGTCGCCACCACCAGGTCTCAAGCCTGCCACACCTGACCACATGCCAACCCCACCTTGGGCAACAAACTACCTCCTTGAGCCACCAAAGACACCATCCAACTACACTGGCAAATCTCAGGCCACACCTGAGCACAACAGATCCCCTCCTTGGGCTAGCATGCAAACATGCTGGCCCACTTTAAAATCCCAACTAACATTCAAATGACAACCAATCCGCACCTCAACTTCACACAGCAATCCACAACCTGCAGCAGAGACCATACCAACAGATCAACAGCTCACACATGTACAATACACTACTACCACATGGAAACACCATTCTGTCATTCCCACCAAAACACTCACACAAATGGCAACTCAGCTGGCAGACCACCACTTCGAGGAAATAACCTTTTCATCCGCCAAACCCCAAAAACTGACCAGACAATTTGGGAACCAACGCAACCCTCAGCAACAACCACTGAGAAACAATGCTGCTGACCATGATGATTAGTTGCTACATAGACCACCCAAATCAACACTTCAAACACCCAACAAAAACCTCGTGGGGATCAGAAAATGGACGGCTGATCAAAGATAATGAAAAAACAATACAGACAAGGCTCAAAAGACACTGCAACTGAAACATCCCACATCACTTACGACATGCAACTGAACTCCATCACACCAAGCCACAACCAACGGCAAGGTGCACAGAGTATGAAAAGTACTGGCAAAACTCCCCCAGAAACTTGTTACAAACACGTCATGACAGGCATCATAAAACCACTGATAGTTAAAAGATGAAACTCCATATAGCTCAATTCAGAAGAAGATGGGCGTCCCAAAGGCAGGTTATTGGCTTAAAGCCCATGCTGCTCACTCTGCAGCGTAAGGCTGAAATTACACAAAATGTTAAACTTAACAGGTTAATTCTAATTTAACCCACACCTGTCATATTACTCATACACACGTACATTAACATAACATTGCATGTAGTTAAACCGAAGGTACAATCCTGCCTCCTTGCAGAATATAGTGAATTGTCCAAACAACTGCTGAAATGCCAAGAAATGGCCCTCATTACGACCTCGGCAGTAGCTATGCCGCTATTGGCAGCATGGCTGCCGCCGAAATCACATCCGGGTCCACAGAATGAGGAATTAGCGGGCCATTCCGAGTTCGGAAGGCCTGGTAATTCCTCCCTCCAAGGACCGAGACCCGGTCCTTCCCCATTCCCATTTCAGGCCCCGTTGTTTGCTCCCGCTTCCCCTCGCGGGACCCGGTAATCACGCCTGGTTTTCCCAGGTGTGCTTACCGTGTCCTGCAAGGGGACCTCGTAATGAGGCGGTACGGGGTTAACGGCGCCGTTAACCCCGTAACGCCAGGGTCGTAATGAGGCCCAATGAGTTATTCTAAAATAAATCTCTCATTAAGTGCTAAATATCCAGCCTGTGAATAGTACCACTCATGCACACGTCACATTGGACTGCTGGCGTTTGCAAAATGATGTAACAGGAGCATTCTAAACACTTTCACTCCCATGTTGAAATCCCTGAACAACACGATTTAAATGTAGCTAAGAGCCCTTGCAACTTTGACGCAGCATAAAGCTGAAAATACTCAAACGATTAATACAGCCATACACATCTGCACTCCACTGAAGCCCATGCCATGCGTTTACCACTCACACAACACTAAACTTACACAGGTAAATAAATTAAACAGTGCATTATTAACATTCCATGTCAGTCACAATAATAACAAGCACTGGCAATGCCAATAGTTTTGGTGTTGACTGGTGTTATTTGCATGTTGCAGTTTTAGGCACCTGGGTGCAAGGGGGAGAGTGCAAAGTTTCAAAGGAGGATGTGATAAGGGCTGCAGAATGAGAAGGGGAAAAGAGCAAGAAAGGAAGCCAATGAGAGAGGGTGCCATTGATGATGAGCAAGAGAATGAGAAGGGAATAGAGCAAGGGAGAAAGCCATTTAGAGAGGGTGCCATCGAAGATGAACAAGAAAATGAGTAGGGGAGTAGAGCAAAGGAGGAAGCCATTGCTAGAGGGGGCCATCGATGCTGAGCAAGATAATGAGCAAGGGAGGAAGCCACTGAGCTAGAGCGCTATCAATGATGAGCAAGAGAATGAGAAGGGGAATAGAGCAAGGGAGGAAGCCATTGATAGAGGGTACCATTGATGAAGGGCAAGAGAATGAGAAGGGAATAGAGCAAGGGAGAAAGCCATTTAGAGAGGGTGCCATCGAAGATGAACAAGAAAATGAGTAGGGAGTAGAGCAAAGGAGGAAGCCATTGCTAGAGGGGGCCATCGATGATGAGCAAGATAATGAGCAAGGGAGGAAGCCACTGAGCTAGAGCGCTATCAATGATGAGCAAGAGAATGAGAAGGGGAATAGAGCAAGGGAGGAAGCCATTGAGAGAGGGTACCATTGATGATGAGCAAGAGAAAACATGACCGATAAAGGGTGAGAGTGAACAGAGGGGGTAGAGTGTGGTTAGGTGGGTGGGGGGATACAGGGTGTAGGGTGGGTGGAGCCAGAGAGAGGGTGTACAGTACATGGTGGGTGCTATGACTGGTTTCCTTGATTGGTCCCTGCTCCCTGAATGCATGGTTGGATGTCATGAATGGAATGTTCTGAGTGACTAGAATGGGTGTGGTTGAATGGAAGATGTATCCAGGTTGGTGGGAGCCAGTAGGCTCTCCTCTTTGTCCTTCCTGATCTCCTGTGTACCTATGAAGCTGATGTCACTTGATCCTCACCTGAATCTTCCTTGGTGGATAGCGAAGGGGACCCTTCTCGCTTCGTCTTCTTATCCTTCTTTTTCTTTTTAGAGGTCTTCCTCTCTTGGAAGAGATATGACCTGTCACGAGGTGAAGCCACTATGTCCATCTAATGAACAGGCAGACAAGAGACCCCACTCTCGGTAGAGCCAAGTCCGGGGAAAAAGCCAATAAGGCAAAAAAAACCTGAGTAGTTTGTAGCATTGGTTCCAGAGTACTCAGAGAGTAGAAAATCCTTATTGAAAGTTGTGTGTAGAAACTCAAAGAAACAGGCAGTGCTCCTTCTAAAAGGGAAATGAGCACAGAGAAATAGAATAGTTACAGGAATGAGGGGTGAAACTAAGAAGAGTAGCAAAGTTCTGAGAGGGTGACTCCGGAAGCCAGGGGAACCAGGAGACTGCAAGGGATCCAAGAGGTACGAGACAAAAGGAGGCAGGAAGGGGAGGCAGAGTGAGGAAAATGGTTGGAGAAAGATGAGCACTGGGAGCCAGTGTGGAAATCCTAGAACAAGCATCTTACCCGTAAGAGCAGGGATGTCTGAAGGGTTGCCGCGCTCCGCTTTGGGGGGCGGCAGCACAGGATAACCAGTTGAGCGGTGGCCATCTTGAGAAAGGCTAGACCGTTACCACACATTCCTCGAGAAACATGGTGGAAAGCCAATGGTGGCTCGTCCACCTCTTCCATAGGCGCCAGGGGGCGAGTGCTGTGATAGTATGCCCCTCCTATACCTGGTGGTACTGAGTTTACCTGGATGTATCCGATAAAACCTTTGAAGCAGTAGAGGTGCCTTAATGTAGGAGCTGGGTTCCCATGAATTTTCAGACGGAGGAAAGACCTTCCACTTAACCAGGTATTGGAGTCTCCCCTTCTGCTAACGTGAGTCGCATATAGGGGAAATCTCATACTCCTTGGGTTCAGAAGGGATGGTGGTTTATAGCTCCTTTTTCTGTTGAGAATAAGGGTCAGGCACTCAGGGAAGTAGAAGGGATGAATGAAAAACTGGATGTAAACGGCTGGAGGAACTGGGAAGTCGTAGTCTAAACACCACTGGATTGACTCTGGCGATGATCACATATGGCCCAATATATTGGGGGAAAGTTTGAAAGGATGCACCCACCTTGGTAGATATCTTGTGGACAACCAAACCTTAGATCCTACATCCCCTCCGGGTACCTCACTCCTGTGCTTATCAGACTTATGTTTGTGCCTTTTCTTGCTGTCTTCTAAGTTCTGACGGGCAGTTTTGTGGGCTCCTGTGATGTCCGTCAACAAGGAGTCGATGGAGGGAATCTTTGAAGGAGGATACACTGAGGTCAGTAGAGTATGTGGGTGTAAACCATAAGTACAATAGAAAAGTCTTAACTTGGTAGAAGCATGCATAGAGTTGTTATAGGAGAACTCTGTAGTTGGTAGGAGATCCACCCAATTGTCCTGCTGGGTGTTGACGAAACACCTAAGATATTGCTCCATAGTGCTATTGAGTTTCTCAGTTTGTCCGTTGGTTTGTGGATGGTACCTAGGTGACAGAGCCCTCTTTATGCCCAACAGTTTGCGTAAGGTTCTCCAAAATGTGTACGGAGATCCACGGTCCGAAATGATGTATTCATGAAGACCGTGTAGATAAAATATCTCTCAATGGAACACCTTAGACATCTCTGGGGTGGTAGGTGATCCTGGGAGTCGAGAGAAGTAGGCCAACATGGTAAAGGAGTCAATGGTGACCATAATCGCTGTGCATCCCTGAGAGGGTGGCAGATCCACCACATAATCCATAGAGAGATGGCTCCAAGGTCGTGTGGGTACAGGGCCTTGTTCAAAGTAGCCGATGGGCTTCCTGGTGCTATACTTGCTTTGAGCGCAAGTGGGACCGGTCCGGGTGTAGGTCTTCACATCTGCCCGAATGGTAGGCCACCAAAAATTGTGTTGTATGAGTTCCAATGTAGTGGAGAAACACTGGTGGCCTGCGGTCTTGTCTTTGTCACACCAAGCTAGAACTCAGCTTTGTAAAGACGCAATCTGTATGACCAACCACTTCTCGTGAAATATCAAACCTTCCTTCCTTTCTAGATTCAGCTTCTTATTCCACTGTTAGGTGATTGAGACGTCTTGCAAGAGCGAATATACCAAGAAGACAAACCTGTTTCTTTGGAAACGATATTGGTACTTGCGACCTTGGGGAGTTCCTACCTCTTGACAACGAGACAGAGCGTCTGCTAGAACATTCTGACTGCCTGGTATGTAGGTGATGGAAAAATCAAATTGGGCGAAGTAATGAGCCCACCGAGCCTGTCTAGGGTTAAGGAATTCCATTTGCTGTAAAATCCATAAGTTTCAATGATCAGTGCGTATCTCAAATGGATGGGAGGCCCCATGTAAAAAGTGGCGCCATTCTTCATGGCCAAGTTTCATCGCGAGCAGCTCCTTTTCAATCACAGAGTTATTGCCTTCGCTTCGGGACAGGGTCCTCGACAGATTTGCAATAGGGTGCCCTTGGCCATCTACCTCTTGTTTAAGTACGGCTCCTACCATGGCAGCAGAGGGTCGGATTCAATTATGAACAAGAGATCCTGGTTGGGTTGTAGCAAGATGGGAGAAGAACAACACAAGGATTTGAGATGTTGAAAGGCAGCTGCCGGCGCCTCACCCCATAGGAATGATGTGTCCTTCTTTAGAGGGATGTTATGGGAAGAACTATCTCTGAGAAGTCAGGGATGAATTGCGGTCAAGACCTAAGAATCACTGAATGTCCTTAACAGAAGAGGGAGCAGGCCATTTCAGTATGGCTGATACTTTGCAGTGGTCCATCTCGATGCCTTTATCTGACAGGATATACCCTAAATAGGGCACAGTGGTGACTTCGAATAGACACTTCTCCGGTTTAACCAGGAGTTGGATCTGGTGTTCTCCCCCTGAGGAGGAGAAAATCAGGATATCATCGAGATATACAATGACTGAGTGGAACAGCATGTCTGATAAGACTCAATCCATGAAGCATTGAAAGATGTCAGGGGCATTGACCAAGCCGAACAGCATTACCTGGTACTCAAAATGCCAGAAAGGAGTCCGAAAGGCAGTCTTTCTTCATCTCCGGCCTTTATGCACAGGTGGTCTTAAGCCCCACGCAGATCCAAGTTGAGAAAACCACGGCTCCTTGTACAACCTCCACAATATCATGGATAAGGGGCATGGGATAACGGTCCCAAACAGTCACCCTGTTGATACACTGATAGCTCGTGAGTGTCTTTCTTCGGGATGAAAAACAGAGATGCCCCTGAGTGAGATGGCCGGATATGGCCGTTTTGGAGGTTAGCATCCAGTTATTCCCTGAGAACCTTCTTCTCAGGAAGGGATAATGGATACATCCGCCCAAAAGGAACAGGAGCTTCTGTGGTGAGATTGATAGCACAGTCCTCTGACTGATGCGGTGGAAGGTCCTTCGGAACCTTGTCCAGGAACACACCCGAATAATCCTTAAGGTCAGTTGGAATACAGTGTATGCCTATAGCTGGGGTGTGTACAGTATGACGGGCCATAACAGGTTCCTTTCGGAAGTTGTCAAGACAATGTTTGACACCATATTCTGAGTTGAATTGGAGAAGGTTCTTGGCCGAGTCTATTGTGCTTTCTTAACCAGGGAATCCCCAAAATGACAGTGAAATGTGCTGCACCAATGATGTCGAAGTGTAGAGATTCCCGGTGTTGAAATACTGAGACCCCCAGTACTTCGGTGGTGTGCGTAATCAGTTCTGAGCTGAGGGGTCGCCCATCTCCCCCTTCAACAGCTTGATCTTCTCTTTTCTCGGGCATAGGGATTCTCTCCTTGTCAGCCCAGACGGTGTCAACTAAGTTACCTGTGGCACCACAATCAATGAGTGCCAAGGTATCGATCTGCTGTTGATTAACCATGACCACAATGCTTACAACCATTAATCTGTTATCGTCTTGTGTGAGATTAACAGTAAGCGACTGATAGGGACTGGATATCTGACGCCGGTTACTTGTCCCTTCTAGGACCGAGGTCTGTAGTTTCCCACCCATCGGGGTTGAACTTCTGGGCAGTCAAGTAATAGATGGGCATTAGATCCACAATACATGCACAGCCCCTTCTCTCTTCTTCGCTTCCTTTCGTCTGGGGTTAGGGGTCCTCTTGCTGCTCCGATCTACATGGATTCTTCCCTGGAAGCACTACTAGATGGGGGAGCACAGTCCGTAGACACTGGGGGAGTCGGGAAAAGTTCTCGGGTCTTCTTTCTTTCAGCTCTTTATGTTAACCGATAGTCGATCTGAAGAACCAAGGAGAATAAATAGACCAACGTCTCGGGACGATGGGTGCGGGCTAACTCATCCTTGATATCTTCATGCAGGCCATGTCGGAAAATGGCATATTGAGCCATCTCTGGCCATCCAGCTTCTGCACCTGTGCGTTTGAATATGGTTATATAGGACAATAGGTCTGAAGTACCCTGATGAATGTCCAACAGGTTTTCACAGGTGGTGTAGACTACTTTGTGTCTTTCGGAGGTATGTTTCAGAAGAGTCAGAAAGGCCCGTAATCTTGTAAAACAGGGATAGACGAGGTAACAAGGGGAGTAGCCCAAGCCAGGGCATTACCCACCATGTTTGAGATAATAAACCCTATTCAGGAGTGGTTGGAAGCATAAGTCCCTGAGCGAAAGGTGAAATGAAACACACAAGCTTTGATAAACTCCTTTAGCTTCTTTGGTGATCCGTCAAATTTACCCCAAGCTAAACCCATGGTAGGGAGATCTGATGGGTGGTGCTCTCTGGCAGTGACCAGTTGCCTTAACACAGTGTTTTCGGTCTTCAGGTTCTGAACCACCAGAGTGAGGCCCTGGACTGCGGTGACCAGCTCCTGTACCTGTTCAGCAGTAGCCATACTGGATTGGCTTTGCAAACTGTCAGGAGTAACAGGATCACTCCCTTAATCCTCACCTGAATCTTCCTTGGTGGATGGCGACAGGGACCATTCCGGTTTCATCTTCTTTGCCTTCTTTTTCTTTTTAAAGGTCTTCCTCTCTTGGAAGAGATACGGTCTGTCACGAGGTAAAGCCACTATGTCGGAATAATGAACAAAACTGAGGTGTTGTAGCATCGGTTCCGGAGTACTCAGAGAGTAGAAAATCCTTATTGAAAGTTGCGTGGAGAAACTCAAAGTAGCAGGCAGGCCTTCTTCATAGAAGGGAAATGAACACAGCAAAATAGAATAGCTACAGGAATGAGGGGTGAAACTCAGAAGAGTAGTAGAGTTCCGAGAGGGTGACTCCTGAAGACAGAGGAATCAGGAGACTGCAAGGGATCCAAGAGGTATGAGACAAAAGGAAGCAGCAAGGGGAGGCAGAGCGAGCAAAATGGTTGGGGAAAGATGAGCGTTGGGAGGCAGAGTGGAAATCCTAGAACAGCTTCTTACCCGTAAGAGCAGGGATGTCTGAAGGGTTTCAACGCACCGCTCTGGGGGCAGAAGCATAGGATAACCAGTTGAGCAGTGGCCATCTTGAGAAAGACTAGAACATTACTGCACATTCCTCTGGAAATGTGGCGCAACGTCAATGGCGGCTCATCCTCTTCCATAGGCACCAGGGGGAGAGCGCTATGACAGTACTGAACCTGTAATGTGAATTAAAGAAGTTAATCATCATACCTGCAGTCGTTCTGAGTATTCATCATATTTGAATGTAACAGTGGGGTAAATAGAGAAGGGTTAGGGTTGAGTAGAGAAAGAGGGGTAGGATGGGTGGTGGTACAGAGAGGGGGCCGTGTTTTGCATGGAATTCTGGGACTTTGGGCAAAATAACCTGATAAATATTTAAGTCATTATAGAAACTTGTAACTTCAAAGCTGGGTTATACTTGAACTTTGTTTGCCGCCTGCACTCAATGGAAGTCTATAAGTCCCACTATGAATAGTAACGTGATCCTAAGAGATCTCCTTTGGGTTTTAACACTGTACTTCCATGACGTCAAGACACAAGAAAATGATCACGTGACCTGCGTGTAGTGTGGTGTTTGACACAAATATGCATCCTGTGAAGATGCACAAACAAGAAGGCGTCCTGGAGATAATCTAGACCATCTTAAATGGAGTTTTGTGTCAGCTTGTCTTGGAAGCACACACTGTTATGAGTTTATAAGGCACTCACATGCACATACATCTGTTGCAGTTCTACTCACACAAACATTCACACTTGTAATGGGAACGTGTCACTGACAATGGTCATGTTATTGGTAGGTTCCCTTCAGTTACCACCAACTACAAATGATGAACTCCCCCATGATAAAGGCCATGTCCATAAAAAGAGATAAAGATGTGCAAGGCTACCATGGCAGGCCATGTTGATGGTGCTAGGGAGCAGTGTCTGGGAATCCCTCACTGGTCCCTTCGCCATCATGACTCTGGCGTCGATTCAGTCAGCATAATGGGCATTAAAAGGCAGGCGATTTAGCTCAGTGGGTTAACTGGCTGCTGCTGAAATGACTTAGCAAACACAAGTACAGCCCTTCTCTCTCCTGTGGTTGATAAAAGAGAATATGGGATTTGTGGTACAATTCCAAATCTCTATAGAGCTTTGAAGCTGGGAGCCTGTGGCGGTAAATGCTATATAAAGTATCACATTTGTATAAACATTCCCACCAACCAGCCAATGCACGCACGGAAGGAAGGCAAGTGATACAAGCCAGGGCACCAGTGGCTATGCACATCCTTGGGGTGGATTAACGGGAGGGGGGTGGAGGCAAAGCAACCTCTAGCAAGGAGAGAGTAGTGCCAGGCTATGCAAGGCAATAAGCAAGGTCATACTGGGATACAGCTCTGGAGCAAGAAAATAATCGGAACAGAGAGGTAGTCCTTCTCCCACAGGCGGGAGCCTGGCTGATGAGAGTAAGAGAGGCAGTTCTGCTGTTACAGGTAGGAGCAGGAAATAATCTGAACAGAGAGGTAGCTCTGCTCCCATAAGCAGGAGCCTGGGTAATGAGAGTAAGAGAGTTAGCACTGCTCCCACAGAGGGGAGCCTGGGTAATGAGAGTAAGAGAGGTAGCTCTGCTCCCACAAGCGGGAGTCTGGGTGATGAGAGTAAGAGAGGCAGCTCTGTTGTCACAGGTAGGAGCAGGAAATAATCTGAACAGAGAGGTAGCTCTGCTCCCAGAGGGTAATGAGAGTAAGAGAGGTAGCTCTGCTCCCACAGACGGGAGTCTGGGTGATGAGAGTAAGAGAGGCAGCTCTGCTGTCACAGGTAGGAGCAGGAAATAATCTGAACAGAGAGGTAGCTCTGCTCCCACAGGGTAATGAGAGTAAGAGAGGTACCTCTGCTCCCACAGGCGGGAGCCTGGGTAATGAGAGTAAGAGAGGTAGCTCTGCTCCCACAAGCGGGAGTCTGGCTGATGAGAGTAAGAGAGGCAGCTCTGTTGTCACAGGTAGGAGCAGGAAATAATCTGAACCGAGAGGTAGCTCTGCTCCCAGAGGGTAATGAGAGTAAGAGAGGTAGCTCTGCTCCCACAGACGGGAGTCTGGGTGATGAGAGTAAGAGAGGCAGCTCTGCTGTCACAGGTAGGAGCAGGAAATAATCTGAACAGAGAGGTAGCTCTGCTCCCACAGGGTAATGAGAGTAAGAGAGGTACCTCTGCTCCCACAGGCGGGAGCCTGGGTAATGAGAGTAAGAGAGGTAGCTCTGGTTCCACGGGCGGGAGTCTGGGTGATGAGAGTAAGAGAAGCAGCTCTGTTGTCACAGGTAGGAGCAGGAAATAACCTGAACAGAGAGGTAGCTCTGTTCCCACAGGCTCCCCTGTGGGTAATGAGAGTAAGAGAGGCAGCACTGCTATCACAGGTGTGAACTTGAGAGATGACAGCAACACTAGAGACAGAAGCCTGCTAGATCAATGTGACGAGACATTGACATCCTGTCACTGACGTCAGCCACTCACCCAATAGCCACAACCGCTGTCTGAGAGTAGTAAGTCAACCCCAAGACTAGACACACTTGCTGTCTAAATCATGAGCTTGCACAGTCCTTACAATGTGAAATCAACACGAGGCAATGATAACCAGAGAGGAGGGTTCGATTGGTTTTCTTGCATTGTGTGTGCTGCAGTGTCTGTTTCGATTCAGTGTGTGTTGTGTTGCAGTGGGTGTGCGTGTGTTATAGTGTGCACGTTTTGTGTGTCTAAAACAGTCCATGGGCAAGTGTAGTCTACCCATATCGCCGTTTTCTAGGGGCCCGTCGAGCTAGGTGTCTGTGCATCCATGACACACTATTTAAATTGTGTTGTGTGCAGCATTTCCTTTGTACTGTACATGCCTGAAGTATAGAAGTGTATTTTTACCTTTGTGAATAACTTTAAAAGTTGCTCAAGTGGTATTTATCGCAGAGGGATTTATAAGTTATCCCTCTTCCCATACAATCACATTCATCTAATGGTTGGAGAGCATCCGGGCGCACCTATTTTCACAATGTGCACAAGAAGCAGCGTAGCCACTGGTGCCAGGCAGTGGCTAGAAATCCTATTGCAAAACCTTGGCTCGGACTCCACAAACGTTGCAAGTGTGCAGCAATAACATTAGCAACTCATAGCTTACCCAACCACCCAGACACATAGTGGATCCTGTCTCTGACATTTCCTAGGAAGAGGAGCCTCTTGACCAGTGTCCTCAAGAGCAGTTTTGACTCTACTGACTGCCTTAGAAATGGAATTGAGTTGTTTGCAGCTATGCTGAGCTCGGATGTTTCTTCCCTTTAATTAAGTTCTAGCATACCCATTGTTCATGTAGTGAGTCCATCCAACTTTGGAACAAAATGGTCTGAGCCTATTTGTGGCACAAAAAAACCTGTGACATAATTCCATCCATCTATACTATCCTGTTTTTCTTCTTTACCATCTAGTGTGAAGGTGGTTTCTAAACAGACAGATGTTTCACCAATGCTCTGTTGCAAACATATATTGTCAGTGATTTCTCCGGATCTGGGTTCAGCTCTGTAAGAACGAAACATAATTGCAGCCCACTGCTTGGGGGTGGGGAATTGCTCCCCCACTTTCTTCTAGTCCAGTGTACAAGCGGTGCCTCGATGTGCAACGCTGCCCTATCAACAACAGGCACTACAAATCACACAGAGGGTGGCGTCATGTGCTCAAAGCGATGGATCTTTCATTCCCAGCTGAAATGCATTGAGCACTGAGCAGTGTTGATGTTTTCAGTTGAAAGAGCTGTCAGGTGAGCTTCTCCGTGCTACATGATGACATGAGGTACCTGATATCTTTGTGGAAACTGCTGTGTGACTAGAATGCACAGCTTGGTGGCAATGGAAGCATGAGTGGTCGTGCCTGGGGTGGCAGAGAAGGGACCGCTGGACCTATTGCAGGATAGGCTGAGTAGTGTCGGTCTCCCCGTGCCCCTGATTCTTACCTCCTATTTTGGAATGAGTACAGACAGTTTTGTTGTGGATAAATTATTGGCCGTAGGCATTTATTTTTTATCTACATAATTTACACAAAACCAAACTTATAGAAGAAACAGGTGTGCTCCCCCGGCCCCCACTGGTTGCCATCTCACCTTTTCCTGTGTTGTTGGCTTCTGCCCTCCCCATGTGTTTTCCGCCTCCTCTGCCCCCACCCTTCGCCTAACCCCCCAGGCCCTCCATCGCACCGTACTTTGTCCGGCCTGGGGCAAAGGAATGCCTCGAGAACTGCCTGCGTGAACCAGCAGGGAGAGAACACAGGCTACAAAAATAGGATTGCGCTGTCTGCCTGCCAGCCAGGGAGACGTCCTCCTACACCCCTCCTCAACAAGACTACAGCATGTCCAAAGCAGGTCTTCCACGAAGGGGGGGCGTTCACAAGCATCTAATGCCAGCAGCCTGGCTTTAATAGCAGCAGGGGAAATGACCCAGGAAAGGCACACCCAGTCACGAAAAAACAAGCACATCCATGATAACATGAGCCGCTAGGTAAAACAGTAGCTGTGACAGCAGAGTCGTGACAAAAGGATACAGGCATGCCGACAGAAGCAGCTCAGATAAGACAGCACAGCCACACAAATCACGACACGGGCTATGCCTCTTCTGTTCGTCCTTCTGCAGCAGAGGGAGACTGGAAAGCCCCACTCCTTCTTGTGCATTCACAGACTGCCTCGGGCATTAGGCTCCAAAATAGATCACTCCATGGAGATAGTCGGACAGGAGTTTAAGGGAATAAAAGTATTGGTGCATACAAATGAGAAAAATAACCGGCATATAGTTCATTTCAGTCATTTTGCAACTACTTCGGAACTTTCAGAGCTTCCACAACAACAGCAGTAGGCTTGCAGATACAAGTGAGAGGGTGAAGCACCCATGCGTTGGTCTTTTCATAGTCAAGCATCTGCTCGACAAGTTGCCATGGCAACACCATACACTGTTCCCAAACACCCCTTTCTCCTTTTTTTACAATCCCAGTACAATATTTTAGCGATTAGGTGGCTTACAAGTGCCAAAACCAATCATAATACCTGTAACGAATTAGTTAAACCACATAGACTGCCTCACAGTTGGCACATTAAATGCACGCACCTTGTAATCTGACATTGAGACCTAATCCTCTTTATCTCACGCCTTCCCAGATAGGCGCAGAAAAGGAAAGCATAAATCCACATGGTCCCATTTAGCAAATCTGTACGAATTTATCAACTCAATGCCAGAGGATGACGGAGCACAACTGAATCCCTCACTAAGTGCCTGTCACCCTTATATCACATAGAACAGAGCTCGCGAGGCTGCATTGAACCTTGCGTCCAAAGAATGTATCTTTCATACTGTTTTTGTTTTGCTGTATCATTGGAATACTTTGTTCCATTCTAGCTCCTGAGTCTTCCACATGGAATTTGGAAGACTCAGGAGATCTATGAGGGATGGTTGCTGGATGGCAGAGCGTGGCGTGTGTTCCCTGCGGGCCTGTTGAAATAATGGACCAGAGAACCAATCACCCTGTTCGTGTGGTCTCTTCACTGGGGACGAGGAGTTGGAGTGGACCTGTGGGGGACCCAAACTCCTGCAGAGCAAAATGAAGATCCTGTCTCTCCGTTCCGGCTGCAAGCTCCAGAGCCCAGCCGAAGGCCACTGGAGAGCAGCAGGGACCCTCCTTGCCCAGCAGCTCACCCCTTGCCACAGCAGCGGCGATGCCTGGCGTGGGGTGGAGGTAAGGAGGGGGGCTCATATTTATATATAAAAGAAAGAAACAAAATGAAAAGCAGCAGCCGCGAGACGCTCGCGGGCTAGAAGAAAGCACCCACGAGCCTCAGCGCAACGTGAAGAGTAGGAAATGGTTGCCAGAGCAACTGATAAAGCCTCTAAGCTAACAAGGCCTTAAAGAGGCACCGCGAGGAGGAAGCAAGACAGCAGTTTACCATAACGACCAGATTAAAAAAGCCTCAATAAGGAGAACGGACACAAAAATCTAGTAAATACAGCCTTGCAGAGGCTTATAGAGGTGTTAAAGCAAGGGGGCACTACTGAAATAAGCTCAGTATTAAGTTCATAAAATCACAAAATAAAACACATTTTGTGACTATAGACTGCAACGGCCGGAGAGAAAAAAGGCTAAACTCAGTTATCTTCTTCAGCACAAAAAAGTAAAAATAAACTCTGCAAATATGGCAGTTGCCAGCATGGCACCACCGCCACCCTTTTTACCTGAACCGGGCACACTGGAAATCCGGTGGAACAGATTGAAAAGTCTGTTCAACACCTTTTTATTGGCAATAGGCGGTGACAAATTCACACCAGCTACAAAACAAGCTGCACTCTTACACAACCTAGGAGCAGAGGGGCGCAGTGTCTATGATGGTCTCCCGGAAGTGAGGGATATGATATGATATTTTATCAATATCGTGCTCGTACACAAGTGTTTCAGAGCGCAAATAGGCAAGGTAGGGGAACAGGGGAGAACAAAAACAACGATTTTACTAGGCCCAGTGACATTGAGAACCTGCAAGGGAATGGGAAAGGGAAAAGGGGGAAAGTGCAGAACAGAGGAGAAACAGATAAATAATAATAAATAAAATAAATAAAGGCGATAAACTGTGGTAGTGCAGCCAGCAAGTGGCAAGTGCTGGGTTTAGCAGATTTGGTATACCTGATAAGTGCATAAGAAAAGCGAATGGGGGACTGTATGGGTGGAGATACAGACCCCAGTGGAAGGGGAAGCCCTGAGGCAGTGCAGGAGGGTGGCAGGGTGAGCAGGTACCTGGGCCCAGAGGACAGAGGGTGGGAGAAGGGGGCAAAGGCAGAAGCAAAGAAGTCTTGAGGTGCTTCCGGAACTGGATATGGTTCTGCTCAAGTTTCAGTGTGGCAGGGAGGCTGTTCCAAAGACAGAGATCTACCCCAGCTTGTTTCTTTGAAAGACGACTGACCCTGAGGGAGTTAGAGGTAGAGGAGTGAAGAGCTCAAGAGGGGAGGTATTTACGGAGCGATAGTTGAAGGTATTTTGGACACAAGCCCAGAAAGCCTTATGGACAATGCAGAGGGTTTTAAATGTAATCCTTGCATCCACTGGGAGCAAATGAAGGGATTTCAGAGCTGGAGAGATATGATCCCAGGGCTTGAGGCCAAGGACAAGTCTTGCAGTCCTGTTCTGGATTAGTTGTAAAGGGCGGAGAGTGGAGGCAGGTAGATTAAGAAAGAGGCTGTTACAGTACTCCAACCTAGAGAGAACCAGAGCTTGGGAGACAGGTAGCTTCCTGGGGAAGGAGAGGAAAGGCAGAGTACCTATGAGGAGGTGTAGTAAGAAGTTTGAAATTTTAGAGACGTCAGAGATGTGAGTGGAGAAGGAAAATGTGAAATCAAAGATGACCCTGAGGTTCTTAGGATGAGGGCCAAGGGAGGGCGGCCAGAGAGTGAGGTGAAAGGATGGTGAAGGTTTACCGATGAGGAGGATCTCAGTCTTGTTGGCATTTAGACAAAGATCATTGGCAGCACACCAATCTTGAATGGCAGTTAGGCAATCAGAGATGAGAGCAGGAGAGGAGGTGGCCGAGGGAAGCCTGAAAATGAGTTGAGTGTTGTCAGCATAGCACTGGAAATCGGAGCAGAAAATGGCAATGTAGTGGGTGAGAGATGCCAGGAATTGGTTGAAAAGCCAGGGCGAGAGGTTAGACCCCTGGGGAACACCACAGGTAGAGAGGGAGATAGATGATAGGAAGGACCCAAGTTGGACCGGGGAGGGTCGATCAGAGATGAAAGAGGTCAGCCAGGCCAGAGCCTGATCGGTGATACCCAGGTTGTCACGGAGACAGTTGAGCAGGGTGATATGGTTGACCGTGTCGAAGGCAGAAGAGAGGTCGATTTGGATGACGACAGAGGGAATGTTAGAGTCAAGGTAGGAGAGCAGGTCTTGATGGATGTTCAGGAGAGCAGTTTCTGTGCTTCTGGCAGCTCTGAAGCCAAATTGGTGGTCATGGAGAGAGCCAACAAAATCAGAATGAAGGTTAAGCTGAGAGATGGCCAGCATTTCAAGGAGTTTACCCAAAAAGGGAATAATGGAAATTGGGCGATAGTTAGCCAGACAAGAAGGATCGGCTGTGGGTTACTTGAGGAGCGGATGCAGAAGGGAGTGCTTCAGAGGGGAGGGGAAGGATCCTGAGGCACAGGAGAGGCTGCAAATATCATCAAGAGCCGGAGCGAGGGTATCAATGTGGTCCTTGATGGTTTTAGAGGAACAGGGATGAACCTGTTTTGATGAGGCTTTCATAGATCAGACTTGTCTAGCGACCTCATCAGGGGAGAAAAGAGGAAAGGATGAGAAAGAGGGTGGGGGGTAGCTGAAGGAGGGTCCGCAAGCAGAGACGGAGAAGGGAGAGGAGTAGGAGGGGAGGGTGGACAGGATGTCCTGGGTTTTAGAGATAAAGTGAGAGGCAAGGTCATTGCAAAGAGCCTGGGAGGCAAGAAGAGGGCTAGAGACTGCTGCAGGGTTGGCCAGATCCTTGCAGATTTTAAAGAGTTAACATTTTAAAGAGGGTGGAAGGCCAAGGGGATGCAGATGAATATACCCTAGCAGAACAAACACTACAAGAACATTTTGAACTGAAGAAAAACATAACCTTTGAACAACACACATTTTCTGAATGGTCCCAGGAATCTGTAGAATGTTTTGTGGCAGCTCTAAGATCTACTTTGGAACACTTACCAATTCCCTAATTAGGGACCAATTGGTTAAACTGTACCAGTAACACAAGGGTATAAGAAAAGTTACTCTCCAAGGATTTACTACTGGATGAGGGAATATAAGTTGCAAGAGGAATGGAACAAACCTCTTGCTACATGAGAAGTATGAGGAACGAAAGACAGGCACAAGAACACTCCGCAATAAGACAGAACAGGAAAACGAATGAAGGGAAAGAAATTAAGTGCAACACATGTGGCAGCAACAGACACCTCGCCTCAAACATATTCTGCCCTGCAAGAAACGTAAACTGCATCAAGTGCAAGAGAAGAGGACACTTTACCCGAGTGTGCCACGAATCGTCAGCAGAACCAATTGAGACAGGAGGAAGACGTCCAGAACAAGAAGACGCTTCTGCAAATCATTCAGCGACACAAGTTAAACAAGTTCTGGAAGTAAGTGCTTTGTCAGAAAAAGGAAGGGGCCCTACTGATGTGTTTGTAATAAATGGGAAGGTGTTGACCGTGAAGATGGACAGCTGCTCTCTGTGGACCATAATGTCACTCAAGACATATAAAGAGTGCGTAGATGGGAAAATGGAGAATCTTCTTAGATATGATATTGAACCATATACCTATGGAAATGTGAAGATTGAGTTAATGGGGAAATTCCCAGCTTTCATGAAATATAAGGGCAGAAGATGTGTTGCAGATGTGTATGTCACTAATGAAGAGTCGTCCCTGCTATGTTGGGAGGAGCAGTACAACCTCGGAAATTCGTATTCAGGCAAACACTTCCACACCGATAACTGTAGCTGAAGTAGGGGACAAATGGGAAAGAGAATTTCCAGAGGTGTTCTCAGAAAGTCTAGGAAAACTAAAAGACTTTGACCATTGCATCAGACTTAAGGAAGCAGCATGACCTAAGGTACATAAAGTGAGATCCGTTGCACAGCAGTTAAAAGGAAAACTAAAGGAAGAAACATTACTTTAAAAATCCATTGTTGAATGTAGTTCCGAGTGTTTGTCTCTCTCCGGTAGTGATAGTGGCAAAACCCAATGGCAGCATCAGACTTTGTGTAGATTTAGGAGACCTAAACAAGAATATTTGGGTAGATCATCACCCTTTGCCCATTATCTCAAAAGCATTGTCAAGCTTGAGCAATTCCAGAATATTCTCGGTGATAGATAGACTTGTCTTCTGCGTATCATCAAGTACCTCTCGCTAGTACGTGTCAACATCTGACTGCTTTTGTCACAACTGAAGAGTCATTCAAATACTGCCGAATGCCCTTTGGATTAGCTTCGGCAGCAGCAGTATTCCAAAGAGTGATGGAAAAAGTGTTAGAGGAAGTGCCTAACATAATTGTGTTCCTTGATGATATTTTGATTCATGCAGAATCCCCGGATAGACATGAGGAACTGTTAAGGATGGTGTTGAACAGGTTCAAGGCAACATGGTCGATGGTACAAAGGAAAACATGTAAAATAGCAATGAAGAGTGTTGACTATCTGGGGCACAGTATTTCAGTAAGTGCAATTAGTCCTAAGTTGAGTCGGGTGGAATCTGTTGACAAAGCTCCTAACCCCATTGACAAGGACCAACTAAGATAATTTTTAGGGTTGGTGGAGCATTATCATAAGTTTGTGAAAAATGTTGCAGTCATATCCACGCCACTGAGATATTTGCTCAAGAAGGGGGTCAAATTTAATTGGTCAAAAGAATGTGAGGAGGCAATCCAAAGAATAATGAGAAGACATTGTGAAGACGCTGTCGATAGCAACATTGTGTCCAATAGACTAGTGCATTCTGACAGTGGAAGCAAGTGTATTGGGATTAGGAGGGACTCTTACTCAGTATAATGGAGACAAGAACGGGTGATGGCGTTTGCATCGAGGACACTGAAAGGAGCTGAAAGGAACTACTTGGTCATCAATGTTTTGGCCAATATTATATTTAAAATATTCTTTTTGGGGAAGGGAGTTCATAGTCAGATCAGATCACAAGCCATTGGCACAAATGTTTGAATGTGGGAATTGGGGTGTAGAATAAGTAGGTGGTACTTAGGATTGCAAGGCTATGACTTCAAGGTTTGTTATATTCCTGGGAACCGTAATGTGGTTGCTAATTGTCTATCACGAATGCCTGTGGCAATGAATGAGGGAATGAATGATGAATGTAAGGAAGAGGTCATTGTTGCCAATGTGGAAATAGGATGTATAGAGGAAATGAAATGGGAGAATTGTGAAAATTTGGATGAGGACATGAAGATTATTAACGAATGGACTGGCGCAGGTTGGCCAAATAAAGACATTTTAGATAAGAGATTTTAAGTTTGGTGTGAAGTAAAAGAAGAATTGAGTGTCATTGATGGGAAGCTCAGGAGAGGGTTGTGTATTGTTCCTCCAGAGAAATTCAGCACCCAATTAGTGGAAACAGCTCACCAGGGCCATTTAGGGGTGAGTAGCACAAAAAGGCTAAGGCAGAGCTTTTGATGGCCTGGAATGGACGCTTTGTTGGAAAGATATGTTAGAAATTGTATGCCTTGTTGCTTAATTGATAAGACCAAAGTTTTACATGAAACCCTGCTCATTCCTAATTTTGTTCCTGAGCAGCCCTGGAGTAAGCTGGCGGTTGACATAATGGGTCAGGTTAATGGATTAGGGGTGGGATTGAGATTTTTGTTTGTGTTTGTTGATTTTCATATCAAAGGCATAGAGTGGAGTGCAGTCAGAGAAGTGACAGCAAGAGAATTGGTAGCATTTCTGGAGAGAGTTTTTTTGAGGGAAGGTTTTCCCACGGATTAATATTTCATGAAAATGTTTTTATACAGTTACACTATTAAGCATACCCGCACAACATTGTACCACCCAAGGGCAAATGGATTGGTAGAAAGAGCCAATATATTCATTAATGGAGGAATTCAGTTAGTGTTAAGATTAAGGTTGCCATGGTGTTAGGGAAAATTGAACACTACTGCCTCTGAGAGAAACAAAAGGGCTGGTTTGCATTGTGTACATTCCATGGATTTAAGCATTGGGGCTAAGACTGTACACTGAAGAAAAAATAAATGCATACATTAGATCTCCTTTACTTCTATTGCATAGCAAGCAATTTGAATTAGTTATTAGGTTGCCCATATACTTAGGAGTAACCCCATTTAAACGCACCTTGACAAATAACCTGGCAAGTGACAGTCATATAAAATTGCATGGAAGCTATTAACCGGTTCCATCCTTTCTGTGTGCTCTCTATATAATTTCGTCTCATTCGTAAATCTAAAATTATTCTGGTGGCCATCATTTTGGTAAAATATGTTTCATTAAAAAAGTGTGTCATAAAGTTACCAGCAGATAGGAATTCTTTAATGAAAATCTAGTCACAGTATCTTCTTTGTTTCTTTTTATTATCCATAATATATGCGAGAATCTCTATGTTCAGAATCGCCTTATCGTTTAAACAAATTCTTAGTCATGAATGTACTCGTTTCATTCTCAAATCGTCCCCTAAAAAGACGCACCCAGTTCCTTATGTATAGTAGTTGGGTGCAGATAATGGTAAACCCAAAATGTATTTGAAAAAAACATTTTCCAGTGTAGTTAGAGATGAGATACTGTCATAGCCCCAAATACTAGCACCATAGAGAGGGGATGCTTTCAGTTTGACCTTATCGGTTGGGCTTTATAAATCTTACTAAATCCCTTCATGCCCCCTAATCCCTGCAACACCCAGGATCCCTGTTTATCAATATGGGCCCTCCCACTAAAAGCAGATGAAAAAGTGACCCCCAATTAATCGTACAAGTCTACAATTTGAAGCTTTTTGTCCACGACCCAAAAGGAGGGTAACTTTGCCTTTTTTGGCTTGCTGGTTGGTGTACAGATAAGGGCTGCATACTTAGAAACATTAATTGACAAACTAGGAACCTTCATAAACGTACTATAGGTGTTAATCCATTAGGAAGACACGGTTCTGGCCCATAGAAATGTCTCCTCTGCATATGCTAACACAAGGATGTGAGAGGTGCAGAAGTGGGAGACGTCAGATTTACAATTATTTAATTGGTCAGTGAGGCCTCCATAAACAATGATAAAAGCAAGGGTGCAAGCACACATTCCTGGCGCACACCTGTCACCACTTGGAACCATGGTGTGCAATGACCTTTTGCACCAAAGCGAATGCATGCTTACTTATCATTGTGTAAAGAAGCGAGAATGTGGTCAAATCTACTGGGCAATTCATTTTATCCAAGCACTGCCAAAGCATAATCCGATTTACTTTATCGAAGGCAGTGTTTAGATCTATGAATAACAGTAGATCGTCTTGTAAATAAATAGTTTGCAATGATTAGATATACATTTAGAAACTGTTAATTCATACCCAGTCCCTCCCGGAACCCCAGTTATCTGTCAACAAGAATGTTTTCATTGGTAAACCATTCCTGCAGCTCAGCAAGACCAGCCCTACCTAAATCTGTGGATTAAGAAGGAAAATGGGTCTGTGCGAAGCCGGAAAAGTCCTTACTTCCCTTCTTGATGATGGGAACAATGATTGCTTCCCTCCAAGATGTTTGGGTAGGAGGATGACTCCAAGAAACTATTAAAGGCATGGGTACGGACCAGGGACCAAAATGCCTCTAGAACATGAAGCAAGTCGGAAGGAATAGCATTTGGCCTTGGGTTTTTCCCCCAGGCTTGTTTTCATATTGCCCTCTAAATCTCCAAATTGATAGCGCGGATGTTGGTTTCCTCCTGTTATATGAACCCCACGCCTGATCTTTGTGCCTCCCAAATCACAAGTTGTAGTGGACCTTCCATATAATGCTGAAAAGTGGGTTACTAGAATCCCTCCTTTTAGGGCCAGAATTAACACACTACCAAAACGTCTTAGAATTAGGATCAGTGGCATCCAGTAGGAGGGCTCCCCGAAATATGTTTAGTGTCAATTATACTTTCAACTTTAATGTTGTTATTCACAATGTTTATAGACTATGTCATATTGTAGATAGTTACCTTAACTTTGTTTTAATATATACTATATATATATATATATATATATACACATACATATACAGGGATTGAAATTAAGCAGGAGCTGAAAGCAGCTCCTCGTTATCCAGCATTAACCAGGGACCAGAAGCTAATACATAGCGTCCCGCAACTCGGACTTCCACTGATGATGTGTCAATTATTTATGACACCTTATGCTCTAAATATTGCATTGTATCCTAATGTTTACTTTTAGATTGTCACAGACACGCTGAGTTATATTTCCATAGGTATTTGTTTGGCATCAGTTGGCCTGGGGAACCAAAAATAGCTCCTGGCACCTGTTGGTATAAAGCTAAGCAAGCTCTTCTAGGCTGCAAGCAGGAGCTAAATAGTTCCCAGTGCCCATCAATTTTGAACTCTGATATTTATCGCCGCCCTATAGTTAAGGTAAAACAGAGTTACATAGGAAATCCCAAAAATGAATTGCTAATAACATTTGTCTTGTGCGACAGATTTGGCTGACATTTTGCACAAAAAAAGTTTGCCAGTCCCTCCCCCTTCTGCCCCCCAGACTGAAAGGTTTCGGAAAGAGTCTTTGACAAAGGATATTAACAAACCAAAAAAAACGCAGTTTTGGGCAAGTCCCCATTCATTTTCCCATAGACAAAACAAGATACATTTTTGCTGGACCGCACAGCCAAAACCACTGGAGAGATTTGGACCAGGTTTGAAACAGCTTGGGCACGAAGCATTGACTCACAATCCCTTTGTGGTTTGGGTTTATTCCATCGAGTACTTTTACAAATATTTGTTGGAGAAGGGGGTGCCCCTTCTCCATAATAAATAGCTATATCTCAAGTAAATTGAGAAGAATCCAGGTGTTTATAAATACCCTTGGCTAGCTGAAAAAGCAGAAAAATGCAATTTCCAAGTAAAAAATCAGGGAAATGCCTCTAGGGGAGAGGTGGGCAGAGGGCTGCGGATTAATAGGACACTAAGTTAAATATGGGAGTTGGAGGAGGTCTAGGGACTGAGTTTGCAACACAAAACGTTTCTGTAACTTCGGCTATCGGACAGAATAGCCGCAATAGTCGACATTTCATAGCCAACTGCGTCACAGAAACAGCGAGTGCTGTGGGGGAATAGGTGAGGAGGCTATAAGGGCATTGAGGGAGCAGGCACATATGAGGGGGGCACTTGGTGAGAGTCTGGGAGGACAAGGAAGCATTTTTGGGTTTTGCAGTTTTTCCCGATAACTGCGGGTTTAAGGACTCAAAATAACCAATGGTATTTGTAGTTCATAGCTGCAGTAATAGAAAACAAATTGAAAAAACATTTACAGCTACAGTGATGTCGGCGGTGAAAAATCACTGGCCATGTAACATGATAGGCATCTGGGATTCCCATCCATGCAGTAACAGAGACAGGCCGACCCTCGTTAGCATCAAAGCCCTAAGGCCATGTTTCCTAATAAATGAACACAAGTGACAAGACCACTTAGAGCAACATGGCCGGAGTGTGGCCCTTACTCGCTTTGTAGCTATGTCCGACAGCCCACAGTCCTGGATGACGTGTGTTTTCTTAGTTTTAAATATCTCATAACACACTAAGAAAATACACAGCATTGGCTAATGTCAGTCCTTTACATTTGTGCACTCTAAAAGTCAAGCTGCCGAGAGGCCCACATGAAAAGACCAGCTATCTCTGGTTAAGGAGCTGCTAATACATGGAGAATTGCGATTCCAGCTTGCACGTGGAAGGCAAACTAGAATAACCTTTTGTTTATATATAATCTGCCCCAATATGGTTTAAAGATTTTTGCCTTTTGCTGAATTGCATTCTAGTATTTCTAGTCCCCCCGTCCAAGATGGGAGCAATAAGGTCACAATTGTACATGTTTTTCTTAACATAGTTCTATAAGGATTTATATATTTGAGTGACAGTATGGTATGTGCACTTTTCAAGTTATCTTTATAAATCAGAACATTGTTGAAAGCCAGACATGGGGGTGAGGAGGGGAAATGACGGATCAGGCCCTGGAGTGGCTGACCTCCTACCTCTTGGACCACCCCTCCGAGGTCCAACTTGGTCCTTTTCTTTCCACTACCTCTCTCTCTTCCTGTGGCGTTCCCCAGGGCTCTATACTCTAACCCTGATTTTTCAACCTCTAGGTGGCCCATTTGGCCCACCTGAACTCTATCTTCTCCTCTAGCTTTCAATGTTATGTGGATGACACTCAGCTTTCCTTCAGGCTCCCCTCAGCCTCCTCTCCTCTCTTTCTCATTCCTGACTATCTGCGATTCAAGATTGGTGGTGCGCCTCCAACGAACTCTCCCTTAATGCCAGTAAGACGGAGATCCTTCTCAATGTGCTGCCCCTGCCCGTGCTTTCCCTCTCTAACTCTGGCTGCCCGCCTTGGCATTATCCTTTGCCTTCCTGCAAGGCAAAAAACCTTGGAGTCATCTTCGACTCCACTCTCTTTCTATTGTCACATCTTGGAAATCGCCAAGAAGTCCCACTACCAGCTCTACCTCCTCAAACGGACGCTTCCCTTTCTCACTTTCCCCCAGAAGCTCACAGTCTCCAGAGCCCTGGTTCTCTCTAGGCTGGACTACTGCAACAGTTTCTTTCTCAATCTTCCTTCCTCTACTCTCTGCCCTCTGCAACAAATCCAGAACAGGACTGCAAGACTTAACCTTGGCCTCAAACCCAGGGACCGTATCACTCCAGCCCTGAAATCTCTCCACTGGCTTCCGGTGGCTGCAAGGATCAAGTTCAAGATCATTTGCATTGTCACCAAGGCTTTCTGCGGCTGGGGCCCGCACTACACCCAACGCTTTCTTCCAAAATACCTTCCTTCTCGAGCCCTTAGCTCAGCTACATCCAACTTCCGAAGGGTTAGACGCATCTCCAGGCAGAGAGTGGGGGGTAGATCTCTTTTTACAGCTGCCTCCCTCTGGAATGGCCTCCCTGCCCCTCTCAAACTTGAGCCGGAGCACCTGAAGTTCCAGAAGCAGCTCAGCACTTTCCTCTTCTCCTCTGCTTTCTCTCTCTCCCTCCCTGGCTGACCTACCTGTCTGCTGTACCGATTGGTTGCCTGGCTACCCTGAGAGTCTCACTGGGTACCAGGCTCTTTCTTGATCAGTCACCATTGCACTGCCTGCTGACCTATCATGTACTTAGGGGCTTTAACTGTAACCCTACAGTTCATTGTTCTCCTTGCACTACCCAGAGCTGTGCTGCCCTGGCTGCACATACTCAGAGCATTGCTGCCCTGTTTTCTCCTACCCTCTCCCTTGCACTCCCCCCTCCCTTTCCCCTTGCACTTTTCGTTCTCGCACTTGATTGTCTTGTCCTCCCTCTGTCTTCCCTCCCTTGTCTTGTTGCGCCTCGAAACACTTGTGTACAGGCGCATTATAAATTACTTATCATAACCTATCATGAGAGGGCAAGTAAGTCATGAGTATTTGTCCAAGATGTGGCAAGAGAGGTTGCAGTCCTTGGCACCGGTGCAGTTATTTTCCCCTAATTGTGGCTACCTTTCAGGACAGAAGGACACATGTGGGTTAACATCATAACTTTTTTTCAGAGGGCGGAGGCAACCCCTTAGTTTTTTTGAGGTTGGCAAGCTTGCTCAAGTATTTGGCTACCAGGGTTTTACTCACGTTGTCATATTCCCAGTGCAGACGCTTACCCACAAGACCACAAGCACTTGTCTTACATTGGAATTTTGTTTTCCAGTGAATATTTCACTACAGATTGCTGAGTTTTAAAGGTGGGCACCTTTTATACTTTGCCAGCATATTTATTGCTGCATTTCCTCTCTCTGGTGTTCATTACTTTTTTTTAATGTCCAATGCTATTTTGTCATGCACACTTTCTACTAAGGGGAAGGTCAATTGAACTGCATTTCTATACTTCACTTTAAGGTATATGTTGACTTATTGTGCGCATATTCATGGGTGCAGCTTTTGATTTTCGCCATGAAGGCAAAAGTACCTGGTGTGAAGGCATCATGAAGTAAGACACAGACAACAGATTAAAAGTTCAAAGCAAAATGGTTTATTAAATCAAATGTCAGAATGGTAGAAGGCCTATCTTGGCCTAAGCTAAGGTGGGATTTCCCTACCTGAACGAAACTAAGGGAATTCTGAGTCAGAAAGTTCAACTTAAAAGTCTGTCAGTGTCCAAAACATATCCTTGCCCTCATCTAAAGCTAAACAATGTGTAGGGCTGTCAATAATGAAATAAATAGTGATTAACACAAAGTTCAGAGCCTCTTCCAGCTCTTAGCTTCCTTTTCAGCTTCCTTCCCCAAGTTTAAGAATGTAGCATCAAAGACTCAAGATTGTGTTTCTCAAATTCAAAGCAATACAGTTCCACACACTTCTGTGGGGTTCGCTTCCCAAGTTTCAGGCACCACAGTTAAAAAAGAAAAGGGTATTGAGGCTCCGTCCTCAAAACAGCATTTGCAGTTCATCAGGCATCAGGGTTCCCTTCCCCAAGACTTCAACGTAGCAACTGATATTTGTTTCAGTCTTTTAAAGTTCAACACAACTCTAGGTCAACCTGACCCTCCTTCTAGTTTCACAATGTCTTTGGCTTTCACAATTTAGGGCTCACTGTTCTAGGTGCAGTTATCAGAGCACACGGTCCACCCTTCACAGGTCACGCAACCAGGAACGCTAGGCTCTTCAGCCCACACAGGTTCTTCTGTACTTGCCCTTGTGTTCAGATTCACATTCACTTGCCTTTCACTTGCCTTTCTTTGTCGGTCGCTTGACTCTATGTGCAGTTTCACACTCTTGTGGCTTCTCCTGGTTAGCCTCTTGACTCTGCCTTAACGTGTCACACACCTCTTGCAAGTCTTTGCCTTGCCGCACTGTATCTATTCATAATGTTCACTTTGTGGTGGTCTTGTTCAAGCCCCAGCTTTCTGTTGCACTCTTTCACACTTGCCCTCTTTTCCGTCGGTTGCTTTCAAATGGACACTTTCCCTTTTGGCTTTCATCAGCTATTAGCTTTGCCCATAAACTTTTATTCAGTTTGTGTTCAAAATGCTTGATTTTGCTTGGTTTCATGTTTTCATTCAGTTCGGTGTTCAAAATGCGTAATTTAGCTTTGTTTCAAATTTCCATTCAGTCTGTTATTCAATATGCAATTCATACAGCACTTTGTTACTTTTGCGCTGCCCTTTAGGAGCGCCCCAGCATTGAGTGACTTTCCCCGACACTCATCGGTCCTCTGCGTTCCTCTCCGGTGGCTCTGCTGCTTTCTTTCTGCTTCTCAGGTTGATGGGCCGGCCTCTGCGAGCCCTGCTTCCACTATGGGGGCTTTCCAGCACATGCCGGCAGCTCTGCTTTTTCTGCACCAACGCTGATGGCATCCTTACTGCTTTCTTGCTCGTCCGCAGCTCCAGCTGCTCTCTCTCTGCCACTGAGGCTCCCACACCTACGACGGACAAACGGCCCAACTCGCCCTGGGCTCCACAGGTCCTCTGGGATGTCAGATGATATCTTGGTTTCCTCTCAGGCCCCACCACAACTGCCCCCTCATGTGAACGGTCCCCTGCTGATCTCTCACACACAGGCCCCCCTGTTGCTCTCCTTGCTTCTCTTTAGCTCTCCCTTTATACACCTGCAACCACTTGACAGGTTGCAGGTGTGGAATCTTAATTGGTCTTGCCTGACTATTTATTTGTGTAATGATCCATAGCCCACAGTCATCAGGGCGCAACATGTAACAGTAAGACAGACAGGGCAGAAATAATGGCAGGAAAGGGTTTTGTCGTATAGGAGAGTTTTCAGCTTCCTTGTAAACAAGGTCGGCGTTTCCCTTTTGCAAAGACTCTCTGGAAGGGCATTCCATGGTATGGCAGCTTTAATCAGGAAGGATTTGCCCTTGCTTCTCATTCTCTTCACTCGGGGTACAGTGAAGAGTTTTGCAGAGCTGGAGCGTAGAGTTCTGTCCGGTGTGTGTTTCGTAAAGGCTTCAGATAAGTACACTGGGGCTTTACCAAAAAGGCATTTATGGGTCAAAGAGATAACCTTGTATTGAGTTCTTTTATTTACAGGCAGCCAGTGAAGGTTCCTGTGGTAACTTGAGACATGTTCCTTCTTAGGTATTTTGTGAATTACTCTTACTGTGTTGTTTTGGACAATCTGGAGCCTGCGGATGCTTTACTTGCTTGCCCCTCCAAGCAGTGCGTTGCTGTAATCAAGACTAGGCATAATAACTGCACGTACCAGGGTTTCGCAATTCCTAGGCTAGACCAAAGGATTTATTTGAGGCAGCACCTTGAGATGGTATTGTGCATTTTTTACTGCATTGTTGATGTGAGCATCAGCACTTAAGGTTGCCTCCATTGCCAAGCCCAGTATTTTTACTTGTTCCACTACTGTGACAGAGCTGTTGTCAACTAGGATAGCAGAATAGGCAGAGCTCAATGTGCTTCTTGCCTGCTTTGTGTCGAATATCATAAGTTCTGTTTTTGAGGCGTTAAGGCACATCCAGTTATTGACCATCCATTCTTGGATGGATGAGTAGATGGTGGTGAGCTTTGCCTGGTCTCTGTCATAATCGCCGCCACTAAGATCAATTACTAATTGGAAATGGTCAGCGTAGTTGGTGAAATGCAGCCCGCTGGATACTAGCTGATTGTTAGGCAGAAACCTGTGCAGTTCCCTCTGGGACCACTGCAAAAAGTAAGACTACAGGAGTTAGCAGTAAACCCACTTGGTAGCAGCCTGCACCACCCAGATTTACCTGGTAGCTGTGGCTGAGCAGTCAGACTTCTCTCAAGATGAGTTAGGCAGTATTTGGAGTATACAAGATAGGGCAATTTACACAGTAGAACAAGCAGGCACGGAACAGAGCTTGGGTGTAAAGATATATAATTATTTATTTAAGAACACATCTATGAAAAACACACTGGCATTAATACTGCAAACAACTTCAATCACAATTACTATAAGTATATCAATCCCCTAACAATATTTCGACAAGTCTAGGTTCAATGGCACCACTTATTTGCAGACAGAGGTGAATGCTTTAACCTAGATGGCACTCTAATATTCGTTAGAACGGGAGAGAAAAGGCAGGGTATGAAACCATCTAGGTACCAACACTTTTACGAAGCAAATGCAAGACAAGCAAGGCAGGGTCTACTGTAGATCACAAAGTTCAGAGGCTAGGCCCACTCGGAGAGAGGCAACGCGATATGTCCCAAAAAGTATCACAGTGGAAATGCACTTCGAGTCTTTGTAGCAAAATGTCACAGAAAGGTTGGACCAGTTTAGAACGAAAAGCTAAGAAGGTCTGGAGGCGACCCAATGGAAAGGTAAGGATTTAAGACAGCTCACGCTAACCGTCACAAGGGAAGCCAGGCGGACACAGTACCTTGAAAGTGAAGAGACAGCTCCGGCGGGGGCAGTTGTTCCTGGTGGTTGATGCAAGTCGGGACTTTGCCAGAAGAAGAGATGCGCTCGTCGTTGAGGAAAGCGAAGATCGTTGCACCACCAGGGAAGAGACCAGCCGCGGAGTGCTCCGTCACAAGGCACCACCTTTTGGTTGCGGTACAGTTGTTAGTGGCTATCCGGTTGCCGGGGTGCTCAGCACGGGCAATTCGACCACTACGTCCTGGGAGCGAAGAAAAAGCAAGGGACCGGTTGTTCCCGCCAGTCAAGGGAAGAAGACTCTCCAGCAGGGAGATCTCCTCTGTCGTTGGGAAGTGGTGAGTCGGTTCAGCAGGGCTCCACCGGAGGTGTCGTCATTGCAGGTCAGCGCAGCTTTACCCTCGTCGGATTCTTAAGTCCTGTGGTGACGTCTGAAGTCCCAGTCCCAAAAGCCCTGCTTTTATGCAGAAAACCCTCATTCATTCAGCCTAGCTGTCAATCAAACATGCTAAGTGGTGAGCAGGGTGGCTCACCACTTGGGCCAATCACACCAGAGTGCGACTTGAGTTGGCAAGGCAACTCAGTCCAGGGTGCCTAAACCCCCTCCGACACCCCCTGTGGTACCCAGACAGAATGGCACCACTCTGGAGGGCTTCTGTGCAGAAGCGCGCCAAAAGTGGAACAAAGGGCTCAACCTTTGGTTTGGAGTTACAGAGGCGAACACATACGCCATTTTAAAAACCGAGTTCTGGCAGAAAATACCAACCGGTGGATTCATTTAAGATAAATAAACCGGTGGTATGTTAGAGACCAATGTGAAAAAGTATTAGCCTCCAACAATGGGAAGAATCCCATAGGAATATATTCGGGGTCGAATATAAAAAGTAGTTTCCACTGCCACCAGCCAAAACTCGACGAGGGGGGACGGGACAGTGCCCCCTCGAATAACAGACCCAGGGGTAATCGAATTACCCCTACCAGTACGTCCACAATAGGATGGTTTGTACTAGTTCTGTTAGTAAATTTAGGTCTAGTAAAGCCAATGGTGACTTTACATGCCCTGGGAGACAGTAGTCAGTCTATGGGGGGGATCCTCTAGGACACCCCAGTGTTACGGCACGGAGGGTGCGGTGTAACACACATAGCAAAACACATGAGGCCCTATGGAGTAAAAGACCCCATAGCCCATGCAACACATTGACATTCAAAGGAATCAACCACATTCATGTCCAAGAGTGGTAGAAAAAGAGTCATACTCTTGGCAGGACGAAAAAAAAAACTCCAGAAATCCAGCAAAGCTGCTGGGGGACTCACTAGGTTAGGAAATTCAGCCTAAACAGATAATTCTCCCTAACACTGATCACATAGTGGCTTTGTGTAAATGTTAAAGAGGGCTGGAGAGATACATGCCCCCTGCGGCACACCATATTTAATGGCCGTTGTTTTAGAGCATGACTCACCCCAACAAATTCTGGACAGTCTGCCACTCAGAAAAGATTCTAGCCACTTGATAGCATGCTAATGTCTTGAGTAGGAGAGATTGGTCCCATAAACCAAACATGGCCGACAGGTACAGAAGGATCAGCAAGCCCAATTGGCTTTCCTCCAGCCTCCCCAACATTTGAGTTTGACGATTTATTAATGCACTCTGTTCCGTGATGGCACCTGAAGCCTGATTGCCTAGGGTGGAAAATGGCAGAGATCTCAAAGTGAAGTTGTAGTTGCAAAGTTGCAACCTTATCCAATATGTTAAGCAAAAATGGGGTATAGGTAATGGGTCTCAAGTTGGCTGGATCTTTTGGGTTGAGACCTGTTTTCTTTCATCAAGGGTATGGCTGCTACTTCTTTGATGGATTTAGGCACATCTTTGTGCAAGAACTAGGAGTTGAAAAACCTTGTCAAAAAAGGGACGAAGTGTTTAGCATTAGGAAGTATTATTTTGGAAGGTAGTAAATCACCTGTGCAGGAGGTGAGCCTTAAGCTAGCTAGGATATCCTCCAATTCCTTGATGGAGATTTCCTGAAAGGCAAACCCAGAGCCACCCTCTGCCTTCTTGTAGTTTGCCTCAAGATGTTGGTCTCCAGTTATAGCCAACCTAGCACGATCGGCTTGAATCCTGTCACGTGCCAGCAGGACTTTGTTCTGGAAGGTTTTTGGGGCGTTCTCACAGTCAGGAGGTTCTGGGTTAAATGACTGGGACAAGGCAGTTGTTTTTTCCCCAACTTCTGTGTATTTTGAACAATTTCTGAGTGGCATTTGCTGCTTTGCTGATTTGCTCATCGCAGAAGTGTTTTTTCTCATCTATTATCCTCTCTTTGTACATTTTATTTGATGTTTTACAGTTTTTCCTATTTTCAATATTTTTCCCTTAGACCAGGTCCGTTCGGCCCGTCTTTCCTCTTGCTTAAGTAAGTTTAACTCTGGAGTACACCAGATCTTTTTGTTTGGTCTGTCTAGTACTAGCTGTGGCATCAGAGGGGCTTTCTGTTCCAAGAGAACTAGCAGGTGTTGTTTATATGTTTCCACTAAGTGATTGGGGAGATCTGTGTCGGGGGGAGGCTGCCATAACAGTCTCCAAGCAGGCATTTAAGTCAGTGACTGTCAAGTTATCGAAGTTCCTGTTCATGTCTTTTTTTAGGGTGGCTCTAATAGGCCTAGGAGATGTAGGAAGATTAAATTCGCAATTTATCATGCAGTGATCTGACCAGATGCAGGCCTTGTTTTCCACGGCGCTGACCAGGATGTTACTAGTTGCCACCCAGTAAAGAATATGTCCCTTGATGTGCCTGGGTTCGTAATTTACTACTTTGAAGCTGGCATTTGTCAGCAAAGGTTCGAGTTCCATGGCCTCTTTATGCTTGGAATCCCATTTCCAGCAGTTGAAATCTCCTAAAATTATGGTGGACGTATTGGGCCGATCCAGGGGATTTAGCAAGTTCAAAGGTTCTTCATTGAACATGGGCATATCTGAAGGCGGGTGGTAGATAAGTATCAAGTTTACAGATGTGTTGCTTGTAGGGGTTAGTTTAACATGTAAGGATTCGCAGCTGGAGCAGTCTATATCGGATATAATCATGTATGTTTAGTGCATGTTTAATCACTGATCGTGTGTTTAGTAGGGCAATTCCTAGACTTCTGCGATATTGTGACAGTTTCTCATCCGAAATTACCGGTATTTTGAGGATGGCTGTGCATGCAGAGGCAAAACTTAAGTCGTTATTATAGCAGAGTTGCGTGTCATCTTTGCTGGGCTAGTTAAATAGGGTCGTAGTATGCTTATTCCGGAGGGGCCACCTAGAGTTTATCAAAAGGCTAATTGTGTGATATTTGCCTAAGCATGGCTCCGGAAGAGAGCCCTAGTAAAGGGTAGTGTTCTCAGTGTTCAGACAAGGTTACCCAAATCCTAGTTGTGTTGCAAGGAGGCTCAATGTTGCATGTAACGCCCTGAGGAGTTTGTGAGATATCAGGAGCTGTCTGAGTTGAGAACAAGACCAGCAACCTACTAGTGTCAACACTGAGATTCTTACGGTAGGAGACAGGAGCGAAGTGCAGGATGTAGCCGAGCTGCCGCACGGTCAGAGGCGGACCAGCGCCGACCAGCCCAACCGCGCCAGCACAAACGCGCCATCAACAGAAAATGAGCAACCTGCATTTGCAGGGAAATTTATTTCACTAGAACTACCGAAGTTCGTCTTGTGACGAACAGACAGTGATTCTGCAAGTCGCAGCAATGCTATTGCCGAGGTTACAGTCAGCAGAGAACATTTCAAATTTTGCAACAAGTTAGCTCTCAAAAAATCTTTTACAGTTCAGCACTATGTAGTCCACACAATAAATACTGGCAAAGTGTCAGCTTGCATTTGAGCAGCATTCAAATCTTTAAGTTCAATTTGAGCACATAGTTTCTCCACAGCACCTCAATCATTCACACACAATAGTTAAAGGGACATGCCTAACCCACACAGTACTCTGCAGGCATCTTCCCTTTCTGAGTACTGTCAGAGGTAAAATGTGGGAAAACGAGGGGTGGTGGTTTACAGTAGCCTATAAAGGCCGGAGGGAGGGTTAGGTTGGTCTTCACTAGGGAAAGGGGGATACCATGCCTCGCCTGCAGGTACCCCACTCCTAATCCCAGGGGACCCTCCACCCAGATGATCCTCCCTTGCTTTTCCACCCCCAGGGTCAGGATCCAAAAGTGAAGACCTTCCCCTGGCCACCTGAGAAGAGGATTCAGGTGGAGTAGGAGTGATGATACCCTCAGATTTCTCACACTGGGCATTTGTTATTCTTACACCAGCAATTTTCTTTCCTTTTCTGTGCTGCTTCAATGCGCTTATTTGGGGGTTGTGCGATGTATCACAACATTCACCAAGAGAACAGCCATAAAACAAGGGGCTTGTAGCACGCTGCTTAGCCAAAGTGTGCCATCCTTGGCAAATAATGAAATCTCACTGCATATTGCCTGAAAGAATGGTGAGTTCTCAAAGCCTGCCATCTTTTATACCTAACAATATTTCTGTCAAAACACAGTCTGTGATTGATGAATGTCTTTGAAGGCTGGGCTGCAAGTGTTTTAACATATAAAGTGGGCACGGCCGAATGCCATGGCCAGTGGTGCGGAATAAATCTATGGAATAACAAAATCCTTTAAATTCAATGTAAAACTGTAGCTAATGATCAATTAAGGTAAGAAATGTATTGAAACAAAACCCCTGAAATTCAGCTAAAGCCACCTTAGCTTCGCCCCCCTCACCCCTCTTGCGCAGCCACTGACCAAAATGATGAAATCACAGATGGCTTCACTGATGACATCACTGGTGACATCGCTCTCCACTCACCAGCAGCCAGAATAGGACTCCTGCACACGGACACAGTTTTCTTCCGGTTTATGAATGGTCCTTCAATCGCAGACCTTGTTCTTGGACAGCCGGTGCTCTCTATGCTGGACTCTGCTTCTCTCCATGACACAACTGCGCCCTACGTCTGCCCCTGATGTGGGACTTACGTTGTCCTCTATTGCCATTTAACTATCCTACTCCCTTTAATCTCGCCCTGGGTGGTGGGATACAACTCCTGGGTGCCGTGGCTCTCTTCTATCTCTCACTCCTTCATAATTATAATTCAGATATGATCTTTTACCAAACTACTACAAATGAAAGCTTCACAAGTAGAGATATGATGTTTGTGTAGCTTTTGACTATTTTTCGCAATATACTCATTGTTATGAACTATTCTAAAATGCTAAAATCACATATGTAGAAACGTAAGGGTGGCCTAAATATGTGCAAATACCTAGAGTGATATGTCTGATGCCATCAGTTAAATAATCATTGTTGTCATATAGGATGCTATTAGTGATGGCACCAGTGATGTCATCAGTGAAGTCACACATGATGGTATACGTGATGTAACCAGTGATGTCATCAGTGATGTCATCATTGTGGTCATAGGCTGCTCAACAGTGGGCGCGAAGTTAAAGTGGCAGGATTTTTTGCAACACGTTTTTTTCCTTAACTGATCAATAATTAACTTTTTGTCATTGAATATATATATATTCTCTGAGGAAACCTTAGTTAAGGTACAGTTAATATCTGCAGATTTAACCCAACAAAGCCCATGAAATTCAGCGGATGTGGGAAGTCATGAACTCAATGGGAATGGGGAGGACGGATGCACCGGCACCGCTAATAACGGTGCTGGCGCATCAGTCAAGATCTGCGAGCTGGTGCCTTTCCGCCCGCCAGGTCAGACCTGGTGGACGGAAAGGCGACCACTCGCAGAACTCAGAGTATGCCGGTCCGGTAACAACGGTGCCAGTAGTTTACTGGCACCGTTGTTACCGGACCGGCATACTCATAATGAGGCCCATAGTCTTCGAACCAGAATGCAAATTGGCCATTTAGAACCCTGAAAGCACCATTGTAGGTCCGCAGAAAATGTGTTCAAACCCATATTTCCTGGATGGGATTTTTTTCTTCTTTTTGACAGATTGAAAACAAACCCCTAGATAGATTTGCAACAAACAAGCAAAAACATGCTTTATAGACAGGATGCCTGCCCTTCATAAATGTTTGGCACAAACCCATCCATTTTTTTCAGGCTATAAGTGGCAGCAATGTTTGCCCTATGAGACATAAAACGTTTGGGGCTGCCTATAACATTAACCATACAAACTCACAAGACTTTACAAATAAATTCACTATCTGGTCTATATATTTCATGAAGTTTTTGAAAGGCAAAGTTCTAAGTATCTCAAAAAATGCACTTCTTAATTACAGGGTTGTAATCTCGACCCTGCAAATATATATATATATATATATATATATATATATATATATATATATATATATATATATATATATATATATATATATTAAAATGCTGTGCAATGTGTTTTTCTTGCTTTACGTTGTAGCCATAACATGCCCTTTACAAAGATTTTTCACTGAATTTAAATGTTTTTAAGTTTTTTTAAGGGAATATTAACCATGATGTCACTTTAGCCTAGGTTTTTCACCGAATTTGTATACGTTTTCAATGTTATACATTATCATACCGACAGTGTTCACTTGGCATGGCCTGGGCTCATGCCCAATAAGTAATTGGTCAGGGATACGGCCTTTCGGCCATTCCCTGGGCCTTCCCGAGTGTTCTCTTGTGGGCAAATGCTCTGCTGCGACATGGTTGTCGCTCATGCCCCAGGTCTCTTGAGCCCATTCGTAGTGGGCATTGACCATGGTTGTCCATGGCCAGTCATCCCTTTGCCCAGGGCATGGCCTATGCTCATGTCCTAGGCCTCCTCTAGCCAACCATACTGGGCAATAGTTCACTGGTGTGAACTTTCAGTGACAGTATCATATTAAAAAAATAATACGCCAAAAGGGTATTTTTTCCACAGAATATCATATTGAGAGGTGAACATCTCTCAATATGCGCAGAGTGCAGTCAGCAGAGTGTTACATTTGTCTGTGCAGCATTTGTCTACTGGCCTCGAATTTGCTGCAAAACATCAGAAAGAATTTTGAAGCACTGGCCCTTTAAACTTGTGAACACTATATTACCCAGGAGGCAGCGCGAAGCGCGTTGCACAGAGTGCATTCAGCAGTGTTACAGTGTTGCTATGGCTGAGGTGATGAGGGACGCACGCCGTGAGGACAAAGCGTAATACCCCTCAACATGATGCCAGGGAAAGCAGAAACTAAAAACACGTGCAGCCTCTCGTATGAGAAATATCCCAGCTCCAGTAAAGGAAGATATCCCCGCGAGGGTGGGAAGGGGGCGCAAAGCAAAAGCAACACGTCAACAGCTGTGTAGGGCAACATTACTGACTATTACCAGCCTGAAAAAGAGGCAAAGGTGCCTGCTATCCGCTATACCCCCAGTAAATGTAGCGGGAGGCGCCATTCTAAATGAATGTAACTCCGATTTCGGAGACATCAACAATAATTAATTGCTGGCAATGTGTAACTCGCTGCAGGCTGCCACAGGGGTCATTGTGGGGGTGATTGTTATCACCAATCAAATAGAGAGGCGCAACCCCCCTACTGAACACACACACCCCAACCCCTCCCGTTTACCAGCCCTGCAAGAAGAGAGCCAGCAGCTCTCGGAATCTCCGGGAACTATTTCCTATCTTGTTACAGGAGGAAGCAAAACATAAATGTTGTATGGTGTGGGCTTGCCAGGGTCCACACCAGCATTCACACTCAGCCACGCATTCACTCGCCAGGGACCACACGGGACACGTGTGTTCTGCTCAGGTCCCCGGCTCGAACTGCCGGGCTGACCGTTTTTATTTTCAACGCGCATGCGCGAGCCTCGTCGCTCACGCATGCGTAAACAATGCATATACACTACGCAACATCCCTCCTTTTCCCCCAAACAAGAACACGTTATAACAAGTATACTTGACGTTAATAATTAAAACTTAAACGAGCAGTCTTCCACCTGTTACGAGGCAGAGTCCATGATGAAGTCTTGGAAACTCTGCGGCGGCTTGTGCCCCGCCTGGCTCGGGTACCTGCGTGCTTCTTCAGTGGGCGTCCCTGGTGTCCCTGGAGCCTCTGGCGGTCCATCGTTTCGTGGTGGATCTCCTGCGTCGGGCTCTGGTTCATTCGCGTCGCTCACCTTGGGGTTTGGTGCTGCCTCTATCTGCTTGAAGAACGATGCATTCCTCGTGACAGTTCCTCAGGCATTGGCTGCGGTGATCATGGACCCCTTGACGTGGGTCACTCCCAGCGGCTGCGCCTCGTAGGGTAAAGATAACTTTCCTTCCAGCCTTCGATTCCGTACGAGCACAGTGTTCCCCACCGCAATCACCATCTCCAGTAACCTTCGTCGGACACTCTCCCGCTCATTCTGGGTGGCCCTTTCCGCTCGCACCTGGTTGTTATCAGTCTCCCCCGGACAGCGGCCTTCTACCTCGGGCAATAGCCCCCAGGGAGCTCGTTTGAAGAGGGCATCCGCTGGCGCGACCCCAGTGGATTGATGTGGGGTCGTGCGGTATTCGCGCAGAAAGTCAAACAGGTTTCGCCGGAGTTCCTCCCCTCCATTCAGTGATATACGGAACACTTTATTGAGCGTCCGCATGAAACGTTCCACCTCCCCATTTGCTCTTGGCCAGAGTGGGGTGACCTTCTGATGCTTGATCCCTCTTTCCACACAGTACTGAGCAAACTGCTGCCCCATAAACGGCGCTCCGTTATCCGAACATATCTCAATGGGGAAACCATGGGTGGCAAACATTTTCTCCAGGGCCAGGATGGTGTGGTCACTGGCCGCGGATTCAACCAGCTCCACCTCAGGATAGCGTGACCACTGGTCTACCACCGCCAAAAAGTACATCCCTCGGCCCGTGGATCCGAAGTCAGCATGCACCGTCCCCCACGGGCGTTCACTCCTTTCCATGGCCTGGATGGGTGGCCCTCTCTCCACTGGACTTGCTGCTTGGCAAGATATGCATGCTCTCACAAACTCGTCCACCCTGCTCTCCAGGTCCAGGAACCATACTTTCAACCTGAGACGGGCCTTCGTCTTCGCCATCCCCTGGTGCCCTTTGTGGGCGAGCTGCAGCACCTTGCCCACCAGTGCACGTGGGATCACGATCTGGTGCCCCCTCAGCAAAAGACTGTGCCCAGCCACCGACAGCTCGTGGCGTGCCCTCCAGAGAGCCTGTAGGTCCTTCTGTGCGCCAACGTCCCTCCTGGCATTGTTCATGAGCACTTCGCGCCACTCTCCACTGGACACATCCTCCTTTATTATCCGGAATACTTTGTCCGCATTCGATTCCTCCGCAATCACTTGGCGCGCCAGGGCGACAGGCAGCGCTGATTCCACCACCAGGTGCACCGCTTCTACACAATCTGCCAACTCCGCTGAGTCTCGGGGGCGCCCTGCTCCCGGGTGGCGGGACAGATAGTCCGCTGGATTGTGGGTGCCAGGACGGTACAACAACTTGACCCTGTACTCCATGAGCGAGAGCATCCACCTCTCGATACGTGGCAGTGGCTTGGACGATGCCCCGGACATGATCAGGGACTTGTGGTCCGTCACGTCAACTACAGGCTTTCCTAGGATGTAGATCCGAAAGTGCTTGCAGCCCCACAAGATAGCCAGGGCTTCGCGCTCAATTTGCAAATAACGTTTTTCAGTCTCGGTGAGCGCCTTGCTGGCGTAGGCAATAGGTTGCATGATCCCCTGTGGGTCTGCCTGCATGAGGACGGCCCCTAGACCCACCGGACTGGTGTCTACCACGATCTCCGACTCCCGGTCCGGATTAAAATAAGCCATAGTGTCTTGCCCTGACAGGGCGATCCTGATGGCGGTGAACGCTCTTTGTTCATTCCCTCTCCAGGTCCAGGCCACATCAGTTCTGGTCAGCGCCTGCAAGGGTTCTGACAGCGAGGCCAAGTTGCGAATAAATCGTCCACAATATTTGACCATGCCCAGGAAGCTCCTGATTTCTGCGGGCGACTCCGGCGGGGCCGCCTCTTGAATGTCCTTCACTTTCTCCGGGTCCAGGGAGATGCCCCCGGCGTGGAACACAAACCCGAAAAATTCACACTTTTGCCAGTGCAGGGTTAGTCCCAGGCTACGGAATCTTTGCAGGGTGCTCTCCAGGTGCTTCAAATGCTCCACTTCTGACCTTGTGAATACCAGGATGTCGTCCGACATGTTGATCATGCTTTTTAGCCCCGACAGGGCTCCCCTAATGGCGTTCTGGAAAACTTCCACCGCCGAAGAGACCCCGAAGCTGAGCCTCTTAAACTGGTATAGCCCCTCGTGAGTCGTAAAAGTGGTAATGTATCTTGACTTGGGGTGGAGCTCCAGTTGATGGTAGCCGGACCTCAGATCCAGTTTAGAAAAGACTCTCGCCCCCTGTAGTTCGCCGACTATGTCATCTATGGTGGGCGTGAGATGACGTTCCCTTTTAATTGCCATGTTTGGCAACCTCATGTCCACGCAGATGCAGACTGCTCCCGGCTGTTTGGCTTTGGGGCGACCACGATCGGAGAAACACACGGAGTCGGGCCTTCCACTCTCTCAATAATGTCTAAGTCGACAATTGTTTGTAACTCCTTCTCCACCTGTGCCCTCAGGTGGAACGGGATGCGGCGATGCTTGAGTGCTGTTGGTCTCATCGACCCATCAATGTGGATCCTGATGGGGTCCCCTTTTAGCTTCCCTATCCTATGAAAGATGGTGTTGAAACGCTGCAGCAGGCGTTCTAAACAGCGAGCGTGAAATGCACAATATTCAGTGCTTTGGAGGCGGCACAGTAGAGGAGGGAGTGCGGGCTCACGCTTGTCATGAAGAATCTTGCCTCAATCCAGCTCTGTCCATGGGACACTGGCGCCACGAACACCTCCTGGAATGGAAGTGGCGTGTCCCAGCCGAAGGGATAGATCAGTGTTAGGGAGAATTCTCTGTTTAGGCTGAATTTCCTAACCTAGTGAGTCCCCCAGCAGCTTTGCTGGATTTCTGTAGTTTGTTTTTTTCTCCTGCCAAGAGTGAGTCTCTTTTCTCCCACTCTTGGACATGATCTGTGGTGTTCCTTTGACTGTTAATGTGTTTTATGGGTTATGGGGTCCTTTACTCCATAGGGTCTCATGTGTTTTTACTATGTGTGTTACACAGCACCCTCCGTGCAGTGACACAGGGGTGTCATAGTGACCCCCCCCACAGACTCCATACCCTGGGACTGACTACTGTCTCCCAGGGCATGTAAAGTCACCATTGGCTTTACTAGTCCCAAATTATGAACAGAAACCAGTACAAACCATCATATTGTGGACGTACTGGTCGGGGCAATTCGATTGCCCAGGGGTCTGTTCGTCGAGGGGGCACGTCTCCGTCCCCCCTGATCGAGTTTTGGCTGGTGGCAGTGGATACTACTTTTTATATTCGACCGCAAATATATCTCTATGGGATTTTCCCATTGTTCGAGGCTACCAACTTTAATTATTTAATTCTCATAGCCTCGAACATACCGCCGGTTTATTTATTTAATATTAATTCGCCGGTTGGTATTTTTTGCCAGGACTTTGATTCTAAAATGGCGTTTGTGTTCTCTTCTGTGACTCCAACCCAAATCGAGCCCTTTGTTCCACTTTTTGGCGGGCTTCTCCACAGAAGCCTCCAAACGTGGTGCCACTCTGTGTGGGTACCACAGGGGGTGTGGGAGGGGGTTTAGGCTCCCTGGACTGAGTTACCTTGGTAGCTCAAGTCGCACTCTTGTGTGATTGGCCCAAGTGGTGAGCCGGCCTGCTCACCACTTAGCATGTTTGATTGACAGCTAGGCTGAGTGAATGGGGGTGTGCTGCATAAAAGCAGGGCTTTGGGACTGAAACTTCAGAAGTCTCCACAGGACCTGAGAATCCGACGAAGGAGAAGCTGAGCCGACCTGCTACGACGACACCACCGGTGGAGCCCTGCGGAACCGACTCACCACTTCCCGACGACAGAGAAGATCTCCCGGCTGGAGAGTCTTCTTCCCCTGACTGGTGGGCACAACCAGTTTACCTTCTTTTCCGCGCATCCTAGGACGGCTTGTGGTCGAATTGCCTGTGCCTAGCACCCCGTCAACCGGATAGCCACTTACCACTGGACCTCGAATAAAAGGACCGCTCCTTTTAACTGAGAACTCCGCAGCTGGTTTCTTCCCTGGCAGTGCAACGGACTCCTGTCTTCCTCCCCGACAAGATCCTCCCTTCCCCTGGACGAAGCACCGACTTGCATCCGCTGCCAGGAACAACTGGCCCCGCTGGAGTATTCTCATCACTTTAAGGTACCGTGTCCGCAGGGCCTCCCTTTCTAAAGATTGCTACAAGGTAATAATAATCCCTTAACCTTCTGGACTGGGCTGGCTGCCTTGCCCATCTAACTGGTCCCTTTCTTTTGGTCCAACTCTTTCTGAACCTTTTCGAGACTTTTGTGCACTTTTCAACCGTGTGACCTTGGACACATTTCGTTCTGATCCTCTTAAAGTGGATCCGGCTTTCTGAACTCTAACTTCACGGTTTGACTCTGCCTTCCTCTCTTGCTGTGTTCTTTTGAAAGTGTTGGGATCTGTTTCAATTTATGCTCTGCCTTTCTCTCCCTTTTAAACCGAATTATTAGAGTGCCATCTGCGTTAAGCGCTCACCGCTGTCTGAAAATAAGTGGGGCTTTACTTAAGACTTGTCTAATATTCTTTTTAGGGAGTGTATATATTTTAGTGACAGTGTTTTTGAACTGCTTAATCTTAGTGCCTGCATGTTTTATTACATGTGGTTTTAAATAAATAATTATATCTCTTTTACACCAAGCTCTGGTCAGTGTTTGCTTGTTCTACTGTGTTCTTGTGACCTATTGTGAATACTCTGTATACTGCCTAACTCTTCTTGAGGGAAGACTGACTGCTCAGCCACATCTACCAAGTGAATCTGTGTGGTACAGACTGCTACCAAGTGGGTTTACTGCCAAACACCTGTAGTCTTAAATCTTTTACAGTGGTCCCAGAGGGAACTGCACAGGTTTCTGCCTAACAATCAGCGCCTTGGATTCCGCCAACTCGGGAGGGTCTGGGAGGGCTTCATAATGCTCAGTCGCTAGCACACAAACTGACACCCCCGTATCTATGAGAACTGGGGTGGGGACCTCTCCGATGTTTACCGTGTCGGCTGCCGACTTCCTCTGGGACCAATGGCAATGCTTGAGATGAAGAAGATTTCCTCTTCCTCCTCTGCTATGTTCAGGTCCTGCAGGCCTTGCTCGACTAACGACACACCCCTCACCCTTCGGGTATTGCTCCCACCAATTCTCGCTGGCCCTCTCAAGGCCGCTACCGGGGTGGATGCCCCGCACACCCTAGCTTAATGTCCCAGTGTGCCGCACCGGCCGCAGACCCTCGACTTCGCTGGGCACTCCCCCACGTGCAGCAGGTCATACCCGCAATAGGGACACGACTGAGCATTGCCAGACGCTGAAGGGCCAAAACCTCTCCTTGGTGTCCATCTCGCTCTCCCTGGAGCACAGCGTCCAATGGCAAATGCCTCTTCGCCCTTGCCAGGGTGCGTGGCGGCATCCATCTTCGCCCCCCTGTCCTCCGCCAGTTTGTAAGCTCTCCCTGTGTCCAGGATCTGCTGTAGGGTCAAACTAGGCTCTCTCAACAGCTGCCTCCTTAACTTTCCCGAACTGCACCCTTGCAGCAGCTGGTTTCGGACCATCTCCTCCTCATTCACCCACTTGCAGGAACTTGCCAGAGGCCTCAGCCGCGCACAGAACTGGTCCAGCGACTCTTCCTCTAGCTGCTTCTCCGCACACATGACAAACCTGTCAAAGTCCACATTTGCCATGGGTAGAAAAGGGTCTCGAAGAGCCTGTTTCACAGCATCATACGTGACCACCGGGATGTTGAGAGAGTCATAAATTCTGTGGACCTCTGTCCCTGCAGAGTACACCATGATGGCAATTTTTGCTTCGTCATCCGTCTCTCCAGAGGCCCTGAAAAACATTTCCAGTTTCTTGACCCACAAGAGCCATTTCGGGCCTAATTTAGATGGTGGGCCAGTGGTGTCAAATTCAGGCATGGGGCTTAAAGTGCTGTGCATCCTGCGTGGGATGGGCGCAGGGGCATCCTCTCCTTCGCCTTCCTCGGTGGTGGCTGGATGTAGTACTCACAGATTGCTGCCCCACGAAGGTATAGAGATGGTTAAATCACCAGGTGTGACGGCGGAAGTCCAACACCACTTGTAGAGTATGGCACCAAACCTTGTGGGTGTAGGTGTGGGAAGTTCTGGGCTCTTCTCACAGTTCTTTTTTTTCCACAGCCCTGCTGCAGGCTAGGGCTGTGAAAGGTTCCAAAAATTACTGTCCAGGCACTGGGCATCGCAGCCGGAGCACAAGCACCCTCCTGGGCCGCTACCGCTGCGATCTGCGTGTGAAAACAAAGATGGCCGCCGGCCGTGTGCACAAGTCTGTGTCGACACGGAGCAAAACCCTCGGGCTCTGATGCCGTCGGAGCGGAGATGTAAAACTCCGGAGTCGTCCTCGTCGCCAAAGGTTGTATGGTGTGGGCTTGCCAGGGCCCACACCAGCATTCACACTCAGCCACGCATTCACTCGCCAGGGACCACATGCGACATGTGTGTGCTGCTCAGGTCCCCGGCTCGAACTGCTGGGCTGACCGTCTTTATTTTCAACGTTGTCGCTCGTGCATGCGTAAACAATGCGTATACACTATGCAACAATTAATAAAACATACACAGATGTGGTGCACTTTGCAGTAAAACTGCTGTTGAAGTTGTGTAGTGTAATCTTTGAAGGAGTGCAAAAACAGGTCAGGACACAAGACATCCTTGATGTAAGAACAAAAACGTGGGGTTATGTAAACCCTCCATCAGACCGCAGAAAGACTGATCAGTCGGAACCCTGTTCGCCTGTTGCCAAACCCCAAAAAGAGCGAAATTGGGGGCAGTCTGAAGCATCGATCCTAATGGAGGAGGTTTTGCCAGAATCCTCAATCTATATGACAAGGAAGGAACGAGGGTTGGCTAAACGTGCAAAAGCCCAGAACATTGTGACTCAAAATGCTGTCTCCTCAGTACTTACCAAAACCTTATCCCTGGCGGCCATGAATTCCATTATATCTCTTTCAATGCATGGAACAAAAGGAAAGTAAAGACGAAAGCCGCCCAGAAACAAAACAAAAAAAACAAAAGGTCAGTCCTCCTATTAATCTGTAACCAGGTACTAGCATTACCAGTATTATCATCCGCCGATTTCAGTTTTGTGAAACCAGTGGCATCTGAGGATGCAAACTACGTACATTGTGTGTCACCAAAAGTGTCGGTCTTAATCAGACTACACCAAGGAATCCATCCTGAGGGTGGGCTACAAGGTGGATTGTCCTTTACCTGTCCCCCTCGGGAAACAAGCAGCCATACAGTCCTTTGCGCAGGTCTTAAAAAGTGCCACGGCGCTCCGAGGTAGGCGGGGAACAGCCGAAGCCAGCCATAACAGAGGACGCACAAGGCTGGGAGTGGTTGAAACGATTCCTGATGCGAAACCTGACAGAGAGCAAATTAATTATAAAGTTGGCATCTCTGAACACTCAAGGTCACAATCATTTTTTGGGACAAAAATGACTCGCTAATCCCACTGTGCGAGTATGACATAATATTCTTGCAGGAGACGTGGCTAACAAAGCCCATACAGTTAGATGGGTATACGTTGTTCCAGAGGCTGGTAGCAAAGGGCCCCGTGGCTGCCCTTTTGGTGGCTTAATTGTGGGCATAAGACAAAACCTCCTAGTGGAGAGCATAAATCTGCTTGCTGACTCAGAAAATTACACTGTCCATCACGGTGAGGGTGGGAAAAGTAAAATACGTCCTACCATGCTCCTGGACAACATATATGTCTCTCCCGGGACAGCAAATCTGGAACCCATGTTTGAAACAATTGATTCTGTATGTGTCGAGTGGCTATCTACAAAGGGGAACAACCTTGTAATCATTGGAGGGGATTTAATTGCGCACTATAGGGACCTAGAGAGGTGTCGAGCGTTTAAATCAGTGTATCCAGTGAGTGTGATTAAGCGGAGGGGTGACATCAATGGGAAAAATGGCTATCCTTCTTTAAAGAATGGGCACTCACCATGCTAAATGGTAGAACCAAGGGGGACTGGCCGGGCAACTGTACCTGGTCCATGAAAAATAAAACATCGACCTTGGACTACTTCTTTGCAAGTAACGAGTGTGCGGAGAGAGTGGAGATTTTACAGGTTAAAAGTACACCTATAGCGACCACTCTGTCCTGGCTTTGACTTAAATATGAGTGTATCTGGTGCACGGCAAACTGGTGGCGGAGGGGTAAATGTAAACCACAGCAAGACCTGGTTAGGTTGGTCCCTAACAAATATTGACAGAGCCACAAGGGCTACGTTATAGTTCAATAGAAATGAGCTATTTCACTTTTCCTGGTACAGTGTGTCTGAAATGGGTGATCGTCTGAGTGTATTAGCCTCCAAGTCTGCATCTATGGGCACTAGGAGAGTGGTAGCACACTTTTAGAAACATAACAACCCGTATGACAAAGAAGTGCAAGAAGAAAAGCGTAGATTGCGTAGTTCCATCAGACAAATACATAAGATCTGTGGATTAGCCGGAAACATGGAAGTCCTCATAAAGAAATGCAAAAAATACTTCCAAGAAATGGTTATCAAGAAGCAGAGTATATTAAAAAATCAGTTGCAGCAAATGTTAACAGTACTGTGTAGCAAAATCTCCAGAGGTATTTGGCAACAGCTGGCAAAAGTAAGGGGTGATGGCCAGCGGGACCTAGTAAACCCTGTCCCCGCCTCAAAATGGAGCGAGTACATTCTGTCTAAATATACAACAGACACAGCGGTTTTTGAGTATACAGCTCAGGACCGAAGGCCTCTGGGTGCTATGGCTGAGGAAATACAAACAAAAATTGTGCAGCTAAATCACTCGCTGGCGGGAGGGCCAAATGGCCTGTCTAACGCTGTTCATAAGGTAAACTCTGTGCAATGGATTTTGTTCGACAAGGTATGCAGAGAGGGGGAATCCCGGAAACATGGCAAAGTGCGATTATGCTTCCAGTCTACAAGAAAAGTGATAGAGAGCAGCTGGAAAGCTACTGGCTTCTCTCCCTCCTGGATGTAGTCGGGAAGCTGTTTGCATCATTGGCACTGACTAAAATGCAGCAGTGGTTAGACGACACAGATATATTGCATGTTACACAGACGGGCTTTAGGCCGGGATCAAGTACAACCCACAATATCAGGTTATTGGATTCTTTCATCCAGGAGGCCACAAAAAAGGGAAGCCCTGTGATGTACCTTATATTTGTCGATTTTGCATCTGCGTTTGATTCAGTGAATCGTGTGATGCTGTGGGAAAAACTGTACAAGTTGGGATGTCCCAACTGCCTGCTGGATTTTATCATTTGCCTCCACTCAAATACAAAGGTACAGGTTAGACTGTATGATTCAGGAACATTATCAGCCGAGGTTAAAATCAACAAAGGGGTCAAACATTGGTGTACTTTGGCCCCCTTGCTGTTTAACTTGTACCTGTCGGATCTTCCAAAAGCGATCACGACTGAGATTCGTTGCCCGATAAAGACCGGTACTAGCCTAGTTGCCTGCACCCTTTACGACAATGATTTGGTACTTCTGGACTGGACCATAAATGGCGCAAAAGCCAAGTTTAGGGCCCTGCTGGACTATGTATCAAAAAATGATCTCGCTATAATATGAATAAAACAAATGATGGTAGTAGTGGGTGGAAAGGTCCATCGGGTAAACATAGACTTTGAAGTGAGAAAACTGGAGAATGTCAGTAGCTGTACCTATCCTGGGCTCAAACTGACTGCTCGTGGCAACTACAACACTATTATTGAAGCCAAGAAACATAGAGCCGGCCATTCCATAAACAAGTTCGCCAGACAATCTGCAGGCTACAAGCTAGAAGGAATTATTAAACTGTACAAGCAGAGTTTTGTCCCAGCCATCATATATGGATTGGAAGCGTTAGCCATGAGGGACCTAGCTTGGTTGTATGTACTAGAGGGCCTCTTTTGTAGAAAGACCCTAAGTTTTCCACCGGCGACATCCATGGCCTATTTGAGACTCGAGCTGGGCCTGGTGTCTTTAAAGACCCAGGCATCAATTCGTAGGGGTTAGTTGTACTTGAAGCTACGAAGTAGCCCAAAGTGTCCATTATTGAGCATACTGGGGCAAGGCCACGAGACGGTCAGAAGAGGATGAAAAATAAAAAGTGATTGCGACCTCAATGAGGACTATTACCATTTGCTAGGCGGGTTGCCATATTTTGGAAAAGGTAGCCAGCATAAGATATTAAAAGACATCTACACCAAAAAGATGGAAAACTGAGATTGGGTAAGAAACTATTCCCATCTGGAAAAACTACAAAACTACAGACATGTTACTTGTGTAACACAAACATACTTAAAAACACAGGTTTACAATGTTAAAAGTCCCAGCCCGTTGGTCAGAGACTTCAGATTGCATCTCTGCATCCTGCTGCTAACCATCCAGGGTGTATACAAAGACATCACCACAGGCCAACAAAACTGTTGCATAAGTAAAAACTTGGAAATGCCAGAGACAGCTAGGCATGTCCTCACCCAATGTACTGAAATGAGCATGTGGTACATGTGTTTCCTGGGCGACTTTGTTAGTCAATACGACTCAATTAAAACCGATGCCTTTTAGCATTACTGTTTGAATTCAGACACCGAGTCAGTCCAGATAGCATTGTACCGTTTATGGTGTCAGATTAAAAAAAATGGCTAGGATAGTGGATGCAGCATTCCATAAAGAAATGTGATCACAGTTGTGATAATCATAATTGAGACAATTCTAATCGTGATCATGATGGTATTCACAACTGTAACCATAATTGTAATCATATTTTAAAACGAATCTGCTCCTTGACAAGCCCAACACAACATTGTGACTTATTGTACTGTATTGTGCATTGTGTTTTGAATGTCCTGTATTGTACTGCGTATTGTGTGTTGTGCATATTGTAAGTAAAACAGCACAAAATCAGACATGGAATGCTGATAATCTGTAAATGTAAGCGCAGAACTACAATTAATGAATTACAGGGCTTCCTTTGACGTAGTTGGACAACAAAGTAGTGTTTTAACAACATGTTTTAACATGATATTTTAATACTGTTTGTTTATTGTTTTGTTTTATTGACACTTATATAGCTCACATCAGTCCGAGGACATCGTGGCACTTGTTACAGTACACGCTTAGTTACATAGTCATGAGCAATATATATACAAAGTTACGGTAGTTATGTCACATTTCTGATTATATTACAATATACATGGCATGAGTAGAGGAGGCAGTCGTGGTACTAATTGAGGAATGTGGACTTGAGGTTGTTGCGGAAGGCAGAGATGGATGTTTCAGCTCTAAGGGTGGCAGGGAGAGAGTTCCAGAGTTGTGGTGCAATATAGGAGAAGCCTAGGCCTCCAGGAGTAGCTCTCTTGATGCGTGGTATGTGTAGCTGGTTGGTGTACTGAGCTCTGGTAGGGTGGGTGAAAGTTGTCCTTGATATTGCTTCAGATAGGTATGTGGGAGCAGTGTTGTTGATGCATCTGTGTGTGATGGTAAGGATTTTCAGCGTAATTCGGTCTTTGACCTGAAGCCACCGTGCTGTGCGTCTGGCATGAGATTTATGGTCCCTTCTGGGGATGCTCATAGCGGCTCTGAGGGCGTTGTTATGTGTGATTTGCAGTCTGTGGAGGCTTTTGACGGAAGTGCCTGCTGGGAGAGCGTTACAGTAGTCGAGTTTAGCGCCTATAGTTGCTCTAGCTATGGTCACACGGTTGGAGGCGGATAGGTAGGGTTTGATGGCATTGATGAGTTTGGTGCTGAATGCTGATGCAGAGGCTATGACGCTGACTTGTTTGTTCATTGATAGGTTTGCATCAATGTGAACACCTTGGGTCTTGACGGGTGATGATACAGATATGGTTGAGTTGTCTATGTTGAAGTGGGCGTATTGGGGGCTTTGCTTTGTTATTGTGTTTTTTTGCCCAAGAATGAGAACTTCAGTCTTCTCTCCGTTGAGACAGAGGCCATTGATTGCCATCCATGCTTGGATTGTAGCATAGACATTGTTGAGCTTAGTGGCGTCTTGGTGGTAGAGTCCAGTTAGGGGTATGAGTACTTGAGTATCGTCTGCGTAGTTGGTATATGCCACACCAATGGAGTCAAGTAAGTCGAAAAGGGGTTTTGTGAAGAGGTTATAGAGGGTGGGGGCTGTACAAGATCCTTGCGGGTCACCGCAATTTATAGTAGTAGGGTCTGCGTTTGCTGTGATGGAGTAGACCTTCATGGCTCTTACTTCGAGGAAGGAAGTGATCCGGGATGCTGCTTGTTTGGAGAAATGGGCTGCATGAGTGAGGTGGGTGGTAAGTGTTTGATGATCTACCAGGTCAAAAGCAGCTGATAGATCGAGAAGGAGGAGCAGGGCCGGTTTGCCTTTGTCCATGATTTGAGTAATTTGTTTTTTTAGGTCTAATAAAGCAGATTCTGTTCCATGGCCGACCCAGAAACCAGATTGCATTTTGCCTAGTATGCAATTAGCTTTTATGTATGATTGGATCGGGTTATGAACTGCTTTGTCCGGAATTTTCAGGAGGAATGGGACTGTCGTTATCGGTCTGTAGTTGTTGGGTTGCGCTGGGTCAAGTGTGAATTTTTTTAGAAGTGGCCGCACCCAGGCTTCCTTGAGATTATTTGGGACAGTTCCTGTTTGGAATGATGCGTTAATGAAGGCAGTAATCAGTGGAGCTAGGTCATTAGCGCATTCCTTGATGATTTTAGGAGGGCAGATGTCTGCTTTGCAGAGAGATGGTTTGAGATTTTTGTTGAGGTTAAGGACCTCATGTTCAGTGACATCTCTGAAGGCGAATTACGCATGATTAAAATTGTTACACTTGTCTTGTGTAGGGCAGTTGGTTTTTAGGTTTGGGAGGGCCTTACAGTGGTTTTTTATTTTATTCTGGAGGATTTTATTTTGTTGAGCATGGCGGTCTGAATGCTAGCGCACCAGGCTTTAGGCCTCATCACGAGTTGGGCGGTAACGCCGGCGCTAATAGCGCTGGCGCTATATGCCCTACCGCCAAACCCCCCGGTGCTATTAGCGCCGGATCACGGGTTTGGCGGTAATAGAAGTCCCCATTCCCCACTGAGCCCATTCGGCAATGCCCCATTCCCCATTGGGCTCAATGGGGAATTTTTGCGCTCATACCGCCGGCGGATTTCCTGCCAGCGGTATGAGTGCAAATTTTCAGCGGATTTCCCCCCAGTTTAGAGCTCGGGAGAAATCCGCCGAAGCCCTGATTTGGCGGACCCTTAAATCCGGCGGTAATAGCGCTACCACCCAATTTAAGGGTTACCGCCAAACTCGGATCATGGGTTTGGGGGTAATGGAAGTTCCCATTCCCCACTGAGCCCATTCGGGAATGCCCCATTCCCCATTGGGCTCAAAGCGGAGTTGGAGATAATGTTGGAGGAAGAAGACTCCAACCCAATTCCTAGTCTTAAGGGGAAACTCTGAAAATAGGTAAAGGTAGGTCTAAGAATAAGGAGAAGCATGTACCTTGCTTATCCCCATCCCCTCCAACCAAGAGGCCTAAAACCCAACCTTCACCCAACAGAGAGGTGGTGAGGACCTCTGGAGGCCCCTCTAGATCTAAGAGAATCCTTTATAAGGACCCCTTGAAAAAGCCTAACACAGGTTCAGCGGTTGTAACAACTTCTGAGGGACTGGTCAACCAGATCCCCTATAACTTTAAAAAGACTGATGTTCCTCAAAGGGTTTATAGGTCATATAGCTTACAAAGGAAAACCTTTGATTTCACCATTCAGCACATGTCAGGGTGTCACCACCAAAATGCTGATGGTCTCTCTAGGATGTATGTCATCGACTAGAGGTATGAGATTCATCCAGGAGTGGATTAAATCCTCCTGTCACTTAGTCTGGGGGAGGGGGGGCGAGTGTTAGGGAGAATTCTCTGTTAAGGCTGAATTTCCTAACCTAGTGAGTCCCCCAGCAGCTTTGCTGGATTTCTGGAGTTTGTTTTTTTCTCCTGCCAAGAGTGAGTCTCTTTTCTCCCACTCTTGGACATGATTTGTGGTGTTCCTTTGACTGTTAATGTGTTTTATGAGCTATGGGATCCTTTACTCCATAGGGTCTCATGTGTTTTTACTATGTGTGTTACACAGCACCTTCCGTGCAGTGACACAGGGGTGTCATAGTGACACCCCCCCATAGACTCCATACCCTGGGACTGACTACTGTCTCCCAGGGCATGTAAAGTCACCATTGGCTTTACTAGTCCCAAATTATGAACAGAAACCAGTACAAACCATCATATTGTGGACGTACTGGTCGGGGCAATTCGATTGCCCTGAGGTCTGTTCGTCGAGTGGGCACGCCTCCGTCCCCCCTGATCGAGTTTTGGCTGGTGGCAGTGGATACTACTTTTTATATTCGACCGCAAATATATCTCTATGGGATTTTCCCATTGTTCGAGGCTACCAACTTTAATTATTTAATTCTCATAGCCTCGAACATACCGCCGGTTTATTTATTTAATATTAATTCGCCGGTTGGTATTTTTTGCCAGGACTTTGATTCTAAAATGGCGTTTGTGTTCTCTTCTGTGACTCCAACCCAAGTCGAGCCCTTTGTTCCACTTTTTGGCGGGCTTCTCCACAGAAGCCTCCAAACGTGGTGCCACTCTGTGTGGGTACCACAGGGGGTGTGGGAGGGGGTTTAGGCACCCTGGACTGAGTTACCTTGGTAGCTCAAGTCGCACTCTTGTGTGATTGGCCCAATTGGTGAGCCGGCCGGCTCACCACTTAGCATGTTTGATTGACAGCTAGGCTGAGTGAATGGGGGTGTGCTGCATAAAAGCAGGGCTTTTGGGACTGGAACTTCAGAAGTCTCCACAGGACCTGAGAATCCGACGAGGGAGAAGCTGAGCCGACCTGCTACGACGACACCACCGGTGGAGCCCTGCGGAACCGACTCACCACTTCCCGACGACAGAGAAGATCTCCCGGCTGGAGAGTCTTCTTCCCCTGACTGGTGGGCACAACCAGTTTACCTTCTTTTCCTCGCATCCCAGGACGGCTTGTGGTCGAATTGCCTGTGCCAAGCACCCCGTCAACCGGATAGCCACTTACCACTGGACTGCGAATAAAAGGACCGCTCCTTTTAACTGAGAACTCCACAGCTGGTTTCTTCCCTGGCAGTGCAACGGACTCCTGTCTTCCTCCCCGACAAGATCCTCCCTTCTCCCGGACGAAGCACCGACTTGCATCTGCTGCCAGGAACAACTGGCCCCGCTGGAGTATTCTCACCACTTTAAGGTACCGTGTCCGCAGGGCCTCCCTTTCTAAAGATTGCTACAAGGTAATAATAATCCCTTAACCTTCTGGACTGGGCTGGCTGCCTTGCCCATCTAACTGGTCCCTTTCTTTTGATCCAACTCTTTCTGAACCGTTTCGAGACTTTTGTGCACTTTTCAACCGTGTGACCTTGGACACATTTCGTTCTGATCCTCTTAAAGTGGATCCGGCTTTCTGAACTCTAACTTCACGGTTTGACTCTGCCTTCCTCTCTTGCTGTGTTCTTTTGAAAGTGTTGGGATCTGTTTCAATTTATGCTCTGCCTTTCTCTCCCTTTTAAACCGAATTATTAGAGTGCCATCTGCGTTAAGCGCTCACCGCTGTCTGAAAATAAGTGGGGCTTTACTTACGACTTGTCTAATATTCTTTTTAGGGAGTGTATATATTTTAGTGACAGTGTTTTTGAACTGCTTAATCTTAGTGCCTGCATGTTTTATTACATGTGGTTTTAAATAAATAATTATATCTCTTTTACACCAAGCTCTGGTCAGTGTTTGCTTGTTCTACTGTGTTCTTGTGACCTATTGTGAATACTCTGTATACTGCCTAACTCTTCTTGAGGGAAGACTGACTGCTCAGCCACATCTACCAAGTGAATCTGTGTGGTACAGACTGCTACCAAGTGGGTTTACTGCCAAACACCTGTAGTCTTAAATCTTTTACAGTGGTCCCAGAGAGAACTGCACAGGTTTCTGCCTAACAATCAGCGCCTTGGATTCCGCCAACTCGGGAGGGTCTGGGAGGACTTCATAATGCTCAGTCGCTAGCACACAAACTGACACCCCCGTATCTATGAGAACTGGGGTGGGGACCTCTCCGATGTTTACCGTGCATGTCGGCTGCCGGCTTCCTCTGGGACCAGTGGCAATGCTTGAGATGAAGAAGATTTCCTCTTCCTCCTCTTCCTCCTCTTCCTCCTCTGCTATGTTCAGGTCCTGCAGGCCTTGCTCGACTGACGACACACCCCTCACCCTTCGGGTATTGCTCCCTCTGGCCCTCTCGAGGCCGCTACCGGGGAGGATGCCCTGCACACCATAGCGTAATGTCCCAGTGTGCCGCACCGGCCGCAGACCCTCGACTTCGCTGGGCACTCCCCCAGGTGCAGCAGGTCATACCCGCAATAGGGACACGACTGAGCATTGCCAGACGCTGAAGGGCCAAAACCTCTCCTTGGTGTCTATCTCACTCTCCCTGGAGCACAGCGTCCAATGGCAAATGCCTCTTCGCCCTTGCCAGGGTGCGTGGCGGCATCCATCTTCGCCCCCCTGTCCTCCGCCAGTTTGTAAGCTCTCCCTGTGTCCAGGATCAGCTGTAGGGTCATACTAGGTTCTCTCAACAGCTGCCTCCTTAACTTTCCCGAACTGCACCCTTGCAGCAGCTGGTTTCGGACCATCTCCTCCTCATTCACCCACTTGCAGGAACTTGCCAGATGCCTCAGCCGCGCACAGAACTGGTCCAGCGACTCTTCCTCTAGCTGCTTCTCCGCACACATGACAAACCTGTCAAAGTCCACATTTGCCATGGGTAGAAAATGGTCTCGAAGAGCCTGTTTCACAGCATCATACGTGACCACCGGGATGTTGAGAGAGTCATAAATTCTGTGGACCTCTGTCCCTGCAGAGTACACCATGATCGCAATTTTTGCTTCATCATCCGTCTCTCCAGAGGCCCTGAAAAACATTTCCAGTTTCTTGACCCACAAGAGCCATTTCGGGCCTAATTTAGATGGTGGGCCAGTGGTGTCAAATTCAGGCATGGGGCTTAAAGTGCTGTGCATCCTGCGTGGGATGGGCGCAGGGGCATCCTCTCCTTCGCCTTCCTCGTGGTGGCTGGATGTAGTACTCACAGATTGCTGCCCCACGAAGGTATAGAGATGGTTAAATCACCAGGTGTGACGGCGGAAGTCCAACACCACTTGTAGAGTATGGCACCAAACCTTGTGGGTGTAGGTATGGGAAGTTCTGGGCTCTCCTCACAGTTCTTTTTTTTCCACAGCCCTACTGCAGGCTAGGGCTGTGAAAGGTTCCAAAAATTACTGTCCAGGCACTGGGGATCGCAGCTGGAGCACAAGCACCCTCCTGGCCCGCTACCGCTGCAATCTGCGTGTGAAAACAAAGATGGCCGCCGGCCGTGTGCACAAGTCTTTGTCGACACGGAGCAAAACCCTCGGGCTCTGATGCCGTCGGAGCGGAGATGTAAAACTCAAGAGTCGTCCTCGTCGCCAAAGGTTGTATGGTGTGGGCTTGCCAGGGCCCACACCAGCATTCACACTCAGCCACGCATTCACTCGCCAGGGACCACACGCGACATGTGTGTGCTGCTCAGGTCCCCGGCTCGAACTGCTGGGCTGACCGTCTTTATTTTCAACGTTGTCGCTCGCGCATGCGTAAACAATGCGTATACACTATGCAACAATTAATAAAACATACACAGATGTGGTGCACTTTGCAGTAAAACTGCTGTTGAAGTTGTGTAGTGTAATCCTAGAAGGAGTGCAAAAACAGGTCAGGACACAAGACATCCTTGATGTAAGAACAAAAACGTGGGGTTATGTAAACCCTCCATCAGACCGCAGAAAGACTGATCAGTCGGAACCCTGTTCGCCTGTTGCCAAACCCCAAAAAGAGTGAAATTGGGGGCAGTCTGAAGCATCGATCCTAATGGAGGAGGTTTTGCAAGAATCCTCAATCTATATGACAAGGAAGGAACGAGGGTTGGCTAAACGTGCAAAAGCCCAGAACATTGTGAGTCAAAATGCTGTCTCCTCAGTACTTACCAAAACCTTATCCCTGGCGGCCCTAAATTCCATTATATCTCTTTCAATGCATGGAACAAAAGGAAAGTAAAGACGAAAGCCGCCCAGAAACAAAACAAGAAACAAAAGGAGATCAGCAGGCTGCAGCCTTTGAAATGGTAGAGGCAGCGTGGGGCGGAAAGCCCATGAGTCTGGACGAAAAGATATTCGCCCTGGGTCGTGGACCCTCGACGTTTACAGAAAAAAAAAAAACGGTCAGACCTCCTATTAATCTGTAACCAGGTACTAGCATTACCAGTATTATCATCCGCCGATTTCAGTTTTGTGAAACCAGTGGCATCTGAGGATGCAAACTACGTACATTGTGTGTCACCAAAAGTGTCGGCCTTAATCAGACTACACCAGGAATCCATCCTGAGGGTGGGCTATAAGGTGGATTGTCCTTTACCTGTCCCCCTCGGGAAACAAGCAGCCACACAGTCCTTTGCGCAGGTCTTAAAAAGTGCCACGGCGCTCCGAGGTAGGCGGGAAACAGCCGAAGCCAGCCATAACAGAGGACGCACAAGGCTGGGAGTGGTTGAAACGATTCCTGATGCGAAACCTGACAGAGAGCAAATTAATTATAAAGTTGGCATCTCTGAACACTCAAGGTCACAATCATTTTTTGGGACAAAAATGACTCGCTAATCCCACTGTGCGAGTATGACATAATATTCTTGCAGGAGACGTGGCTAACAAAGCCCATACAGTTAGATGGGTATACGTTGTTCTAGAGGCTGGTAGCAAAGGGCCCCGTGGCTGCCCTTTTGGTGGCTTAATTGTGGGCATAAGACAAAACCTCCTAGTGGAGAGCATAAATCTGCTTGCTGACTCAGAAAATTACACTGTCCATCACGGTGAGGGTGGGAAAAGTAAAATACGTCCTACCATGCTCCTGGACAACATATATGTCTCTCCCGGGACAGCAAATCTGGAACCCATGTTTGAAACAATTGATTCTGTATGTGTCGAGTGGCTATCTACAAAGGGGAACAACCTTGTAATCATTGGAGGGGATTTAATTGCGCACTATAGGGACCTAGAGAGGTGTCGAGCGTTTAAATCAGTGTATCCAGTGAGTGTGATTAAGCGGAGGGGTGACATCAATGGGAAAAATGGCTATCCTTCTTTAAAGAATGGGCACTCACCATGCTAAATGGTAGAACCAAGGGGGACTGGCCGGGCAACTGTACCTGGTCCATGAAAAATAAAACATCGACCTTGGACTACTTCTTTGCAAGTAACGAGTGTGCGGAGAGAGTGGAGATTTTACAGGTTAAAAGTACACCTATAGCGACCACTCTATCCTGGCCTTGACTTAAATATGAGTGTATCTGGTCCACGGCAAACTGGTGGCGGAGGGGTAAATGTAAACCACAGCAAGACCTGGTTAGGTTGGTCCCTAACGAATATTGACAGAGCCACAAGGGCTACGTTATAGTTCTATAGAAATGAGCTATTTCACTTTTCCTGGTACAGTGTGTCTGAAATGGGTGATCGTCTGAGTGTATTAGCCTCCAAGTCTGCATCTATGGGCACTAGGAGAGTGGTAGCACACTTTTAGAAACATAACAACCCGTATGACAAAGAAGTGCAAGAGGAAAAGCGTAGATTGCGTAGTTCCATCAGACAAATACATAAGATCTGTGGATTAGCCGGAAACATGGAAGTCCTCACAAAGAAATGCAAAAATACTTCGAAGAAATGGTTATCAAGAAGCAGAGCATATTAAAAAATCAGTCGCAGCAAATGTTAACAATACTGTGTAGCAAAATCTCCAGAGGTATTTGGCAACAGCTGGCAAAAGTAAGGGGTGATGGCCAGCGGGACCTAGTAAACCCTGTCCCCGCCTCAAAATGGAGCGAGTACATTCTGTCTAAATATACAACAACAGACACAGGGGTTTTTGAGTATACAGCTCAGGACCGAAGCCCTCTGGGTGCTATGGCTGAGGAAATACAAACAAAAATTGTGCAGCTAAAGGTCTTGCCGGCGGGAGAGCCAAATGGCCTGTCTAACGCTGTTCATAAGGTAAACTCTGTGCAATGGATTTTGTTCGACAAGGTATGCAGAGAGGGGGAATCCCGGAAACATGGCAAAGTGCGATTATGCTTCCAGTCTACAAGAAAAGTGATAGAGAGCAGCTGGAAAACTACTGGCTTCTCTCGCTCCTGGATGTAGTCGGGAAGCTGTTTGCATCATTGGCACTGACTAAAATGCAGAAGTGGTTAGACGACACAGATATATTGCATGTTACACAGACGGGCTTTAGGCCGGGATCAAGTGCAACCCACAATGTCAGGTTATTGGATTCTTTCATCCAGGAGGCCACAAAAAAGGGAAGCCCTGTGATGTACCTTATATTTGTCGATTTTGCATCTGCGTTTGATTCAGTGAATCGTGTGATGCTGTGGGAAAAACTGTACAAGTTGGGATGTCCCAACTGCCTGCTGGATTTTATCATTTGCCTCCACTCAAATACAAAGGTACAGGTTAGACTGTATGATTCAGGAACATTATCAGCCGAGGTTAAAATCAACAAAGGGGTCAAACATTGGTGTACTTTGGCCCCCTTGCTGTTTAACTTGTACCTGTCGGATCTTCCAAAAGCGATCACGACTGAGATTCGTTGCCCGATAAAGACCGGTACTAGCCTAGTTGCCTGCACCCTTTACGGCAATGATTTGGTACTTCTGGACTGGACCATAAATGGCGCAAAAGCCAAGTTTAGGGCCCTGCTGGACTATGTATCAAAAAATGATCTCGCTATAATATGAATAAAATAAATGATGGTAGTAGTGGGTGGAAAGGTCCATCGGGTAAACATAGACTTTGAAGTGAGAAAACTGGAGAATGTCAGTAGCTGTACCTATCTTGGGCTTAAACTGACAGCTCGTGGCAACTACAACACTATTATTGAAGCCAAGAAACATAAAGCCGGCCATTCCATAAACAAGTTCGCCAGACAATCTGCAGGCTACAAGCTAGAAGGAATTATTAAACTGTACAAGCAGAGTTTTGTCCCAGCCATCCTATATGGATTGGAAGCGTTAGCCATGAGGGACCTAGCTTGGTTGTATGTACTAGAGGGCCTCTTTTGTAGAAAGACCCTAAGTTTTCCACCGGCGACATCCATGGCCTATTTGAGACTCGAGCTGGGCCTGGTGTCTTTAAAGGCCCAGGCATCAATTCGTAGGGGTTAGTTGTACTTGAAGCTACGAAGTAGCCCAAAGTGCCCATTATTGAGCATACTGGGGCAAGGCCACGAGACGGTCAGAAGAGGATGAAAAATAAAAAGTGATTGCGACCTCAATGAGGACTATTACCATTTGCTAGGCGGGTTGCCATATTTTGGAAAAGGTAGCCAGCATAAGATATTAAAAGACATCTACACCAAAAAGATGGAAAACTGAGATTGGGTAAGAAACTATTCCCATCTGGAAAAACTACGAAACTACAGACATGGTACTTGTGTAACACAAACATACTTAAAAACACAGGCTTACAATGTTAAAAGTCCCAGCCCGTTGGTCAGAGACTTCAGATTGCATCTCTGCATCCTGCTGCTAACCATCCAGGGTGTATACAAAGACATCACCACAGGCCAACAAAACTGTTGCATATGTAAAAACTTGGAAATGCCAGAGACAGCTAGGCATGTCCTCACCCAATGTACTGAAATGAGCATGTGGTACATGTGTTTCCTGGGCGACTTTGTTAGTCAATACGACTCAATTAAAACCGATGCCTTTTAGCATTACTGTTTGAATTCAGACACCGAGTCAGTCCAGATAGCATTGTACCGTTTATGGTGTCAGATTAAAAAAAATGGCTAGGATAGTGGATGCAGCATTCCATAAAGAAATGTGATCACAGTTGTGATAATCATAATTCAGACAATTCTAATCGTGATCATGATGGTATTCACAACTGTAACCATAATTGTAATCATATTTTAAAACGAATCTGCTTCTTGACAAGCCCAACACAACATTGTGACTTATTGTACTGTATTGTGCATTGTGTTTTGAATGTCCTGTATTGTACTGCGTATTGTGTGTTGTGCATGTTGCAAGTAAAACAGCACAAAATCAGACATGGAACGCTGATAATCTGTAAATGTAAGCGCAGAACTACAATGAATGAATTACAGGGCTTCCTTTGACGTAGTTGGACAACAAAGTAGTGTTTTAACATCATGTTTTAACATGGTATTTTAATACTGTTTGTTTATTGTTTTGTTTTATTGACACTTATATAGCTCATATCAGTCCGAGGACATCGTGGCACTTGTTACAGTACACGCTTAGTTACATAGTCATGAGCAATATATATACAAAGTTACGGTAGTTATGTTACATTTCTGATTATATTACAATATACATGGCATGAGTAGAGGAGGCAGTCGTGGTACTAATTGAGGAATGTGGACTTGAGGTTGTTGCGGAAGGCAGAGATGGATGTTTCAGCTCTAAGGGTGGCAGGGAGAGAGTTCCAGAGTTGTGGTGCAATATAGGAGAAGCCTAGGCCTCCAGCAGTAGCTCTCTTGATGCGTGGTATGTGTAGCTGGTTGGTGTACTGAGCTCTGGTAGGGCGGGTGAAAGTGGTCCTTGATATTGCTTCAGATAGATATGTGGGAGCAGTGTTGTTGATGCATCTGTGTGTGATGGTAAGGATTTTCAGCGTAATTCGGTCTTTGACCTGAAGCCACCGTGCTGTGCGTCTGGCATGAGATTTATGGTCCCTTCTGGGGATGCTCATAGTGGCTCTGAGGGTGTTTTTATGTGTGATTTGCAGTCTCTGGATGTTTTTGACGGAAGTGCCTGCTGGGAGAGTGTTACAGTAGTCGAGTTTAGCGCCTATAGTTGCTCTAGCTATGGTCACACGGTTGGAGGCGGATAGGTAGGGTTTGATGGCATTGATGAGTTTGGTGCTGAATGCTGATGCAGAGGCTATGACGCTGACTTGTTTGTTCATTGATAGGTTTGCATCAATGTGAACACCTAGGGTCTTGACGGATGATGATACAGATATGGTTGAGTTGTCTATGTTGAAGTGGGCGTATTGGGGGCTTAGCTTTGTTGTTGTGTTTTTTTGCCCAAGAATGAGAACTTCAGTCTTCTCTCCGTTGAGACAGAGGCCATTGATTGCCATCCATGCTTGGATTGTAGCATAGATATTGTTGAGCTTAGTGGCGTCTTGGTGGTAGAGTCCAGTTAGGGGTATGAGTACTTGAGTATCGTCTGCGTAGTTGGTATATGCCACACCAATGGAGTCAAGTAAGTCGAAAAGGGGTTTTGTGAAGAGGTTATAGAGGGTGGGGGCTGTACAAGATCCTTGGGGGACACCGCAATTTATAGTAGTAGGGTCTGCGTTTGCTGTGATGGAGTAGACCTTCATGGCTCTTACTTCGAGGAAGGAAGTGATCCGGGATGCTGCTTGTTTGGAGAAATGGGCTGCATGAGTGAGGTGGGTGGTAAGTGTTTGATGATCTACCAGGTCAAAAGCAGCTGATAGATCGAGAAGGAGGAGCAGGGCCGGTTTGCCTTTGTCCATGATTTGTGTAATTTGGGTTTTTAGGTCTAATAAAGCAGATTCTGTTCCATGGCCAACCCAGAAACCAGATTGCCTTTTGCCTAGTATGCAATTAGCTTCTATGTAGGATTGGATCGGGTTATGAACTGCTTTGTCCGGAATTTTCAGGAGGAATGGGACTGTCATTATCGGTCTGTAGTTGTTGGGTTGCGCTGGTCAAGTGTGACTTTTTTTAGAAGTGGCCGCACCCAGGGTTCCTTGAGATTATTTGGGACAGTTCCTGTTTGGAATGATGCGTTAATGAAGGCAGTAATCAGTGGAGCTAGGTCATTAGCGCATTCCTTGATGATTTTAGGAGGGCAGATGTCTGCTTTGCAGAGAGATGGTTTGAGATTTTTGTTGAGGTTAAGGACCTCATGTTCAGTGACATCTCTGAAGGCGAATTACGCGTGATTAAAATTGTTACACTTGTCTTGTGTAGGGCAGTTGGTTTTTAGGTTTGGGAGGGCCTTACAGTGGTTTTTTATTTTATTCTGGAGGATTTTATTTTGTTGAGCATGGCGGTCTGAATGCTAGCGCACCAGGCTCTAGGCCTCATCACGAGTTGGGTGGTAACGCCGGCCCTAATAGCGCTGGCGCTATATGCCCTACCGCCAAACTCCCCGGTGCTATTAGCGGCGGATCACGGGTTTGACGGTAATAGAAGTCCCCATTCCCCACTGAGCCCATTCGGCAATGCCCCATTCCCCATTGGGCTCAATGGGGAATTTTTGCGCTCATACCGCCGGCGGATTTCCTGCCGGCGGTATGAGTGCGAATTTTCAGCGGATTTCCCCCCAGCTTAGAGCTCGGGAGAAATCCGCCGAAGCCCTGATTTGGCGGACCCTTAAATCCGGCGGTAATAGCGCTACCATCCAATTTAAGGGTTACCGCCAAACTCGGATCATGGGTTTGGGGGTAATGGAAGTTCCCATTCCCCACTGAGCCCATTCGGGAATGCCCCATTCCCCATTGGGCTCAAAGCGGAGTTGGAGATAATGTTGGAGGCGCAATTTTGATCCATGACCCAATCAAGGGTTCGGCCTTTGGAGTGAGTGGGGGCGAGGACTCTTTGGGAGTATGCCAGGTCTGCGAGTTCTTTAGCAAGAGTTGTGGCGGGTTTATCCTTTGGATCATTGAATCCTAAGTTTAGGTCTCCTAGTAGAAGGATATTGGAAGATTTTTTAATGTTGTTACTGAGCCGGTGGGAGAGGTGTTCTTGGAAATCTGCTGGTAGTCTGGGCGGTCTGTATAGGATGTGGATATTGATAACATTATTGGGGGAGAGCGTGAGCTTGGCTGATAGGATATGTGCTGTGGTCTGCTAATCTAATGGACAGTGCATCTTTGTTGATAAGGGCAACTCCCCCTCCCGCCTTATCAGATCTATCTTGCCTAAGGATGGTGTAGCCTGGGGTAGGGCAAGTGCGATGGCTGGGCAGGAGGCATCATTGAGCCAGGTTTCGGTGATGCAAGTAGGTCCAGATTCTGTGTGGCTAGTAGATCATTTATCTCTAGTGCGTGTGCTGTTAGTGAGCGTACGTTCAGAAGTGCACATTTGAGTGGAGGGTATAGCGTGCCTTTGAAGTTTTTGTTTATGCTAGTATAGGGTGGGGTGTGCTTGTTGTGGTGTGTGGGTGTGAAGGTCGTAGAGGGAGGTAGTGTAGAGGCATAGAGGCAAGTTGGGGTGGTGGAGAAAGAGGGGCAGTACATTTGTTGACATTAGAGTGGGGTAGTGGTGTGCTGTGAATGCCTAATCTGGTATTTCGAAGGGATTGTGTCCTCCGACGTATTCCTTATCTTTGATAGATCATCTCCAGCTTGCTGGCCTCGGAATGTTTTTTCAGTAGAGGGCGCTGCGCGTCGACGTCCCTCGAGCCGATGTCCCTCGACAGCCTCCGTATCAGCGCCGACGTCATCACGCGTATAAATAGACTTGCGCAGCGTCCGTTGCTCAGTTCCGTTTTACCGCGCTTCGTGGTGCCTCGGAATATCGTTGCTCAGTTCTTCAGTCAAATATACTTCATTATTCCTCGAGAATACCGACTCGTACTCGATGGCTTCCTCATCCGAACCGACGACTCCACGGTCCGGCTTCAAAAAATGTGAAGGCTGTGGAAAGAAAATGTCGTTGACGGATCCTCGCAGGATTTGTTTGTGGTGCCTGGGAGTCGAGCACCATTGTTCGGAGTGCGAGGACTGCATGTACATGACGGCGAAAGCCTTGAAGGAGCGTAAGGGGAAGGCCGAGAGAGGTAAGGCAGTTAAAACTTCTTCGAAAGTTTCCTCGGCGGAGTCGAGACATTCGTCTCCTTGCCATCACAAAAGACATTCTCGTTCTGGGTCTTGAAGCAGTTCCCATCACTCTTTGAGATCTAAGCATTCAAAAAAGAGACGTCGAAGATCCCCTTCCTCGTCTTCTTCTTCTTCTGTTTCCCCGAAAAGGGTCTCCTGCCCCACAAAACATAGCTCTCAGGCTGAGTGGGAGGAATTCAGGAAAAAGATGCTTAGCGTCTTCGAGAAAGCGGCCTCGACCCCCTCGAAGACTGCTGAGCGTGATACCCTGGGTGAAAGACCCGAAAAATCAAAACGCCACGAGTTGCAGCACCCAGCAAACGAAGCTACTCGAGAGCGTCACAAACCCTCGAGTAAAGGCAAGGTTGCATCTTCGAGGCCGTCGTCGAAAATCCCTTCGATGCATAGATCTGCATCTTCGATGCCATTATCGAAGGGTTCTTCGACACACAGGTCAGTCGATTCGACGCCGTCTTCGATGCCGACATCGACACCGAGAAAGGACAAACCCACGGCCACCCCACAGCCAGTAGCCATACCCAGAGCCTCGATCACGAGAATGTCATCGACAACCTTGAGTAAAATTCCGATACTCTTGAGTTCCTCGAGGCCTCTACCAACTTTCTTGACGCCTTGTTTCGATGGCTTCGAAGCCTTTAATGTCCGCGTCGACGACGTCGACGTTTTATCAGCCAATTATGACGAATTTGGCCCCTTCTGCTCTGGAAATGGGATTTATACCATTTCCAAGATCTGATCATTCCAGAGACTTAGCATCTATTTATGAAGAAGGGGAGAATTCGGATCAGGAGAGACCTTTTGAGTTGCAGGGATATGCAACTCCTGTACCAGAGGAATTTACCTCTGAGGAAAGTAGGTTTAAGGACCTCCAAGAATCCTTACATGAAGCAAGTGGGTTGGACACTTCCCCAGAAGTGGAATTTGCCAAACCAGACCCAGGGGAACATGCCGAAACCCATTATAGAACCTTGATGGCAAGGATAATAGAGTTTATGGGGTGGTCTACAACCTCACCTGTTTTTCAACAAGACAACCTCACAGACATTTTGGTTAAAGGTCCACAGGAGGATCCTGTGGTGCCATTTCATGCGGCATTACAAAGGAAAATATTGGCAAACTGGTAAACCCCTGAGGTTATCCCGGCGGTTAACAAAAAATTATCAGCCAAGCATAGGGTGTCTACTGCTGACCCTGAATATTTATCCAGACACCCAACTCCGGAGAGTCTGGTTGTGCAGGCAGCAATTTCATCAGGTAGTAAATCGGCTTGCCCTACTGTTCCACAGGACATGGATGACAAGAGATATGACTCTATGGCCAAAAAAGTCTTTTCTGCATGTAGCATGGCGGTGAAATCCATCAATGCTACTTGTACGCTCACAAGGTTCAGCCACACACTTTGGGAGTGTGCTTCATCAGCGGCTGACTGCCTACCGGAGGGAGAAGAAAGGGAAGCGTTTATAAACATCATTAAGGATGGTAAAGACGCAATGTGCGAATCCCTTCAAACTGGCATCGATTCTGCTGACAGCATCAGCAGGGCCATGGCGGCAAGTACAACAACCAGGAGATTTCCTTGGTTGCGGAAGTCTGGTTTTGCTCCAGATATGCAAAGCAGACTCTTGAATATGCCCTTTGACGGCTCTTCCTTGTTTGGTAAGAAGGCGGATGACAGTTTAGAAAAGCTTCAAACATCAAAGGCAGCAGCAAAATCCCTGGGAGCTGCAATCCGTCAGACACCATATTGCCCCTCAGGAACCTCTTGGAGAGGTAAGTCCTTTCACTTCTATTCCGCATTCGGAAGAGGCAGAGGACAGCCGGTTCAAAGGGGTCAGAAAAAATTCACCCGAGGTGGACGGGTTAAAAATACAAAAGCCGCAGCAGCAGCAGATGCCTCTTTACCCTCGGCATGTGCATCAGCCGCCTGTAAACCGTGCTGAGGACTCTCCTCACAAGACACCAGTAGGGGGCAGGTTAACTCAACATCTGACGGAATGGCAGGCTATTACGTCAGATGCTTGGGCATTGCAGACAGTTGCCCAAGGTTACTGCCTGCCTTTTCTACGCATCCCTCAGAGTCATCCACCGGGGAACAGCTCTCTGAAAGTTCCAGATATGCCATAGAACCGGTACCTGTAGCGGAGAGGAACAAGGGCTGGTACTCCCCCTACTTTCTCATACCGAAGAAAGATGGAGGACTGAGACCTATCTTGGACTTACGAGAATTGAACTAGTTCCTCAGGAAGGACAAGTTCAAGATGGTAACTCTCTCTCAGATCCTTCAGGCCCTCCAGCTCCAGGACTGGCTGGTATCTCTGGACCTCCAGGATGCTTATTTCCATGTGCCAATCCATCTCAAACACAGGAAATACCTGAGGTTCGCAATTGGCGGCTCTCATTATCAATTTCGAGTTCTACCATTTGGGCTGACCTCCGCCCGAGGGTCTTCGACAAGCTAATGTCGGTAGTGGCTGCAAGTCTAAGGAGGGAAGGGATTCACGTCTACCCCTACCTGGACGATTGGCTGATCAGAGATGTATCTTCGGAACAAGCTCAGATTCAGCTAGATTATGTCTGCCATTTCCTTCACAAACTGGACTTCTCCCTCAATTTAAAGAAGTCACAGATGATACCATCACAGAGACTCCAGTTCACTGGAGCGGTCCTGGACACTTCCCTGGGAAAAGCCTCGCCACCAGAGGTGAGGGCTCAAGATATTCTGCAGATGGTCACCAAGTTTCAAAATGCCCAACGTCTCCCAGCCTTCGACTTTTTGAGGTTGCTAGGCTTCATGGCATCCTGCATCTTCCTTGTGCCAGAGGCTCGCCTGGGAATGAGATCTCTTTAGTGGGCACTGAGAACTCAGTGGTCGCAATTCTCAGGGAGAATGACAGACCTCCTTCAGGTTCCAGATAAGGTGGCTCGAGACCTTCAGTCGTGGGCCTGCCAGAAAAACATCTTGAAGGGGGAACTGTTTTGGCAACCGTGGCCGGAGAAAACAGTAGTCACAGATGCCTCACTCACAGGGTGGGGAGCCCATACCAACGACTTGACCATCAGCGGTCGTTGGTCTCCATCGGAGTCCAGACTACATATCAACCTGTTAGAGCTGAGAGCAATCAGACTAGCGCTGAAGGCTTTTCTGCCATCTGTACAGGGGAAAAATGTCGTGATAATGACGGACAACACAGTGGCCATGCACTACCTCAACAAAAGAGGAGGCGTAGGATCACTTCCACTGTGCAGAGAGGCAATGCAGCTCTGGTTTCGGGCAATTCAAGAAGGAATCTCTCTATCGGCACTTCACCTAGCCGGAGAGAAGAACTTGACGGCGGACGCTCTGAGCAGGCAGGGCACACTCAGGAAGTCCTTCAGGAGATCTTCGCTCTTTGGGGAACCCCTCAAGTGGATCTGTTCGCCACCAGTACCAACAGGAAGTGCGATCTGTTTTGTTCAAGGGAATTTCCCCCGAGAGGAGCTCTAGGGGACGCGTTCGTAGTGGACTGGGAGTTTCCACTCCTGTACGCGTTTCCACCAGTCCCTGTCATTCCTCAAATGATCAGGAGGTTGAGAAGATTCCGGAGGACCATGATCCTAATTGCCCCAGACTGGGCCAGGAGAACGTGGTACCTGGACCTTCTGGACATGTCCATCTGCCCTCCAATTCGTCTTCCACTCAAGGAGAATCTTCTCTCAAAGAAGGGAGGTCAGGTTCTCCATCCAGACATCAGAACCCTCAACCATCACACCTGGCTTCTGAAAGGTTGAGATAGAAGGATTGGGACCTCCCTGATGACGTCATGGAGGTGTTGCTTTCGGGCAGAAGGCCAGCAACAAAGTCTTTATACCGCTGCCGTTGGAACAAATTTTGCAGCTGATGTAGAGAAGAGAATATCAACCCCTTTTCATGTGGTACACCAACTGTGTTATCCTTTCTACTCTACTTGGCAAATTCAAGCCCTTAAATTGGCACTATCAAGGGCTATCTTGCAGCGCTATTGATCTTCAAGCCCACTGCAGAGGAGCCATCGTATTTCAAATTACCCTTAGTAATACAATTTCTAAAGGGATTAACTGATGTCTACCCTCCAAGACCGTTCCAGGTTCCTTTATGGGACTTAAATTTAGTCTTAAATTTCCTGATGGGTACTCCTTAAGAACCACTCCACTCTTGTTCGCTAAGATGTCTCACCCTTAAAACTGTCTTGTTAGTGGCATTAACATCTGCTAGAAGAGTGAGCGAATTACACGCTCCATCTTGTAAACCCCCTCATACAATTTTTCATAAAGACAAAGCTGTCCTACAGGTGAAGCCTAATTTCCTCTCAAAGGTGGTTTCTGAATTCCACATCACTCAGAAAATTACCTTACCTTCATTCTATCCTCCTCCCCATCCGGGGAAAGAGGAAGAAAGGCTACATAGGCTGAACCCAAGGTGGGCTTTAAGCTTTTACATCAGCAGACTTGCTAGGATTAGGCAAGCAGACCAAATGTTCGTAGGTTACTCAGGACACACATTGGGACTACCGATAACAAAGCAGACCATTTCCAGATGGATTATTTTATCCATTCTGGAATGTTACAAACTAGCAGGGAAAGAGCCTCCTCAAAATCTTAGGGCTCATTCAACCAGGGGTATTGCAGCCTCTTCGGCCCTCCAAAGAGGGGTTCCGGTTCGAGACATATGTGCGGCTGCCACATGGTCGTCCGCACATACATTCACAAGATTTTACAACCTGGATTCCTCCTCTAGTCAAGAGACTAGGTTTGGCAAAGCCGTATTACATTCTTTTCATTCCTAAAGGGAAACATGGCGTTTCTACTCCCACCTCCAATTACACACCACTGCTATGGGAGTCTATCAAAGATAAGGAATACGTTGGAGGACACAATCCCTTCGAAGAACAAGTTACTTCTTACCTGGTAACATTCTTTCGATGGGATGTTCCTCCGACGTATTCCTTATCGCCCCTCCCATCCATCCCCGCAGTAATACTTCCCTTGCTCCTTCAAGGTCAATAACCAATTAATGTAAAACAACTGTTAACGTCAAAACAGAACTGAGCAACGGACGATGTGCGAGTCTATTTATACCCTTGATGACGTCAGCGCCGATACGGAGGCTGTGGAGGGACATTGGCTCGAGGGACGTCGACGCGCAGCGCACTCTACTGAAAAATTTTTCCGAGGCCAGCAAGCTGGAGATGATCTATCAAAGATAAGGAATACGTTGGAGGAACATCCCATCGAAAGAACGTTACCAGGTAAGAAGTAACTTGTTCTTCTGGTCGTGATTAGTGTGGGTGAGCAGTGAAAGTACCTAGGACGTGAGCGATGTCTGAGATTACAGAGTCTGGTGTCTAGGCTGGGTGGCTGAGACTGTGTGATGTTATAGTCTGATACTAAGGCATGTGAGTTAAGTGCCTGGCATTGAGAGAGGAGTGATGTGTGTGTGTGTGTGTGTGTGTGGGGAGGCATAGGGGCTATTGTAGTGAGAGCTATGAAGAGGGCTGTGAGGCTGGCTGGGTGGAGTGTGGCAGGGAGAGTGCAGGGATGTTCGACTGTGCTGTGATTGGGAGGTGTACTTATGATGGGCATTATGATGGTAGGGAGTGTCTGTGTGTGTGGATAGTGAGATTGTGCAACTAATGCTGAGCTTTGGCAGGTCACAAGTGGGTCACAAGCAACAGTGCCTAAATAGGATATTCAATGAGTGTATGATGGTGAAGTTGATGATGAAAATTTGGAAATACCTGAAAATCTGAAATTTGAAATTTGTGGTTGATGAAATAATTTGACCTGATTCATATTTGTCTTGAATGATAAATGAAATGTTTCTTTGTAAAAGCTCATTATTTGGGCTAAAAACAAATAAATCAAAAAACAAAAAAAGTGTATCATAGTAGACTGCTAAGAGTGGTAGCTATATATCAGTTTCCGGTTCACACAGATCCCTACTGCAGCTCATGCTTGCAAATGGTCCTGTAGAGAGATAGCGAGACAGAGAGATAGAGAAACAGAGAGGCAGAGAGAGAGAGGGAGGGAAAGAGAGAGAGAGAGATTTCTTTTAAAATTATGTCTTTCCTGGTTGAGTCATATAGACGATTAACAACCAACTGATGAAATTAGAAAGGATCAACCCACAGACATGCATTAGTAGGACAGTAGGACTGCCCTGGGAGAACCTCTTCTCAACTGCTTGAAAATGTTCTTGTAGCCTACCAATTCCTGCAAGTTTGTTGGCGGTTGTGACAACATAAGCATGTAGATTCAAGTTTCAACTGGAGAAATGAGCTGGGCCAGGGATAACTAAGCACACCGCTCTCATGTTGAATAACAAAATCAGTATATTGTATCATCATAATTGAATAATATTTTTAAAACATGTTTGAATGTATGTGGTTAAGAAATTCAATCTTTACAGATAAAGGAACCAATAACTTTTCATATAAGTTTACAATATTTGTTTAAAAAAACACAGAAAAATACACAAAATACACATAGGGTCCACACTTAATAAGACAGCCCTGATGGAAATAAATAAATTATGCAATTCATCAGTGATTCATCAACAGTGTCAATTAGATCTTACTTAAAGATTACCTTTAAAATGTACTGATTTGTTAAAAGTCAAATTTAAACTATTAAAAAACCTAAAACAGGAATTACAGTCGAGGTGCAATTTCCATCTAAATGTCTACACCAAAGAGCTTTATAATTAATAAAATCAGCTCTATAAACCAAACGTCTGAAATGTAGAAGTCTTCTAAATTTTAAAGCAGGGCAATACATTTTGAGCTGTTTGGAAGACCCAATCTCTTTCTTATCTCGACAGTATTGACATTAAGAAAGGTCACTTGACCTCTTTTATACAAGACCTCTCGAATTGGACAGAGATTCAGGCAAAATCTCAAAAATAGATTTTGTGCTTTACTGCTAGGTAGTAGGTTTAAGTATTGTGGCAAATAGCCTATGCTCTTTTGCTCCCATTTTAACTGATCTAACAATGTTTATATATATTCTCTATTTTTGCACACCAATCCTGCTGAATCCTACAAAGCGACTAGTTGTTTTACTTTTATTCTCTTTAATTAAAAACTCAAGTTCACAATATAGAGAGTTCTTACAAAGAAGTAGCATTATATGAAGCAATGAAAAATATTTCCAAATAGCCCTTACGCCAAGGATTTGAGACCTAGTTCATAACTAATGGCCTCAATCGGTATGCAATTTGGTAAATTCAGAGCTCTTCTCCTGATCATGCCTTCTAAATAATTAACTTTTTCAATATCCAGACATTCATAGCTTCCACACCATGCAATATATTTCGGATAACCTTTCCTTCGTAGAATATTAATAATGCTTGAATCGCAAATGTACCACATTTGTTATTAATCTTTTTCATTTGGCCAATTAAGGCTCTTGCTTTGTTTTTCCGAAACTCAATAGTACGACCGCTCCCGGCTTGTTAAAAATTGGGAATCCTAAATAAGTTAGGTTGTCTGTTACCTTCAGCTTCATGTTGTTAAGATGCCAACTATAACTAGTAGTTCGACTTGAAGCTATGAAGTTGTTATGATTAAACCAAGATTTGTCCCAAGCATGCACAGGGAAGAAACATGAAACCACTTACCTGGGCTTGAGGACTGGGAGAGATTGGTGTTGGGGTTCTGCCTGGTGTTTCTGGGAGTTCTGTGTAGACTGTTGATGCAATAGAAATCCCCCTGGAACCCCCCCGATGGGTCGGCTCTAGGCTTGACCGCCCGGAAGCTCCCAGGGAAATTCTTGTGGGGAATAAAACTCTTTGAAGAGCTGCTAGTATACGTTGTCTTCCTGAGTTGACCAGGCATGGAAGGCTGGTCTGACTATATTTCTGGCAGGTTTAAAGATTCGGCTCCGGAACTGAACTGTCACTAAGTAGAGAAAAGAATATACAAGGTTAATCCTAGTATCCTGCCTGAATTGAAGTGAATGATAAACTATGGCTCCGGGATCTTACCACACGTGAGCATAAAGAATGCGGCTTGATAAGGAATTTCCCTTAGGATGAGCAGAAGGTAGAATTGCACTAAAGGAACAGAAAAAGAAAGAGAAAACCAGTTGTAGAAAATGGAAATCCTAATCAAATGGTGGGAGTAATTGTCACAAGGAAAACCTACCCTTCTATTTTTTAACCTTTTTGAGCCAGCCTTGAAGGATAAGATGGTTTGCCTGAAGTGTTCCAGAGAAGGGACCTAGCTGTAAGGAAAGAGTCTCTGTGAAGGCGGTTTTCTAATTACTGCAAGGCGGTCAATGAAGTAGACAGATATATCACCTGAAAGATCCCTGCAAGAAGACGCAAACCGTGCATTCAATGTGCGGGGCTTACGCGCACCCTGGCGTCGTCCGCCCGAGAGGGAGTCCTGTCCTGAAGCTGAAAGAGACGCAGCTGACTTTTAAGTAACAAGAGAGGAGACAGGAAGATGAAGTGAAAGCACAAGAAGGCACAAGTAGAATAGAGATAGAGGAATAGTCGCAGTCCTAACGAACGAACTTACGAAGCGTCTGCTGGCTCCTATAAGAGTAGTAGGAACACGTCTTCCCTCTGGCGTTGCTGGGCAATAAGCAAGTGAACAGGAAGTGATCAGAGAGGCTTGCAGAGCCTCCTTGGAATGAACAACTATACTGCGCATTACGATATTGTTAGGTGCCGAAGTGGCGGCCATGTTGGAATCATGAACAACTAGACTGCACAGGAAGTTATTGTTAAGTGCCGAAGTGGCAGCCATGTTGGAATTAGGCCGGGGTGGGAAATCCGTATTGAAGACAGTTTTTCTCTGCATATTTCATCAATTAACTTTTACAATTCACGTTGATTGCACTCGAACAGAAAGAAATCATCAATGTATGGTAACATAAAATGCTTATATACTGACAATTTAGATTAAGCAAAGGCAGCACCAAGCATCACTTCTTCTGTGTCCATGACATACAGGTTGAGGAGGCAGTGTGCTAATATACAAGCCTGTCTCAATTGTATTAGCAGTATTGTAAAGGATACTTTTATGGAAATTATATTATGTGCGTTGGCCCCTACAAGAATATGAAATTCAAATACAACAGGTTGATTGGCCTTTTTGTCAGGAAACGTGGTCTGACTTGGTCTGTTTGGCATAGGTGGACCCATACTTCAGCTCAACATGTGTAGCCTGTTCCAACATGGTGCTTTCTTGGGACTCATGGATTTACTAGACTTGACGGTGTCGTTTATTTCAAAGATGGCAAATGGTGGTTGCATGACAATTCTGTCCTGCAAAACACATAACTCACGGCGGAACGGGTACATCCGATGCGTCGCTATTAGGCAGAATCACCTGCAGTACCCTTCGGGAACACTACAGGCAATTAGGACTACAAGTTAAGCACAATTTCACCTTTGGTACAAGCCTGTACTACACAGTAAAGTGGTAGTGATGGCTGATAAGCCAGACTTATCTCAAGAGTTTAAGTGAGTAGTAGAACATGTTACACAAAGGACCAACCAATACAGTGATTCAAGTAAACACTTACTCAAGGTTTCTTGGTTAAGAAATATACATTTATTTACTCAGTCAGTTAGAAAACATTACACTAGCATAAGCAGCTCAATATCACACACTAATACACCATAAACATCCAAAGGGTAAGCAAATGAACAAGTTTAGTTTGAAAATGAAGTGGGAGCAAGATGGCACTTCAGATACTTAATAAAGGAGGGAAAAGACAAGGTTATAAGAATATACAGCCCAAATGCATTAATTGGCAGGGCAAAGGGTTTCAGTTAAATACAACCAGCAATTATTCTCAATAGGCCTGGCCCAAAGTCTTCCTTCGACCCTGGAGGACCCTTCCCCTTCACATTGTGTGGCCAGGAGGCCTTGTGATTCCATTCCCTGACTATCTATGGAAGGTACGCGCATTGTGGCTTATAATGTACTGAACGCTTTGCTGGGAGAATTTGAGCTCCATATTCCATCTGGAACATGAAATTGACTTTTATGGATTATGTAGCCTGCTGCTATGTTGTGCCTTTCACTGCTTTACATCGTGTGTTGTACATTATTTACATTTGCTCAATGAGCATTGTGTTACCGAAGGCCTCTCCAACATGGCCGACCCCTTCCTCGTGGCTCCAAGTGCCTCTCTGCTGCCCTCTCTGCCTTCCTATGATAGGTGCAGCTCTCCCTCATTTGCACCAATCGGGTGAGCTGGCAGGCGAATGCTGGCCCGCCTCCAAGGCTCGATCCTAAGGCTCCTATTCGTTTCCTGTTTCTTCTTCTGCTGCCTTCCTTCGACCCTGGAGGAACCTTCCCCTTCACATTGTGTGGCCAGGAGGCCTTGTGATTCTATTCCCTGACTATCTATGGAAGGTAAGGCCATTGTGGCTTATAATGTACTGAACGTTTTGCTGGGAGAATTTGATCTCCATATTCCATCTGGAACATCAAATTGACTTTTATGGATTATGTAGACTGCTGCTTCGTTGTGCCCCTCACTGCTTTACATTGTGTGTTGTTCATTATTTACATTTACTCAATGAGCATTGTGTTACCGAAGGCCTCTCCAACATGGCCGATCCCTTCCTCGTGGCTCCAAGTGCCTCCCTGTAGCCCTGCCTGCCTGCCTATGATAGGTGCAGCTATCCCTCATTTGCGCCAATCGGGCGAGCCTGCAGGCGAATGCCGGCCCGCATCCAAGGCTCGATCCTAAGGCTCCTGTTCGTTTCCTGTTCGGTGACGGTTCTGCAGTGAGCCCCCCGCTCATGCCCTGTGTGTTCCTCTGTCTACCCCACCCCCCGCTCATGCCCCGTGCCTCTCTCCTGTCTCCCCCTCCCCCCGCTCATGCCCCGTGTGTTCTCCTGTCTCCTCCCACCCCCGCTCATGCCCCGTGTCTCTCTACTGTTCCCCCCACCCCCCGCTCATGCCCCGTGTGTTCTCCTGTCTCCCCCCACCCCCAGCTCATGCCCTGTGTGTTCTCCTATTCCCCCACCCCCGCTCATGCCCCTTGTGTTCTCCTGTCTCCCCCCTACCCTCGCTCACGCCCCGTGTGTTCTCCTATCTCCCCCCCTCCCCTGCTCATGCCCCGTGTGTTCTCTTGTCTCCCCCACCCCCCGCTCATGCCCCGTATCTCTCTCCTGTTTCCCCCCGCCCCCCGCTCATGCCCCGTGTGTTCTCCTGTCTCCCCCCACCCCCGCTCATGCCCCATGTTTTCTCCTATTCCCCCATCCCCCGCTCATACCCCTTGTGTTCTCCTGTCTCCCCCCGCTCATGCCCGTGTGTTTTCCTGTCTCCCCCACCCCCCCGCTCATGCCCCTTGTCTCTGTCCTGTCTCCCCCCTCCCCCCGCTCATGCCCCGTGTGTTCTCCTATTCCCCCCACCCCCTGCTCATGCCCCGTGTCTCTCTCCTGTCTCCCCCCTCCCACCGCTCATGCCCCATGTGTTCTCCTGTGTCCCCCCACCCCCGCTCATGCCCCGTGTCTCTCTCCTGTTCCCCCCACCCCCCGCTCATGCCCCGTGTGTTCTCCTGTCTCCCCCCACCCCCAGCTCATGCCCTGTGTGTTCTCCTATTCCCCCACCCCCGCTCATGCCCCTTGTGTTCTCCTGTCTCCCCCTCCCCCGCTCATGCCCCGTGTGTTCTCCTATCTCCCCCCTCCCCGCTCATGCCCTGTGTGTTCTCTTGTCTCCCCCACCCCCCGCTCATGCCCCGTATCTCTCTCCTGTTTCCCCCCGCCCCCCGCTCATGCCCCGTGTGTTCTCCTGTCTTCCCCCACCCCCGCTCATGCCCCATGTTTTCTCCTATTCCCCCATCCCCCGCTCATGCCCCTTGTGTTCTCCTGTCTCCCCCCGCTCATGCCCGTGTGTTTTCCTGTCTCCCCCACCCCCCGCTCATGCCCCTTGTCTCTGTCCTGTCTCCCCCCTCCCCCGCTCATGCCCCGTGTGTTCTCCTATTCCCCCCACCCCCTGCTCATGCCCTGTGTCTCTCTCCTGTCTCCCCCCTCCCACCGCTCATGCCCCATGTGTTCTCCTGTGTCCCCCCACCCCCGCTCATGCCCCGTGTCTCTCTCCTGTTCCCCCCACCCCCCGCTCATGCCCCGTGTGTTCTCTGGTCTCCCCCCACCCCCCGCTCATGCCCCGTGTGTTCTCCTATTCCCCCCACCCACCGCTCATGCCCCTTGTGCTCTCCTGTCTCCCCCCTCCCCCGCTCATGCCCCATGTGTTCTCCTGTCTCCCCCCACCCCCGCTCATGCCCCATGTCTCTGTCCTGTCTCCCCCTCCTCTCGCTCATGCCCTGTGTGTTCTCCTATTCCCCCACCCCCCGCTCATGCCCCGTGTCTCTCTCCTGTCTCCCCCCTCTCATGCCCCGTGTGTTCTCCTATTCCCCCCACCCCCGCTCATGCCCCGTGTGTTCTCCTGTCTTCCCCCTCCCCCCGCTCATGCCCTGTGTGTTCTCCTGTCTCCCCCCACCCACCGCTCATGCCCCGTGTTGTTCTCCTGTTTCCCCCACCCCCCGCTCATGTCCCGTGTTGTTCTCCTGTTTCCCCCCACGCCTATGATGCCCCTTGTTGTACTCCTGTTCACCCCACCCCTTAGGATGCCCCGTGTTATCTCCTTTTACCTTCACCCACCTCAGAATCCCCATGTTCTCTCTGTATCCCCTCCTCCTTTACCCTGTGCTGTCTCTTTGTGTCCCCCACCCACTTGCAGTCAATATAGTCTTGTGTCTGTGCCCTCGGGCCCACCCCTCATTGTTTTGTTGGCTCTGTGCCCTTATATCCATGTTGTTTGCCCCCCACTGCCTCTTGCGTCTTTTCATGTGTTCCCCCCTTTTGCCCCTGCATCCACTGTTGCTTGTCCCCCCAAGCCACATGTTCATCTTTGTTCCCCCATGTATCCCTCTGATTCCCCCTCTGGCTCATCTTCCTTTTTTTCCTCCCCCTTCCCCTTCTTCCTCCTGCTCCCTCATCCTTGCCTTTCCCTCCTCTTGCCTCCCTCTCCCCCCTCACCCCTCCCTTCCTTCCTGTCCCTCCCTCCCCCCCTCTGTTTATTCTCCGGCACTACCCCCAATTGTCGCCAGGCATATTAAGTGTAGCGCCTGCTTTCTGCTTCCATCCCCTCTTCTTCCCTTTTTCCTTCTATTTTACAAGCACTTACTCTTATCACTGTCCTGGACTTCTGATAAAGAGCTTGTCTGTTTCCCCCTCCTCCTCCTTGTTTTCTCCTCCCCTCCCCGTAGCACTAGCTTGATGGTTCATTGACCCTCAAGATAGTTCACCCGTTTGTTCCTCTCCCCTCCCACTCCATTCCCTACCCCACCTCCTGCCCTCCTCCCCCCTCCTTGTGTCATTTTTGCACTGCAACAATTGCCGTCAGGCATAGTAATGCTACTGCTTGTATTGTCTCCTTTTTTCCTCCCTCAACTCTCTGTTATTTGTTCCATGAACTTATATTATCAGCTATGATATGATAATTATTTTTCACATTCTGATTTGCTTCAAGGACCTGTAAGAATGTATTGTATTTTCCCTTGTTTCCCTCCCTCCTTGAAGCGCTTTGAAACACATTGTGTATAGGTGCTTTACAAATAATCAATCAATCAATCAATCAATCAATGGTTGAGAGTCTTTTGTATAGGATAGCACAGTTCTGGTAAGTAACGGTTAAGTCTTTGCCACAGATTTTTAAAGGATTTGGCTAGGCGAAAAGTTTGACGAATGTTTAGGGAAGGACAAGCCTTCGTAGTTGAGGAAAGTTTCACACACTTTCCCTATGGCCGAAAAGATTTCCGGACTGTGTTTGCACAGTACCTTGTCAATGAAGAAAGCTGTAGCTGAGGCAGTTGTTCCTGGCAGTTTGAGCAGATCTCGCTGTTCCTGAGCTGCAGTCTTGGGGACAAGAAGGAGGACGTTGGGAAGTTCCTGCACTGCCCAAGGAAGAGGCCAAAAGCTGTAGTTAGACGTCGGTTTAAAGTGTGAGTGCCTTAAAGTCCACAAGCTGGTTTCCCTCCCTCTAGCTATCCGGTTTCCAACAGCATTCTGATGAAAATTCGACCAGAATATGAGGGTGTCCAGGTGGCTTGCGAGTTGATTGTTCTCACCAAACTCAAGGGAAGAAGTTAACCTTGAAGGGCTTCTCTGTCGTTGGAGTGTCAGGCAATTCGGACCTGCAGCAGGGCTTCACCGGTCATCCAGGAGTTGCAGCAGTCCTCTTCCATCCTCTCCTCTTCGGTTCTGTCGTTCCAGTGGTCGACTCTGCTTTTCAAGTCCCAGAGACATGCTTTTAACCAATTTTCTCCCATTCATTCCAGCCTGGCTGTCACTCACACAGCAGGGCGGCTGTCCTTGACGGACAGCCAGCCGGCCAATCACACCAGAGTGCATTCAGTCTCCTAGGAGACTAAGCACAGGGAGATTCTGGCATCTCCCTTACATCCTGTTCACACCAGACACTCAGGCGCCAGAGGAGGGCTTCAGCACTGAAGCCCGCCAAAGGCCAATGACCAAAGGGACCAAACCTGGTTTGGCGCGCAGAGACAAACACAAGAAGGACCTTTCCTAAAAGAAATGGTGAAAAAATATGACCGGAGTCTGTTTTTACAGATAGGTCTTGGGTGCCATATTGAAAAACATGGGTGAACCGGTTTTTAGCTACCGTTGTTAGCGGTCGGGAAAAATCACGGTAGTTGTTCTAAACCACTGCCACCAGCCATTTAAAGTAGGAAAGGGTAACATTTTACTGTTGCATGAGTGTTTTGACTCAGGGGAAGCTAAGCAAATCCTCCAGCACTCTATAGGAAGATAGTGTGCGCTGGGTCAGTAAATTTAAAGAGACTAGAGTAAAGTCAATTTAACTTTACATGCTCTTGGAGACAGTAGTTAGTTCCAGAGAAGGTATTTAAACCTTGGGGAGTCTGAAAGACACCCCTGTGCACGTTGCACTGAAGGTGTTGCATGACACACAGAAAAAGATGATGCCATGGAGTTTGTTAAAAACACCATAACCAAAGAACACAAAAGTAAAACACACATCAAAATACATGAAAGAGTGGGAAAAAAGGCTTACACTCTTTCCAGGTAAAAAAATCAAATCCTAGAATCCAGCAAAGTTGCTTGGGGTCTCAAAAGGTAAGGGAAATTAGCACATATTGAGAATTCTCCCTAACACTCGTCCCCCCCAGACTAAGGAACAGGAGGATTTAATCCACTCCTGGATGAATCTCCTTACTACAGTCGGTCAAACATCCTGGAGAGACCATCAGCATTTTGGTGGTGACACCCTGACCTGTGTTCAATGGTAAAATCAAACCCTTGCAGGCGGATTGACCATCTGAGTAGTTTTGGGTTTTCCCCTTTTATTTGCATCAACCATCTCAAGGTTTGGTGGTCAGTTTGAACCACATCAGTAGATCCATACGTATGGTCTAAACTTCAGTGACCACACAATAGGAAAGCATTCATGGTCTATGGTTGCCCACCTTGTTTCTGGTTCCTTCAGCTTCCTGCCGATGAAGGACATGGGGTGCTCCCTACATTTCTCATCCAGTTGACTATGTACTACACCTACACCTGTATTTTAAGCATCTGTCTGCACAATGGTCTGGTTATAGGCAGGACCTCTTAGGACTGGATCTTGACAAAGGGCTTTCTTTAGGCCTTCAAATGCTTAAGTGCACTCCTCATTCCACCTGTCTTTTTAGGGAATTTGGGAGAGGAGATCACATCCAAGGGAGAATCTATGGTCCCATAGTTCTCCAGCATGGGGTCTGGCATGGATTCACATGCTCATGAATATTCCCCGTCGTCAGGCTGGGAATCCTCGGTAAGAAAAAACCAGTATCAGTTTCGTTTCTGATCTGTCTTTCGTAGTAATAACCAATCACTGGTCTCTGCGTCATACTGACCACAGCCAATGACTGCCCTCTACCTAAGCACCGCCTCTGGCAGCCATCTTCAGATTTTTACCGCACGTTCATGTGTTGGGATCCTCGTGCTATTGCTCTCGAGCGTTAGTGCTATTTTTCGCGCTTTTTCACAAAAAACTTCGATTCTTTCGGTCAAAAGAGCCTCAAGCTCCACCGATCCTACATCCGATCAACGGGGACCCGTGTCGGATTCATCTGTGCCCCTCAAGGGTGAAGATTTCGTCGAGCTACGCTTCGGAGGACTCCAGAAGCTTCTCAGGCCCGGTCTCGGAGATGGCCCAGGAGAAGGGAAGCTCGACGCCCGGAAAGCTGTTCAGGGTCTGCCCTGGATGCCAGCTGCAGAACGTCTTCAAGGAGGACGAACACTCTTTCTGCCTTTACTGCCTTCATGAGGACAAGACGCACGTGGAGAAGGACTGTGCGTTTTGCGGCAACATGTCGGAACGGACCATGAAGGACCGCCATCAACGTCTCGCCAACTGGCTGGAGGGTAAGAGCCCGTCTGGCGAGAAGAAGAAGAAATCCGAGCGGTCTTCTAAGACCTTTGAGGGCGCCCCGGCGACGGGGGCCCAACATAAGGCCAAGCACCGCGAGTCCGCTGGCACCGGGAGCGCCGAACGGTCGGGCTCTACGGGCGCCAGGCAGGGCGCACCCTCCCCGGCACCATCAACCACGAGCCAACGCTCTGGGTCGGGTAAGAGGAAGGCCGAGCACCCGGCGAAGCTCCTGGAGAGGCCCCGGTCGAGCTCTAAGGCAGAGGAGGAGCGTGGCAGTGCCCCCTCCCTCAAGGATAAGGCGGTGAGCGCACCTAAGGTGGTGAAGGCCTTGATCCATCCGACCAAGCCCTCTATCGAAACGGTCGCGGCGGCCCTGGCTCAGCCTGTGGTGGCTACACCAGTGGTGGCGACCTCAGGGCCCAGAATCTCCCTGCCTCCGCGGAGGGAGTCTTCCTTTGTGCCCATCGATAGGACCCCCGTGAAACCCTCCGTGGGGAAGAAGAAGGGGGGGCAGGGCGTCGTCGTAGATTCGGCCTCAACCTCAGAAGAGGAGCTGATCGAGGTCTTAAGCCACGGCCTAGGCGTGGAAGAAGGCCAGCCCGCCGGAATGGACCCCGACGCAGGTGACGACGACGACATCGTCGAGGATACCGACGGGGCCCCTGCTCGCCCGTCGGATTCCCCTCTGCCAGCGCCGCAAGACAACTCGGCGGCCATTTTGTTGGCCATACAGTCCTTATGCTCCGAGATAAGGACGAGGCTACCGTTACCGACGGAGGAACCTCTCCCGTCGGGGGATCCAGAACCGGGACCTTCTGGTGTTCCCCCTACCAAGAAAAGAAGGATCCATCCACCACCTCCTTTTCAACCGTCGCGCCCCGTCCAGCCCTCCTCCCCGTCCACCCGAGGGGATGATACGGGGACTGACACGGCAGCGACGGGTACGGACGACGAGGCATACGACGAGGATTTTCCGTCGTCGCCTCCCACCAGGGCTTCTCCGCCCGACGAGATCGGATCTTTCCACTCCATGATCTCCAGGGCTTCCGAGCTTTTCCAACTCTGCCCTGAGGAGAAGAAAAAGGAAGGCTTCCTTTATCAGCGGCGCAAGGCCAAGAGGAAGACGGTCCTCGCAGTGCCTCTGTTGGACGACATTTGGGATGAGGGCCTTTCCCTCCTCAAGAACCCTTCCACGACGCCAGCTAGAAGAGACCGGTACGAGAAAAAGTACCGGGTCCCGGACACGGCCCCCCTATGCCTCCGGGCGCAGCCTACCCCGGACTCCGTCGTCTCCGCGGCAGCCAGGAAGAAAGCGGGGGGGGGTGCGGCCTCCACGTCAACTTCCCCGCCGGACGGCGAGGGAAAGAAATTGGATGCTATGGGACGTAGAGTCATCTCGTCGGCAGCGACGACGATTAAAGCGGCCAACGCCTTGGCTATCGTGGCCCGCTACGACAGGGAGCTCTGGTACAAGATAGCTCCCCTGCTGGATTTTCTGCCGGACGACAAGAGGGCGGAGGCCCTTGAGATCCTGCAGGAAGGTGAGGTGGCGTCGGACCACGCCATCACCGTGGCGACGGACATCGCCGACACTGGGTTCCGCCAGCTGGGCAACGGCGTTTGCCTTCGACATCGTGGATGGCTCAAAGCTACAGACTTTCGGCAGGACGTCCAGACCAGAGTCCTGGACATGCCCTTCGACGGGAACAACCTGTTTGGGAAGACAGTGGACGATTCCCTTCAGGCCATCAAGGCGGATACAGAGACGGCCAGGGCCCTTGGAGTCCTGCAGCAACGACGAACGCCCTTTCGGAGCGGCGGAGGCAAGGGCGCCTCCAAAGGTTCCGGCGGCGGTTTCGCTTCCTACCGTCAAGCGGCCCGCTCGTCGTCGCAAGAGGCCTACAGAGGACGAGGCAAGTCTAGCGGACCCCGCCGTCGTCGCCAAGGAGGTCAAGGCGGCAAGGCCGCGTCCAAGCAGGATTGAACCGGCCGTGGGGTCGGGCCCCCACCGAAGCACCCCGGTAGGAGGCCGGCTGGCGGGCTTCGTCAGCGTGTGGGAGTCCATCTCCACCGACCGTTGGGTGCTGGACGCCCTGGCCCGGGGCCACGCGCTCGAGTTTCAAAGAAGGTGCCCGCGCGTCCCCCCCGTGGCCAGGAAAGAACTTCACGTCCCTCAACTTCTCCTGGAGGTAAAGGCGATGCTCAGAAAGGGCGCCATCGAACTCGTCTCAAAGAGGCTTCGGGGCTCCGGAGTCTACTCGCGATACTTCCTCGTGAAGAAGAAGACGGGAGGATGGCGCCCCATCCTAGACCTGCGACGTCTGAACAAGTTCATCAAGGCGCAGAAGTTCCGGATGGTCACCCTCCAGCACGTCCTGGGTCAGCTGGAGGAAGGAGACTTCCTATCGTCGTTGGATTTGGAGGATGCCTACTTCCACATTCCCATCCTAAAGGGGCACCGAAAATTCCTCAGATTCGTGGTCCAAGGGCGTCATTACCAGTTCAAAGCCCTTCCCTTCGGACTACGGTCGGCACCCAGGGTATTCACCAAGTGCCTCGCACCGGTGGCGGCGCAGCTGCGCCGCGAGGGGATTCACGTCTACCCCTACCTGGACGACTGGCTCATCCGCGCCAAGACGAGGGAGCTCGCCGTGGTCCACACGGCAAGGACCGTCCAACTCCTCACGGACCTGGGATTCTCCGTGAACTACGCCAAATCCCACCTGGTGCCCGCGCAAGTCGCACTGTTTCTGGGAGCGAGGCTCGACACAGTGTCCCTTCTGGCCTCCCCGTCGGAGGAGAGGACCAGGACCATCTTGGGCAAGGTGCAACGGATGTTGGTGGCCGACACGGCCAAGGTGAGGTCCATCAAGTCCCTCCTCGGGATGATGTCTTCCTGCATCTACCTCATTCCCATGTGCAGGCTCCGGATGCGCCCGTTGCAAGAATTCCTGGATGCGCGCTGGATCCAGACGACGGGCAGCTTCGAGGAAAGGATCAAGCTCGACGAGAGTTTCCGACGAGCGATACGGTGGTGGGGCACCCGCGCGCATCTGACGGCGGGCATGGACTTCCAGACCCCAGCCCACCAGGAGACTGTGGCCACGGATGCCTCCCTGGAAGGGTGGGGAGCGCACACCGAAAATCTGCACGCAAGGGGACTCTGGCTCCCGACGGAGAAGTCCCTGCATATCAACGTCCTGGAGCTCCGTGCAGTGTTTTGGGCCCTCAGGTCCTTCCTTCCGTCCCTCAAGGGCAAGGTGGTGAGGATCTTCACCGACAACACCACCACCATGTTTTACATCAGGAAACAGGGCGGAACCAGGTCCCCAGCGCTGTCCAAGGAGGCGCAGGACCTGTGGCATTGGGCCGTCGCCCAAGGGATTTTTCTGGTGCCGTTTCATCTGGCAGGGATAAAAAACACCATCGCCGACTCACTCAGCAGGGAGCTGCGCTCGTGCCACGAGTGGGAACTACGGCAGGATCTGGTGGATCGCCTCTTCCGACCTTGGGGCACACCCCAGATCGACCTGTTCGCGACGGCAACGAACACCAAGTGCCGGAGGTTCGCCAGCAGGTTTCCCCAGACGAGGAGCATGGGCGATGCTTTCTCGTTCCCCTGGGAGGGCCTGTTCCTCTACGCGTTCCCTCCCTTGCCTCTGCTAATCCGGCTCGTCAACCAGCTCAAGAGGTCACGGTGCAGGATGATCCTCGTCGCACCTGCGTGGCCGAGGCAGATATGGTTTCCGGACCTTCTGGACTTGTCAGCGTCCCCGCCGATCAAGCTGCCGGCGGACGCGGATCTACTCTCCAGGGAAGGAGGCGCCATCCTCCACCACGACCCGAAGTCGCTGAACTTGCAGGCCTGGCTCCTGCAGCGCTAGAGTTTGGAGGATACGACATACCGGCCGATTGCAGAGAGGTTCTTGCAAAGGCCAGGGCGTCCTCGACTCTTAAATGCTACGGACACAAATGGAAGAGGTTCTCTGTCTGGTGCCACGCACAGAAGATTAACCCTCTACGGATTACGGCTCCCCAAGTACTGCCGTACCTGCTGACGCTGGCCAAAGCTGGTCTGGCACACGCGTCCATCAAGATTCATCTTGCTGCGATCTCCCGATACACCAGAACCACGGGGCGGACGTCCTTGTGGTCTCATCGTCTGGTGAAAGAGTTCATGAAGGGAATGTTCAGATCGTTCCCGCCGGTGAAGGCCCCGGCCCCGGCGTGGGAGCTCAACGTGGTGCTGACCAAGCTCATGGGACCTCCGTTCGAGCCTCTGCACTCGGCCCCGTTGAAGTTTCTATCGTGGAAAACAGCTTTTCTTGTGGCCATCACCTCCGCACGACGAGTGGGAGAGATCCAGGCCCTTTCCTGCAAGGCCCCGTACTTGACTTTCCACGACACGAGGGTAGTGCTCAGGACGCACCCCTCCTTCATGCCCAAGGTGCCGTCGGACTTCCATCTCAACGAACCCTTGGTGTTGCCTGTGTTCTTCCCGTCGCCTTCGTCGCCGGCTGAGAGGACTTTGCACTCGCTGGATGTGGCTAGAGCGCTGAAGTTCTACGTAGACCGCACAAAGTGTTTTCGGAAGACGTCACAACTCTTTGTGAACTTTGGACCTGTCAATCAGGGGAAGGCTCTCTCGAAGGCTTCCATTTCCAGATGGCTCTCCGGCTGTATCATGTACTGTCATCGGTTGGCAAACCGACCGCTGCCTGGCCGTCCGAGAGCCCATTCCACCAGAGCGATCGCAGCTACCACGGCGTTCCTATCTGGTGTGCCCCTGCTGGACATATGCAGGGCTGCTACGTGGAGGTCGACGCACACCTTCACGAAATTCTACTGCGTCGACCGGGATTCCAGGGAGGAGTCCAGGGTCGGCCAAGCAGTGCTGCGCAACCTGTTCGCCTGAGGTGAGCCTGGTGAGGAGGTAAGATGCTTAATGTTGAGTTTATGTGATGCTTAATGTTGAGCCTTTGCCACCTCCCGTGGTTGTGCATGTGTGTACTGCTATGTATTCTTTATTCATGAGCATGTGAATCCATGCCAGACCCCATGCTGGAGAAGGAACAAGTTACTTACCTGTAACTGTTGTTCTCCAGCATGGGTCTGGCATGGATTCACATGCGAACCCTCCCTCCTACCCCTCTGCGGCTCTTCACTTGGTCATACTGCCACTTCACGTGCTTCCAAATCTGAAGATGGCTGCCAGAGGCGGTGCTTAGGTAGAGGGCAGTCATTGGCTGTGGTCAGTATGACGCAGAGACCAGTGATTGGTTATTACTACGAAAGACAGATCAGAAACGAAACTGATACTGGTTTTTTCTTACCGAGGATTCCCAGCCTGACGACGGGGAATATTCATGAGCATGTGAATCCATGCCAGACCCATGCTGGAGAACAACAGTTACAGGTAAGTAACTTGTTCCTTATCAATGAAGTTCCTATAGTACCTTGTGAGGCCTAGGAAGGCTCTCACTTGGGTTTGAGTATAAGGGGTGGCCCAGTTTTGTACAGCGTGTACTTTGCTAGGAAATGGCCTTATTTCATCTTCTCCTACCTCATGTCCAAGATAGACCACTTTACTCTGACCAATTTGACATTTACTAGTCTTTATGGTCAGATGCGCCTGCTCAAGAGCCTGCCAAACATATCCTAGGTGGTCAACATGTTCTTTCCATGTAGGGCTGAACACTGCAATGTCATCCAAGTATGCCATGCTGAAGTCCTCCATCCCATTCAGAACTTGATTAACCATCCTTTGGAATGTAGCAGGTGCATTCTTTAGTCCAAAAGGCATTACCTTAAACTGGTAGAGGCCTGCTGGGGTTGAGAATGCAGTTTTCTCCATGGCATGGTCTGTCAGTGCTAGCCAATAGCCTGAACTAAGGTCAAATGTACTGAGGTACTTGGCTGAACCAAGTTTATCCACCAGTTCATCTGTCCTAGGTAAAGGGTGGGCATCTGTCTTGGTGACTGCATTAAGAGCTCCATAGTCCACACAGAATCTCAACTCATAGGATCCTGCCTTTGTTACTAGAACAACTGGACTAGATTATGGACTGGTAGAGGGCTCTATTACCCCGAGATCAAGCATCTTGTTGACCTCCTCCTTTATGTGGCATCTTACATGATCTGACATCCTGTAACCTCTGTTTTTGACAGGTAAACAGACACCAGTTTGAATATCATGCCGGCCTCAAGTGGTCGAGCCTGGTGATAGTGAAAACAGGGAGGCAAACTGGTTTAACAGAAACTTTCACTTCTCCTGTTGTTCAGTTGTCAAATTAGAAGAGAGATTAACTCCTTCTATTTTCTCATCTAAAGGCTGGCCTCTGAGTAGCTCAGGTAGAGGTTCACTCTCCTCCTCCTCTTGGGCTGAAGCTAGAAGCAAAGCTCCCACTTCTGTTCTTGAGACATAGGCCTTTAGACGGTTGGTGTGAAAGACGTCCTGCAGATAGTTGACCTCTCCAAGTTTTCCCACAACCTTGAAGGGTCCTATCCACTTGTTCTGTAAGGCCCTCTGCCTTGTAGGTACCATAATTAAAACTTGCTGGTCTTGAGTAAACTCAACCATCTTGACCTTCTGGTCATGCCCATGTTTGACCAGAGCCTGACCTGCTTTTAAGTTATCAGATGCTTCTTCCATCATGTGTGACATTCTCCTCCGGAGACCTATCACATAGTCAGTAACTCTCACTGGCTTGGGGGAAGGAGCTCTCTCCAACCCCACCTTAATTAGGGCAAAGGGGCCTCTAATTGGATGGCCATAAAGAAGTTCAAAGGGACTAAATCCTACTCCCTCCTGAGGGACTTCTCTATATGCAAAGAGAAGGCATGGCAGTAGAAGGTCCCATTTTCTTCTAAGGGGCTCCTCTAAAGCACATATCATGCTCTTCATTGTACGGTTGAACCTCTCTACCAATCCATTTGTCTGAGAATGGTAGGCAGCTGAGAACTTGTAAGTTACTCCACAGTTTTTCCACATAGCCTGCATGTAGTTGGACATAAAATTGGATCCCCCTATCAGAGATAACTTCCTTAGGAAAACCTACCCTGGTAAAAATACCAAGTAGGGCCTTAGCAACAGCCTGAGCTGTAACAGTTCTCATAGATATAGCTTCAGTTTACCTAGTAGCATGATCTACTACAACCAGGATAAACCTGTTTCCTGAAGAAGTGGGATGGTCTAAGGGACCAACAATGTCTATTCCTACCCTCACAAAACTTGGCTCCACTCTTGCCAGAGGTTTGGCAAGTGTGGCAGCTCCTACAGAACTTATCTACACCAGACCCCAACTAAGGCAAGTAGAAATATAAAGAGAGCCTTTCCGTGGTCTTCTTAAAACTGAAGTGACCAGCCAAAGGTATCTCATGGGCTAACTGTACGAACTGGAGTCTGCTTTCATGAGGCACTACAAGTCTTCTGTAGTCCCCTGGGATAGACTCAATCGGTTCACTGTAGAAGAGGCCATCTTCCCAGTATAACCTATGCTTCCCTGGTTCTTGCCCATCATGCTGGGAAGCTGCCTGTTGGCGAAGACCTTCAAGAGTAGGACACTCTCTTTGACCTCTGCTGAAGTCTGCCCTACAGGGCCCACCTTCTGCCAGTAAAGACTGCAGCTCAGGATGGTCTGCAGGATCCAGATCTCCAACAGGATCAAGGTCCTCTTCGAGCTCTGATTCCTCAGAAGCTGATTCAACCACACAAGGTTGTTCCACACACTCAGCTCAGCTGATGGAGGGATCACAGGTGTGATCTTGGACAGTATTCTCGGGGATGTCCTGGTTGGTAGCACATGAGTGCTGGCTGGTTTCTTCCTGGAGGTTTTAGGTTGCCCCTTTTCTTCCTTGTTCTTTGAAATTGCAGTGAGTAAGTCCTGTGGACTGGGAGTTATAGTTTCCTCTATAATCTCCTCTTGAGGGCCTCTTAAGGTACTCTCTCTGGCCTTCCCAGCCTGCTCCTGTTTCCTTTTGCTGAGAGGCCTGGGGTGCTTGATACAACTCCAAGAGCTTTTAACTCATTTCCCAACAGGACTCTCCCAGGTACTTCACTCTGCACACTTACAGGTATCTTGACAGTCATATCATTACACTGGATGAGAGCTGGTAGCTGGTAACTGTGGAAATATTTGGACAGGGCCTCCAGCAAGCTTAGTTAGGAATTTGGGTGCCTTAGCAACATCCTCTTCCTTTAAAAATGATGCATCAACTACAGTTATGCTGGACCCAGTGTCTCAAATGGGAGGGGTCTCCTGACCATTGACAAGAACACTGTATTTGTAATACTCTTTAGTATTGTCTGGAATAGAATTGTACACATCTAAATTCTGTTGTTCCCACAGACCCAGGAATACTAATGAAACACTGGCTGAGACTTTCATGGGTTTCTCAGCCAGTAAGTGAAAGTTTCCACTTGCCATTGGTACTTCATCCACTGGGGAGAAGGCTAAGGAGACAGTGTGGACCCCTGAATGTTTACCCTTACATCTGGGATCCCCTTTCACATGGTCAGTTGACCAACAAGCATAACATTTACCAAATGTTTTCATGAATCAGGGTTTGTTCTGACCTCCTGGTTTGTCCCCAGAAGGTACACTGGCCTGATTCGGTTTCCCTTGCAGCTTACCCTTGTTATGTTTGTTGCCCTCTTTTGCAGTGGAAGTATTTGAATTCTCTTTGGTATTTTTCTTGTGCTGCTTCCCCTCATCCTTCTTCTGGGTTACCCCAGAATCCTTGTGAGTAGCCCTGTTGGCAACCCACAAGTCAGCACCCCTTGCTGACTTCTTCGGAACAATTTCCTTAGAGTCAGCCAAGTGCTGTCTCAGCTCAGGAGAGCAGACATCATAAATAGATTCCAACATAAACAGATTTCTCATACCTTCATAAGTGTTCACTCCGTAACCCTTAACCCATCCATATAGGTTTTTCAAACATTCAGTCACTCAGGTAGCCCAGGGGGTACCCTCATGCTTTTTGATGGTTGTAAACCTCTTACGATACTGAGAAGGGGTCTTCCCAAATCTAGCTATCAAAGCAAGCTTCACAGTTCCATGCTCCATTCTGTCTATATCCCCCAAATCCATTACCACATCAGTTGCAACAGGGGGTAACCTAGAAAAAAGCCACGGAATCAACTGATTACCTGTAATGTCTTGAATCCCATGGTTATATTCAAAAGCAGGTTATACAAAATAGAGTCTGATAGTCCTCTTTTTTAGGGGGCTGTGTGGAAGAGGACGAATAGTATACATGTGCACAAAAAGGTTCACAGAAACAGCTTCCCACCTTCACACGTTTCAGGTGTGATTAATTGCAGAAACCGCCAATGATGTGTCATAAAGTATATTTAGACAAAGCAATAGAAATTCACATATTTTAATTGATGCATACAAAAACGTACACATTTTTAAAAAAAACATATAAAAATACATTGTGAAACAGGCCTTATAGGGCTAGCACAAACAAACCCATAGTTAGGCCAATACAGCCTCCTTATCACAACATAATCGTTAGGTTAGTAAGGACGTGAGCCAAACATTTCAATCAATAAATGAACCCTCATGTAGTTTGTAATTATTCTTGACTAAGTCGACACTAAAAAATGTGTTTCTGGATCCTAAAAACTGTGACAGTATGTAGCAGACTTGATCTGGTTTACACCGTCCAATGGACCTGTCTTCAGGGCACTGTGTGCTGGCACAGATCGATTGATAAATGGCCCATCATATGGAAAACATCACTCTTGACAATCTAAAAACCAAAAGGAATACGTGTTGGTTACATACTAAAAAGAACATAAAACGTTTTGTGTCTATTTACTGGAGCATGCAACTTTCAACACTAACCTTATAATTTCTTTCATGGGGTGTGAGGCGTCATCTGTAATGAAGATGATGGTATTTCTTGTTCAATTGGCGTCTTAATGCCCGTGGTAATATGGCTAAAGAATGAAGGATAGGATGAGTGATGGTATATCCTATTTCTCCTACAAATGTTGCATGCTTTCAAATAAATGCAACTGTTAAATTTTTACTGGTGGGGAGTGAACATTATGCTTTCACTGGTTAGAACATACATGATTGTTATTTCAAAGTTAGAATTTCAAAGAGCATTGTGGTCATGAAAAGTAAACTCTGACTCTTTGTCCCTTTTATTTCTTTTGAGTTATTACTCCACCATCTATGTTAACTTAGTAGCTGTTGCGCCACAACTGATTGTCAATTAACAAAAGAACATGCACAGAGATTGCATGCCGTTGTGCAAAAAGTTACCTTCATGCCGAACTGGCAGGTTCTCGCGCTGTCTTTTTGTAATTCTATTCGGCCGAAAACTTATGTTCAGGCTCGGCCAAAATGAAGGTGTCGCCGCATCTGTGTAGAAATAACAATAACGGGAAAGGTACTGTCAGGTTAGATGTACAAACTATCATATTTCCCCCAAAGTATGTAGTTAAGTCTCCATCATATTCTGTGATCAGACACTTACTTAATATAAGTGAACCCCGGTCGGAACGTTCGTTGTGTTTGTGTTCCAAGTGTCGAATGCTTGAGAACGCTTGCCTGCAGCTGAATAAGCTAATGCTGATTGCAAAGGAGCACTAGACTGGTCTTTACTAACTAACTCATCCACAATATTAGAGCTGGTCTCTGACATATTATCATCCTCATCAACATTTTCCACATTTGCTCTAGGTGTGGGGGTTTCAGACCCACTCCTCAGACTTTCGTATTCTAACAACGTTTCTATCAATTCAACCTTCTTGCCTTTTATAGTGAGATTCCTAGCTTTACACATATCTCTCAATTGATCAACAGTTAAAGTCACTAGGGTCTCCTGTCTGTAGCTTTCCATATCAGTTATGATAAAACAATTGCTTTACTAGTGTTGCTTTGCCTTTGAACATTTGAACAAAAGTAAAAGTAGCACTCTAAATGTAACAAGTATACATTATCCTCACCGCTGTACACCAGTGTTAGGTAGAATCACCTGCAGTACCCTTAGGGAACACTAAGGGCAATTAGGACTACAAGTGTAAGCACAATTTCACCTTTGCTACAAGCATGTACTACACAGTAAAGTGGTAGCGTTGGCTGAGCAGCCAGACTTATCTCAAGAGTTTAAGTTAGTAGTAGAACAAGTTACAGAAAGGACCAACCAATACAGTGATTCAAGTAAACACCTACTCAAGGTTTCTTGGTAAAAGAATATACATTTATTTACTCAGTCAGTTAGAAAACATAACACTAGCAGGAGCACCTCAATATCACACACTAAGACACCACAAAAATCCAACCGGTAAGTAAATGAACAAGTTTAGCTCCAAAATGAAGTGGGAGCAAAAAAAATGGCACTTCAGATACTTAATAAATGAGGTAAAAGACAAGGTTAGAAGAATAGATAGCCCAAATACATTCATAGGCTGGGCAAAGGGTTCCAGTTAAATACAACCAGAAATTCTTCTCAATAGGCCTGGGGCAAAGTCAATGGTTCAGAGTCTTTTGTATAGGATAGCACAGTTCTGGTAAGTAACAGTTAAGTCTTTGCTACAGATTTTTAAAGGATTTGGCTAGGTGAAAAGTTTGACAAATGTTTATGGAAGGACATGCCGTCGTAGTTGAGGAAAGTTTCATGCACTTTCTCAATGGCCGAAAAGACTTCCGGACCGCTTTTGCACGGTACCTAGTCAATGAAGAAAGCTGTAGCTGAGGCAGTTGTCCTGGCAGTTCGCGCAGATCTCGCTGTTCCTGACCTTCAGTCATGGGGACAAGAAGGAGGACGTCGGGAGGTGCCTGCACTGCCCAGGGAAGAGGCCAAAAGTTGTAGCTAGACGTCGGTTTAAGGTGTGAGTGCCTTAAAGTCCACAAGCTGGTTTCCTTCCCTCTGGCTATCCGGTTTTCAACAGTACTCTGATGGGAATTGGACCAGAATAGGACCGTGTCCAGGTTAGCCAAAGGCCAACGAACAAAGGGACCAAATCTGGTTTGGCGCGCAGAGACAAACACAAGAAGGAGCTTTCCTAAAAGAAATGGGGTGGGGGTTTAGGCACCCTGGACTGAGTTACCTTGGTAACTCAAGTCGCACTCTTGTGTGATTGGCCCACGTGGTGAACCGGCCGGCTCACCACTTAGCATGTTTGATTGACAGCTAGACTGAGTGAATGGGGGTGTGCTGCATAAAAGCAGGGCTTTGGGGACTGGAACTTTAGAAGTCGCCACAGGACCTGAGAATCCGACGAGGGAGAAGCTGAGCCGACCTGCTAAGACGACACCAACGGTGGAGCCCCGCGGAACCGACTCACCACTTCCCGACAACAGAGAAGATCTCCCTGCTGGAGAGTCTTCTTCCCCTGACTGGTGGGCACAACCAGTTTACCTTCTTTTCCTCACATCCCAGGACGTCTTGTGGTCGAATTGCCCGTGCAAAGCACCCCGCCAACCGGATAGCCACTTACCACTGGACCGCGAACCCAAGGACCGCTCCTTTTAACTGAGAACTCCGCGGCTGGTTTCTTCCCTGGCAGTGCAACAGACTCCTGTCTTCCTCCCCGACGAGATCCTCTCTTCCCCCTGACGAAGCACCAACTTGCATCCGCTGCCAGGAACAACTGCCCCCGCTGGAGTATTCTCACCACTTTAAGGTACCGTGTCCGCCAGGCCTCCCTTTCTAAAGATTGCTACAATGTAATAATAATCCCTTAACCTTCTGGACTTGGCTGGCCGCCATGACCATCTAACTGGTCCCCTTTCTTTTGGTCCAACTCTTTCGGAACCTTTTCGAGACTTTTGTGCACTTTTTAACCGTGTGACCTTGGACACATTTCATTCTGATCCTCTTAAAGTGGATTCAGCTTTCTGAACTCTAACTTCACGGTTTGACTCTGCCTTCCTCTCTTGCTGTGTTCTTGTGAAAGTGTTGGGATCTGTTTCAATTTATATCCTGCTTTTTTCTTCCCTTTAAAACGAATTATTAGAGTGCCATCTGCGTTAAGCGCTCACCGCTGTCTGAAAATAAATGGAGCTTTACTTAAGACGTTTCTAATATTCTTTTAAGGGAGTGTATATCTTTTAGTGACCGTGTTTTTGAACTGCTTAATATTAGTGCCTGTGTGTTTTATTAGATGTGGTTTTAAATAAATAATGATATCTCTTTTACACCAAGCTCTGGTCAGTGTTTGGTTGTTCTTCTATGTTCTTTTGACCTATTGTGAATACTCTGTATACTGCCTAACTCTTCTTGAGGGAAGTATGACTGCTCAGCCACAGCTACCAAGTGAATCTGTGTGGTACAGACTGCTACCAAGTGGGTTTACTGCCAAATACCTGTAGTCTTAAATCTTTTGCAGTGGTCCCAAAGGGAACTGCACAGGTTTCTGCCTAACATGGACGCCGGCGTCGACGCTGAAAAAGAGCAAGCCCACAGCCGTCACTACCTCACAGCCAGTGGTCATACCCAGAGCCTCTAACATGACTTCGAGGTCATCGACAACCTCGAGTAGGATCCCGATCCTCTTGAGTTCTTCAAGGCCACTTCCAATCTTCTCGACACCTTTTTCAGTGTTTTCGAAGCCTTTAAAGTCTGCGTCGACGACATCGACATTTCCCAACCGATTACGACAAATTTAGCCCCTTCTGCTCTGGTAATGGGATTTAAGCCATTTCCAAGGTCTGATCATTTCAGACATTTGTCTTCAATCTATGAAGAAGGGGAGGATTCAGATCAAGAAAGACCCTTTGGGTTGCAGAGATCTGCAACACCAGAACCAGAGGAATTTACCTCTGAGGAAAATAGGTTGAAGGACCTTAGAGAATCCTTACATGAGGCAAGTGGGTTAGATACTTCCCCAGAAATAGAATTTGCCAAACCAGACCCAGGGGAGCATGCTGAGACCCCTTACAGAATTTTAATGCATTCCAACATGATGACCTTACAGACATCTTAGTCAAAGGCCCACAGGAGCATCCTGTGGTTCCATTTCACGCTGCATTACAAAGAAAAATATTGGCTAACTGGGAAACTCCTGAGGTTATCCCGGCGGTTAACAAGAAGTTATCAGCCAAATTTAGGGTATCTACTACTGACCCTGAATTTCTGTCTAAATATCCAACTCCAGAGAGCCTGGTTGTCCAAGCAGCAACTGCATCAGGCAGTAGATCGGCATACCCTACTGTTCCATAGGACAGGGATGACAAAAGATACGACTCTATGGCTAAGAAAGTTTTTTCTGCATGTAGCATGGCGTTGAAATCTATTAACACTACTTGTACGCTCGCAAAGTTCAGCCATAGACTTTGAGAGTGTGCTTCATCAGCGGCTGACTGCCTCCCTGAGGGAGAAGAAAGGGAAGCGTTTCTAATCATCATTACGGATGATAAAGACGCAATGTGCAAATCCCTTCAAACCTGCATTGATTCTGCTTACAGCATCAGTAGGGACATGGCGGCAAGTACTACAACCCGCAGATTTGCGTGGTTGCGAAAGTGTGGGTTTGCTCCAGATGTACAAGCCAGACTTTTAAATATGCCCTTTGTCGGATCTACTTTGTTTGGTAAGAAGGCGGATGACAGCCTAGAAAAGTTACAGACATCCAAAGCAGCAGCAAAATCCCTGGGTGCTGCAATCCGCCAAATGCCATATCGCCCCTCAGGAACCTCATGGAGAGGTAAGTCCTTTCGCTTTTATTCCGCATTTGGAAAAGGCAGAGGACAGTCGGTTCAAAGAGGTCAAAAAAGATTCACCCGAGGTGGATGGGGTAAAAATACAAAAGCCGCAGCAGCATCAGCAGGTACCTCTTTACCCTCGGCACCTGCATCAGCCGCCTCTAAATCACTCTGAGGACTCTCCTCACAAGACACCAGCAGGGGGCAGGCTAACTCAACATCTGACGGAATGGCAGACTATTACATCAGATGGTTGGGCATTGGAGACAGTTGCCCAAGGTTACTGCCTGCCTTTTCTACGCATTCCAGAGTCATCCACCGGGGAACAGCTTTCGGAAAGTTCCAGATCCGCTCCTCTTGCAGGAATTTGTAGACCTGCTGGAGAAAGGTGCCATAGAACCAGTACCTGTAGCGGAAAGGAACAAGGGCTGGTACTCCCCCTACTTCCTAATACCGAAGAAGGACGGAGGACTGAGACCTATCTTGGACTTAAATTGAACAAGTTCCTTAGGAAGGACAAGTTCAAGATGGTAACTCTTTCTCAGATCCTTCAGGCCCTCCAGCTCCAGGACTGGCTGGTATCTCTGGACCTTCAGGATGCTTATTTCCATGTGCCAATCCATCTCAAACACAGGAAATACCTGAGGTTCGCAATTGGCGGCTCTCATTATCAATTCCGAGTTCTGCCATTTGGTTTGACCTCCGCCCGAGGGTCTTCACCAAGCTAATGTCGGTAGTGGCTGCAAGTCTAAGGAGGGAAGGGATTCACGTCTACCCCTACCTGGACGATTGGCTGATCAGAGCTGTATCTCCGTAACAAGCTCAGATCCAGCTAGATTATGTCTGCCACTTCCTTCACAAACTGGGCTTCTCCCTCAATTTAAAGAAGTCACTGATGATACCATCACAGAGACTCCAGTTCATTGGAGCGGTCCTGGACACTTCCCTGGGAAAAGCCTTGCCAACAGAGGTGAGGGCTCAAGATATTCTGCAGATGGTCACCAAGTTTCAAAATGCCCAACGTCTCCCAGCCTTCGACTTTTTGAGGTTGCTAGGCCTCATGGCATCCTACATCTCTCTTGTGCCAGAGGCTCGCCTGACAATGAGATCCCTTCAGTGGGCACTGAGAACTCAGTTGTCGCAATTCTCAGGGAGAATGACACACCTCCTTCAGATTCCAGACAAGGTGGTTCGAGACCTTCAGTGGTGGGCCTGCCAGGAGAACGTCTTGAAAGGAGAACTGTTTTGGCAACCATGGCCGGAGAAAACAGTAGTCACAGGTGCCTCACTCACGGGGTGGGGAGCCCATACCAACGACTTGACCATCAGCGGTCGTTGGTCTCCATCAGAGTCCAGACTACATATCAACCTGTTAGAGCTGAGAGCAATCAGACTAGCGCTGAAGGCTTTTCCACCATCTGTACAGGGCAAAAATGTCCAGATAATGATGGACAACACAGTGGCCATGCACTACCTCAACAAAAGAGGAGGCGTAGGATCACTGCCTCTGTGCAGAGAGGCGATGCAGCTCTGGTTTTGGGCAATCCAAGAAGGAATCTCTCTATTGGCAGTTCGCTTAGCCGGAGAGAAAAACTTGACAGCGGACGCTCTGAGCAGGCAGAGTACAGTCTCCCACGAGTGGGAACTAGCTCAGGAAGTCCTTCAACAGATCTTCACCCTTTGGGGAACCCCTCAAGTGGATCTGTTCGCACCAGCATCAACAGGAAGTGCGATCAGTTTTGTTCAAGGGAATTTCCCCCGAGAGGAGCTCTAGGGGATGCGTTCGTAGTGGACTGGGAGTTTCCACTTCTATACGCGTTTCCTCCAGTCCCTGTCATTCCTCAAATGATCAGGAGGTTGAGAAGGTTCTGGAAAACCATGATCCTAATTGCCCCGGACTGGGCCAGGAGAACGTGGTACCCGGACCTTCTGGACATGTCCATCTGCCCTCCAATTCGCTCTTCCACTCAAGGAGAATCGTCTCTCGCAGAAGGGAGGTCAGGTTCTCCATCCAGCCATCAGAACCCTCAATCTTCACGCTTGGTATCTGAAAGGTTGAGATACAAGGATTGGGACCTCCCAGATGACGTCATGGAAGTGTTGCTTTCAGCCAGAAGGCCAGCAACAAAGTCTTTATACCGCTGCCGTTGGAACAAATTTTGCAGCTGGTGTAGAGAAGAGAATATTGACCCCTTTTCATGTGGTACACGAACGGTGTTATCCTTTCTACTCTACTTGGCAAATTCAGGCCTTCAAGTTGGCACTATCAAGGGCTATCTCGCAGCGCTATCTATCTTCAAGCGCACGGCAGAGGAGCCTTTGTATTTCAAATTAACCTTAGTAATGCAATTTCTAAAGCAATTAACTAATGTCTACCCTCCAAGACCTTTCCAGGTTCCTTTATGGGACTTAAATTTAGTCTTAAATTTCCTGATAGGTACTCCTTTTGAACCACGCCACTCTTGTTTGCTAAGATTTCTCACCCTTAAAACTGTCTTAGTAGTGGCTTTAACATCTGCTAGAAGGGTGAGCGAATTACAAGCTCTATCTTGTAAACCCCCTCAAACAATTTTTCATAAAGACAAAGTTGTCCTACAGGTGAAGCCTAATTTCCTCCCAAAAGTGGTTTCTGAATTCCACATCACTCAGAAAATTACCTTACCTTCATTCTATCCGCTTCCCCATCTGGGGAAAGAGGAAGAAAGGCTACATAGGCTGGACCCAAAGCGAGCTTTAAGCTTTTACATCAGCAGACTTGCTAGGATTAGGCAAGCAGAACAACTGTTCGTAGGTTACTCAGGGCACAAATTAGGACTACCGATAACAAAACAAACCACAAACCATTTCCAGATGGATTATTTTGGCCATCCTGGAATGTTACAAACTAGCAGGGAAAGAGCCTCCTCAAAATCTTAGGGCTCATTCAACCAGGGGTTTCGCAGCCTCCTCCGACGTCCAAAGAGGGGTTCCGTTTCGAGACATATGTGCGGCTGCCACATGGTCGTCCGCACATACTTTCACAAGATTTTACAACCTGGATTCCTCCTCTAGTCAAGAGACTAGGTTTGGCAAAGCCGTATTACATTCGGTTAATTCCTGAAAGGAAACATGGCGTTTTACTCCCACCTCCAATTACACACCACTGCTATGGGAGTCTATCAAAGATAAGGAATACGTCGGAGGACACAATCCCTTCGAAGAACAAGTTACTTTTTACCCTGTAACGCTCTTTCGATGGGATGTTTCCTCCGACGTGTTCCTTATCGCCCCTCCCATCTATCCCCGCAGTAATACTTCCCTTGTGATTGCAGCTTACGCTCCTTCAAGGTCAATAACCAATTCATGTAAAATAACTGTTAACGTCAAAACGGAACTGAGCAACGGACGCTGCGCGAGTCTATTTATACGCTTGATGACGTTGGTGCCAATACAGAGGCCGTCGAGGAACATCGGCTTGAGGGACGTCGACGCAGCACCCTCTACTGAAAAAATGTTTTTTCCAAGGCCAGCAAGCTGGGAGATGATCTATCAAAGATAAACAATACGTCGGGGGAACATCCCATCGAAAGAACGTTACAAGGTAAGAAGTAACTTGTTCTTCTCAACTATACATAAGGCAAATCCAGCTGGCTTCTCGTTGTCTTAGAAGTTTCTCTGTATATGTTCCAGTCCAAAGTATTTGGTATCATCTATTTTGTCTTGTGCATGTTCTTGTTGGAAATGGTGTCCCAATGGATATCTTGAGTCTCGATTTTTGATTGCCCTTAGGTGTTCTGAAATTCTGAATTTCAGGGGGCTCTTGTGCTCCCAATATATATGTTTGAGCATAAGCATTTAATGCAGTAAATTACATATTTGGTATTGCAGTTTAAAATCTTTAATCTCATGTTCTTTGCCGTTGGGCAGCTTGACGGTTGTTTTCCCGTTATCTGAAAATGTGCATAATGTGCACTTCCCACATTTGTAGTTTCCTGTTAATTTGGTTTGTTACCACAACTGTGTTCTCCCTCTTGTCTTCTTGTTTTTTTCAAAATGTGAGGGGCACAATATTTGCTTTAAGTTTTTCGCTTCTTATTCGAAAGTGTCAGGATATGCTCTAAATCAGACAAAATCTGAAATCAAACCTTTGAATGAACACTGTAGAAGAGATTGAATAATTATTCTGGATTTAAATGCCAAAAAGGTTCTCTTAAATGTTGCCATTCTCTTTAACCGTAATTTCATCGACACTAGTTCAGTTCAGTTCAGTTCATCATGTTTATTCAGATATAAAAACATCCATCAAACACATACAATACACAGCTTAATATTCATCAAAATACAAAGTATAAATAAAACTATTACCATAACAAAATTACTACCCCATACGAATACAGTAGAATCAAGAATTACAAGGTAATAAAACAAGATGTTGTCCCTTTAAAATCCCCTTTGTAATGTACATAGCACTGTTCAGGTACGATAGCGGGGCCCATGCTATCAATTCTGATTCCACAGTCAGAAGCAACAGCAAAGTCGGCCTGTAACAACGTATATCAGTGGGCTTCAAAATCTGCAAAATTGTATGTTTTCTGATGTCCCCGTAACCGGGGCAAAATAATATGAAATGTTTTATATCCTCTCTTGGAGCCCCACACACTGGGTTGCTGGGGTCATTAGGGTCTTGGCCACTTCACGGTGTTACCCCTCAACAATAAACAGTCACTCGCCCTCCTAATGAGCCAACTATGTTGCTTTTTCGTTGCCCAAATGAGACACAGCTGTAAATCGGGGATCCTGCTAATCAAACTATGTTGACTATCCTGGTAAGTGGCCCATACTGTACGGGCCCGTTTATCTAAGATCCCCCGACACACTGCCTCCTTGTACCCTCCCTGCTGCAGGGAAGATAACACTACCGCATGGGGGAACTGAGCCTGAACATCACTGGTGTACAGGGAATCCTTTACATAATTTAGCCAAGGAATTTTGAGGCAGGTTGCCTTGGCCAACATACTTCTTATTATGAAATGGCGCAAAGTAGCATGGTTGTTTGCCCATATTCTCAACCAGAGATTAGTAGGGCCAACTGCCAAAATAACAATGTTCCTTTCATTTAATTTGTGTGGTATAAACCTTAAGGACCGATTGCAGATGCTGACTTTAGCGGTTCATAGTCATAAAATCGAAAACAAAAAAGTCGAAAGTCAAAATATTGAAATAAAAATGTCGAAAAAAAAAGTCACATTTCTTTTTTATTACGTTTTTTATTTGAAATGGGGGGGTTCCCCCTAACCACCGCATTTTTTATTTTTTTTTACTTTTTTTTTTACACGCCAGAGCCAAAAAATAAATAGAAATAAAAAAATAAAAAATGCGACTTTTTTATTTTCAGCATTATTTTTTCGATTTTTTTTGTCTTTCGACATTTTTTTTCTCGATATTTTGACTGCACACCGACTTTTGCACCTTGATTGAAAGTGGGATATTCCTGTCATATATTGGCTCATTTTCAAAAATTGTTTTTTCACATGGTTATTACCAGTCATTGCCTCTGAAAACCTGACCCCCAAGTAATCAAATTCTGCTACCCCTCGGATGGTTTCCCCAATGCAAACTATGCAACGCATCTTTGCCTGCTTCTTCCTTCCAGTACTCCCCATAACTGCCGATTTGATGGCGTTATTCTTTAGCCCCAAACCTGTCTTGAAGGAGGCATATGAATCGACCAGTGCCTGCAAGGCCCTAGGGGTTCTGGCCATGAGGACTGTATCGTCCTCATATGCCAACACCGGGAATGCCCTGCTCCCAGGCTCAGAAAATCCACACCTGTTGCCACCAAGGCCTTCCACAACCCATTAATGTAAAAAGTGAAGAGAATGGGGGCAAGCACACACCCCTGCTGAACTCCAAGCCCCACTTTGAAGCATTCTGGGCACCTACCCCCGGTCCAATACGAACACTGGCCCTATTGTCTGTATGGATCTCATGAAGCACCACCAGTATTACCTCAGGGCCCCTGATGGACTCAAGCACAGCCCACAACGTCACTCTGTCTACTTTGTTGAAGGTTTTGCTTAAATCCATAAAAGCAAAGTAGACTGCCTCCCCTCTGCAAAATAAAAATTGGAGACCAAGAGATATACATTCAGAGCCTGTTCCATGGTACCCAGTCCCAGATGGAACCCAAATTGGATATCCACCAGGACCCTCCCTTCAGCAAGCCAGGCCTCAATATATCCTAACAGGACACGACTGAAAATTTTAAATGAGGTGTCCAAAAGAGATATTGGGTGATAAGATGAGGGAGAAGTTGGATCTCCCGTTTTAAAAATTGGGAAAATAATTGCAGATTTCCAAAAGGGCGGATAGTAACCCGTGCATAGGCAGGCGTTAAAGGCGAGGGTCAATACCGGTCCCAAAAGATCAATCTGCTCCAGAAAAAGAATCTGCCGGTATTGCATCTGGTCCTGAAGCTCCATTACGGGCCTGTGCCCCAATTGCTATTGAGACCTCTTCTATTGAAAAGCGAAGTGTAGAAACACGACTCACCCTCCCCTCTGGTTCACTACTAACACCAAACAATCACCCAAAATGTGAAACCCAGTCATTCACCACCACATGGATACCCTTATGACCCTCCCTCCCATTATAGACTGGCCCCCTTTTAACAAATTCCCAGAAACCTTTGGCATCGTTGGTCCTATTGGCCTCAAGGAAATCTTCCCACGCTCGTTCTTCAAGCTCCATTTTTCTATGTTCGATCGCCCTCTGATAATTTGCTCTTGCTACAATAATGTTCCCTCTAGCAGACGCCAGTGAGTTTAGGGCAACTAGAAGAGCCGGTTTGGCCAACCTACAGGCCAGATCGATCCAGCTCCTCCTCCCGGAGTTCCCCTTTGATTTGTGCTCCACCAAAAAAAACTTGTACATGCCTCCAGGATGGCCATAAAGCATAAAGAGACCCACCATTGAAATCCCCCCCAAATTAGCCAAATACTGGTATGCCCTTTGTCCGCTTGATACTTATCCACAAACCCCTTTACCTTCTCCCATCTATTGCTCCCTATATTATGGGGACTATTATAGAAGTTTAGGATGTCAAATCCCTCACTACCAGGCTGGCTAAATCTTAGTAGTTGTAGGAAGTCCATCTGCCTCGCCCGCATTTCAACCTTACACTGTAGTGATACCTTAACCAGGGTAAAAAGATCCCCATAACACCTCCCCCTCCAATTTATTTTGCCCAGTATGCCAAAAGAGACATAACCATCCAGTAGGGGGGTCTCTAGGGCCCATGTTTCCTGCAAGAGGATCACATCATAAGACCTCAAAAATTCCATGTTGTCTGCCTGCTCCACTTACCCACTCGTTCCAGCTATATTCCAGGATATAATTTTAGCTGGGGACCTACCTCCTCCCGCTCATAAACTCTACTTCCCGATCCCTGCTCACTACCAGCCCAAGACTCTTGGACCCCCACTATACTCTGGCACATCAAATCCCTCTGTCAATCCTGCTCACCCATGGATGATAGGGGATCAAATCTATTCTGTGACAACACGCCCCTGAAGGGTTCACCCCTATCTGGCCTGAATATTCCACTGCTACCCATCTTGGTCGATGATAATGCACAGAATGGATTAGGTGCACTTGGGGCACCTCCTTCAGCTGATCCATTTCCCCTCTTTAACACCCTCTCCATAGATATCAATGAACAATTACTTATCAACATAGTGGAAAAAGTCACAAAAAACCATTTTGCAAATAACGTTTTGGGTGGGGTAGTTCCACCAGATTGGCCCAGTCAGAATGTCCAACACATTTATTTATTTTATTTTTACATTTGTAAAGCGCCTAAGCCCCGGGGCATCAAAGTGCTGTTACAAACCAATTACATTTTACATCACTTTCAGGAACAGAGCATACTAACCATTGTATATCGATAGTCAAAGCGAACGGCTCGAGGTTGAGTGCACAGGAAGGGTGAGATTTAAGCGAAGAGCCAACATTTTTAGGGCTTTTCTGAAGGTGTGATTGTTCTGCTCTTAATATTGGCAGAAGGGAGTTCCAGTAAGTGGCAGCTACTGATTGGTCTGAGGGTGTTGGATCTGATAATTATTTGCGACAGATACTCAGGCGCTTTGTCCGAGAGGCATTTGTGTGTGATAGTTAAGATTTTAAAGATGATCCTTTTTTGAATTGGCAGACAATGCGCCTTCTTTCTTGCTGCTGAAATGTGGTCCCTTCTTGGGATATTGAGTGCAGAACGTAGCGCATAGTTTTTTAGATTACCTGAATTTTATTCATGTTCTTTTTAGAAGTGCCTTCAGAGAGGGAGTTGCAGTAATCAAGTCTTGCACCAGTTATTGCTTGTGCAATGATGAGGCAGCTAGCTGGTGTAAGGAATTGTCTGGCTGCATTGAGAAGTTTAGGTGTGTTAGGGAGAATTCTCTGTTTAGGCTGAATTTCCTAACCTAGTGAGTCCCCCAGCAGCTTTGCTGGATTTCTGGAGTTTGTTTTTCTCTCCTGCCAAGAGTGAGACTCTTTTTCTCCCACTCTTGGACATGATTTGTGGTGTTCCTTTGACTGTTAATGTGTTTTTATGGGTTATGGGGTCCTTTACTCCATAGGGTCTCATGTGTTTTTACTATGTGTGTTACACAGCACCCTCCGTGCAGTGACACAGGGGTGTCATAGTGACACCCCACCATAGACTCCATACCCTGGGACTGACTACTGTCTCCCAGGGCATGTAAAGTCACCAATTGCTTTACTAGTCCCAAATTATGAACAGAAACCAGTACAAACCATCATATTGTGGACGTACTGGTCGGGGCAATTCGATTGCCCCGGGTCTGTTAGTCGAGGGGGCACGTCTCCCTCCCCCCTGATCGAGTTTGGGCTGGTGGCAGTGGATACTACTTTTTATATTCAACCGCAAATATATCTCTATGGGATTTTCCTATTGTTCGAGGCTACCAACTTTAATTATTTAATTCTCATAGCCTCAAACATACCGCCGGTTTATTTATTTAATATTAATTCGCCGGTTGGGATTTTTTGCCAGGACTCGATTCTAAAATGGCGTTTGTGTTCTCTTCTGTGACTCCAACCCAAGTCGAGCCCTTTGTTCCACATTTTGGCTGGCTTCTCCACAGAAGCCTCCAAAAGTGGTGCCACTCTGTCTGGGTACCACAAGGGGTGTGGGAGGGGGTTTAGGCACCCTGGACTGAGTTACCTTGGTAACTCAAGTCGCACTCTTTGGTGATTGGCCCAAGTGGTGAGCTGGCCGGCTCACCACTTAGCATGTTTGATTGACAGCTAGGCTGAGTGAATGGAGGTGTGCTGCATAAAAGCAGGGCTTTTGGGACTGGAACTTCAGAAGTCGTCACAGGACCTGAGAATCTGACGAGGGAGAAGCTGAGCCGACCTGCTACGACGACACCACCGGTGGAGCCCTGCAGAACCGACTCACCACTTCCCGGCGACAGAGAAGATCTCCCGGCTGGAGAGTCTTCTTAACCTGACTGGTGGGCACAACCAGTTTACCTTCTTTTTCTCGCATCCCAGGACGTCTTGTGGTCGAATTGCCCCTGCCAAGCACCCCGGCAACCGGATAGCCACTTATCACTGGACCGCGAATAAAAGGACCGCTCCTTTTAACTGAGAACTCTGCGGTTGGTTTCTTCCCTGGCAGTGCAACGGACTCCTGTCTTCCTCCCCGACGAGATCCTCTCTTCTCCCGGACGAAGCACCGTCTTGCATCCGCTGCCAGGAACAACTGCCCCCGCTGGAGTATTCTCACCACTTTTAAGGTACCGTGTCCGCCAGGCCTCCCTTTCTAAAGATTGCTACAAGGTAATAATAATCCCTTAACCTTCTGGACTGGGCTGGCCGCCTTGACCATCTAACTGGTCCCTTTCTTTTGGTCCAACTCTTTCTGAACCTCTTCGAGACTTTTGTGCACTTTTCAACCGTGTGACCTTGGACACATTTCGTTCTGATCCTCTTAAAGTGGATCCGGCTTTCTGAACTCTAACTTCACGGTTTGACTCTGCCTTCCTCTCTTGCTGTGTTCTTTTGAAAGTGTTGGGATCTGTTTCAATTTATGCTCTGCCTTTCTCTTCTTTTTAACCGAATTATTAGAGTGCCATCTGCGTTAAGCGCTCACCGCTGTCTGAAAATAAGTGGGGCTTTACTCAAGACTTGTCTAATATTCTTTTAAGGGAGTATATCTTTTGGTGACCGTGTTTTTGAACTGCTTAATATTAGTGCTTGTGTGTTTTATTAGATGTTGTTTTAAATAAATAATTATATCTCTTTTACACCAAGCTCTGGTCAGTGTCTGCTTGTTCCACTCTGTTCTTTTGACCTATTGTGAATACTCTGTATACTGCCTAACTCTTCTTGAGGGAAGTCTGGCTGCTCAGCCACAGTTATCAAGTGAATCTGTGTGGTACAGACTGCTACCAAGTGGGTTTACTGCCAAACACCTGTAGTCTTAAATCTTTTGCAGTGGTCCCAGAGGGAACTGCACAGGTTTCTGCCTAACACTGGTGTACAGCGGTGGGATTTGTATTGAGTATACACTTTAGTGTGCTTTTTGAATACTTTAGGACAACTAACCACAAAGCTTAGCACTAAAAAAAAGCTGATTTTCTATTTATGTCTGCTATGGAGAGTTATACCCTAGAATCATTGTCTGCCAAAACTGCTGATTGCTTAAAAGTATTGTGTAGACATAAGAATCTCTCTGAGAAGGGCAAGAAAATGGAATTTATAGAAAGATTGTTAGAAAACCAAAGTCTGGGTGGTACAGAGGAATCTACCCCCCCCCCCAGCAAATGCAGAAAACAGTGATGGTATTGATCTAAATCAAAGTCTTGATAATGAGTCAGAAGAGGAAAGTGAACCTAATGAAGTAGGCCACTCTGAGCCTCTGTCTGCCTTACCTACTGTACCTACTGGGCCTATATCAGGTCCTACATGTAACCCTGCTTATTTTGAACTTGAAAAAATGAAGCTTCAATTAGAGTACAAACGTTTTATTGCTCAATCTGAAAATAAACCAAGAGCTACAGTTCAGAAGAATGAATGCCCAGGCTGAGCAGAAGCAAGCTAAGTTAAGACTCAGAGAAATAGAGCTTAATCATGAACTAGAAATGAAGAAGTTGTCTGTGGAAAATGCTTCTCTCTCCTCTGGTTCCTCTAGGAGTTCCAGTCCCAATAGAACCCGGATGCCTAAGGAATTAGTGGGTATGTATGAACCTAAGTTGGATGTGTTGGATTGGTTAAAAATGTTTGAGTATAATCATGGGCTCCAGGACATCACAGGGAATGAGTTACTTCCCTGGTTGTTCTCTAGGCTTCCCCCTGTTGCAACTGATCTGGTAATGGAGTCGGGGGAGGTGGATAAGAAGGATTATGAATGTGTGAAACTAGCTTTGATAGCTAGATTTGGGAAGACCCCTTCCCAGTACCTTAAGAGGTTTAGGACCCTCAAAAAGCATGATGGTACCCCTTGGGCTACCTGGGTGAGTGAAAGTTTGAAAAACTTAGAGGGATGGATTAAGGGTTATAGGGTTAACACTTATGAAGGAATGAAGAATCTTGTAATGTTGGAGTCAATTTATGATGCCTGCTCTCCTGAGCTCAGACAGCACTTGGCTGATTCAAAGGAATTGGACACCAGGAAGTTAGCTAAAGCTGCTGACTTGTGGGTTGCCAACAGGGCCATTCACAAGGATTCTGGGGCTACTCAGAAAAAGGATGAGGGAAAACAGCCTAAAAAGGACTCCAAAGAGAATTCTAATAATTCCAATTCCAAAGAGGGCCCTAAACAAAGTCAAAAGGGTAAGCCACAAGGGAAACCAAATCAGGCTAGTGTACCTTCTGGTGCCAAACCAGAAGGAGATCAGACCAAGCCACCATTCCAGAAAGCATTTGGTAAATGCTTTGTTTGTGGCTCTACTGACCATGTGAAAGGAGATCCCAGATGTAAGGGTAAACCTTCAGGGTTCCAGCTTGTCTCCTTAGCCTTCGCTCCAGAGGAGGAAGTACAAATGCAAGTGGAAACTTTCTATTGCTGGCTGATGCACCCATTGGAGTCTCAGCCAGTGTTTCTTTAGTGTCTCTGGGTTTGTGGGAACAACAGAACTTAGATGTCTATAATTCTATCCCAGATAATACTAAAGAGTATTATAAGGACAGTGTCCAGGTGAATGGTCAGGAGACTCCTGCCATTAGGGACTCTGGGGCCAGCATAACTGTGGTGGACAAATCGTTTTTTCAGGCTGAGGATGTTGCTAAGGCACCCAAACGCCTCACCAAGTTAGCTGGAGGGCCTGTGCAGATGCTTCCCCAATTACCAGTTCTCATCCAGTGTAATGACATGACTGTGAAGATACCTGTCAGCATACAAAGTGAGGTGCCAGGAAGGGTTCTGTTGGGTAATGACTTGAAAACCTTTGGAGTAGTGTCACATATCCCCAGACCTCCTAGTAAAAGGTTACAGGAGCTCACCAGACCTGCAAGGGAGAGAACCATGAGAGGTGCTCCCAAGGAGATGATGAAGAAAGAGATCACTCTTGCTCCACTGAAGATGTCAGCTGCTGTCTCTAAGAAACTAGAAGGAAAAGGGAAAACTAAAACTTCTAAAAAGGACCTCACAGCCAGCACTCCAGTGTAGCCAACAAGGACTTCCCCTAGGTTGTCCAAAGTGACACCAGTAACTCCCCCTCCAGCTGAGGCTGAGAGGGAGGTACAACCCTGTGTGGTTGAACTAGACTCTGAAGAAGAGCTAGTAGAAGGCCAGGAACTCATTGGTGATCTGGATCCTGTTGACCATCCTGAGCTGCAGTCTTTACTGGCAAAAGGTGGACCCAACAGGGCAGACTTCAGTAAGGGACAGAGAGAATGTCCAACTCTGGAAGGTCTTCACCACTAGGCAGATGCTCAGGTTGAAGGGCAAGAGCCTGGGAAATATAGGTTACACTGGGAAGATGGCCTCTTCAACAGTGAACCAACGGAGTCTGCACCTGGGGACAACAAACGACTTGTAGTACCCCAAGAGAACAGACCACAGTTCTTGCAGTTAGCCCACGAGATTCCTTTGGCTGGTCACTTGAGTTTCAAGAAGACTAAGGAAAGGCTCTCACTCTACTTTTATTGGCCAAAGATGGGGGCTGAAGTAGATAAGTACTGCAGGAGCTTCCACACCTGCTAGACTTCTGGTAAGGTTGGCTCCAAGAATGTGGCACCTTTAGTGCCTCTCCCTGTAGTGGGAGTCCCATTTGAGAGAGTAGGGATTGAAATTGTTGGTGCCCTTGATCCTCCAACCTCCTCAGGCAACAGGTTTATACTTGTTGTAGTAGACCATGCTACCAGGTACCCTGAGGCAATTCCTATGAGGACTGTTACAGTTCCGGCTGTGGCTAAGGCCCTCCTTGGTATTTTTACCAGGGTTGGGTTTCCTAAGGAAGTAATCTCTGACAGGGGGTCGAATTTTATGCCCCACTACATGAAAGCCATGTGGAAAACCTGCGGAGTTACTTGCAAGTTCTCAACCGCATACCACCCTCAGACAAATGGGAATATTGAAAGGTTCAACAGAACCATGAAGAGCATGATAGGTGCTTTAGAGGACCCCCTTAAAAGAAAGTGGGGCCTTCTACTGCCATGCCTTCTCTTTGCTTATAGAGAAGTCCCTCAGGAGGGAGTAGGTTATTCTCCCTTTGAACTTCTTTATGGTCATCCGGTCAGAGGTCCATTGGCCCTGATCAAGGAGGGGTTGGAGAGTGCTCCTTCCACCAAGCCAGTCAGAGTGACTGACTATGTGATAGGTCTCCGAAGGAGAATGTCACAAATGATGGCAGAAGCAAGTGATAACTTGAAAGCTGGACAAGCACTGGTCAAGCACTGGCATGACCAAAAGGCTAACATGGTTGAGTTTACTCAGGACCAGCTAGTTCTCATTATTATTCCAACAAGGCAGAGGGCCTTGCAAGACAAATGGATGGGACCCTACAAGATTGTGGGTAAACTTGGAGAGGTCAACTATCTGGTGGACTTGGGCAATCCCAAGGAGGCTCCAATAGTCTTCCACACCAACAGACTAAAAGCGTATGTCTCCAGACCTGATGTAGGAGCTTTGCTTCTAGCATCATCAGAGGAAGAAGAAGGGAGTGAAGCTCTTCCTGATCTCCTCAGAGGCTTACCTTTAGACAAAAAGATTGAAGGAGTAAATCTCTCTTCAAATCTGACACCTGAGCAACAGGAAGAGTGCAAATCTATGTTAAATCAGTTTGCCTCCCTGTTCTCACTTTCTCCAGGCTTGACCCCTTGGGGACAGCATGACATACTCACTGGTGACTGTCTGCCAGACAAAATCAGAGGATATCGAATGTCAGAGAATGTAAGAACCCACATCAAAGGTGAGGTCAGCAAGATGCTTGATCTCGGGGTAATAGAGCCCTCTACTAGTTCATGGTCTAGCCCAGTTGTGTTAGTACCAAAGGCCGGATCTAAAGAATTTAGATTCTGTGTGGATTACAGAGCTCTTAATGCAGTCACTAAGACTGATACCCACCATTTGCAAGGACAGATGAGTTGGTGGATAGACTTGGTTGTCAAGCGGCTTCACTTCAACACTAGAGCTAAGTCAATGCCTAGTCTGGGATTCTGAGGGAAACCCTTATTGATATATTTTTAGGTCCAGTTCATGTACTCTGGATGACAACCCTTATATAACACCCCTCTCTTAGAATCCCCCTGACCCTACTGAGCCAAGAAGTAGGTCCGTTTTGCAAATTTAAAAGGTTTATTTGAGAAATATAACAATATATATCTATCACACTTTTATAATAAATTAATATTGGATATCACACTTAAAATATGACAGTGATCCACATTGGATAACGTTCTACTGGTAAACTGATTTGGGTTACTTAGAAGTAGTACAGAGGATGAGGTAGCTGAAAATGCTTGATGGTTTCAAGGAAATGCAAGGTGGAATAAAATGCAGTACAGCAAATAAACTTGATATGATTTCAACCAACAACAATGTAATCACCTTTCTCTGGCAACTCACTCCCCCCTTTGCAATGTAAGAAATGGAAGGAGAGCACACAGTCTTCAGGAATCCCAACAAAATGCAATACGAAATGCAGTTCCCCCCTAGCAAGCTTAGAGAAAAACAGGTATGCTTTTAAAACACAGGCAAATTACTTTAATGTGGTTTGCAAGGAAGTGAAAAGGTGCTAAAATTGCTTTTAATTCCCTCTAGAGGTTCAGGGTAGGTGATGGCTACTTTATATTAGTTCAGGATCACTTTAGCAATACTCTCTGAGTTATTACCAGGTTGCAAACGGATTTTAACAAAGGAAAGAATGGAGCTGCTATTTTGACAAGTGGAGAAATTGAGCCAAATCGCAAATTGCGGTAAATTTCGCAAGTGCGTAAATCACGATTGCGAAAGTATTTCAGAGGAAAGTTAAATCTCATTCCTAGGACAAACGGTTCCAGAGATACGGACAATTTAATAAAGGTAGATTTTGGATTTAAAGTAAAACTCAAAATGACAGGTGACAACTTGCAGCTTTAGAATGACAGATGACAACTCGCAGCTTTAAAATGACAGATGGCACGATTTCTAGGAGGCAGTTCTATTTAGGTTAAAATAGTTTGAATTAGATTATTTTAACTAAGAGATTGGGTTCTGCACAGTTCTGCCGAATACTCACTCCTAATTTTGAAATGACTGGGCCTCGTCACGGATGTGGTCAACTGGACTGGACTTTGGGCGGTTCTGCTCACAGCGTCTGGGTCAGCTCTGCTCTGCTGGTCTAGCTTCTCTGGATACAGCAAGGCTCCTGGTTCTGGATGTTTCTGTCACAGGGTTCTAGGCCAGAATCAAACAGCTCAGCCCGGCTATTTGAAGAGTTCAGTTGCAAAAGATTTTGAGGCCTGCTGACAAATACTTTTGCTTGCAGTGAGCCTTCTTGGTTCAAAGCTCTGTAGTCTCTGTTTAGCTTGGAAGTCTAAGTGTTGGATCTCTGGATGTGAAGTCGTCTGTCAGCATGCTCCGCAGCAAATGGAATTGAATGTCTCTACCTGTCCCAGCAGTCTCTTTTTATGTGTTTTGAAAATGGGTGTGTGCCTGGGCCTAGCTAAGCCTGCCCCTCTCTACTTGTCATTGGCCCAATTCTCCCCTCTCCCATGATTGGGGGAAGGAAATGGATTGTCATCATGATGAGGTCTGTTTATGGGTCAGAGGATCCTCCCCTGGTCAATTTGCCCACAAATCTATATTTGATTCAAATACATATTTCCCAGATACACAATTTGTTGAAATTACATGTACACATTATATATTCCTTATGGTCCATGCTTGCCCGCTTCTGATCTTCCTGGGGGCTTGCATTCAAAAATGACAACATTTTGCGCTTTTTGACTGGTTTACCAGTATCGGACATTTACCAAAAATTACACACATGTGCGCAAGGAGTATGGACATTAATTGATGAAGTGTCAGATTTTTAACATGCAGACATTTGGAGTAAGACCCTATTTTCCGCTAACAACCCCCCAGAATACACCACAGGGTCCTAACATCTCTTAAAACGTGCACAGAAAAATCACCAGAATAATGATATTATTTATATAATTTTCACCAGTCCGCACTATGAGTTATCTATCTTTTTAAAATTATGCTCTAGTGTAACACTCACCTGGCTCCCACGGAGGCGCGGGCGTGGCAGGGACTGCTGTGACCTCTTCTGCAGAGATGCGTAAGACCCGGAAGATGGACTGGACTGGATTCCCCAACCTGGCTTTTCTGGCTCGGAGGAATAGCCCACTGTGTGTGAAAAGGAAGGGTTAATAGTCTGCGGGTGATGTTCCGACCTCCCACTTCCCTTCTCTCCCTCCGGGAAACCCTTTTGGGATTCTCTGCGAAGACTCACCTTAGGGACCAAAATGACTAGCTCTCCATCCTGCTTCTGATGCAGGGGCGCGTTGTGATTCCAGTTACTTCACTGGATTGATGAGTTTAAACTAGTTTGTCCATTCCGGTCGTACCGCAAATGTTTATGGCAAGTTTGGGTTTATATTCACTCATGTGTTCTTTTCTTTCGCAGGTGCTGGAGAAGATTCCGGGCTGCCAAATTCTGGTAAGAATTCCGATGAGAGATTCCTTTGCAGTTTTAAGTATCTCCTTTAATGTCCAATGTCTTTTTCCCCATAGGGGCCGGGGTACGGCAATGCCGGAGGTAAGGCGCCGACCCGAAAAGAGCTGCTTTGTCTCTCTTGCAAATGGGTAAGTCTTGAGTGAGCGTATTGCTAATGTTCTCACATGCTCTCACTAATACAATGTCTGTTTCTTTTCCCCTTAGGAGCCGGGGTGCTGAGATGCCGAAGGTATGGCACAAACTCGAAGGCAGAGAGGGAATTGAACCACAGGTAAGTTCTACTTAGATTCGTGTTTCCCTTCTCACCTCTCTTTCTCCTTCCTTCCAATAGGTGCTGGATGGCGGTGGAAGCTCCGGATGGACGTCGCAGGACTCGAAAACGCCACGTGCAGGTGAGTGAAATGCAGAGTGCTGCGCACAACGCGATGCGCGTTTAAAATGTTTGCCTTCTTTGCAGGATCGTCGGCATGCAGATCCGGAGTGCAGATGTATCAGGTAAGGTTCTTGTTTTCACCTGTTCTCTTCTCTTTTCTTCTTTAGGTGTTTCCAGGATGCTGGCAGGCGTGATGAAGGACCAAGGCAGGAGCAGGCACGGTGAGCGTCCAGCTGCTAAGTGCAGAACAACGCAAAGCGTGGTCTGCTGCTTGGGTGTGGCTTAAATAGCCTTTCAAGTAGTTACAGGTATGTATTCTTCCCCCAGAAATATGTATTCCTCCACCGGTCACACCCTAGAGATCAAGTAGTCCCTAGAAAAATAGTTCCTTCCAGTCTTGGAAGTTGCAGCATGGTCTGCACAGGTAAGTTTACACCAAGCACTACTCCCAACCTACTTCTGTATGAGCCTGGCGCCGATGGCGCCAGGACTGATGTCCCCTATGAGCCTGACACCAGGACTGAGTCCAAAGGGCCCCCATCTGGGGCTGCTGGGACTTCCCTTGAATGCATGGTGTCTGTCTCTGAGGGTGCCGGGACTGGTTTGGCTCCTTGGAGGCAGGCATCATGACCGTACCTCCCCCCAAGGCCCCTCCCAAGGGTGTCCAACCTGGAGGTCTCGGTTTATTTGGGAACTTCCGGTGAAAATTCCGTATTAGTCGTGGTGCATGTACATTCTCACTTGGTTCCCAAGATCTTTCCTGAGGTCCATATCCTTTCCAATCAATCAGATAAAAGAGTTTTGACTTGGACATCTTAGAATCCAATATGTCCTTAACTTTGAATTCCAATTCCCCATCTGTTGGAATTGGTTCTGGTGGTTTGCATAACCTGGTTCCGGGTGGTACTGGTTTCAACAGTGATACGTGAAAAACGGGATGGATTCGCATATTAGGTGGCAGATCGAGTTTGAAGGCTACCGGGTTAATGATAGCTTTGATTGGATAAGGCCCTATATATCTTGGGTTAAAAGTTCGTGGACCTTTAAGCGGTAAATGTCTAGCTGCAAGCCACACTTGGTCTCCTACTTTGTAAGGAGGTACTTTACTTCGATGTAAATCAGCATTTTCCTTGTACCTTTCTTTGGCTTGTTGTAAATGAGTCTTTGCTTCCTTGAAAGCTTGGGTTATTGTGGCATGTAAATGATCCACGGCGGGCATTTCAAGGCTTTGAGGGGATTCAAGGTCCGAAGTCCTGGGATGATGGCGGAATAGGGTATAGAAAGGAGTCTGACCCGTTCCAGAATGCACAGAATTGTTGTACGCGTACTCGGCAATCCATAGAATGTCCTTCCAATTACCCTCAGATTGAGGTAACATACACCGCAGATACTGTTCCAGGGTCTGGTTTGTTTTTTTGGTTTGACCATCGGTTTGAGGATGGTGGCTGGTGGATAATCGCACATCAACTTGGGCCATTTGGCAACACCTTTTCCAGAAATGAGAAATAAATTGACTTCCCCGATCATAAACCGATATGGATGGGAAGCCATGTAAACGAACAACATTTTCAAGAAATTCCTTTGCTAAGGTGGGGGCTGAAGGCAACCCCTTCAATGGGATAAAATGAGCCATCTTGGAGAAGAGGTCTACAATCACCAGGATAGTATTATACCCATGAATTGGAGGCAGGTCAGTTATAAAGTCCATCGATAAGGTGTGCCACGGTGCCGGAGGGATGTCTAGGGGCCGTAAAGGACCGGCTGGTTTTTGCTTCTGACTTTTATTTTGGGCGCACACTCTGCAGGTCATCACAAAGGATTTAATATCCTTTCGCCAGGATGGCCACCAGAAATGCCGTTTGATCTTTTCCTCTGTTTTAGCGATGCCCGGGTGTCCTTCCATTAGTGTATCATGATAATGTGCTATAAGGAGTTCTTGCAATTCCTTGTGAGGCAGAAATAACCGCCCTTGGAAATAGGGTAAATCATTATTAATGGAATAGTTTGAGCCTTTCTGGCTCCATTCTTGTAAAGCTGTAGCGTTGAAAAGCAATTTAACTCTACCTTGAACATCCTCAATAGTTTGAGAAGAGATTACACCCAAAATCCTCTGTTCGGGAACAATCGGAACTGGCTCTAGACTTGAGGCAATGTCACCCATTCCAATTCGAGATAGAGCGTCTGCCTTGCCATTCTTGCAACCCGGGCGATATGTGATTATAAAGTCAAATTCTGCAAAGAACAGAGCCCAACGGAGTTGACGAGAAGATTGAGCTTTGGCCGTTTTCAAGTATTGCAAGTTCCTGTGATCTGTAATCACTGTAACGGTGTGTCTTGCGCCGAGCAGGTAGTGACGCCAAGCTTTGAAAGCTGACTTAATAGCCAACAGTTCCTTATCTGTGATTCCGTAGTTCACTTCAGGAGCCGAGAATTTCCTGGACCAAAAGGCTACGGGATGTAGTTGATTTGAAACTGGATCCCTTTGAGAAAGGACAGCCCCCATGGCTAAACTAGAAGCGTCGGTTTCCGCAACATAAGGGAGGTCCGGACGAGGATGATTTAACACAGGTGCGGAGGTGAGTTTGGTTTTTAGTTCCTGAAAGGCTTGTTCTGCCTAGACCACTCGAAGCGTCTGTTTTTTCGTAGGAGCGCTGTGATGGGTTGAACCACTCGAGAAAATTCCGGGATAAACCTTCTGTAAAAATTGGCAAAACCTAGCATACTTTGAACTCCTTTCACAGAACTAGGAGACGGCCATTTGAGGATCGCATCCACTTTCCGTGAGTCCATTCCGACTCCTTTAGGTGTTAGGACGAATCCGAGAAACTCAACTTCCGTAACATGAAAAAGGCATTTTTCAAGTTTTGCAAACAGTTTGTGCTGGCGCAGTTTCTCCAAGACAGTTCTAACATGTTTTGGTGATCGGATTCCGAGGAGGAGTACACCAGGATGTCGTCAATATATACAATGACACAAACATCGATGAGTTCTCGAAAAACGTCATTCATAAAATATTGAAAGGCAGCAGGTGCGTTGCACAACCCGAAAGGCATTACCTGGTACTCAAAGAGTCCATAGTTGGTGCGGAAGGCAGTTTTCCATTCGTCGCCTTCTCTGACGCGCACCAGGTGGTAAGCTCCCCTTAAATCTAACTTAGTAGAGATACAAGCATCTTTTACCTGGTCAAGGAGCTCAGGGATCAAGGGCAGAGGATTGCGATTCTTGACCGTTATCTGATTTAAGGCGCGGTAGTCAATGCAAGTTCTAAGGTTGCCTTCTTTTTTCGGTACGAAGAATAGAGCTGAGCAAGCAGGTGACTTTGACGGGCGAATAAAACCATTGGCAAGGTACTGATCCAAATACTGTCGCAAATGAAGGTTCTCCGGTTCAGTAAGGGCATAGATTCTACTACAAGGCGGTTGAGCATTGGGTACCAGGTCGATCTGACAATCATATGGCCGGTGAGGAGGTAAGTTGTTGGCCTGTTCCTTTTGGAAGACGTCTTGAAAGTCTTGATACTCAAAAGGTAATGGTACTGTTGTGGAGGTTACTGAGGCTAGACCCATCTGTGGATTTCCTGGATAACACTTTTGTGCACAATCAGGGAAGGTTATGCTCTTTGCTCGCCAGTCAATTGGAGGATTATGTGTTTCTAACCAAGGGATCCCTAAGATTACCTGAAATTGTGGAGCCTTGATTATGTCAAACACTATGGTTTCCCGATGGCCATCTTGGCCAACCAGTGTCATTTCCGTGGTAGAGTGTGTTACCGGCCCAGAGGCAATTTCGGTTCCATCAACCGTGGTAATGACATCCTTGGTGGTTTTTGGACGGAGAGGGAGACCAATCCTGGAAGCCAATTCAAGGTCAACATAATTTCTAATAGCCCCACTGTCGAGGTAGGCTTTTATTCCGTGCAACCGTTGAGGCTGTTTTGGATCTATGAGGACCATAGGCATGATGAAATGCGAGGTCAAAGAGTCTGTCTTCACGCTCGGCAAGCGGACCTCTACGCTTGTCGGGCTTGGTCGTTTCCCGAATCAGGTTCTGGAAGATTACTGTCTGTGGCTCCAACCACCTTCTTAGGTGGTTTTACCGGGCAATCCCGCAGGAAGTGTCCAGAAGCTCCACAGTAAAAACATAATTGTTTTTGTCTTCTTCTTTCTCGTTCTTTCTGAGTTAGTGGTCCTTTAACTCCCCCAATTTGCATTGGCTCTGAAGCGTCGGTACCCTTGGGGCTTGTGTGGGTTTTTTGATCAGAACTCGGGTTTCAAATCTGGACCGATCCGCCTTTCTATTCTGGAGTCTATGATCAAGTTGGACCACTAAGTCAATGTATTCTGCGCAGAGTTGAGGCGGGTTCACTATTTGAGCAAGAACGTCTTTTAGTTCTCCACGCAGACCTCGGTGGAATAATGTAGATCTTTTATTCTCAGGCCACCCAGTCTCTACGACCAATCTGTTAAATGTGGCTACATAAGATAGGAGATCTTGGTTTCCTTGCCGCAAGCACAGAAGTTCGTTATCCAAGGCCTCACCCTGAGCGTGTCGAGTGAATAATCTTTCCATGCTTGCCTGGAAGCCTTGAAAGTCCTGAAGGATTGGGTCATCTTGATTTACCAACGTAATCGACCAATCGGCAGCACTGCCGCTGAGATAAGATAGCACAAAAGCCACCTTGGTTTGGTCATTAGAGAAGGCTCCAGGTCTGCATATGAAATGTAAACGACATTGATTCATGAAAACGGCGTATTTCTTGGGATCCCCAGTAAAACGCTCAGGGGGGGGGCCAGAGGCATATTTCCTGGCAGGTTAATTTGCACCGGGTTGGTTGAAACCATCGGAGTGGAATTCATCCCGGAGCCGGGTAAAGGCGTTTGTCCTGCCTGACTCTGCAAAAGCTGTTTAGCCAAATCATCAGTTCGTTCTATGGATAAGATTAGTTGCCTTCTAAGGGCGTTAGTTTCCTGGCGGGCGGCATGTACTTCTGCCCGTAATTCCCCCAATAATTGGGCCAGTTGGTCTGTCTCGGAAGTCTCCATGGTGCCTGGGTGGGAAATTATGGGTAGGCTTCGCGTTCTGTAACGCTCACCTGGCTCCCACGGAGGCGCGGGTGTGGCTGAGACTGCTGTGACCTCTTCTGCAGAGATGCGTAAGACCCGGAAGATGGACTGGACTGGATTCCCCAACCTGGCTTTTCTGGCTCGGAGGAATATCCCACTGTGTGTGAAAAGGAAGGCTTAATAGTCTGTGGGTGATGTTCCGACCTCCCACTTCCCTTCTCTCCCTCCGTGAAACCCTTTTGGGATTCCCTGCGAAGACTCACCTTAGGGACCAAAATGACGAGCTCTCCATCCTGCTTCTGATGCAGGGGCGCGTTGTGATTCCAGTTACTTCACTGGATTGATGAGTTTAAACTAGTTTGTCCATTCCCGTCGTACCGCAAATGTTTATGGCAAGTTTGGGTTTAGATTCACTCATCTGTTCTTTTCTTTTGCAGGTGCTGGAGAAGATTCCGGGCTGCAGGCGATTTGGATGAAGCCAAATTCTGGTAAGAATTCTGATGAGAGATTCCTTTGCAGTTTTAAGTATCTCCTTTAATGTCCAATGTCTTTTTCCCCATAGGGGCCGGGGTATGGCAATGCCGGAGGTAAGGCGCCGACCCAAAAAGAGCTGCTGTGTCTCTCTTGCAAATGGGTAAGTCTTGAGTGAGCGTATTGCTAATGTTCTCACATGCTCTCACTAATACAATGTCTGTTTCTTTTCCCCTTAGGGGCCGGGGTGCTGAGATGCCGAAGGTATGGCACAAACCCGAAGGCGGAGAGGGAATTGAACCACAGGTAAGTTCTACTTAGATTCGTGTTTCCCTTCTCACCTCTCTTTCTCCTTCCTTCCAATAGGTGCTGGATGGCGGTGGAAGCTCCAGATGGACGTCGCAGGACTCGAAAACGCCACGTGCACGTGAGTGAAATGCAGCGTGCTGCGCGCGACGCAATGCGCGTTTAAAATGTTTGCCTTCTTTGCAGGATCGTCAGCGTGCAGAATCCGGAGTGCAGATGTATCAGGTAAGGTTCTTGTTTTCACCTGTTCTCTTCCCTTTTCTTCTTTAGGTGTTTCCAGGATGCTGGCAGGCATGATGAAGGACCAAGGCAGGAGCAGGCACGGTGAGCTTCCAGCTGCTAAGTGCAGAACAACGCGAAGCGTGGTCTGCTGCTTGGGTGTGGCTTGAATAGCCTTTCAAGTAGTTCCTGGTATGTATTCTTCCTCCAGAAATATGTATTCCTCCACCGGTCACACCCTAGAGATCAAGTAGTCCCTAGAAAAATAGTTCCTTCCAGTCTTGGAAGTTGCAGCATGGTCTGCACAGGTAAGTTTACACCAAGCACTACTCCCAACCTACTTCTGTATGAGCCTGGCGCCGATGGCGCCAGGACTGATGTCCCCTATGAGCCTGACGCCAACGGCGCCAGGACTGAGTCCAAAGGGCCCCCATCTGGGGCTGCTGGGACTTCCCTTGAATGCATGGTGTCTGTCTCTGAGGGTGCCGGGCCTGGCCTGGTTTGGCTCCTTGGAGGCAGGCATCATGACATCTAGCCCAGATGGGTGTGGTTTAGGTTCCAAAGCACATGGGGGAAGCTTCTGTCTGCCCCCGCCTCCAGCTCGGGTGGCTCCCAGAGGCACTTCTCCTCCCACTTCTCCCAAGAGGAAGCCAGTTTACGGCCCCCCCAATATAACATTTGCCTGAGTCCAGGAAAAGGCTTTGTGCAACCTCCTGCAGGTGCCCCTCCCCTAATCTAATCAGAGAGGTGTGAACTCCTTTTGGTGGGGAAGCAGGATGCAGCTAGGCCTGGGAAGAGTGGCTGAGCAGGTTTCTCCTGTCGGGATAGTTGTCAGGCAGAATTCAGCTAAATGTCACTTTAGTTCCCAGTTTAAATCAAACTTACAATTTTTACATATACATTAAATAATTACTTCCTTCAAGTCATTTCAGAATATAGTTTTACATTGTATCCACCTCTTAGCAAGTCTTTCCTTGGCCTGGTTTCGGTTCATTTGTTCAGTTTTACACAAAACTCTGGTGGTTTTAAAACGCTGGCTTTGCATCCATTTTTGGGATCTGTCTTGAATTACTGCATTTCAATACAGTGGTCTTTTGCTTGATAGTATAGGACCCTTGCTTAACATGGTTTTGATGGCATCCTTACAGTAGAGTGGTGATGTGGAACCCCCCACAAGAAGGTTGTATCTTTGGAGTGGTCTTGTGCCAACTGCGCAGTTCTCCTGGATTCTGGCGTGAATGTGGGCGGCGATAGCTCATCCCCACATCCACCCAGTCTATTGATTTAGTCTGTTCTGGGATAGAATAATGGGCGGCGACAGCTCATCCCCACATCTACCCAGTCTGAGGATTCAACATGGGTCAAAACCCTTGACAAACCCCCCCCCCGACTGCGCTTTGATTCGAGTCGAGGGGAAGTCGGGTGCCAAGGAAGTTTTGAGCCCTGTGCTGGTATGTCCGCATTATCTTCTTCCAATTCTGTAGATGGCACAGTTCAGCATCTTTTCCTCCACCCAGTTGGATCGATCGGTTCTCCTCGCCGGTCCTAATGGGAATATTGGGCAGTACCCAGGGCCCCTTGGGTCTCTGCTCCCGGTCCCCGGTCGTCCTCCTTGGTCAGTCTCCATGGTTTCCTCTCTCCTAGGATGAGAAAGCAAAAGCGGCAATACCTATTCATAGACCTTTTTCCACCACTATTAATGGTGTGGCGAACATATACATTTTATAAATCAGAAGATATGAACATATACATTTTCTTTTTTTAAATTAGGAGACAAGAACATATATATATCCAAGAATAACTGAATTTTATATGCTATACATGGAATATTTTAGGGTTGGAACTGAATTACTCTGGAGCGGCCCCCTCTGGGATTCCAGTGGATTCCTCCAGTTGTTGCAGAGTGTGCCGGGGATGGCAACACTTCAGCTGATTAATATGGACCCACTTATCTTCCCCTTCTGCCAAATTACCTTTGGGGATGCGGATTTTGTACGCTACAGGGGAGATCTTGTCTATAATTTCAAATGGTCCCTTCCATGTAGGCAAACATTTTCGCTGTTTGGCCTGGTTTCTTTGGAAATTGTATAGATAGACCCGGTCCCCCACAGTATATTCCTTCCTGGTGGTCTTCAGGTTGTATTGGGTTTTCATGCTATCAGCTGATCTTTCTAGATTCCGCTGAGCATAGGCAAAAGCATGCTGAAGGTGTTTCCTTAAATTCTCCACATACTCACGAGTTGTGGAGGCATTTATCAGTGTCTGCTCTTGGGTCCTGTAGAGCAGATGCTGGGGAAGCAGCATCTTGCGTCCAGTCATCAACTCAAATGGTGACATTTTAGTTGCAGATGAATGGGTAGATCTGATGGCCATTAGGACCAGAGGTAGTCGGATATCCCAACTTGGCCCAGAATCTGCCACAAACTTTTTTAAGATGCTCACAATGGTTTGTTTGTATCTCTCTACTGCTCCAGAAGAAGCTGGTCGGTAAGCAATGTGTAGCTTTCTTTTGACCCCCAGTATCTCCCACATCTTTGTCATTACTTCACTGGTGAAGTGGCTACCCCTGTCTGACTCAATCCTTTGAGGTAGACCAAAACGGGAAAAGATGTGGTTAATCATCAGGGCAGCTGCTGTTTCTGCCTTGCAGTTTGGGGCTGGGAGACATTCCACCCACTTGGTAAACAAGCATGTAACGGTCAACATGTACTTGTTTCCTCTAGACGAGCGAATTCCAGGGCCTACAAAGTCGATTTGCAAATCTGACCATGGCAGTGTCATCCCCCTCTTTTGGAGAGGCGCACGGCGTGTGAGGGATGATGGCTGAAATTGTGCACACACAAGACACCCCTTCAAGTATTGGTCGAGGTCCTGCCCCATTTGTGGCCAGTATGCAACCTCTCTTAAGATTTCCAGTGTTGTGTGAAACCCCCTATGACCGGCGGTGGCCGCATCATGGGCGTGACTTAACATCAGGCTTCGGAATGAGGTAGGAACCACCCACTGATCATGGCCAGCTTGGAATTTCCTTACCAACAAACCATCTTGGATTCTGAACATTTTTGGACATTTCATCAACACTCTTAGGTCCTCTTTCCCAATGTAATCGGTATCCGTCAGGGGAAAGTTCTCAGGGTCCTCAATGTGTTGGTAAAACTTACCAATTATTGGATCCCCCTTCTGAGCTGTAATCAAATCAGCATCAGGGGTCTCCTTACTCCATTGTGCAGTTGAAAGATCATTGTGAGCATTGGTCTGGGACCTAGTGATGGCAGTGACCTGGATTTCCCCCAACCGGGACTCTATTTCTATTAGATCCCCTTGGATGGCCCCGGTTTTGGCCAGCTGATCAGCTAAGTCATTTCCAGTTTTGTCTGGTCCCTCTACTTTGGAATGACCCTTGATCTTTTTCCAGTAGATGGTCATCCCATTCGAGGTGGCCAGATCATCAATATTTTGGATTAACTTCCCATGTTTCAGATGGTTTGTTATTAGCACATAACATGCCTCTGGTTTTCCAGTTAACCAGGTGCTCCACGAACCAGTTCCGTACATAATCCGAATCTGTGATTATGACCAGTTTGTGGAGTTGATGTTGGACAGCAGTGAGGATGGCCTGATGCACAGCCCTCAATTCTGCCACCTGACTACTTCAGGGACCAATTTTGTATCCAGCGGAGGGTTCTGGGGACTCAATTCACCCATGCATTCCCTACGCCGGCCACCAGTTCTTTCTCCCCGTTGTTGTCAACATGGTAAGAGCATCCATCCACATAGACAGTGGGCATTCCCTCACACTTGTCTTCTTCAAAGACTTTGTGTGGGGAATTAAGTTATGCCTCCATGTTGTCCTTGATTTTTAGACTTTCGTCCTCGAGACAGTTTTCTCTGGCACAATCATGCAAGTCAGCCAGACCTTGCGCGAGGGGACTCTTCTTGTTTTGGCCATATCTGACCTCTACAGGAAAGCCTTGCATTGACAGAATCCAGGAAGTAATTTGGGAATTACTCACATTTCCGGCCCGGATTATGTCACTTTGGAGATATTGCAGAGGCTGGTGTGGAGTCTCCACTATGATGTGTTCCCCCTGGATAAACGGGCGGTAATTCTTCAATGCCCACACTGTTGCCAGGAGTGCCTTCTCACAATCGTTGAATTTTTCCTCCACAGAGGATAAAGTTTTGCTCGCATAGGAGATTACTTTATTGACCTTGTCATGCTTTTGATATAATACTGCCGTCAAGGCTTCTGTGAGAGGCTTCTCTTGAGTTGTCTTACTGTCTCGGATTGTTATGGATCCCATTCCCACTTAACCCCCCCCTTCAAGAGATGAATCAGGGGTCTAGTGATCTCTGCGTAGCCTTCAATGAACATTCTGCTGTAATTAGTCAGTCCAAGGAGGCTCCTTAGTTCCCGCAGAGTTGTGGGATCCTTCAGTTTCTGAAGTGCTTCCACTTTCTTTTCTTGGGGACAGAGACACTGAGGAGTAATCTCATGCCCCAAGAAATTAACACGGGTTCTACACCACTGTGCTTTCTGAAAGGAAAGTTTTGCTCCGGCGGCCCTCAACTGTGTCAGAACATAACTTATCTCCGCTATGTGTTCCTCCACAGATGAACTTTTGATGAGGACATCATCTACATAAGCCAGGTTACCCCTCGCACCCAGGTCGGGTATGGCCTTATGTAAGAAAATGTTGAATTCATTGCCGGAGTTGAGGTATCCGAAGGGAGTCCGGGTCCATGTGTACTGCTGGCCCGCAAAGGTAAAAGCCAGTTTGTATTGGTCCTCCCTACTGACAGGCACGGTCCAGTATCCATTGGTCAGGTCAATTGCAGTGAATACCTGTGACCCTTGAATCTGGGCCAGCCCTTGGTCAATGTAGGGCAGAGGCCATCGGGAAGTATGGACCCGTTTGTTGAGCTCCCTAAGGTCTGCGCAGAGTCTCCACTGGCCGTTTGGCTTCAATATTCCCAGCACTGGATTATTGAAGGTGCTGTGTACTGGACGGATTATTCCTCGGGACTCAAGGTTCTTAATTATTTCAGTAAGGGACTCCATGGATGCGAGAGGCAAACGATATTGCTTCACAAACACTGGAGTCATTCCAGGGTCTGTGGGAATTGTTGTGGTGTGGATGTCGGTGCGACCACAATCATATGACTCTACCACAAAGAGATCTTGGAAATCCAAGAAAACTTGTTTCAACTTTTGCTTCTGTTCCAGAGTCACGCAGGCATCAGCTAGGTTGACCCACTCTTCCGCCATCTGCCTGAAGCCTGGAAAGACTTCTGGTTTGGCTATCTCAGCGGCCTCCTCCAGCTGGGTGGAGAAGTCCCTGGTCAGAGTGCTTATTTGGACTGGCGGCTTCAGGTGGGGAAGGCAGCCTTCATGGACCTGAAAAATCACCTCATCCCTCCTGAAGTCACAAGTCACATCTTCCTTACCATAAGGGCAGGAAGTGTACACCAGGAAGTTCCCCCCATGCCGGGTGAAGATCCTGTCTGGTGTTGTATTGTCATCGCTGTCACTGTCAAAACAGTCCTTGGGGATCGGTCCTAACAGTTCATTCCCTAAATCAATGGAAAAATGTCAGTCATCAACCGCCATTCCGATAATGGTGCCTGCGGCTAGAGTAATACTCTTTAAGTCGCTGTTATCCACCCCTATTGGAATGGTGTCATGTTCTATGTTGACTAATGGTGTTGGGTTTACCCCCAACCCTTGCTGTTGGAGAGAAGCATTTAGATGCATCAGGGTTTTGCAAATATTGTCCTCTTTTAACTTTCACTTCCAGGGAGAATTGTCGGGTCCTTTCTGGGATGGTGACTTCCTCTTTGATCTGAATTTCAACTGCATAAGGTAGCAATTGAGCTGACCTAAATGCTTTTTCTGGCTCATCAAAGCCCATGGGATTATCCGCTAATCGGGACCAAGCTTTGAAGTTTATTAGGTCCAAACTAATGGCAAAGCGATTGAGAATGTCGCTGCCTAAGTAAAAGGCGGCAGTGACGTCTCGCACGACCCAACAATTATGGACTATGCTCTTGTTGCCATTGGAGATTTTGAGCATACACCTGCTTGGCAGGAGATGTTTTGAATTGGGTGCTTCCAGGTCCATTTCCCATTTGTCTATCAGTTTGAATGTGGGAATGGCTGGATCTTTTGGGAGTTGGCGAAACATGGCTTCGCTGATGAAGCTCTTACCGTTGTTCACACACACTCGGGTGAGAACAGAGTCCTTCCCATCATTTAATTGAACAGGGATGAACAACTGCTCTCCAATTTGCTGAATATCAGCCAGGCTCTGAGCTGATTTCACCTCTTTCTGGACTATAGGAGTGGGAGTGTCTGATTGTGGATTGGTAAAGAATTTCAGAGTGTTTCCTTCCAGTGTGGAATACCACCTTAAACTGGAAGGAAGGTTCATTTTAAGAAATAGAGAGGACCCCCCATCACCGGTCTATTGTCCTACTGCTATTACTGTCACGTCTGGAATCTGGTTGTTCTGGAAGTGAAATTCTACTTGGTCAGATTTTTGTTCAACCATGTGGCAGGTGCCATTTAAACTAACATGGTTGACACTCTGTTTTAATTTTATTGGTTGGCTCGTCTGGGTCCAGAGGACCTTGTTTACACAATCTACTAGGGGTGACAACCTTCTCAGGAGGTCGTTCCCTAGTAAATAAGGGGTGCCCTCTGGAGTCACTACTATGACCGGGTGTTTCACCTTGTGTCGCCCAATTTTGATGTCCAAATCTGCAGTTCCCTCGACAGGAATTTCCTTCCCGTCAAAGTTCTGCAGTTGTCCAGGAAGAGAGGTGAAAGGAATACGGTCATTCTCCCCCTTCCTGCATTTAGTTCATCAAAGGCCCTTTTGGACAGAAGGGTAGCTTGGGATCCAGTGTCCACCAGTGCCGAAATTGTACCCTGCCCCTGTACTTGTACCGGGGCATAATATCTTCCCTCCTTCTCCTCAAGGGGGCACAGATAATGCACATTTTTGGACAACTGGTGGGCTAACTTTCTGGTTTTGGACACTGCTAGCGAAGAGATTTGGGCAGAATTCTGTGAAGAGCCTGGGGAATCTGAAAGAAAAAGTTGGCAACTGGAGATCAGAGCCATTGTGGGTTCCCCTGGTTCCGGTTCTGGGCTGCCCCCCCTTTTTGGAGGCAGTCACCAGGATGGGTTTGAACCAAGGGTTTTCGGTATTGTTGGTTCTGGGATAGAATGATGGGCGGCGACAGCTCAATCCCCACATCTACCCAGTCTGAGTTGGAATCCCTTGGGACCCATTTTTCCTTGGGAGGAGTTCCCCCATCTCTGAAGGAGAAGATCCTTTTCCCAGGATCCTCTGAGGATCCCTCTCCCTCAAATTGGAAGACCTGTACCTCCTCCACAAAATGGGTCTGTTTGGGTCCTTTTTTTCTCCTACCTCCTCTTTGCTCCTTGGGAGGCAGTATTTCAGGGTCAGGAGATTTTGTTTACGGTTCCTGGTTTTCCAGGGGCTGTTTACAAGTTGGGAAGGAAGCTTCCTCCAAGGCTTTACACCCCCCTTCCCCTTGTGCCTCCTCCCTGGGAACTGGTGGGTTATCGGGGTGCTGCCCCCGTCATTGTTCTGGAGCACCAGGTCCAGAGTTTGGGGCATTCTGCGGTGGCATGCTCATCTGAGGGTTCTGTTGAGCCCTCAGTATGTGACCCAGATCTCGTGCCATATTTTGGACCTGGCGCTCAAGATGTGAAACCCGCTTAGGCTGATACAGGGCTCTATTTTCTCGCCTGGGCTGATCCCGGGAAGGGTAGCTATCCCTTCTCTGGTAATACCCCGGATTGGGAAGATTTGGGTACCCCTCCACCCTTGGCCTCCCCTCTCTTGGATTAGGTTGTCTGGGCTCAGGGAATTGGGGAAAGAAGGATGGATGATTTTGGGGCTGGAAATTGGGTGGATACCTGGGGAAAAAGTTCTGCCCAGGATTTGGTGAATTTCTGCCCTCCTGGGGGAAGTTAGGGGGGAAGTTCCCCGGGTCAGGTGCTTGGCTGGACCCCCCCCCTTGGGCTGGAGGAGTCCACACATAACCCAGGATTGGTCGGTTTCCCTTGTTGCGGGGACTTACATAGTCAGGGGAGCGAGGGACCCCATTTGTGGGACTACCTCCTCGACTCCCTGTCTGTGACTGGCCCGAGGGCCTTCTAGGCTGTGAATTATTTGGTGCAGGCAGGTTTTTAGGCCCCCCCATCTCCAAATCTAAAACGGGGGCAACCTTTACCTCTGCGACCTTGGCAGCAGCAGGGGTGCTGTTGGTTTTGGGTTTTTTCTGCGCATTATTTTTATTTTCTATGGGCTTCTGCACCTCAAAGATCCGGGTAGCCTGCTCAATGACCCAGTCTAAAGATCTTTTCTCGTGAAAATCTCTCACGAGCTGGGTCATGATGTATTTGGGCAAGGCATGGAAAAAAGTATTGACAAATCCTCTGCTGTCCGTGCGCACCCTTCTGGTGGTCTGCGCAAAGGAACGCTTCAATTCTTGCACAAATTCTTGCGGGGCCTGATCCTCCCCACATTGCAAATTGTAGGCTGCCTTGCGAGCCTCTTGAGGATTTCTATGAACAGAAAAATGTTTCAAGATGGCCGCCCTATATGCGGACCATCTTGAATGGATTTGGTCCTCCAGCCCTGCAAAGAAACTGGAGTATTCTGGGGAGAATGTCCATTTGACGTACTGGATGCAGCTACTGCTGTCCTTCAAATGGAAAGTCTCCATCATTTGCTCATACGGCTCCAAGTTTTCCCAAACAGAATACTTTTTTTTTTTTTTTTTAAACTTCTTTTTATTATAAGCGTGGCAGCAAAACACAGGCGAACAGCGCCAGGCAGAAACATTGTAAAAGAACAGTGTACATAACGTAGGTATACAGAAGTTACTACACATATTGGACAATTGAAGAGCAAAATGCAGTAAGATCATGAAGAGGGGCATCAGGGAACTATGACTGGGCTAAGGACCCAAGCTGGCTGGGGGAAGCCGGGAAGGAGGGGGAGGCCTGAGTCTCGACTAGGTCAGAGATATAGGAGCGGAACCTGAGCCAAATATTTCTAGGTCTGGAATGTGTGGGTTGTAGGTGGGACCAGGTTTCTTCCGTATCAGAGGCCCACGTGACCGCTCTCAACCATTGGGCATGTGTGGGAGGGAAGGGGCGAAGCCAACAGAGCAGGATAGAGCGCACCGCGAGGACTAGGCAAAGACCAGCTAATTTCTTCAGTCTCGGGGGAGGCCTGGGAGATCGTGAAAGAGACATACCAGCGGGGAGAGAGCAATGGGGTGGTCTATCACAGCGGACACCGTCGAGCAGACAGCCTCCCAGAACCGAGCGAGGCGGGGGCAGGACCAAATCATGTGGATATAGTCGGCTTCATCCCGACCGCATCTGGGGCAGTTGGCAGGATAGTCGGCAGACATACGATGTAGTCTGATCGGGGTATGGTGGAATCTGTGAAGAACTTTGAATTGGATAAGTTTGAACCGAGAATTGAGAGAGACCCGCTGCGTGCGGTCGCATAGGTGGGTCCAACGATCATCGGACATCTCCACACCGAGGTCCGCCTCCCAGGCAAGTTTCAGTTTGGCAAAGTCTGGGATCGATCTGGACTGCAGCATGGTGTATAGCCTAGAGATCTTGCCTCTCCTAGAGGTGGGGGAAGTGAGCTCTTCAATTGCGGGGTCGTCAGGCGGTAATGCAGGGAATGTTTGGTAATGTCGTTTAAGGGTCTTTCGAAGGGATGCGTATTGAAGCCATACGCTCCGGTCTCTTCTCGGGGATAAGGGGAGGTCAGGCCACTCGACAAATATACCCTGGTCAAACACGTCGCGTAGCAGCTCGAAGCCCGAGTCCGCCCATCGGCGCACCGTTACCAATGGGACCCGCGGGACCCCGGGGAGAAAATTCCAAAGTGGGAGATTGCCATGGAAGGCATAGGCAGTCCCCAACAGATTCCACGTTTTTGCTAGTGCAACGGCTGTGCAGGCGACCGGGTTCTGCGAGTTCCGAGCCAAGGGGGCGGGTTGTAGCACCAGGGAGCAGATGTCTCGGTCAACTACTGCGAGCTTTTCAAGTCGGACGTGTGGGGCAGGATCCGTGGTATCAAACCAATAGGAGGTATATTGGATTTGTGACGCCATCCAGTATTTAAGAAAGTTAGGGGCACCGAAGCCCCCGAAAGACATGGGGGTGGAGAGGGTCCCGATTTTAAGGCGGACCGCGCCCGAGTGCCAGAGAAAAGAGTTCACGGTGCGGTCCAGGTCGCGGAAAAAGGCCCCCCCGGCCATAAGGGAACATTAGCGAACCTATAGAGCAGCTGGGGCAATACCACCATCTTCAGCAGGCCAATTCTGCCAGCCAGAGATATTGGGAGCTTGTCCCAAACCTGAATCTTGGCCGTCAAGTGTGTGAGATACTTCTGGTAGTTTTCATGGAAAGTCCGCTCATGTTGGCGAGTCACCACCGTCCCAAGGTAAATAAATATGTCTTGGGCCCATGTGAAACCGAAGGTGTCGGGAAGGTGAGAGGTACATTCCGTGAGTGGAAAGAGGGTGGATTTCGAACAGTTCACTTTAAGGCCAGAGATCTGGCCAAAACGGCTAATGTCTGCCAGTATAGGGGGTAAGTTGGCCGAAGGAGAGCGCACAAACAGCAACGCGTCATCCGCATAGAGGGACACTATATCCGTATGTCCCGCGGAGCGGAGACCTCTGTGAGCATGGAGTTGGCGGAGCATGTCGGCGAAAGGCTCGATTGCTATCGCAAAGACCAGGGGAGAGAAGAGGCATCCCTGTCTCGTTCCCCTGGCGATCTTGAAAAGGGGAGAATAGCGGTCACCAGTGCTGACCCTGGCAACTGGTTCAGAGTAAAGCAGTCTGACCCAGGAGATAAAAGAGGGGCCGAATTTACAGCACTCGAGGACTCGCCATAGATACCTCCATGAGACCGAGTCAAATGCCTTTTGCATGTCAAGTGCAACAGCCACAGCGTGTGTGTCGGGACTGATTCTATCGATAATGTTGAATAGCCGCCTCAAGTTCAGAGAAGTGGAGCGACCCGGGATAAAGCCGGCCTGGTCTGGATGGATAATAGATGGTAGAAGGGGAGCCAGCCGGAGAGCCAGAGCCTTGGCAAATATTTTGACATCGCAGTTTATGAGAGACAACGGGCGATACGAGCCGCACTGTGAAGGGGGTTTACCGGACTTAAGTAGCACTGCGATCGTGGCTTCACGGAGAGAAGGAGGGAGCACCCCAGCCCCAACGGACTCCTCCCAGAGAGCCAGCAAGTGAGGAAGCAGTTGTGACTTGAAGCGTTTATAGAACTCGACTGGGATACCGTCCGAGCCAGGTGCACGGCCCGAGGATAGGGAGTCAATTGCGGTCAAGAGCTCCTCCCGTGTGAGTGGGGAGTCAAGGGAACCCACGGCCTCTGGGGACAGAGTAGATAGAGGGAGGGCATCGAGAAAGGAGTCAATCTCCGCCAACGAGACCTCATCAGCGTTGGAATACAGAGATTCGTAGAAGGTGAAGAATTCCCTATTGATCTCTTGTGAAGAGACCGCCATAGAGCCATCAGATCTCTCAACCCCGAGAATGTGCGGGGGCCCCGTCTCATGCCGGATCAACCTAGCTAGAAAGCGGCCGGGGTGCTCCCCCTCTCCATACCTCCTTGCCACGCCAGGGTTATCGAGGAACCTCTGCTCGCGGTCCGCAAGGGAACGGAAATTGTCCAGTTCCTCCCCAATGTTAGCGAGGTTACCAGAAGTAGAATGTAGTGAGCATGTAGCTTCCAGAGATGAAAGTCTAGATTCGCTGGTGGCAAGGTCCCTGCGGATCGACTTAAGGACCCAGTTCTCCTTAGACAGCGCAATCCCTCTAGTGTAAGCCTTGAATGACTCCCATAAGGTGGCGTGGGACGTTACCGAGCCCGTATTGGTCTCGAAGAACTCTTCAATCGACAGCTCGAGTTCGGAGCAAAACTCTGGGTCCAGTAGGGAAAGGGGTTTCAATTTCCAGTATCGGGTGCGGGCGGGATCGGGGCCCCAGTCTACTGTAATGGTGACGGGAGAGTGGTCAGAGAGGGTTCTCGGAAGGATCATTAGTTGTGTTACACTCTTGACTAGTATGTTAGAAATCACCCACCTATCAATACGAGAATAGGAGTCGTGAACCGAGGAGTAAAAAGAGTAGATGCGGGAGTCCGGGTAAAAGAACCTCCACGCGTCCACCATGGCCAAGCGGGGAAGGGAGGACAGTGCCGCATAAGCCGCCCTGGAGAGGTGACGGGGCCTGGAACCCGATCTATCCAGAGCCACATCGAAGATCGCGTTAAAGTCCCCTCCCCAGAGGATTGGAACAAGGGGGAAGCCATCGAGAAGAGAGGTGACCTGCACATAAAATTCCGGGTCATCAAGGTTAGGGCCATAGATGTTCAGGAGAATCACTTCCTTATGGTGCAGCATGGCGTGAAGAAGTACATATCTACCCTGGGGGTCAATTGTCGAGGAGATGAGGGAAAATTGAAGGCTCCTATGAATGAGGGTCATGACTCCTCGGCTCTGGGAAGAATAATCAGTGAAAAACCTGTGAGGACCCCAGGACTTGGCAAAGCGCATGCAGTGTACAGAACGAGCATGAGTCTCCTGAAGGAAGAGAATCTTGGATGGGTGGCGCTCGGCCTGCAGCTGGAGCTGTCTCATCTTCCCATAGTTCCCCAGACCACGCACATTCCAGCTCATAAAGGTCAGGGGACTCTCAATCACAGTATGGCGGTATTAAGAATAAAGCAGAATGTCAGTGACCGAGAGGTCAAATTAACAGTTCCACGGGAACAGATCCAAAATGCCTCAGCGCAGTTCGCCTTCGCTGCCATCGCCACTTTTTCGATAACAAAAACCCAAACAACCCCAACATAGCCCACCCCCACCCACACCCCCCTCCCAATCAGAGGGATGATCAGCCCATCCCCTAGTGAACAAAACCAAAGCAGAGGCATCATCGCCTGGGGGTCTGAAGGCCCGACTGGCCGTAACGCTCCGGGTTGCAGCAGAGCAAATAGTACATGGGAGGCCCGTAATGGAAGAGAAGTGCAGATTAGACAAAGTACTTGCCAAGGGAACTACGGGCGAGCACTGAGGTTTGAACTGAGCAAGCAGGTTGCGGGATAAAGGATTGACATGGACCCGGTTCCGGGAGGGCGAGAGGACCCATGCGCCTCCCGTCGGGGACCAAGGATCACCGCTGTGCCGAGATCAGGGGAAAGGGATCAGCCAGGAAAGTGTTCATCAATGAATTTGGAGGTCTCCTCTGGAATCGTGAAGAACAACACCTGATTGGCGTGCTCTATGCGAAGCTTGGCGGATAAAGCATAGCATATTTGATGGAGTGGTCTCGTAGCCTGCGTTTCACTGCCTGGAAGGTCTTGCGTTCCCGCTGGACCGCGGTCGAGAAGTCGGGGTAAAGATGGATCCTAGCACCGCCCAGAAGTAGCTCACCCTTGAGTCGCGCAGCCCTGAGGAGGGCGTCACGGTCGCGGTAGTTTAATACGCGGGCTATGATGGGTCGAGGAGGGGCACCAGGCCTAGGTTTCGCCACCAGGGCGCGATGAGCCCGCTCAATTGCGAAGTGTGGAGAGAGCTCGGGCTCGTCAAGGAGCGACAGAAGTGTGCGTTGAACAAAGTCCTCCATCGGCTCATGAATTTCATCCTCGGGGACCCCGATGATGCGAAGGTTATTGCGCCTCGAGCGAGATTCCAAATCTTCATTTTTCTTTTCCACCTCAGTGACTCGGTTGGAGAGAGCGACGACCTCAGTGCGAAGAGCCCCCAGCGCATCCTCAGCGGAGCCAACCCGCGTCTCGACCTCCAATACACGGCTGTCCGTCCTCTCTATGTGGGCCTTAATAGAGGATATGGTACCGTTCATGTCGTCAAGTTTGGAGTGGAGAGCGGTGAAACCCTCACGTATAAAATTCATCATGTTCCGGGGGTCCGGGGATGTGTCGAGGGGGGCAACGGAGGCCGGTTCGGTGGCCTCCTCAGATGGCTTCCCCGCAGCCCTAGCAAACATATTGATGGAGCTCTGCTTCCTCGCACCTCCCTTGGTCATCCTGGCTTTTACGTGTATCAGGTAGAGAGAAGAGGGAGAGATGAGAGCCAGATATTAGAGCCAAAAAGCGTCCTCCGGGATATCGGGGCCAATGCGTGCACCGGGGCAATGTAGGTAAGGAGCAACCAGTGGGCTCACCCCGAGTCCGGGGGGCGAAGAGTAGAAGTTGTGGCCCTTCTAGGGCTGGAGGGTAGATGTCACCAAGGTAGGCGCAGTGGGCACAAGCGCGCACCGGCGATGCGGCACACAGTGGCAGGTGCGCAGTTCAGGGAATCCTGTGGAGGCAGTTACGTGGTGTGTTCACCAGCGCCGCAGCCCAGGGCGCAGGCAGCCCGGGGGGAGATGGAGCGCGGCCCAGCGGGTCCCAGTGGCTAGGTCGGCGCAGCCGCCTCCCAGCAGGAGTTAGCGGCGTAGAAAGAGAGGCAGGGGGCAGCGGCGCCAGCACAGAGGAGACACCCGCAGGGTATATTAGGTGCGAGCGATCCAGCCGGGACCACAGCGGTCAGGCGCAGTCTCCCCCGCACCCCCCCTACCTCCAAGCCGCCACGGAGTCGAAGTGGCCCCTCGGGACACAGACCAAGGGCCCAGGGCCAGTCGGCGCCCGCGAGCCGCGCCAGGCAGGAGAAGAAGCAGACGGTCCGAAGAGGTCCCGGCTGAGCGGTCCACAGGAATGAGGAGAGGCCCGGCTGGCCACAGTAATCCGGCGCGCCTCGCCGGGCGCCCCTCCCCCAAGCGGCCCGCAGCGCCGCAGCCTCAGGTCAGAAGAGGGCCGACGCCGCCGGAGCCGCGGGGCGGGGAGGGCGGAAGGCTGCAGCCGCAGGAAAGGAAGAAAGGCGCAGCCCCGTCCACAGGGCTCGCAGCGGCCCCAGGCCGCGTCCGGTCACGGCAGTAGTGCTCCCGAAGGATTGGGTGAAGGAGGCAGGTCCGCAGGTGGCGTCGGGCAGAGGAAAACAGGATCGAACGCTCTGCTGGCCCGGAGCACGGCGTTTAGGCGGCCATCATGATCGCCGCGCAACAGCGCCCCCCCCAAACAGAATACTTGGCGTTCTTATGATAAGGCGTGATGACACTCCTTTTTGCCTTTATTTGTTTCAATGGGTCCTTAAGCAAGGCCCTTTTTGCCTTATTGGCCTTTTTGGTTCGGGTAACCCTGGTCCATTCATCCTCTGACTCAGAAGCACTGCTCCCAGAGGTGCCCGTCTGATCTTCCAGGTTTTCCCGGATTCTGCGAGCCTGGGAACGGCTGTCAGAATGTGGGGACCTGGTCTCCTGTGTCCTGTAATGCTCAGAGGAGTCTTCAGATCCCTCCTTGCTGCCAGGATTTGATGGGTACCCCCCCACTGACTTAACTGGGCAGAGGTTTTCAGGATGCCCTTAATGGGCCTACTCTCCTGGGGTTCCCCACTAAATTGCACTGTGCTTGGGTGCCCATACCCGGATGCCCGCCCATCCATTCCTGGGAGGTACTGGCCTATGAGCCCCATACTTCTAGTTGGATAGTAATCTGCCATCCCTGTGGCCCTGGGCTCATGTGCGCAAGGGGACATGGGGGTGGCAGAGTCCAGGGACTGGGAGAGATGAAGGCCTCTGGTACTAGGGCTCCTGAGGTTATGCTCAGGAGTTTCTCTTTCCCAGCGAACCTCATCCCTATCCGCCCCTGCTCCCTGTTGCAATGCAAGAGCCTGCGCTTTCAGTTCCTCAGTTAAGGCCTTACTAGACTCTATCAGTCTCTCCTGCATCGCTACCTGTTGCTGGAGCCTATCATTGTGCTGGCAGAGAGCCTCATTCTTTCTCTGTGCCTCCTGATTGGTCCTGGAGTACTGGGCCAGTCTTTGCTGCAGGAGGGTTACCTCCTGAGCTGTGTCCCTATTGGCCTGCTCCTTTCTTGCCAGAGCATCCTCCACCCTCCTGGTGTGCTCTAACAAGTTCTGGTGTTCTTTTTGGAGGTCACCCAGTCCCTGGAGGGACAGGTGATTTTCTTCCATTTTCCTTTTTAAGTGGCAGACTTCCTGGCCTAAGGTATCCCTTTCCTGACTAAGAACCTGCATCTGTGCCGCCAGGTCGTCCCTTTGCCTTTGGAAGGCACCCGCTTTCTGGCTCTCCTGGTCAAACTCTGCCTGGGTATCCAGGTCTTTCAAAATCAGTTTATTGCTCTCTACCTTCTCCCTATCTAGGTGGCTTTGCAGGGTGACTACCTGCTCAGCACATGCCCCATTGAAGTCTAACTGTTGCTCCAGCTTTTTCCGGCTCTGCAGTAGGGAGTCCAAACCTTCTTGGTACTCCTTCTGCAAGGCCAGAAATCTGGTATCCTGGTCATCCTTTTCCTGTTGCAGCACATCCGTATCCTCCTTTATTTTAGTGATGTACTGTCTGCTGTCATTTTCTGACTCCTGGCTCCTGAGCAGCCTCTGCTCAGAAGAGTCCAGATCAGATTGGGCCTTCTCTAACGGCTTCTGTTGCCTATTTGCCAGATCTTGGCCTTCAGCACATTTATTCTGTATGGCTCCCATATATAGGTACAAATATGCCGCTATCATGGCAATCTTATTATGTTCATCTTTGGCTTTAGGGGCCATATATAGTTCACTCAGGGCCACATGTAGGGGACCCTGATCTCTCCATGTATGTGACCCTGTTTCAGTGACCTGTTGCGTGATTGCCTGCAACCAGACCGTTTGGTCCTGATGAGTCCACTCACCTCAAGTGCTCTCTGGCTATTTTGATATCTACCAGTGTCGTAATTCTGGAATTTGCGTTCCTTCCTGACTTACAGAAGTTTGTATTTTATTTTTGCAAAACAGACCGTTTCCTTAGAGCGTTTCTTTGAGGAGTGCTTCACAGCGTAACACAGCGTGGTGATCCGACCGGATGTATGTCTCCTGTCAGTTAGCACACTGTATTAATCTGCACAAGTGATAAATGTAACCCAGAATATCCCGGCTCCGAGCCCCCACTTTGTTAAGCGGCTTCACTTCAACACTACAGCTAAGTCAATGCCTAGTCTGGGATGCTGAGGGAAACCCTTATTGATATATTCTTAGGTCCAGTTCATGTACTCTGGATGACAACCCTTATATAACACCCCTCTCTTAGAATCCCCCTGACCCTACTGAGCCAAGAAGTAGGTCTGTTTTGCAAATTTAAAAGGTTTATTTGAGAAATATAACAATATATATCTATCACACTTTTATAATAAATTAATATTGGATATCACACTTAAAATATGACAGTGATCGACATTGGATAACGTTCTACTGGTAAACTGATTTGGGTTACTTAGAAGTAGTACAGAGGATGAGGTAGCTGAAAATGCTTGATGGTTTCAAGGAAATGCAAGGTGGAATAAAATGCAGTACAGCAAATAAACTTGATATGATTTCAACCAACAACAATGTAATCACCTTTCTCTGGCAACTCACTCCCCCCTTTGCAATGTAAGAAATGGAAGGAGAGCACACAGTCTTCAGGAATCCCAACAAAATGCAATAAGAAATGCAGTTCCCCCCTAGCAAGCTTAGAGAAAAACAGGTATGCTTTTAAAACACAGGCAAATTATTTTAATGTGGTATGCAAGGAAGTGAAAAGGTGCTAAAATTGCTTTTAATTCCCTCTAGAGGTTCAGGGTAGGTGATGGCTACTTTATATTAGTTCAGGATCACTTTAGCAATACTCTCTGAGTTATTACCAGGTTGCAAACGGATTTTAACAAAGGAAAGAATGGAGCTGCTATTTTGACAAGTGGAGAAATTGAGCCAAATCGAAAATCTTGGTAAATTTCGCGAGTGCGTAAATCGCAATTGCGGTAAAAGTATAAGGAGTAGGAAGTTGTTGGAAAGCTTAGATTCTAAGCTTTCAGAGGAAAGTTAAATCTCGTTCCTAGGACAAACGGTTCCAGCGATACGGACGATTTAATAAAGGTAGATTTTCAGATTTAAAGTAAAACTCAAAATGACAGGTGACAGCTTGCAGCTTTAGAATGACAGATGACAGCTCGCAGCTTTAAAATGACAGATGACACGATTTCTAGGAGGCAGTTCTACTTAGGTTAAAATAGTTTGAATTAGATTATTTTAACTAAGAGATTGGGTTCTGCACAGTTCTGGCGGATACTCACTCCTAATTTTGAAATGAATGGGCCTCGTCACGGATCTGGTCAACTGGATTGGACTTCGGGCGGTTCTGCTCACAGCGTCTTCGTCAGCTCTGCTCTGCTGGTCTAGCCTCTCTGGATACAGCACGGCTCCTGGTTCTGGATGTTTCTGTCACAGGGTTCTAGGCCAGAATCAAACAGCTCAGCCCGGCTATTTGAAGAGTTCAGTTGCAAAAGATTTTGAGGCCTGCTCACAAATACTTTTGCTTGCAGTGAGCCTTCTTGGTTCAAAGTTCTGTAGTCTCTGTTTAGCTTGGAAGTCTAAGTGTTGGATCTCTGGATGTGAAGTCATCGGTCAGTATGCTCCGCAGCAAATGGAATTGAATGTCTCTACCTGTCCCAGCAGTCTCTTTTTATGTGTTTTGAAAATGGGTGTGTGCCTGGGCCTAGCTAAGCCTGCCCCTCTCTACTTGTCATTGGCCCAATTCTCCCCTCTCCCATGATTTGGGGAAGGAAATGGATTGTCATCATGATGAGGTCTGTTTATGGGTCAGAGGATCCTCCCCTGGTCAATTTTCCCACAAATCTATATTTGATTCAAATACATATTTCCCAGATACACAATTTGTTGAAATTACATGTACACATTATATATTCCTTATGTTCCATGCTTGTCCGCCTCTGATCTTCCTGGGGGTTTGCATTCAAAAATGACAACATTTTGCGCTTTCTGACTGGTTTACCAATATCAGACATTTACCAAAAATTACACACATGTGCGCAAGGAGTATGGACATTAATTGATGAAGTGTCAGATTTTTAACATGCAGACATTTGGAGTAAGACCCTATTTTCCGCTAGCAACCCCCCAGAATACACCACAGGATCCTAACACCTCTTAAAACGTGCACAGAAAAATCACCAGAATAATGATATTATTTATATAATTTTGACCAGTCCGCACTATGAGTTATCTATCTTTTTAAAATTATGCTCTGGCCCAGATGGGTGTGGTTTAGGTTCCAAAGCACATGGGGGAAGCTTCTGTCTGCCCCCGCCTCCAGCTCGGGTGGCTCCCAGAGGCACTTTTCCTCCCACTTCTCCCAAGAGGAAGCCACTTCGCGGCCCCCCAATATAACATTTGCCTGAGTCCAGGACAAGGCTTTGTGCAACCTCCTGCAGGTGCCCCTCCCCTAATCTAATCAGAGAGGTGTCAACTCCTTTTGGTGGGGAAGCAGGATGCAGCTAGGCCTGGAAAGAGTGGCTGAGCAGGTTTCTCTTGTCGGGGGTAGTTGTCAGGCAGAATTCAGCTAAATGTCACTTTAGTTCCCAGTTTAAATCAAACTTACAATTTTTACATATACATTAAATAATTACTTCCTTCAAGTCATTTCAGAATATAGTTTTACATTGTATCCACCTCTTAGCAAGTCTTTCCTTGGCCTGGTTTCGGTTCATTTCTTCAGTTTTACACAAAAGTCTGGTGGTTTTAAAACGCCGGCTTTCTGATAGTGGTGAGTACCGGTATTGCATCCATTTTTGGGATCTGTCTTGAATTACTGCATTTCAATAGAGTGGTCTTTTGCTTGATAGTATAGGACCCTTGCTTAACATTGTTTTGATGGCATCCTTACAGTAGAGTGGTGATGTGGAACCCCCACAAGAAGGTTGTATCTTTGGAGTGGTCTTGTGCCAACTGCGCAGTTCTCCTGGATTCTGGCGTGAATGTGGGCGGCGATAGCTCATCCCCACATCCACCCAGTCTATTGATTTAGTTTGTTCTGGGATAGAATAATGGGCGGCAACAGCTCATCCCCACATCTTCCCAGTCTAAGGATTCAACATGGGTCAAAACCCTTGACATGGTGCAGCCAAGTTCCTCAGCACATTTGACTTGACATCAGGCTATTGGCAAATAGCCCTGACAGACCATGCCAAGGAGAAAACTGCATTTTCTACCCCAGTTGGCTTATACCAGTTTAAGGTTATGCCTTTTGGATTGAAAAATGCACCTGCTACATTTCAAAGGATGTTAAACCAGGTTCTGAACGGGATGGAGGACTTCTGCATGGCATACTTGGATGACATAGCAGTGTTCAGCAATTCCTGGGAAGAACATGTGGACCACCTGAGATATGTTTTGCAGGCTCTTGGAAAGGCCAATCTGACCATAAAGGCAAGTAAATGCCAGATTGGACAGAGTAAAGTGGTCTACCATGGACATGAGGTAGGAGGTGGAGAAATAAGGCCTTTGCCCAGTAAGATTGAAGCTGCGCAAAATTACTACACACCTACTACTCAGACCCAGGTGAGAGCCTTCTTAGGCCTCACTGGATATTACAGGAATTTCATTGAGAACTATGGGTCCATAGCTTCTCCACTGAATTTCATCTCATCTCCTAAATTCCCTAAAAAGGTTAGGTGGAATGAGGAATGCAATCAGGACTTTGAAACCCTGAAAAAGGCTCTTTGCCAAGCCCCAGTAGTCAGAGCTCCTGACTACCACCAAACTTTCATTGTGCAAACAGATGCTTCAAATGTAGGAATAGGTGCAGTCCTCAGTCAACTGGATGGGAAAGGTAGGGAGCACCCCATTTGCTTCATCAGTAGAAAACTGAAGGATCCTGAAACAAGGTGGGCAACCATTGAACGAGAGTGTTTTGCTACTGTGTGTGCTCTGAAGAAGTTTAGGCCATACTTGTATGGTTCTACTTTTGTCATTCAGACTGACCACCAACCCTTGAGATGGTTAATGCAAATGAAAGGGGAAAACCCAAAACTATTGAGATGGTCAATCTGCCTGCAAGGGTTTGATTTCACCATTGAGCACAGGTCAGGGTGTCACCACCAAAATGCTGATGGTCTCTCTAGGATGTATGTCATCGACTAGAGGTATGAGATTCATCCAGGAGTGGATTCAATCATCCTGTCCCTTAGTCTAGGGGGGGACAAGTGTTAGGGAGAATTCTCTGTTTAGGCTGAATTTCCTAACCTGGTGAGTCCCCCAGCAGCTTTGCTGGATTTCTGGAGTTTGTTTTTTTCTCCTGCCAAAAGTGAGACTCTTTTTCTCCCACTCTTGGACATGATTTGTGGTGTTCCTTTGACTGTTAATGTGTTTTATGGGCTATGGGGTCCTTTACTCCATAGGGTCTCATGTGTTTTTACTATGTGTGTTACACAGCACCCTCCATGCAGTGACAAAGGGGTGTCATAGTGACACCCCACCATAGACTCCATACCCTGGGACTGACTACTGTCTCCCAAGGCATGTAAAGTCACCATTGGCTTTACCAGTCCCAAATTATGAACAGAAACCAGTACAAACCATCATATTGTGGACGTACTGGTCGGGGCAATTCAATTGCCCCGGGGTCTGTTAGTCGAGGGGGCACGGCTCCGTCCCCCCTGATCGAGTTTTGGCTGGTGGCAGTGGATACTACTTTTTATATTCAACCGCAAATATATCTCTATGGGATTTTCCCATTGTTTGAGGCTACCAACTTTAATTATTGAATTCTCATAGCCTCAAACATACCGCCGGTTTATTTATTTAATATTAATTCGCCGGTTGGGATTTTTTGCCAGGACTCGATTCTAAAATGGCGTTAGTGTTCTCTTCTGTGACTCCAACCCAAGTCGAGCCCTTTGTTCCACTTTTTGGTGGGCTTCTCTACAGAAGCCTCCAAAAGTGGTACCACTCTGTCTGGGTACCACAGGGGGTGTGGGAGGGGGTTTAGGCACCCTGGACTGAGTTACCTTGGTAACTCAAGTCGCACTCTTGTGTGATTGGCCCAAGTGGTGAGCCGGCCGGCTCACCACTTAGCATGTTTGATTGACAGCTAGGCTGAGTGAATGGGGGTGTGCTGCATAAAAGCAGGGCTTTTGGGACTGGAACTTCAGAAGTCGCCACAGGACCTGAGAATCCGACGAGGGAGAAGCTGAGCCGACCTGATACGACGACACCACCGGTGGAGCCCTGCGGAACTGACTCACCACTTCCCGACGACAGAGATAATCTCCCGGCTGGAGAGTCTTCTTCCCCTGACTGGTGGGCACAACCAGCTTACCTTATTTTTCTCGCATCCCAGGACGTGTTGTGGTCAAATTGCCCGTGCCAAGCACCCCGGCAACCGGATAGCCACTTACCACTGGACCGTGACTAAAACTGAGAACTCCGCGGTTGGTTTCTTCCCTGGCAGTGCAACGGACTCCTGTCTTCCTCCCCGACGAGATCCTCTCTTCCCCCGGATGAAGCACCAACTTGCATCCACTGCCAGGAACAACTGCCCCCGCTGGAGTATTCTCACCACTTTAAGGTACCGTGTCCGCTAGGCCTCCCTTTCTAAAGATTGCTACAAGGTAATAATAATCCCTTAACCTTCTGGACTGGGCTGGCCGCCTTGACCATCTAACTGGTCCCTTTCTTTTGGTCCAACTCTTTCTGATCCTCTTCGAGACTTTTGTGCACTTTTCAACCGTGTGACCTTGGACACATTTCGTTCTGATCCTCTTAAAGTGGATCCAGCTTTCTGAACTCTAACTTCACGGTTTGACTTTGCCTTCCTCTCTTGCTGTGTTCTTTTGAAAGTGTTGGGATCTGTTTCAATTTATGCTCTGCCTTTCTCTCCCTTTTTAACCAAATTATTAGAGTGCCATCTGCGTTAAGCGCTCACCGCTGTCTGAAAATAAGTTGGGCTTTACTTAAGACTTGCCTAATATTCTTTTAAGGGAGTGTATATCTTTTAGTGACCGTGTTTTTGAACTGCTTACTATTAGTGCCTGTGTGTTTTATTAGATGTGGTTTTAAATAAATAATTATATCTCTTTTACACCAAGCTCTGGTCAGTGTCTGCTTGTTCTACTGTGTTCTTTTGACCTATTGTGAATACTCTGTATACTGCCTAACTCTTCTTGAGGGAAGTCTGACTGCTCAGCCACAGCTACCAAGTGAATCTATGTGGTACAGACTGCTACCAAGTGGGTTTACTGCCAAACACCTGTAGTCTTAAATCTTTTGCAGTGGTCCCAGAGAGAACTGCACAGGTTTCTGCCTAACAAGGTGGTAGGCAGCTCATGAGGCAATTGAGTTAACTTGCTTGGTTAGCGAAAGCGTGGCAACTAGGTGCCCTCTAAGAGTTTTGACGGAAGCTGAGGCGGGGATCGTTATGCCATCAATCATGAAAGAAGAGTAGTGGGGGATAGCTTCTTTAACATTGCTGGTGATCCCAATACAAGGATCTCGGTCTTGTTATCGTTCAAGTAAAGGTGATTCATGGCCATCCAAGCCTGAACTGTCAAGTAGATTCGGTTGATCGATTATGTGGTCTCTTCATAGTTTCCTGACAAAGGGAGGATGATTTGGGTGTCATCGGCATAGTTGGTGTAGACTATGCCGAGGCCATTCAAGAGGTCAACGTGGGGTTTGGTAAATATATTACAGAGGGTCGGGGAGATGCAGGAACATTGCAGGACACTACAAGGGATCGGAGCAGGAGAGGCACTGGCTACTTCTGAGAAGACTCTCATAGATCTACCTTCTAACAACAAGGCTACGCGTGTCATGGCTTCTTGGGAGAAGTTGGCGGCGGCTGTGAGGTGGTGGCATCGGATTTTGTGGTCCACCAAGTCAAAGGCAGCCAATAGGTCGAGGAGCAGGAGAAGGGCTGTCTTACCTTTGTCTCTGAACCCGTCAAGCTGATTTATTAGGTCTAACAGTGCTGATTCTGTGCCATAACCTGGCCTAAAGCCAGATTGCTGCTTTCCTAGACTTTGGTTCACTTCTAGAAATGGATGAATTGTCTAAGATCTCTAGGAGAAATGGGATTGTAGTTATTGGGCGGTAGTTATTTGGAACTGTGGGTTCTAGGGAGGTTTTTTTCAGTAGAGGGAGGACCCACGATTCTTTCAGACTGGAAAGTACAAGGTTAGATGAGAAGGATGCGTTAATGAAACTAGTGATGAAGGGGACTAGGAGGTCAGGGCAGTCTTTGATGATCCCTCACTATGATGATAGCCGCCAGGCAGATGTCCCCATTGCATCTTAATGGTTTAAGATGTCTGAGGATGTTAGCCGTTTCTTCCTCAGAGTCCTGTCTAAAGTGAAAAGTCGAGGTAGGTGGGCTTTTGTAGAGAGGGTACTCTAGGGAGGTAGGGATGTTAATTTTGATTAGATTTTGTTTCAGTGATATGTTCTCCTGTAGGGATTGAAATCTGGTTCTCATGGCGGACTGAATGCTTGAACACCATCTTTCGTGAGGATTGTCGGGGGTTAGGGAGGGGGGAGGCAGGTGTTTCCAACTCTCTGAGAATACGGAAAATGTCCTAAGAGTTGGAGCTGGCATTGGTAATTCTGGTATTGAAGGCAGTCGCTTTAGCTGCAATGATGGCAAGTTTATAAGTAATCTTATTGAAAGCAGTTTCCAGGGTGTTGGATGGAGCTTTTTTTCCATGCGGGCTCTGCTAGCCGTTTCTTGGCTTGTAAGGCCTGGAGGTCCGGGGTGAACCAAGTGTTAATGTGTCCCACTGGTTTCGCTTTCTTAAGGGAATTCTTTAAAAATATAAATATAATAGAAGAACATTTCCTCTGGACTGGTAAAAAGCTGAGGATAGTTCTCTGGAAAATCAACATCAACTATCAAACCACTTTCCAAGTGACTCATGGCTTTAAATGGTCTACAAAACAATCTTCATTAGATTCCACGCCTCCATGGCTATATTCCGAATGTGACCTGCTTTATCCAAACACCCTTTGAAGCCTAATAACTAATCTAAAATAGCTTATATCAAATAATAATATTCAATTAGAGGGCACATCTCTAACAATCCTGATTGACAACCTCATGACCACACCCATACATAAACTGCTTTTTCAGCCCTATTGAGAAACACATATAAAATAAATATCTACCCTGTACTGTGGGATATTTGACTTAAAATGGGACTAGAATCATTGATCTATATGATAAAAAAGTGATCTTTCACACAAAAGAAATATTTAAATTCTCTGCCTTTCTGAAATTAAAAAGACTATTGGCCTCATCACAAGTATGGTGGTGTGGTTAAAATTGGTGGTAATGAAACGTTACTGCTGCCTTAACGCACAACTGTACTGCAAGTTTGGTGGTAAGGTGGAGGATTTACCTCCAGCAAAAACCCACCGAAATCCACATGGAGTCACATGAACTCTGAAAATGGGGATTAACACAGCCCTATACCATTTGTAATTGTGTGGTAAATCCACAGGACCAAATGATGGTAATCGAAATTGTAGATAATTCTGTGGATTTACCACCACATTACCACCAAACTCATTATGAGGCTGTATATGTGATGCAAAGATCTCAAACGCTGATCCTCATATCATGTCGTAGATTGAAAAGAAATTTCCTTTTCCTCCACATTTTCTCCATCATTTATAAATTCCTGAATAAAAAGAAAAACAGCCATATTGAACTCTGCCGTACCAAATAGGAACAGGAACTCGGCACTAGCCAAACACAAAAGCTCAATGACACACAGTAGCTGAACATTCAATAACCATTTCTACAGATATTTCTGAATCATGGATTATAGCCCTACATGGCCCTATTGAACTACATGGATACTGAAAAAGTACAGGCTTAAAACAAAGCAATCTGTGTTGCCACTATATTGTGGAATCAGGTGATCTGTCACACACGCTTTTTAAGTGTTTTACTGCCTTTGATCTGGTCTGAAATAACAAACATTTTTCATTTTGACATTCCAAAGAATACTGAGCCAGTCTGCCTGAGACCCTATGCCTCCAATATGTGCTTACCCCACAAAGGATTCTACTTCTTGATTTACTCCTTATGTGGACATGTGTGGACAAATCCACCATGCTTGTATGTCTTTACTTTGTCATTCTTACCACCCTCTTTCTGTCTGTACCATTTCTATTTGCCCACTTTTATATGCCAATGTGTAACATGTTCTGATTGGTAATGTGCTCTGAAGTGGATTTCCTCTTCGTGCTGTACTAGTTGCCATGTTTTGCATTCAAAGTTCTGTATACTCATTAGATATGGATTAGCCTTGCTCATGGGCAGTGCGATTTGTGTCTCGTTCCACACCATGGAGAAAGAGGAAAGGTGCAATTAGTTTTCTTTTAGGCACCGCAACAATGGGGACGAAATAAATAAATGTAAATGAGCTTGCTTGCCAATATGCAGGTTATCGTATTGTAGAAAAGGACACATTGCATACCAGCCAAGATAACAAATGTGTATGACAAATACAGCTGCACAAAATGAAATAAAATGTTTGCATCTGAGAACTACAAGGTGAATGATGTGTTAAATACGTCATACACTGATACCACTTTAAAAGTTAAGAGATTGGATTATTGTAAACATTTATTTTCCTGAATTTGAAAAATATTTTTGATAGTCTACCTTTAATTTGTTTGTTTATAAGAAACTGAGTATCAATAATAATAAGATGGCAGATATGTGTTTGATGTAAAGCATTTATCGCAGATGACTCTGCTATTTTATAATTGGGGACAATATTTATTTACAGGTTCATCTTGAAGATGTTCACAACAAACACCTACCAGCCATCTGTCACGAAAGGACATGTGACACATCCACATATCAAAAAAGGAGATACGCTGACAAATCTTTTGCACATTGGAAATATTACAAAATGGAATACGTAGAAGGCAAGACAAAATCAGAATATGAGATGCACGCTGAAAAAGAACTGCTAGATCCCCCTCTGGTCACACGTGATCAAAGCTCAGGTGAAGAAATAAAGCAGAAGGTTGAACCTGCCAGCAAAATTCGAAAGGTTTGTGATACAAATGTTAATTGTAAAATATTTTTAACAGGGCAAAGTAGATTGGGAGGAATTAAATGTATCACTTCCAAATGATCTGCAAGATATCTTAAGGTGCATTTCATATTTTTATCTACATGTAAAAATAAGAAATGCACCAGTTATCCAATATCACTCCGGTTAGTACAATACAATTTGAGTCCAGATGTTACTCTTCTGGCTTCTCGGACAGCAGCTCTTCTAATGCAGATTATATTGGAGTACTGAAACATATTACTTCATTATCATCTCTTCTGACATACCTTCTGATACACCAACAATTCTGTTCTGTGACTTATGAGCCTCACTTGATTTATTATTATTTTCTTTTTCATTTGTTAAGCACACTAAGCCCAAGCGCATCAAGGCCATTTGTCGTGATGTTATTGCCCCTTAACTTGTGCAAAATACGTCTTCTACATTTATGACTTCTATATTCATTTCTTAAGACAATTACTTCTCATTGATTTTGCATGTCTGCTTCTTGCAATTTCCAGTTTAGGTTTGGGGTCAGAGATAGGATTAGGGCAAGGATCTGGGTTAGGGAAAGGGTTTAGTTTGGGTTAGATTTAGGAGAAGGCGTAAGTAAAGGTTTAGGACTAGATCTGACTTAAGAGGAAGCATATGGGTATGTATAGAAGGGTGGTTACAGGGGACCTCTCCCAGTAATGACAAAATAACATTTTCAAAGAAGAGGGGTGGTAAGGGCCAGGATCAGTGTCTAAGTTATGATCAGGGTTAGGTTAAGGGTTTAGTTTAAGGTTAGATTTAAGAAGGTTGTATTTAAGGGCAGGGGTAAGGAAACAGTTAGGGATAGGGGTTGGTGTAGGTGGAAGGATATGATTAGGGGAAAGTTAAAGACAAGGGTTATCCCCAATGTGGTAACAATTATCGGTAAGGCTAGCGCTGAGGGATACGTACGGATAAGGAGCAGACTAAAAAGGTTGCCTTTTGCATTGTATGATCTCTATTCTCAGCATCCTCTCGACCTCTTCACTGATGTTTTGTATTTGTGTATTTCTCTGAAATTGGTTGAAGAAATCCTGCCGTTCTAGGGTCTGGTAGGGCTTGAAACCTCATGGGATTAAACATTGGTGGATGCTCCATCATCTCTTTTGGTCCTGGACATCTCTCTATGGCCACCAGTGTAAGGTCATACACATATTTAATTTTGATGTGCCTGATAAAAGAGAGAGTGGCCTATATAATCCAGGCAAGCTTCTATTTATTTTTTGTAACTAGGCACTATGATCACTATTTTCCAAAGTTTTTGACATTTTCTAACTTGCAGGCATGAATTAAAACGTGAAGTCAGCAACAGCACCCAAAGCTGAGGTTCATTTTTGTATATATTAATATGGGCAGTACATGTCGCTTTATACTTATAATAATAATAATAATTTGCATTTCTATAGTGCTACGAACCCTCGGGCATCTGAGTGCTGCCTATTATTATCCACGGTGTGTAGTGCTCATTCATCGTCCTCAGAAGGATGAAAGGCTGAGTTTGCCCCTGCTGGTATTCGAACCTGCATCGAACCGGAGTGCTCTACTCGCTGTGCTATCTGACCGGCTGTGCTATCTGACCGGCTTATGCAGGGAGCATAGTGCCAAATAAACCTCTTTCCAGTTAATGACAGGAATTGTTGACCCTTGTGTATCTCCTAGCTGCTGGGCTCCCACTTCATTGAAACCCTACACTACATTTAACTTGCATAGATAATGAGAGGAAAACAAGTTACCCATGTATCACCTGAATTATTTCCCATTACATTATTGTCTCTCCTTTCATTGGGATTGTAATCAGCCACAATCTCCCAAAATGTGAATATATGATTCAACCAAGATGCTTTGTCCCCTTCTTTTAATAGCCTTCTTCCACAAGTGTGCCCCTAATTGTTCCATCCACGTTTCAAAGACCATACTATCTGCTTTTCTGTCCAGTCCTGATTTAAACACACATTTATTTCAATCTTGCTAACCTCTTTCATGTTGGCGTAAAGCTGGACTTTCAGACCATGTAAAATAATTACGATATTTTAACAATTTATTCAAATTGCAAGCTTCTCGCTTTTATCATTCGAGTTCCCAATTCCTTTCAGGCATAATAATGAGGCCTCATGGTCACGAGTTCTTTTAAATATCAAGAGCCAATTAAATGGCGATCTTCTACAGTCACAAACATAATCAATTAAATGTAAATGGCCTGAGTTACCATTATTAAAAGTAACATTTTACCTTAAATCGCACAAAGTAACTTAAACGTTGATTTCAGTCCATCAGTTTCCACATTTTTACAAAATGTTCTCCCATTGTTATAAACTTTGCAATCACACGTGTCATACCGTATGCCAGTCAATTGGTTAACTTGGAGGCCATCTCTGCCCAGTTTACACTCTTCAAGCTTTAAGTGTCATTTCACGGATATAAAAATGCTGCATCCACCTGACAGTCTACCTTTATGCTTCTTTTTTTTAACTGGGACCTCGCCTGAAATGTAACCATTAGATTGTCCTGTGTCATCTCCAATATGTATTGGGAAGTGTGATGAATCAGAGGGGATCATCCCAAAATCCCCGGCCCTGGACCCATTCTGAAGTGGCAAGGGAAAGGCAGCCGCTACCTGATCCTGACCATGGGGGTTGCGTTTTGCGGGAGGATCACATGGGAGGGGACTCAGGTCAGGAGGAATGGGAAAACCCTCCAACCAACTTCCCAAATGATCCCAACATCTTAATGGCTTATTGTAAGTGAAGACTGAGGTCCAAGTATGGTCCTCATGACCCCCAAAGGACTCTCAGCCGAAGACTGAGACACAACAGATGCACCTCACTCTTAGACCCTTCACCACCATCATCAATGTTTTGTAGATGTGAGAAATGTTACTCTCTCAGACAGCCATTCAGGCCATACCCAGTTGATGATCGAGAGGAGATGGAGATGTCATTAATCGAACAATGCGACTGACTAAAAATCAAGAAATCAATGAAATCATCACCGCTATCATGACATTGTCACACTTAGACATGAAGTACATAGCCATCCATTCATGAAGTTACTCAAACATGCACTAGTTTATTGCATATAGACACAAGACACATGCTTATGACTCAGGCAGCTATATGACAGACACACATACATAAGCTTGCACATACTTGACTGTCACTAACATGGAAAGACATAAGGACAAATATGAAAGCCACAAGCCCACTGAAATTAATGAGGAGGGGGAGACAGGCTTTGAGTACATGGAAGGGCTAGCATGATTGCTACAGCCAGAGGCAAGCAGAAACGATGCACCCAGCCAAGGGCGAGTGGAGATGGAAAGTTTCTGGTTACCAAGACGATAATCTACCTGCAAGAAATTCAGGCTAAAATCCTCAAAATCACAGGCAAGAGAGCTCCATTTCATGGTCTCAACACACGTGATCCAGCAGAGTAAGACAGAGCCCATTCAATCAAGATAGACAGAGAGAAGCTGTTCCCACCAAATCAGAGGTGGAAAGATACAAGTGAAGCTCTCAAACTGCCAACTGAATGCACTCTCCCAGGCTTAGGTGATCAGAGATGGCAACATTAGGGAATACACAGCCCCTCCATGTTCATTCTCATTGCATTGAGAAGGTACACTCAGCCTGGTAATCGTCCAGGGTCCCAGGCCTGGGAGAACCCACTCTACTCAATCTAGAGTCACCTTTCATGTGAAGATATCAAATGTTGCAGGAGCCAGTGGTCTCCCTACGACCCTGCAACATTGTAAATTGAAACATGTAGAGGCAGTCCCAGGGGGAGCCACCAGATATGGCTATCTAATAGTAGAATTAAAACATATGGGATGCACACATAGTTCCCCTAAGCTGACCAATGTGAATGCCCAATAGGTTTCGGGGACAGAGCTTGGTTTTGTGACATCACACCTGAACAAAACCGGTTGGCACATGCTCAGAAGAGGAGAACCCTGGGGAATTCATGTTTTTCTAGTGTGATTCCCTGTCGCTTTATAAGATCTTGCGGCAGGGAATTTTTGATGGGCCTGAGTGTCTCTCTGCTGGGAATTAGGGTGACTGCTATAGAGCCCCTGCCGCTCTTTAACAAGTGGTAGCAGAGGGATGGTCGCTAAGACCTTTCGGCAGTAAGCCACCTCATCCTACCGCATGCCTGAGGGACTGCACAGCGACCCGCGGAAACCAATACCTAAAACTACGTTTGGCTAAAAATGGAAGAGGTCGACAGAAGCCGCCTTTGGAGGAAACTCCTGCTCGCTTCCCATGGGATCTGTAACAGACCAGACGGCGGAGTGGCAGGTTGTGGACGAGTCGGTGTCCAAGGGGCTTCAGCGAACCACGGAGTGTAAGTATTAACTAATGCAAAAAAGGTAGCAGGCACCCCTCTCTCGAAAGAACACGGCATGATAACCTGTTCAGTGGTTATTAACCACTTTGAGAGTTTGCAGCCATCTGCTTTTTGCACATTGTACCTTTCACAGATGGGAAATATCCATTAGCAAATCAGTCTTTGTCCCGCCCACATGGGCAGTCCAGCACCGAAATGCTATGGCAATTCCTCTCTGAACAATAGTACCAACAGCAACCCCATACACGTGTTTCAGCCTTGTTGGGCCTCATCAGTGAGGTGAAGCTGTGCCTCTCTGAGCACAGTGAGCAGGGAGTCCACGTCTGGTTGCCCCCAGGTAACTTAGGGTGACCAACCCCGAGTTCCTTCCAAAAATGCAAAAAAGGTAGCAGGCGTCCCTCTCTCGAAAGAACACGGCATGATAACCTGTTCAGTGGTTATTAACCACTTTGAGAGTTTGCAGCCATCTGCTTTTTGCTCACTGTACCTTTCACAGATGGGAAATATCCATTTGCATATCAGTCTTTGTCCCGCCCATATGGGCAGTCCAGCATCAAAATGCTATGGCAATTCCTCTCTGAACAAGAGTACCAACAGCAACTCCATACACATTTTTTCAGCCTTGTTGCGCCTCATCAGTGAGGTGAAGCTGCGCCTCTCTGCGCACAGTGAGTAGGGAGTCCACGTCTGGTTGCCCCCAGGTAACGTAGGGTGACCAACCCAAATGGATATTTCCCATCTGTGAAAGGTACAGTGAGCAAAAAGCAGATGGCTGCGAACTCTCACAGTGGTTAAAAACCACTGAACAGGTTATCATGCCGTGTTTTTTCGAGAGAGGGGCGCTTGCTACCTTTTTTGTAAGTATTAACTCAGCTATATGGCAAATGTGGGGGGAAGGAAATGTTCTGCTTAATGTTTTATGTGGCAGTTTTTGTTTTGTGTAAGGATTAACCGTTCTTTAGGGGGTCACTTTGGGCGGTCAGTTTAGATGGTCAGCTTAGCTTGCGGATGAAAAAACTTTGAAGACATAAAAAAAGAATAATGCTTTCCCTGTGAGATAGGCAATTTTGCTTGGTTCATGGATGATTATATATGGTTTACCTGTATGTAGGTGTTAGCGGGAGAAGCTGGTTTTTATATCATGGAAGGTGGTTTCCTAATTCATCTCTCTGAGATGTATTCCTTTCTGTTCTTATAGTTACCTTAGAACCTACTACCCGAATCTGCCCAATATGGTCTTAGCCAACCATATGATTCTATTAACAGTCAGCTCAGCCACCCTCCCATGAATGTATCCTTTAATACTCACCTGCCCACACAAGCTTAAACTTTTGGCACTACCGTACCGGGTAATCCCTCTCTAATCTCTCTGCACCCGCCACTAGCACCTCCTAGTCTCCCAGCCCTCTAACTATGCACACCTCAAAGACTCAATTGCCTATTCTACGACTGGCAATCTTCTGCACCTTCATGACTATGGCTCTCATCAACCTCTTACCCTGCACCTTACGGGAAAAAAACATCAGACTCTGAGCAAGACTGCCTCGGATATATGAACACAAAACAACCATTATCAGAGCCCTAGACTCTCATTGTAGGCCCATCACCTTCATCAACAACCTCACTCCTGCAGTACCCACCCCGGGACCTTCACAAAATATGCAGACCCGCCCCTTGGCCCACTCTCCTTGTAATCACGCCAGATATAACCTCCCTAAATGTAAACTCCCCCTCCTCCAAGGACAGAACAAAACAACAATTTCAAGAGCCTTAATTAATGCTAGATCCCTCCTGGCTCACACCACTGGTATCGCAGACCTACTCTCTAATAATGACTTAGACATCGTGCCAGTTACCGAATCCTGGCTACATGAAGCTGCCGGTCCGGCAATCATGCTAGCGATACCAGATAACTATCACATATTGAGGGTTGACAGGCCTAATTCCAAAGGTGGCGGCCTTGCCATCATAGCCAAAACTAATCTGGCAGTAAGTCTTACCACCCCCCTGAAATCAAATCTTGTGAACTGCTCACAGCCAAACTCCCGATCTCCAATAACAGCACATTGACTATCCTCCTATTATGCAGACCCCCTTGACCAATAGGAACCTTTGAAGAAGACCTTTCTAGCCTCCTCTCTAACAATATCAAAAGCAACTTACAACTCCTAGTGCTTGGAGATTTCAACCTGGGCTTCAATGACCAGGACGATAAACAGGCCCATCCCATTGAAACTATCCTGACAGAACATGGCTTGACCCAACAAGTCCTTGCTCCTACTCATATAAAAGAGCGGATACTAGACTGGGTGGCCAACCTGAACTGTTCCACCACCATTACCAAAATAACCCCTCAACATTGGACCAATCCCCACCTCATTGGTTTCTCCTCCTCCCTGGAGCTACAAAAACCTAAACACATTGATATAGTGCCTCCTCTACATATCAGAAGTAAAAAAGACATCACTGCCGAAACATTACTCCCTCTCCTCTTACCCACCCTCTCTTCCATTACCAGCAAGCTAGATCCTTTCACACTAGTAGAGACCTTCAATAACACCATGACTAAGGCCCTTGACTCTATTGCGCCAGTTAAACTCTGTAAAAGCAAACAAAAGTCACACCTCAACACCTGGTTTACACCCCAACTAAAAGAGCTTAGACTTCAAAAGAGGAAACTCCAAGCCATCTGGCGACATTCACCCACGGCTGAGAATAAAACTCTACTATCCAACTTCGCAAACCAGTACGAGAAAGAAATTATCCTCACGAAGCGAAATACTTTCAATGAAAGGATTACGAAGGCTAACTCCAATACTAAGGAGCTTTTCTCCATTCTGCGCGAAATGGAAAATCCAATTTCTCCCCCAGATAATATCCCAAAAGACAAGCAATGGTGCTCCAGCATCCAAAATGCCCTGTCCAACAAAATAGCTACTCTGCAAACTAAAATAGCAAATAAAAAAGCTTTATTGCACTCCATTGAGATGCCCCCCGCACACCCACACTACTACTCCTAACAGCGTTACTCCCTTCAGATTCACTAATATCTCCATACTTGAAACGGAAAAGGTTATACTTTCACTGAAGCCTTCCAACTGCCAGGGACACAGCTGCCCAGCACAAATAATTAAGGACGCAGCCAGAGATTTAGCACCATTTATCTCTAAGCTCATCAACGCTTCCTTTAATTCATGATCTGTCCCTATCAACCTAAAGGAATCTTGGGTGTTACCACTCCTCAAGAAACAGACCCTTGATCCAGCCACTCCTACCAACTACAGGCCCATTACGACGGTACCATTCCTCCTTAAAATCATTGATAGAGTAGCCTACCTCCAAATCCAAAGTTACCTTGAAGCCAATCTCTTACTAGGATCTCGCCAATCCGGTTTCCGACCACAGCATGGAACTGAAACGGCCCTAATCGATCTAAAGACACAAATCGACGAGTTGAAGGACAACGGTAAAACAGCTATGCTACTACTCCTCGACCTATCTGCAGCATTCGACCTGGTGGATCATGCAGTACTATGCAAACACTTAGCGTCAGCTGCACATTTCTGGAGCGATGCCATAGCCTGGGTACAATCCTTCCTTGCCAACCGTACGATTAGAGTATTCTCCCCCTCAGCCTCAGCAGACCCAATCCAAATCACCTGTGGTGTTCCACAAGGTTCATGTGTCTCACCAACAATATAAAATATCTTTACCAAGTCACTCTTTGACAGACTGGGCATCACATACACTAACTATGCTGATGACACCCAGATCCATATACCCCTATCAGGCAACTTTGTCAAAGACACAGCATATACCTCATCATTCAGGCATGATGGCCTCACATGGCCTCTGCCTGAATGACAACAAAACTGAGATCCTGATTCTGGGTTCTGACTCCAACCTAAAGAAACTCAGCCCCAACTACTCCGCCTTCAATATCGACGGCAACGACATCAAAGTAGTAACTGAGGTAAAAGCTTCAGGTCTTTACCTCGATTCTACACTTTCACTGAACAAACAAGTCAGCCCCATGGCCTCATCTACAGCCTATACTTGTAACTTGATTAGGGCCTGTAAACCCTTCTTATCCAAAGCCAGCTGCATAACGCTAGCCAATGCCTTAGTAATGTCTAAACTAGACTATTGTGATGCACTCTACATAGGGACTAACAAAAAAATACTAAACAAAATTCAAATACTACAAAACAACGCTCTGAGAGCAGCGTTGAACATACCCAGAAGAGAGCATATATCTAACGTCAGAAGAGATCAGCATTGGCTAAAAATTTGTGATAGGATACTCCTTAAAACAGTTTCCCTCACCTTTAAATGTCTGAATAATGCTGCACCACCTTATCTCTCTGCTAGACTGACTAGGAAAACTTCCTCATATAACACTAGATCATCTAACCATCTCCTTCTTGATATTCCGAGATTCAGACTCGCCAAAGCGGGTGGCGTCAGTTTCCCTGTCAAAGCAGCACTCGTCTGGAACTCCCTCCCGACAGCCTTCAGAGCGGAACAGACATATGCTGAATTTAGATGTAACACATTGAACTGGCTCAGCTCAAAGGACGTCTAGACATCACTCTACACCCTGACCTTTTGGTTATTCACAATCCTTTTCTCCTTATCTATGTGACTACTGACATTCCGGACTACTAATGCCACACCACCTGCACTATGCCTGTACCACCTACCTTATTATGTTTTCGTACCACATGTATTGTAATTACTTTATGCCTGTACTCATACATCATGTTGTAACTAAGCTCAAATATTCTTGTACCTGCTGCGCCCAGCTACCTGAGGGTTTGGTGCGCATTATCAAATAAACAAACAAACAAGCAAACAAACATATGGTGATGCTATAGCAGAGGAACCACGTGACTTATTGGCTTACCCTGTTACCGAGGCAAGAAGACAGGCATGTATGTGTTACATCATGTTTGTCATTGTGTTTGGGTAGTTAATAAGTAGACATATATGTTGAAGGGTCGGCATCGAGAATTTGTCGTCTAAGATATTGGTGATGTCACCAGTGAGGTTGTTTGATAGTACTTGAGGTGCACTGGAAGTGGTGGATTACCGTGGTTAAATTGTCAATTGAGTACAAGACCAGTGTTGTGCACTTGGGGTGGAGCTTGAGAAGCACACATGTGGAGTTGTCATTTGAGCCTTCAGTGCGAAGGGCCGCAGTGGGGTGGTGCATGGAGCATGCCTGCGATTATGGTGGTGAGCCGGAGAGGTTAAGGAAAATATTTCATTGCACTGTTATGATTTGGAGGCATGGTATTTGACAGACAAAACTGAGATTGTGAATTGCAAAATGGCAGGGTAAAATTGGATGTGTCGAAATCCCGATTTGAGGTCAAGTAAGTATTTACGGGGGGCATGGCTACAAGCCATGTGAACGGACGTGTTTTCTAAGAGGCGCCTGCTGATCCTCTCAATATCCGATAAAATTGCTTAGAAAACAATCAAAGACACCCAAAACAGCTGGTGCGGGCTTATGAAACTATGGAGCTCAATCAGAGTGTATTTTGCTGCCATGGGACCTGAAGAATTCCGAAGTACTGAGCACTAGAAAGTCTGAGGAGACTCGCCGCGAAGAATCCAAGATGGCGATCCGCCACAAACAAGGGCTGCCCCTCGTTAGTGAAACATTCCGAGAAATGCTGCAGCGAAACCAATTGGGAGGCAGCCCCAGATGACAACTGGTGAATGTGCGGGCAGATCGCGGTGCCTGGGGATATTGGCGGCGGAACTTGCGAGCTCGGCGAGAGACGAGAGGTGAGGCTCGCCCACTGACAAAAAGGGGCCTGCCGCTGGGTCAGTGCCAAGGCGCAGCACGGCACCCAGGGAGCAGCCCCCAACCAGATCAGAGATAGCGGGAAATGTGCGGCGCGTGGAGCACACTAGCATCCAGAGCTCGGATGACGGAATAGCTGCAAAGTCAGGGCAACAAAGTTGCAAACGAGAAGTGATCTCCCAGCACATAGTGCGAGCACCGACGTGCATAAATGGAAACAGGGGTGAGCTGACTGAGAGGCGCTCGATTTGGACCATCAGTAACCTCCCGGGGAAGAAAAAAAAATAATAATTTTAACAAACCGGATAATAAAAAGAAAGGAATGGAAAAGGGCACACCGGTGCCTTCTGGAAAACAGAGGTGCACACACTGCTGGCTCAAGAGGACGGCACATGAACGGAAATAGACGGGCCCATATGGTTGCAGCAGGTACAGACAGCTTACACTGAGGCACCATCCCGGGCTCCGGAGGCGTGCATTCAGACCCCGTGTTAAACCGCAAGACACGGGACAAAAGTCAGCAGGCTCCTCAGGATAAAGAGGACTGCACTGCTGCATTGGCGTAATAGGCAGCCTCCACTTCAGCAACACTTGGCTTGGGATCTGACCACAAAGGCTGATGAGGACAGTTATAAATCTGTAAGCGGAAGGCATATGGGGAGCTGCAAAGCAATGCGGGTGCGAGAGACTGCACACTGTGAAATGAAAACCTGCTAGAAAAACACAGCAAGAAGGTGCTGCTGACCCCCTGATAGCAGTGCCAAAAGAGGATGCCTAAGGATGCACAAGATGGCGGCCCACACGCTCCGAAGACCACAAGACACCCCACAAAGACCCAAGCACCAACCTTTCAACGTACTTTATTATCACAAAACTGGACCACAGTCATCCGGCCTCAGAACAGACGACGACGTCGGGATGGCCAAAACGAAAGGGAAGCAACCCACATTAGAAGAATACACAAGGACACCGCAATCAGCAGAGGGAGCAAGAAGCAAGGAAAGAAATCTACAAATGTACACAACCCCTACACGCAGCGACCAGCAGATCCTGGACACAATTGCAGACCTGAAAATATTGTGGGAAACTAAACTAGAGGCAGCCATGGCCGAACTTAAGGCAACGCTGGAACTTAAAGTGGGCGCAGTACTGGAGGGTGTCAACTTATTGAGACTGGACGTACGGAAGATAGCAGAACGCACAGGCGAACTGGAGAAGGAAATGGCCACAAACACAGCAGCAGGCGCATCCCACGCCTCTGAAATCCATATACTAAAACAACAAGTACGCAATCTGGAGACTAGAGCAGAAGAGGCCAAAGGACGCGCCCGAAGGAATAACATACGTATAATGGGGCTACCGGAGGGAGAGGAAGGACCTAACCCGACAGACTACGTAGAGACCATGCTGCTGCAAGAAATAGGAAGAGGATGTCATGATCTCTGCTTCCAAAAGGTCAGGGTTTTCCCAACTCCCTTGGAAGCAGATCCATAACCCAGGTTCCGAGTGCCAACCAGTCCCAATTGGGACCTTTTGGACCCAGTCCTGGCGCCAATGGCACCAGGCTCATAAATATGCCCAGTCCCAGCGCTGGAAGCGCCGGGCTCATAATGCTTGGGTGGACTTACCTTCAGCAGACCATGCTGCTTACTTGCCTGCCAGTTGAGCCTCTGATCCTCTTCTGTTTGGAACTACTTTTCCTGTTGGGTGGGGCTGGAGCCACTCCCTAGATTCAGAACACTGGAACTCTTCTGGAAGGCAGGAACTCTTTTCTTACCAGGAACTCTTTTCTTACTTAGGCGTGGCTGTGGAAGGAGACACCTAAGCACTACAGGAGGCTATTTAAACCACACCCGGTGGATGAATCTTGCTTTGCGTTATTCTGCAACCTCTGCAGCAGAACGCTCATCGTGTCTTTTGCATCCGGTCCTGGGCCTAAGGAAAAAGGCTTACCATCCTGAATCCAGTCTTCAGCAACACCTATAAAGACAAGAAAGAACAGGTTAGCATTCCGGCATCTGAAAGGCAAAGGCTTACCATCCTGAATCCAGTCTTCAGCAACACCTATAAAGACAAGAAAGAACAGGTTAGCATTCCAGCATCTGAAAGGCAAAGGCTTACCTACTCTTCGTGCGCTCCGGAGGTCTTCACACTGCATTCCGGCATCTGAAAGACAAAAGTTGACCAACTCTTCGCACGCTCCGGAGGCCTTCGGCGCTGCATCCCGCATCTGAAAGACAAAACAAGGTGCGTTTAAAGACATTGGGGAACTTTAATACTCACGTGCCATTACTCCTTTCCACATCTAATCCAGTGGGTATTCCAGCACCCTGCAGCCGCTCCGAACTCGTACCTGCAAAATAAAAAGACAGTTAGAGCGCATAGTGAAGCAGGCAACAAGCGCTTACTTACGTGCTTCCAGGCACTTCTATTCATCACACGGCTCCATCTTCAACTCACTTCAGCCCGTCATCCGCCATCGCCGGAACCCTGCAAAACAAGAGACATCATTACTAAAGACTTTAAAGACATTTGAATGACTCGAAACTTACCGTTCGTGCAGTAAACGACGGACAGCAGTCCTCTGAAGTCAAGAGGCCTGCGCTACCTATCCAGTGAAGAAACTGGTTACAGCACCCTGCCCCGAGGCAGATGGAGAGCTCGGCATTCACTTACCTAAGGTGAGAGCGTTAACCTTTGGGGGTCTACAGGAGAGGAGAAGAGGAAAGAGATAGGGACACCCCAATAACCCCAGTTCATTAACCCCATATTTTCTATCTGCAGACATCTTACTCTACACGTCAGGCATACAGTGCACAGAGGTCCAGCCCAAAGAGCCAACCGGGCGCTACACATCACCTTTGAAGATACGGTAGTCGCCCAGTCAAGACCGGCGCCTCTGCGAGAATCAGGTGAGCGTTACAGAACGCAAAGCCTACCGCAAAACTCTCGCCCAGGCGCTATGGAAACCTCGGATACTGACCCCCTAGCCCGGTTACTTGGGGAACTAAGGGCAGAAGTGCATGCAGCTCGTCAGGAAACGAATGCTCTAAGAAGGGAACTAATTATTTCCAAGGAGAGAACAGACAATCTTGCTAGACAAGTGCTACAGTCACAAGCCGGACAGACCCCGTTACCCGCATCAGGGGCAAATCTTCCTTCAACATCCTCTATGAATCCAGTGCAGATCAACCTACCTGGGAATGTACCTCTGGCTCCGCCCGAACGATTTTCTGGTGACCCAAAGAGGTTTGCAGTATTTATCAATCAGTGCCGGTTGCACTTCTTATGCCGGCCAGCAGCCTTTCCAACTGATCAAGCAAAAGTAGCTTTTGTACTTTCGTACCTTAGTGGCAATGCGGCAGACTGGTCGATCCCTCTAGTTAATCAAGATGATCCGGTTCTCCATGATTTTCAAGCCTTTCAGCTTAGTATGGAAAAACTGTTCGCAAGACATTCACAGGGGCAGGCCTTGGACAATGAGCTTCTTTCGTTGCGACAGGGTAATCAAGACCTTTTGGCTTATATTGCATCTTTCAATAGACTAATAGTGGAAACTCAATGGCCTGAGGACAAAAGGATTACGCTGTTTTATAGAGGTCTACGTGGAGAGCTCAAAGACGTTTTAGCCCAAGTAGTGAATCCCCCACAAGACTGTTCGGATTATATAGACTTGGTCGTTCAAATAGATCACAGGCTGCAGAACAGGAAGGCCGATCGTTCCAAGTTTGATGCTCGAGTATTTTCCAAACCGCCAACTCCTTCCAAAGGAGTAGACTCCGGGGAACCCATGCAAATAGGGGGTCTGAAAGGTCCTCTAACACAAAGGGAGCGGGAAAGGAGGAAACAGTTGCAATTATGCCTATATTGCGGAAACTCAGGGCACTTTCTTCGAGACTGTCCGGTGAAACCTGCCAAGAAGGCAGTAGGAGCTGCAGTTACCAAAGTTACAAACTCTGAGCAGGGAAACGACCTCCCCCGACAAGAATAGAGGTCCTCTTGCCGAGCGTGAAAACCAGTTCCGTGACCTCGCATTTCGTGATACCTATGGTCCTCATTAGCCCTGATAATCCGGATCGATTACATGCAATTGAAGCTTACGTCGACAGCGGTGCCATCGGCAATTATGTGGATCATGAAATGGTTTTGAGGATGAATCTAACTCTTTGTCCCAAGGCTGTAAAGGACGTCATTACTACGGTGGATGGTACGGAGATAGCCTCCGGGCCAGTAACGCATACCACTCAAGAGGTGACGCTAGTAAGTCAAGATGGACACCATGAGAAGATCGTGTTCGATGTGATCAAGGCCCCTCAGTTTCAGATTATTCTAGGAATACCTTGGTAAGAGAAACACAATCCTCTGATCGATTGGCGAGCAAGAACGGTCCAGTTTCCAGAATGTGTCTCTACTTGTCACCCTCCACCTGGTGTTGCACTGGCCGCAATTTCTTCAGAGACTCCCCAGTTACCTCCCGAATACCTAAAATACCAAGATGTTTTCCGGAAGGATCAGGCTAACTCTCTACCTCCTCATAGGTCTTATGACTGCCAGATAGACCTGATACCTGGATCTACTCCTCCTTGTAGTAGAATTTATGCCCTCACCGAGCCTGAGAACCTTCACCTTCGACAATACCTGGATCAATACCTGGCAAATGGGTTTATTCGTCCTTCCAAGTCCCCTGCTTCTTCAGCTTTGTTCTTCGTTCCAAAAAAGGAAGGAGACCTTAGAACTTGTATCGATTATCGCTCCCTGAACCAGATCACCGTTAAGAATAGATATCCGTTACCTTTGATCCCTGAACTCCTGGACCAAGTCAGAAAAGCATGCATATATACAAAGCTGGATCTTAGAGGAGCTCACCACTTGGTACGAGTAAAAGAGGGCGATGAATGGAAGACGGCCTTCCGCACCAAGTATGGGCTATTTGAATATCAGGTCATGCCCTTCGGACTTTGCAATGCCCCGGCCGCCTTTCAATATTTTATGAACGATGTCCTCAGAGAGCTCATAGATGTATGTGTTGTTGTTTACATTGACGACATCCTCGTTTATTCTTCATCGGAATCTGAACATCGGAAACACGTGAAAATCGTCCTCGAAAGATTGCGTCAACACAAACTTTTCGCTAAGTTGGAAAAATGTGTTTTCAACGTGACTGAAGTTGAATTCTTGGGATTCATATTATCACCTGGCGGAGTGCGTATGGATTCAAAGAAGGTCGATGCAGTTCTCAAATGGCCATCACCATCCTCCGTAAAAGGTGTGCAAAGCATGTTAGGCTTCGCTAACTTTTACCGCAGGTTTATCCCCGAATTCTCTCGAATAGTCCAGCCCATCACTGCCTTGTTAAAGAAAAACAAACGTTTTGAATGGTCTACCGAGGCGGAACAAGCTTTCCAGGATTTGAAGACTAAATTTATCTCTGCACCAATCTTAAAACACCCTCGCCCCGAACTCCCCTACATCGTGGAAACTGATGCTTCAAGCCTTGCCATGGGGGCAGTTCTATCACAAAAGGACCCGGTAACCAATCAGTTGCATCCCGTGGCATTTTGGTCCCGCAAATTCTCGCCTCCTGAAATCAATTACACGATTACTGACAAGGAACTTCTGGCTATCAAGTCTGCCTTTAAGGCTTGGCGGCATTATCTGCTGGGGGCCCGACACACCGTTACTGTGATTACGGATCACCGAAACCTGCAATATTTGAAGACCGCAAAAGCCCAATCCTCTAGACAACTCCGTTGGGCATTATTCTTTGCCGAGTTTGACTTCATAATTACCTATCGACCTGGTACAAAGAACGGTAAAGCCGATGCCCTTTCTCGGATGGGAGTGGAAGAACACTTGGTCAACCCTAAACCTGTACCAATCATTCCCGAACAAAGAATTCTGGGTGTAATTGCCACAGAATCCATAGAGGAAGTTAAGGATAAAGCCAGGCAACTTGTAACTCCAGCAGACATACAGAATTGGCATCTGCAGGGAAAGGACTTTGCAGTAAAGGACAACTTATTGTATTTCCAAGAACGATTATACCTACCCAGCACAGATTTACAGAAAAAAGTAATCTCTTGTTATCACGACTCTTTAATGGAAGGTCATCCCGGTATAGCCAAGACCTCAGAAAAGATCAAGCGCTACTTCTGGTGGCCGTCTTGGAAAAAAGATATCAGAGACTTTATAATGTCCTGTGGAGTATGCGCCCAAAACAAGAGTCAAAAGGAAAGACCAGCAGGCCTCTTACGCCCTATTGACATCCCACCTCGCCCTTGGCATACGCTTTCTATGGACTTCATCACCGATCTACCTCCATGCTTCGGATACAATACGATTCTAGTAATCGTGGACTTATTCTCCAAGATGGCGCATTTCATTCCGCTCAAAGGCTTGCCAACAGCAGCAACTCTGGCCCGAGAATTTCTCGAAAACATCGTCCGACTGCACGGTTTTCCTTCGGTTCTAATTTCGGATCGAGGTAGTCAATTTATTTCTCATTTTTGGCGAAGTTGCTGTCGGTCGGCTCAAATTGATGTGAGACTATCGACCAGTCACCACCCTCAGACCGACGGACAAACCGAGAGGACCAATCAAACTCTGGAACAGTATTTACGCTGCATGCTGCAACAAACTGAAAAAACTTGGAAAGATATCCTTTGGATAGCCGAGTATGCCTACAATAACTCTGTCCATTCGGGAACTGGGAAAACCCCGTTTTTTCTTTTGTACGGCAGTCACCCTCGAACCTCGGAGTTGGATCCCCTCCAAGATCTTGAAACACCAGCAGTAGACTACCTGCATTCTACAATCACCCAAGCCTTTAAGGAAGCTGTTTCTCACCTTCAAAGGGCTAAAGAACAATACAAGAAAGGAGCAGATCAACATCGGAAGGAAGCCCCTCACTATCAAGTAGGGGATCAAGTCTGGTTATCCACCAAATATCTATCTCTAAAAGGGCCACGCACATTCAACCCAAGATACCTTGGTCCCTATTCCATCACTACCATAGTAAACCCAGTAGCGGTCAAGTTGGACTTGCCCCCGCACATGAAGATACATCCGGTCTTCCACGTCTCTCTATTAAAACCCGTGCAACCTCAAACCCGACTAACCAAATCTCCAAAACCTATCCTAGTGGATGGAGAACTCGAGTTTGAAGTTAAAAGCATTCTGGACTCCAAGATCTCCAAATCTAAACTATTCTACCTAATTGACTGGAAAGGCTACGGCCCCCAAGAGAGATCCTGGGAACCTGCTGAATATGTCCACGCTCCTCGCCTAATCAAAAGATTTCACCGAACATTTCCTGACAAGCCAAAACCCCCGGAGAAGCCCGGTTTGAGAGGGGCCTTGAGGGGGGGTACTGTCATGATCTCTGCTTCCAAAAGGTCAGGGTTTTCCCAACTCCCTTGGAAGCAGATCCATAACCCAGGTTCCGAGTGCCAACCAGTCCCAATTGGGACCTTTTGGACCCAGTCCTGGCGCCAATGGCACCAGGCTCATAAATATGCCCAGTCCCAGCGCTGGAAGCGCCGGGCTCATAATGCTTCGGTGGACTTACCTTCAGCAGACCATGCTGCTTACTTGCCTGCCAGTTGAGCCTCTGATCCTCTTCTGTTTGGAACTACTTTTCCTGTTGGGTGGGGCTGGAGCCACTCCCTAGATTCAGAACACTGGAACTCTTCTGGAAGGCAGGAACTCTTTTCTTACCAGGAACTCTTTTCTTACTTAGGCGTGGCTGTGGAAGGAGACACCTAAGCACTACAGGAGGCTATTTAAACCACACCCGGTGGATGAATCTTGCTTTGCGTTATTCTGCAACCTCTGCAGCAGAACGCTCATCGTGTCTTCTGCATCCGGTCCTGGGCCTAAGGAAAAAGGCTTACCATCCTGAATCCAGTCTTCAGCAACACCTATAAAGACAAGAAAGAACAGGTTAGCATTCCGGCATCTGAAAGGCAAAGGCTTACCATCCTGAATCCAGTCTTCAGCAACACCTATAAAGACAAGAAAGAACAGGTTAGCATTCCAGCATCTGAAAGGCAAAGGCTTACCTACTCTTCGTGCGCTCCGGAGGTCTTCACACTGCATTCCGGCATCTGAAAGACAAAAGTTGACCAACTCTTCGCACGCTCCGGAGGCCTTCGGCGCTGCATCCCGCATCTGAAAGACAAAACAAGGTGCGTTTAAAGACATTGGGGAACTTTAATACTCACGTGCCATTACTCCTTTCCACATCTAATCCAGTGGGTATTCCGGCACCCTGCAGCCGCTCCGAACTCGTACCTGCAAAATAAAAAGACAGTTAGAGCGCATAGTGAAGCAGGCAACAAGCGCTTACTTACGTGCTTCCAGGCGCTGCTATTCATCACACGGCTCCATCTTCAACTCACTTCAGCCCGTCATCCGCCATCGCCGGAACCCTGCAAAACAAGAGACATCATTACTAAAGACTTTAAAGACATTTGAATGACTCGAAACTTACCGTTCGTGCAGTAAACGACGGACAGCAGTCCTCTGAAGTCAAGAGGCCTGCGCTACCTATCCAGTGAAGAAACTGGTTACAGCACCCTGCCCCGAGGCAGATGGAGAGCTCGGCATTCACTTACCTAAGGTGAGAGCGTTAACCTTTGGGGGTCTACAGGAGAGGAGAAGAGGAAAGAGATAGGGACACCCCAATAACCCCACTTCATTAACCCCATATTTTCTATCTGCAGACATCTTACTCTACACGTCAGGCATACAGTGCACAGAGGTCCAGCCCAAAGAGCCAACCGGGCGCTACACATCACCTTTGAAGATACGGTAGTCGCCCAGTCAAGACCGGCGCCTCTGCGAGAATCAGGTGAGCGTTACAGAGGAGCACTTACCCAAGGGTTAGCGGTCGAGAGGGCACACAGGGCCCTGGCAAAGAAACCTCCCCCTGGACCCCCAGACTTATAATCGCCAAAATATTGAATTACCGAGACAGGGAGAAGATCTTGGAACACTTCCGGAAAGGAGGTACAATACAAAGAGCATACCCGGATTACACCCTTTTGGTCCAGCGACAGAGACTGAACTATGGTACGGCGAATAAAAGATTGCGTGAAGCGGGATACAGGTACATGTTAATGTACCCGGCTAAACTGAAAGTGCTCCTTAAGAACAGGGCCTTGTTTTTTGAGACCCCTGAGGATGCGACAGAATGGTTGGATGCCCAGAATTGCCCATCGGAAACAGACAGCCACAAGGAGAGCGGAGCAGATAAGTGAGGCAGCGACTCCAGTAAAGGAGGTGCTGTATGAACTGTGACATTGGGACTCGAATATAAAACAGGGCAATAGGGACCTGGAAAATGTTGAACTATGGGTTAAGCATTTAGATTTGCGTGAACATGGCATAGTGGAGTATAATTGCAGGAAGCACAAAGGATACACTCTTATACCCCCAGTGTTAATTTAGTTGGGTTGGCGGTAGTGTGGCAACCCCCTGCTGTGACCCTAGCACCGGCGCTGCTGAGTAGGGACTAAATGCGGGAGGGCCTGAGATCCAGGGATGGAGCTGGGCAACAGTTGGGAACGGGAAGGGAGGGGGGTGGTAAGGGAGTTGGGGAGCATGCAGTGATTTTAGTTAGGAAACGAGCCTACGTCCACGCGCCGCGGCCAAAGATACAAAGGAAAAAGGGGGATAATGGCGGGTCTGGGTATGGATGAATGATGGGGGACCTCAAGATAGTTAGCTGGAATGTCAGGGGACTAAATAGCTACCTGAAGAGAAACAAGGTCATGATGTACCTGAGAAGACAGAAAGTAGATATTGCTCTGTTACAGGAAACCCACCTCACCAAAGAAAAAACTAGAGGTGATAAAGAAGAAATGGAAGGGGACCACCGTGGGGGCAAAATATTCAGCATATGCCAGGGGGTGGTTACGTGGGTAGCACTGCATGTCTCCTTTCAGATACTACAATCAGTGATGGGGCCGGATGGGAGGTTAGTGGCGATACAGGGTCTGATAGAAAACAGGGAAGTATGTATCCTCAATACATACGCCCCAAACCAAGACACTGTGACCTACTTTAAGACATTATATAGTAAGATTAGCCCATTTCTAGAGGTGTGGTCATATGGGAAGGTGACTTCAATTGCACATTGGACCCCAAGGTAGATAGGTCAGATGAGAAATTAGATAAACCCACTCCGGCAGCCAAAACCCTGAAAACCCTGCTGAGGGACTTTAAATTAGAAGACATGTGGAGACTACAACACCCACATGATAGACAGTACTCGCACTACTCGGCCCCACATAATTTGTACACACGGCTTCATTATCTGTTTACCTCCCCAGAAATAATTAGAGAAGTAGGGCGAACAGAATATAAAGCGAGAGTCCTCTCAGACCATTCACCGCTAATCTTGATATGGCAGCACAAACTCCCCAGAGCTAGAATTCCAACATGGCGACTGCGAGCCAAAGCACTAAAAGACACAGGGTTTAGAGAGGACCTGAGGAAGGAAATAGTAGAATATTTTGAAAAAAATACTGGGAGTGTAAAATCCGCCGGCACCCTATGGGAGGCGTTTAAAGTGGTGATAAGAGGATCTGCGATAGCAAAATCCAGAGGGTTGAAGGGAGGTATATTGCAAGAGCTGCAGAAGGCAGAGACGGAACTTGAGGCGGTGACGCGAAGAGGCGATAATACTTTGGAAGGGGCGGATTGAAAATGGTGGTGTTGCCCAGGTTGCTACATTCCTTTGCGAACATATCATATTTGATACCTAGACGGTTCTTTGTCAAACTCCAGAGCATAGCCAGAGCATATGCAGAGGTTTCATCTGGCACAACACCAGAAATAGAATAGCCCAGTGGAAACTATAGAATACATATGATAAAGGTGGCATAAAACTCCCCAATTTCGAGATCTATTACTGTGCTAGCCAGCTACAATATGTGGCCAAATGGCTGTCAGAAGATTCAACAGCTGAATCCAGACTGCTGAGGTTAGATTGTGCCCCATTTTTCTTGAAAGAATAGATATGGTTGCCCAAAGCTGAACTGAAGGGATGCACGAGAATGCTGGAACTAGGATGGCAAATGTGGCAGAAGGCTTGTCAAGCCATGGAAAACCCAACCCTGTGCTCTCCGCAGGTACCGCTAGTGGCACTGACCAAAGGAGATGCGCCATTGCGACAGATGATACGCAAATACTGGGAACCGATGGGTATTGCAATATTGGGAGATATATGGCAAGGTGGGAATATATTAGAATTCAACGCACTAGTTGAAGAAACTGGCCTACATCTTGGGCAATATGTCACGTATACCAGATTGGTGCGACGGGTGAAAGAAACATGGTCTGAAATAGCGCTGGCAGACCACCAAGACACAGGCAAAGACACAATATACGACATTACAGAGGGAGGGCATGAGGTCTCTCGGACCTATGAACTACTGTTTACTAGGGCAGTGAAGGAAGTGATTCTGCTAAGACAGGATTGGGAAGAGGAAGTGGGAGAAAGTATGAATGATGGGCATTGGGAGAGGGCTCAAAGGTACCATAAAAAGGTGTCTAGAAATGCAAGGCTCCAACAAATCCAGCTATATGTAACTCACAGACCGTACATGACCCCCCAGAAGATAGCCTGATGTAAGAACGCAGGAATAAAAATGTGTCCCAAGTGTGGAAAAGTGGATGTCGAGATGACACATATGTTCTGGGCATTGCCAGAAATTGTTGAATTCTGGAAAGAAGTGGTCCATCGCCTAGCAGAGAAAGGCATCACGTTAATAGTGGAGTCGGTATGGGCATGCATGACGGGGGTTTTCCCTAGACCACGCAAACTAAAGCATGTGAGTAAACTCAAGGACCTGGCCTATATACTGGCTGAGCAAAGAATTGCCATGGGCTGGAAAGCGCGCAATAGACCAAAGATAGAGGTTTGGTGGAATGATCTTAAGATGTGGGCTGAAACTGAAATGGCAGTATGGACCGAGGCAGCTAATAGAGGGGAGGAAGAGGCGGATACATCAATGGCTTGGAGGCACTTAGTGGCCACATTAACAGGGTCTACCCAGGAAAGGTCTAATGGAGACGATTCCTCCCAAGACACGGAAGAGGATGCATCCCCAGAGGACATGGTGGACAGTGAAATAGAATAGGCTCGGGTTGTTGAGGGGGGAGGGAAAAAGGTTTGTAGCGGCTCTGGTTTAAATGTGATACGAACTACATGAAATGTAAAACTTGTAGCGCTAAGTTTGTTTTTTATGTGATTGATTTAAGGTTAATAAAAATTGTTTAAAAAAAAAAGTATTGACAAGTGTTACGAAATGAGGGATACACCTCTTAGGCACTTATGGAAGGCCCTCCCATGTTATCAAGGCAAAATATGCAAGTATAGCGTGCAATGGACTCGCAATACCAAGGCCAAGTTGACAAAGCCATGGCCCAAAGACGGAAGCTTTTCCAAATGTGTGCAGCAACAATTGACCCCTTATTTACATGCAGCCTATAAGGGGAACAAATTAACAAAGTGACTGGGCATATTTAAGTTATGGAAAATATTTCAGGATGTGGAAGGAAACTCGATCCAGCTGAATTGGATGCTGAATCAATGGGATATGGAAAGCGAACGGCCCTCCGCTCCCCCTCAAGCCACAGACATAAATGCAGCAACAGAAAGTAAGGGTCTCTACCCAGTAAAGGAGTTAAAAGCAGCAGCAGAATACATCAATCCCACTTTCGCACCTCCATCGTATAGTGACAGAGATGCCCTTAGTGGCGCAAAGCAGTCGGGTAAAGAAATGCGAGATATCAGCAGCAAATGTAAGGAGCTCAGCGAGCTTCAAGCGAATCTAAAGGAGAATGACTTGGGGAAGACAGGGCTTAGCGAGGACCAAGAAATGATAGTTCCCAATGAATGGGGTAGGTGGAGAGATATTGCTCAAATTAGATGGGAAAGCCACAAGTGAGACACAACACTTTGGGAAGGAACTACCGAGTAGTAAAGACACGGAGGAGGAAGCTAAAGAATGGCCCGATATAATGGAGGAGGTACATAGAAGGGAGAGAGGGAGGAAAGCGAAAGATTGCAAAAAGAGAGAGAGTGAGCAGAAGCACAAGAAAGAGAAGAAACAGAGCACAGAAAACAGAGATAGAGGAGATAGCAAGGAGGAAAGCAGAAGAAAAGCAGGAAAAGCAATTGCAAATAAAGAAAGAGAAAAGGAGGTTGAAAGTGGAGCAGCTCGTTAAAGAACACTGATGCTTGGAAAAAGAGGAGCAGAGATGCGAGCGGGACAGAGACGAGAGCAGAGAGAGAAGCTCTTTGAGGGAGGTGGAGATTAAGACAGACTTTGCTCGTTTAGAAGATGTGCATGGGGAAGGGATATGAAGAAGGTTAGGGGAACTCTACAGGAGTAGGAGAAGCAGCACGGCTACCCCACAGGCAGATAGGAGTGTTACTGGGCCTTCAGTGAGGGGTGAATGCATGATTACAGATTGAGCAAAGGGAAAGCAGCAGGAAGACCCAATGTTAAGGAGGCTTCGCTTCGAGGACGAGAGAGAAGGGGACAGTGACAGTAGTATCGGGACCATGGGGTCAGACGAGGATCCACAGGGGAGTGAGGATGACAAAGAGGGAAGACCCTCTCGCCGCTCCAGGGAAGCAAGCCCTGATAGAAACACTGTATGGGGAGGCGAAGAAGACATGGAAAGAAGAGAGGAGAACATCAAAGGCCAACTGTTGCATCCTAAGGGTGGATCACGCAGTGCAGACGATATTACTCTGTTTCTGCAAAGGCTCAGGGCCTTGCCAGGACGCAAATGGACAGAGATGGCGAGGACATTCACTGCCACTAAAGACATGAGGAGACAGAGCAGAGGGACGAGACTGACACAGTTCCCATTATTGGTGGTGGGCGACCTTAGTATATTACATGGTAGCAAATGAATAAGAACAATTTAAGGTGCAAGCTACCTGCAGAAGTGCAGAAGTAATTATCCAAGTACACAATGGAAGGGGCAATTCTAATGAGTTGGGAGGGAGTAGTTACTCAGCATGCGCAGAACAGTCTGCAAATAGCAGGGCAAGGGTTCGCAGGGCGAGTGGATATGAATCAGTGGCCACAAGGAGGGGCCCATCAGGGTAGAGGGGTTGGGTATCAAATGCAACAGGGCGCAGAGGGATTTCATGGAGGACAGCAAAGACTGACGGGGGTCCCCTACAATGTTGGGTGTGTAGGAAAATGGGCCACTTATCTCAAGTGTGTAGGAACTGGGGTGGGATGTACCAGAATGTCGAAGTGCAGCACTAACCCACATATCAGACAGAGCAGAGTGACTATTATGCCCAGGATCATATGCATTAATAACGCAGCCCCTCCATACCTGAAGGAAAGAATAATTAGAAAAACGTTGGTACGACCGTCTAGGACATCCAACTCCTACTGCCTTCAAATACCCAGATTCAGACTTAAAAATATAGGAGGCAACAGTTTCCCAGTAAAAGCGGCCCAGCATTGGAATGCATTACCAGTTGAACTCAGAAGGGATCAGTCCTATTACAGTTTCAGACGCAATACCCTCACCTGGTTACGCCTTAACGACCATTAAGACTAAGGGGCTGATTAATTGAAGAAATGTGCGATTCATGGAAGGCTCTCCGCGTGTTTCCCCCGAGAAGTGTGCCAAATCCGTGCGTGGCGCACTCGGGCGCACACATCATTGCAACATCCAGAAAGCCGTGCACAAGGCACACAGCGAAAGCGCACAACGTTAGCGCACACACCAAAAAGGGGGGCGGAACACAGGGTGTAACACGCGGAATGGGGAACAACACATGAAAATAAGGGCTTAACTGGAGATGTACTGCTGTGAAGCACACGGAATGCCCACACGCACGCGACCCACACGCATTTATGGAATCGAATAGGGGAAACCCGGGCATGGCCAAAGACACGCACAGGCCTAAACACGTCCGCCACATGAAGGCAGGCGGTAGCGTCCCTGCGCATTACAAAAGTGTGCGCAAACCAAAAACACGTATATACAGCTACGATGAATGTCCCATACTGTGGCCCCCTAGGAGAAATGACGTGTCATGCAAACGCGCATGCATCCCAGAAAAGCAAGAAAAAGAGAAAAGCAACCCCTGGTGCCCATGTGCGTGTAAAAAAACACGCAGTACGCTGTGGCAGCCAGGAACACAAAAAATACGTACTCGATCAACTCGCAGGCTAGTATGGCCGTAAAAAAAGGGGTACACAACAAACATGGACACCTGCAGTGGGAAAAAAAGCATGTGCGACTTACCGTCTGCCTTGCGTGTAGAAAAAGAACGCGTAGCCAACACCCACCCGCTCTGAAGTAATCGCATGTGAACCCCAACGCCTGTAAAACACATGCACCGCTTCCCACGAAAATCATGTACACAGCGATGTAAACCCACGTGGGATCTTCAACCCGTGCCAGGGCAACGCCCACGCGTGTCATGTCACAGACGTGCTTACGCGCTAAGGTCCTTTCCTCGAATTACATGCTGACGTGCAGTTTTTTCACATGCCTATTCACTCTGTGTCAAGCTGGCCATGCAAAAACACATGGAAGACCACGCTCCTGCCCAGAAGGCTGAATTATTGCCCCCCAGAGCCCTGAGCAGCCTCCCACGAGCCATCTGCTGCTGCCTGCCTGCTGCCACCGTGCCCTGCCATTTGGTGCCTGCACATCTGCCATCTCCAGGGGTCCAGTTGCTGTGACCACCCCTGCTGGAACAGAGGACTCCCGACTGATATTCCATTGCTCCACAGCCCAGCCCCAGGACCCAGTTGCCCACCCACACTTGCCTCGGGGTTGCCATGTCTGACCCAACACCATCTGGCACCAGTGGCAACCTGTTATCTACAAAAAGAAGTTCAAATTACTAAAAGGTGCCAAACCCACATGGGTATCCTGTCTCGCAGTCAAGTAGCACTATGATACTCAAAAAATACAAATTGTATTAGTTAAACAAAGTTCATTACTCAAAAACATCATTAAAAATGATCATATCACATAAAACAATCAATCTGTTCTAAAACCCACACAAGTGAAAACAGCCTAAGTCAATTCTAAGATTCAATTCAATCTCTGGTCAAACCCGTGTGGTCTAGTCACACTGAGTTCCCTTAGCCTATGATGTCATTATGGCTATTGCATATTTTGATTTTTTAGATTCCCAACTTGCACAAGTTTCTGTCCCATTCACACAACAATGTAGGACATTCTTCAGGGGTGTCTAGTATCTTGTGTCGATTCTATTCAAGATGAAACCATATTATCAAAACATATTATCAAACCTCTGTCTTCTTGTAAAGACGATGTACCCTGTTAAAATAAAGGAGGCACTATATTACTCTCTCATATCACAGTTCTGGTCCTATAAATAAACTAGCTGTGTAACCCTTATCCCCATAAAGGTGAAAAGTATGTTGTTAATTACATACCTCTCTGACTCGAGGGTTCACTATGCTGGAGTCTTTTCTAACCATAAATGGTTAATTTGAAGGCAAAATTCCAATTGTTTTAGAACTTGATGCCTTGTTTCCTCTATCTTCTGTCCTAGTATACAACACATGTCGACATTAGACTAATATTGGCCTGATATAATGTATTATCATATCTTGTTTTCCTAAAAAATGGATCTTACCCTGTTGTTATAGACTTATGGCCACATCGTCATTCCATCAACTCATGTTATGTTCCAACTTCTCAAAATTATTCAAATTTCCAAAAGGCTATCTGTTCCCTGAAAGATATAAAGATGGGAACAAAAAAGCCCTCAGAAATTTGTCCGCTTATTTCATACTAAGTGAAAAATGCTGAAAAAATTCATTAAAAACATCCACTTACTTATGTATCTGTATTTGAAAGGACGGTTTTTATCTCCAATGTATCCTGCCCAATGGCTCGGTTGTCCCTTCCCATCCAGACCCTCACTAAATGGGTTGTCTTCTTTACTTTAGTAACTGTAAAATGACAAATATCTCATGAAGACCGCTAGTCTTTCAATCATGAGGAGGATGTGTAATGATGTAAAGTTACTCACTCGATCAGTGTCAAGGTAATCCTATAGCACGATGTGCCTCTAGATGGGTCTGTTTTTAGTGTTTGGATCCCGGGATCATTTTCGCGGGAGACGTGATGATGTCATCCCGTCAGCGCATACGCAACGTAACGTGATGACATCATCACGCCGTTGCACGTGCGTGGACCCGGACTACTCATTTCTTATGGGTAATGTAGTGTGGGGAGCACCTCGTGTATGCCTGTATCAGATACTGAAAACAACTGACATGTGGGCACTCGATTTTTAACAATAACTGCCATTCCTTCACTATATCCAATCCATATTATAGCAGTAGAGCAATAATTCTATTATGCTGTGAATGGAGTCTGAAAAGGGGAGGAATGGATAACCCCGTACGTTTCCAAATACCCTCACCAATATATCATTTCTTCAAATATACAGTTCGATCTGACATGGCATGTATTCACAGAGTTTCACGAGGATATTTCACATAGAAGCTCACAGCCAATTGGCAAACATATTCATATATTCTAAACCACCTTAATAGACATATCAGTGTATTCTAGAATCCTACATCCATACTTTATACAGATCTCACTCTCAAATGGCATCTCCAATATACCCATGTGTAGTCAGTTGGAAATTAGTTGGGTACTCTGGCAGTAGGATTCTACATCCTTACTTTATACAGATCTCACTCTCAAATGGCATCTCCAAAATACCCATGTGTAGTCGGTTGGAAATTAGTTGAGTACTCTGGCAATAATATGGTTACATTTATCCAAAATCCTATTTTCAACATCGATGATCGAGTCAAAATAAGTTGTCTAGGCATTGTGCCACTCTACCCCTTCGTTCAAACCATGGATGTGGCTTCTAGACAGGAAGATCAATTTCTGTTCTAATTGCAGTAACTTTTTGTTAATCAATTCTTGTGTCTCCCCTTTGATTTGTTTCAGGATCACCCATTCAAATTTGTTACTAGTATGTTTCTTTTCCACAAAATGTTTCACCATGGGTGCTTGTTCAATACTGTTCCTAATGCAACTTCTATGCTCAATCATCCTTGTTTTACATTTTCTGTTTGTTTTTCCTATGTATATAAGTTGACAGGGACATTTGATTAAGTAAACAACATTACTTGTTTCACAATTTGTATGCTCTGCAATTTTCCTTGTTTTACCAAAGCCCAAATCCACAGTCGTAGTTTTTTTAGTTTGCGTACACATTGTGCAATTGCCACAGGGATGGTGTCCTAATACAGGTGGGAGTCCCCATAGGTTAGTCTGTTGACATACTCTCTTCCTGTTCTTTACATCATTTCTCATGACTAAATTGCGTACAGTGGTGCTCTTTTTGAAAGCTACAATAGGATTCCCAATTTCTTTAGTCATGATTTTCTTCCAATTTCTGTTAATAATACTCTTGATCTTATACGAAAGATTACTGAATGTGTTCACAAAATCCAACGGTGTCTCTTTCGTTTCTCCATCTCTACGTATTTGTTGATCTAAGAGAGCTTCTCTATTATTATTAAATGCTCTCTTGGCAGCTTTTTTAACTAGAGAAGTGGGATATCCTCTATGGACCAATTTATCAATAAGACCATTGGCCCCATTTTCATAGGAGGCATTGGTGCTACTGTTTTTCTTCAACCGGAGAAATTGCCCAAAGGGCAAGTTATTCTTCACATGTTGTGCATGGTGGCTGGTATAATGCAATTAGGCATTTCTATCAGTTTCCTTAGTGTAGGGTTTAACCAGCAACGACCCTTAATCATGATAGACACAGATATCTAGGTAATGTATCTGTTCATTACTGATATTACTGGTACATTTTAAATATCTGTTCTGTTGGTTCAGCCATTGTACGAAACGCTGTGATTCCTCCTCACTCCCTTTCCAAATGACGAAAACGTCATCTATGTAGCGTAGCCAACATAGGATGTTCTCTTGGAATGGATTACGGTTAGTATACACTACTGTTTCCTCAAACATGTTGACATACAGATTTGCCACAGGGGCTTGTGATGGTGGAGGACAGTGTGGAGCCATCCAGGTTGGTGGTTTGCACAGAGGAGGAGGAGGCCGCTACTGAGCCGCACATGGGGCCTGGTGGGGGTGGTACCACTGGTGCAAGTGGTGCAGTCCAGGGGCAGGGGCAGGAGGCAGCACAGGTCGCCGTGGAGGGGCCTGAGCATGTCACTGTCCCTGACACTGTGACTGCACCACCATGCACCAGCAGGGATGCCCCATCTGAGGCCCGTCCGCAGGTAGGGGGGAGGTCCACGTCATCTGGCACTCCTCTACCTGCAGATGAGGGAACCTGTGACCGTATGGAGACCGTCCTGATTGATGTCGTGTTGTGCACGCGTAACATTCATGATGACGTGCGTGCTTCCTAGTCGGGGCACACATGTCATCACGAAGAGCTGCGTGCCAACGTGGCCCAGTTGGGAGGGGTCATGGTCAGGGGTTTCCTACATGTGTCGGGCACTCTGGCGGCCCTCTCCTCCTCTGTGCAGACTATGTGCCAGTCGTTCTCCATGCCGTCTTCTGGCCTAGATGCCACCAGGGACCCCTGTGCACCTGCCCCGACCAATGCAGCCAGCTTGGTGGAGATCCCATCCCTGCCACAGTCGGGAGTCGGAGGTCCAGCAGGGGTGGACACCCCAGCAACTGGACCCCAGCAGATGGAGGATGTGCCGGAATCATCGGGCAGGGCACGTGCACGACAGCGCCGGTGGATACCATCAGCACGGATACCATTGTGCTGGCAGAGGCAGTTGCATCGGAGGCAGCGGCAGGCTCAACGTGGGAGGCATCATGGCTCAGGGCCATCAACATCAGAGGGGCAGGCATTGGCCGGAGGGCAGGAGGACCCTGGAATGGGAGTGTCTTCCTTGTGGCAGCGGTTGGGCCAGCGGATAGATGTGGAGCGGCGGCGTGCAGAGGAGGCACAGCTCACTATGGTCAGGGCGGAGAACTCCATGCGCAGGACATTGAGGCGGGCTGAGTGCCTCGAGGCAACTCGCAGGGAGTTGGACCAGGCCATGACTGCATCCCTGCGAGACCTCAAGGACAGGGAAAAGGCCCACCTCCGGGACATCGACGTGGAGTTCGATGATGCCCTTGCCCGGAATATCACAGAGTGAGCCGTAGGACTTGCCCGCCGCCATTGTATATAGTTAATTAGTGTTAGGTTTCCTTTCCATTTTTATTTAATTTGGGGCGCATGGACTATGCCCCACCTTTTTGTATATAGTTGTTTATTAGGTAGGGTTTATTGTAGGTTTCATTTGGATTGTTGGGCTCATGGACCCTGGATTTGTACATTGTATATAGTTGAAGACTGGATTAGACTTCACTTTTTCAATTTTTTACCATGGAGCAATGGATGTTAATTTTTCTTTTTTCCTTTGGATTTCCTTTGATGGAAGAACCCTTTGGAGCCATTTTCATTTGGATTTATTTGGATTCTGCATTCATATTCTTTTTTTCTATTATTTTGGACATGCAGCCTTTTGTGTATTATTCCTATTATTGTGTGGTTTTCTTTCATTCCCTTGCTTTTATATTTAATTTATTTTGGTTTCATACTTCATTTGTGTGGTATTCTATCATTGGTTTCATGCATGTCACGATGTGAGTTTTCTCATTCACTTGCAGCCATTGTGTGTGTGTGACGGACATGTATTGATGTGCATACTTGCCATTTGGGATGTATAATGTAATGGGGATTTCAATGTGGGGTGCATGGGATACTTGGTTGGGTGTTTGGGCAGGAGTGGCGTGGGGTGGGATTTGGGTGGCCATAAGGGCCATGAGTGTGGATCGTGATGACGTGTTGTGGGGGACATGAGTCGGGGCCTGCTGGCAGGTGCTCATCATTGCTGGGTGGCTGTGGGTGCAGGGGGACATGATTCGGGGCCTGCTGGCAGGTGCCCATCAATGCTGGGTGGCTGGGGGTGCAGGAGGACATGTGTTGGGGCTCACAAGTGCATGGTGCCATGTGGGCTGCCTGTGAGGCATGCCCAGGGTGGATGGGCTGCCTGCGGGGCATGGCCAGGCTAGATGGGCTGTCTGCAGGGCATGGCCAGGGGTGTAGGGTAGTCCCCTGTGGTGTGGGCTGCCTGCAGGGCCTGGGGAGAGGGCACACCCGGGAGGCCCCACACTGCCAAATCGTGTGTGAAACTCCCTGCACACCCCTCAGAATACACGTACCCCTCTCACGCTAGCGTAATCGAGTGTAAAACTCCCCGCGCACCCCTCATAATACACATACCCTGCTCGCACAGGGCCTATCGCGTGTGAAACTTCCTGCGTACCCCACAAATACACGTACCCCGCTCACACCATTCCTATCACGTGTGAAACTTCCTGTGCACCCCACAAATACACGTACCCCGCTCGCACAGGGCCTATCATGTGTGAAACTTCCCGCACACCCCACAAATACATGTACCCTGCTCGCACAGGGCCTATCACGTGTGAAACTTCCCGCGCACCCCCTAAATTCATGCAGGCTGCCCATCCACCCTCCCCATGACTCAGAGGCAGCCCATCCACCCTGGCCATGCCCCACAGGCAGCCCACACCACAGCGGGGACTTTTTCGACGCAATCTACCTGGCGCAAGAGGGGTACGTGTATTCTGAGGGGTGCGCAGGGAGTTTTACATGCGAATTCGCTGTGGCGAAAGGGGTAGGTGTATTCTGAGGGGTGTGCAGGGAGTTTTACACGTGATTTCGCTAGCACAAGAGGGGTACGTGTATTCTGATGGGTGCGCAGGGAGTTTTACACGTGATTTCGCTAGCGCTAGAGGGTTACGTGTATTATGAGGGGTGCGTGGGGAGTTTTACACACGATTTTGCTAGCGCGAGAGGGGTACGTGTATTCTGAAGGGTGCTGGGGGAGTTTTACAGACGTTTTCGTGGTTGAGGGGCTGTACGCTGGTCCACTGGCCTTTGCGCCATGTACTGGATTTGTGCGCTGTTCATGGCGCACAGGGTTGGGTTGGGGCGTAACTGGCGCTGCTACAGGGTCGCTGCGCCACTCTGCGCCACGGCTGGTTACAGATGTTGAAATCAATGAATACGCTGTGCACTGAAATGGGGTTTGACACACGCGGCTGGTGCAGACTGTCACACGCGCACACTGTGCGCCAGCCACGTGCTCCACTTGTGCGCCGATTTCTATTAATTACCCCCTAAGTATCATAGTTGTTTGTTTACGTGTATGCTTCATACTTGTACACTTATCATTTGTAACTGAGCTTCTGAGTACACTCTGTACCGTTCTATACCTGTAACTAAGCTTTAAGTATTCTTGTTATGCTGTGCGCCCAGCTACCTAAGGGTTTGGTGCGCCCTACAAATCAATAAACCAACAAACAAACATACGCAAGCCCAGACATGCGCTCTGCGACAGACGCACACACAGGACATGCAAATGCAGCCATATCAGCCCATGACACATGCATCACAAACACAGGGACACATGCAGCCATCACAACCAGCACAGCAGACCATCATAACCATGTCACATGCAGACTCCATGGGGGAGCGACTGTTGTAGGGGGCAATCCATTCACAGGGACTGGAATGTCATTATACCCACAATAGGACAGCCCAAAGAAAGACCTGATGTGTTCAATCCTATCTGTTACACCCAATCACGCTGAGGAACCACATATAGGGGTAACAATAGGTGACAAGAGTTTTTCCTTTCTCGTGGATACAGGGGCGACTCCGTCCTGTATTAGGGAAGGAAGATTCCCAATTTAAGGCATTGCCATGAATGCGCAGGGATTCTCTGGGGCTACAGACTTGGTTTCTTTTAAAGAGGAACTTACACTTTCTGTAGGTGTTACGCTCACCTGGTTCCCACAGGGGCGTCGGGCGGAACTGGGCAGCCACGGTCTCCACCAACGTGATGCGTAGTGCAGAGATGACTGACTGGACTTGCCCACCTAGCTTCGTCTGCTTGACCCGTAGAAGTACTCTCCTAAAGGCGGTTAAAGGGAATTAGCCACCCGTGAAGTTGAGTAATAGCCCCTCACTGCGTCCCCATTTATCACCTCTGATATTCCCGTTCACAAAGCTCACCTTATAGTTTTGAATGATGAGCTCTCCATCCTGCGAGGAACGCAGGGGCGCGTTGATGGCCAGTTACTTCACTGGCTTGAGGATATTGGAAGAGTTCTAGACAAATCTTGGCTCCAAAACTCCTGGCGAGGGGCCGTAAGTATATAGTTCTAAAGAATTCAAAAACGTCTGAATAATCACTCTTGTCCAATTCCTTTGTTTATCTTGCAGCTTAGACCCAAAAGAAGATAGTTCTGTGGCAGCTGAAAGCGTTCAGGTAAGAGCCTGTGCTATCCCACACTGTCCGTTATATGATCCAAAGTTTAACTCGCTGCTGTCTCTTTTCTTACAGGTGCGGCGTAAGAAGATTTGGCGTGCTGGTGAATAATACCTCCGGCGGTAAAATCAGGGAAGTATATGGTGGCAAGAGATTGTCCTTATTTGTTTCCCCTTGGCTCACGTTGTTGTTTTCTTGTCCCCCGTAGGTGCTGGAATGCGGCAACTTAATGATGGAGACAGCGCCGGATCGTAGAGATGCTGGGAGGAACGGTGAGTATGGCGCGGCGCTGCTGGCGATGTGCCATGTTTAAAATAAAGTATTTTTCTCGTTCAAAGGTGCGATGAATCCGAAATCAGGTAAGAAACACAATAATGTTTTTGTTCTAACCTTTCTTCTTCTTTCCCTTCTTTCTAGGCGCTCTGGACTCGAGGCGGGCGTGGCACGAGGCTGGATGCTGACTGCAGGCACGGTGAGCGTTACGCTGCAGGATGCAGAATAACGCGAAGCGTGTGCTGCCCTTCGGGCGTGGTTTAAATAGCCTCCAAAGTAGTCCCAGGTAAGTATTCCTCCACAACCACACCGAGTAACAAAATAGTCCCTAGGTAAAGTAGTCCCTTCCACGCCTCACATGGGCTTGGATCTCTTGCAGCATGGTCTGCATCAGGTAAGTTTTAACATATGAGCCTGGCACCTATGGCGCCTGGACTGTTCCTCCATATGAGCCTGGCACCATAGACGCCAGGACTGTACCCATATAGCCCCTAACAAGGGTTGCTGGGCTTTCTCTGGGTAACATGATGCCTGCTTCTGGGGTTGCTGGACTTGATCTGGATGCCCAGGGGCAGGCATCATGACAGCACTCCCCTCCAAGGCCCCTCCTAAATTCGTTCTTCCCCTTGGTCCTGGTTTGTCTGGGAAATTCCAGTGGAATCTTCTCACCAACCGAGGTGCATGAACGTGGTCACTAGGTTCCCATGACCTTTCTTGTGGTCCGTAGCCTTTCCAGTCGATTAAATAAAAAAGTTTTGACTTAACCATTTTGGAGTCCAGGATACTTTTAACTTCAAATTCGGGTTCCCCGTCTACAAGGATGGGGTCAGGTGGCTTGGTTAGTCTTTTTCCAGGTTGTACTGGCTTCAGAAGCGACACATGGAAGACGGGGTGAATCCGCATACTAGCAGGTAATTCCAATTTGACGGCCACCGGGTTGATAATGGCCTTAATAGAGTAAGGTCCCAAATATCTACGGTTAAAGGTCCGCATTCCCTTTAAAGGTATGTGTTTTGTGGCCAACCAAACTTGATCCCCAATCTGGTATTGTGGAGCATCACTTCTATGCTGATCAGCATTTTTCTTGTATTTTTCTTTCGCTTGCTTCAAATGTTCAGTTGCTTCCTTAAAGGCTTGTGTAATAGTAGCGTGCAGATGGTTCACTGTGGGCATTTCTAAGTGTTGAGGTGAGTCAAGTTCTGAGGTTCGAGGATGGGGCCCGTATATGGTATAAAAGGGGCTTTGTCCAGTTCCAGAATGTACAGAGTTATTGTATGCGTATTCAGCAATCCATAGAATGTCCTTCCAATTACCTTCACTCTGGTGTAACATATAACGCATGTATTGTTCAAGAGTCTGGTTGGTCCTCTCCGTCTGACCATCGGACTGGGGGTGGTGACTGTTTGATAACCTCACGCGATTTGCGCCAATTGACAACATTTTTTCCAAAAATGTGAAATGAATTGACTACATCGGTCAGAGACCAATATGGAAGGAAATCCGTGTATGCGAACAATGTTTTCGAGGAATTCCTTGGCCAGGATTGAAGCAGAAGGTAATCCCTTTAAAGGAATAAAGTGGGCCATCTTGCAAAAAAGATCCACAATAACTAGAATGGTGTTAAATCCATTACATGGAGGTAGGTCTGTAATAAAGTCTAACGATGAGGTGTACCATGGTGTAGGCGGGATATCCAAAGGTTGTAAAAGTCCAGCTGGTTTTTTCTTCTGACTTTTGTTTGGAGCGCAAATACCACAAGACATTACAAATGACTTTATGTCTTTTCGCCAGGTGGCCCAACCAGAATTGTCTCTTAATTTTAGCTTCAGTCTTTGCGATACCTGGGTGCCCTTCCATCAGGGTGTCATGATAATTGGAGATGACTAGTTCTTGTAGTTCCTTGTGTGGCAGAAATAGTCACCCTTGATAATAAGGTAGATCATTGATGACTGAGTAGTCCGGGCCTTTCTTTACCGCTGTTGGATCTAAGAGTTGTTGGTGACTGTTTGATAACCTCACTCGATTTGCGCCAATTGAGAACATTTTTTCCAAAAATGTGAAATGAATTGACTACATCGGTCAGAGACCAATATGGAAGGAAATCCGTGTATGCGAACAATGTTTTCGAGGAACTCCTTGGCCAGGATTGAAGCAGAAGGTAATCCCTTTAAAGGAATAAAGTGGGCCATCTTGCAAAAAAGATCCACAATAACTAGAATGGTGTTAAATCCATTACATGGAGGTAGGTCTGTAATAAAATCTAACGATGAGGTGTGCCATGGTGTAGGCGGGATATCCAAAGGTTGTAAAAGTCCAGCTGGTTTTTTCTTTTGACTTTTGTTTTGAGCGCAAATACCACAAGACATTACAAATGACTTTATGTCTTTTCGCCAGGTGGCCCACCAGAATTGTCTCTTAATTTTAGCTTCAGTCTTTGCGATACCTGGGTGCCCTTCCATCAGGGTGTCATGATAATTGGAGATGACTAATTCTTGTAGTTCCTTGTGTGGCAGAAATAGTCACCCTTGATAATAAGGTAGATCATTGATGACTGAGTAGTCCGGGCCTTTCTTTACCCAGTCCTGCAGGGCTGTTGGATCTAAGGGTTGTTGGATCTTTACCTGAATATCCTCTAGTGTCTGTGGAATAGTTATGCCAAGAATTATTTGTTCTGAAATTATAGGTACCGGTTCTGGGTTCACATATGCTTCTCCCATCCCTATTTGGGATAATGCGTCTGCCTTGCCATTTTTACAGCCTGCTCGATAAATGATCACGAAATCGAACTCGCAAAGAACAATGCCCATCGTGACGATTGGGCCTTGGCTGTTTTTAAATACTGCAAGTTCCGGTGATCGGTGATTACAGTAATGGTATGCCTGGCACCGAGAACATAGTGCCGCCAAGCCTTGAAGGCGGATTTGATGGCTAATAACTCTTTATCGGTAACCCATAGTTTAACTCGGGTGCCGAAAACTTTCTGGACCAAAATGCTACTGGGTGAAGTTGACCAGTTTCAGGATCCTTCTGGGACAGGACAGCTCCCATGGCTAAACTGGATGCATCAGTTTCAACTATGTGTGGAAGTTCAGGGCGTGGGTGCTTTAATACAGGTGCAGACGTGAATTTCGCTTTCAACTCTTGGAAGGCGTTTTCAGCTTCTTCAGTCCACAAGAAGCATTTGTTTTTTCGCAAGAGTGCTGTGATAGGGTGTACAACATGTGAGAAATCCGGAATGAATCTGCGGTAGAAATTAGCAAATCCGAGCATGCTTTGTACTCCTTTAACTGAACTGGGTGATGGCCACTTGAGAATTGCGTCCACCTTTCGAGATTCTATTCGGACTCTTTTTGGAGTCAGGATAAATCCAAGGAATTCAACTTCTGTAGCATGAAAAACGCATTTTTCCAATTTTGCAAATAACTTGTGCTGGCGTAGTTTCTCTAGGACTGCACGAACGTGCTTCGCATGGTCTTATTCTGAAGAGGAGTACACTAGAATATAGTCTATGTATACGACAACACAGACGTCAATGAGTTCACGAAGGACATCGTTCATAAAATACTGGAAGGCTGCTGGTGCATTGCAAAACCCGAAGGGCATCACCTGGTATTCGAATAACCCATACTTAGTGCGAAAAGCAGTCTTCCATTCGTCGCCTTTCTTCACGCGTACCAGATGATATGCCCCTCGGAGATCTAATTTAGTGTAGATGCAAGCGTCCTTTACTTGGTCTAGTAATTCGGGGATCAGAGGCAATGTGTATCGGTTCTTAACCGTGATCTGATTCAATGCGCGGTAGTCTATGCACGTTCTGAGATCACCTTCCTTTTTTGGCATGAAGAACAAAGCTAAAGATGCAGGGGACTTGGATGGACGAATGAAGCCATTGGCAAGGTATTGGTCCAAGTATTGTCATAGGTGAAGGTATTCAGGTTCAGTAAGGGCGTAGATCCTACTACATGGAGGTTGTGCACCGGTATGAGATTGATTTGACAATCGTATGATCTGTGAGGTGGTAAGGTGTTTGCCTGTCCTTTTTGGAAAACATCCTGGAATTCTTGATATTCCTGAGGTAACTGCACGGCTGGAGTAGCGACTGCGGCCAGGCTTTCGTTCAAGGGTTTTTTCGGGTAACAAGTATGTGCACAATCCGGGAAGGTTATTCTCTTCTCTCACCAATCAATACAAGGATTATGTGTTTCCAACCAAGGTATTCCCAGTATTATTTGGAACTGCGGAGCTTTGATTAAACCAAACACGATAGTCTCTCGATGCCCATCCTGACCCAATAGTGTCACCCCTGCGGTGGAATGAGTTACAGACCCAGAGGCAATTTCAGTTCCATCGACTCTGGTGATGACATCCAAAGTGGTCTTTCTGCAGAGAGGTAGATTCATCCTAGAAGCCAATTCGTGGTCCACATAGTTTCCTATGGCCCCGCTATCAATGTATTCCCTTACTGCGTGCATATGTGATGGTTGCCTTGGATCTATAAGGACCATTGGTATGATAAAGTGCGAGGTCTGAGCATCCTTCTTCAAGCTCGGCAAGCGAACCTCTACGCTTGTCGGGCGTGGTCGTTTCCCGAGTCAGACTCCATATGGCTTTTATCAGCAGCTCCTACCACTTTCTTGGGTGGTTTTACAGGGCAATCCCGTAGAAAATGTCCCAAAGTTCCACAGTATAGACACAATTGCATTTGCCATCTCCTTTCTCTTTCCTTCTGAGTCAAGGGTCCTTTAACCCCTCTGATTTGCATGGGTTCTGAGGCATCTGCTCCTTTGGGGGTAGCATTGGGTTTAACCAACACCCGGTTCTCGAATTTGGCTCGATCAGACTTTCTGTTCTGAAGTCTGTGATCTAACTGGACCACTAAGTCTATATACTCAGCACAGTCTTGAGGTGGGTTCACAACTTGAGCCAAAACATCTTTGAGTTCTCCTTGAATTCCTCAATGAAATAACGTAATCCATTTTACCTTAGGCCATCCAGTTTCCACCACCAACCTATTGAAGGTTGCGATGTAGGTTAAAAGGTCCTGGTTACCCTGTCGTAGGGACAAAAGTTCATTATCCAGAGCCTGTCCTTGGGAGTGCCGGGCAAATAGTCTTTCCATGCACATTTGAAAACCCTGAAAATCCTGAAGAATAGGGTCATCCTGATTGACTGTGGAATTGACCAATCCGCTCTACTGCCGCTGAGATATGATAATACAAAGGCTACTTTGGCTTGATCGTTTGGAAAGGCTCTAGGTCTGCATAAAAAGTGCAAGCGGCATTTGTTCATAAACACGGCAAACTTTTTCGGGTCCCCCAGAAAAACATTCCGGCAGGGCTAAAGGAATGCTCCCTGGTAGAACCACTTACACAGGATTGCTCGATGAAACAGGAGTTGAATTCCCCCCGAGTCCAGGTAATGGTGTTTGCCCAGCTTGGTTTTGCAATAATTGTCTAGCAAGATCATCAGTGCGTTCCTTAGAAACAATCAGTTCTCTCCTGGGGGTAATAGTTTCTTGACGAGCGGCATGTACTTCAGCCCTAAGTTCCCCTAATAATAGGGCCAATTGGTCCGTTTCTGAGGTCTCCATGACACCCGGGTGGGGATTTGTAGACAGGCTTCGCGTTCTGTTACGCTCACCTGGTTCCCACAGGGGTGTCGGCCGGAACTGGACAGCCACGGTCTCCACCAACGTGATGCGTAGTGCAGAGATGACTGACTGGACTGGCCCACCTAGCTTCGTCTGCTTGACCCTTAGAAGTAGTCTCCTAAAGGCAGAGAAAGGGAATTAGCCAACCGTGGAGTTGAGTAATAGCCCCTCATTGCGTCCCCATTTATCACCTCTGATATTCCCGTTCACAAAGCTCACCTTATAGTTTTGAATGATGAGCTCTCCATCCTGCGAGGAACGCAGGGGCGCGTTGATGGCCAGTTACTTCACTGGCTTGAGGATATTGGAAGAGTTCTAGACAAATATTGGCTCCAAAACCCCTGGCGAGGGGCCGTAAGTATATAGTTCTAAAGAATTCAAAAATGTCTGAACAATCACTCTTGTCCAATTCCTTTGTTTATCTTGCAGCTTAGACCCAAAAGAAGATAGTTCTGTGGCACATACTCTTTGAGGAACTGGCGTAAAGATGTGAAAGATGTTTTGCTTATGTTACACGTTGATGTGCACGTCCAATTGTAGACTGGATGCATTCCTTCAGTGGAATGGTGAGTTGATACTAAGTTTTCTGGGGATATTTTTGTGAGCAGCGTTTCTTGTTCCATAATGGTATTACTAAGGTTTTCAGACCCTCGTCCACTGCTATGTATGGCAATTGGGTTTCTTTACTTTTGTGTGTATGCTTCTTCATTGAAATATGATTCTGTGCTGGTGGTGTGACTGCACTCACCTCCACAGATGTTTGCAAAGCTATCTTTGTTGATATTCTGTTTATTGCGAAGTCTTTTATGTAGTTTAGTAGTTAGTTTTGTTAGTGGTTTCATTCTGTTTAAGAGGGATTTAAGAAGGATTGCACTGTCTCTGAGAGCTTCCAGGATTAGTTTTCTGCGGTAGGTTTTAAGGGTTGTGCATGATTTCTCTCCTGTTTTTATGAGGTTCTGAAGGACTGTGTGGCAGAACATTTTTTGCAAAATATTTCTTTTGGTATGCTTACTTATGGCTACATCGAGATTTATAGGTGCAGTGTTAGCGCTAGTGTTAGCTGCAGTCTTTTTCTAATAACTTTCTGTTTAGTTTTACATTTTGAAAGAGGAGGCAAAATGTCTTTACTGGAAGCTGCTTTTGTTTCGTTTAGTGATTGTATTAGCTGTTTTGTTTGAACTTTTTGTATAAATTCTGCTAGAGGTGGATGCTTATTTTGTAAACTTTCATTTGATTTGCCCTACTTTTGTGTTGTTTTCTATGGAGGTGCTTTTTGGTAGGCATTCTTTGGGGTCTGTTGGAAAGTGTGGGTTGGGACGTTGTGCAATGTATGTGTGAATTGTGCATGAGTGTCTGAGTATGATGGTAGGCATTTATGTAGAGGTGTGTGATTGTGCAATAGGCTGTTACTTCAGGTTGGGAAGGCTATTCTCGTATGTGTGTGTTACTATACAGGTGTTCAGATGACAATAAAAAGTGTGCACCTGCTGAGGGGCAATCAGTAATACTGAATCTAATGCTGCAGGGTTAATACAATTGTTTGTTCTAGAATACTAGAATTATATAGTGTTTGAGTAACAGTTAGAACATTATGGCACTATTGCACTTACTTTTTTGGATGCAAAGAGAAGGTTTCTTCTGAGTTGTATTTCGTACTTCAGACACTGCTTGTTTTCAGGAGAGTGGTCTTCACAGCAATTGTGAACGAAAGAAGTTAGTAAATATGTGTGTTAATAGCACTGTTGTTAATTTAGATATGTAGTTGTTTGTTTTTGCAGTAATAGTGCTTTCTGATAATTGTGCATAGCATGTAGATGCAGTTTCCTTTGTCTATGTGCATCCTGTATATTTTACTTAGAATCTGTCAGTTGAACTTGCCTTAGAAGTTATTACAATAGAAAGCACACAGAGCACACTTGGCTTTTTAAGGCAGTGTTATTTGATGTAGGAGATAGGAGAAATAACCGTATGCATTTCTTGCTACTTATACAGGGTAAATGGCAGGAACTGTGGTGAAAAGCATGCAATGGATGTATTTACAATGCAGGGGGTCTTCTACTTACCCTGGATAAGTAGTAAAAATGTTGTGCTGACATTTCTTTCATCTGCTATGATCAAGTGTCACTTTAATGGTGTGTGTTTTACAAGTTTAAGTTTTCATTTACCCATATCACAACACAGAACAGGAAACCATTCATTGAATTCATTTGAATATGGTTGTTGCCATTTACAATCATACGTTTATTTCTCCCATCTTTTAACACGAAATGACACTTTGTAAGACAGCTGTGTGTGTTGTGTCGGATTACTATTGTAATCATTTCTAAAGGAAGTTCAAATGATAGATTGTATGTAAAATGCCCAGAATGTATAGAAAGGAAATTCTATGTACATCCTATGCACTATAATGCATGAAATGCTGTTATGCTTGAAATGTGGATAAATAGGTGGCAGTGGTTACACAAATGACAGAATGAATGAAGAGAATAACAGTTTGCACATTACAATTAGTAATATGGGTAAATAACAATTTGGAGAGCAGACAGCTTTGCAAGTGACACTTGATCATATCAGATGGGAGAAATGACAGTAAGCTTTTTTTACAGGTTATACAGGGTAAGTGGCAGTTACCCTCTTTACATGCATTTATGCAAGCGCTGAACATGTACTGTGCAGAACATATTCATACCTGTAGTTTGTGTTCATGCATGTGGATGTGCATGAATCTGCAAGCAGAAATCTTGGAGACTTTTATAGTAGTTGTTGCTGTCGGTGCTTTGTAATCACAGCAGAATTGTACTCTGAGTGATCAACAGAACATCTAAAGTGCTGAACTGTGATGATCGGGTTAGATGTAGAGTTGGTGGATGTAATTGGTGGATGGTTGTGTGACTGCTTAACAGTAGCCAATGAGGGAATAGTGAAGTGGAAAGGGTAGAAGGGTTGCCCCAGTGTTACACGCTCCGCGGACACCGTGGCTGTCCATGGACAGGGCATACTACATGTGGGGTTTCTCAGCAAATCCAGCATGGAAAGGGGACTGTAGGCCTTAGCCAATCAGGTGTTGAAGTTGTTCTTTGCAGGAAGAGAGGGTGTGTGTGTAGTGAAGATGGCAGATGCGAAGAAAGTGAGGGTGTTGGTTTTTTGAGATTTATTTGTAGATGGCTTAGAGAGGTATGCTGTGTTTGACAATATGTCATGGCCACTGGGCAAGAACCACAAGCTCCACTCCATAAAAGGTGCAGTACACTTTATTCTGGTGCACATGCTTTTTTTCCCCTGCAGGGCCTCCACGTGCCTCCAGGTCGGGTGTGACCATAGGAGTTAATTGGGCTGCACGTGCAGCATCCTCTAGGAGTTGCAGGGTGGGACCACGAGTCGGAACAAATGGGCATGGCCGGGACCAAGCTATTTAATCCTGCCCCGTCCACATGCAGGCGCTTTGCGTTAGTCTGCTTTTAGCAGCGTAACGCTCACCGCCACCTGAAGTGCATCCTTACCTGATTCCAGCAGCAGTCGGAGCGCATCCTTACCTGATCCCAGCAGCAACTGCAGTCAGAGCTCATCCTTACCTGATTCCAGCAGCAACCGCTTTCAGAGCGCATACTTACCTGATTCCAGCAGCAACTGCAGTCGGAGCGCATCCTTACCTGATTCCAACAGCAACCGCAGTCGGAGAGTATCCTTACCTGATTCCGGCTCCCAGCCACAACACTTACTCGGGAGTCCACTTTCGGCCAGCTTCTTCACAGATCCAGGCATCCTTCATCCGCCGGCAGATCCTCGTATAACAGCATTCCAGTCTGACTTCGCCAGGCCATCCCTGCAAGAGAAAAGGACAAAATATGGTTAGAAAAACTGTAAAGACATTAAGCTAAGGTCGCGCTCAGACCAATCCTCGTGCTTAACACCTAGTACCCGACATTGTGAACTCCCTTTTCTTCCATTGGGGCTCGCTTCTTGCACCGCAACTACCGCTGGCCCTCATATCACCTATTGGGGAACAGGAAAGACATTACAAGAGATACAGACAATAATCATTATTAAAGGATACTTACCTTTGAAGTGGTTCAGCCACAGCCAGTCTGGCTGCCACGCATATGGACCAGTGAAGAAACTCGGTCTATCTAAAAGCACCCCTGCAGTGAGAAGCAGGACGGAGAGTTCGTCATCATAATTAAACAGGTGAGACTATATGGGTCGGCGCACGCTCACCACATTCTGGGAAGAACGGTTCGATGGGGACCACAGTCATATCACAGCATTCTCACACCTCTCGTATTCTCGCAGCGGCAGTACCAACAACCAGTGCAGTCCACAACACAGGAGCAGGGGAAGAAGCCTAACCAAGGAGAGCCAGTTCCAGGGATGGCTGCAACCATGCCCCAATGTCCCCGCAGAGACCAGGTGAGCAAAACACAATATTGATTTTGTTAATGGTGCCTTTTAAATCAGATGGCATTTCTTTATCTATATTGGCTAATGCCATGTTATTTCAAAATATAAGGAGTGCTTTACAGAGGATAATGTGAAGACATCAGGAAGAAAATAAGTGGAAAAAAATAACAAAATGAAAGCTGTTTTTTTATAAGCACTTTCTAACAAAAACAAAAAAAGGCTCTTCTCAGAGCCAACCTCAAAAGGTTAAGTGGGGCACACTATTTAAATTTTCATTCCCCCACTCTCAGATTTTTTTCAATGTGTCCGCAGACATCGTAGTTGTCCGCGGACATCGCGTATTACATACAGGGATTTTGAGGCTGAGAGGCATGCAAATGTGACTTTGCAGGGTGAGGGATTGGACAATAAGGTTTACTGGGTGTGATGTGTAAGGCGAGACTTTGGCAGAAACTCTTTTTCTGAGAGGAGAGCAGATAGCTGTGGCTGTGTCTTTTAGAAGGCAGGTTGTCTGGATTTTGGGTGACTCGTGGATAAATTGGTTGGAGGTGCATGCAGATATCTGTGTTGAGTGGCTGTGCATCTTGAATTCCCTCATTTGGATGTGCACTGGCATGGAGTGCGTGGAATGAAGCAGCTGAATTTGGTTCCTCTTTGTGCTACTTTGGTGACAGAGCGTCATCCAGACATTATTATTATTCATTGTGGATGGAACAGTTTAGGACATGTGTCTGGAATCTCCTTGCAATTTGCAATGAAAGAATGACTTTGGAAAATCATGGACATGTTTCCAAACTCCTGAGTAATTTTTTCTCGTATTGCGGAGAGACAAATGTGGCTGCGTTCTTCTTCATTTGGTCCACAAATGGAGAAAGCGAGGCACAATGTCAACAAGGCTGTTTGTGCCTTTTTGAGAGATGTTGACATGTCTTCTTTTCACAATGAAAATATTATGTTTCGTAGTATACACATTTTTCACAGAGATGGAGTACATCTTACTTATGCTGGGAATCAGATTTTTCTACGAATTATACAAAATGCATTGCAACCCTTTTTGGAATAATAGCAATCCTTTTTTCAGTAGGTGTTGACCACTTTAAGTTTTCGAAACACAAAAAAAAACACAAAAAGGCTCTTCTCAGAGCTACTACTTCCTTCCGGAGAAGAGTGCAATGGTTTTGATAGGGCAGCACCCCAAAAGTTTTAAATGTCAGCGGACTGTCCATGGACTTCTGAAAATGCACAGGGCCCTGCAGCATTTCATTGTCACTTCTATTTTTGAACTGTGAAAGGCAGCTCTGAAAAGAGCCTTTTTTTTGGTTTTTGTTGTTTTGTATTTTTTGGGGTTTTTCAGACATGACACATAAGGGAAGGAAGGGAAGGGAGGGTAAGGAAGGGGCACCTACCACGGGGATAAGAAAGGGCAGGTGGAGAGAGGAAGATGTAGGGTGGGCCTTAATCAGGTAGTTTGCAGTCCTTCTCATGCTCCCCGACCGCAGCCCTGAAAGCACTTCGAAGGGTCTCCCCCCTGCAGAGTACGGTGTCGCAGTACATATACAATACTGGGACCCTCGAAAGGTAAGGGTCTATAGCATCACATATGGCTTGCAAGGCAGTTGGAGGGATGCCATGCCCCACAGGAGTGCCTCTAGTGGTGGCAGGAGCAGAAACGGAGAATGCTGCAGAGGAACTCAACCTACTACGTTTATTGCAGGGTACAACCTTACGAATAGCCCCACCGTGGAACGACTTTAGGTGTTGCTTCATTGAGGTAGTACCATAGTTGTACAAACCTGGTTTGCCACGACTCAGCACCAACTGGCAATGAGTGTTGCACACCTTGTTTGCACGCGCTTTCGGTACTCCATCAAGAGTGGCAAACAACCTCCACACCCAAGATTCACAGTGACTGCTTTAGTAGAGACTTCCACTACCTCATCCTCATCATCCTCTTCATCCTCCTCTGCATCCTCATGCCTGTTCCCCTCACCGGGCCCTTGGGGGGGGGGGTGATGATGGTGGAGGGGATAGGGGTGGTGCTGAAGCCGAGGCAGTAGCAACAGAAGCAACTTGGGATGCCATCTGGAAGGTTAATAAGAACCAGGAACCAAGAACAGCAGGAACAGAACAGCAACCTGCACCAATTTTCCTGTTGTAAATGCTCTGTCTTGGAAATCCAAAAGCAGAATGAGGAGCAGCTCTGGGCTGTGGCCTTTTATAGGGGTTCTGGTGTGTGCTTTGCGGACACCCGCGCTGTCCGTGAACACTTTGAACACCAAAGAGGGCTCAAAACATGCCAAAAAGTATGCAGATCGGTAGGGACATGGTCTAGGATATGTGCAAGGGTGAAGTTTCACAGGAAAATACCTTGGATTGCTTAAAAAAGCACTTTTTTGGTATCCAGGGCCGGACTGTGTTCGCAAAAAGGACCCATGCCTTAGTGTGGGTGCGGTCACATGATGACGATGAATGATGAATGGGACGGGTGTCCGTAGGATACCAAATGCGCTGGGTCAGGTGTACGCATGCGTGCCAGTGTTCAACGGACAGTGTTCATGTCCCCGAACTAATTAAAAGTGCGACACACGTGATGCGGCCAGTTACAGACAGGCGTGATGTTCGTAGGACCCAAGGGTGTGATACACATGTGTGCGGGTGTTCTACGGACAGTGTTCAGGTCCCTGAACTAATTAAATGTGCGTCACACCTTTGCGGACAGGCTATGTGTTCTACGGATATATTCATTCTGATTGCGGACAATGCGAACAGGGGGGATGTTCTTAGGACACCTTATTGTGAATAATAGCAGACATGCAGACAGATTTTGTGTCCTGCAGACACCTCCATTTTTATTGCAAACAGTGTGGACAGGTATGGTGTCCTTAGGACACCTCCATTTTGGGTAATTGCGGACATCCCAGACAGTCGCGCCGTCCGCGGCACCCTAACGGCTTTTAAAAAAAACCACAGAGGAATATAGTAACAGCATATATAATATTTTATTATTGTATAAAAATGTAAAAATTAGAGGGGGCAGAAATTTATACAAATACAGATGAATTAGTGGTTTCTACATGTTGGATGGTAGTGGAGGAAGGGATTGAAGTCTCATCATAACGTTTTTTGTGATGGGGATTTTTTGGGGATGGTTGGCTGGGACATGGAGAAGGGGTTCATGTACCTGTGGGACAGTGATATTAACAGGGTAATTCATAGAATTCAGCGCACAAGTAGCGCACGCGGCTGGCGCACAGCGTGCGCGTGCGATAGTCTGCGCCAGCCGCGTGCGCCAAAACCGAATCCGGCGCACAGCGTATTCATGGATTTTAGCTTCCCCAGGCAGCCGTGGCGCACAGTGGCGCAGCGACTCGCTGCAGCGCCAGTTACGCCCCCAGGAACGCCCCTTGCGCTGGGAAATCTCATAAAAATCACAAACCAGCGCAAGGGGCTACGCTAACCCTGGACCATCACGGCAAGCGGCCCATGCGATTTTCAAGGGTGCGCGGGAAGTGTCACACGTCAAATCCCAGGCTACGTCCATTTCAGGGGTGCGCGGGAAGTTTCACACGCGAAAAGCCAGGGTACGTCCATTACAGGGGTTCGCGGGAAGTTTCACACGCGAAAAGCTAGGCTACGGGAATTCCAGGGGTGCGCGGGAAGTCCCACACGCGAAATCCCAGGCTACTTCCATTTCAGGGGTGCGCGGGAACGTTTCACACGCGAAAAGCTAGGCTACGGGAATTGCAGGGGTGCGCGGGAAGTCCCACACGCGAAAAGCCAGGGTACGTCCATTACAGGGGTGCGCGTGAAGTTTCACACGCGAAAAGCTAGGCTACGGGAATTGCAGGGGTGCGCGGGAAGTCCCACACGCGAAAAGCCAGGGTACGTCCATTACAGGGGTGCGCGTGAAGTTTCACACGCGAAAAGCTAGGCTACGGGAATTGCAGGGGTGCGCGGGAAGTCCCACACGCGAAAAGCCAGGGTACGTCCATTACAGGGGTGCGCGTGAAGTTTCACACGCGAAAAGCTAGGCTAGGGGAATACCAGGGGTGCGCGGGAAGTCCCACACGCGAAAAGCCAGGGTACGTCCATTACAGGGGTGCGCGGGAAGTCCCACACGCGAAAAGCCAGGGTACGTCCATTACAGGGGTTCGCGGGAAGTTTCACACGCGAAAAGCCAGGGTACGTCCATTACAGGGGTGCGCGGGAAGTCCCACACGCGAAAAGCCAGGGTACGTCCATTACAGGGGTGCGCGGGAAGTTTCACACGCGAAAAGCTAGGCTACGGGAATTGCAGGGGTGCGCGGGAAGTCCCACACGCGAAAAGCCAGGGTACGTCCATTACAGGGGTGCGCGGGAAGTTTCACACGCGAAAAGCTAGGCTAGGGGAATACCAGGGGTGCGCGGGAAGTCCCACACGCGAAAAGCCAGGGTACGTCCATTACAGGGGTTCGCGGGAAGTTTCACACGCGAAAAGCCAGGGTACGTCCATTACAGGGGTGCGCGGGAAGTCCCACACGCGAAAAGCCAGGGTACGTCCATTACAGGGGTGCGCGGGAAGTCCCACACGCGAAAAGCCAGGGTACGTCCATTACAGGGGTTCGCGGGAAGTTTCACACGCGAAAAGCCAGGGTACGTCCATTACAGGGGTGCGCGGGAAGTCCCACACGCGAAAAGCCAGGGTACGTCCATTACAGGGGTGCGCGGGAAGTTTCACACGCGAAAAGCCAGGGTACGTCCATTACAGGGGTGCGCGGGAAGTCCCACACGCGAAAAGCCAGGGTACGTCCATTACAGGGGTGCGCGGGAAGTCCCACACGCGAAAAGCCAGGGTACGTCCATTACAGGGGTTCGCGGGAAGTTTCACACGCGAAAAGCCAGGGTACGTCCATTACAGGGGTGCGCGGGAAGTCCCACACGCGAAAAGCCAGGGTACGTCCATTACAGGGGTGCGCGGGAAGTTTCACACGCGAAAAGCTAGGCTACGTCCATTTCAGGGGGGCGTGGATAGTTGAACACGCTACTCCGATCGTTGGGTCTTCACAGGTCTTCCCTGTACAGCCTCCACGTCCCCTGCATGCAGTCCACACCACAGGGGATTACCCTGCACACCTGCTCATGACTCCCACACCCCAGCAGTCATGGGGCACCCTCCACCAGGCCCCCACCCATGTCCCACTCATGCCTCCCACCACCCCCACCCCCCAGCACTGTGGGGCACCTGCCAGCAGGCCCCCACTTATGTCCCACTCATGCCTCCCACCACACCCACCCCCCAGCACTGTGGGGCACCTGCCAGCAGGCCCCCACTTATGTCCCACTCATGCCTCCCACCACACCCACCCCCCAGCACTGTGGGGCACCTGCCAGCAGGCCCCCACTTATGTCCCACTCATGCCTCCCACCACACCCACCCCCCAGCACTGTGGGGCACCTGCCAGCAGGCCCCCACTCATGTCCCACTCATGCCTCCCACCACACCCACCCCCCAGCACTGTGGGGCACCTGCCAGCAGGCCCCCACTTATGTCCCACTCATGTCTCCCACCAACCCCACCCCCCAGCAGTCATGGGGCACCCTCCACCAGGCCCCCACCCATGTCCCACTCATGCCTCCCACCACACCCACCCCCCAGCACTGTGGGGCACCTGCCAGCAGGCCCCCACTTATGTCCCACTCATGTCTCCCACCAACCCCACCCCCCAGCAGTCATGGGGCACCCTCCACCAGGCCCACACAGATGTTCCCCTACCAATAGGAAATCACAATACAGATCCCAGGATCCCATGGGCAACCACATCCCACCCCATGTCACCCCAGTCCATACACACATCCAAGGTACACATCCATTCAAAAATCAAATACCCATTACATGATACATAACCAATGAGCAGTATGCGCATGAGTCCAAGTCCGTCAGACTCACACAATGGCAACACATGACTGTGAAAACCCAGATTGTGACAGTCAACAAACCAATGAGAGAAGTCCACACAATAGAATCAAAAGAACAATGTATTAAAATGTAAGAAGGAAAAAAAAAGAAACACCTAAATGAATACACAAAGTAACAGGTAAAAAAAAAAAAAAAATCTAATGAAAGGTGAAATCCAAAAGAACGGGTGCAAAGTCAATCAAAATGGAAATCAAAAACAAACACATTGCCCCATGGTCCAAATAATAAAATCGAAAATATCCACAAACTATGTACAAAGATGATTGTCCGGGTCCAATATCCCTAAAAACCATAAAATGAAACCTACCCAAAACCTAACTAATGCTAGCTATATACAAAAAACGTGGGCCATTGTCCAATCAACCCAAATAATAAATAAAAATAAAGGAAACCTACTATCTACATAACTATATACAAAGGCGGCGGGCCAGTCCTGCGGCTCACTGAGAGATGTTATGGGCCAGGGCATCATCGAACTCCCTTTCTATCTCCCCGAGGCGTTCCTCCTCAATGGCCCCGAGGGCCCGCAGGGCTGACGCAGTGTCCATCTCCTCGAGGCACTCGGCACGCCTCAGGGCCCTCTGCATGGAGTCCACCGCCCTGACCATAGCGAGCCGCCCCTCTTCTGCCCGCCGCCTCTCCGCATCTATTGCGTGGCCTAACCGCTGCCACATGGAAGACACATTCTGTCCAGGGTCCTCCTGCCCTCCAGCCGATGGCTGCCCCTCCGATGTTGATGGCCCCGAGCCATGACGCCTCCCACGTCGCTGCCGCTACCTCTGCAGCCACTGCCTCTGCCAGCACGACGGCATCCAGGCTGATGGTATCCACCGACGCCGTCGTGCACGTGCCCTGCCTGATGATGCCGGCACATCCTCCACCTGCAGGGGTCCAGTTGCCATGGTGTCCACACCAGCTGGACCACCGACTCCCGACTGTGGCAGGGATGGGATCCCCACTGAGCCGGCTGCATTGGTCGGGGCAGGTCCACAGGGGGCCCTGGTGTCAACTGGGCCGGAAGACGTCAAGGAGAACGACCGGCGCATACTTTCCACAGAGGAGGAGATGCCCGACAATTTGGCCATCACCTGCAGAAAACCCGCGCCAATGGCAGATCCCAACTGGGCCACGTCGGCACGGTGCTCTTCGTGATGATGTGCGTGCTCCTCCCGGGAAGCACGCACGTCATCACGAATGACCCCCGTGCGCAACGCGACCCCAATCAGGACCTTTTCCATGCGCCCACGGGTCCCCTCGTCCGCAGGTGGAGGGGAGTCAGATGACATAGACACCCCCTCCACCTGCGGACGGGCCTGGGACGGGGCATCCATGCTGGTGCATGGTGGTGCACTCACAGGGTCAGGGTCAGGGACAGCGACATGCACAGGCACCTCCACGGCGACCTGTGCTGCCTCCTGCCCCTGGCCCTGGACTGCACCACTTGCACCAGCAGGGATGCCCCCACCAGGCCTCAGGTGTGCCTCAGTCTCGGCCGCCTCCTCCTCTGTAGAAACCACCAACCTGGATGGCTCCTTGCCATCTTCCGCTGTAGCTGGCCCCTGTGGGGGCTCACCCACCCCTTCCGCCGCAGCCGTGGGGGCATCGCGCCGTCGACCTCCACAGCGCCGTCTCCGCCCTCTCCATCACTAGCCGCTGCATAGAGGGAGACATAGAACACAAGCATCAGGGCACTGTACAATGGTCCCCTACACAGGAAGCAATATCAGATGACTGGCAATGGTAAAGTACACTTCTATCATGTCCCTCCACAACACATGGGTCAGGCAATACACACACGCAACACCCATGGTCCATGGCATGCACATCAACATACATGTCCACTGCACTCTTCTAAAGTACGCTGTCATGGAACTCACATGCATCATTGGTCATGCAAATCACACGCACACACTTCACCTCTGTCACATCCATGTGGCCTCGTACATCACAAACACAGTGGATACAAGGATGATTAGGCAGCATCAGTGAATCTGTACAGTGTCACAGACATGTGTCATGCATCCATGCCATTCAAAAGTCACAGACATGCAGGTCAAGCACACCGACCTCGACACCATACATGTACCTGGCATCAGCATCCATCCCTCACCCACACCCATGTCCACGAACATACACTTGCATGCTCACATGTGTCCAATCTGCATAGGCCTCCTCAGGTTGCATAGCAACACATACAACAACCATGTGATCCACAAATTACTGGTCGCACATGCATCGCCATGACAACACTGCACACATACATGCCTACAAGGCCCATTCCACACATACAGCATCACACAACCAGCACACTGCAACATGCACTGTCTCACACAGCAATGCCTGCACACTTACCGCTCAACTCCAGACGGGTCTCCCTCTCAAGGACCTGGGAGTGGAGCGCTGGGTGTATGCGTGCCAGGACCCTCATTTGGATCGAACTCATGTGGCCCCGGCCCCCCTCCACGAGGCGCCGGGCCTTTGAGAGGGTCCTGGACCTGCAGACCTCCCAACGCTTCCTGACATGTGGGTTGTCGCGGACTGCCACCCCCTCCGCGTTGATGGCAGTCACGATGTCGTCCCAGATCCGAGTCCGTCCTTCATAGTTGGCGCGGCTACTTCCGAAGAGGGCATCATACTGCCCCAGGACTCGCTCCACCAGGACCCCAACCTCGGTGACACTGAAGCTGGGGCCCCTCTGCCTCTCTGGCTGGGGGTTGCCAGTGGTGCCAGATGTTTCAGTGCCCGACATGGCAACCCCAGAGGCAGGAGTGGGTGGGCAACTTGGTCCTGGGGCTGGGCTGTGGAGTGGTGTTCTTCCAGTCGGGAGTCTTCAGTTCCAGCAGGGGTGGACACAGCAACTGTACGCCTGCAGATGGCTGATGTGCAGGCACCAAATGGCAGGGCACGGTGGCAGCAGGCAGGCAGGCAGGCAGCAGCAGATGGCACGTGGGAGGCTGCTCGGGGCACTGGGGGGCAGTAACTCGGCCTTCTGGGCAGGAGCGTGGTCTTCCGTGTGTGAACGCGTGGCCAGCTTGATACGGAGTGAATTGGCACGTGAAAATCATGCACGTCTGCGTGGAATCCGAGGAAAGGCCCTCAGTGCGTAAGCACGTCAGCACGCGTACGCGATTTCATTGGTCCAAAGGGCCAGGCGCGTAAGCGCACCTATGACGCACGGGTGTTTCCCAACCCACGTGAAAAAAATACACGTGCCGCGCGAGCGCGTCAGCACGCGTACCCGATTTCATTGGTCCAAAGGGCCAGGCGCGTAAGCGCGCCTATGACGCACGGGTGTTTCCCAACACGCGTGATTGGTCCAAAGGGCCAGGCGCGTAAGCGCGTCTATAACGCACGGCCGTTTCCCAACACGCGTGAAAGAAGCACAAGCCAGTGTCAATGCGTGTGATTGGAGGCTGGCCCTTCAGCGCCTACACGCGGAAGTGACGCAGGACCTGTGGGCCTGCATAAAAGGTACATGTAGAACGCCATTTCCTTGTACGTGCTTTTCGTGGAGAGCGAGTTGGTGTATTCTGTACTTCTTGTCAGTTGACACGCGATTTACTTCACGGCGTTCAAAGGTCGTACTCCCTGTTGCCTCTGACAGCTTTTTCTCTTTTGCTCTTTTTCCTGGGCCTGTTTCCTCACACAGCGTTCCCTTCTACTGTTGTCCTGTCTCCTCAGACAGCGTCCCATTCTTCTTTTGGCGGGGGTGTTGCCAACGCGCACACGCGCGTCTTTTTGACGCATTTCTCCCTGGCAGACGGTGAGTTGCGCACGCATCTATCATCTGTGCTTGCCCCGTGTGTCACGTACCTCTTCAGAGGTCAATCTAGGCTGCGTGTGACACGCACACGTTCATTCTTGTGTTACTGGATGCCACAGCGTAGTGCAGGGTTTTTCATACGCACACGTGGTCTAGGAGGGGTATCGTGCACGTTCCTTAACTTTTTTGGGGTGCCTGTGCGTTGCGTGACCCGTCATCTTTCCCCAGGGGTGTCATATAGCCTTGCCACTGCACTAGGGTACGAATACCATCTGGTACCCAACCCCTTTGACACCCAATTGCCCAGGACAATTGTGCACACCCACTCCCATACGCACAATAACATCAGTGCCATGGTTGGGAGGCGTGCAAGCCGTAAGGGTGGCAAAGGTGGCCGAGCCACACGTGGTGGCCGTGGAGGATCCACTAGGGGACGTGGTTGTGACTTGCAGGGTGCCCCTGTCCCCCCCAGTCTGGAGGACCAGTCAGGGACACCCATGCCCCCCCCCTCCCCCCTCCCAGGTTGAGGGTCATGTGGCTGATACCAACCCTGATCAGCCCTTGTTGGACCAGCCCATTGTGGCACCAGACCTGTCCGAGGGTGACTCCATCGCTGACATCCAGGTCAGCAGGTCCACTGCACGTGCACCGGTGCACATTGGTGTCATCAGGACACGCGCATCTATGCCAGATAGGTCATCTGCTGCCCCCCGTGGGCAGGGTGTGGCTCCATCCACCCCACCTCTCATACACCCTGCCAAGACTGTGTCGGTCCTAGTTCATGCACCTCAGATCAGGCCTGACCCTATCCCTCTACCCCCAATGCCTGCACCTACTCCCATGCTGAGTGTGCAATCCCACACACCCAGTACTGAGTCCACCACGGCTCCTGCCCATAGTGTCCACAGCGGCGTAGGACACTCTGGATCCCCACCCCCTTCCAAGCGGAAGAGGAAGAGTGCACGTCCGGCACAGGCTGATGCCCCAGGCACGGCTGCACAGTCCGGCCCATCAAGGAAGCCCAGCTTCACAGACGCCGAACTGAATGCACTTGTTCAGTATGTGTCAGACCATGATAGGGAAATGGTCATCGTTGCAGGGTCCAAGACCACACATGCCAGACGCCAGGCACACTGGCAGACCATTGCTGACAAAATAAGTGCCCTTGGAGTAGTGAGGCGCACAGCTAGTGATTGCCAGAAGCGCTGGAATGACCTTAAGCGCAGGGCAAAGGATAAGCTGGCCTCAAGTCATGCCGCAACCTTGGTGACTGGAGGTGGGTCCCCAGCACAGGAAATAGAACTCACACCACACGAGTCCGTAGCTGGATCCTACGTCACCGAGGGACAACTCCAAGGTGTGGGAGATCTCCCTGATTACGAGGCATCATCCGGTGAGTGCACATGCATGTGTGTTATATCCATGTGCATGGTGTGTGTGCGAAGCCTTCATGTTGGGTGCCTGTCAAGGGGGTGTGTGGCAGAGTTGATAGTGTCACCCATGTGCCTCATCCAGTATGTTCAGTGCAACACCATGTGCCCACACCACTATCCCTACTGCCAACAGTGCACATATGGCCCTACACCATGGAAGTTCCCCTTGAATTGTCATTTTGTCACGACATTGTTGCTCATTCTCCCCTGTCTATTCATCTTATGTCTTACATACCATTCCTACACTTTCCCCCAGCCATTCAAGTTCCATCGTCACATGCCTGACATGCAATGATACCACATGCTAATGCGTCCTCTGTATATACATGGCACTCAACATGCTGTCATACTCTGGAATTTGCCTTGACACCCACCTCCTACCTGTGTGCTCTTGTTCCGTCTGGTTTCAAGCCCCATTCCCTCACACTCCATGCTGCTCTTCATGGTCTATCTTCCCTGACTTCTACTGTTCAGACCATCGTGCCCTACTCACGACACCTGCTTGCAAACAGTCAAATGAGGGCACCCTGCCCTCCAATGCGACCCACCCTATTGCTGACAAGTACATCTGAGCCTACTCAAGGTTAACTCTCACTGACATCTGCTCATACATGCCTTTGCCTGTCCCATGGACCCTTCACATGGTCCCAGTCCTCTCTCCTTGCTCCTCTTCCACCATCAATGGTGTGACCCGTTGGGGTGTACTCTTGGCCTCCTTCCAATCCTCAGAGGCCACAATTGATGTGTATGGTAATGGGAGCATCTCAGTCCAAGGACCTCAGGCCAACCTTATTCTCCTTGACAAATGCTACCCACATCTCATCAACTTCCTTTCCTCTCCTGCTGTCCCCCCTCCTCTCTCCTCATCTATCCTGCACTGCCTCCCTGCACCCTCCCATGATCCTTCTCCGCCTCCCACTCCAACTCCTACACATGCTGCACCTCTGATCTGTAGCACTCCCCGTAAGTCCTACAAGGCTGTCAACCTCCTCCACATTTACACTCCTTACTCTGCCGCTGCATCAGGCATTCCTCCAATATATGTCACTTACATGAGGTAATGCACCTTGACATCCTTGGTCTCATGGAAACATGTCTGACGGCCAGCTCTGTCTGCATCTTTGACACACTCCTACCTGACGTTCAGGAGATCCTCTCCTTGGCCCGGCACTACTGTGCAGGGGGGGGTGTGCCCTTGCCTTCCCTGAGGGTATTCCTGCCACTGTCACTCATACGTAGACCTACTCCCCTCTGGAATGGCTTGTGTGACGTCTCTCTCCATCTCACCTCGACATTCACAAACTGTGCGTACTGTGTATCGGAAAAATGGTCAAATGTACTACTTCCTTTCTGAGTGGCCTCACCTCTCCTCCTCACTCATGTCCCCAGACACTGAAATCCTCTTCCTTGGTGATGTACGCATCCACCTGCATGCTTGTTGTCCCCCCCACGTGACTTTTCCGTGACCTCAGCAACTCCCTATCACCCTCTAAACTCCCGTCTGTCCCTACTCATTCTGCAGGGCACACTCTTGATGCTCTGATCTCATCTGACCCTCCCCTCTCCATCCCTCTCTGCACTCCTCTCTCCTGGAGTGATCACTTTCTCCTCTCCTCCCACCTCACCCTCACCACCCCACAGGCAAAGCCACCCTCACCACTGTCACACACCTTCTTGGTATTCCAACCCATGAAGTGTGTGTCAGTCGAGGCTTATGCTGCCAAAATCTCCCCCCCATCCAGCTCCCCCTTAGGCTCACTCCCATCCTGACAGGGCCCACTCCATGCTCCACTCTATGTCAGGTACACTGGATGTCTTTGCCACGGTCATGACAATCCGCCTGAAGCCCCATGCCAATGCTGACTCCTGGCATGACTCGGATCTTGTGAACCCAAAACACAGGTGCCGGGTGGCAGAGAGGAAATGGCCTGCATCATGCTCATCCTCTGGCAAACTGGCCTGCCGCCTGCTCCAAAGGCAATAGCGTCTCACCCTTCTCACCAAGATGAGAGCCCCAATCCAAGGGCACATATCTGCGGCATCTGACAACTCTGCAGGACACATTGAAATCTGCAAGGACCTTGCCGAGCCAGATGCAGTGTGTACCTCCCCTGTCCCCTCCGAGCCCACAGCACTGCATGACTGTCTCTGTACCCCTATAGGCCACCCCCCCAGCACTTGTCTGCGCCTACCACCATCTGCCCTCGACGTTAAGTCCTACTTACCTTGTACAGCACTACCAGCCGCAACTTCCCCTTGCACTTCATTGTGCCACCCACCTCTGCACTTGCGTTACATGAATGACACCAGCACCAGTAGGATTGTTGAATGGCATCCCCTTCTGGCCCACCACCCCTCAGTGCTCCGCTGTACCTTCATACATTTCTGTACAGGTGCTTCACGAATGCTATATGATTCCATTACAGGTGATGGGGAGGTGGAATCTCATTGTTTACTGCATTTTGTTAATGTTGACAAGGCACTGTGCATCGTGGCCAATTGGGACTAGCAGATCCATGTCCAACATGTTAACTTCTTGATGTGATGAAGCAATGTCAGGACCAGAGTGGCCAAAATCCAAATTAGTTGCCCTCCTCTCCCTCTTCACTTGGTGGCTATGTCACATGCCATGTGTGTGATGGCATGTGCATTTGACATGGCAATCACCGGCCAATGTGTGATGCCAGTGCTAGGCAGCATGGGGAGCAGGCGTTGCTCTCCATTCTCTGTGTCATCATTGTGTGCCCTGAGCCTCCCCTCCAGACCCAGTGATGGTGAATGCATAGGAGGTTTCCCAGTCATGTGGGACATGTGTCATTGAACTACTGGCTCTGTTGTTCATCAGCCCTTGTTGTATGCCATGGTGCTAATGCCTGTTTCCATTTCTCTCTTTCATGTCTTTGCAGGGGACGACGCACTTGTTGATGCTGGGGATGTGGTGGTGGAGCCGTCCCAGGAGGGCAACCCGGGCCGACCTTCCACAAGTGAGGGACGTGGTGTGTTTGTGGGTGAAAACCCACAAGTGCTGCAGGTCGTGCTGTCGAGGGGTGTCTCTGGGGGTTCCTCCCCCGAGCAGTATTCAGGTGTAGACTCGGAGGATGACACCTATGTGCAGTCGCAGGTGAGTGTTCTTGGGAGAGAATCTCCTCTGTCCGACCCACCTGCAGCCGGGTTATTGCCCTCAATGGGGATGTCAGTGTCGGCAGCTCAGCCTCCGGTGGTTACGGATGCAGGGCCACACCACACAATCTCTGATCCTGTTCCTGGGGCTGCAGATCAGAGAGGGAATGCAGTCCTGCAGCCTGAGGCTTTGCCGGCACAGCAAGGCGCAGTCCGCCTTGCCCCAGGCAGGTGTGGTGCCCGCCAACGTGGTGGCCGTATGCCACCTGGCAATACCGCTTGGGAGCAATTCATCTACGGTATGGCCACCCAACAGGCAGCATCATCCGAGATGATTGCACAGGCCATGGATAGGGTGGCCACTTCCATTGTCCCCCCAGAAAGGCTGATGGAGCGACTGGAGCAGGCTACAGAGTCCATCTGCCAGGCACACAGGGAGGACATGTTGGCGTCCAACATGGACAGGCGGGCAGGACTGGCGACTCTGCGGGAATCACTTTCCATGGAGTCCCAGCGCCACAGGGAAGGCCTGAGGGAAGAATTCCCATCACCTCAGGTCGACCCTGTCAGAGCTTGAGGCTTCATCCCATAGAAGGACAGAGGAGCAGCTGGAGCGTCTGACACGGACGCTCTCGGCCGAGATGCAGGCAACTCGTGCGGAGGTCAGGTCATCCCGGAAGTTACTGCATGGGGACCTCCGCATGATCATAATCCAGAACCAGACCTTCCAGACCCGCCTGCTTGCAGCCATGGAGGAGCAAACTCGGGCCTTGCGTGGGCTGCCTCCCATTGTCACACCATCTTCTGAGGCAGCTCCCCCACCTCCTGAGTCAGCTGCAGGGTCTGGCCAGAGCGATAGCGACTCATCTCCCACAACAGAGTAGCCGTGTGGGCCACGAGCCTATGGGGTGTTTTTACTTCCTATGATCCACACAGGTGGATTGTGGCGTGCATCCTGTCCTCGGACCTCATAGGTGGCCCCCCCCTCCCCGCCGGCCCTTTCATGGCCATTTTTTCTTATCATATTTTTATTTTTCAAGTGTGTTGCCTTGTGTGGGTACCTGGGCATACACTGTATTGTGGCTGGGCACATGCAGGCTTGTCCTGAGTTTGGTTTCGATGCTTGGGTACCTGGCATCCACACCCCTCCTGCTTCCGTTTCCATGGGCTTGCAAAGGGTGTGCCCAAGTGACAGCAAATTACACGGTGACATTGGACTCCCATGAGCTGTTGGGCAGTCCATAGTCAATACTGTGTAGACATTCATGGTGTACATTGTTGTTGCACCTAACTATGCATGATGGTTTGATATGTGCCTCAACTTACATATGTTACTCATGTTTTGCAGGTATTTCACACAGTTCTTCACACGGGCATACTCTCTGGAGTCAGACTACATGTCGGTAGATGTGCAGTGACACTTTTGCGTGGCGCCATCACTGTACATCTGGACGGTGAGGACATACCAGCACAATCAGGTATTGAGACTACCATTGATTACATGCATTGTGTCTTGTTTTGGTGGGCTTCAGGGTGGGTTGGTGTGTAATTTGATTGAAATGACTCTTACACAGGTGTGTAGTAGTGCCTCCATCACGGTTAGCTGTTCAAGTGCGGCTATGTTCCATTTGGGGCACTGCAATTTGTGACACCGGTGTCATGTTGTGAGGGTCAGTTTGTTTGCTCTCACATACCATGACATGGTGTCCTCTGTGGCGGGACTGTGAAGGGATTGGGTGACATGGCAATGTTGTAATGTAGCAATTCGCCTGTGCCAATGCATTTTTGATGAATGGAGTTGTGTCTTTTCATAGTTATGCATTGCTGGTGTATGTGTAGGTAGGGGTGCACACATAGTGACACTTCCATGTTAACAATCTCAGGCTGATGTGTTTCTGACAGTTTATTGCCAAGAAATTTTGTGACATTGTCAGGTAGTGTCATCATTGATCGTCAGATGGTATGTGCCAGAGCAGTGTGCACTAGCCAGCACTGTGATTCCTAGGTGAAGAAGTTGGCCACCAGTTGCGTACGGGCTGCCTCCCCCCGTGCCCTTTCCCCTCCCATGCGCAGCGGGCGTGCATGTGGTTGTGGATGTGGGGGCACCACCATGTCCACGGGCAGGCCCCGGCGTGTTGCAACGTTGTGCAGGACACATGCTGCCACTATGATCCTGCACACTAGTGGGGGAGCATATAACAGCTGCCCGCCAGAACGGTCAAGGGAGCGAAAGCGTGACTTCAGCACTCCTAATGTGCGCTCCACTATGCCCCGTGTTGCAATGTGGGCTGTGTTGCACCTTACCTCGGGTGGCGTGGTGGGGTTCCGGATTGGGGTCATCATGTGGTGGCTGATAGGGTAGGCACTGTCCCCTGCGGAGGTGGTGATGGGTATCATTAGTGGTGTTGTGACATGACCCTGTATCTGACATGCATGCATGTGCAGTGGCATTCATGCTCACCAAGCAGCCATGTATCTCCATGCCGGCCAGCCTCTAGGTCCCGGCTTAGGGTAGACATTCTGTAGATGAAGCTGTCGTGGGTGGACCCGGGATAGTTGGCATATACTGATGTGATGATTCCCTTGGCATTGCATACAACTTGCACGTTGATGGAATGCCAGTGCTTGCGGTTTCTATAGATGTGCTCTGTTGCCCTGGGGGGACGTAGAGCCACATGGGTGCAGTCAATTGCACCAAGCACTTTGGGGAATTGAGCCACACCATAGAATTCCTGGATGCACGCCCGCCTTTCTGCAGGAGTCCTGGGGAGATATATGTGCCTGCGGACTGATGGCCGTGCAGTGATGATGTTCAAGACCTGGTGTAGACAGCGTGACTGCGTGGCCTGTGACACACCACCCACTATGGCACTTGTCCGCTGAAAAGATCCAGTGCCCAAGAAGTGCAGTACATTCAGGACCTTCTGCAGGGGGCTGAGTGCTTGGGAGCACAGGGTGGGTGATGTGAGGTCATCCTCCCACTCACTGACCAGGTCCAGTATGATGTGTGCTGGAAACCTGTACCTCCCATACACCTGGTCATCAGGCATCCCGAATAGGCTGGTTCTGGGTGAGAAAATTCTGGCCCTGACTCTCCTCCTCCTCCTCCTTTGGTAACCCACAGCCACTGCTGCTAGGAACGGTATGTTCATCTTTGCACTGAGCTTGTAGGATGTTTTCACGTGAATATTTAGACGTGCCGGGTCACGTACGCCTGCTTCCTGCAGGCGTACGTCTTTCCGTATTGCCTGTTGTAATTTTGCACGTGTCGTGGCCGAGCGTGTGTGACTACATGCTCGAGGTTTACCAGGTTAAATGTACGTTATTAATATTGTAATTGTATTCAGATGTAAATGGTAACCGGGTGTTTTTCACGCGCGCTGTTGAATATGCGATTACTCGCTGTGTGCCTTTGGACCAATGAAATCGGGTACGCGTGCTGACGCGCTCGCGCGGCACGTGTATTTTTTTCACGTGGGTTGTGAAACACCCGTGCGTCATAGGCGCGCTTACGCGCCTGGCCCTTTGGACCAATGAAATCGGGTACGCGTGCTGACGCGCTTGCGCGGCACGTGTATTTTTTTCACGTGGGTTGGGAAACACCCGTGCGTCATAGGCGCGCTTACGCGCCTGGCCCTTTGGACCAATGAAATCGGGTACGCGTGCTGACGCGCTCGCGCGGCACGTGTATTTTTTTCACGTGGGTTGGGAAACACCCGTGCGTCATAGGCGCGCTTACGCGCCTGGCCCTTTGGACCAATGAGATCGCGTATGCGTGCTGACGCGCTCGCGCGGGAGGTTTATTTTTTCACGCGGGTTGGGAAACGGCCGTGCGTTATAGACGCGCTTACGCGCCTGGCCCTTTGGACCAATCATGCGGGTTGGGAAACGGCCGTGCGTTATAGACGCGCTTACGCGCCTGGCCCTTTGGACCAATCACGCGGGTTGGGAAACGGCCGTGCGTTATAGACGCGCTTACGCGCCTGGCCCTTTGGACCAATGAAATCGCGTACGCGTGCTGACGTGCTTACGCGGCCTTTCCTCGGATTCCACGCAGACGTGCATGATTTTCACGTGCCAATTCACTCCGTATCAAGCTGGCCACGCGTTCACACACGGAAGACCACGCTCCTGCCCCTAAGGCCGGAATCCTGCCCCCCAGAGCCCCGAGCACACTCCCACCTGCCATCTGCTGCTGCCTGACTGCCTGCTGCCCACGTGCCCTGCTGTTTGCTGCCTGCACATCAGCCAGGGGTGCAGTTGCTGTGACCACCCCTGCTGGAACCAAAGACTCCCGACAGCCGTACCATCGCTCCACAGCCCAGCCCCAGGACCCAGTTGGCCACCCACTCCTGCCTCTGGGGTTGCCATGTCAGGGAGCACAACATCTGGCACGACTGGCAACCCCCGGCCAGGGAGGCAGAGGGGCACCAGCTTCAGTGCCACCGAAGTTGGTGTCCTGGTGGAGCGAGTCCTGGGGCAGTATGATGCCCTCTACGGACGGATGCGCCTCGACAAGGAAGGACGGACCAGGATCTGGACGGACATTGTGACTGCCATCAACGCAGAGGGGGTGGCAGTCAGAGAATTCCATCAAGTCAAGAAGCGCTGGGAGGACTACAGGTCCAGGACCCTGAACAAGGCCCGGCGCCTCGTGAAGGCAGTGGATGCCAAGGGGCGGCGGGGCCACTTGTCGCAAGATGAACTTCGGGTCCTGGAACGCATATCCCCAGCGCTCCATGTCCAGGTCCTTGGGAGGCAGACCCGTCTGGAGTCGAGCGGTGAGTGTACATGCATACTGATTGTAAGCTGTGTGTGTGGTGGTGTGCCAGGAGTGTGCATGTTGCACATGTCTTTGTGTGGCCATGTATAAATGTGTGTGTGCAGGGCTGTGAGACAAGCACATGTGTGCCTGTGATGTGTGAGACAAGGATGGTGCATGTGTGTGTGTGTGTGCTTGCAGTGCAAATGCTTGTGTGTGGGCACATGTGTTTGACTGTGCATGTGAGTTGGCATGCTTGTGGTGTGACACATGGATGTTGATTCCAGGTGCATTAGTCTGCAGCGTGTGCGTGTGTGTAGTTGTGAAGGGTGCAACAGTGTTGCTACATGGATGCAGGTGACACTGTCATGTTGGAGAGTGAATTGCAAATGTGACATGGATGTTCATCTCATGACTGACAGTTTGCGGAGTGGTACACATGCTTGGATGTGTGCTTTGCATGTGTGCATGTGTATTTGAGTCCGTGTGTATCATGTGATGTGTGGCTCACCTTTGTCTGCTCATGCTGCTGTATGTGAATGTATGTAGCGGGCTGTAGCAATATGGCTGTTGAATGACTCATGTGTGTGCGTTGAGGAGACAAGTGTGTTGGGGATTGTGATGCCAGGTCTGGAGTATGACAATGCCACTCTTGTACAACTGTTATGTGTGTGAGTCAATTGTACAGTGTCCTGATGCCTGTCTCCTGTCTCTCCCTGCCTGCAGCGTCATCTGATGTGGAGGGCGGAGAAGGTGCTGTGGAGCACAGCAGCAGGGATGCCACCGCCAGCTGGAGACGCAAGGCCCGACTCCCCTCCCCTGTTGTCATCTCGTCGGGGAGTGAGGAGTCCGGTGCTGTGTCCCAGGTCGCAGCTGCCGAGGGGAGGTCCAGGAGGCGCAGGAGGAAGTTGGACTCCTCGGCAGCAGAAGGGGCAGCTGAGACCCCACAGGGTTCCGCGGCGGAAGATGGCAGGGAGTCATCCAGGTTGGTGGTGGGTTTGGTGGAGGAGGAGGCCGTGCAAGGGACTGAGATGGGGTCTGGAGGTGGGCATTCCACTGGTGCTAGTGGTGCAGCACAGGGGCAGGGACAGGAGGCAGCACAGGCCGCCGCGGAGGTGCCTGTGTGTAATCCTGTCCCCGGTCCTGTGTCTGCATCATCTTGCACCAGCAGGGTTGCCCACGTCCGGACCCATTCTCAGGGAGACCAGGCTGTGTTCCTCCATACACTGGGCCTTGTTCCGACCCCCTCCTCACCTGAACCCCCTATGCGCCAGTCGTCCTCCGTGCCATCTTCCTACCCACCTGTCACCTGGGTGCCCTGTGGAGCTGCCTCTGACGATGGGGCCAAGCTGGTGGAGGACACATCCCTGCCCCAGTCGGGAGTCGTGAGTCCAGCAGGGGTGGCCACCGCAACAACAGCACCCCAAACAATGGAGGATGTGCAGGCAGCAGGTGTCAGGGCACTGGCACCAGCACGTCAGCAGCAGGAGGAAGAAGGTGGGAGCCTTGATGGCTCGGGGCCATCACCATCAGAGGGGCAGGCATCAGCCGGAGGGCAGGAGGACCCTGGACGTCAAGTGTCTTCCGTGTGGCAGCGGTTGGGCCATGCCATAGATGCGGAGCGGCGGCGGGCGGAAGAGGCGCGGCTCGCTATGGTCAGGGCGGAGAACTCCATGCGGAGGGCCCTGAGGCGGCCCGAGTGCCTCGAGGCCATCCGCAGGGAGTTGGAGGTGGGTACATCGGCGTCGCTGCGGACCCTCGGGGCTGTGGAACGGGGCCGCCTCCGGGACATCGAGCGGGAGTTAGATGATGCCCTGGCCCGGAACAACAATCAGTGAGCCGCAGGACTTGCCCGCCGCCTTTGTATATAGTTCTGTAGTTTAGTTGTAGTTAGGTTTCCTTTGTTTTAATGTTATTATTTGGTTGCCAAAGGACAATGCACCACATTTTTGTATATAGACATTTTCTTACTTAGTGTAAATAGTTAGGTTTCATTTATTAAGGCTCATGGACCCGGATCATCATGTTGATAGTTTGAGGGATGTTAATATTTGTTTGAATTTTTCACATGAGGCAATGTGTTTCTTCTTTCATTTGTACTTGGATTTGATTTTGGACTTTGACTTTGGACCCCTATTTTACTTAATTTTTGTTAATTAGTGTTCCTGATTTTTTTGGTTGTGCTTTTTTATTATTTAGTTTGCATTGCATGTTTATTGTTATTTTTTATTTTTACCATCCTTGTTTATTTTTAATACATTTTCATTTGATCCTTCAATGTGTTGTATCATCTCATTGCTTTCATGCATGACATGTGGGGTGTTTGGACATTCACTTGCAACATCTGTGTGTGACAGACATGTGTTCATTCATATGATTTACATTGGGTGTGTCACATGTCATTGTGTTTGATATGTGGGTGGATGGGATAGTTGTTTGGGAATTCTTGCAGGGCAGACTGTCCATTACGGTCATGATTGTGTGGGGTTGTGACCCAGGTGAAGGTGGACATGGATGGTACATGGGTGGGGGCCTTCTGGTAGGTGCCCCTGACTGCGGGGGGGGGGTGGTAGACATGGGTGGGGGCCTTCTGGCAGGTGCCCCTGACTGCGGGGGGGTGGGGGTGGTGGTAGACATGGGTGGGGGCCTGCTGGAAGGTGCCCCTGACTGCGGGGGGGTGGGGGTTGTGGTAGACATGGGTGGGGGCCTTCTGGCAGGTGCCCCTGACTGCTGGGGGGGTGGGGGTGGTGGTAGACATGGGTGGGGGCCTGCTGGAAGGTGCCCCTGACTGCGGGGGGGGGGTGGGGGTGGTGGTAGGCATGGGTGGGGGCCTGCTGGAAGGTGCCCCTGACTGCGGGGGGGGGTGGGGGTGGTGGTAGACATGGGTGGGGGCCTTCTGGCAGGTGCCCCTGACTGCGGGGGGGGTGGGGGTGGTGGTAGACATGGGTGGGGGCCTTCTGGCAGGTGCCCCTGACTGCGGGGGGGGTGGGGGTGGTGGTAGACATGGGTGGGGGCCTTCTGGCAGGTGCCCCTGACTGCTGGGGGGGTGGGGGTGGTGGTAGACATGGGTGGGGGCCTGCTGGAAGGTGCCCTTGACTGCGGGGGGGGTGGGGGTTGTGGTAGACATGGGTGGGGGCCTTCTGGCAGGTGCCCCTGACTGCTGGGGGGGTGGGGGTGGTGGTAGACATGGGTGGGGGCCTGCTGGAAGGTGCCCCTGACTGCGGGGGGGTGGGGGTGGTGGTAGACATGGGTGGGGGCCTGCTGGAAGGTGCCCCTGACTGCGGGGGGGGTGGGGGTTGTGGTAGACATGGGTGGGGGCCTTCTGGCAGGTGCCCCTGACTGCTGGGGGGGTGGGGGTGGTGGTAGACATGGGTGGGGGTCTGCTGGAAGGTGCCCCTGACTGCGGGGGGGGTGGGGGTGGTGGTAGACATGGGTGGGGGCCTGCTGGAAGGTGCCCCTGACTGCGGGGGGGGTGGGGGTGGTGGTAGACATGGGTGGGGGCCTTCTGGCAGGTGCCCCTGACTGCTGGGGGGGTGGGGGTGGTGGTAGACATGGGTGGGGGCCTGCTGGCAGGTGCCCCTGACTGCTGGGGGGTGGGGGTGGTGGTAGACATGGGTGGGGGCCTGCTGGAAGGTGCCCCTGACTGCGGGGGGGTGGGGGTGGTGGTAGACATGGGTGGGGGCCTTCTGGCAGGTGCCCCTGACTGCGGGGGGGGGGGGGTGGGGGTGGTGGGAGGCATGAGCAGGTGTGCAGGGTAGTCCCCTGTGGTGTGGGTTGCATGCAGGGGACGTGGAGGGTGTGAATGGAACACCTGTGAGGACCCACCCAGCAGAGCCGCGTGTGAAACTTCCCGCGCACCCCTGTAAATGACGTACCCTAGTTTTTCGCGTGTAGGATTTCACGCGCACCCCTGGAATTCCCGTAGCCTAGCTTTTCGCGTGTGAAACTTCCCGCGCACCCCTGTAAATGACGTACCCTGGCTTTTCGCGTGTGGAACTTCACACGCACCCCTGATATCGACGTGGCCAGGGCAATCGCGTGTGGGACTTCCCCGCACCCCGGGATACACGTACCCAGGGCAATCGCGCGAGTGACTTCTCGCGCAACCCGTTGTACACACACGCGCAAATTTTTGAACAGTGGGTGTCCGTGTAAATGGCGTACACCTTTGCACATCATTTGTCCTTTGGGGTCACGGTATGGCCCATTGCTGTATGTGGGTGGTATTTGTTGGCGCAGGTTTTGGCGCACTTTCGTTAAGTGCGTCGGGACGCTACCGCCTGCTTACTTGTGGCGTACGTTTTTGGGCCTGTGCGCTGGTTTGATCGAGCGCTGTTTTGCCCTGTTCGAATCCATGAATACGTGTTGCCGGAGAGCGTGTGGACGTTCCGCACACTTGCCTCCTGTACTTCCCCGTGCCGCCCACATTCTTCCCCATTCCGAGTGTTGTGCCCCATTTTATTCCCCATTCCGAGTGTCCCGCCCTGTGTTCCGCCTACTTTAGAGCTGTGCGCTGCGCTCGGAGTGATAGCGCAGTGGCCGTGGCGCACGCCGTTGGTTGACCTGTGTGCCGGCGTGCGCCGCGCACTTTTTCAGCGCACGTCCTATGCTTTTCTTACGCACGGACTTCCATGAATCGACGTGTGCTGGTTTCCCTGCGCTTTTCGCTATTTTTCGGCGCAGCGCACATATAGGCCCCTCTGCGCCGGAATTTTCGGCGCACATTTATTCCATGAATCGGCCTGTAAATTGTTTCCATGATAAGGTTCTATACAAAGTTTTTAAAAATAATGAAATTGGGCATTAATTGATCAATTTTCTGCTGCTCTAAACGCTGCAGATGATTGTCCAACGTGCCTGTTTCAATATTATTCTTATTGTCTGTATATACTGTTAAAAAAAAAGTGTTAAGTACACATAAAATAATGTTTATTAATTGGCTTATTTAGAAAAGTCTAGTGTTTACCATTAGTATCACTGTTCTCCCTCATTTCGCCCTGAGGAAAATTATCTTCTACCCATTCCAAAGTACTAGACAGTTCTGTGTAAAAAAAAAAATATATATATATTATTCAGTGTATCCTACTACAGAACGTATATAAATATAGGAATTAAGTAGTGTACTTAACAGTTTGTTTTGTTAGTTTTCCCGTTACTGCTATGTAGGCGTTCTGTTGATATTTGTTGTGCAGTTTCTGTATAAAGCATCAGTGAGGTAATTCTGTTGGAGGCATATGTTTTTTTTTGTTTGTTCCATTATGTTTCATATGCTATGTAATTGGACTGTTGGTGTCTTACATATACAGTTTGCACTTCTTATTTATTTTTGAATTTAATTTATTTATATGCTGCTCTATGAACATGTACAATGTGTTTATTGCATGATAAAACAATGTAAGATACCCACTGAGTTTTGGGATAGTGTTGATGTTGACCGAGTCTGTCCGTGAACATCAGAACCACTAGCAGAGGACAGGGGGTTCAGTATGTTGTATGGTACATGTATATTAACTAAGGGAATCCTACTAAAAACCTATCCAATTCATGATATCTATATTCAGTGAAAAAAATATTTTTTAAGAGGATGTTATGGTTAAGTTGCGCTACGAAAAACATATGAAATTCAGTGAAAAAACTTTGTTAAAGGGACGTTATGATTAAGTTGCGCTACTAAAAACCTGTGAAATTCAGTAAAAAAACATTGGTAAATGGACGTTATGGTTAAGTTGTGCTACTAAAAACCTCTAAAATTCAGTGAAAAAACATTGTTAAATGGACATTATGGTTTTAAGTAAAACCGAAAAACCCTAGAAATTTGCCAGTTATGGTAAGCTAAGCAGCCATAAATTGCGCCACCGCCATGCACTGCTAAGTCTAATACCCATGACATGTACCCAATAGCCTAGGCCTTGGGCACATCCTTGGTGTAGGTAGGGCAGTCAAACATTGTCACATGGAAGAATTTTGTACAGAGGTTCTCATATATACTGTATCGGTGGCCAGTTGTAGAGGTTACTATCATTTTTTGGTGACTGCAGGCAGACTCCATTGGGGATGGGGAGTGCACTGGAGACAATGTGAGGATGTTTGCAGTTGGAGTGCTATGTTGTGTTGTGCCTGCAAAATCCCTAATGGCTTGTGTGCATGGCTGGGGCCCTTGGACATAAGAGGGTGGCTACTGGTTGGAAGTAGTGTATGGAATGTTGCTTTGATTGGGGTTATTACCGTACCAATCTGTACCTGTGGACAGGAAAGACAAGTGGTCACATGTTTCCATGAATGGTTCCATTGCTTTGCAGTGGGTGTGACGAAGGACTAAGCTGTTGCCAATAAAACTGCAACGAAATGCTGCAATGTATGGGAGTATTGTGATATTGGTATGTGGATTTCAAACATATGTACAATGAGTAGCATAGGTGTTCTGCACAATACCTGAAACGTAATGCAGGCATATATGGGAGGACTGTGATAATGGTGCGTGAATTGCACACATAAGTAGAAATAGTGCATTGAGTCCAGGTAGAGTGGATTGGGGATGGGGAGTGAATTGGAAGTAATATGAAGGTATTTGCAGTTGATGTATGATGGTGTGTTGTGCCTCAAAAGGTGTACTGGATTGTGTGCATGGCTAGGGTGATTGCATGTAACAGTTTGGCCACTGGTTGGAAGTAGGTTGGAGAATGTAGCGTTGTGTGACTTCTTTAGTGTAACCATACGTACTGGTAGTCAGGAAAGGTACGTGGCCACATGGTAGCATGCATGTCTATATTGCATTTTAGTGGGTGTGTTTAAGGAGTAGGCTATTGGGTGTGCACCCAAAAGCGTAGGGTTTGGGCACTGCATTGTTGTAGGGAGGGCAGTCAGACATTAGCACATGGAAGGAATTTGTATGCAGGTACTCACATATACTGTATCAGTGAGTACTTGTAGAGGCGACTATCATTTATTGGTGAATGCAGGCAGACTCCATTGGGGCTGGGGAGTACATTGGAGACAATATGAGGATATTTTTCAGTGGCAGTGCTTTGTTTTATTGTGCCTACAAAACCTATACTGCCTGGTGTGCACGGCTTGGGCCCTTGGACATAACAGGGTGGCCACTGGTTGGAAGTAGGTAACATAAAGTTGCTTTGATTGGGTTCATTGCTGAATGGATATGAACGTGTGGACAGAAAAGGTAAGTGGTGACATGTTTCCATGCATGGGTCTATTGCTTTGCATTGGGTGTGGCGAAGGTGTAGCCTGTAGCCAACAAACCGACAACGCAATGCTGCTATGTATGGGAGTACTGTGATATTTGTATGTGGCTTGCAAACATATGTGCAAAGAGTACTTTCACTTTGCCTTAGGTCATTTGTATCACTTATTATAAGCATACTTTGTGCCATACAGTACACTTGTACATATTAAGTGTCGTAAGGTTCCCGCCTTTGCACAATCACTGTGGAGGACATGGTCCAGTTTGTAAAGGAACATGGGTGAGATAAGACACCATTTGCGTAAGGAGTGGTGTGGACGTGAACAGAGCTTCGCTTCAGGGAGTGTAGTAAACAAGTGGGACATGAAAGAATTGTTTCACTGCGTAACATTTGCAACATGGCCCATGTACGCAGATACTAACATATAAAGAGTTGTTGGGTAGGTGCGCAGGCAACAACCTTCAGAGGCTAATGGGGATGGGGCATGTATTGCAGATGATATAGGGATTTTTGTAATCGTTGTACCATGTTGTGTTGGGAGTGGCAAGCATCTACTGCCGTGTATGGATGGCTACGGGCCTTTAAAGTAAAAATGTGGACATTGTTTGGAAGTAGGTTTCAGAATGCTGCCTTCTTTGGATCCATTCTTATACTGATATGTATAACTGCAGCATACACGGTTGGAAATGTGGATGTGTCCTGTGGGTTCTCAGTGTGACAGCTTGGTTGTGGAGTAAATTTTGCAGTTGGCACACCAGTAGAGGTGGCGTGAAGTGACTGCACTTGAATATGGTGAACGTTATTGGCCTTTTTCCATTCACATACTGAGATGCCACAATTAATCTACATTATGGTATACCTCTCGTGATACCCTGTACTTTGAGAGCGAAGGAAGGTAGTGCAAAATGACACGAGTTAATAAGCATTACACATGCAAAGTATGGATAATGTACAGTGCAACACACATACATTTGCAGCCGATAACATTATGAATGCTGTTAAGTTCAGCTATTTACAGGATGGCATGCCATCACACTGTTACCTTTGTTTGGCGTACTTGTTCAGATGGGCAACGGAAGCGGGTGGAGCTGCTAGTGTGCAATTTTAATGTGTGCATCGCTTCCATTAGCTACGTCTGTGTGCTGCATACACCATCGCAGCAGTTACTGGTGTCAGTGACTTCACTTGTGGACAGTCGTTCCTCAAGCGTGCAGTCCAGGTATTTTTTTTTTTTTTTTATTAAAACGCATTTGGTTTACATCTTAAACCTTACATTTATCATTCACATTCGATTTACATTGTTCTCCTTATTAAAAACGGCAACATTGTTGACTTTTATTATTCTTCATTACTGCTACTGTTTTCCAACGTAATAGTTTCCCAGAAGTGAACTATAGTTGCAACCATCTTTCTATTATTTCTACTGTGGCACTAAAATATTTGGCGCTGTACAGTAGTCTTTTTTGATTTAGTGCCTCGCATTCCAGAATCACATGATATAGAGTTTCTGTTTTTCCTATTGTTTGACAGAATCTGCAGTCGCTATTTGCACTTTTATTTTGGCTCCATTTCCCCAGGACTTCTCTTGTTGGTAGTAGGTTTAGTCTGAATCTTAAGAACATGTCTCTGATTCTTCGATCTGGGTATAGTTTTATTTAGTATGGAAGTTGGTTGAGTGATCTTGCCTCTCCCTCACATTTCAGAGTCATTTTATATCGGTCTTTCTGCTCTTGTGTCTCGATCCAATCAGTTCGACTCAGCTTCTTTTTTGCGATTTGAGGCATTTTCGTCAACGTCTCCAGTGTAATTCCTTTTTTGTTACATATACTCATAGACGCTTCCTTCCTTTTGTTTAATGTAGCATCATTAACGTGTTCTTGTGAAGTTCTTAGTATTTCCAATGCCGGTATCTTTTCTTCGCTGTTCATTTTCCTGAATAGATCTAGTATTTTCCATTCTATTATTGATTCTAGTGATTGTTGGCCCAGTTCATATCGAATACGTGTCATTGGCATGTTTTGGGGTAGGCTTAGTACTTTCCACCAGTAAATCGCCTCCAGTTTCATCCATATTGTTCTGTCATGGTTGATCATAGTTTCAGCACCGTACGCAAGGATCGCTGTCACCTTTTGCTTGTAAAATGTTACAACTGGTATGAGAGAAAATGTCCCGAATTTCTTATGTATTGACAGTCCTTGTCTGGCAAGCATTCTGGTTTTAGCCTTTAACTGTTCTGCCCAGGGCACTTCTGTCAGCGATTGATTGATCCATATCCCTAGATATTTATAGGTTGTGACCTGGATCAATTTTTCTTCCTGAAGGTAATAATTGAAGGCTTTATTCCATTTTGATTTCTTCTTTGTCAGATACATAATTCTTGTTTTCTTGATGTTTATTGTGAGTTCATTTTTTTCCATGTATTCATGAGTTTTGTTGAGGGCTTTTTGTAATCCGCACAGAGTTTTTGCTAATAGAATTATATCATCTGCATAGATCAAACAAGGGACTGCAGTCGCATTTAATTTTGGTGGATTAATGCTCAATGTACTTATGGACTCTTCAAAATCTGACGTAAAAAGACTGAACAGTGCAGCCGCTAGCAGACACCCTTGTTTTAGGCCGTGCCAGGTGCTGATTTGTTTTGTTATTATTCCATCCGATGTCATTCTCACTTGTATTTTTGTGTTAGTATACAAGAGTTTGATTGGTTCTAGGATGTCGCTAGGGCATCTCCATTGTTCAAGTTTGTTCCAAAGCAAGTGTCTATTGATTTTATCATAGGCCAAGCTCAGGTCGACATACGCTACTATTGTGTTCATTTTTGTTCTTTCAGCTTCCTGTTTCATCATGTTTAAGATCATCAGATTTATATTTGTACCGACATTGCGCACAAATCCTGTTTGACGCACTGCTTGATGGTTTGTTTGCTTAGCCCACATGTTTAATCTTGTCAGTATGAGATTCGCAAAAAATGTTCCTAACGGATCCAGGAGCGCCAACGGACGATAGTTCTTTGGCTCTTTGGATGATCCTTGTTTGTATATTGGGATTAGTGTTGCCATTTTCCAGGAATCAGGAACATTTTTCGTACGGTTAATCAGGTCTATAATTTTACCACAGAATTGTGCCCAAACTTCAGGGTTTTGTTTTAATGTGGCATTTGACATGCCATCCGGGCCCCGGGCCCTTGATGTGTTTAATTTTTTTATTCTGTTGGTAATTTCACCAATATCGTATCTTATGTTTCATGACTTTTGCGTGTGTTGCTGGCTTTTATTCATTACTGTTGATCTTTCTTCGTAGAGTGCTGTGAAGTACTCTACCCACGCTGCTTCTGGGACATCAACTATCATTGCCTCCTCTGGGTTTTTATTCGATTTCAAGAGTTCCCATAGCCGTCTGGTGTTACAATTTTTCAGGGAAGCCATTATAGATTCAGCGTTTCCTTGCTCTTGCATTATTTTAGCATTTTTATGCCAGTTTTTGAATTTTTGTTTTGCTTGGCCAATTATTCTTTTTTTGGTTTGTGGAGATTTCTTATGTGCTTTTTTAATGATCGCTTTTTTTTCCTTTTTCTTTTCAGCGATAGCTTTGTTTTAAATATATTTTCGTTCTGGCTTTGCTTGATTATTCAATCTCTGCTTCATTTGGAATTGGTTAGTTAACCATCCATAATTAATTGTATTGGAATCTTCTTTCTTTGAATTCATTAATGTTTCTGTGATTTCATTTAGTCTGTTATGCGGAATTCTCAAACGGTTCATTCTATTTGATAGCGTCAGATTGGGTAGATTTATTTTGAGTCGTTCTCCTTTGTTCATTTCCCATGAACACTTTAGTATGTAGTGGGCACTATGTTCACTAAATAGATTTTTGGCTTCGATTTTAGTTTGAGTAATTCCCTTAGTAGTATAAATATAATCGATAATTGATTTGGTTTTACCTCGTGACCATGTTGGTATCGGTTTTGTTGCTACATTAAGGGCATCCCATCTTTCCTAGTTTCTATTGCGTGTCTCTGTTATCCATCTTCGTGCTCTATGTTCCAGCAGTTGGTATTCTATTGGTTCTCCTTTATCGTCAAATAGATGCAAGTTGAAATCGCCACATATTATGAATTTGACATCTTGATGCTCCTGTGCGATGTTATCTATCTTAGTAAAGATAGTATCAATTACCGTTTCTTCTGGCACTTTCCTTGGATTCCAATATACATTGGTGATGTTTAAGTGTTGGGTCCTTGTAGTCTCATTATTACTGGTTGTGTTATCGCTTGCATTTTGACTGAGGTGTTTTGCGCCCAATTTCCTATATTCTGATATTCAATAATTTCTGTTGCCAGGTCTTGACTGATTAGTGTAATAAGTCCTGCCGATGGTCTGCCTCCATTGTTGTTAATTGCAGGGTTCATGTGTATGAGAAATCCTTCGCATACTGGGGGAGCTGTTAGCCATGTCTCCTGTAAGCATATCACCTCTACTGCGTTCAACTCAGGTCGTTCCATTTGGAAAAGATGCAAGTGTCCCCTAGTATTCCATGAGCATATTGTTACTGTTTATTTGTTGATTCCTGTTCGTTGTTATTGCCTCAGTTTTTTTGTTTCCTCGTGTCTACTCTTTTCCATACTCATCTCCCGCCAGAACGGTGATTTTTCAAAATTCCATCTGTTAGGTGTTTTGTCATTGTATTGTCTTGGATTCATTCTTTTTTTCTCATCCTTGTGCCATCTTTCTCCCTCTTTTTCATTCCATCCTTTGTTTTCATTGTATGAAATGCTTACAGCACTACTAATGTCGGAGTTTGTTCTATTACTCTCTTGCTGAGTCATGATAGATATTTCTTTCGTCTCATTGTCCAATTTGTCATCATTTGACACTCTGAATCCTCTGGATTCAAGTTCTTCGGCACATGATGTTATTGAACTCTGCAATTCCCTTGAGCAACAATATATCCAGATTTTATCCAATCTTTGTTCATCTCTAAACTCAATTAATTTCAGATCTTTTGATTTTAACATTTTCAATTTTGGAATTGCCTTAAAGAGGCGTAATAGATTGGTTCTATTCATCACAATGTTGGCCTCTTTTTCCGATCTTCCTTCCAGCTTTAGTCTGATTACAATTTCTTTGTAGTAAGGGTCTACAAATTGTGGTTGTTCTAGCTGCGATCTTTCTTCGTTCCTGACTTGTTTCTTTCTTCGGTCAGATCGTTCATAACTGTATATGTTTGTTACTTCAGGCTGTTGTTCCTGTTCTGATCTCTAATCTTGTCGTATTCAGGGTGCTCTTTCCTGAATACAGATCCCCGTCTGAAATTTCTTCACAGGATAGTTCAATTGATATATATGATCCTGTGATGGTTTCCTCATAGCAGTCAATTACAATCGTAGATGCGGGATTTGGTTGTGGTTCATGTTGCTCGTTTCCAATTTTGTCTTTGTTTTGAACGTTCTCTGATTCATGTATTGAATATGTGGAAAGGTTCAACAGGGATTCAATGTTTCCTTCTTCACTTGTTAAAACACTAACGGACTGGGTGTTATCGCCCACTCTTATTATTTCTTGGGTTTGGATGGATTCTTCTATTCCTCTGGTTCCAGTGTCACTTTCTTTTGTTACTGGGTCCGCTGTGCTCATTTCTTTGTGTTTTTGGGGCTGCTATTTTTTGGTGGTATCCTTAGCGCTTTGAGCTAGGTTCCTGAGGAATGCTCTAGATCCTCTTTGTTATTTTTTGGTCAGTTTTTTTGCCGCTAACGTTTTTGTTTTGTTTGAATTATTCTGTGACTGTTGTTCGAATATGCTATAATTCACATTCCCTTGTGTTGTCTCGGTGTGAGGATCTATAATATGTGTGGTTGGTTCCCCAATCCGATTTGTAGGCTTTTTACTTATTTTATTCCTTATTTCTTCAGGTGACAAATCTATTAGGAGAATGTCATTATCTCTCTTTGCTTCGTCATTGTGGAGGTTCTCGCTCATGGTCTGTGCGCTGTCCCCTCTTGTCTTAGCGGGACCTGCCTTTGGTGCTCCAGACATGTGATCTTTCTCCTTTTGATTTTTTCCTTCGATGTTATTCCTCATTAGTGATGTCTTTGTAAACGTGATTAAGGCTTCCATGAGCGTAGCTTTATCCATTCTGTCCTGTCTTGCTATCTCTGCAAGACGTTGTTGCCATATATAACTATTTTCTGCCTCTATTCTGAGCCGTTCTTGTATTTTATGTATCAGTTGTTCTAGATTCTTTTGTTTGGTGAATATGGAGTTAAGTATCATAGTATGTTCTTTCGTTGTTTCATTGCCTGCTTCTTGTAGCTTTATGTAGGGTATCATTGTTTGCGTTGTTACAGCTATCAGCATATTCTGTAGATCCAGCATTGATGTAGCAACTGACTCCTGTTTGTTTCTTGGCTTAGGTGGACAGTCGCCAATAGTTTCCTCTGATTTATGGGCTGTTTTCTTGTCATTTGTTTCCATATTTGTTAGTTGTGTCTTATTTACAGTTGTATAGCTTGAATCAACATAGTGTTGCCAGTTATTGGTTTCATTACTTATTTCCATCTTTCTTTCATCTAAATTAGCTTGTTTTTTTGTTTTTCCTATTTATTTGTTGTAATTCCATTAGTGTTTCGATTTCTGTTAAATCCAGCGATAGGTGTTCCATTCGCCTTTGACTGATTGGAGCAGTTTCTTTTATAAATCTTTCTGATTTGGTCGCTCTTTGGTAGTACAATTTCCATTGTTCTTTTGCATTAATGGCTTTTTCTTTCTGCAATAGTAATGGGTGATCACATTTACTGATATTGCTTTCCTGTGTTGTGAGATCATTCAGCTCTCAAGATCAGCCCTTTCTATTGCAGTCAAGGTTATCATCCGTCTGTTTTACCATCAGTTCTTCCAGAATCTACTCCGGTACCTACCCTTGACTCTTGGATTCAGATGCTGATCGACTTACAAAGAGAGGCCAAGGATCAGTTAGAACAGGCCCAGACTCGAACCAAAAGATATGCAGACTCTAAGAAAGAAAAGACCATCACCTTCCTATTCAGTTGTCGATCAAGTCTGGTTAGCCTCGAAGATGTTACCTCGACATCTACGACCAAACAAATTAGCTCCTCTCTATTATGGTCCATTTTCTATAAAGGAGATCATCAATCCTGTCTCCTTCCGACTTGAGCTCCCGGATTCCTGGAAGAAGATACATCCAGTCTTCCATACTTCCCTGTTGAAACCCTACGTTAGTTCTACTCGAAAACCCTTCAAACCCACACCTGTTGTTGTGGACGACCAGTTGGAATATGAGGTGTCCAGGATATGTGATTCCAGGTATAGGAGGGGTCGACTACAATATCTGGTCGAGTGGAAAGGCTACCCCCCTAGCGAGAGAACATGGGAACCAGTTTCTAATTTTAAAGACCCCTCGTTTGCTCAGAAGATTCCATCTTATTCACCCAGGCAAGCCTGGAGGAACCAGTCTTCGGAGGGGGCATGCTGTCATGACCCGGCGAAATTGCCCCTTCTGGACCTCATGGTCATTGTCACGAAGGGCTTGTACTCCTTGTTCCTCCCAATATGGTCGTACCAAGCTCCGTGCTACGCACTAGCTTTCACGTCGTGGCACGTACTACAAATTGGTCACGCCCCTGCGGATCCGCGCGTCTCAACGCTATCTTCGGTAGTGACCCGACGTGTGTTTGCTCTCTACTTTGGTTTCCTTGATCCTCTTACTTCCTTCCTTGCCTTTATCCTGTTCCTGGATTCCCCCCCCACTTACTCGTTCATCGCTAATCCTGGATACCCTCGAACCACGAACTTCCTGGAACTCTGAACGCGTCCTACAACCTGACGAGGCTGGGGCGAGCCTATTCAAGACCCGAACCATCCACAGGAAGAGTCCTGCGGCCGAACAAGGGAGATTCCGATCACAGGTGAGACGGGGGGGCGATTTACGACAGTTTGAGACGCCAAACGATCAATACGGATTCTACCATGGAGAATGCTATTCAGGACCTGATGCGCGGAATGCAAGAACTTTCCACAGAGATGCAGAATTTAAAAGCCGAGAATGCGGCGCTAAGACAGCTTGTCTTGTCACGTGACTCCGCGAACAAGGACAGCGTATTATTGGGAGGAGTGGTTGATAAATACGACGGTTCAACAAAGACCTTACGTGGATTCCTGGATTCTTGTTTGGTACATTTTACCTTCAAGCCCTACTATTTCTCAACTCCTAGGGCTAAGGTGGGCTTCATAATATCACATCTTTCCGGTAATGTCCTTACATGGGCCACTCCTTTACTCAATTCAGGGGATGATCTCCTGGATGATTATGAAGGGTTCATCGCGGAACTCAAGACCATGTTCGAACGGCCAGAGCTGGTCCACGGTGCTCAAGAGAAGTTACTTGACTTCCAACAAGGATCCCAAGACATGTTGACCTATGTTACCAGATTCAAACAGCTAGCCAAAGAGGCGGACTGGCCCCTGGAAGCCAGTTTTACCTTGTTTCGCAGAGGTCTAAATGAAGGGATTAAGGACGAGTTAGCCAGGGTGGCACGTCCTAGTTCATTCCAGGCCCTCCTGGACTTGTCTATGCAAATATACTTCAGAATCCAAGAAAGAAAGGCCGAAAAGAAAAAGAATAAAGTATCAATTCAAAGAAACTAGCCAGAGAATACTACAAGGACAGAATCTGCCAAGAATCCGAGCACTGATTCTGAACCCATGCAACTTGGAGCCTTTCGTGGACCAATTTCCCTGCAGGAAATCTTAAGAAGAATACACACAGGCTTATGCATGTATTGTGCCTCAGATAAACATCTAGTTAAAGAGTGTCCTCTGGCTCCTCCCCGACGCTCGGGAAACGCCAGCTCCCGATCCTAAATGGAGCAAGCTTTCGGGAGAGCGATGTTTGCTCCACATCAATTCCATCCTTGAACTCTCCTGGACAAAACAAATTGGTGAATTATATCTTAGTGACTTGGGCCCACTTTTTGAGCAACTTCAGGGGCAGATGTGGAAATACACTCTTGACCTGCCCCCTTCCATGCCGAACGCGATTGTCATACACGAATTAGGTCTAAACTCTCTATCCGCTAAATACAATTGGAGATTACTAGTGAATTTTGCGAAAATGTTATACCCGCCAAAAAATTCACTATATTTAGATCTTCATACTATGATGTTGAATAAGAATCCTCTCTCCATGGTTCAATACAAAAAACGTATGATAGGAATTATGGAAAGGATTAATTTAACAGGTGATGATTTGGAGCTCTTTCAGGAAAAGAGTAAAAAAAACTGTATCAAACTGATTGGGCGGATATTTGCACAAAAATAGCTAATTACTCCTCCTATTCAGAATACAACAAATTCGTGCATAAACAAACACCTCGCATGACGTATTTAATTCTATGCCCTTGTCCCAAGGTGCGGCAAACTTTTATGTTGTTTAGGTTCGACTTGCTACACACACGGGTTAGACAGAAGCATTGGTTCAAGAAAGATGTAGCTGATATATCTATAATCTGTCGCTTTTGTAAGCAGACGCCCGAATCCCTTAAACATCTGTTTCTGTATTGCACTTACTTCGAAAAGGCACGCTGTAGAATGATAGAATCATTTGTGGAGGCAAACACTATTGAATCGAGGGAATGGATCTGGACTAGTAGTATGTGGGGGGCGACAAATGCCTCGATAATTCGAACTACACGCTTAGTAAAGACCATTGAGTTAGAGTTGTTGATGGGTAATTAGTTTTATATTTGATGGACACTTACTGTTGTTGAAGTGTTTATACACCTGGTTCAGGATGTTTTAGCTTCAATATAACGGCTCAAGCTACTTAGGGGGCGACAAATGGCAAGACCGTGGATCTTGTCTTTGACGATTTTTTTTGTAATTATATCTTTATGCTGAATGTCATGGAGCTATAAATGTAACATGCACTTGTAGCTGTACTTTTTATTTTATATAATATATGAATTTATATGTAAGTTCTTTTTATACTTAGAAATGTAATTAGTCATGATTTGTAAAGGTCTTGATGTTTCTTCTTTTAGTTTACATCTCGACTCAAAACAAATAAAACTTTTAATTAAAAAAAAAAAAAAAAAAAAAAAAATTGGTGATATTACAGGCCTTTTTATCGCCATCCAAGGACAAGGTCTACCCCATACTGGCCTTGGTGGATTGCGGAGCAATGGGAGTCTTCATTGATCAAGATTGGGTCAGAAGTCATAACATTCCATATGAAGCAAGAAGTTTTTCACAGCCAGTGGAAGCAATTGACGGAAGACCTTTTTCCTCAGGACCCATAAGTCTGCAAACAAGGGAGATCCATCTTTCCATAAATCATCATCAAGAAAGAATTGTGTTTGACATTATAAAATCAGCCCATTACCCCTTGGTTCTGGGCATGCCCTGGTTACAAAGGCACAATCCATATATTAACTGGACGGCCGGATCCTTATTCCTGGGCTCGGAGTTCTGTATGGACCATTGTTTAAACCTGGATAACTCAGTCACAGCTCCTATAAGTCTACCAAGGTGTCCAGAGACTCCACTCATGGTTTCCAATATTGTACAAGTTCCAGAGATCTATCAAGGGTATGCTGATGTATTCTCTACTGCCATCGTTCAAGCCTTTCCTCCACATAGACCCGAAGACTGTGCCATAGATACTGAACCCTCAGCAGTGATTCCCTTTGGCAGGATGTTTATCCTTTCAGAACCCAAAAAGAGAGCCCTCCGGGAATACCTAGACACTAATCTTGAGAACGGCACCATAAGACCTTCAAAATCTCCAGCTGGTGCTTCATTGTTCTTCGTTCCAAAAAAGGATACCAAAGAGCTTAGACCTTGCCTGGACTATCGGGTCCTAAATCAATACACCCTGAAAGACAGATACCCACTACCCCTGATCTCGGATATCCTTGAAGCTGTGAGAGGTGCAGTGATATTCACGAAACTGGATCTCCGAGGTGCTTACCATTTGATCCGTATCCGGGAAGGAGACGAATGGAAAACAGCCTTTAGAACACCCTTTGGTCACTTTGAATACCTAGTCATGCCCTTTGGTCTGACTAATGCTCCCGCAGTCTTCCAGCGTTTTATGGATAGGGTGTTCACTGACATGTTATTTCTCAATGTTATCGTCTACTTGGATGACATATTAATCTTCTCCAAGGATTCCTTGAAACATGAAGAACATGTAAAAGCAGTACTTCAACGGCTCAGTGAAAATCAACTCTTAGCCAAACCAGAAAAATGTTTGTTTCATGTTACATCAGTTCACTATCTGGGATTTGTCCTTAGTTCAGAAGGAATTAGTATGGACCCTTCAAAGGTGAAGGCCATACTGGCTTGGCCGGCCCCAACATCGGTTAAGCAAATACAATCCTTCCTGGGGCTTGCCAACTTCTACCCGAAATTCATTTCCACCTTTTCCGAGATTGTTCAACCCATTGTTAATCTCCTGAAGAAAGACGTTCCATTTAACTGGTCTATAACACAAGACAAGGCATTCCAACGCTTGAAAGAAGAATTCACTCAGGCCCCCATCCTGGCCCAACCTGACATAAATCGTCCTTTTCTAGTGGAAACTGATGCCTCCAATTACGCCATAGGAGCAGTTTTAAAACAAGAATCTGATGATAAGTTGGAACATCCCATTGCTTATCTTTCACAAAACCAGACCACCAGCTAGACTCACTAATCAGTTCTGGAGAAGGAGTTATTGGTCATTCGTCATGCCTTCACTGAATGGAGACATCTACTCCTGGGTGCTAAATATCCATTTCAAGTCCGTACTGATCCTCGAAATCTTCAGGTCCTACAATCCATGGAGTGCAGGAACATTAGACAAGCTTGATTGGTGTCAAGGCGTCTTCAAACTTGCCCGGCGCAGAGGCAGCAGGAACTCCTGCCTCCCCGTAGGGTCTTGGCACCTGGACCTGATAGGAAACTCAGGCTACCGCAACCCGCCGGGGAAAGAGGGTTAGGGTCCACTGAATGGATGGGTAAGGGATTATAGGTTCACCGGAAAAAGGTTTAGGGAGAGGTTCTGGATGGGAATGGGAATTATAGGGAAAAATGCTCCTCAGCTCCTGCCGCCCCATCCACTGGTCGTTCTCGTGGTGAGTTCTCCGCCCACTCATTCAATCCTCAGTCATACCATAACCAGTTATTAGGAGCCTTTGTAGTGGAGCTTGGAACCACTGCAGGAGCTTTTGCTTGGAGCTCTAACCACAACCGTTGCACCAAAACAGTGTTAGCATGAGCTTTATATTCCCCACTGCCTTCTCTCTGCAGTTACCAAAAGCCTGTGCTAACGTGCGCAATTACACGATATCTCTTGTCATTTACAGGGTACTTGGGAGCTTAGACAATATATATATATACTTTAGTAAGGAACCAGAAATGTACTTAGGTGCGGGTCGTGAGCTTGTTCTCCTTGACGTGGCATGGGAAGTCCCCGAAAGTTCGTAGCAAGCTCCGCTGGAAAATACCAAAAATACAATGAGCATGTGCAAGATCAGACTACACCTTCTAGCACTGACTTGTGCTCCCAAAGCACTACGTGACCCGGTGGTGTGCTCGAATCGGGTTGCCTTCACCCGTGTTTCCGCGCACGTGCCTCCTGCCCTGCCCCGTAGGAGACTCGAAACTGTACGTGTCGGGTTGCCTCACCCGGAACGTTACCCTCAGAGTGTGCTCGGATCGGGTTGTCTTCACCCGTGGTTCCGCACACGTGCCTCCGTAGGAGACTTGAAACTGTCGGGTTGCCTCACCCAAACGTTTCCCTCATTCACCCCCACATAAGCACTCTGCATGCGGGTTATTGTTCAGCCATACGTTGCGGTCCAAACCGCCTGAATCCTAAGTCTGCATGCACCACGACCTCAGCCGCTTCGTTAGTCTTACTCCCTGCACGCGGATTTAATATTAAGAAGCACTTATCTCAAGTTGGCGCGGGGCCTGTGAGTTCAGGTGGGCGAAGTGCCCCGCGAAGGCTGGCCCTGAGCGGAGCGCTGGGAAACACGTCCGTCCTCCACTGAAGCCGGAATAGCAAGCGGGGAAGCGTGGGCGCGGTTCGTGCATGCGCTGTTCGTTGGGTGTTGCCCGCGTGCAGATATTTTCCTCCCAGCTGGCTTGTGAAGCACACGGCCTGCTGCGATTTGTAGTCTCTTGATGTTTCTTAGTCCCTGCATACTTTGCCTGCAATAGGGATGAAACATCCTTCTTATGTACAGCATATAAGGTTTACAGAAAGGGTTCACAAGGCTTTGGTGACTGTGGGATACTGGTTTCCTACATGACGTGCTGCCAATCTGCCCAGCCCTGACAATTGGCCTACTTCTTTGCTCAATATCAATTTCAAATTTCACATGTTCCTGGATCGCAAAACTTGATTGCCGATGCCCTTTCTCGGCGTCCCGACTACGTTCCCTTGGAGGATAAGATCTATCCTAAAATGTTTCCACCCACAATCTTTGTAGCTCAAGTGATCAATCTCCTGGAAGAAATCCGAGTACAGACTCAATTATCTGAACTCTGGAAGGACATATCCGAGAAAAATCCCTGGCGTCTGACAATCAAGGAAGGATATTTATTCAAGAACAATTCAGTGGTCATTCCGACAAAAGAACTTCAACAGAAGGTAATGAATCTATACCATGATACTCTTCACTCCGGCCATCGAGGAGTAACCAACACCTTCCGTCTTATACAAAGACAGTTCTGGTGGCCCGATATGAAGTCCAGTGTAGTTCAATACATCAAGACCTGTGCTATTTGTAGTCAGAACAAATACGATAATCAGAGGCCGGCGGGTCTGCTTCTACAACCTACGTTGCCAACCAGACCCTGGGAAGTTATTGCCACTGACTTCATTGTTGAATTACCACCTTCCCGAGGATATACAACCATCATGGTAACCATTGACTTGTTCACTCATCTAGCTCATTTTACACCATTGTATAAACTACCATCTTCCACAGAACTTGCTGGAATTTTCCTGGAACATATTTTTCTGGTTGTCTGGCCTTCCTTCCAAGATTATTTCGGATCGGGGACCTCAGTATATTTCACAATTCTGGAAACATCTCTGTCGTGTTCTAGGAATCCAACGTGCCCTTTCTTCAGGCTATCATCCACAAACCAATGGGGCAACGGAACAAGTAAATCAAACCCTGGAACAATATCTTCGTTGTTTTGCCACCAAGGTTCAAGACGATTGGTCTCTCATTATACCTTTTGGCGAATTCTCCTACAATAACTCCGATCATTCAGCTCTCAAGATCAGCCCTTTCTATTGCAGTCAAGGTTATCATCCGTCTGTTTTACCATCAGTTCTTCCAGAATCTACTCCGGTACCTACCCTTGACTCTTGGATTCAGACGCTGATCGACTTACAGAGAGAGGCCAAGGATCATTTAGAACAGGCCCAGACTCGAACCAAAAGATATGCAGACTCTAAGAGAAGACCATCACCTTCCTATTCAGTTGGCGATCAAGTCTGGTTAGCCTCGAAGATGTTACGTCGACATCTACGACCAAACAAATTAGCTCCTCGCTATTATGGTCCATTTTCTATAAAGGAGATCATCAACCCTGTCTCCTTCCGACTTAAGCTCCTGGATTCCTGGAAGAAGATACATCCAGTCTTCCATACTTCCCTGTTGAAACCCTATGTTAGTTCTACTCGAAAACCCTTCAAACCCACACCTGTTGTTGTGGGCGACCAGTTGGAATATGAGGTGTCCAGGATATGTGATTCCAGGTTAGGAGGGGTCGACTACAATATCTGGTCGAGTGGAAAGGCTACCCCCCTAGAGAGAGAACATGGGAACCAGTTTCTAATTTAAAGACCCCTCGTTTGCTCAGAAGATTCCATCTTATTCACCCAGGCAAGTCTGGAGGAACCAGTCTTCGGAGGGGGCATTCTGTCATGACCCGGCGAAATTGCCCCTTCTGGACCTCATGGTCATTGTCACGAAGGGCTTGTACTCCTTGTTCCTCCCAATATGGCCGTACCAAGCTCCGTGCTACGCACTAGCTTTCACGTCGTGGCACGTACTACAAATTGGTCACGCCCCTGTGGATCCGCGCGTCTCAACGCTATCTTCGGTAGTGACCCGACGTGTGTTTGCTCTCTACTTTGGTTTCCTTGATCATCTTACTTCCTTCCTTGCCTTTATCCTGTTCCTGGATTCCCCCCCCCACTTACTCGTTCATCGCTAATCCTGGATACCCTGGAACCACGAACTTCCTGGAACTCTGAACGCGTCCTACAACCTGACGAGGCTCGTGTGAGCCTATTCAAGACCCGAACCATCCACAGGAAGAGTCCTGCGGCCGAACAAGGGAGATCCCGATCACAGGTGAGACGGGTGGAGATTTACGACAGCAATAGTTCATGGTTTTTCCTATTTGTGTTATTGTTTCCTCCCTTAGCGGGTCTTTTCTCTTTGAGTGGTATGCTGTCTGGTAGTTCCAACAGGCTCAGGCTGTGCCCCTCCTCCATGACACTGCTATTGCTGTCATCTTGTTTCATCTGATTTTCTGACATCAATTTAGTTTTTTGTCTAGTATTTCTCTGTGACAATTGTTGGGTTAATGTTACTTTAGTTTCTTCTTTTAAGGTCGTCATTTTCCAGTGTTTCACTTTGTTTTTTCTGGGAGCAGCTTTACTTGCTCCCATCCTCTCCGCTCTCTCTCTCCGTTCTCCCACTGGCTGCTGCCTGCTCCGCGTTCAGCCCTACGCTGTTAGCGTGCTGTGGGCGTCGCACGCGTCCCCCGCCTCTCCCTCGGCACAGGAGCCTGCTCTCCCTGCAAGCGTGTCCGCGCCGTGAATGATCTCGGCAGCCTCAGCAGTAGGTAGGTCGGGGTCAGTGTCGGGGGCGGGGGATGATTGTTGTTTCTATCTCCGTGTGGGGGTCAAAGGACCTAATCCCGCAGTCCCCCCAAACAGTTCTCCTTCTATTGTGCGATCCACACCTTGGCTTGGGTGCGGGTTCTATGGTGCTCTCTTTGTGCAGGAAATTCGTTGATTATTATGCCGGTTGCAGCACGCGAGTTTAGATCTGGCTGGGAGACATGCACACAACCAGTCCAGGTATTTATTTTATGTGCGTGCCAAGCGTAGCACACTGTGTCATGTAAGCACGTATCAATAGAAAGGAATAACATAAACAAAAGCAAAAGTGGACATGCGCACACAGAGTGTACGTTTCCAGAACATTCCGTACTGTACTAACAATACAGTGAGTGGTTGGAAGTGCTTTATTTTGCGACACAATGCAAACGACCACATTCCAGTTGGTGCATTCACCGCTGTTTTATTTCGCAAACAAAATCCAGTGAGCAATACAGTCTGTGCAATTCTGTACTTCTGTTCTTGTCTGGCAAAGTGGGAGAAGGAGTACATAGTGGTGCTTGGTGGCCCATGTGGAAGAATACATTTTCTTTGAACGGTAGCGAAGGTAGCATATGGTGCCTCTGGGTTGGTTTACAGAGTAAAGGTTTGCAGGTTGGTTCGTATAGCAGGAACCGCAAGTAGACATACCGGGCCATATCGGTCTGCCCAGATAATAATGATGGCAAAGACATTGCTTATGGTAATCTTCCAATAGTTAGTCCACCAGCCGTCTATTGGAATGTGGAAGGAGTGGCATGCGCAGTAGGATGCTAGATATCTGAGTAGAAAGAGGAATAAGAGTAGATGTAAATAGCGGGTATTAGTTGCAGCGTACAGGACAAAACATTGCAGGAAGGACAATGTAGTAATAGCTGCATGCCTGATGGACAATGAACTGTGTGTTAGTGCGTAGCGTCATATGTTAACCCACTGCCTTGGTTTGTAGGTAATACTGTGATTGTACGGCTGCACACACGAAAATATGTTCGAACCGTTGGGACTAGATGCTATTTTCATGTGTTTCCTTTTTACAGAAGTTGACAGTGGTAGCAAGTGTAGTTGGACCCATGGCACAATGTGGTTGTGTGTCCGCAAAGAAAGTAATACAATAAGAAACGTAATGGGGGTCACCTCGGATTGCTGGAGAATGGAGCAGCGGTTTTGGTAAGAAGTGCATCAATGAAATGTGAGCTGTACATGTTTTTGTGCCGGGTGACCGCTGTGTGAACCTGTGGCCATTATAACATACAGTGCACTGAGGGTGCATAGACGTAGTAATTGTGCGATAGGGCATACAAATGGAGAACAGGGAATGCAGCAGTGTACGAGTGTGCAGAAGGTGTGGTGCTTTACTGTACGACTTGCGCTCCATGTTCGTCTTGCATTGTATGTGTGCATTTGGAGGGCACGCGGAAGAATGATAGCAAAAGAAAGTACAATGACAGTTGCAATTTACTGGGAATGGTGGAGACATGGCAGTGTAACAGCGTTTTTTTACTGCTGTCACAAAGGTCCGTATAAGGTAGAGAGAGGAAGTGAGCGGTAGAATACATTGGTAAATATGCATACTCAGAAGCACATTAAGAAATGTTAATCGTAATACACATGTGATGTAAAGGTGTACTTACATAATTTCGGCGAATTCCATGCTTCTATTGGGTAGTCGTGAGATTGCAGTGTACCCCTTATAGGATCGTTGCAGACTACCTTTGGGGCACATGGACAGAGGAACTACAGTGCAATTTCTGCATTTTTTTTTTGCTAGACATTTATACAATATCTGACCTTGGAGCTAAACATGCTTCCCCCTCAAGGCTGTTTTAAAATGAGCGTGTGTTCTGTTGAAGGAGAGGTATGTACGGTTTCGATTTCCGGAGATGATGTAGGAAAACAAATTAAGTAATCAGCCGGCAGCGTGTTGCGATTGTAGTATGTATTTACGAATGTTGGTAGTGTTAGTACGGTGAAGGTAGTGCAATGTACAAGTTGAAATGATGGTGCTGTACAAATTGTTCAGTGAATGCAGAGATGTTAAAATACGTAAAATGTCCTTTTACAGTGGGTAAGGACCAGTTATACGTGCAGTGTGTTAACAGGCAACGGTGGGTGATGTCAGACTGTGTTCGCTGTTTTAGAAGATGTGAGTGGGTGGTCCATCGTCCACAGTTTGGTGTCATGCTCCATGACCTTCTTTGGGGCTACTGTTCAGGAAAGGAAAGCAGGTAGTTTGAACGTTTGTCTAAGGCGGTTATGGGTTTTAAATGGTGTTTCCTTTGCACAATGAAAAAGGGAAACAGAAGTTTAAAAAGTTAAGCAGTAAGGCAATGGTTGCAATATGGCTGGGGAGCTATGCTGTATGAGCTGCAGTGACATATGGGTTGGATACGTTTCTTGGAAATGGTGTTCATAAAAATGGAAATGACGTAATGGCCTATGGTGGAAAGCAAGAAGCCAAATGTTGCAGCAGTTAGGAAAGTAATGTAAGATGTATTGATGCATGCATGAAATTGCATTATTGTGATTGTGCAGATTGTAGGATAGCTTACTATAGGGTTGTTTATTCAGTGTGTGCACTTATGCTACGCTTAGGTGACCAGCGTACATAAGGTTATGTATTTTGTGAAAGAAATAGCAGCCAATGTCAACAGTAGTGGATAAGGGGTAGGTGGCTGTGATATGTTTGCGGTTAGTGGTACGTGGATGGATGTCTGTGTGTATAGTCCTGCAGTGTAGCAGCAATAGTGAGCAGGGTGTACAATGTTTAGTGTATGGCTGGAGGCCCTACAATGTACAGGGTGTAGTGAAGTGTGTAGTAGCTGTATAGTGTAATATGGGTGTTCATTGTAAATGGTGGTATTGGTATGTGTATAGCACAAATAAGTGCACTTATTGCACTGTGGATTTTGTACAGAGGTATAATAGAAATTGTTGAAGACTTACTGTTTGGATTGCGGAAACCCTGCACTTTGTTTTGTGTATGAAGTGTAAAATGTTGTACTGGTTGCTCCATTTTATGTGGTAAAAGAGAAAAGAATATGTTAGCACAGGTATTTGTTAGTTTGCAGTCCGTTACATAGTATACATTTTTTTATTTTGTGGACCCTCATAACTAGTACGTCGTAAGTACTATACTTTGACCCAGTGTACTGTGCAAGCAGCGCAGTTCCTGTGGTTATTTGCATAACCATTGGGTCAGTGGAGGAAATAAATCCATGCTGGATTAAAAATAAACGTCGACATTTTGTTGCTACTATGGTGCACAATTAATGATAGTGACGTTTAAAGTGGTTGGAGCACTTTGTAAGGTGTACTCTTCAAGTAGGAGGAAATGTAAGGGTGTACGATATCTGGACTATATATGTTGGTGGGATGGGTGGCGTTGTATAGCAGGTGGTGATTTGTAAATGTTTTCCTGCTTCCTTTTTGTGCCACTGTTTGTTTATGCATTTGGTTGCTGCTGGTGATTTGCAAGTATTATGACATTGTTCTGTGCTAATGCAGAATTCTGATTGTAGTTACGTACCTGTTGGCATACTGTAACTGCTTATAGTTTGGAAGTATGTGACGCTGTGTTTGTAGCACAGTAGTTGTTGAAGGTTGAGGTGGGAAGTTGTGATGCTGCAAATAACCTTTTCCGTATTCAGGTTGCAGTTAGGTACCAGGTGGCATATTCTATCTGTTTACAGTGTCCGTTTGTAAAGGGTATGTAGAGAAGCTTGTGCATTCCTGGGGTTACTTCGATATCTGTCCACACTTTGAAGTGGTACTGTCCAATTATGGAGTAACGTGGTGGTATGTCCATATGTGTTGGAGTTGTCCGACTATTCGCAGAGAGCTGCTGACTCATTTGCATAAGTGTTGATTTTAGATATTACTAAGGATAGGCTTGAACCCTCATATTTAGTACTTTCCCTTGCACGTATCAAGTGGAAAATACTGGTATTGTGCTTTGTGCACACGTACTGTTTGTGTGACTGTACTCCTTGGGTGCATTGGGGATAAAATTGTCCAACACACACTGTAGTGCATTTCGTCAATGCTTGCAGTATGGTACATTGCTTTGGGTCGAAGAAGTGTGGAAGAAAAAACATGTTTTGTCCACTTACGAAGGTACTGGTTGGTGCTGGGGAGTAAGGTATAGTACGTTTGTACATCAATGAGTACATTTTAGCCTGAAGAATATTAAGTAGGCATTTACAAGATTTGCAAGTAGTCTGTGCTTTGGACTGTTGGAAGTATCATTGCATTCCCACCATGACGATTGCTTTCTAATGTATGCAGTATAGTGACCTCCATTGGTGGTGTCCCCTGTGTGGATTGATTATGTCTACAGTTGTGAAGGTTTTATTGCCAAGTGATATCTGTCCGTGTGTGAAGGCAGTAAGTTTTCAGTTGTTTTTGATACCGTCGGCATTGTATCTTAAGAGCATTAATATCACATATTGACTATGTGAGTGTATTGTCGAACGAATATCAGAATTTCACGATGTACACCACATTCTATGGTTTGCACCAGTTGGTGAAATGGAATGGAGTCGCAGTTAGGTATTGATACATACACGAAGAATTTGTTAGGGACCTGCTCCTCAATAGCATGGTTCCAAAGAATGCATGTATGTTTAGTAAGTACATTAGAAATTCCTGTGGATCTTCTTGTCGGTGTAAAGTGAATTTCACCATTCCAGCACTGTAGTCCAATTCTTGCCTTATTGCTGAGACACTGTAAATGGTGTCAGGATTACTTACTGCATTTCTGTGAAGGATGAGCATTTGCAAACACAACTGATCTGCGCTATTTAAATACATGTTTTCAACCTCTGCTGGTATTTGGAATAGAACATTGATTGTTACATTTGCATACCAATTAACACCTGTTGTATTGGAAAATCGGAATGGTCCAGGTACTTCTATGTCTGAGCCCTTTGATGGAAGGGTACGTGGTTTCATTGCAGAGGCATTTTTTGTTTGTTTGTGGAGTTGGGTATGGTTTGTCTATTTTACACCTTTTGTGTGTGCTTTTGGTTGTTGCTGTAGTATGACTTGCTTTCAATTTCTTTGATGGTAGTGTGGCGAAATCATTTAGTACTTCTGATGGAATGAGCCTTCTTTTCAAACCTTTTAGTTTTTGAGGAATAGGGTACATTTTTAGATGGGGTGTGTACGGTGAACGTAGTCTATTGTACTCTATGATGAAAGGAATGTCTGCACTGACTGCAGTTGCATCAAAATTAACTAGATACAGTCCTTCCAGTGTACGTATCCATGACAGTGCTACGTAACAAAAGCCTTCTTTGAAGACTGTGTGGCCAATATCAATTAATGCTTCATCTAGCAGCGGTATTCAAACTATGGGGTGCGACCCCCCAGGGGTCCACCGGTGCATCACTGGGGGGCCCTGAGAGCTCAGCATGAAATCCCCCCCAAAAAAAAGATTTTTTTTTTTAGATTGGAAGAAATGGGCAGAGTAGCTCACATGGTCAGGCTGAAGCATGAAACTGTCTTAGGCAACAATGAAAAAGTGGGCTGCAGTTGTAAATGGATATTCATTCCTTTAGTCACAGACTGGGCCTCATTACAACTATCGCGGTACGGTAACAACTGTGCCGGTAAGCTCCCGGCACCGTTGCTACCGTACCGCCATAGTAAAAGTTGTGCTCACGGGTGCCTGACAGCCTGCCAGATCTGGCCTGAGCTCGTCAGATGCACTGGTTCCATTATTAATGATGCTGGTGCATCCGAGCTCCCCATTCCCATTGAGCCCTATTGGGCTCAAATGGGAATGGGGATCTACCGGTACCGGTACCAGCACCCACGAAAGGGCAATTATCAGGTCCGCCTAACTCGGCATGACCCGGTAATTGCACATTCGCAGGTGCCGGACCCGGCGGGGACCCTTTTTTACCGGCACAGCTACCGCCAGGGTTGTAATGAGGCCCACTGTTTCAATATTACCCAAGGGGGTGCTTTGTGTTAAAATGTAAGTAAATTGTGATATATTCAGCATCAATGGTCAAAATGACTAACTGCATAGTTAAGTAACTTATCAAACTGGTCCACATTGGCCACACTAGCAATTTACATTTTTGGTACCAGCATTGCCCTATAGGCCAGTCTGAGCCTGGCGGCTCTTCCATTATGGAGGAGCTAAGGAGCCAGCCAAGTGAAACAGTGAGCACTCCCTCAGCTGCTTTTTCCAGCTGATGGAGTGCTCCTGGGCTGGCTGAACTGCCAAACGGAAAACTGTTTCCCTTTGACAGTTCAGTTTAGTTCCCAGCCGCACATGCTCACTGAGCCATACAAGTGCTGGGGCGTTTTGCTTCGCCAGCATTGCATAGCTCATTGAAAATGCTGGCTGGGGCACTGCATGTCTGTATCTCTGAGGAGGAGCTCCTGTGCCTCCTCGCAAATGCGGACAGAGCAGCCTGGAGCAGGGAGTTACAGCACCCACACGCAGGCAAATGCAGAAGGTACCTTTATGTTCATTGTTTTTATTTAAACATGTGTATGGATGCGTGTATGCTTATGTTATGAGTGAATGTATGGTGATGGATGCTCGTGTGAATGATAGAGTGATTGCTGTATAAATGTACAGCGCCTTGCATACATACATAATCATGTTGATTGTATTAGGCCCAGTGGGGCGCAAGGGACAGGGATGGTATCTTTTAACTAGACATCTATTATAGATGTCCAGTAAAAAATGTCATGCCTGCCCCCTGGGCCCCAAGCACCAATTGCAAACTGTTTGGCTATTTACCCATTTTTTTGTTAAAAGTATGCTCTACAATGCAACATTTTAACCCATTATTTAAAAAGGGTGAACCCCCCGAAACCCACTTTATTGGTTCTGGCTCCCTCACTATGCTCGGTCGCTATGGCATTTTTGGGGGAAATAGTTATGCCCCTCCACTTAAAAAATCACCAGCTGCCGCTGGCCCTCAGACTGTGTTGGAAACGGGATGGGGGAACCCAGGTACTATGGTGGGAGGACAACAGGCGGGAACCATGGGGTAGTGGTGGGAGCAGAGTGGGGAGAGCCCAGGGTGTGTGATGGGGTGCGGAGAGACCAGGGACTGGGTAGGAGTGGGATGAGGGAGCCCAGCGACTGTGATGGGAGCAGGTGATGTAGCGCAATATATACTGTCCATTTGGCATTTCTGGAGGGTCCCGACCTGCCCAAATTTTGCTCAGCGGGTCCCCGGCCAAAAAGGTTTGAAGACCACTGATCTAAGGTGAGACCTTGCGATTTATGAATGGTTACTGCATAAGCTAGCGACAGAGAAAACTGTTCTCTGTGTAAGAATCTCGTAGTTGTGCGTCCTATATTTTTGATTTCTGAAAGTTTATCAAACTTGATGTTTACAAACTGAATGCTGTTGCCCCGTGGGTATGTCTGGAAGCTAACAACTATACCAAGTGCTCCATTAACTAAACCTTGCTCTACGTCAATGTTACGCTTTAGCATAACTCTACAGTTGACACATAAAGTTAATATTTTCTCCAAATCAGTTCTTCAAGGCTTGTAGTTGTGCTATGCCTTGTTGACACATAGGTATTGTCATACCGTGTACGTCCAGTTTGTCTGTGGCATAAATTTGCCCTCGTGGTTGTTTTTCTTTTTGCTGCATTGTTGTATTAAATTGTGCACAGCTTGCTAGAGTTGTCATTAAGGCCATACAGCTGACATTTTTCTGAGCTAATTGTTCCATGACATCTGTAGCACATGTGTTATGCCCGTACAGCTCATGGATGCGTCTACTATTGAATGTAGACTGCACCTCCTTTGATAATACTCCAATCCGTATGTTTTTTGAAATGTTGGCATAGGTGAGGTCTGCAGACTGACGCATGTTTTGAGTTAGTTCTCTGTGTTAGAAATGTTGCCAAAGATTTACATTCCTGATGCTTCCTGACTTTTACAACACTGTTTGTGTCCTAAGGTTTTGAAGATAGGTTCACCTTTGGTGTCAATTGAAGGAGATCTCCGAAATCAATGACACGTTTTCCTCCAAAGAGTTCTTCATAGTCTATTTTGAGTACCTCTTGCAATCTGAGGTGAATCAAAGCCAACATTAGGTTGGAGACCGTGCTCACCTCATCTATTAGGAACATTTTCATTTGTTTCAAAACTCTGCGTAGCTCCATAGCAGATTCTGCTGAATGTTTATAGCACTCTAATTTGTTTTGATGTCCTACTTGAAGGAGTAGCAATCAGTGTAGAGTGACTCCACCTATTTCGTAGGCAGCCAGACCTGTAGGGGTGGTTATAACCGCAGAAAGGTTGTTGTTTGTTAATTGTTGGAGGTATTTACTGATAATTTTTATTAAGAATGTTTTACCTGACCCAGCTTCACCACTTACATATCGCAATACTGTGTTGTAGATATCACAGGTGCAAGTTTTACTTTCATGCTGTATACCATGTTCAATGGTTTTACTTACTTTTACAAAAATCATCATTTAGTTGGGATTTAAGTACTTCCAACTCTTCTGTGGAGCGCTCATACTGAAGCATAGTGGTGTTTACCTCCGTCATGGCTAATTCTGCCTCATTTACTATGAGTGGCTCTCCAAGTGTTTCTTGGCTGCCTGTTTGTGAAGGTTAACTGCTCTCAGAAGTGTCTACAGTTTGTTGTACTTGAAGGTCTTCTTCTTGTTGGCGTTCACTGTCCAACATGGTTTTGTACCATGTAAAGTTTTCATCTGTACGTTTACTGTCAGTGGCTTTTAAAGCATCTTCATAGGAGGTGTAGGTGGCTAATAAATATTCTTTTATTCATGGTTAAAAAAGTTGCAGTAGAGCCATGTAGTACAGTTCTTTGTGTTGAGGAGTTTTTAAGGACAGCTTCATATGATTAATTAGGCTGCATTTGGTAAGTCTTACCAGGCTGCCTTCACAACTTTCTACTCTGTATCTACCTTTGTCCTCATTTGGTGTAATGTTTTTTGTACGAGAAGTTTTGGGCTTCCTGGTACAAGCACAAGGCATCTAAAGTACTACTTCTGTTTGGGTAGTATGTGTCCAATAAGTTGTTCTTCAAAATTTCTTGGCTGTTGGGATCGCTTTTGGCTATTGTTTGTATGTCTTCGTACGATTTAAGTGCTCTTCTTCTGGATGCAGCAGGCCCAAGGCTTAGACACACTATATTGTCTGATTTCCCATATAAGGTTGTGCCGGTTAAGCAGTCAGCGGCTTCGTAGCTGCCACATTCTCTATGGGACAGCATTTTAATGCCAAAGCTGTACCATTTTTGTGCCAGTGTTTTGTCAGAGGATATGTCATCCCAGAGGTCTTTCAGCTCTGTTTTCTCTGCTTTGGTTAAGTATGTGGTGATATATCGTGCAACAGCAGTGGAATTGTCTGCAATGTACTGTACATCAACATTGGCATTCCATAGGAGGGCAATAATTGCATTGTAATCATTTATGTACTTTGATGCTTCGCTCCTTTTTATGCAGTATGTGTTTTTAGGAGATTTTCCTTTCACACTATGTCGAACCGAAGACATGAAGCTGTTTACTTGGCCTGTTGTTGAAACTGGTCTAGAGAAATCAAATCGACATTTGGTGTAGTGTTTGCCTCTGTTCTTATATTTGCGTCGACAATACTTGCCACACTTGTGTCTTTGGAATTGCAAAATGTGTGCTCCTATGGGTACTTTCCGAAGGGATTTTGCAAGTAACATATTTGTGAATGAACTGCAAAACATTTTAATCACTTTCCTCGCCAAATTTAGGAGCCTTTTTTATCCACAAAAGCATGTGGATGTGTGGTGCTCCTCCGGCTTTATATTCTTTTGTCTAAAAGAAGTGTTCCACTTCTCCAAGGGGAGGAAGTGTTTCATTGGAAATGAAGTGCAGCATGGCAAGGAAGCGATGATGAAAGTAGCGTGAAGCATTTACTGGATACAAAGAGCACTGCCCTCCTGGTGTTTTCATCTCCATACCTGTTTTGTTTTAGTTTGTTATGCGTAGGAAAGTGTGCAGGTCTTCCTATGCATACTCAGCACAACTAAAGTGACAAACCATGTGGGAGGGCCAAGGTTGTGAAGCATACGTCGAACATCTGCGTGCCGTCAAAACCAGTACTCTTTCATACCATGCATGTTTGCCAAGAGATTTGTAACATTTGACTGTAAAACTTCGTCCTTCTATTGCACCTTTTGAAGTAGTTGTGTAGCGGACACGTTTTGGAAATGGGAACCTGTTTTTAATGTGTAGGCAACTCCATAACATAGCGTTGCTATTTCACTTTCAAAGAGCAGGCAGAATATGTACTCCACATTCTGTCTAAATCTAGGGTCTTCAGAATACATTAGTAATTAGCGGTATTCTGTTATTTGTGTGCTTCTTTCATCATATCTTCCACCTTTTGCATTGGGGAACAGTAGAGGAAAGGCTTGTGCTTCCACACTTTTTCCCATATACTGATTGGGGTTCATAGTCAAAACCTCGAAAATCAAATGTCGATTTTTTTTAATAAAGTTTTTTATTTGAAATGGGGGGGTTCCCCCCAACTCCCCTTTTTTTACATTTTTTTTATTTTACCTTTTTTTTTTTACATATGAGAGCCAAGAAACTATAAATAAAAAAAATCATTACTCGACTTTTTTTTTTTCGACATTTTTGTCATTCAACATTTTTTTGGTTGATATTTTGACTGCACACCAATGATTGGGGCTCCTTTGGCTTGCCGCATTTGATAGGTTCCTAGTGCATCATCTATGGTGTCTTTGGAGTACAGTGGGTGAATTGTGTACTGGACTAAAATACTGGAGGCTGTACTAGGATCTAGACACTGAAATCGGCCACTTGTTGAGGAGTCCTGAATTATTTTGGTTGTTTCTCTCAGGTTTTCTTGAACGTTTATTTCCTTGTAGTATTCATTGTTTTCTTTAAGGTACTGCAACACCTCTCTAAATTTGGTTAAGTCCACTTGGTGTTGCCAAATTTGTTTGTCTTTTGTAGGTACACCATTTACGAGAATAATCAAAGATTTGTGTATTGGCCTTTGCACTCGTAGAGTGTCTACATTTTCTTTGAGATATAATGGTAAATAGACCACTTTACCACAAATGCCTTTCAGTAATTCGGTGGGAGGTAATTTTGAAGTTTTTGGTTCAAGACGTATTATTGCTCGAAATGGGTGCACTGTTTGTATTATAATGCTCTCATACACATTTAGCTGCTGCAGTGCGTTTGGCAGTGGAAATAGTTCAAAATTATTACTAATTGCCCGTGAAGGCCACTGGTTGTTGTCAAGTTTTGAAGTGCAGTATGTGCACAGTATGGAGGTGTTGGTAATGTTGTATTTCCTTTAGATGTGCTGAATTTCATCGAGCACTTGTTTGGCTGTACCGTGCAGGAGAATATCAATTACATGCTGGAGTGCTAAAGCTGGACTTTTTGCATAGTACAGTTTGTACATTAGATTTCTGATTGTTGAATGGTGGGTTGCTAACATTTTTATACGATTGAAGGTGGTTTTGCAAGCTGGTCCAGAAATACAGGCTAAGGAATGTCCTTGTATTCTAGTGCACTGGACAGGAGTCCATACATTGCAGTATTTCCATTCTTCTTTTGTTGTTACCTTTGACATACTGATTAAGGAATTGCTGCACATTTTTGATTAGGCTTTGCCGAACGTTGCACATTGATGCGCAAGGCCATTTGTAGGTGAGGCCTGTTGGTTTGGTGGATTGAAGAGTGGCATCTAAGTTTGATGGGGATATTTTTGAAAGCGGTCTTTCTTCTTCAATTATTTTATTGTGTATCTTTTCATACCCTCATCCACTCCGATGTAAGGCAATGTGGTTAGTTTGTTGTTGTTTGTATGATTCTTCATTGAAATATGGCTCTGTGTTGGTGGTGTGACTCCACTCACCTGTACAGATGTGGCCCCTCGCAGTAGTTGGGAAAATCGCACGTGCTACATGCTGTCCTTCCTAATGTGCTTGCTATGGAAATGGGGCTACAGTTTACCGATTCACGTGTGTGTCTGCTTTTGTGTTCACTGGTAGGATGTTCTTTTGTGACCAAAGCAATGTTAGTGCATATAGTGTGACGTTTGTCAGTGGCGGTGGAATTTCTTTTTCCCTATTTCAATTAGTAATCTGTTGCACTATGGGCAATGTACGCTGCAGACACACGTGTAGTAATGTACGGAGGACAAGCCTAGAGGAACTGTTAACAAGGAACACACAAAACAGTGTTTATTTACACATCCCTTTAGCAAAATTAGGAAAAAACACTTTGAACAATATCTACCAAGACGCACACTTTCTATGACGCTTAAAATGTGTTTGTGCAGCCCCGTATACAGGGAAATGTGCTGGCGTAAACCAGGCCTTTTGGGGGCGGCGGACGTGCTACATCCGGGTCTTTTGAGGGTGGTTGAAATGGAAATTGGACTGTGCAGGAGTTGGGATTGGTGAATATCAATTTGTGGGTGTGGTGTGTAGCAACAGATTGTGCCAGAACGTCTGTTTGCCAATAGGAGTGGACATGGCTACGGGGACGGGTGTGTCGTTAAGTAGGCGGACTATATGGCTGTTGGGCGACTCATGGATACAGTAGGTACAAGTTTACGCAGAACTTTGTGCACTAGCAGCACACCTTGGTTTCCATAATGTCGATGTGCACTGGTACGGAGTACGTGGGATGCAGTGGTTCCATGTGGGTCCTCTTTGTTCCAGTTTGGTGACGCTTGCTCATCCAGACATTATTGTTGTTCATTGTGGAGGGAACAGTTTAGGGCGTGTTACTGGCATTTCACTGCAGTTTACAATGAAGGAGACATTCTGGGGTTTTTAGGTTTTACGTGTAACCATAAAGTCCCTGTAGCAACATTTTTCCATTGAATTTCAAAGGTCTTTTTAGTAGTGCAACTTAACCATAACGTCCCTTTAACAACATTTTTTGTTAGTGAATTTCATAGGTTTTTGCTAGGGCACATTATCCATAACGTTGCTGTAGGCTACTTTTTTTAATAAACGGGAAATCTTTTTAGTAGCGCAACTTAACCATAACGTCCTTTTAGCAATGTTTTTTCTTACATATATTTACATACAATAGTGTGGCGTCCGCCAAACTATAGTTAAGGGGTGTATCAAGTTTTATTGGAAACCTGAAAAATGAATTGCTAATAACTTTTGATTCAAGTGACAGATTTGGCTGAAATCTTGAAAACAAAATTGTTGCCATGCACCCTCCCTGCACCCCCTGTCCACAAACTGGAATGTTTGGGAAAGATCTGTTAAAAATTACAAAAGTTATTAAATAAATTACAAAAACACTGTTTCAGCCTAATTCCCATTCATTTTCATATAGAGAAAAGGTCACATTTTTGCTCCAGTTCACAGCCCAAACTGCTATATGGAAGTGGACCAGGTAGGAAACAACTTGGGCACAAAGCGTTGACTCGATTTCCGGGGGCTGGGGGCGCTCTGGGGTTATTCCATCTAATAGTTAAAATATTTCTTCCAAATATTGGGCTCTGGCTTGTTGGCCCAAAAGATATGTCTAGTGGGCACAGCCAAAGGCCCTGGCCACCTAGTGTTTCTAAAAGAAACATATTCAGGAAACATGTACAGTGGACACGGCCCAAGGCCATGGCTAGAGGCCTGTAAAAAAAACTATGGTATAACAAAACCCTTGAAATTCACTGAAAAAACTTTAGTTGAGCAGATTTAACGCAACAAAACCCTCAAAATTCAGTGGATCTGGGCAGCTAGGACCAGGGTTTTATTGCATTAAATCTGCGCAACTAAACTGTACCTTAACTAAAGTATGAAAAAACCTTAGTTAAGGTGCAGTTAAATTGCGCTTATTTAATGCAACAAAACCTTTGAAATTCAGCTGATGTGGGAAGTCATGACCAGCTTAACTTGGCGCGCTCACCTTGATGTCCCCCATAATGCCATATCTCCCATAATGCCATTTTGTATGTCATTATGAATCCCTTCTCTTTTAATATGTATGTGCTCATGGGCTTTGCCACGAGAATGCGCAGAATTAAGTTGGGCATGACTGCCCACATCCGCTGAATTTCAAGGGTTTTGTTGCGTTAAATCTGTGCAGCTTAACTGCACCTTAAGTAAGGTTTTTTCAGTGAATTTCAAGGTTTTTCTATGCCATGGTTTTTTACGGGCCACTAGCAATGGCCTTTGGCCGGGGCCACTATACATGTCTTTTGGCCCTGGCCAGTGTGCACGGCCTTTGGACATGCCCACTGTATCTTTTAAAACACTAGCTTTCTTTCCCGCTCACTAACCATGGCCTCCGTCCATGACCATTGGCCCCGGTCCTTCGTCCGTGGCCCCTCTACATGTTCGCCCTAAAACCTTCTTCTGGTCTCACTAGTGTGGCCTATGGCCATGGCCAGTGCCCACAGCCTTTGACCGCCATGGCACTCTACATAATGCCACAATAGGTTTCCTGTATGTTTCCCCAAAGCTAGCATGCGTTATGTATCCAATCCCTGTCCTTGGAAACAAGTTAACTTTGCCTCCTGACAGCATACCCAAAGTGCTTTATGCTATAGGAAGTGGGCGGGACAGGAAGGAAAGATAAAGGCAGAGAGCAACAAGGTGTTGGAATCTTCCTTCAGCTGCACAGAGCTCCCTCTGTCTACACTAACCCTGTCCACCCCTTCTAAATAGAATAAAAGGCCTTTAGATATGCAGCCCTGGTCTGAGGCAACTCCTGTTGTGAATGGGTGTGCCCCTTTGATTCCTGTTCCGAGGACAGCTTCCTGTGGAGTGGCTGTCCCTCTGGGGAGGGTGCTACCTACCTCAAAAGGGAATGAACAGATACCGTCCCCAAGGCTACAGTCTTGCCAGCAGTGTCAGAGACTGCCTTGTCAGGGAAGAATGCACATATTCCTTTCACAGCTGAGCTGGGTTCACAGGGCTGACACATGTGTGATATCAAATTGCCATACCTGTAATAATTATGAGAAATTCCATCCACCATACCATAACCCAGGTGTGGCTTATATTTAAAGATGTATATGCCACAGAACAGTAGGCTCATAATTATAGGGTTTTGGTGCAGGGGTGCATGCCTTAAATGACTGTCACTGCAGCTGTCAGATGGGCACCTGTGATCTTTTACACCTTTACCCAGTGGCAGTCCTTCACAGACATGTTTTATGCACATCGTTTATGCAACCTAACATCTCTGATTATAGTTTGAGGTACTTCTCTGTAGAAAGTGAGGTTTCTTCACATTTTAAGGATAATACTTTATTTGTCTCATTTGGATCCAGTTTAACGTTCAGCTTAGCTTGATTGTCCCATCCCAGCACAGCTGAGCATTTTTCTTGAAAATATACTTTAGCTTCACTTCTATGACATTAAATTCTACACACCTTCTTATGTATCGGAGCAATTGTATGCTTCATACACTTTTTGTTGTTGGTTCATTTTCAGTACTTCCACTACTTGTTTTTCCATCATTTCATTATACATATTATTGTGGCGACAAGCAATGAAGACACTGACCAAGTGGTGCCATAGTGGTTGCTATAGACTTTTATTAAATGATAAATCAAACCTATCTATCCCTAACTATAAGGGGATTTCCCTTCCTAAACTAAAGAAGCTCGGGTGCTCGTCAGGAAGTTTGTGTAAGTCAAAACAAAAAGGCACTGTCCTGGTCACAAAGGCTCCTACCCTATCCCTATCACTACTACAAAACACCATAAAGTACAGCTACTGTTCGTAATCCAGGAGAATGACTCCCTTCTCCTGGATGTAAAGTGTTCAAAGCAAAAGATATATCAAGGTTATGGGTTCTCTGTAACCCAACAGAAAGTCAATTATTCACATAAAGTTCTCGTGGCGGTAGGAGAATGACTCCCTTCTCCTACCTGGTCCACCAATGTCATTCACAGTTCTTAATAAGGTTTGTAGCTCCGTTAGGGAGGTAATCACAATCTCTAGGTTTTGCACAAAGGAAGGCAAGTCCCCAAAGGCCAAAGTCGATCTTGTAAGATAACACGTTTTTAATCTCACAGGCAGATGAGAGCAATGGCAAAGAATTTGGCTGCTAAGAACATTCTGCCGAAAAGTAGTACAAGCAGAATCTTAGAAAGCAGAACATCGTCATACATGACGCAATCAATAGGGTAAAATCCTTCGCGGCTGTTTTTTGTACGCCTATACAGGATCCGCCTCCCCATAAGGGATGCCAGGCCATTGGTTCCAGCCCAGTCCGTCCGTCTTCCATCACGTCGAAGGTCAGAAAACAAAATAATTTTACTCCTACCATAAAACTATTTTATCACTCATACTGTGCACTTGGCAGGCCTTAAGACGGGCATAAAGGAAGTTCTGGGACACTCTTAACCTTCACACATACATTTCACTCACTCCTCTCCGCACCATCCAGCTCCAAGGTCTCCACCCTCGTTTTGAACTATAATTTATCCATCCCAGTACCTTGCAATAAAAATCACACGATTGTTGCTTCAACAATGTGCCCTGTCTGTGTTCTTTGAGCATATCAGGACTCATTACTTTGCGGTTGGTGGTCAAAGGACACCTGGTACCATGGAATTCAGTGGTCTTAAATTTCAGTCAGTTATATGGGCTTTAACTTGTGGTCCCGCTGGGATGAGCCGGGTCATGGTTTGGCCAGTGTGAGATAACATACACACCAGGTTTCTGGTCTTTGATCGTGGGCTGTAGGGCACATTCCCCTCGAACATATTTGCAACACTGTTAGAACAATTAATAGGCGTTGTGGCGGTTGGGGGTGTGGGCTGTTCTTATGGTAGCTCGGACATGGTTGGTGATTTCTCTTGTCTCGAACTTTTGGCCTAGTGCATGCAATGCCACATTTACAGCGCAGGACTGTAGTTACTTATATCTATGCAGAAATAGCAGTGCCCCTCGCTCCTTATGTTGTACTATGTGGATAGACTATATTTAGTCATGTCCTCCCACCATCCCCTCTCCCCCTGGCCCATCATAAGCCTATAAATGCATTTTGCCTCACTCTAAAGCACCTAGGGCATAGGGCATGGCTGCCCCCTTCCCAACATTCCCCCCTTTCATTACTTCTAAAGTAACAAACTATGTAATACCTTTGCGCTCCTGCTCCCCCATCTCTGCTTCCATATATGGCGGTTACATATTTCTGAGGATTCTTCCATCACTACATACCAAGTGAATGGCCTCATGAGCCAAATTTTAATGACCAACGTTTTGTCCTCAAACAGCCGTTAACCCTGAATTCTCTCCCTACTTTAGGGACCTTGGTTTTCTATTGCCTGACCCGAATCTGCACTGGGACACAGTGAGTTACTGCAGTTGTGCGTGATTGCACTACCAGAAAGTGAATGTCCTTGGACCACAAGGTTGGTGGCCATTTTACTATTCAAAATATTTAGTGGAATTTATATCCTGAGCCCCCAGTAATTATTTCCTTAATAATCCTCTAGGCACCTACATTGTGGAAAAAAAATTCCAATAGTTTGGAACCGATAGCAATCATAGCCCTGAAGATGGATCATTTGTAAATCCGAAACGCATTGGCAACGGAGTAGACCCAATGGTGCTATTTGGGATTGTTTTAAGAGACTCTTATGTTCTTTTGTGACATGGTATAGTGTGAATGTTGTAAACACTAGTCATTCAATATACTTATGTCTTGGAACTTCCTACTGAATGACGCTTCCATGCATCCTGCTTTGAAAGTTATGTAGAGCGACCTCTTCAACCTGGCAAGAGGTTATGCATTTGAAATAATTCTTTTTCGTACCCTTAATATATAATGTTTTGAGGTTGATCTGAAATATTCAATAAGAACTGTATGTGTCAGAATTGAACACAACCTGTGGAAAGAATTGATTTATTTGATTTTATCTCTGTACTTTCTCAGTATTAAAAATGCTTAAGATACAAATCGGTATTTTCATTTGAAATAGGCACAGCAAAGTCGCTTGAGATTGGCTGCCTTACTTTGCACTATTGAAAACCACCCACTCTCCTACCGAGAGTCACTATTGTTTGTTTTTTGCTGATTGAATTTAATTAAAACTGTAAAACAATCTATACTCCTGTTTATATCCCTTATTCTGGGATATTGGGATGATAGATCTCTTAAGTGTGATCTGGTACCCAGTCCCGTGAAGAGTGCATATGGGGCTATTGTGTGGCAACGCACGGTTCGTTCTTGGGTTCCCTTTATTGGCACCCAGGTCCTACAGGCTGACCGCAAACTCTACCCTGTACGCGCATACTCTTTAGGTGAGCAAGTCGTATAGATGCATCCCCCTTCCCGCACCAGGTCCACCAAAACGTCTGTGTAATTTTCTAGATCAGAGGGTGGAGAAATGATAGTGTGGTATAGATGGTCAACTTCATCTCCATACAGGATGGGGAGCATTTCAAACGTAGGGCCACCCTGTGGGACATCAGTTTGTACTTCAATATCTTTTGTCTTGCAAGGTGCTTTTGGAACCCCAATTGATACTGTAATTCTTGCGCTATTAGCTGCCACATTGGCACAACATCGACGGGCCAGCTGACAGGTGCTGAAAATAACCAGGATTAACACAATGATGTGCAATAACATCTTCATGATTGCTCTGCGCCACTACAGGGCCCAACTGAATTCCATAGTAAACCAATCACTGTCCTGTACTCCTCCCTCCTTCTTCATGCAACCACCCAGGCCATGGACAGCTGTGATGATGTGAGATTATGATGCGTTCACTGCATCCTCTGGAGGCACGAATGTGCAGCAGTAATCACCAAACCTTTTGCAAACCCCACCGCCATTGCTGTTAACATATCTAACACATAGAGGTTTTGCTTTGTGACAAGTCTCAACACACGAAAATCAACCTTGATCATGTTGAACCCATTCTCTGTGTCGTTTGCGAGGTGGACCAGCTCCGATCTTATGATCTGCAACCATTTGGCATTTGCTGCGGCATACACTCCAGGCAAAAGTAAAGATTCAAAAAAGTATTCTGCTGAGTTGAGGAGCCTGTATTCTTCTGGTATTTCAGCAAGCAATGTGGAAGAGTCTTTGAATATGTAATTCAACCTTTTCATCCTCTGTGGTTGTTGGAACTGTCCTTTCCTGGCAGCATATGGCGCTCTTGTGTGGGCAACAGGCCTCTATCTTAATTTTTGACTGTGGGGAGACTAGATGGTCCCTCGGTAGGCAGTGCTCCCCCTTCAGGTGTTCTTCTGGGATTGCTAATAGCGCTGAGTGAAATGTGGCCACCGAACAAAAGCACCTCCATGATGGTGGGAGGTGCAAGTAAGATTGTCGGCCACAGACCCAGTAGTAATCCATCTTTACCGCTGTTCCTTTCTTCGTGTCTGTGATCATGAGAGTCTTATTGCAACTTTCATTCAAGCTGACAAAGACTGTGCCCTTGTTGCGGAAACAGAGTCTATATTCTTTGTCCTTGTGCACTCGCAATGGCGTTTCCATTGTTGCAATCCACTTCAACTTTGTGATATGCTCGGACCAGATTTACTCATAGAAATTGTCCACTCGTGCTATCTTTTCCTTGCTATATGTTACCAGTCCTTCTGCCAAGTAAGGTAGTGTGGTGTCCTGCGAGTTATGATTGACATGCTTACGTCCTCTCACTATCAGATATGGCAGCGCCACATTCTTAAAGTCTTTTAAATCACTGCTGCACTGTACACATCTGGACCCACCATACGCAGTTGCACACTATGTGCCTGGAACGCTACTTTTATTCTGCATAGCGCAAGATGAACTAGGCATTGTGCCTCTATAATTGGGACTGCTTGCAATATTAACACCTTGAGCCCCTGATGCATGTGGAATGAGTGAACACACATAACAGCTTCCATTCATAGCATTTCTCCCCACAGCACTCATGTCAGAATACCATGAGTTGGTGAACTCAGGGTGATGAATATCTTCAATAACATCCAAACCCAGGCCTTGATACGTGTCATGCTTTCGTTGTACTTCTCTTTTCATTATTCTATACCTGCTTTCAAGATGGCAGCTTTACTAGTTCTATCGAAAATAACATTAGATCATTTTGCAGTGGTAGACAATCTTCTACTTTCTGAAAACAACCTTTTCACTGTTTACCCACTGACGTATTGTGCTTATTAAATTAATTACATTCATTACCATTATTATTGTTAGTGTTCACATTAGTGCTAATATATGTGACTTCACTCATATTATTAACACTTATATGTATTGTCCCATTTGGATAATAAACAATCCTATTCCCCCATTGCCCCCATTTATAGGACCTCCCCCTATAACACTCTCCCTAATACAATCCCAACACTACTATCAATATCATATAGAGACCCATGATAATAGTCAACCCACAATAATAAACATAGGTTCCTATTCTCTTATTCGTGCATCTACACCTCGGGTCCCTACTTAACAGATTATTTACATTAGTCACAGCCATCTTCTTTTGTCCTAAAATGAAAACACAGACACACAAGAAAATGAAAAGGAGAGACACACAAGACATACTTTTTACACAAAAGAAAGAGGAAAAGAAAGATAAAGGAAGAGAGAAAAAGAGAGAGAGAGAAAGGGAGGAAAAAGAGAGGGAGAGAAAAGCACTCCTGAAAAAAGGAAAATACGGAGCTAGCATCTAGGCTTCGACCTGCCACTGGAGCGTGTTCCTGCACACTATTTGCCCATGGACAGGCTGGTGAGGCAGACAGGGTACAGGTATTGCTACCCCTTGTTTTAAGATAACTGATGTACCAGTGTACTCTCTGGAGGTCCCCTACGAACATCGGAGAGGTGGACCCAATATTGCAATTACTTGACTTTCACAGCAAGGGGAGTACATAATAACACCTCATAGGGCCCTTGGAACCAAGGATTATTCCATCCACGCTTGAAATTGCGGACATATATGAGGTCCCCAGTCAGCAGTGGTTGCATGGTCATATGCTTGGGGATCTTCCACCCTAGTAGTCTTGCCATCCGGTGTCTCTGTTGTCACAATCCTGGGAGGTGCAATCTGTCGGGAGACACATTTAATGGCCTTAGTTAGTGTGCTCAAATATTCTTTTAACTTATCACCTAACACTGCTGCGGTCCTATGTGCGTCTGAAGCCCTCCTTAAAGGGGATATGGAAGTATGCATATGCCAGCCAGTGACCACTTTGTGAGGGGAAAAATGGTGGTCTTTGCTCGGCTGCGTACATAAACTGAAGAGGGCCAGGGGCACAAAGTGCACCCAGTTTTTCTTAAATGTGGTACACAGTTTGGATAACTTGCTTTTGAGGAGCCTGTTTATTCTCTCCACAACGCCATTGGCTTGTGAGTGGTAAATCGAGCACATCCGATACTTGATGCCAAGTAGTGCTGTAATGTGCTGAAATAATGCATTGAAGAAATGTGTGCTATTGTCTGATCTTAAAACCTCGCACACACCCCATCGTGGGACGACTTCCCGCACTAAGAATCTAGCAGCATACTTGGCATCTGGATCTGCACACAGCCCTGCTTCTACCCACCTTGAGAAAGGACATACCACTAAAATGAGGTGGCTAGATCGATTACAGCGCTCCCCCATATCCGTGTAATCTATGTCTAATTTACGGAACGGCCCAGTAAGGCGGGGCAAGGTCCCCTGTAACATCTGTAGCATCATCACTGTACTGAAACTTTGAGATGTGGTGCAATGTATGACCATTTCTGTAATGCTTTTGTGGATGTTTGGTATAAACCAGTCCTCCTTCATATCAGCTGCTATGTGTTGCTTTGAACTGTGGAATGGGCAGTGTAACTGATCAAAGGCTACTGTTAGCAGCTCCTGAGGCATTACTGTCTTCCAAGAGCTCTCTTGCCTGCATAACAAATCTGTCGGAGATTGCTTACAACCTCTCAGTGAACACAACTCTTTCTCCCTTTCAGGTGCCATTCCTTGTAGTTCGATAATCTGGGAGATGGGCAATGCTGTGCAAGGTGCTGGATGTTCGCCTGCGGGTGGGGCAGTCACAAAGTACTCAGCTGGCAAATACACTGCCATTTTTGCTGCCACGTCAGCGGCTGCGTTCCCCATTGATATTTTGTCTGTCCCATTAGTGTGGGCTGCGCACTTGACCACCGGCACAACAGATGGCTTGGATAATGCTTCTATCAGTATTTCTTCTTGGACATTTATTCTTGGCCGCTGTTCTTGCTTTTCGCAAGATTTTTTCTTTTTGAGTGTATGTTGAGATAGCTGCCAGCACGTCCCTTCGTCAAGCCCCTTGTTTGGCTGGTCTTCGTGGTCTACTCGATGCAGTCTGTCAACCTGGACTTGGTCTTCCGTGTCCTCAGCTAGGCCTTCCGCAAATAGTTGGTGGGCCTATTTGGGAAGGTCTTTGTCTTCAAATGATTCGGTTAGGTTTTTAATTCTGATGTTAGATCTTCCCGATCTGTTTTCCAAGTCTTTGCATTGGAATTCGAGATTATAGGAGAGGAGGAATAGTTGCTTCAGCGTCTCGTCTGATTTTTGGGTATCGTCCTCTATTTGTGTCACTATTTTCTCTAGCTGTTATGCTCACCTGACTCCCACGGAGGCGCTGGCCTGGTTCGCGCTGCTGCGACCTCTTCTAAGGTGATGCGCAGGGTTCGGAAGACGGACTGGACCGGGCCCCCAAATCTGGCTTGTCTGGCTCGCAGAAGTATCCTTCTGTAGGCGAAAATAGGGGATTAACTGTCTGCGGGGTAATGCAATCGGCCTCCCACTTTCCCCTCTCACCCTCCTCGAAACCCTTCTGTGATTCCTCGAGCATCTCACCTTAGGGTCTGGAAGGACGAGCTCTCCATCCTGCTTCTGATGCAGGGGCGCGTTGGTATCCAGTTACTTCACTGGATTTTTTCGGATTGGTGAGAACCAAACTTGCTTGGCTTCCAGTTAAGTTTTTTGATAAGAGGTTCCCCTTGTGTCCATGCATTAATGTACTAATGCTAGTGTCTTTTTCCCCATAGGGGCCGGGGTACGGAATGCCGGGGAACAGGCACCGACCCGAGATGAGAGGTGAAATCCTTGTAGAAATCAGGTAAGTCTTTAATGAGCATTTTTTGGTAATGTCTTTTCAGTCGCTCATTAACGCTGATGTCTCTTTTTCCCCTTAGGGGCCGGGGTCCGGAAATGCCAGGAAGCGGCGTGGACCCGAAATGAAGAGGGAATGAATCAACCGGTAAGTCTTAACATGGAGATTTAGCTTTCCTTATTCCCTTCTCTCTCTCACCTTATGTTCTGGTCTTTTTCTCCCTAGGCGCTGGGGCGTGACTGCGAATCCGGATGATCGCTGCTGAACATGGAGGCGCCCTGTAAAGGTGAGTGGAATGCAGCGCTGCAGCGATCGACGCAATGAGTTTTTAAATAAAAATGATCCTTTTCAGAATTGTCGGCAAGATGTCTCCGGGATGCGGATTAAGCAGGTAAGGACTTTTCCTTCTTCTGTTCTCTTCTTCTCTTCCTTTGCAGGTGATCCAGGATGCTGGCAGGCGTGGCAGAAGTCAGGATGCAGGAGCAGACACGGTGAGCGTCCAGCTGCTAGATGCAGAACAACGCAAAGCACGTGTGGCTGTTCGGGTGGGGTTTAAATAGCCTTGGAAGAAGTTCCAGGTATGTATCCTTCCTCCAATCAGGTATGTATCCTTTCCCGACCACGCCCGGATGGTAAATTAGTCCCACAGGTAAAGTAGTTCCTTTCAGGCCTCAAGGAGGCCGAGATCCTGCAGCATGGTCTGCATCAGGTAAGTGCACCCAAGCACTCCCATAATGAGCCTGGCGCCTATGGCGCCAGGACTGATGTCTTTTATGAGCCTGGCGCCATAGGCGCCAGGACACTGTCCAAAGAGCCCCTATATGGGGTTGCTGGGTCCTTCCTTGGGGACTGGATGTCCGCTTTCGGGGACGCAGGGCTTGAACCGGCTCCCCGGGAGCAGGCATCATGACACTAGCGTGTCTGTCTTCTCTTCCAGTTTTGCAATGTCTACCTTCACCTCCTGCAAATATTGCTTCATGTCTTCCTTTAGCGTTTTGAATTGTTCTTGGGATAAGAGTAGAAATTGGTTCTGGATTTCTTTAAAACAATTTTGCCTTGGTCATATTGTTCTCCCCCATTTCCTGGTGAGATTCACGGGTAGCTTCCCTCTGAAGGACAGTTGCTGTGTCACCCGCACTCCACAGCTGGGTCAGGTTTTTTGCTTGTTTTCCTTGGGCGGAAGAGTGAGCTGGGGCGTGGTTTTCAGTCTGGATTTTGACATCAAAACTGTTGATATCAGGTTTTTTTTATCCTGCTTTCTGTTCTGCTATTCTAGTTATGTGCTTTTCCGGTGTTTGAGAATCCTCTGATAGGATCTCCCCTTGTCTTTTCCGCTGTGAGTGGTAATTCCATGTGGCTGAGTGTGCCACTCCTTTTTTTATTCATCCCTCCTGATTTTGCTATGTTGTATTGAAGGGCTTTTATTCACTCCTATCTCTTCTCTGTCTTCAAACTTAACTTCTTATGCTTGGCCCCCAGTATGTTAGAGGCTTTGTTGTGCCACTAGCTGGCTGTGGATCTGTGCTCCACACTGTGGCCGTGTTTTCCCAGTGGTCTGCTTGAGATTCTGTGGACGGGGGTCCTTTCTTTCAGTGTACTATATGTGAGCCATGCAAGTTTAGGGCCCTGCCTGGATGGTGCCCGTTGATTGTTGGGCTGATTGAGAGGATTCCGTCCCCCTTTTGCTCACCGTCCCTTTTCCGTGTGGGTCCTTCATATTTTCTTGTTCGCTAATTGCTAAGCGCTTTCCTGTTGGCTTAGATCTGCCCTAGTTGGGCCTGTGCCGTGGTTCCCTTGCTGTCTGCTGATTTATGGGTGAGGGTTGGTCGTGGGATCCTCCTTTATTGATGCACGTAAGTTCTTAGAGGCTTGCCCCCATGGGTTAATATCTCTGTGTTGTTGCGCTTTGAGTCTCGGTGTGGCCACATGTAGTCCCTGTTTGTTGACTTGAGGTGCTCAGCTGTGGTGTGGCTCTGTTACGTTAGGGCCCAAGTCGCCTTCTCTCTTGTGTATTGTCCGCCACCCTCTTTGGTTATATATTTGTTCTGTTCGCTTTGGGGGGGTTCCGTGCTCTCCAGCGCTGCATGGCCGGACCGTTTGCCCTGTTGTTGGAGCTCATTGTGCCTGTGTGGCGCGTTAAGTGGTCCCGACCGGATCACCTTTGTCTGGGGGAGATGTCTTCTGCTGGGCGAGGTGGGGGTTCTAAGCCAGGCTCTCACTTATACTCTCCCATGGGATCCTTGCTCCTTCTGTGGTTTCCTTTGTGCCTTTCTTCTCGTGTGCAGCCCTAGTGGGGGATGGGGTTGCTCTTCTGTGCCCAGCCACTAGTACGTGTCTCTGCTTCCTTCTTTTGTATCTTCCCCCCACTGGTATGGTCTTTGCTCCTCCGGCGCCGTGTCGCTCCCCAGTCGGTGTGTGTTGAACTGCACGTGGGCGGAGCTAAGCGCAGGCGATGCCTGTGTTCTTACCCCTGCGTCCCTACCGTTCCCCGGGGTGATGCTCTGGGTCCTTTGGAGTGCAAGACTTCTCCGCACGTCCATTGTAGTTCTATTGGTTCCCCCGGGGGGGGCAATGTCTGGGTCTTTTTCGCTGGTTGTTTGCCAGGAGCCCTGCTCTCTCTGTGTTATCCTATTTCCCAGTTTATGTGCACGGTCCCAGCGGGGAGCCTGTGCTGCTCTGCTGTCCCTGATGTAAATTGTTGCCCCCGCCGCCCGCTTCTGCCCTTGTGTCCGCCTGGGGGCCTCTTCCTCTCCAGAGGCGCGACGAGGCCCGGAATCTTTGTTAGGGTATGCACGGGTAGAGTTTGGGTGCTTTTTCCTCACCTGTGTCTTAACCCGCAGGCGCGACCGGGACCTTGGGGGTTGGTAGTTCTTTTTCCGACTCTTTGCCTCTCCTGCCGCAGACTTTCCTGCGCTTCCTGCCGGGTCCCGTCTGGGGCACCACTGCAGTTCTTTGGTCACGCCTTGGTCTGTTATAATTATTTCTTTCCCTGCTTGGCCGGTGCCACGGATGCTCTTTTTGCATTCCAGAGTGCACTTCAGCCCATAAAGAATTGTGTTTGGGTGGATTACCGCCTGAAAATCGCTTTATTGCATTGCTTGTTGATGCAACCCGGCGGGTACAGACACGCACGTCCTCCTCTGCCGGCCGCCTTAATGGAATGCCTCTATCAGTATTTCTAGCAGTGCTGCATGCTGCACTAGGGATCCATCCTCCCTCCGAAACCCCCTCCTCTTCCAGAGGGATAGATGTGCATGTACCGTTTTTGTAACATACGCTGAGTCTGAATATATTGTAACATGACACCCTTTAGATGCTCTCAATGCTTCGATGAGTGCAATGAGTTCCGCCTCCTATGCAGAATAATGCAAGGGCAACCTTTTCATGACCACCATCTTATACTCTTCTCCTTCCACGAGTCGTGCCACCGCTGCTCCTGTCCGTCTTGGCCCAACCTTCTGATCAATTGTGGAAGACCTTTCAACAAAAAGTACTTCACCCTCTGTCAATGCACAGTCCCTTGCTTCGGGAATGTCGTTCTCCTCCCCCTCGTATGTGGTACAGTTGTGCGTCGTTAAGCCCTATGTATTAGGCATGTCTGTTAAAAAGGTGGCAGGGTTCACTGTTTTGCATCTAACCACATGAATATGGGGTTTAGAAATTATGATCATATACCGAAGACCTTTGTGTAGTCAGAGTAGATTTTGACCTTTCTAGAATGGCAAACAAAGTATGTTCCACATACAACGTGACTGAACACCCCATTACAATTGTTAAACTTTTCTCTATTGTAAAAGCAGCAGCTGCTAAAGCTTGTTCGCACACAATCTGCCCTTACATCACGGTATCCAAAGTGCTGCTATAACAGGCCAATGGCATATGGCCCATATTGCTCTCCTGTGTCAATACCGCTGTCATAAAATGGCTATCTGAATATGAAAGCAAGTACAATTCCTACATGTAATCTGGGGTGACCAGTAGGGGTGCCAAAGTAATTACTTCTTTTAAGTTGTCAAACTGTTTGATCATGTCTGCCGTCCACTGTGGCCTTTTGTATGCTGCATAATCTAGAATCCAGGCCCTGCAGTAGTTACACAGGCCCAGAAATTCTGTAATTCTTTAAATGAAGTGGTCTGAGGGTGGCGCGTACTGATGCTGCCCTATCTGGTAGTATTCTTTTACCGTTCACTGATATGAACTGCCCCAGATAGAGCAATTCCTGTTGACAATATTGCAATTTGGCCTTGTCGACCTTGCACACCTTAGAGGCCAACAATTGTAGGAGTGCAATGGAGTCCCTTCGGCAGTGCTGTTCACTGTCACTACAGGCTAGCAGATCGTCCACGTACTGGCACCTGAATATTCCCTAGATCGACGTGCAATATTCTGTAAATATGCTCAGGCTCTCGCAGTGCCCCTGAGGTAACCTGGTATGCTTGAACCGCATATGGCTCTTTGTAAATGCCGTGAGGTACCTCGACTCATGATGGAGTGGAATTGAGAAGAATGCATGTTTCAAGTCCACTATAGTGAAATACGTGGCTTCTTTGGGGATGCTACATAAAAGTGTTGCAGGATTCGGAACGACTGTAAATTCTTTCTGTACCACATCATTTAGAGGGTACAAATCCTGAATCATTCTCCAATTGCCCACTGTTGATTTTTTGACAGGGTATATTGCTGAGTTACACAGTGATGTGGGTGGCATGATGATCCACTCGTCCAGTAGAACCTGTATTGTCCTTCTAATACCCTCATCCGCCTCTCTCGATAATGAATATTGTCTTACCCTGGTCAGCACCGCACCTGGCTTGATTGTTATGTGCACAGGGGTTATGTCTTTCAGTAACCCTACATCATGTGGATTTGTAGTCTAAAACTGTGAAGCTATGTGTTGTAAGTCTTCTTCAAAAAATAAGGGTTGAGTTAATACTGCCATCAGGGGGCACTGCACTCTTCAGTACTGTAGCATTATGACACAGGGGATAAAGATCTCTAGTATTATTTCCCCATCTTTGTTGTTATTTTCAAACAATGTGTCATTTGTCATTTTCTGTACCACTGAATCTACACAGAGCAATGTGCGTCACTCACCTCCGTCCATGTCAATTCCTAACATGACAACCCTCTTATCAGAAACCAACAACCCCTGCAAAACTAGCGACAATATCATCCTGCCACACCTTAGGTGACACTGCTGGACGAAAGATAAAATCTCTGGGCACTCGCCAACACTGTTTGGCAATCTGGGGCACCGCCTCCACAAGCACTGTAATACTATAAATAAACATGTCCGAGTCTATGGGAATCCTGCTGACCTTCACCTCCCTTGTCATTGTATGTATCATCAACATCGCCCTTACAGCGCACATCCCAGGCGTGGAGCAGATTATACCATTATCTGTAGAGGATATAGTCAAAAGTGCCAATGATGAGTATACTCGACCTTTTTGCATAGACTTGCATAATAGCCTGGCAGGTCCCTGCCCAGTAAATTGACAGGGGAACTTTCGGAATATAGTAAGGGTTACCTTCACTCCCACCTTTATGTCCAGCTCCTCGGTGTATGGAACCTTGGAAATAGCCCCAGAGAATCCCTGCGCATCAAGATATTTTCCCGATAATGGAACATTTCCTTCCATGATACATGATTTAGTTGCACCAGAGTCCACCATAAATATGAACTCCTTGTTTCCTATCTCTGCCCCCACCAATGGTTCCTCTTCAGGGTGGATGGTCGTCGACCAGACCGGACATGTGAGTGCTCTCTGTGGGATGTCCTTATCAGGATATGTGTTAGTTCCAGGGAACGCGAAAGGGTTACCCTCATCACTGCTGCTCCTCCAAAGGGAGCGGTAACTCTACTTGGTGTCATTCTCACCGGTGCAGCTCTGCCCTGCTGCTGTTGTGGCGGACGCAGCACTTACGTGTCAGATGCTTGAGGCTGTTGGTTATATGTTTGGTGTTGCCCCTGGGAATACCATATGTTCCGATATCCTTGTCTCTTTTGCGAATACCCTAATTCTTGGGGCCCTTGGCCCTGTTGCTGCGGCCCATAATTATACCACACTGCACATCTGCTCCTGCATTCGCTGGCAAAATGCCCCCACCTCAAACAATTTCAACATTGGGATGGTCTGAAACCACCCTCCCTTGTTTCAAAACCTCCCCCTCTTGCTCCTCGAAATCCTCTTCTTCCTCGCTGTGGCCCTCCTTGTTGCCACTGTGGGCTGGGATACTGTTGCCCGCACCCCACTGTCCTTGTCCTCCTTCAACACAGAGCGCTGCAATAGTAGCACTCACGACTTGTTGGGTGCTCTCTGTCCCTTCCACCTGTACTGATGTCGATACAGGCACTTGGACAGCAACATTTGGCAATTTCTTCACTACTAATTTTGCCTCCTCCCCCCTGACGTCTTTGGGCTGTTTCTCTTTCCCGCTCATTGATCCTGTTACAATGATGCACTATTATACTCTGTATTTCCGGCCACCCCTTCGCTTCAATACCCATGGTCTTATCCAACACCTTCTGCACTTCCTTTGGCAAGCCCTCCATTGTAATAAAATAGAAAAATGGTATTGACTGATCCCACAGCCCTCCTGTTTCAGCTCTCCACATCTGTTGCATTTTAAGAATAAATCTAGCTGGGTCCTCATCAGCAACCATAGTATACTGCATCAGGGACTGTAAATCAGGGGTATCTGGGAAGGCCCTCTGTAGTGCGTCCCATACCTGTGCTCTAACTCCATTAAACAAAGCTCCTTCGTGTTCATCGTCCCTCAAGGTTACTCCTGAGTATCGCACATCCCCAGCCTGTTCGCCAATTATAGCCACCAACAAGCACTTGACGTGCCCTATCGCCAGGGGCACCGCTGCTGTTTGTTTTTCAAACTCATATATCCATTTACCCGCCCCAGCTGTGAGCTGTGGTAGAGCCTTAATCAAATTGATTTTATCCATCTGGGGCCAGGGCACGTACTGTGTCCTCCCTGTCCCCTTATGTAAGAGGGGCATCTGCATCTTTGCCCTACTTCCCACACCCTTATTAATTTGTGACTACTCTTCTCTTTACCAATGCCATCCGGCTGGCCCTGCTCCTCAATCTGCCCCGCCCACAAACCCTCTACTTGGGGGGTACTCTCAGCCGCCTTTTCACCCCTTCCTCCCTCCTCGTTCTGACCCTCAGAAAATGTATCATCGTCCTCTTCCTCCACATTCTCTCCCAACACTGTATTCTCCTCTCCCAGGATTGTCCACCCACCCTGGTTTCTTGCCTTTTTAACACCTACAAGTCGTATTCCTTCAGTATCCATCCTAAGGAGCACTTCCCCTGATTTCCATTCTCCCCTACCCTTCTCTCGATGCCTCTATATCCCTTACTGCTCTTGGGGATGTCTGTATCCTTTTTAGTTCTGTTAGCAATGCTGTCAGCCTATCCCTGAAAACCGATGATGCTGATACTTCTGGTGGGTTAGTATACAGAGACAGGGGAGCAGTAGCCTTTGGTGTTACTGGTGCTGAAGGGGTCTCTACCACAATGGGTAATAAGATAGATTGAGTACCCCCTTCTGCGGGACACGCTACCAAAGGATATAATCCCTCATGTTCTGCTGGTTCCCCACCCTCTACTTCTCCCCTCTAGCATTTCCCATCCTGCTGTGTCTGTGCCCCCACTCTGTCCCCTTGGTCCTCTGTGTCTTCAAACATGCACCAGATATTTAAGATTTCTGTTCTCTTCTGTAGCTGCTTGGGCTTATACCTAGCTACTAAAAATGTGGACAAATGTTCCAAAATGCTCTTATTGTGGGTGCCCTGCTCTGGCCACGGGCGGGGCATCCCCCCTCCTCGTGTCTCCTCGATCCACTGCTTATGATATTCCTCCACTCTGTTATGATACAATGGCAAGGCCTTATAAATACACTCAATTGGTGTTCCTCCGTCCATGCTAATGCTGTCTATCCCTTACGGAGCCCGCAAAGCCAAGCTAAGGTGCTGCGCGTGCTGCCGCTGTTTGTAACAGCAAAAAGAAAAATCAGCCCCCACCCTTTTTTGTCACTCTTTCTTGCGCACACACACTACTCCTCAGAATCATCCAATGCCACACTGCAACGCACTCAATTACTGCACGTTCTAGGGCCTGCTCTTAATTCAATAAAACACATTTATAATGCAATAAAATAACAAGCTAACATAACAAGCACTACTTATTCCAATCCTACTATGAGAACACTAGTTTTATTTCTATATTCTTCCTTTAAATGATATACTGTCTTGCGGTACCACCTTCTCTCCCCTTCCGATTAGGGGCTTCCTACCTTATACTCTCTTCATAATACACATTTTAATAATAAATAACCCAAACCTCACCCATGTCGCATCAACGACATCGCTCTCTACATACTCAAACCTTTCACACTTCCCCATACATCTGTCCCCTACTTGTTATCGCTTACAAGAGTCTACTCACATGTGTGTCGTCACCCAAATTCCTCCGTCACAGGGTTTGAACACCGGCCTGTACTCTCCTCGGAGCAGCGCCTTGCTTCAAAGAGCAGAGATGACTTCTCTTAAAATGGCTCCTGCTAGACCACTCAGAACACGTGTTTTTTTGTGACTGGTCGCTATAGGTGGGCGCAGCACCATCTGGAGAAGTGGCCTGGAAGACACTTTAAATATTGGGGGTGCTGGGATCACGTGAGGGTCACCAATTGAAGGCAAGTCCCTGAATGCTCACACCAGAGAGAGAATACAAACTGCTAGGCCAAAGTCGATATTGTAAGGATAACACGTTTTTAATCTAACACGCAGATAAGAGCAACAGCAAAGAACTCTGCTTCTAAGAATGTTCTGCCGAAAAGTAGCACAAGCAGAATCTTATAAAGCAAAACATCATCATACATGATGCAATACATTGGGTATAATCCAGCGCGGCTGGTTGGTGTGCGCCTATATAGGATCTGCCTGCCCCATACGGAATGCCAGGCGATTGGTTCCAGCCCAGTCCGTCCGTCTTCCATCATGTGGGTGCTGCAGTGATCATCTTCTTCTCATGTCGAAGGTCAGAAAGCAAATTAATTATACTCCTACCTTACAAATATTTTATCACTCATAGGGTGCACTTAGCAGGCCTCCAGTACCACCCTTTGGAATTGGTCTAGGAACTGTATCACAAAATGATTTACAGCTTTTTCTATTTCCTTATGGTTTACAGTCTCTTAACCTCCTGGACCCCTTCTGGACTTGTGCGTGTTCCCTGTGAGAAACCAGAAGGTATCTCACCCACTAGTCCCCGGGGAGCTGTCATCCAGGTGGCCAGGACACAGCCAGGATCCAGTTCCTGGGTGTGGACCATTGCGGGAGGATCACCTGGGTGAGGGGTCTTCGGGGAGTGGGAGTGAGATGTCGGATGGTGAGACATGGTATGCCCTTCCCTATAACACCTTAACCCCAACCTACCAGGTAGGATATTTAGGAACTCAAACCCCCACCCCCTTTTACAACACAAACACTTTCTCACGGACAGCCTGATATGAGAGAAAACAGACTAACACCCAAGCAGTATATCTGACGTGTCGCAATACAATGGCCATCACACACACCTGACTTCCATTAAGCTTCCCCACACAGATAAAAAGGCAGAGCACGAGAGCACACTCTGAGCGAGGCAAAGCACCAGAGGAGACAGCACTTTCGATACAGCAGCTGAACGAGAGAGGAAAGATGGCAAAACAGAAGGGGATTGCAAGGAGTGAAGGTCCCTTGACCTTTTTCGACAAGGAACTGTTACTTTCCAGACACCTTAAGAAAAGGAAGCCTAAGATCAGAAAACCAGGCTCAAGAATCCTTCATTGTGTGTCGGAGATACACGAGGCCCACCTGTGTCAATAATGAAGGTGGGGAGAATCAGCAGCTGCAGTGGTACCATCCTGGGCTCCAAGAACAAAGCAGCGTCAGTGAAATCAACACAGCCGATGAGTTGGGAAGACCGATACAAGACCGGTCTGTGTTGAAGCAAAGGTTGCAAGCAGCAACATTGTATGGCGTGCGCTGGAACAAATATTTTTAAAACGTGTGTGATAAGAGACGCAAGTTAAGTTGAACTACTGATGAGTGATTGAACTTTAAAAGCAAGATACAATAACTATGACAGAGTGGTCCGGCACCACATGAAGTGGCAATAGTGGAAGTGAGAAAAGATTATATCAAGTAGAGAATGCGTAATTGTGAATTGAAGTGGTCCAGTGACGGGTCGAGCAAAATCCTGCACACAGTTGAAAGTCTTTGATTTTGATGAAGTAGAGAAATTTGGTCTTAGCCCGGCAGAGGGAGATCAATTGAAGGTTTTGTGTTAAAGTGGGTCTGAGCCTGGTGGAAGGGGACCCGATGTGAACAGTGAATCACCTGAGAATTTGTATATGTGACATTATAAGAAGAAAGCAACTTTAATGTTTGTTGTGTTGCATCAGGCCCTCTGAAATAGGAGACTTTGAATGGCAAAGAGACTTTGGCACAGAAGGCCCAGATATTGACGTTTTGAACTGCATTCTTGTGCTGGAGAAGCCATTATTTCTTGAACACTTTTCTTTTGCATAACATTGTTTCCACACTATATGTATCTAGAAGTAAGGATTGGCAATGGGCTTATTAGCATAGGCCCTTTTATTCTGATAGACTCGACTAGGACTGCGTTATTATTATTTGATGGTAGTAGCTTGCTCCCATCTTTAGATTTAGGATTAGATAGGTGTTTTTCAAACCCAATTGGAGTTCAATAAACACCCTTGAACTGTGATCACTTGTGTCCGTGTTACTGTTTGATACCATGCCTTCCTTACATCCCCTTACCTTTGCCCGGGGAACTCTTCACTGGTTTCACCAGGTGCAGCGGGTTCGCTCTTCCTTCTTTAACCTCATCGTTTTGTAGACCTCCATGTCTCACCTCTTTCAACTGAGAGTTAGTGTGGACCACCTGGGCGTAGCTGTCCGACCCTCAGTCCTGCCATGACAGGTTACGCCTCAATCATAGTCTCTCGCTCTCTCCTGTGGCTCTGCTGTAGGCTACGGTAGGTGGTCTCAGAACTGTTGTCGGCCCAAATGGTCCACTCACTGCAGGTCGTGCCACCACGTCTCAGTCTCTGCAAGTCTATCATGCAGTGCCCTACCAGGTATTGCACCAAACCAATGGAAAAAAATGCTGAATGTGCATTTTTGGCACATTCAGCATATCAGAAAATGGTGAAACCCAAAATGCTGAACTAGGTCAGTGGGAGTTGCAGTGGTGTCCCACGCATACATTAAATGTAAAGCGGGGCCCAAAAGAAGAAAATCCCAAATGTTTGAGTTACAAAATGCAAACAAGTCGGCTTCGCAATTTTGTAACTCAAGCTTTTGGGATTTGTTTTGTTAACATAGATCCCCCTATCAACTCTCAAGACCCTTCTCCTGCCTCCCGCTATTTCTCTTCTCAGCCCTAGAGACGAGCATCACTACCATCTCCGCAAGCCCTGCACCACCTTACTCCTATGTCCCGTCCCCTTTCCTCCATACTTATGGGACATCTCTCCGTCCTGTGGAACGGGACCGGAGCACTTTGTAAAAAGCATCCAAAAATGTTTCTAAAAAATTTATCCTTCCTCTCTTTCTTGCGCGGGGCCCGGCACGCGGCTGTGACCCCGCCCACCTTGACTCCACCCCACGCATCGCCCATCAGTCCTTTTCTCCGCTCGTTCGGGACTGGACGCACTTGCATCCGTGGAAGATTTTCTTCCCTTTTTTCCTCTCTGGCTCTCGCTAGTGATCGTGTACTAGTCTGTCTATGTCGTTCAAACTAGACTTTCCAGATTGTTCATCGTGTCACTGACGCTTTGCGAGGGCGGTCCCCATCCTCTTTGTTTAGAGTGTTTGGGTCCGGATCACCATTGGGACTCCTGTTTTTACTGCGACTCCCTTTCGGTCAGGGCACTTCAACATCGGTTGGAGCGGTGGGAGGAGGTGTTCCGATGAACTCCTCTGCATTTTCAGGCATTCATCGACGAAAAGAAGAAACGCCCGGTAAGTTCTTTACTTTTCAGAGCACCCCGGCCGGGGGATACCTTTCCGGGTTCCTCCCGAGCCGGGAGGGGCGTTGATCGCTCTGTCACCGGGGATTGCCCTGAGGTGCCCGTTGGGCCTAATAATTGTACCAGAGTTTTCTCCGAGGGTCTCCGTAAGGGGCCTGTGGATACCGAAGCATACTCCGATGCCCCTCCTGTGGGGGCTGCTTGTAGGCCCACTTCTACTGAGTCGTGGGGTACCGGAGCTTGCTATGAGGCCTCTCTATCGGCTTCCCTCAAAAATAAGACCGGGGTGCGCCCGAGGCCTTGGTGGGGCTCGGTGTTACCGAATGGATGTTCGATGCCCGCGCGAATAAGGCTGTTACCGGACCTGGGTCCGAGGTCCCTCGTACAGAGGCTGAAGCTACCAACATTTCTGAGGGGCCTGGCAAGGCCTTATCGGTGAAGGTTGTTGCTCACTGTTCCCGCTCTTGCAGCAACACCAGATCTGTTGAGGGGGCAAAGAAGGAAAATTCTTCTTTTATCGGCAGCGCCAAGGTCCTTCCTGTGAAGGCTAATTTGGCGGTTGGTATGTCGCAGAAACATTACAGGCCTCATAGTACCGGCTCTGCCGAGGTCCCTTATGTTAAGGCTAAAGTTAAGACCCCTGATTCATCGACGGGGACCCCTACCTCACTTCCTCACGTGCCACAGTTCCCCTCAGGTGATGACAAAATGGCACCCGTTCCCACCACGACTGCGGCGGCCATTTTGGGTGCTACCCCTACAACTGCGCCATCGGCCTCAGGTGTAGGGCTTGGTTCCGCGGGAGAAAATAGAGTTCCTTGTGCGCATCCTTATCGGCCAGTTTATGACTAGAACGCTCGGATGCCCCTTCCGCAGAATGTTTCATTGCCTGCGGGGTCGGCACCTTTGATTTATGTGGATACGTTGGTGGATGGGCCGGTGTGGCACCCTTCCCCGTTACGTCCCTGGAATTATCCCCCTCATGGGAGGTATCCTTTGGTTCCAAAACCCGATGAGGGAATATTTCAAAGGGCTTTTTAGGGAGATATGTCCGCCTGTTCCTCCGGTGGTTCCGCCGGCGCCTCCCTTGCCTACGGTGCCTTCCACGACTCTTCCGCCTTTGCCTCCATTGTCCCCCATGGACAAGGCAGCGCCCGACACGGTTCAGCAGGATCCTGAACTGTCGGATGACGCGCAAGGCTATCAGGACAACAAGGCCCTGCCCCGCTCTATTAGAGTTTTCATGATCGGGTACTGGACATGATGTGCTTCTTGGATGTTCTGGTGCCTGAGGCACCCACTCCGCAGGAGGGCTTGCTTTCTGGGGCGTTCTCCCTGTCTCCTTTGGAGTGCACCGGCCTGTTCTTGCAGAAGGACGTTCTGGCCGAGGTCCGCAGGGTCTGGGAAAAGCCACACTCTGGACTTTTCATCAATAAGAAAATTGACGCGCGATACAGGCTGCATTCTTCGGAAGAGGTGGCCCTGTCTTCTTGCCCGCCCCTCCTCCACAGTGGTAGCTGCGGCCACTTTGCAGTCCAGCCCTGCAGCATCCTCTTCCACGACGGCTACTCAGGTTCTGGGAAAGGAGGATAAGCTACTTGACTCCCTTGGGAGAAAGATTTTCACCAACTCGGCTTTGCAGCTCAGGCAGGCCAATGCCGAACTGTTGTTAGCGGGGGCTAATATGCGGATGTGGAAAGGTCTGTCAGAGTTTGAGGAGTTCATCCCGGTCGAGAAGCTGGAAGACTTTAAAGCGGGATTATCTGACGCCAGGGTCTTGGCCCAGGATCTCCTGGAGGCTGCGGCTCATCACATAGACACCTTAGCTCGAGGCCTTATGCTGGGGGTTGATACCTCACGACAGGCTTGGCTGCATGCCACCAAATTCTCAAAAGAAGTGCAGGACAAGGTGTTGGACCTTCCATTTGATGGGAAGGAGCTCTTTCATTCTACAACAGATGTAGAGCTGACCAAGACGAAGGATAGCACTCAGACAGCTAAGTCCTTGTCGGTCCTTGTTAAGACCCCTTTCAAAACCCAGAGACCATTGTCGCAAAGTCGACTCTCCTCTGGTTTTTTTCCTGTTCCTCAGCCTCCTCCTCAGGTTCAGGTGGCAAAACCACCGATAAACCTACAAAATGAGAGTTCTCCGCGCTCGCACGATACCCCGGTGGGAGGATGCATTGCGTCTCATTGGGAGGCGTGGCAGCCCATCACCGAAGACAGATGGGGCAGTCGCTCGGGCAGGCTTCCGCTTACCCCTACCCCTTACCCCACCCTTCAACCCTCCTTTTCAGCTGTCGGGCTCGCCTTCCCTCAAAGCCGAGGTTCAGAAACATCTGGACCTCAGAGCTGTAGAACCCGTTCCCCTTGGGGAGCGAGGGGAGGGCTTCTACTCACGGCTGTTTACGGTGCCCAAACCCAACCAGGCTGGCCTGCGCACCATCCTAGACCTTTCCCAGTTCAATCTTTTCCTACCCCAAGAGAAATTCAAGATGATCACACCCAGCCAGATATGGTCCTCCTTGCAGATGGGTGATTGGCTTAGCGTGGTGGATCTTCAGGATGCGTACATACATATTCTGATTTGGGATCCACACAGGAGATATCTCTGTTTCTCTTTGGGAGAGGAGCACTTACAGTTTCGAGTGCTTCCTTTCGGCCTCAGCTCTGCGCCGCGTGTCTTCACGAAGATTATGTCGGTGATTGCGGCCTATCTTCGTCTGCAGGGTATCCATGTGTATCCGTATTTGGACGACTGGCTCTTACACAGTCCTTGCCTGTTGAAAGCAGCGGGCAATCTTCAGTCTCTCCTTCAGCTCCTGTTCCATCTTGGGCTGTTGGTGAACTGGCGGAAGTCTTCCATGACGGTCTCGCAGGACTTGAATTTCCTGGGTTTTCGCTGGAACACGCTCAACTGCAGAGTGTACCTGACCGGGGACAGAACGGCGAATCTGTTAGCCACGTGTCAGATGTTTGTGCAGTCGGAGAGCATGTTGGCCTGGTGGTTCCAGAGGCTTCTGGTCCTCATGGCCTTGTGCGTGTTGGCTCTTCCTCTTGCTCGTCTCAAGATGAGGCGGACTCAGGTGGCTCTTCGGAGTTCTTGGGGGCAGGCTGTGGACCCGGACTCCAAGCTGATAATGATTCCGGCTTCCATGAGAGTGGACCTGGAATGGTGGTCATCTCTCAGCAACCTGTCGGTGGGTGCGGGGTTCCAGGACCGAGCCCCTACGGTGATGATCGCGACGGACTCCTCCCTCCTGGGGTGGGGTGATCCTCTTTAGGTCTCTGGTCGCCTCAGGACAAGCTCCTCCACATAAATCATTTAGAGCTTCTGGTGATTTTCCTGGCGCTCAGGGCGTTCAGACCGATCATAGCCAACAAGGTGGTCCGCATACGTACGGACAATGTGGTATCGATGTATTACATCAACAAGCAAGGGGGAACCAAGTCTCCCCCTCTCGTGGATCTGTCCCTCCAGATTTAGGAGTGGGCTGTGCTTCATGGTGTTTGGCTGCTTGCAATGCACATCCCGGGCCAGCTGAATGTCACAGCGGATGCCCTCAGCCGGCGGACAGTGGTCAGCCACGAGTGGGAGTTGAAGGCGAGGTCCTCTCATGGATTTTCTTGCGTTGGGGCACACCGGAGGTGGATCTCTTCGCTAGGGCAGTACACACGAAGCTTCCTCAGTATGCCTCCAGAGTGGGGCTGGGAGCCTCCTCTCTGGGGGATGCTCTTGAGATCCCATGGCACAACATGAGAGCTTAAGCCTTGCCGCCTCTACCTCTAGTTCACCGAGTAATTTGCAAGCTGAAGAACTCAGGGAACTGTTCCCTTCTACTCATAGCCCTGTGGTGGCCGGCCAGGTTTTGGTTCTCAGAACTTCAATACCTGTCGTGTTTCCGCCAATCAGGATGCCAGAAACACCTGATCTTCTTCACCAGGGGGAACAGCAGCTGTGGCACCCCTCCCCACAATCGCTCAGCTTGGCGGCATGGTGCCTGTGTTCAAGTCTTTAGAACATCTTAAACTTGTCTGCAGATAACATGCGTATTATCCAGGCAGCCAGGAAACCCTCGACTAGGTCCCAATACAGAAGCAAATGGCTCAGGTTCTGTCATTGGCGTTTGGAAAAACAGTTGGACCCAAGGGGGGCTACGATTGACACTGTGCTGTCCTTCGTATCTTTCTTAGCAGAGTTGGGTGTTCATGTTCTGTCATGCAGAACTTACCTTTCAGCGGTGACCGACCAATGCTCTTACTCTCTGTGTAACCCAGTGGTTAAGAGGCATTTTGCAGGTTTGACACGCCTCTATCCTCCAATTCGTAGTCCGCATCCGTCGTGGGATCTAAATGTAGTCCTGACGGTGTTGTGCCATAAGCCTTTTGAACCAATGGCCACTGTGGACCTCAAGTACCTATCCTGAAAGTGTCCTTTTTGGTCGCCATTACGTCAGCGAGGCGGGTGAGTGAGCTCCAGGCCTTGTCGGTGGAGCACCCCTTTTTGGTCTTTCACAAGGATAAAGTAGTCCTACGGACAAATCCTGCTTTCCTGCCAAAGGGGGTATCTGAGTTCCATCTGAATCAGTCGATCTCCCTGCCGGTCTTTTTTCCGAACCCTACCTCAGAGGCAGAAAGGGTTCTGCATTGTCTCGATGTCAGAAGGGCTCTTAAGTTCTATCTGGACAGAACATCCGAACTCAGGAGTTCTTCTCAACTATTTGTGACTTTTGGTAACCCTCAGGGTAAGCAGGCATCTAAAGCGACTATTTCCCGGTGGATCGCCGTCTGCATTACGGAGTCTTTCACCGTTCAAGGGATGAAGCCTCCTAAGGGTATTCATGCACACCTGGTGCGGGGCAAGGCAGCCGCAGTTGCTTCTCAGAAATATGTCCCCTGGGAGTCCATCGCCAGGGCAGCTACTTGGGCCTCCCCGTCTGCTTTTTTTAAGCATTATTGACTTGACATGAGCTCAAGAGCTGATGCTCAGTTTGGTCAGGCTGTGCTGAAGAACCTTTTTCAGTAAGGGGTATTTCCATCCACCCGTAGTTCCTGTTAGGATTGCTTGGGAATCTCCCATAAGTATGGATGAAAGGGGACAGGACGTAGGAGTATAACAAGTTTACTCACCGTAGTGACCACCTTACTACTAGTCCATAGTCCCATTTCCTCCATACGCCCACCCGCCGTCCCCTCTAATAAGGTTAATCTGATATTGCTAATAAGTATCTGACCTGGAGATAGAAATGGACTGATGGGCGATGCATGGGGCGGAGCAAAGGTGGGCGGGGTTACAGTCGCGTGCCGGGCCCCGCGCAAGAAAGAGAGGAAGGACACATTTTTGAAAAAAAAATGTGGATGCTTTTTACAAAGTGCTCCGGTCCCATCCGACAGGACGGAGAGATGTCCCATAAGTATGGAGGAAAGGGGACTATGGACAAGGAGTAAGGTGGTCACTACGGTTAGTAACTTGGTTATTCAAGGTGTAGAGAAGCAGATGTACACATCACTCATGGAGCCCACCCTATCATCTCTGTTATATTGGAGGAACAACAAGAAAGCACTGTACATGACACCTGGTATCGTCCCAATACTGCATCAAAGATATGGAAGATGTTATGTGCTCAGACAACTGTACCGAATGTACCCTCAAACTGATGTGGTAGAAGGAAGTCTGCAGACACCACTGGACATAGAAGAACTATAAGGGAAGTCTGACAGGTGTAAAGTGACTTCATGTAGAGAAGAGATAAGGACGCACTGAAATGATATACAAATACTTAAAGAATGAAGATGCGACTGAAGTGATAATGTAACCGAATATGTAAATGTGAAGAAATCATATATACTGAGAATATAAGTAAGAAGAGATGCAGTAGATGTATATACGCAGAAATACAAGGTAGATGAGACATATAGAAGCTTGCTAAATGTAAGAAATCTAACGCAGGTAAGCAGCCATGATGAAAAGATGGACGTTGGTTTCATATAATACTAAGCTGAAAGCCCCAAGGAGAGAGACCAAAGCTGCAGAGCTGACAGGCACTGAAATACAATTTCATGCAAGAACAAAGAATATTTGTTTGGCTCAGGATCAAGGATGCCACAGCAAGAAGCAATTGCAAAGCACAAAATGATTTGAAAAGGATAAGCCATGTACGTAGGACATATTTCTATTAGATTAAGTAAAGTAGTAAGCATTTGCGAGTGCCAAGTATTGGACAATCGAATATACAAATAGCATATGCAATCCAAAGCAACCAAGTCTCCATAGGCCAAGAGGAGTAATAGCATCCAGTAAAATTGAATCAAGTAGCACTTAATAGGAGGATGAGATGCACACATGATACAAGAACAGAAAACAAGGCCTATTCATAACGCTCCAGATGTAGATAGCAATATAGCTTCACTTGCTTTAAAGTTCTGAGGAAGAGAACAGTCAGCAAGGTCAACTACAAAGAAGAGGCCTTCACTTAGGGCCTAACTGATCCAGTCATTGCAGGTGCCTCTCGGACGGAAGGTGAAGTGGTCGGTTGAGGAAGAGTCGATACCGAAGGGTTTGAACTCAACTTTGGACATAAGTAGAAGCATCGAAAATGGTAAATAAAAGGGGAGGGATTGGATTGCATGTATTTATATAATAGGGGAACTAAACGGGATTCGATTAAGGAGAGATACCTCATTTCCTAATATTAAGGAGAATAGAAGAGACTTCATCAAACTCTGAGACAGAGTATATTTAAGGGATTCCTGTGGCTAAGCCAAAGAAGGATGCACAGCACAATCCAAAATGGAGTAAAAATAGAGATGAGATACTTTTTCTAGAGAAAGTAAGGAAGACTATTGTAGAAATTAAAATGTACATTTTGTTTGGGGTTTTGAAAATATTAGTGTAAAATGTTGATGTGATAAAATAGGTTGTAGGTTGAAACTATAGAACAATAGTAATAATTCAACTTGGTATCAGACCCTAAAAAACAAGCGATTGGCGCCAATCATAGGAGGGTAACAATTGAAGAAAAATAAGATTCTTAGATTGTCAATAATAAAAGCAGGATAGTAAGAATCGATAGAACCATAAACAAAGAAGTAAGAATAATATCAGTGTGTAGGCTTAAAAATTGTTCGGAGGCTTGTTTTTGGTAAATGGATGACGATTGATGGTGCTTCCCTAAATTGATTGTTACTGGTAAGTATTAACAGTTAAAAATGACTTGTCATTATGGGGGACACTCCCCTTCTACACTTGTGCAAAACATTACCAAGATACACACCTAAGATTAGGGAATACCATGCATAGTGGGTGAAAGGCATGGCTGACAAAATGTTTATGCCTCGGCTGCAAGAAGGTTCACTATCAAGAACAGTATTGCAACACATGACAACATACTTAGATGCTGCATACTCAGGGAATAATTTACAGAAAAGGTTTGCTGTTTTAGAGCTATGGAAAATGTATCAGAGCGAGAGGGAAGACCCAACAGAGAATGAGTGGATGCTTCATCAGCATAATGGGGCGGACGCAGCGCCCACGGCTCCTCTTTCTCCTCCTGAAAACAATAGTACAACTGAGGAAAAACAGGGATTGTATTCTCTAAAGGAGCTAAATGCACCCGCGGGGTATGTTAATCCGACATACGCGCCAAACGCCTGTAGTAGTGAAGACAATATAGAAGATAGCAAGATTACAGATCGTAAATATATGTCAGCACACAATGAGCATAAGGCATGTGATGAAAGAAGGGACAACAGATAGAGATAGAAGAGGAAGCCAAGAGACAGAAAAGCGAGAAAGACAGAGCTATCGGAGTAACATTGGTATATTGGTATAGAACGAGTGCATGGGAGGACAGATACTACTTAAATTAGATGGAAAGGGTATTGACAATGCCAAAGAAAGAGAAGGAAGAGAGGAATGGCAAAAGAAGGAAAATGAACAAGAAAGGGCATACAAAGAGAAGGAAACAGAGAGGAAGCGAAAGGAAGACCGAAGAAGGTATGAGGAACAGAAGAAAAGAGGAAGAGAGAATGGAGGAGAAGAAATGTGAAGAAATAGAAGCACAAAGATTGAAAGAACGTAGATTGCAAAGAAGGTGAGAGGATGAAGAGAAAAGGGAGATGAGAAGAAGGGAAGAAGAAATTAGAAGGAGTAGGGGACCAAGGGAACGTAGTAGATCACATCGTTAATAGATGTATAATACCAATCGAAGCACGAGAACGATGGGAAGAAGAGAGAGGGTCACAACAGCCCTGCAGAGAGCTGCAGGGATATCAAGAATATAGACATGGGCAGATGAGCATGAGGCAGAAGGCATAGGGAAAGGATTGGGGATCTATATAGGCAAATGAGGGAGAAGGATGGTTATGAAACCAGAGGGAGTATTGAAGAATGTCCACCTCAAGAAACAATTGGATAACGTAATGATGGACAAGCATAGGATGCTGTCCTTAAGCAGATTAGATCTTGATGACTTGGAAAGGGACATATCCCCACCTTATGAAAGTAGATTAAGATCATTACGAGGACGAAGACGAGCATGCAAAACTAGCCCCACCTGGAAGACAAGTAGCATAGGTGGGTATGATTGTTGCCCAGGATGTACACAATTTGCATTATTGGAGAAAGGGGAGGATGACCACAATATATTCCGTGGCCACAAATGGATAAAGAAAATGTAAAAATGTAAATTACCCAGTTTTACTGCATGTGCGGGAAAATGGATCTGTGAGTTAGAAAGAATGACAACAGGAATGACGTTAGCAGTGGGTGACATAAAAGACCTGCTAGCAGCCATTCTAGGGGAGAGAGCTGATGACATTTGGAGATGAGCAGGATATGCGAGTGTGACAGCACAAAACACGACACATTACAGTACGCCATTTAATAATTGTAGAGCAGACATATGGAGGGCGTTTAGAGTACAATATCCAGACACATCAGACATTGGTGCGATTACGACAAGGAAAATGGGAGAGGACAAAGATTCTGTTGCTTTTATTCAGGAGATTTGAAAAAAGGTTGGCGTCTTGAGAAGAGGGAGCCATGGGATAAAACATTATTTTATCATATTTTATGTCAGGGACTGCCCGAGCCAGTGCAGCGGCAGATGAAAAAACAGATAGGGATGGAAGAGAAGCCATGCCAGAAATACAGTTGACTATGGTACATCATTGTCAACTGTTACAAGAATAGAATAAGAAAAAGGCTGAGAATAGAAAGCAGGAGAATGCAAAGTTAACTCATAATTTATTTTTTAAGTTTGCCATAGAAGGAGCAGTATTGATGAGTGGAGAAGGCGCATCAAAGCAATGCAGGGTACCCTATAGATCAAGGTGGGTAAAACCTTTGGCCACGAGGTAGAGGGAATGGACCTAGAGGACAAGGCACATTTCAAAAGGCCCCTTGCCTTGATCAGAGAAGGTTTGGAAACCACCCCTCCAGGTCCTGCCAAGCAAGTGGGGGATTATGTGTTAGGCCTCAGATCGAGGATGACACAAATGATGGGCCAAACGACAGCGAACCTTAAGGCAAGCCAGGAATTGAACAAATACTGGCATGACCTTAAAGCATCACAAGTGAATTGGACTCCAGGACAGGAGATCCTTGTGATGGAGCCTACCAAGCCTTGAGCTTCGGCAGATAAGTGAACCAGACCCTTAAGGATCATCTCTAAAATGGGCAAAGTCAATTATCTGGTTGACATGGGATTCCCTGGGGTAGCCCCTAAGGTATTCCACGTCAACTGGCTCAAACGTTTCCATAGTCAAGCAGAAGTCTCATGTCTCTTGCTAGCTTCAGAGCAAGAAGAGGATGAGAGTGAGCCCCTTCCTGATTTTCTGTATAGGAACTCTCAGGATGGCTCAGTGGAGGGAGTGCATCTCTCCAGATCTGACACCAGAGCAGCAGAGGGCCTGCAGGGCTTTGCTCCAGCTGTATGCACCTCTGCTCTCGCTTACACCAGGCCTCACCTCGTGCTGCAGGCACGAAATTGACACTGGTGACAGCATACCTGTCAAAAGAAGATGCTACAGGATGTCTGACATGGTTAATAACCACATCCAGCCTGAGGTTGCCAAGTTGTTGGATCTGGGTGTTATTGAACCCTCAACCAGTCCCTGGTCCAGTCCAGTGGTCCTTGTTCCCAAGGCAAGTTCCCCGGCAGGTACCAAGGATTGGCGGTTCTGTGTGGACTACAGAGGGATCAATGCAGTCACAAAAACAGACACGCACCCATTGCCCAGGGCTGATGAGATCGTGGACACCAAAGGTGCTGCCAAATTTGTGAGCACCTTTGATCTTACCTCAGGCTATTGGCAAATAGCTCTGATGGACCATGCTATGGAAAAGACTGCATTCTCAACACCTGAGGGGCTCTACCAGTTTAGAGTCATGCCTTCTGGGTGGAGAAATGCACCTGCCACCTTCCAGAGATTAGTCAATCATGCGCTCAGTGGGCTGGAGGCCTTTTTGTGTGACGTACCTAGATGACATTGCTGTCTACAGTTCCACCTGGCAAGAGCATTTGACTCACCTAGATAAGGTGTTGCAGCCCTTGAAAAGGGCTAACCTCACTATCAAGGCCACCAAGTGCCAGATAGCTCAGGGGAAAGTCACGTATCTTGGTCATGAGGTAGGAGGGGGTCAAATCCAACCTCTCCCCAATAAGGTACAGGATTTACATGACTGGGAGACTCCCACTACTCAAACCCAGGTTAGAGCCTTTTGGGCCTCACAGGGTATTATTGCAACTTCATGGCGGAGTATGGTATGGAACCATAGCTGCCCCTCTGACAGCTCTGAATTTGCCCAAACAACCGAATAAGTTTAATTGGACGGAAGACTGCCAGAGGGCCTTTACTGGCTTGAAGGAAAGTCTGTATAGGGCACCTGTGTTTTGTGTGCCTGATTACAGCAAACCCTTTATCGTTCAGACTGATGCCTGTGACACCGGAATTTGAGCTGTCTTGTCCCAGTTAGATGACAAAGGGAGGGAACATCCTATCAAATTTATCAGTAGACAACTCAAGAGTACAGAACTTAGGTGGGCTACTGTTTAAAAGGAATGTTTTAGTATAGTTTGGAGCCTTAGGCGTTTTAGGCCCTACCTTACGGTGTCTACCTTCAAGGTGCAAACAGACCATAAGCCCTTAAAATGGCTTACGCAGATGAAGGGTGAAAACCCGAAACTGCTCAAGTGGTCCATTAGCCTGCAAGGGCTAAACTTCACCATTGAGCAACCAGGGAAGAGTCATGATAATGTAGATGGCCTTTCCAGAAGGTATGTTGATCGTCTGGGTGAGGGTGTCAATCTCGTGGGAGATTAGACCACCCTAACCTCAGTCTGGGGGGGCGACTGTGATTCTGGAAATGCATTGAAGGGACAGGGCCTCTGTATCCTTGTCCTTTATGCCTTTATCATGTGTTCTGTCTTGTTTTCCGCGCATGAGTTCATGTGGGACTCTTGGCGGTGTGGCTCTTCCTCTTTTTGGTTGTGGTGAACAGACCCTTGGGCTACCCGTATGGCACCCATGGGTGGGGGTAAAATCCTGTACTCCTAGTGTATGTTTTTGGGCACCTTTGTGTGGCCCACAGCATGGGCTGGTGGCAGCTCCATGCTGAATTTGACAGGTGCTCTGAGTATCCTCCATTCTGGGATACCCAGGCCATTCCATTGGAATAAGTTGATTTCTGATAGAAGACAAGATGGCCCCTGTGGCCTCTTGCTTTCAATTGCCTCTTACCTTGTTTTCCGAAGTCCTGGGAAGCCTGACTCTGTCCCTTGCCCTGACTGGCTGTTGGGTGGAAGTCCCAAATATGGTATTGTGGGAAAGTCCAGGCCAGACTGGCGGGAGCCTTCCCAATGACTGTATGTTGTGGGTTCGCCCGTGGGGTGGGACCTGGGTGAATGGAGTGTGTGACGAATACGCATTTCATGTTATGGGTGTCTGGTTTCTGGTATGAAACACAATGAATGAGACAGCCCTGCCCGAATCTAGTATGAATGCAGTGTGACGTGCTTAATGGCTGGGTGCTTGTCTGAATCTACAATCCGTTTTGTGAGCGTCTGGATGGAGAAGAGTGGCCTGAATGCACTGTGACCCTGATTGGCTGCCTGCCTGCCTGAATGCCCTTCTGAATGATTGGCTGCCTGAGTGTGACCCAGCAGAGTGAATGAGAGACCAAACAGTATATCTGGGGACCTCTCACTGATGGAAATTGTTCAGAAGCTGAAGTTGAAACTTGATACTTAAGTTTGAAGCCCAGCCGGACGGGAAGATCTGCTGCTGCATTTATTCGCCCACTGAAAGCTGTCGTGTCTTCAATAACTGATCCAGGAGAGGACCTGGCTAGGAGACCTATTCCCGAGCTACCAGGGACCATCGTGCACCAGCTGATCTTTGCCAGAGCCACCTGGAAGTCAGACCCTCAAAAGGCTGCCGAACCGGAGAAGGGGACTGCCACAGAATCTGAAGTGAAGCATCCGGACCTCCAAGTCCATTGTTGTCGGCCAGGGTTTGCAGGTTTGCTATAACCGCTAGAAGCCCATTGAGGTGTGTTGCCCTGAAATGGGGACAGCTTGACGTTGTGCTGCTTAACGACTGAAGTTGCACCGCTCCATTGCCTAAGACATTTGATTCAAGGACTCCCTTGCTTATCATCGTAGACCACTTTGTCTGTCAAGAGAAAGTCAAGGTCGTCGACGACCGAGGAGAATCTGCTGGTAGGTTTCCCACCACCCAAAGTCCTCAAAGACGCCGACGAAGATCCGCAAACCAACCATGGTTATGTCCCGATCACCGACGCCAGACACTGACGATCCAACGCCCTTGCTCAGCCAAAGTTCTTCATTGACTCTTTGCAGCAACGAACCATCGTCGTCGAGGTGAACTGCATGCCTCATCTTGCAGGACGTTTTTGACTTATCGTCAACATGCACCGCAAGGACCGAAGCTGGTACCTCAATGACAGTTTTCACCTTTTCTTAATGGCATCGCTGCGAGCTGTGGCTCCTGCCTTAAAGGAAGTTCACGCAAGAAGGGCCCATTGACGACCCATTCAAAGAACTCTACGAAACCAGGAACATTGGGGTCGTAGAACCTTTAGAAAGACCAGAGACTATATTAAGCATAACTGGACTCCGCTTGTCAATACGCTTTATTTACAGGTTGCCCAGGAGAGGGGATCCTCACACAGAACAGTCTCATGGTAGTGAGATAGATGGTTCTGCCATTGCTTGATTTAACTTGCTTTCTTTCTGTGTCTATCGTTGATTCATCTTATAATCTGATTTGTATGCCATCTGAACTGCTAGTAGTTGAGGCATTTCAATGGAATCGATAGTTAAAGAGTGATACCATGTAGACCTGTGCATATTTGCCATTATAGTATTGCCAGAGTACAAAGTGTGTTATTGTGATTGTGTATATAACTTAAGCCTTATTTATATAAAGAGCTGTGTTTTCACTAACATAGTGTTTAGACATTCCTTTGTGGGTGATTGGGGACTACACTGTACTTAGGAACCAGCCTGCATCACCTCCTGAGAGCTTAAGTTTTGATTGCTCGTCCACGTTTACCAAATAGAGAATCTTGGCTGGGATGCTCTGTGCTTCTACTCTGCCATGTAGAGAGCAGGAGTACAGATACCCCCTCCAGTCTTTATAAACATTCCTATTACTTCAAGCTGTAACATGTGATTTTTGCACTCACCTACCTACTAACCCACTAAATATGCTGTCAAGTGCATTCGATCTTTAATTGTTTCATGTAACAGAAATACAAATATATTGCACACAATTTATTCTCTTTTTTTAATTGAAGTATTTAATATTTTGAGTGAGGCACTTGGTGTGACAGTGTGCTTGCAAATTACTTTACCTATTGCCAAAGCCAAAAGAGAACTATTACAAGGCAAGTGAGAGATAACAACCATTGTCAAAGTCAAGAAGGGGCAAATGACAGTCTCTATGATAGTAAAACCTATTGCTCAAATATAAAGAAGCTCAGAAGAGTAATTGGCTCAAATCCATATTACAAAAACCAAAGAGGTGTGCGTGAGAGAGAGAGAGAAAGAGAGAGAGACAGGGAATCATGGTCGGCAGTTGAGAAAAGCAGAATTGGGGAAACGTGAGTGACAGGAAGGCTGCCCTTCTGATAGAAAGCATTCAGAAGGAGTGGCGCATAACCTGAATTGTGTGTGGCAATCACAAGCGTTTAACAAACAGCACCAGTGTGATTCTTGTTTTCCCTAAAGACAATTCTGAACTTGATTTTGTGAAGCAAGAGGCATTGCTGATTTGTTGGGGGTTTATCTTTACCACAGAAGTACTTGCAGGTATTTGTTCATTCTGGTCTGGCTGGAGAGTACACCAGTTTAGACGACTTTGTAGTTTGTCTGTTCTGGCAGGTGAGTACACCAGGATAGAGGTCGTTGTGATAGCAGGCCTGGCAGGTGAGTGGACCAGGTGGAGGTCTCTGAAGTACTGTGGTTTGATTACAAACCTAATAGAAGTAGTAGCAGAACTAGAATGATGTTTTGATTTATTGATAAACCATCCTGACATTACTGAAGCAAGTTGTGGAAACTGGGGCAGAATCATATACTATTACTATAGCAAGTATTTATGAGCTGTCGCAGAAATATTCTTACAAGAAAAGAAGAAACATTCTAAGTTCTTTGTCACAAGTGGAAGGGGTAAAACCACTGTTGAACTAGTGGTTAAAGGAAACCTTTGTTGTCAAGTTGAATCAAGCAGAACTAATTTGGAACTTTTATTATTACAAGACAGGATTTCCTTATCTTTGTGGAACGGTTGAATAGAATCCTGCTTAAATCTGGGGAAGGTGAATTCAACCAGATTATAAGGAGAGACGAATATCTGATTGTGAATCTAACTGTAATATTTTGCTTTGCCATATATTACCTTATTGAGTTGTTGTATGTAAGTGTGAGGGACAGAAACCTTTTGTTAGAGTGTTTTCTTTAGTTTATTTTAGGCAGGGAAATCCTCATCAGTGTAGGGATAGTGCAGCGTTTATCCAACCTTTTGAATGAGCAAAATGTAATCTTTTGAAAAATCTTCACAAAGTTGTCAGCCTCACATTTCTGACCTCTCACAGCGGCAACCTCCACTTAAAGGCACTACATACCCATTCATCCCACATGATAGGGATGATAAAAAAATATATGTTAGCCAAAAGAGTATTTTCTGCTGGAAGCAAAAATGCGAATTGCACATTGGCAAAATATACATTGGGCCTCATTACACGGTAGGCGGTAAGGGTTTACCGGTACCGGTATTTTACCGGTACCGGTAAACCCTTACCGCCTTACTGCGAGGTCCCTTTGCGGGTTGGTACATTAACGCCTGCTTTTAGCAGGCGTTAGAAAACGAACCCGCAAAGGGACCGGGGTGCTAATTACGGTACTGCAATTTGCGGTACCGTAATTAGCGCCTTCCCCATTCCCATTATGCCCTATGGGGCCAAAATGGGAATGGGGAAGGGCAATGGAGGAAGGAGGAATTATCGCCTTCCCAACCTTGGAATAGGGCGGTAATTCCCCTTTCCTCCAAGGCGGTACCGGTAAACTACCGGCATGAACCATGGTGCTAATAGCGCCATGGTTTACCACCTACCGTGTAATGAGGCCCATTGACTCTGTGGAATGTAATTTCCCAGGCGGCCGATAACATACCTGAAGCAGTGATGAGGGATGGTTTCAGCAACATCATTAGTGATGTCAAAGAGGCAGCATGCCAATCACTCCAATCAGAACTTGATGCAACAGACTGTGTTGATCGTTCTATGGGCTCAAGTGCAGTCAACCGAAGACTTTTGGACATGCCCTTTGATGGGCCAAACCTTTTTGGATCAAAGGCTGATGACAGTTTAGAGAAGCTTCAGGATTATAAAGGAGCTGCAAAATCTTGGGGAACAGCCATTTGTCAGCCACAACAGCAGCAGCATCCATCTTCCCAGGCTTTGAGAGGATGTTTATTTCGCTTCTACTCTTCTTTTGATAAAGAGTTTGAGGTCAGGTGAACTAACGTGGACAATTGAGATTTTCATGTAACCCTAGAGGCTGTGGAGGAAGAACTGTTCAGGCAGCCACCGACTCACTGCCCTCTTCCAATGTCACAAACCCAAACCCTCTCTGAGCACTTTGTACACTGGACTCCAGTGGGAGGCAGGTTTACCCAGCATCTGCAAGAATGGCATTACATTACTTCGGAAGCTTGGGCACTTCAGACAGTGGCCCAAGGGTACTGTCTCCCATTTCTAAAAAGGCCCCCAGATTGCCCCCGAATGAGAAATCTCTTTCGGAACCAGATCTGCTCCTTCTGCAGGAGATTATTTCCCTGCTGGAGAAGGGTGCTGTGGAAAGGGTACCTATAGCGGATCAATACCCAGATTGGTACTCCACCTATATTCTGGTTTCCAAGAAAGACAGAGGCCTGTGACTCATCTTGGACCTGAGATGGTTGAACAAATTCCACAGGAAGGACATATTCAAGATGGTCACTCTTTTTTAGATTCGCCAGACCCTTTAGCTCCAGGATTGGATGGTGTCACTCGATCTTCTGGATGCATACTTTCATCTGCTGTGAGAAACCTCAGGACATTCTCACATTTACCCCCCTTGGATCCTCTATGCAGGTGGCCAGGGAAGGGCCATCGCTTTTGGATCCTAACCCTGGGGGTGTACAAGCAAGGGAGGATCACCTGGGTAGAGGATCCTTGGGGATTGAATGTGGGACGCACTTAGGTGAGACACAGTATTCCTTATTTTCCTTTAAGGAAGAAACCCCTATCTCAGAGGTAGTTATGGAATATTGTTCCCCATACTCACTTGTCCAGGAGAAGAACAGGAGATATTATTCACCCTGGCATATAAGAAAGAGGACTTGAAGAATTGGGAATGAGGTATCTTGGGATAGACCACAATATCCCCCTTACCCTCATGAAAACCTGCCTAAAATTTCCCTGACCTTTTTGGTCATTGTAAGACAGTTGCTCTTTATTTCCTACTTGGGGTATCTAATGGTACTGAGATGAGTAAAGAACAACTAAGAGTTAGAAACATTACACACTCTTCACATTCTAGTACTGATATGTGGAAGGAACCCTTGAGAGTTAGGAACATTATACAAGTTCCCCATTTTAGTACTCAGGCGGAGATGAAGCAACTGAGTAAAATAGACACCTTTTACTCTCAGCACTCTGGCACTCGGACAAAGAAGATGAAGGAATGTCCGGCATGTCCCTATAATCAGAACCAGGCAACCTTAATTAATGAAGGACATCTGCAGCCCATTACAGCACTGCAGGTGTAGAAGAGGTGGACTGTAGAGTCACAGAAAGAGAGAAGGAGAACCAGGGAACTTGGATGACACAGCAGGAGGAGTCGTGTGAGCAACCGAGACGCCAAAATGCCACTTCAGAGCCCAGGAGTCCTGCTGATGGTACTCTGCGGGGAAAAGGTCCCTCCAAAGGGTCGGCGGGCAGCCAAAGCTGTCGGGAAGCAGAGACGAAGCTGCGCATGAGAGCTGGAGGAGGTGGAATAACGCATCCCGGCGAACAGACTTACCCAGCTGGGGAAAAGCCGCACAAGAAGGAGCTGTCGATGCAGGTAAGCGTCAGAGACACCAGAAACACCTGAGAGCTCCAAGGGAACACGCATAACTTAGTGGTCCATGAAAACCGTCAAAGTCGATACTATTGAATACTAAACTGTATGAAATCAGCAATGCTGCCCTTAATGAATATGGAAAGGAACTGAAACCGGCAAAGTTGAATTTCTTTAACACTGAATTGAATGGAAACAAAATAATACTAACAAGCCTATGTTTATTGAATACTAAACTGAATGAAAATGGCTAAGTTGTCTTTACTGAAAGCTGAATTGAAAAAAGCAAGCAAAACTACACTTTCAAATTGCTGAACAGAATGAAACAAGTCAAGAATCCCGGTTATAGCTCAAAGGATCGAATCAAAAGGATCGAAATACAATAGGGTCGAATCAAAAGGACCGAAAACAAAAGGTTTGAATATTATTATTTTTTTTGCGGGGGTGTCCCCCTCCCCAACCCCTGTTGTTGTGGTTAAAAAACACTTTTTTTACCTATACGTAAACCCAAAAAAATATATAATTAAAAAAAAATTAAAACCTTTTGTTTTCGGTCCTATTGACTCGACCCTATTGCATTCAAACCTTTTGTATTCAAACCTTTGACCGGACACCGCAAAGCCCTTATTGACTACTAAATTGAATGAAATCGGCAATGTTACACTTACTGAACATTGAAATGAAAGAAACTCAGCAAAGATACATTTATTTAATACCGAACTGAATGAAATTGGTGAGGGGGATAGCTCAAGGGTAACGCGTTTGTCTTGGAAGCAAGACAATGCAGTGCAACACAGGTTTGAATCCGGATCCCGCAGTTAGAAACTAATCTCTGGTATAAAGTCCATTATAAAAGAACAATTATATTTATAAAAAATATGTAAAACTTGCACCTATTGAATATCCAAGTAAATGGAAAGCCAAAAGACTATCCATTTTGAATATTGAATGATATGAAACAGCACAACTACTATTATTACACGTTGAACTGAAAACAAACGGGAAATTACACTGAATAAAAGGCTCTGAGTGCAAAGGGAGTCTAAGTTAAGAAACCACTTGTTTGGCTGAATATTGACCTACTCAAGGAAACGTGGAAGTTCCTGGTTGCCTGACCTGTAATGGGTGGAACGTGTGGTCTAATAAATGCGCCAAGACCAGAGAACCATATATGCCAACAAGGAAGTTTGATGTTGTGTTGAAGAGGAACGCTATCATTGGTGCATATAAGGATTTGTGAGGAGAACCCTGAACTGTACAGAATTGTTGAAACGTCTAATGAACCAAGCCTCAAGATACTTCTTTTTGTGTCATTCTTTAACAATGAGCTTGGGGAAGGGAATCCTGAGACGTGTTGCCCTGGAGCTATAGTGAACTTGGAGAAGGACATCCTGACCTGTATAAAAAGATGGAACTTTTTTATTTCAAGTACACCAGAAGGTAAATTGAACATTAAAACAAACGTATTGATATGGGAATAAGAAGCATAAGCCAGAGCCCAAAATAACTCAGAACTTTCTGTTTACAACACTGTTTATTTTATGGTCCACATTCCCTACACAGTGCTTTGTTTTAGTTGTGAGGGCTTGCATAGGTTTTGTGAGAGCTTGCATAGGTTTTGTACACAGGAAAGTACAATTAAAAAAGACTTTTTAATTGTACTTTCTGACACAGACTTCCCAGTTTCTTTAGGTAGGGAAATCCCACCTTGGTTTAGGCAAGTTAGGCCTTAATCCATCCTGACCTTTTCTTTAATAAAACATTTTGTTATACCTTGAATCTGTTGTCTGTGTCTCCTTCATGATGCCAACCTCACAGTGCCTATAAATCCGAATTGCAGAAAGATCCTGCGGTTTGCCATTGGCAGTTCTCACTATCAGTTTTGATCACTGCCTTTCGGCTGACCTCTGCACGACGGTCTTCACCAAATTGATGGCAATGGTCGCAGCGAATTTAAGGAGTGGAGGGATTCACACCTTTCACTACCTATACGATTGGCTGATCAGAGCCCGTTCTCCCGGACAGGTTCTGGACATCTCAGCAGCATCTGCCACGTTCTCCACAAACTGGGCTTCTCCCTCAACTTCAGGGCGTCCCAGGTAACACCTTTCCAAAAGCTGCAATTCATTGGAGCGGTCCTGAACTCTTCCTCAGGGAAGGCTTTGCCCCCAAGTTTAGGGCTCATCATATTTTGCAGAAGGTTTCAAAACGCCCGACATCTGCCAACTTATGATATTTTGAGGTTGCTGGGCCTCATGGCATCCTATATTTTCCTGGTGCCAGAAGCCGACCTAAGGTTGAGGTGCCTCACATCCGAATGATTACAATTCTCAGGCAGGATGACCTTCTCTAAGTCCAGGGCAGGAGCACATAGGATCTCCTGTGGTGGGCCTGTGAGGAGACTGTGATGATAGCGGAACCCTTTTGACAACCCTTCCCGGAGATAACAGTAGTCACATATTCTTCCATCACGGGATGGGGAGCTCACATGAGCGATTTTAAGAACAGCGGTCTTTGGTCCCCTTCAGAATTCAGACTACACATAAACCTTTTAGAGCTGAGGGCAGTCTGATTACTGTGATGGCCTTTTTGCCATCCATCCAGGGGAAGAACATCTAGATGATGATGTACAACACAGTGGCCATGCATTACTTCAACAAGAGAAGAGGTGTGTTCAGGGAGGCAATGCAGCTCTGGCTTTGTGCACTACAAAATGGAATTTCTCCATCGGCTGTTCACCTAGCCGGAGAAGAGAACACGATGGTGGATACTCTGAGCAGGCAGAGCACAGTCTCCCTTTAGTGTGAGTTAGCTCTGGAAGTCCTTCTAGTGATCTTTTTTTCCTTTGGAGAACCCCTCAAGTGGATCTGTTCACGCCCAGTATCAGCAGGAAATGCAACCTGTTCTGCTCCTGGGAATTTCCTCAGAGAGGAGCTCTAGGGAACACGTTCATTGTGGACTGGGATTTTCCACTCCTGTGCGCGTTCCCACCAGTCCCTGTCATTCCTCACGTCATCAGGAGTTTGAGGAAGTTTGGGAAGTCCATCAACCTGATTGCTCTGTATTGGGCCAGGAGGATTTCTACCAGGAGGACTTGTACCGGGACTTCTAGACATGTCCACCTGCCTCCATTCTGTCTTCTCCAGAGAGTGGACCTACTCTCACAAGAGGGAGGCTGTCTTCTGCACCTGGAAATCAGAACTCTGAACCGTCATGCCTGGTCTCTGAGGTTGTATACGAATTGTTTGTTTTACAACTGTTCGAATTACAATTGACCTTTTCACAATTGACCGAATTGTGAAGGTCAATTGTAACCCCCCACAACCCCCACCCAACGCCAAACCCCCAAATCCCATATATATATATATATATATATATTTATATATATATATATATATGGTCAATTGTGAAAAGGTCATTGTGACCCTTTAAATTCGGTCAATTGTAAACAAACAATTTGGGTAATACCGTTTCTGAGAGGTTAGGATACAAAGATTGGGTCCTAAGACGTGATGGAAGTGGTGCTTTCGGCCAGAAGACCAGCAACAACAACACTGTACCTCTGCCTTTCGAACAGGATTTGCAGCTGGGGTAGAGCTAAGGTATTGATCCTTTCACTTGCAATACACCTGCACTGCTTTCTTTTTTGCTGCACCTGTCCCCTGAGGGGCTGCATCTGGTTACTGTCAAAGGTTACCTGGCGATGTTATCCATCTTTAAACGCATGCTAGAACGCTCTTATTTTATTCAGTTCCTCAAGGGACTGACAAATATTTTCCATCCGGTCCCTTTCATAATCTCAGCTTGGGATCTGAATTTAGTACTCATCATTTTGATGGGAGCTCCATTTGAAACTCTCCATTCCTGTGTACTCAGGTTATTAACCTTCAAAACAGTCTTTTTGGCAGCGATAGCTTTTTCTTGCGAAGTGAGTGAGCTGCAAGCTCTATCATGTAATCTCCTTTCACTCTATTTTCCAACTAGAAGGTAGTCTTGAAGGTATGCCCCACCTTCCTTCCCAAGGTGGTGTCCGAATTCCATTTGACACAAAAAGTTACCTTGTCGGCATTTTATGCACCCCTTCATCCTTCCAAGGATGAAGAGCGGTTGCGTATACTTGACCCAAAAAGGTTCTAAGTTTACATTTTTGCCAGTCTGGTAAATGCTAGGCAATATGATAAACTCTTTCTGGACACAAACTAGGCCATAACTAAACAAACATTGGCATGTTGGATCATTCTGTGTATTTCAGAAAGTTATTCTATGGCTGGGAAAGATGTTCCTGAAAATCTAAGGGCACATTCCATGAGAGGAGTGGCAACCACTTCGGCTCTGCAAAGAGGTATACCAGTGCACGACATTTGCAATGCTGCACAATGGTCTTCGATACACACCTTTTCAAAACTTTACTGTTTGGACACCTTGTCAGGTCAGGACGGGTCAGGACGCTAGGTTTGGGAAAGCTGTTTTGCACAATAGAAACTGCTATGGTAGTCTATCAAAGATGAGGAATCCAACCTACCCCTCTTAAAGTGGGTGTGTTTTTTAATATACTTCTTTCTTTCAACACCCTTGTGGTTTCTTGTAATCCTCAAATCGACTGTGCTGAAAGAAGGAAAAACTGGAGCTACGGCAACCGGGCAGTATGTGCTATTTATGCCATCGTCAACGTCATGCCCGAGCGTGTGAATGGTAACCGCAGAGGTTTCAGAGACTGCAAGCAGAATATCGGTATATCAAAGATGAGGAATCTATGCAAGGAACGTCTAGTAGAAAGAACATTACCAGCGGTAAGCAATTTGTTCTTTTCATTTGCTTGCCCATGGCCCCTGCCCTACTGATGTCGTCATGATTATTCAAGGTATTAAGAGCTTCGGTTTGACTTGGTTCAGCAGCTACTACAATTGCACTTTTATTATTCAGGAAAAGGAAGGGGTTCAAATCCAATGGAACCCGAGAGCAATTATTTTTTGGAGACGATGTGAGCAGATCAACGGGTGAGGTGGCACCTCGTATACCATTTGTATCTAAACGACACTGTGTTCTAATATATGTGGCGATTCACCCAGTGGTGGAAATGTAAAAAATGTAAAGGGGGATCCCACAAGGGTCGCGATGGAGGTGGAGTTTGGAGGTAGGGGCGGAGTGCTGAGGAGGCGGAGCTCTGAGGAGGTAGAGCTGGCATTTGAAGTCCACTCAAAGGAATCGTTCAAAATAATATTGAAAAAATGGTGCAATTTCTTTCATGCTGCTTCTTTCCAAACTCCACACTCTACATCAGTTCCACTTGAAATCACTTCCATGGCAGCGGCGCACCCAAAATACTGTTGGCAATGCAATGCTTTTTAGTACATTAAGGGATCCATAGACATGCTCTACAGTAGAAGGCTACCAGGGTAGCTCAGCAAGTTGAGAGACCATTGCTGAGATGTTATATATTCAAAACTGCGTGTTAATCGTATTACTTTTTGCAATTCCTTATTAAAAAAATACCAAGTGCTATTAAATGTGTTTGGCCAGGGGATGGTTTGGCTGGCCAATTGCTTATATTCAGGGTGGGGGTGGGGGTATTTATGCACCTGTCGTGAAAATAAAAAGTTGGCACCCATGAACCCACAGTTTAACTTCCTAAAAACTGCTCTCAGCACAACAGAAGCATATATTTGTGATTAACCAGTTTGACACACATATAACACCTCTATAAATATAACCTGTGATAAAAAACAAAGGGGCACACAAATTACAGAGAATCTATGGTAGTCCGACAAAAATTTGTTTTCAAAGAAAACTAGTGAATGCAAGCAGCATTTTTCAGTTTGGAAATTGCTTTTGTTTTTCTTCTTTGGAAGTTCTTTCAACAGTGATGCCCCCTCCCAGTTATGTTCATGACCCATTGATTCCTGTGGTGTCCCTTTCAGGCCAAAAGAAAGAAACGCAGGAATGACGGCTGATGAAAAGAGCACAGCGTACATTAGATGACCGAGCTTCCACCTTCCCTCGGCTAAACTGGGGGCTTGGTATAGCCTGGGCAGGGCTGAGGCTGGACGCGTCCCGAGATCTAGCCAGACATCTGATGCTGGATCTCTGACCCGGCAAGAGCTGGCCCATTGGCCAGCGCTGGATTTACCCTCATACTACGGTTATTTATTATGAACACGCAGGTGGAAAAAGTCAATTAGTAACACTTTGATTTTTTTTAAGTTGAAGGATAGCATGTTGGGCCAATTACATTCTGCAGTTGTGTTTACAAGTTTTAATGAGACACTGCATCGCAAAATCCGATTGTGGGGAAATAAATTCACCGTCCTCCAATATAGATCTTAAGGAGGCATTTTTAGGGCTACATGCTACCGAATCCATATCAAATAACTTGGGATTACTACTGATATTAAATCGGTCAGTAGACTGCTCTCTCAGTGCAAGAGTATTGTCCCCACAAGCGACGCCATCACATCAGCCTGTAGAATTTAGCATAAAATTCAGAAGAGAGTTATTATCGATCAATGGCACTCTCAGAGAGATCGATGAAAGAGCTCCACCCAACTCTTCCATCATGTGCCTAGTGAAAGTGATTTGGTGTGGGAAATAGTCTGTGATTTTGACTCTAGTGTTTGGGGTGGCATCACATTGTGCCTTGGATATAAAAGCCTCTGTTATGTTCCCACCGTCTGACTGACTCTTGGTATGCAGGTTATATACCCTGAGGGGCTGCACCAATATATGGATACCAAATCAAATAATACTGCTCAGTAAACACAGACAGAAAGATCAGGCTCCACACTCCTACCTGATCCAAGCAGCAGGAAGTAGCAACAGCTGTCTGCTTCCTGCGGTCCAGTTGAAGGGACACTACATGCACGTGCCGCACACGCTCGCTCAGTTTTTAAAGTGCAAACCTTCAATTTGGTGCGTCTCAGCAATCAGATGAAACCAATGTCGGGAGGTAGAAAAACAGCCTGCACAGGGACCAGGAGCCCAATAATACACTGCTGACTGTGGTCAACTTTGCTGTATGCTCGCTTGCTCTGTTTTTAAAGTGCAAGACTTCAAGTGGGTAAGTCTGAGCAATCCGAGAAATCCAACGTCAGAGGTAGACAGAACAGCCTGCACAGGGAATGGGAGCCCAATTATACACTGACGACTGATGTCCACTTGGCGGGGTCTCTTAGTGTGTATGCTTCATGTGCACGCTGTGGGAGTTCGCTCCATTTTTCAAGTGCTCACCTTCAATTGGGTTGGTCTGAGTCAATCTGAGACTATCTGAGCCAATCTGAGGAATCCAACATCAGAAGGTAGAAAGAACAGCCTGCACAACAATCAATACAAACAATAAAAGCAAGGGCATCTGCATCCTTACTAGATGGAAGTCATTCACAGAAGGATGGCTTCACTCTTGAAAGGGGTGTGAATGTGAGACAGTAACAGCTGTGAAGGCATCATGAAGCGAGACACAGACAACAGATTTAAAGTTCAAAATAAGATGGTTTATTAAATCAACTGTCAGGATGGTTGAATGCCTAACTTGCCCTATGCTAAGGTGGAATTTCCCTACCTGAACAAAACTAAGGAAAGTCTGAGTCAGAAAGTTCAACTTAAAAGTTTGCCATTTCCAAAACCTATCCTTGCCCTTACAACTAAAGCTAAACAATATGTAGGGATGTCAATAATAAAATAAATTGTAATTAACACAAAGTTCTGAGCTTCTTCCAGCTCCTAACTTCCTCCTCAGCTCCTCTTCCCCAAGTTCAAGACAGTTCCAAAATCCTTAAGGTTCTCTTCCCCAAGTTCAAGGCGAAACAGTTCCACACAATCCTCATGGTTCCCTTCCCGAAGCTTAAGGCAACACAGTTAAAAAGAAAAGGGTCTTGAGGGTCCGATCTCAAGACAGCATTGTAGTTCATCAAGTTTCAGGGTTCCATTCCCCAAGATGTCAACTTAGCAACTTATACTGGTGTCAGTCTGTCAATGTTTAACACACTCCAGGCCAACTTGACATTTTCTGGGTTGCATTAACAGTTCATTCACAGTGCTCCTTCTTAGTTTGGTTCACAATGTTTTGGCTTTCACAATGAAGGGTTCGCTGATCTACGCGGAGTTGTCAGACCACACGGATCACCCATCACAGGTCGCACAACCAGGAATCTTAGGCTTGTCAGCCCACACAGGTTCTTCTGTATCTGCCCTGTGTATGGATTCACATTCACTTAACTTCTTCTTATCGGCCTCGTAGCTTTATGTGCAGTTTCTCCACCCCCAGGGTCAGGATCCAAAAGCGATGGCCTTTCCCTGGCCACCTGAGAAGAAGATCTAGGGGAAGTAGATGAGGATACCCTCAGGTTTCTCACATACCCTTCCCCAATATGGGTTGGACCAGGGTGCTTCACAGGGAAACCAGGAGAGGAAGTCTACGTTACTTTGCTCTCGGCCTTTCCGGTGTTCTACTGTGAAGCTGTAAGGTTGAAGGTCCAGGGATCGCTGGCAGCTCTGCTCTGCTTCTGCAGATGCTGTTGGTGGTTTGTTTTCTTTTTCCTTGCTCGCAGCTCCAGCTGCATTTCCCAGACCACAGAGGCTCCCACACATGATGACTGCGAACGCCCCAACTTCTCCTGGACTCCACAGGTCTGTGGGGTCATCTGCCAGAGTCCTGGCATCTTTGCAGGACCCACCACAGCAGCCCCCTCATGAGCAGGGTCCCTTGCTGGTCTCTCCAACACAGTCCTCCCTATTCCTTTCCTTGCTGCTCTCTTGGTCTCCTCTTATACACCTGCAGCCCCTTGACAGGTTGCAGTTGTGAGCTTCTATTTAGACTTGCTTGACTATAGTTAGAGGGACATGCCTGACCTTCACAGTACTCTGCCGGCATCTTACTCATCTCAGTAAAGGAGTTACTGGTGTTCACTACTCCGAGTCGCCTCTTCCTCATCTCAGTATTGACATAGGAAATATGTGGGAAAATTAGCGGAGATGTTTGACAATAGCCCATAAAGCAGGGGGAGGGTTAGCCTGGTTTTCAATAGCGAAAGGGGGGTACCGTGTCTCGTCTGTGGGTATCCCACTCCCAATCCCCAGGGACTCTCAATCCATGTGATGCTTACTAGCTTCTCCACCCCCAGTGCCAGGATCCAAAAGTGATGGCCTTTCCCTGGCCACCTGAGAAGAGGATCCAGGGGGAGTAGGAGTGAGGATACCCTCAGGGTTCTCAAACAACACAAAAAGCTTAAGTATAAAAGTTCCAAAATAAAAGAATGTCTTATCAATGTTCTATTAATTTAAAAAATCATACAACTAGAAAAAAAAAACATAAAAACCCACCCTGTAAAAAAAAAGACAGGAAATGTAGGGAGAAAAAGTGCAAGACTTGCAACAATGTCACTCAAACGAAATGTTCTTCAGGAAAATGGTTTAAAAAAGGAATTTAACCAGCCACCAAGGCGCCCAAATATGGACCAAGGGTAGTCTCAGCAGTACCTATTTCCAGTCCGTCAAACCAGGCTTTGAGATGCAATGCTTGTAAGGTGAACTGAGTTTGATTGTGGCAAGCCACGTTGATCCCAGGCGGTTAGTCAGCATTGAGTGTACAAAGCAGTGCTCTGCGTGGTTTGAAGTCAGCGTTGAGCGATGCAGGTTGATGGATTACCAGGAATGGTTCTATAATAAAGCAAGGTTCTAAATGATGAGTACCGCTGGTTCAGGTTGATGAATGATGCAATACTCAAGCATGTAAAGTCGAGGTCTGATGCAAAGTCCTGGTGAGCCGGTGCTTGGTTGAAAGGCACAGCTGCCCAAAGTCATCCTCCCTGTGCACTGGTGGTAAAAGGTCACTGGAGATTAGCAGAACTCAAGCCCGCTTTGCCCCAAGTGGTTTGTTCTGCAGGAAGTGGAGAGAACAAGAAGGAAAGAGAAGCCCGCAAAAAAGTAAGATAGAGGAACCCTTTCACAAGTTTCCTCAAACTGCCCTCACTCTGCCCACTCTCAGGCCTACAGCTTCAAGGGCTTTCTGGTTTGCAGCTCCTTAGTGTGAGGAAGTCCTTTTCTATGGGAGATCTTTGAAGCCAGGCTCTCAGGAGATCTCCTGTGGGAGTTTCCCGTCCTGGCAGGGAGGAGTTACCCATTCTCCCTTAGAGTCAACAGAGGGAGGCATCAATCCTTTTGTCTCTTTCACTGGAAAACAGACGGTCGGCCTGCCTGGATTACACATAACCTGTCATAGTTCACCAGAACATAGGGGAAGCCTCCTTAAGGAATTGAACCAAGGGCAAACACGTGTGGTTTCAGGCTACCCTTGGCCTCTTCCTACTCCTCGCTCATTTCTGACTGTCTGCAATTCATTCTTGGTGTGCTGCTAATGATCTCTACCTCAATGCCAGTAGGACAGAAATCATCCTCATTGGGACCCCTGCTCCCACTTTCCCAATTTCTCACTGGCCGGCCTCCCTTGGCCCTGCGCCCCCACCTGCTAGTTAGGAAAAAAATCTGGGGTTCATTTTCGACTCCACTCTCTCCTTCTCTTCTCACATCTCTGACATCTTCATAAAGTCCCACTATCAGCTGCACCTCCTCAGAGGTATTCTACCTTTTCTCACTTTCCCCCAAATGCTCACCTTCTACACAGCCCTGGTTCTCTCTAGGCTGGACTGCTGCAACATCCTCTTTCTCAATCTTCCTACTTCTACTCTCCGTCCGCTACAACTCATCCAGAACAGAACCGCAAGACTTATCCTTGGCCTCAAGCCCAGGGACCGTATCTCTCCGGCGCTGAAATCCCTACACTGTCTCCCCCTGGCTGCTAGGATCAAGTTCAAGACCCTTTGCATAGTCCACAGGGTTTTCGAGGGCCGTGGCCCATACTATCTACAATGCTACAAGCAGTGATTTGGGGGTAGATCTTTATCCTCTGCAGGTGCCTCGCTCTGGAACAGCCTCCCTGCCTCTCTCCACCTTGAGCCGGAGCTTCTTAAGTTACAGAAACTACTCAAGACCTTCCGCTTTCTCTCTCCCTCTCCCCTGCTAACCTCCTCTCTGTTTCTCTCCCGCCTTAATCCTCCTTCTGTTCCCTAACTCTGTTCAGTTTTTGCTGACTGGGCACTTGGTTCACCTCCAGAGCCTCACTCCATCGCCAGTCTTTGCACTTGCCTCCGGGCCCCTGCACTATGCTCAGCACTACTGCACTTTCAGCATAACCAGGGCCCTGCTGAACTGGCACACTTTTGCCCCGGCCCTGCATAGTAATGTTGCCACCAATGTGCCCCATACACCATTGGTCTGTTATAACCCCAAGAGGCTCATAACGACTCCTACTTGGCAAGGAAGAAAGGATCTATATCTTTTTAGAGTGTGCCCTTGGTTTAATTCCTTCAGAAGGCTTCCCATATGTTCTGGTGAATTTCTTGATCACTAGTGAATTAATTACAAAGAGTTTAATAGCACTCTTAATAGCTCCCATAGATGTTACTATATTAGAAATGGCTGTCGGATTGTTTGTAGCCCACACTTTTGAGCACAGTTGCAAAACACTCACAGAAAAAATGTAACGCTCAGGTTTTAATTATTATTAGGACACAAACTAAGGGGGTAATTCAGATTTGGGTGGAATGTTCTAATCAAATACTGCTGGAAAGAGTTATCACCTTTGTCTGTGGCATTTCTGAAAATCCACCCAATTCAACGTTTACCACCTCCAGAGCTATTGCAGAAATACCACCTCCACTGGTGGTAACGTACCAAAGGTGTTTTTAAAAACATTTTTACCAGTCATTTTCACCTTCAATGAAGGTAGAAATGAATTATGCATGCTATTGTGTCATACCAATAGTATCACAGCTGACCATCTTTTCACCCCCTTAACATGAGCCTTTGCAGCAATGTGTTTTCACTGCTTTGAATGGCAGTATCTGCATTTCCCTTGTGTGCAGTAAACAAAGTTTTGTTTTTTAAATGTTGTATTGGTTAATAAAAAAAGATCTAAGATCAAGTGAAAAAGAAATGCACATTAAAACATTCAATGAAACATTCCATATTATGTGATTCTATATTATGTGAACAAAGAAAAACAAGAAGAAAGAAAGAATTTAAAACAATAAAAATATAAAAAAATACTAAAATAATATAACTTATTATGTGTAAGAATCAATTTCAATATTCAAGGCTCTAATAAAAGTAGTGACGTAGGGCACTTTTGTGCGGCTACAAGATGGCCGCCGCCTGAGAAAGCTCCGTCCCAGCAACCTAAAATATCCTAAGGCATCCTCACTATTGCGGCCACAGTGGAGCTCAAACACCCTCTCCAGATCGGTGCTCCGATGCTGCCTTAACTGACCCCCTCCGCAAACCTTGGGGTACCTGTTGGGCCCACACCACTTCCTCACCTCCTGCCCCAAACAGGGAGCCCACTCCTCAAGACTGGGCTTCCAGCCGCCTGGGGGTGAGGTGGCGGCCTGTGGCGTGGGGGCCTGACATGCCGTTCCCTCACTCTTGGAGGGGCAGCGATCCCTGCTGACAAGGCTGGGGAATACAGGGGTGGGCACCCCGCCCCTGACTGTAACAGCTGCTCTTGAGGGCCCAGCTCCTCGGCCTACCGGAATCTCTGACTACCTGGGGGTGCCTGCTGGTCCTGCACCACATTCTCACCTCCTCCCTCAAACACAGAGCGCACTCCTGAAGACTGGGCCCCCAGCCGGCGGTGACCACCCTGCAGTCCCCCCGCTCCTGGATCGCTTCTATTTGGGGAGAGCCCAGCACAGTGCCTGGATGTGGCAGCCCAACCTCTCTTGGCTACTTGCAACGAGAACCCAACAGAGGCAGCCTCTCCTCCGATGATCCTTCGCCTGAGGGAGGGACGCGGGCTATACAATGGGGAATAACAAAAGGCAGGCAAAAATGGATCAATTTGTATATCAGGATCGGGCCTCTTCCCCCTCTGCCACTGCCTCCTCATCCACTACCATAGATGTCTCCACCCTGAATCAGACTCTTCTTGCCCTGAAAAGCAGCACAGATAGTTTGGGCTCTAAAATAGACACACTCACATGCAAGGTAGAGACCTCTGCTATCCAAATTGACAAATTATGTGGCTGCATGACCGAAGCCGAACAACGCATCGGCAACAAGGGAAGTAACTGAGCTGCAGCAGTAAGTGAGACGTGTAGAGGCCAAAAACAATGACCTAGAGGGTAGGTCATGTAGGAACAACATCTGCATTGTAGGGGTTCGTGAGCCTACCCAGATCGACATCATGGAGAGATTTGTTGAAAGGGTCTCCACAGACATACTCGACCATCCCCTGCTGTCCAACATGTTCCTGGTCGAGACGGCCCATCACTCCCTCGCCCCCAGGCTGCCCCCGGACCGGCCCATCATCACCAGGATCGTTAATTACAGGGACAGAGATCTCCTCCTTAGGATGGCCATGGACAAGGGCAAACTAGGATTTTGCTCATCAATCATCAGAATATTTCCTGACTTCAGCCCAGTGCAGGAACAGTGGCAATCGTTTCAAGCTGTTAAAAACAAACTCAGACAGAAGAACTTGTGATATGCTATGATGTTCCCCGCTAAGCTTTGCATCCTTCACAATGGCAAATCCTGATTCTTCACAAACCCCTCAGCAGCGGATAGATTTGTCCCTGAACTGCCTGACTCACCCGAGGCCCAGGCTTCCCATAACGGCTGAACCAGATTTCCCCTCACCCAGCTAACTTCATTATATTGGTTTACTGCCCTCTCCGCTTCATCTGCTTTCTGGGGGACTGGCTGTCATTCCTTAAAGTTACCCACAGAGGCTTGGTATGTAATATCTCCTCTCAATCTGAAAAACTATTTGTTTGACCCGCATAGTACGACATTGTGTTATGGTTGCTGGTCACTTGAGCTACATGGCCATGCTCAGTACCCCATCGCTGCAGCCACTGCGTTCATAGTTCTATGATGTTTGGGTTAATTTGATTGGGATGTGTGCCGGTATGTTGGTGTTTCTGGCGTGAGTGGAGGGTGGCAGGGAGTTCTGTGTTCTGTACAAGGTGCTCATTCAAAATTGATTTACTGTTGCAATCTTATTAATCGGCTGCAAGCATGGGTATATACAGGAATGCCACGCTGCACTTTAAGTCCCTATGCACTGCAATGTTGTCCATACAAATGCCAAAATGGTGGTGGTCCCTAGGATGCTCTAAATCTGTAACAACGTCCCACTGATCTAACCCTCGTGGTTATGGAAATGGGTCCAGTTGCTGATGTCCAGACTTGTCACTGATGTAAGCCTCCGGCAGCCTGGATTATCCTGATCTATGGATATACTTCCTCGCCGCTCAGATCCAGTATGCTATATGGTGGTGGAACCCCGCCGCGGAACTCCCACAGACCGAACTCGAAAGGGCCATTGCTCACCCTTATGACCTGAAAGGCTTACGTTGGGGTAATTGCAATTGTAATTGGTCATTTATAATGTGCTTAATACCCAGAGGTTTCTAAGCGCGGACCCAGGGATCGATCCTGTGTTGTACTGTGTCATTTTGCTTCCAAGGCAAGCGTGTTGCCCCTTAGCTATCCTCCCGAGACAAATGGGTTATGGGATATGCCCATACGATACGATCCCCCAGAGGGGAAATACAGCCCATGGAGGTACTTAGGTGAGCTTGGGATCGCGCCACCCTCATGACCAACACAGATAGCAATTATCACGCTGACTTCGCGATATACGTGCTGTACCTCTCACAGCAAAACAGACGTTTAAAATGAAGCTCGAGAAATTGGGGGTATTCTCCCAGGGCAAATTCATAGAGTGGGACACCTCTTGAAAAACTGTGGCCCCTGGAACGTTGTCTCCCTGCTACTCTATTATAGATTGCGGGAGGCACTTCGGGAACCTTGGAATGATTTCCCTTCAGCGCATGCCCACCCCCGCTGGCCCAATTTGTAACCAACCGTCCAAACCTCGCTGGGGCAGTTTCTGCCCTATAAAAGCTGATCAAATCTCTTTGCCCGGCCCCACGATGTTGTTCAAGGTCAGATAGGATAGGGTTTTAGACACACCTCTGCACGATAACCAATGGCGGGTGATTTGCACGTTGTCCAAAAAGATTTCGCTGAACTCCAGGTTTTGCCTTATATAGTTTAATTTCCTTCACCAGTCATACCACACTCCCGCACAGCTGCATAAGTATTACTCTGAGAAGTCCTTTTGGGAGGGGGTCTCCAGTACCATGGACAAAATGGTCCCGGGATGCCCTTGTGATTCTCCAGTGGCCTGGCTACTGGCTTGGTTTGATGTTCCCACTAAGACCGATAGGAAACTGCTGGCCATGGCCTCAGTCGTCGCTAGGGCCTTAATCGCAAAAGCATGGATGAGAACCTCACCACCTGCTGAGAGGGAATGGGTTAATATGTTGAAGATTTGTGAAAGACATAAATCATCCAACTCTTCCACTCTCCCTCTGGGTATCAGACCCACTGACTATTGAGGCACCTTTCGATCATACCTCCTCAAGCTGGAGCCCCCCCTTTCATGAATGGTTAGAAATTGTAGGTAAGACTTTGGCTCGAGAGAAGATGTATCAGACCCCCCCATGGATGCTATATGGCTACCTCAATGTAGAGATTTTAATCATCTCATGCAATAGCTGATGTCCTACTAATATATGGATGCCACTGTACCTGTCTCGATATTTTATTCCGCTCTGCTTCTGCCATGTTTGTATCTTTACACTGCATCAGCTCATATGTTACACCTTGTTGTACGGTTTGGTGGGTGGCAAGATGGGATAAGGGTACGGGTTGTAATCACCATGTATAAGTGGTAGTTTGCTTGTTATTGTAAAACGTCAGTAAAAAACAGATTTTTAAGAGTAGTGACAGCCACCACAGTAGACCTAGTTGAGCCAGACAAACAATTCCATGTAGATTAATTGCAGTCTACATTACTAAAAACCATGTGCTTAAAGTGTTTAAAAGCGCTACATCTGAGTCCTTAAACAGCTGAGCAAAAAAGGAACAAATGTTTCATTGTCTCCTGATGATCTTTATCTTGGCAGAACCTACAAAACGCATCCTCCTCATTTTCCACTCCATACCTACCAAGATCTCTTTAGTGTAAGGGAGGCATGGTATCCCAAGTATGACATTGACACAAACGTTACAAGTTTCAAAACCTTTATAAGATTCTTGGGGTTTAAAAAAACTGCTACGTTGTCTATAGCTATGATGGGAGTAGTCTCTACCATCAAGTAATAAAGAAAACACAGTCCTAGTCAGTCTATGTCAAGTCAAAATGGCCTATACTAACAAAGCCTAATGCCTGCCCTATCTCTTATACAAAAAGTGTGAAAAGAGAAATGGGTATGCAAAGGAAGGTCAATGTTATGACATAAAGGATCATGGTGCACGTTCTGAATAGTCACTAGGCATAGTAGGTTCGTCCCTCTTCCCCCCACTGTTCTTAAATATTGTGTTTTTATGTATTTCCCACCCTTGCTTCCACCCTGCGCTGTGGGGGCTTTGAAACAGTATTTTCTGATTGTATATGTGCCTAATAAGCAAACAATAAATAAAGGTGGTTGAGTCAGTTCTCCTCACCCATTGAACAGCTTGGAGTAAGGTGGCCCCCGTAAACAGGATGACAAACTCTGGCTCAGGTTATCAAAACAAGGCAGTTCAAAACGTGGGTTGAGGCCTGCTTGGCCTTGCACGTTAACTTATTCCAGTTTTCTAAAATTTATTTCACAGTTCAACAAAAGTTCACGTGGGTCTCCCTCAGTCAGGCTCAAACCTTTCAACAAAAAGTACCTGATTCAACATGGATCTCCCTCATGTGGGCTCAGACCTTGTAATCACAGCACTTGCATAGGTTCCCTTCCCCAAGCTTTATTCACCTTTGTTAGGGGTCCCCTTCCCCTAACTTATTTCATGTTGCTGGTCTCCCTCAGTCGGGCTCAGACCTTTCACTAATGTCAAAGACTTTTCGAATGTGCAAGGCGTTTACCATAGACCTCCGCAGGACCACTTCGACTTTCATTTAAGATCTCCCTTATGTTATTTGCCCCAGTGCCTCCTGGACTTGGTAGTTCCACATCAAAATCAGAAACGTTCAAAGAAATCCTCTTCAGGCACTCGCCTTTTAATTTCCCCTTTCGTCAATGTTAATCTTGACCATTACGCATATGAGAGTTTGTTCACTATGTTGCTTTCTAACAAGACATCAAACATTTTGCGGAGACTTTCGCGTAGGCTAATTCCTTTCACCGGACCACTATGCTACTCTGTATCACTGGCTTCACAGTTATCAGTAACTTAAAAGTTAATTACTGGTTTACTTTCTTTCGCGTCTCATCAGCATACGCGCAACCTTCAATTGTGAGATACACTGTTGCAGCTTCAATCTGTCCTTAACACAAACCGGCCTTTCATGTCTTTCACTAACTCACCGGTTGTGTGCATTCCTTTCTTGTCTCTGCGTCTTTGATTCACAAGTCAAGGTTCATACCACAGGCTTGACCTTGCCTCCCCAACTCTGTCGTTCACCCAGGATGGTCGCTTGCGTCCTTGAAACACAATGCAGGCTTCTTCTTGTCTGAGATTTGGCTTTCACTGCGTCTCCTACACGGTTTCCCGTAGGCAACAAACTCCTGCAGGGAACTTCAGGGTATCCCTACCCTTTGCTCAGGTCCCTCGCTCGGTTCGCCTTCACCCCGGAAGATCTGCTCCTTCTTGTGTCTCACCTTGTTCTGCTTCTCCAACAAATAAATGCCTCTGAACTTCAAGTTCCACAATGCCTCACTGTTCTCGCCACACTGCAGCCTCCCTTGTACTCACAGGCTCAGTGTTCTGGCAGTTCTTCTCCCTCCAAGCCCTGCAGGGTGCCGCCAGTTGCTGTTCTCTCCTTCCAGCTTCTGTGCACCATCCAGTACCCCCAGCTTGCTCAAAGTGCGCCTGTGTGCTTCACCTTCTATACTTGCTGGGAGTATTAACAGGAGTCCAGTGTTAGTGGTTGCCCAGTCCAGCCTGACTCTGCCTGACCTTGTTAACAGGACAAAATGGAGACTGCCCATAGGACTCCATTGCCCGTTGATTCCTATGGGTAATCCTCATGACTCCTAACATGATCTACTTCGTCTTAGTCTTTGGGTGGTTAAGTAGGGAAACAGGATTATGGGAGTTGTAGTGTTTCCTTTTCCTGGTTCTCCTATGTTTCCCCCTTATCTTATTACCTGTTGTAATTGGGGAGGGGCAACGGGACAGGATTCAGATTGGTATATAACAGTCGAGGGTATGGTCAGGTAGGGAGGTGTTAAGAAAAGTGGGACACCATGTCTCACCTTGGGACTCCTCCTCCCAACTGCAATAACCCCTCTCTAGCCACCACTGAAGAGGATACCAAGTGGGTGGAAAGGTAAAAGCCTTTGAGTGTTTCACATTAGTATGAACTAAGTTCCATCGGAACCTAAGAAACAAACGGCGCATGCACCTATCTGGGTAGATGGATAAAAAAGGCGCTGACGTGCCTCACCTCTCATGATCCCCCTGCAAGTAACACAGCAAGGTATACTGATGGAAACCATTCATGGTATGGACCCAATCCAGGTCATATAGAGCATGTTTTAATTTGGACAGATTCCCTATCAGTTCACAAACATTGCACCCACATTCTGCTAATAAGGTGGAACATATGATATGATATGATATGGCATTTATAACGCGCCTATAAATAAAGAACCTTCACTAGAAACCAAGACGTTCCTATATAAAGAAAGATACCTCCGCTAAGCCTCGCTTTTAGGGACATTGAACAAAAAATTGGGGCTAATTTTGATTTTGTACCTTCCCCACTTAGGTGCAGCTATGAATAGATGCATTTTCTACAGAAAGTCTGCCTAATGTATTTATTTACTTATTTATTGTTTGCTTGTTAGGCGCTTATACAATAAGAATATACTGTTTCAAAGTGCCCAATTCCCTTGGAATACTACTGATGATATTTGATCAGCGCTGAATTGAGTGGACAGTAAAATCGCTGGTATTTACCCAATAAAAGCCCAGTCCCCTCTGTGTTGTTTGCGGTGTATTGTCAAAGGGCAAACCCCATCACTGCAATTACCAGCAAGATCCCAACCATGTCTTTTTATCATGTCTGACAGAGGTTGACTGTCAAATCAAGGTGGTCTACTGTTTACATGTAAGCAATGGCAGCGGAAGTTGACAATGGGCAAAGAATGGGATTAGTGAGATGGCAGTTAAAGGGAGTGAATGGCAAGGAATTGGTGACTGAGCAATGTGGGCAAGGGAAGGAGGTGCGTGCAAGGAAAGGGAAGGTAACTGAGTTAAGGGTTAAATAATCATGCAAAAGGGGAGCAGAGGTCTGAAAGTTAATTGTAAAGAACAGGAGCATCACAAATGTGTGCAATGGAAGGACACTGGTGGGTGATGGGTAAGGAACATAGGGTCATTGAGACAAAGTTATATAACTTGAAAAGTAGGTCGGCAGGTTGATTGGCGTTGAAATCTGTGCCTGATCTGCATTTTACCGCACCCAATTGAGGGACTGACACGACACCTTTCTTTTTTCTGAAGAGGTGATGAATACTTGCTTTATCAACACATATATGATATGATAAGTTATTTATATTGCACTTAATACCCAGAGGTTTCTAAGCGCAGACCCGGGATTCGAACCCGTGTTGCTCCGTGTCGTCTTGCTTCCAAGGGGAGCACATTGCCGCTGAGCTATCCTCCCGAGACGATGTTTCAAAAAGGACATCTCTTACATTTGTTCATGTTGCCTTATCAAGTGACTTGGTGCTTTGAAAGTACATACAATTATATTGACTATAATTATTGTCAGTTTTCATTATAATTATTATATTAGCTTGTACAATTGTGTGCACTCTCAGATACATTTGACTGGCAATGCAAAGCATGAATGGGCTTCCTCCTTGTAGAAACATTGGTGCTTGAAAGCTAGATTTATTGAACAGTATATTAGTTTAGCCCTTCAATATCAACTTTTCAGAAAGTGTTTTGTTTTTTCTAATATTGAAGGAGTAGATGAAGTTTCCCCTGCTTCCTAAATTCCTCACTTTATACATTGTGATCCTGCGCAAATCACTTTTCATCATTGTCTTATTTTCCTTAACTATCTGAAGAGTTAAAGTCTTACCCATATGGGTTTATAATCTATAGTGTTGCTTCAAAAAATAATTATAATGTTAACCATTTATATAATGTGTGCTGGTAGGGAGACAATATGCCAAGTGAGGGTTTTATGTTGTGGAGGTTCAGTAGATAGAGTGCAGGTATGGGTTTTGTGTTTTGGGCTGGGGCGGCAGGAAGGCACATATGGGTATTTTGCCGTACCAGGTCATGGTTGGCTCCTAGAGCAAAGCCAGCCCCCCTGGTGCAGCAATGGTTCCTCTCTACCAATGTATTCCCTAGCTTTGCTACCTCTTTACATTGATCTAAAACTACTAATGGGATGAGAGGAGTTGTAGCTTGTTGCCAAATTGCAAACTTGGACACAAGGAATCCACGGCTCAAATTCCAGCTTTCCCATTTCACCAATTATATTAACCTGGTGAAATCATTTTACTATGTTTGGCAAGTGGGGGTGTTTCCTGTGGTGTGGATCGCCAAGAAACCACAAACATGACTGAAAGATAGGTTGCATAAAAGGTAAGTAATACCAATAATATGTACTATATAGTCTTAAAAATGTGTGGGAGGGTGAGAGGTTGGAAGCTCAAGCCCCTGCATTGTAGGTTTTGGGCACCGCAACATGGGTCATAAAACTATACTTGCCCCATAGGCCAGATGTTGCCAGTCCTCCCGTGCAGGCTGCACTTGTGTTCGGACTCCTTTCTGCATGCCCCCCGTCACATGCCCAACCTGGTGATGTGGAGAGGTGCAGAGATGGGGAAACACAGGTGTGTTAAGGATTTCAATCAGGCGACACGCACACCTTGGTCTCAGCCTAGTATGTAGCGCCTAACTGAGGTGCTTTTATCCTTATTTATGTGGATTCCATTTTGGGATGGTACACCACACATATCACACCCCCTTTTCAAATACCCTGTTTCACAATGGACCATGAACCAGGCTGGTTGGTCAAATGCAATATTTATTTATTTATTTAAAATTCAAAAGAAATCACACACTTTTTATATAGGGCAGCAATCACCAATGGGGTGATACTTACAATGAGAATGTGAGCAATGTACTGAGTTTGACTTTTAGTGGAGCATATACAATGTGCAGCAGAACAGAAGCACTTTTGTTTTAGGACAGATAGCACTCAAATTAGGATTTCCCCCTGAAAAGTTCCCTCAACCCACAAATTATCAATTCTGAATGTATAAAAGGAAGCAGCAGGTGATCAGGAATAAGAAGCTGACAACGGAATTCAAATCCGACCTTCCCTCCCCAAATAAGAGTGAAAAACGGATCTGAAACCCTTGCAATGTTAAAAAGGACACTCGGAAATGGATAAATGAAATAAGGAATGTGTGCAAAATCCTTCAAACAAATACAGTTCTTCACTAAAGCAACAATGTAAAGGTACTTACAATCACCAGAAATGGATTAGCAAGAGCATACAGTTCAAAAAATGAATGGAAGATTTAAAACAGTTTACAATCAAATGACACGTTGGGAACTTTACAAATATTTCCGTTTTCTGTGTAAATTTACTAAAATGGTTTATTTGAAAAATGGTTGAAATATTGTAAATCGCAATGCGGTTATTTGGTTGGAGGATAGCTATAGATCACAGGTACACTATGGAAGTGAAAGTAAGTCTATAGCTGGTAAATTGAATGAGTTTTGCAAGATCTAAGAAGGTGCACTTTGAGTAAATGAAGCCGCGAAAAAGGAAAGAAAATCTGTTGTGACAAGAATAGTTTTAATCTACACTAGAGTATTCAGGCTAGGCCACCAAAGAGGGACACAGTAAGCCAGTAAGCTCCATGGTTGATTTACGAGTTCAACCCCCTCACCCCAGCGCCCACCATGGCGGACCCAGTCCGATCACTCGAAATAGGATTAATAGCTTAAGATTTCACAAGACAGAATTACTAAAGAGATGGCGCTAGCACTAGAAATCAATGACAGGTTTGCAAGAATGATTGTGACAGTTTGAACAAGGTATTAGGATAAGGATAGGTGACTTAGAGAGTAGGATGAGGACAAAGACAAGATAGGCTATGGGTTTAGGTGGGGTGGCAATTGATACTCACAGTCCACTTTGTAGTTTTTGGATTTTGGACAGCCAACGGTTATGGTCACTACACGGCAGGGCACCTGGCAAACAGCTGGGCAGGTCTGGTTACTGGGTAGCACTTCTGGACTGGCAATTCTGGTCACTGGATAATAGAGGTCATCAGGGTAGCAGGACTGCAGCAGCATGCAGTGAGTGGCAGCAAGCCAGACTGGATCAGGATGCCAAAAGTAACACAGGTTTCCCCTGGTTAATGGGAAGTTTAGTGGGTTTTTTTTATATTGGAGGCCTTGCTGGAAATGGGATCAGCACTGCTTGGGTTTTTTTGCAGTGGGCCCTGGAGTAGGATCAGCAATGTCTGGCTTTGTAGTTGGAGTCTGGATTTGGAAGATGACGGGAACAGGAGTGCAGCACAGGAAATCAGGAAGAGTGTGTATCTAGAGTCTTGTCAGAGACTCTTAATTATACTGCATAGATGTGAATTATCCACAAGGAATGTATGTACAAAATGTTATGTTTGCAACATTGATACTTTTTCGATTTATCCTCAATACTTTGCCCTTTCTGTCCCCAAGGTGGCAGTGAGTTATATCATGTCACAAACGAAAGCACACAAAAATCACTTTTAAACTGCAACATTTTTACAATTTTTCAAAGTCTTGCTGCAGATATAGGAGTCTTTAAAGTTTATTCCTGAAATAGTCTTTGGGCCTCATCACGACTTCGGCGGTAACCCTTAAATCCGGCGGTAGCGCTATTACCGCCCGATTTAAGGGTCCGCCGAATCAGGGCTTTGGCGGATTTTGCCCCAGCTCTGAGCTGGGGGGAAATCCGCCGAAAATTCGTGCTGTTACCGCCGGCGTGAAATCCGCCGGCGGTATTAGCTCCAAGATTCCCGGTTGAGCCCAATGGGGAATGGGGCATTCCCGAATGGGCTCAGTGGGGAATGGGGACTTACACTACTGCCGAACTCGTGATCTGGCGCTATTAGCGCCGGAGAGTTCGGCGTTAGGGCTAATACCGCCCGCGCTAATAGCGTTACCGTTACCGCCCAAGTCGTGATGAGGCCCTTTGTGACCAGATGGCAGTTCTTTTTGTCCCTGGGCCATTTTTTTTTCTTTAGCTTCAACTTCTGCCAACTGTCATTTCCTTCAGAGCATGGTGGGGGTTTCTCCCTTGATTGAAGTTATATTGCCCCTTCAGACCTCAGGCTTCCTTCCCTGGGAGCTTCACTGTCCGGGTCCCAGCAGAGACGAAAGTCTGTTCAATATCATAATTATCAGGGGACTGTCAGTATCTGCTGAGAGAGAGCCCTCCTTTTGGTTCCACCCCTCCAAGCAGAAAACCTGTTTTTCAACTTGCATCTCCAGCCACCATTGTTTTAACCTTTAATTTCTGATCTTAGATCCAGAATTAAAGCAAGCCTGTTGCATAAAATAACCCATGTTATATAATCTCCCCAGCAACAAACCCCTTCATATTGCGAAAGACTGGCAGGCTTTCATTCACCAGTGTACTGTTCCAACACACAGGCATTTGTTTTTCTTTAGTTTGCAAAAGCCCATTTGTTTTACATGTGGTGCAGCTGGCTTTCCTTTTTAAATTAAACTTTTCATCTCCAGCAGATTCACACATTGTCTGCAGCTATAGTTATTCTCTTGACGTACTGGAGTTGGTCTGAAGCACAGATACATTGAAACATGCATGGCTCAGCTGGTTAGAGTCTCTCTCTGAACAGCTGAGTTTTGGATACTTTTGCAAAGAAAATTACTGCATTTCCCATGTGAGTAAAGGTAAGGTTCCTGTTGATTTTTTTTTTTAGCAAGTTAGACTGGGCTTGTCAATTCAGAATCATGACCCGGGGTATCTGAAAAGGGGGTGTGGTCTGAGTGGTGTATCATCCCAAAATTGAATCCACATAAATAAGGAGAAAAGCACCTCAGTTAGGCACTACATAGTAGGCCGAGACCAAGGTGTGTGTGTCGCCTGATTGAAATCCTTAACAGGTGGGCCCTGAGGAGAAGCACACACACCTGCTGGACCTTACTGGTGGACAGTCGCACTGGCAAGTTACAAAATAATGCTACAAAATAAAGGCGAAGTTTTACAGCAACTTTACTACTGGGTTGTCATTGATTGGATTCCTTTCAGCAGACACAACACTTTTTAACACATATTTCAAGAATAAATGCATTATTATATTAAGAGTAAAGCTCACAATTCTACTCTACATAAGATAATCTACTCTACATAAGATAATTAAAATACCAATGTTCTCATATAGAGCTGTATTACATTGCACATTTATTTCATGACATTGAGAACCAACATGTTGATGTGAACAATTAAGTTTGCTTAATTATACGTGTAATGCCTAAAGGTAGTAATTGGAAAGTATTTGAATATTCACTGTTAAGTTTTAAAATATGTTTTTCTTATAATGTACTAACTCCTGTAAATATATTTGTCATAGGTTCAGCCAGAGGTCATTCATAAAGAAAAAATACCAGTCATATGTCGTGAACAGTCTCACGAAGCACCGACATCTGAGGAAAGAGAAGGAACTGCCAAATCCTCAGCATATTGCAACGATTGTAAAATGCAGTACATAGAAGAAATAATGACATCAGAAAATGATGACGTGGACGCTGAATGGAAGATAGATCTCTCCAGGGTGAAATGTGGTCAAAATTCAGGTTTAGGAAAAAAGCAGACTATCTCAAATCTCAACATCATTCAAAAGGTTTGTAGCAAAAAGGGCAAGTTTTTGAATCTGATATGAACTTTTCTGATCCACACACATTACTGAATGCTTTTTATTAGAGCATTTCTGCAGCTGTTCAGCAGTTAGCATCAGGTGTAGTAAAATCATTTACAAATAATAGAGAGATAAACCTTGGCTCGCTCAAGAACTCAATTTGGAAAAGTAGAAACTGAGATAATTAGAATGCAAATTGAGGAAAGATTCTGGTATCAGTTTGAAAAGTCTCTACAAGATAAATCTAAGCAAATACAAAAAACTGCTGCTACAGACTAAACGTACATGTTATTCTAGATGCATTTTCTCAAGTTCTAATGTCGCACAAGAACTTTTTAAAGCTCAGTCAGAGTTTCAGTCCCCACCCCATGCTCTTGCTCCATCACAGAGTTTATATAATAATCTGTCTCAATTCTTCATTGACATGATATTCAAGATTCAAAAGGACGTGTTGGTATCTTGTCCAGATACTAGTGACTTGGTCCCTCTGATCAGAAGGGAACCCACCCAACCTTTGACTCAAATCTTTCCCAGCTTTCAGCAGATATCTGAGATGTCCCTATTAGAAATTATGGAGACCCATCACCCTTCTGGATTACCACATGAACCATGTCCTACCAGAGTTATTAAAAGGATTAGATCTGTAGTGCTCTCAGATCTCTCACAAGATATCAACAGCTCTTTAAACTCTGGCACGGTTACTGGCTAGCCAAAAATCACTGAAGTGACTCCTGTGATCACAAAACCATCCTTAGACCCATTTGACAAGGGCAACTATCACCTAATTATTTTACTTCCCTATCCGGGAAAACTAATAGGGCTGTGGCTAGATCTCAACTGTAAGCTTTTGTAGAAGAACAGGTCTTGTTGGATGAGGCCTAGGCTGGATTTCACCCAGGTCATAGTATTGAGCTGTTGACAGTGGGCGCTATGGATGACCTGAGGTGAATAGTGGATGCCAACAGTCAGGGGTCCTGACCCTTTTGGAACAGTCAGTCGCCTTTGATACTGTTGACTACTCCATTTTACAATTTCACCATTACAATCTTGGCATATGAGATAACGCGTAGACCTGGATCTCTTCCTTCCAAACAGGTAGCCAGTCAGTTGTGCTGCTCCCCTTTTAAATCTTCTAAATTCCTCTGTGAATTCGGGAGTCCCATGGGCCTCTCCTCTGAGCCCATTTCTCTTTAATCTGTACATGGTACCTGTAGGAAATAGTATTCGACTCTACAAGGCCACCTTTTACATTTTTGCAGTTGATACCCAACCAATGTTTTGGTTGGGGCATTCTCATGGAGACCATACTGAACTTTTTATAAAGAGTGTTTGGAGCAGGTGAATGCCAGAGGTTATGATCTGCTTATATTCCGCTTCTTCGTTTGTGGGCTCTAAACACTAGGTGAAGGAATTTTGATCCTTGCCCGAGTCCATCTCATAGAGTGAGGAATTTGTTGTTCTGGTTGTGCTCTTTGATTATCAAATCAGCAAAGTGTCCAGCATTTGTGTTTACTATTAGTGCACTCTGAAGAGGTTTCTGGATTACTTCTCGTTAACACATAAAATACAGCTAGTAAATGTATTTATAGCTAATTGTTGAACTGGCTTCCGTTGGAGAGGCGGATCCATTTAAAATCACTGTGCCTTGTCCATAAATCCTTCTGTAATTGGACTCCTCCCTTCTTAAGGGAGTTATTTTCACATTATACAACATTACCTGTTCTATGGTCTTCTTCTGTGGTCTTAGAGGTTCCAAGATCTAAATCGGCCCGATGGGTTTCACACATTTTCTCATTTGGCTGCCTGTTGTCTTACCTCTTTTGAATAACTAGCTTGAATTTAGGAAGACATTAATAATGTTTTTATTTCCACTTTACATTTTTCTCTCTTGGGTATGTTTTCTGTTCCATCTAGTGCCTAGATGCCTTTTCTTTTTTTTTGTTATCATTCAAATTGTATTACACAAAATGCATAGAACAGTACATAGTTCTGCATGCTCAAATTTGTGTCTGAGTAACAGAAATCAGAAGCTCAACCATGTACATAACATCTTCAGTAGATATCAAAAGAGATATAAATAATCAAATTGAACACAATTTGCAACCACACAAACAGCTATCCATTACGGCACGGGTAGAATGAAAGAGAAGAAAAATAAAACAAAAGCAACAGTAAATCATAGCTAAGCATAATTAAACCAGCACTGGGGAAAAGAAGGAAGCCCTAGCATACTGCAAACATCATAATAATGTAAACAACATCATGGCCTGTTGCTTGTGATTGAGGGCAAGGTTGTCATTTCGAACCACAAACTGGATGAGGAGTTCCCATTCAGCCAGAAGCTGGGGTATTTCTCCTATCAAGGTGGCCTCAATTTTACACATAGCCGCTATAAACAACAACTTAGCCCACCACTCTCTAATGTCAGGTGCAGTAGGGGACTTCCAATTTCATACTAACTCAACTCTAGCAGCGACCAAGAAGTGTGCGAGTAAGTTGGCCGACTAGATGGCCAACTTATAGTGCCCTTCAGGGTGCTCATCACCCAGGAGCAGCGGTAAAGGTGCCATAGGAAGATCCAGCCTGTGACCCCCTTAGTCTGGGCCACAATCTCCCTCCAGTAGGTCTGAATTACGGTTCAAGTCCACCAAATATGATAGAGAGTTCCCAGGCTTTGGCACATCTCCAGCAACATTCTGGTAGGGCCGGGTACATTTTATGAAGCACTGAGGGGGTGAAGTACCATTGGAACAATAATGTACAACTATTCTCTTTCATCTGTATACATCATGATGATTTAGCAGCCCTGCTCCAGACATTGTTCCACATAAGGTCCCCTAAGGGAACACCCAACTCCTCCTCTCAACGCGACAAATAAGCATGCAGGTGCTTAAAACGAGACGCATTAAGAACCTGGTGTAGCGAAGAAACCCTGCGGGGGGAGGGGGATGATCCCCAACAAAAAGGTCCTCAAATGGAGTGGTATCTCTCTTAGCCCGCTGGGAAACATTTGTGTTAGATACCCAGTGGTGGAGTTGTATATAAGAATATTTATCTATGTCCCGGACCATGAATGCCTGTTTACATTTATTGAAAGTCAACGGAAGCTCGGACTGAAAAAGCTGACCCAACCGCTCCAAACCTCCTTCGACCCATCTGCTGAACCTCTCACGTTGACAGCCTGGGGGAAATTCAGGCATGTTCCATATGTGCCTAAGGGTGGAGGGGAATGTTGTCCCCTGGTACTTGGGAGGTGCCTTATCTCAGTAAGGCCATTGCACGCTCTTGAAGTACTTTTTACCATGCCATACTCTTTTTACCAAAATATGTTTTAGCTGACTTTCTTTTTACATCACATCAGTAGCAACATTAGCACCCAATACAGTTAATCTGGAATTGTCAGATATCGGTCTCAGCTCACAGACAGAAAGAGCAGGTGGATTAGTGAGGTGCACTTCTGTCAAAAAGGCTTCACTAGAGATCACATGTTGCTCAAACTGGCACTAGTTCAGTTTGTAGAGTGCTGTAGTGCAACTCCCAACATGAACATTTGGAAAAAGGTTGAGAAATGAGTTTTCAGGACTTCAGTTGTTGCATAACACACACTGTGGGAAAGAAAAAGCATAAACATGTTTAACATACTTAATATATAGAGTACGTTAGTTGGTAAACAAGCACTTGCAATTGCAGTACCAGGTATGCATACATTTCAATTAAGTGTGGGGGTGGCTTATTTGGCAGGAAGTACTGTTCCCTCTGCTGCTGTACTACAAAAGAAAGTGGAGAGAGTAACAGCAAGGGGAAGAGGCACATATACATCCTCTCCCTTGCCTTCAGTGGCAGCCAATACAGTGCTCACTAGTCACACATACTGGTATGCCTTATTGGGAAGCAGTTTTAGCCCATAAGGACATCAGTGCTTGTGCCTCTGTGTGAGGTTTTGTTTGGTGTATAAGATGAACCAGAGAATAATGGCACTAGTGGAGCTCTGGGCTATCACCCATAGTCCATGAAACTGCACCATGACACCATGGACATCTCCAATACGCAGAATGCACCCATAAAGAGGTGGAAACAGAGGTGTGGGTGGTATTGGCTTGTGAACACCACCACTTTTCTTTCCATTAAAATCTTCTTTAATTGAATAAACAAGCAGACCAATTTTGCAAGCATATTCATGTGCTATTAACAAGTGCAACATGAAAATAAAATCTCAGAGTATGCGTTACCACATTGTTCCAATATCTGCCTGCAGTGTAAGCCTTCCTCGGCCCCAAAACACTAGGACCAAACAGTATCAACCTAACATCAACACTCATCTTAACAATATGGACGCATGAAAAAGAAAAATAATGTAAACTAAAAAAGAAAAGAAAAGCACATAGAGGGTGGAAATATGGTGGGTTATACTGCATACAACCATTGGCTATTACAACAATGAGAACAAGGTCATCACATGGGGTTTGTAACATATTCCAGATCCATCATGCTGGTTCACATAAGTACTAAGAGGGGCCCATTCTTGGAGATTTCGCGACGACTCCCCACTGATTGCAGCATCACTTTTGTGCATTGCTGCTACATACCAGATCCTGGACCACCATTCTTTGATGTCTGGGGGAAGGGGGGACTTCCAGTTTCTTGCTATGACCATTTTAGCTGCCACTAAAAAGTGTGTTATTAGTTTAGATCTCTTTGTCTGCAGTTTGTACTGACCTTTTGGGTATTCTCTCAGTCTAGAAAAAAGCAGACACCCCCTCGATTGTAAGGAAATGTACTTTGTTGGCCGAAGAGCAACCGCCTCATATGTTTTAGTATTAGAAGGGTGTAGCAAAAGCTTAACCACGGTGCGGCCATTTTAAGGTGACCAAAATCGCCATTTTGTTTTCTATTTCGTTTTCTCTAACGTTGCTTTTTGCTTCATGTAAAACTGCTTTGCTGAAATATTATTCTGCTTCACTGGTGCATAATGCAAGGCCGCAAGAGGCATGTTGAAACATAACGCAGTAACCCAGACAGAAATGCCCGGTCTCCTCCCGCACATATCCTTCAAGAGTGAGCACAAAGGCATTCTAACCAGTTCAGCAGGTGCCAGCCAGTCTCGGTAGCACAGTAGAAATGCTAGAGCGAGCATTAAATGACTTGAATTATGCTCTTCTTTGCGGCCCCCCTTTCCTAAGCCTGGTAGAGCTCTGGAGAGCAAGTTGACCCCCAGCACACGAATAGAAACTAGGAGATAGCAAGGCCTGGAATGTGTCTCTCCCCTACGCGCAGCTTGTTTGCAAAAACAGAAGCATTGAGTTCCTTTAAACAAAGACTTGTGTCTGTGGGCTTACAAAATTGCAGACTGTTACTAAATGAATGTTTGAAGGTGTCATACTCGTCACCATTGTCAATCATCATGCTTAGTTCAAAGGAAATGTATTAGGGGCGGTATAGAATGTGTCGCTACTGATTACATGATGCTCATTCTGTATATATGTGACTGTTGTACGCTCTCCGGGGTTCTTGCGTCCCCTGAGGTCTGGTAGACACACATCGCGGGGCGTGAGACCAGTTGGCCAACTGAGACTATTTGCTTTGCAATAAACCCTATATTGTGGGAATACAACCTTGTGTCTGGCGTATCAGTTTGTGTGTGGTGATTGTGCCTTGTTTCCACAAACGAGGGTCCCTCAGGGGCCCCTTCAATTTATCCCCTAATAGCATCACCAGGGGATCTTCCGGTAAGTCCAGATTGGTAATTATTTTGATCTGTGCTAGCACCTCTTTCGAAAACACGTGGGTCATCGGGCATGTCCACCACAAGTGAAAAAAGGTGCCTGTTGCATTGGAACATTTCCAGCATGTGGGGTGGGACGTGGGGTGCATTTTGTGCAGATGTTCTGGGGTTAGATACCATCTTAGTACCAGCTTAACTCCATTCTCCTTGAGATTAACTGATTTCGAATATTTCCCCGCCCTAGTCCATATATTGTACCAGGCTAGCACATCTATAAGCTTCCCTATATCTTCCTCCCATTTGATCATGTATGTGTGGGGTGAGTAGAACCTCTTTTAGTTAAAGGGATGGTCTAGTAAAACATTTTATTTAAAAAATAGATAGGCAACATAAAAAAAAAATACTAGCATTCTCCGTTTTAAAACTTCCTATGTAAAATTTTGAGCTATTCAAGCTCAAAATTCGCAAAAGCAAGCACCTGGGCGCAGCCATTTTGTGAAATGGAGGCCCTCCTGTGCTGGCTTTTGCTTTTGCGGCACTAATGAAGGAAAAGCCAGCCAGCTGTAGTAAACAAAGGCTACCGCTGGGTGGCTTTCCCTTCATTAGTGCTGTACGCGGAGGACGGGGACCGGAGACCAGAGCAGGAAAGCTGCAGCTGAATCTCAGTAAGTGCTATTTATTTTTTTTACAAAAAATAAGCACTAGCTGCGTTTTTTTTCTAAGTTTTCCGGGCTGGAGGAGCCCGGGAAAATTGGAAATAAAACCACAGCTTTAAAAACGTTGTATTTATGTTTGCGGTCGCTTTTGAAGCGACCGCAAACATAAATAAATACAACGTTATTGTGTTGGAAAACGCTGCGGTTTTTCTTTCCAAGTTTCTCAGGCTCCTCCGGCTCCGGTAAAGCAGAGTCAGGCAGAAACAACGCAGCATTGCCCGAGAGCCCCAAATGGGAAATCAGCTGCAGGTAGAAACACTACGCGGCATGTAAACATAACCGCATGTGTTTCTGCCTGCTGTGGCTCCCCTGGGAGCACCGGAGACCCAAAGTGATAGCCACAGCAAGCAGAAACACACGCGGTTGTGTTGGAAAACGCTGCAGTTTTTCTTTCCAAGTTTCTCAGGCTCCTCCGAGCCAGAGGAGCCTGAGAAACTTGGAAAGAAAAAACGCAGCGTTTTCCAACACAATAACGTTGTATTTATGTTTGCGGTCGCTTCAAAAGCGCCCGCAAACATAAATACAACGTTTTTAAAGCTGCGGTTTTATTTCTAAGTTTTCCGGGCTCCTCCAGCCCGGAAAACTTAGAAAAAAAAACGCAGCTAGTGCTTATTTTTTGTAAAAAAAATAAATAGCACTTACCGAGATTCAGCTGCAGCTTTCCTGCTCTGGTCTCCGGTCCCCGTCCTCCGCCTACAGCACTAATGAAGGGAAAGCCACCCAGCGGTAGCCTTTGTTTACTACAGCTGGCTGGTTTTTCCTTCATTAGTGCCGCAAAAGCCAGCACAGGAGGGCCTCCATTTCACAAAATGGCTGCGCCCCTTTGCTTGCTTTTGCGAATTTTGAGCTTGAATAGCTCAAAATTTTACATAGGAAGTTTTAAAACGGAGAATGCTAGTATTTTTTTTTTTATGTTGCCTATCTATTTTTTAAATAAAATTTTTTACTAGACCATCCCTTTAAGTATTTTATAGATGGAGGACAAGAGGCCTTTTGGTCTCTGATAAAAAGATCTTCAAATTGAGTAGTGTCCCTTTTTAACTTGAGTTGCAAATTTTGTGCCAGCGAGCCAATGGTGGAGTTGTATATGATATGATATGATATTTTATTTGTATCGCGCTCACACAAAAATGTTTCAGAGCGTGACAAGGCAAGGGAAGGGGAACAGTGGAGAACAAAACAATGATCTTACTAGGCCCAGTGACATTAAGAACGCTCAAGTGCATGGGAGAAGGGGAGGGGGAAAAGTGCAAGTAAGGGGAGAGAAAAGGAGAGTGCGGAGCAAGGAGACACAGATAAATAATAATAAATTGATAAATAATAAGGCAACCACAATGTGTAGTGATCCAGCAAGTGGCAAGTGCTGGGTTTAAGGCAGCAGACTGAGTAGGTCTGATAAGTGCTGGAAGAAAGAAAAGGGCGGGGGACCTGTATAGGTACAGATACAGACCCCAGTGCAAGGTGGCCTGGAGGCAGTGCGGGAGGGTGGCGGGGTGAGCAGGTACCTGGGCCCGGAGGACACAGGGTGGTCAGGTGAACAGTGCCAAAGGAGAACAAAAGAATCAGCAGGGGAGAGGGGAGGCGAAGGCAGAAGCAAAGACGAAGAGGTGCTTCCGGAACCGGAGAAGATTTTAGTGTGGCACAGAGGCTGTTTCAGAGGGAGGCCTCAGCCAAACACAGAGATCGACCCCCAGCTCGTTTCTTTGAAAAACGACTGACCCTGAGGGAGTAACAGGTAGAGGAGCAGAGATCTCGAGAGGGGAGGTATTTACGGAGAGATAGCTTAAGGTATGTTGGACCCATGCCCCAGAAAGCCTTGTGGACAATGCAGAGGGATTTGAATTTAATTTGTGCATCCAAAGGGAGCCAATGGAGAGATTTCAGAGCTGGAGAGATACGATCCGAGGGCTTGAGGCCAAGGGCAAGTCTAGCAGTCCTGTTCTGGATAAGTTGCAAAGGGCGGAGAGTAGAGGCAGGTAGATGTAAAAAGAGGCTATTGCAATAGTCCAACCTAGAACGAACCAGAGCTTGGGAGACAGTGAGTTTCTGGGGGAAGGAGAGGAAAGGAAGAGTACCTTTGAGGAGCTGCAGTAGAAAGTTTGACTTTTTTGAGACATCAGCGGTGTGGTCGGAGAAGGAAAATGTGGAATCAAAGATGACCCTGAGGTTCTTAGCCTCACAGGTGGGGATAAGAGGAGGGCCAAGGGAGGCCGGGCAGAGAGTGAGGGGAAAGGATGGTGATGGTGGGCCTATGAGAAGGATCTCCGTCTTGCTGGCCTTCGGACAAAAATAGTTGGCGGCACACCAATCTTAAAAGGCAATTAGGCAATCGGAGATGAGAGAGTTAGAGGAGGTGGCCGAGGGCAGCCTGAAAATGAGTTGAGTGTCATCCACGTAGCACTGGAAGTTTGAGCAGAAAAGGTCAATGCAGCAAGAGTTGCCAGGTATTGGTTGAAAAGCCAAGGGGAAAGGTTACACCCTTGGGGAACACCAGAGGTGGAGAAGAAGATAGATGATAGGAAGGACCTTAATTGGACCTGGGAGGGTTGGTCAGAGAGGAAAGAGGTCAGCCAGGCCAGAGCCTGATTGGTGATACCCAGGTTATCACAGAGATGGTTGGGCAGGATGGTATACCCGAATCACCAAGAAGGTTTATTTGCATTGTTCAAATGTTAAGGGCTGATCGTTATCCAAAATTTGCCCCGCCCTGGTTAGCCCTCTCTCTATCCACCCTCTATCCACCCGGTAAATCTTCTAGTGACTGTCCCATACCTCCGGGCTGCCCCATCCCAATATTTAACCATCCCAATATTTAAATGTTGTCATAGTGGTTGGAAGTCTGTTTCAATAGTGTTTCCTGGTTCTCGGGGAGCACCAACACCATTCATATAGTGGTCCACCTAAGGCAGATTGTTTTATAAGTGCCCAATGTTTAGTGTTTTGTTGTGTTGCTTGGCTTTCTAGAATCGGGGAAATTTGCGCCTCATTTAGGTAACCTTCGACGCCTGGGACTGCCAGACAGCCCCTCTTCTTTGCTGCCATTAGAGTGTTACTAGCGACCCTAGGGAGTCTGTGTCTCCACACAAAATTAAATATATGTGTCTGAAGCTCTTTAAGGACTAATCTGGGGATCCAGATGGGTAATGCCTGGAAGATATATAATAGCCTCGGTAGCAGTGTCATTTTGACCGCTGTTATTCTACCAGGAAATCTCCATCTTCTGCCATTTTGCAAATTAATTTGCCCGATGCTAAGAGCTTCCGAATATTAGCTGCGTATAGTTGGTTTTACAGGGCCATCAAGAAGACCCCCAGATATTTCAGAGAATCCGTCCCCCATACGAAATCGAAGTGCCCCGCAACATTTGTACATGTTCATCTGTTTCAGAGATGTTGAGTATGGTGGATTTCGTATAGTTAATCTTGAATCAGGAAACTTTCTAAAATCGCGTTAGAAGGGACACTATTTTGGGAAGGGTTTTTACTGTGTCTACCATATAGAAAAGCAGGTCGTCTGCATACAGTGCCACCTTATGCTGATACCCGGCCAGTTCTAGCCCTTGTAAATATGCTGTGGAGTGAACCAACCTTGCAAGATGTTCCATGGAAAGGGCAAGTAGGAGGGGGGACAATGGGCAACCCTGCTGTGTTCCTCTTCTTAGAGCCACCGGTTCGGATAAAATGCCATTTATTTTAATGCTGGTAGATGGAATTTTAAAATTTGCTAGAACCCATGCCATAAAGTTGGGACCAAAACCAAACTCCTTGGATTAATATCCCCAGTCCACCCTATCAAACGCTTTTTCTTCGTCAATTGATAGTATTGCCATCACTTTATTGTACCGTCTGGCCAAATGTTATTACATCTATCGTTCTGCAGACGTTATCATGTGCAAGCTGCCCCGGCACAATACTGGTCTGCCCCTATCACCACTGGGAGCACAGAAGCCAGCCAGGTGGCCAAGATCTTAGAGTAGATGCGTGCATCATAATTAAGAACAGCGATTGGCCTGTATGAAGAGCATTGTGTAGGATCTTTGTCTGGCTTATAAATTAAAGTTAAGAGCAATTCTCATATAGTGGGGGTGATGGTGCCTGTATCCACAAAGGAGTTGAAATGGCGTACCATCTGAGGTGTGAGTATATCAACAAACTTTTTATAGAGAAGGGCTCTAAAGCCGTTGGGGGCTGGGCCTTTATTAGCAAGGAGGGCTTGATCTGCTTGGCTGATCTCTTCAATCATGATGGGAAGCTCAAGCTTCCCCAACTCAGCCTCTGGTATCATTGGGAGGTGGGCATCTCTAATAAAGTTCTCTTGAGCAGCGTTATCTAATTTTTCATCAGCGAATAGAGTTTTGTAATATTTTAATATGATACTCAATTTCTCGGGTTTCCCTGCCAATAATTTGCCCGTCCCATCCCTTAGAACCTTGATCATGTTCTTGTTCTCTTGAGGCCTGAGTTTATATGCGAGAACACGTGAGGCATTGTCGGAAGCATTAAAGTAGAAGTGTTTTGTGTTAACCATTTTATGGGAGCTTTCACCTCTGCTCTAGCCACCCGCAGCTTCCTATACACCGTTTGAGTGCCCTCAGCCTTATATTTAGTTTCCCATTCCTGTACCTTCTTTTCCACCAACTGTCTTTGGGCCAACAATGTACGCTTGCGTGCTGAAGCTAGGCTAATCATTTCCCCTCTTAGTGTAGGTTTCAGAGCGTCCCATACGGTAACTATAGGTACTGTATCATTTAGTTTTCCTTGAAATATTGTTTAATTATTTCAGAAATGGCACCCCTAAGCAATGGGTCTATTAGCAATGACTCATTTAGTTTCCATTGGTTGGGTTCCTGAACCCTGGGGCCAGAGGTTCCAATTATAAAGTATTTGGGGAGTGGTCCGAGATCAGTGCTAGTTCTATGCTGATTGAGTTAGTTAACTGTAGAAAGGGCTGAGAGATCAACACATAATCTATCCTCGAATAGCTCTGGTGCACATGAGAAAAGTTTGTGTAATCCCGAGAGTGCAGATGTAAACAGCGCCATATGTCCAGTAACTGTAGATCGTTCATGGCTTGTTTGAGTGAAATCACTTTCGTATCACCCGACCCTGACGTCGGGCCTGACCTATCGATTGCTGAATCCAGAACCGCATTGAAGTCCCCCCTACAACTAGATCCCCTCTTTGAAAATTTGCTATTTGTGGGAACACTCAAGCATAAAAGTAATTGTGTTGTTGATTTGGCCATAGATTGAGAACACGGTCAGGTCTCTGCCCCCCATACAATGTGTACTCCCACATCCCTGGGGGTCACGTAATACAGTTATTTTGTCAAAGCCAATAGAACCCAACATTAGAATTGCCACATCTGCTCTTTTCTGGGGGACTGAAGCTAAGAATTGGTCTGGGAAACATTTGGATCTCAGCCTTGGCCAGTCATTCCTTAGTAAATGGGTCTCTTGCAATAATACAATATCTGCTTTTAATTCTACCAATCTGGACAATACACCCTTTCTCTTTGTTGGGGCATTAAGCCCATGAACATTCATGCACACAATTTTTAGTCTTGCCATTTTCGAATTATTGCCCAGTTTGTGCGGTCCCAACAGCCATTGGTACAGTTATTGATGTACATAATCATCTCGATTTGATAATCCTATTTGGGAACAACGCTGTGTAATATCCAACCCATCCTACAGCCATTTATGCAGCATCTAAATTTGCAAGCAACATACAAAACCAATAATACAAACCAAAACATTAAGCTTAGTGTACATCCCCTTTGGGGTTAGGGAACGTGCTCACAATGCCCTTATAAACAGTCGCTAACATATGAGATGTGGCCACGAATGTCTGTGCAGCATCATATGCTATGCCTAAAACAGTTAAAAGGATATCTTTCCGGTTTGGTTCCCTGATCGGAATGGACCAGTTTCTTGGTTATTGGGAGGTCCTTTAGGTCTGGTCATTTGGGTCTCTGCTCTTCTGCCTTCTGTCCATGGATGGGCGTCTATGATCCCTTTGTTTATTCCTCCTGCAGTGCGAACCCTTCTGAGGGAGCCCCCGCTCCATCATCGTGCAGGAGCTGTATGTCCTCAGATGAGATCTTCATGGTCTCTACCGCCGCACGGAGAGTAGTATATTGTTGTTGGTGACCGTACATTTGAAACATGATGCGAAATGGGCATCCCCATCGATATTGGACCTTTTTAGTTGCAAGCCATGTGGTGAGTGGCTGCATCGCCCTATGTTTTTGAATGGTCGCCTGGGATAGGTGCTAGTGCAGAGAAAGAGCGCTACCCCTGAAGTGTATCGATTCCTGGGTTATAGCTTTTTGAAAAATAAGTTCCTTGGTTTTAAAGAAGTGGACCCTTGTAAGCACGTCCGGTAGGAGGTTTTGGCGCTGCTGGAAATTACAGTAAAATCTGTGCGTCCGATCCAGTGTAAGATCCAACTCTGCTTCCCCTAGTATATCCAGAAACAATGCCCGGATATAGCTGTCTAAGTCTTTGACTTCTGTGGGGATATCTCTTATGCAAATGTTATTCCGTTGTGAGCGGTTATCGGTCTCTTCCTGTTTCACATCCACAGAAATCCTATGGGCTTCCAGTGTTTCTACGCGTCTTTCCAGCTGATCATATGAGTTTGCATGATCGCAGAAGGCAAATTCCAAGTCACCCAATCTGGCTGCAGTTTATTGGACACCCTGTGCTAATTCCTGAAACAAGCCTTTCATCTCTTGGAGGGTGGAGGCCATCCCCTGGATTGAATGGAGCAGACGAGTTACATCACTTTTTGTGGCTGGCTGTGTGTCCAAATCATTGGCAGGGGGTAGGTCCGGATTGGTAGGGCTGCTGGCCGGGGTCTTTGATTGCTGCAGCATTTCTTTAATTGAGGCCGTCCCCTTCATTCTGGTTTTCTCGGACTTCATTTTTAGTGCAGCTGATCCCCTTTTGGCTACAATGCGAGAGAAGATGGTGCTTAACGTTGTTGCATCACCCCAAAAGCATCCAGAGGAGACCGTACTAAGGCACTGGCGCTAAAGGGGGGTCGTCACATGTGGAAATGGGGGAGCCGTCAGGTTGCACCCCAGGTAGTCAACTCAACCGTCTCTCTTGCTGTAATTGCCTGGTTGTCTGGCCCCCCGTCTGCTGGGGCCCGTGTTGGGTTGCTAGCTCCCTCGGTAGCTAATCAAAATATGGTGTCGGCTTCCTTCACTGAAGGGATTTAGTTTGCATTTCCCTGCTGGGCTCGACTGGGCAGAGGCTCGTGCTGGATATCGGTCGGTTCGCACTTACTGCTTCTTCGAGGCCCATTTAGGGGGGCTCTGCCCAGGTCTGGATCTCCAGTTCTGGGCCGCTTTGCCTCGTGGGGTAAGCTGGCATCACTCAATCCAGTGCCACTCACAGAATCAGGAGAAGTCATGCGGCACATCTCTGAGCCAGCGATGTTTTCAGCAACAGAGGGGACGTGGGCTCCCTGTCTAATCCGCTGCTAGCGTTCTGGTACAGGCTCTGGTGCTGCGCGCTCAGACCATCGGCCCGATCATGAGGAGGAAGCAATTGCGGGCAGTCCGGCAGCCATGTTGCTTCTGTGTTACCCGAGGCGGACAGGCTCATGCTCCGGGTCGGCATTCAGTTAAATGAGCTCATTCGCGATCATGGAGAGTCTCTTCCTCCGAATCCCAAAAGATTCCGGTCTAGGAATCTAACATCCTAAACTCTTCGCGCTGACAGTGGCCGGATCTTGAGGTTTAATAATAATGGGCTGCAGAGGTCACAGGGCTAAGCTACCATCAGTATCCAGGGAGGCCCTCTAATCCCCCAGGCCATGCCCCCAAAAACACCACTTTTTGATGGCAAGACTTTCACCATTGTGGCTGATCACCAAACACTTGCATCTATGTATGGGAACCCTAGAACCTTGCATCGAAAGATGAATTTGCACCTTGAGGACTATAGAGCTGCAGTAATTGACAGGAAAGATCATAATATACCTGATTTCTTTTCCAGACATCCAGTGCTACACTCGCTCACTGGTCCTATTGGCAGAGGAATAGGTTTCTGTGTGTTCCACAGCACGTGTCCTCTGTCAACATCACAGAATAAATTCACTGTTTTGACTAACTCAGACCCCACAATCCAGCATGCCATGAAGCTGGTTCACTTGTAAAGTAGGTGTCATACTTTATAAATCAGTGAAAAGCTAAGAGGCATCAACACTGAAGGTATGCATGCACACAAGCTGGTACGAGCAATGCTGTATAATACACCTGAAGGGTTTCTTCTCAGGAATAACTGCATTGTTATACCTCCTATCTCCATCAATAATTGGTGGATGTTACTAAAGGTGGTCCCTGAATAGTAACAAAGTGTCTCATGGGGCAGTAGGTTGGTTTCCCCATATTCAAAAGAATGGTTGAGGCTACCCTCAAGCAATGTTGTATCTGTCAAAAGGTAGAACCCCTTCCTGATGACATCTGGGAAGATGTGATGGTTGACCACTATGGGCTGCTAGACAACAGATCCTATGTACTGGTTATAATTGACAAGTACTCCAAATACCTTGGGGGTTCACAGAAACTAGCCTTTGCATTTGGGAGGATGTGATGGTTGACCACTTTGTGCTGCTAGACAACAGATCCTATGTACTGGTAATAATTGACAAGTACTCCAAATACCTTGGGGTTTCACAGAACTCTAGCCTTTGCAGCTGCAACTCTGATCCCTGACAATGTTTTAGCAACATACAGGATCCTGTCACTAGTCAAGGGTGGCAATGGTCTCTCTTCCATTTGCTGAATACCTGAGTTTCCATCATCAAAAGATAATACCAATGTGGCCTCAAGCCAATTACTTAACAAAACGAGTCATGGGGAACATTAAGAAGGTAATCTAGACATGTACGCTGAGTAAGAAGTCGCTCACAAAAGGACTGTGCCAACTACCAAGAGATTATAGAAACACTCCATACAACACTACCAACATGTGTCCATCTGAACTGATGTTTGGCCACACCATACAGGAATTCCTTCAACATGGACCCTCTTGCTCAAATTCCATTGAGCACTGAATCTTTTGAATCCTGGGATTCCACCCAGAAATAAAAGATATCATTTTGCGCTGATCTTCACGGACACACAAGGCACATATTTAACATTGAGGATGTTGTCCTGGTAAGCAAGACAACCTCAAATAAGCCCATGTCCCCCTATGATCTCTGACCTTTGCCCATCTCACATGTAAAAAGGGCAATGATGAAGGCTTGCAAAACAGACAGACCAGTATCTTGAAACCTCTCGCACTTGAAGAAATTCCCTGAGAATGGTTGGGTATCCCCAAGAGACTTTTGAGTAAATGACTACTGCCATGCAGTAGTGCAAGGATAGGTAGTGGCTAAACTGCCTACTCAGCCCTCACAGTTCTACAAACCAACAGTGATCCCAATCATAAAGGCGCAAGATGTTCTTCAGGAAAACTGTTTAAAAGGGGATTTAATCAGTCACTAAGGCCCCAATAATGGACCAAAGGGGTAGGGGCTCCCAACAGTATCTGTTTCCAGTTCGTAGGTGGTTTGACTGGATTGAACCAGACTTTGAGATGCAGTACTTGCAGGTTCAATTTGGTTTGAAGGCTTGGAGTCATGTTGATCCCAGGTGGCGAGTCAGCATTGAGTCAGGTTCAAAGCAGTGCTCTGTGCAGTTTGGAGGCGGCGTTGAGTGGTGCAGGTTGATAGTTTATCATTAGCGGTTTGACGATCGAGCAAGGTTTGAAATAATGAGTACATGCCATGGTTAAATCCCCCCGAGATCAGGATCAGTGATCCCTATGTTGACGGTGTACCCGCGACTCCAACCAATTTGGTGCCCACCATAGGACATATTTGCCCTTCACAAGATGGTGACTGCTGTGCTACATGAGGCCACTTCTGGTTCCACAGTGTTGCACGACAAACACTGCAAACCTCAATAGGACCCTCCTGGAAGATGCAGGTGCATTGTAATGCTCTGGTAATCCTTCCATTTAGCAGACACTGTTTCTCCTTGCTCTCCCCTGCCTTTCAGATCCTCCTTTTCCTCGCTCTGCCTATAGCTGGTGGCTGTCTCCTTTCGGCCTGGGAGGATAGCTCGGGGGCAACATGCTCACCTTGGATGCAAGACGAGGCGGAACAACACAGGTTTCATCCCTGGGTCTTCACTTAGAAACCTCTGGGTATTAAGCACGTTATAAATACCCAATTATAGTTAATAATTCTCTTGTGTGTTTCTCCTGTGGCTTCTTCCTCCAGTACCTGGCTCCTCCTTCCTGTGTTCTGGCTTCTTCGCCCCTGCTACTCGCCATTTCAGTCCATGGTGCCATCCTTGTAATCATTCAAGCTGGCATCATCCCCAGCAGTTTTCCTGCATCACTGTGGAAAAGTTTTATTTTCCCAGTAAGGGTTTCCCTTCAGGCGACTTCCCTGGAGGCCACTTGTCCACCAGTTCTGGTCAGACTGGTGACATAGTGGCTACCAGTGGAGGCCAGCCCCAATTCAGCAGATCTGGATGTTCCACGAGCCCACAGATATGTCCCGTTACTGACAGATTGCGACGCCATAAAGAAAAGGAAAGAATGGATCAGATTCAACAGCTTGTGACCGCTGTGCAGACCTTAACCACTAAGGTAAAAGCATTGAAGGCAGAAAATGCTATTTTGAGGCAATTGGTAACTGCCAGGCATACCCAGGCTATGGAACCTCCTCTGGCTTGTTTGCCTGCTGACAAATCTGATGGATCTGCTAAACTTCTGAACGAATACCTAGATGTTTGCATTATTCAGTTCACCTTTAGTACCAATTTCTTCCAACTGATCGATCTAAAGTTGGGTACATCATTCAAAATCTAGCTGGTAGTGCCCCTGCATGGGCAACACCATTGGTCACCTCCAATGACCCAGTATTAAATGATTACCAAGGGTTCAGAGAGCTATGTTTGTGCATTGTGAACTGATTTAAACCTCCCAAGAAGCCTTACTAGATTTTGCCCAATGGTCCTCCGACATTCTGTCTTATGTTACCCATTTCAAACAATTTGCCTCAGAGACAGTATGGCCAGAAATAGCACAAATTACTCTTTTTTGTCAGAGTTTGATTGAGACCTTGAAGGATGAATGAGCAAGAGTTCCACAACCTGCCCCCCTCTCTGAAGTGATAACATTAGTTTTTTCTTTTCTGCATTCACATTTTTATTAATTCAAAAACCAAAAATCAGCAAACATTACTAGCAATAAACACAAATATTGTACTGACCAGTAAACATCATCAAGAAGAGCTAAACACAAGAGATTCAATAATCTCCCCCAAATGTCTTCATAAAAATCACTTTTTGCAAAATATGACTCTCTCCAGTAAGGATATTGTACGGAGATCTTCAACCCAAACAGAACTTGAGGGATATCTATCACTCTTTCAGTCTATCAGTACTATTTATTTTGAAGTTAAAGAAGCACTGAAGAATTGCCCCGCCCTCCTATTAAACAACTCGAAAAGTTGAACCCATGCAGATTGGGGCCTCACAAGGACCTCTGACCAATGAAGAGAGGTTTAGACGACATCGAAATGGTCTGTGTCATGTACTACGCATCCAATAAACACTTAGTGAAGGATTGTCCATTGGCACCCCATAGGCATTCGGGAAATGCCAGTGCCCAGCCGTGAGTGGAGCGCATGACCGGGTTTTCTGAACTGCTATTAGTCCCGAAAACACTATGTTGTCAACCATGAAAAGAACCACCACTCAGTTGGTCGTTCTCCAAATTTCCATGCTTTTTTTAATAACGTTTCCCTTTCATATATACTTGCCCTGGTTGACTGCAGAGCAGCAAGACTCTTACTGGATGATCTCTGGGCTAAGTCTAATTGAATCCCCAGGATTTCTAAAGAAGAAGCACAGCCGGTGGAAGGGTTTGATGGACAGTCCTTGGTTTCTGGGCCAGTGACAGATCAAACCAAGGAGATCACACTTAAAATACCAGGCCATCAGGAGGTCCTGTCTTTCGATTTGATCTGAGCTGCTCATTGTTCATTGATCCTTGGACTTCCATGGATAAGATTATACAATCCGTACATCATCTGGACTGCTGGAAAACTCTTTTTGGGATCAGAGCATTGTAATATACGTTCCAAGCAATCAGTGTTATCGATTCTCTTACTGTAGAGTGACAACGTTCAAAGAACTCCTATCGGTAATCTACAGACCATACCCACCCAGTACCACGATTTCTAAGATCTTTTTTCCAATAACCTGGTAAAGGTACTGCCCCAACACCGTCCTGAGGATTGCTCAATTGAATTAATTCCTGGTGCCCAAATAACCGTTGGTTGTATGTATACCCTACTGTTAAGACGGATTTCTGAACTCTGTCCTGGTGGCGCAGAAGTTCAGAAGGCCAACCTAATTACTTGGAACAGGGTAACCTCTGGACAAGCCAGACCAATCAGGGTAGCGATCGCGGCGGTCAAGACTAGGTCTCAAGAGGGGTGAGGGTGACTGAAAGCCCGAAATGAGCACATAAAGCAAGGACACCTACAAACTACTCCAAACAGGTGTTATATTAAAAATATATACACATTTATTCCAAGGCCTTTAAAACAATGACCGTAGCGAGAAATCACAATACAACTCTAGTAAACCAACACATACCATACCAATACAATATATATACAAATACAACAAGTCTCAAGCGTTAGATGCACGAAATGTGTAGTCCACCTAAAAGGGAAGGAAAACAGGCAGTGCGAAATAATGCTTAGACCTAGTCCGCCTTCAGAGGCACCTAACTAAAAGGAAGTCCGAGCCCTGCGAAGAGTGGAGCCTTGTGCTCAAAAGTACCTGCACACGCTGGTGCCAGCGGGCAAAAGGGGAGTCTCTTCGAGGGAAATCAGGCAGTTCAGGTTAGTGCACAAATGAAGAAGAACAGTGTTCCGCGACTTAAGCGCAGCCTCCACTGTGGGCAGAAGCAGAGCGTGAGTACGGAAAGGCGTGCTGTTTTGACACAGCGGGAAAAAGCTATGGGCTCCTGCAGGAGGGCGACGAGTTCCTAGCTATGCTACTCACCGGTCCCCGATGCAAGCAGACCCAGGCTTCTCCGTGTCAGTTTCAGTCGCTGGCAGGTTCAGAAGAGCAGGGGACGTCGCATCGTTGTGTTGAGTCTGCAGCAGCAGAGTTGAGTAAAAGACGTCCCAAACGAAGGAACCCGCACAGTTTGTTAGAACAGCAGGGCAACGGAGCGGCCGTGTGTATCTGAGCCAAATGTACACTACTCACTTCAGACCTGGGAACACCAAGTGTACGAATCGTGTGAGAGCGACAAGGACTCGAAATACTACACAACCTGGCGGCGGTTACAGAGCAAGACTCCTGTGTAGGCTGGTCAGTCTCCTGGATGGCCCAGAGACGCTTCCGAAGGCTTACTTAGCAGGAGATGGTTAAGATGCCGAGAATAGCTGTTCCCGCTATTCCAAGGGTCGAAGTACCAGTACAGGCCTTCTGGTTCGATCAAAGGTGAAAAGGGTTTCACAAGGCGACAGCAGTGCAGAGGAGCAGTCCTTCAGCGGGTCACCAGCGATTCCTCGGTTCAGCCTCTTGGTTGCAGGATACTTGGCTCCTGTATTCCTTCGTTCGTGAGAACTCAGGAGATCAACATGGTAGTGGTGTTTCCAGCCCCCTCTTATCCACGGTTCCCTTCGCGCCAAAACGGAGGGGACCCAATGGGAGATCCGCTCATCAACACTCACACCATTCATGGACCTATCACGGACCACGGTGGTCCCCGGCATTCACACCACCCTAGACTCTCTGGCACCCAGGATGTGTATTGGGACCAGACATCCCAGCCCACATCCTGGAGGCACACACCAGGCATGTAGAAGCCCGCGAAAGCATCCGTGATTTGCGGGAAAGTACATTCCCAAATAAGGAAAGCCCCGGGTCGGCTCGACCTAGGGAAGGTGAAGGGAGCAAGACGGTCAGCGGACAGGACAAAGGAGCCTCGTGGTCTGGCCATTTTGGGAGCCAGGCCACCATTTTGGGCTAAGTGCGAGAAACACGCTTAAAACGCCAAAAGGCGCTCAAAACGCAAGAAACGATCGCTGCCACCATTCACGTCCGTGAATCACTTGCACCGATCAGTTACAATCCTAAACAAGTATCTAGGGCCTGTAGGAGGCTAGAGACCCAAGAGAGCAGTAAGTTAGCTTACAGTGCCCTCTTGTGTCATGTTGCACAAAAGCCGCAACATGATAAAAGAAACTACGGAAAACAGCGTTTCCCGGTACTGACCTTCTTAAGGGCATGTCAGTTTCCCCGTAAGAAAGGAGCGAAAGCCCAGAGGAGTGCGGCTGAAGGCTGCACTTCTCTGGCAAAGTCGAGAACAAGGTGAAAAACAACAGCAAAAAGTTTAGGGGTTGCCACATGGAAGGAAAATTACCTACAATTACGAAATCTTTCCTAAAACTCGCCCCTCCCAGACTATGGACAGGGGGAACTAATCCACCCCTGGATGAGTCTCTTGTTCACGTCGGTTAGGTTAGGTTGTAGACTTATGGACCACCTAAGCAACTTTGGATTCTCCCCCTTCATGGTCATTAGCCACTTTACGGGCTTATGGTCAGTTTCCACAGTGAAGTGGGTCCCATAGAGGTAGGGCCTCAGCTTCCTTAGGGCCCACACAACAGAGCAACATTCTTTCTCTACCGTGGACCATCTGAGCTCTCTGTCCTTAAGCTGGCGGCTAATAAAACCAATAGGGTGTTCCTTACCCTTCTCATCTTCTTGTGATAGTACAGCTCCTATCCCAGTGTCAGAGGCGTCCGTGTCATGATCTCTGCTTCCAAAAGGTCAGGGTTTTCCCAACTCCCTTGGAAGCAGATCCATAACCCAGGTTCCGAGTGCCAACCAGTCCCAATTGGGACCTTTTGGACCCAGTCCTGGCGCCAGTGGCACCAGGCTCATAAATATGCCCAGTCCCAGCGCTGGAAGCGCCGGGCTCATAATGCTTGGGTGGACTTACCTGCAGCAGACCATGCTGCTTACTTGCCTGCCAGTTGAGCCTCTGATCCTCTTCTGTTTGGAACTACTTTTCCTGTTGGGTGGGGCAGGAGCCACTCCCTAGATTCAGAACACTGGAACTCTTCTGGAAAGCAGGAACTCTTTTCTTACCTAGGCGTGGCTGTGGAAGGAGACACCTAAGCACTACAGGAGGCTATTTAAACCACACCCGATGGATGAATCTTGCTTTGCGTTATTCTGCATCCTCTGCAGCAGAACGCTCATCGTGTCTTCTGCATCTGATCCTGGGCCTAAGGAAAAAGGCTTACCATCCTGAATCCAGTCTTCAGCAACACCTATAAAGACAAGAAAGAACAGGTTAGCATTACGGTCTTCAGTGACAGCTCTTCACTTACCTGGTCCATCGGCTGTCACCAACGCCTCGCGCTGCATTCCGGCATCTGAAAGACAAAGGCTTACCTACTCTTCGTGCGCTCTGGAGGTCTTCACACTGCATTCCTGCATCTGAAAGACAAAAGCTTACCAACTCTTCGCACGCTCCGGAGGCCTTCGGCGCTGCATCCCGCATCTGAAAGACAAAACAAGGTGCGTTTAAAGACATTGGGGAACTTTAATACTCACGTGCCATTACTCCTTTCCACATCTAACCCAGTGGGTATTCCGGCACCCTGCAGCCACTCCGACCTTGTACCTGCAAAATAAAAAGACAGTTAGAGCGCATCGTGAAGCAGGCAACTTACGTGCTTCCAGGTGCTTCTATTCATCACACGGGCTCCATCTTCAACTCACTTCAGCCCGTCATCCGCCATCGCCGGAACCCTGCAAAACAAGAGACATCATTACTAAAGACTTTAAAGACATTAGAATTACTCGAAACTTACCGTTCGTGCAGTAAACGACGGACAGCAGTTCTCTGAAGTCAAGAGGCCTGCTCCCCTTATCCAGTGAAGAAACTGGTTACAGCACCCTGCCCCGAGGCAGATGGAGAGCACGGCGTTCACTTACCTAAGGTGAGAGCGTTAACCTTTGGGGTTCTACAGGAGAAGAGAAAGGGAAGAAGAGAGAGACATTCAATAACCCAGTTCCTTAATCCCATATTTTCTATCTGCAGACATCTTACCCTTCGAGTCAGATATACAGTGCACAGAGGTCCAGCCCAAAGAGCCAGCCGTGTGTTACACATCACCTTTGAAGATACGGTATACGCCCAGTCAAGACCGGCGCCTCTACGGGAATCAGGTGAGCGTTACAGTCCGTCTGCATGATGAAAGGTCTTTGATAATCAGGGGCCCTGAGGACAGGGGCCTGGCACAAGGAGTCTTTTAAGCCATTGAAGGCCTTCTCACACTTGTCGGTTCAAGTTACCTTCTTGGGTTTCTTCGGAGTTGTGAGGGCAGTCAGAGGGGCAGCTATGGTGCCATAGTCTGCCACGAAGTTTCGGTAATACCCCGTGAGTCCTAAGAAGTCTCTCACTTGGGTTTGTGTAGTGGGGGTAAGCCGGTCTTGTACTGCTTGTACTTTACTAGGAAGAGGCTGTATCCTCCCTCCACCTACTTCATGTCCAAGGTAAACCACTGAGCCTTGTCCAATCTGGCATTTACTAGTCTTTATGGTCAAGTGTGCTTTCTGAAGAGCCTGGAGCACAATCCCGAGGTGTTTCACATGGTCTTCCCAGGTGGCACTGAAAACTGCTATATCGGCCAGATATGCAAGACAGAATTCGTCCAACCCATTCAAAACATGATTCACAAGCCTCTGGAAAGTGGCAGGTGCATTCTTCAACCCGAACGGCATTACCCGGAATTGGTAAAGGCCGTCTGGAGTAGAAAACGCTGTCTTCTCCTTGGCATGTTCTGCTAAAGCTATTTGCCAATAGCCAGCAGTGAGGTCAAACGTGCTGAGGTACTTGGAGGCACCCAAAGTATCCACCAGCTCATCTGTTCGAGGCAAGGGGTGTGCATATGTCTTGGTGACAGCATTCAGAGCCCTGTAGTCCACGCAGAACCTCAATTCAGAAGTGCCTGCCTTTGGAACCAAAACCACAGGGCTGGACCAAGGACTACTAGAGGGTTCAATCACCCCAAGGTCTAACATCTTGTTGACCTCGGTCTTAATATAAGACCGTACTTTGTCTGACATCCTGTATCCCCTACTTTTGGTAGGTACACTGTCTCCTGTGTCTATGTTATGTTTGCACCAAGGTGTCAAACCAGGCGACTGTGAAAACAGGGGGGAAAACTGCCTAAGCAAACTTTTCACCTCAGCCTGCTGATCAGAAGTCAGGTGAGGGGCCACTCGGACACCCTCAAAGGAGCTATGTGAAGGACCGCTTTGGAACAGGTCGGGGAGAGGTTCAGACTCCTCTTCCTCAACATCTGAAGCCAGTAGCAGTGCTGCGATTTCGACTCTTGGGACGAAAGCCTTCAGCCTATTTACGTGAAACACTTTTGGAGCCTGTCCAGACCTTCCAAGGTCCACTAAATAGTTAACCTCACCGAGGGGCTCCACCACTGTCTAAGGGCCTGACCATTTGTCCTGTAAAGCTCGAGGCCTTATGGGATTCATGATCAGGACTTGCTGACCAGGTGTAAAGTTGATGAGGGCAGCTTTCTGGTTGTACCAATGTTTCACTAGCGCTTGTCCTGCCTTCAATTTATCACTAGCCAAGCCCATCAGAAGTACCATCCGTTTTCTGAGCCCTAGCACATAATCAACTACGTTGGTAGTAACAGGGGGAGTGGGCATCTCCAATCCCTCTTTGACTATGGCTAAGGGTCCCCGTACAGGATGACCGAACAGAAGTTCGAAGGGGCTGAAGCCAACACCCTCCTGTGGTACCTCTCGGTAGGCAAACAGTAAGCATGGTAAAAGAAGATCCCATTTTCTTCTCTGAGGTTCTTCCAGAGCCCCAATCATGCTTTTTAACGTTCTGTTGAAACGTTCCACCAGACCATTGGTCTGGGGGTGGTATGCAGAAGAGAACTTGTAGGTGACCCCACATTCTTTCCACATAGCCTGCATATACTTCGACATAAAGTTGCTGCCACGATCCAACACAACTTCTTTAGGGAAGCCAACCCTAGTAAATATGCCAAGTAAAGCTTTTACAACTGACTTGGCAGTTACAGTTTTCAATGGGATGGCCTCAGGATATCTGGTTGCATGGTCGACGAGCACCAGGATAAACCTATTGCCTGAGGATGTTTGCGGGTCAAGGGAACCAACAATGTCGATCCCTACCCTTTCAAATGGTACCCCCACAACTGGGAGTGGTACCAATGGAGCCTGGATTGTCGAGCCAACCTTACCAGATAACTGGCAGGAGGCACAACTCCTGCAGTGACTTTCTACTTGCACCCCCATCTTGGGCCAGTAGAAGTGCATGGATAACCTTTGCTTGGTCCTCTTCATACCAAGGTGACCAGCAAGGGGCACTTCATGCGCCAACTGCAGGAGGAAGGGCCTAACAGCAAGGGGAACCACCAACCTCCTATGGTCTCCTTCTGTAGACTCTGTGGGCTCACTATACAGGAGTCCACCTTCCCAATAAATCCTATGCGTCCCAGGAGGTTCACCCTCAAGCTGGGAGCAGGCCTGTCTCTTTAGGCCTTCCAGAGATGGGCACTCACGTTGGCCTTTACTGAATTCGTCCCTATCAGGACCTCCTTCGACTAACAAGTCTTTTAGTTCAGGATGGTCGTTGGGGTCAAATACTTCAGGCATCGCCACCTCCTCGTCAGGCCCGGGTGATTGACCAACTTCCTCCACCGCAGTGGTAGGCGAGCTCGGGGGAATATTCTCTTTCCCTCGTCTTGACTTGTTTACTCCTTTCGCCTTGGGTTTCCCCTTCGGCTGGGGCGGCGTATTGGTCTTGGCCAATGCTGCCCGTGCTTGAGACAGTGTGTAGGGTCTTTCGGCAGTGTCTCCTACGAGCCCTAAAGCTCTGAGATCATTACCTAACAAGACCTTTCCTGGGACGTTTCTCTGAATGCTCACTGGAATCCTGACTGCTGTACCATTTAAAGTAAGATTTACAGGTATTACTGGGAACATACGGAGTGGGCCGTCAGCCAATTTAGTGGGCATCAGAGTAGCTCTGGCAACTTCCTCTGAGTCTACCAAGGTAGAATCCACTACAGTTCGACTGCACCCACTATCCCTAAGTGCTGGAATATCTACTCCATTGATCAGCACACTGTCTTTAAAGTAGTGCTTGGTATTATCTGAAATCCTAGCATAAGCCTCTGCGACTTTAGGCTCCCAGGAACCCAGGGAAACTAAAACTACCTCAGCTTCTATCCCGCTGGGAAATGAGTCTGAGGAGAAGGATACTCCTGTAATCTCTTCTTCCTCATAGGAGGAGAAGGCCAGATTAGCGGAGTGGACCCCCAAAGGTCTAACCTTACACCGGGGATCCCCCTTCACGTGGTCAGTTGCTCCACAAGCAAAACAAGATCAATTGGGTCTGTTTACTTAGGGAGGCTTATTGTAACCAGAGTTCTGTTTCGGAGGCTGACCTCCAATACCCTGTGAGTTCTCTTGTGTCTTACCCCTATTTTTCTTTTTGTGGCCCTTTTGAGAAGAAGATTTATCAGATTCTCCACCCTCCTTATCTTTGGACTTTTTCCCTTCCTCCTGCTTACCAGGATGAGTTTTGTCCTTATGGGACACTCGATGTGACACCCATAAGTCTGCTGCAATGGCCAACTTCTTAGGATCTATCTCCTTCGAATCGGCCAAATGCTGCTTAAGCTCCGGGGAAGAAGATGCAAAAATGTGTTCCAGCATGACAAGATTTATCATGCCTTCGAAGGTAGAAACTTTATAACCTTCGACCCAGCCAGTTAAGTTTTTCAAGGATTCGGTGACATAAGATACCCAAGTACCACCTTCCTTTTTCTTATACTCTCTGAATCGTTTCAAATATTGGGCCAGAGTCTTCCCAAACTTTAAAATGAGAGTTTGCTTTAACATTGCGAAATCAGCTCGCTCAGCCTTCGACATTTCCATAATGGCACTACAGCCAGAATGGGGCAGTCTGCTGAGTAACCAGGCAATCTTATCAGCATTGTCAACTTGTTGAACTTCGCATGCATACTCAAACGCATTCAGCCAGTCCATAATGTCATTCCTTTCCTCATACACACTGAGCAGATCTTTCGGAAACCATGGATGAGAGGAGGCCCCAGACCCATGTCCAGGTCCCTTGGACCCATTTGCAACCTGAAGCTTGGCCAGTTCCAACTGGTGATCCCTGTCTTTCTGTTTTTCTGCCTGTTCGATTTTTAGTTTGGCTATGCTGAATTCAAGCTCCTTCTGCCTAAACCGCAGCTCTTGCTTCTTGAATTCAAGCATAGCCTCCCCATCAGCAATGGCAGAGGAAACATTAGACATCTCATCCTCCCTGTCCTCGTGGTCGCGGTGGATCAGTGCAGCGGCAGAACCGTCGGTTCTACCAGTGAGAGCAGCCCCACCTCCTTCCGCACTGTCCTCAGAAGTTATAGTGTCAAGCTGCGCTTCTTGCCACGATTCTTTGGATCATATCCAATTTCGTGCCTTGAGAGGAAACACCTCTCTCCGCACACATCTTTTTCAATGTTTCTGATTTGGAAGCATTTAAAGTTAACAAGGTATTTGTTTCCATGCTGTTAGATAGGACTATGGCCTTTTTAAAGTTATACTACAACAATTCACTACATGTCCTGATAGGAATAACTTGAAATGCCTTAGTTTGTGCGCAACACTGGATACCTTCAGTCGTATCCCACCGCTGTACACCAATTTGTTAAGACGGATTTCTGAACTCTGTCTTGGTGGCGCAGAACTTCAGAAGGCCAACCTAATTACTTGGAACAGGGTAACTTCTGGACAAGCCAGACCAATCAGGGTAGCGATCGCGGCGGTCAAGACTAGGTCTCAAGAGGGGTGAGGGTGACTGAAAGCCCGCAATGAGCACACAAAGCAAGGACACCTACAAACTACTCCAAACAGGTGTTATATTAAAAATATATACACATTTATTCCAAGGCCTTTAAAACAATGACCGTAGCGAGAAATCACAATACAACTCTAGTAAACCAACACATACCATACCAATACAATATATATACAAATACAACAAGTCTCAAGCGTTAGATGCACGAAATGTGTAGTCCACCTAAAAGGGAAGGAAAACAGGCAGTGCAAAATAATGCTTAGACCTAGTCCGCCTTCAGAGGCACCTAACTAAAAGGAAGTCCGAGCCCTGCGAAGAGTGGAGCCTTGTGCTCAAAAGTACCTGCACACGCTGGTGCCAGCGGGCAAAAGGGGAGTCTCTTCGAGGGAAATCAGGCAGTTCAGGTTAGTGCACAAATGAAGAAGAACAGTGTTCCGCGACTTAAGCGCAGCCTCCACTGTGGGCAGAAGCAGAGCGCGAGTACGGAAAGGCGTGCTGTTTTGACACAGCGGGGAAAAGCTATGGGCTCCTGCAGGAGAGCGACCAGTTCCTAGCTATGCTACTCACCGGTCCCCGATGCAAGCAGACCCAGGCTTCTCTGCGTCAGTTTCAGTCGCTGGCAGGTTCAGAAGAGCAGGGGACGTCTCGTCGTCGTGTTGAGTCTGCAGCAGCAGAGTTGAGTAAAAGACGTCCCAAACGAAGGAACCCGCACAGTTTGTTACCACAGCAGGGCAACGGAGCGGCCGTGTGTATCTGAGCCAAATGTACACTACTCACTTCAGACCTGGGAACGCCAAGTGTACGAATCGTGTGAGAGTGACAAGGACTCGAAATACTACACAACCTGGCGGCGGTTACAGAGCAAGACTCCTGTGTAGGCTGGTCAGTCTACTGGATGGCCCAGAGACGCTTCCGAAGGCTTACTTAGCAGGAGATGGTGAAGATGCCGAGAATAGCTGTTCCCGCTATTCCAAGGGTCGAAGTACCAGTACAGGCCTTCTGGTTCGATCAAAGGTGAAAAGGGTTTCACAAGGCGACAGCAGTGCAGAGGAGCAGTCCTTCAGCGGGTCACCAGCGATTCCTCGGTTCAGCCTCTTGGTTGCAGGATACTTGGCTCCTCTATTCCTTCGTTCATGAGAACTCAGGAGATCGACATGGTAGTGGTGTTTCCAGCCCCCTCTTATCCACGGTTCCCTTTGCGCCAAAACGGAGGGGACCCAATGGGAGATCCGCTCATCAACACTCACACCATTCGTGGCCTTATCACGGACCACGGTGGTCCCCGGCATTCACACCACCCTAGACTCTCTGGCACCCAGGATGTGTATTGGGACCAGACATCCCAGCCCACATCCTGGAGGCACACACCAGGCATGTAGAAGCCCGCAAAAGCATCCGTGTTTCGTGGGAAAGTACATGCCCAAATAAGGAAGGCCCCGGGTCGGCTCGACCTGGGGAAGGTGAAGGGAGCAAGACGGTCAGCGGACAGGACAAAGGAGACTCGTGGTCTGGCCATTTTGGGAGCCAGGCCACCATTTTGGGCTAAGCGTGAGAAACGTGCTTAAAACACCAAAAGGAGCTCAAAACACGAGAAACGATCGCTGCCACCATTCCCGTCCGTGAATCACTTGCACCGATCAGTTACAATCCTAAACGAGTATCTAGGGCCTGTAGAAGGCTAAAGACCCAAGAGAGCAGTAACTTAGCTTACAGTGCCCTCTTGTGTCATGTTGCACGAAAGCCGGAACATGATAAAAGAAACTACGGAAAACAGCGTTTCCCGGTACTGACTGTCTTAAGGGCATGTCAGTTTCCCCGTAAGAAAGGAGCGAAAGCCCAGAGGAGTGCGGCCGAAGGCTGCACTTCTCTGGCAAAGTCGAGAACAAGCAAAAAAAAAACAGCAAAAAGTTTAGGGGTGGCCACATGGAAGGAAAATTACCTACAATTACGAAATCTTTCCTAACACCTACCTGAAAAGCAAGCCCTTAGCGAATACTTACAGAGCGATCTCGAAAATGGCCTGATAACTGAATCCAGGAGTCTGGTTGAAGCCGCCCTATTTTTTGTGGCAAAGAAAAATGTCAGTGAACTCAGGCTGTGTCTGGATTACTGAGATCTGAACAAGATCACTATTAAGAACAAGTAGCCCCTACCCTTGATTTCTGACATCACGAAGCAGTTTGTGGAGCATGGGTCTTCACTAAATTAGATCTTAGAGGAACAAATCACCTGATCCAGATCCGCGAAGGGGATTAGTGGAAGACAGCTTTCAGAACACATTTTCTAATATCGGGTGATGCCATTTGGCTTGACTTATGAACCCTCAATAATCCAATAATTCATGAACAGTATACTTTCCAATCAAATTTTTCACTCTGTCATAGTTTACTTAGATAACATACTGATCTATTCCAGAGGAGTTACGGCCCACGTTGGAAATGTATGAGAAGTCTTGAATCCCTCACTTTGCCAAAAAGTTATTCGCATTACTAGATTTCTCAAAAAGGTTCGATTTCATTGGAACGATGATGCTAAAAAAGCCTTTTTGGATCTAACGAAAGCCTTTACTGCTGCCCCAGTTCTAAGACAACCTTATAACAACTTGCACTTTATTGTAGAAAACAATGCCTATAACCGTGCCATCGGAGCGGTTTTAAAGCACAGGAAGACATCCTAGAACACCCTATTGCATACTTATTTAGTTAGAGTTATTGGCAATTAAACAAGGCTGTATTGGGGAGTGCTGATGGGCATCATGCAAGATGGCTGCATCTCCTTGAGCTCTGTGCTCTGCTGCACCTCAGAAGCGGCCGCAGACCCGAGATCCGGCTTGTCTGCACCCTAAACTTGACAACAGGTATCAGAACTTCTGTGGAATGATCGTGTCTGCTTTGGAGTCCGCAGATCCCATGCAGTCTGCTGTAGCTCTGTGGAGAGGGGAGAGATCGGACGCAGTGGTGCGGGTGGTGTCCAGCCTGGTGCTGCTGGCTGCTGCTGTGTTGTGCAGGACTGATGGGAGCGCCCCCCCCCTGTGGCAGGCCCTGACCACCAACAACTGCCAGAGGCAGTGGGGGCCTGAAGTGGGCCCGTGGCCATTGTGTGACAGTGGTAGTTTGGGGCTCTCCTGAAGGGCCGTCTTCGTGACAGTTGCCTCGGTCATAGGTGCTGAGCAGACTGGACTGGTGGCTGGGTGTAAGCAGAGAGGCTCCCTGCCATCTGCTTCCTTGTGGTAGGGCTGGGCAGGCGGAGACTGCAACTATACATTACGGGTCAGACAGCACTTTCCACCCTGCAGCAGTGAGATTGGGGACACCCTGGGAGGGTACCTCCAGCCTGGGTGGGCGCTCGGAAACACAGCAGGTACCATGCCCCCTTATAGTTATTGGATGCTGGTGCTGCTTATGAGGAGCTGGCAATAAGTGGGCCATGCTGGTAGGTTGGGCTGCTGCTGACCATTGAATTGTTCTCACACTGTTATCCCTGAGACCTGGTATTGGAGTACTCGGCTGGTGTTAAACTTGGGAGCACCCCGCTGTTACAGGCGTTTTCTTTTGGGGTGCACTGGTGTGTGCATGAAGGCCCTGGACAGTGAGGTTGTAGCCTGGTCATATCCTTTGCCCTCCCCCACTGGAGATACCATGGGGGGGGCACTCGCTCTCCGGCTGGACTGGGGGGAGCCACCGTTGAGATCTTGTGACTTTTGGACTGACACCTGATGCATCAATGACGAAGGGGAGTTGAGGCCACAAAAATCAGAGTAAGATCGACTTCTTTGCTAGGCAGGTGAGCAAAACATGCCAAGATACTGGGGGAGAGCAGTGGGAATTCTCTGGGGGTGCCACCTCTGACATGCCTGACCTGTGGCAGATCATGGGTAGTATGCAAACTGGCTTTGCTGCGGTGAGTGGTAAACTTGATGACATCAACACTTCAATTTCAACCATTAACGCTAAGCTGGAATGGGAAAATGCACGTGTGACAGAGGCGGAATCTCACATTGGGACTGTCGAGAATGACATGGTGGGCCTCCGCACGCAGGTGACGATGATGGCAGGAGATCTGAAATGGGCACTCCAGCGATGTGATGATTTGGAATCTCGGTCCAGGCACAACAACATAAGGGTGGTGGGGCTGCTAGGGGGTTTTGGCAGGGGCCAGCTATTGAGACCCTGCTTAAGGATATGTGAGGTGGCCCACTGTTTTCTGCCTCCTTTGTGGTGGAAAGGGCTCATTGGTTGTCCACTTTGCACTCCAAGCCTGGTGCACCGCCGAGACCAGTGATATTGTGGTTGTTAATCTACTGGGACCATAACCTGATCCTGCATCTGTTGAGGAATAAGGGGCACCTCTGGTATGAATCTGCCAACATACACATATACCCAGATGTTTCCACAGCTGTCCAGATGCAGCAGACAATATTTCTTGGAGTAAACAAATTACTGCAAAACATGTCGGTGCAATATGCAATGCTCTTCCCAGCACAACTGTGTTTTCAACCTGGGAGAAGACCTGGTTCTTTACAATACCGGAGGAGTCAGTGGCATATATTGAGGCGAATATCCCTATCCTTGGCGGGGAGAATGGAGCTGTGGGAATGGCTATCCCTTCACGCCGGGAAGTACCAGAGGCCACCTGGTGCAGGACAGTGGACACGGAATTCTTCCTGATCTAAGCTTGGTGGGGGCAAGGCCTGACGGTTTTCGCCTTACTGTTTTAAGGTTACAAAAAGGTTGCTGCGGCACGTGTTTCTGTTCAATTATCCTCTTATATGGTGGAGGGTGGTTTTTAGCAATGTGAGTCAGCAAGGAGTTCTGCAACAGCTTCCCCATGCAAAGATGCTCTTTTGGTGTGTTTGGTTTGGTTGGGGTCTACCCAGTTTTCGGGTGAACAGATAGTGTTGTGGGCGAGGGGGTTGACATCGCCTTATTTGGGAAGGGGTTTAGGGTGGCAAGGGAGGGGTGGTGGGTGGGTTGAAAAGATCTAAAAAATTCCACGGAAGTCGTGGTTGTTTGCAGCGTTTATCGGGCTGGAGGAAATCGACTCCAACATAGCAAGATTTCTCATTCCCTCATAAGTGTTAACTCTGTAACCCTTAATCCAACCCTCTAAGTTTTTCAAACACTCATTCACCCAGATAGCCCAAGGGGTAAAATCATGCTTTTTGAGGGTCCTAAACCTCTTAAGGTTCTGGGAAGGGGTCTTCCCAAATCTAGCTATCAAAGCAAGTTTCACACATTCATAATCCATCCTATCCATCTCCCCAACTCCATTACCACATCAGATGCATCGGGGGGGAGCCTAGAGAATAACCAGGGGATCAACTGATTCCCTGTGAATTCCTGGAGCCCATGATTGTACTCAAGCGTAGCTAACCAATCCAACCCATCCAACTTAGGTTCATACATACCCACAATTTCTTTAGGCATCCGGGGTCTCTTTGGGCTTGAAGATCTAGAGGATCTGGGGAGAGAAGCATTTCCCAAAGACAATTTCTTCATCTCTAGCACATGATTGAGCTCCATTTCTTTGAAGCTTAGTTCTTGATGTTTCCGTTCAGTTTGGGCACTAATTCTTTGGAATTCAAGTTCAAGCCTAATTTTTACTAGTGAGATAAATTCAGGGCATAATGTGAGACCTGACAAAGGTCCAGTAGACAAGGCTTGTGGTCTTTGAGCAGGCAGAGGGCCAGAGTGGGTTATACAGTCAGCCTCCTCTTCCTCATCTGCTTCAACAATAACATTATCAACATTATCATCCTCAATGTTTGCTACATTTGCTGGATGGGTGGGCTCTCCAGCCCCACTCTCCAGTCTTTGGTGTGCTAACAATCTTTCAATCATTTCTGATTTCTTGCCTTTAACAGGAAGACTTTTCTGTCTGCACAGATCCCTTAAATAATCAGCAGTATTTACAAGGAGGGTCTGCTGGCTATAGCTTTCCATATTTGACTTTTTTAAAATGTACTTTTAGTGATTGTTAAGCCTTGTGGTTAATTGAACCAAGGTACTAGCAGCACTCTAAAATGTAAATCCAATACTTTTATCCTCACAGCTGTACACCAGTGTTCGGCACAATCCTGTGCAGTTCCCTTAGGGAGCACTACAGAAGATTTAAGACTACAGGTATCTGCAATAAATCCCCTTTGGTATCAGTCTGTACCACAAATATTTAGTTGGTAGCTTTGGCTAAGCAGTCAGACTTATCTCAAGAGGGAGATGAGCAGTATTCAGGGTTTACACATTATGGCCTCAGTATTATGGGACAAGGAAACACTGACCAAAGCTTGGTATCAAAAAATATATATATATTTATTTTACACACTCTGATGTTCACACACAAATCACTATTATTAAAGCAATTTAAATCAGTCGAGAAAAGTATACACAACTCCCTAATTAAATTGTAGACAAGTTTAAGCAAGCGTGAAAACTGAGCAAAACGGCACAGTGTAAACCAAGCAGAAATGGCACTCTAACAATTTCTCAGAAGGGAGGGAAAGGATAAGTTATACAGGTTTAGACTCTTTAACACACCAGCAACACTTCCCAAGTAGATTGTGAACAAGTTAGGCAAGGCAATTCTTTAGCACATGCAATACTGAGGTGAAAACCGAGAAAAATGGCACTTCACAAGTTTAAAAAGGGGAAGGAAAAGGGTGGTTATAAGAGTTAGATACACCAACACATTTCTAGGTGAGAAGCAATCTAGAGAAGGCAGTTGTAACAGATATAGCCAGAGTCAATAGGCCTGTGCCAGAGTCAATGCTACGAGGCAATGTGCCCAGGATCAAACTGTTCTAGTAGCTGCAGTCAAGTCTTTGTTTAATGATTTGAAAAGGCGGTTGCAGAAGGTTAAAGACAATGTTAGATGATAGGGGCGGCCAACCCAGTAAGTAAGTAAAGGATTTAAAACAACTTTAGCGATACCCAACGAAACGGGAGGCCTGGCGGAACAATGTACCCTTAAAGTGGGAGAGGCTCCTGCGGTGGCGGTTGTTCCTGGCAGTTCCTGCAGTTCGGGAGATCCAGCAGAGGAAGAGAGACTCTCGTCGTGGAGGAAGGTTCGAGTTACTGCACTGCCCATAGATGAAACCAGCCGCGGTGCTGCCAAAACAGATAAAAGGTACGCTCATTTAAATCGCGGTCCTGGTGGACGGGTGCCTGGCTATCCGGGTCTCCGAGTGCAGGGCACTGGCGATTCAACCAAGGTAGGTCCTGGAAGGTGACTGGTGAACTGGTTGGCCCCACCAGCTCAAGGGAAGAAGACTCTTGCCGAGAAAGATCTTCTCAAGTCGTTGGAGAAAAGTGGTGAGGATCTGCAGCAGGGCTTCACCGGTGGTTCAGTCGTTGCAGATGTCTTCAGCTTCTCTCCTCTTCGGTTTCTTAGTTCCAGTGGCAACCTCTTGTCCTGCAGTCCTCAGGACCCTGCTTCTATGCTGCAAGACCCCCTTTCATACAGCCTAGCTGTCACTGACACAGTGGGGTGGCTCTCCTGGGGGGAGAACTCCCCAGCCTATCAGGGCAGAGTGCGATTTGGGTTGCGTAGGCAACCCTGTCCAGGGTGCCTATTCCCCCTTCCACACATCCTGTCTACCCCAGAATCAGTGGCGCCGAAAGGAGGGCGAAACTTTTGAGAGAGGGACTGTACGGTACCCCCTCGAAAATGAACGTTAGGGAAAAACTATTAACCCTTTCCAGTACTTCCAAAGTAAGATGGGTTGTACTGGTTTAGTTCATAATTATTGACTAGTAAAGTCAATGGGGACTTTACATGCCCTGGGAGACAGTAGTCAGTCCCAGGGTATGGAGTCTATGTTTGGGGGTCGCTACAACACCCCTGTGGTAGGGCACAGAGGGTGCTGTGTACCACACATGTTAAAAAGATGATTCCTATGAGGGTGAGAAAAACCCCATGGACCATAAGCACACAAGATAGCCTAAAACATACACTAGCAATCTGTCTAAGAGTGGGAAAAAAGGGGCTCACTCTTAGCAGGAGAAAAAAATAAACCCTTCAAATCCAGCAAAGCTGCTGGGGGACTCTATAGGTAAGGGAAATTAGCCTTAGAAGAGAATTCTCCCTAACAGGGAGTGCACAATAGGAGATTCAAGTTAGAGACATTGCATGACACAGTGTTCAAATCTGATATTGAGGATGATATTCGTACCTTTTTTATCCACAACACCCCCAGAGGCTACATCGCAGGGGATGCTGTGGCAGGCGTTTAAAGTATATATTCAGGGAATGGCCATGTCGAAAGAATTTGACTATTAGGCATGACCTTGAGGCTTGTGAACACCAGCTCAAAGATCTGGAAAATGCATATGCGGCAGTGCCAAAACCGCTGGTTCTGGCGGAAATTCACACTAAGCTGGAGCTCTTTCAGGGCCCATGCACATCGGGGAAACTAAATACTTTGCAAAGCCGGCAGCTGCACATCATTACGGGGAGGGAGGAAGCCCGTGAAGGGTGCTGGCCCTACTGCTGTGGATGGAACATGGTCCCCCACAAGTGGATGAGATCCTTGATAATTAGGGGGAGTTTAGGCCCTCAGATTGCGAGATCCTTGGGGTGTTTGATCGCTTCTATGAAGCCTTATATCTGGCTTGCACAGTGAGGGGGGAGTGGGCTATCCACTCCTTGCTGGAGGGTCCAGACTATCAGCAGCAAGTGCTAGGGATCAGATCAATATACCATTTATTAAGGATGAAATCATGGGTGTAATCAGGGATCTCCCCAGAGGCAAGGCTCCTGGCCCGGATTGCTGACCGCTGAGTTTTATGTTGCATACAGAGTGATACTCTCCCCCCACCTCTTGCGTGTGTGGGAAGAGACACTTGAGACTGCGATCCTGCCGGCATCACTCCGCAAGGCCACCATTACCATCCTGCTTAAGCCGGGGAAGCCGGCCAGTGACTGTGGATCATACAGGCCACTCTCGTTAATGGAAGTAGATACATAAATATTTGCTAAAATTATAGAAAATAGGCTGCTCCCCTTGGTGCCGCACCTGCATAATGACTAGGCCGGATTCATTCCTGGTAGATCCACAGTTTTGAATGTTCGTTCGCTCTTCAATGTCATCTCCCGTCAGACCCCGGTGGACTCAGCCGTTGAGGTCACGTTGGATGCACAGAAAGCTTTCAATATGGTTTTGTCGGAATACCTGTTTGTGGTCCTTGAAAATGAGGACTGGGAGATAACATGATCAAATTTATTGAGCTCCTGTATTCCCAACCCATGGCTTGGGTCCTTGTTAATTCTCAATTGTCTTAGCCGTTGGCTCTGGGGCGGGGAAGGCGCCAGGGCTGTTCCTTGTCCCCACTGATGTTTGCGCTTGCAATAGAGCCCATGGCAGACGTGATTAGAAAGCGCTACGGGATGAGAGAGATCAGACTGTTCGGATCTCCGGAGATCATCTCCCTCTACGGGGACAATGTACTTTTATATGTCAGGGATGCGCATGTAAACCTGAACCCAATTATGCATGACATCACAGAGGTTGGCACATGTTCTGGGGATGCCAATGGTTGGCTGGATTTTGGAGGCATGTTTTGGATACCCTGTCTGATATCATGAAACGTACACCGCTATACTCCCCCCATGAGTGTTCTGTTTGGGCTGTGGGAAGACATCCCTGACCGGAGGGTTAGACCCTTTCTTAATATTGGGTGCATGATGGCAAAACACAGTATTTTGAATAAGTGGAACAATGTGAATTCCCGACGGGTAGGGACTGGATGTTGGGCCTCACTTGGACTGAGGACTGTGAAGATGTGTATATAAGTACCTGACCTGGCACGTCCAAACTGAAAGACATTTTGAGTGAATTACGAGGTTATCTGGCACGCCACTGTACTGATTAAACAACTGTTATGGAAATGCTGGTATGTGGGTCGTTAGGCAGGTTCATGCCCCTCTACTGATGATACGGCCCACAGTGCTGGATGTATATGCATATGTTGTTCAATACGGTTTGAGGTTGCCCCTCACCTGGGGCCCGGTGTATGTATAGCTTGTTTTGGTATTGTTGCCTAACTCGGTCTGCCAAATGAAAAATAAAGTTTAAAGAATAAAACAAGGCTGTATTGACTCCATGCATCTCTTGCTGGGAGCCAGATACCCTGTGGAAATCCAAACTGATCAACGTAATCTCCAAGTCTTGTAGAACTACAAATGTATAAACAGTCGCCTGGCCTGTTGGACATCTTTTTTTGCTCAATACGATCTTACCTTTACCTATTTGCCCGGAGTGCAAAACGTATTAGCTGATTATCCCGGAAAACCAAGGGCCCTTGCTTGGATCATTACCGGGAAAGGATGCTTCCTCCTTTTAAGTTTGTGTTTGCAGTTACTACATTCTTGCACAAGGTGAAAACAGCCAGCTCACACAAGCATACCAACTCCTTTAACGACTTAATTCTATGACATAACCTACACACAAACATAGGTCTGTCCTTTCATGGATATGAATTTTATATTCCCATTTCGGAACTGCAACTAGAGGTTTTGAGAATGTGCCATGACAGTCCTATTGCATGTCACAAGGGTATCAAGACTAGTGGAGCCACCATTAGAAGACACATCTAGTGGCCTTTTGTAGAAAAGGAATTCTACAGAGTTTGTTTGCAATCCAAGAATCCTAAGACCCCACCTTTTGGACTCCTTCAACCAGAGCTACCAGCTTTGCCCTGGCAAAATCTATCAACCCACTTTATTGTAGAATTGCTACGATCAAAAGGAAATACGTGTAACGCTCACCTGATATCCACGGGGACGCCACTCAGCTGGTCCGGACTTCCGACCACTTCGAACCCTTCCCTGGACTTGCTCAACCAAGCACTGGGACTGAAACACAGTATTATCAGAGGTCAATTTCCTATTGGTCTTGCTTGTCTGGCCCCCCATTTCTTCCCTGGGTCCCAACCTTCCTCCTGACCTCTCCTCACCTTGATTTTTGATGTGGGGTGCTCTCCGTCCTGCCTTTGATGCAGGGGTGCATTGGGTTATGCGGGCTGGAGGGTGCCTAGTTGCTTCACTGGCACGGGCCCGGCGGACGGGGCTTGCCGCGGCTCCAGCCCGACCGGTAATCGGAATGAGTCTTACAAAAGTTCTGATGGCTCTAGTCCCTTTAATGCTGTGTCTTTCTTTCCTTGGGTGATGAAGGTCTTGAGGATGGTGATGCGCTGCTGAAGTAAGTAGGAATGCGGAGCGTGATGCTTATTGGCTTCCTTTTTAGGTGCCGCAGTAACCCAGCATGGAAGCGAGCTGAGGAGATGAGCTGCGGTGAGAAAGCGTGATGTGCGGCGCCTCTTAAATGTTTTGCGCTAACCTGATGTGTCTTTTCCCCTTTCAGATCGGCAGGATGCTCCGGAGCAGAAGTTGTCCGATCGACGGGAGTTCAGGTAAGGATTAAACTCTATTTGCAAATTCGAGAGAGCTAAGTATTGCAGAATGCTTACTAACGTCTTTTCGTCTATTCTTCTCCTCTTTGGTAGGGCGCGGCATGCCGAGATGGAGATGACTCTGCCGTAGGAATCCGTAAGACTGGGAAGAGCTGGACAGAAGTTGGATGCTCTTTGAGGTGAGTATTGGCAACAAAGTTCTTATTCTTAGAGGTGCGCTGGCGCTGAAGAAAGAAGTGGGCCTCTTCAGGAGATCCGAGCACGGTGAGTGTAACGCTGCAGGTGCAGAGAAACGCAAACCATGTTTCTCAGGCCGGGTGTGGTTTAAATAGTCTGTAGGTATCCCAGGTATCCCTGGGCTGAGCCACACCCAAAAGACTAGACCGCTCATCCAGTTCAAGGAACTGAATTACATGGGGGCATCCATTGGCCCATAATACATTGCAAGTCCAATACTAATTGGATCTCAGGACTGTGTGTGAGCTTGGTACCAAATGCGCCAAGTCTGAGTCCAAGTAGGTGCCTGGGGAGATGGAGAGGCCCTTAGGGGGCGACTAGGTGGCCTTGACCTGGCTCCAGCCTGATATGCCAGGGGTATGGGGGCAGAAATCGTGACAATACGGTGATGATGGTAACAAGTGACTCTCTGATTAAACTGGCACACTTTGTTCCTATGCAACAGATACCTTATGCTCCCGGGATGTCCAGATACTTTCTCCACCAAATATTCAGATTACATGCTCTGCCTCAATCGATTATCTCTGCCCAAGGATCCCAATATGCCTCTCGCTTTTGGAGTAATCTTAGTAAGGCCTTGGGTGTTTGTCAAACTCTCTCTTCCAGCTATCATTCCCAGTCCAATGGGCAAACAGAAAGACTTAACCAAATCCTAGAACAGTATCTCAGGTGTTTTTATTTTACTACTCATGATAAATGGTGCAAACTTTTGGCAACTGCTGAATTTGCCTATAATAACATTACATAGTATGCCACTAGGGTTAGCCCCTTCCTTTGCCCCTATGGTTTTGTGAGGATTTGTGGAGATAGCTTGGCTCATGATGGCCTATCCGGACGGAGTCACAACACACTGGCTAATAACCCCTGGCAATATAGTGTGATGGGACCCCGGACCACGTAGGGACTACAGTTTGCATGAGCTGCTCAGTGCTTTGGCTCTATGTTTGTGACTGTTTTTTTTATACAGTATTAACAATAAATTCAATGACATTCATTTATACAATCACAAACAAAATCTACTTATTTCATGTTGGCTTATTTCCATATAGTTCTAAATCATGATACAATATTAAAAACTAAAAGCTAAAAACTATTACCAACATGATTATTAATCATCCTAAATTAAGATTCCAACCAATGGACCCTATCATCTGGGCTAATACTCTGTCTTGGTATTAACTAACAACAAAACAAAGTCCAAATATCGTATTATTGCAACTCTAGTCGCTAGGTCCGTACTTGTAAAGATCCTGAACCAAATCTCACCAGAGTCCATTGGCATATAAAAACAGAACAACTTACTAAAATGCAATTGTCTCATTGAAGTTAAAGCTTGTGACTGTGCACATGACTGGAACGTCATAGTTGGAGGCATTTCAGCTCATGTGAAACCTCCATAATCCTGTGAAGCCCGTGTTGCTTGCTGGTGATTGTTTTAGAGGTGTAGGGTCCATGAGGTTAACGAACGCGGAGAGCAGACCGGTACAGAGTGCTGCTTTCCTCCTGCTGGTGGGATTTCTTTTTCATTTCGCCCATGGCAGGCTGAGGTCGTGGGGAGCCGCTTTGATTCTCGCTCACACAACAGGGCCTCGGGAGACATTGGAAGGTTCCCAAAGCATTAGATAAGTGAAATAATGTGCATGAACAATTTGTACGCATGTGGAACCTCCACAACCCTCTGAAGTTAACAGGAATTTCAGATAACAAGTGGGACATATATAAAACGCTCATTCTTACAGGAACTTATGGCAATTAACGTTCCCACATGGACGTCTGGCAAACTCCAGACACTTGCTTATGAATCTATGTTTGTTCGTGTTGCTTGCCACGTTATGTGCTGGTACCAATATGGCTAAAGCATTTGCATGTTAAATGTGCTTAGAATGCTTTGCTTTATGTTGTCATTCGCTTTTGTTACAAACGTTTTGACAACCATGCTAAAAGGAATTACTGGTGCCCTTGATTAAGGAAGGGCACGCGTGTGCTAAATACAGGTGGGTAATGTGAAGCAGGAGACAGGGCTATGCTCTCATTTCACAGTTCTTCAGCAGGCACATTGTGTAGATGCTAGCATGACTTGCTATCCTGAGTGAGTACCTATGGTATGTGTTTTCCCTCAAATCCCCTTTCCTATTCAATCACGTTTCCTAACCCTCCTACCAGTTCCCCTATCTCCCCCTACCCATCCACAAGTTCTCCCTAGCCCTCTTCCCCCCATTGGCTGCCTTGTTACCTGTTATTCACAATCAGAAACCTGTGCCAACCAAGGGGGAAGGGTTGACTTCCAATCGGCTTCCGTGGTCAGGAAGGAGTTGTGTTTGGTACTCCCACGGGCGTGACAGGTTTTTATTCACTTGCCTCTCCTGACACTCATCCTCCGGACTTCGACCATACTCCTGTTGATAAGCTAGTATCACTATACAAGACGGACACAAGAATGCCCTGCACAGTCTGGACGAGTCGTGAGCCGGATTAAACGATTATCCGACCGGAAGTTATCTGCTATCTCCCTTTGGCCATCGGAGATCTGGTATGGTTATCATCATGTTTTTTGCCAACTCGACTCTTGCCCTCCAAATTCTCTCCTCGTTACTACTGATCATTCTGTATCTCTAAAAAAAGTCAACCCACTTCCTTTCATCTTGGAATTACCCCGTTCTTGGCCAAGAATCCATCCTGTGTTTCATATCTCCCAAATGAAGCTTCATGTGCCAGACCGATTTGCCAGGGCTAGGAGACTCTAGGTACCACAGGTGATATCATTAGTATTTAGTGGACTAGAAAGGCTACAATCCTACTGAATGCAGGGAACCTGTGTCTCATTTACATGCTCATGTTCTGCTTCGGCGCTTTCATCATCTGCCTGTTATGCTCACCTGGTCTCTGCGGGGACATGGGGGCACGGTTGCAGCCCTCCCAGTAAGTAGAACCCCCTGTCTGCTTTCTCCCGCTGCAAATAGGCTGTGGGCTGCTGCGATGAATTGAAACACTATTGCTGCGTAGATATGAGAGGACATAAGTTTGCTGGCCTGTGAGTGAATTCCCTCTCAAACTCTTCTTCCATAGCGTGGTTTCCGTGAGCATGCATCGACCCATTAAGGCTCACCTGTAAATTATTAATGGTGAGCTCTACATCCTGCTGCTTCTGGCAGGGCCGCTTTTAGGATGAGGACCGAGTTCCTCCACTGGTCCTTCATACATGGTGTCCAGTCCAGCTGCAACTATTCCACGCCTTTCTGGTAAGTGTCTTTCAGTTTTCTCTTTGTCTTGAAGTATTTGTATTGTCTTTATCAAAGCCTGTTGTCAGCTCAGTAATAATGTCTATCTTTCTCCCAAATATGTGTGATTGTGGCCCAGCAGAGCTACAGAGCACGAGGTGGCTCCAGATGAGGAGCAGAAGACCCTGCGACGGTCCGGCAGCAGGTAAGTGAGCTTTTAAGGATAAGCACGAAGGATTCTGCAAGCGCGACCTAAAACTGAAAGGTTGTAATGTCTAACCTTGCCTTTTGTCCTTTTACAGCGTCCGCCTTCGTGGATGAAGATGTCATGCTGCAGTGCCCAGAGCTGAAGTCTTGCATGCCGGAGGATGAAGAAGATTTTGTGCTGCGGAGCCCAGAGCTGAAGTCCTGCGTGCCGTAGGATGAAGAAGATGTTGCGCTGCGGTGCCCAGAGCTCAAGTGCTGCGTTCCGGAGGATGAAGAATGGACGCCAGGCTCAGCAGTGAAGAATGCAGGTGAATGCTGACTCCACGAGGTAAGCGTATGGGCAGGAGACTGGATTCCCAAAGGTAAGTGCTGCTTTATCTCAGGCGGCAGTGAGCATTACGCTGCATGCAAATGCAGATTAACGCGAAGGGCGAAGGGCGCGCCTTGGGGTTGGGTTGGCTTTTATAGCTGAACTCTTAAGGCCACGCCCGCTAGTTCTGTTCTGCTTGCCACACCCTGCCACTCCTTGAAGCTCAAGATGGACAGCCACACCCAGACTGACTGCACACACGTGGAAAGTTCCTGAAAAGCACTCCTGCCCATAATAAAGAGTATTGCTTATGTTTCTCCATGAGCCTGGCGCCAAAGGCGCCAGGACTGAGTCCAACTGGGCCCCCTGTGTATAAACATCCCAAGGGACGTGCGTGAACCATGCTACCCCTTGCTCACACAACCTGATGGTGCAGCTGCTGTGATCCTGGGCAAGTGGTCATGACACTGCCATCTATGGAAGTAAGGTCCTGGGGGCATGCTGCAATGGTTAGAGCCCCCGAGATGGGGATTGGTAGTCCCTGTGGTGATGTTGGACCTGTGGCCCCCACAATATGGCAGCTGCTATAATACATATTTGCCCTTACCAAAATGGTGACCATGAGACTGCGTGGCAAACATTGCAAAACCTCAAAAGGAACATCCTAGAAGACGTTGGATGTCACAACGCTCCGTTAAGCCTTCCATGTAGGTCAGACTGGTGACATATTGGCTACCAGTGGAGGCTGGCCCCAATTCAGCAGATGCGGTTGTTCCAAGAGCCCACAGGTGCGTCCTGTTGCTGACAGTACCAGTGGTTCAGGTTGATGAGTTATGCAATGCTCCAATGGTTCGAGTCAAGGTCAGATGCAAAGTCCTGGTGATTTGATGCCTGGTTTTTGAAGATGCAGAGTTTAGAAGTCATCCCCATTGGGCACGTGTGCTAGAGCCGGTAACAGGATTTCCTGGGATGATGCGGCTTTGAAATGATTTGAAGATGGCAAGCAGCGGTTCGCAGGCAAGTGCCAAAGTCAGCCCATGGTTCCTGGTGGTTCAAAAGCATCAAACATGGGTTGAATTCAGTTTGAGATGGTGTGAGCGATAAACACAGATGAGCTGTGCTTACTCTCGCTTCTGCTCCTTTTCTATTCTTGCTCCACTTGCATGTAATTCTCGTACCCCAGACATCTGACAAACAGTCCACACAGATTTTTTCTAAACCAAACTAAATGCCTACCTCCTTGCCTCTGAGTTACCCTCTTAACCTACCTCTCATCTGCCTGCTAGCTAAAAAAATGTCCTTGCCTCTAACCTGCCTCGGTCCCTCACTTCCTCTGCCTACACTATACCACTTCACCCATCATGAATTTCCCAAGTTCATTGTCCTTAATCTATGTATGTCTACTTATGTATTGTCCCCGGTGACTGTTACATTTACATCTCTCCACAACCTGGTCAGAATGTCCCTCAAACTCACCCCATTGTAAGAAGCTCATTGCTTCCCGCCAAATCTGATATCTATTGTAGGTTCTTTTGTGATCAAAAGAGCATTGTTCCCCCTTTATATAGATAAATAAATATACATATATATTGCTGCTCTGGCTTCTCTGGATGCTTTAAGACCCTATGCAGGGGTGTGGGATACATTGACTCACTCAGCAGAATTCCCATCCATAACCAAGCTACACGTAAGCAGTTAACAGCAAAATGTCTGCACTGGCTCCTCTAAGCATCATTGCCAGCTACAAAATGATGGCTGCACTGTCTTGCCAAGCACCTATTGGGCAAGTTGGAACAGGGAGCACACTGAGAAAGGCTGCCAGCATGTTTTCTTGTGTGCACCACAGAAGCAAATTGAAAAGCAGCGCTGATCTGCTGCTTGATAAAAAGTTCCCATTGAAAAGAGAATATTCCACATTGAAAAGAATGCTGCCCTGACGCTCTTTTCATCTGTTTAACATCACACTGCTGTTCTCAGTGAGACCCTGCCATGCCTATCCATATTTAGATTGTGCTCCAGCAAAATAGTGCATTATCCCTGAATGACAGGCTGTGTCAGACAGATCCGGGAAATCAGCAGAAACTTTACTTTCAGCCGTATGGAAAAACGCTTGACTTTTGGGCTACAAAATGTCAAAATCAACGCTTCAAAGGAAATCCTAGCTCTCTCGGCATATGTCAATTTCAGTGGACCTGTGTATTAAACAGATTGCTGTATAAAAGAAACTGACTAGGGCTGCAAAACCATGTTGGGAATTCAGATGGAAGAGAGCATAGTTTGAAAGGGACATCCCAGCAGACTTCACCACGTGTTAAAATGTATTTTACAAACAAGAAAAATACCTGTTTAAAGGTGTAATGTTGAATAGGGCCCTGTCCTCGCCTAGCAATGTAAAGTGGGTTTTGCTGGGAAACATATATGGGATGTTTTATTTCAACAGGCTTGCTTCTGATTCAGAACAAAATTAAATAGAAATAAAGAAATAAATGCATTGGCTATACTGGAAAATTAGCCAAACAGGGTTTCTACTATGGCTCAAGGGACAGTTGGAGGCTGACAACAAGAGTGGCCTTCCCCCAACAGGAGCCACAATGGATTTCTGGGACATGTGTTAATTTTGCCCTTTGAAACTCTGAATGGACCAAGAAGCCGCATATCACATGATCATCAGACTTCTGTCTGTGCCCCAGGTTGACACAATAGATTTTGGGACACCTACGTGTGACTTTTGAAAAACACCTCCCCTCAACTTCTACTGGGGAGCTTCAAAGCCAACTCCAGAGCAGCATTGGAAGTTATGCCCCTATTTGGTAGACCATGCTGGCCATCTGGCTCCAAAGGCTATTTTATTAATACATTTCAAGACTTATCGCCGAAGTTGGACAATGCAGTAATGCAAAACTTTCACAATCTAGATGCAATTTTGGGGGCTTTAATTTAAGACGTGGTAGCCTTCACTGGCATATTGCGGACAGAAATGGCAGAGAATTGGATATTCTGAGAAAAATGTAGATGTCACTTTGAAATTCAATACTCACATGCCTTAAGATAATATGTACACATGTATAAAGTTATAGAATTTTAGCTAAAATAATTTTTATTGAAAATGACAAAAAATTATTAGACGGACGAAACAAAGTCCTACAAACTTGAGAATTGGATTGCCATGCTCCTTGTGAAATATGTAATCTGCCTATGTAATTTTCTAAAATGCCCCAGCTGTATAAATGTGTGATTTATGTTAAGATTGATTTTTGGCAAAAAAGACTGTAGGGTGGCTTTATACCTCATAAAACACAACCCCATAAACTGAGTCCCCTCCTGGAGGAGGTGAACAGCATAGGCTGACCTATCCAGTTCTTGGGGGTAGGTCTAGCTTAGTTATGCCCAACAATAAATCCTGTGATGTCACCCATCTAATAAAGAGGGATGAGAGCTCACAGGGAGACACTCTCTCCTGAACTTCCAGCGCCTGCGTATCCAGACATTCCAGATCCACCTTTGCAAGATTCCAGACTCTACTGCCAGGCCAAAGCATAGCTGACCCTATCCCAGCAAGGCCATTGATCTAGAAACCTACATATTATCATGCCTTAAGATAATATGTACACATGTATAAAGTTATAGAATTTTAGCTAAAATAATTTTTATTGAAAATGACAAAAAATTATTAGACGGACGAAACAAAGTCCTACAAACTTGAGAATTGGATTGCCATGCTCCTTGTCAAATATGTAATCTGCCTATGTAATTTTCTAAAATGCCCCAGCTGTATAAATGTGTGATTTATGTTAAGATTGATTTTTGGCAAAAAAGACTGTAGGGTGGCTTTATACCTCATAAAACACAACCCCATAAACTGAGTCCCCTCCTGGAGGAGGTGAACAGCATAGGCTGACCTATCCAGTTCTTGGGGGTAGGTCTAGCTTAGTTATGCCCAACAATAAATCCTGTGATGTCACCCATCTAATAAAGAGGGATGAGAGCTCACAGGGAGACACTCTCTCCTGAACTTCCAGCGCCTGCGTATCCAGACATTCCAGATCCACCTTTGCAAGATTCCAGACTCTACTGCCAGGCCAAAGCATAGCTGACCCTATCCCAGCAAGGCCATTGATCCAGAAACCCCACTAAAAATCCCAATAACAAGGGGGAAAAGCTTTGGTACCTTTTGGGAGTATAGTGTGAGCAGACCGGCTTTTTTCCCAATACCTGCATGCCTGCTGTACCCTTGCCATCCAGTGACCAGACTTCCCCAGCTGCTTGCTGTTATGAGAGCTGCCATCCTGTGACCAGAGCCCTTTGAGTCCAGAACCCGGTTGACTGTCCCAAATCCCAAACTCAAGTGCAGATTGTGAGTATTTCTCCATCCCATAGCAACACATAGCCTATCCCATCTTGACTCTTTCTCCTACTCTCTAAGTAATCCTATCCATATTCTGGTAACTTGATTAAGACTGTTAGAATTCTTTGTGCATCCTATCTTGATTTTGTAGTGTTAGCGGCATCCTTTCATTCACCCCATTTTGTAACTCCTTAGCAATATTTTGATTAAATAAATTCATTCTCCCTAAAAAAAGAGGCACACTACGTGAAGGGTTACAACTGCAGCATAACTTTTCTATTCACGGGTGGCGTTCCCCTTTTCTAGCCATTAAATCTAGTGTAAGTGAAATTTGTTTTTTTCTTTCTCAACCGATTTTCTCTTTTAACTGCTTTATTTTACCAAAACCGACTCTACTTCCACCCTGAAAATCTCATCCAGTTCTTCAGCTAGAGATATTCTTTCACTGCTATATTATCCCTGTGATGTGCATCTATTCCCCAGCCTAAAAACCACATTTCAAATCTGTTTATTTCACCCGGTTTAAAAAAAAAAGTTTTGACATTTAAAATTTAAAAAAATGTAAAATGCGTACTTTTCCACATGTGATTTTGACTGCACTGGTTTCCCACTTTCAAATTGCTTTTCAACTGTATCCCTTTTGTGATACCTTGCCTTATAGTTGCTAGTGATATGAAACCCCTGGTACTGTGATAAAACATATGTACATCATTATTTCACCACACATATAATTAATTATTTGTCAAATTCCGAGTGTCATTTTATGCAATTGCAAAATGTTTTAAAATCCGTTTTTGCCTCCTATTTTGTGTCGGATTTTGGTTCTGATTGCTGCCTAATATCCTTGACTCCTTGCTGCTCCTTTCTATCCACTCAAAATTCAATTCCTTGGGATTTGAGGCAACATTGCAGGGGGAAATCTTAACTCGGCTGCTATCTATCCTAATTGAAAAAGTGCTCTTATTCATTTGTGCTTTGGATATGTTCTTGTAGAAGGTTAACCAAGTGTATTTCAGTCGTCATCATTGTAATTATCACCCCATTGGTGATTGCTGCCCAATATAAAATTGGTGTGATTTTCTTTGAAATCAAAACAAATAAATATTGTATTACCACCCACCGGCCTGGTTCATGGTCCATTGTGACCCGGGGCACTTGTAAAAGGGGGTATGAGACGTGTTGGGTACCAGCTCGATTCGAATTCATTGAAAATAAAGAAAAAACATTCCTATTGAGCGCTACATCCTAGGGTAAAACCAAGTGTCCTCGTCCTGTGTATGACGCCCGATTGTAATCCTTCACAGGGGGCACAAGGGAAAGGTGAGAATGCACTTTATGTCTGCAGGAGTACAAGGAGGTGGAGAAGCTAAAATGCCTCCCCAGCCCTCACACTTCTACAAACCAAGAGCCATCACAGTCATAAGGGTAGAACAGGCAAAGTTAAGATATGTACCTCCTTCACCTTTTGTTGTATGTGAATGCTATACTCTCAATAGGGGTGTGAATATGATTCAGTAGCAACCGAAACAGTGAAGTATAACAGTCCAAGATAAAGGAATGTACAATTAAAGTTTTATAAAACTATATACTTTAATTAAACATACCATAGGGAAGAATAACTAAATAGAAAATCCTACAAAAATCCACTACTGAGGATAGTAGTGGGTTTCCTCTTCCTTCCCTCTCCCTCCTCCTTGTTAACTCTCCATCTGCACCGGCGACTGGGGTCTGGTCCCTTCAGCACGGTACTCCTTCTCCCTTGCCCCCTCTTTCCCTGGCACTTGCCGTATTTGCCTGCCCAGCAGTTGCCCCCCCATCCTTGGAGTCAACCCACTTCTGCACTTCTCCCTCTACCCCCTCCCCCATGCACTTAACACCTCGTCATGCACTAGCACTGTAGGATTGTTATAAGGCCAATATAACCATTTTTGTTGTTCTACTTTTGTGACTCCCATGTTACCCCACCCCCTTCTTATCTTGTGGCAACTGGAAACACTTGTGTATAGGCACCATACATATGTCCAATAAATGAATAAATAGAACACAGAATCAGCTAAGATAGCACGTTGCAGCACTCAGGGTAATGAATCAGTGGTGAGAGGCAGGTAAAAACCACAATGTTCTCTAAAAGGATATGTCTTGATTGCAAAAGGGATCAAAGTGACCTGACCAGTCTCTAGGGAATGAACCAAGGGGGCAGTTAGCAGTGAATAGTACCTTTTGGCAGTTCTTGTCGGTTCAACAGCATCAAACCAGGCTTTGAGCGGTTGTGCAAGTGGTTCCAGCCAATAACGGCTGCAGCAATTCGTGTGGATTCAAGCAGCGAGCTGGCGTCAAGCTGGGTCGAATGCGGCAGTTTGAAGGTAGCGTTCGACCAATGCAGGTTGGAGCTCTCACCAGGATCGATTTGGGATTGAGCCGGTTCAGGATGGGGTTGTAACCTCTGGGTAGGGTCGGCAAGTGACACTCCGACGGTTCAAGTTGGGGTTCGACGATGAGTAGTTGAACAGAGCCGAGTAGTCGATGGGCTCCGTGAGGCACGGTGCAGCGTTGAGCTGGTTTGTGATGCAAGCACACTGGTCCAAAGTGTTTGGTTGAGTGCCATAGCCAGCACCTGCTGGTCCTTTGGTTCTAAGTGTAGTGAACCCAGTTCAAAAGCAGTTCAACTAGTTGGAGGCAATGAAATCAGGGGCCTTGACTGCCTGGGCCCTCAGGATGCCATGTTTCCAATCCTGGGGTTAAAGGATAAGTTCATTCCTTCTTCTCTGGCTCCCAAACAAGGGGGAGGCTAGCACACAACTGTAGTGGTGCTTCAGAACGTTGAGGTCGTGGGTATCGTTGTGACTAGCAGAGAGGCAGGTCTTATCCCAGCAGCAGTTCAGGGGGGACAGAGCTACTCTCTGCATTGGACACTCAGCCTTTACCTCATTGGCGGAGGACTTTGGAAAGATTACCTCTCCCAACTGAGGTCCAATACATTCTTCCTTTAATGTTTGTCCAAAAGTGAATCTCAGGAGGAGTGGGAGACCCCTTCTTTTAAAGGTAAGAAGTCCACAGGTGATTCGACTAAAGCAAGCCTGCTTTGGGGGTCCAAGCCCTGACCTGGGAATCAGTCGACTTTGCCTTCTGACATCATCCCCAAAGTGCTTTGCGCTACAGGAAGTGGAGGGGACTAGAAGTAAAGATAGAGACAGCAAGAAACAATACGGTGCAACCTTCCTCCAGATGCTCTGTGCTCCCTCTGTCTACACTACCACCACCCCTTCGCTTCTCAAAGTATCAAAGACCCTTTTTGGAATGCAGCACTCTGGTGTGAGGCCACTCTTCTTGTGAATGGATGTGTCATTTGATTCCTTTTCCCAGCACAGATTCCTGTGGATAGGCAGTATCTCTGGGGACAGTGTTACCTGGCCTCATAAAAACACAATGAGAGGCAATGCCCAAAGCTACAGTAATGCTAGCAGTTCCATGGCCAGCCTTTCTGGGTGGAGTACACATCATTCTTTGACGGCTGCGCTGGGCTCACATGCTGGACACGTGTGATATCACATTTCTGTGGCTGTGAAATTCCATCCACTGTACCATAACTCAGGTATCACTTATATATAAAAATGTATCTGCTACAAGGACAGTAAACTCATAATTATGGTATTTTGGCAGTAGCGGAGGCAGCTTCTGGTGCGGATAATAGGACACCAGTGGGATGCTAGCGGGCGCACTGGGCACCAGAGGATATCCAGCTGCCCCCCCCCCTGCCATCACCCTGGCTCTGACACTGGATTTTGGTACAGGGTGCATCTCTTAAATTAAACACCTGTGCTGCAGAGACTTGGCTGTCACTGTAGATGTCAAATAGGCACCTGTGTTCTCTCAACCTGCTCTATGCCACTTATAGTGCAGGCACTGTAGATCAGGATACTGATGCAGCAGGGCACAGGTACACACTTATTATTTTGGAATGGAGCTTCTGAAAGGGGAATCTGATCAGCAGATTTCCCTTTCAGAGATGGAAGTACCCACATCATTTTATTAGTGAATACAAATTAAAAATGACAGGACTTCTACACCCTTGCCAGATGGCAATGTCCCACACTACATTCCCAGCCTCGGGAGTTGTCCTAAGAGAGGCAGGCTTTGGTCCTCCGCAAAGCCATCCCCAATGTTTCCGTGGGGATGGGCAGTGAGGAGAGCTTGCCTCTGATTTGGAACACCCATCTGCACCTTTGGCAGAGGTCTTTAGAAAGGGCTGCTCTCCCAACAAAGTCCATATGAGTATTTCCTGTTATATGATAGGCTATTTATAACGCGCTTAATGCCAGAGGTTTCTAAGCACGGACCCGTAGATCGAACCTGCGTTGCTCTGTGTCGTCTTGCTTCCAAGGCGAGCACGTTGCCCCTGAGCTATCCTCCCGAGACTTCATGTTGTCCGTGAAGGTCAAAAGGTGAATCAAAGAAGGAGTGGGAGACCCTCTTGTTTAAAGGGAAAAGGTCACAGGGGATTGGAGGAAAGTAAGCCTCCTTACGGGGGGCCCAATTACTGTACCCAAGACAAGTGACAAGTGTCATACCTAGAGTGTTTTGTTCTGCAGGAAGTGGAAGGAACAGGAAGCAAAGAGAACTCTTCATCAAATTCCCTTGTGCTCTCTGACTGCCCTCACTCAGCCCCCTCTCAAGCCTGCAGTCCCCTATTGTGGGACAGGCCTTTGATATGGAAGATCCTTAAAGCCAGTCTCTCCTGGCAGGGAGAGCCTTTAGCTACCAGAGAGACAACAGAGGCAGGCATCCTCTCCTTCCCTGGATGCAGACAGTCTGGCTGCCTGCAATCCACAAAGCCTTGCATATCTTGTCTGAGAACAGAGGGTTGACACTGATATGATCACAGTTTTATATGGCTGTAATAACTATGTTACTACCCATCACCATACTGAAATCTGTGTGACTTATTCATATAGTTTACCCTATCAGAATATTATTATTTAACATGTTTATTTTATTTTATTGTGTTATAGTCAAAAGACACTTTTTACAAATGCAAAATAGACAATTATTCGTATCAACATACAATCTACAGTTATACATATACAATATGCCAAAGTGTAAAAAGAAAGAAAAGAAAAAAAACGAAAAAGCCCATGAGAAAATAATGAGGGAATAATATGGAAAAAATTAATTAAGAAAAGGGCAATAACTAACCAATGTACCCCAAGTTGAGTAGCTAAATTGATTTATCATAAAATGTAATATTATCTTTACAATTTAATAATAAAACCTAAGACATTTAAAAATTGAAGTACCTCCAACACCACACTCAATTCATGCCCCGATGTTAAACTCCGTGGTATAAATCTTGAGTTTGACTTAATGTGTTTTCTATAATATCTCTATCCAATCTGCACAGAGACTTGGGCTTGTCAAATGTCTTGTTTTAGATGGAGTAGCTGTCTGGAACAATGTATAGAATGTAGGCTGTTCCCTGATACCATGGAATCGTCTATTCAGAACACTCTGTTTTATCGTGCAATTATGTAACTGTGGATTTGCTATGGACACATCAGGGATATGGATTTGTTTAGTTTACCATCTAGGGTTGACAGATTTGTAATGTCTCACATGCTTGTATTTTTTTTATGCTTTACATGTAACTTTTGGACTGCCCTTGACACTGCAGTCATATTATGCAACTTACACTCTGCCCTAAACGCACCACCCTCCTTGGCTGTTTTGATGTACCACCGTTGGTTCTGTTATATCTATGGTATGTCACATGCTGGTATGTACCTCTGTGAGAAATTTTTGCAATTGTAATTTCCTGTAGTCATAAAGGCTTTGTAGCTTTTATTTGTGCTGATTAGTTCAATGCCAGATAGTTCAATGCCAGATCTGCCACTGCCTCCATCAGAGGCATAGTAGCGGTTTACCTGAGACCCCCCTCTTAATTACCCTTAAATCTGATGCAAGATGGGGGTACCCAGCGTATCCTCCTTTTAGGACACGCGCTTTGGGCCCCCACTTGCATCACATTGGCTGAGTGCCTTCACCATTAAATGTGCCCTCTTGGGACTTTAAGTGGACCCGGTGATTCCACGTTCATGAGATTAAGAACCTTACTTACCTGCATGTTAAACATGAGTGAGCCAGTTCATGACCCCTTGTGTTTCACTTTGACTTAAGCGACTCAGTATAATTTAACGAGACATATGAGAAACGGCCCGATTTATTACACCGTGACCAGCAGGCGCTTGTCATTGCCATGACAATGCCTCAGTGCACGGAGCACCCACACCAAGATGGCCGATCCCGGAACGGGCCCTGTGCGCATGCGCGGGGTTGCCGTGACTACACAATATGCCACTCGCTGTCGGGCAGCGGTCCCTACAGTAGTCGGCGTTCACTGTGGATCCCCGCATATCAGGTAAGGCTGCAAGCTGTGAAATACAGCCTGCGCACGAACGAGCATACTCCTTGAATCATCATGGGATTAGATTAATATTCCTTGGAGATATGCTTTTCAAACCTGTTTATGGATGAACGCTAGTTTGAGTATAACTTATACACTTATCCCTTCCCAGGGTCTCACCAGCCGCACTCTGCCGCTTCCCAGTATCAGGTGCCTTTCAGTTGAAGAATGGGTGAGTGGATCGATCTGGCCTTTTACGCGTCACCTGTATAATAAGCTGACTTTGTTTTGATACTTACCATACTCACATTCTTGCCTTTTTGATAGGTCAGAATCGAAATACTTCTTCCCTCTGAGTGAAGTTAGTAACATTTACCTCGCATGGTTGTCCAGCCATTTTCATTTAGCTCCTCTTACTACCACTTAGTATAATACTGTTCCTCTTTACTTTTTTCATAGATCAAGCGTTTAAGGAATTGTCTAGACCATATTACCCAAGTTTTACATTTAAAGTGAAGCCCCTACCCTGAAGATGGATCAGTAGATCCGAAACGCGTCGGTTAATTGCAAAGACTCGCAAAAAGGGCTTCCCATGTGGGAACTGATTTTCCACATAAGTAAAAATTCAATCTGTGGATTGTAATGAAACACTGTATTAAGTGCATGATGTTGTAAATGCCTATGTGAAGTGTTTCATCATATTGTTTACATTGTTGAAGTGATGATTTTTGTTTTTAAATTTACATGTGATATCTATCTTGAATTTACGTTTTGAAAAAACAGAGATTGGTCAATTAAAATGCGCCATATCTCGAGAAATTGTTGCAAACATTGGGCCTCATTACAGGTCGGGCGGTTCGGAATTAACAGTGGCGGTAAACCCGCCGCCACTGTTAATTCCGGACCGCCCGATCCCGACTCCTGCAGGCGGAAGGTGATCTTCCCCCCAGGTCTGACCTGGCGGGTTGAACACCTCCCGCCTGCAGGCGGACGTGGAAAAACCAGCACCATCACGAGATGGTGCCGGTGTTTCCACTTCCCCATTCCCATTGAGTCCTATGGGACTCAATGGGAATGGGGATTTACACCATTCCGCCTCCGGGATTCCCAGGACACCAGGGTCGTAATGCCCTGGTATTTCCGGGAGTCACGGAGGCGGAATTGTAATACGAGTCCGGCGGTAACCTGTGGTTTTACCGTCGCGGTTACCACCGGACTCATAATGAGGCCCATTGTCTCATTTTGAGTATCTACTTCATTATAGACTCCGTATTGATATTATGATTGATATTTGGTTTTGAAAATTAGCACAAAATCCTCAGAACATTTTATTATACTAGCCTGCTAAGGAGGCAGGATTTGAATAATTGGACTGCAGTCCATTAGGAGTGCATCTGGGCTTACTGCCTAGTAATAAGCTGTTCTGGTTTTTGTGCCGATGTTAAACTCTCCCAGAAAGCATGGGACGTAAGCCATTCCTCGTTCAGCACAAAACAGATTTTTTTTTTCCGAAATGCTAGGAACAGCACTACATTCTATGAAGATATGTTTCAAAGATTGTACTTGAAGAGAACTACATAGGCTGCAACCTATGGACCTAAGCTCCTCTCTCGACCTAGCTCAGATCTCCCTTATCTCGCCAGTAGGAATCAAGTTCAACCTCAATCTTAGGAATTCTGTTTTCCACCTAGAGGTAGGCACTTTAGAGAGGTAGCCGAGCCTGCTCGCCCTAGGCTTATCCTTTATCGAATGGGAAGCAGCAATGCGAGAGGAACGCATAAATCGATCGTACTCACCCAATCGTAGTCCTTGATTGCCTTCTTAACACCCAGAGGATTTCCCTTAACGTTATCCAATGGTCTGTTGATATTGTACAAGATCTTATCTACAATTTCCCTCAATCTAGACAAAACACTGGAGGGTCCCATCTGAGAATAGAGTGTTAGATCTTGATATAGCAAGTTCTTCTCTGGGATTAGGATATGTCTATAATATAATATTAGTCTGCTATCGAGTCGTGCCGCCAAAGATGATAAACCCAGCTCATATCTCAGACTAGCCATTGGGAGTGAAAGTGGGAGATTCAGTACTCCCTTTCAAATATGACCCTCTATCCTCACCCAGTCAATAGACCACAACCTCAGGTCTATCTCCATTCCATAAAGGATTTTTGGGATAACCTTACTGGTGTTAAATCTGACCAATGGGAGTATGAATCTACAACAGTGTGTGTTTAATCTCTTCATTTGGGAACAGAGTAGGTCCGGCTCACAATTTAATCTTTCCTCAAAAGGTGCAATCGCCTGACTCGAAGTAACGACGAATCCCAATCATTTCACCTCTGAAACCACTGGGATTGGTGTGCCCTTAAGCTGCCAGTTAAATCTAGGGACACGTTTCACCCTCTGATGGAATCTAACTATATCAGAAGATTAATAGATCCATGATTATGATTTTTTAAATCAGAGGCATTGACATTAATGCAGCCTCTGCCTGCATGAACCTTGTGCTCCACCAGCTGTCAAAAAGGCACATGTGACCTGTGAACCTGCTCTGTATTCTGTACCACTGGAGGGTAGGTGTTGTAGCTCTGACAGCAGAATGGGGCACATGGGGACACTATCTTTTTGGCATGGAGTTTTATGAAAGGCGGTCTGATAAGCAGACCACTCGTTCTTATGTTGATTACCCGAATCATTTTATTATTAAGAACAATAAAAGAAGCTGTTTCTGCTCACTTGCCAGACGGCAATCCTCTACAGAGATCTTTTCCAGATGTCCAGAGGCTAACGAAGCCAAGCAGGCACACAATGCTCTGATGAACACTACCGAGTAGCTTTCAGCCTCACTTCGGAGATCTGAATGGGAACTTCGTCGACCCACTCGTCTCTCTGAAGAAATTGATTAATTGCATGTTTTCAGATTTAAGTTCCACTTCCAGGGTTTGTCATGTCCTGCATTTCAGGCCGAATTTGTAAAATAAGCCTCATTATGGAGTTTCTGTCATCGGGTGCTGTTCATCAGACTCAGCATGTTTGAACGCATATTTCCAGAAAAATACTTTGTTACGTTAAATATAACAATCGTATTCTTACGGTGGCATGATATCATTAACTAGAAATCTTCTCTTAATAAACTGTAGCCGAGTGCACTTTTATTTAATTAAATTGAGAAAAATGGCGTGTTGATGGAAATTAAAGTGCTGCAATTAAACGTATAATGCATAAAGTTAGTGATTAGATATCAATTGCTTATTCACTTTAATGTTTTAAACACTCATTTGTATGTGTTGTTATAACTTGAGGAACTATATTTGTCACAGGCTCAACCAGAGGTTATCCTCCAAGAAAAACTACCAGTCAAATGTCATGAACAGTCTCACGAAACACCGTCACCTGAGGAAAGAGAAGACATTGCCAAATCCTCTGCACATTGGAAGGATTGTAAAATGCCGCACATAGAAGAAAAAACGACATCAGAAAATGATGACAAAGATAAGGGATGGAAGATAGATCTCTCCCTGGTGAAATGTGGCCGAAATGCAGGTTTAGGAAAAAATCACAGGATTGCAAATGACATCATTCAAAAGGTTTGTGGCAAAAAGTGCAAGTTGGATTTTTTTTACATTAATATGTTTTAACACATTTTCTTTTTACATTACATCCCAATTAACATTAGTATCCAATACAGTTCATTGGATATTTTCAGATCTCAGTCTCAGCTCGCAAAAAGCAGGTGGATTAGTGTGGTGTACCTTCGGCAAAAAGGCACCACCAGATCATCTGTTGCTCAAACCCACTCTAGTTCAGTTTGTAGAATGCTCTAATCCAACTTCAAATATCAACTGTACGCAAAGGTTGAGAAATACACGTTGAGCTCCTCAGCTGCTGTACAGCACTCACTGTTGGAAAGGTAAAGAAAAAACATGTTTAATATACCTAATTTATAGAGTACGTTTACTGGTAAACAAGCAATTGCAGTACCAGCCATACATTCTAAAGAAGCCTTGGGGTGGCTAATGTGGCCAAATGTGTTGCTGCTGCGATACAACAGAAAGTGGAGAGAGTAACAGAAACAACTGAGTGAAAGGGCAAGGGAAAAAGGCAGAAAAACACTCCCTTCCACGTCTTCAGTGGTTGCCAGCACAGTGATTAGCAATCACGGATATTGATATGCCTTATTGGGAAGCCGATTTTAGAAACTGAGGAAATCAGTGCTTGAGGTTTTGTTTAGTGGACAAGGTGAACAGCATATGAATGCCGTTGGTGGAGCTATGAGATATCACCCTTAACCCGTGGAACTGATCCATGAGTCATGACACCCTGGGCAGCACCAATGGAATATTGAGAAGCCCACAGGCCCTTTGAGCAGTACCCTACTATATCGAGCAATGCAAGACAATATGTTCCAGCCACTTCCAATAAACATATTTCACAAAAATATCAGACACTACTGCCCCTCCCCTAGTCTGTAAGGACAACAACAAAGGCAACATTATAATGAGATTTTGAAAACAAAGTAGCAGCATTCCAAAGGAGTCACTTAGTTACTATATTTTGACAACAAACATGATATTTCAGCCCATATGTACAGCTGTATATTTGTATATTCATCAGCCCCCTGTATTTATTTCTGACATTTTTGTAATGCCCATACCTGAGGGTATCACAGCGTGTGTACAGAATAGGCAGCTTAAATGCATAGAACACGGCAAAAAGACATCCAAGTATGGTAGAGGGGGTTAACACTTGAGCAGAGGCAAAGTGTCATTAATCATATTTATTGAAGAGCCAGGCTTTCAAAAGTTTCTTGAAGGCAGAGTAGGAGGTTTCATCTCTGATGTTTCAGGGAAGAGAGTTCCAAAGTGAGGGTGTGGTGACCGCAAAGCGTACTGCTCCGACTCTAGCCTTTTTGAATCGTGGAATGGCCAGAGTGGTGCTGTTGGATACACAGGGAGCGCAAGAGTGTTGTTTCAGCGAAATGCTCGTGGTTAAGTACTTAGAGGTGAGATTATAGATGCAGCGATGTGCCAGTGAAAGAGTTTTGAACTCTACAGGGGCTATTATGAGGAGCCAGTGGGTTTTGCGTCTTGCGGCTGTGATGTGGTCCGAACGATGCAAACCCGGGGCGGCTCAGAGAGCTTTGTTCTGAAGGACTTGCAGCTTGGCAAGGTTGGTGGCTGAAGTGCCCATGAGAAGCACGTTGCAGTAGTCAAGCTTGCTGATGATAATTGCTCTGGCAAGCGTGAGGCAGCTGGCTGGCGAAAGGTATTGCCTACTCAGGGAAATTAGTTTTGCGGTGTGGGCTGTTGAGAATGAAAGTGTATCGATGTGCTTGGACATGTTTAGATGTTTAGTTCAGCGTCCAGATAAACTCTCAATGTTTTGACTTGTCTGAGTACAGGGATGGGGCTGCCGTCAATGGAAAGGGAAAAGTAGGTGGGGGCAAGCTTGCAGAGACGATAACCATCAGTAGTTAGTTCAGTTTTGTCGTCATTTATGCACAGGTTATGGATGGTGGCGTAGGTCCTGTTGATAATGATTGTGTCCTCTGAGTGGTTACCCGTGATGGGGATGAATATTTGCATTTGCATATCATCAGCAAAGTTGGTGTATTTGATATCAAGAGAGTCAAGGATATCAAAGGCTTTGTGTAAGTGTTGTAGAGAGTGGGGGACAAGCAGGATTCTTGCGTAACGCCCAGAGGAAATGGGATGGGATCAGCGGCAGAGTTCCCTATGCATATTCTAGACGTGTAATCTCCCAGAAAGGATTTGATCCAGGCAATGGCAGCTGAAGAGAAGTGAGAATCAAGGTGTAGGCAGAGCGTATCATGGTCTACCAGATCAAAGGCAGCAGAGAGGTCAAGGAGGAGTAGAATTGCCAGGTTGCCTTCATCCCTAATGCTGTCTAGCTGTATTTTCAAATCCAGAAGAGCTGTTTCCGTACAGTGCTTTGGGCTGAAACCAGATTGTCTAGCAGCTAAACATTGCTGAGCTTCTAGGAAATGTTGAACTTGTGAGTAGGCGATACAGTCGAGCATTTTAAGTAGAAAGGGGACAGAGCTGATGGGTCGGCAGTTGGTAGGCAGCTAAGGATCGAGAGAAGGTTTTTTTAAGGAGTGGGGTAACCCAGGCAGATTTGATGTTAGGAACTGTGCAGGTCTGAAAGTAGGCATTAACAGTGTTTGTGATGTTTGGAGATATTGTGGGCACAATAATGTGTGGTGGGCAGGAATCCCCCTTGCAGTTTGAAGGTTTGAGAGAGAGGATGGTGTCTCACACAAAGTCTTCTGAAACGTGTGCGGAAGAGAAGAGAGGTTTCTCTGCCATTCAAGCAGGCAGAAGGGGGGAGGGAGAGAAGGATGAGGCTTCGACGACTAGTTTTTTTTTGTTTTAAAAAGATTTTATTGAATTATACAAACAATCAAACAATACAAACCAAACAGATAGTGCATGTTCCAACATTTTCATTACGCTTTCTTAGCTTCTAATCACTACTTCCCCTAACCCACCCCCCTTTACGAGTCTATTGCATTAAACCTTCAGTTTCCGCAACCTGTGGTTCGGTCTCCTCTTCTACAGGCTCCGCCGGGTCAGCTAATGACCCAAATAGTTCGGCTATCAGTGATTTCCAGGCCATCAGGGACTTGTTCTCCTCCTCCCCCCCTGTGCTACTCGCTTCTTGCCATGCCATGGTTTTGGCTTCTGCTCATTTTTGCAAATCTCTCCACCACACCTCTACCTTTGGCACATGGCATGACTTCCATCCCATGGCAATCCTCCTTTTTGCAAGCACATAAGCCAGATCCCTCAGCTTACTTACATGCCTGAGCTTCTGTGGTCTGGGGAACCCCCCCAGCAGACAGGCCCACACTGTATCCACTACCAACTTGACCCCTTTTTCTTCCAGTTTCTCTTTCACTCCCCTCCAGTATCACTCTATGATCGGGCATGACCAGAACATATGCACCATGCCCGCGTTCTCCTCATCACACTTGGGGCATGCTTGCCGCCCTGCATTTTCAAACCTCAATATCCTCCAAGGCATCATATAGTCCCTGTGCGTTATGTACAGCTGAATCTGTTTCAGCCTCGCATTTCTAGACACCTTCTTATGATACCCCTGCACCCGTTCCCACATCCCCTCTCCCATCGGGGCCCCAACCTCCATTTCCCAGTCGAGTCTCAACTGCGTGACCTCCTTCCCCACTTTAGACATCAGCATTTCATACAATCTGGAAATCTCATGACCCCCCTCAGCTATGTCATATATCACGTCTATGGTGGCGTCTGATTCTTCCTCCAACACAGTTTCAGGCCATGTTCTCTTAATCCTCTGTACCACTCTATGATACGTAATATACTGGCCCTCGTGCAACCCAGTTTCTTCCCGCAGCCCCTTAAAAGTAATACTAGAGCCCTCCCGCCAAATATCACCCATTGTTGCCACCCCAGCCGGTTCCCAGTGGTTCCTGAGTATCATACGAAGCTGCGCGTCTGCCCCCGTCAATACAACCAGTGGCATCGGCGGTGAGCATGGGGACGGGTCCTCCATCATTTGACATGCCCTGCGCCACACCTTCCACCCCAGTAGCATCATTTTAGGGCGCCCCACCATTTCCGCCCTGGGTACCCACATCATCTCTTTTAAATAAAAAGGTGCACAATCACGCCCAAACAACCTGAATTCAGAGGTCTCTTCGTCAGAGAGCCATTTGGCAACATACTGTAACTGGCTTGCCCCATAGTACGCCTCATAGTTGGGCAGCATTTTTCCCTCCTTTGTCATGGAAGTTCTGTAGCTTCCATAACGCCACTCTATTCTGTGTGCCATGCCACAAAAAGTTCCTACACATGCTATTCAATTTGGTGAAGAACTTCTTAGGAATCAGGTTCGGTATGTTCCCGAAGTAGTGTAGAAGCCTTGGCAGGAGCACCATCTTTAGCATTGCTCCCCGCCCCATCATCGCCAAGGGCAGCTTTGCCCAAAACTGCATGCACTTCTCAATTTATTTAATGGCTACTTCTGTATTGCACCTATGCTCTTCCTCCACGGTGTGGTATATATCTATCCCCAGGTACCGAAATGTGCTAACCGCCCACGGCACTTGCAATACAGGTAACCGCTCAGCTGGAATCCCCATGTACCCCCCTAATGGGAACAAGCTGGACTTCTGGGGGTTCACTGCTATGCCGGAGAGCACAACATATCTCCCCAGCACTTCTAGAATGTACTGGAGATTTTCTTCTCTGGGAATCGCAGGTACAGCAGCATGTCATCTGCATATAGGGAGATCAGATGCCGCTCCCCTTTCACTTCGATGCCTATGGTGTCATATTGCTGCCTCAGATATATTGCTAGAGGTTCCAGGGCCAGTATATAGAGCATTGGAGACCACGGGCATCCCTGTCTAGTACCCCTGCTGAGCTGCCATCTTTCCGATATCACAGATCCTGTCCTAACTCTAGCCAGCGGTTCGCTATATAAAATTTCCGCCCACCTTACATATCCAGGTCCTAACCCGTTGTGCTTCAGGGCTGCCAGCAACCATGGCCATTTAACAGAGTCAAAGGCCTTGATCGCATCCAAAGACACAATTGCCATTTCCTCATCTCTTTCCCTGCCAAACTCAATGATTCTCTGGAATCGCCTATGATTATTGGTAATGTTTCTATGGGGGACATAGCCCGTTTGATCTGGATGTATTAATTTGCTGATAACCTTCTTCAGTCTATTTGCTAAGACAGCAGTTAATATCTTGCCACCTTGATTCAGCATTGACAAGGGTCTATAGGAACCACAGCTGTGCCCAGGTTTATTAGGTTTGGGGAGAGGTATTATGACAGCCTCTCTCAGTGACTCCGGTAAGCGTCCCGTCTCGAACGCTACATTTAACATCTCTAGCAGTGGGGGGAGGACCTCTTCCATGTACACTTTGTAAAACTCACTTGGGAGTCCATCTGTCCCTGGGGTTTTACTAGTAGGCAGCTGCCTCACCACCTCCCCTAATTCTTCCAAGGTGATCGGGGTATCTAGTTCCTCTCTCTCCTCCTCGCTTATCTTGGGCAACCCCATATCCTCAAGCGTTTCTTCCATCATAGCGCGACTACTTTCCCCGTCATCTCCGTATCATACTTTATAATAATCCACAAACGCTTGATTTACTCCCTCCAGGGTGTCCTCTACGCTACCGTCTTCTCTCTCTATAGTCCTGATTGTGACTCTGGGGGTCTCACTCTTATATAACCACGCCAAAAGTCTCCCCGGTTTATCACCTCCCGCATGCTGTCTCTCTATGTATTTTTTATAATTAAGGTTACACAATCTCTCCCAATATTCCGCACATTTTTGCTGTAGCCTAAGCGTCAATTCTCGCTTCTCTGCTGTATCGTCTCCGCCCCTTAAGACCTCTTCTAATTTTTCTTCCGTCTCCTGCCGGTTAGCCAAAGCCCCACCTTGTAGGCCCTTGGATTTCACTATGGCTGCTCCCCTCATGACAACAGTGTTCCCGCGGAATCCACGCTCCCAGTATTTGGTTCAAAATAATTTACGATCTCCTCCCTCAAGTCCTCCCTAAAAAAGGGGTCCCGCAACGCCTTCGCTCGTAGGCGCCATGTCGGGATCCTCGCTCTCGGGGGACAGTATTGCCATGCGAGAATCAGGGGCGAGTGGTCCGAAAGGACCCTGGCCTTGTACTCTATTTGTGCGATCTCCGCTACCATTTCAGGTGATGTGAAGACATAATCCAACCTCGTTGATAACTGCTGTGGGGCAGAATAATGTGACTATTGCCTTTCCTGGGGGTGCCTCACTCTCCATGCATCTTCCAACCCAAAGTCATCCAGAAATGTCTGGAATGCCCTGGCTGCAGGGGCCGGTCTATCCATCTTCCCATCCGATCTGTCCACCCTCGGGTTCAATACACAGTTGAAGTCCCCTCCCCAGATCACCGCACTTCCTATGCATACGCTCAAATTCGCACTCAATGTCCTAATGTACGCCGCTGTGCTCTGGTTCGGGGCATACGTGTTAACAATGCTTATCACCCTGTTCTCCACCAGTCCCCTCAGCATAACCATCCTCCCGTCTGTCTCAACCACTACTTGCAATCGCTGAAAAGCGACATGTGGCGCCACCCAAAGAAGCACTCCTCTTGCATAAGCAGAGTACGATGAGCCCACCAACACCCCTTTCCACTTCCCAGCGATGGTGTCCATCCTCTCCCGTGTAAGGTGGGTTTCCTGCAGGAATGCAATATCTATTTTCTGCCTGCGCAGTTACAACATAAGTTTGTTCCTTTTTAAGTAGCTGTTGAGCCCCCGCACGTTCCATGTAAGTATCTTAAGGTCCCCCATGGCCTGTTCCAGTTCCGTTCCCTCTCCCACAGGTGCAGTCTGACTTTGAATTCCAATGAAATCTGTATAGGCTTGCATCCCATTCTAAATTCCCTTTAACCAAAAACACACCAAACTTCCCGTTCCCCCTCCCTCCCGCCTCCCTCCCGCCTCCCGTCCCTTCCCCAACATCACACCCCCCAACTGTTGCCCAGCTCCATCCCAGGCTCCCCCGCATCTAGCTCTTTCTGGCTCTCACCTGTACTCGAAGCTCCGCAGGGTGAGGCCGCCCTAGTGGCCAACCTACTACTACTACAACTATAATTCGGGGGGTAGGGTGCTTTCACCCTGCCGCTCGTATGACGCATCAGATCAACTACACATTGCTATTTTTTTATTTTTTTTTTTATTTTATTGGTTGGTTGAAAATCAACCTTTCAATTTAATATATAGCATAATTGATCACAAATTAAAACAGGATAGAATCAAGCTCAAAATCTGCATTCAACAAAACCCTACAAACTCACCACTTCAACCTTCAATTGTTTCTCATTAACAGCATTAACAGCAAAAAAAAATAATAAAATCACAATTCATATGTATACATCATCTGAGTTTTCATCTAAAATCAATCCAAATAGATTCAAATTCCACATCATTGGAACCACTAGTGATCCACCAGCAAGGAGGTATTAGTTGGAAAACACATGTCATCTATTTAGGGGCTCGTCTCAAGATTTAGGGCTAGCAGAAATTGGACTGTGGCTATACGAACAGCTTGGAGAGGTGAGGAGAATATTCTAGACCACAGTACATCTTTAGTTAAACAGGTATAGTTTTCGTACAGTTTTTTAAAATATTTACAACGTAAATCCTTTAGTGAGGGGCAACCTACTATCAAATGTTTTAAAGTTTCCTCGCACTCTGGTAATTGACAAAACCGACATTTATTTTCTTGTTTTGTTATTTGACCTCTTCGAGCTAAAATTTCTCTAGTGGGCCACTACACATTGCTATACAATTTGAACATATGTACACGCTGCTATATTCCAGTCCTTCAAGTCTGTTACTATCAGCAGTATTTTATCAAAATATCAGCCTCCTACAGCCGCGCCCATTGTTCTTAATCTTCGTCTAGGTACCCCTGGGGTGCTCACTCGACACCTTAACAGTATGCATACCGTATCCCAGTCACTTATCGCGTCCCTCTTGGGTCTCTTCCGTGTCTTGTTCCAGGCAGCCCTGCAGATTCAGCCACATCGTTGCTTCTTCCGGAGTGTCAAAAAAATACATTTTGCTCTTGTGCACCACCTTCAATTTCATGGGGTACAGGAGCATAGATTTTATCCCAGCTGCACGCAGCCTCCTTTTGATGGTCACATAGCTGTACCGTTGCCTCTGGACCAACATAGTGTAGTCTGGATACACTGTGATGGTGCTCGAGGCCCTTTCGATTGTTCCACCTTTTCGGAAGTACTCCAATATTTTCTCGCAGTCTTTGTAGTTCAATATTTTGGCGATTATCGCCCGGGGAGGGGCCCCTGGTCGCGGCTTCCTCATAAGGGCTCTATGTGCACGCTCCACTGCGAATCCCTGCGAGAGTTTGCCAGCCCCAATTCCTTGTAGGAGTAGGTTCTCGACGTAGTCTGTCGGGTCTTGGCCCTCCTCACCCTCCGGCAAGCCCACCACGTGAATATTGTTTCTCCTCGCTCTCCCTTCTGCTTCCTCTGCTCGAGACTCCAAGTTAGCCACCTGTTGTTTGAGTACATGGATCTCCTTTGCGTTGTTAGTGCTGGTGTCCGTGTTAGTTTTCACTGCACCTTCCAAGCTGCTTGTTCGTTCCGCCAGCCCCCTGACAACTTGCCTCAGCAGGGAGACTTCTATGCCCACTGCATCTATTTTAGCCTCCAGGGAAGTGCACAGGTCCAACATCGCAACCCCTGCAGGAGTCTTTCAGCTCCGTGATGGCCGCTAAAATCTGATGATTATCAGCCACTGTGGTGCCCTCCGCTGGCCGCAGGAGAATGTTGCATTTTGGCAAAAATATCCATTGTGGGTTGTTTATTCTTATTCTTGCCCACGGCCCCACACGCAGACATTCTGTGGCCTCTGTTGGGCCTCTCTATCACGATTCAGCGTCCGTGTGCCTCCCCGACCGTCTTTTCCACCCTTATCAGCTGTTAGTGGTAATCTTCAAGTAGTCGACCGTCCGTCGCCTCTCGCCGCAGCTTACTGCTCATCAATGCCGAGCGAGCGCTTCCCATGCCTGTCGTGGCACGGCCTATCTGTTCGCATCCCCACCGCCCCCGGGCTCTTGCCTTCCGGGTCAGCACGCAAGCCATCGCGACACAAGACTTACCGCCACAGGGGTTTCGCTCCGTCTCCACTTTGCCATCATCATTCTTTCTCCGCGGCTGCCGTCTCTATTCTGCCGCTCCGGGTGCTCCAGTTTCGTGTCCTTTGTTGTCGGCCATCTTGTGTGACAATGGACCGAGCAGCCGCCGTCGTTCGCCGAGCAATTCCTCCAGAATTCCACTCACGATTCTCTCGGTCTTTATACAGCGAGCAGAACACACGTTCCCATGCATGTATAGTCAATCCTGGAACCAGTAGCGCGTTTCTGAAGGTAGTTTTCACGGATCATATGTGGGATCCTCCGGAGCTGCTCAGGAAGCACGTCCTACTCCATGGCTGCCCAAGCCACGCCCGCTTTGACGACTAGTTGGGCTTTTTTTTAAGAGCATTTATTTTTGTAAGAGGGGGATTGTGTTGGCAAGGGCATCATGGATTGTGGTTCACCATTCTTTGTCAGCCCTAGAGTGAGTGTTGGGGGAGACACGGTTTTACTGTTGCACAAGATGGAAACAAATTCTTTGGAATTGGAGCTGGCATTCGTGATTCTTGTTTTGTAGGAATCTGACTTGTGGGTGAAGAGGGCCACATTGTAGTCTTTTGCAGCTTGTCCAAAATTAGAAAGGTTGGCAGGGGAGTTTATTTTGGTAGAGGTGCTCCAGGGCTCTCTTTTTTCTCCGAAGCAAGACAGGAACGTCAGTGAACAAAGGTTGGTGGGCTTGTGGGTTTTGGTCACTTTGGATTTAAGAGGGGCAAGTTGGTCAATCAGGATGAGGAGGCACCGATGATAGAAGTTAGCAATAGCTTCTGGGAAGTTGTTAGCAGGTGGCGAAAAAGATAGAAGGGAAGATATAGTGGGCATGAGCAACCCAGGCATTAGGTTGCAAGCGTTGCGGACTAGGATCGGGTGGGGTGTGGGTGTGGATGGGATGGGAGGAATGGAATGCACGAATACAAATTCTATCAGGAAGTGGTCCGACCAGGCCACTGGGGTGATAGAGGAAACTTCAATGGTGATGTTGTTGGTGAGGACCCAATTTATTGTACGTCCCTTAATGTGAGTAACTGTTGTGAGAAGTTCATTCCTTGTAGGGCTTGGATAAACAGGGAAGCTTCATTGTCACTTGCGTCGTTGTAACCCTGGTTGAAGTCACCTAGGACAATGAATTTAGTGGAGGGCTTGACCAGTGGAGTGATCATGAGGGGGATGTCGACTTTGGGTTGACTAGAGGCGTTTGGTTGTTGGTGCAGAAGGAGGAAGTTGTAGGCCATTTTTTGGTGAGCAAGTGGCAGGGTTTTAGCAGGTGGGGAAGGGACAGGGGGAAGAGAGGGAGTGATAGGTGTAGGTGCGGGAGGAGAGCATAGAGTTTCTGTGTATTGTGAGGGGTCAGATATGTGAGGTGGACAACTTTCAGATGATTTATCAACCAAGGCCATTTGATTAAATTCAAAATGTCAACCACACACCTCACTTTCCCTACTCCAACAGGGGCTTCCTTGCCTAAATAAACTAATGGAAATATTATAATATAACATTTCTGGCCCTCACCCTTGTACATAAACATAAACAAGAAAATATATGGCCATTCACAATGTCACTATTTTATATTCACAGCACTTTCAAAGTCTCTGATTGAATTCCCCTTCCCCAAGTTTTTTTTGTGTAAACTTATTTTATTGGCATTTTGAATTAAAACAAACAAAAGCAAGAAAGAAAGGAAAACCCCTGCCACCCCTAACCCCTGTCATGCAAAACCTTAAATACAGTGTTTCTGTGGACAGAAGGCAATGTTATAGTCACTTTGAAAAGTCCAAGACCAACCTCCAGTCCTTAGTGAATATGGCTTGATCACCTTGAATTAAATAAGTAATCCATTCAAGAGCAAGGAAGTTGCAAACTTTAGAAAACCATTGACTGACGCTTGGTGAAGTTTTTGATTTCCAGTTTTGAGCTATCTCCAGGAGAGCCGCAAGTTGCAAAATTACATATGCTTTTCGATGTTGTCCAGAGCTTTGCCATAGATCGTTCACCATGACCACCAAAAGACAAGATCTAAGTGATCTAGTTTCCTGCAAGCTAAATATGTGCTGCATATGTACATTTATTTCTTCCAGTATTGTACTAGCACTGGGCAGTTCCACCAAATATGTTCCCAATCCCCTATCCGCCCACATTTCCGCCAGCATCTATCAGAGATGGGCAACTTCATTTTATGTGCCATTGGAAAATGAGCTTATACCAACATTCCCAGACTTGGATAGACCGAGTACGTTTTGGTATTTCCCCCCATAGCTTCTCCCATTCTTCTTCATTTATCTCTACGCCCAATGTCTGGCGCCAGCGGTGGCTGTATATCAGTGTGTTATTAGAGGTCGTATCAACTATAATTTTATTCAAATTTGAAATAAGAGCTCTGTTTCCAGGATTGGGAGTTACAAATTGTTCAAATGGGGTAAGATCTCTAAGTGCAGCTTTCTTATTAGGTGGAGCAAGTATCCAATGCCGAACCTGAAAATATTGGAAACGGCAGGATTCAGAGATGCCCAATTTTAATTTGCATTGTGTAAAAGGTTTTGGAGCGTTATCATGAAACATATCCTGCAAGCTAACGCAACCCACATGTTTCCATTTGGCAAATGCTTGCGGTCCGAGACAAGGGGTAAATTGTGGATTATTGAGTAAAGGTGTAAGAGGTGAAGGGAATGTCGTCAATTGGTACTTTTTTACTGCTATGTCCTACACTTTTTCAATTAAGCTCATGATCCGACTCTTACACATATTGGGAGGTCGATCTGGTTTGGAGAACCACAACCCATCTTGAACCTGACACCCACCAAGAGCCCTTTCCATCTGGACCTATCTTTTCTCAGAATTTTCTGCACTCCCCTATTTGCATTACTTGATAGTATTTCTGAGAGTTCGGAAGCCCTAGACCACCTCTACCCGTGAGAGTCATTAACATACTCAGTGCGATCCGAAGAGGCTTATTATTTCAGATGAATGAGGAGATCGCTCCATGCAGTTTCTTGAAAAATGAGGCTGGGACCCGGATTGGCAATGCTTGAAACAAATAAAGAGCTTTGGGCAGGGTCACCATTTTCACTTAATGAATTCGACCTAAGCATGATATAGACAACGGGCCCCATTTTGGTAATTGGGCTGTAATATTTTTTTATAAGACAGGGGTAATTGCCCTCATAGAGTGTATCTACTGTTCGAGTTATGGATACACCTAATAATTGTATTCCTTCCTATGCCCAGCCAAATTGTGTGTCCCGCCATAAAAGCTGCAAATTATCATTAGTCAGAGATAAATTTAACATTTCAGATTTGGATCTGTTGATTTTTAGGACAGGCACTTTGCCAAATATTTCCAGATTGTGTTCTGCCGCTTGTAATGTGGGTAATGGGTCAGTTGCCAAAGGCAGCATATCGTCAGAATATGCCATCATTTTATGTGGGACTCCAGCAAAATCTATCCCATGGATTTTTTCTGTCTGTCTATTCTGGGCAAGGAGTGGCTCAAGATGTTTTGCGTATAACAACGGCGATAGTGGACACTCTTGTTTTGTGCCTCGTTGTTGAGCTATAGATGGAGACAAAAGGCCATTAATGAGTAGACTAGCACTAGGTTGTCTATAATTCGCCTGAATCATGCCAATAAACTTTTGGCCAAACCCCATTTTGGTCAGAGTCAGAAAAAGAAATGACCACTCAACCCTATCAAAAGCTTTCTCAGCATCTAGCAGTATGAGAACTGACTAGATATCTTTCTTTTTGTCTTTATCTAATATATGGCACATTCTTCTAATATTATCATGTGTCTGACGTGTGGTCCGGATGTATCAAATGAGGGTAATACATTTTCCATCCTATTAGCTAAGACTATCAAATAGATTTTTGCATCCTGAATTATCAACTCAATTGGACGATATGACCCACATAAGGTTTAGGAAATAATATTATCTTTTCTTCCTCCATTCTGGGTGATATACCCCCAGATTGAACAAAGGAATTATACAGATGGGTTCATCTAGGATCTAATATGTTCCGATATGTTTTATAGAGTAAAGCAGAATATCCGTCCGGACTTGGGGCCTTGTTTAAGGGAAGTTTATGTATGCCTTATAGATTTCCTCTGGCATTATATCCCGGTCAAGCATAACCCGGTCGGCCACAGAAATTTGGGGAAGATTAACAGCATCTACGTATACTTTTTGTTGTACTGAGTCTTGCGTTTCCGAGTGATATAAATTGTAATAAAAAGTATGGAATTGCAAAATAATTTGGGAAGTTTCAGTGCACCTCTCTCCAGAGGGAAGCCAAAGTAATTGTATGGTCTGGGCTGCAGCTTTCTGACGAAGTTGTCTAGCCAAAAATCTGTCAGTCTTATTAGCTTTTATATAATAGTTCTGTCTCAGAAATAGTCATGGTTTTTCTGCTTTCTTTGTGTGAAAAAGGTGTCAGCTACCCGCCACTGTTCTATACATTTTTTGTGCTCCCGGACCCATATGTGTTTTCATAATTTTCATTGCACGTCTTTGTTAGGGAGAATTCTCCAGAATGGCTCATTTCCCTTACCTACTGAGTCCCTCAGCAGCTTTGCTGGATTTCTAGGATTTCTTTTTTTCATGTGGTAAGAGTGTGAGCCTTTTTCCCCACTCTTACATGTGTTTTGCTGTGTGTTTGTACATTTTTGTGTTCATAGACGGTGGAGCCTCACCTACTCCATAGGCATCATCCTTTTACTGTGTGTCACATAGCACCTTTAGTGCAGTGACACAGGGTTGTCTGTTTCAGACTTCCCACTTTAAACTCCATTTTCTGGGACTGACTACTGTCTCCCTTAACCGCAAACTACTCTGAACTGTGTGATCCTCTGCAAAGTCTCTGAACCATTAACATTGGCCTAGGCCTATTGATTTGAATCCTAGTCGTAGTAAGCCTTTTCTAGATTTCCCTGCCTACTTACTTGTTGGTGCTGCTTGATTTTGGATAACCTTGTCTTTCCCTCCCTTTTTAAATTGCTGGAGTGCCATTTTGCTCACACTTCATTTTGAGCTTAACTTGTCCAGAATTCATTGGGTGGTGTGTAGTGTATTAAGATTGTGATTTTCTGCTGCTTTATATTAGTGAACTGTTTTACAAATGATGGTGTAAATAAATGTATATTCTTTTACTCAGAAACCTTATGTCAGTGTTTGTTTGTACCATAGCAATTGCTGTCCTTTGTGTAACTTCTGATCATGCTCACTTTACTCCTGAGATAAGTCTGGCAGCTCAGCCATCGCTACCACTTCACTGTGTAGTACAGGCTTGTACCAAAGGTGAATTTGTACTTACACTTGTAGTCCTAATTGTGTGTGGTGTTCCCTAAGGGTACTGCATATGATTCTGCCTAACACTTGTGTACAGTGGTGAGGATAAAGTATAGTGATTACACTTCACTTAGAGCGCTGTTACTACCTTGGATCAACTAACCACAAGGCTAAACACAACCAAAAAGCAATTTTAATCATGTCTGATATGGAAAGCTAATGTCAGGAGACCCTCCTTAGTTACACTGTTGATTATCTGAAAAATCTGTGTAGAGAAAGGAATCTCTCTGTTAAAGGCAAAAAGTCAGAATTAATTGAAAGGTTGTTAGAGAAAAAAAAGTCTGGAGAGTGGGTCTGAAATACCTAACCCTCCAGCAAATGTGGAAATAAATGAGGATGATAATGTGTCAATTATTATGGATGAGTTAGATGAGGCAGATGTGTCTCACAATGTAGACCTTATTGCTCCTCTGCCTGCTCACCATCCTCAACCATTGTCCACTGGGACCCCATCAGGTCCTACACTCAGTCCTGACTTCATTGCCCTAAAACAGATGAGGCTTGCATTGGAATTCAAAGGTATTAATGCTCAAACTGAACAAAAGCATCAACAACTTCTCTCCCAGAGTCTTCTAGGTCTTCCAGTCCTAAGAGACCCTGTATGCCTAAAGACATTGCTGGTATGTATGAGGCTAAGCTTGATATTTTGGATTGGTTGCCAATGTTTGAGTATAACCATGGGATTCAAGACATTACAGGCAATCAGTTGCTTCCTTGGCTCTTCTCTAGGCTACCCACTGTTGCATCGGATGATGTGATGGAGTTGGGGGAGGTGAATAGGGTGGATTATGAGTGTGTGAAGCTAGCTTTAATTGCTAGATTTGGGAAGACCCCATCCCAGTACCTTAAGAGGTCTAAGACACGCAAAAAGCATGATGGTACCCCTTGGGCGACCTGGGTATGTGAATGTTTGAAAAACTTAGATGGTTGGGTTAAGGGTTACAGAGTAAACACTTATGAAGGTATGAGAAATCTTGTTATGTTTGAGTCAATATATGATGCCTGCTCTCCTGAGCTCAGACAGCACTTGGCTGATTCTAAATAGATAGATCCAAAGAAGTTAGCTAAGGCTGCTGACCTATGGGTGGCCAACAGGGCTACTCAAAAGGATTCTGGGGCAACTCAGAAGAAGGATGATGGAAAGCAGCCAAATAAAGATAATAAAGAGAATTATAATACCTCCAATCTAATAGAGGGCCCCAAACAAAACAATAAGGGTAAGCCACAAGGGAAACCGAATCAGGCTAGTGTACCATCTGGACCCAAACCAGATTGAGGTCAGAACAAGCCCCCATTCATCAAAACATTTGGGAAATGTTATGTTTGTGGGTCAACTGACCATGTGAAAGGGGATCCCAGATGTAAGGGTAAACCTTCAGGGGTCCACGCTTTCTCCTTAGCCTTCCCCCAGAGGAAGAAGTACCTATGGCAAGTGAAAACTTTCACCTACTGGCTGATGAACCCATGAGAGTCTCAGCTAGTGTTGCTTTAGTGTCCCTGGGTTTGTGGGAACAACATAATTTAGATGTCTATAATTCCATCCCAGATAATACTAAAGAGTATTATAAAGATAGTGTTCTTGTGAATGGCCAGGAGACCCCTGCCATCAGAGTCACTGAAGCCAGCATAACTGTGGTTGATGAATCATTTTTCAAGGTAGAGAATGTTGCTAAGGCACCCAATAAACCTAACCAAGTTAGCTGGAGTCCCTGTGCAAATGCTTCCCCAGTTACCAGCTCTCATCCAGTGCAATGACATGTCTGTCAAGATACCTGTTAGTGTGCAGAGTGAAGTGCCTGGAAGAGTCCTGTTGGGTAATGACATGAAAACTCTTGGAGTTGTGTCTAGTACCCCCAAGCCTCCTAGTAAGAGGAGACAGGAGCTCACTAGGCCTGCATTGGAGAGGACCTTGAGAGGCTCTCCAGGGGAATTGATAGAGGAAACTATCACCCCAAGTTCACTGGAATTGCTCACTGGTATTTCAGGAAAGAAAGAGGCAAAGGGGAAACCCAAGACCTCCAAGAAGAAAGCAGATAGCACCCCTGTGCTAACAGGACATCCCCAAGATTGTCCAAAGTCACACCGGTGACTGCTCCACCTGCTGAGGGACCACCCTGTGTGGTTAAGCCAGCTTCTGAAGAGTCAGATCTGGAAGAAGACATTACTCTAGTTGGAGATCTGGATCCTGTTGACCATCCTGAGCTGCAGTCTTTACTGGCAGAAGGTGAAGGTGGACCCAACAGGGCAGACTTCAGCAGAGGACAAAGAGAGTGTCCTACTCTTGAAGAACTTCCCTGGGGGCTGCAAAAGAATTGTAGTGCCCCTAGAAAGCATACTCCAGTTCCTACAGTTGGCCCATGAGATACCTTTGGCTGGTCATTTGAGTTTCAAAAAGACCAAGGAAAGGCTCTCTATATACATCTACTAGCCTAAGATGGGTGCAGAAGTTGACAAATTATGTAGGAGCTGTCACACTTGCCAAACCTCTGGCAAGAGTGGAGCCAAGAATGGGGCACCCTTGGTGCCTCTCCCAGTGGTGGGAGCTCCTTTTGAGAAGGTGGGCATCAACATTGTTGGTCCCCTTGACACTCCCATGTCTTCAGGAAACAGGTTTATCCTGGTTGTAGTAGACCATGCTACTAGGTATCCTGATGCCACACCTATGAGAACGGTTACAGCTCAGGCTGTGGCTAAGGCTCTACTTGGTATTTTTACCAGAGTAGGGTTTCCTTAGGAAGTGATATCTGACAGAGGATCCAATTGTATGTCCCACTACATCCAAGTGATGTGGAAAAACTGTGGTGTCACTTACACGTTCTCTACAGCCTACCATCCACAGACAAATGGACTGGTAGAGAGGTTTAATCGTACTATGAAGAGCATGATAGGTGCTTTAGAAGAACCACTTAAAAGAAAGTGGGACCTTCTACTGCCATGCCTTCTCTTTGCTTATAGAGAAGTCCCTCAGGAGGGAGTTGGAGACAGACCCTTTGAACTTCTTTATGGCCATCCAGTCAGAGGTCCTCTTGCCCTGATTAAGGAGGGGTTGGAGAGTGCTCCTTCCCCCAAGCCAGTCAGAGTGACTGACGATGTGATAGGTCTCTGGAGGAGAATGTCACACATGATGGCAGAAGCTAGTGATAACTTGAAAGCAGGTCAGGCTCTGGTCAAACATTGGGATGAATAGAAGAACAACATGGTTGAGTTTACTCAAGACCAGCTTGTACTAGTTATGCTGCCAACAAGGCAGAGGGCCTTGCAGGCAAATGGATAGGACCCTTCAAGGTTGTGGGAAAACGCAGAGAGGTGAACTATCTGGTGGATTTAGGCAGACCTAAGGAGGCTCCCAGAGTCTTTCACACCAACCGTTTGAAGGCATACATGTCGAGACCAGAAGTGGGAGTTTTTTTTTTATAGCTTCAGCTCAAGAGGAGGAGGAGAGTGAACCTCTACTTGACCTACTCAGAGGGCAACCTTTAGATGAGAAGATAGAATGAGTTAATCTCTCTTCTAATCTGACATCTGAACAACAGGATGAGTGCAAGTTTCTGTTTAATCAGTTTGCCTCCCTGTTTTCAATTTCACCAGGATTGACCCCTTGAGGCCAGCATGAAATTCTAACTGGTGATGGTTTACCTGTGAAATGCAGAGGTTACAGAATGTCAGAACATGTGAGAACCCACATAAAGGAGGAGGTCAGCAATATGCTTGATCTCAGGGTTATAGAACCATCTACAAGTCCATGGTTTAGTCCAGTTGTTCTAGTACCAAAGACAGGATCCAAGGAGTTGAGATTCTGTGTGGCCTATAGAGCTCAAATGCAGTCACTAAGACTGATGCCCATCCTTTACGAAGGACAGATGAACTGGTGGATAAACTTAGTGCAGTCAAGTACCTCAGTACTCAGTACATTTGATCTGATGTCAGGCTATTGGCAAATAGCCCTGACAGACAATGCCAAGGAGCAAACTGCATTTTCAACCCCAGCAGGCCTCTACCAGTTTAAGGTTATGCCTTTTGGATAAATAAAATGCACCTGCTACATTCCAAAGGATGGTCAATCAGGTTCTGAATGGGATGGAGGAGTTCTTTGATGAATATTGATATTTTATTTCTATCACGCTCGTACACAAGTGTTTCAGAGCGCGACAAGGCAAGGGAGGGGAACAGGGGAGAAAAAAACAGCGATTTTACTAGGCCCAGTGACATTGAGAACGCTCAAGTGCATGGGAGAGGGGAAGGGGAAAGGTGCATGGAAGGGGGGAGAAGTGGAAAGTGCGAATCAGAGGAGAAACAGATAAATAATAATAAATAAATAAATAAATAATAAAGGCAACAAACAGTGGTAGTGCAGCCAGCAATTTGCAAGTGCTAGGTTTAAGGCAGCAGACAGGGTAGGTCTGATAAGTGCAGGAAGAAAAAGGGGGGCTGTATGGGTATAGATACAGACCCCAGGGCAAGGGGTGGCCCAGAGGCAGTGCGAGAGGGTGGCAGGGTGAGCAGGTACTTGGGCCCAGAGTCCAGAGGGTGGCCATGTGCACGGTGCCAAGAGAGAACAGATCAGCAAGGGAGAGGTGGAGCGAAGGCAGAAGAAAAGAGTAAGGTCTTGAGGTGCTTCTGGAACTAGAGATGGTTCTCCCCAAGTTTTAGAGTGGCAGGGAGGCTGTTCCAGAGGGAGGCGCCAGCCGTAGACAGAGATCTACCCCCAGCTCGTTTCTTTGAAAAATGACTGACCCTGAGGGAGTTAGAGGTAGAGGAGCGAAGAGCTCGAGAGGGGAGGTATTTGCAGAGGGATAGCTGAAGGTATTTTGGACCCAGGCCCCAGAAAGCCTTGTAGACAATGCAGAGGATTTTGAATTTAATCCTTGCATCCACTGGGAGCCAATGGAGAGATTTCAGAGCTGGAGAGATACAATCCCAGGGCCTGAGGCCAAGGACAAGTTTTGCAGTCCTGTTCTGGATTAGTTGCAGAGAGCGGAGAGTAGAGGCAGGTAGATTTAGAAAGAGGCTGTTACAATAGTCCAACCTAGATAGAACCAGAGCTTGGGATACCATGAGCTTCTGGGTGAAGGAGAGGAAAGGCAGAGTACCTCTGACGAGGTGCAGTAGGAAGTTTGACTTTTTAGAGAACTCAGAGATGTGGACGGAGAAGGAAAGGGTGGAGTCAAAGATGACCCCAAGGTTCTTAGCCTCGCAGGTGGGGGTCGGAGGAGGTCCAAGGGAAGCTGACCAGAGAGTGAGGGGAAAGGATGGTGAAGGTGTGCCGATGAGGAGGATCTCAGTCTTGCTGGCATTCAGACAAAGATCAGTGGTGGCACACCAATCTTGAATGGCAGTTAGGAAATCAGGGATGAGAGAGGGAGAGGAGGTGGCCGAGGGCAGCCTGAAAATGAGTTGAGTGCCGTCAGCATAGCACTGGAAAGTTGAGCAAAAAATGGCAATGCAGTGGGCTAGAGTTACCAGGTATTGGTTGAAAAGCTATGGCGAGAGGTTAGACCCCTGGGGAACACCAAAGGTAGAGAGGAAAATAGATGATAGGAAGGACCCAAGTTGGACATGGGATCAGAGAGTAAAGAGGTCAGCCAGGCCAGAGCCTGATCAGTGGTACCCATGTTTTCACGGAGACGGTTGAGCAGGATGCTATGGTTGACTGTGTCGAAGGCAGAAGAGAGATCGAGGAGGATGACGACAGAGGGAATGTTAAAGCCAAGGTTGGAGAGCAGATCTTCACGAATGTTCAGGAGAGCAGTTTCCGTGCTTCTGGCAGCTCTGAAGCCAGACTGGTGGTCATGGAGACAGCCAGCAGAATTGGAATGAAGGTTAAGCTGAGAGATGGCCAACTTTTCCTGGAGTTTGCCCTGAAAGGGAGTAATGGAAATTGGGCGATAGTCAGCTGGACAAGAAGGATCAGCTGAGGGTTTCTTGAGAAGAGTATGAACAAGGGAGTGCTTCAGAGGGGAGGGATAGGATCCTGAGGCAAAGGAGTGGTTGCAAAAATCAGCAAGGGCCGGAGCAAGGGTGTCAATATGGTCCCTGATGGTTTTAGAGGAACAGGGATTAACCTGTTTTGATGAGGCTTTTATAGATCAGACTTGTCTAGCAACCTCGTCAGGGGAGAAAAGAGGAAAGGACGAGAAGGATGGTGGGGGGTGGCTAAAGGAGGGTCAGCAAGCACAGATGGAGATGGGAGAGTGGGGTGGGTGTGGAGAGGGTGGAAAGGATGTCCTGTGTTTTTTAAATTAAGTGAGAGGCAAGGGCATTGCAAATAGCATGGGAGGCAACAGGAGGGGTAGAGACTGCAGCAGGGTTGGCCAGCTCCTTGCAGATTTTAAAGAGTTTGGCCAAGTTGTTAGATGCCGCAGAGACACAAGCTTGAATGTGGACTCTCTTCGTGGTGAGGACAGAAAGTCGGTATTGCCTTTGTGGCAACCGACAGGCCAGTTTGTCAGAGGATGAACAGGAAGTCCTCCATTTCCTCTCAGCCTCCCTACACTTACGTTTAAGTGTAGCTAGGTCAGAGTCATACTAGGAATTGCACTTGGCTTTGGACTTCAAACGGATCCTCATGACAGGGGCAAGAGCATCAAGAGTATCAGAAATTGAAGAGTAGAGCAGAGACAGGGCTGTGTCAGGATGTGAGCCAGCCAGATGTGGAGGGGGGGAGAGAAGGTGGCAACAAAAGCGTCAACTGACACACGCTTCATGGACTGGATGTCCGAGATGGTAGGTGGCAGTGTTGGGATAGGCTTGGCTTGGGGGGAAGAGAGGTAGAGATGAAAGGAGAGGAGGGAGTGATCGCTCCAAGAGAGAGGAGCAGTCAGAGGGATGGAGAGGGGGAGGTCAGAGGAGATCAAGATATCGGGTGTGTGCCCTGCAGAGTGAGTCGGGCCAGAGGGGAGGATGGACAGGGAGAGGGAGTTGCAGAGGTCACAGAAGAGTACAGAGGAGGAACAAGGAGAGTCTAAATGTATATTGAGGTCACAGAGGAGGAGGAGTTGAGTGGTTGAGGCCAGGAGGGAGGAGGAGAGGTACACCCACTCAGAGAGAAATGAGGTGCATCGAATACTTGGATGACATTGCAGTGTTCAGCCCTACTGGAAAAAACATGTTGATCACTTAGGATATGTTTTCCAGGCTCTTGAGCAGGCCCATCTGACCATAAAGGCAAGCAAATGTCAAATTGGTCAGAGCAAAGTGGTCTACCTTGGTCATGAGGTAGGAGGAGGTGAAATTAGGCTGTTGCCGAGCAAGGTACAAGCTGTACAAAACTGGGCCACCCCTACTACTCAAACCCAAGTGAGAGCCTTCCTCGGTCTCACTAGGTACTACAGGAATTTCATGGAACTATGGGACCACAGCTTCTCCTTTGAATGTAGCCTCCTCTCCAAAATTCCCTAAAAAGGTTAGATGGAATGAGGAGTGCACTCAAGCCTTTGAAAACCTGAAGAAAGCCCTTTGTCAATCTCCAGTCCTAAGAGCTCTTGATTATCACCAACCCCTCATTGTGCAGAAAGATGCATCCAATACAGGTATAGGTGCAGTCCTTAGTCAACTGGATGAGAAAGGTAGGGAGCACCCCATTTGCTTCATCAGCAGGAAGCTGAATGAACCAGAAACAAGGTGGGCAACCATAGAGGGTGAGTGTTTTGCCATTGTGTGTTCTCTGAAGAAGTTTAGACCATACTTGTATGGATCTACTTTTGTGATTCAGACAGACCACCAACCCTTGAGATGGTTAATGCAAATGAAAGGGGAGAACCCAAAACTACTAAAATGGGCAATCTGCCTGCAAGGGTTTGATTTCACCATTGAGCATAGGTCAGTATGTCACCACCAAAATGCTGTTGGTCTCTCTAGGATGTTTATGACCGACTAGAGTGAAGAGATTCATCCAGGATTGGGTTAAATCCTCCTGTCCCTTAGTCTGGGGGCGGGGGGCGAGTGTTAGGGAGAATTCTCCAGAATGGCTAATTTCCCTTACCTACTGAGTCCCTCAGCAGCTTTGCTGGATTTCTAGGATTTATTTTTTTCACCTGGTAAGAGTGTTAGCCTTTTTTCCCCACTCTTACACGTGTTTTGCTGTGTGTTTTACATTTTTGTGCTCATAGACTGTGGAGCCTCACCTACATAGGCATCATCTTTTTACTGTGTGTCACACAACACCTTTAGTGCAGTGACACAGGGTTGTCTTTTTCAGACTTCCCACTTTAAACTCAATTTTCTGGGACTGAATACTGTCTCCTAGAACATGTAAAGTTGCCATTGACTTTATTAGTCTTTTTAAATTCACAGACCCAGTACAAACTATCTTCCATAGAGTACTGGAAAGGGTTAATAGTTATCCCTTTTTGTCTGTCTCTCATGGAACATTATTTTGTTCCCCTTTCTTTAAGATTTGGCTGGTGGCGGTGGTATCTACCATTTTTTACCTCCCGCGGACTATGAAAATAGCCCTGGTACTGTTTTAGGCTATGTTAGTAGCCTCGAACTTTAATCCGCTGGACCCCTTTTAATTTTATTTGGGTCCAGCTGGGTTTATTCGCCATTTCTTTTTGTAAAGTTTTCTCGTTTTTTACTCTGCGTGCCAAACCAGGTTTGGTTCCTTTGTTCGCGTCCTTTGGCGGGCTTCTGCACAGAAGCCCTCCTTAGGTGCCTGAGAGTCTAGTTAGACAGGATGTGAGGGAGGGATTTTAGGCCCCCTGCACAGGGTCTCCTTGGAGACCCAAGTCGCACCCTTGTTTGATTGGCTAGGTGACTGTCCTGCCAGGACAGCCACCCTGCTGTGTGATTGACAGCGGGGCTGTGTGAATGGGGGAAAAATGCATGAAAAGCAGGTCTCTGGGACTTTGAAGGCAGAGTCGCCACTGGATCGAGAGAACCAAAGAGAAGCTGAAGGAAGAGGACTACTGCAACTACTGAACCTCCCGTTGAAGCCCTTCTGCGGGTCCGAATCTCCTACACTTCGACGACAGAGATCTGCAAGGAATCGTCTTCCCTTGAGCTGGTGGGACCAACCAGTTGCTAAACACCAAGCAAGGCCTCCCTACCCTGGTCGAATTTGCTGTGCATCGCTGCAGTGAACCGATAGCCAGGAGGACTGGACCCTGTTTGGGTTTTAAGGAGCGCACCTTTTATTTGTTTCTTTGCTCTGCGGCTGGTTTCTTCCCTGGGCAGTGCAGGACCCTCCAGTCTTCCTGCTTCTTGTCAGTCCGACAGTCGCTTCAGGAACCCTGAGCCTGCAGGATCTGCCAGGAACTTCTGCCTCAGCTACAGCATTCTTCTTCTACTAAGGTACTGTTCAATTCTGGTTGTTCGTTCCGTGCGACCGCAGTGAGTGTTTGAAATCTTTCTCTAATCTGAGGGCTTGTCCTACTCTACTCTTTTAAATAACTTTTCTGCCGACCAACTTCATTTCGAACTCTTGTCAAAGACTTAACCGCAAACTACTCTGAACTGTGTGATCCTCTGCAAAGCATCTGACCATTAACTTTGGCCCTGGCCTATTGATTTGAATCCTAGTTGTAGCAAGCCTTTTCTAGATTGCCCTGCCTACTTACTTGTTGGTGCTGCCTGATTTTGCATAATCTTTTCTTTCCCTCCCTTTTTAAATTGCTGGAGTGCCATTTTGCTCACACTTCATTTTGAGCTTAACTTGTCCAGAATTCATTGGGTGGTGTGTAATATATTAAGATTGTGATTTTTTTGCTGCTTTATATTAGTGAACTGTTTTACAACTGATGGTGTAAATAAATGTACATTCTTTTACTCAGAACCCTTGAGTCAGTGTTTGTTTGAACCATAGCAATTGCTGTCCTTTGTGTAATTACTGCTCACTTTACTCTTTAGATAAGTCTGGCTGCTCAGGCATCGCTACCACTTTACTGTGTTTTACAGGCTTGTACCAAAGGCGAATTTGTACTTACACGTGTAGTCTTAATTGTGTGTGGTGTTCCCAAAGGGTACCGCATATGATTCTGCTTAACAGTCTTAAATCTTTTTCTAGCACGATTTCCAATGTCTGTTTTTGTTTATTTCTAACGGCCCCCTCTGCCATCAAGATCCCCTCAAAGTTACCTTAAAAGTGTCCCATGTAACATTTGGCGTGGCTTCCCTAGAAGAGTTAACATAAAAAAACTCCCCAATTTTCTCTTCTATTTTGTCTCTAAGCACCTGGATTTGTGGTGTTCAGGTATATTCAGATCGGGCATGGTCTGACAATGTTATTGTATGACACACAATCTGCGTAACATTGCCAATGAGGCTAGCTGAGGCCCAAGCATAATCGTGAAAAGGAGCGATGTACGTGTGAATAAAACCTATACCCTTCTCTGAACCCCTCAATGTTGTCCAAATATCTACTAGGGATATCTTTGCAAATTTCTGTTTTGGTGAGTTAGAGGGGGAAGGTTGGACATAGCAAGTTGTGGTGCTTTGATCCAGTATAGGATCCCATGCGATGTTGAGATCTCAGAGAAGTACCAATTCTCCCACCATAAAAGATTCCAATTGTGTGCTAGTCCTATTTAAGAAGCCCTCTTGGCCGAAATTAGGGGCATATACCGAAGCCACTGTTACCGTAAAAGACCCAAGGTCAAGTACCATGAAAACATAACAACCTTCTTTGGGAGCCTTCAAGCATAGCACTTTGAGTGGGAACCCCGATCTTATTGCAATTAACATCAAATTGACTTTCCCCATTGCATTCGCTTGAACAACTACAGGGCAATTAAGCTAATGCAATGTATGCCTATCTAATACACAAATATTAGTCTCTTGGAGCGCCACTAAATCCGGTTGTTGGCGCCTCAGGAAGGCCTTGTGTCTTCTACGCTGTACCGGGTGTTTAAACCGCTAATATTGAGCGTTAGACATCTGAACAGTACGAAATTCACAATAAATCTTCAGTGATACTATATATAAATACTGCACCTGTACATTACTCACCTTCAATATAAAACCCCATGCTCCACGATTCTCCCCGCCGACTCATACCACCCCCCAACAGCTAACATTCCCTTCCCCAACTGGAAATGTTGCCCTTTCCCCCCCGCTCCCCCTTCAATGTCCCCAGTTGTGAGCCACAGAACCTAATGTATTACCCCAGGTTAAAGTGCTGGGTATCCTAAAACCCCCATCTGTTACCTGAACAGATAGAATCCAAGATGTCTTGCTCCGATGATGTTTATATTAGGATTACCGCTTCTCTGACCACCACTTTCATATTATGTTTTGCTGCCTGTCTGAGATGATGGCTTTGATATCGGACCCCTTAGTCAGACTCTCCAATCTTCTCTTTGTGTTCTCCTGCTTCTGCACCACTGTCTGTCTCTAGACAAACCTTCCCAAGGAACATACTGCGTGGTAGGGCAACCTGTCACTTTTTCCATAGGGCCTCTAGGGATAGCCTCTTCTATTTGAAGTATATCCAAACCTGCTTCACGAGAGGAGATCCTATGCTGTCGCCCATCCATGGTGAAAACCAGACCAAATGGGAAAGTCCATTTATAGTTGATTGCGCATGACTGCAGAGTTTTCACCACCAATTGCATTTATCTGCGTTTCTGAAGGGTGGTTTATAATAGATCTTGGTACAGTTGAATCTCTGGCTCATTATATTTAATGGGGGTGGCATTTCTGGCCACAAAGAGAATTTGGTCTTTCTTTGGATATAATGCTCAAGCTGTTAGAACATCTTGCGGTCGGGCACCAGGTTCCGATCTCTTCTTGGCTCAACCTGTGTACCCAGTCAAGCATAATTGTACTAGGATCATCCCCTGATATTAAGTCTGAATAAAATATGCTTGATAGCATCCTTGAGCTCCAGATCCATTACTGTTTCCAGAAGATTCCGAATGTGGATATTAGAACAATGAGATCTATTTTCCAAATCTTCGCATTGCAGTTCAAGGTTATGTGTGTCATGAAGCATACTCCCGGAGAGCCAGTCCAAGACCGGCAGCCCCGGAAGCACACATCAGGTACCCAAGGGAAGGTCCAGCAACCCCAAATAGGGGCCTTTTGGACACAGTCCTGGCGCCGTAGGTGCCAGGCTCATTTTGGACATCAGTCCTGGAGCCGTAGGCGCCAGGCTCATAAAGGGAGTGCTTTTGGTGGACTTACCTAATGCAGACCATGTGTGCCAGATCCAGACTTCTTTGAGGCCTGAAAGGAACTACTTTACCTGTGGGACTATTTTGCCACTCGGGCGTGGTCAGGGAAGGATACATACCTGATTGGGGAAGGATACATACCTGGGACTTCTTTGGAGGCTATTTAAGCCACGCCCAGAGAGCAGCTCACGCTTCGCGTTGCTCTGCTCCTAACAGCTGGACGCTCACCGTGTCTGCTCCTGCATCCTGACTCCAGCCAAGCCTGCTTCAGTCCTGAAACACCTAAAAGGAAGAAGAGAGGAAGAGAAGGTGAATAAAGGACATTACCTGATATTGCATGGGATCCGGAGCCAACACGCTGACGATCCTAAAGGAAAAGACATTATTTTTGGATTCCTCGCGTTGCTCGTTGCAGCGCTGCGCTCAACTCACCTGTCCACAAGGAATTCCGAACTCCTACGTCCATCCGCACGTTCCGCTGCATTCCAGCACATAGGAAGGAAAAGAGAAGAACAAAAGGTGAGCCAGAGAAAACATTGGGAAAAAACTGATTTTCCAGAAGGTTTACCTGGCGATTGGTGGGGAGGAATCCTTCCTCATCTCGGGTCGGCACGACTTTTAGCAGTACCGCGCCCCGGCCCCTATGAGGAAAAAAGAACACGCGCATTAGTGGGTGAACATGCAGACATTAGAAAAACCACCCCAACATAAGCTCACCTGAATTATCCACAGCGAATTGTCTTCTCTACGTGGAATCTTCGCTCTGCACCTGTGCTAAAAGACTAAAAGCAGTCCATTGAAAATAAAGGCCAAAAAGGAAGGGAGAACAACCCTTGAACTTGATAAGTCATATACTTACGAAAGCGCCTTATTCATCCAAAAAAACAGTGAAGCAACTGGACCTGAATGCCATTCCGATAACCAGTGAAGTAACTGGATTCTACCGCACCCCTGCACCAGAAGAAGGATGGAGAGCTTGTCATTTCAAATCTTAAGGTGAGAATTAACGGGAAGGTTCAGAGGTGGTTTGAAGAGAGAGTAAAAGGGGAAAGGAGGGGTTTGACTCGTCACTCCGCAGGTGATTAAAATCCTTTTCCCCATCTACAGAAAGATCTTCCTACGCATCAGACAGGCGAGGTTTGGGGGTCAGCGTCTCCGTGGGAGTCAGGTGAGCGTTACAGAATGCGAAGCCTTCCTACAATTTCCCACCCAGACGCTATGGAGACTTCCGAAACCGATCAGCTGGCCCACCTATTGGGGGAATTACGGGTCGAAGTGCATTCCGCACGTCAGGAGACAAACGCTCCTATCTAAGGAACGAACTGATGACCTTGCCAGGCAGTTGTTGCAAGGTCAAGCTGGACAAACTCCTCTACCAGGTTCGGGGGGTATTCCCGCCCCAATGGTTTCAAGCAACCCTGTGCAGATTAATCTACCGGGAAATATGCCATTGGCCCCACCTGAACGTTTTGCGGGGAACCCCAGAAGATTTGCTGTATTCATGAATCAATGCCGATTACACTTCCTTTGCAGACCGGGGGCCTTTCCTAACGACCAAACCAAAGTAGCCTTCGTATTATCATATCTAAGTGGCTGCGCTGCAGATTGGTCGGTTCCACTGGTCACTCAAGACGACCCGATACTCCGAGACTTTCAAGGTTTTCAGACACGCATGGAAAGATTATTTGCTCGGCACTCTCAGGGACAGGCCCTGGACAACGAACTTCTGTCCTTACGACAAGGTAGCCTATATCGCAACCTTCAATAGGTTGATAGTGGAGACTGGGTGGCCAGAGGATAAGAGAATCACGTTATTTCATCGAGGTCTACGTGGGGAACTTAAAGATGTTCTAGCCCAAGTTGTAAATCCACCCCAAGAGTGTATGGAATATATAGAGTAGTGTTACAATTAGACCATAGCCTTCAAAATAGAAAAGCAGATCGGTCCAAGTTTGAGACTCGCGTGTTAGTCAAGACCCACGTTAACCCCAAGAATGCCGATGTTACCGAACCTATGCAAATTGGAGGGGTTAAAGGACCGTTATCTCAAAAGGAACGTGAAAGAAGACGACAGATGCAATTGTGTCTTTATTGTGGGGCTTCTGGACACTTTTTACGAGATTGCCCGGTGAAACCACCCAAGAAAACGGTAGGAGCCGCGGATAAGAATCATAAGGAACCGGATTCGGGAAAAGACCATACCCGACAAGCGTAGAGGTCCACTCGTCGAGCCTGAAAACTGACTCTCAGACCTCGCACTTCATCATGCCAATGATCCTTGTGAATCCGGAACAGCCTGGACAGTTGCATGTTATAAAGGCATACATCGACAGTGGAGCTATTGGGAACTATGTGGATCATGAATTGGCTTCTAGGATCAACCTCCCTCTTCGTCGAAAAACCACTAAAGAAGTCATCACCACAGTCGATGGATCCGAAATTGCCTCTGGGCCAGTAACACATTCCACTGCAGAGGTGACACTAGTAGGTCAGGACGGGCATCGGGAGGCTGTTGTGTTTGACGTAATCAAGGCCCCGCAGTTTCAAGTAATTCTAGGAATCCCTTGGTTAGAAACACACAATCCTCTAATTGATTGGCGAGCGAAGAGGATAACCTTTCCTGATTGCTCACAAACCTGTTATCCAAAGATAGGCCTGGCTACAGTAACCCCTGTCACTTTACAGCTACCGCCGGAGTACATGGAGTTTCAAGACGTCTTCCAGAAGGAACAGGCCAACACACTACCCCCTCACAGGTCATATGATTGCCAAATTGATCTGATGCCGGGTGCGCAACCCCCGTGTAGCAGAATTTATGCTCTTACGGAACCTGAAAATCTTCATTTGCGACAATATTTAGATCAGTACCTAGCCAATGGTTTCATTCGCCCGTCAAAGTCTCCTGCATCCTCGGCCCTGTTCTTCGTGGCAAAAAAAGAAGGCGACCTCAGAACTTGTATCGACTATTGCGCATTGAACCAGATAACTGTTAAAAACCGTTACCCTCTGCCCCTGATCCCCGAACTTCTTGACCAAGTAAAGGAGGCCTGCATATATACCAAGTTAGATCTCCAGGGGGCTTACCATCTGGTGCGAATAAAAGAAGGCGACGAATGGAAGACCGCCTTCCGTACCAAATATGGACTATTCGAGTACCAAGTAATGCCTTTCGGATTGTGCAACGCCCCTGCTGCCTTCCAAAACTTCATGAACGATGTCCTTCGAGAACTCCTAGATGTTTGTGTCGTCGTATATATCGATGACATTCTGATATACTCCTCTTCGGAATCTGAACATATAAGGCATGTTAAGGCAGTTCTCGAGAAACTGCGCCAACACAAACTATTTGCAAAAATTGAAAAGTGTGTTTTCCATACCACAGAAGTCGAGTTTCTTGGTTTCATCCTGACACCTAAAGGAGTCCGAATGGATTCACGAAAAGTGGATGCCATCCTCCAATGGCCATCGCCTAGCTCTGTGAAAGGCGTACAAAGCATGCTTGGCTTTGCCAACTTTTACCGCAGATTTATCCCGGATTTTTCGCGGATCGTTCAACCCATCACTGCACTCTTGAAGAAAAATAAACGCTTCGAATGGTCTGGGGAAGCCGAACAGGCTTTTCAGGAGCTGAAAGCCAAATTTACCTCCGCACCAGTACTGAAACACCCGCGCCCGGATCTTCCATACATACTTGAGACCGACGCATCCAGTTTAGCCATGGGAGCTGTTCTGTCTCAAAGAGATCCCGAATCTAATCAACTACACCCCGTAGCTTTTTGGTCCAGAAAATTCTCAGCACCTGAAGTTAACTATGCAATCACTGATAAGGAGTTATTGGCCATTAAATCCGCTTTTAAGGCTTGGAGGCACTATCTTCTTGGTGCTAGACATACCATCACAGTGATCACAGACCACCGGAACTTGCAATATTTGAAAACTGCCAAAGCTCAGTCATCACATCAGCTCCGATGGGCTTTGTTCTATGCTGAATTCGATTTTGCAATCACCTATCGTCCTGGCAGCAAGAACGGTAAAGCTGATGCCCTTTCCCGAATAGGAATGGGTGAAATAGATACAAGCGCAGAACCAGTACCAATTATTCCCGAACAAAAAATTCTGGGTATGATTACCTTACAAACTCTGGAGGACATTCAAACTAGAGTTAAGCAACTCCTGGACCCTACAGCCTTGCAAGATTGGATTTTAAAGGGATCTAACTTTACTGTTAAGGATGACCTACCTTACTTCCAAGGGCGCCTATTTTTGCCACACAAAGAACTACAAGAACAAGTTATTTCTCGTTATCATGATACCCTGATAGAAGGACACCCAGGGATTGCCAAAACGGAAGAAAAGGTAAAACGACAATTCTGGTGGCCCTCTTGGCGAATGGACATTAAATCTTTTGTGATGTCATGTGGTATTTGCGCTCAAAACAAAGGACAAAAGAGGAGACCAGCTGGTCTTCTTCAACCCTTAGACATTCCACCAGCACCTTGGCACACCTTGTCACTGGATTTTATTACGGACCTGCCTCCTTGCTGTGGATATAACTCTATCCTTGTTATAGTGGATTTATTTTCTAAAATGGCCCACTTCATTCCATTAAAAGGCTTGCCTTCAGCTTCAGTCCTAGCTAAGGAATTTCTGGAAAACATTGTTTGCTTACATGGATTCCCATCCATACTAGTCTCTGACCGAGGAAGCCAATTCATTTCCCATTTTTGGAGAAAGTGCTGTCAGCTGGCGCAGATTGACGTAAGATTGTCGACCAGTCACCATCCTCAGACCGATGGTCAAACTGAGAGAACAAATCAGACCCTTGAACAATATCTACGGTGTATGTTGCATCAATCCGAAAGTAATTGGAAAGCTATCCTTTGGATTGCTGAATACGCATACAATAATTCGATACACTCGGGAACTGGACAAAGCCCTTTTTATACCATATATGGACATCATCCTCGGACCTCAGACCTTGATTCACCTCAAAGCCTCGAAATGCCCGCCGTAAACCATCTACATTCTACAATAACTCAAGCCTTCAAGGAAGCAACTGCGCATTTACTGCAAGCCAAGAGAAAGTACAAGCAGAATGCTGATCTACATCGAAGTGAAGCACCTCAATACCAAGTAGGAGACCAAGTATGGTTAGCTACCAGACACTTATCGATCAAGGGACCTTGAACTTTTAACCCAAGATATGTGGGGCCCTACTCAGTTACGGCCATCATCAACCCGGTGGCCGTCAAACTCGACCTACCAGCTAATATGCGTATTCATCCTGTTTTTTATGTATCACTTTTGAAACCGGTGCAACCTGGAACCCGACTAATCAAGCCACCAGAACCTATCCGAATAAATGGAGAACGCAAGTTCGAGGTGAAGAACATTTTGGATTCCAAGGTGTCAAAGTCCAAATTGTACTATTTAATAGATTGGAAAGGATACGGGCCTCAAGAAAGATCCTGGGAGCCTAGTGACCATGTGCACGCACCTCGGTTAGTCAAAAGGTTCCACCGGAATTTCCCAAACAAACCGAGACCCCCGGAGAGAACGATCTTGGGAGGGGCCTTGGGGGGGAGTGCTGTCATGATGCATACTCCCGGAGAGCCAGTCCAAGACCGGCAGCCCCGGAAGCACACATCCGGTACCCAAGGGAAGGTGCAGCAACCCCAAGTAGGGGCCCTTTGGACACAGTCCTGGCGCCTTTGGTGCCAGGTTCATTTTGGACATCAGTCCTGGCGCCGTAGGCGCCATGCTCATAAAGGGAGTGCTTTTGGTGGACTTACCTGATGCAGACCATGCTGCCAGATCCAGACTTCTTTGAGGCCTGAAAGGAACTACTTTACCTGTGGGACTATTTTGCCACTTGGGCGTGGTCAGGGAAGAATACATACCTGATTGGGGAAGGATACATACCTGGGACTTCTTTGGAGGCTATTTAAGCCACGCACAGACAGCAGCTCACGCTTCGCGTTGCTCTGCTCCTAGCAGCTGGACGCTCACCGTGTCTGCTCCTGCATCCTGACTCCAGCCATGCCTGCTTCAGTCCTGGAACACCTAAAAGGAAGAAGAGAGGAAGAGAAGGTGAATAAAGGACATTACCTGATATTGCATGGGATCCGGAGCCAACACGCCGACGATCCTAAAGGAAAAGACATTATTGTTGGATTCCTCGCGTTGCTCGTTGCAGCGCTGCGCTCAACTCACCTGTCCACAAGGAATTCCGAACTCCTACGACCATCCGCACGTTCCGCTGCATTCCAGCACCTAGGAAGGAAAAGAGAAGAACAAAAGGTGAGCCAGAGAAAACATTGGGAAAAAACTGATTTGCCAGAAGGCTTACCTGGCGATTGGTGGGGGAGAATCCTTCCTCATCTCGGGTCGGCACGCCTTTTGGCAGTACCGCGCCCCGGCCCCTATGGGGAAAAAAGAACACACGCATTAGTGGGTGAACATGCAGACATTAGAAAAACCACCCCAACATAAGCTCACCTGAATTATCCACAGCGAATTGTCTTCTCTACGTGGAATCTTCGCTCTGCACCTGTGCTAAAAGACTAAAAGCAGTCCATTGAAAATAAAGGCCAAAAAGGAAGGGAGAACAACCCTTGAACTTGATAAGTCATATACTTACGAAAGCGCCTTATTCATCCAAAAAAACAGTGAAGCAACTGGACCTGAATGCCCGTCCGATAACCAGTGAAGTAACTGGATTCTACTGCACCCCTGCACCAGAAGCAGGATGGAGAGCTTGTCATTTCAAATCTTAAGGTGAGAATTAACGGGAAGGTTCAGAGGTGGTTTGAAGAGAGAGTAAAAGGAGGGATTCGACTCGTCACTCCGCAGGTGATTAAAATCCTTTTCCCCATCTACAGAAAGCTCTTCCTACGCATCAGACAGGCGAGGTTTGGGGGTCCGGCCCAGTCAGTGTTCCGAGTCCTGCGCATCACCTTAGAAGAGGCCGCAGCAGCCCAGACCTGGTCAGCGTCTCCGTGGGAGTCAGGTGAGCGTTACAATGTGCTACGCTTGACAGATCTTCAATTGCGACCTGTGTTTGTTTACTGTCCTGTACCAATTCTTGTATGACTTTCTCATTTGTGTCAACACAGTCAGCCAAAGTTGAGATTTCCTTACTAAAGTCTGTGAGTGACTGCCTGATTTCTGTAGTAAAAGTAGAAAACTGCGATTGAAAAGAGGCAGAACATTTCTCTTGGTGGAAGTCCTGAAAGCTTTATCTGAAGTCTTCCTTGGAAACGGCCATGACTAACTCCTCCGACTGTGACCCAGATACAGGAGGAACTTTCTGTAGACCTGCAGTTGCAATATGATCTACAGCCGAGTCTGTGCAATGAATTAGAACGCATTTGAAGACCGGCAGCGTGCCCAGCCAGGGCGCTTTTTATTGCTTCTCAGCTTATGCAGAGTGCTATGGTGGTCTTTAGAGTCCCGATATCCAGCTAATGGCTGAAGGCAAGCTTCAGTCAGTTACCACTCAGATCCTCAGTGCTATTAACTTTTTGGATCACCCCTGCGTACCCAGTGATTTGCTGTTCGGGCGTTTTGTACCTCCACCTGTTATTTAGTTGGTATTCTTTAAATGGCGCACCTGTATCCACCCCCCCATACCAAGCTCCCCCAATCCCGAAACCGGAGGAAAAAAGTCGGGAAAGCAAAGTAATGTCTCAATATGGCCCCTAAGACGCCAGTGTATATCCATAGGGCGTTACAACAGACCGTTAAGACATCAGACTTGATCCGTGGGTTTATACCTTATCCAAGAGAGTCAGATATAGCCTCTAATAACTTTATTTGTATTTATTAATTGTATATAACGCTTTTGCCAAAGCACTTTACATTACAACAACAGGAATACAATAGAAGCATGAGTACTGAATATGAATCAAATAATCGAAAACAGTATAAAGAACAATTTACTGAGAACTAGGAGCAAGATAAAAATAGAGAAGGAGTAGGAAGGAGTAATAAGGGCTGTCAAGAGAGAGGATGAAGAAGGTGAGATTTTAAGGAGGAGCGGAAGGAGGAGTAAGAGGAAATGGAATGGATAAGGAGAGGTAGAGAGTTCTAGTATAGAGGGGCAAGGAGCTGAAAAGATCGGAAGCGGGAAGGGGCGCAAGGTGCAGGAGGAACAGTAAGGGGGAAGGAGGAACAGTAAGGAGGAAGAGGTCAGCAGAACTGAGGGGGCGAGAAGGGGTGTAGAAAGAGAGGAGGGAAGATAGGTAGGGAGGTGTGAGGTCATGAAGTGATTTAAAAACGAGGCAGAGGAAGTTGAATTTAAGCTGTGAGTGAAAGGGGAGCCAACCAAGAGAAGAAAGCAAAGAGGAGATGGAGTTGTGAGGAGAGAGGAGGTAAAGAGTACGGATGGCAGAGTGATAGAGGGATTTTAGGGGGGCAAGATAAGAGGCAGGAAGGCCAAAGAGGAGAGCAGAACAGTAGAATAGGTGGGAAAAGATAAGGGATGAGATTAAGAGTTTGGTAGCATGGAAGGTGAGAGAGGAACGGATTTTGCGAACATTGAAGAGGTGATAGCGACAGCCTCGAGAGGTAAGAGAGATGTGCTGAGAGAATGAGAGGTTAGAGTCGAGGTGGGGGCCAAGATTGCAGACAGAGGTTGAGAGGGGACGACTGGTGGGGGGAAAGAGGATAAGAGGAAGGGGAGAGGGGGAGGAAGTGTGTTGGCGGGAAAGAATAAGACTTCCATCTTGTCAGTGTTAAGGGAGAAAAAGTGGGAAGACATCCAGTTTTTAATAGCAGTGAGACAGGGGGAAAGTTTGAGGTGGATATCAGGGGTGAAGGAGGTGAAAGAGAGGAAAATCTGGGTGTCATCAGCATAGACATGGTGGGATATACCAAAGGAAGTGTTAATAGGAGCGAGGAGGGAGGTGTAGAGTGAGAAGAGGAATGGTCCAAGCACAGAGCCTTGGGGGACACCGTAGTCAAGAAAGTGAGTAGGGGAGGAACGGCTGCCCCGAGAGATGACGAAAGAGCGGTTAGAGAGGTAGGAGGAGAACCAGTTAAGAACTGAGCCTTTGAGACCAAATGAGGAAAGAGTATTGAGGAGTAGGGGGTGGTCAACAGTATCAAAGGCAGCAGAGAGATCCATTAGAATGAGAATAGAAGATTGCTTAGAGTAGCGAGCAGAGAGGAGGGAATTGAGAACGGAGGTAAGAGCAGTTTCAGTGGAATGTTTGGGGCGGAAACCAGATTGAGTGGGGGGTAGGGAGAGGTTAGAGACAAAAGAAGAGATTTGAGAGTAACCCAGGCGTTCTAGAAGTTTAGAGAGGAAAGGGAGAAGAGAGATGGGATGAAAATTGGAGGCAAGGAGGCAGTTAGCAGAGGGCTTTTTAAGTATGGGGATGATAGTAGCGTGTTTGAAGGCAGAAGGAAAGGTAGCAGTGGAGAGACAGGTGTTAAAGAAGGAGGTGAGGTAATGAATTAGGAGAGGGTATATTTTAGGAATCAGAGGGGTAAGGAGAGGATCAGAAGGGGCAGCTGTAGGGTGAGTTTTAGACAGGAGGAGGAACACATCAGAGGGAGAGATGGGGGTGAAGTTAGACAGGTGGGAGGAGGGGATGGTATGAGGAGGGGAAGGAGGAGAGTAAGAGGGGGAGCGTAGGATGCTTTGGCGTAGACAGAGAATCTTGGAGGAGAAAAAGTCGGCAAACTTGGAGGGACAGAGGGAGGAAGTTGCTGAGTGGTCAGGAGTGGGAGGGGAGAGGAGGCAAAAAAGTGTCTGAAAGATTCCACGAGGGTGAGAAGCTTGAGAGTGAAGAAGATTAGAGAAGTAAGAGCGCTTGGCAGAGCTTAGGCAAGAATCATAAAGAAAGTGGTAAGAGAAGTAGGCGGCTTGGTTAGCAGGCGAGCAGAGTTTAAGCCAGCGTTGCTCAAGGCGACGAAGAAAGCGACACATTGACAGAAGATGAGAGGAATGCCATGGTTGAGAGGGTTTGCGCGAGGGGTGGAAAGAGGAGAGAGGGTGGAGTGTATCAAGACAAGCGGAGATGGAGGAAGACAGAGTTGATAAAGCTTTGTTAGCCGAGAGAGAGGAAAAGTCAGGCGACCTGCAAAAGCGGGGGTCGTGCGTCCCTCATGCCTGCACCTCCTGTTTGCAATGCGGGACGGCTTGCACAACAGCTCCTAATGGGCAGCGATCAACTGATCCGGGCCCACATGCAGTCCAGCCGCTCCAACCCACAACTGTTGCCTTAGATGAATACCACCAGCACCACTACCCAACCTGCCCACCGCCATGTACCTAGGCAGCAGCAAATAGCACCACTTACCATAACATAGAAAGAAAACACTCTCTCCTGCACCCCTGCACACTTTCATTCACATACTATAGCCGTCCCCACTTCTATTCCTAAACTGTAGTGCCACTGCCATAACAGTATCCAAACCCAGCACCCAGTTTCCACACTACATCACTTGTCACATCACCATCTCGAAGTACACATCAAATACTTTACCATGTTGTAACAGTGTCCTCACCAGCAAAACCAAACATGCGGGCATGGCAGCTCACTTGTTCTGTTCTATTGTGTTTCAAATGTGCTCCACACCCTTTTTTTACAGGTCACTACCCTCTACGTATTGCAAATTCCAAGATGCATTAGTACTGTGTCTGTCCTAAAGTACTAGCCTCTTAAGTGCATGGCCTACGGCCTAGGGTCTTCGGCCATGCACCCAACAGTCTAGGCCACCATCCATTCACCAGCCTGTAACTGCTGTACATTCCGAAATGCATTAGTGCTGTACCACCAACACTACTACCCAACCTGCGCACCAGCATTTACCTACACAGCAACAAATTGCACCACTTTTTACAAAAAAACACCTCTATGCACTTTCCTTCACATACTATGCCTGTCCCCACTTCCATTCCCAAACTATAGTGCCACCGCCAAAGTACCCACATTCGGATTGCAGCACTAGCCTACTGCAATCAATTTCCACACACCGCACAAAGCAAACACCACCCTGCACCGGATGTACACCCACACTTGCCGCGTTACTGCGTTACATATGGTAAAGGCATATGCTCTTCACTCTATGCCCTACGGTCTACGTCCTTACTCCATGCAGCCAATATTGTAATCCTTCTACTAACCCAATGCAAGTTCCTCAACCCATGCATACCACCATGTGGCCAACTACTGCATTCCACCCGCATCAGAAATAAGTGGGCGCAAACAAGTGGCGGCCCCATATATGGGTCCGTTGTGCCACCTACCTCCAATCACCACACAAAGTACTCGCCTGCGTAGGTACTCGCCAGTTCACTCAGTACGCGCCAACATTACAGGCAGTCCTCTGTCTTCTTCCACCTACACACATATTTCACATAACCCACTTTTCACTCCCCCACCTGTTCTGTGCGGTCCATTATCCACACCCTTCCGCCGCCGCACTGTCCTCCGATACACCATGGCGGCGTTTCCCAAAAACGTTGACGCAGAGCACACTTCCCTCCAGCCAACCACCGGCCGCGTCTAATGTTTGCCGACATCAAAAGTACTGGTCGGATTTCCACCAAACACACAAAAGCACGCTTTCTGACCCAAGCAACCGCTACTGCCGCAAATTTGCTGAAAATCTGTTGAGCCGTTCTGCCTGTAGCTGTGCACAAAGTTTTTCCCTGTTCACTGTATGGGAAAAACATGTTTTTGGGACCCCCTATAACTTTGCTCCACCCCTACACCTCAGCAAACTTGGAGAAAAAATGCAAAGCCGCCCATATACTTTTTTTGCAAAGTATGGTGTGGATTTGTCCATGGGGAACAAAGTTATAAGCCGACGAAAAAGTGTTCTTCCTATGGGTTTAGCAACTTTTTCGGCGGCTTATAACTTCACTCCCCCTGGAGGAATCGTCACCAAACTTTAAAAAAAAATAGATGGCCGGCTTTGAATTTTTTTGCCAAGTTGGATGAGGTTTCGTTCAGGGGGGCAAAGTTATAGGGGGGTCCCACATTTTTTTTTCCATAGACTGAATGGGGAAAAACTTTGCGCACTGCTACAGGCCGAACAGCTGAATGGATTTTCACCAAATATGTGGCAGGAGCGGGGGCTTGGGTCAGAAAGCATGCTTTTGTGTGTTTGGTGGAAATCCGACCAGTACTTTTGTTGCAAAGAACTGAAATGTCTCAAAAGATTATTGATATATGGGTCCGCGCCGCTGACCCATTTCCCTGTTCGCTCCGCGGACTGAAGTCTCATTGGCTTTCAGTACCCCGTGATGTCGGCGAGCATTGGACACAATGGGTTTTTGGCTGGAGGGAAGAGTGCTGTGAGTCAAAGTTTTGGGAAACGCTGCCAAGGTGTATTGGAGGATAGTGTTGTGGTGTGTGTGGCAAGGCTCTAAGCCATTGTGTGCATGGCTGGACCTCTTGTAAGTTGCAGTGTGTGCACTAAAATTACTCATATCTGGCTCCGCAACGGCATCCCATTTCGCTGTTCGCTGCGCAGTAAAGGTTTTGAATGCACTGCACTGTCCGGTGACGGAATATGTGTCAAAAGTGTTCCATGACGGCGGCATGTTGTTTCAGAGGACAATGCAGTGGCGAAAGGGCCTGAAAAACAGAGTGTACGGCATCTGGTGGTGGGAAGAAGGGATGGAAAGGGTGCAGGAGTGAAAAGTGCTTCATGTGATATATCTCATTAGAAGAAGATGGTGGTGTGCCAGCAGTATCCGTGCATGCATATTCTGCCAATGCGCCGGTTACCTTAACAGGCAACAATCTTGCGTGGTCATTGCAGGCAGCCTTTGTTATGGCATGCCAGCTGCAGCGGCAATGTCTTTCTGGGATGAGTGATGGCAGGCACATTTGCAGAAGGGGAGTGTATTCCACGTGACATGAAGATTTAAACATAGCTTGTACTACGGTGTGTTGTGTGAGGTAAGTCCGTAGCCCCTTCTATGCATGGCTGCAGCCCTAGCACATAAAAGTATGTCCACTGGTTGAAAAGGTATGTCCACTGGATGAAAGTAGGTGCCACATTGTTGCTTTGTGAGTGTGGGTTGGCTGCAGTGTACACATTGTTGGTTGCATGGGTGTGGTGATTGGTAGAACAACCTTCAGTTGTCGGTGTATGGGTGGAGATGCTGCAATGACCAGTCGTGCAGTGTGTCCACTGGGTGCATTAATGGAATAGTGTACATATGGAAGAGGTTACGGTGCAGCTGGTTCTTATATGTACTTGCGTAGTGTGCATTGCGCAGATTAGTAAGTGTTGCAGTGCACTAGGCACCATTGCTTCTATGCACGTACTATAGTGTTGGGAGCAGGCCCAATGTTGTGAAGAGTGTGTTGTTCGGTTGGCATGCTTACAATGCTTTGTGATTGGAAGTGGGTAGCAGTGGCAAACACAGCGATAGGTTTCTGCATTACAGTAAGAGGCACACCTGTCCATGTCTCCCTGCTTTATGGTGTGGCGTTTGGGTGGAAGTGCTGGTGCATATTTTGCCTTTGTGAATTCTGGCACATGCCTACATGGTCGCCTGCATGGCTCTGTTATGTTGTGGTGGGTGTGGCCAAGGCCAAGACTGTTAGGTGCACGGCCGAAGGCCGTAGGTCGTAGGCCATGCACCCAACAGCCTAGGGCTTCATCACAGCCACCACAACATAATGCAGAGATGCAGTTGTCACTCTGCATGCATTTGAAGTTGGTGAGTAGCACACAGTGGTTGTGGAGGACATTGTACACTTGGTAGAACAGCAGAAGTGAGCTGCTATGCGTACATTAGCATATGGTGTTCATCATTGCCCCTGTTGCACAATAGGGAGCCACATGTCACCGTTTGAATTTGCTATGGTTAGGCCCTTATTAGACCCTTGCTTGAGGAAGTGTTTTAACACATTGCGCCATGAAAGGAAGTCATCAGCATCAGAAAGTTGCAATATGGACAGTGTACACAGCCACTCATATACTGTTCAGCACAGGCAACACAACGTCATGGAGCCATGCATGTAAAGATGTGGCCAGGGTAAAAGTTGGCAGGTGCAATTGCAGATGGGGAGTGCCTTACACATGACATGAGGAGTAAAATATGGGTTGTACTAGGGTCTGCTATGTATGGTGAGGCCCTAGCGGTCAGTGATGGTAGAGCAATGGCAGAAGGGGAGTACAATGAAGACCACATGAAACTGGAAATGTACACTGCAGTACGGTGTGTTGCATGTGCTAAGGCCGTAGCCCCTTCGATTAATGGGTTGCCCCCTTGCACCGCCAAATATGTGCCCTGGGGTGAAGTAGGTTTCACATTGTTGCGTTCGGTGTGTGGTTTGTGATCAATGAATACAATGTTGGTTTCATGGTTGTGGGGATTGGTTGCACATTGTACACTGTGTAGTCCATGCCTGGACCTGATGGAGTGACGACTCCTCTAGTGTGTCCTGTGGGTGCAGTGGTGAAGTAGTGGATGGTTAGATGTGGCTAGGGGTGAACTGCATGTACCTAGCCACCTGTTCAGCTGCATGGCTCTGTTATGTTGTGCTGGGTGTGGCCAAGACCTACACTGTTGGGTGTATGGCAAAAGACTATAGGCACCGAAGACCCTAGGCCTGCACAATAGCATGCCACCATAACGCAGACATCCAGTTTTTATTATGCATGTCTCCGATGGTGGTGACGTTCAAAAAATGGTTCTGTAGAACCTTGTAGACGTGGTAGAACAGCCCAACTGCCCTGATATGCGTCTAGTAGCATATGGTGTAGATTATTACAGCACCTTGCACATTAGCAAGCCACATGGCACTATTTGCGTTTGGCATGGGTTGCCCTTTGCACCACCCATTTTATGTTACGTTTGTGGATTGTGGTATGTGACAAATGTTCCCCTGCATGAGGTCATTATGTTGTGCTGAGTGTGGGTAAGGCCTAGACTATTGGGTACATGGCAGAAGACAGTAGGCTGTTGGCCATGCACCCAAGAGCCTATCCCTTGATGACAGCCAGCACACCATAATATAGCCATGCAGAGTTGCCTCTGTATCTCTCCGAGGATGGTGACCTTTGAATAATGGGTGCAGAGAGCATTTTACACTTGGTAGAACAACCAAAGTGAGGTGATATGCATCCACAAGCACATGGTGTAGGTCATTGCACGTGTTGCACATTAGGGAGCCATATGTTAGCATGTCCGTTTGCTATGGGATGCCCTCGCCAAGACCCTTGCTTGAGGGAGTGTTTTAACATATTGCACCATGAAAGGAAGTCATCAGCATCAGAAACTTGCAATATGGACAATGTACAGAGCCACTCACATAGCGTTCAGCACAGCCAACGTAGGTCATGGAGCCATGCATGCAAAGATGTGACCAGGGTGAAAGGTGGCAGGCGCAATTGCAGATGGGGAGTGCATTACACATGACATGAGGAGTAAAACTTGGGGTGCACTAGGGTGTGCTGTGTGTGGTGAGGCCTTAGCATCTTGGATGCATGGCTGAGGGCTTACACAAACAGCTATGTGGGTTGCTTGCAACTACTCTTTAGATTGTTGCATTTCATGTGTGGTTTGTGAGTTGTGTATGCATTGTTCATTCCATGGGTGTGCTCATTGTTCGCACATGGTACATTTTCCAGTGCATGGCAGGAGCTTATGGAGTGAACAGTTCTACAGTGTGTCCACTGAGTGCTGTGATGAGAAAGTGTGTGTATACCAGTGCATAGGGTTCAACTGCATAGTGTATGTGCTTGGGTGGTGTGCATTGCGCAGATTACTAACTACTTTACTGCACTTTGAAGTATTGTATCTTTGGAGTTGGTGGAGAGCTTGGAGGAAAAATAATATTGCTACCTGCAGTTCGTGGTGATGGGTGCCGCTCTGGGTGAATGTGGACGCTGAAAGCGTGGATCAGTTTGGAGAGCTGTTACCTGGAGGTGCTTTCACATGACACAAGACCTGCACTGTGAGTGTGTAAAGGTACGTCTGCAGTTCAGTACAGAAAGTATAGTGTTCGATGCGGAGTGGAGCTGCTGAGTGAAGCAGTCTGTGTTACCTGTGAAGAGCTGTCCTGAGTCTGTTGTCAGTGTCTATGCGTAGTGAGAGGAGGAGCTGACATTTTACACAACCTTACAAAACAGCAGAGCAGCCGCAGAGCGGGCCGCGGAGTGGAGCCGCAGAGTGGAGCTGCAGAGTGAAGCAGTCTGTGCAGTCCATGCGTGTACGGAGAGCACAAAGGCTGCGTTCAGACTTTCATCAGCAACACTGAGGTAACGAAAAATGGAAATATCCGAGTTTCTATCTCCCTCATATCCGTACAGCTGAATGCTCTTGAAATCTCGACTTTTTAGGAATAATTTGCAACTCAGCTCTGTTTTTGTTTCTTAAGTAAAGTGACCCTGGTTGCTTGTGATTCTTTGAAAAGACAAGTTATATTGACTTCCTCAACCTGTCGATGTTGAGGAAGCTAGACCTCGCAGTGAAACTAAGTAGTACGCTCCAGTGAGTTCTATCATTCTTATACACACACCTTGGGGCTTTGAAAGAGGATTTCAGACGATCCGTCTACGCTCTGCATTCTACTAAATCAAAAACATCTTGATTATCTAATTGTAGTAGAGGCGGAGCCAACAACGATTTCTGAAGACTAAGCATTCGGGAGCGGGGACTGTGGGTGCATCAGCCTTTGACCCCCGCGGTGCTTTTGTTTGTTTTACGAGAATGTTGCAATTTGCCTAAAAAGCGTATAATTGAATCTGCAAATTAATCTGTAATTATCCAACAGGAAAAGCGGGGACTGTGGGCGAATAAGCCTTTGACCCGCGCTGTACCTCTATTGTTTCATGAGAACATGGCAACCTGCCTAAAAAGGCTGTAATGGAATTGGCAACTTAAATCTGTAACTGTATAACGGGAAAAGAAAGCAGGGACTGCGGGCACTTTAGCCTTGGACCTTCCGGATATATTGACATTGTTTTCCTCTTTCACTCCATTACGAGGACAAATTAAAGAGTGGGAGTTGAAGCTCCTTTTTTAAAATATTAATGCCGGATGACTGTGAGGGAAAGTGCTAAATAAGATCTGGCGTGGCTGCACTAATAGTCTAGTACGAGTTACTTTATAAGATTAATTAGTGTCTGTGTCAGTACTTCTAGAAACTGAAAATGCCAAACTCCTATAATTTAAGGAGCTCAACAACAGTGGATGACCAGATGATTGCTAACTCGGATCAATCAACAGTTAATAAGAAAAACTGTGCAAAAGCGGAAAAGCCAATTTTTCGATCTTACAAGTCAGAGGGAAGTAGGTTTTACACCCCAGACAGTGTCTTTCCAGTGGATGTACAAAGACCTACTATTTCAGGAGTGGGATCTACGCCTCTGATTCCGTTTAATGGAATGGGGAATCTACCTTGGTTTACCACCCCTTAAAGGAGACATTTATTTCCAACCTAAATTACACTCTTACTGCGACCACCACGAAGAATACCATTGTAGATCACTTTTCAGGCCCTTCTACATTACGGTTAGATGATGTCTGCCTCCCACAACTTAATGATCAAATAAGTACCTTAAAAGAGGCACTGCAGATCCATCAGAGCCACAATAATATCTCCCTTGATGAGACTAATATAATTGGTGCTGATGAAGTTGTCATGGAGACATCATATGAATTGAATGTTCTACCAGTATTTGACGAGAAGTTGAATGACCCTGAAGATGCCGAGGTGATACCTACCACGATATTGATGTACTCACTGCCGAAGCAGTCTACAACAGCCCCCCAGCAATCTTAAGAAATGGGGGTGCTGACAATTGTAGCTCTAAACTTTATATTAAGTTAGTTGGTGAAAGTGTTTGAAAATTTAAAAGATGAAGTCCATCAACACTCAGGATATCTCTTGGAGGTCTTGAAAGATCTAGAGATAAACAAATTGGCAATGATAGCATTAACATTGGCAGTGAATGAGTCACAGGGAACCATTCTGGCTGAAAGGCGTCTTAATTTCAAAATGCAACAAGACAAATTAGACTCATTAGCAAACCAGTGTAAAGAGTTGAAAAATGAACTGATGATTCTTAACTCCCATTGGGATAAATATATCAAAGAAGCCCAACCTCTTCCCAGTCAGGGCAATGCGCAGCCAATACAATCCAATAGTTCGAATAGTTTTTTGGATGATACTCGATTATCAGCTTCAGTGATGGAAGAATTTGTTCTGCTGGCGCAATTAGTAGAGCAGGAAGATGCTCTCACAGTTATAGAGGTGGGGGATAAGGAGAAGGATCCCTCAAGAGGCAAGGAGATGGGGGAGCCTCGAATAAAGAAACCAAATGGTAAAACAAGGAAACAGAGACAAAAAAGACTAAGAATTTAGAAGAATTGCCTGTTAAGCACAAGATCAGTCAAGTCAGAGGAAAGAAAAAAAACAGAAACTGTGATACAAATAGTTTCTTGAAAAACCTAAATGGAAAGGATGATGAGAAACAAAAGAAGAAGACAAGTAATAAAAAGTGCCAGGAAGCATAGATTACATTGAAGGAAAAAGGGGCTGGAGAACAATTGCCTGAAACTATCCAGGAGAGTATACCAAAAATAATAAAAGAAACAGTAGTCTGTCATACTGATGTGAATCAACCTCAGCGTAAGATTGCCCCAATTTTAAAATTTAAGTCTCCTCCGTGGAATTTCGCTCTGATCTTTCTAACTGGTAAGCAAAAAGCAGAATTAAAGAATCAATCAGATATTTCCGTGGGAGTAGACTCTAATGATAAAAACTCTCAGAAGTTCCAGAATTCTGATATAGAAATGACTTGCAGCAAAGTAAAAGGTCTCATAGCTTCAAGTCGAGGGGATCAAAATAATAAAGAAAAAGTATATATTCCCTCTGACAGGGAAGAATTCACTAAATTAACATCAAATGTCAAGAATTATGAATCTGCAAACATGATTAAAAAAAGCCAAGACAACCCTTCTGAGATTAAAGTTTTTGTTATCCATTATGAACAGTAATAAAAATAAGCAGGTCCCATTGAATTGCGGAAACATTTTGACAGAAATTAAAGCTATCTCAGATCTGAAGTATTTTACAACGGCAGATAGTGATTGTGTGAGCTTTCCGTATACTCTAAATACAAGTATAGCTAAGTTGACTTTAAAATCTCATTGTCTTTGGAAGCAATGTGGATTGCTAAAGAAGAATGGGAGCGAAGGGGCTTTAAGCTAACCAAAGAATGCCCCCCCCCCGGATAATTAGTCGTTATGAGCATCTCCAAATCAAAATTGTAACTTATCACAGAGGTCTGTAGAATGACCATTTACAACTTCTACATATGCTATAAACATGGGGGAGGTTCTTCCTAAAATAATCTCTCAAATATTTTTGAAACTGGGGATACCTGAACAGAAACTTTAGTCCCAATTGTAGTAGGATCTTGTCATGGAACACTAGTGGTAGTAACTCCTTTTGTAAAATGAGGTTGGAAAGCGTTATATTTTTAAGGAATGTGATTTGATTGCTTTCCAAGAAACTTGGTTAACCATGTCAGTGGCTATTAATGGTTTCTCTGTATACTCTCACTAAGCATTTATTTGGATCAGGTAGGGGAAAGCCAACACCCGGTTTACTCATTGCATGCTGAAATGAATCATTTGTGTCTTCTAAACTGTTAGCCAATGAGGTTCAAGGAATTCAGATGGTTAGAATTCAAAACAGTAGTATAGGTAATAAGGGAAACTGGATAGTAGTAAGTGTAACATAATTATATTTAAACATCCATTATAAAAATGTAAAATGTTTGCTTGGTATTTGGGTGTTCAAACTATTCCAATTGTCACAGAAGCCATTTATTTAGACACACAGATCAGAGCTTATCCTACTAAAAAACATATATTGGAATTACTGGAGCTAAAAATCATAAATTTGAGGTCCCAAAGGAAAAGAATTGGCCTCCAGTATTGTAAGTTTTCTATTGTTCCCATGATAAAATTTGATATTGGAAAGGTGGTGCCAATTATAATATATGGTCTTGGACATAACCTGAAGGCTTTTGATATCGATTGGGATAGAATACAAGCAAATATCTGGAAAATCATTGGCAATTCCTTGTTGTATTCCAATGGCCTGTATAGGATATCAGTTGGGTCTTGTCTCTCTGCTTTCGTACTTAGAATGGAAATGGATTGCAATGTATAGGTTAATTCTTGAACCTCCTCCTTCCTCATAATATGAGGAAGTTGCTATATCTATGCAGTGAGCAGATAATCGATTTTTGAATATACTGAAAACAAAATGTGATAAAATCTTGCACAATGCTGATACCGATATTGAAATGTTGTTGCAAAATCCAATGACAGTAAAAGAAACATTTTAAAGGAGGGACTAGATAAGAACTATTGAAAAGATGAGATGTGCAAAGCTCTCACCTAGTCTTACTCGATTAGATAAAACCATATCCTTTTACCAGTATATTTAAAGAAATCATCAGATCCAAGAGATCGAATGCAATTCTTGAGATTTAGATTAAACTTAATTCACAAAAGCAAAGTTTTGCACGCTAGAGATAAAGAGAAATATCCTTCAGATATTTGTGACAAGTGTGACCAAATGGAAAGGCAAACAATGGAGCATTTATGCTCAGGTTGTCCGGGTACATGGAACCTGAGATTTCAAAGATTTTGTAGGTTTGTATATGATACCCGCTCATTGGACTCTACAAACATTTGGGGCAGACTGGCATCTGGTCATGAAAAATTTCTCACAGCTGAGGTCATAAAGTTTTGAAGAGATTTGGATTTTATTGATTCTAAATGATTAATTTAACTTATTTTAGGGAGATGAACATTTTTTCTGTATGTTTTCCTTTTGTGTATATAAAAGGACTGTTTTATTTTATTCATTTTCTATTCTGTTTTTATGTTTTGTAATTTTAATTGAATGTGTGAAAAGTCAAGATTTCTCTTTTTTGTTCTTGGCTAATACACAATACATTTTTTTTAAAAAAAAGATGCAGAGGTCTTGGATGTGAATGCTACATGCGTGTGTGACTATTGGATACTACCTAATGGAGGAGTGTTGCATATGTTGACATGGCGACCCGGGAGGATAGCTCAGCGGCAACATGCTCGCCTTGGAAGCAAGACGACACGAAGCAACACAGGCTCCATCCCCGGGTCCGCGCTTAGAAACCTCTGGGTATGTAAGCACATTACAAATACGCAACTAAGACAAAAAAACAATTATACAACTAAAAAATAAACAATTCATGTAACAGTGCCTCGATGCCTGCGTGCTGTGTGAGCACTTTAAAAATGCTAAAAATCAATACATAAATATACAATAGTGGAAATGGAAGAAGGAGTGCCTCTGCTTTACTGGGGTGTGGCCCTCACTGTAGCTGGGAAGGCGCATGTGCTACAATCTGCCCTTCTGAGCATGGTGCTTTTGCAAATGCAACTGTGGGGATTATCCAATCAGGTGTCAAGGGTGTGGTTCACAAGAAGGGGCAGTGATATATTGCCTAAAGCTCGATGCAGTAAGGTTGGCAGAGATGGACAGACGCAGACTGCTGATCGTGGGTGATACCTTTGTGCAAGATCTGCACAGGTATGTCATGGAAAGAGGCTTTGATACTAACTTTCAGTTGGAAGGACTGGAGGCTTTTTGGGGCACAGTTTATGAGTGGGGTTCCGGTGCCATGGTTCTCCTTTGTACGTGTGTGGGCTCTGTTGGTACTGTAGGTGTTGTGGTTGAGCATTATGGAGCACTACATTTGGGGTACATGTCGTGCTCACATTTGCTCCATCACCTCAAGAAGTTGATGACAGCAGTGATGCAGATTTTTCCCACTGCCAAGGTGATTTTCTCATCCATACCACCAAGAGGTGCATGGGACCATGCCAGTGTAATTTGCCCACAGACAGAGGTCAGGAGTTGTTTCATAAACAGACGCATGTGTGACTTTATGTGCAGTGCTGGGATGTTCTGCACCGACTATTACAGCATTAACAAGCAAGATTTGCAGTGGTTCCAAGGAATTGGTATTTTTTTTTTACCTCCATTGACAATGCTGTTGTGTTTGCCACTCTTCACAAAGCGTTGCAGACAATCATGTAGAACTGTAAGAGAAGTGTTGACTTTCAGTCCATACAAATGTCAGGAGGAGAAGCAAACAGAAACACATCGAAAGAGATAAAAAAGAATTGTATGCAAGCAGGTACATAGTAAAAACAGGACAAAAAATACAAGTAAAAAAATACTTTGGTTTTCTGAGAAAGTACTACAGACCCAAGCCCCTACCCTGTTTTACACTTCCCACTGGGGGAGGGTTGGGAAGGTAAGTACATGGGAAGAAGAACAAATGACAATAATTAAAAATACAGGCCAATTGTGCCAAGTGCACGGATAAGTGCACACATCAGGTGGTGGAGGAACTGTTAGGGATACAGAAAACAGTCCTCAAGTGCAGGGTTTGATAGAAAGCCAGTGCAGGGGTTTGCCTGGCAGGGGGAGGTGACATGGGCCCGACATCACACAGTCGCAGGGTAACCAGTGCAGAATCAGTTTACGCCACGCAGTCAGCCGGGGAGAGGAGCACAAACAGCAAACGTTAATAGAAAGGCTTTGAGGTGCTTCCCGAAACCAGCGATGGTTCCCCTCAAGTGCCCGGGAGACAGGGAGGCTGTTGCAGAGGGAAGCCCTAGGCAAAAGAAAACATCTACCACCAACTGTTTTTTTTCAGAAGCGACTGACCCTGAGAGAGTTGGAGGCGGATGAGGCAAGAGCTCGCGCACCAGATATATAGGAAGTCAGAGTTGAAGGTATTGAGGTCCCAGGGCCCAGAAGGCCTTCTGCATAATGCAGAGTCTTCTCACTTTATTCCTCGCAGGCACTGGGAGCTATTGGCGATATTTCAGTGCAGGAGAGATACCATCCCAAGTCGCCCACTTCTTCTTCTGGATGCGTTCCAAAGGGCGGAGAGTAGAAGGGGGCAGATTTAGAAAGAGCCTGTTGCAATAGTGCAGACAGTGATCTTTTGGAAAATTGCTTTAGCTTGGTACGATACATTCATTGCTGCTATTGGTGGCATTTTTATACGATTTATGTAGGAGGTGGATTAGTGGGGAAAACATTTTGTAGCATTGTCGGCAGGAAAGCAGAGAGTTCCTGTTTTCATATTACACTGTTTGATATGGGTAAATGAGAACGTTGTAAGCACATATCACTGAAGTGCCACTTCATGGTAGGGGATGGGAAAAACCCCAGTATGCTTTTAAAGAATGTAATGGCCGCTCAGTGGCAGATACAGTGCGCAGAGCCACTTCTAACACAGTCATAAACATACTGCAGAAAAGGTTTTCGTCCCTCCATTTTGTGGTGATGGGTGCTAATGTGGATGAATGTGGATGCACAAATCGTTTAATCTTTTACTGAACTTTCTACTGGACGTGCTGTCCACTGACAGGACACTGGCAGGCTGAATTTGTAACGGTACCTACGAAGTGTTGTGCAGAACTGATAGTGGTAAATGCTAACGTCTTGGATGGCATTGGTGGAACCGTGTGTGCCTATTTACCCGTACCCAGTGAGGAAGCAGTGGTCAAAAGGTAGTGGAAAGGGAAGAAGGACTGCTCCCGCTTTACTACGGTGCGGCCCTTGCAGTACTTTGGGCACTGCACGTGCCACAATCTGCGCTTCTCACCATGCTGGCCAATGGACATGGGACTTTCAGGATTAGCCAATCGGGTACTGTGGGTGTGGTTCACAGGAAGGGGCGGTCAAACTGTTGTACATTATCTCTGCGTAGTGAGGCTGGCTGACATGGTGAAATGCATTGTGTTGACTGTAGGTGATGCCTTTGTGCTAGATCTGCAGAAGTATGCCCTGGAAAGAAACTTTGATGGCAATTTTGGTTTGGAAGGAGTGGACGCATTGTGAGATGGTATGGGTTACGTGGCTTGTTTAGGTTTGTTCCGTCGACTGGAGAGGTTGCTAAATGTAGTGAAGAGGCTTTTTCCCCAATGCCATGGTGCTTTTCTCATCCATAACACCACAAGGAGTAAGGGACAATGCTCCTGGATGTTGTTCCGAGCCAGAGGCAGGAAGGTGTCTCATCAACAGAAGCATGTATACTTTTTTGTCCGCTGCTGGGATGTTCTTCTGCAACAATGACCTCATTAGTTGTGGAAATGCAGAATTTTTCCAAGCAAATGCCATTTCTTTGTCGCCCATTGGTAATGCTCTTTTGTTTGCCTGTCTACAAGATGCGGTGAAGAGTTTACTGTAGCAATGTCTGCACAAGAAAACACAAAATCAAATAAAAACCGAAAAAAGGTGTTTCTCTAGAAGCATCTAAAACAAAAAAAAGGGCTCTTTTCAGAGCCGCCCCTAAGAACAAACTCCCCCTACCCTGTTTGAAAGTTATTCCCCCATGCACGCACGCAGCACAAAAGCCACATCTGGGGATTGTCAGGATGGCAGCCATGGAAATGGGACTGTGGAACCACAGGGATTGCGCAACAATGTTTCTGGGCGTGGTGTGTACGCAGAGGACTGTTGTACAGAACTGATACTGTTACATGGAGAGCCCTTCAATGTCATTGGTAGAAGCGTGTGCAACTTTTTAACAGTACGCAATGATGGCATGCTGCAAAGAAGAAACTGGAAAGGGAAGAAGGAATGTTTCTGCTTCATTGGGACGCGGCCCTCACCATCCTTGGGGAAACGCACGTGTGCATACTCCCATTTTCCGCAAGCTACCCATTCCGTCATGAATAGCGAGCGACGTATAATGTTACACACGTTGTCAGGGCTGGACAAAATGAACGGTTGCCCATGCGTGCAGATTGAAAGAATGCAGGTTGATATTTGTGCAGTGTCACAGCCACAGTCAGCGGTCACAGTGACCAATCAGGTACCCCAGCTCATTGACCAATGGGGGCCCAGCTTCCTGACCAATAGATTTGGGCCTCTTTAACAATAAAACGCCACTGGACAAGCTACTCAGTTGTAGCTGGATCCAGAGGCGGAAACACACCAATCACAAGAGGTAAGATGTACCCCACTTTTATGTACTGCACAAATACCAACCTGCATTCTTTCAATCTGCACGCATGGCCAACCGTTTATTTTGCCCAGCCCTGACAACGTATGTAACGTTATACGTCGCTCGCTATTCATGACGGAATCGGGAGGCGGTGGGTGGCCGGGGACACAGACACCCACTCTACCTCCCACCACACACCCAGGCCCCAGTCTTAAAACAGTGTGGCCTCACATTATGTGCACAACACCCAATCAAGCGCACTACAAACTGTATTATGTGAACAAGACAATAGACGTCCGCATACCCAGCAACCATGGACCCTTCCCGGAAGCATCCCCCTTTTGGGGCTTCCTGAGGAAGGGTCCCCGGGCACCAGGGCCCTTTTGACCAGGACTGCCATGGGGCCACAACCCGAACCCAAGGGCGTCTCCGCTTTTCTACCACGCACCCAGGCCCTAGTTGTAACAACAGTGGGGCCTCACTTTATGCACATATCACCACATTGAGCACACCGCAAACCCTATTATGTGCACAAAGGCAATTAAACGTTCGCACAGCCAGCAAACATGGGCCCTTCCCGCATCCACCACCAGTGCCCCTATGACCAAGACTGCCAAGTGGCAACAAACCCGAACCTTAGGGCGTCTCCGCTCTCAGGACTACTTACCGTTTGAATATGCGCTTTTAACCTCAGGACCCCGATTTAATGCGTACTACATCTATGGATCACTCCTAAACAACCACCCATCACAGGGGAGCGTGGAAAGGGAGGCACTCAGTACCCAACCCTTACTGTTTTACCACTGTACCATTCGTCGCAGCCACATGGCATGAGCAATTGCCAACCACATACACTTTCCATTTTCTTAGGCACTGACCTCTGAGTACCAAGAAACTGGGCGGACCACAGCCCTTACCAACCAAACTACCCAGGACTAACCTGACATACCTGCACCAAGCAGAAATTAAGACATTTAGACTCAGCCAATCAATAACCAATGCAATATTAGGACCAATTCTAACAATCTTACGGAAATCTCTTCATTTCTCTCCCTCCGATTTACGAATTACTGTTTACTGAATACTATATATGTAAATTGCAATCAAATGTATGTACAAATCTGCAAACAAATATGAAACTTTGTATAAACACTAATACCGGACACTATGTCACCTCACTGGGAATTGACTCACGCCCACATAATGTGTCTAAAAGAATTGTCACACCATGTCAACATGATCACGAATGGTGAACGCCCGACACCGGGACCCCATACTCACCATATATGTATCCATCTTTGTGTATAAAAACTAAACTGGTAGCCTAGAAAAAGACCTGTTAGGTCGAAACATGTGTCGGCACCACTTGTTACACCATCAATTGATGAATTCACGAGAATAACATTTTGGAAGAAATGAAAACCAGAAGTTTTGTGGAACTGCATTTTTCATGCACCTAAAAAACAAAGGAGTAAATCCTAGTATATCAAACAGCACACGTGCCGAATGAGTGGAAACTAAAACATATCTCGCTTGATACACACAATAGGCACTATGAGCACGGGCCTTTTACAAGTTTCCACCAACTGGCTGCTAGTGCACCGCTAAAAACAGAGATGGAGGGCGCGTCAAACCCATGGTCCCTGGTGCTCCTAACACAATTGGTAGCATGGGTTATGGTTGCGTACGTTACCATAACTAGCGAATTTCTGGGGTTTTTCGGTTTTACCTGTAACCAAAACGTTCCTGTAGCAATGCTTTTGCATTGAATTTCATAGGTATTTTAGTAGTGCAACTTAACCATAACGTCCCTTTAACAAGGTTTTTTGTTGGTGAATTTCATAGGTTTTTAGTAGGGCACTTTAACCATAACGTTGCTTTAGGCTACTTTTTTCAATAAAGGGGAAAGGTTTTTAGTAGCGCAACTTAACCATAGCATCCCTTTAACAATGTTTTTTTTAGTGAATTTCATAGGTTTTTAGTAGGACACTTTAACCATAACGTTGTTTTATCATAGTTTTTTCAGGAAAGGTGATAAGGTTTTAGTAGTGCTACTGAATCATAGCGTCTCTTTAAAAATGTTTCTTTCACTAAATTCCATGACTTTTTAGCAAGATACGCTTAGTTTGTATAAATGTACTGTACAGCATATTGAAGCCAGTGGCTCTATACTAATAGCCACAGTGGTTGGGAACACTGCGTCTGTTTGCGGACATCGGGTGGAGACCAACGTGCCGAGAAAGACAGGAGTGGTCATAAAAAGTGGTAACATGCAGCAAATACAAAAAACATATAGAAACATCAGCAAGTGCATGAATGGGAAGGGAAAATGCAGTAGCTGTACAAAGTCTGTACTTTCACAACAAAGAGCGCAAAAGCATAGGGTATGTAGCATAATGGAAAGCACCAACAACAGAAGTGACGTTTGCCTTCATCAATGTTATCGCACACCTGATTCACAGTTGAACAAAGGACGAAGAGGCAGAGGTTGAGACATCCACTACCGAGAGCAGAACATCACTGCAATATGGTGAGTACATGAAAGTTTATGTTGTAATTGCACAGGTGCGGTAGTGTACAATAGTAGGAAAGCATGATGTTTTCTGTTTGTGCACAGCAAAGGTTACCACCCTAGAATGTCTGGAGGATAATTTTCCTGCATGAAGAAATAAGTGAGGACTATAGCCACATTGGTACCCGCCGCACTGTGAAAAGGGAAAGAGTTAATGCAAGGGCAAGCACCCTAGAATGGCTGGAGAAGAATTTCTCGCATGACGAAATTAGTGAGCATAGTAACCCGATAGGTAGGGAACGCGGTGGCAAGAGCAAGACAATTACAATGTAGTGCTTCATGTAAATTAACCACATTTGTTGTCCTTTAACAGAACATACAGGAATACAAAGGAGTACACCACAAGCAGCACCTTTTGCAACATACGGCCACCAGAACTGAAGTAAACGCTGAACATATAAAAGTACACCACCTGGACGCCAAAATTTATGAATTGCTCCCCCAATTTGCCACATTGAACATTTTTGTAGAAGAACATATATTAGGGGAAATAAGATATCACTGCCTGACTTGTACATGCCTGCCTTCCCCATTTCCCAGCCCCCCATCCCTGCAAATTGCGTGTCATGAGAGACGCTTCGATGAGACGTCAATCCCATCTTCCCCTCACCATCAGCTTGTTGAAATGGGAAAATCCCCAGTATATGTATCTGTTTCTGGTCCCCCTTCCCTTTCCGAATAGTGGCTATGAATGTCTGCTAATACACATTGATATGTTATTGTGTACTGATTGTATATGTGCCTTTTCCTTTGTTTTAAGAAGGCCATTGTAAGTGTGAAGGGAACAGCACTGAAGGGGATGATTGCAAGTGAGGCAAATCGAGGAGTGGTATGACTGCCTCACCTGGCTGCCCTATGCGCAATCACAATGAAAACATCCATAGGACACTAGTACGGGACACATGTTTGCATGCACAGAAACCCCTGTAAATAGTTGCAGGACCGTACGTTTCTCGGTCGCACAACTAAGCACATGAGTATCTCGTCATGTGACGCCTGGTAACACCTTCCCTGGTCATGATATGCGAAGAAACGTGTGATGTAGTTGTAGTAGGTGGAAGCGCGCACCCACGTCCTGTGAGTACCTTTGCACATAAACATTCCACCTACTGTATCGTGCTCACACCAAGCTTATGTAGAAATGTTCAATGCACGTGTGCCATACATTTAAGCAGTCCGGGGATGGCAAAAGTATCTGTAGGAGAGCTATGCACGTGTCCACAAAGTATTACAGGCAATATATGTCCCGCAGACAGGCATTCAAATGGAGAAAAATGGTGATGTCACCATGGTAACGGAACAACGCTATGCGTGGTCCCTTATTTGGCGGACACGAGCCAGATCTGTGCACATCTAAAGAGGACAATTTTATGCAATGTATGGAGTGTTACAGTGAGAGTGCACCCTTACAGAGATCCTACACTCTTCCTTCTGCATGTCGGTATTGTAGCAAACACTTAGGCCCACTTTGCAGTGGCACATGCTCCACAACACTCCTATAAAAGGGCACACCCCACAAGTGCGCTGCAATCCCTGTTTGGCTTTCCAGAGAAGAGCAACGGTGCACATTGGTTCGTGCAGAAATTACTTTCTCACCAATTGTGTGCCTGCAAAGTACTTCTCCAAGTAATGGCCACCAGAGCTTCTGATACTACCTCTGACTCAGGAGCACCCTCACCACCAACACCTCCTTATGAAGGTTCTGAGCAAGGGAACAAGCGTCATGATGTGGAGGGCCATCGAAAAGGAAACAAGAATAAAGTAGAAGGAATCCCCATTGCCTGCAGCCAGCGTGAGTCGTGGGTGTGGAAACTATTTAGGACCGTTGGAGATGTGCCAAAATCTTGTGCAAACCAGGTGCAATGCACTGAGTGCAACAGTTGCGAAAATCCTGGCTTGTACAGCTATGGCACCACCTCCATGCGGCGGAAAGCAAACCACCAGGCAGCTGTTCGGAGGGTTGTCCCCTTCCAAGCAGGCAGTAGGTTATTTTCCTCTACAGCATCCTCTGCATCTGCTCCTGTCAACACTAGTGACACTGCAGTGGGCCACTACGTCCCGCAAGAAGGCTTGGAGGACATACGCACTGCAACAGACCTGTACATTTCAAAGTTCACTGTATTATGCATATACTATGACATGGTACTGTGTAGGGGGGGAACATTTTTTAAGTGCTTTTGAGGCTTCGGTCTGGGAACATGACAAAGAGTGCCCCCTACCAAGTGAGGCACACTGTGAGCCACATCTTCTACTCTCCACGTACGATTTCTTACCCCTGTGACTAGTACCCTTTGCCAAATCTCCCTTCCATTGCTGGCTTTTGTGGCGTGTCTTATAACAACAGGAAAAATGCTACAGAACCAGAAAGTGGGGGGGGGGGGCAAAAAGGCTCTTATTAGAGCCACCTTCACCGTTGAAAAATAGGTAAAAGAAAGCATCCATATGGTGGCGCAGCCTATGAGCGGCTGCGTACAGAGATGGCAACAATGGGCGGCGGGACTCCGGCAAAAGCATTGTACGCATTTGCAAAACGAAATGGTGGCTCCGAAAATAGCCTGTTTGTGCTTTTTGTGTTTCAACGTTGGAAGTGGTGAACAACCACAGGGAAAATGCTTGCTAGACTAGCAAGAAGTGCTGCACTGCATTTTGGATATTACGCAGAAACAGTTAATTGCCAGCATCAGTCAGATGAACTCAATCGGAACGAAAAATGTTGGTACTACGAAACGTAATGTTTTCATTGTGGAAGGAGAACATACCAACGTCGCGCAAAAAAGCGCAACCAGCCTTGTTCATATTACGCTGTGCTTTCTCCATTTGTGGCATACACAAGGAAGATCGCAGCGACATCTGTCTCTGGGCAATGCGAGAAAAAATGATGCGTGAATTTGGAAACATTTCCATGAGTTGCCGAAATGTCTCCTTCATTGCAAACTGCAGTGAAGTGCTGCTACCATGCCCTAAACTATTCCCTCCACAATGAACAACAATAATGTCTGGATGAGCAAGAGTCACCAAACTGCCACAAAGAGGACCCACTTCATCCCACTGATTCCGTGTCAGTGCACGTCGAAATGATGGAACCCAAGGTGTGCTGCCAGTGCACAGTGTTCTGCGTAAGCTTGCACCCAATGTATCCAAGAGTCGCACAAAAGCCATATAGTCTGCCTACTGAACGGCACAACCATACCAGTAGCCATCTCCACTCCTATTTGCAAACACACGTTCTGGCACAATCTGTTGCTACACACCACACCCAGGAAATCATATTGACCTACCCCAACTCCTGCAGAGTCCCATTTCCATTGCAGCCACCCTGATAAAACCCAGGCACACCTCCAAATGGCGCGGCTTTAGCGAACATATTGCACTGTGTGGGGGGCTGCACAAACACATTTTAAGCATCATAGAACATGGGTGTCTTGGTGGAAGTTGTGAAAAGTGTTTTGATCTAATTTTGCTAAAGCGATGTGTAAAGAAACACCTTTTTGTGTGCTCCTTGTTAGGGATTGCTCTCTGCTTTTCCTCCTTACATTACTACACGAGTGTCTGCAGCAAACATTGTACATAGTGCAACAGAAGACTAATTTTAATAGGGGGAAAAAAGAAATCAACGCCACTGACAAAGGTCACACTAGAAGCACTCTGGTTCTCATGGCCACAGAAGAACATCCTAGCATTGAACAGAAAAGCATACAGACACCGGAATTGATTATCTGTAGTCCCATTTCCATGACAAGCACATTAAGAAGGGCACCATGCAGCACGTGCGCTTTGCCCTTTTACCACGAGGGCCGCTCCCCAGGAAAGCAGGACCAGTCCTTCTTCCCTTTCCAGTACTCTTTTACCAGCACACCCTAATTGGCTACTCTTGGCTACGATTACTTACGCATCCACCAATTACATCCAAGAATTGTGCATGTAACGCTAGCATATCTATTGAACAGTCCATACCAACCGTTAGACATGCAGAGGTCAAATGTCCTGTAAATCAAAAGCACCTGCACAGGAAAGTACTGTAAAACAATCTACGAGTTCTGCACCCACATACATTGGCATCGCTACCTATCACCACACCTAGTAGGTATTACTATTTTTTGTACACTACAGTGGCAACTGTATTATAAGTTTGTAGCAACAGGGTACCTGGCAGTGAAACCGAAAACTGCAAAATTGCCTCCTTACTGAGAGGCATTTGTGGTAAAGTAGTTTATTTACCATTCGATCTCAAAGAAAATGTAGACACTCTACCAGTGCAAAGGCCAATACAAGAATCTTTGATTATCCTGGTAAATGGTGTACCTACAAAAGCCACAATAATTTGGAAGCAACTAGTGGACTTAACCAAAGTTAGGGAAGCATTGCAATACCTTAAAGAAAACAATGAATTCTACAAGGAAATAAGAATTCAAGAAAACCTGAGAGAAACAATCGAAATAATTCAGGACTCCTCAAGAACTGGCCAATTTGAACGTCTAGATCCTAGTGCAGCCTCCAATATTTTAGACCACTATAAAATTCACCCACTGCACTCCAAAGACACCATAGACGATGCACTAGAAACATATCAAATGCGGCAAGCCAGGGAACGCCAATCAGTATATGGGAAAAAAGTGTGGAAACACGAGCCTTTCCTCTACTCTTCCCGACTGGAAAAGGTGGAAGATATGATGAAAGGGGCACACAAATAACAGCATCAGAATACAGCTGTTTACGAATGTATTCTGAAGACCCTAGATTTAGACAGAACGTGGAGTACATATTTCACCTGCTCTTTGAAGCAACGCTATGTTATGGAGTTGCCCACACATTAAAAACAGGTTCCCATTTTCAAAACATGTCTGCTACACAGCTACTTGAAAAGGTACAAGAGAAGGACAAAGTTGTACAGTCAAGTATTACAAATCTCTTGGCAAACATGCGTGGTACGTAAGAGTACTGGTTCCGACGGGCATGCAGATGTACAGTGTATGCAACGCAACCTTGGGCCTACCACATGGTTGTCACTTTAAATTGTGCAGAGTATTCATGGGAAGACTTGCATGCTTTCCTACACATAGCAAACAAAAACAAAACAGGTGTACACATGAAAACACCAGGAGAGTTTTGCTCTCTCGATCCAGTAAATGTTTCACGTTACTTTCATCATCGCTTCCTTGCCATGCTGCACTTCATTTGCAATAAAGCACTTCCTCCCCCCGGAGAAGTGCAACACTTCTTTTGGAGAAAATAATATCAAGCCAGAGGAGCACCACACATCCACATGCTTTTGTGGATTAAAAATGCTCCTCAATTTGGTGAAGAGAGTGATGAAACTGTTTTGCAGTTCATTCACAAATATGTCACTTGCGAAATCCCTTCAGAAAGTGCACATAGTGACCTACGAGCACACATTTTGCAATTCCAAAGACACAAGTGTGGCAAATATTGTCGACGCAAATATAAGAACAGAGGCAAATACTACACCAAATGCTGCTTCGGTTTCCCTAGACCATTTTGAACAACAGGCCAAGTAAACAGCTTCATGTCTTCGGTTCGACACATTGTGAAAGGGAAATCTTCTAAGAACACATACTGCAATAAAAGGTGCAAAGTATCATGGTACATCAATGATTACAATGCAATTTTTGCCCTCCTATGTAATGCCAATGTTGATGTACAGTACATGTGGGATATCTGACAACATAGTGTGGCTAAGCCTTGGCCCTGCTGCATCCACAAAAAGAGTACTTAAATCATACGAAGACATACAAACAATAGCCAAAAGCGATCCCTACAGCCAGGACATTTTGAAGGACAACTTATTGGACACATACTACCCAAACAGGAGTATTACTTTAAAAGCCTTGTGCCTGTACCCGATGGCCCAAAACTTTGCATACAAAATGAACATTAAACCAAATGAGGAAAAAGGTAGATACAGAGTGGAAAGTTATGAAGGCAGCCTGTGAAACTTACCAAACACAGCCTAATTAATCACATAAAGTCATTAACAACTTCTCAACACAAAGAACTGTACTACATGGCTCTACTGCAACTTTTCAAACCATGGACAAAAGAAGATTTATTAGCCACCTACACCTCCTATGAAGATGCTTTCAATGCCAGTGAAAGTACAATTACAGATGAAAACTTTATACAGTACAAACCCATATTGGAAAATGAACGCCAATAAGAAGAAGAACTTCAAACCCAACTAAATGTAGACACTTCTGAGAGCAGCGAACATTATCAAACAGGCAGCCAAGGACCACTTGGACAGCCACTCATAGCAAATGAGGTAGAATTAGCCATGAAGGAAGTAACCACCACTATGCTTCAGTATGAGCACTGTGCAGAAGAGTTGACAGTACTGAAATCCCAACTAAACAATGAACAGTGTACCATTTTTGTCGAAGTAAGTGAAACCATTGAACATGGTATGCAGCACGAAAGTAAAACTTGCACCTGTGACAATTACAAACCTGTGCTGCTGTATGTAAGTGGAGAAGCTGGGTCAGGTAAAACATTCTTAATAAAAATTATCAGTAAATACCTCCAACAATTAACAAGTAACAACCTTTCTGTTGTTGTAACTGCCCCTACAGGTTTGGCTACCTACAACATAGGTGGAGTCACTCTACACTGATTGCTACTCCTTCCATTAGAACACCAAAACAAATTAGAGTACAATAAACTTTTAGCAGAATGTGCTATGGAGCTACACAGAGTTCTGAAACAAATGAAAATGCTCCTAATAGATGAGGTGAGCATGGTCTCCAACCTAATGTTGGCTTTGATTCACCTAAGATTGCAAGAGGCCCTCAAAACGACGATGGGGACCAGCAGTTCCATTGCAGTCCCAAGCCACTAAGGTACCCATTCGAACGCCATTCAGAACTAGTCACTTGGTTGGGCACCGCCCTCTTTTCTCAATCTTACTCCAAGCTTGTGTACTGCTGCAATTACATGTGAAAGTGTCCCGTTATCAGCATCTGCAGAGGGTATAAATGTGCAACATGCACTCCCGATTTTCTGGCAAACACTGCCTTCCATAGCTGTGAGGGGGTCGAACACATATCTATTTTGCATTGTCATTAGTCTCAGTGCTCTACGTTCTACCTTGATGACGTTGCACCCCTCCTCTGTGTCGTTTGCCAGTTGAATTAGCTCCCAGCAGATGATCTGGATCCATTTGGCATTTGCTCATGCTTGGATGCTGGTGATCAGTAATGCAGAAAATGTCTCTGCAGAGTTGAAAAGTTTATAGTGTTCAGGGATATGTGCCAGGAGGTCGAAAGGGTCCTTAGAGAGGTAGTTGGATGCTCTCTTTTTGCATGACATTTGATCCTGTATCTTGTCTTCCGACAGTATGTCATAGATGGGGGGTGCTTCGTTTGTTGATTGGGGTGCTAGTTACTATCTGTTGGCCACCCCTTCACCCCGGACATGCTTTTTGGGTATCACAGAGTGCAGCGTTGCCAGAGCCCAGTAGCCCCTCGATGATGACAGGAGGTGCAAGTATGCCTGTTTGCCACACACCCAGCAATGGTCCATTAGGGCAGCAGTTCCTTTTCACATGTCAGGGATGACAAGGGTTCTGTTGCAGTGGGTGTTTGAACCCATGGGTACTCTTCCCTCCCTGTGAAAGCACAGTTCATACTTTTCTTTGTGTTGTATCTTTATTGGCTTTTCAAGTGCAGTAACCCATGTCAGCTTTGTAATGTGTTGAGTCCAGGTCTGGGCACATATGTCATCCATCCATTTCAGTCTCTCATCCGATAATCCATGCAGTGCTTCAGCTTTGCACATGACAGTTGCCTCTTGCCATTTATTTTCTGTGAACATTGTCCCTTTTATTGCGAAAAACGGTTCCTTGAAACAAGTTGCACCTTCAGGCTTGTTCTTACATATTTTCTCATCTGAGGGAAGCAGTTGTAGTTTTACTATGTGTGCCTGGAAGGTGCTCCTGATTTTACATAGTGCGAGATGAACAAGACATTGGGCTTCTACTATGGGAGTTTCTTGGGGCACTAAAACCTTAGGCGTTCCTGATGCATAAAGTACCAGTGAGCACACATAGCAGCTACCATTTGTGGCCTGTCTCCCAGTGGCGCTCATATCCGAGTACCATTTGTTAGACTAGTCCGGATGGCAGAGGTCCTCTACCTTATCCAATCCCAATGAGTGATACCCATCGTACTTGTGCGGTTGCACTTGCCTTTTCCTTCTACTAACCAATCGATGTTTATCATCTGACCTTTTGCACCGTCTATGTGCAAGACCTGGGAGTTTGTGTTCATTTATGGTTTTTAGGCTGTAGATTAGGAAAATACGAGTATTCATATTTACATTTGTGTCAATATTAAGCTGCCAGTATTGGGAATTTTGGAGGGCATTTGGCGTAACAGTGGGGAACATATACACATTATCAACAGTTGAGGTAGGTTTCTCGGTTGGCTGTAAGGCAGTTTGTGGTATGTTAAACATTGTTGGAGTGGATAATTCATCATGCTGTTCATAAAGCACTCTTTCATTTCCATTATTTACCACTAACCCAGGCTGCGGGATTACTTCTGTGTGATTCTTGTGTACGGTCGGCGCTGTGTTGTGACCCCATATTAGCTTTACCCCATCCCACATTAAATGTCCCCCTTCCCATATTCGTTTTCCCCTTCCTCCCCTTCTTTTATGTCTCCCACCATAAAAGTGACACCCCAATATATTCCTAATCCTAACATTTTTGTAGAAAAGACAATGGCTGTGAAGTACAACCCACATTCATAACTGTATGCCCTAGTGACACTTATTTAATTCCTACTGCAATCTATCTGAGTTCTAACAGTTGTAAGTGGCGTTTTCTCCAGCATCGTAGCACCTATAGAGAGGAACGTAACAGGGATGGGAGTTAGTAAAATTCAAAACTGAATAAGATACAAGAGCAGTGGAGAAACAGAAGAAAGCATGGAAACGGGGGTGTAAAAGAGAAAGATAACTTTTCACTTCATGACATCATATTTTACTGTATATACATGTTACTTTATCTGTTTGTATTTGCATTTGTACTGTTACTTTTTTCTGTTTACTGCGTTTTTCTGTATTTTCTGATCTTTTCCCTAAGACGCTGCTGCTTCTCTTTCATTTTCTTGCGCTATCTCTGGTGTTACACTATCATGTGCTTTTCTTATATCTGATAAGTGCACCCAATACTTTAAACCCTTTGCCTTTACTGCTAGAGGTGTCCAGTACACTACTTCATAGGGACTGTGGAATCTTGGTGAGTTCCACCTTCTTACAAAGCTACAAACATACACTAGTTCGGCAGGCATTAAAGGCTTTCTTGGGCTGTCTGCTGCGGCAGTGGTAGTGTCTGTTTCACTTTCTGTTGTAAATGGCAGGGCAATCTGTTTTGCAATACTTCTTAATGTTCTTGTGAGCTGTGTGAGGTACTCTTTGAATTCCTCACCCAACACTGTCGCTGTTCTGTGTGCATATGACATTTTCCTTACTGGTGACAGTGGCGTTTGTATTTGTCTACCAGTCACTATCTCATGGGGGGACAAGTGGTTGTCCTTGCTAGGCTGTGTGCGCAACTGGAATAAGGCCAATGGCAAACAGTAGACACAGTTGTTTTTGAGGGTTTGACATAGTCTGGAAAACCTACTTTTAAGTAGGCCATTGATTTTCTTGACCAATTCATTCGCTTGCAGGTGGTAAATGGAACACATCTTATGCTGTATTCCCAATAATGTGGTCACTTCCTTGAAGAAGTCATTTACAAAATGTGTTCCATTTTTGTATCGTATGACATCGCATATTCCCCAATGTGGGAACACTTCTTACTGAGTAAGTCTCGTCCCAATAGGTTCACCAGGGAATTTTCATGGTAAAGTAGGGCTGCTCGTACTGTTTTCCCCGTACCCTAACATTAAAATCTTCTGTGTAAGGAATCGTGACCACAGCTCCAGAGAATCCTTCTGTCTCTAAATTTTTGCCCGATAGCGGGAAATCACCTTCACATAGACAAGATTTCTCCACCCCAGAGTCCAGCATAAAGATGAACTGTTTGTTCCCTATCTCTGCCCCCACCGGTGGTTCCTCATCCGGTCATAAGGTAGTTGAAAGGACTGAACATGCAAGTGCTCTCTGTGGGTTGTCCTAGTCTCTGTGGGTGTCTGTTCTGGCAAGAGAAAACATTTTCACTAAGCTGCTGGTGCGCCATTAGCCGTCGTGATGAATGGTATTGCGTGTGTGTGTGTCATTTGATTTTGGCGGGTTGGGCGGGACAGCATGCAGTGCTGGGGGTGCCTGAGGGAATTGTACCCAGGTATGGGTCTACTCTCTGGCTGCTCATCTTGTTAATGACTTCCCATGGGCAGTCCATACGGGCTTCCCAGGTGTGGGTGCCTGTATTGCTGCTCATTGCTATATATTTGGCTATTTTGATAATTGGCCACTGGCTGAATGCGGCATTCCCTTGCAAAATGGCCCCACCTCACGCACGACCAACATGGTCCGGGTCCACCCCCCTTGGTCCTTGTCCTCCATAGCTCCCCGCTCCTTCCCGTTGTCCTCACATGAATTGTTGTTCTCCACCCCACTGTTCCTGGCCGTTGTCTGCCCATGCTGCAGCCATCCTAGCATGTATGGCTACTGGCACTCCCCCTTCTTCTCCCTGCTGCTCTGAGGGCGGCACTGTGGTTACTGCCGCGACCTTCACTAACTTGCTCTGTGCAACTTTTGCTTCTGCTGCTGATCTCCTCTGGGCTGTTTCTTTTTCCCTTTCTTTGATCCTCCTTCAATGGTGTACTATTATGCTCTGAATCTCTGGCCATTCTTTGGCTTCTATCCCAGCTATTTTATCAAGGGCCTTCTGTACTTCCTTCGGGAGGCCTCTTTTAATGATAAAGTAAAATAAGGTGGTGGCTTGGTCCCATGCTGTGCCCGTCTCCACCCACCACATCTCCTGCACCCGAAGAATGAACTGCGCAGAATCTTCCTCATCCCCCATGGTGCACTGCATTATAGAATGTAAATCGGGGGTGTCGGGGAAGGTCCTCCGCAGTGCATTCCAAACTTGTGCACGGACATTGTTAAAAGATGCCCCATCATGTGTATCATTCCCTGTGGTGACACCTGGGAACCCTGCCTTCACCCACACTGAGTCTGCTTGGTCTCCCACTGCAGGTACTAGCAGGCTTTTGATGTACCCTATGGCTAGAGGAACCCCCGTGGTATTCTTTTCAAAGGCATAGATCCATTTTCCCACGCCTGCTGTCAGCGGGGGGAGGGACTTGAGGAGGTTGTTTCTATCCATCATCGCCCATGGCACATAATGCGGCCGTCCTGCTCCCTTGTGGATGAGGCGCATTTGTAATTTTGATCTTATTTTTCCCCTACTTACCTTTGTTACTTTCTTTTTTGCTAAGTCTATTCTCCCTTTTCTGTTTCTTAGTCTGTGTTCCCATCCCTCTTTTTCCTCAGTCATTCACAGGGAGACCGATTGTACTTGCTGTATTCCCCTCAAAACCCCCTCGTCAGATTCGTCTAAATCGCTCCAGCACTCCTCATCCCTCACTGAATCCACTGTATCATATCCCACGCTCTCTATCTCCCCCTCCCTTTCTACCCGCACTGCACATATGGGGCACTACCCACCCTAAAAAGGAAGTCCCCTGATTCCCATTCATCTTCTGATAGGAGAGAGGAACTTTTTAAGGGCAGTGGCGGTGGCGGCCCTCCCCCAGTTTGCTGGGTTGTCTCGCATATTGCTCTTAACCGGGCCAATTCTTTCTGAGTCGATGCTAATGCCACTTCAAGATCTCTAATGGATGGTCCCAGAGGGGCAGCCATGGGTGTTATAGTGGTGGGGACCTACGGAGGTGGAGGGGCTGTGCCAGGTGTCGCTGGTGTGGCACATATGCTGGGTCTGAGTATCCCTCTGCGGGTCTCGTGAGCAATGGGTACCGTTTCTTGGGTTCATCGTTCCCCTTCCCTTCTTTGTCTTCGCTTTCCTTCACTTCTACGGCCTCCTCCCCTTCCTTTCCCGTGCTATGTGTGACAGGTGTCTTCTCAAACATCTTCCACAGATCTAACACTTCCCGTCTGTTTTGGAGCTGCTTCCCCTTATATTTTGCCATTAGGTAATGTGCTACATGGTCCAATAATCCCTTATCAAAAGACCCTTCAGGCCAGGAGTGGGGCAACCCCTCCCCCTTTGTTTCCACTATCCACTGACTGTGTTACGTCTTTATTCAGTCTCTGTATAAGGGGAGGTGTTTACAAATATGTGAAATTGGGTTATCCATCCCCATGCTCAACAATGGGCCACTCTTTCTCGCCCCTTCTCACTGTCGCCTCTAACTCTTAATCTCTGATATAACAACAACAATCTAGTATTTTTCACTTCAGAACATTACTTATGCATTTTCAGGACAGTCCCATAAAGCATGAACCATTGAACATTTTACACGACTGACCGACAAAGGAACTAACAACATAGAACAGGAAACATAAATCTTAATATCTTCCCTTTTACCCTGTAATTGCTCATTTGCGGGTGCCGTACCCGGATGCAACTCCAGCAGCAGCCGTGCTGTTTTTACCGGCACAGCTTCTGCCAGGGTTAGGGTTGTAATGAGGACCACTGTTTCAATGGTACCCAAGGGGGTGCTTTGTGTTAAATGTAAGTAAATTGTGATATATTCAGCAACAATGGTCAAAATTACTAACTGCATAGCAAAGTAACTCATCAAACTGGTCCACATTGGCCAAAATGGTGGCCCATTTTGACTGGGCCACACTAGCATTTTACATTTTTGGTACAGGCATTTCCCTATAGGCCAGTCGGAGCCTGGCGGCTCATCCATAATGGCGAGGGGGCACCCACCCAGTGGCCATTATGGAGGAGCTAAGGAGTCAGCCCAGTGAAACAGTGAGCGCTCCCTCAGCTGCTTTTTCCAGCTGATGCAGTGCTCCAGGGATGGCTGAACTGTCAAAGGGAAACATGTTCTGAGTGAGTGTATGGTGATGGATGCTCATGTGAATGATTGCTGTATGAATGTGCAGCGCCTTGCATACACACATAATCATGATTGTGTTAGGGCTATTGGGCCACAGGGGACAGGGATGATATCTTTTTACTTGACATCTATCATAGATGTCCAGTAAAAAATGTCATGTCTGCCTCCTGGTCCCCCCAGCACCAATTGCAAACTGTTTGGCTATTTACCCATTTTTTTGTTAAAAGTATGCTCTGCAATGCAACATTGTAACCCATTATTTAAAAATAATTCACAGGGGGAAACCTCCCCGAACCCGTCCGAACCCCTCTTTATTGGTTCGGGCTCCATCACTATGCTCGGTCGCTATGGCATTTTTGGGGGAAATAGTTCTGCCCCTCCACTTAAAAAAATCACCAGCCGCCACTGGCCCTCAGACTGTGTTGGGAACGGGATGGGGGGAACCCAGGGACTATGGTGGGAGCACAAGGGGTGAGAACCATGGGATAGTGGTGGGAGCAGAGTGGGGAGAGCCCAGGGTGTGTGATGGGGTGGGGAGAGAGTGGTATGAGGGAGCCCAGCGACTGTGATGGGAGCAGGTGACGGCGTGCAATACATATTGTCCATTTGGCATTTCTGGGGGTCCCGGCCTGCCCAAATTTTGCTCAGGGGGACCCCACCAAAAAAGTTTGAAGACCACTGCGCTAGGGAATGAAACCAGGAGAATAATTGCAAGTAAAACACATTTTTATAAGATAAATGCAAGCAGAGGACTCTGCTGCCCGAGAGCGCTCTGCCAAACAATACATGGGCAGCACATTAAAAGGACACACATTGGGCCTCATTACAACCCTGGCGTTAAGTGTTTAACGGCGCCGTAAAAGGCTGCGGTGCCGTTAAACACTTAACGCCTGATTCACACTTTAACGCCTGCTTTTTGCAGGCGTTAAAGTCCAACCCGCTAAGGGACCTTGGTGCTAATTACGGCACCGTAATTTACGGTGCCGTAATTAGCGCCTTCCCCATTCCCATTGAGCCCTATGGGCCAAAAATGGGAATGGGGAAGGGGCCATGGTGAATGGGGATTTACCGCCCCGCCAACCTTGGAATGGGGCGGTAAATCCACCATCCACCATGGCGGAATCCGGCATGGACCATGGTGCTAATAGCACCATGGTCCAACGCCAGGGTTGTAATGAGGCCCATTGTCAGCTATGACGTTTCAAATACAGGTACAAATCTTGGCAATTGATTGGGGGAAGGCCTATGCCATACTCTGTCACATAGGAGAGGTCGGATGCTAGTTGGACGTTGCTCCTCATTGCTCCGGGCACATGTGGGTCTGCAGGGCACATCTCCGCTGTGTGAAGGTCGGGTCAGAGGAGTGCTACGTTTCTATCTGCATAAGCTAAGACAACAGAAACTGATGGCATGAAACAAATGGCAATCATAAAATCCTAGCATTAATGGGGGTACTTTCAGAACCCGTTAGCAGATATATCAGCATTCCAACCCCTGTACCCATAGGTTCATAAAACACAGTACCCCAGACCTGAGTGCCTGCCCCTTGGGTTTTGATCTACATGATGCCTGATGATATGGGTAGACATGTGTTAGGTCTAAGGAGGATATATTGGTGCCCAGAATTAGGGCTATGGTGGGTGTCCTCAGCTGGTCACTGCGAGGGGTCAGATGTGTATCTGTATCAAAGACCAGAGGGGCATGGGCCCGGCAGATTGTGGCCTGGCGGAGTGGGAGTCGGGGGTGCACAGGCAGGTCTGTGGAGATGATGTGCGTACGAGCTGGGGCCTGCTCCGGGTCTCACACACTGCAGTGAGACCATCTGTACTAAATGTTGCAACAATAAATGGCTTGACTTCTGTGAGAACAGGGCTTGTGCAGAGCTGGCAGGATTGTATTTGCAAGGCGCTGGGCAGGGGAGAGACAGTATTTAGAGATGGTTTTTGGGCTTAGTAAAGGATGGCGTTAGGCGTGTCCCAAAATTGACTCTCTAGGCATCGATACGGGATTGATCTTTTGTTTGTTTACAGCTGTTAGTCACTGTGAACCACTGCGAATGGTAGGGGGCGTCTCCCCGCCCTTTAGCCTACACATGGTCTCCTCAACACAGGAATGGTGAGGGGGGCAGAAAAGACCACGTCTTCCCCAACACTACAAACGTTTGTGAAAGGAACAACAAATACCAGAAAGCTTTAGTATTTTATTTTATTGAACGGGCCTTCGAAGTGCTCATGCATAGGAGTATATAAAAACTGTGCAGTTTTGAAAGTCTTCGACAATGATGAGGTAATGAGAAGAAATGTGGGCAAGGGTACCCTACAAAGTTAATATTGAGAGCAATAGTCATAAAGTGAATATAAAAGAAGGCTCAAGCCCGACTGAGGGAAAACTAAGTGAAAGTGTGTTAGGACAAAACTTGAGCTCTATCGAGGGAAACTGGAGTGAATTGTACCAAAGTAAAAGTATCAAAGAAAGACCCAGACTTAGGTAAGGGAAACCTGAGGGTTCTATTTGAGAAAGTGTTGAAATGTATCTTTGATTCAAGGCAAGGAAGCCTAAGAAACTGTTTTGAACTGAGGAACGCTTGATGCCCAAGAATAAACTGTTGAACCGTACCAGCAAGCCAAAATGTGCCACATTGAGAAAACTGTGCCATCCACCTGTCCTTTTCTTAACTCTTGTGCCTTGAACATGGGGAAGGGAGTTGTCACCTGCTTATAAAAGCCATTCTAACTTTTCTTTTGAAACACTACTTTCTTTTGAAGCATATTCCCTTTTTACATTTGTTATTTAAGAATGAGGTCAAGGTTAGGTTTATAAAATAGACAATTCATTTGACTAGACTGACTTGGACTTGTTTTCTTTTGTTTAATGGTAGAGACTACTCCCATTATAGACGTCGGGGCATTTGGGAATCCTCCCAACCCTTTGACATTACAAAATAAAGGTTTTGAAAACTTACATCTTTTTGTGTCTGTGTCTACTGTTGATACCATGCCTTCCTCACAATCCTCACACAAATGAATGTTAGATTCAACTCTGTAAATTTAAAGCTGGCCAACCTTGTACTCAAAGTTGATATGATACAACACTGAATAGAAATGCAGACCGCAAGAATTCAGGAGGAGGAAACTCACATTAGCATGCTTGAAGATGGTGATGCGGATCATCGTCGGGCTGTCCAGACCCTTCATATGGAGGTATAAGGCATACAGCAGAAGAATGAGGATTTTGAAGCAAGCTCCCAAAGTAACAATGCTCGTGTAATTGGGTTCCCATAAATGAACTTCAATCAAAGATATGAAAACATTCATAGAAGAGCCTATTAGAGAATTTCTACTGAATCCTCTGCTCTCTTCTCAGTTCTTAGTATAGTGTGCTCATGGATCTCTTGGCCACATTCCAGAACTGGCCCCAAATCCTCAACCAATTATTGTCCATCTACTCAACTATCGGGATAGAGATCTCCTCCTCGGTAGAACACAGGAGCTGGGAGAACTCTGTTACCGTGAAACCATGATTCTACACATTCCCCCGAAAAAACCTTTCAGTCATTCTTAGTCATCCAATAGAACTCAAGAGATAGAGGCATGAAATACGCTATGTTCCTTCCCTCCAAACTATGAGTCATTGATAGACGCAAAACTAATTTGTTGAGTACCCCATTAAATTCTCAACGTGTTGCCTTCATCTTCATAAGACTTAATAGAGTCAGGTTGGTGTCTCCATTTACAATATCGCCACGCCTCATCTACTGTCTGGTAGATTTTGCCCAAATCAGTGATAAACATCTGTAGGGAATGCAATGTTTTTGTCCGCCCTGCACATAATTGATTTATACTTACCTCTTGAAGCAGAAGCTATTAGTGTTTTATATCTGGCTCTGTTGACGCCCCCTGGCATCTTGTCATGGTTACTGTTACAACTTCTATCTCTTATATGGGGCTCTGGCACCACAAATGTGGGTCTAGCAGTGAGGGAGGGGATGCGATAAAGGTTACATAGTTGTATCTTGGACTAGAGACATTATTATTGAAATGTTCCCATGGCACAGTTATCTAAATACCTGCATTCCTTTTCGCTATATTTGCTATATACTCGATATATGTGTAAGGAGCAAGCAACTGCAAGTATTCAGACCATACCCGGGGAGAATGTCACGTTGATTTCTTGGAATATAAGAGGCTTGAATAATGTAGTTAAAGCTAGAAAAATCCAAGCCTATTGTGAACATCAGAGCGCCAAAATCCTGATGCTTCAAAAATTGCACCTACATGGCCCTACTAACTCAAATTCTGCAAGAATATGGGGTTGTAAATGCTTCTTTATGTCATACTCATCTGAAGTGATAATGATAATACACAAATCACTTCCATCCATGGTAATATGTTCAGAAATCAACCAAGAGGGTCAATATATTATTATTTCAGGACCACTAGCTGGGTTGAAACTCACGTGATCAATGTATATGCTCCCAACAATGACAGCCCCCAATCGTTCTCTGAGTCAGCAGTTAAGTATCAAAGATACGCAGAGCCTTACCTTGCTTTTAGCCCATTTGGGTTAGCCATATCTTGGATTTTGCTAATTCTGTAAAGTAGCCATATTTTGCATTAAGCCCAATTGTTAAGGTAGCCATATACTGCAGTTAGCCCATTTGTGTAAGGTAGCCATATCTTGCATTTAGCCTAATGGTGTAAGATACCAAGATGGAACCTGAGATGTAGACATTGTTGTTTGTACAGCCAACCCATTTCTGCCTTCATAAAGAAATGATTTCCGTTATGGTTCAGTCCTTAACGGAAATAATTTCTTTATGAAGTCTGAGTGATTTCAAAAAGAAACCATTTCTTTTTTAAGTAATAGGGCTCCCTAACCCCCATGACGTGTGCGTGTGTGAGTGTATTGTGAAAGGGTGTACACTCAAATGTGTAGGTGGCTGCCTGTGTGAGTGTATGGTGAAAGGGTGCACACAAATGTATGGGTAACTGGGTGTGTGTGTGCGTGTATGTTGAAAGGGTGCACACTTAAATGTATGGGTGGCTGCCTTGGTGTGCCTGCATGGTGAAAGGGTGCACACTTAAATGTATAGGTGGCTGCCTGTGTGAGTGTATGGTGCAAGGGTGCACACTTAAATGTGTAGGTGGATGCCTGGGTGTGTGTGTCTGTATGGTGAAAGGGTGCCCATTTATGATATGGCATGGCATTTTAATTAGACTATTCTAGTGCAGCTTCAATGTTACAAGCAGTTAACTCTCTCCTTTAAGTGTGAAAGCACCCAATTATGAACTGCTGTGAGAATGAACGGTCTCCTGTTCCCCTTCTACCCTTCCAGTGACTTCCCTGGCATGAAAGTACTAAACCCACATCACAATATAAATTGGCATTTGAATGCAGGTACTAACAGTGAAATGCTTTACGTTAGTAATTGCTGGGCCCTTGTTAACAGTGAAACCCTGGTGCTGTTTATCATCTGTGTCCTGTTCTGTTCGGCAACTGCTCTGAAGGTCAGCCAGGTTGAGTCAACATAGCCCAACATTTCTGGGGGTGAGTGCTGCAGCCCAGTCAACTCAATATTGTTAAGCCCCTCCTTGTGTTTAATGCCTTAATTACTTATTGGTAATCATAATTGCTCCTAGCCCTATTCTTCCTCGTCCCTGTACTTGAGTATGAGGCAGTACTTGTGTATGAGGCACTACGCTTCATACACAAGTACTGGGATGAGGTAGAGGTACATGGAGGTAATTCCTGATTTAGCTACCACTATCTTCATTACTCCTAATCCCACTCTTCCTCATCCCAGCACTTACCTATGAGGCAAGGAGCCTCAAATGTAAGATCTGGGACAAGGAAGAGGGACGTGAAGGTAATTCTGGGCCAAGGAGCTGATTTTGGAGGTTGGGGTAGGGCATGGGAATGAGAGGGGATGAGTGGGGGGCGGGATTGAGCGATAAATCATAATGGTTGTCCATGCCCATGATAAGCAGGCATGATATGTGGTATTAGTGGCTAGAGAGGCATTTCGGTGCAGCCAGTCTAGTTATACCTCAGTTTGGTATGACTTTTTTTTAACTGCGCATTTCTGATAAAGCAGTCCTGCTAAGTATAATTACCTGTCTAGACTGGCATTTGGGTGCTGCCAGTCTAGCCGTTTCCTCCTGCAGCATTTTATATTTTTTGGGGCATATATGATAAAATATGATATAAGTCTATTATAACACGCCTGTACACATGTGTTTCTAGGCGTGACAAGCAAGGGAGGGTAGATGGAGGGAGGACAAGACAAATGATCTTACTAGGGATTGTGTCATTCAGATCGTGCGAGAACGAGAAATGCAACGGGAAAGGGAGGGGGGAAGTGCAAGGAAGAAGGGAGGGGAAAACAGGGCAGCAATGCGCTGAGTAAGTGCAACTCTGCGTAGTGCAAGGAGAACAAGGGACTGTAGGGTTACAATTACAGCCCCTAAGTGCATGGTAGGCTGGAGACAGTGCAATGGTGACTGATCAGGAAAGAGCCTGGACTCAGTGAGACTCAGGGTAGCCAAGCAACCAGTCGTTACAGTAGACAGGTAGGTCAGCAGGGGAGGGAGAGAGCTAAAGCAGAGGAGAAGAGGAAAGTGTTGAGCTGCTTCCGGAACATCAGGTGGTCAGCTAAAGTTTGAGAGAGGCAGGGAGGCCGTTCCAGAGGGAGGGATCTGCAGAGAAGAGAGAATGCCACAGGTAGCGAGAGAGGTGGTCGGAGAGAAAGGGACCAGGTTGGACCTGGGAGGGGCAGTCCAAGAGGAAGGAGGTCAGCCACTCCAGGGCCTGATCTGTGATGCCCAGGTACTCACGTAGTCGATTGATCAGGATGGCGTGGTTGCCTGTATCAAAAGTAGAGGAAAGATCATGGAGGATTAGGACAGAGTGAATGCTGGAATCAAGGTTAGAGAGCAGATCTTCACGGGTGTTCAGCAGAGCCATTTCCATGCTTCTGACAGCTCTGAAGCCAGACTGATGGTCATGGAAACAACCAACAGATTCAGTGTGGGGAGTAAGCTGGGAGATGGCCATCTTTTTTCCAAGAGTTTGCCCAGGAAAGGGTTGATGGAGATTGGGCGATAGTTTACCGGACAGGTAGGATCGGCAGACGGCTTCTTGAGGAGTGGGTGCACAAGGGAGTGCTTAAGGAGAGAGAGGAATGTTCCAGTGGTAAAAGAGTGATTACAGAAATCGGCCAAGGCTGCAGCGAGGGTGTCAATATGGTCCTTGATGACTCTAGAGAAGCAGGGGAGAACCTGTTTGGATGAGACTTTCATGGATTGTACTTGTCTGGAAATCTTGTCAGGTGTTGTCAGAGAGAAAGAGGAGAAAGGAGGAGGGGAGGTAGAGATGGCCAAAGGTGGGCCGAGAGTGGAAGAGGAAGAGGAGATAGTGGACAGGATGTCCTGAGTTTTAGCGGAGAAGTGAGAGGCCACAGCCATACAGAGGGACTGGAAGGGAACATGAGAGGTGGTGACCGCAACAGGATTGATCAGTTCCGTGCAGGTTTTAAAGAGACCCGGGCTTCAAAGTGTGCTCTCTTCTTGATGAGTGTTATTGCTCCGACTGGTATTTTTGTGCAACCAGTCCAGGTATGTCTAAATGTGGCCTGGCATGCTTTACTGTAATGCTATTACGTGTCTACACTGGTCTGCATTGTGCAGCCAGTGGGACATGTTTTCAATGTGGCATGGGATTTTAAATAGCAAAGCATTCATGTTCCTGTGCACTGTTGCTGACTTGCATGTATTGGATTGGTGTTACCCTACAAAGCAATTGCAAACACTCTGGTTTTTCAGCCAATTTTTCTCAGAAAGTGTGCTGTATATTGCATTAAAACACATATTTATAGATTTCTCCTAGTACAGTGTGCAGCATAACCCTTCAGCCGCACGTTCATGCTATTGTGCAAGCGTGATTATCTAGGATGGCCCAGAGTGTAGCACGAACCATGATTTGTTGCCGAGTTGGGGGGGGCCCTCAGAATTGCTCGCAGGTAGGCCCCCACATTTTGTGTTATGCCACTGTGTGGGCTGGTTATCTCAATATGATTTTAGATGTGTCAAATGACAGATCAGGCAATAACCCAAGAAACCTCACCTTAGTAGCCCAGGAAATACATATGGCATACATGTATGGCATTCTTTACTCTAATGGATCTATGGCGTTCACTTAATCATTAAGTGTGAGAATTCTCTTATTATTCTTCTGTCCATGATATGTATTCATGGATTGATTATATACGTACTACTACCAACATGCTTCAGGTAACGTCCAACTGTCAATTATTACCAAGGACCTCTTCAGACCACTGTCCCATGAAATGTTATTTTAAACTTTCTAATATATCTCTTCCATGCCCACCCTTACATCTTAAATCTCCTGCTCTCTATGGCGTGGAGAATAAAGCAGAGATGAATTCAGTCATTTCCAGCTTTTTTTAGACTAATGTGGGCTCTGTTTCTCTGGAAGCAATGCTGCGGGAAAGTTTAATGTCTACATCAGAGGCATCTGCGAATGGAGGGAGAAATCTTAAAAACTGTTAGAGACGTACTGGCTACCCTAGAGTCAGAAATTAAGAAGCGTGAGACTTCGCTAGTTAAAACAGTTAATACAACCCCACATTGCCCTTTTAAAAGGTGTAATTTAATTTTCAAATTACAGCAGATGGGAAGATTAAGTTCATCGCTACTCCAGTTCAAGTGCGTAAATATGGTTGGAATGAGTGACCAAAAGGCTTTAGCATGATTAAGGAACACAGAAAAGCCACCGATATCGTGATTCATCTAGGAACATTTATAGGTACCCTAAGGAAATATTAGGTATATTTCATAAATATTATGCAAATCTCTATGAGAACAGATATATTAAAACCCCTGATGAGATTGACAGCTACTTGTTAGAATATGGCCCACGGAAATTAGATTGATTTGCGGCAGATCTTCTTGATAAACCAATAATTTTAAATGAGATATTGGGAGCAATCAATACATTCACCAAAATTGGAAGCCCCTGGTATGGGTGGCTTAACTATGGAATTGTATAGATTCACCCCATGGCATGCCCCACATCTCTTGAATGGGTGGGAAGAGGCATTTAAAATTGCTTAAAATTGGTTACCTCCCAACTCTATGAACAATGCTTCTATAAAAATAATGTTCAAACCCAATAAGGATCTGGAAGGTGTGCTTCTTACTATTTCATTTTTAAACCTAGATACCAACATATTTGCTAAGATCCTAGCTAACCAGTTACTAGCATCCACAGCAACCTTGATCAATTGGGATCAATGAAGGTTTCTCCCTGACAGGTCTACTGCGCTGAACCTACATAGAAATATTAGCTCAAATTGAACTCAACATTCAGACTAGTGCAGCTTTTTTGGATACCAAAAAAGCATTTGACTCCTGATGAAGACAGTTTCTGTTTGGGGTACTCAGGAAAATGAATGTATCTGGATATTTTATAAATGGTATATGTTTATGATATGTTCGACTGATAGCAAGGATCTCTTCTATGGGTATCAATTCCCCCTTGTTTCATTTACATAGGGAACAAGACAAGGATACCCCGATTACCATTAAACTTAGCGATTGCAATAGAGCTATTGGCAAACAGTATCTGACAACTCCACTATAAAAAAAGAACTCAGATTGGAAGGTTGAAGAGAAATCATCTCTTTAAGCATGTGACAATGTGCTTAAAATTAAACATTTGGAATCGATTCTGGCCTTCACATTAACTAGTGGAACTCTTTTCTTTCCGTTTTATATGGCCCCAGAGCCTTATCTTTTTTCTGGTTCACAATTGCCATGCAAATCTCTTGCATTGTAAATTGCAAACATTTGGAGGTATCCTGATCATCCGCTATCAAGGCACCATTTTTCACATACAAAGTGGTGTTGTTTCCATGCATAACTGTGTACAACTATTAATGGCATGTTTCTTTGCTAATGCTCACTATTCTCACATAGGCGTGCCCCCACTCTAGGGTGTTGGGCCTTCCTACTTGATGGGAGTGTATTTATACAATAAACCAAATGAAGGTCTCAAAACACAAAATAAAATATGTACCCTATCTAATCCTCAGGACACTCTGAAAGACAACTTTGAAAACAAATATAGGTAGGTATCAAAACATAAAACGGATGTTACATACAAAAACAAACAATGTATTTAATAATACATCAAATCATAGGTCTAGCCACCTGTTATTTAACATGGAAATCTTTTTTTAAATATATATACATTCATCAGTATACATCATCTGATGGCATGGTAATTAATACTCCAAAAGTACAAACATGATACACTGTGTACATGATTGGCACATAGAAAATCAAGTCACTATGGCTTGATTGTTCATTGTGTTGGTTTAGTATGCCCAGTTCTTACGCTATGATTGTCTTCGCCCGACTTATATACGTTTCTGTCCTTTGTGGCTGAACCATGCCGGACATTCCTCAGGGGCAGAAAAATGTGTATCTGAAGGGTGGCTCGGCATCAATTCTACTGTTCTCTCCAATGTAGTTTTCAGAGGGTCCCTATGGAGATGGGTACACAATTAAAAACATATATAAATATAGGCGCTTCATCGGTCTAACACTAGACCTAGCTTACATCCTTAACACCACAATGATACCAAGATAAACTATAAATAATCTACCTGGATGTTGTCGCTGTTTCTTTACATATTCCAACGACAAAGCAACCCTAAATGTTGCTGAAGCTGTTTCTACACTTTCCAACTTACCCTCAAAACATCACCTGCAAGGAAAATACAACTCCCTTACTCCCATTGTCTTATAGTCACTTTACACACTCTAGGGCGCAGCTTTTTGTAGTCATGGTCAATACATAGTAAGGACTCACTCCTTACCTTCTTTCATAGTGGTGGGTAGAGGGTCCATGCCCTATCCTGTCTTGGGTTCAATTTATTTTCCTTATGGTCCCACTGTTAGAACCTAAAAGAGGATCATAAAGTTCCCCAGGGAAGATCTAGGCACAAACATCTACACTTGCTGTATCACTTTGCCCCCACTCCACTTAATAGCAGTAGTAGTTCTCAAGCCTGATCCATAGGAACCAGCACCCAGGGGAGAATCTTCCACACGGCTATAATAGGGCCTTCTATGCCCTGCAATACAGTAAAAGTTACAATCACTAGATTGGTAACCTTAACCCCAAAAATGCTATTAAATCTGGGTTAATCAGTTTAAATGATTCACTAGTAACAGTGGATAGTCCCCCTTAACCCAACTCCATAGAAAACAACATAGACCTTGAGTCACCACAGTCCATTTTTGCAGCTACGATTTCAGTGTGTTTTTAATGCTGGCGCTGCCGTAATGACGTAATGCGGGCGTGAGGCGAAAACGCCCCAGAGGCCACCTAGATAATGCAGAGGCCTCAAAAGAGGGGGGAGGGGAGGTTTAAATCTTAATGTCAATAATCACCAACCACATTTTTTTTAAATGACCTCCACCTTTTTGTGGAATCAGATAATCCTGCCTTGGATTGAATCCGAACAAACTCTATACCGGTACGTGTGATCACTACTGCACAATGTCTTGGCAAAATGCCATGGAAATAAAGTACAACATGCATAATTTGAGACACAAAAGTCAGTAGGCATAGGCATTATTTCAACAGTCACGTTCCATTGGACTTGATCAATTCCCATTGTGGTTTCCTAATTTACAACATCTCAGAATGTTTCGAAATTCAACATATGTTAACATTAATAACAGAAAACCATATACCATCCATTTCCACTAACTAACCCCCGAAAACCCAGCTGGCATTATTTCAGCATGCACATTGCAATAGATTAAATGACTGGCAATATTCAGAATTAATCATATTTCAAAGACAATATTTTAGAACACACATATTTGCTAGACAGTGTTGACAACCTCTTTATGTTTGTTCCATGAAGTCAAAGACAATAGGCAACATTTAAGCTTGAATTCAGGTCCAGATTTATATATCTCAGAGCTCAAGGTGCCATAAAGGTAACCTTATGTAGGGCAATCGTTACAACTCACCAGAATGATAGATTCTCTGGACTTACTTAACTTTATGCAGCTCAACACTCTCATTCAGACCTGTTGTATGGCTTTTTGTAAGGAATATAGGTTTCTGTTCCAAATTAATATGTTTTTTGTTCATGTCATCCTGAGATTTGCCTCTTACTTTCTTCAGGATGACCCATTCAAGCTCCATAAAGGAGTGTCCCTTTTCCACAAAATGCTTCTCTAAGGGTGTGTCTGAATCTTGTTTTTGAGGCAACGCCTGTGCTCTAACATTCTGTTCTTGCATCTCCTGTTGATCTTGCCAATGGAAATGCAAGGACATGGACAGGTCATCATGTAGACCATATTTTCAGTGTTTTCAAGGTTGTCTTTCAGAGCGTCATGAGGATTAGATAGGGTACATATGTTATTTTGTGTTTTGAGACCTTCATTTGGTTTCTTCGCTAATGCTACCATGAACTATATCCCTGGCTACCACTGTGCCTGTCACAACTTTTTTCCAAAGGTTTTAACCATCTCCCTCTTCAATTGCTTCCATAAGGCTCTATATTCAATGGCTATTTCGGCCTTGAGCAAGATTGCTGCGCCTTAGTTGTACATAAATAGAATCATTCATTTCATCAACTGGTGTGGGGAATTGGGTATATCGGAAGATATAATTGCGAAGTACAGAATAGCTCCCCCTTATGTGTTGTATTCAATGATTGCATTTAATTGCTTTGAAAGTTAGATAAACCATTAACCATATAGACAACATTACTGCCATCATTCTATTATTATAATCCCCTAGTTTCTGGCTTTCATTTTTGTTACTGCGAATTCTTCCATTTCTTCTTTCCCTCCTTTTTTTCAATCTTGCGCTGTTATCTTTTATTGATATTGAGTATGTAATCTGGGAGCCGGGTGTTTTTCAATAGTATTTGTCATTCTTGTCTTCGTTTCTATGTTTGGTAGAACTTTACTCAAAGCTTTATTGGGTGCTGGAGTGTCCTGCACTCTGGTGTTAATCCCCAAAACAGTCTTGCTGCTAGGCCATGGTTTAGTTGCACCCGTAACCCCAGTGCAGCATTTAAACCTGCACAACGATTTTCAGCGAGTTTACAAAATGTCAGTACACCATTCTTCAATTCCTTCACCTCCCTACATACATTTTTAAACAATTGTTTCAAATTAAAAATTTCCCCTAATAGTATCTCACACTTACAGCAGATGATAGTTTGTTCAGTAAAATCAAAACCGTTAATATTTTCAAAATCGTAATTAGTCTTTACAACTGTATCTTTCTCTTTTTCCAGTTCCCTCCACTGTAATTGATACAATAGTGTCCAGACATGCTGAATCAGCTGAAATTCAGTTATTGAATTCAGTACATACTGTTGGTTCACTTTTTTCTTCCCCATCTATGATTTTGGCTCAGGTTCATTATCATCCACTGTGCAGGAACTATTACTATCGTGCACAACTTTGGCCAATACATTGTATCTATTTGAGACTGGAATGTTACATTGCACAATTGAGTCATCTGATTGTTTTAACAAATCTCTAGGTGCATGTGCCAGAAGCAAAGTCTTCTGAGTTTCAGTTGTGTAACCTGGACTATTAGCACCATCTATTTTTCCCCAACACTAGCTTGGTAAATCTCCACAGGAATATTACATCACCTACCATATTTTTTAACTGGATGTCTTGGGTTTTCATGAACTTCGAAGGTTTCACCTATTTCTGCTAAGCAGTGTGAGCTAGATGTTAATCCTTTTGTGTCACAGTCCCCTCTGCACTGCTTACGCTTGTACCTAACAATACCTATACGTTCCACTTTTTTTTCTAGCCCCGGCCACATCATTAATATCGCAGTTTTTGTGATCCAGTTCAGTAATGTGAAGAATTTCCAAATTATCTTTTAAAACACAAGTAGTAGCAGCTGATTTTCCTGCAGGTTTTCTAATTTTAAAACACTATCATTTAAGGAATACGATACATTCTTAATGTTATTAATTAAGGCAATTGCCTCCTCTGTTGGCTTTACAACCATGTATGATCTTTTCGATGAGCTATGGGCAGATATACTGGAAATGGATTTTCTTTGTGCCATATCTCAGAAAAATGTAATATCTAAAAAAGAAAGCATTTTAGGATTAGTTCATACAGGTATCAAAATAAAATCAAAATAAAACAATAAAATAACAGTAAAAAAGGGTTAGCCATAATAACAGTCCTACATGAGTTGTCCTGATTTAGATGTAAGAAACTTCAACAGGCCTTTCTTATGGCAATAATAATAACACATCTACAATACCATTGATATCAGTGGTACCAATAATGCCAGTAATACCAATAACCAGGGTGAGGAATGCCACAACAGCTTAAGTGACTGCCAGTGTCCAACTCTTCCCACCCTCACCTATTCTGAAAAGACCATTAACAATGGAGTGGCTAACACAGGTGCAATAGTCCTGGGCCATACAGAGATTGAGAATAAAATGGCTCCACCTGCCACTTAAATTCCATGACGAGCATCAAGTCACCACAGGTATTCCAATGTCAAAAGTAAGACAAGATTATCAATAAACAATTTTTAAAAGCAGCACTATCCTGCAATGCTCCAATACAATAGTGCACAATCAACAATATGTGATCTGGTCAGGTGCATGTAAATGCAAAGAGTGCAATCTGATATTACCTCTGAGGCTCTCTAAAGATGTCAACAAACCATCAACGAACAGCACCAAATAGGAGGTGCGCCAATGGGGTGGGCTTCGTAGAGGGCATCTCCGAAGGCTTCTTTACTAGCTTCTGATTAGGAAAGGCAGCTTGGATCTGTGGGTTCTAGCGCAGGCGTCCTCATGCACCTCTGAGTCCTCCTCACATATGGCTTTGGCTGGTATGCCCTTAGACTGTTCTTTACCCATGGCTTGTTATGATTTCTCATTTTATGTTATTTTTTATTTGATCATTACTACCTGATCCTTTTCCATGCCAGGCTCATTCATTATCTTTCAAACTATACAGAAACACACACACATACACACCAACAGATTTTTGCTGACTGATTGTTAAACCTCAGGGCATGTTTTATAATAACAAACTCAAGAAGAGCCTATTGTTTTTTTTACGGTGCCAATATCCAGATACACCCTTCACTGATTATAACTTATTTGTTTCGGAATTCCTGACTTGATGTAATATTTTATGACAGGTCACACTCTTTGAGTGCGGTCCCACTACATTGTCAAAATCTGTTCCCTGACCGGCTAAAAAGAAGCACTAGTTTACATCAGCATCCTCCCGAGCAGGTTGCCAGAGTTTTTAAAAGGACTCATTACCTCTCAGTCGGCACCTAAGTTATTCAGAGGAAAGCAGTCTGCAAGTTTATTGTTCTGCCTTGAAGCGTTACAAGCCAGATTTGGGGTGCCAAATTGTGTCAAACAGAGCTAGCACACTCATTCTTGGGTAGAAGCAAAGACAGAGGCTGTTTTATTGTCTTGTAACACAATCTACAGACATGCTCACTCTTTCAAAACAATCCTGACCCACCCACCAGACTTAAACCTTCTTAGGTGATAACTCTGTGATTATAAGTGAAACCTAAAGGAGACTCTTTGAGACCAACGATTCATTGTCCACTCTTTGAAAGGAGGCCTCCCGCTGTACTCTGTCTGGAAACGTCCATCATCGAGGCAGGCGTCTTCACTGTGCTGATCACCTGACATAGATTCTTCTGGTAGGTTACCTTCCAGAAGTCGATCAGGATCACCATTTTCTTTCTTACACATGGATGTTACTTTCCACTGGCAGCTGCTTATATCCCTCAGTCCAAATGATCCATACCACTTGATATCTCTGGTGCCTCTGCCTCGGCAGCTGTCTTGGTTCAATTCAAATTATGCACTTAGTGTTGGAAGGGAACTTAAAGGAGAACAACATCAAATACTAAAAATAAGTCAATCATACCAATATGCTACTGTTGTTATCTGCAAAAAAGGGAGTCTATTCCAAGCATTAGTGCCAGAAGAAAAACACAAATGACATGACTGCGTGAAGAAAACATACCAAATCATACATGTGCATCCACATTTATAATGTACCTTTTTTGTTCCTAACACACGATCTGTTGAACTCAATTAACATTCTAAGACTAGCAAAGGTCTGGTTGTTATATCAGTTAATATCAACAAACTAACGGCAAGTGGCAGGTACACTTTAAATAGCAGGTACACTAAAGTGTACAAATGTGTCATACAATGCCATTATTTCTATAGACATAGAGGTGAACGTGTCAACTAGTTGTTGCTGTTAGAGCCAACTACTGTGATTTTGCACCAATATTGGTGCAGGTATAGAGCCACATTTACCCAACTCAGATTACCCCCCTGACCTAAGGACAGGCCCCCACAAGATCCTTGCCCTTTGACCATCTCATACGTGAAATGGACAAAGATTACTACTCGCAGAACTGACATAACAGTAACTTGAAACTCCTCACACTTCAAGAAATCTACTGAGAATGAGGAGAGGCTGCATATATCCATAAGACCTTCTCCAGAGGTTGCAGATATCCATAAGACCTTCTCCAGAGGTTCAGTGGATGATGACAACGCTGGGCATGTGTCCAATTCTGCAACACCCCTAAGGAGCTGTCAATCTCCTCTCAGAGCTTCAAACGCACATTTTGTAGACCCACTCCTCGAAAATGACTCATTGCATATCAACATAATTAAGTTCACAGTGGATGTTCTCCCGTCCCTTCTCTACGTACCCTTGTCAAATGTCTGACTTGGTGACGACGAGAGGGGAAGGGCAAGTGTAGGAGGGGATGTGAAAGGGCAATTGTAGGAGGATCTCACGAGGAGGCGCACACTGCTCACACCGGGCCTGCTCAGTGAACAGTTGCATTGGCAAGTTAGAAAATATAGCTGAAGTTGTACTACAACCCTCTCCTTTGGGTTTTTCTTTTTTGGGTGCTTTTCAGCAGATGTAACATTGTTTAACAAATATTTCCAGAAGGGGCCATTGCTACATTAAAAAACACCTCATGTTTTATCTGTGAAATGAGATTATGAAAGTGCTAATGTTCTCTTAATAAACTGTAGTAGAGGGTGCATTTATTTAATTAAATTGAGAAGCAGCATGTTGATGTAACAACTTAAGTTTGTTTAATTATGCGAAAAATGCATACAGGTAGTGGTGACTGAATGGCAAGTATGTACTCAATGTGAAGTTTTAAACAATGATTTTTGTATGATGTACTAACTGTTGCAAATTATTTTGTTATAGGTTCAGCCAGAGGTTATTCACATAGATAAAATACCAGCCAAATGTCATGAACAGTCTCATAAAACACCGTCACCTGTGGAAAGAGAAGACATTGCCAGATCCTCTGCACATTGGAACGATTGTGAAATGCTGCACATAGAAGAAAAAACGACAACAGAAAATGACAACAAGGACGAAGGATGGAAGATAGATCTCTCCCTGGTGAAATGTGGTCAAAATCTGGGTTTAGAAAAAAAACGGAGGATCTCAAATGGCAACATTATTCTAAAGGTCTGTATCAATAATAGCAGTTACAATTAGGGAATATTTTTCCTCAATACACTTTAGCATATTTTGTATTTTTAGTACATCACATCCATCATTATCACACAATACAGTTCATCACCCAATAGAGACCTCACTGCCAACTTACAGATCCACACAGCAAGTGGATTAGGGAGGTACACATCTGGCAAAAAGGCATCAATTGTAATCACATGTTACTATTAGTGCCAATAGTTCAGTTTGTACAGTGCATCAGTACAACTTCAAAGATCAACTTCAGGCAAGCACGGTTAATGTGCAATGGAGTTAAAGGACAGGAGGAGAGGCATGACTACATCTCCTTCCTCGTCTTCAGTGGTAGCCAACATAGGGTTCCCCAGTTACACACACTGGTTTGCAGTATTGTGGAGAAATATTTAGCTCCTAATGACATCAGTACTTGAGTCTCAGTGTGAGGGGTTGTTGGGTCGATGAGATGAACAGCAGATTAATGGCACTGGTGGAGCTCCTGCATATTGAGTATTACCCTTAGCCGATTGAGCCGCACCATGACCCATTAAGCAGTTTGAACGGTATATTGAGAATCACATCAGAATATTTTCAATACACTCTCAATAAGAAAGTATTTCCCAAAAATATCAGGTACTACTGCCCCCATAAGCTCGATAGAAGTATATTCTTCAGCTTCAGCATTCTGTAAAATGTAGCTGCACCATGTTATGTGGTGCCACATCTATCCATAATTAGCAGTATCCCGTCATCATTAAGCAGCATCATTGGCACATCAATCAGCACCATGGCATATTGACCAGCAACCTAAAATATGGAGAAGTACCTTGGCATATCACCCAGCATACTAACATGTCGAGCATACTAACATGGCATATTGAGAAGCAACCTCTTACATTTGCAGGAACTCTGGCACTTTGAGCATCATTCTATCATTCTGGGAAGCATGCATTTATAATGCAGTGAGTGTCACAGATGGCACAAGCATCACTCTAAATCTCAGAGGTTGTTCAAGTGTTTTTATTAAAATATCACTGTGCCCTATGGCCTTCCTCTCTCTCGTCTCAATGCACTCCTTCCCTAGCCCAGGCGTCCTAAGTCCCTGGTTAGTATATAGTGATTGCTTCACCTTCAGTATGCTAATCACTAAATGAACTGAGATGCTGAGACCTGAAGGTCGTTGGCCTTATCCCACTAAGCTCCATCAGGGACTTCCTAACTTTCCCTACAATAGGCAGTTATTGATCTTAAGGAATGTGGGATTTGGGCCTCACATATACCCCTCTTGATTCAGTCTTTTCCTCTCACGCTCATTTTCTCATATACCTCTCTTTGGCTTTCTACTACACTCTTCCTCTAAGTCCCCCGGCCTCTACTCTATTCATTCTCTGTCCTTCTGATTTCTCTCATACCTTCTAGGCCTGCATGGGCCCATGATATTGTGGGCAAGCCCCTTAATGCTTACACCATAGAGAAAACAATCCGCTAGGGAAGAAAGGCCCAAGTCGATATTGTAAGGATAACAAGTTTTAATCTCACACACAGATGAGGGCAAGAGCAAAGAACTCTGCTGATAAGAACGTTCTGCTGAAAGAGGATAAAGGCATTGGCTTAAGAGGAGACACATTGTCATTGTGACGAAATACATACAGTAAAAACCTGCACGGCTGGTTGGTGTGCACCTATACTGGATCCATCTGCCCCATAAGGGATGCCAGGTCATTGTTTCTAGCCCAGCCTGTCTGTCTTCCATCACCTGGGTCCTGTGGAGCTCATCTTCTCACCGATGAAGGTCAAAGAACAAATTAACTACACCCCTAACACATTGCTACTTTATCATTATACTGCGCACCTGGCAGGCTTGAAGACTGGTACAAAGGAGGTTCTGAGGCACATTTCACTCACTCCCTGCTGCACCATCCGGCTCCAAGGACTCCACCCACATTTTGAACTATATAATGTATCCCGCCCAGCACCTCACAATACATATCACATGATTCAAGCTCACAGATGTGCTATGTCCATTCTCTTTGAACATTCAAGACTTGTTACTTTAGGGGTAATGGCAATTCAGGGATCTTGAGGTTTAGTCAGTTACATGGGCTCGCCTGGGGATGGGCCGGGACATGCTTTTGCCATTTTGAGATAACATGCAGACCAGGCGTTGGTCTATGATCGCGGTGTTGTAGAGCATATTCCTTACAGATAGAAAAACATCTTTGCAACACTGTTAGAACAATGAATGAGTTTTATGGCAGTTGTGGGTGTGTGTTGTCCTCATGGGAGCTCAAGCATGGCTCGAGATTTCCCTGTGTGTCGCAATTAGGGCCTAGTGCATGAAATGCTGCATTTGCAGCAGAGGCCTTGTCTCCAAACTATGGTTACTAACATCTATACAAAATGGCAGTCTTGCTTGTGCCTTGGGCTACACTATGTGGGTTAATTATATTGGGGCTGGGTCCTATCACTGTCCCCTCTCCCCCTGGCTCATCATAGTGCTTCGACTGCCACTTGCCTTGCTCTAAAGAGCTTAGGGGGTGGGACGGAGTCGCCCCCTTCCCAAAATTCCCCCCTTTCATTACTTCTACAGTAATAAACTCCTTAATACCCCTGCGCTCCTGCTGTCTCCTCTCTGCTTCCACGTATGGCTGTGTTCCCTTTATTGGTACCACATCCTGCATATTGACCGCAAACACTCCCCACTACACCCATATTCCTCAGATGAGCAAGTCATATAGATGCATCCCCATCCCCCCGACAGGTCCACCCACACCTATGTATACTTCTCTATATCAGTGGGTGGAAATTATTATAGTGTGGTATCGGGGGTCAACTTAATTTCCATACGGTATGAGGAGCATTTCATGATTAGGACCACACTGTGGGAGATCAGTCTGTACTTCAATATTTTTTATCTCGCCACTGCCTTTGAAACCCCAGTTGATACCATCATTCTTGAGCTATTAGGTGCCACATTGGCACAACATCGAAGGCCCAGTTGACAGGTGCAGAAGATAATAAGGATGAACACGATGATGGGCATCAACATCTTCATGATCGCTCTGAGCCACAACGGGGCCCAGTCAAATGCCATGGTGAACCAGTCACTCTCCTGTACTACTGCCTCCTTCTTTATACAAACACCTAGGCAATGGATGGTTGCAATGATGTGGGATAATGACGCAGTGTCTGCATCCTCTGCAAGAGGAATCGCACAACTTTGTGCAAACCCTGCCTTCCATTGCTGTTAACATGTCCAGCACATAGCGGTTTTGCATTATCATAAGTCTCAATGCACACAACTCAACCTTGACCATGTTGAACCTGTTCTCTGTATCATTTGTGAGCTGGACCAGCTCCCAGTGCACATTCTGCAACCATTTGGTATTTGCTGTGGCCTACACTCCCGGCAACAGTAGAGATACAGAAAAGGATTCTGCTGAGCTGAAGAGCCTCTATTCTTCTCGTATTTCAGCAAGCAACGTCAAAGAGTCTTTGGATACGTAATTCGACCTTTTTGCCCCTTTATAGTTGTTGAAACTGTTTTTTTCCAAGCAGGATGTGGAGCTCTTGTGTGGACAACATGTTTTTAACTTCTTCTTTGAATACGGGAGGGCTAGTTGGCTCCTCGGCAGGCAGTGCTTCCCCCTTCAGGTGTTCTTCTGGGATTACTAGTAGCGCTGAGCGCAGCGTGGCTAGCGAACAACAGCCCCTGCATGATGGCGGGAGGTGCAAGTAAGCTTGTTGGTCACAGACCCAGTAGTAATCCATTACAGCTGCAATTCCCTTCTTCATGTCTGCAATCAGTTGAGTCTTATTGCAACGTTTGTTCCAGCTGACAAAGACTGTACCCTTGCCGCAGAAACACAGTCCATATACTTCCTCCCTGTGCACTCTCACCGGCTTTTCCATTGTTGAAATCCATGTCAGCTTTGTGATATGATATGTCCATATTTGTGCACAGAAATCGTCCACTCGTGCTATCATGTCCTTGTTATATGTTACCCCTCCTTCTGCCAGGCAAGATAGTATGGTGTCCTGCCATTTGTTATGAACATGTTTACGTCCTTTCACCATCAAATAGGGTAACTCCACACACTTGATGTTGTTTGGATTGTCGTTGATCTTCACAAAATCTGGACCCACCAATTGCAACTGCACAATGTGTGCCTGGAACGTTCCTTTTATTCTGCACAGTGCAAGATGAACTAGGTATTGTACCTCTATAATTGGGACTGCTTGCGGTACTAAAACCTTGGGAGCCTCTGACGTGTGTGGAATGAGTGAACACACATAATAGCTTCCATTCACAATATTTCTTGCCACGCCATTCATGTCAGTATACTAAGTGTTGGTAAACTCGGTATGGCATATATCCTCAATCGCATCCAAACCCAGCCCTTGATACGTATCATACTTTTTTTGTGCTTCCCTTTTCATTATCCTATACACGCTTCCAGGGGTGCCAGCTTTAACAGTGCTATCGAAAATATCACCACACTGTTTTGATTTATTTAGCAATCTCTGACTTACTGGAAACAAACCCTTTACTATCACCCTCATTGCCAAATGTGCACACACGCTTGCTGTCATGTTGTTCCTGCTATAATCATATGAACATTATTGCTACTCCTATATGCATTTCCATTATTATTGTTAGCATTAATGTTGCTACTAATATATGTAAATCCACTAATATTATTAACATTTATATGTACCGTCCCGTTTACATATACAGTCCCATTCCCCCCTTCATAGGACCGCCCACTATAACATACTCTTCCCAATAAAGCCCCAATAGTGCCATCAATATAATACATAGACCTACAATAATGGTCATTCCAGAATAGTAGGCATAGGCTCATATACTGTAATTTGTGCATCAACACTTTGGATCCCTACTTAATGAACAATTATTTACATTTGTGAGATTCATTATCTTCTCTCCTGAAATGGAAACAAAAGACACAAAACAAAGAAAAGGAGAGACGTACAAGGCGTACCTTTACACACAGAGAGCTAGAGAAAGAGAGAGAGGTAGCAAAAAAAAGAGATTGAGAGAAAAAGAGCTCCTGAAAAAAGAGAAATATGGAGGTAGCAGCTGAGCTTTGGCCCGTCAACAGAGTGTGACACTGCACACATATCGTGCCTGGACAAGCCGCTGGGGTAGATATGGTGCATGTACGACTGCCCCTCCTTTTAAGATAACTGAAGTTCCAACATGCTGTCTAGAGGTGCCCTGCCGACGTCGGAAAGGTGGACCCAATATCGCAAGCCGTTACCTTCACAGCAAGGGGAGTACAAAACACCACCTCATAGGGCCCGTAGAACTTGCGAATGTACACAGAGTCACCAGGCAGCAAAGGTTGTGTGGTCATGCACTCAGGATCTGTCACCATTGTGGTTGCTACGTCCGGTGTGTTGTCTCAATTCTGGGAAGTGAAATCTGTCGGGAGACACATTTAATTGCCCATGTTAATGTCGTCAAATAATCTTTGGACTCACCATCTAACACTGCTGCTGCCCTATGTGCGTCTGAAGCTATTCTTACAGGGGATATGGGCGTGTGCATATGCTGACCAGTGACCAACTCGTGAGGTGACAAATGGTGCTCTTTGCTGGGCTGTGTATGTAAACTGAAGAGGGCCAGGGGCAAACATTGTACCCAGTTCTTCTACAATATGGTACACAGTTTGGACAATTGCCCGTTGATCCTCTCCACAACGCAGTTGGCCTGTGGGTGGTACATTTAAGCACATCCAGTGCTTAATGTCAAGTAGTGCTGAGGCTTTCTGAAACATTGCATTGAAAAAATGTGTGCCGTTGTCTGGCCTTGAAACTTCACACACACCCCATTGAGGCAAAACGTTGCATACTAAGAATCTAGCGGCACATTTGGCATCCAGATGTACGTAAGGCCCTGCTTCCACCCACCTTGAGAAAGGGCAAATTTCTACTATGAGGTACCTGGAGCCATTGCAACGCTCACCCATATCAGCATAATCTGTGTAATTCACAGAACGGCCCAGTAGGGTGTGGTAATGTGCACTGTAACGTCCATAGTGTCATCATTGTACTGAAACCTTGACATGTGGTGCAGTGTACAGCCATTTCTGTGATGCTCTCCTGAATATTTGGTATAAACCAGTCCTCCTGTATATCTGCTGCGATGTGCTGCTTCAAACTGTGGGGTGGGTAATGTAACTGTTCAAAGGCTACTGCTAGCAGCTCCCGGGGCATTACTGTCTTCCCGGAGCTCTTTTGTCTCCACAATAGATCTGTTGAAGGTTGCTTGCATCCCCTCCGTAACCACAATTCTTTACTCCCTTTCTGGCGCCCTTCCTTGTAATTCAATTATTTGGGAGGCAGGCAATGCTGTATAAGGTATTAGATGTTTGCTGGCTGGTGGGGTGGTCACGATGTACTCAGCAGGCATTTTATTTGGCAGATACTCTGCCATTTAGGCTGCCGCATCAGCGGCTATATTCCCCATTGATATTTTATCTGTCCCATTAGTGTGGGCAGCGCACTTGACGACTGTCACAACAGATGGCTGGGATAATACTTCAGTGTTTCTAGCAGTGCTGCATGCTGCACTGGGGATCTATCCGCCCTCCCAAAACCCCTCCTCTTCTAGTGGGATAGACCGGTGTGCACAGCTGTTGTGACGTACGCTGAGCCTGAATAAATTGTGACATGACACCCTTGGGGCACTCTCAATGGTTCAACGAGCACTATGATTTCCGCCGCCTATGCCGAATAATGCATGGGCAATCTTTTCATAACCACTGTCTCGTACTCCCTTTCCTCAAGTCGTACCACCGCTGGCCCTGTATGCCTTTGTCCAGCCTCCTGGTCAATTGTGGACGACCCATCAACGAAGAGTACCTCACCCTCTGCCAATGTGCAATCTTTCGCTTTGGGGATGTCATCCTCCTCCCCCTCGTATGTGGCAGAGTCGTGAACCGGCAGATCTTCGGCAGTGGGCATAACTGTTAGGAAGGGGGAAGGATTCACTGTTTTGCATCTAACCACATGAATGTGGGGCTTTGAAATAGTAATCTTGTACGCCAAAGATCTCTGTCTAGTCAGGGTTGACATTGACCTTTCTAGGATGGCAAATAGAGAATGTTCCACATACAACGTAACTGAGAACCCCATTACAATAGTATAACTTTTTTGTATTGCAAATGCAGCAGCTGCTAAAACTTGTTCACACGCGAACTGTCCTTGCATCACTGTATCCTGTGTGCCGCTTTAATAGGCCAACGGCTTATGACCCATAGTACTTTTCTGTGTCAATATTGCAGTCATGACCTGGCCATCTGAAAGTGAGAACAAGTAACATTTCTCTATGCAGTCTGGGGTGGCCAGTACGGGTGCTGAACTAATGACTTTTTTTGGATCATCAAACTGTTTGATCATATCTGCACTCCACTGTAACTTATGATCCTTTTGTTTTGTGTGCTCCCTTAAGGGCTTGCAAAAGTGGTCTCATGTATGCCGCATAATCTAAGACCCATGCCCGACAGCAGTTGCGCAGCTCCAAAAACCTCAGCATTTCTTTAACTGAGTTGGGTCTGGGGGTGGCGCATACATGGTCTCCTTTTACCATTTGCTAATATGAACTGTCCCAGATAGAGCACGTCCTGTTGGCAGTATTGCAACTTAGCCTTGTCGACTTTGTACCCCTTATAGGCCAGCAATCGTAGGAGTGTAATGGAATCCCTTCAGCGGTGCTGCTCACTGTCACTACACACTAACAGATCATCCATGTACTGGATAATCGTGTTGGGCAACTGAATGTTCCCTAATTCAGCGTGCAGTATTCTGTTTCAAGATGCTCATGCCCTGTGTAAATGCAGTGAGGTACCTCTACTCAGAATGGAGTGCAATCGAGAAGAATACATTCTTCAAGTCCACTAAAGTGAATTATGTGGCTTCTTTGGGGATACTGCATAAAATTGTTGCAGAAATTCAGAACGACTGGAAATTCGTTCTGTACCAAGTCATTTAGGGAGTACAAGTCCTCAATCATTCTCCAATTGCCCCCTGTTCATTTTCTGACAGGGTATATCGCTGTGTTACATGGAGACATCGAAGGCATGATGATCCTCTGGTCCAGCAGGGCCTGTATTGTATTTCTAATACCCTCCTCTGCCTCCCTTGATAATGAATATTGTTTTACCCTGAGTAGCACCGCACCTGGATTCAATGTTATACGCACAGAGGTCATGTCTTTCAGTAATCCCACATTGTGTGGATTTGTAGTCCACAACTGTGAAGGCACGTGTTGTAAATTTTTGTCAAGAAATAGAGATGGAGTTAGTACTGCCATCAGGGGACACTGCACCCTTCGTTACTGTACCATTATGTTGCAATGGATACAAATCTCTAATATTATCTCCCCATTTTTGTCATTGTTCTCAAACAGCTCCTTATCCGTCACTTCCTTTAAATGTACTGTTGGATCTATACAGAGCATTGTGCGCCACTCACACCCGTCCCTGTCAATTCCTAGCACGACAGCCCTCTTGTCAGAGACCAATAATCCCTGTAAATCCAGCAACAATATTGTTCCCGCCACCACCTTATGTGACACAACTGGACGAAAAATGAAATCTGTCGGGACTCGCCAACACTGTTTAACAATCTGAGGCACCGCCTCCACGAGCAAAGTAATACCATAAATGAATATGTCCGGGTCCACGGGAGTCCCGCGAACCACCACCTCCCTTGTCATTGTGTGTATTATCAACATTGCCCTTATTGCGCACAACCCAGGTGTGGAGCAAACTATAACGCAATCTGTAAATGATATTGTCATGTTTAATTTGCTGATCAGATCCCTGCCAAGCAAATTGAAAGGGAACTTTCAGAATATAGTAGGGGAGCCCACACCACCTTCGCTCCCACCTTTACGTCCAGCTACTCAGTGTATGGAACCGTGGAAAGAGCCCCAGAGAATCCCTGCGTGTCGAGATATTTGCCTGATAATGGTAAATTCCCTTCCATGATGCACAATATGAACTGTTTGTCTCCTATCTCCACCCCTACCAAGGGTTCCTCTTCAGGGTTGACAAGACTAGACACGTGGATGCGCTCTGTGGGCTGTCCTCATCGGGATACATGTTCATTCCAGGGAATGAGAAGGGGTTACCCCCCATCACTGTTGCTCCTCCAAAGGGGGCAGTAGTCCCATTCGACACCCTATTCACTGGGGAAACACCACCCTGCTGTTGCTGTGGTGGGTGCTGCACTTCTGTGTCTGATATACTTGGGGCTGCTGGTTATATGTTTGGTGTTGCCTCCTGGAAATGCTCTTGACTCTGATACCCTTGACCCTGTTGCAGATACCCTGGCTCTTGAGGCCCTTGGGGCCCTTTGCCCTGCTGCCATGACCCATAAATATACCCTATTGCAGACCTGATTCTGCAGTCCCTTGCAAAACGCCCCCACCTCAAACAATTCCAAGATTGTGATGGTCCGAACCCACCCCCTCTGGGCTCAGATCCCCCCTCGTGCTCCTCGGAAGCCCCCTGTTCCTTGCTGCAGTCCTCCTAGCTGCCACAGTGGGCAAGGATACTGTTGCCCCCCGCCCCATTGTCCTTGTCCTCCTTCAGCCCAGAGTGCAGCAAAGGTGGTGCTCACGACCTAGTGGCTGCTCCCTGTCCCCTCCAACTGTACTGGTGTCGACACACGTGCCTGGTCAACAACTTTTGCCAATTTCTTTTCTACCAATTTTGCTTCCTCTGTTTGACGCCTTTGGGCTGTTTCACTAAACCGCTCCTTGATGCTTTTCCAATGGTGAACTATTATACTCTGTATCTTCGGCCACCCCTTTGCTTCGATACCCACAATCTTATCTAACGCCGTCTGCACTTCCTTTGGCATACCTCTCTTTACGATAAAATAGGAAAATGGTATTGACAATCCCATGGTCCTCCCGTTTCAGCTCTCCACATCTCTTGTAATTTAAGAATAAATGTAGTTGGGTCCTCATCATCGCCCATGGTACACTGCAGAAGGGACTGTAAACCAGGGGTACCTAGGAAAGCCCTTTGTAGCGCATCCCACACCTATGCTCTAATTCCGTTGAATGATGCTCTGACGTGTTCATCATCGCCCAGGGTTATTCCCGGAAACCCATCTTTCACCCACATATCCCCGGCCTGGTCACCAATTATAGCAACCATCAAGCTCTTGATATCACCCACTGCCAGGGGCAGCCCTGCTGTTTGCTTTTCAAACTGATATATCCACTTATGCACGTCTGCTATGAGCTGTGGGATAGCCTTAATCAAGTTGTTTTTATCCATCTGGGGTGCATACTGTGTCCTCCCTGCCCTCTTTTATATGAGGTGCATCTGCATCTTCGCCCCACTTCCCACACCCTTCTTCATGCTTCCCCTTTTCGTAGCCAGCGCCATCCAGCCGACCCTATTCCTCAACCTGCCCCCCCACGAGTCTTCTACTTGGAGGGTACTCTCAACTGCCTCTTCACCCCCTCCTTCTTCTTCACCTTGTCCTTCATCAAACTTGCCAGTGTCGTCCTCCCTCTCATCGTTTCCCAACACAGTATTCTGCTGTCCCCAGATTTTCCATTGACCTTTCCTTCTCTCCTTCTCAACACATATGCTTCTTATTCCTTCAGTATCCATCCTGAGCAACACCTACCCTGATCTCCATTCTCCCGATCCTTGCTCCGACACCCTTACATCCCTCACTTCTCTTGAGGATGCCTGCATCCTGTTCAGCTCTGCTAGCAACTCTGCCAACCTATCTTTGAACTCTATTGACCTGACACCCGCATATGCTGATACTTCAGGCGGGTGTGCGTACGGTGGTGGGGGAGAGGTAGCCTGTGGTGTTACTGGTGCTGAAGGGGTCCCTATCACAGTGGTTACATAGGTTGGATTAATGTACCCGTGTGCGGGACACGCTGTCAATATATAATCCTGTGCGATCAGCTGATGCCTCTCCTTCTCCCCTCTGGTACTTTCCATCTTTCTGTATCTGTGCCCCCGCTCTGTACCCTTGTTCCTCCATGTCCTCAAACATTCACCAGAGGTCTAACAATGATTTTCTCTACTGTATCTGGTTCCCCTTATACTTAGCTACTAAAACCGTGGACGTATGTTCCAAGACACTCTTATTGTGCGAGCCCTGCTCTGGCCATGGGCGGGACATCCCCCCTCCTCCCATCTCCGCGATCCACTGCTTGTGTTATTTCTCCACCCTGTCACAATACAGTGGCAGGGCCTGGTACATTTACTCTATTGGTGTTCCTCCCCCCATGCTGGTGCTGTCTATGCCTTACTAACACTGCAAAGCCCAAATGACGCGATGCACGCTGCTGCTGCTTGTGACAATCAACACCAAAAAAAAGAAAATCAATCCCCACCTTGCGCACACACACTACTTCACAACACCATCCAATGCCACACCACACCACGACACTCACAATTACCGCCCCTCATAGGGCCTGTTCTTCATCCAATAAAACACAAATACAATAAACAAAAATAAAAAGCTAAAATAACCACCACTACTTGCTCCTGGTCTACTTTTTATATGAGACAATTACTTTTATTTACGTATTCCTCCTTTAAATAATACATTTTATCGTGGTACCACCTTCCCTCCTCTTGCGAGCAGGGGCTCCCTGCTTTTCCTTTGCCTTACCTTATAATGCCTTACTGAAATAATCTATTCACAGTAAAAAACACCAATAAGAAATAACACAAACCAAACCCACGTCACATCAACGACCTCGCTGTCCACATGTGAACAACTCTCACACTCCCCCATGCATCTGTCTGTCATGATGCCTACCTCCAAGGAGCCAGGTCCGACCCAGCAACCCCAGAGGCAGGCATCATTTCCCCCAGGGGAGTGCCAGCAGGCCCAAGCTGGGGCCCTTTGGACGCAGTCCTGGCGCCTTAGGCGCCAGGCCCATGTTGGACCCCTGTCCTGGCGCCTTAGGCGCCAGGCTCATAAAGCTAGACATGTGTTCAAGTGTTTTAATGTGCACTTACCTGATGCAGACCATGCTGCTACATCCAGGCCCTCTTGAGGCCTGAATGGAACTACTTTACCTGTGGGGCTACTTTGCACCCGGATGTGGTCGGGGAAGGATACATACCCGATCGGTGGAAGGATACACACTTGGAACTTCTTCCAACGCTATTTAAACCACACCCGATCAGCAACTCACGCTTCGCGTTGTTCTGCTCCTCGCTGCTGGACGCTCACCGTGTCAGCTCCTGCATCTGGACCTCAGCCACGCCTGTCAGTATTCTGGGTCACCTGCAAAGGGAGACAAAAGACCTTACCTGCTAAATCAGCACCACAGAGACATCACACCCACGATCCTGAAAAGGACGACATCATTTTTAAAAGCATTTCGCTACGATCGCTGCAGCGCTGCATTTCACTCACCTATCCTGGAACCCTCCATCTTCAGCAGCGATCATCCGGATCCACAGCCACTTCCCAGAGCCTAGAGAGAAAAAGACAAGAACAAGGTGAGAGAAGGAAAGGAATAGGAAAAGCTCAGTTTCCTTCTAAGACTTACCTGTTGGGTCATTCCCATTTCATTTTGGGTCTTGCCGCTTCCAGGCATTTTCCGGACGCCGGCCCCTATGGGGAAAAAAGACAAAGACATTGAATGAGCGAATGCAAAGACATTACCCGAGCGCTCATCCAGAACTTACCTGTCATTTACTGGAACTGCAAGTTTCACTTCGGGTCGGCGCCATATCTCCGGCATTCCGCACCCCGGCCCCTAAGGGGAAAAAGACATAAGCATTAGCGCTTGCTGCAACAAGACAATGAACATTATTATTAAGCTTGGACTTTTGAACTTGCAGCAGAACTTTTACAGCACCTTATCTGAATAGTCAAGCTTACCTGAACTCCCATCAATCCTCAATCCAGTGAAGTAACTGGGTTTCAACGCGCCCCTGCATCAGAAGCAGGATGGAGAGCTCATCCTTCCTGACCCTAAGGTGAGACTTCACGGGGAATCGTGGAAGGGTATCGTGGAGGGTTGGAAGAGAGTGGGAGGCTTGAGCATAACTCAGTCAGTAGGTAATACTCCCTTTTCACACACAGGGGAATATTCCTGCGAGCCAGAGAAGCCAGAGTAGAGGGACCCTTCCTGTCCATCTTCAGAGTCCTGCGCTTTACCATTGAAGAAGCATCAGCACTCGAAGCCAGACCTGCGCCTCCGTGGGAATCAGGTGAGCGTTACAGAACGCGAAGCCTACCCACTATTTCCCACCCGGGCGCTATGGACACTTCCGAGACTGACCAGCTGGCCCAGCTTTTGGGGGAATTACGGGCAGAGGTGCACTCAGCCCGCCAGGAGACTAACGCTCTCAAAAGAGAACTGATCCTATCCAAGGAAAGAACAGACGACCTATCCAAAAGGTTATTACAGGCCCAGGCAGGGCACACTCCTTTACCTAATTCCGGAGACATTTTCACATCACCGGGTTTGAATAACCCGGTACAAATCAATCTACCTGGACACATGCCTTTGGCCCCGCCTGAACGTTTTGCGGGGGATCCCAAGAAATATGCCGTCTTTATGAACCAATGTCGTTTACACTTTCTATGCAGACCCGGAGCCTTCCCTAACGACCAGACCAAGGTAGCCTTTATACTATCTTACCTCAGTGGCAGTGCTGCTGATTGGTCTATTCCATTGGTAAATCAGGATGATCCCATTCTCCAGAATTTTCAGGGCTTCCAGGCCAGCATGGAAAGATTGTTCGCTCGACACTCTCAAGGACAGGCCCTTGATAACGAACTGCTATCCTTACGACAAGGTAATCAGGATCTTCTGCCCTACATTGCCACCTTTAACAGACTGGTTGTGGAAACTGGATGGCCAGAAAACAAAAGGATCACATTGTTTCATTGAGGCCTGCGCGGAGAGCTTAAGGATGTTCTAGCTCAGATAGTAAACCCACCCCAGGTCTGCGCAGACTACATAGACTTGGTGGTTCAACTTGATCACAGACTTCAAAACAGAAAAGCAGATCGGTTCAAGTACGAAACCCGAATACCGATCAAAACCCACGCTAACTCCAAGAGTACCGACGTATCCGAACCTATGCAAATCGGTGGTGTTAAAGGACCATTAACGCAGAAAGAACAAGAGAGAAGGCGGCAAATGCAACTTTGTCTGTATTGCGGGACTTCCGGTCACTTTCTTCGAAATTGTCCAGTTAAACCACCTAAGAAGGTGGTTGGAGCTACTGATAACAAATTATTGACACCTGATTCGGGAAACGACCTAGCCCGACAAGCGTAGGGGTCCGCTTGCCGAGCTTGAAAACTAACTCTTTGACCTCGCATTTTGTCATGCCAATGGTGCTCGTGGACCCAAAACAGCCTCAGCAGTTGCATGCTATAAAAGCATACATCGACAGTGGAGCTATTGGAAATTACATAGACCGTGAATTGGCTTCCAGGATTAAGCTTCCTCTCCGCCCGAAAGTAACCCAAGATGTCATTACTACAGTAGATGGAACCGAAATAGCCTCAGGGCTTGTAACGCATTCCACTGTTGAAGTGACACTGGTGGGTCAGGACGGACATCGGGAAGCAATCGTGTTTGGTGTGATCAAGGCCCCACAATTTCGCAAAGAAGATAAGTTTTCCTGATTGTGAACCAACTTGTTATCCAAGAAATCCAGCTATGGGTCTAGCCTCAGCAACTTCCACCCCTGTACAGTTACCGTCAGAATACCAAGAATTCCAAGACGTTTTTCAGAAAGAACAGGCTAACACGTTACCTCCCCATCGGTCTTATGATTGCCAAATCGATCTGGTACCCAATGCTCAACTACCTTGTAGTAAGATTTATGCTCTTACGGAACCTGAGAACCTGCATTTGCGTCAGTATTTAGATCAGTACCTAGCCAATGGTTTTATTCGCCCGTTCAAGTCACCTGTCTCTTCAGCTCTGTTCTTCGTGCCGAAAAAAGAGGGCGACCTTAGAACGTGTATAGACTATCGCGCCCTAAATCAAATAACGATTAAGAATCGTTATCCTCTGCCCTTGATCCCTGAGCTTATCGACCAGGTGAAGGACGCTTGTGTGTACACCAAGTTAGATCTCCGAGGAGCTTATCACCTGGTGCGTATAAAAGAAGGCGACGAATGGAAGACTGCATTCCGCACCAAGTTTGGGCTCTTCGAATATCAGGTGATGCCCTTCGGTTTGTGCAATGCACCTGCCGCCTTTCAGTACTTTATGAATGATGTTCTTCGGGAACTTAGCGATGTCTGTGTCATTGTTTACATTGACGACATCCTGGTGTACTCTTCTTCAGAATATGATCACAGAAAACATGTTAGGGCAGTTCTTGAGAAATTGCGCCAGCACAGACTATTTGCAAAACTCGAAAAATGCGTTTTTCATACCACAGAAGTTGAGTTTCTCGGATTCATCCTGACACCTCAAGGAGTCCGAATGGACTCGCGAAAGGTGGACGCCATCCTCAAATGGCCATCTCCTAGCTCGGTGAAGGGAGTTCAGAGCATGCTCGGCTTTGCCAATTTCTATCGAAGATTCATCCCGGAATTTTCACGAACAGTCCAACCCATCACAGCTCTCCTAAAGAAAAACAAACGCTTCGAATGGACTCTTGACCCTTGGATATTCACCCGGCACCATGGCACACTCTGTCAATGGACTTTATAACCAACCTGCCTCCTTGTGCTGGTTACAACACAATCCTTGTAATTGTGGACCTATTCTCCAAAATGGCCCACTTTATCCCTTTAAAAGGTTTGCCTTCAGCTTCCACCTTGGCCAAGGAATTCCTGGAGAATATAGTTCGCATACATGGTTTCCCTTCCGTATTAGTCTCGGATCGTGGAAGTCAATTTATCTCCCATTTTTGGAAGAAGTGTTGCCGATTAGCACAAATAGATGTGCGGTTATTCACCAGCCACCACCCCCAGACCGACGGACAAACCGAGAGAACCAATCAGACTCTCGAGCAATATCTTCGGTGCATGTTACACCAATCTGAGTTGAATTGGAAAGACATTCTTTGGATCGCAGAATATGCATACAACAACTCAGTGCATTCTGGAACCGGACAAACCCCTTTTTATACTTTGTATGGTCACCATCCTCGGACCTCTGACCTAGATCCACCTCAGACCCTGGAAATGTCCGCAGTAAATCATCTGCATTCCACAATAACCCGAGCCTTCAAAGAAGCTGCAAGTCATTTACAGCAAGCCAAGAAAAAGTATAAAGAAAACGCTGATTTGCACCGAAGTAAAACTCCTCCTTACCAAGTAGGAGACCAGGTATGGCTAGCAAATAAACATTTACCTCTCAAGGGCCCGCGAACCTTCAATCCCAGATTCATAGGACCTTACCCCATCAAGGCTATAATCAACCCAGTGGCCTTTAAACTGGATCTACCGTCCAACATGTGTATTCATCCAGTTTTTCATGCATCACTTTTGAAGCCAGTACAACCAGGAACCCGATTGTCCAAACCTCCAGATCCAGTTCAAATTGAAGGGGAATTAGAATTCGAAGTTAAAGACATTTTAGACTCCAAGGTGGTAAAGTCGAAACTCTTCTATCTTGTTGACTGGAAGGGATATGGACCTCAGGAGAGATCGTGGGAGCCTAGTAACCATGTCCACGCACCTCGATTAGTACAAAGGTTTCACTGGAGATTTCCGAACAAGCCAAAACCCCCGGAGGAAAGAACCTTGGGAGGGGCCTTGAGGGGAGGTACTGTCATGATGCCTACCTCCAAGGAGCCAGGTCCGACCCAGCAACCCCAGAGGCAGGCATCATTTCCCCCAGGGGAGTGCCAGCGGGCCCAAGCTGGGGCCCTTTGGACGCAGTCCTGGCGCCTTAGGCGCCAGGCCCATGTTGGACCCCTGTCCTGGCGCCTTAGGCGCCAGGCTCATAAAGCTAGACATGTGTTCAAGTGTTTTAATGTGCACTTACCTGATGCAGACCATGCTGCTCCATCCAGGCCCTCTTGAGGCCTGAATGGAACTACTTTACCTGTGGGGCTACTTTCCACCCATATGTGGTCGGGGAAGGATACATACCCGATGGGTGGAAGGATACACACTTGGAACTTCTTCCAAAGCTATTTAAACCACACCCGATCAGCAACTCACGCTTCGCGTTGTTCTGCTCCTCGCAGCTGGACGCTCACCGTGTCAGCTCCTGCATCTGGACCTCAGCCACGCCTGACAGTATCCTGGGTCACCTGCAAAGGGAGACAAAAGACCTTACCTGCTAAATCAGCACCACAGAGACATCACACCCACGATCCTGAAAAGGACGACATCATTTTTAAAAGCATTTCGCTACGATCGCTGCAGCGCTGCATTTCACTCACCTATCCTGGAACCCTCCATCTTCAGCAGCGATCATCCGGATCCACAGCCACTTCCCAGAGCCTAGAGAGAAAAAGACAAGAACAAGGTGAGAGAAGGAAAGGAATAGGAAAAGCTCAGTTTCCTTCTAAGACTTACCTGTTGGGTCATTCCCATTTCATTTTGGGTCTTGCCGCTTCCAGGCATTTTCCGGACCCCGGCCCCTATGGGGAAAAAAGACAAAGACATTGAATGAGCGAATGCAAAGACATTACCCGAGCGCTCATCCAGAACTTACCTGTCATTTACTGGAACTGCACGTTTCACTTCGGGTCGGCGCCATATCTCCGGCATTCCGAACCCCGGCCCCTAAGGGGAAAAAGACATAAGCATTAGCGCTTGCTGCAACAAGACAATGAACATTATTATTAAGCTTGGACTTTTGAACTTGCAGCAGAACTTTTACAGCGCCTTATCTGAATAGTCAAGCTTACCTGAACTCCCATCAATCCTCAATCCAGTGAAGTAACTGGGTTTCAACGCGCCCCTGCATCAGAAGCAGGATGGAGAGCTCATCCTTCCTGACCCTAAGGTGAGACTTCACGGGGAATCGTGGAAGGGTATCGTGGAGGGTTGGAAGAGAGTGGGAGGCTTGAGCATAACTCAGTCAGTAGGTAATACTCCCTTTTCACGCACAGGGGAATATTCCAGCGAGCCAGAGAAGCCAGAGTAGAGGGACCCTTCCTGTGCTTTACCATTGAAGAAGCATCAGCACTCGAAGCCAGACCTGCGCCTCCGTGGGAATCAGGTGAGCGTTACAGAACGCGAAGCCTACCCACGATTTCCCACCCGGGCGCTATGGAGACTTCCGAGACTGACCAGCTGTCCCAGCTTTTGGGGGAATTACGGGCAGAGGTGCACTCAGCCCGCCAGGAGACTAACGCTCTCAAAATAAAACTGATCCTATCCAAGGAAAGAACAGACGACCTAGCCAAAAGGTTATTACAGGCCCAGGCAGGGCACACTCCTTTACCTAATTCCGGAGACATTTTCACATCACCGGGTTGAATAACCCGGTACAAATCAATCTACCTGGACACATGCCTTTGGCCCCGCCTGAACGTTTTGCGGGGGATCCCAAGAAATATGCCGTCTTTATGAACCAATGTCGTTTACACTTTCTATGCAGACCCGGAGCCTTCCCTAACGACCAGACCAAGGTAGCCTTTATACTATCTTACCTCAGTGGCAGTGCTGCTGATTGGTCTATTCCATTGGTAAATCAGGATGATCCCATTCTCCAGAATTTTCAGGGCTTCCAGGCCAGCATGGAAAGATTGTTCGCTCGACACTCTCAAGGACAGGCCCTTGATAACGAACTGCTATCCTTACGACAAGGTAATCAGGATCTTCTGCCCTACATTGCCACCTTTAACAGACTGGTTGTGGAAACTGGATGGCCAGAAAACAAAAGGATCACATTGTTTCATTGAGGCCTGCGCGGAGAGCTTAAGGATGTTCTAGCTCAGATAGTAAACCCACCCCAGGTCTGCGCAGACTACATAGACTTGGTGGTTCAACTTGATCACAGACTTCAAAACAGAAAAGCAGATCGGTTCAAGTACGAAACCCGAATACCGATCAAAACCCACGCTAACTCCAAGAGTACCGACGTATCCGAACCTATGCAAATCGGTGGTGTTAAAGGACCATTAACGCAGAAAGAACGAGAGAGAAGGTGGCAAATGCAACTTTGTCTGTATTGCGGGACTTCCGGTCACTTTCTTCGAAATTGTCCAGTTAAACCACCTAAGAAGGTGGTTGGAGCTACTGATAACAAATTATTGACACCTGATTCGGGAAACGACCTAGCCCGACAAGCGTAGGGGTCCGCTTGCCGAGCTTGAAAACTAACTCTTTGACCTCGCATTTTGTCATGCCAATGGTGCTCGTGGACCCAAAACAGCCTCAGCAGTTGCATGCTATGAAAGCATACATCGACAGTGGAGCTATTGGAAATTACATAGACCGTGAATTGGCTTCCAGGATTAAGCTTCCTCTCCGCCCGAAAGTAACCCAAGATGTCATTACTACAGTAGATGGAACCGAAATAGCCTCAGGGCTTGTAACGCATTCCACTGTTGAAGTGACACTGGTGGGTCAGGACGGACATCGGGAAGCAATCGTGTTTGGTGTGATCAAGGCCCCACAATTTCAAGTAATTCTTGGAATTCCTTGGTTAGAAACACATAATCCCAGAATTGACTGGCGAGCAAAGAAGATAAGTTTTCCTGATTGTGAACCAACTTGTTATCCAAGAAATCCAGCTATGGGTCTAGCCTCAGCAACTTCCACCCCTGTACAGTTACCATCAGAATACCAAGAATTCCAAGACGTTTTTCAGAAAGAACAGGCTAACACGTTACCTCCCCATCGGTCTTATGATTGCCAAATCGATCTGGTACCCAATGCTCAACTACCTTGTAGTAAGATTTATGCTCTTACGGAACCTGAGAACCTGCATTTGCGTCAGTATTTAGATCAGTACCTAGCCAATGGTTTTATTCGCCCGTCCAAGTCACCTGTCTCTTCAGCTCTGTTCTTCGTGCCGAAAAAAGAGGGCGACCTTAGAACGTGTATAGACTATCGCGCCCTAAATCAAATAACGATTAAGAATCGTTATCCTCTGCCCTTGATCCCTGAGCTTATCGACCAGGTGAAGGACGCTTGTGTGTACACCAAGTTAGATCTCCGAGGAGCTTATCACCTGGTGCGTATAAAAGAAGGCGACGAATGGAAGACTGCATTCCGCACCAAGTTTGGGCTCTTCGAATATCAGGTGATGCCCTTCGGTTTGTGCAATGCACCTGCCGCCTTTCAGTACTTTATGAATGATGTTCTTCGGGAACTTAGCGATGTCTGTGTCATTGTTTACATTGACGACATCCTGGTGTACTCTTCTTCAGAATATGATCACAGAAAACATGTTAGGGCAGTTCTTGAGAAATTGCGCCAGCACAGACTATTTGCAAAACTCGAAAAATGCGTTTTTCATACCACAGAAGTTGAGTTTCTCGGATTCATCCTGACACCTCAAGGAGTCCGAATGGACTCGCGAAAGGTGGACCCATCCTCAAATGGCCATCTCCTAGCTCGGTGAAGGGAGTTCAGAGCATACTCGGCTTTGCCAATTTCTATCGAAGATTCATCCCGGAATTTTCATGAACAGTCCAACCCATCACAGCTCTCCTAAAGAAAAACAAACGCTTCGAATGGACTCTTGACCCTTGGATATTCCACCGGCACCATGGCACACTCTGTCAATGGACTTTATAACCAACCTGCCTCCTTGTGCTGGTTACAACACAATCCTTGTAATTGTGGACCTATTCTCCAAAATGGCCCACTTTATCCCTTTAAAAGGTTTGCCTTCAGCTTCCACCTTGGCCAAGGAATTCCTGGAGAATATAGTTTGCATACATGGTTTCCCTTCCGTATTAGTCTCGGATCGTGGAAGTCAATTTATCTCCCATTTTTGGAAGAAGTGTTGCCGATTAGCACAAATAGATGTGCGGTTATTCACCAGCCACCACCCCCAGACCGACGGACAAACCGAGAGAACCAATCAGACTCTCGAGCAATATCTTGGGTGCATGTTACACCAATCTGAGTTGAATTGGAAAGACATTCTTTGGATCGCAGAATATGCATACAACAACTCAGTGCATTCTGGAACCGGACAAACCCCTTTTTATACTTTGTATGGTCACCATCCTTGGACCTCTGACCTAGATCCACCTCAGACCCTGGAAATGCCCGCAGTAAATCATCTGCATTCCACAATAACCCGAGCCTTCAAAGAAGCTGCAAGTCATTTACAGCAAGCCAAGAAAAAGTATAAAGAAAACGCTGATTTGCACCGAAGTAAAACTCCTCCTTACCAAGTAGGAGACCAGGTATGGCTAGCAAATAAACATTTACCTCTCAAGGGCCCGCGAACCTTCAATCCCAGATTCATAGGACCTTACCCCATCAAGGCTATAATCAACCCAGTGGCCTTTAAACTGGATCTACCGTCCAACATGCGTATTCATCCAGTTTTTCATGCATCACTTTTGAAGCCAGTACAACCAGGAACCCGAATGTCCAAACCTCCAGATCCAGTTCAAATTGAAGGGGAATTAGAATTCGAAGTTAAAGACATTTTAGACTCCAAGGTGGTAAAGTCGAAACTCTTCTATCTTGTTGACTGGAAGGGATATGGACCTCAGGAGAGATCGTGGGAGCCTAGTAACCATGTCCACGCACCTCGATTAGTACAAAGGTTTCACCGGAGATTTCCGAACAAGCCAAAACCCCCGGAGGAAAGAACCTTGGGAGGGGCCTTGAGGGGGGGTACTGTCATGATGCCTACCTCCAAGGAGCCAGGTCCGACCCAGCAACCCCAGAGGCAGGCATCATTTCCCCCAGGGGAGTGCCAGCGGGCCCAAGCTGGGGCCCTTTGGACGCAGTCCTGGCGCCTTAGGCGCCAGGCCCATGTTGGACCCCTGTCCTGGCGCCTTAGGCGCCAGGCTCATAAAGCTAGACATGTGTTCAAGTGTTTTAATGTGAACTTACCTGATGCAGACCATGCTGCTACATCCAGGCCCTCTTGAGGCCTGAATGGAACTACTTTACCTGTGGGGCTACTTTCCACCCGGATGTGGTCGGGGAAGGATACATACCCGATCGGTGGAAGGATACACACTTGGAACTTCTTCCAAAGCTATTTAAACCACACCCGATCAGCAACTCACGCTTCGCGTTGTTCTGCTCCTCGCAGCTGGACGCTCACCGCGTCAGCTCCTGCATCTGGACCTCAGCCAAGCCTGTCAGTATCCTGGGTCACCTGCAAAGGGAGACAAAAGACCTTACCTGCTAAATCAGCACCACGGAGACATCACACCCACGATCCTGAAAAGGACGACATCATTTTTAAAAGCATTTCGCTACGATCGCTGCAGCGCTGCATTTCACTCACCTATCCTGGACGCCTCCATCTTCAGCAGCGATCATCCGGATCCACAGCCACTTTCCAGAGCCTAGAGAGAAAAAGACAAGAACAAGGTGAGAGAAGGAAAGGAATAGGAAAAGCTCAGTTTCCTTCTAAGACTTACCTGTTGGGTCATTCCCATTTCATTTCGGATCTTGCCGCTTCCAGGCATTTTCCGGACCCCGGCCCCTATGGGGAAAAAAGACAAAGACATTTAATGAGCGAATGCAAAGACATTACCCGAGCGCTCATCCAGAATTTACCTGTCATTTACTGGAACTGCACGTTTCACTTTGGGTCGGCGCCATATCTCCGGCATTCCGAACCCCGGCCCCTAAGGGGAAAAAGACATAAGCATTAGCGCTTGCTGCAACAAGACAATGAACATTATTATTAAGCTTGGACTTTTGAACTTGCAGCAGAACTTTTACAGCGCCTTATCTGAATAGTCAAGCTTACCTGAACTCCCATCAATCCTCAATCCAGTGAAGTAACTGGGTTTCAACGCGCCCCTGCATCAGAAGCAGGATGGAGAGCTCATCCTTCCTGACCCTAAGGTGAGACTTCACGGGGAATCGTGGAAGGGTATCGTGGAGGGTTGGAAGAGAGTGGGAGGCTTGAGCATAGCTCAGTCAGTAGGTAATACTCCCTTTTCACGCACAGGGGAATATTCCTGCGAGCCAGAGAAGCCAGAGTAGAGGGACCCTTCCTGTCCGTCTTCAAAGTCCTGCGCTTTACCATTGAAGAAGCATCAGCACTCGAAGCCAGACTTGCACCTCCGTGGGAATCAGGTGAGCGTTACACTGTCCCCTACTTGTTATCGCTTACAAGAGTCTACTCACATGTGCGTGCTCACCCAAACTCCTCCTTCACAGGGTTCCAACACTGGCCTGCACTCTCCTCGCAGCTGCGCTCCGCTTCAAAGAGCAGAGAGGACTTCTCTTAAAATGGCTCCTGCTAAACCACTCGTAACATGGGTTTTTTCAGGACTAGTCACTATAAGTGGGCGCGGCTCCTTCTGGAGAAGCGGCCTGGAAGCCTCCGCAAACACGGGGAGTGCTGGGATCACATCAGGCTCACCAATTGAAGGCAAGCTCCTGAACGCTCACACCATAGAGAAAACAACCCGCTTGGGAAGAAAGGCCGAAGTCGATCTTGTAAGATAACAAGTTTTAATCTCACACACAGATGAGAGCAACAGCAAAGAACTTTGCTGATAAGATCGTTCTGCTGAAAGAGGGTACAAGCAGAGGCTTAAGAGGAGACACGTTGTCATTGTGATGCAATACATACAGTAAAAACCTGTGCGGCTGGTTGGTGTGCACATATACAGGATCTGCCTTCCCCATGATGGATGCCAGGTCATTGGTTCCAGCCCAGTCCCTCCATCTTCCGTCACATGGGTGCTGCAGAGATCATCTTCTTCTCACCGACGAATGTCAAAGAACAAATTAACTACACTCCTAACACAATGCTACTTTTTCCTTATACTGTGCACCTGGCAGGCTTCAAAACTGGCACAAAGGAGGTTCTGAAGCACTCTATTCTGATTTCACTCACTTCCCTCCGTGCCATCCAGCTCTAAAGAATCCACCCTCATTTTGAGCTATATTTTATCCCTCCCAGCACCTCGCAATACAAATCACATTGTAGCTCACAGACGTTCAATGTCCGTTCTTTTTGAACATTCAATACTTGTTACTGTAGGGGTGATGGTTGAAGGGCAGCTGGTGCCATGGAATTCAGGGATCTTGAGGTTTAGTCAGTTATATGGGCTATAACTTATGGTCGCCTGGGGATGGGCCAGGTCATGCTTTGGCCAGTGTGAGATAAAATGCACACCAGGTGCCGGTCTATGATCGTATCCTTGCAAGGCACATTCCTTGTGGATAGAAAAACATCTTTGCAGCCCTGTTAGAACAATAAATGAGCTTTATGGGGGTTGGGGTGTGGGTTGTCCTCATGTGAGCTTGGGCATGGCTGGAGATTTCCCTTCGTCGTGCATTGAGGGCTTAGTGCATGAAATGCTGTATTTGCTGCACAGGCCTTGTCTCCAAACTATGGTTACTAACATCTTCACAGAATGCACTAACATCTATACAAAATGGCAGTCTTGCTTGTGCCTTGGGTCACACTATGTGGGTTTATTATATTGGGGTGGGGTCCTACCACTGTCCCCCCTATCCCGGCCCATCATAGTGCTTTGACTGCCGCTCCCCTTACTCTAAAGCGCTTAGGAGGTGGGCTGGGGTCGCCCCCTTCCCAACAATATGTAAAGTGCATCAAATGTTAAAGCGAAAACACATGAACAAATTCTAAATTTCTGATCAGGGAAAGAAGACAAGTAGCAGTGAAGAGTATTATATTTTCTTACTAGGTTTATACACTGCATATGAACCATATATTTATAAAGTGCTTTGTGTTGTTGAGTCCAGTCATGGATTACTTACTAGCTCCTCACAATCGATACAGATTTCATTCAGATATTGTAAGTATTCGGATCTAAATGGATCTAAAGATAATTGATTTAAAGATTTTTCCAAAATTAAGGAGGAGATGTTTGCACATATGCATTGAAATAAAAACTGAAATGTAATTAATTCTGAATACATAAATCCATCTGTCTTCTAGATCAACTCAGTTTGGTAACTTGAAGACTCAATCATTTAAAGATAGCAACCCAATTTCTTCCCCCCTCTCTGTCAAAAAGAAGAGAATATCAACAACCAAGGTTTTTTTTTATTTTTTTAAGTATTCTTCTGGATGCCAAGTAACATGAGGTTTAAAGTTTGATAAGAAAGATGAAATCTTCTGATATACGGCTCAATGACACTTACACATTCCAAGAAACAATTATAAAAGTCATGAAAGCATATCAAAATGAAAAAGTAACTAACAGTATATTACAAATGTGGCACACCAAATCATATTGAAATGATAGGAATAGGAAGATGCACCAAGTTCCCATATTTATAGAAAAAGAATTGACAATACAACAAATACCTGAGACAAGGACACATGTAAGAAATAAAAGGAACACACATTGGCAAAGCCAACACTTTTGGATTGTGTGTAGGCATGGGATACACATTTTTCAGGCACTGCCAGAATGGTACTGCTTGGCCATAAAATGGCAAAAACTGGAAAATGGTTCTAATACAAGGGCATATTCCTGTCTTGCCTGGAAAATACCTATCTAAACCCTGTATGGATTTGTATGCATTTGGGTTTTATATAGGGCAAACCTAGCTAGGAAACAATGGTGCGTAGCACATCTCTTTGAAGTTAATAAATTATGTATTTAGGTTACAATATATGGTATGGATGTCATGACCATAGGGGTTGGATGTGGGAGACTATGTGGAACCTAGGTAATAACTGAAGAGTAAGGTCTTGAGTTCCTTCCGGAACTGCAAGAGCATTGGCGCTATGAAATGTCACCAACGTGGTGTTCCAGAAGGCAAGGGTGTACCAAGAGAAGGACTATTTCCTGTTGTGAGGAATTGCCATCTGGCAAGGGAGCAAAGGCCTGATATTTTTGATTCTTATTTACAAATAGAATGATGAGGGTAATTCTGTCCCTAAAAGGTGTAATCTTCCAACCATATTCCTCTTTTCCATCGACTCCATGCCAAAAGCATAGTGCCCTCATGCCCTGCTGCACCAGTAGCCTGATCTGCAGCACCTGCTTTACACGAGGTACAGAGGAGGGAAGAAGACCACAAGATGACCAGAAAGACGAAGAGACAGCAAAGTCCCTGTGGTGCAGAGGCGGCACTTAGGATATGTCCCCCGTACCCAAAACTATGATGATCATAAGTCACGCATGCTGGTGGCAGGGTAAATTCTAAATAAAAGCTCTACCTGTGTTAGGCATAGTGCATAGTATAACTTTTGATCACGACCGCCACATCCCAATTGATATCGCACATGTGTCAGCTCCTGTGACCCAGCTCTAATATCGAAGGATGTGGAAGAAAAATTCTGGAGAAGATAGTGACAACACAGCCCCAGAGCTTTGTGGATGAGCATGCCATTCTGGACACATACCAGTCAGGGTTCAGACCTGGACATGGGACAGAATCAGCTCTGGTCACAGTGTGGGAAGATATCTTGAGGGCTGCCGACGAGGGCGACATTACCATGCTTGTTATGTTGGACCTGTCGGCAGCCTTTGAAATTGTTGATTTTAAGACCCTTCTTTCCAGACTCTCCACAGACGCTCATGTATCTGAGGAGGCTCTGGGATGGTTTGCATCTTTTCAGTCGGACCAAAAACAACGGGTCAGACTGGGCCCATTTCTTTCTGACCTTTTGCGAGTGGCGTGTGGAGTGCCTGCGGGATCCTCCCTGTCCCCTTTGCTTTTTAATGTGTACAACCTCCCGCTTTTGAAACTCTTTTAAAAATGTAACTTACAATATCACCCATACGCGGATTATACACAAATTTGTGTGCGGTTGACAAGTACGGTGGATGCAACAGCCCGCATTTTACAATGTGCTGAGGTCAATCAAAACCTGGATGCTGGAGAATAAGCTGCTGTTAAATCCGTCCAAAACTGAGATTATCGTATTTGCCTCAAAAACAAACTAGCCAAACTCATGCCAACCCGGTGTCCTTCCCTTTTTAATGTTCAAACAGATCATTTGGAAAAAGTCAAGAATCTTGGCTGTATCTGGCAAACAAACATGAATTGCAATGGCCAGGTTAATCATATTCAAACAGTTTACTATTAACTTAAACTGTTGAAACCTCTCATGTTTCTTATTCTGGACAAAGATCGGTGCTCAGTGGTCGGTGCCCTTGATAATTCAAGGCTTGGCTACTGTAGCTCCCTTCTTCGGGGTATTCCCAAATACCAGGTTCAGCGATTGCAGGTTGCTCAAACCTCTGCAGTGAGACTCATCTTCTCACTGCCACGGTGGGCATCCAATTCATACTTTTGCAGGAGTATTCATTGGCTCCGTGTACAGCAGCAAATGTTGTTCAAAATCCGGTGTCTTGTTTTTAAATGTATTCATGGTTTGGCGCCAGCCCACCTTTCAGCTAAAATTGTTCCTTATCAACCAGGTCGACCGCTGAGGTCTTCGCCTACTTGTTGGTCCATCCTCAAAATCAGTTAGCTATGGGAACAGATGTTTTTCATGCAAGACCCTGCAGCTTTGGAATAACCTTCCATTTGAATTAAGGAGAGTGGAATCACTGAAGGTGTTTAGGAAGAAGCTTAAAACCCACCTTTCTTAGTAATCTGGTTCCCTACTGCTGACTGTACTTCATTAAATTCCAACTGCACCCAGATGCATCTTTTTGCCCAATTCTTCGGATATGCGCTCTATAAATGCCTTTTCCATTCCATTTTCCATTCCATTCCATTTCATGTGTATTCTGGTGGTCAGCCGGGTGTAGCCCGCCAAATGGCAGGATGAGAACCTGGAGGGCTGGGCCTCCTCTTTGATCTCTTTGTGATGGCAGGTAACACCCTCTGTGTTGTTTGGGCCACTTCTGGTAAATCTACACACTGTGAGAAACCAAATGGTGTCTCACTAGTGCCCAGGGATATCTCTCTCAGGTGGCCAGGGCACGGCCATCGCTTTTGGATCAAGACCCTGTGGGTGGACCAGTGCTGAAGGATCACCTGGGTGAGGGATCTGAGGGGTGGGGCAGAGACAACCAATGGTGAGACGCGGTAGGCCCCCATTTCCTGTGCCCATACCCCATCCTATTTTATAGGATTCTCTGATGTCCCAACTCCCCCCCTTCCTACAGAAACACTGGGCAGAGGAAGAGGGTGACTGAGAGTAAAAAGGCTAACACATACCTCATTGGACATGTCCCATTAATCAGGTCAGGCGAAGTCAGGCACTTGACCTTAATCACATATGTCTGATACCCATTAGATCCCCCCCACATGGATAAAAGGCAAAACATAGAGACGCACTCTGAGCAAGGTGAGACACGAGAAGGAGCAGATCTTCTGGGGTAAAGGCGAATCCACTGGAGCAGGATGACCGATCGAGGCACCAGTGCAAAGGGTAGGGAAACCCTGAAGTTCCCTGCAAAAGGTTGTTGTCTCCGGGAAACGATGAAGGATACACGGAGAAAGCCAAATCCCAGACAAGAAGTAGTCTGCATTGTGTGTTAAGGATGACAGCGACACTCACGGATGAGCAACAGAGTTGGGGAGACGAGGCCAAGCCTGTGGTATCAACCTTTTCTCATGAATCAAAGCCGCAGAGACAAAAAGGAAATGGCCACACCCGGTGAGTTAGCGAAAGACATGAAAGGGCGGTCTGTGTCAAGGAAAGATTGAAGCTGCAACAGTGTATCTCACAATTGAAGGTTGCATGCATGCTGATGAGACTTGAAAAGAAGCAAACCAGTAGTAAACTCTAAAGTTACTGATAACTGTGAAGCCAGTGATACAGAGTAGCAGATTGTTCTGATGAAAGGAAGAGGCCCACTCGAAAGTCTCTGCAAAATGTTTGATGTCTTTTTATAAAGCGGCAAGTGAACGAACTAGGAAATGGGCAATGGTCAATATTAATCCTGTCGAAAGGGGAAGTTGAAAGGTGATCGATTTACTAGAAAGATCTCTTTGAACTTTGTTGATTGCGTTATGGAACTACCAAGACCAAGAGATACTGTGGCAAATACCATAAGGGAGAGATAAAGTGAAGGTCAAAGTGGTCCTGCAGAGATCTATGGAAAATGCCTCGCACATTTGAAAATCTTCGACATCAGTGAAAGGTCCGAGCCTGACCGAGGGAGACCTGGAATATGAAATAAGATAGGGGAAGGGAATCCCTAACGATTGTAAATAAAACTTGGGGAACGGAACCCCTGCAAGTGCTGTGATTGCAAGGTCTGAACCTGACTGAGGGAGACCTATGTGATGTTGAATGAGGTCCTTTTTGAGTTGAAAGGTCCAAGCCCATCAGAGGGAGACCTACGTGAGCATTTTTTGAACTGTGAAAGAACTTTTGGAAAACTGGTATAAGTGACTTTATCCTGGAAGGCCAAGTGGACCTCGACCCAGGTTTCGAACTGCCTTTTTTTAATGACCTTAGCCAGAATGTCTCATCCTGTTTACGGGGGCCGCCTTATTCTGTGCTGTCCAAACTGGGGAGGAGAGCTGACTCAGCCACCTTGATCTTTTATGTTATAACACTGACTTTCCTTTGCATACACATTCCCCTTTACACACTTTTTGTATAAGCGATAGGGCAGACGTTAGGTTTTGTCAGTATATGACATTTTGTTTTGACACACTGACTAGGACTGTGTTTTCTTTATTATTTGATGATAGTGACTACTCCCATCATAGCTATAGGGCAAATTAGGAGTGTTTCCAAACCCCAAGAACTGAATAAAGGTTTTAAAACGTGTAATTCTTGTGTCACTGTCATACTTGTATTGTTTTTTAGTTTGTAGAAGTGCAAGGGCGAAGTGGGCCATTTTACCCTTACTGCTCCTTGTACTCCTGCAGAGCAGATTCCAATTCGTTACACCTGTTTTTTTTTCTTGTGTGCAATTTTCAACTTCAGACTATATAAGCCTTTATGAGCCTAAGCAAGAGCCATGCCTGCTGGCTTTGCCAACACTTGTTTTAATAGGAATTCAATGCAAGGAACAGATGCAAGGAAACATATTGCTTACAAATCAATGTGGCTGAAGGCACACTCGATTAAGTCAGATGTATTATTACATCGGGAGCTGGTATATAGCTTCAATTAGTTTATTTTTACAACCAGTTAGTTCAATACCAGTGGGAGGTGGGTTATAATGTGATTATTTATTCACAAAAGAATACACTACACGCCAACACGTGTTTCAGCCCTCTCTGGGCCGTCCTCAGTGCGTGTTAATATCAATATAATGCGTAACTGTCAGAAAATAATACAAATACATGTGCATTGCAGCCAATAAAATATTGAAGCACATTGGTGTGTTATACAAAATGTTACAACATGGTTTCGCAGTCATATTATGAAAAAAGTTACATGGACCATGTGGAACATAGCGTACAGAGGGGGAGTGGAGTGGGAGACAAAAAAGGGGCGGGGGGAATAAAAAGAGAAGAAAGCATTGTATTAGAGTTCAAATAAAATTAAATTGAAATTAAATATTGATTAGTATTGGCAGTTCCTAGGCACTTCATTACCAAGTACTGTGTGCTTGAACCATATAACGCTCCATATTATCTTAGCAAAGTTGTTACACATTAGTAGGCAGTGAACAGTCCATTAATTAAATGTACCTGAACATGGTAAATCTGCCAGAAATCAGTCTCATTAGAAATCATTTGTAGGAATTGGATGGTACCTATTACAAAAATATACATGTATGTTGTTATCTGTTGAGGGCTCCACATTCGAAGCCATAGTAGTATCTGTAAAATGTGCACATACGCGAAAGTGAGAATCTTGGGGTATAAATTCGCTTACCAATGAAAATGAAACTGGATTGGAAATCCGTACAAATAATGCTTTGCTGAAAGGTCTAGCGTCTGTGAGTTACAAGCTGCATCTGTTTCAGAGACAAAACCGAGGAAATGGTGTAAGGGGAGTCTGGTAGCACTTTCTGATAGAAGTATTGCTGCCTGTCATAGGGAAGAACAGAGCGCTTACCTTCAACGCCTGAATGCGTTCCTGCACGGCGATTTCTGCCGGCAGGCAGAGACTCTCTGAGTGGAATGTGGGTGCGGCTGGGTTAGCCAATAGTCGTGTAGCCTGTGCTTTTAGAGGCTATGGTCATGTGACCCTTGGGTTCCTGTTGCCTAGTAACATGGTTGGTGTGAAAGTTCTGTTCCATTCAGCACGTACGTGGCGCGGATTCGCTTCAAACATGATTGTTGAAGCGAAATCCATTGTTCGCAGGGCATTTGGACAAAGAAATTGCAGTTAGTGAAGTTTCGTGTGTTAATTACTATAATTAGATGGGATTGGTTTAAGTCATAAGGCTCCCAGGAAGACTAGCATTTCGGGGATCTTTGTAAACTGGTAACATTCACTAAATGAAGTTCACACAAAACAAAAATGATAACAGTCTGGATCCTTTCTTGATTATAAGCGTGTAACCACTTTTCGTGAATAAAGTAAACAGATCGATCTGTTTCAATTGTTGTAACAGTCTAAAATGAGAGAAACCAGGTGTTGATTACAGAAGTCGTTAGCACAGTGACATACATAACGTCTTATTAAACCGATTATGATGAGGTTCTTGGTATATCACATACATGTGTTGCATGTTAGAGAACCGATTTTAAACACAAGGTGACTATTTCAGAAACGTTAAGATTAACATTGCAAAAGAGAAAGTGATGTCTATGCTTTATTGCAGACCGGCATGTGTTAGGTTGCCATAATGTTGGTGTAGTTTCCTTAATATTAAAGGATACCATGAATGTTGTAAAGTTGAAGTGAGGGTGGAGGTCGTAGTGTCATTAAGAAAGAAAAGTGATGTCTGTGCTGATCGCAGGTGGGTAAATGATAGGTTTCCATAATATTGATGTGGTTCCCCTAATATGATAAGCTTCCAAGCCAGTTGTATGGTTAAATGATAATTAGGATAGGTATGTTTGAATTAAAATTAGATGGAATCCTAAAAGAAAATTGAGACTCCCCTCAGTGGTTAGAGGAAGGGAGTGAAAGATTGTACATCAGAATTAGGTAAACTCCTAAAAAACCTGTTCACCCCACTATGGTGTAACAACTTGCTTAAAGATTGTCCTGTGGTAGAACACATTGTCCCAAGATGAAGCATGTTTTGATCAGAGAAACACATTCAGTTCATGCTCTTGATTAAGTCCCAATTGGACACATCTTAGTCTACAAATCATACGGGCCTCCGCTTGACGAAGGTATAGTTGTCTGTGTAGGGGAGGACAGGCCTTAGGGCCCCCCTCTCCTGCATTATTCTCCCCCGGTGAGGACCATGGCTCGCCGGGCGTTCCCTCATGCCACCCGGGCCCAGGTGGAGGAGGGCTTGCCCGCCGATGACATTGCCCCCACGTATCCATCATACATACACACTAACGTTTAGACAGGCCTAGAAGCCTTCTTGCCCAGCAAAGATGGCGTGAGTTCAGCGCGCTGCGGCGCGGCCCCCACCTTTGGAGGGCTTTCCAAGTATCCCTGCCGCAGTAGCCCTGGTAGATCCGCTGCGAGCGCGTTCCCATGAGAAAGTCGGGTATGAGCTAAACCCGAGATGCCAACACTGTAACATTTTATCGTTCACAATGTAATATTGCACCCCGCATGACCTGGTCCGCGAGGCCGGGGTGACGGGGAAAAAGCTGAAGCATCACTATCTGAAGAAAGTAGAAAATAATTCAAGTATTGGTATTAACGAACTACCTCTGTTTAAACAGATCCTGTAAACTGTGAATAAACCATAAAGATGTAACGTTATATGATATCACCCCAGGTCGGGACTGGTGCTGCTATAACCACAGAGAAAGATGTCGACCAAACGTATAGCCTTTATCTGTATAAGAGTTCTTTCAATTTTATGTAGAAACCTGAACTCGTATATGTTTTCTTAATCACCCAAAGCGGCGAGTATCAATCTCTGTAGGCCATAATCTAGAACTACCTCATGTAACGTCTAATGTACATAAAATAATCAAACTCTGTAGCAAATGTAATGTTAGGTAACGAAAAGGTACTCGGACTGAATATATTAACAGAATGTTTAATGAACTCGTAGAATATGTGTATGGTATAGTAGTTTAAAGAAGACCAATGATATAAAAGTTTTGTATCCAAAAATTAGACAACACACGAGGAAAATACCTTTTGTGAATATATGCAAGGCCATTCTCCCTCCTATCCTACGAAGCCTGCCAAGTAGAAAAAAGCTAAGGCCTGTGCCGTGCTCCCCCACCTCCCCCGACCAAGCTGGAACCGCTTCAGAGAGTCAGAGGCCCCAACGCAGCATCCAAGGCCACCGGCCGCCACCTGCGTTATTTACAGCACAGTAATAAACTTACGTTTGAATCCACTGATCTACCAGCCCCCTCTCGTAAATCCCACAATCCCCCAGACCACCCCAAGAAGCCTGACCCCGCACAAAGGCTACCCCCGACAATGAGACAAGACACAGAACCCCCCTTTATAGTAGAAAACATGTACCACCCGCCACAAGCCCCCAGAGCCCAGCCCCTCGACCTGGAATACCAGACGTCAGAACACCGGTAAATCCAACAGACGACCACCAGACCCCTCACAAGGTGCATTCCTCCTGTGTTGTATTGATTGAAAGATTTACTGTAGAAGTTAGATATGGGGTTTTAAGTAACTGCAATGTGCATGATCTAGGGCACCTAAGTCAGGGAAGGCATTCATCTTGGTCACAGGCTGCCCCAGCGTACCAACACCGCCCGGATGACCTCAAGCCGGCCTGCCAGGCCCAACCCAACCCACGAGGCTGACCAGTGACGTCCTCTCACCCGGACCAACCACGCTGCAGCAACACCTATAGTTAGTCGACGCCACCCAATCCCAATTAACTTGTGCCCCCTATAGTGTGTAGGTTCTGATGACGTTTTTTGTATTAGAAATACGCCTGCCTTTGCGATTGTCAGGCAGAGCGCTCTCGGAGGTTGCAGAGTTCTTTGCATGCCATATTCTTTTGATAAACTCCCACTTACGCTCACCCGCACTCTGTCTTGGCCTTATTCCCATTGCGGGAGTGTCCATTATTGTCTCCCATTGCGGGGAGGATCGTGCTAACTTGGGGGCGCTTCCACTCAGTGGTGACCCCGACGTGATATTTCCAAATTTATTTTTCCTGAACTCCTTTTAACGACCCCCTTTTGGCACGAGAATCTCCGGTCAGAAAGGGAAACGCACGGTGGGCCGGCTCCGGGAAGCTACCCGCCAACGGCGACCGGTACGCTTAGAAGTGCGCACTCAAACTAGAAGGGGTACGGGATCCCGGTTGCAAAATCCCCTTTGAGTACCGCTCGCCGGAGCCGGGGCTGACTGTTGAGCAGAAAGGCAACACCGCCTGGATGGACCCAGTTTCGGAGACTATCGGTTCAAGACGGGCACGTGAGTACCGAGTGCGAGCGATCATAAAGGGAGAGGGAGGGGAACTTGTGAACAGGAGAACGTGGGCAGATAGAGGAGAGAATAACGGGTGTCTACTAAAGACAGGTCTTAAAACTTTCTTTATCTTTTCTTTGCATATGGCCATTAGGAGTAAGAAATAAGTGAAGAGGTAGAAGTGACGGAAACCTAGCTCCGAAAGGGGGTGGAAGGCGGCGCCGCATAGTGCTATCTAAACTAGTACTGGGAATATATGAAGAAGTAAATAATAAGTTATTGGTGTCTGGCAAAGGGAGACACGGAGAATATTTTTAGTGATTGCTACTCTTTCTATTTCTTTTTTCCATTCCACGGGGCAAGGGGTGAAAGCGAGAAGGGTATAAGGTAAACATACTTGGAGAAGAACTATGAAATAGGGAGCACTTTTTTAGGAGTATGATTAAGTAGTGGCACGTACAGACGTGAACACAGTAACGTTAGCAGAAAAACAGGGACAGCTGGCCAGGGAGGAAAGGGAGGAAAAAAGACGAGGTGTGAGTGGGAAAGCATTGTGAGGGGTGCGCGCACCGTGTGAGTATTGGAGAAGAACGGTTGACCAAGAGGGGGTGCTAGAGAGTGTTGGCCATAACTAGTAATTGATTGGTTGTAAGAGAAATCACATGAGAGTGTGTGGGAATGGGAAGGGGATGAGTTGTGGTGAGTAAGAAAGGATCTGCGCAGTGAATAACTTTGGGTGATATTGTTGAGACGTCCGCTCTTGTCTGTGCCACAAAGATATAGCTACATATATCTACACCTAACTAAAAGTAAAGGAGGTGGACACGGTTGTTGCTAGTGATTTAGAATATGGGGGCAGAAACTCCCTTGTCACATATTTGTAAGAGCTTACCGGGATACGCTGAACGAATAAATAAATATCACGATCAATGGGTAACAGAATTGAAAGGGGAGGGTCTGCCCCAGATTTGGCCCGAGGGAGGGTCTTTTGACAAAAGCGTTCTTGATATGGTACGAGCATGCATTAGCCTCAAGTATAAGGGGAAACAATGGCAAAATAGGAAGGAGATATTAGACCTCTGGAGATTGTTTGAGGAAGTACCCCCACCCAAAGATCCGGCACCAAATGTCGATCTGCCGTCCACAACAGACAACCCACTCATGATTCCAAGAGGGGAAAAGGACCAGTTAAATACAGAACAACCTACGGAGGTGATTAGCTTGTACCCACTATTAAACAAACCAGCCCCCGCAGCAGGATATAGCGACCCTACTTATGTGCCTCCCCCCACAACTGTTACACCACAAAGACCAACAGCCCCCCCGCCATACGAAAGCACCAGAGAGCGCGCCCAGGGAAGCACACAGAGGGTGGATATAGAGAAGCTAACGAGTGACTTAGAGTCGAGGCTTACTGTGGCAAGGGATGAACTCGCAAGAATAAAAGACATATGTGAGCGCACAGCGTGCGCCCCTACACAATCAGGACGCACGTCTAGAGCGTCAAGCGAAAGTAGACAAATTGAGGAAGGATGGAAAAAGGGGGAAATACTGTTCAGAATTGAGGAAGAGCCGACACGAATAATAGAGGTAGGAGCAGTAGAAGGGAGCATTGGTGATGTATCACGAGAGAGAGGGATCAGAGAGGACTTGTTATGTGATGTCAGAGGAGGGATGGATGAGAGTGATAGGTTGAGTATGGCAGTAGGAGGGGAAAGCGAGGAGGTGGACGGTGCATGCTCGCTAGGGACTATAGACGACGAATGGATGGGACGACTAAGAAATAGGGTGGGGAAGATGGCGTCATTGGAGTCAGCAGCGACTAAGGCAGGGGAGGGTGCAACTGCAAAAGGGAAGTTACAACTTCCATTGATACACAGAGGGGGGGGAGACCAAACTATATACCGTGGGCCCAGATGGACAAGGCTAATTTAATGAAATTATTGCCCCAGCTGTCAGGAGGGGCGAGCAAGTGGATATATGCATTTGAGAAACATACCGCCGGCATACCGTTGGCAGTAGGCGATGTGAAAAGCCTACTAGTATCCGCAGTAGGAGATCAAGCGGACAGAGTATGGGCTAAGGCTGGTTTCCCGGCCGTGACGTTAGACTGTGATCGCCATGATGGGGCTTCCTTTAATACAGTACGAGCAAGGGTGTGGGACGCACTGCGGGAGACATTCCCAGATACCCCTGATTTACAGTCAGTAATGCAATGTACAATGAATGACGGGGAGGATGCTATGGATTACATTCTCCGGGTGCAGGAGATGTGGAGAGCGGAAACGGGCACGCCCTGGCATCAGTCAACGTCTCTGTTTTACTTTATCATCAAGAGAGGGCTCCCAAAAGAGGTGCAGAAGGCACTCGACAAAATAGCAGGTGTTGAGGCGAAGGGGTGGCCGGAGATCCAAAGCATAATAGTGCACCATTGCAAAAGAATAAAAGAAAGAGAGAAGGAAGTAGCACAGAAAAGGTTGGCAGACGAAGCGAAGTTGGTACAGTCAAAGTTAGTGAAGGTTGCAGCAGCGGTAGCCGGACTCCCACTCATGAGGGAGGGAGACGAAGGAGAGGAGGGGCAGATAGCAATACAAGGGAGAATAGCAGCTAATTGGGCCGGACAAGGACAGCGACAGTGGAACGAACAAGAGCAGAACGGAGGTCTCGCATGGCAAGAGTGGGCCCCAAGAGGGGGAAGAGGTGGGTACAGGGGCCGAAGAGGAGGACAAGGGTATGGAGGAATGGGAGGAAATGGGTGGCAGGGTCCCAGAGGTCCACAGGGGAGCTGCTGGAATTGTGGGAGATGGGGGCATTACTCAAGAGAGTGCAGGAGCAGACAAAACAACGGGTTCCAGGAGACAGAGCAGTACGGTCACCCCCACCCAGGAAGCCCCTACGGCCTCCCCATGGGACAATACCAGCAACCAGAAAATGTAGGACAAAGAAGTAACGCACAACTACACGGACATCAGTACAGAACACAAAACCACCCACAGAATAATGACAATATGCAATACACGCCAGGTAACACTTTCGCCACAGTAGCTAATGGAGCGCCTGCCCCCGCACCTTATAGCGGGGTGTCAGTAGTTTCGGGGAACATTTTTGATCAAGGGGGGGCAATGAGACACCCCGCATAGGACAGCCCACAGAGAGCACTTGCGTGTCCAGTACTATCTACGACCCACAATGCATCAGAGGAACCATTGATAGGAGCGCAGATAGGAGACAAGCAGTTCATATTCATGGTGGATTCGGGAGCGGAGAAATCATGTATTAGAGAGGGCCGGTTCCCGTTATCTAATAGAACGTTAGAGACGCAGGGGTTCTCTGGGGCTGTAATTGAAGTTCCTTACACAGAGGCATTGGATGTGACAGTGGGGGGTAAAACAGTGAAAGCACCCTTACTGTACTATGAACACTCTCCCATTAATTTGCTGGGGAGGGATCTCTTAAGCAAACTAAATATGACAATATCATTCACAGAGAGCGGTATCGTATGTTCGACACCAGGCATATGCCCCCTCCGCATATTAGCAGTAATACACGGCCACACAATCATGCAAGAGATCAGAGGGTTACCAAGAAACGAGGAGATGTTTGTTGAGGGCATGAGAACATTGGCTCTCATAGTACCAGAACTAAAAAGGATGGATTGGAGGATTCCAGCCGAATTCCTTTTCCGCCCCATAGTGAGCCCCGACACTGCTCCCGGGTCAGTGCTATCGTTGGATTTGCACGCAGTACACGTGTCAGCGAACAGAATATGTGTGATTGGCGTTGACATGGAAGGATGTGAGTGGCGGACAGTACTGTGTACAAATGCAAATATCCCACTGAGGGAGCTCTCGGACGAGGAGCTATTTTCTGACACTGAGAGAGATGGCGAAATAGTGATGGAACTCGCAATGCCGTGCGACATTGTAGTTACAGCCAGAAAAACTAAAGTTGAATTAATGGCAGTAGTAGGAGCACTACATACATTTTTTGATGATGACATGAGGTTAGTACCCACTAACATATGGACAAATGGCCCCCACGATGTGGGGTTACTACATGGGGTTCAGCCTGTGGTAATAAAACTTAAAAAGGGAGCAATTCTACCCCGGGTAAAACAATATCCATTGTCACGCGAAGCAGAAGAAGGGATCAGAGAGACAATAGATGCACTGCTAGCGCAAGGAATAATAGTGCCCTCAAACTCCCCATGTAACACATGCATTTACCCGATTAAAAAGGCGAAGGGAGGTTCCTGGAGGATGATACAAGATTTACGCCCACTCAATGATGTGATTCAGAAGGAGTTCCCTCTAGTGCCGAACCCGGCGACAATACTATGCAACATTCCGAAAACGGCATCCCACTTCACAGTTATTGACTTGAAAAATGCATTTTTCTCGATTCCCTTAGCAGAAGAGAGCAGGTACTTAACAGCGTTTACACTAGGGGGGAGGAGGTTCGAACACTGCAGACTACCACAAGGATATTGCGAGAGCCCAAGCATATTCAACAGGGTACTACATGAAGATCTGGGGAATTTGTCTGTAGAAAGCACAGTGATTCAGTACGTTGATGATTTATTGGTTTGTGCACAAACTGAGGAGGAGTGTAGAAAGGACTCAATAACACTCCTGACATTATTGGCCAATAAAGGGTACAAGGTGGACAAGGGGAAGTTACAATACTGTCTGGCAGAGGTCCTATACTTGGGACAGCTGATATCAAAGGATGGCAAGCGGATCATACCAGACAGGGCACAGGCGATTAGAACAGTTGGGGAGCCCAAAACAGTAAAAGAGATGCAGAAATTTCTGGGTATGTGCAACTATTGCCGAGCATGGATATTGGATTATGCAGCGTACACAAGGCCCTTGTTACAGGCACTAAAAGAAGCACAGCAGGAAAACAAACACATAGAATGGACAGAAGAAATGAACACATCATTTAACTCACTAAAAGAGCTGATATCAAGCGCTCCAGTACTGGCAAATCCAGATTATGGGCGCGAATTCTTCTTATTTTCACACTGCAAAGGAACACTGATGACAGCAGTACTGACACAAAAGACATCGTTAGGGCACAAACCACTGGCTTACTATAGTGGCACCCTAGACGCAGTAATGCAAGGTCATTTCGCGTGCGAGCAATCCCTAGCTGCAGCCGCGTTCGCTATTGAAAAAAGTGCCACGATAGTAATGGGCTGTCCTGTGACACTGTTTGTGGAACACTCACTCTTTGCAATATTAGAGCGATCAAAGAGCACATTGACGACACAACGCGCCACAGCATATGAAATAATATTGTCCAGCGCAAACATCCATATAGTAAGATGTAAAACAGTGAACCCAGCCACATTCATCACAGAGGCGTGCACCATAGAGGACATGCAGAACCACAACTGCGCTACGTACACAGGTGACGAAGGTCAGGACCAAGTGATTTTTGAGAATGCCCTGAACGAGGGAGAGGTGTATTTCGTGGACGGGTCAGCATCAATAGACATGGAGACAGGAGAGAAACATGTGGGTATGGCAGTTGTACGATTAGAGGAAGATGAATACGAGACACTAGTGCAACACCGCCTCCCATCACACTATTCAGCCCAAGCAGCAGAACTAATAGCGCTAATAGAAGCATTGCATGCCGCCAAGGGGTGCGCAGTGACAATATATACAGACTCAGCATACATGACAACAACAGTACACGGCGGGTTGGCACGGTGGGGGCGGAGAGGGTTTCGACGAGCAGATGGAACACCGGTTCAGCATGCAGAATTATTGAAAGAACTGATTGAGGCCCTGCAAGACCCCACGGCAGTGGCCATCGTAAAATGCCAAGCCCACACCACAAATACAGATTTTATATCTTTGGGGAACGCGGCAGCAGACGCCGCTGCCAAAGAAGCTTCATATTTACAGAAAGGTGAAGTAGGAGAGTACATGTTGCACCACACAGCAAGCCAAGAGGTCCCCACAGGATACAACATGATGCCCACACAGGAAATAATAGAGCTGCAAGAGGGAGCTAGTGCAGAAGAAAAATTGCTGTGGACTAAGAGGGGATGCAGCAAATCGCCGACTGATTTATTGTGGCGACAAGAAAGTTCAGGAAAAGCGGTAATGCCAGTTACATTGTTAGAAATAGCATTTCAACAACTACACTTTCCCGCACATAACGCAAAGCAACACATAATGGCGGAGATACAAGAAGATTGGTTTGCACCTTGCCTCCAGGAACACATCACAAGGCTGGCTTTGGAATGCACGACATGTCAAATTTACAACTCAGGTATGACATTGCGCACACTAAGAGGTACGATACCAAAACAAAATGGCCCATTCAGAGAGCTCCACATTGATTATGTAGACATGGGAGAAAGATGTAACGGGGCTCGCTACATGATTGTGGTTGTATGTCCATTTTCGAGGTGGGTGGAGGCAGGCCCCTGTGCGCGCCCTGATGCGAAGGGCGCCGCGAAGTTCCTAGTGCGGGAAGTATTCCCGCGCTGGGGAATTTGCGAAGTTATTCGCTCAGACAACGGCACGCATTTTGTTAATGAACTATTCAAAGAAGTGACTACGTTATTGGGAATAAAGCACAAATTATGTTCGATTTATCATCCTCAAAGTAATGGCGTAGTGGAAAAGATGAACGGTCTGTTAAAAAGCAGATTGTCAAAACTGTGTTTTTCCCTTAAAAAGACCTGGATGTACTGCCTGCCTTTGGCCCTGTTCGAATTGCGAAATCAGCCAAGTAAAGACCACCATTTGTCCCCGCATGAGATCGTCACGGGAAGGAGAATGCACACAGCGCATTCGCCTCTCCGTGAACGTTCTGATGCACACAGAAGCGCAGCGATATTGGGAGAGGAGTTCACAGAGTACTTGAAAAAACTGACACGGGCAGCGCGCATAATTGCGAAGCAACTAGCCCCCCCCTCTACAAGAGAGGAGGGGAACACAACAGAAACAGGGACACTGCCTGACAAACCATTACAGCTAATGCCTGGTGACTTTATATATGTCAGAAGTTTTGTGCGAAGGTGGAATGCGCCACGTTTCCATGGCCCTTATGAGGTAGTGTTTTGCACGCCCACGGCAGTAAAGGTGAAGGGCCTAAGATACTGGGTGCATTTGACAGACGTACGCAGAGCCTATAGCGCCGTGGAAGGTGAGGTGCAGGACGAGGCACAGGCAACAGCGGACAGTGCAGTTGAGCAGAATGAGTGAAGGTGATTTTCTGTATGTGCAGCGATTGACAATGAATGCAAATGAGGACATGGCATTTGTGCGAAAAAAAAAAAAAAGAATATATTTTTTTGCTCTTTAAATTGAATGGGTTTTTTTGATCTCACATTTTTTGACGTTTTTTCTTTCTTTTTGACGAAGATTTTTCTATACAATGCACAATGATCTAAAAGTATTAATTGTAAATACCTGTGTCTGTGGAAACAAAACCCTTCCCCCACCCACGTCCATGTTTTATGAAAGGGAAAAAATAATAAAAAAAAAAAAAAGGTTATGTTGACATGCCTGTACTTAATGCACTTTTGTATCTCAAACATGAATCACCATGGCATCTAATGGGCAGCCTGCAACAAATAGATTTGTTAGGATTAAAGAAATGTTAATAGATAGACTTACATATTCATACGAATGTGGATTGTCAATTTGTATTATTGCATTTTTCCTATCAATGTTTTGCCTGGTGACATATTGGGTTATAGCGCTCATCTCTATCGAGATGACCGAGGGGGGAGGGGGGAGTAACATCACTCGAGCTCCTGGGAGCAACGCAACCACAAGTGTAAATATTAAAGAAGGTGATTTTCTGATATGGGATGGATCACATTTTGTATGGGGTTATTACACTGAACCACCAACTGTCGTCCTGTCTGATTCAAGAGGTATACAAACAGAAATGGAAAACAACACAATGTCCATACTTGAACTATATAACAGCCCCAACACCCTCCCCACCCCATCTGAAGAAAGTGACTTGTTGTTTATTGAGGAAGATGGGAATATTATAACCATTAAAGAACATAAGGAAACATATCAGAACTTTGACAAGGGGGGTGGGAAGGAGAAAGGGGGGCCCATTTTTTCATCTATTAAAAACAGCAGATGTAGGAGAAGAGAGACAAGCAGGAGGGGGTATGATGAGTACTATGGGTTAGGTCTAGACAAAATGGAAGACCCTCGGCACCCCCACCAAGCAAATAAATGGTATGCTGATATGAGTGCCACAGCCAAACAAACGACAAATGAGAGCTGTTATGTCTGCTCGCTCATTCCCCATGCATCAGGCACACCTAAAGTGTTGTTGCCCAGAGAATTGCCCATTGTAGATGCCCAGTGTCTCCTTCATCTCACGCTATGCCGAATAAAAAACACCTTCCAGGCACACGACGTCACTTTCAAGATTATACAGACTGAAAAAACGTGCTACCCAAAAGCAGCTGGAGTGGTATGTCTCAAAGAACCATTTTTTGCGATACAAGGGACACTGTTTTCTGAAAACAAATGGAAAGATGAAGAAGTACTGTGCAAAGCGGAAGCACTGAGAGGTGTCCAACCAGCCAGACTGCGATGGATGGAAGAAACATGCACACCAGTATGGAACGAGCACATTTCCAAACTGACATGGGTAACAGCAATGGAAAAACCCTTCAAGCTACAAAGCGAGATCAAGAACGAACTATGTTTTAAGGGAGAAGGAAAAGTGGCGATAGGGACGAATAAAAACTGCAACAAAACCCTCACCATCCCAGAGATGAGAAAAGGAACAGCTGCATTGATGGACACATACTGGGTATGTGGGAACCAGGCCTACTTACACCTTCCCCAGGCATGGAGTGGCAGCTGCTCGATGGCCACTCTGCACTCGGCCCTGATGGTGATTCCAGAAAGCCACGTTGACGGAAATAAAAGGATGCCAGGGAACATGCACCAGGGTGTGGTTCCTCCCACTGCAAAATCACACCTCTATGTCCTGTCCTCCGGAGAAAAGGGAGAAGAGCTATCACGGAACAGACGGGCATCAAATTACATATCTCAAGCTTCGTCTGATTTATTGGCACAGATCCCAGACAGGTACCGGCTGTTCAGCTCTGTAGAAACATTCTTTGCCTCGCTAATTTCAAGTGTCCAAGCAAGGGCAAATGCAAAATGGCTCCAGATAACACGGTGGGAACTGATACAGTTAGCCAATGACACTGAAGAAGGGTTCAACATAATAAAAGTAGAACTGCGAGCTCTACGCCTAATGACCATGCAGAACAGGTATGTTCTGGACCTACTGACAGCGATGGACGGAGGTGTTTGCCGAAAAATAGGAAGTGCCTGCTGCACTTTCGTACCTTCTGAAGACGCGGAAAATGGGTCCTTATCCCACGTGATCGAAGCAGTACATAATCTGGGAGAGAAGATGAAGATGGAAGGTGGAGCAGAAGCCAGCACGTGGTTCGACAATATCTTCTCCTGGGTTCCCTCTTGGCTTGGAATGACGATGAAATTTCTGGTACCAGCTGTGGTGTTCCTCCTCGTGGCGTTCTGCCTGTGCCAGTTGGGCCTCCGATGTTGTGCAAATGCGGTCCCTAACGGCGCAATGATGATGGTGACAATGGGCAACTCTGGTGGTACAATGAGGGCAACACAAGAAGTACATGTGCAGACAGGAATAGACAACACCCCCCAGTACCGGTTAGTGCCTATGTACCGTGACAAGTACATAGTAGACAAGCTATGGCATACCACTATCAAGGAGCCCCGAGATGTAGAATTAGAATGGTACACAGAGGTCTGGGTAGATTTGGAGGAAAGTGGTGACTGTATATATTTAACGTGCACACCAGACGAATACGCTAGAAGAGGAGAGAGCTTAAGGGGGGTGTGTAGGGCATGGATGCCCATCAAGGGAACACCTGCATGGGATGACGCGATAGTTGAGGAGCAAGAGTGTAGAAGGTTGGAAGAGCTGAAGAATTCGTTACTTTAGTAACAAAAGGGGGGAAATGTAGGGGAGGACAGGCCTTAGGGCCCCCCTCTCCTGCATTATTCTCCCCCGGTGAGGACCATGGCTCGCCGGGCGTTCCCTCATGCCACCCGGGCCCAGGTGGAGGAGGGCTTGCCCGCCGATGACATTGCCCCCACGTATCCATCATACATACACACTAACGTTTAGACAGGCCTAGAAGCCTTCTTGCCCAGCAAAGATGGCGTGAGTTCAGCGCGCTGCGGCGCGGCCCCCACCTTTGGAGGGCTTTCCAAGTATCCCTGCCGCAGTAGCCCTGGTAGATCCGCTGCGAGCGCGTTCCCATGAGAAAGTCGGGTATGAGCTAAACCCGAGATGCCAACACTGTAACATTTTATCGTTCACAATGTAATATTGCACCCCGCATGACCTGGTCCGCGAGGCCGGGGTGACGGGGAAAAAGCTGAAGCATCACTATCTGAAGAAAGTAGAAAATAATTCAAGTATTGGTATTAACGAACTACCTCTGTTTAAACAGATCCTGTAAACTGTGAATAAACCATAAAGATGTAACGTTATATGATATCACCCCAGGTCTGGACTAGTGCTGCTATAACCACAGAGAAAGATGTCGACCAAACGTATAGCCTTTATCTGTATAAGTGTTCTTTCAATTTTATGTAGAAACCTGAACTCGTATATGTTTTCTTAATCACCCAAAGCGGCGAGTATCAATCTCTGTAGGCCATAATCTAGAACTACCTCATGTAACGTCTAATGTACATAAAATAATCAAACTCTGTAGCAAATGTAATGTTAGGTAACGAAAAGGTACTCGGACTGAATATATTAACAGAATGTTTAATGAACTCGTAGAATATGTGTATGGTATAGTAGTTTAAAGAAGACCAATGATATAAAAGTTTTGTATCCAAAAATTAGACAACACACAAGGAAAATACCTTTTGTGAATATATGCAAGGCCATTCTCCCTCCTATCCTACGAAGCCTGCCAAGTAGAAAAAAGCTAAGGCCTGTGCCGTGCTCCCCCACCTCCCCCGACCAAGCTGGAACCGCTTCAGAGAGTCAGAGGCCCCAACGCAGCATCCAAGGCCACCGGCCGCCACCTGCGTTATTTACAGCACAGTAATAAACTTACGTTTGAATCCACTGATCTACCAGCCCCCTCTCGTAAATCCCACAATCCCCCAGACCACCCCAAGAAGCCTGACCCCGCACAAAGGCTACCCCCGACAATGAGACAAGACACAGAACCCCCCTTTATAGTAGAAAACATGTACCACCCGCCACAAGCCCCCAGAGCCCAGCCCCTCGACCTGGAATACCAGACGTCAGAACACCGGTAAATCCAACAGACGACCACCAGACCCCTCACAAGGTGCATTCCTCCTGTGTTGTATTGATTGAAAGATTTACTGTAGAAGTTAGATATGGGGTTTTAAGTAACTGCAATGTGCATGATCTAGGGCACCTAAGTCAGGGAAGGCATTCATCTTGGTCACAGGCTGCCCCAGCGTACCAACACCGCCCGGATGACCTCAAGCCGGCCTGCCAGGCCCAACCCAACCCACGAGGCTGACCAGTGACGTCCTCTCACCCGGACCAACCACGCTGCAGCAACACCTATAGTTAGTCGACGCCACCCAATCCCAATTAACTTGTGCCCCCTATAGTGTGTAGGTTCTGATGACGTTTTTTGTATTAGAAATACGCCTGCCTTTGCGATTGTCAGGCAGAGCGCTCTCGGAGGTTGCAGAGTTCTTTGCATGCCATATTCTTTTGATAAACTCCCACTTACGCTCACCCGCACTCTGTCTTGGCCTTATTCCCATTGCGGGAGTGTCCATTATTGTCTCCCATTGCGGGGAGGATCGTGCTAACTTGGGGGCGCTTCCACTCATCTGTCACCACCTCTGGCATGTGGTTTGATGTGTTGCAGTCCTACAAATCTGATGTCACTCTTGTGCGCCATTTGGTGTTCTTTTTGCCAATGCACTGGAAGTGGTAATTTGATGTCTTGACTGTTGAGATTTGCCAGGTGTTCTCTGATTCTGACCCTCAGTTCCCTGATGGTACTGCCCACGTAAACTTTCTTACAGACACAGATGATTCCATATACTATGTATTTGGAACGACAATTAATGAAATCCTTGATTTTAGTACTCAAATTTCCATCACAGGTACATTCTTTAGTAGGTGCTGAGGCAAACTGACAAAAGTTACAGGTCCCACACTTGTGGAAACCAGTGGGTTTGATATTCGGCGTAAGCCAGTTGGTCTGTCTGTTGGAACCAGATTGCATAAACGAGGGACACAATAAGTTTCTCAGTGTTGGAGCTCTAGAGAAAATTATTCTTGGTTTCTCAGTAATGTATGTCTCCAGATCTGGGTCCAAATGTTAAATATTCCAGTGTTTGTTCAGAATATGATAAATTAATTTGGAGTCACTACAATACTTTGTAATGAAATTAACATGTTGTGGAAATCCAGCAAGTTGTTTGTTTTCCGACTGGGTAAGTAATGAAGGTCTTGTGACTGTTTTCCCTTTCCTCAGTGCATGATTAATGTTTGTTTTCGTGTACCCTCTTTCTTGGAACCTGGTTCCTATAGACTTACATTCTGCAAGAAAGTGAGAGTCTTCGCTGCAATTTCTCCTAGCTCTAAGAAATTCACCTCGAGGAATATTTTCAATCACATTTCTCTTGTGGCTGCTTTTTGCATGTAGGATGGAGTTAACTGCAGTTGTTTTACGAAAAGTACAGGTTTGCAAAGTTTCATTGATTACATAAATTCTCAAATCCAAAAACTCAATTTCAGTGGCATCAATTTTACTCGTGAACTGAATTCCAAATTGGTTGTGATTAAGATGTTGCATAAAGGCTTGGAATTGATCAGTTGTGCCTGCCCATATTGAAAAAACGTCATCAATATACCTTCTCCAGACCGGTATAAGGTCAAAAACTTTGTTGACTTCACTCTTACCCACAATCAATTTATTTTCAATGATGATTACTATACCCAAACAAAGGGCATCGCCATGGGAGCAAAATATGCCCCAGCACTTGCAAACCTCTTTATGGCATTCTTTGAAGACTCACATATATTTCACAACAACCCATTCATTGACCTTATACCGGTCTGGAGAAGGTATATTGATGACATTTTTTCAATATGGACTGCAGTAACTCCATCCTACATGCAAAAAGCAGCCACAAGAGAAATGTGATTGAAAATATTCCTCGAGGTGAATTTCTTAGAGCTAGGAGAAATTGCAGCGAAGACTCTCACTTCCTTGCAGAATGTAAGTCTATAGGAACCAGGTTCCAAGAAAGAGGGTACACGAAAACAAACATTAATCATGCACTGAGGAAAGTTAAAACAGTCACAAGACCTTCATTACTTACCCAGTCGGAAAACAAACAACTTGCTGGATTTCCACAACATGTTAATTTCATTACAAAGTATTGTAGTGACTCCAAATTCATTTATCATATTCTGAACAAACGCTGGAATATTTTACATTTGGACCCAGATCTGGAGACATACATTACTGAGAAACCAAGAATAATTTTCTCTAGAGCTCCAACACTGAGAAACTTATTGTGTCCCTCGTTTATGCAATCTGGTTCCAACAGACAGACCAACTGGCTTACGCCGAATATCAAACCCACTGGTTTCCACAAGTGCGGGACCTGTAACTTTTGTCAGTTTGCCTCAGCACCTACTAAAGAATTTACCTGTCATGGAAAATTGAGTACTAAAATCAAGGATTTCATTAATTGTCATTCCAAATACATAGTATATGGAATCATCTGTGTCTGTAAGAAAGTTTACGTGGGCAGTACCATCAGGGAACTTAGGGTCAGAATCAGAGAACACCTGGCAAATCTCAACAGTCAAGACATCAAATTACCACTTGCAGTGCATTGGCAAAAAGAACACCAAATGGCGCACAAGAGTGACATCAGATTTGTAGGACTGCAACACATCAAACCACATGCCAGAGGTGGTGACAGACAACTATACCTCCGTCAAGCAGAGGCCCGTATGATTTGTAGACTAAGATGTGTCCAATTGGGACTTAATCAAGAGCATGAACTGAATGTGTTTCTCTGATCAAAACATGCTTCATCTTGGGACAATGTGTTCTACCACAGGACAATCTTTAAGCAAGTTGTTACACCATAGTGGGGTGAACAGGTTTTTTAGGAGTTTACCTAATTCTGATATACAATCTTTCACTCCCTTCCTCTAACCACTGAGGGGAGTCTCAATTTTCTTTTAGGATTCCATCTAATTTTAATTCAAAAATACCAATCCTAATTATCATTTAACCATACAACTGGCTTGGAAGCTTATCATATTAGGGGAACCACATCAATATTATGGAAACCTATCATTTACCCACCTGCTATCAGCACAGAAATCACTTTTCTTTCTTAATGACACTACAACTTCCACCCTCACTTCAACTTTACAACATTCATGGTATCCTTTAATATTAAGGAAACTACACCAACATTATGGCAACCTAACACATGCCGGTCTGCAATAAAGCATAGACATCACTTTCTCTTTTGCAATGTCAATCTTAACGTTTCTGAAATAGTCACTGTGTGTTTAAAATCGGTTCTCTAACATGCAACACATGTATGTGATATACCAAGAACCTCACCATAATCGGTTTAATAAGACGTTATGTATGTCACTGTGCTAACGACTTCTGTAATCAACACCTGGTTTCTCTCATTTTAGAATGTTACAACAATTGAAACAGATCGATCTGTTTACTTTATTCACGACAAGCGGTTACATGCTTATAATCAAGAAAGGATCCAGACTATTATCATTTTTGTTTTGTGTGAACTTCATTTAGTGAATGTTACCAGTTTACAAAGATCCCCTAAATGCTAGTCTTCCTGGGAGCCTTATGACTTAAACCAATCCCATCTAATTATAGTAATTAACACACAAAACTTTACTAACTGCAATTTCTTTGTCCAAATGCCCTGCGAACAGTGGATTTCGCTTCAACAATCATGTTTGAAGCGAATCCGCGCCACGTACGTGCTGAATGGAACACAACTTTCACACCAACCATGTTACTAGGCAACAGGAACCCAAGGGTCACATGACCATAGCCTCTAAAAGCACAGGCTACACGACTATTGGCTAACCCAGCCGCACCCACATTCCACTCAGAGAGTCTCTGCCTGTCGGCAGAAATCGCCGTGCAGGAACGCATTCAGGCGTTGAAGGTAAGCGCTCTGTGCTTCCCTATGACAGGCAGCAATACTTCTATCAGAAAGTGCTACCAGACTCCCCTTACACCATTTCCTCGGTTTTGTCTCTGAAACAGATGCAGCTTGTAACTCACAGAGGCTAGACCTTTCAGCAAAGCATTATTTGTACGGATTTCCAATCCAGTTTCATTTTCATTGGTAAGCGAATTTATACCCCAAGATTCTCACTTTCGCGTATGTGCACATTTTACAGATACTACTATGGCTTTGAATGTGGAGCCCTCAACAGATAACAACATACATGTATATTTTTGTAATAGGTACCATCCAATTCCTATAAACGATTTCTAATGAGACTGATTTATGGCAGATTTACCATGTTCAGGTACATTTAATTAATGGACTGTTCACTGCCTACTAATGTGTAACAACTTTGCTAAGATAATATGGAGCGTTATATGGTTCAAGCACACAGTACTTGGTAATGAAGTGCCTAGGAACTGCCAATACTAATCAATATTTAATTTCAATTTAATTTTATTTGAACTATAATACAATGCTTTCTTCTCTTTTTCTTCCCCCCGCCCCTTTTTTGTCTCCCACTCCACTCCTCCTCTGTACGCTATGTTCCACATGGTCCATGTAACTTTTTTCATAATATGACTGCGAAACCATGTTGTAACATTTTGTATAACACACCAATGTGCTTCAATATTTTATTGGCTGCAATGCACATGTATTTGTATTATTTTCTGACAGTTACGCATTATATTGATATTAATACGCCCTGAGGACGGCCCAGAGAGGGCTAAAACATGTGTTGGCGTGTAGTGTATTCTTTTGTGAATAAATAATCACATTATAACCCACCTCACACTGGTATTGGACTAACTGGTTGTAAAAATAAACTTCAGACCTACACCTCCATTGGGGAGCGCAGACTGGCAGGCCTTTACCATTCTATCTACCTTGCTTACATAGAAGGGGTACCGAGAATTTACCCTTCTACGCTCTGCTACTGTTGCAACCCCTCTACATCATAATATTAGCATTTAACCACTAGTGTGTGCGCAACTACCCATTTTGGGACCAATTTCTCGGTGTCTTTACTCTCTCTATAGCTTCAATTAAGCTGTTACCTTTCAGAAAACACAAACATTTTGGCAACAAGATTGGATTCACACGTGAGAACAATGATCCCAATATATAGACTTTAGAGCAAATCCATTTGCACAGGAGAGATTTTGCACTACTGAAGCATATCTGAAGAAATTCCTTTCGCCAAGCTATAGACAAGCCTTTTTAAATTTTAGACTTAACCTATGGTGGACAAAAGAAGTCCTTGCCAAGTGGAGACTTATTGAGAAATGTGACAATGTGTGTAGATTCTGCAAGAACATGAATGATAAACTGGATTTACTATTCAAAGTGTTTTGTTCGTTCTACCAAAGCTGACTTTATATTTTCTTAGCTTTTTAAAAAAATCTCTTTATTGTTCATGTAATTTTTAGTAAAGACATCTCACCCATGCAGAAATGCCAATTGCAGGATTTTATATTTTGATAATCATTCTAATTCACGTATTGAAAGGTTGTTTATATTTTCTTTTTTCATGTACATATACAACCATATCATAAAAAATAAAAATAATTCAATTGAATCATATCAGCCATCGATCTGGCAACCGCTATCCCCAAGTATTTTATAGAATTGGTTGCCACTTTCAAGCCTGTACTGATATAATAGTAAAGTCTGTGAGGGGGAATACCTGAGATTTTTCCCTATTAAGGTGAAGCCCCGAGTACCTCCCGAATCCCTGAACCGCGGCCAGAATCCAGGCCACATGCTTGGATGAGTTCCGAACATACAATATTATATCCTCTGCATAAAGTGATACCAGGGTTGGGGGACCGCCGATTCGGAGGCCACCTCACCCGTAACCATCCCTCAATTTATCAGCTAGCAGCTCTATAACAAGAGCAAACAACAGCAGCGACAGTGGGCACCCCTGCCGCGTTCGGCCCTGCAGCTCTATAGGGGAAGATAACGTGCCATTCTTGCAGACCCTAGCCATCCCAGCCATGTACAAAAGTCTAATCCACGAATGGAAACGAGGGCCAAACCCACAATTATTAGGAAAGGCGAGTACACTGCTCTCCTGAACTTCCATGAAGATCTGCTCTCCAACCTTGACTGTAACATTCCCTCTGTCCTCATCCTCCTCGATCTCTCTTCTGCCTTCGACACGGTCAACAATACCATCCTGCTCAACCGTCTCTGTGAAAACCTGGGTATCACTGATCAGGCTCTGGCCTGGCTGACCTCTTTCCTCTCTGATCGACCTTCCCAGGTCCAACTTGGGTCCTTCCTATCATCTATATTCCTCTCCATTTGTGGTGTTCCCTGGGGGTCTAACCTCTCGCAATGGCTTTTCAACCAATACCTGGCAACTCTCGCCCACTGCATTGCCATTTTCTGCTCAAATTTCCAGTGCTACGCTGACGACACTCAAATAATTTTTAGGCTGCCCTCGGCCACCTCCTCTCCCTCTCACATCTCTGATTGTCTAACTGCCATTCAAGATTGGTGTGCCGCCAATGATCTTTGTCTGAATGCCAACAAGACAGAGATCCTCCTCATCGGCACACCTTCACCATCCTTTCCCCTCACTCTCTGGCCGGCTTCCCTTGGCCCTCCTCCTACCCCCACCTGCGAGACTAAGAACCTCAGGGTCATCAGCTGGGGAGCAGGTGTAAGTGGATCTAGGTCACCTGGCCTAAGCCCTGCCCACCTGGTGCCTTCCTGGTTGCTGCTCCTTATCACCACTTAGCAACCCTGCCCACCTGGTGCCTTCCTGCTTGCCGCTCCTTTTCACCACTTAGCAAGCCCCGCTCACCTGGTGCCTTCCTGCTTGCTGCTCTTTTCCCTAATTAAGAAGCCCTCCAGCCTCTTTTCCTTTGCAGCTGGGGAGCAGGTGTAAGTGGACCTAGTTTCACCTGGCCTAAACCCCGCCTACCTGGTGCCTTCCTTGTTGACGCTCCTGTTCACCACTTAGCAAGCCCCGCCCACCTGGTGCCTTCCTGCTTGCCGCTTCTTTTCACCACTTAGCAAGCCCCGCCCACCTGGTGCCTTCCTGCTTGCCGCTCCTTTTCACCACTTAGCAAGCCCTGCCCAATTGGTGCCTACCTGCTTGTCGCTCTTTTCCCTAATTAAGAAGCCCTCCAGCCTCTTTTCCTTTGCAGCTGGGGAGCAGGTGTAAGTGGATCTAGGTCACCTGGCCTAAGTGTTAGGGAGAATTCTCTGTTTAGGCTGAATTCCCTAACCTAGTGAGTCCCCCAGCAGCTTTGCTGGATTTTTGGGGTTTATTTTTTCTCCTGCCAAGAGTGAGACTCTTTTACCCTCACTCTTGGACATGACTTGAGAGTGTTTCTGTGACTTGCTATGTGCTTATGGACTAGGGGGTATTTTTTCCCCATAGGCTATCATTGGTTTTTGAATGTGTGTTACACAGCACCCTCAGTGCAGTAACACAGGGGTGTCATAGAGACCCCCAAACATAGACTCCACACCCTGGGACTGACTACTGTCTCCCTGGGTCTGTAAAGTCACCATTGACTTTACTAGTCTTAACTTAGGAACTTAACCAGTACAAACCATCTTACTTTGGAAGTACTGGTAGGGGCAATTAGATTGCCCCTGGGTCTGTTGTCGAGGGGGTACTGTCCCGTCCCCCCTCGCCGAGTTCTGGCTGGTGGCAGTGGATACCACGGAAATATTCCACCGGAATATTTCCCAATGGGATTTCCCATTGTTTTTAATGCACCACTTTTTGGTGCAATGTTAAAGATACCACCGGTTTATTTATTTAATATAAATTCACCGGTTGGGATTTTTTGCCAGAACTCGCCGCCAAAATGGCGTCTAGGTTCACTTCAGTAACCCTGAACCCGAGTCGAGCCTTTGTTCCACTTTTGGCGGGCTTCTGCACAGAAGCCCTTCACAGTGGTGCCATTCTGTCTGGGTACCACAGGGGGTGTGGGAGGGGGTTTAGGCACCCTGGACTGAGTTGCCTTGCCAACTCATGTCGCAATCTGGTGTGATTGGCCCAAGTGGTGTGCCACCCCGCTCACCACTTAGCATGTTTGAGTGACAGCTAGGCTGTATGAATGGGGGTTTGCTGCATAAAAGCAGGGTTTTTGGGATTGGTTCTTCAGACGTCGCCACAGGACCTAAGAAGCCGAAGAGGGAGAAGCCGAGCCGACCTGCCAAGACGATACCACCGGTGGAGCCCTGCGGAACCGTCTCACCACTTTTTCCGACGACAGAGGAGATCTCCCGCCGGAGAGTCTCCTTCCCTTAACTGGTGGGGACAACCAGTTGCTGCCTTCTTTTCGCCGTCCCGAAGCATCTCGTGGCCGCCTTGCCTGTGCCAAGCCCCCCGGCAACCGGGATACCACTTTTTACCTCAACCGCGAAAGAGGGGTAAAATCCTTTGTGACCGGAAAACTCCACGGCTGGTCTCATCCCTGGTAGTGCAACGACCTTCAGCTTTCCTCCACGTCGAGATCACCTCTTCCTCTGGACGACGCCGCGACTTGCACCCACTACCAGGAACAACTACCACCGCTGGAGGATCCTTTCCACTTTTAAAGGTACTGTGTTCCGCCCGGCTTCCCTTGCCACCGATTGTACGGGGTAGATTTAGCCCTCGGCTCTCGAACCTGGGTAAGCCTGGGACACCCTAACTAAACTTTTTCTAAATTCAGTAAAACCTTTTCTACTCACCTGCAAAGACTTGTGACATTGTGTGATCTTGGGCATATTTTTGCGTGGCTCTCTAAAGCGGGCCACGAACCAATTCTCCTTGTTCCACAATTGACTGCCTTTTCTAACCTTCTGTGAAAAGTGTTTTACCTTGCTGCTTTCATTACTTCTGCTTTTTCCCTCCCTTTTCTAATAACTTGTTGGAGTGCCATCTGACGTTAAGCGCTCACCTCTGTTTGGAAATAAGTGGTGTTAACTTAGACTTGTCCAACAAATGACTAGGGATGTACATATAAGTAATAGTGACTGTGTTTTGACTTACTTACCTTTTTCTGTGCTAGTGTAATTTATGAGTGTGCCTTTAAAATAAATAAGTATATACTTTTACACCTAGCTCTGGTCAGTGTTTGCTTGTACTACTGTGCCCCTGTACCTATCCTGTATCCTCTATATACTGCCTAACTCTTCTTGAGGGAAGTCTGACTGCTCAGCCACAGCTACCACAGTGAATCTGTGTGGTACAGACTGCTACCAAGTGGGTTTACTGCCAACACCTGTAATCTTAAATCTTTTGCAGTGGTCCCAGAGGGAACTGCACAGGTTTCTGCTTAACACTGGTGGCAGCGGTGGGATTCGAACCCACGCCTCCCCATCGACTAGAGGTATGAGGTTCATCCAGGAGTGGATTAAATCCTCCTGTCCCTTAGTCTGGGGGGGGCGAGAGTTAGGGAGAATTCTCTGTTTAGGCTAAATTCCCTAACCTAGTGAGTCCCCCAGCAGCTTTGCTGGATTTTTGGGGTTTATTTCTTCTCCTGCCAAGAGTGAGACTCTTTTACCCTCACTCTTGGACATGACTTGAGAGTGTTTCTGTGACTTGCTATGTGCTTATGGGCTAGGGGGTATTTTTTCCCCATAGGCTATCATTGGTTTTTGAATGTGTGTTACACAGCACCCTCAGTGCAGTAACACAGGGGTGTCATAGAGACCCCCAAACATAGACTCCACACCCTGGGACTGACTACTGTCTCCCTGGGTCTGTAAAGTCACCATTGACTTTACTAGTCTTAACTTAGGAACTTAACCAGTACAAACCATCTTACTGTGGAAGTACTGGTAGGGGCAATTAGATTGCCCCTGGGTCTGTTGTCGAGGGGGTACTGACCCGTCCCCCCTCACCGAGTTCTGGCTGGTGGCAGTGGATACCACGAAAATATTCCACCGGAATATTTCCCAATGGGATTTCCCATTGTTTTTAATGCACCACTTTTTGGTGCAATGTTAAAGATACCGCCGGTTTATTTATTTAATATAAATTCACCGGTTGGGATTTTTTGCCAGAACTCACCGCCAAAACGGCGTCTAGGTTCACTTCAGTAACCCTGAACCCGAGTCGAGCCTTTGTTCCACTTTTGGCGGGCTTCTGCACAGAAGCCCTCCACAGTGGTGCTATTCTGTCTCGGTACCACAGGGGGTGTAGGAGGGGGTTAAGGCACCCTGGACTGAGTTGCCTTGCCAACTCATGTCGCACTCTGGTGTGATTGGCCCAAGTGGTGAGCCACCCCGCTCACCACTTAGCATGTTTGAGTGACAGCTAGGCTGTATGAATGGGGGTTTGCTGCATAAAAGCAGGGTTTTTGGGACTGTTTCTTCAGAAGTCGCCACAGGACCTAAGAAGCCGAAGAGGGAGAAGCCGAGCTGACCTGCCAAGACGACACCACCGGTGGAGCCCTGCAGAACCGTCTCACCACTTTTTCCGACGACAGAGGAGATCTCCCGCCGGAGAGTCTCCTTCCCTTAACTGGTGGGGACAACCAGTTGCTGCCTTCTTTTCACCGTCCCGAAGGATCTCGTGGCCACCTTGCCTGTGCCAAGCACCCCGGCAACCGGGATACCACTTTTTACCTCAACCGCGAAAGAGGGGTAAAATCCTTTGTGACCGGAAAACTCCACGGCTGGTCTCATCCCTGGTAGTGCAACGACCTTCAGCTTTCCTCCACGTCGAGATCACCTCTTCCTCTGGACGACCCCGCGACTTGCACCCACTACCAGGAACAACTACCACCGCTGGAGGATCCTTTCCACTTTTAAAGGTACTGTGTTCCGCCCGGCTTCCCTTGCCACCGATTGTACGGGGTAGATTTAGCCCTCGGCTCTCGAACCTGGGTAAGCCTGGGACACCCTAACTACATTTTTTCTAAATTCAGTAAAACCTTTTCTACTCACCTGCAAAGACTTGTGACATTGTGTGATCTTGGGCATATTTTTGTTTGGCTCTCTCTAAAGCGGGCCACGAACCAATTCTCCTTGTTCCACAATTGACTGCCTTTTCTAACCTTATGTGAAAAGTGTTTTACCTTGCTGCTTTCATTACTTCTGCTTTTGCCCTCCCTTTTCTAATAACTTGTTGGAGTGCCATCTGACATTAAGCGCTCACCTCTGTTTGAAAATAAGTGGTGTTAACTTAGACTTGTCCAACAAATGACTAGGGATGTACATATAAGTAATAGTGACTGTGTTTTGACTTACTTACCTTTTTCTGTGCTAGTGTAATTTATGAGTGTGGCTTTAAAATAAATAAGTATATACTTTTACACCTATCTCTGGTCAGTGTTTGCTTGTACTACTGTGCCCCTGTACCTATCCTGTATCCTCTATATACTGCCTAACTCTTCTTGAGGGAAGTCTGACTGCTCAGCCACAGCGAATCTGTGTGGTACAGACTGCTACCAAGTGGGTTTACTGCCAACACCTGTAATCTTAAATCTTTTGCAGTGGTCCCAGAGGGAACTGCACAGGTTTCTGCTTAACACTAAGCACCACCCACCTTCTTAGCCCTGCCTCTTCCTTCCTGCTCTTAACTCTTAGATGAAGGGCGTCTCTCGACCGGGTGTCCAAAGTGAAGGCCAGTCAAAGAAAAGGGCTATTGCTGTTTGGACCAGGAGGATCCAGGGTCCGAACCCCTGCTAAGACAGCAGGTAAGCATGCACCAACATGTGTTTACACCCTCTGTCACCTCAGGCCATCCCCACCCTCTCTGGTCCCCCCGTGTTGTTCCCTTGTGCCGCCCCCTTCGTGCACGCAGGAGTCTGCCCTGATACATTCTGGTTTCACCATCTCCGTCTTGTGGCCAATGCTAGATTTTACTTTTATGGACTTCGATTCACGTTGCGTCACCCTTTCTCAACTCTCTTGCTGGACTTCCTTTGCATCTTGTACTGAATCATGCTGTTCCATCTTCAACTTGTATCCTGTCTTGCAACATTATGTGTTACTACTGACTTCTGCAATTGTATTCGTTCTCCTCTCTTGCTTCTCCACTCTTTTTGACTGCTTACTCTCTGTTCTCTCCTCCCCTCCCCTCTCCCTTTTCCTATCTCTTCCCCTCCTCCCCTTACTTTCTTCTATGCACTTACTCTATCAGAATTGTCCCTGGACCTACTATGATAGCAACCTTGTCTGTCGCTCCCCTATCCCCTTACTGTTCCCCCTCCCTCCAGCACTATCTGAATCGGTGTCAGGCTTAGTACGATAGTCATTTGTTTTGTTCCTCCCCTCCCTTTCTGCACCCCTCTCCCTCACCTTTTGTTTTTCTCTGGCTCTACCAGAAATGTCGTCAGGCCTAGTACGGTAGTCGCCTGTCTGTTTCCATTTCCTTCCCACTCTCCCCCTACCTTCCTTATCTATGTCTTAGCACTTGCACTATCTGAAATGTCATCAGGCCGAGTACGATAGTTTATTTCACATCCTTACTGTTCTTAGCCTGTAAGAATGTCGTATTTTCCCTTGTTCCCTTCCTTGCCAGGAAGTGCTTTGAAACACATTGTGTATAGGTGCTATATAAATAAATTATCATATCATATCATACCCTTTCCTTCTCCGTCCACATCTCTGAGGTCTCTAAAAAGTCAAACTTCCTACTGAACCTCCTCAGAGGTACTCTGCCTTTCCTCTCCTTCCCCCCGAAGCTCGTGGTATCCCAAGCTCTGGTTCTCTCTAGGTTGGACTATTGTAACAGCCTTTTTCTAAATCTACCTGCCTCTACTCTCTGCCATCTGCAACTAATCCAGAACAGGACTGCGAGACTTGTCCTCGGTCTCAAGCCCTGGGATCATATCTCTCCAGCTCTGAAATCTCTCAGGTGGCTCCCAGTGGATGCAATGATTAAATTCAAAACCATCTGCATTGTCCACAAGGATTTCCGGGGCATGGGTCCAAAATACCTTCAGCTATCCCTCTGCAAATACGTCCCCTCTCGAGCTCTTCGCTCCTCTACTTCTAACTCCCTCAGGGTCAGTCATTTTTTAAAGAAACGAGCAGGGGGTAGATCTCTGTCTTCGGCTGGGGCCTCCCTCTGGAACAGCCTCCCTGCCACTCTAAAACTTGAGGAGAACCATCTCTGGTTCCGGAAGCACCTCAAGACCTTCCTCTTTTCTTCTACCTTTGCTCCCTTTCTCCCTGCTGATCTGTTCTCTCTTGGCACTGTGCACCTGGCCACCCTCTGTCCTCCGGGCCCAGGTACCTGCTCACCCTGCCACCCTACCGCACTTCCTCCGGGCCACCCCTTGCACTGGGGTCTGTATCTGTACCCATACAGCCCCCCCTTTTCTCCCTGCACTTATCAGACCTACCCTGTCTGCTGCCTTAAACCTAGCACTTGCAAATTGCTGGCTGCACTACCACCGTTTGTTGCCCTTATTATTTATTTATTTATTTATTTATTATTATGTATCTGTTTCTCCTCTGCTTCGCACTTTCCACTTCTCCCCCCTTCCATGCACTTTTCCCCTCTCCTCTCCCATGCACTTGCGTGTTCTCAATGTCACTGGGCCTAGTAAGATTGCTGTTTGGTTCTCCCCTGTTCGACTCCCTTGCCTTGTTTTGCTCTGAAACACTTGTGTACGAGCGCGATAGAAATAAAATATCAATATCAATACACTGTGTCAAATGCTTTACGCATATCCAACGATTTAGCAACCGCCTTTGATTCGGGTGTGACAAGCGACATTACATTATAAACTTTATGTATAACAATGGAGGAGATGTGGCGTAAACACCGTACTACGTTTATTGAAAAATGGGAATTGTAATGTGCTCCTCTTTAGCCTGAAGCCACACAATCACGAACACACACAAATTAGCGACTGGGATGCATGCCATCATTCATCATGGCCTTGCGATAAAAGATCCTTCTGTGCTCATGCAGATCTCGTCAGTCCAGTGAGATGTATTAAGGAAATGTTGTGTCTGTTCTCTTGTGGCCATTAAAAAAATAATAACACAGGACTGATATGAAAGCATTTTCTGAGGGAAGTGTGAGGCACTCTAAAGGATGAGATGAGTTCAACAAAATGATCTGTACCCTCTAATACTTCTCAGTGAGAGAACTAGTCACATACATTGTCCCAGCCTAACTGCCTAAAGCAGGCAAGAGGTACATGTCCCTCGGCTGCTCCTCTAACAGCCTCTCACAACCCACAGCCCACAGCTTTATTTATTCCATACTGCTTCTCCACTTACAGCGTTAGCCTCCCTAAAATTAATGTAAAATTACAGCTGGTTCACAGACTTAGTGCATCCTCTGAGACTGCCGCTATGGCATTGCAGAACATGTGTGCTGCAGCAATAGTGTTTTCTGGCCCAAATACATACTAATGTTATGTTATGTTACACTGCTTTTATGCTGCACCAAATCACCACAATATTAGTTTTGGAGCGCCTGATCCTTGTCCGTGAAACAGTAACGTCCAAAACATTACACCAATACCTCTACGACTCTCCACACACGTTTCTCGTCAGTGGCAATATTCTTCATATTCAAGACCACATGCACAAAAAAGGCCCAACAATCAAACACTCAGCCACGTAATGGAACCTGCGCCCAGCAAAACAACCATACCATCAATTGGAACTTCCAGCCCTTTCTCAATGCAAGAATTCAACATCAGCCACCCAGCAATGTCAGGTAAATAATCACTTCCAAAGTCAACAAACCCCATCACTAAAACCAGGGAGCTTCCTGCAAGCCTTTAAAAGCACCTACATTTTACCCAATACTAAATAAAAGCACAGCTAACCTGATGAGTCTGTGAGCTACCGCCCCAACCCCAGCATACCCTCCTCTGCAAAAATGCTTTACAATGCATGTACCATCATCTCCAGAATTACGTGGAAAGCCCCATTCAACAACAACATGGATGAGTGGTGGTCCAGAAGCATTACTGGAAACAATATAAAACTTGTCTGTGCAATTGTGAATTATCTGGACATGATTTTGGCAGTAGATGTCTAATGTAGTGCATGAAATAGTCAAATTATGGAACATTGTTGCTCCTGGTGTAAAGAAATGAGGGAGAGAATGACTGAACGTCATGAAATTCAGTGTGAACTTTACTCTTCATTGTTTTTTTTGTTGCAGATCTTGATGAACTCTTTGAAACAAAAGTTTGTGCCTTGTGTATAAACTGTAGTTTATTTCAAATAAAAAAAATAATATCATGCACGAATCACAACACAGATTAAGACCAGAGGATGGTGCTTTAGCAAACCATTTCATACATATGGGGCACACTAAACAACAGTGCAGTTTCAAACAAAGCAAGTGCACTTCTCCATCTAGATATTTTGACGACTTTCAAAACTGCCAGCGAGAACTTTCTCCTATAAAAAATCATCTGTGCACTGCTCTAGTTGGATCACACCCTTCCTCTCAGAAGGACAGAAACTAACTACATAACCCACTTTCAGTCAGCCACTCAATCTCACATGTGAAATGCCTCACCCATCCAGCCTATCACCACTACCCTTCAACATCAACAGGATCTCCCGCTTGGGAATTTTCAGCAACCCAGGCCTAACTCCACCCCTCCCTCCCTCCTTCCCCCTAACCTTCCCTCCATCTCTCCCTCTCTCCAAATAGCCTTATCACCTTTCAGTCTAGTTTTCCCTAAACACTATATACAGATATACCACACACAATGGAGCCTTAGCAATGCTTACCTTACCACTGCTAGCATCACCACACCATTAACCACTGCGGAATCACAAGAGAATGTCCCACAGCATCTTTAGCCCTTTGACATATACACCCAGAACAGCCAATCTCCCAGTATGTCACCATTGGCAGCTACAATAACCTAGTGTCTCCCCTCATTATAAAACATAAACCCAAATATCACCACCACAAATCACATAGAATCATACCAGCACACAGGACTGGGATATTTCCCATATGAACTCACAAGCATCTCGGCTTTCACACCCTCTTTCTCTCTGCCACTATTCTTCCACTTTCCTTCCCCTTTGGCAGAGGCGTATTTTACAGAGGCTGGGAGGATAACTCTGGGGTAACGTGTTTCTCTTGGAAGCAAGACAACATAGAGCAACATCGGTTCTAATCTCGTTTGGGCTTAGAGACTGGTCTCTAGTATTACGCGTGTTCCAATTAATTCATACAAGAATACGTTGCATTAGATTACATATGCAACATGTACAGTATGTTACTTAATGCTGCTCGTCAGTCAGAGTCCACCTGGTCATACATCATTTTTATGTCCCGCATTGTTTATCATACCATCGAATGGCCAGCAGTTTCACAACGTTTGAAGTGTTACTGAATTGAGCTAGGTAGTTTTAATTTACAAAATGTAAAGAAATCTTGGCAAAATTCTAAACTACATAAGTGCAGAAGGAAAGCTTTAAATTCGACTTTGTACTTCAGCTCTTTTTATACATATTCGTACAAGGCGTCTTAAAAGCATTAATCATAGTGCTAACGTGTTAGGAGTGCACATTCATTTTCATGCAGTTAAGAACCTGCAACTTCATGCATCACCTTAGTTTTTTAGTACTAAGTCTAATGTATAAAGGAATTGACATGATAGCAACTCACTGTGAAGTTTTAAAAAACACATTTCTGATGACGTAATAACACCCACTATGATATTTTTCACAGGTGGAACCAGAAGCAATTCACATAGACACAATGCCAGTAATTTGTAATCAACAGCCCCCCGGCATAACTACAAATAAAGAGAGAAAAGATACTGACGCATCTTTTGCTCCTCGGAAACATTACACACTGCAACAACACATGGATGCAGAGACTTCAACAGAAGATGAACATGGCTGCGCTCCCAAATGGAAGATTGATCTTTCCCTAGTGAAACATGGGCAGATCTCAGGCTTAGGAAAATGTCAGCATGTCACGCCTGTCTCTACAGTTTCAAAGGTTTGTACCAAAAACGACAAATTGGAATGTTTTATACTCTTCACAAAAGTTTTACTTCATGCTGTCATTACATGGCATCCCAGCCCACGCTCAGACCCTGTGCATCCTCCATCATTTCCCTATCCACAAATAAAAGTAACACATTGCAAGCGTCAGAATAAGCACCACATATTCAGTAACAGACCAGAGCTAAGGTCGCAATGCTAAATAGTTGATTGCAGAAGACTTTTGTTTCTATTCTAACTTTGCTCCTCATGACTGCCATTCTGTTGTTAAGCTCCAAATCGTCCTTAAGATTCTACATTATGCTGACATAGGTTAAATCTCAACTACCTATTCGATTATGTCATTACTTTTCTTTCAATATTAATGTTCATATTAAGGTGTTTAAAGTAAAGCGCATTAACAATGCCCATCCTTAAGCAAGATATCAATGTTTATGTTCAGTTCACATAATATTTTTGTGCGAGAATGGACAGGCCATGTAATGAAAATCTTGGCGAATGCAGATGTCTGGATTGAAGTCCTCCTTACCAATCCGGACAGAGCCAAATGCAAGATCTACCAACTGGATTGGATTGAAACCAGAAATACATGCCTACTGTACAAACATTTCCATTCTAACTGCTATGGGGAAAAAGGTTCAGATCCATTGAATCATATTTGAATAGGGCACCGTCCCCTGCATTAAGACAGTCCATCTTGCAAATGCACCTTAATCTCTGGCCTACACGTGATTTAATGGCAGATCGCAAAATAATCAGTATGACTCAAAACTTCTGTCGATTTTGTATGGTCCCGACAGAAAAAGAGACAATGGAACATCAATTAATCAAACCAAGAGCCATTCATTTTCATAAACATCTGGCGTACTTTAGCAATATGTTATCAGAATGCAGGTGGCCGACAGTACTGTCTACACCAGTAATGAGCATTAGTATGGCCATGCATCAATTTATCAAATCTTTAAATCTTAGTGAATGAAATTAGGTTGTAGGCTTAACACTTAGGAAAATGTTCAATGAAAGCAGAAGGGGCGTGGACGGACTTCAACTTTTATGTGTGCGCCTGTGGGACAAAGTTAGGAATAATATTGCATCTGTGTAAATAACAAATCCTTTATTTACAATTGATATATCCCATCATTGATGATGTAATGTTGATGTTGAGCCTTGTGAGGACTAACATAATTTTCCACCTTGAAGTTACCAGTATTAAGGGTTAGGAGTACGCATGATTGTCTATGGTTAACTGCTAAATGGCTCTGTAATTAAGTCTTAAATGAAATGATTATGAAATGACAAGGTATTCATTTGTAATTGAAATATGTTTTTATAAAAATATTGAAAGGTTGATGTATGTCAGCTAAATCAATACAAAATAAAAAACAATGCCCATCCACAAGTCCAGGCAGCAGGCATGGGATCTGACAGTATCAAATTTTTCAACTCCTTTCTTCCACCGTTTCTGCCCCCGGAAACTGCTCATCTCTCACTGTGTACTATTTAAGGTTTAAAAACCCTTTGTTAATCATTAACCCCATTTACGTGCGATAATCAGTAATCAAAATTCTGAAACTAAAGGGCATATGGCTGTTAGAACAAAATCAATGAACAAATTCATTGCAGCCAAGAAATGTACTACTACGGCAAGTGTTGGCTACATGATATGATATTGTATGATATGATATGAGTTGATTTGGTATTTATAAGGTGCCTGTACACAAGTGTTTCTCCATACCAGAGTTAATAAAATTGCATGATATGATAATGATATGATATGATATGGCATTTATAACGCGCCTATACACAAGTGTTTTAAGGCACAACGAGGCAAGTAAGGGGAACAGAGGGAAGACAGAGACAACGATCTTACTAGGCTAGGCCAGGTGACATTGAGATTGTGCAAGTGCAGGGGAAGTGGGAAGGGGGAGAAGGTGCAGGGGGGAGGGGGCAGTGCAGTTACATGGGAACGACAGTCAAAATAAACAGATAAATAAAGCAAAAGTAAAAAGTGCGGCCAGCTGGTGGCAAGTGCAAGGGTAAGAGCAGACATCAGGTGTCAAGTGCTCGTAAGGGGCTGTAGGGATACATAATGTCAGTATTGTCCCTAGACTACTTACAATTTAGAAAACTTTTAACAGGGACATGTAAATGGTTGGAAACCTTTCCGGGCAGTTATTGACCTGCATAAGGATGTATTTCTTGTTAAGTCTAAATAAGCATCACAACTACCACATTTGTAAATAACACTGTGGTTTTGCAACATTTAAGAACGCTGTTTGCTTTATTGAATGTTATGTGTTCAATTGCTGCACTTGTCTTAGTTTGTATGCACCTTATCCTACCTGCTTAATTCATTGTTTTCGTCATACATTTTGTAATAGATCATTCTGTTGTTGTTATTTTCAATTGATTTGATTGTTATTATTATTAGCATATTTTTTCAACACACATGCATAATAAAAAGATATATATTATTGGTGTATATAAAATCACAAAAAAAGAGAGACATTACACGGGTTCTTTATTATTTGTTTTTGGTCCTATGTATAAATGTTTAGGAACAAAAATCGTATGCACATAATAAGTTGAAATCGTGCTTTTAAATTATGTGGGCACATGTTGGGAACCCACTCATTTAATTTGTAAAGTATGGAGGCCTGCATTAGGAATAGGTCCAAAGTGTTCCCATGCAGGCTATTAGGATGGTGCTGGGGCTGATATGGGTGAGAACGATACTGGAAAGTAAGAAAAGCACACTGGCCCTCATTACGACCCTGGCGGAGGACCATGGTGCAATTTGCACCATGGTCCATGGCGCAGAGCTGCCAACTCCGCCATGGGGGTTGGCGGACTTACCGCCCCATTCCGACCTTGGCGGGGCGGTAAGTCCCCAATCCCCATTTACCCTTCCCCATTCCCATTTTTGCCCCATAGGGTATAATGGGAGTGGGGAAGGCGTCAATTACGCCACCGTAAATTACGGTGGAGTAATTAACAACAGGTCCCGTAGCGCCATGGATTTTTCCGCCCGGAAAAACCAGGCGAAAAAACCACCATGGCGCTACGGGAACTCGTAGTAAGGCGGAAAGGTACGCCATGCATTACGCTGGCGTAAAACCCTTTCCGCCAGGGTCGTAATGAGGGCCACTGTATTTTAGAATGTTAACAGCTTATGAGGATTCTATTATGTGCATATTTAGCAGCCTTTTCAGGGATATAATGAAGAAAAACAAAGGCTTTACATGAGTTTATGGTCTCTGGTCGTTAGCTACGCCATCCGGAATATGAGCAGATTCATTGGGTTACGATTGTACGCAGACCTTAGAATACAGACTCCAGATACACTAGTAAGAAGGAGGTAAGCGGTATTGGCCACCCGGAAATGTACCTTCTGGCCGCGAAGTGTTGCGGGTGAGTTATTCAAGTAATTTACTCGTTTTCCCACTACCCCGATATGCACTAGTTGACCGCACAGATGTACGTGCAAATGATCCCAGACATTTGGGGAATTAGAGGTTGGGTCCAACATCTACGAGGGGAAAGTATGTAAACAAGGCATGTATCATTGAGGGGGTGTTGCCCATAAAGATACGTTCTCATGGGAGACTAAGTAACTCCCACTGGAATATATGTAAAGAGGGACCAGTCAAAACGAGTGGGTCTAATATGCGGTTGTCTCTCTTAACTTCTCTTTAGTGCATGAAGAGAGACCCGAAGCACACACTGCGCATTGACATCATTCCCTGCATTCAAATAGAGGGGGTGAGTAGCTCTGACCATTGATATGCGGGCTCTTGTTCTGCAACTGTGAGGCACACTGGGTGAAAAGACTGATTGGTGCCCTATTGTTTTTATTGTTTCCTATAGTGGCAGCGGATGGGGGTACAGACTGTGGAGAAACCATTTGTATGAACCCTACTAATATTAAGCTCCATCAAGGGAGACGGTCCATGAAACTGAGACCTATGGTAGACACATGTAAGTGCAGATCTTTTGGGCTGCCATAGATGTGCAGAATTAAGATAAGGATATTTATATATCCTTTGCTTTATATTTCCAGGTGCATGTAATTGATCTCCATGTCCTGCAGGGTTGATTTCCAGCATCGGCACTACCACTGACACTATTCTTTGGTTAGAGGTGAGTGTTGATGGGTATCTCCAGTTAAGAAAGATACACACCAGTGAATTGTGTCTATTGTAAAGGTTGAAGCTAGAGTCTAATAGGTTGTTGTAAATATTTACCCCTAGAACTATTTTGCAGAAGACATCACTTTTTTCCTGTTTTATGAGGAACCCCGAAGAGTGGTTCCTAGATCCTGAAGAAGGTCGGATTAATAAGAGGACGCAGGGTGGTCCAAGGTCGACCGAAACATATCTAGATCCAAGAGAGAGGAATTAGAATCTACTCTATGAACACCGGAATGTGTATTTAGATACAAAAAACAACAGTGATATAAACAGGATTGTTGTGTATGTTCTTTTGTGAGGACAGAGGTCTCACTTTTGTTGTCTTTGTTTCATTTAAAGAATATAGTTTTTATGTATGAATGGATGTATGAAAGAAGAGATGTTGATGTCAAAGAATTTATGTTGTGGAAATATGTTCTGACTTAAGAACTTCAAAACTCTGTGATACAAATGATAATATATATTTTTCTATTACAAGAATTGTTTTTGTAATTGTGGAAGTATTGCCTCTAGCCCCACATATATCCAGGTCCATTGTTTAATTTCTAGGTACATATCATACATGAAACCGACTCCCAATGTCGACCAAGTCTGCACAATCAGTTTGTTACATGTTGGATCAAGATCTTTTATCCCCCATGGATTCAGTTGCAGTGTATATAGCAATTGCACATATAGCCTCCTCCCTGCACCTACTGTACAGGACGCTGGATTTACACTTGTCTATAGGGACCGAGGACAGAAGAGTGGCCTGTAGTGAGTAAGTATAAATAGACATTTACTCGGTCCTAACATGGGGAAATGAAGGGGGTCCCACCATCCAATACAGAGAAAATTGGGCTTGGTCCACCCGTAAATAAAGCTCCATGTCAGGTGCACAACAGAATGCACCTTGAGAGTAGGGACGAGTCATTGTTTCCCACTTGATCCATGGTAATTTCCGGGACTAACGAGGAGAGAGCGAAGTTGTCTGAACATTTTTGGAAAGCTAGCAAATTAGACCAATCCTTGCACTTGACCCCGATCTCCATACGTTGAAGGAAATAGGCCGGAATCCCCACCTTCCCAGAAGCAGCAAAAAGGAAACCCCAAGACACACAATAGAACGTCTTCTCGACATCTAACAAAGCACCCACTGCATGGACATTCAGATCTATTTGAGCCAACTTTGCAAATAACCGTCTCAAGTTCAATCTAGTGGAGCAGCATGCAGAAATCCAGACTTGCCAAGATGAATCAATGATGATATGTGAGCCATCAGGTGATCAGCAAGAATCTTAGAGAATATTTTTGTGTCTAAATTTATAAGCGAAATGGGCCTATCAGCGGCAAAATCAGCCGTATTAGTCGCTGGTTTCAAAATCAACTAAATCATGACTTCCCGCATCGTTGGAGGGAGAGAACCTTGTTGGAACGATTCTTGACACACCCTCAACAAGTGTGAAGCTGCTTTAGGACCAAACTCTTTAAAAAAGTCAGCTGTTATACTGGGAATCGTACCAAAATGTTGCCCTCATTTGTGCGCCCCTGCAGTCACTCCGACTTTGGGGGCGCACAAAATGAGGGCGACATTTACTGGACCCAAGCAGAGTGGGGGTTCCAGGGGTGTCCCCCGCTCTACTTGGGCACCATAACGGGACTCGGGGGTTGCAGGTAAGCGGGGACAAGAAAGAAAAAAAAAAGAAAAGAAACGCACCCTGCAGCATCAGCTCTAACCCACGTTAGTGGGAGGAGCTGACGCCGCAGGGATAGCAGGGTGTAGGCGGCACAAACAAGAGTGTGCCGTCGTAAAGGTAAGTGGGGTGGGGGTCGGGGAGGCGAAATGCGGGACAGGGGGTGCAGGCACAGTGATCTATCTGATCATTGCGCTGCACCGTAATTGGCATCAACATTTTAGTTGGTGCAGTTACGGGAGGTGCAGTGATCACATAGATTTGTTATACTGGCCCTCATTAGGACCCTGGCGGATTTTTTCCGCCATCGACGGACTTTTCCGCCATGGCGTAAAGTCCGTTTACGCCATGGCGGATGGTGGACTTACCGCCCCATTCCGAGGTCGGCGGGGCGGTAAGTCCCCATTGACCCATTTACCCTTCCCCATTCCCATTTCGGCCCCATAGGGTATAATGGGAGTGAGGAAGGAGTTAATTACGCCACCGTAAATTACGGTGGCGTAATTAACACCAAGGTCCCATAGCGCCATGGATTTTTACGCCCGCAAAAAGCGGGCGGAAAAATGACCATGGCGCTCTGGGAACTCGGAATTGGCGGTAAGGGGTCGGCGCAGCTAACGCTAGCGTAAACCCCTTACCGCCAGGGTCCTAATGAGGGCCACTGTCTGATTCTGGAGATTTGGAGGAGGGAAGTGCCATTATAGCTTTCAAAATATCATGTGTCACAATCGGTGCATTTAAGAGTTGAAAAGTGTCCTGGCTTAGCTTGCACATCAGAATAGATCGTAAATAGTGCTGTAAATCTATTGGATATTGTGTGTCCCTACCAGCATACCATTTCTCATAACAGGTGTAGAACGTGTTAACTATTGCATCCTGTACTGACACCAACATTCCCTTTTCATTCAATATAGTCATTATATCAGCCGGACCGCTTTCTGAGCGCAACAACTGGGCAAGTTGGCAACCAGACTTTACTTCCTCACCATATTTACAAGCCTGTCTCAGGGTGGAAGAAACTTCACTTCCCTGTTCTTAAGATGGATTTCTGAACTCTGTCCTGGAGGGACAGAGGTTCAGAAGGCCAGCCTAGTTTCTTGGAACAGGGTAACCTCTGGACAAGCCAGACCAATCAGGGTAGCGATGGCGGCGGTCAAGACTAGGTCTCAAGAGGGGTGAGGGTGACTGAAAGCCCGCAATGAGCACACAAAGCAAGGATGCTTACAAATTACTCCAGACAGTATAGACACATTTATTACAAGGCCTTTGTAACATCGACCATAGTAAAGAATCACGGTAAAACTCCAAGAAACCAACACATCACAAGTAATACAATATATATACAAGACCAAGGGGTCTAAGGAATTCGAAGCATGAAATATGCAGACCACCTAGATGGGGAGGAAAACAGGCAGTGCAAGTAATCGTTAGACCCAGTTCGACATCAGAGGCCACCTAACTAGAAGGAAGTCCGAGCCCTACGAAGAGTGGAGCCATGTGCTCAAAAGTACCTGCACACGCGGGTGCGAATGGGCAAAGGGGAGTCTCTTCAGGGAAATCAGGCAGTTCAGAGAGGTGAACAAAACGATGATGAACAGATCCCCGTTACTCAAGTGCGGCCTCCACTTGTGGGCAGAAGCAGGGCGTGAGTGCGGAAAAGGGTTTGCTGTTTACGACAGCGATGGAAAGACACAGGCTCCTGCGGGAGGGTGACCGGTTAGGGTATTGATTACTCACTGGTCCACAATGCAGGCAGACCCAGGCTTCTCCGGTTCCGATTCGGTACTGGCAGGTTCAGATGCGATCAGAGGAACGTCTTGACGCCGTGTAGATTCCGTGACAGCAGGAGTCAGGGTCGAGGGTGTCCCAGATGCAGCAAACACGCACAGGGTTGTTACCACAGCAGGGCAACTCGGCAACCGCATGTATTCCGGTCCCAAAGCACACGTCTCACTTCAGACCTGGGAACGCCAAGTGTACGAATCGTGTGGGAGTGCCGAGGACACGGGATTAGCAGCAGCCAGACGGCGGTGACAGAGCAAGATTCCTGTGTAGGCTGGTCAGTCCACTGGATGGCCCAGGGACGCTTCCGAAGGCTTACGTACAGGATTTGGTGAAGATGCCGAGAATAGTTGTTCCCACTATTCTAAAAGGTTAAAGCGCCTTTGCAGACCTATTCGTACGATCAGAGGCCAAGTGGTCTCGCAGGACGACAGCAGTGCAGGGTGCCAAACCTTCAGCGGGTCACCAGCAATTCTTCGACTCAGCTTCTTAGTTGCAGGATACTTGGCTCCTGATCCTTTGTTCGTGAGAACTCAGGAGATCGACATGGTAGTGGGGTTTTCAGCCTCCTCTTATCCAAAGTTCCCATAGCGCCAAAACGGAGAGGGCCCAATGGGAGATCCGCTCACAAAATCTCACACCATACGTGGACCTATCATGGACCACGGTGGTCCCAGGCATTCGGGACACTCTAGACTCTCTGGCACCCAGAATGTGTATTGGGAACAGACATCCCAGCCCACATCCTGGTGGCACACACAAGGCATGCAGAAGCCTGCGAAAGCGTTGTGTTTCGCGGGAAAGTGCATGACCAAATAAGGACTGCCCTGGGTCGGCTCGACCTGGGTGAAGGTGAAGGGGCAAGACGGTCAGCGGACATGACAAAGAACCTCGTGGCATGGCCATTTTGGAGGCCAGGCCACCCATTTGGGCCAAACGCGGGAAGCGCGGTTAACCTGGCGAAAAGGGGTTCAAAACACAAAGAAACGATAGCTGCCACCAGTCCCGTCCGTGACACACTTGCACATTTCATAATAAGTCCAGCGAATGTTGCTAGGGTCTTTGGAATGACTAGAGACCCAAGAGCAGGGTAATGTAATTTACGGTGCACTCTTGTTTCATGTTGCTCAAAAGCTGCAACATGAGGAAAGGACTAAGGGAAACGAAGTCTCCCGGTACTGACTGTTTTAAGGGCATGTCAGTTTCCCTGTAAGAATTGAGCGAAAGCCCAGAGGAGTGCGGTGGAAGGCTGCGCTTCTCTGGCAAAGTCTAGATCAGGATGTAAAACAACAGCAAAACGTTTGGGGATTGCCACATGGAAGGAAAATTACCTACAATTATGAAATCTTTCCTAACACTCGCCCCTCCCAGACTAAGGACAGGGGGAACTAATCCACCCCTGGATGAGTTTCTTGTTCAGGTCGGTTAAACATTCTGGACAACCCATCAGCATTGCTATGTTGGACACCTGGCCTATGCTCAATAGTGAAGTCAAAGCCTTGCAGACTTATGGACCACCTAAGCAACTTTGGATTCTCTCCCTTCATGTTCATTAGCCACTTTAAGGGCTTATGGTCAGTTTGCACAGTGAAGTGGGTCCCATAGAGGTAGGGCCTCAGCTTCTGTAGGGCCGCACAACAGAGAAACATTCTTTCTCTACTGTGGACCATCTGAGCTCTCTGTCCTTAAGCTGGCGATTTATGAAACTGATAGGGTGTTCCTTACCCTTCTCATCTACTTTCGATAGTACAGCTCCTATCCCAGTGTCAGAGGTGTCTGTCTGCACAATAAAAGGTCTTTGATAATCAGGGGCACTGAGGACAGGGACCTGGCACAAGGAGTCTTTTAAGCCATTGAAGGCCTTCTCACACTCGTCAGTCCAAGTTACCTTCTTGGGTTTCTTTGGAGTGATGAGAGCAGTCAGAGGGGCAGCTATGGTACCATAGTCTGCCATGAAGTTGCAGTAATACCCTGTGAGTCCTAAGAGGGCTCTCACTTCGGTCTGTGTAGTGGGGGTAGGACAGTCTTGTACTGCTTGTACTTTACTGGGTATAGGCTGTATCCTCCCTCCACCTACTTCATGTCCAAGGTAAACCATGGAGCCTTGTCCAATCTGGCATTTACTAGCCTTTATGGTCAAGTGTGCTTTCTGAAGAGCCTGTAGCACAATCCTGAGGTGTTTCACATGGTCTTCCCAGGTGGCGCTGAAAACTGCCATATCATCCAGATATACAAGACAGAATTCATCCAACCCGTTTAACACATGATTGATTCACAAGCCTCTGGAAAGTGGCAGGTGCATTCTTCAACCCAAACGGCATTACCCTGAACTGGTAAAGACCGTCTGGAGTTGAGAACGCTGTCTTCCCCTTGGCATGCTCTGCTAGGGCTATTTGCCAATAGCCTGCAGTGAGGTCAAACGTGCTGAGATACTTGGAGGCACCCAAGTTATCCACCAGCTCATCTGTTCGAGGCAAGGGGTGTGCATCTGTCTTGGTGACAGCATTCAGAGCCCTGTAATCCACGCATAACCTCAATTCAGAAGTACCTGCCTTTGGAACCAAGCCCACAAGGCTGGACCAAGGACTACTAGAGGGTTCAATCACCCCAAGATATAACATTTTGTTGACCTCTATCTTAATGTAAGACCGTACTTTGTCTGACATTCTGTATCCTCTACTTTTGGTAGGTACGCTGTCTCCTGTGTCTATGTTATGTTTGCACCAAGGTGTCAAACCAAGGGACTGCGAAAACAGGGGCGGAAATTGTCTAAGCAAACTTTTCACCTCAGCCTGCTGATCAGAAGTCAGATGAAGGGCCACTCGGACACCCTCAAAGGAGCTATCTGAAGGACCGCTTTGGAACAGGTCGTGGAGAGGTTCAGACTCATCTTCCTCAACATCTGAAGCCAGTAGCAGTGCTGCGATTTCGACTCTTGGGACGAAAGCCTTCAGCCTATTTACATGGAACACTTTTGGGGCCTGTCCAGGTCTTCCAAGGTCCACTAAATAGTTGACCTCAACCAGGGGCTCCACCACTATGTAAGGGCCTGACCATCTATCCTGTAAAGCTCTAGGCCTTATGGGATTCATGATCAGGACTTGCTGACCAGGTGTGAAGTTGATGAGGGAAGCTTTCTGGTCATACCAATGTTTCACCAGGGCTTGTCCTGCCTTCAACTTGTCACTAGCCAGACCCATCAGGAGTACCATCCGTTTTCTGAGCCCTAACACATAGTCTACTACGTTGGTAGTAATAGGGGGAGTGGGCATCTCCCATCCCTCCTTGAGTATGGCTAAGGGTCCCCGCACAGGGTGACCAAACAGAAGTTCGAAGGGGCTGAAGCCAACACCCTCCTGTGGTACCTCTCGGTAGGCAAACAGTAAGCATGGTAAAAGAAGATCCCATGTTCTTCTTTGAGGTTCTTCCAGAGCCCCAATCATACTCTTTAACGTTCTGTTGAACCGTTCCACCAGACCATTGGTCTGGGGGTGGTATGCGGAAGAGAACTTGTAGGTGACCCCACATTCTTTCCACATAGCCTGCATATACTTCGACATAAAGTTGCTGCCTCGATTAGACACAACTTCTTTAGGGAAGCCAACCCTAGTAAAGATGCCAAGTAACGCTTTTGCAACTGACTTGGCAGTTACAGTTTTTAATGGGATGGCCTCAGGATATCTGGTAGCATGGTCGACCAGCACCAGGATAAACCTATTGCCTGAGGATGTTTGCGGGTCAAGGGGACCGAGGATGCCGATCCCTACCCTTTCGAATGGTATTCCCACAACTGGGAGTGGTACCAATGGAGCTTGGATTGTTGAGCCACTATTACCAGATAACTGGCAGGAGGCACAACTCCTGCAGTGACTTTCTACTTGCACCCCCATCTTGGGCCAGTAGAAGTGCATGGATGACCTTTGCTTGGTCCTCTTAATATCAAGGTGACCAGAAAGGGGCACTTCATGCGGCAACTGCAGGAGGAAGGGTCTTACTGCAAGGGGGACCACCAACCTCCTATGGTCTCCTTCTGTAGACTCTGTGGGCTCACTATACAGGAGTCCACCTTCCCAATAAATCTGATGCTTCCCAGGAGGTTCACCCTCAAGCTGGGAGCAGGCCTGCCTCCTTAGGCCTTCCAGAGATGGGCACTGACATTGGCCTTTACTGAATTTTTCCCTGTCAGGACCACCTTCTACTAACAAGTTGTTTAGTTCAGGATGGTCATTGGGGTCAAATACTTCAAGTATCGCCGCCTCCTCGTCAGGTCCGGGCGATTGACCAATTTTCTCCACCGCAGTGGTAGGTGAGTTCGGGGGAATATTTTCTTTCCCTCGTTTTGGTTTTCTGACTCCTTTAGCCTTGGGTTTCCCCTTTGGCTGGGGCAGCTCACTGATCTTGGTCAGTGCTGCCCTTGTTTGAGACCTTATGCAGGGTCTGTCGGCAGTGTCTCCCACGAGCCCTAACGCTCAGAGATCATTGCCCAACAAGACCTTTCCTGGGACGCTTCTCTGAATGCTCACTGGAATCCTGACTGCTGTACCATTGATAGTAAGATTTACAGGTATTACTGGCAACATGAGAGGTGGGCTGTCAGCCAACTTAGCGGGCATCAGAGTAGCTCTGGCAACTTCCTATGAGTCTACCAAGGTAGAATCCACTACAGTTCGACTGCACCCACTATCCCTAAGAGCTGGAGTATCTACTCCATTGATCAGCACACTGTCTTTAAAGTAGTGCTTGGTGTTATCTGGAATCCTAGCATAAGCCTCTGCGACTTTAGGCTCCCAGGAACCCAGGGAAACTAAAACTACCTCAGCTTCTATCCCACTGGGGAAGGAGTCTGAGGAGAAGGATGCTCCGGTAATCTCTTCTTCCTCGTAGGAGGAGAAGGCCAGATTAGCAGAGTGGACCCCCAAGTTTTTGACCTTACATCTGGGATCCCCCTTCACGTGGTCAGTTGCTCCGCAAGCAAAACACGATCCATTGGGTCGGTTTACATAGGGAGGCTTACTATAACCAGAGTTCTGTTTCGGAGGCTGACCTCCACTACCCTGTGAGGTCTCTTGAGTCTTACCATTATTTTTCTTTTTGTGGCCCTTTTGGGAAGAAGATTTATCAGTTTCCCCACCCTCCTTATCTTTGGACTTTTTCCCTTCCTCCTGCTTACCAGGATGAGTCTTGTCCTTATGGGACACTCGATGTGACACCCATAAATCTGCTGCAATGGCAAGCTTCTTAGGATCTATCTCCTTTGAATCTGCCAAATGCTGCTTAAGATCAGGGGAAGAAGATGCAAAAATATGTTCCAGCATGACAAGACTTATCATACCTTCAAAGGTAGAAACCTTATAACCTTCGACCCAGCCAGCCAAGTTCTTTAAGGATTCGGTTACATAAGATACCCAAGTACCACCTTCTTTTTTCTTATACTCTCAGAATCATTTTAAATATTGGGCAGTAGTCTTTCCAAACTTTAAAATGAGAGTTTGCTTCAACATTGCAAAATCTGCTCGCTCAGCCTTTGACATTTCCATAATGGCACTGCAGCCAGAATGGGGCAGTCTGCTAAGTAACCATGCAATTTTATCAGCATTGTCAACTTGTTGAACTTCACAAGCATACTCAAATGTATTCAGCCAGTCCATAATGTCATTCTTTTCCTCATACACACTGAGCAGATCTTTTGGAAACCGTGGATGAGAGGAGGCCCCAGACCCATTTCCAGGACCCTTGGATCCATTGGCAACTTGAAGCTTGGCCAGTTCCAACTGGTGATCCCTGTCTTTCTGTTTTTCGGCCTGTTCGATTTTTTGTTTGGCCATATTGACATCAAGCTCCTTCTGCCTAAACAGCAGTTCTTGCTTCTTGAATTCAAGTATGGCCTCCCCATCAGCACTGGCAGAGGAAACATTGGACATTTCATCCTCCCTGTCCTCATGGTCGCGGTGGACCAGTGCAGCCGCAGAACTGTCAGTTCTACCAGTGAGAGCAGCCCCACCTCCTTCTGCACTGTCCTCTGAAGCTACAGCGCTAAACTGAGCTTCTTGCCATGCCATGATTCTTTGGATCATTTCCATTTTTGTGCCTTGCAAGGAGACACCTCTTTCAGCACACATCTTTTTCAATGTTTCGGATTTAGAAGCATTTAAAGTTAACAAGGTACTTGTTTCCATACTGTTTGATAGGACTATGGCCTTTAAAAAGTTATACTATGACAATTCACTACGTGTCCTGTTAGGAATAACTTGAAATGCCCTCGCTCGTGCGCAACACTGGATACCTTCAGTCGTATCCCACCGCTGTACACCAATTTGTTAAGATGGATTTCTGAACTCTGTCCTGGAGGGACAGAGGTTCAGAAGGCCAGCCTAGTTTCTTGGAACAGGGTCACCTCTGGACAAGCCAGACCAGCCAAATGGCGGTGGTCAAGACTAGGTCTCAAGAGGGGTGAGGGTGACTAAAAGCCCGCAATGAGCACACAAAGCAAGGACGCTTACAAATTACTCCAGACAGGTGTTATATTAAAAATATAGACACATTTATTACAAGGCCTTTGTAACATCCACCATAGTAAAGAATCACGGTAAAACTCCAATAAACCAACACATCACAAGTAATACAATATATATACAAGACCAAGGGGTCTAAGGAATTCGAAGCATGAAATATGCAGACCACCTAGATGGGGAGGAAAACAGGCAGTGCAAGTAATCGTTAGACCCAGTTCGACATCAGAGGCCACCTAACTAGAAGGAAGTCCGAGCCCTACGAAGAGTGGAGCCATGTGCTCAAAAGTACCTGCACACGCGGGTGCGAATGGGCAAAGGGGAGTCTCTTCAGGGAAATCAGGCAGTTCAGAGAGGTGAACAAAACGATGATGAACAGATCCCCGCTACTCAAGCGCGGCCTCCACTTGTGGGCAGAAGCAGGGCATGAGTGCGGAAAAGGGTTCGCTGTTTACGACAGCGATGGAAAGCCACAGGGTCCTGCAGGAGGGCGACCGGTTAGGGTATTGACTACTCACCGGTCCCCGATGCAGGCAGACCCAGGCTTCTCCGGTTCAGGATCGGTACTGGCAGGTTCAGATGCGATCAGAGGAACGTCTCGATGCCGTGTAGATTCCGCGACAGCAGGAGTCAGGGTCGAGGGTGTCCCAGATGCAGCGAACACGCACAGGGCTGTTACCACAGCAGGGCAACTCGGCAACCGCATGTATTCCGGTCCCAAAGCACACGTCTCACTTCAGACCTGGGAACGCCAAGTGTACAAATCGTGGGAGAGTGCCGAGGACACGGGAATAGCAGCAGCCAGACAGCGGTGACAGAGCAAGATTTCTGTGTAGGCTAGTCAGTCCACTGGATGGCCCAGGGATGCTTCTGAAGGCTTACGCACAGGATTTGGCGAAGATGCCGAGAATAGTTGTTCCCACTATTCTAAAGGGTCGAAGCGCCTTTGCAGACCTTCTCGTACGATCAGAGGCCGAGTGGTCTCGCAGGACGACAGCAGTTCAGGGTGCCAAACCTTCAACGGGTCACCAGCGATTCCTCGACTCAGCTTCTTAGTTGCAGGAGACTTGGCTCCTGATTCTTTGTTCGTGAGAACTCAGGAGATCGACATGGTAGTGGTGTTTTCAGCTTCCTCTTATCCAAAGTTCCCTTTGCACCAAAACGGAGAGGGCCCAATGGGAGATCCGCTCACAAACACTCACACCATACGTGGACCTATCGCCGACCACGGTGGTCCTAGGCATTCAGGATACTCTAGACTATCTGGCACCCAGGATGTGTATTGGGAACAGACATCCCAGCCCACATCCTGGAGGCACACGCAAGGCATGCAGAAGCCCGCGAAAGCGTTGTGTTTCGCGGCAAAGTGCATGACCAAATAAGGCCTGCCCCGGGTCGGCTCGACCTGGGTGAAGGTCAAGGGGCAAGATGGTCAGTGGACAGAACAAAGAACCTCGTGGCATGGCCATTTTGGAGGCCAGGCCACCCATTTGGGCCAAACGCGGGAAGCGCGGTTAACCTGGCGAAAAGGGGTTCAAAACACAAAGAAACGATAGCTGCCACCAGTCCCGTCCGTGACACACTTGCACTTTTCATAATAAGTCCAGTGAGAGTTGCTAGGGTCTTTGGAATGACTAGAGACCCAAGAGCACGGTAATGTAATTTACGGTGCACTTTTGTTTCATGTTGCTCAAAAGCTGCAACATGAGGAAAGGACTAGGGGAAACAAAGTCTCCCGGTACTGATTGTCTTAAGGGCATGTCAGTTTCCCCATAAGAATTGAGCGAAAGCCCAGAGGAGTGCGGCGGAAGGCTGCGCTTCTCTGGCAAAGTCTAGATCAGGGTGTAAAACAACAGCAAAAAGTTTGGGGGTTGCCACATGGAAGGAAAATTACCTACAATTATGAAATCTTTCCTAACACCTGACTACCAGAGATTTGAATTGATCCAGCTTGATTTTAATGGGTGATAGTAAACCTTCAGTATCTGATTGGCCCAGTTCAAGTACAATTTGTCTGATCACTACCTCTAGCTTTGTCAGACTTTTCCTTATGGCCTAATGTACACTGTTTCCAATCCCAATACAATAACCCCCAGAGGTAAATTTTAAAGGTTTCCTATATAGTAGACATCAAGGGGACCAATCCAATATTAACTGCATAAAAGGTAGTGATAACCTCTTCGACGTTGCTTTAAATTCTAAATCTGCAAGCACATAAAATGCTGTGAAACCCATATAATATCATCAAGATAACATTTCCACACAAGAGGGGAATGGTCTGAAAAATTCCTCGCAAGCAGAGTGCACTGCCGAGTCTTATGTAAGAGTCCCATCTCTGTTAGGATATTGTCAATTTGCTATTGCATGTCATGAAATGAGGAGTAGTATGAGTATTCTCTATCAGTGGGATGAAGCGTCCTCTATATATCTAGGAGCTCCAAGTCCTCCATACCGTTATCAATTTCCCGTAAATTATAGAATTCTCACTTCACTATTACACCTATCCAAGAGAGTATTTAAAATGGTGTTAAAATTCCCAGCCCATATAACTTAAGTGTGAAGATAATTAATACATTTATCAATCAAGTGTTTATGAAATGCTGAATCACCTACATTTGGGGCATACATATTGATAATCGTTAGGAGGATGTGAGTTATATTGCCTGTAACAATCACACAGCGACTCTCTGGATCCTGTTCATGCCACTGTACCTTAAATCTAAGTGATTTGTTGATTAAAGTGAGAACTCCTCACAGGTTTAAGGAAGAGGAAGTGTGAAATCTGGAGGAACAGCAGAATTTAGCAAAGGCCTCATTGGCCTTTCCCGATAATGTGTTTCCTGAAGAAGAATTATTTTCACCCCATGTTTTCACTATACACTAAATGCTTATGGGCCTTTGTAGGTTTATTGAGACCAGGGACATCGATTCACCAAAATGCCAGGGGTAGCGGAAGTGACGTCACAGGAAGTGATGCCACTTGACCCAGATGGCATCAGTTCCTCTTTTTTTTAAATTTAGTTTTTATTGATTTGTCAAGATTAAATCACAAACAGTTCACCCATCCGACAACCAAACCTGCCCCCCCTGCCCTCACCTAAATGCCACAAAATTAAACTGTAACAATAAAAAAAACATAACAATAAAAAAATCAATGTGCTGATAATGACATTCTACAACGATGACTTGTGTGCAGCATATCAAGCAATCCCCAGCAGGTGCAGTCTTTGCAGACAATACTGTATGTTAAAGTCTTTATATAAAATTTGAGTACCTCATTCCAGTCTTCAGCGAAAATGGAAAGATGCCCCTGTAGAGAGTACGTCATCCATTCTAGTGATAAAAAGTTCAATACTTTAGCAAACCAATCAGATATTTGCGGTGGCTCTTTACGCTTCCAGTTCTGGGCAATTACAATCAATGCAGCAAGCTGCAATATCACAAATGCTTTCTGGACAGGTTTCGGCTGGTGTCTAAAATCGTCATCAATCAAAATAAACAAAGTTTGTAATGAGAAAGGAGTTTGAATAGAGAATATTTCAGAAATATATGAGTTCACTTCACCCCAATATTGGGCTAATCCCAGGCAACGAAGCCAAATATGTTCCCAATTCCCAATACGGTCACATTCTCCCCAGCATTTATCAGATATGGTAGGTTTCATTTGTCTAAACTGACTGGTGTATAGTGCTATTGCACCACACATTTTATCCAGAATTATTTTACTTCGAATCAATCTAGTGAGTTTGGGGATTGTTCCCCAAAGTTTCTCCTAATCTTGGTCAGTGATCTCTTCACCCAATGCAATTTGCAAGCGTGTTTTGTTGCTTATTTTTGTTTTGTGTGACCCTTCCCCCATTATCCTATATAGATTAGAGATCAAGGCCTTGTTCCCTGGATTGAATGTCACATAATGTTCAAATGGTGTCAATTCCCTGGTGGCCGCTCCCTTAATCAGGGGAGCTAAAATCCAATGCTGCACCTTGAAATATTGGAACCTGGATTTTTCATGAAGTCCCAATTCCTATTTGCATTGCGTAAAGAGTTTTACCATATCTCCCACAAACAGGTCTCACAGCTTCACGCACTCAGCTAACTTCCATTCCCTGAATACGTTTGGTGCCAGGCCTGAGGCGAATCGGGGGTTGAAAAGGAGAGGTATGAAAGGTGAGGGATATGTTGTTATACCGTGCTTTTTTACAGCATCGTCCCATGTGTTTTCTACTGTGGTATAATTTAGCTTAAATTTATGTTCCTTGGGCGATCTGATCTTGGTAACCATAAAGCTTCCCTTGAGCGGGGGCCTCCCAGTGCTAATTCCATCTTAACCCAGCACTTTTCTACTGAGTTTAAGGACCATTCATTTAGGACTCTAATTTGCACTGCACGAAAATATGTCAGAACATTTGGAAGACCCATCCTCCCTTGTCAGGTGGTCGCATCAAAGTAGTTAGGGCTATCAGGGGGGTTTATTTTGTCACACAAAGTCTGAGACAGCCTTATGTATTTTGCGAAAGAACCTTAATGGGCAACTCTTGAAATAGGTAGAGTGCTCTGGGAAGAGTAAGCATCTTCACTGAGTTTAAACAGCCCAATCAAGATATTGAAAGTGGATCCCACTTTTTGAGTTGCAATTCAATATCCTGTAATAGGTGAGGGTAATTAGCTGTGTATAGCCCTTTAAGGGATGGGGTGATCTTTACCCCCAGCAGGGTAATTCCCTCGTGTGCCCCTACGAGCTGTGTCTGTGATTGCAAGTAAACAATTTCTGTGGGTGATAAAGATAAGTTTAGAATCTCAGATTTATGTACATTGATTTTCAGCCCTGCAACTTCTCCAAATTTCTCAAATTCTTGTGTAGATTCTCGTATTTGGTTTGACGGGTCTGTAGCTATGAGCAACATATCATCAGCATAAACCATTATTTTGTGCTGAGCACCACCAAACATAACGCCTTTTAAACTCTCTGTTTGTCTGATTTTAGCCAATAATGGTTCCAGATGTGGCGCATATAACATTGGAGAGAGGGGACATACTTGTTTAGTACCACGGTGAAGAGAAATTAGGGGAGATAAGTGACCATTTATTAACAGTCTCGCGGAGGGATTTTGATAGTTTGCTTTAACCCATTTTATATAATTTGGACCAAAACCCATTTTCTCTAGTGACAAAAAGAGAAAGAAACCACTCCACTCAGTCAAGTGTCTTTTCAGCATCTATGGAAATAAGGACTGCAGGAATCTGTTTTTTTCTACCTTCTCCAGAATATGGCATATGTTTTCGTGTGTTTGTCTAGATTTAATGAAGCCTGTTTCGTCGTTATGTACTAATGAAGGTAAGATATCTACTATGCCATTGGCGTCTAAATGAATGAGTGCAATGGGACGATAGGACCCACAATTTGTTGGTTCTTTGCCTGGTTTAGGAAACAAAACTATTTTTGCTTCTTCCATAGAAGACGATATTTGCCCTGTTTGTAAAAACGAGTTAAACAGCTTGGTAAGAACGAGAGATAAGGTATTACTGTATGTTTTATAAAACCTGGCCGGAAAACCATCTAGACCAGGCCATTTATTAAGTGGAAGTTCACAAATGACTCGTAGCACCTCATCGGTTGTAATTTTTTTTTAGTTTAGGAAGTTCTATCGATTTATTTTTTTAATCACATTTTTTATTGGCATGAACAAATCAACGTTACATTGCAGGAAACCTGCAAACATCTTCATATTTATACATACCATTCATTTATAGTATTTTCCCCACTCCCAAAACAGTCCCAAAACAACACCCCGCCCCCATACCCAACAATGTTCTGGCAGTATCAGGGTTGACTCTTTCTCATTCTCTCCAGGTTCTCTACTCATTTCATTTCCTATGCTTTTGGAGGTTTCAAAGGTCTGGTTGGGCTTCCTAGAGTACGGTTGTCCACAGGATTCCGCCCCCCACTTTTCTGCACAATCGTGCAGCTCTGTTTCTCATGTTCGGTTAGCGGGGTATTAAAAAAACATCTCTGTGGCAGAAGACCTGGTTCCTCGACATCCCCCTCTCCCAATCCCTTCTCTCTCCTGTGTTCTGGGTTGTATTTCTCCAGGAATGGTGCCCACTCAATGGCTTTCATGGGCGATCTATTGTGCATTATTCTTGTCAATTCCTCCATCCTGTATAAGTCCAATGCCTTTGCTGCCCATTCCTTTTTACTCAGGAGTGTTTCCCTTTTCCACCCCCTGGCCAGGCATGCCCTCACCCACCAGCAAGAGAAAGTGCGGCATATGTGGTAGCCTCCTCCAATTCTCTTCTGCTGTTTCGGTTCCAAACAGGATCAGCAGTGGGTCCATCTCCCTTTCCACCCCATCTAGGTCCCTGACCCAGCCCAACACTTCCTTCCAGTAGCGCTGCACCGTGACACATTTCCACCACATATGCCAATAGTCTGCTACGAGTCCACATTTCCTCCAGCAGTGGGGGTCTGAGCCAGGGGACATCTTCCCCAGTCTCGCCGGGTCCCATTGCCATCTGTACAATAACTTAAGCCTGTGCTGCTTGTATTGGAAGGCTACTGATGTTCGATGAACGTTTAGGCAAAGCCGCTCCCATTGGTCCGGGTCTATTTCCTTACCCAGGTCTCCCTCCCATCTCCTCTTGAGTGCGCTCACCTCATCCCCCCTTGCCTCTAATAATGCCTGATACATCTTCGAGATGAGACCCCTAGTGCCCCCTGCCGTGTCAAGTATGTGCTCCATGGGTGCCAGGTCTCTCTGTAGTTTCTGTTTCCACCCACCGACATTAAAGCACCCTTCAGTTGCAAGTATTTAAAAACAGAGAGGGTCCCCAGCCCCAGGGCCGTTTCAAGTTCAGTTATTCCCAAAAAATGAACGACCTGTCCTACCCGCTCAAGCCCCGCCTCAAACCAGTCTTGGAAAAGCTCATGGCCTGGGATAGCATCCCGAATGGGTGGAGCCCATATATGGCTCAATGGGGAGGGCCAAGTCGTGACCCCCCTTCATTCCCTTCTTATCACTCCAGAGTGCCAGTAACAGGCCCAGGATTCCCTTAGGGTGACCTAGCGGAAGCGTTTGTTTTCAATCCCTACCCACTGCTTGTCCTTATCCACACGCAGGTGAGGGACCAGGGCTCTGAGATGAGCCGCTCTATGGTACGTTTGCATCTCAGGCAGGCTACCCCTCCCTTTTCTTTCGGTTGGATCAAAACCTTATAAGCAAACCTCTGTCATCCCCACTGCCAAAGAAACTTAAGCATCTTCTTCCTCAATTCATCGAAATGGATTCCAGGTATGTCTATTGGGAGTGCTTGATATAAGTATAATATACAAGGGAGAATCACCATTTTGAGTGCATTTAAATGCCCAATCCATGAGATAGTTAGCTTTCTCCACCTTTCCATTTCACCCGTTAGTTTGTGCATAATTGGGGGAAAATTACATTCATACATTCTCTCCAATTCCCTCAGTATATGTACCCCTAAGTATTTTATGCAATCTCTTTCAATTGGTATCCCCAGTTCCGACCATCTGAGCAGCTGTTCCGGTGTGGCCTCACCCATAGGGAGGATGACCGATTTATCAATATTAATCTTGAATCTGGACACCTTCCCATAATCTCTCATAACTCTCAGGGCAGTCTGCAGTGACTCTCCCGTATCAGCAAGGTACATAAGAATATCATCCACATACATGCTGATTTTATGCATTTGTTGTCCCACTTCAATTCCCCTTATCCCCTCTTCGGCCCTTATCTTCTCACCCAGGGGTTCCATAGCCAGGGTGAAGAGCAAGGGTGACAGAGAAGAGCCTTGCCTGGTGCCCCTAGTCAACTGGAATTCACTAGATATGGTTCTGTTCACCACGAATCTAGCTGTCGGCCCCTTATAAACTGCTCTGATAGCTCTACACATCCTTTCCCCCACCCCTATATGCCTCAGGACCCTAAAGTGCTCTTTCCCCAGGGCAACTCCCCACATGCTCCATCAGATTAAGGGTTTTCCTAATCGCATCCGGACCCTGCCGCCCGGAATGAATCCCATTTGATCAGGGTGTATTATACATGCCAATTTATCTTCAAATCTCGTCGCTAGGATGCGAGTGAAGATTTTTTCATCCACATTCAGGAGGGAAATTGGGCGGTACGATGAACAATGTGATGGGTCTCGTCCCGCCTTGGGGATGACCGAGATCAGGGCCTTACTAAACTATGCCGGGGCTTTCTCTGTGTCCAGAATGTCATTATAATTTCACCAGGTGTGGGGCCAGGATTCCTGAAATTTTATTGTAGATTCCAATCGTATATCCGTCCTCCCCAGGGGCTTTTCCATTGGGGAGACGGGATATTGCACTTTGGACTTCCTCTTCTGTAATGGGGCTTTCCAGATGTACAATCTCAGGCACAGTAAGCCTATTCATGTGCACATCACTCAGGTACTCCCCTATCTCCTCAGCTCCCCCCTCTACTTCCGTCATGTACAGCGATTCATAGTAGCACGCAAAGCCTTTGGCTACAGCATCTGGTGTATGCCTTACTTCCTCTCCAGTCCTGGTGTTTCCCAGTTGTGCGACCCATCGTTCTGCCCTCTGGTATCGGAGCCTCGATGCCAAGAGCGCATCTGCCCTGTCTCCCTTTTTGTAATATTTCTGCTTCAAATATCTCAGCTTCCATATGGTTTCCCCATACCCAGGGCCCTCAATTCTTCCCTTTTAGCCAGGACCCTCTCTCTGAGTTCCTCTGTGTCACACCTTCCTGCATGCAACTCTTCCTGCACCTTTATTATGTCCTTAAGAAGCCTCTCCTCTATCAGGCCCCTCTCCATCTTTTTCCTTGCACTCTCCCTCATTAATATGCCCCTCCACGTAGCTTTCCCCGCATCCCAGACTATCTCCGAACTCACCTCCCCCGTGTCATTCAGCGTAAAGTATTCCATTATCTCCTCCCCTAGGCTGTCAGAGAAGAGGGGATCCCTCCAGAGTGAGTCATTGCACCGCCATGCCCCTCTAGGTCTACTTAATCTGGAGATCTCAAGGGTCCCCGTCACCATGTCATGGTCTGACCAACCTATGGGTCTAATTGTGCTATCCAGCAATCTTGGGCCCTGCTCCTTATTAAGAAGGAGATTATCGATTCTCGTGTAACCCTTGTGCGGGGGGAGTAGAATGTATAACCCTTTTCCCTTGGGTGTTTTTGCCTCCACGTGTGCAGCAGGGCATGGTGTTCCATTGCACATCTCAGATGACCCCACCTATCATCTCCAACCCCCACTCCTCCCTCCTTGGTCTTTCTGTCCCATGTTTCATTTGCCCAGGCATTGAAGTCCCCCCAATGATGTAGATATCAGCTTCTCGCCCATGTATCTTCTCTAGTGCTTCTCTTATAAAGGACTCCTGTCCCTGATTAGGGGCATATAATGCAGCCAGAAGTATTTTTGAACCATCGATTTTTCCCTCTAGTATCAACAGTCTGCCCGTAAGTACACTGTCCTGGATTCGGAGATGCTTGTGGAGGATGATTCCCAGCCCTCCTTTTTTCCTAGGTCCGGAAGCCCAATTAACCCGCTCCTCTTCCTGCACTAGTCTGGTCTCTGCCAGGAATAGGACATCTAGAGATGCCTTCCGAAATTCTCTCACTACTAAAGAGCGTTTAGTGGGGGAATTCAGCCCTTATACGTTTAGGTTGCCCACCCTCAGGCTCTTTTTAGCTTCATCCACCCCCATAGCTAATTGTAGCATTGGTCCATCCCATCTCAGCACCTGGGTTTGGCATCTCCTCAAGCATTGCCCATATTGACTTCAGAGAGACCTTTCTGAGATTTCGTGATGTAGCCCTTTCCGTGCCGGTTGCCAAGTTAAACCCCATACCTAACCTTTTAACTATAAAACTGAAGAATACCTCCAACATGGAAGTATGGACAATAGAGTGAGAGACACCCCCTCTGTCACGAGCGCCGCTCTGGGGAGGGTGGGATACCCTCCCTCCAGCCATCATTCCAAATATACCTGTGCTTGCCCAAGCCTCATATTCGTTTGTTTGTCTGCCTTTGTGCATCTTGGTTCCGTTCAGTCTCCTTACTTTTCTGGGCATGTCTGGTCTTTTCTTGGCGACGGGCCACTGAGCTTCAAAAATGTCTGCCCCGTCTTGGCTCTCCTCCTCTTCCTCTGTGGGCCAGGTGCCGATCGTGCACTTGTCTCCCCAGAAAGCCAGGTCCTATGGGCCTGAGGGTGCCCTTTCCTGTTTTCCCATGGCCAACATAAGATGTTGCAGGGCTTGCTCCACCTCCTCAATCGATGTTAGTCTGTATTCTACCCCTTCGGTCTCAAATTCCAGGCAGAACTGTTATCCCCAACGATAGCAGATCTCCCTTTCATGCAGCCAAGACGTAAGCGGTCTACAGCCTCTTCTCCGTGCCAGCGTGAAATTGGAGAGGTCTTGGTATATAGTAACTCTGGAGCCTTCAAACTCCATCTCCTGCTGCTGCTTAGCTCTATTGAGAACCTCTTGTCTGTCTCTATAACTCAGGAATCTGACCACAATGGAGCGGGGCCCATTTCCATAGGGTTTTCCTCCCCTGTGCGCCCTCTCCAGCTGTACCATCCTGCCCCCCTCCGCTGAAAAGAGCTGGTGGATCAGCGCCTGGACCTTTTCTTTGACTTGCCTCGGGGTCTCTCTGTCCGCCTCCTTCAGGCCCAGTATCCTCACGTTATTTCTCCTCTCCCTGTTTTTGAGATCGTACATTTTGAGTCTCATTTCCTCCTGCCTCAGATCCAGCTCGGTCATTATTGCGTCCAAGCGCATCTCCACTAAGTCTGCATTGAGCTGGCTATGCTCCAAGGTCTCCTCCTTGCCCTCCACCGTGCTCTTTCCGTCAATTCAGTCAGTGAGGATTGATATCCCCTCTCAAGGCTTTTATTTCAGCTAATATATGACTAATCTCCTTTTTGGTGGAAAATTGCGAGAGATTGATACCTGAGGCCATCATCTTGGCTTATTGTACTCTCAACCCGCATTGGTGGGTTCAGGTCTGAGGGGGCTACCCTTCCACTGCCCTTACGGTCCTCACCTTTGTGAACAGTGATGACCTCTCTTTGTAATGGCGCAGCGCTGATCCAAACTCTTCTTCTTCACACCTCTCTTCCTCTGCTCTGATGCCTGAAGTCGCCAGGTGTACCCCTTTCGTTGTTCTAATCAGTGCTGCGCTCCCGTGGGGTCTGCAATCATGCGGGTCCCGAGCGCTTGCCAGATGTTGCCACTAAGGCAGTCGAATAAGGGGCACTCTGTGCCCCATTCGTGCAGTTGTCCAGGTCTCACCACTGTATGCTGGACTATGGCTCCAGAGCACCGCACTGCGTGCTCCAGTTCATCAGGGCAGTGTGGGGTTCAGTCAATGCTGCTATTCTCGGGGTTTCAGGCCACAGACAGATTTGCTTCCTTCCCCTGTATGCCTTCTAAGTTCTGCTCCTCTAGGCTGTATTCATCTGAGGGGGGCTTGGGTGCAGTACGTAGCTCTTTATGTGCCCCGGCGTATGTAACCCCTGGCTTGCACGCTTCTCCTCCGGAAGCGGTCCGCTCCTCCTAATGTTCCCAGGTCCACTCCTATGTCAGGCCATGACACAGTGTGCGCGCCCAGAATGATGACTCATCGTGGGCCGCTCCGATGCTCCTCCAACTTCCCAGGGAGCTGCAAAGTCCTCTGCGCTCCTCACGAGACCGGGGGTGCGGCTGGAGCGTCACTCCTTTCTGCTCGTGCCTCGTTCCCCACTGACAACGTTCCTCCGGCTCCCCCTCCTTAGCCGCTTCGCTCCCCCACCGTGCACCGGTTGTGCAAGGACGTGGCACGGTCCACTGTGCTGTCTGTCGCAGTCCTTCGGGTGCTTTCTTCGTCCTGCGTGAGGTCAACGGTGGATCCTCCTGGAGGAAGCAGCCGTCTCCAGAGCTTACCACAGCCCCCGGACTAGCTCAGCAGCAGCCATTGGTGCGGTCCAGGGGCGCAGCACTCAGCTGTCTGGGACGTCGACGGGTGCGTGTGTTCGCGCTGGGGCCGCTGTACTTCTCACGGCGCTCCCTGGTTCGTAAAGCCAGAAGTAACTACATCCAGATCCCGCTCTCCATACCACTGGTGTCGGCGCAGCTCTGAAATCCAAGCTGCGGAGCTAGTTTCTCGCAGGCCCACAAGGCCAGGCGGGCCGCTCTGTCGCTGAGAGGCCCGTCTCTTGGACAGCGGACAGGACTGCAAATCCTCCCGTGGATGCCTCAGACGTTCCGGGGCAGGCAGATACTGTCCGGTAAGTCATTTCATGGGCTTGGGTGCACAATATCTTCCCCAATATGCTGGAGGGAGCGGGAGCTGCACTCTCACGCAGCCATCTTGTCTGGCACCCACTAGTTGTCTAGTTCTATCGCTTTTAAATAGATGTTTTGCGTGGAAGTATCTGGCATGTCGGATTTGTATAAGTAGGAATAAAATATCTGAAATTGTGTTAGAATACCAGTAGTTTCAGAGGTCAACTCCTCAGTAGGCAAGTTTGGCTGCCAGGAGACGATCCGTTGTGTTGGCATTTATTTAATATCTCTGCTTGAGTAATAAGAGAGCTTTTCAGCTTTTTTCGTGAGCTGAAGAGTTAGCCTACCAGCTGCTGCGCGGAATGCTTTCTGCATTTCAAGGCCCGTATTAGTTTCCATTTTTTTCATGATATGCGATTAATCTGTCTCCAATTTTAATTCGAGGGCCATCAGTTGTTTAGGTCTTTTGGCCGCGGAAGCTAGAAGAGTACCCCTCATAATAACTTTGAATACATCCCAAATAATATTTATTGAGATCTCCCCTCTTAAATTTAGATCGAAGTACTCAGTAATGTATGCGCCTATTTCGTTTCTGATTGCTATATGCTGAAGGAAAGCGAGTGGACATTTCCAGGACCAAAGCTGCAACTTGGTGGTTGGGATATCTAATACTACAGTAATTGGGGCATGGTTTGAGAGAATAATTGGATGTGTAGTCATTTGTGTTATGCGACCCAACAATGGAGTAGAGGACCAGACGTAATCGATTCGGGAGAATGATCTATGAACATGAGAATAGAATGAGTAGCCTTTTTCCACCCCTTGAGAGTAAGCCAGATGTCAACTAAAGATAGGTTTACAAAAATGTCATGCAGCCTTCTCGATGGGGTAGGTGGGGCACAGTGTGTGAGCCTACTTCTGTCCCCAGCTGTGCCCCATGTCTGATTAAAGTCCCCCAGTATTAGTAAATTACCTTCCATGATTAACTCCAATAAACCCATGACATCATCTGCTACACGTAGCGGAGAGGGCAGAAGCCTTTCTCCCTCCATTCAACTCCACAGGAAGACTCAGCTGCTCCTTTAACTTGCTTGACGCACTACCGAGGCCCAGAGACTGCCTCTGCTTTGTACACTTAAGGAACGGTGAGGCGACATAGCAAGTGAAGTCTGCTGTCATTCTGTGTTTATCCTGCAACATTCCATAATTAATGTGAAGAATCAAGTGCAATCTGGCTAGGTTACGATTGTTTAAAACAACCGCCTGATTTTAAAGTGGCCGGCGGCAGATGAGGACCAGTACAAGGCCGTTTACAGGTTGCTAGGCAACCAGGTCCCATATACAGCCAATCCGCTTCGCCAGCTGGCGAACGCCGGCCCACGAAGAAGGCCACAGAAAAAGGACCTGTCTGCGCTCTGTCCATGCAATTTTTGTATTTGTATTTTAATTATTTATATAGCGCACCTGGCACTTAGGCATCCGGGCGTGTATCTTAGATTACATGACATGTTAACATAAGCATAACATACAGGGAAATATACAATATACAAGAAAAAAGCATCATTTATAATCATGTACAGATTCTGCAGTCTAACAGGCAAAAAGGAGGTGATAAGCAGGGCAGATCACCAAGCACAGAGTATTTACAGGTGAATAGATAATCAGGTAATTTGCAGAGTAAATACAATGCAGATTTATGCAATGAGGCGCAGGGCACGGATAGTGGCACAGGGGCAAGATAGTGGCGATCGTAAGTTTGTGTCTGCTCAGAATTCCATTTGCGCAATGGAATTCTGAGCAGACACAAACTTACGATCGCCGCGCCTTCCGCAATTTGCGAGGCAGTTTGAGAATTTATCCTGGCATTGTCCTACGTTATAATTGTGAAGACTAATTGCTGTAATTCAAGCCTCTGATGAAGAGCTGTACGCAGCTTGAAACACGTGTCAGGTGTTTTTTTGCACTTCTAATAAATTCCAATTCCTTGGCGCAGAGAGACTGGGACTTCCTTTGTTCTCTTTAATTTACCTCATGGATCTATACTGGCAGTATACCCACACCACCCAGATACCTGCAGCCTTGGTGTTTGATTCCTTTATTTGATATACAAGCGCTGTGGACCTGTGACTTTATCTGCCATAACCTAATTTAGGCATTACCCAGAGCTCCTTATCTAATACTATGAAACCTGACCAGCAATTCAAATTTGCTGAAGTCTCTATCCAAGAGGTGGAAGATATCATAGCGTCGCCTTTGAGATGCTAGGGTGATACTTGTCCAGCCACCATTATTAAAGAAGCAGCCAGAGACCTGGACCCTTTTATTACCACGTTAATTAACGCATCCTTCCAATCATGTACCGTGCCTGCCAACGTAAAAGATGGGTCTTACCTCTCTTAAAGAAACCCTCACTCGACCCAAGCATTCCAACGAACTTCAGACCCATCACCACTGTCCCATTCTTATAAAAAAATACTTGATAAAGCAGCCTACCTCCAGATACAATCATACCTGGAAATCAACAACTTACTGGGACTTCGACAGTCTGGATTTAGACCTCAACATGGTACTGAAACAGATTGATGAACTGCAAGACAATGGGAAACTTGCCCTCCTACTCCTATTATATTTATCGGTAGCGTTTGACTTGGTGGACCATAAAGTGCTTTGCAACCATCTGTCCACCGCAGCCCACTTCTCCCCAGAGGCCACAACCTGGATTCAATCCTTTTTGAACAACAGGTCCATGAGAGTCTTCTCACCTTCAACTGCAGCAGACCCCATTCCAATTACATGCAGAGTTCCGCAAAGGATCTTGTACATCGCCCACAATGTAAAATATCTTTACTAAGCCCTTGTTTGATGACTTGGACCATCTGGGTGTCACCTACACTAATTACACAGATGGCACCCAGATCCTCATACCGGTGAACGGAGACTATGATATGGACCTAGCACTAGTCAACAAAATCTCATCATTCAGGCATGGATGGCGGCACACAGCCTGTGTCTGAATGATGATAAGACCGAGCTTCTACTCCTAAAAGCCCCCACTAAGCTTATCAAACTCAGCAACCAATACCTTTCATTCAATATTGACGGTGTTGACATTAAAGTGGCAAAGGAGGTAAAAACCTTGGGCTTCTACCTAGACTCAGCACTGAAGCTACGTAAGCAAGTCAATGCCACGGTTTCAGCAACTGCATACACCTGTAAATTGATCCATGCATGCAAACCTTTTCTGTCTACATAAAGCTGCATCACATTAGTGAGAGCGCTAATTCTCTCAAAACTCGACAATTGTAATGCACTATATATAGGTGCTAATAAATACATTATAAACAAGCTAGAAATCTTACAAAATAATGCAATTAGAACAGCTCTTAGCTTTCCAACAAGACAACATACCTCAGAGGCCAGACAGAAGATCAATTGGCTTTCAGTTGAGGACATAATACACCTTAAAATGGCTTCCTTGACCCACAAATGTCTCAATAGTTCAGCTCCTAGATACCTAATGGATAAAATGGTAAAATAACTCTTCGACACGCCCTACGAGGACTGTCAATTCCTTCTGCCTAAAAGTCCCTAGATTTAGGGGCCGATTCACGGAACAAACGTGCGCCGAAAATCTTGGTGCAAGCTGGTGCAAGCGTGAAAAAACAGGCGCACGCGTGCGATTCATGTAAGTCCCTGTGCGTGTTTCCCTCAGAATGTGCGCCAAACCCGTGCATAGCGCACACGGGCGCTCATGTCATTGGAAAATCCCGAACGCCGTACGCGACATGCACAGGGAAAGCGTACAACGTCGGCGCCACACCGAAAGGGGGGCGGGACACGGGGCGTAACACGCGGAATGGGGAACAACGCGTGAAAAAGAAGGCGTAACTGGGGAAGTACTGCGGGGAAATACACGGAACGCCCACACACACGTGATCAACACGTATTCATGGAATCGAATACGGGAAACCCCTGCACGCTAAAAGATGCGCATAGGCGTCAACACATCCGCCACACGAAGGCAGGCGGAAGCGTCCCCGCACACAGTATAAAAGTGCACGCAAACAAAAAACACGTATATCCAGCTACGATGAATGCCCCGTTTGTCGCAGCACTGATCGTGGGACACCGTAGGAGAAGGAGAATAGCCAGGGCCCGCATTTTTTTCCCCGGACTAGCCATTTTGGGATGCCTGACGACCAGGTCTATGGCAGGTATAGGTTTCCACCCTGTATCATCCTAGACCTGGTCAGGGAGTGGGAAGATGACCTTACATCACCCACCCTGTGCTCCCAAGCATTGAGCCCCTTGTAGAAGGGGCTCAATGTCCTGCATTTTTTGGCCACTGGGTCATTTCAGCGGACAACTGCCATAGTGGGGGGGGTCTCACAGGCCACGCAGTCACGCTGCCTACACCAGGTGTTGGCAATCATCACTGTGCACCCCTCAGTCCGCAGGCACATGTACATGCCCAGAACACCCGCAGAAAGGCAGGCCATGGTCCAGGACGTTTACAGGGTGGCACACTTCCCCAAAGTGCTCGGTGCCATAGATTGCACCTATGTGGCCCTACGTCCACCTAGGGCCACTGAGCACATCTATCGAAACCGCAAGCACTGGCATTCCATCAACGTGCAGGTCATATGCGATGCAAAGGGAATCATCAACTCTGTATATGCAAACTACCCTGGCTCTACCCATGACAGTTTCATATACAAAATGTCCGCCCGGAGCCGGGCCCTGGAAGCTGGGCAACATGCCGACACATGGCTCCTAGGTGAGTACAAATGCCTGTGCACATGCATGCATGTCACACACAGCCAAATACACAAACCCCAATAATCACAACCATTATCACCTCCCCAGGGAACAGTGCCTACCCTCTGAGCAACCACATGATGACGCCAATCCGGAATCCCACCACACCACCCCAGGTAAGATACAACGCTGCCCATATTGCAACCAGGGGCATAGTGGAGTGCACATTGGGTGTGCTCAAGTCATGCTTCCGCTCCCTTGACCGCTCTGGCGGCCAGCTACTATATGCACCCCCAGTAGTGTGCAGGATCATTGTGGCAGCATGTGTCCTGCACAATGTTGCAACCCGGCAGGACGTACCGGTGGACATGGTGGTGCCCCCACATCCCCAACCACAGGCACAGGCGCTGCCCATGGGAGGGGAAAGGGCACGTGGCGAGGCAGCCCGGACCCAGCTTGGGGCCACATTTTTCACCTAAACTCCCACCCCTGCAGAGTGCACACAGGCCTGGCACATACCAAGTGACAATCGATGATGAGAAAGAGACAGTCAACTGTCACAACCTTACCACCCTGAGAATGTTGCCATGGAAGTACTACATTGTGTGCATCCCTAGCTACTTAAACATAACCAATCCTGTGTGACCAAAAGGAACACATGCAAGGTGTGTATCACCCCCCCCTGCAAAACAGGCCATCACAATCCCTGGTATGTCACCCAAACCCTCCCAAACCACATCACCCTTGTCTGCCACACCATGACATGGCATGCAATAGCAAAAGGCCAACACATGACCAATAACATACGAAGTGACATGTCTTTCTAGCATTTCTACCATATTAACAAGACTAGCTGGCATCAGTGAAATGATTAAATGCTGTGGTGCTCTTCCAAGGCTACATGCAGGCGGGGATTGGGCATTTCTCTCTGGGGCTGCCTACGTTATGTTTCAACGAATAACTCCCGGCCTCGCGGCCTTGCTCTTTCGATTTGAACAACAAAGTAATCACTGAAGCAGAATAAGCAGAATAAGCAGAATAAGCTTTCGGCTAAGCAGTTTTGAACAAAAAGCAATGAGCAAACGTTAGAGAACAAAATGGCAATTCTCGTTACATCAAAAATGGCCGCACATTGGTCAAACTTATGAGTCTGTATTTCTGACATTCAGTACATAAGACGGTTGGTCTTCGGCCAATATGATACATTGCCATTAATTGTGTGGTTTCTATTTTCCTAGACTGACAAACCCTTCTTTTGGCCGATTGCCAAACGCCTCATCCATACATTGCACCCTCCACTGATGAAGTGTCTGATATATCTGAATTTGAATTTGAACCTGAATCTTGCATACTACTATATGCATCTTCACTCCCACCAATATTTATGGCCATGAATTCTTTTATCGTTTTCATTTCATGCATATCTTTATCATTTTGGCCATATGCTTGTTTTTGGGTTACCATATGCATACACTCTTCACTTATCTCAGTGCAAACTGGAGACAGACAGTGAATGCAACAACAGCAAGTCATGAACATTCCGAGCACTATTACTAGTATTGCAACTAACTTCCATCCCCAAGCACGTAATATCCCCCAGAACCAGGACCCTGCCTCCCAATTCCCATTTATGGTATGGAGATCGGAGCTTAGGACGTGCAACTTTTTTATTGCTTCGAAAATCATAGGGGAGGAGTCATCTACGAATACGCAGCATGCTGATCCCACGATTTTGCAAACTCCCCGATGATCAACCAGGATTACATCAAGAGCCATTCTATTTTGCAGCGTCATTAATCTTATTCCTTTCTCTTCCAGCGTCATGTTGCATAGTATATCAGTTGTTATGTTTATTGTACTCTCTAACACTCGGGATAGTTTCCTTATGTTATAGGAATTTATGGCTTGGGACAAAAATGGTACAAATGATTTTGCTAAGTCTTCTGTTCTTAAAGCATCTTCTGTGCTTCTTTGTAGCCTGGATCTGGATAACCTGGCTACATCTGCTGTCTCTAAGAGGAACAGTCCCGGGAACAGTAGTCCCAAATAACATGTGCCTCCCCAGTTTCTGGGTAACCAGGGATACGCTTTTTCTCTGCATATAAAATAAACAGGATCACCTACATATACTGGTTCCACTTCTCTTTTGAGAATCGCTGTATTCATTCATTTAGTGAACGTTCCTACTGAATAGGAGCCCTTCTTCTTTAGGCAAAAAGGGACAGTTTGTGGGCTATAATTCACTGTATAGGAAGGGGGCATTGCATCTTTATTTTCTTCTGTTCTTACACGGAACGTGATTACTGATGTTTTGGATGGTGGAGACAATCTATCTTGTTGTGCAGGTCTTGGCGTAGGGTTTTGGATTATCATGCGTGCTTTGGGGAATATAGAACAACCTACGGGTCTCATAATTATTTCCTCAAATTCATTCATGTTTGTTTTATCTAGTTGACCTGTATCACTCTTATTCCATTTCCCATAAAATAGTGCACTTAGTGATGCACTGCATGCAGAACTTAATGGTAATGGCTGCACACACCAACCTATTCCCTTCCCAGCGTGCTGCGGTATATGGGCGCATACCCAGCAATTATTTTTCTTTAATATTGCATGTCTCATGTTCATTATGAGCAATAAGTTATTATTCCCATATCCTTCTCTGTGCCTCTCTTCCATTGGGGACAAGATGTAAGTAATTACATGAACCGGGCTTTCAATAGTGGAGATGTTAATTACTGGCAAGAGCATATTTAATGGGTGCGTTCCTTCTATGTACCATAGTATCACTGCTGTTATTATTGCACTAACATACTCATGACACATATTACTATCGTAATATGTGTTTTTCTAACTTTTCAGTCTTTATACCTAATTTGTTATCAGCAGCGGTGCAGGAGGAGGCTAAAGCTAGTTCTGGCATTCGCTCTCTCACAGTCCTTCTTCTTCCGCAGTGGTCGTCGTGAATATCTCTCCTTGTGGCATTCGTCCGAATGTCAATGAATTTGATAAATGTCAACAGTTCATTCTGCCAGTTCTTAGAAGCCTGGATTGCTTACTCGTTAGGCAAGATCATTATGCATTTGCATGTTTGCTCAAAAGGACTCCAGAGCAGTTATCAATTGCCTTTGTACCATGTGCGCCCTGCTTGTTTGTTCGGGTTCCGGACACATGGATTTTTATGATCCCACCGAGGAGCCGCGAGTCTTGAGTTTGCCGACTTGCACAACTCTCACGCTTCTCTCCTCTAGACCTCCAGTTCCGTCTCTATCCGTGATGGTAACCAGAGGCAATGATGAAAAAAACCAATGAAATGCAGCTTCGATCACTCCTTCTTCTGAAGCTGTAGATTGTACCGTTTAGCTCCTGGTACAGTATGGTCAATGAATAGTGCCGGTGCACTCCCAGACTCAAACTCGCAGTCCTGCGGCGCAGTGACAGGTGGCTGTGAAAGCCGCAGTGGTGATGCAAATTTTGTTTCAGGCTGTGGTACAATGGCAGATGCTGGTGGGCACCAAAATGGTACACGCTTTGTGTCGGCCCGCAGTGATGCAGATTCAGGTGGCCAATGTTGGGGCACTCTTTGCCCTTTCTCCTTTACAGCAATCTTTCCAGGCTTCGCTTCAAGCTTCACTTCGGGTTTAGGCAGATCCTGTGATAACAGTCCACAGTTTCTTCGATTCTGGGGCTGCTGTTTCTTTCTGGTCGTCTCGGTCAGGCAAGTCTTTGAGCAGCGGTGGGATCTTTTTAGCGTGCGTGGCATGAATCCACGCCTTGCTCCCATTCACTCAAATCGCCGTTTGTGTTGCCAGCAGTACTTGATAGGGGCCACACCATCTGGGTGCTAACAATGATTTTTGTTCAAAATTCTTAAGCAGCACCCAGTCTCCTGGCTCTAGCGCGTGCCCCGGACCAGTATACCTCACGGGTAAAGCCTCCTGCACCTGCTGATGAATCAAACGCAGTTTTTGTATTAAAAGGCCACAATAAGTACTAAGCACAGGATGCTCAACTTCACAAAGCCGCTTAGGCTGAGGTGCGCACCAAACATTTGCCGGCCTCCCCATGACAATTTCATACGGGGAGAGCCCAGTTCTTGCCTGTACTGACATGCGCATGCACAATAGCGCTAATGGTAATGCGTCCACCCAACTCAACTTGCTTCCTGCACATATCTTACTGATCTTAGACTTTAAGATTCCGTTGTGATGTTCAATAAGAACGGCTGACAACGGATGTCTGGAACAATGGAATCGCTTATTGATCTGGAGACCTGCGCAAATCTGTAATATTACTGCGCCCACAACGTGTGGACCGTTATCTGACCATATGACGCGGGCAGGCCAAAACGGGAAAAGTATTCCTTCAACATTACTTTTGCCTTGCTCATTGCAGTGCAGTCTTTTAAGGGATATGCTTCCACCCATTTGCTGAATGCACATATTACCACTAGGACATATTTTAAGTTTTGGCATCTCTCCATCTCTAGAAAATCAAAATGGATTACCTCAAAAGGCATAGAGGGAGGGCCAAAACTTCAGGTTGGACTCACTGTTCCCTTTCCTACATTGTGTTGTAAGCACGTGATGCAGTTCTGGACCAACCTTTCTGCATTCTTTTTTATGTTTACATTCTCCCATACCGTAGCTAGGTGCTGGATTATTTTTTTGGCACAAATGTGGGTAGGGCTGTGAGCCATTGTGACCATTGCAATTACATAGGAATTTGGCAACATCCAGTTTTTAGTTCCCTTGTCCACACAGCAACCCTCCAAATCTAATTCAGCAGAGCCCTCAGCCCACCCTTGTATCTCATCAGCAGTAGCTTTGGCCTGCATTTCTTTGAAAGTGGCAATCCCGTCTTCTATCATGCAAGGCACTTCCTCAGACTGTACTGTCATCATTTTGGTATTTAAATCAGTGGCAGTTTGTTTCGCAATCCTGTCTGCAAATGTGTGTCCCTCTCCCACTTTACATGTCACTTTTTTATCCGCCTCGCATTTCACTATTGCTAGGTGCTTTGGGAACGTGAGTGCAGACATCAATCGTACAATCAAAGGGCCATGTTGAATTCTGGCCCCATGTGATGTCAAGAAACCCCTCTCAGCCCAGAGTCAGCCAAAGTTATGAACCACGCCAAAGGCGTACTGGCTATCAGTATATATGTTCACGTTCAAATTCTCAGAAATCTCACAGGCTCTGGTCAAGGCTATTATTTCTGCAGCTTGCGCCGAGTTGTAGGGGACTCTTTTGCTTTCTACAATGCTCTCCAGAGTAGTGATAGCGCAGGCGGCAGTTGATGTGGGGTGTTACTTAAATCAACTCTTCCCTTCGTTTCTTCCTCAGTCACCATTAAACAATCATGGGGAGGTGATTCGTTGTCACCAAGTTCTTCCGTGGGTAGTGCCATTAATTCTGCAGGATTCAAGGCGCTACACCTCATAATTTGGATATAGGGCGCGAATAGGATGATTTCATATCTAGTCAGTCTAGCAGAGGTGAGGTGTTGCGTCTGTGTTCTATTTAATAGAACGTCTATGGCATGTGGCACCATCAAAATTAAAGTGTGCCCCAGTACCATCCCTTCCGTTTGTCTCACTGACGCAGCAGCCGCTGCAACAGCTCACAAACATCGTGGCAGTGCGCGCGATACAGGGTCCAGTGCGGAAGAAAAATAGCCGCATGGCGTATTTCTTCCACTTTGTTCCTGTGTCAAAACAGCCAATGCACATCCTTCACTTTTGCATACAAACAGTCTAAAAATCTCATAATTTGGTGTGCCCAAAACTGGAGCAGAACATAATGCAGTTTTCAACAACTCAAATGCTCTCTGACATTCTTCATTCCACTGCAAAGGCATCACAGCATCCTTTTTCGTCAATGCCACCATTGGTTTCACAATTAACGCAAAGTTTCCAATCCACTGCTGGCAATAAGAAGCCATGCCTATTATGGCTCTGACTCCTTTCTGTGTTTTTGGAATAGGCATACCAGAAATGCTCTCTATTTGCTCTGGCGTTAGTCTTCTCCCTTCTTTCGAAAGTAAGTAACCCAAATAAGCCACTTCCTTTCGACAATACTGACATTTTTTCAAGCTGGCTTTGTGGCCATGCGCTGCTAAGTGTGTTAATAGTAAAATGGTACTTTCTTTACAAATCTCCTCTGTGTCTGCAGCGACCAACAGATTGTCTATATATTTTAGCAATACACAACCTGTTGGTAGCTCTAGCATATCTAGTTGTTCCTTTAATGCCCTACTGTAAATACTAGGACTTTCCGTGTATCCTTGTGGAATGCGCGTGAATGTGAATGACTGTCCTCCTAAAGTGAACGCGAACAAGTATCTACTGTCCTTGTTCACTGGAATGCTAAAGAAAGCATTCTTTAAGTCAATCACACTAAAGTATTCTGCCGATGCAGGTATCATTGTCAAAATCGCAGTGACGTCTGGCACTAAGGGAAATTGAGGGTCAACTACCTTGTTTAACGCACGCAGATCAATTATGAAACAATAGGGTACCTCATTATCTCCTTTCTTATATACCGGAAGAATGGAGCTGTTACATGTACTACCTGTAATTTCCTCAATTACTCCCAATCTTACCAAATCTGAAACAATACTTGTTAATCCTTTCTCTCCGTCAGGTGAAATTTTATACTGTGGAATATGCGGCAACGTGACCCCTTCTTTCAAAATTATTTTTACTGGCTCTATCTTTAAACATCCCACATCATTGTCATTCATTGCCCATATACAGGTTGGCACCTTACTCAACTCTCCTGGCAAGGGATTAGACAAGAATTCAGATACCGGTGCATTCTGTGGCCAAATTGTCAAATACACACCATCGGGAGTGCAATGAATAACTGCACTTAGTTTTTTCAATAAATTCAATCCCATGAGGTTTTCCCCACAATTTTCTGTTAAGAGAAACGGACAATGCTCAGTGAATGGACCTATCGTTACTGGGATTGATTGGGACACTGGATTAATTACTGGTGTATCTGCGAACCCTACAGAAATATTCTTTTGCCCTGACAGTGGTATATCTGGAACCAAGTGATGGTCTATTGAACACTTTTGCGCTCCTGTATCTACAAGAAAACGGTGCTCTTTATCCCTGACTCTCATCTCTACATAGGGTCCTTTCTGATTCACGGGAATAGACACTGGTTCCGACCCCTGTCTTGGGCTGTCCTATTGAGGGAATAACACATCGTTCGATGTGTAATCACTGCTATTACTGTAATACGCATTTTGTTGCGTATCAAAAATGTTCCCATCCCTTCCTCTAGCCCCCCCATTCTGGGTACTCCCATGTTGTTGGTTACCCTGGCCCTGATTCTGGTTGGTAGTGTTCTGATGGTAAGCTTGATTCTGACCTCCTTGGTTACTTTGGTGCTGCTGCATATTATTCCTTTTCGGCCCATTTGCTCCTGGGTGCCCCCGGTGCTGTCTTCTCTGACCACCCCCATTTCTATTTTGCAAATGTGGGCATTGCACTCTCGAGTGTCCTTCCTCTTTGCAATATGCACACTGATTCTGTCCCAACAGCCCTCCATGCATATTTGAATTACTCCTTCCTTGTGCGTTCCCTCTCCCTCTATTGTGTCCCGCTACTTGCTGAAGTAGCACTCTTGTCTTCAATAAGCATGCTCTCAAATCCTCCCCCACCTGTTTTAACAATAATAATTCATCAACAATCACCTATTGTGTCTTTCCTTTCCCAACCTCCTTGCTTCTATACCCCGGTGTGGTAAACATTTCCGCATATTCATTATCAAGTTTATTTTTAAGCACAAAAAGTCCATATACATGTTCCCTTATTTCTTCATTTCTTTCTCTACAACGTGCTAATGCATTTAAATCTAAAAATCATTGTGGAGGTAATTTCCCAATTAACTGTTTCCATCTTCCTACTAAATATTCACAAATGCATTCCAACACTAACTGTCTTTCATTGCTTCTTCGGAAATCATACATCGAGTCCAATGCTGCCGTCCCATTGTTCCCTTCTATATACATCTCTGATTGTACTTGCAACTCCCGCTTTCTCTCCTTGCTGATCGCACTACGGGTCACTCTTGTGCATCCACTTTGTGCAGTCCCATCTCTCACCCCGTAGTTTCGAGTTCAATCACGGGCGGGACGGACGGGACTGTGTCTGTTTCTAGGGCGGCAGGTGTGGATGGGATAACAGGAACGGGAAGTGTCTGTTGCGATTCTGGCTGGCTAATAGGAGGTGCTAAGTGTGCAGTCTGCGGCAGTGCTAGGATTTGAACAATTGGGAGGGGCGCGGGGGTTTGAGCAATAGGAGGGGGCTGGACAGTGGTTCCTGACGCGCTTGTTTTACTTTCTGGTCTTGGACCCCGCTTTGTATCGGTCAATATGTTTTCTATTAAATCATCTGCTATATGCAGTTCTCGTTGTGGGTATATTCTTTCTATGTTCAACTGTTTGCGTCTACCTGTCTTTCTCAGACTCTCAGTCCACTCCTCCTCCTCCTTTTCTTCCGCTATTTTAGTTTTTGATTTATGCCTGCACGCATGTTTCTCTCTACTTCTCCAATGAAGCATAGCTTCCCTTCTCCAGTCCCTAAGGATATCAAATACTGCGGGACGTGCTTTCTTTCTTATCAATAACTTTTCCAAGTTATCTATTCTCTCGATCTAAAAACTCCCATTGATCGCCCACTGAAAATCTTCTTGGTTTCTGGTGTGCTTATGCCAAATCTCACAGAACATTATCGCACCCACACCATACTTCACATACATCTCATATGCCGGCGTTCCCCCAGGTGGCGCAACTTGGCCAATTTCCAAAGATTGTCTACCACAGCGGAAAAACCCTGCTAGGGTGGACAATACCCCAGGCATGTTTTAACCTTACCGTCTCCTAATCAACCTTACACTGGGCGTTTGATTTTGCAAAGTCAACTCTCAACCAATATCAGGGCTATTTCGAATCGGGGTACGACTCACCTGATAAGTCAAATTGTCTTCCAAGACACAATTCGTCCGTATACTGATGCAACCAATGGCGTCGTGTCTGCGTATCTTGGCTCTGCCTCGTTTCGGGGCCCTAGCCTCCTTGTTCTCTGGCCGGACACGTCGATCAGGGATCAGATGTGTGCAGATCTGCAAAGGAGTCTCTCATCACTTATACAGGGCGCCCCGGACACCTTTTGATCCCGGCTCGATCCTCCCGTCCTCGCCGTTCTCTCTGCCTTTCTTATTTTACAATGTACACGATGGAACAGGTGGGGGAGGGTCCCTATTCGGGCACCATCTTGAAGGGGTCCCTCGCGTAGTGGAAACAAGGCAAATCACCACACACGAACTGATACGCCAGACACGAGGTTGTATTCCCAAAAACTAGGGTTTATTGCAAAGCAAATAGTCTCAGTTGGCCAACTCGGTCTCACGCCCCACGACGTGTGTCTCCAGACCTCGAGGGACGCAAGAGAGCAAATAACGTACATCAGTTACATATATACAAAATGGACATCCTGCAATCAGTCATGACATGTTCATTACGCCCATTGTACAGTTTCTTTGAACTGGGTCTGATGATTGACAATTTCGATGAATATGACACCTTCAAACATCTATTTTATCAACAATATGCAACATTGCGAGTCTGGAGACATATTTCTTTGTTGAACAGAACACAGCGCTTCTGTTCTTGCGAGCAAGCTGCTTACGGGGGAAGAGTCGCATTCCAGGCTTTGCTATCTCCTATTTGCTATTCGTGTCCTGGGAGTCAGCACGCTCTGCTGGGTTTAGGAAAGGGGGGCCGTAAGAAAAGCATAATTCAGGCCTTTAGCTGTTTCTTTCTAGCATTTCTACCATATTAACGAGACTAGCTGGCATCAGTGAAATGATTAAATGCCGTGGTGCTCTTCCAAGGCCACATGCAGGCGGGGATTGGGCATTCCTCTCTGGGGCTGCCTACGTTATGTTTCAACGAATAACTCCCGGCCTCGCCGCCTTGCTCTTTTGATTTGAACAACAAAGTAATCAGTGAAGCAGAATAAGCAGAATAAGCTTTCGGCTAAGCAGTTTTGAACAAAAAGCAATGAGCAAACGTTAGAGAACAAAATGGCGATTCTAGTTACATCAAAAATGGCCGCACATTGGTCAAACTTATGAGTCTGTATTTCTGACATTCAGTACATGAGACGGTTAGTCTTCGGCCAATATGATACATTGCCATTAATCGTGTGGTATCTATTTTCCTAGACTGACAACATGGGGTGGATAAAATGCAACCAATCCCCACTAGGGGTGTTAACACAAGTAGTACAGCAGCAGACAGGCCACAGTTATGAAGAAAGTCCAAAGCCCTTGTGTAATATTTTGTTACACCGAACCATCCTAGATAAGGGAAGCAGGAGTGGCCTATGTGAGTCAGGACCCCAAGCTGCAAACACATACATGAGACAAGCTTCAAGGGCCCAGCTGGAACAGACAGTGGATGCTTTCAAAAGCCACAAAGCACCACTGTCACATGAAACAATATTAAACTATATTAACTAATTAAACTAACAATGAAAAACCTACATAACCTAATTAAAATAACTATCAAATAGTTCATATTAACTAACTAAACTAAAAGCAAACATCAAAAATGGCCACATACGACCCAGGGGGAGGCACCCAGGAAGGGGAAGGTACAGGGTGCACCTCAACACCCACATGCAAGTATGTTGAGACACAAAAATAAACCTCAGTGGGCTCAATGCCTGCACGCCATGACCTTTGTGTGGGAGATACCTCGACGTCCGATTCTGGCTCATCCTGAAAAGGAGGACGTGGCACAGGAGCCTGACCACGCCTAGCCGCAGCTTGCCCCTCGTCGGCAGCAAGTCTGCTGGATGGGTGAGCCTGGTTCTGTGCGGCGATGACACATAGGTCTGCATGCAGAACCTCCCGTGATACAGGTGGCTCCTCTTGTAAGGTAACACGTGTAACACTGAGTTCTACCTGCGTGGCCTGGCTGGACAACTGATGCACCTCCCGGCAAGCACGTAGCTCAGCCGAGATGGTACACTCAAGTTGCTCAAACCTCTTCTCTGACCGCACCCTTTGGGACATCAAGAGGGCACCCAGAGTGGAACTGAGGGACTCATACTCAGCCCTCAGGGCCTCCATGTGTGCCTCTGCGTGAGCAGCAATTGCTTGACGCAAAGACATTTCAGCCTGGCGTGCCCTGTCTGAGGCCGCCATGCCCAGCCTGAGCGAGTGGGCCATGGACTGCGCTGTCTGCCGCTGGAGAAACACCTGCCTAGCAGGGGGGAGCACGGATTGGGCCACACGCTCCATGCTCACAGCAATGATTTCCATTGTTGCTCTCTGGCGTTCTGAATTGGCAGTCATGTCTTGCTCCCACCCAGTATACCTTGGTGGCACGCGGCCACCGCGTTGCTGGGCTTAAAACCTGCGGGACCCAAGGACCGGCCATCCTCGTTGGGTTGGCACCGCCCGCAGCTGCACGACTACATGCTCTCGTTGATGTGATGTCCCAGGCGCATCAGCAACTGGTGTGGAGGGTGACCCTGCGTCCCGATCTACCACAGGCGGAGGTCCCACATCTGGCCCCTCAGTGCAGGTGTCGCTGACAGAGGAGTGTCCACATCAGAATCACTCACCCCTGACGTATGGACCTGATGCACATCCAACTCGACATGGACGTCAGAGTGGTCATCTGAGCTGGACTCATTGCCAGCCAAAGACAAGATGGTCTGTAGCACATGTGGGTTCTCGTGGTCTACCACCCCACGACCCCCACTTGTGCCGGATTGCGGTTGTGATAACAACCCTGTTCCTGGCATGACAACACCATCCTCTGGCTCCATGGCGTCATCACCTGAAAAGTGGAGAGAAAAAAACATGATTACACATGTTAGAAGCACATAACACACACACACGTAGACATCACACAAACAGCCAACACATGAAGCAGACATGTCACACACAAAAGAGAACCTGCCATCCATGCCTGGTCAATTTGACATTGCATCAGTGAGTAGGCATGTAGAATGGTGTTACATGGCTCAGAAGTGGGTTGATGCAGGGCAGAACATGTATACGTTACTCACTATCTACATGAACAAGTACTTCACGATGTGTATCAAAAAACGTGAAGGCATTACAAGGGCAAGTTCAGGCATCACGTGCAATGTGCATGCAATGGGTTGCATGGCTAAAGGCAACCTCCCCACCCCCTGAGTGGAAATGCAGGGATGCCTTGCATGGTGGACACGTACTACAATGATCATCCAGTCAAGGACACATAGGGGCATGCATGGAATGCACATGGAGCATGAATGGGCACTCATGTCCCTGCAGAGCATCTGCCATCTGCACAGTCCAAGTGAGACACCCTGCATGAAGGGCAGAGGATGTACCCCACTGCATGTGTCTGGCAGGTTGGCTGGTGGAAGTTAGCATGTACACAGGAGGCTTGAACAGGCCATTGCAGTACGCCAAAATGATGCACACCAGTGCAATGGTGTAATTGGGGTGCAGAGGGGGTGGAGAGGCAAGGGGGCATGCCTACGTGGAGTACCCGCATGCAGGCAGAGGACACATGCACGTCAGTCATGCAATGACATAGTCCCAGTGCTGAGAGGAATGACACCCCTGGCTACATGCAGAAGGGCCAATGAGCTGGAACATAGACCGGAGGGGCATCTGGGTGATTAGCATATGAGTAGGGTGCAAGTGTGGTGATGAGGACAGTCCCCGTCTGCTCTACATGTCCACCATCCTGCACAGCAAGCACGCATCAGTGAAGCATTGCATGACTAGCACATGAGAACCATGTACACATAGCAAGCACAACACATCACACAGGCAAACCACACATGGGCTGGACATACACGCAACAACACTCACTGGACGGGGCATAAAAGTTCTGCATCTCTCCCACTTCTTCGACCAATTCTGCTGGTATGAACTCAGCAACAAGTGACTTGTGCGAAGTGAAGTCATCCTCCTCAGGTGGTGGCCCACCGCCAATCACCAGAGTCATGCTGTAAATAGAGGCACGCTTGGCCTTAGCGCTGCATTTGAGGTCATCCCAACGCTTCTTGCACTCGGCAGCTGTGCGCACCTCATGGCCGAATGCACTCACCTTATCCGCGACATGCTTCCAGTGGGTATTCCGATGGGCAGCCGTAGTTTGACAATTTGGCCCCACTAGCATGTCATGTCTGTGGCCGCGCACGTAGTCCACAAGGGAGTCCAGTTCCTGCGCACAGAAAGGCTTCTTCCTTGACGTGCAGGATGCCGTGGCTGTTTCTGGGCTCCCAGCCTGTGCTGCAGATGCAACCTTCCTCCTCTTGGATAGTGATGCGGACCCTGGCTGGCGAATGCCGTCCTGATCAGTATGGCCAGTGGCACCGGTGGTTTGAACCAAGGGAGTGGCAGGTGGAAGAATGACCGAAGGCCTGACTTGCGTCAATGGCTGCTGGGTGCCCTGGAATGGACCCTGCACAGCAACATCCGCTGTGCCAGGGTCATTGACCGTGACTGTCCTGGTTGGTAGACTCAAAACCGGGGTTTTGTTGGCTGCATCTGCCCCTGCACTTGCCAACATCCGGCTGGTCGGGGCAGCAGATGACATTACTGCCCCAGGGAAAAGTGCCTCGGTCAGGGCAGCCCTGCCTGTACTAACGGTGTGCCTCCTGACCTGCTGGAAATCTTCCATGGACTCTTGAAGTGCCAACGCAGCCTGCGCTGGCAGACCCTGAGCCTGGGTGGTGGTGTCCACAGCTGCAACTGCAGCTACCACTACCCTTTGGCCCGTGGCAGTCAGTGAAACGGACTGCCGGGTCACAAGGGCGCCAGTGCCAGATACAAGAACTGCATCTCCCGGAGCCGCAGGGGGTGGTGGCATGACTGCACCAACAGGTGGCACAACATCATCATGAGCTGCCGCACCCCTGCTTCTTCCCCCTCTGCAGCAACCCTGGATACCCTGGAGTCCCCCTACTCCCTGGTCACCCCGGCCACATCCCTGACCACGCCCACCATGAGGAGTATGCCCAGCTGAGGCGCCCCTCACCTTTCATGACCTACCAACCATGGCACAGATGGAGTAGTGCCGGCACAGATGGAGTAGTGCCAATGGGAGGTGCACACGACAATTGTCCTGGGCAATTGGGGTGAAGGTGGTGGGTTGCAAGATGTTAAAAGCACCCCTGCACCTGCAAGGCTGTTTGTGACCCCGGTGATGAAGTGACGGGTCATGCAATGCTCAGGCACCCCAAAACTGCAGTAAAACCGTGCACGCAACCCCTGGTAGCCCACGTGTGTGGAATTAACCTCCCGCAGTACGCGGTGGCACCCAAGGACACAAAAAACACATACGCGTGGGACACGCAGGCTACTATGACCTCGAAAACGGGTACGCGATACACAGGTGCACCCGCAGTGGGAAAAATAGTGTGCGCGACTCACCGTCAGACTAGCGTGATAATGAAAAACACGCGCAGCCAATACCTCCGCCAAAAGAAGAGATAGGTCCTTGATCTGCTGTGAAGTTGTGATGGCGCGCGAAACAACACAAAGTAGCAACACACACGTCGGTCTCCATGAAAGGCACGTACAGCGAACTGCTGGCCCTGCTCACCTTTAACCCGTGCTGAGGGTAACGCCCGCGCGCATCACGTCACTTACGCGCTTAGGCCCTTTCCTCGGATTGCACGCATTAACACGCAGATGTGTTGTTTTTTCACGTGCTGATAAACTATGCACCCGTCACGGAGGAAATGCCCGTGCACGTTACGTCACAGACGCGCTTACGCGCTAAGGGCCTTTCCTCGAAATACACGCTGATGTGCAGTTTTTTCACGTGCCAAATAACTCCGTATCAAGCTGGCCACGCGACAACACATGGAAGACCACGCTCCTGCCCAAAAGGCAATTTTCCTGCCCCCAGAGCCCCAACCATGCTGCCACCTGCCATCTGCTGCTGCCTGCCTGATGCCCACGTACCCTGCTATTAGGTGCCTGCACGTCAGCGATCTGCAGGGGTCCAGTTGCTGTGTCCACCACTGGTGGAACAGAAGACTCCCGACTGGGATACCATCGCTCCACAGCCCAGCCCCAGGGCCCAGTTGCCCACCCACACCTGCCTCGAGGGTCACCATGTCGGGGCAAACACCATCCAAGACCACTGGCGACCCCCAGCCAGAGAGGCAGAGGGCTACCAGCTTCACCGATAAGGAAGTTGGTATCCTGATGGAGAAAGTTCTGGGGCATTATGATGCCCTCTTCACACCATCGCGCACCAACAAGGAAGGACGGGAGAGGATCTGGGAGGACGTAGTGGTTGCCATCAACATGGAGGGGGGTGGCAACCCACGACATCAAGCATGTCTGGAAGCGCTGGGAGGACTTCAGGACCCTCAGCAAGGCCCGGCGCCTCAGCCTGAGCAACATCCAGATGAGGGTCCTGGAACGCATAAGCCCAGCGCTGTACATCCAGATCCTTCAGAGGCAGACCCGTCTGGAGTTGAGCGGTAATTGGCCATGCATTGCGGTGTAAAACAGGGCATGTTGCAGTGTGCTGGTAGTCAGCTACTTGCCTGTATGGATGATATAGGCCATGTATGGATGTGTATGTGCAGGGACATCATGGTGCTGCCTGTGAGACCAGTCATGCGTGAACCACATGGATGGTGCATGTGTTCCAATGCAACATGGGGAGCAGCATGCGGAATGCACACATGAATGCATGCCTGTCTCTGTTCTTGGACATGGATGGGTAGTGAGAGATGGATGCTGCTGTCATGTACATGTCTGTGTGTCCGAGTAGCGTGTGTGTGACTTTGAAACGCCATGGATGCATGACACATGTCCATGACGATGTGTTGATTCACTTATGCAGTCTAGTCATCCTTTTATCCACTGTATCTATGGTGTACGAGCCCAGATGCATGACCCTCCGGTGATGTGTGTGCATGGGATCAGTATGAGCCATGATGCATGTGAGTTTGAAGACAACATTTATGTTAATAGAGGCCCTTGTACATGGATGCTGAGGTTGATTGCATGCGCTGTGCCTGTTTCTGCATGTGTGTTGCCTGCATTGACCCATGTGTTGTGGAGGGACATGATGGAAGTGATGTTTGACAGTGCCACTGATGTGTTATTGCTTCCTGTCTAGGGGACTATTGTACAGTATTCTGATGCTTGTGTTCTATTTCTCCCTCTACGCAACGTCGAGTGAAGAAGAGGGCGGAGACGGCGCTGTTGAGCAAAGTGGCGGGGATGCCTCCACCAGGCGGCGACCCAAGGCCCAGCCACCCTCCCAGGAATTGCCATCATCCGGGAGCAAGGGAACTGGTGCTGCGTCTGCCACTATGGCTGTAGCGGAAGGGCCTTGTGAGCCCCCACAGGGGCTTGCGATGGTGGCAGATGGTGCAGAGCCATCCAGGTTGGTGGTCTACACAGAGGAGGAGGAGGCCGCTACTGAGCCGCACATGGGGCCTAGTGGGGGTAGTACCACTAGTGCAAGTGGTGCAGTCCAGGGCCAGGGGCAGGAGGCAGCACAGGTCACCGTGGAGGGGCCTGTGCATGTCACTGTCCCTGACCCTGTGACTGCACCACCATGCACCAGCAGGGATGCCCCGTCACAGGCCCGTCCACAGGTAGGGGGGAGGCCCACGTCATCTGGCACTCCACTACCTGCGGACGAGGAGACCCATGACCTTATGGGGTCTGTCCTGATTGGTGTCACATTGTGCATGCGTGTCATTCGTGATGACGTGCGTGCTTCCTGGGGGGACCACGCACGCCGTCATGAAGAACTGCGTGGCAACGTGGCACAGTTGGGAGGGGCCCTGGTCGGAGGGTTCCTACATGTGTCGAACACTCTGGCGGCCCTCTCCTCCTCTGTGGAGACTATTTGCCAGTCATTCTCCCTGCCGTCTACTGGCCCAGATTACACCAGGGCCCCCTATGGACCTGGCCCAACCAACACAGCCATCTTGGTGGAGATCACATCCCTGCCACAGTCTGGAGTCGGAGGTCCAGCAGGGGTGGACACCCCACCAACTGGAGACCAGCAGATGGAGGATGTCCCGGCATCATCGGGCAGGGCACATGGACAGCAGCAGCAGGCTCAAGGTGGGAGCGATGATGGCTCGGGGCCATCAACATCAGAGGGGCAGGCATCGGCCGGAGGGCAGGAGGACCCTGGAATGGGAGTGTCTTTCGTGTGGCAGCGGTTGGGCCAGCGGATAGATGCGGAGCGGCGGCGGGCAGAAGAGGCACGGCTCACCATGGTCAGGGCGGAGTTCTCCATGCGCAGGGTGTTGAGGTGGGCTGAGTGCCTCGAGGCAACTCGCAGGGAGTTGGAACAGGCCATGACTGCATCCCTGCGAGATCTCGGGGCCAGGGCAGAGGCCCGCCTCCGGACTTCGACATGGAGTTCGATGATGCCCTGGCCCGGGACATCACTGAGTGAGCCGTAGGACTTGCCCGCCGCCATTGTATATAGTTAGTTAGTGTTAGGTTTCCTTTCTGTTTTTATTTCTGTTGGGGTGCTTGGACAATGCCCCACCTTTTTTTATATATAGTTCTTCATTAGGTAGGGTGGTTTTTTGTAGGTTTCATTTCAATGGTTGGGCTCATGGACCCTGGATTTGTACTTTGTAAATAGTTCTACACTGGATTTCACTTCTTATTTTTTATTTTTCCATGGATCAATGGTTTTGTCTTGTTTTTTCACTTTGGATTTGTTTTGCCGGACTGACACTTTGGACACGTGCTTTTGGATTGATTTGGATTCTGCTTTCCTAAATTTTTATTTTATATTTTGGACATGCAGCTTTTTGATCATTATTTCCATTCTTGTGTGTTTCATTTCATTCCCTTGCTTTTGTGTTTAATACATTTTTATTTCCTACTTCAATGTGTGGTATTCTCTCTTTGGTTTCATGCATGTCACGATGTGTGTTTTCTCAATCACATGCACCCATTGTGTGGGTGTGACGGAAATGTGTTGATGTGCATACTTGCCATTTGGGATGTATCATGTGATGGGGATTTCATTGTGGGGTGGATGTAATACCTGGTTGTGTGTTTGGACTGGGGTTGCGTGGGGTGTGATTTGGGTGGCCATAAGCCCCATGATTGTGGATCGTCATGACGTGTTGGGGGGGACATGAGTCGGGGCCTGCTGGCAGGTGCCTGTCACTGCAATGAGTGGGTGAGTGGGTGGGGGGACATGAGTCGGGGCCTGCTGGCAGGTGCCTGTCACTGCTGGGTGGGTGAGTGGGGGTGCAGGGACATGAGTCGGGGCCTGCTGGCAGGTGCCTGTTACTGCTGGGTGGGGGAGTGGGTGGGGGGACATGAGTCGGGGCCTGCTGGCAGGTGCCTGTGACTGCTGGGTGGGTGGCTGCTAGAGTGGGTGGGGGGACATGAGTCGGGGCCTGCTGGCAGGTTGCTCTCACTGCTGGGCCGGCGGGTGTCTGAGTGGGTGGGGGGACATGAGTCGGGGCCTGCTGGCAGGTGCCTGTCACTGCTGGCTGGGTGAGTGGGGGTGCAGGGACATGAGTTGGGGCCTGCTGGCAAGTGCCTGTCACTGCTGGGTGGGTGGGTGAGTGGATGGGGGGACATGAGTCAGGGCCTGCTGGCAGGTGCCTGTCACTGCTGGGTGGGTGAGTGGGGGTGGAGGGACATGAGTCGGGGCCTGCTGGCAGGTGCCTGTCACTGCTGGGTGGGTGAGTGGGTGGGGGGACATGAGTCGGGGTCTGCTGGCAGGTGCCTGTCATTGCTGGGTGGGTGAGTGGGGGTGCAGGGCCATGAGTCGGGGCCTGCTGGCAGGTGCCTGTCACTGCTGGGTGGCTGAGTGGGGGTGCAGGGACATGAGTCGGGGCCTGCTGGCAGGTGCCTGTCCCTGCTGGGTGGGTGGGGCTGCAGGGGGACATATGTCGGTGCTCACTTGTGCATGGTGACATGTGGGCTGGCTGGGGGGCATGGCCAGGGTGGATGGGCTGCCTGCGGGGCATGGCCAGGGGTGCAGGGTAGTCCCCTGTGTTGTGGGCTGCCTGCAGGGCCTGGGGAGGGGGGGAGTGCACACCTGGGAGGACACACACTGCCAATTCGTGTTGGGGCATCCCAGGAATACAAGTTCCCCTCCCACGGCAGCGAAAATGCATGTAAAACTCCCCGCGCACCCCTCTGAATACACGTACCCCGCTCGCACAAGGCCTGTCACGTGTAAAACATCCCGCGCACCCCTCAGAATACACGTACCCCACTGGCACAAGGCCTATCGCGTGTGATACTTCACGCGCACCCCCGAAATACACATACCCCGCTCGCACAAGGCCTGTTGCGTGTAAAACATTCCGCGCACCCCTCAGAATACACGTATCCCGCTCACACCAGGCCTATCGCATGTAAAACTCACTGTGCACCCCCAGAATACACGTACCCCTCCCACTGCAGCGAAAACGTGTGTAAAACTCCCCGTGCACCCCTCAGAATACACGTACCCCGCTCGCACTAGGCCTATCACGTGTAACACATCCCGTGCACTCCCAGGATACACGTACCCCGCTCGCACTAGGCCTATCGCGTCTAATACTTCACGCGCAACCCCGAAATACACGTTCCCCACTCACACTAGGCCTATTGCATGTAACACATCCCGTGCACCCCCAGAATACACGTGCCCCGCTCGCACTAGGCCTATCGCGTGTAAAAGTCCCCGCGCACCCCCAGAATACACAGAGGCACCCCATCCACCCTGGGCATGCCCCACAGGCAGCCCACGCCACAGGGGGGTGATTTTTCTAGGCTATTTGCCTGGCGCGAGCGGGGTTTGTGTATTCAGAGGGGTGCGCGTGGAGTTTTACCCATGTTTTCGCTGCCACGGGAGGGGTACGCTTATTCTGAGGGGTGCGCGGGGAGTTTTACACGTGATATCGTGGTTGGGGGGCTGTATGCTGGTCCACTGGCCTTTGCGCCATGTACTGGATTTGTGCGCTGGTCATGGCGCACGGGGCGGGGTTGTGGGCATAACTGATGCTGCTGCAGGGTCGCTGCGCCACTCTGGGCCACGGCTGCTTATGGATGTTGAAATCCATGAATATGCTGTGCGCTGAAATGTTTTTTGGCGCATGCGGGTGGCGCAGACTGCCGCACGCGCACAGTGTGCACCAGCCGCTTGCGCCACTTATGCGCCGAATTCTATGAATTACCCCCTTAAACTCAAAAAAGCTAGGGGTAGTAGTTTTCCCGTTCTCGCAGCCCAGTTTTGAAACTCTCTACCTACAACACTGCGAGCCAGTCAGTCATTCCTCAGCTTTAGAAAAAGTACCAAAAGCATCCTGACTACGAAAGACTTAACTGCAACATAAGTCTGCTTCCTCTTGTTCTGTACTGTCCTCATCAACTCTTGCTGATTATATTTGTAAATTGCTCACATGTATATATCTTTTGTATTATACTCCCAACTGTGAGTTAATAATGTAACAAATCCTATATATCTTTTGTATTATACTCCTAGCTTTCTGTTAATAATGTAACAAATCCCTGTATTGTTGTTGTAACCATCCTGTACCTGACCATATGTAACTTGTAAAGTGAATATTCATATGCTACGCACCCAGATACCTTCGGGTTTGGAGCGTTATATAAATAAAGAAAGAAAGAAAGAAACAAACAAACATGTTTCAAAAACCCCATCATGGCCAGAGTTAGGGGCATATATTGTTGGTACTGTTATTTTGATAGCCCTAAGGACTGCAAATATATATCTACCCTCCTTATGTTTTTGAGTGTGAAGTATCTGGAGACCACTGCCTTCTTTGACGGCAGTTAAGATACCTGGTTTGGAGGAACATAATTTGAAAGACACATGGCATCTGGGGAACCAGGACAAACGTCAATACAGTTTCTTTTCTAGTGCACATGGTGTATTTTCCAGATTGGATATGATATTTACTGGTGGAGAGGTGTCTGAACGTATTGTCTTGAGTGGTATCGGCAATATTTCATTGAGTGATCATGCCGCTGTCGAGATGCGTTTGCGACTTAAATTTCAGTGTAAAAGAAGTTTTTCTTGGAAACTAAACACCTCTATATTATTGGATGATGATATATTGGAGCGGATTGTTTCGAAGGCAAACTATTTTGTAATGGAAAACCGCTCAGAAGAAGTCAGTGTGGCAAACACTTGGGAGGCATTTAAATGTTGTATGCGTGGTGCCTGTTTGGGGCTGTCTAGTGGCAAACGGAAGAGGGAGGAGAGAAAAAGACAGGATCTTGACCTACGCATTGGGGAGATTTCTCGGGATCTGATGCTCAATCCAACTGACTCGGTTAAATTGGCATCTTTGAAAAAATTTAAAAAAGAAATGGAAGATTATTTGTCTATGAGGGCTGAACGTAGCCTGTTCTATACTAAGTGTACTTATTTCGAAACGGGTGAACGTTGTAACTGATGGTTGGCATACCGGTTGAAGAAAAGGATTTCAGAGTCAGCAGTTGCTTCCATGATTGACATGGAGGGTAGAATTACATTTGATCCTGTTAAAATTAACTCCATTTTTTGTGACTACTATGAGAATCTGTATAGCAATGAGGCAGGTGTTACTGGTAGGGGTGAGGACTTCTTTGGTAATTTGAATTTGCCTAAGATTCAGGATGCTGAGCGGGATCTACTTGGTGATATGATAATGATTGATGAGATCAAAGGCGCAATTTCAGGGCTGAATGTGGGTAAATCACCAGGGCCAGATGGCCTCCCTTGTGAGTTTTATAGGATCCTCCCGAACTCGGCCTTGTAGCTCTTGAGAGATATGCTTGTTTCTTGCAGACTGATAGGGTTGTTACCTAAGAGTACTAGTCATGCGTCTATTTCGGTCTTTTTGAAGAAAGGTAAGGATTGCAACCACCCAGCTAGCTATCGTCCAATCAGCCTTATAAATACCGATAATAAGATTTTGGCCAGGGTTCTTGCTATGCGCCTAGTACAGTTCATGCCGACTTTGATTGGTGGGGAGCAAACTGGATTCATGAAGGATCGGCATACTTCCAGTAATATCAGGAAATTGTTGCTTACTATGGAAATGGCGGATAGATTGGACTGTGATGCTGCTGTCCTTTCCCTAGATGCGGAGAAAGCTTTCGACAGGGTCAGCTGGGATTATTTGTACTCGGTACTAAGGAGGATGAATCTGGGAGAAGACTTTATTTCTTGGGTAGCACTTTTATATGCCAATCCAACAGCTGACGTTAAGACTAATGGAGTGATTTCAGAACCTTTTTGTTTGAGGCGGGGCACGCGTCAGGGCTGTCCTTTTTCTCCTCTGTTATTTATGTTGGCGATTGAGCCTCTTGCCATTCGCATCAAAAATGACCCGGTTTTACAAGGTGTGGATTGTTGGGGTGTGGTGCAAAAGGCTTGGCTTTATGCTGATGACCTATTGCTGGTATTACAGAATCTGGAAAGGTCCTTGCCATGTCTGATGAGGATTTTGTCTGATTATCACGATTGCTCAGGATACAAAATTAACCGCTTGAAGTCAGAAGTGTTGCCTCTTTCAAATAGGTGTGATAAGACTCTGGTCACTGGGCTAGGTTTTACTTGGTGTGATGTGCGCTTGCGTTATTTGGGAGTGTGGCTAACGTATCCTGTCTCCCGTATGGTTGATGAAAATATGAGAGTGGTTATTCGGGATTGTAAATTGGATTTGGAAAGATGGTCGTTGCTTAATCTTTCCCTGTGGGGTAAAGTCAACGCGTGGAAAATGAATTTGACACCCAGGATTAACTTTGTATCAAGCATGCTTCCATTGAAAATTAAGAGTGTTTATTGGAAAGATCTGGACCGTCTTGTTCAGGAATTATTGTGGGACAGAAAACCACCTAGACTCAGTCTTTGGAAGTTGCAGCTTCCGGTCCATTTAGGTGGTTTAGGGGTCCCGAACTTTAGGGCCTATCATTTGGCCTTTTTTGCTCACTCTTTTGTTCCGTTTTTGAACGGTGAACTGGACTGTTGGGCGGTGGCAGAGTCGAATGCCTATGGGCCGCTGGGACCAGAGGCCTTATTGACCACTAATTCAAAGATTGCTGGAGGTAGTTTGCTAGCAACGTCATTTTTGCGCAATTCATGGATTGAAATCTTGTCATTGCTGGGTCGGGACGCATTTAAGTGCAGGAGTGCCTCTATCTGGCTGAATCCCAGGATTAGGGATAATTCCAAAACAGTTTTCTGGCCTGAATGGTTCCTATTGGATATTAAACAGGTTTCGGATTTGGAGAATGATGATCTGTGGTTGACTGCTGCTGAGCTGAGAGAGAGATGGAGTTTTGAGGGCTTGTTGGACGCAGCTTTTAGACGCCTGAAGAGGTCAGTGGGTGAAGTGGACTGGTCTGACTCATCTGATATGAAGGTTTTTCTGACGGACTCTACTGGACAGGGAGGGGGTGTAGCCAGTAGGTTGTAAAAGCTATTTGTGTCACATTCTCGGAGTAATGATAATTTGAGGGGAGTGTGGAGTGAGAGAATTGGGTCTGAAATTGATCTTGAGGCATGGCAGAATATGTGTGGAAACGTTTCCTTGTGTTCACTGAATCTGAGTGAAAGGTCTCGACAAATTAAGATTATGAATCGTGTATATTGGTGTCCTGAAACATTGCATAAAAGAGGCATGACTGACAATGCAAATTGTTGGGGTTGTGTTCACGAAGTTGGGTCATTGGAACATATGCTATGGAGCTGTGTGAGGGTCAGGAATTTTTGTGATGTGTGTACTAGAATTTTGGGTGACGGGTCCGTCCTGGATTTCAGGACGATGATCCTGGGTGATGATTCAGGGTTGGCTGATGTCAGCTCTGCCCTTAAAAAGTGTTTTTTTTAGGGCTATCATTGTTGCAAAACGGTTGATGCTTCGTGGTTGGAAAGGACAGATCCCTCCTTCATTTGAGGAATGGGTTCAGGAAATGCACAGTCTGTCAAGAACTAAATTGATATACAAATTGAAATGTAAGTTGTCGTTATATGAGAAGATCTGGAATATGTTTAATGATTTCTTTTAACTTTGGTGTTTTATTTTCCTTCTGTAATATAATGTTGTTTCTGTATATACTTGTAAATAAATAAATAATAATTAAAAAAAAAGATACCTGTGGTTTTGCTTGTAACACATGCCTGAATTAATGTAGGATAATACCGTAGGCAGAGTTTGTTCCTATCGGATTTAGAAATATGGGTTTCTGGAAGCGCCACCAAATCCGGTTGGTGCCACCTCAAGAAAGACTCCACCTTCCTATGTTTTGGACATGTTTAGACCCCTGACATTCCATGTCAAGTCCGGTCGGTTATAACTGATATGATGATGAAGATTTAGGGATCAGGCCCCTCAATCGTGAACGCCATTCCTCTTTTTGCAGCTCCTTGCGGTTCTTTTTTTCCCGTGAATTAATTTGCCGTTCTCCAGTTTTAGATTTTGCACCTTTTGCTGCTGCATCAAGTTGGGTGCTTCCCGATGATCCAACTGTAGAATATTCCTCTATTTGTAGCAAGGTCATTCCTGCTTCCCTGGACGTTATTCTTTGCTGCTTACCATCGCGATTAAATGATAGGCCAAAACGAAAGGTCCATCTATATCTTAGACCCCGTGGTTGAAGAACATGCACTACATCCTGGATGTCTCAACGTTTTTGGAGGTTTATCCTAGAGAGGCCTTGATATAATTGAATTTCAGTTCCATTGTATGATATCGCCGCAGAGGTCCTTGCTTCCTTAAGCTAAGGATAAGTAATATTTGGGGATAAAGTGCACAGGCTACCAAAATGTCACGTGGGTTGGCGCCAGGTTTGATTCTGTTTGGTCCCACCCTGTGTACCCTGTCTAGCGGGATAACGATAGGCTCCTCTCCAGCCAAGAGGTTAGCAAATATCTGGATTGTGACATCTTTAAGTTCTGAATCTGAAATTGTTTCCGGAAGATTTGTTATTCAAATGTTGGATCAGCGTGATCTGTTTTCCAGATCCTCATATTGAAGTTCCAAGTTGTGGGTTATTCTGGATGAGTGAGTTCCTTATGTCAGCCGTGAATACCGTAAATTGTGATTGAAAGTTCAAGGTGAACCGATCTTGAAATGCTTGAAAACCTTTAGTGAAATCTTCCTTGGTGGCTGCCATGTCAGAGGATGCACGTTGCTGTATTGGTGAGGAAGTGTGGTTTGGCGTGGAAGTAGATCCTGGAAGAGTTGTATTAGTTTGTGGTTTGTGTGGAAACAGATGTTGCCCTGATAAGCCACATTTATCACCACTCCCCGACATATATCCACTGGCGTATAAGGCTTGGGAAAACATCCTAATGTAGAGATTGCAAGCACCCAGTCTGACCGTTCCCAAGAGTTTTTATGCAGATCTTGGAGTTAAAGAGGGTATATGCCAGTTAATTCGAGGTCAGTTGTGGGAGACTCTGATGGACCCTTTTTTTTCAGGGGTTTGTCCCCTTCACACGTGTGTGCCACACAACTATACCGAGTAGCGCATTGTGCCAGGACATGTTTGGCCCAAAACGGGATTGAGTTGTTAGAGAATGCATGGCAAGAAGCAGCTACTTGTCAACAGCTGGGATTACACCTCACCAGAGGGTGGGTTGAGTTGAATTGCCAATGGAATATTCTGACGAGTGCGGCTGTCAGCCGAGAGTCAACCCTCTGTAAAAGCACAGAGATTGTGCGCACTACACCACACACTCCTTCAAACAGAAAAGTAGTTCCCACTGGGGACCGAGGTGAACAACAGCTTGCTCGCAGTATGTGGTCCCTGCAGGGCTGTCAGTGGAAGATAGTCTGAGTAAGTCAGCAGATAGACCAAGCAATAAGCAGCAACCAACAACCTCTTCTTCTGCTATAAACAGTGGGGCGCTGCCACCCCACTACCCCTCGTGGGAGTTCATTATTATGCTCTGTGTCCTCGAGGCTTGCCTCAGTCACAGTAGCTGCAATATAAATGTTGCTAGTTGCCGGCATCCCTCCCCTGTTGCAAGCGGTGTCCCGTTTTGGGCGGTGAGGGACAAAATGTAAAGCATGCCCACTGAGGCTCACCGGTACGCCCACGCTTGTTCCACGCCGATGATAAAGCTACAGGGATTGGGGCCCGAGGGCGTGGTGGATCCTCCTTGTTCAGTGGTTCAGGTGCGCCCACGTATGTCTGCTATGTCGCCATGATGAGGGGGGTGCTAAGTAATCCCCGCTGTTGCCGCCTAGAGATTTAAAAAAAAATGCTGTAAGTCAAATGCCAGATGGGTGATTTTATGCAGCGACAGAGAGCGTTCCGAGACATCCTCCCTATACAGCAGTCATTTCGGAATGCCCCAGTTCCTCTTTAACCTTGTTGACATCACCGAAAGGGGCTTGCAGGAGCAACAAAAGTACATAAACGTAATAAATGTAAAATATCAAATACGTACTGAAGCAGACAAGAATACTTTAGATAGCAACTACATTTTAACAAGGGTGCTGCCTTCATATGCCATGTATGGGGTCATGATATAAAAGGGTTAGACCCAATGTTACACCATAGGCCGAGGCAATCTTGTTTCCACCATCGGATATTTGAAGATTTGAAGATTTTTTGTTTACTATTTATATTGTGCACCATACCCAAAGGTAACTGGGCGCTTGAGAAACTTAGGAGTTACATACATGTTAATCGACTTGGAAATTACATACATATAGGCAGTATACAGTGAAAAATAAATGAGACCATAGTTACAGGTTGGTCCTATAACACGAGACAAATATACAGAGTCATAATACGAGATCCCCGGTTACAGCTGGGTCAGACAACAGAATGCAATAGAACAGTGACATAAAGAACGGACAAGTAAATCTTTAAGCAATAATTATGACAAAGCATTTAGCAATTTGGGGGAGTGATGTGACCCGATTCTTGCTGATATTGACTCAGACAAGCTTAAATTGATGGAAAGCCTGGTTAAGATGTACAACAAAATTGTAAAATGGGAAAGATATACAGAGAAAACCATACACCTGAGGGCATGGAAGGAGATGTAATCCTCCTTGATGAGATTCCCAGGGCCGAAATGTTCATTTATTGCACTTTCGTCTTAATTTACTAGGCTACCTACAAAGGTGGGGTCCAATAAGAGGGATCCCTTGGCAAGAAAGAAATTATCGTTACTGTAAAAAGCTGAGGGAGGAAGAAATGCTAAAACATTGTCTGATTGGATGTAGTGCAACACTAGGGCCGAGGAAAATGTGGTTGGTAAGGTTCATAAGGAGATTAGTGGATTTAAACAGTAAAGGCGAGAGGGCTAGGCTCCTGTATGGATACTCGATCTCAATGGCCATTGCTTTAGTGAATATTTTAATAGTGATACACAAATTGTTGGGGGGAAATGCTTTTCTCGATTTTTTCACCATAATGAAGTAGGGAAGGGAGTAATTTGTTGGGTAGGTGGAAGATATAATCTTGGGGGTTATAAAGGGAGGCCTGCTAGGTATATAGTTAATGATATTAGATTGTATTGGTTTGAATGAATTAATGTCTGTAATGTTTGTTTTAAAATGTTGTGCCTGAAGGAATGTATTGCCATGTGCAATGAACTAAGAGTTGTGAAGTGTATGATTACACATTTGTTAAAAGTTTTTAATAAATTATAAGCACACAAAAATCGACCGAGGCACTGCCATAGATGTGCCGCTGTGATAATACAGTATCCAAAAATCCAAGTCACTTTTCGTGCACAGGAGCATTAATACTTTAATGATAACAATTTATTATTAATATCGCTCATATTGACATACAATTATCATCCCAACCGAAGTTGGTACTCATTTATCAACCTCGGAAGAATGAACAGCGGAGTAGACATTGCCAGGATTTGAACCTGCAACTTGCAGATCACACACAGACCGCAGCAGCAAGCGCTAAACCCGCTGAGGTATCTTTGCGCTTTGCTATTAAAAATGCAATGCCAACATAAGAAAGCTTGTCAAAACTGGCATCATAATGTAGGCCAGGCACGTTATAACACCTATCATGTTTGCTGTAGCCTTGATGATGCACATTAAAACATGCCATGCCACAGTAAGACATACCTAGACTGGCAGCACCAAAATGATAATTTAACCACATATGAACACTTATCATGCTTACTTTATCATAACTGCCCAACAAAAATATACAATGCCACAGTAAGGACTGGCTGCACCGAAATGCACATGCGCATGCTCTGCACATGCTCTGGATCCTGTCATGTGCAGAGCAGGGGTGACAGAGCTAACTTCAAAAAGAAGATATTGCCCTTATGTTTTTCCGTAACAGAAATAATGGCTTTTTGAAGACATAGTTCCTTCAAAAGGAAATGAATGTAAAGAGGGCCCTCTTTATTTCATTTTCCCTCTGCCTCTGCAGACCGCAGAGGTTCGCAGAGGCAGACCCAGGGGTCAGACGGGAGTTGCCAGGGATCGGAATTGCTACCCCTGGGCACCCCCAATTGACATCCCAGACTCGTAATGCTCCAGCTCAATAATGTGCAGACATCTGTAGGTGGGTAATTAGGGATTTTCATATAAGTTGTGTCAACAGACCCCACAACTGACAAACAGGTCCAGACACAAGGCTACATGAATTAGGTAATCCTATGCTATTACTGTTTGTAATTTTCTAAACAAAATCCCAAAACATAACCGCTCCCACACCCGCCCACACTGGCGAATGCCAACCCGGAGTGAGGATTCCCAACCCGGAGTGAGGATTCCCACCGAAAAAACCCCAAACAATTCCAAACATCAAACTTTGGGCAACCACCCGGTGGCATCGTGGAACCGCAAGACCTATCGGCTCCACACCAAAGGAGGGGGGTGGACAGGCACTTTATGCAGCATTTACCCATCAAAAATGGGCTTAGGTGTTTGCATATTTAAGCATACATAAGCATACATAAGAGGCCAACTTCCCATTCAATGTAGAACATTATCATCTCAGGTGCAAGAGAAGGGGAAAAAAACACAGTCAACTGATCAAACATCACACATCCACGTATTTGTCTCCTTCCAGTCACGCACCAGGACGTTATTCTCACTATTTACTCACTGAGTATATTCCAGACAGAGTATTAAACCTCTCACGTTGCTTGAATGGAGTCTAGAAAAGAATGTGCTTCCGTCAGGTCCATGAAGAAATAAGTCTTGTTGTTGTGAATGATACATAGCCCAGAAGGGTACAGCAGCGCATATTTCAGGCCACATTCTCTCAATTTAAGTTTCACTGATACAAAGGATAAATGGGCCTTCTGGAAAGAGGTTGTGAAATCAAGCTACAAAGAGATTATGGTGTCTTGATAACACTTTTTTTTAATTTTGCAATTTTGGTTAAAATAAACCGTACACACATTTATTATAACATTTCAAGAAAATTTAAGAAAACACATGATTGCACACATCAGAAGGTAATGTAACAATGTCTGTCTACAATACCTACAAGAATTAGTCAAAAGGGGGCGTGGCTTGGAGCGCCGCTGATGAGGCTGCTCCCTTGAGGCCAGCTGTGTGAAGCCCGCCGTGTTCGCAAAAAAGATGCAGTTTCCCACGATTTCTCCGGGACCCTGACCATATCTGGGGCCGTCGGAACCCCGTGGGCACCTGTGGACCAGAGATGGGGGCTTAACGCTTTGCGGGGACCCGGCTGCGCCGCCAGCTTTCCCCAGCTCCGGACGACTTCCAGAATCCAAGATGGCGGACACCACCGATCCTCAAGCCCGGGGTCGACGCTGAGGGTGCTGGGGGTGCCCCCGGTGCTGGATGACCCCCCCGGCCAAGCCGCCCAGCTCCAGCATCACGGATCCGGAGGCCCGCAGCCCCTTCGAGGCACGAAGTACATAGCAGCTCCTGCGTGCCGGCTCTGAGGGGGAGGTGCCCGCACATCACCCTGCGTGGCTCTGGCACCAGCCCTGGCTTTCAGCGTGGTGCTCGGCGCGGTCCGCGGTGCCCCTCCCGGCGGCTCCGCCTGTCGGGACCAGTGCCCTGCAGTCCTGTGGCCCCCATGAGGCGCGGCGCCCTCCTGGAGCGAAGACTGGGCTCCGGCTCCATCGCCGGCGGAAGAGGCGACACTTGGCGAGGCCCGGCCTGGGGAGTGGACTGGCGTCCGGACGGGCCTCGCTGGGGAGTGAGGGCTGACGCGCTTCCTGCCTGCGCCCCACGCCGGTGGGAATCTCTGTCCTTGCCTGGCTGCGGGGGCTCGGGCGGTGCGGCCGGCTCCTTCCGGCTCCCCCCCACCCCTGCCTTCTGTGCTCGGCCCTAGGCCGGCCTGCTCTGGAGGATATCGCCCGCCATACACTCTGCGGATCCGGCTCCTGGGGCGCCCCGGCCCACCTCCTTCCTGGTTCCCCTCCCCGGAACGGTGGAGCAGAAGATCCACGGCTCTCCCTCCCTCCCCGGCTCCTGTGGGGGCCGGCTCAATATAAGGCTTGCTCCCCTTTGCAGCTGCGGCCTCCTCCCCGTCTGGAGCAGGGGAGGTCCTGCCCTCCCTCAATGGATTAGGGGGCCCCAAGTCGCCATCATCACAACTTTAGGTGACCCCCCCCAGGGGGACAGCGGAGACTCTCCTGCGCTCTACGATTGAGCCAGATTCGCCCCAATGAATACCTATACTGCGGTGGGAACCCGCGGCCACCCTCTGCCAGAAGCAACCAGGGTCAACAGGCAGTGGCTTCAGCCCTTCTGGCCCCCCAGGCCGCTTGTGGAGCTCACAACTACTGGCTCGGGCGGCTGGAGCACCGCAGTTGGCTCCTGAGGACTTACACCTTACCTGAATCTTCTCTTCCTGCGGCGCCCCGGTCCATCCCCTCCCCACTCTGCTCCATTGCTGTCTCCGGAGGGGCCCCCGCTCTCGCAATCCAGACCCAACGCTCACTTTCACAAAGCAGCGCCTCTAAGGCGGAATACAACTCACCGCCCCAACACAGCATCCACCCCTCATCTGGCGCTATGTCCAAACAAACAAAAGTCCAAAAACGTGGACATTGCCTCCATGTTGACGGCCCCAGACAGGGGGAAGAAACACGAACTCACCGGACCCACCTTGCAAGATCAGCAAAAGGAGGGCGACCCCCCAGCTACCAGAGGCGACTTACTAGCATTTATGGCGGACATTAAGGCCAAATTCAGAGTCTGCATGACAGAGCTCTCCACCAACCTGGAACAAACCAACAACAGAGTCACTGAGGTGGAGCAGAGACTGGGGGAGGTCGAGGACCATGCGCAGGACCAAGCAACCATGCTGGGTGAAATCCAACAATCAGTCAGAGCCCTTCAAGACAGGTGCGAAATTCTGGAGTTTAAACAGGAGGACTTTGAAAAACAGGGCCCGCCGCAACAACCTCCGGATCCGAGGTGTTCCCACCTCAGTCGCAGACAAACAACTTGCTGAATATGTGGGAGATTTCTTCCAGGCCCTCCTCCCGGACCTGGACAAGTCCCTATTATTGGGGGGTGGAATCGGACCGCCCTCCAGATGTCATCACCAGGGTCCATTTCTACTCCACGAAAGAGGCCATATCCACCATCAGCCGCTCAAAAGATGAGCTCACTTTTCTGGGTTTGCGCCTCCAGATCTACCAAGATCTCTCGCTCTTAACCCTTCAGAGGAGGAAAGCACTGCGACCCTTAGCTCTTTTCCTTCAAGAACGTCAGGTTCGGTATAGATGGCTTTTGGCTTTTCCCAACGGCCCTGCAATTTTCATACAACGGGATCCTGCGGAGGATTGCCCACCTGGAGGATGCCAGCAAGACTATGCACTCTTCCTCCCCCGCGGAGGCCGCCCTGACGACCTCAGCGGCAACAGGGAACTGGGAATCCACCCCCGCTCCACAGCCCAAACGGTCCGCTTGGTCGAGAGCTTCCTGAAACAACAGGAGGAGATAAAGGGCACACAGTCCGTACAACTGGAATCAGTGCCACACCATCAGTCCAGGGTAACTGCCCCCCTTTATAATGTCTCACCTCTTACGACGCTGCCGAAGTTTATTACAGCTCAACACGGCGGGCTTCACCCACGGCCCATGCCCGTTCCAAGGTACGTTCCACCTTGATGTCCTTGGAAATCCAAGTTTCTTTAATGACTCAACTGGCCCCGTTGGCCAGGGGTTCGGCCGCACTCACAATGTCAACCACCCCGCCAGTTAAAAAGTTAGCCTCCCATTGGGGGGGCTTCTGTTAAAACCCCAGGAGCAGGACAATTCAGTCATAATCCGCACCCATGATGGCATCTGACCATCTTCCCTCTAGCCCCCTCCCACCGGAGCGCAATACAGCTGGGTCCCCAGCCCGAGAATCTCAAACATTGCAGTGCCTTTCGCTAAACGTTAACGGGCTGAACTCCCCTGCCAAACGCAAATCGATCTTACAGAAACTGCAAGATGAGGAAGCCGGGGTGGTGATGCTACAGGAAACGCACCTCCTCCCAGCAGACGTTGGGCGCCTACGTTCCCGTCTATACCCTCTGCAACTCCTCGCCTCCAGTGGTTCCAAGAAGGGGGGCATGGCGATCCTCTTCAGAAAAGACTTAAAGCCCCAAATCCTGGACTCTATAACCTGCCCAGAGGGCCACTTCTTGGCAGTTAAATGCCTCTTACTGGGAGACCTGTATACCTTTGTCTCAGTCTACGCGCCCAACTCGGGACAAGCAAGCTTCTACGATACCCTGGGATCCGCCCTCTCGGGTTTCACGGAAGGCCAGACGATAATGGGGGTGTTAGGTAGAAACCTGTGCAGTTCCCTTTGGGAACACTGCAAAAGATTTAGGACTACAGGTGTTAGCAGTAAACCCACTTGGTAGCAGTCTGTACCACCCAGATTTACCTGGTAGCTGTGGCTGAGCAGTCAGACCTCTCTCAAGAAGAGTTAGGCAGTATGCAAAGTATACACAATAGGCACTCAGATACAACAATACAAGCAAACACTGACCAGAGCTTTGGTATCAAAGTATATAATTATTTATTTTAAAACACACTGTTTGAAACACTCCAGCACTCTTATCGTAAAACACTCTAAACACAGTTACTATTATAGTACATACAACCCTTATTCCTTATCAGATAAGTCTTAGTTAACACCACTTATTTTCATACAGAGGTGAGCGCTTTACTATAGTTCGCACTCCAACAAGTTCATGAAGAAGGGAGGGAAAAAGACAGAATATGGGAAGGTACACCACTCTAAACTTTAGGAACACTATTAGCAAGGCAGAAGAGCAAAAGTCACTTGTGAGCCAAAGTCCATAGGCTGGGCCCACTCTTTGAGAGAGCAGAGCACAAATGCGCCCAAGATCACACAGTTACACTAGGCTTAGAAAGTCTTGCAGAGAGTTCAAAAGGAGTTTAGAGAGGCTCAGAAAAGTTTAGCCAGGATGTCCCAGGCTAACCCAGGTTCGAAAGCCGGGGGCTAAATCTACCCCGTACAGTCGGTGGCAAGGAAAGCCGGGCGGGACGCGGTACCTTAAGTGGGAAGGATCCTCCAGCGGGGGCAGTTGTTCCTGGCAGCGGGTGTAAGTCTCGTCATCCAGGGGAAGAGAAGATCTCGACTTGGAGGAAAGATGAAGGTCGTTGCTCTGCCAGGGAAGAAACCAGCCGCAGAGTTTTCCGGTTGAAGGTATTACCCTTTAATTCGCTGTTGTGGTAAAACGTGGTATCCCGGTTACCGGAGTGCCTGGCACAAGCAAGGCGGCCACGAGATACATCGGGAAGGCGAAAAGACAGTGAAACTGGTTATCCCCACCAGTCAAAGGAAGAAGACTCTCCGGCGGGAGATCTCCTCTGTCGTTGGGAAAAGTGGTGAGACGGTCCAGCAGGGCTCCACCGGTGGTGTCATCGTGGCAGGTCGGCTCAGCTTCTCCCTCTTCGGATTCTTAGGTCCTGTGACGACTTCTGAAGTTCCAGTCCCCAAAGCCCTGCTTTTATGCAGAAAACCCCCATTCACTCAGCCTAGCTGTCACTCAAACATGCTAAGTGGTGAGCCGGCCGGCTCACCACTTGGGCCAATCAGGACGGAGTGTTACTTGAGTTGCCTAGGTAACTCAGTCCAGGGTGCCTAAATCCCCCTCCACCCCTCCTAAGTACCCCAGACAGAGTGGCACCACTTTGGAGGGCTTCTGTGGAGAAGGGCTCGACTTGGGTTGGAGTCACAGAAGAGAACACAAACGCCATTTTAGAACCGAGTTTTGGCAAAAAATACCAACCGGAGAATTAATATTAATTAAATAAACCGGCGGTATGTTCGAGGCTATCGTAATTAAATAAATAAATATAGTAGCCTCGAACAATGGGAAAATCCCATAGAGAAATATTTGCGGTTGAATATAAAAAGTAGTATCCACTGCCACCAGCCAAAACTCGATCAGGGGGGACGGAGACGTGCCCCCTCGACTAACAGACCCCGGGGCAATCGAATTGCCCCAGCCAGTACGTCCACAATACAATGGTTTGTACTGGTTCTGTTCAGAATTTAAGACTAGTAAAGTCAATGGTGACTTTACAGACCCTGGGAGACAGTAGTCAGTCCCAGGGTATGGAGTCTATACTGGGGAGTCACTATGACACCCCTGTGTTACTGCACTGAGGGTGCTGTGTAACACACAACACAAAAACATATGAAGCCCTATGGAGTAAAAGACCCCATACCCCATTAAACACATCTAGAGTCAAAGAAACACACTCAAATCATGTCCAAGAGTGAGGGTAAAAGAGTCTCACTCTTGGCAGGAGAAAAAAATAAACCCCAAAAATCCAGCAAAGCTCCTGGGGGACTCACTAGGTTAGGAAATTCAGCCTAAACAGAGAATTCTCCCTAACGGGGGGACTTTAATGGAGTGCCGGACCCCACCAAGGATGTATCTCATCCACCCTCCCCGGGGGATTTCGTGAAGGCCCTCAGCCTTTTGTGCCTGTTCTGAACCTTGGAGGTGGTGGACGCGTAGCGGGTGCTACACCCTACCGAGAGGGACTTCTCCTTTTTCTCCCACGTCCACCAAACCTTCACAAGGATAGACCTCCTCCTAACTTCGCCCCAAACCCTCTCCTTTGCCAATGATGTCTCTATCGGCCCAATAATCCTATCAGATCACGCACCAATAGTCATGGAGCTTCGAACCCAGGACCCCGAAGCCGACTATGCTCGTAGATGGTCACTCTACGACCCGATCCTTAACGATATGTTGGTAAGGGACAGGATCGCAACCACGATTAAAAACTTCCTCGAGGACAACCCCGCTTCGGACACTTCCCTCGCAAATAATTGGGATGCAATGAAAGCAGTAATCAGGGGCGCCCTGATAGCACAAGGGGTGGCATTCCACCGCAACCATCGACAAACCCGGCAAGCCCTCGAGGAGGAACTGCAAACAGCGGAGGAGGCCCAGAAAAAGAAGAGGTGGTCTCCCAAGACTCACCGAGCCGTTCGCACAGCCAGAAAGAAATTAGAGGCCCACTACGCTGAACACACCGCGCATTTCATGGCCAAGACTAGGCAATTTTACTATGCCAAGAACAACAAAGCTAATAAGCTTCTAGTAGCCAAACTGGACAAAACGAGACGAGCCAACACCATCACGGGGCTCCGCAACCCGCAAGGGAGGACGCACTACTCCGAGTCTGAAAAACTACGGCTGGCAGTGAACCACCTAACTCAAGTAATGTCTGCTCCCCCACGGGACCAATCCAAACAGGAGGAATACCTACAGGGGGCACCCCTGCCACGCTTGCCCACTGCAACGCGAGTGATTCTAGAAGCCCCAATTACGGACGAGGAGGTCGACAAAGCCATTAAAGCCCTCAGGACTCGGGCCCCGGGCCCAGACGGCTTCGCCCCGAGATTCTACAAAATATTTAAATCCCAGCTGATCCCCCTTATGGTAACACTCTTTAACTCATTCATGGATACTGGATCAGTGACACCATCAATCAGGAGTCTACAACAATCCTCCTCCCTAAGCCCTTCAAGGACCCGAGAGACCCGGCCTCGTACCGGCCAATTGCCATGTTGAACATAGACGCCAACCTCTATTCCAAGATTTTGGCCAACCAGCTATCGCACATCCTCCCGACCCTAATCCATCCAGACCAAACGGGCTTTATCCTGAATAGAGCGGCAGGGGACAACATCAGAAGAACCCTGAACTTGGTAGATATCGCCCACCGTACCACCCAGGGACTCGCACTGATGTCCCTAGATGCCACCAAAGCCTTCGATAGAGTAGACTGGTCATTCATGAAGCTCACCCTGGGAGCCTTTGGCTTTGGTCCAATCTTCCAATATATGGTAATGGCCAACTACGCATCCCGCAAGACCCTCCTGAGGATCAACGGCTCCTTATCATCCCCTATCCCCATGACCTGCAGGACAAGGCAGGGCTGCCCACTATCGCCTCTCCTCTTCGCACTAACGATGGAGCCGTTTGCCCAAAGAGTCAGACGGAACAATCTCATCAAGGGTCCTCAAGTAGGTTCATCTCAACACAAAATGGCATTGTACGCCGACGATGTTCTCCTGATGCTTTTGGATCCCAACTCCTCAGCTAAACACGCCCTGACGAAAATAGCCAGCTTTGGAAGGGTCACCGACTTTGCCGTTAACTTCTCTAAGTCAGTAGGCCTGGGCATTGGCCTCTGCCAGGAGGAGCAAGAGGCACTAACCAGGCTATGCCCGATCAGATGGGAAAAGCAAGCTATCCCCTACCTGGGAGTCCATATCCCAGCGAACCCTAAGGACACATATCAGTTGAATTTCCCCAGATTATTCAGTGAATTGGAGGAAGACTTGAAGCGCTGGTCCACCCAGGAGATTTCTTTGATGGGGCGGATCACTGCCGCAAAAATGAACCTGCTACCGCGATTTCTCTACGCCTGCTCCTCGCTTGCAGTGGCCATTCCAAGGCGGGCTCTCCAGGATCTGCAGAAGAAAATGCTGAAGTTCATTTGGAGAGGCAAGAAAGCCAGGATCCCCCACAAAACCCTGCTTGGCAACTCCAGACTGGGAGGCCTGGTGGTTCCCAATCTGTGGGCCTATAGGTTAGCTGCACAGCTAGCACACATCCAGGCTTGGCAGGTCATTACAGACCGCCCTAGATGGGTGGAACTAGAGCAAGCCCAACTGCCGCTCCTCCTGCGATTCCTCCCACATATCCAGCCCCCCCCTGAGATAACGCTGGAAGACGCTCCTGCTAACTACCAAGCATATGCTGAGCTCATGGGACTGGGTACTGAAGCGAAAAGGAATCCCAAGGGGACAATGCCCACTCTCCCCTATTTTCCACAAGCCAAGCTTTTCGCCGGGAGCGAACCCCCGAAATTTCCAAAACTGGATTGATGGCGGCCTCGAGACCCTGGAGCAGCTGTACGCCGGAAATACGCCACGCACCTTTGAACAATGTAAGGCGATGTTTCAGCTACAGGAAATGGACAGATTTACGTATTGCCAACTCCGTCACTGGTGCACACACCCCCAGACCCTCCCGGCGGCCGTCCGCCCCCTCACCTCCCTGGAACTAACGCTGAAGGACCTGCCGTCCCAGGGTAGGGTGTCAACCCTATACAGACGCTTCTTGGGGGACTTCCTAAGCGCAAGAACGCGATGCATGGCCCAATGGGAGGCCGACCTGGGTCACCCGATCGATGACCAGTCCTGGGTAGACATCTGGACCCATACCCACTCCTCTTCTACTTGTGTGACCAACAAGGAATGCGCATAAAAGCTGATCCTACAATGGTACTACCCCCCCCTTAGACTACACCACATGAACCCGCGGGTGGACCCTTCTTGTTGGAGGGGGTGCTCCCAGCCCGGCTCTTTTTTCTACATGTGGTAGGCTTGCCCAAAGATCCAACCATTCTGGGAACAGTGCCTGGCGACAATCAAACAAATTACTTGGATGGCACTCCCCCTGGAGCCCGAAACGGTCCTGCTGGGGGTCCCGACCCCCGGGGTCTACCCCCGCTCCGGAAACAGAGCGAAACTAGTGACGCAATGTCTTTTGGCTGGCAAAATCGTGCTATCCCACTTCTGGAAGTCCCCGGACGGCCCATGTATGGCCCACTAGTGGGGTAAACTTTGGGACATCCTAATCGCGGAAAAAATGACCGCGGCAAGGGCGGGAGTTTTGCATCGCTTCCAGAATTTATGGGCCCCAGTGCTGGAGTACGACCAACGATTCCCCGCCTTAACATTTAAACCTCTCAGCACTCGATGGACTCTGAAGGATCAAGAGCCTGCCTGAGGGACGGGGGCGGCGGTCGGCCCCACGGAGTGCGGGGGGGGTCCATTGGGATCTGGGGGGGGAGGAAGAAGAAGAAGGAGGGGAAAATTCGAGCTATAGGGATTTGATATCGGTGTGTAATTTTTATGCAATGTTACATGTAATTGTCCTGCCTTGGTTTAAAATAAACTCTTTAAAAAAAAAAAAGAAGAATTTGTCAAAAGATTATAGAATCACGATTTAAAATCACTTTGTGCATAATTGCACCTAATAAAAGACCACATCACATCATGATAAAACACATTACTATTAAAATCTAGGCACCACATGCTCCTCATCACCTTACAGCCATTAAATTGCAATTGGTAATGATTAATGCTTCTTCTTGGTCTTTTATACAGGTATTGACAATTTCCCATATATTGTATACTGCAGCCACGTTTACCACTGATTCTGCGCAAGGTATGGTAATCCAAAATGTATCTTCCTCTCTCTGAGCGGGGTTTGAGATAAACTGCTGGTAACCTTTGCCATAGTACTTGGTAATTTTTGGGTACTGTGTCAATTTTCAGACCACAAAGTCTGCACAATCGCTTATCTTGAGGTATCTTGTTCCACCACCCTGTGTGCTCTAAAGTGGGTAATATGCTCAACCGCAGATAATTTATGAATTTGCAGATAGGTCTTGGACAGTGTTTGACCAGATACCTACTGGTAGTAAGACTCCTGAAAGCCTGCTTACAATATTCTGTATACATGGGTTTATCTGCTAATGCACTAGACGTTTCGTTCTCTTTTTCAGTATCGTTAGCCAATTTGGAAGCACCATCAGATCTTCCAAATGCATATTAATAGAGGCCAAATGCTTCAATGCGGAGTGCATGAGCCCTTTTAAAAATTAGTTTTTGCAGTCGATACTGTCCAATTGCGCTAGCTGTTGTTAGAGAGAATCAGCAGACTCAGTTGATTGATGAATTGTAATGTACAATTGGCACCGTTGTATACTCCAATTAATTTGTAAGGAGTGAACACCCAACTCACATCTGAATGCTTGCACAGAGACTGATTGAGGGACTTCTAGTATTGATCTGAGTATACTCCCTTCTAATTTATCCAACCAGGAAATCAGTTCTTCTGGAAGAATGGCCAACCCATACAATATGGCTGGTATAATACTCTTGCTATATAGGGATACTTGGCCTTCAATATTGTTCCCACCTTTTAACTGCATAATCTTTTTATACACCAGCCACTTTTTTATGACCTTAGAGCTCACTGAATTGGAGTACAAAACCTGCGAAGGCGGGTTAGATATTTGGAAGTCTAAATAGGTGTGGTTATCTCCAATGGGCTATCATTCATAAACCATTTGGAGTTATTTTGTTTATACATGTAACCTAGGATTATTATTTTCGTTTTTCCAATATTCAGCATGAGGTTGTTTGTCCGAGAGTAGTTTGCCAGTGCAAGGATCGAGCGTTGGAGACCAGTTGCAGTTCTATCTAAAAGAATGGTATTGTCTGCGTAGCTGAGCCATGACACCTTAGTTGTGCCCAGCTGAGGTGGAAAGTTTCTAACAGCTGCTATCTCATCCCCCATGTCATGCACGTAAAGGTTATAGAACAAGGGTGCCAATGGGCATTCTTGTCCGACACCAACGTTGGAGGGGATATCCGTAGTCATAACCGCCTCATGACTGAGCCGAATGGCAACGAGTTATCCATGCCCCAATCTTGGAGCTTCTCCCAAAGTTTTGGTCGAGATAACATATTGAACTCTCTACTATAATCAATGAAACACATATAGAATTTGTCATTATGTATTCTTTTACTTTCAGAGAACAAATATTGCACCACATTGATGTTATGTAGGGTATTTAAGCCTTTTCTAAATGCTGATTGAAAAGGAGATAAACGGCTTGCTTCGATCAACCATTTGGTCACTTTCTTCAGTAAAATGTTTGGGAAAATCTTCTGATTTGCATCCAGCATAGCCAGAAGAGGGTAGTTGTCCGGGTCTGTTCTACCACCCCTTTTAAATACTAGGATCAGAATTGCCCTCTTCCATGAACATGGGATATTGCCTTCATGCAAGATTTTCAAAAACAGCTGTTCCTAAATATGTGCCCAAAAAGGCAGGTTAGATTTAAATACCACGTTAGCAAGGGTATCGGTACCGGGTGCACAAGAATCTTTTATAGATTTTATAATCATGAGACTATTCTCCCACCCACAGCACTCACTAAATTCAGAACAGGGTACATATTTATTATTTGCCTCAGACTTAACAGATGTGTCATAAAACAGTTTCCTAATCGCTAGGTGCCATAAGGACTCATCAATCGGACACATTTCTATTAATGAAGACTTATTAAGAAATCTACGGACCATGCCCCAAAGTCTTTTATCATCCCCATTTCTAATAAGCGCGTACAAGACAAGCCAATTAGCCAATTTCAGTGAAGACTTGTGATTCCTCACCCAGTTTCTGTACCTGGTAGAGTCGGAGCTCTTTAGAAGCTTTTTTTCCAGTACCGAATAGTCAGGGTTATTATCAATAGCTCTATGGCACTTCCGTAGGGTGCTTTTTGCAAATTTTATCTCTGGATTGAAGACAGTTTCATGATACTTTATAAATGTACAAGAATTAGGAAATATATGTACTCTCGTGCTTAACCAGTGCATAAATAGCGACAAATCCGATTTATTCTCCCAGAGCCAATGTACCACAGATGCAGTATTGGTATTTATGTACTTGCTAATTTCTTCATATCTCTTATTATTCTATGTGATACGTTTCTCTTTGGTTTTTACTTGAACCTGACAATTTAATTTGTTATACTTATGTGCCTTTGGCGGAAGGTAGGACTAATCCTAAACTTAGTGCATTCATCATTCGTTTTCCTTTCAGTGAAGACGTAATCGAGACATTACCTACTGGTTCCATTACTCCATGTTTGCAGTACTGTGCCCTCTCCCTGCGCTATCCTGTTGAGGCAACACAGGTTATTAACATAAAACATCTTACCCCAGAGCCTTCTCTACCAGACCAGTAGCCGGGGGTGCTCGCTGCATAAACTCGCATTTGTCAATTAAACACAGGGAATTTAGATCACCAGCTACTATTACCCTGCCAGACGGGAATTTCTCATACCAGGTATTTAAAAATAAACATTGCAATATAAAAATATCATCTTTGTTACCCTCTGTGCCCAAGGCCGAGTAAATATTAACAATCAATATCAAAAGGTTGGAAGAACTTAGAACCACCATTGCGGCTGCCACTGAATGGGACATAATTGTGAGCATAAAGGGCACCAAGTTAATGTAGGTCCTTGTACCAATGCACATCCCACAAGAAGGACACCCTTGCTTCCTACCATTGCATGTGTCGATATAATTGAGTATCCATCCATTAAGAGGTCCTCAAGCAGCCAGGTCCCTTGTAAGAGGAAAACATCGCTAATGTGAATGATTGCAATACCCCTAGGTTGAGCGAGAAAGGACCTATGCCCTCTGGTATTACAGCATGTCATTACAAACCCCTTGATCATGCACGTGTATCAATCCTTTCCCATGGAGACCTCCTGGACCCCACTAAAGCCAGGTGGCTCATTGACTTTGTGCACATGTGCATTTTGATGGGACAGGACAGATCTCAACCCTGCATTAGTTTGATATGATATGGCATTTCTAACGTGCCTATACACAAGTGTTTCAAGGCACGACGAGGCAAGGGAGGGGGAACAGAGGAAAGACAGGCAACAATCCTACTAGGCCAGGTGTCATTCAGATCGTGCAAGTGCATGGGAGGGGGAAGTGGGAAAGTGCAGGGGGAAGGGGAGGGGACAGTGCAGTACATGATAGAATAAATAACAGTAGGTAAAAGTACAGCCTTATACAAAAAGTTAAGTTCCGGTCTATATCGGCCAGGGCTTTAGAACACATATAGAGTAATGATGCTATAGCTGGTTAATAACATATTATAATAACCTAATTGGCCGAACTGTCCCACCTTGGGAGTTCAATACCAGGAATTTCTTTTGTTGTAATGGATGCCAGACTGAGAATTTTTCCCCATATGTCCAGTAGGCATGACCTATTCAAAAAAGGGCTGTCAGGCCTAGAGTGGAGTTCTTCAATCTTAACCATATGACCCAAGCCAGCAGAGGAATACCTCATTGCCTTACTTGAATACGCAGTCTTAGTAGAACTCACTCTGAATGCTGGGTGCTGAGATTTCTCCCCGGTTGCATAAAATGTTTGATCCAACGTAACCTTACGTTAACATGACATCCTGCTCAACCGTCTCTGTGATAACCTGGGTATCACCGATCAGGCTCTGGTTTGGCTGACTTCTTTCCTCTCTGATCGACCCTCCCAGGTCCAACTTGGCTCCTTCCACCCCTCTATCTCTCTCTCTCCCTGTGGTGTTCCCCAGTGGTCTAACCTCTCTCCCTGGCTGTTAAACCAACACCTGGAACTTCTTGCCCACCGCATTGCCGCTCTCTGCCCCAACTTTCAGTGCTATGCGGATGACACTCAGTTCATTTTCAGGCTCCCTTACGCCACCTCTTCTCCTTCTCGGCCTTATGGATGTCTGTCTGCTATCCAGGAATGGTATGCTGCCAATGATCTCTGCCTTAATGCCAGTAAGACTGAGATTATCTACAGCGGCACACCTGCTCCCTCCTTTCCTACCCCTCTCTGGCTGGCCTCTCTTGGCCCTCTTCCTGCTCCCACCTGTGAGGCTAAAAACCTTGGGCTCATCTTAGACTCCACACTCTCCTTTTCTCCTCACATCTCTGACGTCTCTAAGAAGTCACACTATCAGCTGCACCTCCTCAGAAGTATTATTCCTTTCCTCTCCTTCCCCCAGAAGCTCACTGTCTCCAGAGCTGTGGTTCTCTCTAGGCTGGACTACTGCAACAGCCTCTTTCTAAATCTACCTGCCTCTTCTCTCCGCCCTCTGCAACTCATCCAAAACAGGACTGCAAGACTTGTCCTTGGCCTCAAGCCCAGGGATCGTATCTCTCCAGGACTGAAATCTCTGCACTGGCTCCCAGTGGCTGCAAGGATTAAGTTCAAAACCCTCTGCATTGTCCACGAGGCCTTCTGGGGTCTGGGGCTTCAATACCTTCAACTCTCTCTTCGTACATATCTTCCTTTTTGAGCTCTTCGCTCATTAGCCTCCAACTCCCTCAGGGTCTGTCGCTTCTCCAAGCAATGAGTTGGTGGTAGATCTCTTTCTTCGGCTCGGGCCTCCCTCTGGAACAGCCTCCCTGCCTATCTGAGACGTGAGGAGTTCAGGAAGCACCTCAAGACCTTCCTCTTTGCTTCTGCTTTCTCTCCTCCTCTCCCCTGCTGAACTCCTGGCTGAAACTGGAACTGCACTGGTTATCTGGCTTCCCTCTGATCTCAGGTCCAGGTCCCCTCCCTGCCAGTTGCACACCTGCACTGCCGCCCTGGCAACCCTTGCACTCGGGGGCTATTTCTGTATCCCTACAACCCCCTACCAGCACTTGACACATGATGTCTGCACTTACCCTTGCACTTGCCACCAGCTGGCCACACTTTTTATTTATTGCTTTTATTTATTTTTTACTGTTTATCCCATGTATTGCACTGCCCCTCCCACACCCCATTTCCCCTCGCACTTTACCCCTCTCCCCTCCCCTGCACTTGCGCAATCTCAATGTCACCTGGACTAGTAGGATTGTTGTTTCTGTCTTCCCTCTGTTCCCCCTCCCTTGCCTCATCGCGCCATGAAACACTTGTGTATAGGTGCATTATAAATATCATATCATATCGTCATATCATATCATACTTTGCCAAGTTCATGGGTGCGTCGAAGAACAGCATCTCGATCCCTGTAGTTTAATAGCTTTACAATCACCGGGTGGGGATTCTGACCCGGTCTGGGGACTACAATGTTCCCTTCCCACCAGGCACTGTGCAGAAAGCAGGGGATCAGATAGGACTTTCCTGAATAACTCCTACATAAACATTTCCATGTTAGTCTCCAGGACTGACTCAAGTACGCCAATCATCCTCACAATTATTCTCTTTGACCTGGCCTCTAGATCATCATTCTTTGCCTGAACCCCCTTCACCTCCTGCTGCAATGTGCGTAACATATGACTCACTTCAGAACTGGTATTTTACAGAACACCAACTCTGTGTCCCACTTCAGATATGCCACCACTCTCTTTCCCAATCAGCTGCTGCATTCTATCAACCTTAAAAACCAGGCTGTCTAAATTTCCAATTACAGACACAAACCCTGACTTCATTTGTGCTAGAATGATAGATAATTCAGACTGGTCACTCATCTGACCAGATCCTGAGGTCGAGATGCCACCTCTCTCACATTTCCCACAGCCAATGTCATCCTGGGTGTAGGCATCCTCTGCTTAGTTGCAGCTGGTAAATCTTCAGTGCAGAAGTATAGCTTCAATTGCCTCTTATTACCGTTGGGCATGTGTAAGGAAAATCCACAAAGGGAAAGATGAAGTATGTAACATCGCTCAGGGTGTACTGTAGCGCTCTTCCGGCCTCAGCACGGATTTGCACGCAAGGGGGCAACCAGAACCCAAAGATACCTAGCAACACCACAATGGTGGCATTGATGGTCAGCCAGGCAAGTAAGGGTGGAGTCACAGGAGGAAGAAGGAGCACGACCCTACACCGCTCCTAGGGAAGTGGTGGACCAAGAGTAACCAGAGGAGGAGACAAAGTGAAAAACTAAACCCCTCAAACACAGCAACACATACAATAATTGTTCTTTAAGGCAGTAATCATCTCGCATCACTTTTATCCCTCACCCACTTGTAAAGATATATTGGGAGACCACGCTTAGCATGGGGTGTTCCCCGACCCAATCAAGATGACCCCCAGCACACTGATTATTTTTGTTCAGCTAGCCCTGTCTATGACTCATATGGAGCCACATAGATCTTTTCCCCTGTGCTGACAATGTGCCAGGAACCAGGTCAGGGTATAGAAAGAATATATATTTATTTAAATTATAGCTTCAGTTAATATGTTCACTCAATGGTTACACACACCACCTTCTCTGTGGCACAAAACAAACATCCAATACACAACACACCTTTTCCTTTTTGTCTTAGGTGCAGGGACACAGGCCAAAGAAACAGGTCAAAACTCTTGCTCCACAAATCCATTTGCTGTCAAAATTAAATAATACTGTGGCACATTACCAGAGCAGAAGCAATACCATTTCTTCTACTAAAACAAATGTACAGTTTTGCTTTTCAAAAGCAAATTACACATGCAACACTTTGCATATTTTAGTTTCCCTAAGCACTTAAACATGCTAGCCGTTTTCAAATCACACTGATATTTGAGACTACTTTTGGTTGATAGAACCCTTCTTTCTTCTTCACTACAAAGCAATACAAAATCTTTCTGCTATCCGGGTCACTTACTCACTCTCAGGAAAGAGTGTGCATTTTTCAATGGAGAATTACCCTTAGTTTCACTTGGCAAAGCACTTCTCTCCCAAACTCCGAAAACCCAGGATTAGGTTATATCCAACACCCTTCTGTTTAATGGCAGGGTTGGGGGGGTGGGGACAGTTAGGAATTTCGTTTTGGGACAAGGACACTGCTTTATTTTAAAGAAGTCTGGGGTTGACAGGAAAATAGATGTACCCAATTACTTTTAATGCCTATAACTTAACTTCCCACTAGGAAAGAGGGCAGAGGTTTCAAACTCCCGGTGCTCCCCTGCGTGAGTTAATTAAATTAATATTCAGTAAAATATGCTATCGGTTTACACAGTTGCCCCCGACCCACTATTCAAGGAAAATATTAAGGCAGGTAGATCCTCCACACACTTGGTCTTGTTTGGACAAATCTACTTAAATTGGAAATCTCTGTTTTGGTGCTCAGGAAAGTCAGCAGGGCTCCTCTTTTGGGAAAGCTCTAGGATCTGGTCAAAAATAGCCACCAGCATCCATCCCTCATTTGACTCTCCTTAACCATAGGGCTCAGTCAGCTTTTAGGCTTTCTCAGTTGCTGTCTCCCAGGTAAAATAATCCTGCAGCAATCTTAGGTCCTTTCCACCCAGGTAATGTCAGGCAGCTGTGTCAGGATTCACCCAGATGGACTATAGACAAGTCTCAATTTTTAGGCCATTCTCCCATTCCCCATAGAGCGAAGGCTTTTTACCCTATAAGCCACACCTCCAAATATTAAGGCACACTATACAAATGGAAAACACATACAAATAAATAAATAGGTGCACGTTTATTGGTTCTGACTTTTCATTGGAGGTTCTGGGAGTTCTGAAGTTGAATTGATGGGACAGAGGTACACACTAGCATTTACCATTTTCACTTTTCAGATTTTTCACTTAGAAAGTCACTACATGACAAACCTTTGCAGTTTACAAATAAACGTTACAACCTATATATATATCTGTGTTCCTCTACTCATGCCGGACCTATGAAAATTATTTCTGTTTCGGCACAACATTGCACATGCAAACTGTTGTTTTTTGTCTTTTACACAAATATTATAATAGTTATAAATATGCCATGTTCTACCCAGATAACTAATTTAATAAGCCGCCAGTGCCCCAACTTTTGGATTCAGAACATTTTCAGGGAAGCTAGCAGCACATTTTAAGTTGCAACAGGGAGTTAAAAAATCAGATTCAGATACAAATGACATGAAAATAACAGGGTCATAACAAGGTTTATCATGACACCAGGATGGACTGGGTGCTGAGAAAATGACCAGTTATAATAGTGCATTTAAATTAATGGAAATGTTCAAACAGTTATGCAAATCCTCACTTCCATTGCAACATGTAGGTTTAATTTCTCTTGAAATATGTAACCAGGCCTCACTGCTCTTTGAATGTTGACTGTGCCTGCAATAAACACATTAACCTTTATTCTCCCATGGCTAATGGCCAATGTATGGCTTCTCCCAGAAGACTAGGCCTCATAAAGTTCTTTGATCACTGCTAGAGTATTCTGCCCAGCAACAAACTCTTCCTCAGGAGTCAAAACTGATATTCATACATTTTCTGCACCCATATTTACATGTTGCATCTGAAAGAAAATAGCCTTTTCAATCTGTGCAATGTATTTTTCATGTGACGCCTTTTATTTATTTTAATAACTTGCATCCGGCTATCACTGTTCAGACTCTTCTCATAATATGTTCATTTTGGCAGCTGAACATTTTACATGATATCAGTTTCTGAGTTGAAAAGTGGGTCTTAATCACATGAAATGAAAGATACAAACATGGCTTTGAATTTCCCATGTGAGGCCCAGTCTGTACTCCTAATTTTCAGGGTGCACAGCATTTTGATGTGTGGCAGTTTCAATGAAAAATGCCATTTTCTGTCTCTCAACCAACAATGTGCCTTTACCTTCTGCAATCTGGTTCCAGTTTCCATTGCAGAAGTATATTGATTTGAATTCACAAGGTACAGGGGCTGTGTGGCAGTTTTTCTCTGTGTGTTTCCCATGTCTGTACTGTTTAGGCCCAATGGGATTTATTTTTGTTTTTGGCAAAATGTATCCCACTAGCTGCAGCTCACCATGGCGTTCGATGTCCAGCAAGTTTTCCAACCAGAGACAGCAAGTCACATGCTCCTAGAATATTAAGGTAGATGTCCACAGTAGTGCTTCTGTGTATTCTGGAAGCCGCAGACCTTAGCAGTACCCGCAGAGGCCACCATCAGCACACCAGGACATAGAAAGGACTTGTGCCTGGGGTCCAGCACTCATCATGGAGCTCCAAAAATGCCCCCCCCCCGAGAGTTTAACATGGCACAGACTCTTTGGTGGCACCCTGAACAGCCACAATCCTCTACACTTCACTCTCCACACAGACCATTGTGCTAACTTCAAACTCCCCAGTTACAGACGAACAAGTCGGAGACAGGCAGTACCCCAGTCACAGAGCGCCGCCGGCCAGGCTCACCGATCACACCAGGAGGATGATCAGGCATTCGGCACACGCATCATGATGCAAGCAACAGGGCCTCCGTTTACGGTTGCAATTGGAATTATGGAAGTATCCAAATCTTCCCGAGCAACGTGACCAAGTTGGGGTTACTCAGGAGCCGGTAAGTCACGTCATACAACCATGCTCTTGCTCCCCCTTGTGTGGGCAAATATGTAGGTAGCCATGACGGATGCGAGTTCACAAGCGGCCTCCTTTTACCAGTGAATTGGCCAAGATTTTGCCTGGCACATCTAGCATTGCCAGAAATGTATAGTTAGCAGGCTCAGATCGTATTCTGTTTTTAAACGACCGTAACATGTGCTTTTTCCCATGATTTTGAGATTGCCATTTTAATGGCAGTCTGCTGATGCAACCTCTGTAGTAACGGCGCCCAGCAACAGGGGTTCATTTTCAGGACTTAATTAGCCAGGCCATCTGGACCTTGTGCCCTACATGCTTTAATGATGTTCACAATATCTTCCTCTGCATACCTGTACTCGAAGGATGCAGCTAGATCAATAGAGAGTCCTTCATCTATCTCTTGCATGTAAAATATATTCCTGATGTAATCAGGCAAACTAGCTTCAGATATCAGACTGATGTCTTTTGTATTTGCTTCAGTCATATTTGTATTGTATAATTGCCAGAATTGTTATGAACCATTTTCCTTGATTATATTGTAAATTATATGCCAATCTGCCGCATGTAACAAGGCTTTATATCTGTGTACCCAGTTTCTATGATTCCCTTTAAGACGACTTTTGTATTCCATTCGATTGCTTTGAAGTAAGATTTTATCTTTATTAAGTCTTCTAATTGCTCTTATAAGTGTTCTTCTATGTGCCGCAATATGCCGCAATAATAGCATCATATGGTACTACGTGCTTATTTTGGTTTACTACAAACCTTTGTTGCTTATTTTTATTACCATGAAACAAGGTCAAATCAATTACAGCCTCAATAATAGCACCCACGCTCGTGTATTCCACAACTTGTAGTAATCTCTGCTAATCTCTTGTCATTCGGCATTACATTTATTGAAGTTGACATTGTTCCATATAATGCGATTATTGTTAAGCGCTATGGTATAGGTCCCTTCAAACGAGATCTCTCAACATCTCTCCCAATATCTAGCAACACAGATAACCTAGCATGGTCACTAAGCGTACAACATTCATTATGAAATTATGTAATAATATGCCCAGGGGATTCACTGATATAAATGTCATCAATCTTGCTAGATCTTTTCGTACTTCTCCAATTCGGTTTCTTATTTTGGTTTGACATATGTGTTGTATTAGCATTTAATAATTGAAATGACATCATAAACTCAGCCCACTTAGCTCCGTGGACAAATTGAAAACATGCATACACAGCTTTATCATATTTAGCAAACTTAATCACTCCTATTTTTGCTTGAGGGTAAATATCATCTCAATATGCATTTAAATCCCCTTCTATTACTATTGCAACTTTGCTATTTTTCCCTAGCCAAAGATTAATGGCATCCACTACACAGTACATGATTTTATCAGTATACATTCCTCCAGGAGGGTCATAGTTGTCATTTATTAACACTGTTTCTCCCTTATTTAAAAGGTTCAGAGTTAGGATATCACATAGCACATTATCGTTATCACCAATTATGAGCCCCCCCTAGTCGTCCCTTACTCCCCTTCCTTGCATTCCTATTTAATATAAGTCATCCATCAAAAGTAGCTATATTTCTAAGCCACTTTTCCTGTACTAAGAAGAGCACATGCCTTTCCAATTCCTCCAAAACATTATTTCCATTAATTAAATGGGCATATCCTCTCGTATTCCAGAATAGTATGCCCAGTTGGGAGTGAAGTTTCTCTGCATGCTCTGTTGCTGCCGGAACGCCCCCGATATGCACCCAGGCAAATCCAAAACAGCCAGAAAGAGCTACCTTTTCGTGCTCTACGGGCACGCATACATGCACCCAGTAAACAGGACCTTTGGTCCCCTGCAAACAGGTTTGCACCTCGGGGACCCTGCGCAGGGTCCACGCAACTGTCAACTGTACCCCGACAACAGGCGTACCATTTTTCGGAACTCGGGTAAAACTCAGAAAATCTGTGTTCGAACCCCCATAATCTGTTCCTGCACCCCTCTACACTGCATACGCTCAACCCTAACTTAGATCGGAACCCCAGCTGTGTACATGCACCCCCAAATCCACCATGCAATCCCACGTGTGTGCAGTGATTCCTATGCGCAAGTGCATCAACGCCTGCCTTCGGGTGGCAGAAATTATGAGGGTTTTGCATGGCCATTTCCCTGCCGAGAGGCTGTGCGGGTGGGTCCATGAATACGTGTCGTCTCGCACAATTGTGGCAATGCGAGAGACAGCTTGCGGCCCGTCACTCGTAACGCCCACTTTTTCGCATGTTCTTCCCCATTGTCTGTGTTCTGCCCCTTCCCAGCCGTCTGCACAAGCCACGCCCACGCTCTGCGTGGTATCTTGCGCAAGGCACTCGGCCGCTCACAGGGGTGTGCCGTGCTGCCGTGAATTCCACGCAAGTCCAAGGAAAATCCTGCACATTTGATTGCATGAATCAACTAACAGGATTACGCACGCAGTTTGGCACGCAAGTTCCCTGTTTTCCATGCAAATAATTCCATGAATCGGGCCCTTAATGTCAGCGGCAAAGAGTTCTGTGACAAGGATGACTTAGGTTTCTGGGCAGGTATATTCTAATGTCTGTTTGTAATGAACCCATTGTTTCAGACTTTTTTCACTGACAGTTCCAGATGGATATGCGCAGGAGTCATTATAAGAGGCATGACAAGAAGCCTTGAGTATTGCATTATCCATAACTCCACTTCACATCCTCCAGATTGTTTTTGGGTGACTACCCGGCTATCCAATGTGGACAGCTTTGCTTTCTTTTTCCTTATTTTCCTCGCCACTCCACCGTCTCAACCATATTCAAAACACATTTGTTATTCCCGTTTCAAATAATGTGACATTATGTGATTCTGAATGTATAGATTTATCCCTGCGCCTCTTGAGCTTCTTATTGATTTTTGTCACTTTATTCTTCTAGCAAGTCTTCTACTTTTTTCTTGGTGTTACAAACAGCTAGCTACACAATAATCGTGGCAGCATCTGCATCATTGTCCTTAATTTAGAGGCAACTGGGGACCCATTACAAAAGCCTTGCACTGGTGCAAGTGCAGAGTTGCACTGCATTAGCAATAGAGCAAGGTCTGCCCAAGTTAAAAAAACATTCGGGCCACATTCGAAAACATTTGCACTGTGACAAGTGCCATTTTTCATGGAAAAATCACAAGGCAAAAAAGGTCCTAGTGCAAAAAACATGCACTTTCAAACCCCCAAAATGCATTGAACATGCCTGCAGGGAGGCAGCCTTACTCTGATACCAAATTCCTGGTGGCGCCTCACAACCTTGTGAGTTGTGGCAGTTGGGGGCAAATGGCAGAGGGAGAGGAATTTTAATTTTGGACTGTGTAAGAAGAGTATGGGACTTGTGGGAGACAGAGGGTAGATCTCTGGGAGAAACAAGCAGATGTTCTGGCACTTGCCTGACTGATGCCTGACGACTGCCTAATAAACAATTTACCTGCCTTGACAGGCCTGCACCCGACAGGCAACGATCCCAGGAGGCCAATGAGGCATCTCTCAGTCTGCCAACCAACATAATATGGAAAGTGAAGTGGGTGACTGTGGCGCTAACATTTCAAGCAAAACCCTTAGAAAGTAGCTCATGTTAATGTCTGGAGTTTTCATACTGCCCCTTTCCCTCATCTGCCAACTTGCAGATTCTTCTTTTGGTGCCTCATGGGATACAATGTATCTATTTGAGACAGAGCCAGACAGAGCCAGAGGCACATAGAGCGAGAGAGGGAATTGACAGTTGGTATTGTGAGCTACAGAAATGGGACCTGTCAGCAAATGGCCAGGGGTAGGAGTGCAAGGTTATAGGCTGTTTTTCCTTGTAAGACTTAGTGCACACTTCCCCTGACTAATTGACTCATGGCTAAGATCTCCAGCACCTTAAACTACATGTGATCCCCGCTCCCTGCCCACAGATGGCTATCAAAGGCCTAATCATTAACACATCAACACTAAACTGAACCATGGCTAAGCTCTCCTCATTAGCCTCTCCCACTGTCCCACTATTAAACCCCCCAAACGCCCCCTTTTTCTTAGGGAGCCAGGCATAGTGAGACCACAAATAGTGGCAGAAGGGCACTATACAAGACTACTTACATTACAATACATTACTCTAAGGCTCCTTGTTCCCTTCTGTGATTCCTGGTTTGCCTACCATGTCTCCACTACCTTTATCCTCCATTCTGCCGTTGAAAACCTTGGACAGCGAAAGTGGAGGGCAAGTGGTGTTTGCCAGTGTCGGGAATTCGTAATCCACAATAGTGACTTTACCCCCTTTAACTGCTGGGAGGCGGTGCTTCAGCACCAGGAAGAAGCTTCATCAACACTTGCCCCAGGGAAAGCGGAGCGAAAGTGGAGGGCAAGTGGTGTTTGCCGGTGTCGGGAATTCGTAATCCACAATAGTGACTTTACCCCTTTAACTGCTGGGAGGCGGTGCTTCAGCACCAGGAAGAAGCTTCATCAACACTTCCCCCAGCGAAAGCGGAGGGGAAGTGGTGTTTGCCGGTGTCGGGAATTCGTAATCCACAATAGTGACTTTACCCCTTTAACTGCTGGGAGGCGGTGCTTCAGCACCAGGAAGAAGCTTCATCAACACTACCCCAGCGAAAGCGGAGCGAAAGTGGAGGGCAAGTGGTGTTTGCCGGTGTCGGGAATTCGTAATCCATAATAGTGACTTTACCCCTTTAACTGCTGGGAGGCGGTGCTTCAGCACCAGGAAGAAGCTTCATCAGCACTTCCACCAGCGAAAGCGGAGAGCAAGTGGTGTTTGCCGGTGTCGGGAATTCGTAATCCACAATAGTGACTTTACCCCTTCAACTGCTGGGAGGCGGTGCTTCTGCACCAGGAAGAAGCTTCATCAACACTTCCCCCAGCAAAAGTGGAGCGAAAGTGGAGGACAAGTGGTGTTTGCCGGTGTTCGGCGGCGTGCAGCGGCGAGGACCAGCAGCGTTATCACTTCGCTGTCTCTCACATGAACACCGAGCCAGCAAGATCGCTCACGAAACTCTGGTAAGCCACTGCCGGCCGTGCTGACCGTGCGCTGCTTTTCACGGCTTCTGTCACCCGCGCCCCCCCCTTCTAGACTGTGTATTCATCTATTTGCAGATTAATAGCAACAGCTACCTGCAAGCTTAGAGCCAGAACAAGCGTTTTCACCCGTGCCGATACGGCTGTAAACTTTTCTCACAACAGACGTGAAAGAAAAACGCACAATTCCACGTGGGGACTCTGGGCTCGTCCTTTGACCCACGTGGATTAACTACAGAAACTTGCCGAAATGTCCGAATGAAAGTTGCCTACATACATCTGTATCTAAATAGACTGTTCTGAGTGGGGACCACGGGTTAGTCCTTTGACCCACCTGGACAAATTTTAGAAGCTCAGGAACGTCAGAGCGCTCTTAGGAAAGTCGTCTTTATCCAGTTGCACCGAAACAGACGTTAGGAGAGCGCACCGTGGATAAGCCTCTGATCCCTTCGGTTTCCTGTGGCACTAATACACAAGTACAACAAGTTGCTAAATCAAAGCACTTTCCAAACAGAGACGCAGCGTGCTTTGAACTCGACACAGCTGCCTCCACTCTGCACTGCGGACGCAGAACAAATGGCGACAAAATTAAAGTTGGTAAGAACTGCGGTGCAACGTCTCAGTCATGAAGAAGAAGACAGCCGTTGCCTTCGCAGTTCACGCAACAAAATCGGAGAAGTGTTACATGCCACTCAATCAAATGACAAAGGAGAAATACAAGGTTTTCAACCTATTTTCAAACTCCACGGAATGCAATGATCAGCTAGGTCGAGGTCTTATTTCAGCAACCCACCAGCCTGCAAACATGGCAAGAACCAAAAATATGTGCTTACCTGAAGTTGGTGAGGCGCAGATGACAGCTGATCCAGGACACCTGGCGCAGTCATCAGACACCGAGAAACTTCTTGTCACACCCGCAACAGCACATCTAACAGCAGGAGAAATGTCAACTGCAACAAAGCTTCAGCATCCCGCCCCTAGTAGGGGCGACAAGCTGAGCTTAGATCACGACCACAGCCATGAGTGTTTGACAACAGGGGACTGCATGGCAGCAACAGGTTGGAACAGCCACAGTATCCTTAGGCCAACGCCGTTAGGCAACCAAGGTATAGATCTGATCACAAAGGCACAAGTGCATGCAGTTAACAACAGTGCAGATGCCCAACATACAATACAGCCCATAATCCAAACGCCCATTTCCTGTGGTCAATCACCAGACCAACTGCCCATGGGAATAAATGGCAAGAAGAGATCCAGAGACGATAGTGAGAAGCCAGTGATCAGCAAAAATACACAACAAAAAAGAAAAAAACAACAAACGCAGAAAAGAGAACATATGCGAGATAAGAACATTGCACACAAAAAGACTGCCTACCAAGCCAACAAAAGCAGAGCCAATACCAACACTAATAAGGCCATCAGTAAAAAAACCAACACAATGCGAATACTAACTGACTTTTTTGAAACACAAATATTTACAAAGACAAACAAATATACTGAATTGTTCGATGCTGAAATGTTGGCCGCAGTAAGAGAAAGCTATCCATGCGCAAAACAACGGAAATTGGACAATCCTGGAAATACAACGGCTGATTCCATGGAATCTCGTGAGCTACAGAATCAGGTCAAACTAACTGGGCAGCAGGGACTGGTTGAAACACAGTCAGGACAAAATGCGGCAGGGCACCATAACATCGAGATGGAAAAGAGGATCACAACCTCTAGTTCCGCAAGTCAGAAAGACATAAACATATCTGAACAAAGCAAGTCAAGCGAGATGAACATACCAACTCCAAACCCAATGGAGACAATAAATCATTCACAACAAGATATGGATGTGTACACTCCGAACTTAGAAGTCAATCAACATGACTATCGAGCAGACTCTAGTCGGGACATATCAACCACTCATAGAGCACCAAAACCCATTACTCCATCAGATAAGCAAATGGGACTAGATCCATTGCATGAAAGTGAAGATGGCAGTGAGCCACCGCAATCAATCATACTAAGGGAGTGTCAGACCAGTTTAGACCAAAGACATTAAGAACCGACAGTTGCTGATCAGGTCCCAAAAACTAAGCTTCAAGAAAAAAGGGGACCTTCTACGGACTTCGCCTCCAATTGCTCACCCTTCAAAACACTGAGCATTTCAACTCTCTCACAAACACAGAGAAGGAGGTCAAGTAAATACTCACATAAGCAAAGAAGGGGATTGTCTCCATCAACACTGGGCGCAACACAAGAAACGTGCACAAAAAAGCCTGATATGTTAAGCATAATGTCCGCAATAACAATCGCGCTTGCCCCTTTTTGTAAACTGTATGAGGCGATAAATGCCACAGTCAGGGACCAACAAACTATGCAAGCCATGACTCTGACCAAGGTGGCACACTTAGAAAGCTACATAACCGCAAAAGAAGATAAAAAAAATAATGTAGCCGCGGCTAACAAGCTCGCCATCGAATGCATGGAAAAAATCATAGACACACTGATGATGAAAGTATCACAGGGTGCCCTTACTCCTGCTGTGCCCAACACCAAAGACTGCGGCACACAAACCCGAACAGTTATCGATTTAACGGCAGACAACAACGTGAGAGCCAAATATGGACAACAAATACTTGGACCTGTAACTGATGGCAGAGAAAAAGGAAGCCCAAAACAAGTCACAACCGCCGCAACAGTGGTCCTAGTATTAGACAAAACAACCCCAAACAATAGGAACGATAACCAGGACACAGAAACAACATACTCAATATTTGATAAAGCCAATCTAAAGAAGAATCCAGTGACAGGCGATTCCTATATTTCACAAACCGAACCCAATATCTCTTTGAGCGACAAAAGCAACAGACAGAACTCATCACCAATAGATGGAACAACCAAAGTAATTGAGCAAACAGTCTCATCAAGTAATAAAGACTGGCCATCGGAATTAAGCAAATTAGGGAGTGCAAGACATAAGAGCAACAATGAAAGCTCGACGGCTCGGCAGAATTTACCAGCAGAGTCGGATCCAGACCACTCACTAATGAACGTCAGCATATATCCAGATGACAAGACCTCCCCAAATCCGAATGAAGGGACTTTGAAACACTGGAAGACAAAAGTAATCGACTTCTCAATAAAATGACTCAGTACGAAGCCAAAAAGACACAGACACAAAACAATACAGATCGGCGCAAAATAAAAGCAACAAAGCATGATCGAACAAATGAAAGAAAAGCACAGAATGACAAACATAGACACATTGAAACTGAATGGAAGAATGAACAAAACTGTGAAAAGAGGACAAACAAAGCACAAACAGCTAATCAAAAGCATGACACCGAGGTAAAACAGTATGTTTCAAAGGGTGAAGGGCAAAGTTCAAGAGGAAGGAAAAATAATTACGAACTCGAATATAGGAAAAGATCAGTACGCGAAACATGGTCTAGAGAACCCGGGTTGAGAATGAGACAAGAAATTCATTTTAGATCAAGAGCAGAAGCAAATGATTACCTGACACAGCAAAGCAAAACAACTAGTTGGACACTTAGAATTACACAAAGATCAAGTAACAACAAAGAGCTGATACTTAATAGAAGACATGTACTATCAATTTTACATCAAAGCAGTAACCTAAAGACAGTTACTTCCGATGATCTGACCATTGTCGAACCTTGGCATGATCATCGTGGAGCAGTTGCTCTCCTCCACATTGACTCAACAGCAGTACACAAACTGATCTACAAAAACAAACACGAAATTTATAGACATGGCTATCACTTAGAAGACGTAACAAACCGAGGAGATAACACAGAAAAAAGAGCCACAACCAGAAGGACAGAAACGATCAGTCGACATGTAGAACCCACAAGTGACACACATAAGTGTGAAAAGAGGGAGCACGCACAAAGAAATGAGGTTGAGCGTACTTTAGTAAAACATCCCAAACACGAAGAGAAGGCCTCTACAGCATATGAATCAAAAGAAAAAAGCGAACCATTAACGGCAAGAAGCAGAACGAAACAAAGTGAATTATCTTACAATGGTCACGAACAAAGGGATCAGCGACCAGAAAACACAAAGAGAATGACATCAAGAACTCTATCCCACTCAGTACAACATAGTGAAAAACAACAAGAACAAAATGTAACTAAAAATAACAAACAAGGAATTTGGGCTTGGCTACCAAAAGCTCTATTGTCAAGTCTAAGAAGGGATGAAAGGGTTTCAACCCCCCTCTCCCGAACCAAAGAAGCCAAATAGATCGACCCTCCCACCGTGGTTGGCGCGGGCGTCTGAATGTAAAAACACAGATAACCACGTGGCAACCAATGGGGGGAAGACAGAGTTAGGGAAAGGGTGTGGATTGACAAAGGGAAGATAGGGAATAGAGAACATGCATATATATATATATATATATATATATATATATATATATATATATATATATATATATATATATATATATATATATATATATATATATATATATATATATATAACACAGAACACCAAATACTGAAACCCCTGTATACCTGTCTACTGCCTGAATGTACTAACGCATGAACTTGGGTTCTTAATTACCCTACACCATACCCCTGACCATACCCATGACTCTGACCATGGAGATATCACATATAGCAGACATAAAGCAACACCAACTGTATGGTACACACCAGGGAATACTCCCTACATGAATTCAACATGACACATGGCCCTGTGGGCTGACATTTAACATAAGCAAACAGAAGCAAAGCACATAAATCGTGACATTCCTGTCTTGCCCCTTCCCATATGATAGTGCATTTTCTCTGCACGGAGAGTATTGCCTCATACTCCCAGTGTAACCCGTGTACCTTGCCCTGGTTTACATTAACTCATAAGTCTCTCAAACGTAGCACACCATATAGTGTTCTCAAGATTCACATGAATACTAGGAGGTACCTATTTTAGCGTCTGGGTGCCTCGCAAGAACACCCGGACATCAGGAACTGTCACCGTGAAGCGCCATAGCCTCAATGTGCTACTGCCGCGCATAGTCTGCAGGCAGCGAGAGGAATGAAGTCACAGCCGCGGCCTGCGTAGACAACAACTTGCCGGAGGCTGCTGCGGGACTCACAAACACTAAAGTCAGTCCACAAGGGTCTGCGAGTGCGAACCGGCAACACTCGCACTCCCTGTCGTGTTGCCTTTCGTTCCGTTCGCCTCCGTGAACGCTTCTTCACGCTCGTCATCAGCTCATCCAAAGCTCCTCAACCGCCATCATGACCGCCCGTGCTGCATAACCTTAATTATCGGCACCTGTGGCCAGACGGTCAACGGCTAAATACTCTCTTAGTGGCTCAGCTGTTCAGGGGCGCGAAGTGCATAGACTACAACTCGCCCATTAAGCATGCTGGGAATCGTAGTTTCTTCCTCGTTTTCTCGTATACTGTCGCCTGGGCTTGCCCCAGACCCTACTCCTGACAGTACCTCCTCTCCCAAGGCTCCTCCCAGGTCCTGCCGTTTCCGGGTGACCTAAGTGAAATTGTCTTACCAAGCATGCACCGAACTGGCCGGTTCCCAGGAACAATCCTCCAGCCCATTGTATTAAATACCACAAGTTCCTCTGCCTGAGTCTTGAATCCAATATCTTCTTTACTTCATACTCCATTTGACCTTCTTTGGTGATGGCTGGTGTCTCTGCACCCGTGTCCCCGGAACTGCAGGTTTAAGGAGAGACACATGAAACACAGGATGTATCTTTAAAGTATCAGGAAAATTTAGTTTCACAGCCATTGGCGATATGCATGTTACAACTTCGTAAGGCCCAATGAACCTGGGGGCAAATTTACGATATTCTGCCAATGGTAAATTACGTGTAGATAACCATACTTTATCACCCACTCGATAATGAGGAGCTGCCCGTCTCCCCTTGTCTGCCTGTTTCTTGTAATCCTTCTTGGCTTGCTCGAAATTTACTCTAGCTTTCTGTCTCATAGTCAGAAGTAATTATTTTCTCTCCTGCAACACTGGAAAGGTTTCCACTGGGGGTAACTGTTCTGGTAACACATTCTGTCCTTGTCCATACAAACATGCATTCGGTGCCATTCCTAGTGAAGCATGCTCAGTATTATTATACGTAAACTCTGCTAACCACAAAGCCTGTACCCAAGAATCCATCCCGTCATGCAAATAACATCGTAAATACTGCTCCAAAGTCTGATTGACACGCCCAGTTTGTCCATCAGTCTGTGGATGATAACTTGTAGATAAAGCACACTCAATACCCAGCATTTGACAAAAGGCACGCCAGAATTTAGATGTAAACTGTGGACCCCTATCTGACACAATACTTTGTGGCAATCCATGCAACCTAACCATGTTCTGTAAGAATAATTCTGCCAATTTCCCTGCCCCTGGAATACCTTGACAAGGCACACAATGAGCTTGTTTGGACAAATAATCCACTACCACCCAAATGGTGTCATAATGATTATCAGGAGGCAAGTCAGTTATGAAGTCCATAGAAATGAGTCCAAACATTTTCAGGAGTAGGCAAAGGCTGCAATAGTCCTGCCATCCGTACATGACCGTCTTTACACAGTGTGCATGTTTCACATTTTGTAATATAATCAATGGTATCCTGTCATAAAGTTGGCCACCAAAAATACCTCATCAACATTTCCTGTGTCTTTTTCCTCCCCGCATGCCCTGCCAGGGGGGAGTTATGGCACCACTGCAGAGCCTTTGTTTGTAAGTCTTGATTGGGTAAATATAACTTCCCTGCATAGTACGGAAGCCCGTCTTTGACAGTCTCCAAAGGTTTCCTAACCCATGCCTCATTCTCTTGTTTCTTCATTTCTTTTTTCAACTGTTTTAACGGACTGCTGGTCACTGCTCCTACCACTCTTTCCACAGGAAGAATAGTCTTCACCTCTGTCATTACATTTTCTAGGTTTTGCTGTCTAGATAATGCATCAGCCTTCCCATTTTTCTTCCCTGGCTGAAAGGTCACCAAGAAGTCAAACTCGTTGTTTTATTGTGACCACCGCAACTGTCCTGGACTTAACGTGTGTGCAGTTTTAAAGTACTGTAGATTCTTATGGTCAGTTACTACTAGTACTTGATGTCTCGCTCCCAAAAGATACTGCCGCCACTCCAGAAATGCTGCTCGTATGGCCAATAGTTCTTTGTCCGTAATAGAGTAATTCTGCTCACAACCAGTGAGTTTCCGGGAGTAGAAAGCCACTGGATGCCACCTCCCTTCCCCATCTTTTTGAGACAGCACAGCACCCACCGCTACATTGGAAGCATCAGTTTCTACTTCAAAAGGTCTTTCTGGATCTGCATGTCTCAATACAGGAGCGGAGGTAAATGGCTCTTTTAGTGTACTGAATGCTTGATTTGCTTCTGAATTCCAATGAAACTCTGAAGATTTTCGTAACAATTTAGTTATGGGTGCCACAATTTGTGAACAATTTGAAATGAATCTCCTGTAGAAGTTGGCAAATCCCAAGAAGGATTGAATGTCTTTGGTACATTGAGGCACTGGCCAGTCAATGACTGCTTGTACCTTCTTTCTGTCCATGACTATACCTGTAGGAGTGAGTATGAATCCAAGAAATTCCACCTGAGTAGTGTGGAATTCACATTTTTCCAACTTAACACATAATTCATGTTCTTGTAGTCTTTGTAATACTGCTCGCACATGCTCTACGTGTTGCTCTTGCGACTCGGAATAGATCAAGATATCATCAATATATACAATGACGAATATGTCCAAAAATTCCCTCAATGAAATACTGAAATGCTGCAGGGGCATTGGACAGCCCAAAGGGCATAACCAAGTACTCAAATAATCCAAATTTAGTTCTGAAGGCAGTTTTCCACTCATCCCCGTTCTTTACACGAATCAAGTGATATGCCCCTCTCAAATCCAGCTTAGTATAGACCACTTCGGATTTCACTTGATCCAAGAGAATTGATATTAAAGGCAGGGGATACCTATTTTTTATGGTCACCTTGTTCAAAGCTCTGTAGTCTATGCAGGTTCTGAGTGTTCCTTCTTTTTTCGGCACAAAAAACAAAGGGGTTGACACTGGTGAAGTGAAATGTCTAATGAACCCTTTTTGAAACATCTCATCCAAATACTCCTTTAAGTGTTGATTTTCTTTTTCAGTTGAAGCATAAATATGACTGCATGGCAACTTGGCTCCAGGTTCGAGTTCGATTACGCAGTCGTAAGAGCGATGTGGAGGTAACCTCTCTGCTCCCTTCTATCAAACACTCCTGCAAAATCCACATATTGCCTAGGTATGCCAAGGCCCACAGCCCCCACCACTTGTGAATCCCTCACTTGATCTGCCAGAAAAAGGGCCGGTCCAACCACTTCCTCCAAATGTTCTTCACACTATGCCCCTTTAAATGCAACTTCTCGTTTGACCCAATCAATACTAGGGTTATGTAAGGTCAACCAAGGCATTCCCAAAATGAGACCAAAGTGAGGAGCTGCTATCAGATCCAACACAATCTCCTCCATATGCACTGATCCACATTTCATCTGAATTGATTGAGTTTGCTGAGAAATGGGACCAGAAATTAAAGGAGAACCATCCACTGATTGTACCCCTTCCACCTGTACCATGTCTCTTACTGGTAATCCCAACTTTCGTGCCAAACCGATATCAATGAAATTTCCAGTAGCACCTGAATCTACCATAGCTGACACCATTTGTTTTGTGTATGCAAAAATCAACGTTACCAACAGATACACATGTGAATTTTTGTGATCCATCGTATTAGCTGCCCAGCTTGGGAACGTATTCATATTGGGGCCTGACACCTGAGTTCCCCATAAGGCCGGCCCACTCCTTTTCCCGACCCCACCTCGCTTCCCACCTTCCTTGGCGTATTAGGGCATGTTCGTATGTAATGGCCTGGTTACCCACAATACAAACTCAAATTATTAGCCTTGCACTGCTCCTTCTCCATTGCCGACAAAGGACCTCTTACGCCCCCTATTTGCATGGACTCCCCATCACTGCTTTTTCCTCCCCGCCCCTTGTCCAGTCTTACAAACGGTGCCACCTCCGGTCTTTTCCTATCCCCTTTTCTTTCATTCATGCGATGATCTAACCTCAAGGCTAGATAAATCATAGCAGTACATGAACTGGGTTGTGGTTCCACCTGGGCCATCGCATCCTTCAATTCCTCCCTAAGTCCCTGATAAAACAAGACCGTCTGTTTATTCTCTGGCCAATCTGTCTCTATGACCAACCGATTGAATTGTGTAACATAGGATACTAAGTCACGTGTTCCTTGCTTTAAGGCTAACAATTCCTTGTCCTGGGCTAATGAAACTTCCCTTCGATCAAATAGCCTTCCAAATTCTGTCAAAAACATATCCCAATTATACAACAGCGGATCATCCTTTTGCACTAATGGCATGGCCCAGGCCGCTGCATCCCCCGTCAAATAAGAAATCACAAATGCTTGGATGGTTTCAAATGCAGCAGGTTTAAACAAAAATGCAATTACATTGCGTTAAAAATGTCATATACTTCCTAGGATCTCCTGCAAATCATTCTGGTGCCGCTAATGGCACACTGCTGGGTGCTTGTACAATGACTGTAGATGTTCTTCCTGAGGTAGCCCCCGTAGACGGCCCTGCCCCCTCCAAGGGAGTACCCTGAGCCACCAACCATTGTACCTGAGCCTTAATAGTATTTGATTCCTGTCTGGCATGCGCTAATTCTGCTTGGATCTCTTGTAATGTCGTTAGCACTTCTGCTAACGAAGGAGGATTCTAATCCATTTGGCTTGGGTGGTTCAAATACCCCTAAATTGGGGGCCGATAATTCTGTCGAGTCTAAGAAGGGATGAAAGGGTTTCAACCCCCTCTCCCGAACCACAAAAGCCGAATAGATCGACCGTCCCACCGTGGTTGGCACGGGCGTCTGAATGTAAAAACACAGATAACCACATGGCAGCCAATGGGGGGAAGACAGAGTTAGGGAAAGGGTGTGGATTGACAAAGGGAAGATAGCGAATAGAGAACATGCATATATATATATATAACACACAACACCAAATACTGAAACCCCTGTATACCTGTCTACTGCCTGAATGTACTAACGCATGAACTTGGGTTCTTAATTACCCTACACCATACCCCTGACCATACCCATAACTCTGACCATGGAGATATCACATATAGCAGATATAAAGCATATGGTACACACCAGGGAATACTCCCTACATGAATTCAACATGACACATGGCCCTGTGGGCTGACATTTAACATAAGCAAACAGAAGCAAAGCACATAAATCGTGACATTCCTGTCTTGCCCCTTCCCATATGATAGTGAATCTTCTCTGCACGGAGAGTATTGCCTCATATTCCCAGTGTAACCCGTGTAACTTGCCCTGGTTTACATTAACTCATAAGTCTCTCAAACGTAGCACACCATATAGTGTTCTCGAGATTCACATGAATACTAGGAGGTACTTATCGTAGCGTCCGGGTGCCTCGCAAGAACACCCGGACATCAGGAACTGACGCCGTGAAGCGCTGTAGCCTCAACGTGCTACTGCCACGCATAGTCTGCAGGCAGCGAGAGGAATGAAGTCACAGCCGCGGCCTGCGTAGACAACAACTTGCCGGAGGCTGCTGCGGGACTCACGAACACTAGAGTCAGACCACAAGGGTCCACGACTGCAAACCGGCAACGCTCGCTCTCCCTGTCGTGTTGCCTTTCGTTCCGTTCGACCTCCGTGAACGCTTCTTCACGATCATCATCAGCTCGTCCAATGCTCCTCAACCGCCATCATGACCGCCCACGCTGCATAACCTTAATTATCGGCACCTGTGGCCGGGCGGTCAACGGCTAAATACTCTCTTAATGGCTCAGCTGTTCAAGGGCGCGAAGTGCATAGACTACAACTCGCCCATTAAGCATGCTGGGAATCGTAGTTTCTTCCTAATTTTCTCGTATACTGTCTCCTGCGCTTTCCCCAGACCCTACTCCTGACATCTATCCATGCAGGGAAAGAACTAGCAATCCAAGAACGCAACCACGAAGACAGCAGCTACACCACAAGCAGAAGAATTTCCACAAAATATAAAGTTCTGCTCATGGAACACTCGAGACCACTCACACCTGACAGTTCCAACTGATGTTAAACTGGGAATGTATGACATCATATGTCTCCAGGAGACTTGGCTGCTACACCCACCAACCATGGAAGGATATCAAATCATTTTAGCTCCTGCTGCGAAAGGACACGCAGGACGCCCCACCTCAGGTCTAATGATTGCCTGCCGTAGTGGTTGTGGACTATCCATCGTAAAGACACTAACCACCAATCTGTCAATTCTGGCAGTTATAGTAACTTGGGAAAATAAACAAGACATAAATACGATAGCAATTGTCAACACATATTGGAAACTAGCTGCAATTACAGTAGGAAATCTCATCTCCATGTGTGTGCAAACGCTTGACGTAGCCATGACCCAACATCTGGTGACTTCTGTTCTCTTATGCGGTGACCTCAATGCAGTTTGTAAACCACAGAATAAAGGCTGATCAAAAAATCCAAAATGTCCGGCAGAACAACGAGGTAACATCTTGCTCAACCTCATAAATTCACGTGGGCTTTATAATTTGAATGACGCGTTCACACAAACAAATAGAATACCTACTTGGGAGCGAGCAAGCTCAGCGTCAACGATTGATCACATTTTTGTATCACAACCACTTCTACGTAAAACAACTACGTTCAATGTACAGCGCACAGTAGCAAGCGACCACAATATACTAGAAACTAGTTGGCAGATGACGTGCACCAAAAAGGATGGAGTGAATATTCAAATTGAACCAAATGCCCAAGGAACTAGGTTAAAGTTAAGCGGTGCAGCAATCAAGGAAATAACATCTAAATACAAAAAGTTAGTGAAATCTGAAAAAATCAATGCCGTTGACTATCAATCGCTGCTCGACCCCTACAGGCAATCAAAGAAAAGATTAAAGGCACAAAAAACCTGTAGAAATCATGCATACAACAAAGAGCTAGTCGAGAAAAGGCGTGACTACAGAAAAGCACTCCGACAAGCAAAGAAACAACAACTAGCAGGAGACGAAGATACAAAAATCAAAACCATAAAAACTGAATATAAAGCCTGGGCAAGATTCCATAGACACAAACTATATCAGCAAGATGCAGAAGACATTACAACAGCGCTGATTACCAATAATACAAGAGACTTTTGGTCCTTATTGAGAGCAATAAATATACCATTAGAAAATCAAATATTGAACAATATCGCCCAAAATACATGGGAAAAACATTTCACCAAAGTGTTCAAATCGGTCCCAATCAAAAACACAGTAGAAATACAACAAGGGAGTTTTAAGTGGATCAACCTGGAAAACAGAGAAAACATCTTAGAAATAATAAAAAATCTAAAAAACTCCAGAGCACCAGGGCCAGATGGAATTACCAACATTGAACTCAAAGCGCATCCAGAGGAGTGGGCCGACTTGTTGAGTATCGTCTTTCGATGCTGTGCGGAATCGAGATCTATACCCACCTCCTGGACTAGAGCAACAATCATTCCAATCTACAAGAAGGGCGATCTAAATGATCTTACAAATTTCCGCCCAATCGCCCTGCTGGATGTAATGGGAAAAGTATATGCATCACTCCTTTTGAGGAAATTTCAGACCTGGGCCGCAACTGCAAGTTGTAACGATCATCTTCAAGAGGGTTTCAAAAAGAATGCTGGAACCACTGGAAACATCATGATTTTCAGCATTTTGAAAAGTAAAGCACTACAATACAAAGAACACCTGTACCTAGCGTTCGTAGACTTTACCCAAGCTTTCGACCATGTTGAAGGAGCTCTCTTGTGGAACAAATTAAATGCTTGGAATTGCCCTGAAGAACTATTTGCCCCACTTCAAGCCCTGCACTCCAACACTGCGTTGAGGGTACGTTTAAGTCGTGAAGGTGAATTATTGGCGGGAATTCCCTCGACACGAGGGGTAAAGCAGGGGTGCCCATTGGCATCTGTGCTGTTTTTTGGCCTACATTGGAGACTTTCAAGAAAGTGCAAAGCAGATTAGATCTTTCCCTCCAAAAATCGTCAATTCAGCGATTGGACGCTTCCTCTACGCGGACGATTTGACGCTATGTGATCAGACCTCAATAGGTCTACAACGGCAGCTAAATGGTTTTATACAGTACGCAAATGATCATTTTCTAGAAATCAACAAGGAAAAAACTAAAGTTATGATCCTACAAACGCAAGAAAAGAAAATCAACGACACAAACTGGCATTTGGGGCACGCAAAAATCGAGATCTTGCATACTTTCAAATACCTGGGAGTGCATTTGGATAGTTCATTGCACGAAACCACTATGCAATCGGTTCGATACGCAAAAAATCAAAAAACTAGCGGCCAGGGCGAAGGCGATAGATAAAAAATTTGGAAAATTCTCCCTCATTCCAACCATCATTTTTTTTTTTTTTAAAACACTTTATTTTTGGATCAAAGGCATACAAGTATATCAAAAGAGTTCAGAAACAGTAAATTAACATTCTTAATCAACCTCCCTCTCTTTCTGATGTTGACCAACAATAGACAAAGTGTCTTAGCCTCTGAAAGTTCTTCATTTTCCATTTTGTAATTCCCCAACCTCTTTCCCCTTCTGTCTTCCTCTTCCCTTTCCCTCCCCCCTCCCTGCTTTAACTAACACTTCAAAATACCATAACACATTACAGAGATCAACATATGAAAGGGTTCCGTTTAGGATTAGTCCTGAGTTCATTCCTCCGTGCTGTTGTTATCCCTCATATGACATGTATACTCCTGAGAAGACGGGTTTTAAAAAAGAGGGCCTCTCTATCGCTCACACACTCGTGGAACGGGGACCAGGTCCCTAGAAATTTTTGATATTTTCCAGCCGTAAGTGCGCAGATTTTCTCCGTGGCCACCACTCCCCAGATCTTGACCCACCACCATGCCACTATGGGGCCCTCCTCATTTTTCCAGTTTTGCGCTAAAGTCATCCTTGCAGCCGATAGCAAATGAGTAATGAGAGTGGCGGTCGCCCCGAACATTGCGTATTTGCCCTCTATCGGGACACCTAATAGGATAGTTTTCGGGGACATCGGAAGTTCCACACCTGTGATATCTTTTATGTGGACCAGAACGTCCTTCCAATAGACCGTTGCCTTGGGGCATGACCACCACATGTGGATTAAGTCCCCTCTCTCTCCACAGTTTCTACAGCAGAACGGCGAGTAGGTCTTGGTGATCTTATGTAAACGGTGTGCAGGCATATACCACCTAAAGCACATTTTATAGGCGGATTCTTTAATCGTGGTGCATCTGGAGGCACCATGCGCTCGTGACCATATTTTGCACCACTCTTCTTCCGTTATGGATTCTTGCAAGTCTCTTTCCCAGTTCACTTGATATGGGAGGCGATCTGACGTTTGGGAGTTTGAAAGAAGTTTATAGAGTCTGGTGATCCCTTTTTTGGTCTGGCCCTCCTGTAAGGATAGTTCCAAGCCGGACGGTTATCGTGTGCCCGCTCTTTTCACCATGGGTTGAGTTATCCAATGTCTGATTTGCAAGTACCTGTATCGCTCCCTTTCTCCTATACCAAACTTCTGCTGGCAGTCTGCGAAGTGCAGTGGGGAGCCATCTCTGTACATCTCTGCCAAAGTCAGGGTCCCCGCTTCATTCCATCCCTCCCAGTCTTTGCCTCGAAGGCCCGGGGTGAATTCCGGGTTATGTAGTATAGGTGAATATGGGCCCAGACCTGGTGGGATACGTTTCTGTTTCCTGGCTATATCCCAGCTCTGCAAGGGCCCCTCTGTGTGTATTCCAGGAGGGCACCGCCACCTCCTCTGTGTTTAGCTTTCAGACCTAGGAGTGAGATCAGAGGGATCGTCGTGACTGATTGTTCTATTCGAAGGGATTGTGTCCTCCGACGTATTCCTCATCTTAGATATCTCCTTCCAGCTCTGCTGGCCTCGGAAAATTTTTTCTCTCTCTAGAGGGCGCTGAGCGTCGACGTCCTCCGAGTTGATGCCCCTCGACAGCCGCCGTATCTACGTCGACGTCATCCTGCCTATAAAGGCCGCGCGCAGCGTCCGTTGCTCAGTTCCGTTTTTCCGCGCTTACTCAGTGCCTCGGAATACCGTTGCTCAGTTCTTGTCAGATTAATACCTAGTTACCTCGAGTTATTCGATCCGTACTCGATGGCTTCCTCGTCGGAACCGACAACTCCTCGATCCGGCTTCAAAAAATGCCGAGATTGTGGGAAAAAGATGTCGCTGACTGACCCTCACAGAGTTTGTCTGTGGTGTTTGGGAGCTGAACACCATTGTTCGGAATGCGAGGACTGTATGTCCATGACAGCTAAGGCCCTGAAGGAGCGTAGGGGGAAGCTGGAGAAAGGTAAGACTTTTAAAGCTTCTTCTTCGTCGACGAAGTCGAGACACTCGTCTCCTCGTCACCATTCGCGCTCCAGGTCTCGGAGTGGGTCCCATCACTCCTCGAGATCGAAGCACTTGAAGAGGAGACGTCGAAGATCCCCTTCTCCTCTGTTTCGCCAAAAAGAATCCCTTGCCCCACGAAACATAGTTCCCGGGCTGAATGGGAGGAATTCTGCAAAAATATGATGAGCGTCTTCGAGAAAGCGGCCTTGACCCCCTCGAAGACTGCCGAGAGCGATGCTCTGGTCGAAAGACCCGAAGGTCAAAAACGCTGCGAGTCGCAGTACCCGGCGAAGGAAACCTCTCGAGCGCGTCTCGAACCCTCGAGTAGGACTATGACCTCCAAACCTTCCTCGAAGGTTCCGTCGACGCCGTCGACGAAGGTTCCGTCGACGCCATCGATGAGGGTTCCGTCGACGCTGAGGTCGGTGTCTTCGACGCCGTTGTCGAAGGGACCTTCGACACACGGGTCTGTCGACTCGACGCCAGCTTCGACACCGGCGTCGACGCCAAGAAAAGTCACGGTTACGACACACCCAGTGACTATCCCCAGGTCCTCGACGTCGATGGCTTCGAGATTGTCGAGTAGAATTCCAATTCTGTCGACGTCTTCGAGGCCTCCGCCTTTGTTTTCGACGCCACGTTCGAAGCCTTCGACGTCGGCGTCGACGACATCGACGTTTTCGAGGCCGATAATGACAAGTTCGGCACCCTCTTCCTTGGAAATGGGATTTACTCCCTTTATGAGTTCAGAACAATTGAGAACTATGTCCTCAATCTTGGAAGAGGGTGAATTGTCTGAACAGGAAGACACATTTGAGTTGCAGGGACCTGTAACCCCAATTAGAGAGGAATTTTCCTCTGAAGAACGCAGGTTAAAGGATCTTCATGATTCCTTACATGAGGCAAGTGGATTAGACACTTCCCCTGAGGTGGAGTTTGCTAGGCCAGACCCGGGGGAGCATGCTGAAACCCCCTATAGAGCCTTAATGGCCAGGATCACAGAGTTCATGGGGTGGTCTGCACCTTCACAATCTTTCCAACAAGATGACCTCACGGATATTCTTGACAAAGGCCCACAGGAGGATCCTGTGGTGCCTTTTCATAAAGCTCTTCAGAGGAAGATCATGACAAACTGGGAAACCCCAGATGTCGTACCAGCAGTAAATAAAAAACTGTCTACAAAGTACAGGGTATCTTCTACAGACCCGGAGTTTTTGTCTAAACACCCATCCCCAGAAAGTCTGGCGGTACAGGCAGCATCCTATACCGATGTCAAGACAGCTTATCCTGCCGTCCCACAGGACAGGGACAATAAAAAATATGATGCTATGGCAAAGAAAGTCTTTTCAGCATGTAGCATGGCGTTAAAATCTGTGAATGCTACTTGCACCCTTGCTAGGTTCAGCGATACACTTTGGGAGTGTGCTTCTACAGCGGCTGACTGCATCCCGGAGGGAGCAGAAAGGGATGCGTTCCTGAATATTATACAGGACGGTAAAGACGCTATGTGCGAATCCCTCCAGACGGGCATTGATTCGGCTGACAGTATCAGCAGAGCAATGGCGGCAAGTACATCAACCAGGAGATTTGCTTGGTTGAGAAAGTCTGGTTTTGCTCCAGATGTGCAAGCCAGACTCTTGAACATGCCATTCGATGGCTCTTCTTTGTTCGGGAAAAAGGCGGATGACAGTTTAGAGAAACTGCAAACTTCAAAAGCAGCAGCTAAATCCCTAGGAGCTGCAATCCGTCAGACTCCTTTTTGTCCCACAGGATCCTCTGCGAGGGGCAAGTCCTTTTGCTTCTACTCCGCATTCGGAAGAGGTAGAGGACGACCGGTTCAAAGGGGACAAAGAAGAACTACCCGAGGTGGACGGGGTAGATATTCAAAAGCCGCAGCAACAGCAGGTGCCTCTTTACCATCGGCATCTGCATCAGCCGCCCCAAAACCACTCTGAGGACTTCCCTCACAGGACACCTGTAGGAGGCAGGTTGACTCAACATCTGGCGGTATGGCAGGCTATCACGTCAGATGCTTGGGCATTGGAAACAGTTGCCCAAGGTTACTGCCTGCCTTTCCTACGTATACCTCAGAGTCATCCACCGGGGATCAGCTCTCAGAAAGCTCCAGATCTGCTCCTCTTGCAGGAAATTTTGGACCTGCTAGAGAAAGGTGCCATAGAACCGGTACCTGTAGCGGAGAGAAACAAGGGCTGGTACTCCCCTTACTTTCTCTTTCCAAAGAAAGACGGAGGACTGAGACCCATCTTGGACTTGCGAGAGTTGAACAAATTCCTCAGAAAAGACAAATTCAAGATGGTCACTCTTTCTCAGATCCTCCAGGCCCTTCAGTTCCAGGACTGGTTGGTATCTCTGGACCTTCAGGACGCTTATTTCCATGTGCCTATCCATCTCAAACACAGGAAATACCTGAGGTTCGCAATTGGCAACTCTCACTAGCTGTTTCTTCGGAACAAGCTCAGATCCAGCTAAATCACGTGTGCCACTTCCTTCACAGACTGGGGTTCTCACTCAATTTAAAGAAGTCGCAAATGATACCATCGCAGAGACTCCAGTTCATAGGAGCGATCCTGGACACTTCCCTGGGAAAAGCCTCGCCACCAGAGGTGAGGGCTCAAGATATTCTACAGATGGTCACCAAGTTCCAACATGCCCAACGTCTCCCAGCCTTCGACTTTTTGAGGTTGCTAGGCCTCATGGCTTCCTGCATTTTCCTAGTGCCAGAGGCTCGCTTGAGAATGAGATCCATCCAGTGGGCACTGAGGACTCAGTGGTCACAATTCTCAGGGAGAATGACAGATCTTCTTCAAGTTCCCGACAGAGTAGCTCGAGACCTTCAGTGATGGGCCTGTCAGGAGAACATTCTGAAAGGAGAACAGTTTTGGCAACCCTGGCCGGAGATAACAGTAGTCACGGATGCCTCACTCACGGGGTGGGGAGCCCACGCCAACGACTTGACCATCAGCGGTCGTTGGTCTCCATCGGAGTCCAGACTACATATCAACCTGTTAGAGCTGAGAGCCATCAGACTTGCGCTGAAGGCGTTCCTGCCAGCTGTATAAGGGAAGAACGTCCTGATAATGATGGACAAGACGGTGGCCATGCATTACCTCAACAAAAGAGGAGGCATAGGATCACTACCCCTGTGCAGAGAGGCGATGCAGCTCTGGTTTTGGGCAATCCAAGAAGGAATCTCTCTATCGGCAGTTCACCTAGCCGGAGAGAAGAACTTGACAGAGGACGCTCTGAGCAGGCAGGGCACAGTCTCCCACGAGTGGGAACTAGCTCAGGAAGTCCTTCAAGAGATCTTCGCCCTTTGGGGAACCCCTCAGGTAGATCTGTTCGCCACCAGCCTAAACAGGAATTGCGACCTGTTCTGCTCAAGGGAATTTCCCCCGAGAGGAGCTCTGGGAGACGCGTTCATAGTGGACTGGGAGTTTCCGCTTCTGTACGCGTTCCCACCGGTCCCTGTCATTCCTCAAATGATCAGGAGGTTGAGAAGATTCCGGAGAACCATGATCCTAATTGCCCCGGATTGGGCCAGGAGAACGTGGTACCCGGACCTTCTAGACTTGTCTATCTGCCCTCCAATTCGACTTCCACTCAGAGAGAACCTATTCTCACAGAAGGGAGGTCAGGTTCTCCATCCAGACATCAAAACCCTCAACCTTCACGCTTGGCTTCTGAAAGGCTGAGGTACAAGGATTGGGACCTCCCTGATGATGTTATGGAGGTGTTGCTTTCGCCAAGGAGGCCAGCAACAAAGTCTTTATACCGCTGCCGTTGGAACAGATTTTGCAGCTGGTGTAGAGAACAGAATATCGACCCTTTTTCATGTGGTACACCAATGGTTTTGTCCTTCCTACTATATTTGGCAAATTCAGGCCTTCAAGTTGGCACCATTAAGGGCTATCTCGCAGCGCTATCCATCTTTAAGCGTACGGCGGAAGAACCATCCTATTTCAAATTACCCTTGGTAATACAGTTTCTAAAGGGGTTAACCAATGTTTATCCCCCAAGACCATTCCAAGTTCCCCTATGGGATTTAAACTTAGTACTAACTTTCCTGATGGGCACACCTTTCGAACCTCTCCATTCTTGTTCGTTAAGATTCCTTACCCTTAAAACTGTTTTATTAATAGCACTTACATCTGCTAGAAGGGTGAGCGAATTACAAGCTCTTTCTTGTAAACCCCCTCACACAATATTTCACAAAGACAAAGTTGTCCTGCAAGTGAAGCCTAATTTCCTCCCAAAGGTGGTTTCTGAATTCCATATCACTCAGAAGATTACCCTACCAACTTTCTATCCTCCTCCTCACCCGGGGAAAGAGGAAGAGAGGTTACACAGGCTAGACCCTAGGAGGGCTTTAAGTTTTTACATCAGTAGACTAGCCAGGATAAGACAGGCAGACCAGCTGTTTGTATGTTACGCAGGTCACAAGCTGGGGTTACCAATAACTAAGCAGACCATTTCCAGATGGATCATTCTAGCCATTCTGGAATGTTATAAACTGGCAGGGAAAGAGCCCCCTCAAAACCTTAGGGCTCATTCGACCAGAGGTATTGCAGCTTCATCGGCCCTCAAAAGAGGCGTGCCGGTTAAAGACATCTGTGCGGCCGCTACATGGTCGTCTGTCCATACCTTTACACGTTTTTACAATTTGGATTCCTCCTCCAGTCAAGAGACTAGGTTTGGAAGGGCTGTACTGCATTCTATTCATCAATAGAAGACAGCGTGAAGTCAGTACTCCCTCCTCCGATAATAGAATACTGCTATGGGAGCCTATCTAAGATGAGGAATACGTCGGAAGACACAATCCCTTCGAAGAACAAGTTACTTCTTACCTTGTAACGTTCTTTCGACGGGATGTTCCTCCGACGTATTCCTCATCGACCCTCCCATCCATCCCTGCAGTTCTACTTCCCTTGTTGTTGCAGCTTACGCTCCTTCAGGGTGATTAGTTTAGTCCAGAAAGTATTATTGTGGGCTACAAAACGGAACTGAGCAACGGATGCTGCGCGCGGCCTTTATAGGCAGGATGACGTCGACATCGATACGGCGGCTGTCGAGGGACATCGACTCGGAGGACGTCGACGCGCAGCGCCCTCTAGAGAGAGAAAAAAATTTCCGAGGCCAGCAGAGCTGGAAGGAGATATCTAAGATGAGGAATACGTCGGAGGAACATCCCGTCGAAAGAACGTTACAAGGTAAGAAGTAACTTGTTCTTCTACACCATCCTTTGTGATGTTCGACCTTGGCCCATCGCAGCATAGGGGCTACTTGTGCTGCCAATATGTATCTGTCCACGTCTGGTATTCCGAAGCCTCCCAAGAGCGGGGATCGCATTAGGATACCCTTCTGGATCCTTGGCTTCTTGCTTTGCCATATGAATTTAACGATTGCTTTCTGCAGTTCTTTGATCTTGATCGGTGGGATGGACACCGGAATTGAGCTTACCGCATAAAGTAGGCGTGGGAGTATGGTCATTTTTACTGCCGTGATGCGGGCAAACCACGATAATTCCTGGGATTCCCATTTGAGCATGTCTTCTTGTAATTGCTTCCATAAGGGAGTGATGTTCGCCTGGAAAAGTTGTCTTGGATCCGTGGTGAGTCGTATTCCCAGGTAGTCAAGGGAGTCTTTCGCCCATGTCAATGGGTATGATTGCTCTAGCCTTGCTATCGTTTGCCTCTTCGCTGTGATGTTCATTGCTTTTGATTTAGGGAAATTTATAGAGAATCCCGAGACTTGCCTGAATTCCTCTAATCTAGCCATTGCCCAGGGCATTTTGTTACCTGGATCACCCATGGAGAGAATAATGTCGTCCGCATATAATGCGAGTTTATGAGTTTCGGAACCTAGGGTCACGCCCTTGATGTTGGTTTCTAGTCTGAACAGCGTGGCACACGGTTCCATTGTCATTGCGAATATCAGCGGGGACAGGGGACACCCCTGTCTCGTGCCTCTTCTGACTTTCATCAGTTCCGTTTTCTGGCCGTTGATCATGAGAGTTGTCGAAGGGGTTTGATAGTTAGCTAGTACCATCTTGGTGAACACCGGGCCACAACCAAAGCGCTCCAGGATTAGAGACAGATGGTTCCAGTCCATACTGTCAAATGCACGGCAGGCATCCAAATCAGCTATAGCGAACTCTTGTTGCGTCCTTCGCCCAGCGTCTATAACATCTATTGACCTTCTGATATTATCCTGCGTGTGACGGTCTGTGATGAATCCCGCTTGATTGTCATGTATTATATCTGGGAGTACTTTCATCAGTCGGGTAGCCAATATCTTCGCGTAAATCTTTGCATCAGTGTTCAATAGCGTTATAGGGCGGTAGCTTGCGCAGTTGCACAGATCCCTCCTGGGCTTCAAGGGCAGAATAGTTGTGGACTTTTCCATGTCAGACGTCACTCTCCCTTCTTCTCTGATAGTGTTATAAAGCTTTGTCAGTGGGCCGAGTAATTGGGTACGAAAGGTTTTATAGTAACCATTGCTGAGACCATCAGGGCCCGGTGTTTTGTTGGCTGGCAAGGCTGAGATGGCATCGCTGACCTCTTGCGTTGAGATCTGACTTCCAAGGCAGATTCTGTCTTGTTCTGTTATTTGGGGAAGGGGTAGAGAGCTTATATAGGCAATCTGCTGTGTGGGGTCAAGTTTTTCGGTGCTTAGGAATGTCTCATGGAAAAGCTTCATTATTTTTATTTTGTCTGGCTCTGCTGTGTGCGGTTTCCAATGTTCATCGTCCAATTGTACTATGTAGTTGCGGGCTTTACGCTTCCTCAGTTTCGCCGCTAGAAATCAGTTTGCCTTGCCCCCATGAATGTAGTAGGACTGTTTCGTGCGGAGTAGTGACAGGGCCATCTGGTCCGCAGTATGATGTTCGAGCTGTGCTCTAATCTTCCGAAGTACTCGCAGGGATTTCCTTGAGGGGCAAGTTTTATGTTGTATTTCCGCATTTTTCACCTCTGTTTCTAACCGATGAGTCACTATTGCTCTTTCTCGGTAGTATGCAGCTGCTTGTGACATGAGTTCACCCCTGATCACCGCCTTCCCTGCATCCCAGATTGTCCCCCAGCTTGTTTCCCCATTGTCATTTTCTTTAAAATAGTTATTTATAAAGGTCTCAATATGTGCTCTGAGTGCTATGTCTCTCAGTAGGACTTATAAACACATCTTGGCGTTCATTGGGGGCATATAAGGCCAGGATTGTGTACATTCTACCTTTAATCAACCCTTTCAAACCCAGATATCGACCCTCTTTATCTCTACAAAGTTGGGTTTTTTGAAAGGCTAGAGCCCTCCCCATTAGTGTGGCCACCCCCCTCTTTTTGTCCCCACTTGAGGCAATGTATTGTTGCGGAAATGCTCGATGTGCCATACGCTTTTCATCTTTCGAGAGGAGGTGCGTCTCTTGCAGTATCCCTATCTCTGTCTGCATTTTTACCAGCCTATCGAGGATAACCCGACGTTTAATTGGAGAGTTCAAACCCTGAACATTCAGGGAGACTATATTTGATTCAGCCATGTATATTTAGGAGGAGAACATTTGGCCTTAGCATTGTATAAGGTTGCACTGACATTCCCTTTCTTTTACCTATTAGGATCTTTCCGGAGCCTCTTGCTACGTCTCCTTATGTTAATCTCTGATAGCTTTCCCCACCCCCTCCTTGTCCCCCCCACCTCCCCCCTTCCCTTCCTCCCTCCCCCCTCCCCCCCTTGTGTCCTCAACAACCCGGATTCCATAGAATCCTCCCCACTAATCTCCGCACCGACTGCTTCTAGAAGTTTATATATATTACAGCGTATAGATCTACAGATCTCAGTCGGAATGTGTACTCAGCTATCGTATGGCACTGCTAGCGTTTCTGATGGTCCTGGAACATTTGTGGGCCATCTAATTTTGATTAATTTCTCGGTCTGCCTCTGCGCGCCGTGGACCACTCCTACGGGTTGGGCCCGGTATCTTGTAGCTGTCGTGTCCTGTCTCTATCCGGACAGTTCGGGGCTTCCTCCAAATTTGTTAACGCCTGACCCTCCTCACATGTAGTTATTCGCCTCTATTTGCCCTCCCAGTTGAACATTAAGCCAAAAGGATACGCCCATCGATAGGGGATTTGTTTTCCCTGTAAGGTTTTTGTCACCGGGCGCATGAGTCTGCGCTTGTGAAGTGTAGAGAGGGCAAGATCCTGGAACAGTTTAATCTTATGGCCATTAATTGTCAGGCCAGTGCTAGGTCTGGCAGCCTTCAGAATGCATTCTTTCGTTATGAATGAGGCGAGAGCCACCAGCACATCCCGTGGACGGGCCTCAGGGTCACTCCTTCTGGGTCCAACTCGATGTATTCTATCGAATCCGATTGATTCTGGTGCTGAATCTCGTAATATGTTACTGAAGGCCAGTTGGAGTGTCTCACGGAGTTCGCTATCAGCGATCGTTTCGGGTAGCCCTTTAACCCGTATGTTGGAACGTCTTGACCTATTTTCAAGGTCTTCCGCCTGTAGTTCCAGGTTGGTCATAGCAGTGGCTATTTGGTCCAACAGAAGGCTAGGCTGCTTGGACTCTTCAGATAAGGCGGAGAGGCCGTTTTCAACTGTATCAACTCGGTCACCAAGTTTGTTTACCTCTTTTCGGATTTCCTGCAGAGAGGTTTTTATGTCTTCCCTCAGTTGACCTATTTGGGTCTGAAATGCTGTTGTCATTCTGGCCTCCATGCCTTTCAAGCAAGTCAGCAGTTCCTCTTTATCTGTGTCCATAGCTCTCTGAGGCGTTTCCAGGGGTGGCGCAGATGATTCCGGTCGTGTTTGTCGGGGAGTGTGCTCCTGTTGGTTCGTCTGTCCCCAGTATTTGTCCAGCTGATGTTCTAGTCTCTTAGGTGAACCTTTCGTCCTAGACGGGGCGCTTTTGGTTCTGGTGCCCAGCATCTGAATTGGAGAACTGTCCCAGGTGAGTCACCTTTATCGTTTGGTTGTGCCGAGTTGGAGGGGAACCAGATGACTTATACTTTTGGGGGTACCAGACTAATGAAAGTTAGGGGCAACGTGGTCCCAGATCTGAGTGCAGGCGTTCCTGTCAGATCCTTATTCTTTGAGTCAGACAAGAGGATGCGTTAGGGGATGTCTCCTTACATCTGTGTCATCAGGTACTTAGCTCGAGCTCACTCTGGGTGAGCGCATAGATTTCGACCAGTTGTTATTGGCTTCAGATGGGCTTTGCAATTTTCACCTTGCCTGCAACAGCTTTTAATTCAGTTGTTCCCATTTAATCCCCCCGAGGCGAAGGAGTTCACTGGGGTGAGTGGGGCTGGCTAGGTGTTTCCGCGCTGTGGATCATGGCCCTTGTTGGGTTAAGTGCGCTCTTCTCACCCCTCCCCCCAACTTAATGTGCTCAGTGTCCACACTGGCTGATTCTCCTCTTAATGGGGGCTGATATGCACCAACAGATTGCTCTAGATTGCAATTCAGACAGCAGGGGAGTGGATAGGGAGAAGGCAGGGGAAGCAACTCTCACCTTGGCCGTCGCGTTGGACACAGCATGTAGGTCTCCGATGTCAGCCAGCCTCAATTCCTATGATCGCGTGTTATGAAACAGGTCGCCCCACCGCTACGTTGTTCTTTTCCACGGTACTCTGGAATCCTGCAGGGGCTTCGCCATAGCACATTTCTCCAGGAGGGACTCACTACTGTTCAGGTGCATTTATATCTTCAGTCTTAGCGCCCATCCATTGCAGCTCGAGGGCGGAAGGAGACCCCGGCCCCCGTATCGCAGGATTCAAATATGTCTGACTGCCAAGGGGGAGGTGCGGGAGGGGGCAGGGCAGTGTATGAATGCAGTCCCCGGAACGCTGTTGTTGCGGCTTGGTAGACTTAGTCTCAGCCGGGACCGCTTTACTTGTTGTAACGGGCTTCGCTGGAGACCCGCTCGGCGTAGGATATCCCTTTGAGCTTTGCCCGACCGGCACCACTATCTCTGCTGTGGAGGGGCAGGCCGCTCCGTGTGTTTGTCCGGCTGCAGCCAGCGTCTGCCAGAGATCCGCCGGGGGGGAAGAGGGGAGGGCCGCCACTCGCCACAATTCTAAACAGGTCGGCTTCGCTGCAGTTCGTAATATGTTTTCCCCCAATTGCGCCTGCTATCCCACGTTCTTACTTGTCAACAGTGCCAAAGCGTGTAGGGGCCCGCAGTCCGGCACTTCAAGTTCCGCTGTGATGGGGCGGGAAACTCTGTGTAGTTGTCTGACAGCGAATGGAGCCCACCAGAGCTCTGCCGAGGAGCGGTAGAAGCAACTGTTCTTCACAGTTACGGACCAGATAACTTCACTGCGGGTCTCCGTCTCCACTGCGGCGGCCCGCAGGCTCCGTGTGATGGCGCGGCAGCAGGCAGAGCCCGCCTGAGACTCCCCAGGTGAGGTGGGAGAGGCGGCAGCTCTCCGCGATTGAGGGTAATCCAGCTCCGTTGCGGGTCGCGATGGGCCCTCGAATTGTGCCCGCCGCCTCTCACGTTCTCCCTCTGCGGTCCTGCCCCAGGCGTGGAGGGGCTCGCAGTCCAGCACCTCTGTCTCTGCTGCGGGGGGCTGGAGGCTCCGTGTGGTGGCGCAGCAGCCAGCGGAGCCCGCCCGAAACTCACCAGGTGGGGGGGCGGCTGCTCACCACGTTTATGTGCAATTCAGCCCCGTAGCAGGTCGCTATATTTCCCACAGATTGCACCCGCTGTTACATGCGTTCTCCGACACCGCTACTGATGATTGCTGCAGTTAATAAACACCTTTGGAAGCCTTAGTTTTATCCGCCGGTGCGGAGCGCAGGGGACGTGCGTCCACTTCAGCAGGCGGCCATCTTGGAATCCTCCCAACCATCAATTTTTATAAAATGAGGGTGGTGCCCGCGGTAACATATGGCACAGAAGCCATGCCATCGATTCCAACGAAAATATGGCCCAAATTAGAAGCTGCTTTTTGGCGCCTGGTGCTCAAGCTACCCAATTGAATGTCTGGGGACGCCATAAGACGCGAGCTGATCCTGCAGTCATTGGAATGTTCTGTGCAATGCAACACAATTATGCTACACAGGAAATGCAGAATGTCGGAAACCAACGAAATCTTTAAGATAATCAATTGCGAAATGGAAGCAGGCAAATCTGTCATGCTAACAAAGTGGCGAAGAGACAACAAAGCCTTACTCCATGCAAATGCAGTGGATAAGAAAGTACTAATATGGAACCCGTGCAAAGTCCTGAAAAAATCGAAAGATGCTGACTGGATAAAGACATTAGACTCAGCGGCAAAACTACATTTGACCTCACATCTCCCAGCCAACACGAGAAAGCGAAATGAACTTCAACATATACTCAAAACATTTCCGAACAAAAAGGCTCGCAATCTAATACTGCGAGCACGTCTTAACCTATTCAAAACAAATGAAGTCCAACACATCAGAGGGATTGCAAAAACTGACAAATGTCGATTTTGCCTCAACACAGCCTCGCCTGCAAAAGAAACCATACGCCACCTGTTAATGGTATGTCCCGCAACCAGTGAAATAAGGCGGCGATATCTCGCGGACCTTGCGGGACAGACATATTACAAGAGGAAGAAACCTGGTGGTGCAGGCTTATCGGAGGTGACAGAACAAACTGGCAAATAGCAACAGCAAAAATCCTAGAATACATTAGCAGCAACTTACTCGATATGCACACGTGACAAGAAATTCAAGATCTACTGAGAAACTAAAGACTTCAGTATTCATGATACTAGACAACAAAATTGTATTGTAAAAATCTCTTTTTGATTAAACAATCAAATAAAAAAAAACCTTGGGCAGCTGTTCATTTGGCCCTTTTGTGATCAGGGTGTATTATCTTTAATTCCTCAAATTTCTTGCTAGTACAAGTGTTCATTCTTTGAGATCTCTGTCTTTTACTACTAAGACGGAAACACAGAGAAACAGGTGAGAAACACCAGGAGGAAAGAACATTTTGACTTGTAAGAACCATTGCAACATTGCAAATGTCCAGCTCGCCTGTCACAAGGTGTTGCTAAAAGGCAATGTTGTGCCTTCTCATATCTCTATGGGTTGTCCTCCACCTCCACCTCTGATATCACCCGGAAAACACACACTTCCTGCTTCCTGTCCCCTGTTTATGTATCCCTCCTCCTGTGGCCACCTTCCCCTTACCAATCTTAGCCCTTCTTCCCTCCTCAGGCGTGTATGTAAATACCATAATAAATACCATAATGTGCAGAAAAAAGTCTTGAAAAGGGGGATAAGCCCAGCCCAGAGGTTCCATGTGGGTTTTCTGTGTAATGTCCATGGCGGCTTAGATACTTCAAAGTCCCAGTTCATGTTTTGAGGTCTGTTCCTTTGGACTATTTGAGGCAAGGTCATCCTGCTCTGTCCCATCTCTGTCCCTGGAGGTCTAGAGGACGTTTTGATGGTACAAGCTTGCAGGTAGACTCAGTCATGCTCTCAACACGGTTTTCTGCACTGCTCTGGTGTGCAGCTGCAATGGCTGTATATCTCTCTCGCGCATAGATCCGCTGTGGCGCTTGGGTCTCTAGTGGCTCTTGTCAACTCTACTCTGTGGTGACTTGTGTGGTGGAATTAGGGTCCTTTCTGCTACCACCTTTGACCTCAGGGGTAGGACTGGCTCTGGGTGGCTCCCTGCAAGGCCTCCCTCCCCGGGATGAGAGAGGTTCCAGGCCTGCTAGTTTACTGGCCTTGTCACAATACATTAAAGTGCTGGCTCCCATGCAACTGCTCCAACAGTCCTGTTGCCCCCTTTGAACATGTCAACATCTCAAGGAGTCTTTTCCATCTGAATAACATTTTATAAAACTGCTCTTTGTGTTGGATGCATTCTGATGCTCTATGTGCTCGCCTTTCAATCTGCTCCCATTCCTTGGTGGTCAGATTCCTTCCCAAGTCCTTATTCCAAGTTTTAATCTTGGGTCCATAGACCCTTTGCCTCTGGTCTTGAAAGTATGCTATATATTTTGGAAAGTACTTTTTTGAAACAATAGAATAAAACAATAACTTCTCAAACCTTCTAAAGGGTCTTGTAACTTTGATTCTCATTTCACTATGGAGCAGCCAGCGGCTCAGTTGACAATACTGCACTCTTTCGCCTTACCCATTGTTGAAATCCATCTTATATTTCCAACACAATTTAATGAATCTTCTATTAAACAGTTAGGTTACAAATGTGCATCCTTCCTTAAGCAAGCCATGGAAAGCACCACTCTTGAAAGCCGGGAAGAACAGGGGATCCTGAGAGATTACAGTGGCTGAGTCATGAAAACAAGTTAATTTCAATCTGGAAGACGCTGTGTTCCAGATGGGCATATTCGTAGCAATAGCAGGAAGTTGATACACAGCCAAATGTCTATCCCTCTGGATTTAACCATACCAGATACCTGTAACGCTCACCTGGTATCCACAGGGACGTCACTCTGCCTGTTCTGACCTCTTACGACCTCGAACCCTTCCCTGGAGGCTATTCGACTGGAGACTGGGCCTGAAACACAGGATTGGTAGAGTTTAACTCCCTATTGTCTCTGTGTGCTTGAACCCCTTCTTCCCCAGGGTCCAACCCTTCCCTTTGATCCACAGCTCACCTTGTTTTCTTGGATAGTGTGCTCTCCGTCCTGCCTTCAGCGCAGGGGCGCGTTGATAGATGCGGGCTCGTTGCTTCCTAGTTACTTCACTGGCAAGAGTCTGACAGGTAAGTATAATGAGTCTTTTGAACAGTTTTCTAACTTCGTTCCTTTCCTTCCTTAGATGATAGCCGGCGTCCGGGGATGGCAGCGTGCTTCTGAGATGAGTAGCGCTGAAGGTGAGTGAGAGCGCGATGCAGCCCTTTCGTATTTGTATTGAACTGAGTTCTTTTTCTGTGTTTTTTAGGTGCCGCAACGTTTTGAGCGTGGCTGTCGGTTATGAAGAACAAATGCGGTGGGTAAGCGCGGTATGCGGCGCCTCTAGATGTTTCCACGCTAACCTGGAGTGTCTTTTCCCTCTTGCAGATCGATGAGAAGTTCCGGAGACAGAGTTCCCCCAGAGCGGCTGGGATTCAGGTAAGCGTTTGAAGCTCGTACAGTATTTAAAAATAAGCAAAGATTTGCAGAACGCTTACTAATTCCTTTTTTCTGTTCTTTTCCCTTTTCCTTAGGAAGCGGCGTGCCGGGATGGGAATGACAACGCCGAAGATGCCCACAGAACAGAAGGAGCGATGACTGGTGGGCAGAAGTGCCGCTAGGTAAGGCTGTTCCTAACGGTGTTCTTGTTCCTTCAGGAGCTGAGCGCAGAAGAAAGATGCAGGCCTACTGGAGACCGATCCGAACACGGCGAGTGTCACGCTGCAGGTGCAGAAAACGCAAAGCATGTTTCGCAGCCTGGGTGTGGCTTAAATAGTCTCTGGGTATCCCAGGTGCCTCTGGGCTGAATCACACCCAAAAGACTAGACCGCACATGCAGTTCTGGGAACCGAAATATGTGGGGTCATCCATCTTGTCCCCATCAATGCACTACAAGTCCAATCCCCAATGTTATCCTATGGGAGTGAGTAAGTCTGGTGCCACAAGCACCGAGTCTGACTCCAAGTGGGTCTTTGGAGGGATGGAGAGGCCCTTGAGGGCCATGTAGGTGATCGTGGCCTGGCTCCAGCCTGACATCTTGGAGGGCTGGGGACATGAGGGGCAGGAATCATGGCAGCACTCCCCCCAAGGCCCCTCTCAAGGTGGCTCTTCTGTCTGGTCCTGGTTTGGTTGGAATGGTGGATGAAATCGTCTAAGCAAGCGAGGCGCATGGATGTACTCACAAGGCTCCCATGTCCTGTCTTGTGGACCATACCCCTTCCAGTCTACTAAGTAGTATAATTTGGATCTGACGTACTTTGAATCTAGGATGTCCTTGACTTTGAATTCTGGCTCCGCTGCGACTACTACTGGCTGTGGTGGCGTTGCTACCCGGGTCCCAGGTTGAACAGGTTTAAGGAGAGACACGTGGCACACAGGATGAATCTGCATGTTTGACGGCAAAGCTAGTCTGACCGCCACAGGATTTATCATGGAGGTGACGGTGAATGGACCCAGGTATCTTGGACGGAAAGTTCGGGCTCCTTTAATGGACACGTGTTTAGACGCCAGCCAGACTTTGTCTCCCACTTGGTAGTTGGGGGCCTTTGCTCGGTGTTGATCAGCAAACTTATTTTGCCGATTCTTAGCTTGAAGTAGGTGTTCAGTTGCCCTTTTAAAGGTTTAAGAAATGGTTGTGTGTAAGGTTTTGACTGCTGGCATTTCCAGGGTTGTAGGAACGTCCAACTCAGAAGTACGTGGGTGCCTGCCATACATGGTATAAAAGGGTGTCTGCCCAGTGCTGGTGTGTATGGAATTATAAGCATATTCAGCTATCCATAATAGGTCGAACCAGCTTCCTTCAGCTTGGTGTAACATGCAACGCAGATACTGCTCGAGCGTCTGATTTGTCCTCTCAGTTTGACCATCCATTTGGGGATGGTGACTGGTGGATAGCCAGATGTCGATCTGGGCCATAGAGCATCATTTTCTCCAGAAGTTAGATACAAATTGAGTACCTCGTTCTGAGACCAAAACTGAAGGAAACCCATGGAGCCGTACGATGCCTTCAAGAAATACCTTTGCCAGAGTGGAAGCATTTGGGAGTCCCTTAAGAGGAATGAAATGTGCCATTTTTGAAAATAGGTCCACAACCCCAAGAATAGTGTTAAACCCTTGACTGGGTGATAAGTCAGTAATAAAATCGAGGGACAACGTGTGCAAGGGTGCTGGTGGGATTTCCAATGGTTGTAATAGCCAGCCGGTTTCTGCTTGGATGACTTGTTTTGAGCACACACTCCACAAGATAGGATGAATTGGATAATGTCTTTACGCCACGTGGGCCACCAATAATTTCGTTTTACCTTGGCTAGGGTTTTAGCGATTCTGGGGTGGCCCTCGATCAAGTAATCATGATAACCGGACATGACTTGTTCTCGTAGTTCTTGGTTTGGTACGAATAAACGATTCTTGAAGTAGAGCAACTGATCTTTTATCATGTAATGTTCTCCTTGTGCGTAATTGCTCCGGACTCATCAGGATTTGGTTTTCTTCATGTAATTCTTTCTGAGTTATGGTTGCTGTGATTCCTAGGAGCTTGTCACTCGGGATGATTGCTATTGGGTCAGGGGTCTGATACCCTTGCTCTTCCAACCCCATACGGGAAAGGGCATCGGCCTTCCCGTTTTTCACCCCTGGTCGAAATGTAATCACGTAGTCATATTCAGCAAAAAAAAGAGCCCAACGTAGTTGTCGTGAGGATTGTGTGTCTGGCGCCCAAGAGGTAGTGCCGCCATGCCTTAAAGGCTGACTTAATGGCCAGGACTTCTTTGTCTGTGATAGCGTAATTGAGTTCTGGGGGTGTGAATTTACGCGACCAGAAGGCAACAGTTTGTAACTGGCCCATTTCGGGGTCCTTTTGTGAAAGGACGGCTCCCATATACATGCTTGAGGCGTCCGTTTCCACCAGGTATGGGAGATCAGGGCGAGTGTGGCATAAGATTGGGGCAGATGTGAATCTTGCTTTGAGTTCCTGGAAAGCCTCCTCGGCTTCTGTTGTCCACTAGAACTTTTTGTTGCTTTTCCTTAGTAATGACGTGATGGGATGCACGATTTGCGAAAATCCTGGGATAAACCGGCGGTAGAAGTTTGGAAAACCCAGCATACTTTGAACCCCCTTGAATGAATTTGAGGATGGCCAGTTCAGGATAGCATCTAGCTTGTGTACATCCATTTGGATTCCATTCGGGCTGAGAATAAAGCTCAGGATTTCCACCTCAGAGTTGTGGAATGAGCACTTTTCGAGCTTGGCGTAGAGCTGGTTTTGACGGAGTTTCTCCAATACGGATCGGACGTGTTTAACATGGTTCTGCTTTGATGCGGCATATACTAGGATATTGTCGATGTACACTAGAGCACAGACATCAATCAATTCCCGTAGGACATTGTTCATGAAGTATTGAAATACAGTAGGCGCGTTGCAAAGGCCAAAGGGCATTACTTGATATTCATACAAGCCGTATTTGGTGCGAAAAGCGGTTTTCCATTCGTCCCCCTGTTTTACGCGAACAAGGTGATATGCCCCCCTCAGGTCTAGTTTTGTGTAGATTTGGGCATCTTTGACTTGATCAAGCAATTCAGGGATCAGTGGCAGGGGGTAGTTCTTTTTTCACGGTAATCTGGTTTGGTGCACGATAGTCGATGCACGTTCTCAAGTCCCCCTCCTTTTTCGGTACGAAGAATAGAGGACTGGCTGCTGGAGACTTCGAGGGACGGATGAACCCGTTGGCCAGGTATTGGTCAAAATAGGCCTTCAGGTTTTCTGGTTCCGTGAGTGCGTAAATTCGCCCACAAGGGATTTGTGCGCCAGGTATCAGGTCGATTTGGCAATCGTATGGTCTATGCGGTGGCAGGGTATTAGCCTGTTCTTTCTGAAAGACATCTTGAAAGTCCTGGTATTCACTTGGTAGGGTGCCGATTGCCACAGTCGCAAGCGTGGAGGTTCTGGTGTCTATTGGTTGTTTCTATTGGCGATAACATGTGTGGGTGCAAGTCTTGGGAAAGGCCAATTCGTTTGCTCGCCAATCGATTTGAGGATTGTGAGCTACCAACCATGTCATTACCAAAATCAACCAGAACTGTGGTGCCTTAATGAGGTCGAAAAACGATAGATTCTTGGTGTCCATCCTGGCACAGAAGGGTTAAAGCTGCAGTGCATTGGGATACTGGACCAGAAGCTATTTCCGTGCCGTCGACAGTGGTAACAGTGTCGGTGGTTGATTTAGGGTGTAACGGAAGCCCCATCTTTGCCGCAAGATCCTGGTCGATGTAATTCCAAACTGCTCCACTGTCTATGTATGCTCCTACTGCGTGCATCCAAGATGGTTGTTGGTGATTGATCAAGAGCACAGATAGTGTAAAATGGGAGTTCTGTAGTTCAGTTTCTTCGCTCGACAAGTGGACCCCTACACTTGCCGGGCTGGGGAGTTTTTCGATTCCTTGATGGTATCTTCCTTGTCCGTGGCCCCTACCGTCCTCCTCGGTGGCTTCACAGACCACTCTTTAAGGAAATGACATGACCTTCTACAGTACAGACATAACTGCTGCTGTCTCCTTTTATCCATTTCCTCTTTAGTCAAGGCGGATCTGACCCCCCCCGATTTGCATTGGTTCTCCTGAACCTTCCGTTGTTCGGGCAGTATTGTCCTTTGAATGCACATACATAGGGCGAGGGTCCGGTCTGGTTCGATCTGCTCTTCGGTCCTGCAACCTATGATCCAGTTGAACAATAAGGTCAATGAATTCTGAGCAGTCTTTTGGGGGGTTCACTACTTGTGCGAGAACATCCTTGAGCTCCCCCCGCAACCCCTGATGAGATAACGTGGTTCTCTTCTCCACTGGCCATTCTGCTTCAACTACGAGTCTATTGAACGTGGCTATGTATGTTAATAGGTCTTGATTCCCTTGGCATAGGGACAGAAGTTCGTTGTCTAATGCCTGCCCATGATTACGACAGGCGAACAGCTTTTCCAACTCCTGCTGAAAGCCCCTGAAGTCATGCAACAAAGGATCGTCTTGGGCCACAAAGGTTACAGGCCAGTCCGCGGTGCTACCACTCAGGTAGGATAGCACAAAAGCGACTCGTGATTGGTCATTTGGAAAGGCCCCTGGCCTACAAAGGAAGTGCAGGCGGCACTGGTTCATGAACGTTGCAAACCTCTTGGGATCCCCCGTAAATCGTGTGGGCGGGGCCAAGGGAACTGCCCCAGGAAGGGTTATCTGAATGGGATTGGCTGATGGCGCTGGCATCGAGGGCACGCTTCCCGGCAATGGTGCATGCCCTGCTTGTGACTGGAGAAGTTGCCAGCTTAAATCATCAGTGCATTCTTTGGCTACTATCAGCTCTCTCCTCAGGGTGTTGGTCTCCTGCCTGGATGCATGTACTTCGGAACGTAGCTGCCCCAATATGTGGGCTAACTGGTCGGTTTCTGACGTTTCCATGACGCCCAGGTGGATTTTGATGTGAGGCTTTGCGTTCTGTAACGCTCACCTGGTATCCACGGGGACGTCACTCAGCCTGTTCTGACCTCTTACGACCTCAAACCCTTCCCTGGAGGCTATTCGACTGGAGACTGGGCCTGAAACACAGGATTGGTAGAGTTTAACTCCCTATTGTCTCTGTGTGCTTGAACCCCTTCTTCCCCGGGGTCCAACCCTTCCCTTTGATCCATAGCTCACCTTGTTTTCTTGGATAGTGTGCTCTCCGTCCTGCCTTCAGCGCAGGGGCACGTTGATTGATGCGGGCTCGTTGCTGCCTAGATACTTCACTGGCAAGAGTCCGACAGATAAGTATAATGAGACTTTTGAACAGTTCTCTAACTTCGTTCCTTTCCTTCCTTAGATGATGGCCGGCGTCCGGGGATGGCGGCGTGCTGCTGAGATGAGTAGCACTGAAAGTGAGTGACAGTGCGATGAGCGATTCACCCCTTTCATATTTGCATTGAACTGAGTTATTTTTCTGTTTCTTTTAGGTGCCGCGACGTTTTGAGCGTGGATGCAGGTTATGAAGAACAAATGCGGTGGGTAAGCGCGGTATGCGGCGCCTCTAGATGTTTCCACGCTAACCTGGAGGGTTTTTTCCCTCTTGCAGATGGATGAGAAGTTCCGGAGACAGAGTTCCCCCAGAGCAGCTGGGATTCAGGTAATCGTTTGAAGCTTGTACAGTATTTAAAAATAAGCGAAGATTTGCAGAATGCTTACTAATTCCTTTTTTCTGTTCTTTTCCCTTTTCCTTAGGAAGCAGCGTGCCGGGATGGGAATGACACCGCCGAAGATGCCCGCAGAACAGAAGGAGCGATGACTGATGAGCAGAAGCGCAGCAAGGTAAGGCTGTCCCTAACGGTGTTCTTGTTCTTGCAGGAGCTGAGCGCAGAAGAAAGATGCTGGCCTACTAGAGACCGATCCGAACATGGTGAGTATCATGCTGCAGGTGCAGAAAACGCAAAGCATGTTTCTCAGCCTGGGTGTGATTTAAATAGTCTCTGGGTATCCCAGGTGCCTCTGGGCTGAACCACACCCAAAAGACTAGACCACACATGCAGTTCTGGGAACCGAAATATGTGGGGGCATCCATCTTGTCCCCATCAATGCACTACTACAAGTCCAATCCCCAATGTTATCCTATGGGAGTGAGTGAGTCTGGTGCCACAAGCGCCAAGTCTGACTCCAAGTGGGTCTTTGGAGGGATGGAGAGGCCCTTGAGGGCCATGTAGGTGATCGTGGCCTGGCTCCAGCCTTACATCTTGGAGGGCTGGGGACATGAGGGGCAGGAATCATGACAATTCCGAAGTGGGGCTTCTACAATATCCATGTGTAAACCATTCCATGTTCTATACTACTGTGGGTATACCATTCCTTAAGATTCCTCAAAATAGTGGCTTGATAAGATTTCAAAACATTTGGACAGGCTAGTCCTACCTTCTGTTTCAGCAACAAATTAATATTTTTGAGATTCTTAGTTTGACGCCTGCCAAATTAATGCTAATATGTCTTTATGGAAGTTCCATTGAACCTTTTTAGGAATCAAGACATCAAGACCTGGAGTGTTTGGAAAATATATGAAATATATGAACTTAGGCATTATCTTAACAATATTTACCAGCCTAGCAATTTTGCCTGAGCACATACATTCCTTTAAAGAAGCAAATAAGTCAGGTATATTAGCCTTATACAGATTTTACACTCTGGAGGTAAGGTTAAAGCCTCAATATTTTGATGTCCCATCTGCCCTGGTAAAAGTTGAAATCTCTGCCAATGCTTTTCACTGAGCCTCTGTAAGATTGACGTTAAAAACCTCTGACTTCCCCATATTCACTTTAAACCCTGATAACCCTTTCAAATTTCCTAGGTTATGCTTGTGAAGCCATGAGAGATTTACCAGGGTTAGTTGAAAAGACCAGTCTATCATCTGCAGCAGTACATCATCAGCAATGAGTTATATTGTGTACTCCTTCTCCCATAGTGAAGCCTATATATTTCTCGTTCATTCCTAATACATTGTGCCAGTAGTTCCAGCACAAGGGTGAATACCAGATGTGATGGGGAACTCCTGACGGGTTCCCTTCCTCAACTTACATTTCTAAGAATTGTTATGTATCCTAGCCGATGGAGCTGATTATAGAGCCATAACAACAATTCCACCTATAGACTGACCTTTTGAAATACTGCTTCAAGGAAACCCCATTCTACTCAATCAAATGCTTTTTTATAATCTAATGATAGGGGTACCGTTTTTTTGTAGCTGCATTCATTACATTTCCAACTTTACTGAGACGTATGTCTCCCTGTAATAAGCCCACATTGGTCATGCTTAATTGGCCCTGGTAGGAGAGACACTAATCTAGCTGCCAGTAAATTTGCATATATTTTTGCAACCAAGTCCAGGAGGTCAATTGGCCTATACGATGAACACATGTGTTTGCGTACTTGGGGAATACAGAGATCCCTGAGTCCCCATAATTATTGTCATTCCCATGTCCACTGCATGACACGGAACAGAGAGTTAAGCTATTCTAGGAGAGGTCCTTCCAGAGTTTCAACAGGTAGATTGCGCTAAGTACTTCCTTTGTTATTGTTTTGTCTAATAGCTCTCTTTCAGTGCCGGAAATACTAAGGGCCTCATTACGAGTATGGAGGCAGCCATGCCCTTAAACAGGGCATGGCTGCCTCCATACCAGGTCTCTGCAATGAGGACTTACCGGGCCATTCCAACCTTGGAGGACCCAGTAAGTCCTCATTGGAAAAACCCATCCCCATTCCCTTTTGAGCCCCCTTAGGGCTCAATGGGAATGGGGAGGGAGCTAATAACGGGCCTGTTAATAACAGGCCCGTTTTTAGCTCCCTGGTCCCCTCGCGGGACCCGCTAAGGACGCCTGGTTTTACCAGGCGTCCTTACCTTACCGGGTCCCGCAAGGGAACCTCGTAATAGGGCTTCCGTAATGAAGGGGGCCGGTCCCGTACCGGCACCCTTCGTTACGGGAGCACCAGCCTCGTAATGAGGCCCTAAGTGTATCTTATCTAGAAACACCTCAATCCCTGGTCACTGGTGTAATGATAATGATGTGTTATTTATATAGCGCCTTATTCCAAAGCGCTTTACAGAGCACATATTTACATACAATTTCACCCAACTGAAATTGATACTCATTTATCGATCTCGGAAGGATGAAAGGCTGAGTTGGCCTTGCCGGGATTCAAACCTGCGACCTGCAGATCACGCTCAGACCGCAGCAGCGAGCAATCAACCCGCTGAGCTATTTTACCAGATAACCAAGCTATTTTATAGATTATTTATGGACTTTAACCACCTATTATAATGCAGGATTGCCATTCGTTTTGCTTTAATGTGTGCCTTAAACTGAAAAGCTTTTGGCACTAAGGAACATCAATGAACCATCTGATAGACTTGTTTGCGTCACTCCTTTTTCAAGGCAAACGCCTCTGGTCAAAAAAATGATACAAAAGATTTGGAACCTAGTATGTAGTACTGGTTGTACATTGTCTCCCCCTCTATTTGACTTGAAATGAGGCAAACATACTAAAGACTATGTGGTCCACTCGAGATTGTTAAAACCACAACCACAAGCACAGACCATATCAAGCATGTGGAATTTAGCCGCAGATCTGGCGGTGAAGGGCCACTTTGCATCCGGACACTTTAGTGCCTGACAATTCAGCATCAGCACTACAGAAATTGTGCGTAACAACACGCATTGGAGGTTACCAACTCATACTGACCCATACTAACTGCAACACCACTAAACTCTCTATATATAAAAGGGAAAATGTGTGTGTGTCTGTTCAAAAAGTTCAGCATACTTCCCAACATGCTACAAACCTGAAATGTAGCATGTGGGTAGGTTCTATGTAGACAATGTAAAAAGTATGAAATATATATATATTTTTTAAAAGAATGTTGAAGCAGTCGGCAATGCTTACCCCTGCCATATGTGGATATGTGTGTCTGTCTGTTTGAAATGTTCAGCATACTTCCAAACATGCTACAAATCTCAAATTTGGCATGTGGGAAGGTTCCATGGTGTAGACAACGTAAAAAGTATAAGATATATATTTTTCTTATTTTATCTTTTAAGTGGTCTGAAATGCTTACCAATGCCATATGTGGATATGTGTGTGTTCTGTTTGAATGTTCACCATGCTACAAACCCGAAATCTGGCATGTGGGTAGGTTCTATGGTGTAGACAATGTAAAAAGTATAAAATATACATTTTTAGATTATTTATTTTAAGCGATCTGCAATGCTTACCCCTGTCATATGTGGATATGTGTGGGTGTCTGTTCCAAATGTTCCTTATACTTCCCAACATGCCACAAACCTGCAATCTGGCAAGTGGATAGGTTCCATGGTGTAGAAAATGTGAAAAGTATAAAAGATAGGCGGTCTGCAATGCTTACCCCTGCCATATGTGGATACGTGTGTGTTTCTGTTCGAAATGTTCAGCTTACTTCCCAACATGCAACAAGCCTGAGATTTGGCATGTGGATAGGTTCCATGGTGTAGACAATGTACAAAGTATCAAATATACATTTTCTATTTTATTTGATTTTGTAAGCGGTCTGCCATGTGTACTCCTGCCATACGGCTCTCGCCGCTGTAGTTCTGCTATAGTTCTACGTAAACTTCAGCAGTTCATTGTTCCTAAACTTTCCACACTATCAGCATTCTATCTGACATTACTGGCACTCACTTCTGAAGTCATGCGAGTGACAAAAAACTGTGCTTTTGTAATAGTGCGAGTGACAGGAAACGGTGCATGTCTCTTTAATAATGTCTGCAATGACGTTGCCCTTCACATCGTGTCAGATCTCTCATGATAATTAACTTACTTCCCCACAAGAGTTGATGGATGTATGCCATCTCAAAAGTACAAAGCTTATACGCTTCAGCCGTACACATACGGGTACAGCACTTCAAGCTTGCACGCTTCAGCCCTGCATGTACAGCACTTACGTTGAGGTCACTGCTGCCTCAGCTGTAGATCGGGACACCAATAATGTTGCTACGAAATCTCAACACTGCAATTCAAAGTAGCTGGAACACATTTATGGGAGTCATGCTTTTCTCATGGTCAGCTTTATGTGGCTTGCTCCACGGTTGGAAACAAAGACAATTTGTTCACACTAGCTCCTGCAGGAAAGATTAGCAAAATTGTCTACAAAGAAGCATTGGTTGGGATCATCAAATATATTTCAAACTAGGAATGAAGTAGGAATTACTGTGCGGAGCACGGGTTCACCTGCTAGTGTGGTATGTAGGATCCTTTGTCCTTGTCAGTTAGCAAATATCGGAATGACAACCCGTAAGGTTTCGACTCGACTTGGAGAACATAGGTCGAGAATTAGGAATGGGACCGGGAATGCATCACTCGTACAGCATTATATAGACAGCCAACATACGGATGCTGAGATCCATTGGATAGTTGTAGATTCTGTTAAATCTGACCTTGCGGGATACAGCACAGGTAATCAGCTATTCAAGTTGGAACAGAAGTGGATTTTTCGATTAAAGACCTATACTTTGGGCTTAAATGATGATATCCAATGGGCTTCTTTTCTCTCTGCTTTAAGGTAACAGCATTAGATGTACGGTGTGGCAGCAATAGACTGGCTTGAGTGATACGCCATCTTTAATTCCATTCTAATTGTAGTCTCTATCGGTGTATACTCATTTAGGTGCACCGTTTAGTCGGTTGCACAACTTTGTGTTTTGGAGGTGGAACAACAAGTTTGTGGAATGGACACAACATCTTTGTGTTGCAATATACTAACTTGAGTGCTAATGCTCTACCTAATGCCATTGCAATTGTAGTCCCAACTGGTGGCTACTCATTCAGCTGCTTTATGCAGCTGGCTGGGTCAGTTTAAAGGGTATGAACCTGTGTGTCACTAGATCTCTTCTGTGGACTACTGCAAGTAGATTTGTATTTCCATTTACTGTCGTGAGCAGGCACTACCACCTGAGAATTGGGTGTTTTTCATACCTTGTCCTTGGATAATAAGTAATTTGCTGAGCCGTGGAGAGGTGTGCAGTCCCTGCTATTCAGAGGAGAGTCTGTCCCAGAGAGTCTGTCCTTGAGCTCTATTCCTGGAGGAGGTGTGTTTTTACAAATACCCTGAATCAGCGCGGAGCTGTGCAAGGTGTTCAGTCCCTGCAGTCCATGCAGGCAGAGTAGCGGGAGCCCGGAGAAGACTGGAGAGACGTTGGAAGTTGGATTGCAGTAAGGGGGAAAACCCCATCCACCGGCCAAAAAGGGAATCACAGATACACCAGGATCCTCCCGTAAGGTAAGAGCCGAGCCCAACTAGCAGTGACTAGCAGTGACTCTCTGCAACAATCCACATACTAAGACACCAACCACAGAAACTGCACATAAAACTCCTGCCAAGAGCAACCCACCTAAACAGAGATTTCCCCCTACACAAGGACAGCGTAAGGCGACAACTATCAATGGAGCCATCATCAATTCCAGATCCCTCATAGCACACACCACTGAAATAGCAGACTTACTTATCACCGATGATCTAGACATTTTAGCCGTTACCGAATCCTGGCTTCACGATGCAGCGGGCCCAGCCCTCATGTTAGCCATACCAGAGGGATACCAATTACTTAGAGTGGATAGGCCCAACGCTAGAGGAGGTGGCCTGGCCATCATAGCAAAAACTAAACTTGCACTAAGGCTGAGTACTCCTTCTGAACTAAAATCCTGCGAGCTACTCACAGCCAAACTCCCGATCTCTAACAATAGTACGCAAACTATCTTTTTAGTATACCGACCCCCAGGCCTCATTGGCTCATTCGAAGAAGACCTCTCCAGCATCCTTACCAACAACATTAAGGACACCTCACAATTACTATTGTTAGGAGACTTCAATTTGGTATTTAATTACCCTAAGGATAAACATGCCCATGCCATTGAAACCATTCTGATGTATTTTGGCTTGACCCAAACAGTCGCGAACCCTACACATATAAAAGGTCGTACCCTAGACTGGGTAGCCAACCTGAATTGCGCGATCACCATTACCAAAATAACCCCCCAACCTTGGACAGACCATTATCTAATCAACTTCTTTAAAGCCATAGAGGCACCAATACCGAAAAATACTGAATAAGTTCCACCGCTCCCTACTAGAAGCAAAAAAGACATTCCTGCAGAAAAACTGCTCCCACTCCTCCTACCTCCCCTCTCTGCTCTCACCAACAACTCCGACCCTAATACACTAATAGCTACATACAACAACACCATGACTAAAGCCCTGGACATCATTGCGCCCACCAAACTTCGTAAAAGCAAACAAAAATCCAATCTGAGCACGTGGTTTACCCCCCAACTCAAAGAATTGAGACTCCAGAAAAGGAAATTACAAGCTATCTGGCGACACTCCCCTACAGCGGAAAATAAATCTACTCTAGCCAACTTCGCTAACATGTACAAAAAAGAAATCATCCTTACCAAAAGAAACACATACAACGAAAGAATCTCCAAAGCCAACCATAATACCAAGGAGCTCTTTACCATCCTCCGGGAAATGGAGAACCCTATTCCACCTATAGACCCCAGCCCGAAAGATAAACAATGGTGCACCAGCATCCAAAACGCCTTATCTAATAAAATAGCCACACTACAGACTAAATTATCCGCAAATAAAAGATCATTGCGCTCCACAGAGGCGCACACCACCCCTCCCACTACCACCTTATCACCAAACGCACCTTTCAGATTCAACAACATCTCCATTTTGGACACTGAAAAGGTCAAACTCTCCTTGAAACCTTCCAACTGCCAGGGAGACAGCTGCCCGGCCCAAGTTATCAAGGATGCAGCCAGAGAGCTAGCACCTTTCATTTCCAAGTTAATTAACGCCTCCTTTAATTCAAGTACCGTCACAACAAACCTCAAAGAATCGTGGGTATTAACACTCCTTAAAAACACTGAAAAGGTCAAACTCTCCTTGAAACCCTCCAACTGCCAGGGAGACTGCTGCCTGGCCCAAGTTATCAAGGATGCAGCCAGAGAGCTAGCACCTTTCATTTCCAAGTTAATTAACGCCTCCTTTAATTCAAGTACCGTCACAACAAACTTCAAAGAATTGTGGGTATTAACACTCCTTAAAAAACAGACACTTGACCCGTCCATTGCCACCAACTATAGACCCATAACAACGGTTCCCTTCCTCCTCAAAATCATTGACAGAGTAGCCTACCTCCAAATTCAAACCTATCCGGAGGAAACCCACCTATTAGGATCACGCCAATCTGGATTCAGACCACAACACGGGACTGAAACAGCGTTAATTGACCTAAAAACACAAATCGACGAGCTGAAGGATAAAGGGAAAACAGCTATGCTACTCCTCCTCGACCTCTCGGCAGCCTTTGATCTGGTGGATCACGCAGTATTATGCGAACATCTAGCATCAGCTGCACACTTCTTGAGTGAAGCCACAGCGTGGGTTCAATCCTTCCTTGCCAACCGTACGATGAGAGTGTTCTCCCCATCAGCCTCAGCAGACGCAATCGAAATTACCTGTGGTGTCCCACAAGGTTCGTGTGTCTCACCAACAATGTATAACATCTTTACCAAGCCTCTCTTCTACAAACTTGACCGTCTGGGTGTTACATATACTAACTATGCTGATGACACCCAGATCCTTATTCCCCTAACGGGCAACTTTGCCGAAGATACAGCGCTGGTAAACAGGATATACCTCATCATTCAGGCATGGATGGCCTCACATGGACTCTGCCTGCATGATGATAAAACCGAGATACTGATCCTGGGTTCTGACTCCAACCTAAAAAAACGAAGTCCCAACTATGCCGCTTTTACCATCGATGGCAATGTAATTAAAGTAGTCTCTCAGGTAAAAACATTAGGTTTCTACCTGGACTCCACACTTTCACTAAAAAAACAAGTCAGTTCCATGGCCTCATCTACAGCCTATACTTGTAAATTAATTAGAGCCTGTAGACCCTTTCTATCTAAAACTAGTTGCATTACACTTGCCAATGCATTAATAATGTCCACACTTGACTACTCTAATGCCTTATATGCCGGAGCTAATAAAAGTACCATCAATAAAATTCAAATATTACAAAAAAATGCGCTGAGAGCAGCCCTGGATATACCCCGTCGTGAACATATATCTCACATTAGAAGAGACCAGCATTGGTTAAAAGTTAGTGACAGAATACTCCTCAAATTGGCCTCCCTTTCCTTCAAATGTCTTAATAACGCTGCTCCCTCTTATCTCTCTGCCAGACTGAACAAGAAAAGCCCTACCTACCAAACTAGAGCCTCTAATCACCTCTGCCTAGACATTCCTACATTCAGACTTGCCAAAGCAGGTGGATCTAGTTTCCCTGTCAAAGCCACACTCTACTGGAACGCACTGCCCACTCACATCAGGGTGAAACAACCATACTCTAGCTTGAGGAGAAATCTGCTGATCTGGTTGCGAACCAATGACAATTAACATCTAGTGATTCTTTGATCCCCATATAACCTGTATCTGTACATATGTATATATAGCTGTTCCCATGTGCTTAGCATTGTTGATCATGTACTGCACATACCCTACCAAACTGTAAATATGTTTTATGTCTATACGTTATATGTAAATATCTGTGTTCTGTAACTAAGCCTTAAGTATTCTTGTATCTGCTGCACCCAGCTACCCACGGGTTGGGAGCGCATTACCAAATTAACAAACAAACAAACAAAACAAACAAACAAACAAACTAAGGCATTGGCAATAAGATGCCAACTGGCCCATGTACCAGGCGGCAGGCGAAGCATTGAGACGAAATGGTCTACCGCAGTTTCAGTCAAAGTTCCTCACTCTCACCCCTGCTCCCGCCTCTGTCCTTTCCAGACAGCGCAGTATTGGCAGTCCCTTGCTTCGAATAATATACCCTGGGGGGGTCAGTACACCAGGAGGAGGGAAGAAAAGCTGATGGGTGACAATTGTATGTGGCACCTCCCACGAAGGTACCTATGGCAGCCGGAGCCCTCACATTGGAAGCTCCTTCACGGCACACTTCTTCCGGCTCCAATGATGGCATGATGTTAAGGACCATACGAGTCCCTACTATCTCTATTTCACCAAAAGAAAACTTAGCCTGAACTGTCCTGCCCGTTGGAGACTGCACAGCGCTCAGCAATGGAAATTAATCATCTGAGGCTGACGGCTAGGAGGGTTATGATCTCGATGGAGGACTCAAGTCTGTGAGAAGGATTATTCGTATTTGGAGTCTGTTCTTAACGGGCCAGACTCTCTGAATATGCCATCTTACGTCCACCAGATGGTATACGGGCACCAGTGTCCCCTGTACCTGCTATGTCACCTGGCACGGTTCTAGAGATGCAACGCACTGCTCTAGTGACGCGGCTGGCTCAGGATATAGTTGACCTCAATTCCACACGCTCTAATTAGAGAAGGCTTAGTGAGTTTGCTAATATTAAAACCTCATCAACAGCACCTTTCGGAATGCAACAGGGGAAGAGCCCCATCGCCGGTAGGCTCATAGAGCCTAGTGAGGATTCTAAACTCCACCATTGTGTAACAAGAGAAGATGTGAAAGAAACAGCCAGTACCCTAGAAACACACAAAATAGAAGAGGAGATTGAAGAGAATGCCTCCAGGCCTCATGCAACACAAAGTCTATTGATAGACACACCACAGGAATCGATGTCAGTGTCATCATCGTCGATCGATTCCCATTTCAATCATTCCTCAAGGGGCCGGGGACAGGCCTATATGCACCAAGAACAGTTCAACTTCAGAACTTGGTTATGGCCGCCCTGGTGGTGGCAGTCAACCCCTTCTTGAAGCTGTATGAACACTTGTGTGACACAATAAAAGGTCAGGCCACCCTATTGGCGATGCCCCATACGAAACTCCTATTTTTGGAATCGTTTGTTGGTTCAATACAATCCAGGCTCGACAAAGAGGCCAAGATGACAGCTCAGTTGCAAGCAAGGCTGTTTGACCTAGCGTTGGGGGAAGTCGCTGAGAAAACAATGTTGATGACATCAATTCTGGAACAAATTAAATGGTTAAGGCACCAGAATTTGGATGATGCAGGAGAGCCAAATCATACCAAGTACCCCCACTCTGCCCAAATGAAGCAGGAGCTCTGGGAACTGTGCCAACCCTACTGAAAGGTCACTGATCCGAGCATCCGCTCGGAGATTAACAAATAAATGCAACCGCGTCGTGCATGTCCTGGGACCAGGAGGGAAGGGAGTCAGGGCTAGGACAGGCCCCTCAGCCATGCATGGAGACTTTGGGGAAAGCCTCTGGCCCGGATCCCTCTGAATATACAGCATTGGGAAACCAAAAGGTTGCCAAGACAGCTGAGGAGAAAAAAGTCTTTGGAGTCTTTGAAAAGAACAACCACTGTGAACAAGGGGGTAAAAAATCGACCTTGAGCAAACCAAAAAAAGATGAAAAATCAACACACTTCAGTTAAAGGACACTCAAATGGAGCAAGGGAATTTTTGAGGAACTTCACACTCTCATGCTCACAATAAGCTATGAATAGGCTATGAAACTTCACAATGGGACCCAGCCTACTAAATACCTCAAAGGACATGGGCAGGGAAATCATAGTACACCCAGGTAGTACACCCAGACGTACCTGATGAAGACATACTCCTTCTGCTGAACCTCTCGACTTACTCAGATGAAATGGTTGGAGAGGAGGAAGATATGGTCAATAAAACTTATGATCTGGGTGAGAATTAAGTTGTCTGGGTGAGTCCACCACATATAAAAGGTAATAAGGAAGAAATAGTAGCCCCCTCGAGTCAGTGTGAAAGTGGGGCTACACGACTCAACCCCTTTTCGCACAATGGAGCAAAGAAGACTTTTACTAAAAGACACGAAAAAAGACGATGGGCCTCATTACGAGTTTGGAGGCAGCCAATAAGGGCATGGCTGCCTCCAAACTCGGGTCTGGGTCTGTGGTCCCTGAATGGGGAAATACTGGGCCATTCCAACATTGGAGGGCCCGGTATTTCCCCATTCAGGGAACCTGGACCCGGACCATCCCCATTCCCATTTGAGACCCCATAGGGCAAAATGGGAATGGGGAGCATGCTAGCAACGGGCCCGTTAATGACGAGCTTGTTGTTAGCATGCTGGGCCGCTCGCGGGACCCGCTAAGGATGTCTGGTAAAACCAGACGTCCAGAGCGGGTCCCGTGAGCGGCCCTCATAATAGGGCGGTATGGGGTTAACGGCTCCGGCACCCTTACGGTCCACCTCGTAATGAGGCCCGATATCATTAAACGCTTCCCTATGGACCCTCCCCAGAGAGAATCTCGTCGTAAAAGAGGGAAGGACATCTTTTCCAGAGCCCAGGACGCCCCGAGCTGGCAGATTTCAATTGAGCGTTTGATCCCAGAAAGAGATGGCTTGATTATGAACGGGAAACATTTTCAAAAACTCCTCCACTGTTCGGCAAAGCTTAGATTAATTGGGCCTGAAGACATCAAGATAGTGGAATTTGTTAAAGAAAGCCGTCTTGATTGGGTGATTCTTCATCTTCACTCTGTGCTGTTGAGAAACTGCCTGGTGGAGGCTGCCCTGATTTTCCTCCTTTGGGTTTTGAGCTGCTGGAGGGAGGGCAAACCATTCCGCAGGAAACAGGAGACTGCCTTGCAACCCAGATACGCAACGGCCAAGAAGTAATCTGTGGTAGAACCAAGTTGTCAACGAAGATGGGTGAGGTGCAACCCTGGCTGGTGGCACCAGGAGGAGGGACTGGTCCCCGGATGAAAGTGACATTCGGAGGGGTAAATGGTGAGGACAGAAAGGTGAAGATCTGCCCCGAGAATAAGAGCTCATTAGACTCCCTGGCAGACTGGGGGTGGCTGGGATGCATTTATGCATGGCCACATGGAACATCAGGAAGAAGGAGTGAACCTAGCCCCATTTGATATATTCTCTATGCAGGAAACGTGGCTCTCCGCCAAACCAATCTGTGAAGGATTTGATGTATGCTTCAACCCGGCAACAACAAGAAGTGTGGGAAGACTTTCAGCAGGGCTCCTGACATTGGTGAAGCGGGGAGGTCCCTGTAAGATTTTGGAGACGAGAAATCTAAACTCCTTTACACAAATAGTGATTTTGATGTGGGAAAGAGGAGACGGTCACGCATAACTGACATTGGTTGTAATTAACCTTTATTGGAATCCAATGCGGATGGGGGATGAAGAGTTTGTGGGGGAGATTACTAGAGTGATAGACGATCTAAGAGTAGAAAGGAATCACTGTCATAGAGTGTTGTGTGGGGATCTCAATATAAAATGCTTGGATAAAATGAGGATAAAGCTGTCTAAGAACTCACTTGGTAAGAAAGCAGCCTTGTGATTGTCAGAGCTAAAAGAGAGATATGTGTATGGTGAACAGCCAATTAAGAGGAGATATCCCTGGAAAGGTCACATGGTGGAGGAGCCCCCAGATGGCCCATTTGGACTACTTCTGTGTCTCAGGAGAGTTGCTGGAATGGATAAGTACATTAGAAGCAAAACTGATGATTAAAAGATATCACCATCTCCTGAGCCTTACCCTTATGGGACAGGCTCCTGATAGCTCAGACACAATGGTGGAGGCAATGCATACCTACCAGGGTGGTAGCCTCAAAACAATATTGCCGAAGGATGTCAAAGTGGTGTCTGACAAATTCAAAAGGACCTTGGAGACTAATATTAAGGGGGTAGATAATTCTAGTGTGCTAATGGACTTCCAAATGAAATCCAAGTCTGGGCCAAAACGAGAATTTAAGAGGCTGCACTATCCGAACAATATAACGAGAGAGATGAAAAAAATCCTAAAAGCAGATCTACGTTGTATAGATCGCCAACAAAATGGGGACAAATTGGCATTAAGAAGGAAGAGAAAACAACAGTATAGAAAATGGCTATTAGCTTCCAGAGCTCAGCCCTTCCAAGCAGATGCGGAAGTCATAATGGAGATACTATCGAATAAAAACACCTGCGATCTCTGGAAGCTGCTTAATAACAATGCCACATTTCAATTGGCTAGTATGACCCCTACAGTACCGGAAAAGGTATGGATTAAGTATTTCACCAATCTCTTTGCTGGTTCAGAAAAGGTAGACTGGGTTAGCCCGGGAAGCCACTGTACTCCCTGGTCTATTGAGTTTGACAGAGATGACATACTGACATCAATAAATAAACTGAACCCCTCAAGAGCAGCTGGGTCAACCGGCCTAAATAATAACACCCTCAAAGAGAATCCGGAGGACTGGGCAGATTTCTGCATAATCCTATTCAAGCAGGTGCTAGCAGCTTAAAAGATTCCCCATTCATGGAGGAACACTCTGATCATCCCTATCTACAAGAAGGGAGAGAGGTATAACCCTAAAAACTACAGACCTATTGCCCTCCTGAATACGCTAGGGAAAATCTTGCTTGCATCCTGCTAAGACATCTAAATAAGTGGGCGTTAGACTCAGGTCACACTGATAAACGACAAGCTGGATTTTTCTCATGGGTTGGGATGAGTTTAAAACTTTTCCTGCTAAATGTATTAAAAATGGGGGCGATCAAGACTAAACAGAAGGTTTACCTAGCCTTTATAGATCTGGAGCAAGCCTTCGACAGCATTAGCAGAGGGAAACTATGGGAGAAACTGTCAGACTGGGCTTGCCCATGGGACCTCCTGGAGGCAATCAGGGCTCTTTACTCAGAATCCACAGTTCAAGTAAGAATGACGGCCAAGGGTCTTCTCACTAAGGCGATCCATACTTTTAGGCGATTGAAGCAAGGATGTCATTTGTCTCCCACGAGGTTCAATCTCTATCGGATATGGCCTCGAGCCGAGACGGGGTAGAGGCATTTCCTCCTAAAATGTATAAATAAGAAATCCCATGGTTCATGTACGCTGATCATTTGGTAGCTACTGACCAAACGCTGATAGGCTTACAAAGGAATAAGAAAATACCCGTAGGGCCCTTCTGCGAGAACGAATGTTAGGGAGAATTTTCAGAAATGTGCTAATTCCCTCCACCTTAGAGACCCCCAGCAACTTGCTGGATTTTGAGCACTTGATTTTTTTAACCTGGAGAGAGTGTGACCCTTTTTCCCACTCTCTCATGTATTTTGTTATGATCTTGAAAACTGGGTTTCTTTTGGTTGTGGAGTCTGGCAAACTCCACAGGCATCATCTTTTACATTGTGTCACACAGCACCTTCAGTGCAGTGGCACAGGGAAGTCTCTCAGATTTCCCAAAGGTTTAAATACCTTCTCTTGGATAAACTACTGTTTCCAAGAGCAGTAAAATGAAATTGACTTTACTTACCATTGTAACTTTCTAGACCCAGCACACCCTACCTTAAAAGAGAGTGCTGGAGGGGTTACCCAGTATCCCCTTTGCCTAGTTCCTCATGTAACTTTTTTATTTTACCCTTTTTTCATTGAATGGCTGATAGCAGTGGTTTCGTTTGAACTACCATAGTGTAACTTTATCGCGGGCTGCCTTCACAGCTACAGTAAAGCATACACAGGAGCCATCTTTGTCAAAATGGAACCCAGTCTTATTTTTTCACCATTTCTTTGTGGAAAGGTCCTTCTTGAGATTTTCTCTGCGCGCCAAACCAGGTTTGATCTCCTTGTTAATTTTGCCTTTGGCGGGGTTCAGGAGTGAAACCTGCCTCTGGCTCCAGAGTGTCTGGGGTAGTCAGGAAGTGAGGGAGGTGCCCGAACCTTCTTGTGCTTAGCCTCTTAGGAGACCTACATGCACTCTGTGATGATTGGCTGGCTGACTGTCCGGCAAGGACAGCCACCCTGCTGGGTGATGGATAGCTAGGCTGGAATGAATTGGAGAGAACTAAATAAAAGGCGAGTCCTTTGGCTTGGAAGGCAGTCGACCACTGGACGAAGGAACCGAAGAAGAACTTGAAGAGGACACTTGCTGCAACTCCTGGACTGTTGGTTTGCCCGGTGAAGCCCTGCTGCAGTGCTAAAACGTCAAGTTCACATCGATAGAGAAGCCCCTGCAAGGACTACTTCTCCCCTTGAGTTGGTGGGACCAATCAACTCCAAAGTAAGCCACCAGGACATCCAGCTCGGAGCTGGTTGAATTTCCACAAAGTTGCTGCTGGAAACCGTATAGCCAGGGAGAGGAATACCAGGTTGAGTGCGTTGCTTTTAAGCTGGCCAAGAGCTTTTGGAAGATCATCCAGACTCCAAAAAAGCAAGACTGACCGAGCCTGAGCCCCCTCAACAGGGTGCGGGACCCCAGAAGCAAGGAAAGTCCATCTCAACAGCCAGGACCCGCAGTGTTGCTATTTGCAGTAGATGCAATGAGCTGAAACACTGAACAGCCACAGAAAATGAAGTTTGACGGTTGCAAGTTTTGACCGTCCCAGTGCATTGCAGGAGTTGCCCGACCTCCTCCTCTTGTCCCCACGACTGAGTTCCAGGAACAGTGAGACCTGCAGAGGTGCACAGGAACCAAAGTCATCTGCTGCATCTTTTCTTCATCTTTAAAGGTACTGAGAGAACGTACCTCTTACTGTAGAGTGCTTGTAATGTCTACAACTCACAAGTCTAATCCGCTTGTGGCCCTACATTTGATTCTTCTTTTCACCAAAGACTCCTAAGAACTTGTGCAAAAACCTTTCCATTTACTTACCAGAAGTGCTTCATCCTATACAAGACTTTGGCCCATTGACTTTAGCTTAGCCTATTGAACTGAATGACTCTTCTAGGAAAATCTAAAAGTACATGCCTGCTTAAGAATATTTGTGGTATCTTGTTGTTCTAATAACCTTTGCCTTTTACCAACTTTTAAGAGTGTTCTGAATGCGAACAGTAAGATATTAATGTCCCCAGCACCCTTGTTATTGAAGTCACCTGTGCGTGTAGGTTGTGTCTGTGGCTCATCCCAAAAGGGTCTTTACTGATTCAGAAACTCAGAGTGTACAGTATTGAAGTGTATTTGTGTGCTACTATTCTATTGCTCCCTTCTGAAGAAGGCTTTATAACTGACTGATAAATATATTAATAATAGTTTATGCCTGAGTATAGGAGTTTATTTGGATACCTGTAACTGTGAATCTTTGTGTAACTCCACTACAGCTCATATTTCCCCTCTTGAGATAAGCCTGGCTGCTCAACACGCTACCAAAACTGTGTACTACAAGCTTATACCAAAGGTTGGGTTGCCTATACCTGTAGTCTGAATTGTGTGTAGTGGTCCCAGAGGGTACTGCATACAATGTTTGCCTAACAACGAACACCGCCGAATTACCTGTTCTTTGAGAAGGTACCCACGTGAGAGTCCGCAGCCATACTTTAGCTCACTGTATCTTTCATAGAAGGGAAATATCTATTTGCATATCAGTCTTTGTCCCGCCCACCTTTGTCTCGGCTACCTTGTATGTGAAATATCCTAAGACCTTTATAAGATTGTTTGAACCTGTTAATTTTCTTTATCAGATTGTTTTTCTCAAGAAATGTATCTGTGAATATATATCAATCCACTAGTATGTATTATGTATAATTGGCTGTGAAATTAGTGTTCAGCCGTATTAATTGTTTTACAATGTGGAACTTCTGTTTGGTTGGTTCAATCGCACCACTGCACTTTCTCTTAAAAGATAAGATCAAATAAGTTATCTTTAAATGCTATTAAGTGATTTATTCCATATAACTGCACAGCCACCCTTATTTTTCTCTTGTGTTGTTATACAGAAAAGCTAACAGCATGCTAGGCATATTCCCCAGTTCGTAAAATCTGCGATTCAACCTATGAATCCTATATTACACTTTATTAATCTGTAGGGACGATAGTTGGATATTTTGAGTTTTTTTAAATACTTTTCATGACTCCATGTTCGTGTGTACCTGCTTGAGCTCTTGATTTTATGCAGTCGGCCACCCTCTACCTTCAGCCCATTTTGTGTGTGCCGAAATAGGGAGGGACCTATTAATCTGATACAAACTCCAAAGTTTTATTTTGTAGTTCCTTATTGAAAATCCTGTCTTGCAACAGTCCCGGGGAAAGTTTTCAGGATCGTTGCCTTCATCTCTCCTTGGCCAAATCTATGTCACAATACAGTGTGACATGGTCAGAAAGGGAGATTGGCCCCAATGAAGTACCTAACTAAGGTATTTATAGGCCCTCATCTACCATGATATAATCAATACAGGAATAGCTTTCATGGACATGTAACAGAAATCCCTCACCCCTTGGTTATCTTTCTGCCATGCATTTCTCAAATCCATTTCCTCAAAAGCTTTAGTTGCACCTTTCAACGCCTGACCCTCCCCCCATTTATCTTCCATAGATCTAACTTGATTCTTGTCTTCGCAATTTTAAAGTTGTTTGTTATAATTATAGCTTCTCTTGCTACAGCCTGTAGTGTGGCCAGGGAGCATCTGAAGAAGTAATTTTGACCCTCATTGTGGGCATACACATTGGTGAAGGTAAGAGTCCAAACCTTCATTGATGCCACCAAAATCAAATATCTGCCCTCCTTTTAGATTGTCGTAAATTAAATGGAACTCTTTAGCTAAAGAAATCCACACTTTTTTCTTTACAGAAGATGTTGCCAACTATTGGTATGGAGAGTACCTAATTGTACGTGTACTGCTATTTCGATTGGTTAAATACGCTTCTTGAATGGTAGCCACCTGTATGCCCTAGTCTCAAAGCAGATGGAGAGACCTAATCCTTTCATTAGGTGGTGAATTAAAACCTTCTGAATTCATTTAGGCTACTTTGAATTCTGCTTTTGAAAAGATAATTAATGCTGAACCCTCACCCATTCAAGGAACGTCAAGCCTAATTCACTGTTGTCAGAACTAGGCAAAATTAAGAGGTCCCTACTTACCCCTCTGTTTTCCCTTCCCGTACAAATAAAGAACATATTCAGTATGAATAACACTTGGATAACACACCTAAGTACAATAATGCTCACTGTAGCAAAAGAACATAATTTATCGCTTAGTAGGCCATAGTGTGTAATAAATCCAATATCAATGTTAAGACCTCTGTCTTTTAGGTTAAGCATCTTCAGATACTTGAGCTCTCACATCCTTCTGTGTGTGGTATTTGAGAGGCCACTGTTATAAACACGATGATGACTCTGGAGGCTGCAGGTAAGCAGATTAAGCTTATTAAATTAGTTACATCTTAGGGTCATATGTTATAAGGTTGATAGGTACATAGGGGATCAGGAAGAACAAAGGGGAACCCACTGGCTCCCACCACCCAGGCTACATACTTCCAACGGCCTGGGTGGAACCTCCATTCAACCCCAAACATTCCAGACACACTCAGAACATTCCACTCATGACATCACTCAATGTGCATTCAGGTAAGAGGCACCAAGCAAGGAAACCAGTCATAACACACCTCCTTTCCTTCCATGCAACAAGACACATTCTCACAACCAGAAAACACAGCACGCAGCATCACCACACACATATGCCAGACACATGCACATTCTCTCCAAAGGCCGGGGATCCGGTTATCCGATCAGAACGTAACTAACCCAATGGCAACAGAAGCACACCAACAATCGGGGTCGGATTGGCCTTTCGGGCCTTTCGTCCCGTGGCCGGGCCGAAATTGGCCCTGGGGAGTCGGGCCGGTTTCTGGCCACGCATGAGCCAGTTTTGAAAATAAAAAATGAAAAAAACAAACGTTGGGTGATATTGTATGCATATTTGTTCTATAAAAAAGAGCTTAAGCGTAAGTGCTATACAATAACATATTATCATTTGGACTTCTGCTTGGATTCACAGTAATTTGACAATATGGATCTATACACACAGACATTAATGATACAATGTGGTGATCCATTCTTGTATGAAATGTATATCACATTAGTGAAATCATAACCATATTTTTCTTAGTGTACATAGGAACAATGCTATTTGAGGCCACTTCCTGTATTGTCAAGGGGTGAAAGGTCGTGTTTCATCGCTTCCCGGGATGTCACTTTGGGGTGGGGTCAAATGACAGGTGATGTCATCAGAGGTCAACGGTCGTGAGGCGAGTGGTGGGCCACCTTTTTGAGGCGTGGTGGGCCATTTCTTTTGAGTGACCGGGCCTATTTCTTGTCCCAGTCCGACCCTGCCAACAATGCAACCAACCCAATCAACAGAACAGCACAAATCACCTTCCACCCACTGCTGCCACCAGTGGGTCTCAAGCCTGCCACATTTGAGTACTGCCTGCCCCACCTTGGGCCTTCAAACTACACACCAGATCCTCAAAGCAGAATCAAACACATCCTATCCATCACTGCCACTGGTGGATCTCGGGGCTGCCACCCCCAAGCACAGACTGCCCCAATATGGGTTGGCAAGTGGAAGTGCAGCACCTCTACAAGCACAAAACTAACTTTCATCATAGACCGTTCCAAGAAAGATGACACAAAAGCAGGATGCCAACTTACTTAAACCACAATCATACGACCAACACACACTCGTGACCTCATACTCCTACGTCCCATCCCCTTTCCTCCATACTTATGGGACATTCCTCCGTCCTGTGGGATGGGACCGCAGCACTTTGTAAAAAGCAGCACATTTTTCAAAAATGTGTCCTTCCTCTCTTTTTTACGCAGGGTACCGCACGCGGCCGTAACCCCGGCCTCCTTAGCTCTGCCCAGCGCATCGCTCATCAGTCCTTTTCTCCGCACGTTTGGGACTGGACGCAGTTGCATCTTCGGAAGATTTTTTTCCTTCCAGCGTCCTACTCTCCTGCTCCGGCTTAGCGGTCACATGGTAGTCCGTCTATGCCGTTTCGGTTAGATTTTCCTTCTTGTTCTTGCTGGGAACGACGCTTCGCTAGGGCGGATCCCCATCCTCTTTGTTTAGAGTGTTTGGGTCCCGATCACCGGTGGGACTCGTGCTTCTACTGCGATTTCCGGGCACTTCAACGTCGTCGAGTGGTGAGAGGAGGTGTTTCATTGCATTCCGCCTCCGCATTTTCAGAGTTTCATCGACGAGAAGAAGAGACGCCCAGTAAGTTCTTTAGTTTTTAGGGCACCCCGACCGGGGGACTCCTTCCCAGGGTCTTCACTGTCTGGGAGGGGCTTCAAAAGCTCTGTTAATGGAACATGCAGATGATTCAGTTTCATCTTAAGGATCTTGCTGATGAAGCTTTGGATCATACCCAGAAGTTAGATTCATTTAATGTATTGTCAAATAAACTCTCGAAATTGAAATCTGAAAAGAACACTGCATTACGTGCGTTAAAAAAAGAATTTGAGATCAAGAATAGGAGATTGGCTTTGAGCGCAAAAAAGAAGGTGCTCAGATTATACAAATCTAAGATAAAGGCTACACAGTGCGCTTTTCACTTGTCTAATAATCAAAATATGGTTCAGCTCTTATGTAATCACAACATTCGTGATATTTGGAAAATGCTTAGAACACCAGACAATTCAAACGTAGCCCATATGGAACCTGCAATTGACGGTATTACATGGTTTTCATTTTTTGAACATAAATATCGTCTTCCGACGAGTTTTTGTGAAGAAGATATGTCATATCTATTGAAATATATACCCGAGCACTGTCCGTGGGTGCTCAATGATGTGATAGCAGCAATTGAGAAGCTGAAACCGTCGAAGTGTGCTGGCCCTGACGGTTTACCGCCATGTGTCATAAAAGATGATCCTATTTTTTGGGCTAATGTCTTTTTGAGGATATTTAGATCTATTTTTTCAACCAAAACTCTTCCGTGTTCTTGGGTCAAGTCGATTATTATTCCCTTACATAAAAAAGGACCCTGCACTGATCCCAATTCTTTTAGGCCAATTGCCCTTATTGATGTCGCTGCCAAGATTTTTGCCCTTCTTCTACTCAATGAAGTTGAGAAACACATCAAAACAGAAAAAATTCTAAATAAAGTACAGACGGGCTTTAGAAAAAATATGGGGACTCAACTGAACGCTTCCGTTCTTGCTCATCTAATTGCGGAAGCTCATAATTCTGCACATGGTCCGATTTTTATTGCATCACTCGACCTATCTTCAGCATTTGATTCAGTAATTCGTAATAGGTTGTGGAAAAAAATGATAAATCTTAATTTTCCACCAAGTTTGGTGGCGCTTATTGCTCTTTTGCATCAACACACTTCCATTAGAGTACGTATTTCAAGCAAAGGCATTCTAACAGATTCTATTCCAACGGCAATTGGCGTTAAACAGGGATGTAATCTTGCAGCAGTGCTTTTTAATTTATACCTCCACGATATTGAAGGTATTTGGGATTCTTCTAAATCTTACACTGTGAAGTTGGGGAAGATTCATCTCTCGTAGTTGGCTTATGCCGATGATATATTACTATTTGATAGTACGCAATCTGGGCTGCAAAATAAATTAGAGACATTTTTGTTGTATTGTAGAAAAAACAATCTTACTATAAATCCCTCAAAATCAAATATCCTGATACTTTCTTCGAAGAAAAAGATTCGGAAGTTTCGGTGGCACTTAGAGTCTTCTATCATTCAAATTGCCGTCCAGATAACCTATTTGGGATATAATCTGGCAAACAATTCATCTGCACTTTTTTGGCAACGTGCGATTGCAGAAAAAGTGATACCTTTACAGAATCAAATGAGAATTATTTGTCGTAAACTTTGTAAATTTTCTCTAAGTCCTCTATTTGAATTTTATTCAAAAAAGGTTGAATCTATCATTCTTTATGGTTTGGATATGAATTTAAACGATCTAGCAAGCTTTTTGAATAAATTGCAAGCCATGCTATGGAAAACAACATTATGTCTTCCTTCTTCTCTTCCGAATGCAATACTTCGTCATGAGTTAGGTTTAAACTCACTGGCAGCACGATATATTTGGCGTCTTTTGAAAACTTATTTAAAAATGAGTTTCCCAGAGGAAAACTCGCTGTATGAGGACTTTTGTTATATGCTAAGATCATCGCAGCCAAGATCTATTGCTGATTTTAAGCAGCGTATATTGTCTGTCCTTGGAAGTATTAATATTTCTGCTGAAGATCTTCAAAGCAGATTCCACACTGCACATAAGCGTGTTTTTTTGAATGACTGGGCAGAGACTTGTACTCAAATATCGAGCTACTCTTCTTTTTCTGAATATGCACGTTTTAGGCACGCTCAGGTACCTCGGCAACAATATCTTATTCCGAGTGCTGAAATTCGTTCAGATTACATGCGTTTTCGATTGGACTTACTGCACACTAAAGCAAGAATGAAATATTGGGGCACCAGAGATAGAGAAGAGGTTGATATTAGTTGTAGATTTTGTAAAAAACTTGAATGTACAGAGACTTTGAAACACCTTTTTTTGTTCTGTATAGCCTTTGAAATGGTGAGACTAAAAAACATTTCACTATTCAGTACTACTAACACCCTCATGGGAAGAGAATTAATCTGAACCCGTTGTATGTGGGGTTCTAGTAATTCCTTAATGTTGGCAACGGTGCGATTAGTGAAAATAATTGAGTCCGCACTTCTTTTTTGTGTTGATGGTAAATGTGTGGTTGGGACAATTTGAGGCCGTTGTTGAGTCCATGCGTTTCTGCGCTTTATGTTTCTATGTTTGATGTGTTTATAGGATGTGATGGGTTTGTGGCCTTTGTTTAAGTAAAGAATGTTTGTGGTTAAGGAACAGAAAAGGGAAAATAAATGTCTGATTTATGTAAATGTTTGTTTTTAAATGACATGTATTAATGTGAAATGTAATTGGTTGTAATTTTTGTAAATTAATTTTTGTAAAGATGCGTTTGCATCAAAAACAAAATTAAAAAAAAAAAAAAAAAAGCTCTGTTACTGAGGTTCCCACTGAGGTGCCTTCCAGGCCTAAGAAAAGTACCAACGTTTTATCCGAGGACCTTTGTAAGGGGCCTGCTCACACCGGATTGCAATCCGAGGCCCCTCCTTTGGGGGCTATTCAATGGCCCAGTTCTACTGAGGCGGTGGGTACCGGAGCTGCTTTGAGGTCTCCTTGTCTGGTCTGGAGCTTCCCATACTGTACCGAACCAAGGTTCGTGGCCCCTCGTGAGGGAGCTGTTACCGGACTCATGTCCCAGGTTCCTCTATCAGAAGCTAAGGTGACCGACAGAACTGAGAGGCCTTTTAAGGTCTTGTCGGTGAGGTGGGTTCCTCATCGGTCCCGCTCTAGTGGTGATACCGGTTCTGTCGAGGGGGCACAGAGTGAGGTCGCTGACCGTAATTCCTCTGTTACCGGCGTGGCCGAGGTTCCTCTTTCAGAGGCTAATTTGGCTACAAGTATGTCTCAGAAACATCCTAGGCCACACAGTACCGGCTCTGCCGAGGTTCCTTTTGTCAAGGCTAAAGTCAAGACCCCTAACCTGTCTGTGGAGACCCCTGCCTCACTCAAACATGTGACGCAATTCTCCTCAGGCGTTGACAAAATGGCACCCATTCTCGCGCGAACTACGACGGCCATTTTGGACTCTTCCCTTACACCTACACCTACGCCATCCGCGTTGGGCGCTGGGAGCATTTTTTCGGGTGAACATCGTTTTCCTTGTGCACCGTTTCCTCCAGTTTATGACTGGAACTCTTGGATGCCATTACAGCACTCGGTCTCGCTCCCTGCGGCGTCTGCGCCATTGATCTATGTCAACCCGGCTGGTGAGAGCCTCTCTTGGCAGCCCTCTCCCTTGCGGCCCTGGAGCTACTTCTCTCAGTCTACCACACTGGCACTATTCTGGTTCAAGGTCCTCAGGCCAACCTCTTTCTCTTTGACCGGATCCTTCCATCCCTCATTAACATTCTTCCTTCTTCGACCTCTCCCCTTTCATTCCCCTCTGTCCCCCCTCTGACTGAAGTAACACGCCTCTGAACTTCAAAGGCAGTGACTACCTCCACCTGGCAACTCTTAACGTCTGCTCAGCCAACAAACACTCTGCTGACACCTGCCTACTTCTTGAAGGCACGGACCTTGACATTCTTTCTCTTATTAAGACATGATTAAATTCCAGCTCAGTCACTGCTTTTGACTCCCTCCTCACTGACGGCTTTAAGATAATTTCCAAGCCACAACCTCACTCTACTGGCAGTGGGGTTGCCTTAATCTTCCACACCATCCTCATACAAAGGGTCCACGACACTCTTGGTATCTCGGAGCGGGCAATGGAGTGGGCACTGGACTGACTGACCTTCTTTCTTATGGACTGCTCCTCTCAAGTCGTCCTGGGCACCTTGTCCTCTCCTACTTTCTTTTCTACGTGTGGTGTCCCCCAGGGCTCTATGTTCTTGCCATGACTCTTTAACATCGACCTCACTCAGCTGGCACTCCTCACTTCCTCCTTCTCCCCCAACTTCCAGTGTTATGCTGACGACACACAACTTTTCTTCAAACTTCCTACTGACGCTCTTGCACCTTCCATCATTCCTGATTGCCTTTCTGCCATCCAGGCCTGGTGCAATTCCAATGACCTCTGCCTCAATGCCAGCAGAACGGAGATCCTTCCCATTGGGACCCCCGCCCGACATCCTCCCTTCACTCTGGCCTTCCTCCATAGGCTCTCCCCCTGCTCCCTCTTCTGAAGCAGAAACCTTGGAGTCATCTTCAATTCCTCTCTCTCCTCCCTCACACTCAGGACATTGCCAAGAAGTCCCACTTTTAGCTCTTCCTTCTCAAAGGAATTCTACCTTTTCTCACTTTCCCCCAGAAGCTCAATGTTACCTAAGCCCTGGTTCTCTCTAGGTTTGACTATTGCAATAGCCTACTCCTGAATCTTCCTCTTTCCATTCTACGACCTCTCCAGCTAATCCAGAATAGGACAGCGAGACTTATCCTTGGCCTCAAGCCAAGGGCCCACATCTCTCCTGCCCTAAAATGTTTTCAGTAGCTTCCGGTTGCTTCACAGATTAAATTCAAATCCCTCTGTATAATCCACAAGACTGTTTGGGGACGGGATCCACACTATCTGCAACTCTTGCCTACTGACTATTCCCCCTATAGACCCCTGTGCTCCTCTGGCACCAACTCTTTGTGTGTAAAGCATTTTGTTAAACAGAGGGCAGGAGGTTGATCACTTTTCTCAGCTGGATCCCTTCCTTGGAACAGCCTCTCCCTCCCACTTCGTCTTGAGCAGGGCTTTCTTATATTTTAGAAAGGTCCTTAAGACTTTCCGCTTTATCTCCTCCTTCCACCCCACTCTCCCATGCTAATCTCACATTTGCTTGTTTGGTGTGCAGGGCCTGTATGCATCATGGGGGCCCTGACCTCCCACACAGAATCGCCCCCAGCTTTAGTCTATTCTCAGCACTTGCTTCGTCTCATCCTCCTACCTGGAGGCTCGCACTTACCCTTCATTGCCCTTCACTTGTTGCTCACCCATGAGCACCATAGCACTCCATTACTCCTCCCTTCTGCACTTGCACGTTCTGAACACTCACAAGGCATAGTAGGTTTGTCCCCCCACTGTATTTAATATTTCTTTATGTACTTAATTTGTATTAATTGTTTATTTGTTTCACATCCCCTTGTTCCCTCCCTGTTGCCCTGAGGGCGCTTTGAAACATTATTTACTTCCTAGATAAGCACCTAACAAGCAAACAAAAAATAAATAAAATAAATGTAACCCTGTTGTGCTACAAATCCTGACATAGCATACCTTGTCATGCTAAGCGTCAATGTTGCTTGTTTGCACAACTTCAAATCTACAATTCCTCCAAAGATAACTCTAACATGTCTTAACGTAACTTCCATATATGAGAACACATATCACTACAGTACACTAACCAGCAACCTCTAATGCACTAACAGTCCATGTTGCATTTTCCACAGAATGCAACTCAAGACCTGAAATTCCCTCAAAAACGTTATACTAACATTTCATTAGAACGTGGCATCAGGGCATATCACTTAAACACACCCTAAACAAATAGCATCAAAACTGACAATTCTGCACACATCTCCTACAAACACTGCATTAGAACCAGCAAGTATTACTCTTACAGTGTGCTCCTAAAATGCTGAAGAAATGATGAAATATTAACAACAGCAGCATTAAACATGACATAGCCAGGCAACAGACGAGCCGTAAATCCTTGTATTGTATTGTATGGTATTGTAGTGTTTGTATCGCGCACCTAAACAAACTGAATCGTGCCTGGGCGCAGATGTTTCCTTTAATCATGTGTCTATTAGAGATCCACTGGATCATATGAGGGTTGCACAGCATACAAGCAGGAATAGTTCTGTCAAGGTTCTTAGCAGAACAAATAAGTCTTTACGGCCCTCCGGAAAGCCACAAATTTCACGAAGCTTCTTTAATTAGTTACATCTTAGGATCAGATGTTATCAGATGTTATCAGGTTCATAGGTACATAGGAGATCAGGAAGTACAGAGGGGAGCCCACTGTGTGGCATTTGAAAGGCCACTGTTATAAAATAGATGATGACTCTGGGGGCTGCAGGTAAGCAGATTAAGCTTCTTAAATTAGTTACATCTTAGGGTCAGATGTTATCAGGTTCATGGGTACATAGGAGATCAGGAAGAACAGAGGCGAGCCCACTGACTCCCAACAAGCTTGCTCCATAATTCCAACTATCTGGGTGGAACCTTCATTGAAGCCCAAACATTCCAGACACACTCAGAACATTCCACTCATGACATCAATCACCATGCATTCAGGTAAGAGGGACTGAGCAAGGAAACCAGTCATAGCAGCCACCTTTTAAGACCATCACTGATAGACCCTGCAGTGAATGCCAATCATGTGTGAAGTGTCGACCCACTAGTGTTTCTGTTTTGTGGTTTGAGATGGTGTATCTATGTAGGTTGATCCTTTCACATAATTACCTTAAATGCATTTTTTCCATTGGATGATGTGTACAACATTGGATCATCTGTAGTTTTATGTACCTTGTATTTGTATTGTTCAGTTTTGCAGGTCTCTTATGGCAGATCTGGTGCAGATGTGTTGGCATGTTTTTCATCTCCTAATGTGGCAAGGGAATGTTCCAGGTCTTACTTGTTCTTGATCTAGTGGAAATGTACTCCCGATCAAAGACTGTGCTCGATTTCTCGGTTGCTTGTGTGCAATTGGGGGAGCTTCTTTGAAGATATCTCTCAGTTCATCATCCCTGTTGAAAATGTGTTGTATGTCCTTGACAACCCTTTTCAGTTGGGTTAGTGCCGGGTGGTAGGTGACAATCAAAGGTATTTGTTCTGTTTCTCTTGTGTCTCTGTATTTTATCTAGTTTCCTAATATAGCATTAAGAAAAGGCCAGGAGAACCTATCAATCACCATTCACATATCTACTGTGGTCATAGGTACCATTGGCATAACAATGTCACAACTAAATTCCCCTTCTGTAACTAAATGCTTTTATATGCATACCCTAGATCATACCCCTTGTTTTATAACAGCTACTTGCATAGATTAGCAAGGGAAAGAGAAAAGAAACATAATCTCCCCACTCCGAAAGCACTGCAGACCAACCGAATATCTCCACTATCATGGAAATACTCCATTATGCCTCCATTACCTAACATGTCTTAGCCATAATATGTTCATCTCCCCTTTGCATCAACATGCAAGTCAGTGTCCTCCTGAAGTGTTAACACTCTTTTTCCAATGCAAAGCATTGCTCTCAGGAGCCCCACCATCACCCTCCATGAGTAGAATTGCAGATGCCTCTTCTAGGGTCATCACACTTTAACTTTTATTTTCCCATGTGAATGTTAAACTGTTGTATAGTGCTTTGGATGGATGCATGCGCCTGGTGATGTAAGAGAGAATGTTGCTGTATGAGTGGGAGAGTGTTCTATGTAAAGGTCCCATGCTCAGACAGTTAGAGAGAGCTTGCCTGTGTGATGGGAGCCAGTGGTTTTCCTATGTGTCATCTTATGTCACTTGATGTAACAGAATAAAGCTACTTCTGGTAACCAACCTGAATAGCCTACGGGCTTCTTTATATCACTGGCGACAAGGATGGGATGTAAGCCCCATCACCCAGGGCGAAGAAAGAGTGAAAGGGTTGCTCTGAGGTATTCCCCAGGGCAGAAGACACGAGGGGTGTTGTGTCTCCATTAAATGAGAGGGCACTGTATCTCTTATAGAAGAGCCAAGGTGAAGAGGAACTCTGCAGCACTCAGTAAGAAGTTATGGGGCAACAGTAACATATGAAGCGGTCCAGAACAAGCAAGAAGACCTAGGAAGTATGGCTGCCACTGCACAATAAGACACTTGGAAAGAAGGGGTGTAGCATTACACACTAGGTGCCAGGTCAAAGGAGGGAGTGGCGCCTTGTGACAGAGGCCAGTAACAAGAGAAAAGAAGATGCGGGGTGAGCGCAGGAAAATAAATGGGCTCCCATGCCTAGCGAGTGCCAGCGAATGACATTGGGTAATTTTAATGACCCATGAAGTGCATTTAATGAGTGTGTGGGGTTCATTACAATTGTGCCGGTATGGAAACAATGGTGCCGGTAAGCCTAATGGCACTGTTGTTTCCAGACTGGCACACTACAACTCTGGGAGGCAGGTGCCGTCCCGCCTGCCAGGGTCAGACCTGCCGGGCGGGTCACCACCCGCTCGCAGAGTACTCACGTGCGCACCGGGACCATTTTTTTACGGTGCCTCTAGGACTCGATGGGAATGGGGACTAACAAAAGTACCGGCGCCTGACTTCCCGGCCACCGCACTTGGAATAGCCCGGTGCCACGGGAAGTCAGGCACCATTAATTTTTTATGGGTCCGGCAGCAATCCGTCGGTAGCACCGGTAGGGTTACCGTCGGACCCATAATGAGGCCCTGTGTCTTGGTTGAATGGTGCTGACTGTGAAGTAATACAGTCTACCTATGAAGTTATGCAAGAAACTAAAGAATTACCACTTGTGGTAAATGTATTACCTCTCCTTGGCATCGGTTGGGTGCATAGTGACAGTTAAGCAGCAGGAGCTCTGAAATGCTCACCTGTGGTCGTAGGACTGGTGATGTCACATTGGATGCTGGGGGAGATAGGGAGATATAGAAGCATTTTTTTATGCTTTGCTAGGTGCGTGATGACGTCACGCGGTGTGAAAATACGGAAGAGCTATTTCATGTTGCAGCTCGCCATATGCTCCTGAATATCCTGTTGGGCTGAATCAGAGTGTCAGCGCATTAATAGCATTTTGTCTGCACCGTTTCTCGTTGGAAATGAAACTGGAGGAAGGATCTGTTCCAGTGTCTTGAAACTACAACGTTTCAAGTGTGAAGTGCGATCAAGCAAGATGGGCAATCGGGCTATCTGAGATACTGTGGTCTTGTGATGACAACAGTGCGGGAAAAACAGAATTTGTCTTTATTTAAGGGAGTACTAAATCTGTAGCACTGAAAGGAAGAAAGTTGTTTTAAAGCTGTGTGAGAAACCGGACTGTGTTCTCCCACCGACTCCCCCGGGATCCTCTAGTCAGGTGGCCAGTGAAGGGCCATCGCTTTTGAGTCCCGACCCTGGGGGTGGACAAGCGAGTGAGAGTCACCTGAGTGGAGGGTCACGGAGGATTGGGAGGAGAACATCTGAGGGCGAGACCTGCTATTCGCCCTTTTCCCGTTCTACCTCAAAACCATTTCCCTCAGCTTTCATGCAGTATTTCCAAACCCATTCCATCTCCCACTCCCCTTTTCCAACAAATTCTGGGAGGAAGAAGAGGCAACCAGGAGTAGTGAAGATTTCCCATAGGAATAACCTGGGGAGTGTAGGGGGAACCGACTGTAGAAAGACCATAAGTTGTCCCATTGATAGAGTCAGGCAGAGTCAGGCCTTTACTAATTATAACTCACACATGACTCCACTTGACTGTTTTCACAACTATAAAAGGTGTGGTTTTACACAAGTGATAGAGCGAGCTGGGGACTGTGAGAAACCAGAAGGTGTCTGACCCGCTAGACTCCAAGGGTCTCTCTCTGAGGTGGCCAGGGCATGGCCATCGCCTTTGGATCCAGACCCTGGGGGTGGACCACTGCGGGAGGATCACCTGGGTGAGGGGTCCTCGGGGAGTGGGACTGTAACTCCCCCCTTCCCTTCACGAACACTGCTACACAGATAAATCGCTCTGGGACAAAACAGACCAGTACCCGAACAATGTACCGGACATGTCCCATTACCATGGCCAGGCAGAGTCAGGCAATCGCTGTTAACGACTGGCACCTGATCTCCATTGAACTTCCCCACACAAGTAAAAGGAGGAGCACGAGAGCACACTTTCAGCGTGACAGAGCACACGAAGGAGCAGTTTCTTACAGGCCACAGCTGAATCGATGGAGAAAGATAACAGGTCGAGAAGATAGAGAAAGGTGGGAGATGCTCTTGAGCTTTTTGACAAGGGATTGTTACACTCTTGAGGATTCGAAAGCAGCACGTGTAAGCCAGGAAGTGAAGCAAGAGAATTCTATTATGTGTGTCAGAGATACCCGGGGTCCTCCTGCATGAATGGCCGAATCGGAGGAACAGCAGCTGCCATGGTATCATCCTTGGCTCCCGGAATTAAAACTGAAAGCAAAACCTTTAACGCAGCTGGTAAGTAGGGAGGAACTGTACGAGGCTGGTCTGTGTTTAAATGAAGATTACTAGCGGCAGCAACGTATCCTCTGAGAGTGAACGTTGAAGCGTTTGATGAAAGACGCAAGTAAAATACAGAAAACTGTTAAGTGTGTTAAATATTTTATGAGAGAAACAAAAGATTCAAGTTTGCAGAGGGGTCCGGCTCTGCGTGAGTGCTCAATCAAAGATCTCTGGCAAAAGGTGTCTTAAAAAGAAACAAAGCAGCCAAACTTTGATATTTGAATAGCGACATTGCAAATGAAAATCCGATACAAGAAAAACCAACTGGTCATGCGATGGTCTGAGAAAAATCCTTTGCACAATCGAAATTCTTTGATATAAGTCAACTACTCATTAAATTGAACCCTATCAAGTCCCGAGCCACGCTCAGGGAGGCCTATTGGGGTTGCAAGTCAAAAGTGGATCCGAGCCCGGCTGAGGGAGACCTATTGTGCTTTTGAGTTATCAAAAAGGGGTCAGAGCACGATCGGGGGAGACCCGTTGAGACATTGTGTAAGAAGAGGGTCAGAGCCCGGTCGAGGGAGACCCAAAGTGAATGTTATACCTGAAAACAAAGGACAGTAAACTTTTGAGAGCAGAAAACTTCAAGTGTTGTTTTGGTAACCCGTGGCATTCTGCGAGCAAGAGACTTGTGGAGAACAAGAGACTTTATCGCAGAAGGTCCTATTTGATTTTCAAACTGCATCCTGGTGCTCAAAGACGCTAGAGTGTGCTTTCCAAGCTCAAGTGTGACGCCTTGTCCCTGAAGCATAGGGAAGGGAAGCTTTCACTCATCTGTCCGGACATTATTGTTTCTTAAACACTCTTTCTTTTGCATACTTCATTTTCCCACACCATTTGTGTTTCAAAGTAAGGATTAGCAATAGGTTTATTAATATAGGACCCTTTTTATTTAGACAAGACTCCACTAGGACTGTGTTATTTTTACTTTGATGGTTGTAGCTTGTTCTCATCCTTAGATTTAGGGTTAGATAGGTGTTCATCTAACCCATTGAAGTTCAATAAACACCCTTGAACTGTGATAACTTGTGTCTGTCTTCACTGTTTGATACCATGCCTTCCTCACAGGACGTTGTCTGGACCAGAGAAGCCAAGGAGCAGAGAGCAGCAGGATCTATGGCCCAGAGGAGTACAGCATGCCAAGATGCTGGCCTGGTCTTGGTGAGGGGCTGCAGCGTGGCTAGGGAGCCGTGTCTCCAGGGAGCCAGAGCGAAGCACCCTGCAGGCTGCCATTGGTGGTTGGAACATTGCTTGTTACCCTTAGGACCTGTGTCAGCCCCAAGGGTGTCTGTGGGGCAGATGGTGATACCCTGACCTAATGCCTGCACAACCAGAAGGGGCAGCTTGTCAACGTGATGAGGCAACCGGTGAGTCTGGTGAAAGTAAGAGAGAGAGAGAGACTCAGGAGCATGCAGCTAATTGAAGCAGAGCGGGCAACATGAATGTAAAAAGCAGCACAGAGCGGAAAAGAATAAAGAAATAAAAGGAACTAGTAAAGCGATATAGAATTAAAGAAGAGTGGCAAGATCAAGAGAAGGTAAGAGAAAGAAAGAAAAACAGAACCTGCAAGCAGCACAAAAGTGGAAAGTGTGCAAGTGTGCACGGGAAAATTGAAAAGGTGCCAGTGGGCACAGAAAGGTAAAGAAGGTGCAAGTGTGCACAGAGGACGTTTAAGAAGGTGCCAGTGGGCACGAGAAATAAGTCAAGGAAACAGAGGGGAACAAGAAGGAGGTGCAGAAAGCCCCTGGAGGCAAAAGGTTAAGAGAAGGAACAGCAGGAAACTAAAGGGAGGGGTTAAAGCTCGGAGTGGTCTTGCTTAGGAGGAGCAAAGAACCTGGCGTTTCAGAAAGTCTCTGATGCTATCCCTTGAAAGAATTGTACATGAAAGAAAGGTACATCCTGACACGCTGAACTTGTGTTTTGAAACTCAAAAGAGGCCTAAGCTTGGGGAAGGGAACACTGAGAGACCTGAGAGCTGAACTTGTATTTGAACTTGGAAAAGGCTTGAGCTTGGAGAAGGGAACCTTGAGAAGCCTAAGGGCTGAACTTGTATTTGAACTTGGAAGAGGCCTAAGCTTGGGGAAGGGAACTCTAAGAGGCCTATCAAAGTGGAATCTTGATTATTTTGTGTTACTGAAGGAATTGAAGCTTGGGGAAGGGAACCCTGAGATGCTTAAGGAAGAAATGTGTTTTTTTTGGTTATATTTTGACCTTGGAAGGACGAAAGCTTGGGGAAGGGGTCCCCAAGACATGAAAGACATTAGGACTCATTACGGCTCCAGCGATAATCGTGCTGGTACTACCGGCGGGTTGCCGCCGGACTCCTAAATATTTACTAGCGCCTGACTTGTCAGTAACACCGGGGGATTACAACCTCGGCGGTCCGGAAGGTCGGGTGCCGGTAAATTGTAATTCCCCTTTCCCATAGAGTCCCAAAAGACTCTATGGGAATGCGGAACACGGAAGCCAGTGCTTCCGTGACGGTCTGCATACCATTGCCACTGTGCCCAGCAGGGTCCGACCTGTCGGGCACAGCGGCTCCGGCATGCAGACCTGTAATATGCCGGTCCAGAAACAACAGTGCCGGTAAGCTTACCGGTACCGTTGTTTCCCCACCGGTTTGCTCAGAATGAGTCCCATTGACATTGTTTGAACCATGGAGACGGCCCTATGAACAGTTCCTTTTAGATTTAACTCATTCTTTTGAAGCTGACCATTCTACAACTGGTGAGAAGACCACCTGAAACCAATCCTGGTTTCCTATTTTTGTTGAACCACCACTTTTTGCTTTTGAAAGACTACCTAGCACATTTTTATCAAAGAGTGAAGGTAAGCATAGGTTTAGACACAGATGGATTTTATTTTTAAACTTTATTTATCTTGACGGTTACAACATAATACATTTAGCAATATAGACATCTTCTCAACATACAGTGCATATATAAACATACTTCATGCAATTCACATTCTTATTGCTCTGCTAGTTCAGTGATCTCGTCCTCTGACTGGGGCATATTTAGGCTATTCGCTAAGTAGCGACGGAGTGAGGCCCATATGTCTTTGGGTCTACTGGTGGCCGCCACCATCATGATATACCCCTCTTCACATTCATTGACATATGATAGGTCTTTAATCCATGCCTGTAGCATAGGGGTAGCTTTTGCCTTCCAGATTCTCAGGATATTGCGTTTTGCGACTGCCCCTGCCACAGTAAACAGCCTTTGAATCTTGGTGGGTACCTTTCCAATATCTCCTAATAGATATTTCAGTGGAGTGGGAGGTATGGGACTGGCCAGTTTTATACTAAGAGTGTCAGCAACATCAACCCAAAACTGGTATACAGGAGGACGGTCCCAATGAGTCGGCATCAGGGACCCGACATTTTTGACAACATATTGTGTACTGTGCTTGAATTTCACCAGTTTTTTGGGAGTAAAGTGGAGGTGATTTAGGATTTAAAATTGTATCAGTCGTCGGTTCGCATTGAGGGAAACTGTACTGGACTATAACCTACCCAAGCCATAACTTACAATCTTCTATATTACGGCCTCTATTGTATATATGACTGCTAATGGCATACTATATCTTATTGTTTGTACAGATTTATGTCTTTTTTATTATGCCCTTCTGTATCTTTCGTTGTGATAACCACTAATCGTAATGTTATCGCTTGTATATATCTGATTACCATCGCCTGTATATATTTGATTGCCATGTGTAATACTGTTTAAAACTGTAAGAACAGTGCTCAGTTGCCCAAGGGCTCGACGCGCTATCTAAATAAATTAATACTAAATACTGTCCTAGTGAGTCGACAATAGCGGGACCATTGAGTTTCATGCAGCGTCACACCCGGATCTCTTTCCCATTTTGCCTTCATCATGGGCCTGTGTCAATCTATAAAACGTAGAGATGCCACCCTGCACCGCGTCCTGGCGCATAATGACTAACAATAATGGATGGGTCTCTGGCTCAGTGGGGAAGGAGGGCCACCTATGCCTGAAAGTCACTTTCATCCGATGATATTGCAAAGAATTGATGAGCCCATGCCCTATTTTATCCTGAACCTCCTCGAGTGTGACAAATGTCCCGTTGGGGAACATATCTCCCATAGCCAGTTGCTTCTGTGGGTCCCACAATCTCTGTATTGTTGTGTCTGTGTCGAATATTGGGGCTATATCTGGGTAATACCAGAGGGGGGATGCACTACAGTTTGGGACCAATATATCCATCCTCTTTTACAGCCTAGACCGAGCTCTCACTGAGCTGGTCACAGGGTCCAGCTCATCAGTCATACCAAATGCCCTCGCAAATATTACCGTGTGTGTGTGGGCGAGGCTGCATATTTATCCACCTGTATATGGGCCTATTTCTCAGAATTGTTGAACCAATATCTAGCAAATTGTGCCTGTGCCATGTTATAATATAGAGATCAAAGTCGGGGGCCGCAAGGCCACCCGTATCGTACCTCTTGCATAATTTGGCCCAGCTCATTCTGATAGCACCCTGACCCCAAACAAAGCTAGATGCCATCAACCGCAACCTAGCAAAAAACGAGTTACCAAGCCAGATTGGAACATTGCTGAAGAGGTAAAGTAGTTTGGGCACCACAATCATCTTTAGTAGAGCTATGCGGCTGTAGAAGGAGACCGGCAATTTGTTCCAGATTTTTTATTTAGTTTCCAGTTGGGAAATGTATGGCTCATAATTGGCTGTGTACAGAGTCTGCCTATCGATGGTCACTATGACCCCCAAATAACGGGCAGTGGCAGGTTCTAGTGAAAGTCCTTCAAGGCTTCCGTCCGCGTTGTCCCACGCGTCAGTGAATAATTTCGAACCTGGCTGGATTAATTCTGTATCCAGAGTAGCTAGAGAATTCATGTATGTCTACCATGATGGGGGCCAGGCTGTCATCTGGGTCCCTAATGTATAACAGAGTATCGTCTGTGTATAACGATATTAGTTGGAGGGGGGCCTCTCACCCGGACACCACAGTTGGAGTTTTTGTAGCGTATTAATGCCGCCAGGCCTTCTATAGTAAGGGCGGAAATTAGACGAGACAATGGGCAGCCCTGTCTCATACCCTTGTGCAAGTTGAAACTGGATGAGAGCGTATGATTTGTTCTGACTCTGGCACGTGGGTCTTGTTATAGGAGTCGAATGAAGCTAAGGAACTGGGATCCAAACCCCAGCCTCCCTAGGACAGCATACATATGCCTCCAGGACACAGACAGTTTTTTTTATTTTGGACTCTCAGACATAGACAGCCCTTAGTAACATCAGTTAAGGGAATCATCTCATAAGTGTTAGGGCCAGTTAGGCATTACACTAACCCACGAACTAAATAAAACATTTTTTAAAACAAATATCTTTGAGTCTGTGTCTCTCTTGATACCATGCCTGTCTCACAGCTGTATGCACGTTATGAACACAGCTCAAAGTATGAGATAGAAGGGCAAGAACTAATGTACTGTACATGATGGACTTTGTAACTAATGGTGATATGACATGTTACTGTTGAATGGGGAATTATGTGTGTGTGAAATGTGTAGGCAATAGTTATTACTAGGAATACTGCTATACTGCTGCAGGAAGTTCAGAGTAATTGGCTGTATTGGGTAATATGGAATACTGATCCAACTTAGTGACATAGCAATAGGTTCAATGTAGTGTGGTGACATACTATGGTTATATTATATTGCAGGAGGTTCAATGTGGAAGCGCTATGAATGTGAAAGAAGTGTGCTGTTACATTGCAGGAGGTTCAATGTTGTGGCACTGTGGATAGGTTATTAGAAAGTTAGATAGTATTGCAGCAGGTGCAATGCTGTATGTAATAACTTTACTAGATATTGCAGTTTAGAGCTGTGTTACCAGCTATAGACTTTTAGGAAATTATAGTATTTCATCTCTTGAAAGCTAATGATGGACTCCTAAGTTAAAACTGCAGAGCTTAGAGGTTCATGTGTTAGAACCTGGGAATGTGGGCTAGTAATTAACCTGTTTGAGGAATTTCAGGTGTAGAGCTGCAGTGACAGCTATGGGCTTTTAGGACTATTTTGAGATGTTATAATGTCATTGTGTGGGTATTTTAGGGAAATATTGAATATTTTGAATATTGAGAATTGAATATTGACATGTATTGCTAGAGCGTATGAGGCTGCACCAGGCCTCCGTGTGTGGTCATTGGTACAGTGCGACACCACACTCTTTTTAATGCCATGTGTATATGGTTAGAGTCTATGACCTGTCCTCTGGTGTGTGGGGTGGTCATTGGTACAGAGCGGCACCGCACTCTTTAAAGGCCATGTATGTATGGTGATAGAATGGGACCAACCCTTCCGGTGTGTGGTGTGGTCATTGGTACAGACATGTCAACCAGAGTAGAAAGGGGGGACGCCCTACGTCATGTCTGAGTGGTTGATGCATAGAGTTCTCAACTAGAGTAGAAGGGGAGGGGGGTCTGCATCTTCCGTGATGTTTCATAGGTTGTGCCTCTCAATAAAAAGGTGCACTGTGTGAGTGCTCCCTGTGTGTATGTTGGTGATGTGTGAATGCCGTGTTGATGCCCCTTGTGTGATGGATGGTTGGACTTGGTAGGAAAGGAGGTGTGTAGTGTAGTGCATGGTTGAGACCTTGTGAGAACTGAAAGGAAGGGAGGTGTGTTGTATGGTGCTTGGTTGAGATCATGTGAGAACGGAAAAGGAAGGCAGATGTGTTGTATAATGCTTTGGATGGATGCATGAGCCTGGTGATGTAAGAGAGAATGTTGCTGTATGAATGGGAGAGTGTTCTGTGTAAAGGTTTCATGCTCAGGTCAGGCAGTTAGAGAGAGCTTGCCTGGGTGATGGGTGCCAGTGTTTTACCTATGTGTCATCTTATGCAATGTGATGTAACAGAATAAAGCTATTTCTGGTAACCTACTTTATTTCATAAACCAAATTGGAAAGTTCATTGGTATCGCACATTCAAACCTTGCAAGGTGTCTGTAACTCTCCTGAAGGCTATGCGTTTATGTAGAGTGACTGGCCCAAGATATTGAAATACACAAAGGGTTTGAAATTAGATTTTATCCATCTCCATTGCCTTTTCAAAATGTGTTCTTTCATCTTAAATTAATGTAACTTCATACCTATGTCTCTAAGTCCAGTAAACATGCCACTGTTTTCAGAGCCCTCCCTGTATGACATATCCAACACAATTTCAGTAGATTGCATATCAGGATTGAAGTAATAAAAGATCAATTTGCAGCAACCTGACAAGTTGTTTCCATCCGTCCCTCTGATGAGCCCTTTCAAGTGGAGGTTATCTCACCTGTGGCTTTCGAATTCCTCCATACAATTCAGGGCTATCTCATTGACTTCTTTAAATTCTCCCAGCACAGCTTTTGCCTTTTAATTTTTACAAAGATGAGACAGATATTGTGCTGAGAGATGCAGCTCCTGTATGACTGTCTTATTGGCTTGAACTGTTGTTGCTGTAGCCACCAGTTTGTGTTTTAATTCTCCTACTGCTTTGTTCATAGCTTTGGATGTAGCCTGGTGTTCTCCCAAGAACTTCTTTCCCAGCTTTATGCGAAGATCATGCATTGTGATGAATTGTGAGATTCAGTAAATTCTCTCCTGATGGGAGTGAGGCTAGGGAGGAGAGCTTGATACGCAATGTTCCCCCTAGGGGTGGCGGTAAGCGGGACCTTATTGGGAGAGACCTTTGGGGACAAGGACTCTGGTTCCACAGAGGAACTCCCTAGAACCTTTTCTTTGTGACCAACCGTAACATCAGGGCTTCAGAAAACACTATCAGTCCAAGCCACTGTTTGTTATTGTACCGTAAAACTAAAGCCTTAACCTGAAGAAATATATGGTAAAACTACCAAGAAGAAGAAGAAGACGGAGCGAGTAATACCGATCACTCAGTGGTGGAATATCAGCAGTACTGTGGCGAGGGAAAATGAGCAAGTAATGAAGAGTGCTCAACTGGAGGAGAGTAAGGACTATACTCTTCCGCTGGAGAGTACCCAGCAATGTGTTATAAAAAGGGAAGAAGGACTGTTGTCTGAGAGAAGTGAAACCTAAGAGTTTCGAATCAGCAGTACAGTGGAAGCTGACTGAGACCGGGAGATACTAAGTCGGGAGGAAGCAACCAGCTGAAGTGTGTGAGAAGCACCTAAAGGACCAGAAGACATAAGAAAAGAAAACAGGGGAAGAAAACCCCAAGAGAGAGGGAGAGACAGCCATGAGTGGTGGCATGACCCGTGCAAGCTTGTCTGTCCAGTCTGGCAATGATGCAGAGACCACTGAAACACTGGCCCTGCGGACCCACGGACAAGAAGCAGAACGAGATGGACTGAAAGCGGAAGCTGTCCTGACTCAAGCAAGGTCCCTACCTTGCATACAGGCTCAGTGACGCCAACCGTGGGAAGCAAGGTTACAGGGATGTCGGGATACCTGTGAGGGAACACAGGAACATAGAGTACTGTCAGCCTACTCATCCCAGTGAATCACCAACCATTAAGAAGAGTGAGAATCATTCAGGGACTCAGCCCACTCGTCCCAGTGAAGGGCCCAACACCAAGAAGTGGTGTTGGGTCTTCCAACTCATGTCAGTGATACGAGAGAGAATCCAGAAACTGAGCATCATTACAGAACTCAATTTTCTCATCTCAATAATACGCAAAGTGGCCAAGAGAATAAGGCTAACCATTGGGTCTACTCTACGCGCCCCAAAGAGAGATTTTCAGAGACACCAAAGAGATTCGAAAGCCAAGAACGCTGAGGAAGACATGTTTTCGAAGGGGAGAGAAGGGATCAGAGACTTGGAACAGTCTCCTGGACAAACTGCATAGCCTAATTCAAAAGCTAGCCAGAAACTTAAATTGATATGTTGATGCTTTGGAAGCCCATCCACCGAAGGGAGTCATTCTCCTGGGCTTGTGTTGTTTTGTCTTAGTGGCAGGGTCAGTATAGTTTAGTTTTTGGATGGAGAGAAGTGTTGCTGATCGCTATATATCCTGCTATCAATCCAGAATTTTTGCCACAGAAAAAGATGTTGAAGTGTGCATGATCTTCCGGAGAGGCTGCGGCAGGTGACACTGTGCCGACAGAGTTAGCGAGACGGTATACCCACCGAAGGGTGAGCGCTGTGAGCATGGTGAGAGCTGGCAGTGGCCATCTTGGAATGGGAGTGAGCTGCCTGCATTGGAGGACAATTGGAGATCTAACTGCAAGCAGGGGAGGTGCTCTTTTCATAAACGGGGGACTACGGCAGCTGCAGTACCGCATGCTGACCCAAGGCTCTGCCTACTTCACTTCGAGGGAACTGTCCTTGATATCACTGGGAAATATTGCTGGCGCACGGGGCGCAGGCAGCCCCACAACCAGCTCCAAGTGACACAGCTGGGTAACTCTGCTGAAGACCCAGGCTGAGAAGTGTGCTTTCTGCAGAGGATGCACAGTGGTGTCCGAGAGGTGATAAAGAGGTTGAAAGAGATACGATATACCCAAGCAAACAGATGAGACATGGGACAATGTTGGCTGGGGATGCGGAGGGCTGCCTCCTTTAAGCACATGCCCAGAACGTAACCCTGAAAGTTTGCTGAAGCCTTGTATATTCGCAGTCTGCTGTGGGAAGGCGACATCATGGGAAGGGGAAATAGGACCCCTCTGTCTTGAACTGGTGAAAGTGGATGCCATGGGCTTCCTAGTAATCTGAAAAACTGGTGTGGTGTCCAGTGGTCTCAGCGCCTGGAGAAAAAGCAGGTGGCGTAAGACTGTGGGGAAGGTAGGTGTTGGGGAACCCCTGTGACATAGTGAGGTGGTCAGTTGTGCCCTTCTACACAAGGAGAGGCCGACTACCTGCAGGGAACCTTGAACAACACATTGTACCAGGAAGAGGTGATTTCAGCCAAGGAGTCCCTCCTCCACCAGAGGTGTATGCTAAATCCAGGATGTTGAAATGCCAACCCAAGATGGAACAGTTTGTGCCAAGCCGAAACATGGAAAACAGGAGCAAACGGAAGCGTCTGCAGGAGCAGACATGACAGCAGAGACAGAAGGTGTCACAATGAAGAGTCTCCTGATGATTCAGAGAAACATTGACCCCACCTCCTGATTCTTCTCTTCGATGGAGGATCCAGGAGGTGGGGGTCGATGTTTCCTTCGTATGTGCAGATTTGAAAAAAGTGAATAAAAGGATGACAGCAATGGATCCATGGTTGAGTGTCATGGAGGATGCCTTGATGTTGTTGATGTATCAAGTCAAGTGCCTGGTGGGAGCAACAAGAACCCTGGAGGAAAGGGCAGAAGATGCAGAGGGGTGTTCCCGCAAGTGTACCATCTGAATTATAGGTATTCCGGAGGGGGAAGAAGGAAAATGTGTGGAGTTGTTCCTGCAAAAGTTGCTACTGGAGACTTTTACGCTGAAGGGCCTATTGAAGTTGTTTACGGTAGAACGGGCCCACAGGATATCACAGAGGGCCCCATCTGCGGAGGCACCTCCTAGAGCCTTAATTGTTAAACCTCTGAACTTCTGCGACAGGGATGCCATTCTGCAGGAAGCTCGGCGGGAAGGACACTTTCAAATAGGCAATTAAAAAGTCCTTATTTCCCCAAATTTCATGCAGGAAGTCCAGAAGCAAAGGAGGCCCTTCATTGCAGTGATGGGGGAAAAGAATATAAGATACATGATGTTCTTCCCAGGTAAATTAAAGGTGTTGGCAGACGGGAAATCATATTTCTTCCTCTCTGCACATGAAGCGTGGTATTGGTTGGAAACAAGAGACAGAGCGGAACAATGGGTTACATGTGATATGGAGTGTGACACAGAAGCAAAGTAATCAACGATTTGTGGTGAGGAATGGTGGTGAAGGTCACACCGGCTATGTCACTGACACAGAAAAGGACATTATGATCATGGGTAATGTAACAGCGATCAGGTCCAGAGAACTGACCCAATGACACCCAGACCACTAAGCTGGTGGCCTTGCAGAGCATCTCCTGGGAGAGGAGAAGGACTCAATGGTTGAAGAAGTTATGGGGGAATGCCAAACAACAGAAGGTTGCTATTTACTGTGGGAGGGGGAGTGTGGTCAAGATATGAGTTTTGGAGGATGCAAGGGTGATGGGTGTGGGGGAATGTTTGATCTATTACAATATACAGTGGGAAGTGAACGGTGTGGAACTGGAGGGAACCAGGAGAGGAGGGTTGGAAGTTTTGTTGGATGGTTGTTCAGTTAGGATGTTTTAGGATATAGGTTTACAGCATGGGGGATCTACTAGTAAGTGGAGGTATGGATGGATGTACAGTGTAGGAGTTCATGGAATATTTTTACACTTTGGGTAGGAATCGCAGTGTTTTAAATAGATACTTGGAATGGAGAGGAAAATGTTTAAAAAGTATGGGATCCATGTGGCATTATTACAGGAAACTCACTCATTGGCCTAAGACATTGAGGATAGACGTCGGAAATGGAGAGGAGTGGTGTTCTGGTCTAGGTTCTCATATGCCAGCGGGGTGGTAATTTGGATATCTTGATACAGATATATGGAACACAAGGGGATTCGGAGAGTCAGACGTTTATTTTCTGAAGTAGAATGGAGGGATTAAATGTTTGCATAGTTAATTCCTATGCCCTGAATGTGGACACTGGGGAGTACTTTCACTCAGTTTTGGCACTGGCCGAAGGTCACAGATAGGATATCTTTATTTGGTGGGGGGGTTTAATCGTTTATTGGACCTGGACTTGGATAAGTTGGGGACAAAAGGACCCATCAAGCAGAAGTCATCTGCCATGTTAAATTGAGTAGTAGCAGGTTTGGACTAATTGGCGGGGCTGCAATGGTATGGAAGGGGTCATTCAATTTCTTTGCATGTTCATGGTTCCTACTGTAGATTGGATTATCTGTTTGTAGGCAGGGGGTATGCCTGGCGGATTCAAGACACGGAGTACTTGGGGTGGTTTTCATCAGATCATCCCCCGAAAAAGGAGACCGGCGATACTGGTATGGAAATTGCGGTCGGAAGCCCTCAAAGACATTGCCTTTAGGGATATGATAAGGGAAGAAATTGCCCATTTTCTTTTTAGAGAAAGGAGGGTTCGTTGACTGCGGCCGGGACTGTATGGGAGGCCTTTAGAGTGACTTTAAGGGGGGAATGTTTATTCAAACTGATTGGGGTACAAAAGGCTTTACACAAATAGTTGAAACAGGTGAAGAAGGTAATCGGACAGCTGGAGGAGAGGCTTGCAAAAGGGCAGTAGGTGGGCAGGGGGCTCCCAGAGGTGGTCCGGAAACAGCAGGAATATCAGGAACCATTGGGCAAATATGAATATAACCAATATATGGTTTGAATACATGGAGAGGGCGATAAGGCTGGTCGATTATTGCATGGTTGATACATAGAGATGCTGAGACTGGCAATAACTCAGATCAATGATCAATGGGGGGCGGTGGAGGTTTCACAGGAAAACATTAATGGCTTGTTCCAACATTATTATAAGGTGCTTTACACAAGTGAGGGGCGTTATTTAGACAGTGATGCTACGGACCTGCTGAGTCTGGTGGGATAACGGCAGGTGCTAGGGGATAGCCGGGTTGACTTAGATGTGCCAGTAGAGGAGGAGATTCCCTGGGCATTAAGGATGGTGCATAGAAAAAAGACACCTGGGATCGGTGGACTCCCAGTGGAATCTTATCAGATGTATGCAAAGATTCTGGTCCCCAGCTGAAACGGGTATACAATGAGAAAGGGGTTCTTGCAGAGTCTATGAGGGAGGCACTGATTACGGCACAGAAAGACCCAAACTTCTGCGAATCATAAAGGCCGATCTTGCTGATCAATGTTGATGCGAAGATTTTGGGCAAAGGTTTAGTGAGAGGTTGTCCAAAGTGGTATTGGGATGGATGCATCCGGATCAGTGTGGTTTGTTGGGGGTAGGGACACCAAATGAACCTCTATCGATTACATTATATTATGGAACAAGTACAATCAGTGAAGGGGGATCTGGCATTGATGTCGTTAGATGCGATCAAGGCCTTTGACTCGTTAGAATGTAAGTGGATGTTCAAAGTGCTATAAGCATTTGGAACCAGGTAAATTACAGTGAATATGATTGTTATCTAGGGACCCCGTGGTGAGAGTCTATGTTATTTCCACTGGTGGCCTTGTGAACTAGACAAAGAGATGTGCTCCCTATACAGAAAGTAAAATGGGAATTTGAGTCCTTCCGATACCTTGGGATACAGATGTTCCATGAAATGGATGACACGTTTGTGTATAATATAGTCGGGGCATTATCAGGTGTAGGAAACGCAATAGATTTTTGGAAAGTGTTACCATTATCATTAGTGAGAGGAATTGCCTTGTGTAAAATGGTGATCCTCCCAAGATATATTTTTGTGTGTAAATATCCCATATATGATAAAAAAAAAGTTTTTTTTAGAATGCTGGATGTTAACATAGGGGAATTACTTTGGGCAACGAGGAGGACGGTACTTCTCAAGAAGCTCAGCTGACCACATCAGAAGGGATGCTCCTAGACTTTGAGCTGTATTTCATGGCGGCCTAGCTACATACAATCAGTGGTATGGTGGGTTCACTCCTCAGAGGGGGATCTAGGTCGCTGGGTGGGTATCTTTCTGAAGCATAGGCATGGGACTGAGTCACTATAGGGCATTTGGGCATTTACATAGTTCCAAGGGTAGTGTGGAGCAAGCTTGAATGCAGGTTACAAATGGAAGGGGTGTACAGCCCAGACCTTCTATTGGGATTTGATGGGACTCTCTGGGATGCGGAAAGGAGTATAGGTGTGGTAAGGCTACAAGAACAGGGGTGTTCAATAGTTGGAGAGTTCTTCTCTGATGGTAAAGGGTTTTGCCTACTTATGGGACAGTATTCTGGAGGAACCAAAGATGGAGCCAGTGCGGCAGATGATATTGACATTGATGGATGGGAAAGGTGTATTTTGGAAATTATATGAGGGATTTCAGGAAAATATGCTGCGTCGACATTTAGGGATCAAGGCAAAATGGGAGAGGGATATAGGGTTTGACATATTGGAAGAAAAAAACCAGGCTGTGTATGGGAGCAGGTGAAAAAAGTATAGAGCAATGCAAGATTCCAGCTGATTCAATATAATTTCATACACAAGGTATATATGACTGCATCGAGATTGCATGCTATTAATGAACAGACTCTGTTGTCCTAGATGTGGGGGGAGCTCAGCAGGCTTCTGGCACATGGCGTGGGTGTACCCAGTGATATCAACATACTGGGGGCAAGTGGTACATAACATTTATCCTTTAGTGTATTGAGGAGTATGACTGTACAGTGTCTGTGTGTTTGTGGAGATTGGTGTCTGGGCGGCAGAGAAATAAGACCCGAACAATGATTGTACAATGCATGTTATTGTTGGCCAAACAGCATATAGCGATTTTGTGGAAACGCTCGCAAGGCCTGGCACTATCATTGTGGGTTAAAGATGTTCAGTGATGGGGTATAACCGAGGCAGAGATTTTACGCAAGTAAGGGAAAAGTGAGGAGGAGGAAGGGGAGCGCTGTATTGGGGGAAAATGCTTAAGTTAGTTGATGATGTCACCAGATCTGAGGCCTCCTTGAAGGATGACTCTGTAGGGGACAAAGGTTGGGAGGGTGAAACGGAAGGTATGGGGTGTATCCTTTTGTGGGTTAGTTCTGGTCAATGGGAGGGTAGTCTTGCAGGACGATTGATGTGTACCGAGGAAATTACTTAAGAGAAATTTTGGTTTTGAAAAACCACTTTGTTAGCTGTTTTGTTTTCACACTGTTAATGTGATGAACAACGATAATAAAAATAGATATAACAAAGGAGAGAAAAAAGCATAGAGGATTTTGGAGGATGTCATCTTCCCTATCCCCCAATAAGTTCAGGAACAAGGTGAAACGAAAGGGGCATCCAAGGATTCAGAGAGTGAGATAAACCACCAAAAGTCAAACCAGTCCCACAGATAGAGGAAGCAGAGCTCATTCCTGACTTAGCCTTTGCTCAGCATAATTATCTCATCCTAACAGAGACCTTTTCTAAGGTCATACCTGAGAAAGACGGCAGTGCTCAGGCCCTTTTCTTCTTTTTTTTTTTTAAAAGAAGCCTTCTCTATCGGGTTGAAGTAACACCAGAAGGCATCCTAAGAACACAGCTGGTGATTCCACAGAGTCACTGAAGAGTGGTGTTAGATCTCGCACACTCTCACTTAACAGCCAGACACCAGGGAGTGGCTAAAACACAGCGTCAGGTCGTACCAAAATGTTATTGTGTAAAAACTGATAAAATGAGGAGCCTGGAATTGTTATCATTAGAGAATCATTACAAAATCAGTACTCTTTGTTACAGAACCATTACCCATTATTAGAGAACCATTATTTAGTATTATCCCTTTAGGAATGATAGCATCATGTTTAGTTATCCATTATTGCATCCTGTTTAGTAGTACATGAAGTAGCATCATTATACTATCCACATTATTAGACTGCCACTTTGTATGCGTTAGCCATTTGCATTATGCATTTGAAGAGAGAAATAGGCCCTGTTATATGAAGGGTTTGTTTAGTTATGTTATTGCCATACATGACAGAAAGGGATGCTTTTAGAATTATGTATTATGCATTAGAATGTAGCGCTTAGGCTGAGAGAGAAACATGTTAGGCACTAGAAAGAACGAATGAGGCCTGGAATGACACACTGTCATATTTGAAAGGCCAAGTAGAGCCATTTAGAATGACACATTGTTATGCTTTGTAGTTATATATGTAGAGGCTGACATGTATGCATGTAGAGTGTGCCTTTAGAATGAGTTTGAATATAGGTAGCGCTTGGATTTGCGAGAAGAATAGCATAAACGTTAGGAAGCATTTATATGGCATTATAAAGCCATTCCACTGAAGGAGACACAGAAGCGCCACTGGGCTCTGTGCGGAGAGATTGTTATGAGTTAGTGTACCAGGAATTTGTAAACAGTTGCTTGGCAGGAAGACACATAACACAGACCTTTGCCTTAAAGGAGAGACGGCCTGGGCTTATCAGCTTGGTGTTCGCAGAGGAGCGCAACATGGGGAGATGGGAGAGAAGCCTTTTCAGGCAAGAAGATGCTTTGAACACAGGCACAGAGAGAGGGATTTCATGATGCAGACAGTGCCAACAGTGGAGTGAATGGAAACATGGAGGAATAGATGGTGTTTTGCACCGCACACAGAAGGCCAAGGCAGAGATATGATGTCCAATGTCACTTTGACACAGAACACGTAGTGACCAGAACATGAAACAACACGCAAAACAAAGACTGGCAGGCATTGCTAAATGCTGACAGAGAAAGAGACATTCTTAGCTTAGAGAACGAAGTAACCATGGGAATGAGTGCGTCAATGGGGTACTATAACCAGAAGTGAAGGGAAGGGAGCTCTGGTAGTTGCTGTGGGAGAATCCAATGTGGTAGTTGCTGTTGGAGTTGGTGTTGGATGGTGATAGATGGAGTTTTGGATGGAGCTGCTCTCTGATAGATCGAGAGACACAGTTCTGAGATTGAAGGAGAGATGTCTTGATGCAGCAGAATCCGATGGCTTTGGGAGATCGAGAGCTTGGCCGAGCTTGGAAGTTCGAGTGACCAGATCTTGAGGCCTGCCACTGACTGGCTGATTGCAGAGTTGTGCATAGAGGAGAGACTTGACAAAGATAGAGCTGGAGAGGAGAGAGATGCACATGCAAATGGGAAGTATGGTTTCTGGCCTAGACTGACAGATTGATTAGAACAGGCACTCACACAAAGAGCTTTGGGTTTGGGAAAGGGGAAATTAGACAGGGATTGTCTTAGATAGAGAGTGTGAAATATGGTGTGGATTGGATAGGTTTGATTCTGCATGAAGGAGAGGATTGCTGGATGTTTGACGCTTGCATTAGACTGCATTAGAATCACAGGCTTGCATCACAGGCTTGCATTAGAGACCTGAAAGGCTTATAGTTATTGCATGGTAGATTTGCACCAGAAGCATAAAAGGTGCAAAGTTGAGATTCGCTTAGTTTGGGGAATGCTTGCATTATCATCATGCTTTGCTGTGCATAAATAAATGTATTCCATTGTTATAATTGAATCGATTCCTGTGTTTCTTTGTGTCTTGTGTTCTGTGTCCATAGAAGTAAGATAGGTGTATGTTATTAGGCGTAAGATTGGAGTAACACAGTGCACATAGGCCCTGAGATACAAAATCATGGGGGTTATAGTGATCCACACCCCCCTAGGAGATTGTCTAAGATTGTCTAAGACCGGTGTATGGATGCCGAGGGGGGCAAGACGATGGTAGGGATTGGTTTTACGTTCTCACAATTGCCCAGGTATTTACGTAGATGTCAAGAATTCTGTGACAAACTGTTCTCTGTGTTAGAAACCTGCAACTCATCCAGTACCACCAGTTCTGCTTCAGCCCCTCCCCATTATCGAGGTTCCCTTTTCTCGTATTGGCATGGATATAATTGGGCCTCTTGAACCATCTAAGCTAGGGAACAAATTCATCTTGGTCTTAGTAGACTATGCCATTAGGTATCTTGAAGCGTTTGCCCTCCGGAACAATACAAGCCAACAGATTTTGAAACATTTCATATCCTTCCGGTCTTGAGTAGGGTTTCTAAGAGAAATCTTGACTGATCAGGGGACTATATTCAGTCCCCGCATAATGGCTGAGGTGAAAGAAATACTACAAATAAAGACGCTCAGAACATCCGTCTATCATCCCCAAACTAGTGGACTTCTCGAATGCTTCAATCAGACCTTAAAAAAGATCTTGAAAAAACTGGTTGTAGCGGACGGAAGGAATTGGGACACAATGGTCCCTTGGGCACTTTTTGCAGTAAGAAAAGCACCCCCGACATATTTGGTATACTCACCCTTTGAGCTTCTTTATGGTAGGGAGCCAAGAGACGTACTCCACATGCTTAGGGAAACGAGGGAAGAGAGGAAAGAAGCCACATTACCAATTTCCCAAACAGTTAAAAAAAACAAAAGCCCAATATGACAGAAAGGCTGTAAACTGCTCCTTTTCAGTGGTTCAGAAAGTGTTAGTTCTGCTACCCAATTCTGACCAGAAAATGCTGTGAAAAGGTCCCTGTAATTACAAGAAAGGAAGCAGAAAACTCTGCTGTATCACATCAACTTGTTAAAAGAGAGATAGATCCCACTTAAAGCTCCTCAATAACAATGGCCACCTTACTTACAGAAGTGGGTCAAGAGAATAGTTTAATTTCTGCAGAATTAACCCTTGACCAAAGGAAAGACATTATGGGCCTCATAGATCAGTTCTCCGATGTCTTCGATGACCAACCCTAATAGACAAGCTAGGTCAAGCCTGATACATCTCCACGAATTATTTTACCAAAGGCTATTGGCAAGTTCATTTAAACCCTTACAATAAGGAGAAAAAAGCTTTTTCCACTCCTTGGGAGTTATTTCAATTTAAGGTTCTATCCTTCGGGTTACACAGCGCACTCACCACTTTCAAGCATCTGATGGACCGAGTGTTGCAACCATTTTCCAATTTTTGTGCCGCATACCTCGATGACATCTTATTTCATAGTGAAACCTTGGAAGAACCTCTCTGTCATCTATATGAGATGAGATAGTCAGGGCACTAAGGAAGAATGGCCTTACTGCTAATCTGAAGAAATTTCATCTAGCACACTCTGCCATTAAATACAAAGGATTCTTTGTAGGTAAAGTGTTAGTGCAACCACAAATAGAAAAAGTCAAAGCTGTGAAGCTTAGCCACACCCCACCAAAGACTAAAAGAGAGCTTCTTATTAGGACTTATAGGGTATTACCGTAGGTTTATCCCCAGTTATTTTGACATTACTTCCTGTTTAACAGATCAATTTAAGAATGTTGATCCTTAAAAGTTGAAATGGGATAAGCAAAGCCAGGGCAACTTTGATGCATTAAAAACCATCTTATGTAGTGAACCCGTTCTTAAAGTTCTTAATTTCATTAAGGAGTTTATCCTTCAAACAGATGCCTCTAAAGTGGATATTGGAGCTGTCCTCTCTCAGGAATCTGAGTGGATAGAACATCCCGTCCTTTATATCAGCAGGAGCCTATCCCTGAGGGAACAAAACTACGCTACAATCGAGTTAGAGGCTTTATCCATTAAGTGGTCCATAACACACCTGAAGTACAATCTAACAGGTATAAGGTTTCGATTAATAACTAACCATTCTCCCCTTATATGGTTAAGCCTCAGGAAAGATTACAATGTTCGAATAATGCAATAGTTCCTCGATCTTCAACCTTACTGTTTCACTGTTGAGCACAGAAAGGAAAAAGAGCGAGGAAACAATGATTTTCTTATCAGATTTCCAATCTGTGAAGAATGGGAAACCAAACTAATAAGTGAAAGGGTATGTGACGAATCGTGGGATTCAGTCACTTCTCCCCAGAGGGGAGCCTTTCCTTGTGAGGCTAGGGAGGTGAGCCCGCTACCCAATATTACCCCTAGGGGTATTGGTAAGCAGGACCTCACAGGGAGAGACTCCCCTCTTCGAGACAAGGGGCCTCATTAGGAGTTTGCCGGTCCGGAAACAAGGGTGCCGGTATGCTCCCCGGCACCCTTGTTTCCGGACCGGCAAACTATGAGTCTGCCTGCCAGAGCCTGACAGGTCTGACCCTGCCGAGCAGAGCGCTCATTGTAGGTAGACTGATCGCTGAAGCACCGGCACCATTAGCCATGATGCTGGTGCTTCAGTTTCCCCACTCCCATAGAGTCCTATGGGACTCTATGGGAATGGGGATGAACAAATATACCGGCGCCTGACTTCCTGGCCACTGTGCTTGTAATGAGCCGGTGGCACCGGGAGGTCAGGTGCTGCAGAAACTGGCCAGTGGCACTGGTAGGGTTACCGCCAGACTCGGAATGAAGCCCAAGGACTCCCGTTCAACAAAAGTACTCCCTAGAACTCTTTCTTTAGGACCAACAGTAACATCAGGGCTTCAGGAAACACTCGCAGAGCAAGCCACTGTTTGTTATTGTACAATAAGACCCAAGCCTCAACATGAAGAAATATATGGTCAAACTATCAAGAAGAAGAAGAAGAAGAAGACTGAGCGAGTAATACCGATCACTCAGTGTTGGAAAATCAGCAGTACTGTGATGAGGGTAAATGAGCGAATGATGAGGAGTGCTCAACTGGGGAGAAAAAGGACTATACTGGGGAGGATCCAGCAGTGGGTCATAAAAATGGAAGGACTGTTGTCTGAGCGAGGTAAAACCCGGGAATTTCAAATCAGCATTGTGCGCGAACCGGAGTTTCTCCGTCGGAAGGAAGCAACCAGCTGGCATGTGCGATGAGCACTGACGTAACATATGACCGAAGAGAACAGTGGAAGAAAACCCCAAGAAAGAGAGAGCCAGTTGTGAGTGGTGGTTTGACTCATGAGAGGTGGACTGTTCAGTCTGGCAACAAAGCAGAGATCGCTGAAATGCTGGCCCCACGGAGCCACACACAAGAAGCAGAATGAGACAGACTGAAAGCAGAAGCTGTCCTCTCTCAAAGTGAAGTCCCTACCTTGCATACAGGCCCAGTGACACCAACCGTGGGAAGCAAGGTAACAGGGATGTCAGGAGACCCGGTAGGGAGCACAGGAATAAAGAGTACTGTCAGCCTAATTGTCCCAGTGAATAGCCAAATGTTTAGAAGAGTGAGAACCTATCAGGGACTCAGCTTACTTGTCACAGTGAATGGCCCAATACCAAGAAGGGTACACACCTCCTAGAACCCATCCAACTTCGCTTAGTGATATAAGAGAGAATTAAGAAACTGAGACTCATTACAGAACTTAATTATCTGATCTCAATAATACACAAAGGGCCCCATCACGAGTTCGGCAGTAATGCAGCGGTTTTCCTGTCGAGGGTTATTAGCGCTAACACCAAGCCCCCTGGCGGATAGTCCGCCAGATCACGAGTTCGCGTGCATGCGCACATGGACATGGCGGTAGCGCAAATAGCGCTTGATGGGAAAAAGGCCCAGGAACCCGTAAATCCAGCGCACCATGCGCTACTGCCATACTGCGCTAAAAGCACACGCCATAAGCGCGCGGGAAACGCATCACCGCCGGAACGGGAAATAAAGTGGCGGCCATTTTGGAAATCACAATTCGTTGGATATCACAGCCCCTGCAAGCCATCCACCCCTGGGAAGAGTGAATTATGTCACAGGAGCGCACTAGGGGCAAGTCAGCCGTGGACAGGTACAGGAAACCAAAATTCAGTGACCAGGAACTGGTGGAGGAGGCAGAGATCCACCATGATGAACTGCAGCAGTGCAAGACAAGTGGGCAGCGTTGTGCACAGATCTGGCGGAACATCAGCCAGAGGGTGTCTGCAGTGGGGCCTGTGCCCCGGGATGGCGAGGACTGTCGCAAGCGCCTCAATGACTTGCGTGAGTACGCGGCATACTGTCACAGCACAGGAGTGCAAGCAGGGAGAAGATGACTGCCCTAATCGACATGGGCACCATAGAGGGAATAGGTGGAGCGGAGGCAGGCACTGGTATCCAGCCGACTGCTGGTGAGTCCCACCCCAAATGCATGCATCTTAAAGGACCACACATGCAGACCCTGAGTGAATGAATGTGATGAAATGTGTGTGAGGCACTGCAGACACCCATAACTGAGCCCTTGAACCACTGAACCGTAGTGCCGCCTAGACTCTCCTGCATGTGCACTGCATCAATACAAGGGGCAGGGGACAGACATCCATAGCCATGGGTCAGCTATGTAGAGTGTGAGTGTGCATGAATAAACCCCCAGGGCCTTGTGCATGGTGCATCCCCATCCTGTGTGATGATGGCACACAAACATTTCCATGCAGTGTTCCTCTACACTCACACATTCCACCAATCACTACATGCGGATTCAACAAAATGCAAGTGCCATGCATAATCGCTACTGCCTATAATCCCACTTGATGGCATGAACTGCTTGATACTTATGTAGGTTGCCCTGAACTCAATCCACACCCTATGTACCCCACAGGCACACAGCGATCTTCCCGGGATGACGATGAATAGGCCACTCCATCACAGCGCCGAGGCTGCGTACCTCGACCAGCACCACCACCCCGCAAAGCGGCCACCCGGAAGGGAACCGACGCCAGACCCATCCCACATCACCACACAACAGCCCAACCAGACCTCTGCAACACCCACATGGCCGCAGGGTGTCAGCGCTTAGCTCACCCCAAGCCACCATGCAGACTTCCGATGCAGAGGGAGTCACCTGTGGGTCAGAGCTCGATGTGGGACAGACACCTCCAGCTGCGCCTCAGGCAGGACATTTGCATTCCCCCTGAAGCAGCGACGCCGAAGGGATGGGCACACCACAGGGGACCCCAGGGCCAGTCACACAGGGAGCACAAACCCCACATGTGCATGTGCGTCATGTCCGCACGCCAGAGCCAGATGTAGACACACCATCATATGGCAGCCCAGAAGACCGGCACTCAGAGCCTGGCAGCCCCATCCAAGCCACCAACATGTCCCCATGCAGCCCCCCCAACAGCGCACAACTGGCAGTCCGGTACCTGCCACACCAGGGGTGCCTTTTGTCACGGGAGCAGCTGTGATGGGACGTCTGGACATAATTGAGGCCAAACAGGCAAAAGTTGAGTCCATGGCCAAAGTGCAAAGCCGGCACATCAAGGCCATCAGCGGGTCCATACGGCATGGCTGCAAGTACATTGCCCGAGACAACGCCCGCACACGGAGAGTGGTGGAGCAATGCACCTCAGCCCTGACAGGTTTTGGCCAAAGGGTATGGGAGTTGTGCGAGGCAGTATCTGCACTAGCTGAACAGACAAGGGAATCGAACAACCTTCTCCGTCAGCGTCTGCAGGCAACCGGCTCAGTCCCATCAACCTCCACTTCACCCATGGAGGGATCCCTTGAGCCTTCACCTAGGCGGCGTTCATTGCGGCACCTGAGATCCCACACACCAGAGGGGCCAGGACATGGAAAGCGCCCGCGACCATCATAGATGGACATGGCATTGTTGTGGGTGCCCTGAGAACATGTACCTACCTGCACTGTTGTGGGCAGTTAACTGGGGGGTGGGGGCATTGTGTGCTGGGTGTTTCACTGGGGGCAGGGGGGATCGTGTGCTGGGTGTTCACTGGGGGGAGGAGGGATTGTGTGCTGGGTGTTCAATGGGGGAGGGGGGATTGTGTGCTGGGTGTTCACTGGGGGGAGGGGGAATTGTATGCTGGGTGTTCACTGGGGGAGGGGGGATTGGCAATCTTTGAATAAATCACGTTTAAAAATCATATAAAGCATGGATAGGTGTGATTGTAATTAAGTGCTTTTTAATGTTCAAGTGACATGTGCAAAATGTAGCCATCACCCGTATCAAAAAAAATTATCAATCAAGCCCTGTCTGGCCAACCTCCCCTCCCTCAGCCCATTCCTGTGTGCACGTGCAACACCTTTTGGCACATCATCATCTTCACTCCCATCCTCAGGTGGCTGCACATGAGCATCGGGGGCAGTGGCACATTCCTGCGACAGCAAATGTTGTGCAGCATGGCACATGTCAGTACAATTTTTCCAACTTTTTCAGGTGCATACATCAATGCCACTCCCGTACGGTCTAGGCACCGGAAGCGTGCCTTCAGCAGTCCAAATATCCTCTCCACGCAGATGGTTGTATGTCCATGGGCAATGTTGTATGCCCACTCAGTTGCAGTGTGTGGATGACGCACAGGGGTCATGAGCCATGTGTACTGGGGATATCCAGAATCACCTGCAGGGGAGAGAAAGCAGGTATGGGGACAAGGTAGGTTCAGTGGGTGCACAAGGCTCAGTCATCAATGACATTGTCAGCAGGATCAAGTTTGTGTCGAAGAGGTCATGCTATCTCATTGCAATGTTGGCATCCACCCTTTGACTTCCAGGACATGCACGGTGTGAGGTTGCCATACAGCTGTGTATCTACGTATTTGTGAGTTGTTATGTGCATCACACTCATGTATTACATGGGGCCTACTTAGCATTTGGTCACTTACATTGTGGAGTGTGCTGTGCTAGGAGCAGCATAGAATCAATGGAGTACTTACAACTTGCAACGCCTCCGTTTCTAAATGTAACAGTACTCTGTCCCTTGTCACTGGAGGAGGGGACCCTTCCATCTGCTTGTGCATGCGACATGTGGTTAGCCCATGTGTAATTGGCATTCCCTTTGGCTGCTGTTGCATTTGCTGGTTGGCACTATTATGTACAGTTCTCCAGGCATGTGATTGGCCAATCAGGGGTCAGTGTTTCAGGGATGTACATTGTCGTTAATCAGAATACTTTTGTGTAGTGCTTTTGTGGATGTGCCGACTTTTGTGTAACATTGGCATGACTGTCGGGTGGCCAGGGTGGGATGTCTGTGCTGCGTCAGGGTGGGAAGCTATACTGCAACACACACAGGAGGCTTTGTGGTAGTAGGCCTTCCATATGTGACTGTGCTGCCACATGTCTTTGACATCCAGACTGGGTGTGTTCTGCTGTGTTGGACATGTCCAAGGGTTCTCATGCAAGGTACATGCATGGGAATGCTGCAGTGCTGGTGCTGCGTATTGGCATGCAGGGATTTCGCTGTGTATGACCAGCCCCATCAGATGTAATTCAACATGCTTTACGGACTACATTTGTACTCACCCCGCATCCATGTGTTTTGGCCTCAGTGCCTTTCCATGTACGCTGACAGGGTACTGTTGTGCAAGACCATGGAGTCGTGGGTGGATCCTGGGTAGCGGGCACAGCTGTGGCTGAAGGTGAGGTCAGGGCTACATGTCATCTGCACATTCAGGGAATGGTAATTTTTCTGGTTTCTGTAGGCTGCCTCATGTGCCTGGGGTGGTATGAGTGCTACATGTGTGCAGTCCAGGGCTGCTATAACATTCTGAACTTGGGCAATGGCATGGAATTGACCTTTCAGCTGGTTCGCCTGTGCCTGTGTGGCTGGCAATGCAATGTGCTCATTCACATGGATCAACAGTGCATCCAGCACCTGTCCTAGCATGACACTGAAGGTGGACTGGGCCATGCCGTGCATCATGGCAACGGTGTGTTGGTAGCTGCCAGTCCTGAGGAATTGTAGCACGGACACAAGCTTCACAAGCGGGGGTACTGCTGTGCTGATGGCTATACGGCTGCCGATGTCAGCCTGGATTGTGTCCAGCAGCTGAGTGATGGTTGCCCTGTCCAGCCTATATTTGGTCACCAACTGGCCATCAGTCAGGGCCCAGGGTGTTGGCCTGCCCTGGGGATGGCTGGCTGCCTTGCTGGTGCTGCTCTCCTCCTCCTTCTCCTCATCCCCACCACCCCCTGCGCTCCCTGGGACCTGGCCTGGTTGGCTGGTCTCTGTAGCTCCAGGCGCAGTAGGTAGATGTCCACATCAAGGCTCCCAGCTCTAAATGGCAGCATGGTGTTTGGAAGTGTGTGTTGTGCATGGGTGGGTCCTTTGTAGGCCTCTGATTTGCATTGGTTTCACCTGGGCCCTTATTGCTGTCGGCGTCCGGACATTTCGTCGAAAGTCATTTCGTCGAAAGACATTTGGTCGACGTAATTTGGTCGAAAACCAAATGGTCGAATTATTTTTTTTATTTATATATATATATTTTTTAGGTTGTAGTTTAGGGAAGAAAAGGGTTTTTTTTAGAAAAAAGAGGGGGTTGGGGGGGACCCCCCCCCCCCCAAAAAAAAAGTGAAAAAAAAAAAATAATAAATTCGACCATTTGGTTTTCGACCAAATGGTTTCGACCAAATGTCCTGTCAACAAATTTTTTTCGACGAAATGTCTGGCAACCATTGCTGTCTCCTCCCTGCTCCTGCTGGTATAATGGTGTTGGGGAGGGTGTGTTGTGCATGGGTGGGTCCTTTGTAGGCCTCTGATTTGCATTGGTTTCACCTGGGCCCTTATTGCTGTCTCCTCCCTTCTCCTGCTGGTGTAATGGTGTTGGGGAGGGTGTGTTGGCATGGGTGGGTCCTTTGTAGGGCTCTGATTTGCATTGGTTTCCCCTGGGCCCTTATTGCTGTGCCCTGTGTTCTTTTGCCTCCAGCATTGTGCTGGGGGTATTTTCGGCAGATTATCCGCTGCTTTTCTGGCGCTAATAGTGCCTATGCCAGACTCGTGATTGCTATATTTTAGCGCAAATAAATACTGGCGCTTTTACAGCCGACGCTTTTACAGCCGGCTGTACTTGCGCCGGCTGTAATGGCACCAGCGGTATTTGTACTCGTGACCCGACAGACCCTTAAATCCGGTGTTGATAGCGTTACCGCCGAATTTAAGGGTCACCGCCAAACTCGTGATGAGGCGCAAAGTGGGCAAGAGAATACAAATATCCATTGGGCCTACTTTAAGGGCCCCAAAGAGAGATTTTTAGAGACACTTCTGAAAAACCTATCCAGATAGATTCAAAAGTCAAGAACGCTGAGGAGGAGAAGTTTTCAAAGGGGAGAGAAAGAGTCAGAGACTTGTAACAGTTCCTTGGACGAACTGTATAACCTAGTCCAAAAGATATCCAGAAACTATCTTAAATTGATATGCTGATGCTGGGGAAGCCTATCCGTCAAAGGGAGTCATTCTCCTGGGCTTGTGTTGTTTTGTCTTAGTGGTCGAGTCAGTATAGTTTAGTTTTTGGACAGAGGACAGACTGTTTACTTTGGACTTTACACTTGATAACAAACACCCTAGTTAGTTCTGTTAGGCTGGGAAATCCTTAGATTAGGATTAGTGAGGCCTTTTCTTGCTTATTATTTCAATACAACCTCATCAAGAATGACAAACACTGGTCTGCCTCTTTCTTCTGATCTACCAAAGCACGTAAGTACATTTTATTTAGTAAGTGCTTCAGAGGGAGGAAGTTCCATTTTTGATGACATTGGGGGAGCCCCCTTTCCTGAATAATCATTATATCTCCCTTCCATTGCATCTACTTTCTGTGGTTAGGAGAGCCACCAATCCTTTAGTGAAGATTTCCTATATGCAAGTGTTTTCTTTCTAGGGATTCTCTTAGGCCAGGCAGGCATTGAGTCTTTCCCCAAGCATATCAGTTGCAATGATCACACCTGCCACCCCGTAATCCATTGGTGCTGCCCTGGATGCCAAACCTCTACGCTCAAAATGCCATCTGTTCTGGATTCCAGCGACAGCCATGTTTCCTGCTCTTCCAAACTCACGTCATACATTTTCAGGGTCAAGAAGAAGTTGTTGTGAAAATTTACGCATAAGCAATGTGGATGAGAGATTGGAGGTATTTTTCAAGTTGGTAACTAATTGGTAACTAATTTTTGGTATGAAAGAGTGCCATAGAGGAACATATCCCAATGAGATATAGTTTTACCATGACAGGTTAAACATGCCCTTGAACCTCTTAATTAAGCAGTATGTGCTTCCTGGTAAACCGCCAAACCAGCAGAGGGAATCATCAAATTATTTGTTTTCTATATACAGATCCAATTTCTTTTCGATATTGCAAGAGACTGAACACAATTCATTCTTTAGGACCTAGTACGTAATGGCGAAGCATGCTCTATTTTCAAGAGTATATGAATTGAGCCAAAGGCCATTTCAATAATCTAATTGCCGATTGACCCTTTAGAGAACTGTAACAAAGTACATACTGTTCATGAAGTAGAATGTGCATGTTGATTGCATCACATACGTTTTTTTAGTTCTAAGTCATATTAATAAAGAGAATAATTCAATTGCAAATCTTTAATAGATGTGTCAGACTGATCACAGAGGTCTTTATGGATTTAATTACAATGGTATCTGTGTATATTTCATAGGTTAATTTTGATGAAGGTATCAATGACACACCAACAAGTGTCAAGAGATGCGATACTGAAGATACTACTGCACATTGGAAAGATTATGAAAAGCAATACATAGAAGGGAAGACTACATTAGTGAAGGAGGAACAAGCTGATGAAAAAACAGCCAAAGCAAAGGTAAATCTTTTAATGGTTAATTCTAGACAAGTCACCGGTTAAGTAAAAAACAGAAGGTCCCTTCCGAAAAAACACAAAAGGTGTGCAACAGGAGTTATTGTTTGAAGATTATAAATCTGCATTTTTTTATTTTTTATTTGTTTATTTATAAATCAGCGCACAGGAAACATATACATTAACAATGATTATAACCTCACAGAGCATATCAAACAAAATTACCCGTCCCCCAACCCCAGGTTCTCGAGTAGGCATTGTTTCGGGCCTCAGTCGGCCTGACCAGGCGGCGAGCCATCTCCCATCGTATAGAGGGCTCTCGCGATCAAGCGTGGCTTGAAGGTCAGGGCCGGGTAGTTCTGGTCATAGTCCAGGACTGGAGCCCAAACGTCGGCAAATCGGTGGAGCAGTCCCACTTTGGCTGCCGTGACCTTTTGTGCTATCAGAATGTCCCACAGTTTAAGCCACCAGAGGGTCATCAGGGATCCTTCCGCGGACTTCCAGGTGCAGGCCACTGTGATTTTGGCAGCCAACAGGAGTTGGGATATCAGCGTCGCCCTCCTCCCAGTCCTCGGGTATGAGTCTGGGAGCGGAATCCCCAGGAGGACTTGCTCGGGCGTTAGCGGAATTTCAACTTGGGTGATGTCCCGTATGGTGGCCAGGAATTGGGTCCAGAACTCCTCTATTTTTGGGCATGTCCACCACATGTGGAAGTAGGAGCCTGGGTAGCCACAAAGGCGCCAACAGATGGGGTCCAGGGCCTGCTGAAAGTGGTGGAAGCGCAGGGGGGGGGTAGTACCAGCGCAACAGTAGTTTGTGGGTGCATTCCCGATTGGTAATGCAACAAGATGCTGTGCGAGTTCTAGTACAAACGTCCACCCATGTGTGGTCCTCTATCGCATGACCCAGGTCCGTCTCCCACTGGGACATATAGGAGGGCCTAGACTGGAGGGGATCTTCCTGCAATAGTTTGTAGAGGGCTGAGATCTTTCCCCGGGCTGGTAAGTCATTCACTGTGAGCTCCAGAGGAGACAGGGGCTGTGTTGCGGCCGCCCGGGTTTGGGGGTGGGGGCACCAGTGCCTCAGTTGGGCGTAGGTAAATCTGTCCGCCTCTGTTAGCTGGAAAATCGATTTACATCGTTCGAAGGTGAGGGGGGCGTCCCCTTCAAAGAGCTGCCCCAATGTTTCAAGGCCTCCTGCCACCCAGTTCCCAAAGTTCTTAGGGTGAACTCCCGGGGAGAAGGCGGGATTGAGGAAGATTGGGGAAGATGCGCTGGAGCCTCCTGGGATGCCTCCACATCTGCAGGCCCACTCCCATGCCTTTATAGACTGTTTTGTGGTGGTCAGCACTCCTGGCCAGCTGCAGCGTAATGCGGTGGGAATGAACGGGAGAAAGCAGAGGGGGAGAGTCTCGACTCATTTCGGGCATCCGGTGGCGAGTCCCCATGCTTGAAAGTGGGCCAGCTGCGCTGCAATGTGGTATTTTCAGAGGTCCGGGACTCCCAGTCCTCCCAGTCTCGTGCTGGCCATCATCGTTCTCCAAGGGATCCGTGGTTTCTTGCCCTTCCAGATAAAGCCAATGATTTTCCTTTGGAGCCGTTGCAAAGGGGGGAGGGGGATTGAGGTTGGGAGGGATGTGCAGGCGAAGAGGAAGTGGGGAAGGAGGTTCATTTTGAATGTCGTTATGCGCCCCAACAACGAAATCTGCTGTGTCTGCCAACAAGCAAGCTCCTTTTCCAATTCTTCCAAGAGTGGGGGGAAGTTGGCCTGGTAGACCTTCGCCGGGTAGGCGGGGATCTGAACCCCCAAGTATGGGATCGCTTGGGTGCTCCATTGAAACGGGCTATGGTTCTCCAGGGCCTCCCTTTCGCCTGGGTGCAGGCCCACTCCGAGGGCTGTTGATTTTTGGAAATTGATAGCGATTCCCAAGACCCTCCCGAAGACCTGGATTTCGGTCAGGGCTGCCCTCAAGGAGTCTTTGATGTTTGTGATGGTTAGCAACACATCGTCCCCGTAGAGGGCAATTTTGTGTTGGGCAGGGCTGATCTTCAGGCCAGTGATCAGGGGGTTCCGGCGAACTCGCTGGGCTAACGGTTCCATGGCCAAGGCGAAGAGCAAGGGGGATAGTGGACATCCCTGTCACATTCCGCATGTGAAGGTAATCGGGTCCGACAGGCAGCCATTGACTCTCAGCCGGGTCTTCGTATGTTGTCCTTCGTTGATCTATGGAAGATAAACCCCATCTGGTCCGGGTCTATAATGCTCGGGAGAACCGGGGCAAGGCAGTTGGCCAGGACCTTGGAGTAGATGTTGGCGTCCAAGTTCAAAAAGGAGATGGGTCTATACGAGGAATTCTCCTGGGGGTCCTTTCCAGGTTTGAGGATCAGAACAGTAGTAGACTCCTGCATCGATGGGGTGACTGTTCCAGTAGCTGCAAACGAGTTGAAGAGGCGTGTCAGGGGAGCCACTAGTTGGGGAGGAAGAGTTTGTAGAAGCGTGTAGAGAACCCGTCTGGGCCTGGTGCCCTCGGTTTTAGGCTTTTAATGGCCTCCTCCACTTCCTCATTAGTAATAGGTGTCTCCAGTTCGTCTCTCGTCTCTGGCTTGAGGAGCGGGAGCGCCGCCTCTTGGATGTAAGAGTGCTGCTCATTCGGGTCCCACGGGACTGCCGTCATTATTTCCGACTGGTGGGTAACCGCCAGTCGCAGTTTTTCACTCTCTGTGTGGTGGATCTCCCCCTGTCTGTCGCGTAGACCCTGGATGAAGTTTCTGCTCTTCTCCTTAGCCAGTTTGCTGACCAGCAGCTTGTTAGCCTTATTGTTATGGGCGTAGTACCATTGTTTGGTTCTGGTTAGCAGGTGTGCTGTAACGTCGGCGTAGTGCGCCTCGAGCCTCTTCCTTGCCATTTGTAGTACCCTGTAGGATTTCGGGGACCAGCCCTTACGTTTATGGGTGTCTTCGGCCTCATGGACCTCAGCTTCCAGGAGAGCGCGGGCCGCCCGCTTCTGTTTGTGGAACGCGCCATCTTGGGCGATCAGCTCCCCTCTAAGCACTGCTTTCATGGCATCCCAGGTATTAGCCGGGGAGGTGTCCTCATCAGGGTTTTCAGCAAAGAAGTTTTTAATTGTTCGGGCAATTGTGTCTCTCACTTCCATGTTCCCCAAGATAGGGTTGTACAGACTCCACTGGCGGCGGGAAGGAGGATCCGGGTCGTGCGACCACAGGGTCAGTGAGACCGGGGCATGGTCCGAGAGAATCCGCGAGCCAATCGTAACATTGTCCGTAAAGGTCAGAATCTGGGGAGAAACCAGCAATAGGTTGATTCTGGAGAAGGTACGATGAACGTACGAATAGAAGGTGAAGTCTTTCTCTTCTGGGGATAGCACTCTCCAGGAGTCAACGATGTTCAGAGTGCGGAACAAGTGGAGCAGGGCTGTTGCCAACTTCAGGTCCCTGGCTGTTGGGGGTGAGATCTATCCCTGAGGGGGTCTGGGACCCCCTTAAAGTCACCGCCAATAACTACTTGCCCTTCGATGAATGGAAGGAGGGAATCCTCCAGGTCTTGATAGAATCCCTCCTGGTGCTCATTTGGGGCGTAGGCCAAGATGAGGGTATAAAGTTGGCCAAGAATAGTGCATTTGACCGCTACGAAGCGGCCCTCCCGGCATCTCAGCGAGTCCAGGATCTGGGGTTTCAAGTCCTTAGCAAAGAGGATGGTGGTGCCTCCCTTCTTGGTTCCGTTGGAGGCCAGGAATTATAGGGGATAGAGTCTGCTTCGCAAGCAAGAAAAGTCTGCTGGAATTAGGTGCGTTTCTTGTAAGAAAGCGATTGAGGTCCCCTCGTTGTGCAGTCTTTGGAGGATGGATTTCCTCTTCGGGGGGGGGGGAATTCAAGCCTCTAACGTTTAAGGTGGTGAGCTTTACTTTTAGATGCGGGGGCAGGTGCTCTGAGTCCGTCTTCTGCGGGGGTGGGGGGATTGGGGGCGGGTCAAGTCAGCCATAGCTGTGAGGGATCCGCTGCTTCAGGGTTTCCTGTGGCTGAAGGTTTTTTAGAAATAGAACAGGAGATATGAACTTCCAACAATGGCCTCCAACGGGAGGGCCAAACTGTGGCCGGGGGGATCGATTTTGATCTGACATCACCAACGTAGTCGAGATTCTCTCCAGGGGTAATATGGTGAGATCCACCCTGGAGGAGGGTACGGACCGCATGGGGTCCGCTGCGAGCTTGAAAGAAGTTTGGTGGTTCCTGCGCTATGTGTACTTTAGACATACTTGCCCTTGTCATCTGGGTTTATGGTTTCTCTGGACCCTTGACCATGGGGGCAGTTTCGGTTTGGGAGAGGCAGTGTCCTGCGCAAAGCATGCCTGGCTTGAGGAGTGCGGTTCTGTGCCCCTTGGGGAGTCCGGGCGGAGAATTGATGCTGCGTCGTCAAGGTGGCTGATGGTGTGGGGGGTGCACTTGTACGAAAAGTGTAGTGCTGTGGGGAACAGCCATCGGTAGCGGATCTGTTGGTCTCGTAGAAAAAGCGAGAGTGGGTGAAGCATCCTGCGCTTCTGGAGGGTTAGGGGGGAGAGATCCTGGAAGATCTGCAGTGGGGAGCTCTGGAAAGAGAGTTCATCTTTTGAGCGGCCTATCGCTAAAATGGCCTCCTTGGTGGTATAAAAGTGAACCCTTGTGATTACATCCGGAGGGGGGTCTGAATCGGATCCCCGGCGGGGGCGCAACCGATGAGTACGGTCAAGTAGGAGCTGTGTCTCAACTAGATCTAGCAGCAGTGAGACTTATATATCCGGGGAGCTCCTTTACGGAAATCGCGGAGGGCACCCCACGGATGCAGAGGTTGTTGCGCCGGGAGCGGTTCTCCAAGTCCTCCTGCTTGAACTCGAGGATTTCGGTTCTATCTATCAGTGCCTGAATAGAGCGCTGGACTCCCATTAGTGAATTAGAGTGATCCATAGCCAGTTCCTCGGTCTCCCCATCCTACATTCGACGTTGCTGACCCGTTGTTCTGTTTGCTCTAGTTTTGCTGTGAGTTCAGTCATGCAGGACCTAAATTCCAATTTGATGTCGGTCATGATGTTTCCGGGGCCAGCAGCAGGGTGGAGATGTCGGCAGATTTGGGGGATTTCAATGCTTTAGACATGCCTCTCGAATGGGGACCGGCTCCAGGGGGCTCAGCCCAGTGTCTTTCCCCGCAGATTCGGTCACTAACTGCTGGCGCCGGGGAATGGCTGTAGCCGGGGTGATGGAGTGGGCCGGGGCACCCCAGGAGAATGCATGAGAGAGCTGTGCTCCAACTCCCTCAATTGCTTTGGTGGGGTGGCCGTGCGGGGTAAGGTGGCTGCGGGCCTGTGCTTCGCCCTCAGCTGTGGTAGTCCAGGTCGGTAGTGCTGCAAGCCGGCACCCTCCGGCTGACAAAGGTGGGAGGTGGGCAGGGGCGCCCCAGGAAGTCAGTGGCAAGGCTTAATCAGCCGGGGGAGCAGCTCATGTGGGCCTCAGCGGGTCTGCTCACTCTCAGCAGCGGGCCCGGGGTGGAGGCTGGTGACAGAGAGGGGCAGCACAAAGGGCAAGAGAATCCTGTGCAGCGTAGGGGTTAAGGCAGAGCCCCCCGGTCGCTGCGAAGGCGGTGGCCCGGGCTCACCTGGGTCACACGTGGTTCCCCTCCAGGGTGTCAGGGCCTTGGGCCTTAGCAAACGAAGGGCCGGGGCACCGCTGCCACGGCTGTATGATGAGCAGGTTCAGGGAAGAGTGGGCGGCCCCCACGATGCAGCCCCCGCACGGCTGCCGGGTGAAGTTGTCGGGCAGAAGGGAGCGAGCGGGAGCCAAGCACCCCCACAGGCCAAGGCGTTATCCGGTGCAGGTCAGGGGCCCCTGTAGGAGGAGGATCCAGGACTCCTCGGTTCAGCAGTCGAGCAGGTCCAGGCGGAGCCGCAGAGACTCCAGGCTCGTTCAGCCAGTACTCTGTGCCGGCGAGCAGCTTAGAGAGCACTCGCAGTGTCGAGTCCCTCCAGCGATGCATGTCTGATGGCCGGTCCAGGCGAGGGTGCCGACAGCTGGGGCTGTGCGGTCAGGAGCAGCTGGTGGTGCGGATCGCCTCCAGGGGCTGGGTAGAGCTGGCAGGCGGGAGGGGGAGCAGGCAGTGCCGACGCACTATAGCTGCGCGCCGGGAGAGATCCGACCCCCCAAGCTGGATTAGGGCCGGCAAGGCACGGCCAAAGGGTCGCAGGGGCTCGGCGGTACTGCCGCCATCTTGAAATGCAGCGTGGGCAACGGAGGCGCTTCCCCTCGCCTCGTTGTCTGTGATCCTGGGGCAGTTAAGGACCCAAGTTGCAGCCGGTGGTATGGTGGAGGCTCCGGAGTGTTACCTCATGTCGAGGTGGCGATCTACATGGCAGGAACCGGCGATATTACGTTGTGGCCGCGGACCCATGCAGAGGCCATCAATGGAGCTGCCACATCGCTGGCGCTCCAGGCCACGCCCCATAAATCTGCATTTTGATAATACAATTTTAAATTACTTTTCTTTTAAGTCTGGATTTTAAAACGGAAAACCAAACCCTGTCTGAACCTGATCCTTAAAAGAAGCAAAAAGGCATTAATGGGAGAGAAACTATTGTACCGAAATACTAACACACGGATGTTCTAGGCCATGTTCCAGGGATGTTCCAGGCCATCTCCGACTGACACTAGATCAGTTTTTACCATACGGAAATGCAATTTCTAAGATTAGTTTAGAGAACGTTGATAAGCAAAAAAATAGGGATCACTCCAGATATGTGGATGGTCCTTTTGGTGTGTGTGCGCAGTGTTCCACACATTAAATATTCGAACAAAGGCAAGTGGAAACTTTGGTACAAAGTACATCATTTTATTGTCTATCATAATATTCGCTCCTAAACAAACAAGTAGGCATCGCGTTCTATATGGTTCCTGACATCCTTCTCCCAGTAGTCACACTAGTGCTTTGCTATAAACCAAAAGAAAAACAGCATTTTCTTCAGTTATTTCTTCATTGCAATGCCGGTAGAAATGCAACCACAAAAATTACTGCAAGCAGGTAAGTGGTAACTAGCGATTGATTTCGATCAAACCAGTGATGTTTCTTCGTTATAGGAAGTAACAAATCATTTTCACACATTCAATAGTGTACCGTCCTTTATGAATTCCTAGTGGCCCGTTTGGATTTTGGAAAAATTGTGTTTGTAGCGCACATTTTCTGAAGTATTTCCATACATTTAGATGATTTGCATGTATGCATACTACACCTTTTACTACTATGTTCCATCCCATTTTCTCTATATAATTTATGGGCTTAACAGCCTCAGGAAGGACAGGGGCCATTTTCGCTGCAAAAAAAGCTATTCCAATTTAAATCTGAAGGCTCGCTTAGGTGCGCCCGCAACATGCAGATTCTCTGCTAGCCTTCCCTCCGACACCACTGTCAGTCCTCTTTCCCATACAGCCGGGAGAGGACAGAAGCAGACACATGCACTGTGTGACAATGTTTTTCTTTATTTTTCCCTTCTATTTATTTTTTCTTAATTTGACTCCTGGACCCCTGGCTCCCAGGTCCCATCAGCACATGTCCATCTCTGTTGGGTTCTTAAGGTATGCTTCCATCGAGGGCTCCTTCCTGGGTCCATGTGTTCTGTTTGGACTGTATTTTCCCTGTCCACTGGTGGGATCCCTGGGCAGCCTGCCACGCGTTAACACAACGAGCACTTTAAACCAGATGAGCTTAGTGGAGAGAGTTTTTTCCACGTACCCCCGAATCTTCTCAAGTCCTTCGCCAGCAGGTAGTCCAAGGCTGAAGTGGTAGGTACTCCACTGTTCGTTAGGGCACCCAAGCAAGAGGATTCCTTCCCTGGGAGTTAGGCTGCTGGGAGAGTTCATGCAGACCATAAGACCATAGGACATCCAGAGGCCTTTACGGATAGTACCGGTATCCACCCCGAGTGGCCACCTGGCCATTTTACCAGGACAGTCTCTAAGAGGCCTTTTGCTTATACTAGCAGGCTGGTGTCAAGGGGCTTTTGAGCTCTACAATTGGGCCTACCTCAGAGGGGGTGCCTTTTACGATCCAAGGTTAACAGGCTTTGGTCCAAGGGCCATAGGCGTTGCTATGGGTCATGGCGGAGGGCTATAGCCTCGGATCTTTTGGTTGTAGCCTTGGATAGAAGCTCAAGGGCTACAACCAAAAGGCTAGCTAGCCCTGAGTCCCAATAGTCCCGACATTAGCCTAGACCCAGATCCTTTAAAGACCTAGCAACAGTCCTGCCAATGGCAACACATCACCTGGGATTTGTCAGGAGGTCTCCAGGAATACATATAGGAGTGAAACTTCGATCTGCCTTTTGAAGATTCTAAACTATTCAATGACTCTACTAACAATGGACTCAGAAAAAGAAAACAAGCTCAGAGACGGATACATGTCTGATTGTACTACCAAAGCCAACTGGTCATTCTTTTGGCCAGAGTCAGGGCAGGTTTGACTTCGAGGCACACGATCTTCGGGGGTTTCTGTGGATTCCGGCAGAGGAGGCCTAGGCAGCCGGAGAAATCTCCCAGAACGCACAGCCATCAGAAGTCTAGGATCACTTCTAAGGGGTTTTATTCTATCCCTCCTCCTCTTTAGTCCTCTGAAAATAAAAAGCATTGATGTTCACATCCAGGTCCACAGCTTGCGCACACACAGTAAACTTTCTCTACATCTGGAGTGATCCTGCTCCCTCTTCTCAGAGCACTAGCTCCTTTCAGTGGGTATACAGCGTTTTTGAACCCCTACTGTCTCCTCCCCATTCATCTCCTTGTATTATTTAGATTGGTTCCCCAGCACTTCTTATGGAAATGGTACAGCTTCTCAAATTTCAGGCAGTGGAAGTGGTTCCACCCCCAGACTGGGGAAGAGGCTTTTATTCTGGAATATTAGAAGTGCTCGGCAGTCTTAAAGGCATGGTCTAGTAAAATGTTTTATTGTCCCTACGGGTCGGCCATGTTTTTTTAAGCCTAAGTGGCTCGATTTTAGAAAACATTCCTATGGACCTTACCCGAGTTTTCGTCCATTAAACGCACGCGAAAACAAGCACCAGGGCGCCGCCCTTTTCTGATAATCCTATCACTTGCCGCATCGCCCTGGCTGACCTGCTTTTGCGGCACTAAATCAATTCCCCCGCCCCTGAGCCTGACATTATCCAAACATTCATATTCCCCGCCTCTCTCCGTGACGTTACTGTGCTGCGTAGGCAAACGCGCCCAGTCGTCTTCTACGCGACTCCACACAGAACCCGGAAACCAACACAGACCATCTCACAACACAGCGCGCCACAATTCGGAATATGAAACTGTACTTTAAAATCAAACAGCAACACGGTACATTTGGTAAAGTACATTTATTTTACATTAAATGTTTAGAGAATATTCAGCAATTGCCATATGAACTCCGAAAGCCATTTATTTTCTTTTATCTGTATCCGCCATGGTACACAGGGTGTTGCTTTTCGTTAAAAGAAGCACTTTGGAAGCACGGTGAACCGCAAGGCTGTTCCATCAACTAGGCACTAGTCCATCGAAAAGGTTGATATGTTGATTCTAGCCACTGGTACAGCGTAAGGTCATGTGGGCCCTTGGCGATCCTCCCATAAAATTGTCAGTGTGCTCCAGTTGTTCACACGAAGCTGCAGGTGTCTTTGTCTACTGTAAAAGCCATCTGCTGGTGTCTCAAACCGATGGCAGTAGCAGAAGGGGAGCAAATACCTGTTATGAAAACAAAAAAATTATAATTAGTCTCGCCAGCCGATCTTCATTAATATTACTTATTTTATTTATTACAGCCGATCAGAGGATGCTTGCAAGGATAGTTCAATGGAGTATGTTCGGCTCTAAAATCAATGCAAAAAGTAACTAAATAAATTGAGGCCAACACACAATGATAAACGACAGTTAGTCTACATGCGTGAGGAATGATATGATATATGATATGGCATTTGTAACGCGCCTTTACTCAAGTGTTTCTAGGCGCGACGAGGCAGGTGGGGAACAAGGGCAGACAGACAACGATCCTACTAGGCCAGGTGTCTTTCTGATCGCGCATGGGGAAGGGCGGGAGGGGGGGGGAGTGCTGTACATGATTAGTGGAATACAAATTAAATAATAGGGCCAGCTGGTGGCAAGTGCAAGGTAAATGCCGGGAGAAGGGGCTGAAGGATACAGAGACAGTCCCGTACTGCAGGTAGGCAGTGCAGGGAAAAGTGGCTGGGCCAAGGACCGAGATCGGTGAGACCAGTGGACCTGCATGCCCATGTGCCCACTACGAACACGTTTCCTTGCTTTTCCTAGCTCTTCATTCATTCATTTATTCATGCATCCATTCATTAAATCTTAATTCCGGCATAAAAGCGTGTAAACATTTACATTATATTTGAATGCCCATGTGCCCACTACGAACACGTTTCCTTGCTTTTCCTAGCTCTTCATTCATTCATTTATTCATGCATCCATTCATTAAATCTTAATTCCGGCATAAAAGCGTGTAAACATTTACATTATATTTGAAATTTCCATTGTGTCTCTTCGTAATGCAGTCTGTAAAACGGACCATGCTCTTGACAACGATTTTTCGTATACTGAACTAAAATGAAACTCGGTCTAGTTTCTGAATTTTCTGCCTTATCGTCTCTTACGTTATTGCACATCCCCTTCAAATGTAGTTCTTTCGCATTGGTCCCTGTCTCAAGGTCAAAAAACAATAGACCCTTATATACTTCCAGTGCGACTTGTGGGCCTCATCTGGGCGCGAGCTGAAAATCAAAGCCGCTGTCCTTAGCATTCTTTATTTGCAACATCACGTAGTATAGGCATCTGTGAGAACTTGAAGTTTAGAATCTGTCTATGTAGTGCGCCTCAATGTGCAAATGCGAACTGGCTTCTCTCCCAAATGCCACGGGCCGCTTGGCTGGCGTGTTCTAAGTGCCCCAATTTTGTCCCCGTTGTCTGCGAGCTTTGCAGCCCAAATTGAGACATTTAATTTTTGGCGGAAGGTCAGGGAAAGTATAAAGTACCACAGGAGTTGAGTTAAAAGTGAGATTTATTGTTTGTTTGTTTGTTTTATTATTTGCAATACGCAAGCCTCCCTTCCGTTAACAGTGCGCAGCATTTACATTTACATGAGATGAGGCATGAGAAAAATATATGAGGTGAATAGAGAGAATTTAAAGATGACACCCAGCTTGTTCGCCACCCATGATGGTGAAGGTAGGGGTTAGGGTTACAGGTACACTGTACAATAACATTTATTTACAAAAAGACAATCGTATTGCAATTATTTAAACCGTGCTTCAGGTGGGCATGGCACAGTCGCAATGTTCGGTGGCAATGGATCACTGCTCTGCACAGAAACGTCCAAAATTCCATATCTGTGCTTCTCTAACACAGCAACAATAAGGCCTTTCACAAAGTCGAACTGCATTTCATTATAGACTGGTTTGATCACCCATTGCTTACTTCGTTTTGAAAACACCTTAGTGTAGCGAGGCATCCTTACTTTACCCCTAGTCCTAGATTGTTCACGTCCGACATTGCTGTTATTGGCCAAGACCGCTAGTTGAGTGCGATGTTTCATGCCCCGAAAGCTAAAATGCAAGCGCTTTGGCCTGTACTTTAGGCACATATTGTGGAACACCTCCAAATCTCCTGTGTGACAGAATTCTGTCAGTCCTCTCAAATCTCTTGATAGAGTTTTGTCGAAAACAATCTTCTCAATGGCTTTGTGTGTCGATGAAGATGGAATCAACCACTTCTTCTTCCGTGCCTCCTCTGGGGACAAAGGGCCATGTTCACATTGGTGGAAATGTTGATTTGCTGTCCAGCGGTGAACGTTGGTACAGTGGTGCATCAGTGACCACCATTTTTCAAGTAGTATTTCCACTGACCCTTCACAAGTTTTTGAGCTCTACCAAAGATGGTTGGTGATAGAATGGGACCACTGCAAAATACTTTCAAAACCTTTTTTTTTCCCTGCAGCCGAGATTTTCTTATTGATTAATTTAGCAAGATGCCATACGTCAAATTGATGTTTAATATGTGGGAACTGCTCTCTCATTGTCTTGGCAATTGAAACGTGTCTATCCGTGGCTATGAGGTCGATGTGCATTCCCCTTGATTGTAGATATTCCACTGATTTTATAAATCCTAGTTTCTCCATGGCCACTGACGATGTACATTGTGTTACCTGCAAATTTTTGGCGGGTGTAGATTGTGTGAATTGATCTGCAACTACTTCAGAGCTATCTTCAATACATTCAATAACATCTTCTTGTGGTGGTGCGGTCGCACTGTAGCTATGGTCCAATGCAACTTTGCTGTAGTCTCCAAACACAGTTAATTCATGTTCTGGCCATTGGACATGAGCATCTCGAGCCTGAATACGCCTCACCTCAATTAATAGTTCCTCCATAGTGTACACGGTCTGGCAAGCCACATCTCTCATTCGCTTCACTGTCTGTGTATGTATAGTTCTGACACCCACGGATAACCGGAGGAGAGATTGGAAAAGGGATGTTCAGTTTAAACACAAGATAAAGTGTAGTACAATTGACTGGAAAAAAACATAAAATAGTCCCCAGCACAAACATTTTTTTAAAGTTATGAACTGTTTGTAACTAACCTTTTTTTGTTTTTTTTTCTTTGCAACTTTTTTGACTCGACCTTCAACATCTGCACGCTGTAGCTGCGATTCGTTTCCGCATGTCCTCCCTTCCTCTTGCGCTGCGACGACTATATTTTCTGTATCCGCATAGACAGCACGGAATGAGGCTCCATCGTCTCCCTGAAACATAGTACTTTCATTACTATGTATCAAAATATTGTTAGCATAAAACACACGGGAGGACGAACACACGGGTACATCTCAATAGCCAAACACGATTTAAACATTGTGTGCAACAATCAAACGACAAGTATTCGACCAGTGATGATCTATTTCGATGGAGCTGTCAGTATCTATACCTCTGGCTCTGCATGGACTGCCATGAATGGTTGTATTGGAGAGGAGGCATCCGCATCTCCCTGAAACACAGTACTTGGATTAGTATGGTTTTCAATATTGGAAACATAACACACACTTGGGGTCCAACGCACAGGTACATATAAAGAGATAACCGCAAATGATGCATTGTCCAAAAGAATCAAGGAAAATCTAAATATGATCACATTTCATCGACTTATTTCTCCGATTTATTTACATCTGCATCATCTAAATTGGATGTTGTGATTGTAGTGGAAGCTTTGTCGTCTCCCTGAAACACATCACTTGCGTTAATAGGGAAGAAAGTATAGCAAATGGAATCACGTTATATGATCACGCATGATGGAGCTGTCATTATCCATACCTCGTGCTGCTGAAGAATATCTATGGATGTTGCAAATGTAGTGCGCACTTCCGAAAGCTGTTGCGCCGATTCGTATACGCATGGTCCCGCTTCCACTTCCCCTGGAATTACTTGAATGTCAGGCTCTGCATCAAGTGCAGGGGTTGACGCTCCATCAACTGTCTAAAACATAGTACTTGCATTAGTGAGGATTACAATAGTGAAAACATAACACACACCTGGGGTCGACAGCACAGGTACATATCAACGGCTAACCACGAATGAAACATTGTGTAGAACAATCAAACGACAAGAATTCCAGCTCTGATGATGACGCTCGATGGAGCGGTCAGTAACCATACCTCCTGCTGGTGAAGAACATCTAGAAATGTTGTAGATGTGGCGGACGCTTCAGCATCTCCCTGAAACACAGTACTTGCATTAGTATGGATAACACTGATTATAACTGAAAACAAACACCAGTGGACGATAACTAAGGTGTATATCAATTGGAAAGCACTAACCAAACATTCGGTAAAATATTTACACGATAAAATAAAACTATTACTTGACATGCATAAAACAAGTCTGTAGCGGATTAGCCTAGTAAGATTACCTGATACGCGCTAGAAGTGGTTGATAACTGCGACCACGTCAAGGATGTAGAATGTTCTTGCTTCAGATTCAAGGGATAGTCAAGAAGTTGTAAAGGTAAATTAATGATTGATAATGAAATGCCAATATTAAAAATAGCCATGTAAGGTGACAGAATACTTGAAAAATGCTCAATACAGCACAGTTCCCTGTTCCCATATATATACATTGCGTTTGTGGGTTATGAAATCGAAAAAGAATATATTGATAAATGTCATTATTCAAAAAACTATACACTCATATCAATATCAAAATTATTACAAGGGATAGAACACCTACAATATCAATTAATCCGTTCGGATACCTACACACTACCGCAAGGCCTAAAGCTAAATCCGGACACTTGACTCACCGGTGGCGGAATGTGGACGAATAGAGTGGGAATAGCGTTTTCGAGCAATTTCCGTGTCGTTCGCTGTTTATTCTTCTTTGTTACCCAAGATGTTGTGTACACGTCCAAGGAAAAGTGCCGGCTGCAGATGCAGTATCGATCACCCCTCTTGTCCTGTAAGACTTGTTGGACTCTACTTTCCAGCTCATCCAGTGGATATCCGCAATGTCTGACCCATTCTCTTATTCGATCAACAGTTTTCGGGAATACATGCATTTTAGTGCCTTCAGATTTCGCATGGGTCTTAGAAGGGCAACCGCTAATCGAACAGGCAGGCATTGTTGATAAATCTGAAAAGTAAATATCGACATTATTATACAATCTTCAAGAATAAAGATTTGAAACAAAAGTAAATGAATCATACAATGATCAATGCAAGGTTTGTTTTGGTCGCAGGAACTATACCAGTTCATTATGTGCGGCTTAGTATTTGCATAAGTTGCAGAAATGTATAAATGATGTGACTAAAATATGAACATGTGACTCATCCCTTGGATGTTCTGTATTGCACGAGAAGGAAACATGCTTACATTATAGACTGGACCCCCGAACGATGCAATTCGATGACAATAGACACATATGCAAATAAATAGATCTATTGCTAGCATAGCAATGGAAACTCAAGTCAATAGCAATGAGACCAATGAACATAGCACTATTGTGTACTTAACTCGCAAATAGATAGAAATTTAAAAATCTGCGAAATATGACTAGGATACCTTGACCAACAAACAGTTGGATTCAGCAAGCAGAGCAGTATGTTGCAGGAGAATAGGTGGGTGGCCACAGGTAGCACACTGATGGGTTTGCTCTAAGCGGTCACAGAAGTTCACGGATAGCACGACGACGAGCAGATTAGCGTAGATCTCAGTGGTTGCCAGGTAACACGTTCAGGAGTTGACTTGCAAAGCACAAAGATGTTCTCATGAGACATATCAAGTGGTTTATAAAGTATTAGAAACAGGCGTGTGTTTGTGAATGAATGACGTATGTATGTCGTGGTCTTAGGGGGGCGGCCTGCTTCAAGGGGAGGCCTGGCTGGAGACACGGGGTCTGAGGAGGCCATGTGACCGATGGCCCCTTGGCGTGTGATACCTTTTGAAGTGTACATGTAGTTTGCCACCTTGGCCTATCGCACCCCTGACAGCGCGCATCCACTGGCGCGAACCGCCTTTGATAGAGGGGGGTGGGATGGATGGGCCTGGGGCGTGCAGATAAGGCACAGGAAGACTGCTGAATGGAGACACACTTATGTGGATTGCAGGGGGGCGGCCTGCTTCAAGGGGAGGCCTGGCTGGAGACACGGGGTCTGAGGAGGCCATGTGACCGATGGCCCCTTGGCGTGTGATACCTTTTGAAGTGTACATGTAGTTTGGCACCTTGGCCTTTCACGCCCCTGACAGCGCGCATCCACTGGCGCGAACCACCTTTGATAGAGGGTGGGTGGGATGGATGGGCCTGTGGCGTGCAGATAAGGCACAGGAAGACTGCTGAATGGAGACACACTTATGTGGATTGCAGGGGGGCGGCCTGCTTCAAGGGGAGGCCTGGCTGGAGACACGGGGTCTGAGGAGGCCATGTGACCGATGGCCCCTTGGCGTGTGATACCTTTTGAAGTGTACATGTAGTTTGGCAATTTAGCCTTTCGCGCCTGACAGCCCCCCATGCCAGCGCTCATCCACTGGCGCGAACCGCCTTTACATCAATATATAGTATATCGCCTTTATATCAATTATAGTATATTGTTGCTTATCAATAACAAATGCCACATACCGGAGATTCTTGTGAGCACAGACCCACACTTCAACCGGTTTATTATAGTGGTCAAGACCCTAAGGCCTGTATAATCCAATGGTAATTGTTAGTATAGATATATGTGTGACTTTTATAGAGACATAACCTACTGAAAGACTTTGAACAAGTGTTATTTAGTGCATGCATTATCGAGAATATGTTATGTTAGCTTAGATAGATAGTGACCACCCTGCTTCACAGCGACCAGACCTTCACCCATTCTGAGCACAGATGTCTGACGTCCATCCTTGAATGGAGACACACTTGATTCATTTAAAAAATCGGAACAACCGTTGTTAAAATATTTGTGGTGTTTTATTTTGTATCTTATTTTCATGACACAAAAATACAAGACTTTAAAGATTATACAGGTCAGGTTGCAGCACAGTGAGAGAAAATCCCCTGTACTGACCGCTGTCACTCGGGAACGTTTCTCTAATGGCACAAACGGCACAGGCGGGTATCACTCTTCGAACGCGGTGTCCAAGCCTCCCGTGGAGCCACCATGTAAAGGAACGATAGGCCACCAGCCTGTACCACCTGTGAAAAGGAATGAAACAAACTGTTTTTGAATGACCAAGATAAGTTTAATAAACGTTTGTTGTCAATGACAATTCTTGTAACTAATGGCATTCTGCACGGACAAATGCTATCTAGACAATGCACACTATTGAACGACTTACATGCGTTACAATGATATGTAGATGTAATTTTGGATATAGTAGAAGAACATGAAATAGGATTGGCATGACAAGCAGAGTATACTTACTCGTTACTTGGATTACGAGGACGAACAGTTGCGCGAAGTTCGTGCATAAGCACCATCATTATTCTCAACACGGCCCGTGTGAGGCAGGCTGCCCTGAAGTCTGGCAGCTCAGTGATGCATTGCGGTCGTGGCTCGCCTTCCAAAATGTAGGCCAGGCATCCCGAGTTTTCTTGGCAGCAGCAGTTCTCGTCCTCAGTTGGCATTAGCTCGCACCGATTGCATGTGCACCAGGTGGAGACGCCGTCCATGCGACTAGGCCCAGGCTCTTCATCTGTTGATTCGTCCTGCCAACTGCCGTCCGAATCCCCATCATTTTCGTGTGCTTCCCTTTCCAGTAGTTACTCCTCGGTATACTCGGGCTTGTACATGTAGGGCATTATTGTAGCCATTGTGTGTTAAACAACCTAAAATAATTTATAGCGGTGGTACTGGTATCTGTTCACACGGGCTACAAGCGGCGAAGGTAGCTGACCAGAGCACTGAAACGAGTCACAGAATACTCAAAGTAACACAGAGAGAGGAATGGAATCGAAAATCTGCTGCTGTGTGTTGTGAAACAGTCTGTTTATACTTATTGAGGAAAGAGGCGTCCTGCCATTTCCATGGCGACACGTCATTAGCTGAAGCACAGCGAATGTTGACACAAGACGTGCTTTGGCGTTGGGAAATGGGCGGTACAAGTCTGCTGATGACAGGCTCAGGGGCGGGGGATTTGATTTAGTGCCGCAAAAGCAGGTCAGCCAGGGCGATGGGGGAAATGATAGGATTATCAGAAAATGGCAGCTCCCTGGTGCTTGTTTTCGCGTGAGTTTAATGGACGAAAACTCAGGTAAGGTCCATAGGAAAGTTTTCTAAAATCGAGCCACTTAGGCTTAAAAAAACATGGCCGACCCGTAGGGACAATAAAAAATTTTACTAGACCATGCCTTTAAGAGTCATCCTCCTGGGACCCTTTATTACCTTCTTTAATTCTGATGATTACAGTCCACTGATTCCTCAGCAGTGAAAATTGTTTTCACTATTATGAGATGAGTGTGCGACCCCGCAGGCACCGATACCCTGCTGTGGCTTGTTCTGTATGCACTTTATTCTGGATCCTTATTCCCTTGTCTGAGCCCCCTGTTTGATGAACTTGATTCTAGTGATTTACCTGTATGTAAGCCTCTCCTCAACTCTTCTTTGGTTTAGAATACTTATACGCGTGAAATGTTCTCCCCTTTGTTGCGTTTCTGCTGTTGATTGTTAACCTCATTTTCTGTTTGAAAATCAAATACAAATATTTTTCAAAACAGTGGCCCTCCATCTTTCTTTCCTCAACCTCTTTGTACCCCTAAAACAAATTCAAAAGGTGATGCAGGCCTAGATTGCGGAGTCCCTCTTCATGGGCGAATGGGTTTGGTTGGTTTTGTGTTGTGGACCTAAAGCACGACTATCTACATGTCCCATATAGGCTCCTCATTGGCAAATGTTATGCTTCTCAGATGGGAAGAGACTTTCAATAGAGGGCACTTCCATTTGGCCTGAACTCAGCTCTGCAGGTATTCCCCAAGTCCAGTTAGCGGGCTGGTTGAGGGCCAGAGGCCTGCATGTGTACCTGTACATGGCCGACTGGCTTGTGAGGGTAAACCCTTCCGACTTTCCAGACTCTGATCCATACCCTGTTCAAACTGGGGTTTTCAGTCAAAATGAAAAAATCAGAGCTATCTTATAATCTGAGACTGAACTTCATGGGCTTCAGGTTACACACTGTTTTGACACAAGTGTTCACCATAGAGGAGAGAGTGTAGGACATCTTGCACACAGTCAACAATTTTTATTTTTAGCAGAGACCATTCAGAGCCTGGTGGTTTTAGGATCTGTGGTGCTTTGCGAGTGCCATGCATTCTGCCAGTTCCTCTATCCAGGTTCAAAATGAGTCACTTTTAGCCTCACTTGTCCTTATATTTGGACCACGAGACAAGGGGCTGATTCCCTCTTATGTTAAGGGGGAATCCTCTCTTGTGGCAGGCCAAGCACAACCAGATTTACCTTCAGTCCAACTCATTCAACCTTAGTTATAACTACTGACACTTTGCTGGAAGGTTTAGGGCTCCTCTCAAGGCACACTCAGGTTACAGTCCGTGGTCAGAAACGGACTTGGAGATACATACATTTTCTGTAACTGAATTGGCTCGCAAGCCATTTCTTACACTCATTCGCGGCCGGGTGCCGTTAACCGGTGTAGGCCGCACCACTTCCATGGTTTATATCAACAAACGTGGGTGGCCAGTCCCCAGCTCTCTCTCTGCTAGCAGTCGATCTTTGGGTGTGTGTGTCAGGCTCACTCCTCAGGTCAGCCAACTTCACCCCTATCTCCACGTTACCCCTCACCCCTTCCTGCTCACCTGAGGTCTCTTCGTCCGGTTTGACTCCAAATCTCTTCTTCCAGAGTGCCTCTTCTCTTGTGTGTAGATGAGGTCTGCCTCGGGAGGAAGCCACCTTGCCCCTCAGACCTGGGGCCAAAGGACCCCCCGAACCGGGGCAGACCGGTTGAGGGGAAAAAGCCACGAGGCACAAAAAACCCCTTCCTTGCTGGATGAGGACGGCAGGTTCCGAGGCAGAGCAGCGTGAGGTCGAAGGGTCCAAGTGGTCAGGAACCCCACCAATGGTAGAGTTGGGGAGAGCCGTTACAAGAGGAATCCCACAGAAACAGAGGTAAGGCAAAAATGAAGAAGCTGAGAGGGGAAGTGACAGGGGAAGCACAGAGAGACTGCCAAGGCAGAGGAAGCGGAGAGAAACGCTTCAACCGGGGAAGGGGCGAGCAGAGAACAAGTAAGTTAGCCAGGAAGGCAAACGAGGGAGAGAAAGAAAACGTACAGCAGCAGCCGCGGAGGAGAGAACAACAGCGTACCAACCCGGAAGCCTAACACGAGTAGGTTGCAACGCGCGGGCTTCCAGGTTGGCGCACGTAAAAGGACTGACGCTGGTCGGGAGGCAGAAAAGCTAGACCGCGGCTGTCGGACACAGGCGGCGTGACGGCTCATTTTAATGGCCGCCCAAATGCCAGCGTCTCCACAGCTGCCAACGGCCCCTGTGCGTGACAGTATGCCCCCCTCCAGATTCAACCCCCCCCCCGGGTTTACATGGATGAGTCCGGTGAAAACGCCGGACCAGCCCAGGTACATGTACATAAGACTTGGGCTCCCAGGAGTCCTCCGAACTGGGATAGTCCTTCCAAGACACTAGGTATTCCAACCGGCCCCTACAATATCTGGAATCTCGAATAGCAGATACCTCATACACTTCAGGCATGGACTTGCGACTACCCAACAACCCGTAGCCTTCCTGAATGGAGTGCCTGGATCTACAGGGCAGAGAAGGGAGGAGTGAAAGACAGGGTGCACCCGATGCATAGACTGGGGGGTTTTAATTTGTAAGCCACTGGGTTTATCCGCTTGATGATCTTGAAGGGCCCTACATATCTGGGGGTCGTCTTGGTTGAATGTACCCATCTAGGCAAGAATCGAGTAGATAACCAGACCCGATCGCCCTCCTTCCAATCAGGACAGGGTAGACGGGCTCGATCAGATAGATCTTTCTATCTACTTCTAACAGAGGCTGTTGAGCTGTGGTATGGGCTGTGGTTATTTGGTCCAGGGTAGATTCAATGGTGGGTATATTAGTGGGTGAGGAAAAGACTTGTAGAATACCACGAGGGTGAAAACCGTAAGAACAGAAAAAAGGGCTAAGACCCGTTGCCGAGTGCACTGCGTTATTATACGCGAATTCGGCGGTGGGCAGGAGACTCACCCAATTGTCCTGATATTTGTTTACATAACACCGGAGGTATTGCTCAAGAGAGGCATTGAGCCGCTCTGTCTGACCGTTGGTCTGGGGATGGAAACCTGAGGACAAAGCCCTCTCTATGCCTAACCGTTGACACAGGGCCCCCCAAAATCTAGATGTATACTGGCTTCCTCTATCAGATATAATCTTGTCCGGCAGTCCAAGGAGTCTGAAGATGTCCCTGAGAAAAACTTCAGCCATCTCGGTGGCAGAGCGCACTCCCTGCAATGCGGAGAAATGGGCCAGTTTGGTGAATGTATCAATCGTAACCATGAGACAGGTTGACCCCTGAGATCTGGGTAGGTCTACTATAAAGTCAGTAGAAATTTGCGACCATGGCCGGCCTGGCAAGTCAGGTTGCGTCAACAACCCGTAGGGTTTATGGGTGGAGTTCTTATTCCTGGAGCAAACCATGCATGTCTTACAGTGTTGCCTAACATCCTGAGAGAGGGAAGGCCAAAAGAAGGAACGAGAGATTAACTCTAATGTACCTTGGACTCCCCTATGTCCGGCGGTTATATGGTTGTGACCCCATTCCAGGACCTTAAGTTGTAAAGATTTAGAGGGAACATACAGCCGCTGTCCCACCAGTAGTAAACCTTCCGACCAACGGATTTGATGATGTAAGTCACCAGGTACAGTGGTTGCCAGATCAGGTTTGGTAACAGTCTTCACCTCTTGGAGGAACGAGGAGATCATCCCCACAATTCTGTTTCGGGGAAACAAGTGGTGACTGACGGGAGTGGAATGGCACTCCGAAGTGTGGCACCTGGACAGGGCATCAGCCAAACTATTTTGGGTGCCTGGTATGTATGTTATGGTAAAGTCATACTGGTTGAAGAAATGCGCCCAACGAGCCTGTTTTGAGTTGACGCACTCCATGTTTCTGAGAATCTTCAAGTTCTTGTGGTCGGTACGTAATGTAAATGGGTGGGCACTTCCTTGTAACAGGTGTCTCCACTCTTTACAAGCCACCTTGAGAGCCAAAAGTTCCTTTTCGATTACTGAGTAGTTCTGTTGATTTGTAGAAAGTGTCTTTGAAAGGTATGCTACAGGATGTTCCTTGCCATCCTTGAGTTGAAGGAGTACGGCTCCTAAAGCGCTAGCAGAGGCATCAGCCTCAACTATAAAGGGCTGGCCTTGATCTGGTTGAGATAGGATTGGAGCGGAGCATAATCTCTTCTTCAGTTCAATAAAGGCTTGATTGGCCGGTTCCGACCAATGAAAAGGTCTGGCTTCTTTCTTCAGTAGTGCAGTAATGGGCAACACAATCTGAGAAAAATGTCCGATGAATTTCCTGTAGAAGTTGGCTAGACCCAGGAACCGTTGAACATCCTTCAAAGAGGCTGGTGTGGGCCAGTCCAAGATGGCAGATACTTTCCTCGGGTCCATGGTGATGCCCTCCCGGGATAAAATATATCCTAAATACGGAACGGAAGACATATAGAAGAGGCACTTCTCTGGTTTAACCAATAGGTGTTGTGACTGTAGACGGTGGAGAACTGTCTGAAGATGAAGTGTATGTTCGGAGGTGGACTTCGAAAAAACCAAGATGTCATCTAGGTATACTATGACACTGAGGAACAGCAGGTCGGAAAACAGGTGATCCATAAAACGCTGGAATATGGCAGGAGCATTTACCAAGCCAAATGGCATCACCCAATATTCGAAAAGGCCAAACAGAGTCCGGAAAGCAGTCTTCCATTCATCCTCATCTCTAATTCGGAGGAGGTGGTAGGCACTCCGTAGGTCTAGCTTAGAGAATATGGTTGAACCCTGGACTGCTTCCAGTATGTCCGCTATCAAAGGCATTGGGTAGCGGTCTCAAACTGTGACCTTGTTTAGACCCCGATAGTCTATGAAGGGCCTTAACTCAGAGGAATCCCTTTTGGGTATGAAGAATAGAGAGGCTCCAGCCGGGGGTCTGGAAGGTCGAATGAGGCCGTTAGTCAGATGGGAGTCCAAATAGTCGCGAAGGGCCCTCTTTTCCAGCAGAGACACGGAAAACATGCGACTAAACGGAACTAGAGCATCTGGCACCAGCTCGATGGCACAGTCTTCAGGCCTATGTGGAGGTAGATCTAAGACAGGATCGTCTCTGAAGACTTCCTTGACTTCGGCCAATTCTGGGGGAACCTTACAAATCTCATTTACCCCCACTTGTTGGGGAGTAAGGACTTGTACCAAATCTTCCGAAGGATGGAATAAACAATGTTGTTTACAGTATGGGGCGGTAAAAGCCAAGGCGTTCTGTGCCCAATCAATGAGTGGATTATGTCTCCTCAGCCAGGGAATTCCAAGGATTATCGGAAAGTGGGCTGCTCGAATTAAATCAAATTGCATCTGTTCGGAGTGCTGGAGAATGCGGACCTTCATTGATACGGTGGAATGGGTGATGGGACCCGACGAAAGCGGGGAACCGTCGACTCCTTCTACCTTCTGAACTTCTTCTCTTTTCAACAGAGGGAGACCCTGTTTATGTGCCCACATGGTATCCATAAATACCCCGGCTGCGCTACAATCCAGCAGAGCCATGGTGGTAAGTACTTCTGTCGGTGTCTCCAGTTGAATTGGAACCGCCATGAGGAGTGAGTCCATGGTGGTGGGGTGTGATGCTACAGTCACAGTAACATAGGGACTAGCGATCTGACCTTGGTTACTCGTCCCCTTCAGTTCCGAGGTCGTTTGTTTCCCGCCCGCCTAGGCGGAACTTCCAGACAGTTACGAAGTAGGTGAGAGTCTGATCCACAATACATACAGAGCCCTGCATCCCTCCGTCGTCTTCTTTCTTCGGGTGTCAAGGGGGTTCTTCCTTGTTACTTGAGGGAGACAGAGAAAGCAATGAGTGGGTACCTGGTGGAGGGACGACAAGGGCCTTTTGTCTCTTCTTTTCCGCCTTGCAGTCGCTAAGGCGGTAGTCAATCTGGGTGACTATAGAGAACAGGTCAGACAAGGTCGTAGGGCTTTTATCTCCTCTTTCAACCCTCGGCGAAAAATCGTATACTGGGCCTGTTCTGGCCATCCCACTTCATTGGCCAAACGTTTAAAGGTGGAGATATATGTCAGCAGGTCACTGGAACCCTGCTGCACATCCAACAGCTCTTCAGCAGCAACATGTATAATCTCGTGTTGTTCAAAAGTTTGACACAGTAGGGCCAAAAAGGCCCCATAATCTCTGATCACCGGATTGTTGTTTGTAACCAGTGGGGTGGCCCAAGCTAATGCATTCCCTGTCATGTTGGACACCATGAACCCCACCTTGGTGTGATCGTTGGAAAACAACTGTGGTCGAAAGGCGAAATAAATGGAGCAGGCTTCTAGGAATTCCTTGAGATGCTTCGGAGTTCCGTCAAACTTGCCCGAGGATAAGGCCATGGGAGGCAAGTCGGAATCCCTAGGTTCACGAGTAGAGACCATCTGTCTCAAGACAGCATTGTCAGCCTTCACGTTCTGCAATTCCACATTCATGGATTGGATTGCGGCCACTAGTTCTTGTATCTGTTCGGGGGTGGCCATGTTTCCCTTTTGGCGTTGCAAATTGTCAGGATCACTCCTCAGATCAGCCAACTTCACCCCTATCTCCAGGTTACCCCTCACCCCTTCCTGCTCACCTGAGGTCTCTTCGTCCGGTTTGACACCAAATCTCTTCTTCCAGAGTGCCTCTTCTCTTGTGTGTAGATGAGGTCTGCCTCGGGAGGAAGCCACCTTGCCCCTCAGACCCGGGCCAAGAGGGCCCCCGAACCGGGGCAGACCGGTTGAGGGGAAAAAGCCGCGAGGCACAAAAAACCCCTTCCTCGCTGGATGAGGACGGCAGGTTCTGAGGCAGAGCAGCGTGAGGTCGAAGGGTCCAAGTGGTCAGGAACCCCACCAATGGTAGCATCGGGAAGAGCCGCTACAAGAGGAATCCCACAGAAACAGAGGTAAGGCAAAAATGAAGAAGCTGAGAGGGGAAGTGACAGGGGAAGCACAGAGAGACCGCCAAGGCAGAGGAAGCGGAGAGAAACGCTTCAACCGGGGAAGGGGCGAACAGAGAACAGGTAAGTTAGCCAGGAAGGGAAACGAGGGAGAGAAAGAAAACGTACAGGAGCAGCTGCGGAGGATAGAACAACAGCGTACCAACCCGGAAGCCTAACGCGAGTAGGTTGCAACGCTCATTTTAATGGCCGCCCAAACGCCAGCGTTTCCACAGCTACCAATGCCCCCTGTGCGTGACAGTGTGCTATTGCTTGATTGGGAGCACTCAGAGCGATCCATTTTCTTGATACATATGAAGACAGAGCAGATGAAATGTGACTAATTACAAATGGAAACTACATAAAAAGACGGTTCAGGTCATTTTTAAGCATTGGGGTTTACCCAGAGATTTCGCTGTTTTGTACAGAGCTCAATATCAACTATCCCCAGCTCATCACATGGAGGGCAGGAGAAGGTTCTGCTGGGGTATGCTCCCCAAGTGGTGTGGAGTCACAGAAGTTTCTATGTGTTTTCACTGACACCACTGAAACAGTTATTATTGTTTTAGATTGTCTAGAGGGTGCTCAGTGATCATTAAAGCACAGCACTGGCCGGCCAGGATTTGGTATTCAGACATGAAGCAGCTGGAAGTTTGGGGTTCGGTACTTCTCCAGCCATCTCAGGACTTGCTGTCTCAGCAGGGAGGGGCAGTTCTATACCCATCACCTCGATCTCTAAAATTAGCAGCCTGATTCCTGATGAACTCTTGCACCTATGGGAATGTCACAATACAACCTACATATCATTCAATGAGCCAGGAAAGACTTGACTCAAACCCAATATTGTCATACTAACTAAATCATTGAGATCTTTTTTGGAAGCTCAAAACGTTCTGGATTCCTGTCAAATGGGCTTTCGCCCCTTGATGGGGAAAGTGTCAGTTTGTTAGCTGTACTGGGTGACCTTACCATGATCAGGGACAGAGACTGTATGGCAGCCCTTATTTTGTTGGACCTGTCTGCAGCCTTTGGCACCATTGATCATGGGATTTTGGTATCCAGGCTGAAGGCTACAGGGATGTCGGGACCAGTCTTGGACTTGTTCTGCGCATGCCTATCCTCACAAGTCCAAATGGTTTCTCTTCCTCCTTATAGGTCCTCACCAGTGGCTGTGAACTGCAGGGTCCCACAGGGTTCTGCCCGGTATCCACTGCTATTTAATGTGTAGATACAGTCCCTGGCCGCACTTATTCTGTCTTTTGGGGTTCAGTTCTTTTCCTATGCAGATGACACCCAAGTTTAGGATGGACCTGATCAGGCTGCAACTGTGGCCCAGTTAAGGCTGTTTCGTGATGCAGTCGGGATCTGGATGGAAACCAATTGGCCGAAGCTCAACAGTGGTAAGACTGAGGTCCTAATTGTTGGATCTGCCAGAGCTTCTGCTAATTGGACCACAGATTTCTGGTCACTGTCACTGGGACCTTTACTGGTTCCTGTGGATTTGGTTAGGCACCTGGGTGTAAAGCTATCCTCGTCTCTATCTATGGAAAGTCAGATTAACACCACCTGTGGCATCAGTTTTCTTAAATTGAAGCAGTTCAAAAAAAAGTCCTTCCTTTTATTCCTGAAGGTTTTTATGCCCAAGTAGTTGTAGCCTGCCTTAATGGCAGTATTGACTACTGCAATGCTATCTATCACATCCAGCATATTTAATCTATCGCCTACAGGTTCTGCCAAATGCAGCAGTCTGTCTGATTAAGGGGATCCCATATGGCCACCATGTCACCATGGCTTGCTAATCTCTGCACTGGTTTCCTGTTTCAGCCTGTTTCAGCCTGAATCAAGTTCAAGTATGTATTATTCATCGAGCCTTGAACTGAAAGGGTTGTTTAGCCATACAGGGTAAGTTGCAATGTTATTGCCCAGGGCGTTTGCTTAGATCTACGGGTGTGGTGCTATTGAAGGTTCCCAGTTATTGTAGAGAACGACTGGGAACCTTCAATAACAGAGCATTCTCTGTTGCTGACCCAAAGCTTCGGAATGCCTTGTCATTGGCTCTACGACATATCACAGATTTTGGGCCTTTTAAGTGCAGGTTAAAAACGTATTTATTTGCGTAACCTGATGTCTCTCCTCTGGTATCGAATTGCGTCATGATGCCTTTGGTGAAAGTGCATGTTATAAATAAATGACGATTAATTGATTCATTAATTGCATACTGCCAATCAATAACTCTTCCAAAAGATGCCAAACAGAAAGCTACAGCTCTACACTCAACCTACATAATACATCCTAGAACCACAGGAGCACAGGCTCCCCTCTTGACACAATTGCCTCTGTGCCCTCGACACAGTCCATCTAGAAATGGACCCGAACACAGAGCTTAGAGTACTTGTGGTCAGCATGCATCTAGGCAAGGGCAAACATTTCTTACATGTTCCCTCCCTCTCCATGAATGTAGCCTAAGCTTAACAACCGCTCTATCTTTCACATCCACCAGAGTTCCTGAAGACCATGCAAATGGCTGTGGTTTGCAGTACTAATCCTCAGAAAATTACCTGTGCAGCATGGCTACAAAGTCTGTGACTTTATGTCTCGGTCACCAAGTGATATGGCAAAATCTTGTCAAACGGGCACAATCTTTGAGCCCATATTGCTTACAGTATTTTATGCTTATGTCCCATTTCTCAATTAATATACAAAACCAACAAATACAATAAAAAAAATGTTAAAAACAATGATGACATGCTAACTAACCACCAGACCCGCACAAATGTTCCGCTGGGAAACTGACCTAGTGCACCACATAGACGACCAAACATGGTATGATATCTGGACTAGAAAGAATACCGCCTCTAGATGCATCACCAACAAGTAATACGCTTTTTAACTGCCCCTCGTGGTATTAACCACTGGAATGCCTACATCATTTTCAGAAGTCTCTTGACCCGTCCTGCTGGAGGCAATGCAGAGCCCATGGGACTTACCCGAAGGCACTGGCTTTCTGGGAGGAGGTGCTCCAGACTATTGAGGCGGTAACCTATTGCAAACTGCCACTGACCCCAGAGGTAATCTTCCTGGGAGCTACGTGGCCGGAGTGCTACCCAAAATCGTGAGCGACTGCTAGGCTCCTGCATCAGCTGCTCCTAGCGGAAAAGATCACTCTAGCCCTCAAGTGGAAGACCTGGGAGGGCCCCCTACTACCAGTGTGGTGGATTAAAGTCTGGGATATTCTAGTAGTGGAAAAAGTCACGGCGGCTAAAGAAGGAGTACTACACTGCTTTACAGACTGCTTGGACCCCATCATTGAAAACGACAGGAGGTTCCGAACAACAAACCTTTCAGCCACAGCTGGCAAGACTTTTCTTATGACCTTAGAGGCATCCTCCTTCCATCTAGGGAGGGACACGGCTAGCAGAAAGTTTCTTGATTTATGTACTTGAGGGACGGGGTGGAGGGTTGGAGGTTTTCAGACCACAAAAGAGAGATGTTTCATTGCTGCCATTCTTGACAAATATGTATGAAATCCGTTGCAACTGGTTCTTAAATAAAGTTGACCAAAAAAAAACAAGGCCATTTCCAAACGTTATTGGTGGAGGTGGTATTTGAGCTCTAGTCTAATGAATGCTGAGGCCCATGTCATAACCATTTTACAATCCATTGCTTATGCATGAAGCTAGAGAAGCCTAGTTATACATTAACAAATCCCCACAACCCACCATGCACTCTGCGCATTCAAATAAATGTGGGACTGCAATAAGCAAGTGGTACGGGAGTTGCTGTGACCCAAACACCAACCCTACATTCAAAGACATTACAATAGGTGTCCCAAACGGTTTGCAGAGAGGATTTGGCCTGGCCCGAGTTTCAATTCACCTAATTATTAGGATTTTGTTAAAAAAAGATACACTGTTTAAGGGTGCAGAAGTAGGAGACTGACACACAGGTGACATCATTTTGGCTATAGAGTTTTATTAACGGAAAAATAAAAGAGAAAACCCTATCTGACTCTGGTTGTAACAGGGGTTTCCCTGCCTCAACGAAAACTAAGGAGTCTGTCAGGATGTCAGTCTAAAGAAAAGTGTTCACCATCCTGTGTCCAAAAACCTATTCCTGGCCCTTACACTATAGACTTAACTAAGGAAAAGGAATGATCCTCTTGGTCCAGAAGAATGGCTGCCTTCTTCTGGACGACAGCCAACGTTCAGTTCTGGAGGAAGCAAAAAATGAAATGTTCCCTAAAATGTATATCAAAAGTCTCAAAAGGGTTCCTTGTGTTTGGGTTTCAGCAATGAACTCTTAACAAAAAGTCTTGTATCTCCACAGTGTTAGCGAGATGACTCCCCCTACCCTTGGCATTTCTCAAGTTCTTTCAATGTCAGGAGAAGTGTGTTTCTTCTCCTGGCCTTTATCAAAATGCAGCACAATGTCCAGAGAATGATTCCCTTCTCCTAGCTCCTTTTTACAATGTTCACAAGAGAATGCCTCCCTTCTCCTGGCTCTTTGTACAGTGTTCAACAACACAAGAGGCTTTTTCTCCCTTCCCCTGGTGTATCTCCAACTCTTTATAGTGCCAAGACAATGACCCCCTCCTCGTGGCTCTTGGTACAATGTTCTATAACATCAGAGGTTATTTCTCTCTTCCTTTCCTGGTTTCTTTTCAACTCTTTACAATGTTCATAAAGTTCACAGCCCACCTGGTTCACTATCCTGCCAGGTACTGTAACTGTGATGAGAACCTCAGAGGCAGTTCATTATTATCGGTGGGTCCCAGGCTCACCTTGGTTCTTCTTGTTTCTCAGAACTTATACCCGGTTTGCTATCCTGCCAGGTATTCCTTTTGCTGGGTCCCAGACCCTCTTGCCATTGGTTTCTTTTTCTTTCTTCTGGTTTAGGCAGCCCTGGTTTTTCCAGTTTGCCAGGGACTGCCTCTCTTTGTTGGCTCCCAGACCCTTTTGCATGTATTCCTTTCTCTGAGGTCCCAGATCCCTTTGTATGGTTTTCTTTCTCTTGGGTCTCAGCCCCCTTTGTTTGAACTTCTTTCTCTTGGACCCCAGACTCCTTTGTATGGACTTCTTTCTCTTGGGTCCCATACCTCTTTATGGGACTTCTTTTCTTCTCCTGTGATCTAGGCAGCCCTGGTTTCCCTCTCCACCAAGGACTGCCACAAAGACAATGACCACTGAGGTCACTTCTTACTGGGTGCGGACGCCAAAGGTTCCTAGCAAGCCTCCTGGTTTCCCAACCTTTCTCTGGGTTCTCACCAGTCTTCGTTCATGGCTTCTGGGTCTCTTGCCCACGTTCGGATCCTTCCTTCTCCCCCTCGGCTCTGTAGCGGCTCGGCAGTGACTCCCTGCTTTCGGGCAGAGTGCTCCGTTTGGAGGACACGCTCCAGCTGGCTGCCCGGGATCCTGCTTCCTTCTGTAGTTCAACCACTGTAGACCTGTCAGGTATGCCTCTGCCGGCGGGCAAGTGTCCTGTTCGTTGCGCTTTCAGCATCCCAGTCCATCCAGCGGCTCACAAAGCTTCAGGTTCCCCAAGGCAGGGTCTCTCTCTCGGTTTGATTTTCCCTCTTCTATTTTGGGTATGTTCTGACCAATAGGAAGTCTGTGTAGACTAGACCGCTCCCTATGGTTTATGACAGTGCTCTTCATTCTTCCGTACTTCTTCCTCAGTACTGATCTTTCAAACTCCTGGTTGGTCAGTTGGTCTCTCCCTCATCTCAGTAGATAAGGGATATAAGTCCCTTTTGGAGTCTACACTCTTCCTCGCCCCAGTTCTTTCTAAATTGCTGATATGGAAAAGGTATATGGTTACACTAGGGAAGGTGTTGGTGGGAGGGGGTAGGAAAGTGTGTTAGGGTTAGGTGGGTTATGGGGAAACAATGTTCTCCTCAGGTTATCACTGGGGTTCCCCTATTCATGGCATCCACCCGCTAAGTACCCCACAGGGACTATCGGGTAGTGGTCTTACCTCCCTCGCCTCATGGGAAGGGGCTCCTCCTAGGGGAGAAGTGACGACATCTGGGGCTTCATCACAGTTGTTGAATGTTCAGTACTTCAGAAACTGTTCTATTTGCACTCTGCCATGACACAACCACCAGAACAGCTCTCAAGTACATGAATGCCCTCGGCCACCAAGTTCAGCTTAATTGCTGCTCCAATTGCACATATGGTCCGACCACATTTTGTCTATATCTTTTTTTATTTTTCTCTTAGGGGTGGCTTGAAAACTAAAGAAAAAAAGCTTCAAAATAGAAAAAAGCAAGGGGAATTCCAAAAGGCATTGGCAGAGGTTGGATTCAACTCTAGCTTCTTCTCATATTACCGTCAGTGCCCCAACCATTTCACTTAAAATGTTGTGCTCATGAAACCTGTAGAAGCGTAGAGGAGCATTAACGCATCCTTATATGTCACCATGTGCTTGGCTCAGCTAAAACCTTATGCATGAACAGCGTAGTTTGCGTCTTTGCTACATTGTGGATAGGTGCCATTAGTTTTAGGTCTATCGCTGATGTGTAAAATGAATAACTAAACATCACTCGCTGAGACAAAGGGTCTCGTATTGGGCCAAAGAGTCCACTGTGAGTCAGCTAATATTGCAAGTGTGATGACAAGTACAGTACAGTGGAAGTACCATACATTCAGTCAGGAATGGGATCAATGAGCACATCCTAAGAATTGAAAAATGTGACCTCAGACATCCATTACCACAACATTGGCAATATTAACACTGGCGAAAAAATGATGGCATTTTACTTATTTTCTATGATGCAACGGCCCTGCATTCATCATGGACAGAGCAGCCCCTAAGTCATGACTAGAGATTTGGCAGAGCAAGAGCCATGCTATTGTCTAGCAAGAATTGATGAGCCTTAAGGCTATGCTGCTGTGACTTTAGGCTTTGTTTGACTTTCAATGAAGCCTAGTGACCTGTGACACCTAATTTATGAAGGTGGAGCACATTCACCTGAGAAATGGACTAAGGTGGGTGTGAGCCACTCAACTCGAGCCCGTTACATATGATGGAGATATCCGCTGCAGGCAGAGATTTTGTCACGTGGGTAGGTAGAGCAGAAGTGCACAGACCTAGCATGGTGCTACTACGCCATGCCATCCAAGGTCAGAGGATGATCTGTTAGATACTGTATTTCTGTGTGAACCTCATTGTGTAAAGGTCTATAAAATCCCTGATATTTCTGTGTTCAGGGGCCTCATTTTTGGGACAGGAATACTCTGGCAGTTTTTCTGTCCATTTCTGCACATCTGTATGAAATAAACCTGACTCTGCTACCATTGTCTGGTTTGCCTTATTGGCTTATCTAGGAGTTTTCTACATTTGGTGCTGTATGCCTCAGGCTTTTCATTCCCAACGGATACGGTAATGGGGCGGCTCCACCCTAGGCCTCTCTAAAAAAAAGATGGGTAGGAGGCCTTATTGAATCATCCTCACAGATTTTGAGGGAGGTCATCCATGAAGGTTTGTGTCCCTTCTTGGGTAGCACGAAAGCCGTTTTATTAAATTGTAAAGACAGATGAACAGACTCAGTGGGGAGAATGTGAAATCATTTAATTGGGTAATCGATGAAACGATACAGGAGCAAATGTAATAGTACCGGAGGAAAACTAAAGGAGGTGAGGGCAGAGAGAGTAGGAGGGGAGCAGAGGGCGAATTCCAAAATGGGAACATTAAATGTTGTTAGCGAGACCTTGAATAGACCGGATTCGTTAAACAGAAAGGTCTAACAAGAATCTTTAAAAAAGGAGGGTTGAAAAGTAAGGAACAATTAGAAAAGAACAATCACGAGTGTTGGTTTCTGGAAAGGGGTACTCCATCACAGTACATGCAAATATCAAATGGAGCTCTATAATGACTACAATCTATGGGATATATTTCAATGTCTTTACTAGGCTCTTTTAAGGAGAAATGGCACTTATCTAACACCCACCACCATGGCATTCCCATCCCAAAATCTAGAACAGACAGGCTCTTGTTAATCTGACTGTTCTGTTGAAATTAAAGGTGTCTCCCTAACTTTGAATGCTGGGAAAGTCACCCACAACATTCTACATAAACACAGGTAGGTTGTCTACCAAAAAGAAACGCAACCTGCCTGCTGTTGTCTTGCTAATGTTTCTATTCACAATGCACAGAGACATCCATTCATATAAAATCAAATCCCAGTAACTATTGTGAGGAGCCAGGAATGGGACGCAGACAAAGGGGGTTCATGATTGTGGACATAGACTTTTATTGGAACACAAAACGGGTTGGAAAATGCCTCTCTGTCCTTACGTATTTCCCTACCTAATATAAAACTAAGGGTCTGTCCGATGTCAGGATGTCCAAAGCAGACTGTCCTTTGTCAAAAGTACTATTCTGGCCCTTACATTCTAACAAAATTAACTATATGGTGAAAAGGGTAATGTTTCTGGCATTGAGTGGTGTATACATTTAAAAATAAAATGCGTGACCTCAACACAAAATGTTCCAGAAGGATGGAGTTCTTTGTTCCAGAGGGTGTTTCCCTTCCCGTGGATTTCTCTTCACTCTGTTTTATACTTTCAAGAATATCAGTTCCTTAGGTTTCTCTTGATCAACAACACAATTAGTATACAAAACAACTTGGCTGATAGTCTGTATGTTTGTAGGATACCTGCAGTTTTTTCCTGCTAGAATTTCTCTCCTCTTCGGTATATTTAAACTCAGCCTTTTGCCAGTCCTGCTGTATCCTTACCAATACTTCCTTAGCTGATGTATTTTACACACTGTTCAACTTGACCTCACCTAGTATTCTTCCTTACCAGGACTTTCTTATATAAATACTTATAGAGCTTGTCTTTGCCTGGTGCACTATCCTGCCAGGACCTTTCTCTTATATATGTTCTTGTGACTTGCATCTACCTGGTGTACGATCCTGCCAGGGCTTTCCTTATAGGTATGCGACATGCACTCACAAACTTGACAGTCACTTACATTTTCTTCGTTCTGTCTTTTAAGTAATGCTTGGCTGCTGGTTCATTCTCATACTCTTCATTCAATGTCATTTGTTTTTGGGAGGATTGCCAATACCCCCTGGTGTCCCAGCTTACCTTGGGTGGACTCACCCGCTATTGATATGCGTGCTTCTGCGGGGCCACAGAAGCACGTAAAACTGGTAGACAAGCCCTCCCCAGGCACCAGAAGACACAGCAAACGGCGCCGGTGCACAGAGGGAGCCCAGGAAAGGCACCCGGCTGCACCCGCAGAGCCGATCAGCGCGAAGAGTAGTGAGGGAACAGAGCAACCAGCCCGGATCCCGCGTGCCCGCCAGCGTGGTTGGGAAGGAAAACATCAGCATCTAGTCTCACCGCTCATCAACAAAAGACGAGCGAGGCGTTGGACCGGTGATCCGGACACACGCAGAAGGAGTCAATGGGGTGAGCACAAGAAGACCCAGCTCCCCCTCCCCAACGTGTGCGGCCCGCCAATCCAACTCCCTAATGAGAATGGGTGCCAGAACGCACCGCAAGAGCCGCCAGACACCAGGAGCCTATACCAACATCGGCAGTGTGGGAGGTTACAGAGGTCCCGAGCTGTGAGGCTGCTAAAACACACAAAGCTGGGACTCTATCTCTCCCCCAGGCACCAGAGGACACAGCAACAGCATCGGGGTCCGGAGGAGCCACAGACAGGCACTGGGCTCACCTGTAGAGCCGCTACAAAACCCGTGGAGCGCAGAGGGAGCAGAGCAACCTGACAGGACCCAGCGCACTTGTTGGCCTGGGAAGGGAAAACATCAGCACGAGCGAAGCACTGGAATGGCGAACGGGACACATGCAGAAGGCCCAAAGGAGGTGAGCGCACAAGACCCTGCTTCCCCCTCCAACGAGGACGGACCGCCACGCCGACTCCCTCGGCGCAAAGTGACATGGGGGATGCTGCAACTGCTAACAGGCAACAGGAGGCCCTACCAACACGGGCAGGCCTTGGAAATCACTGAAGGACACAGGAGCACACCGAAGACCACAGGCAGCCAGCAGTGGGCAGACACGGTAGTGTAGAGATCACACCACCTGCTAGTCAATCAGGCCAGCACAGAGCCCATTAGGACACAAAGCAAAGGCGATGAGGGACCCAAGTCAGGGGAAGGATCGACAACCACGGGGGCCCTGGGCAGCAGAATTCCACACAGGGTGAGGGAAGAATCCCCCTGTGAAGGCTGGACTGAAGCCAGCGGAGCCCCCCATCCCAGGGGGTGTCTAGGGACAGCCGAGCTCTAGGCCCGAGAGGGACTCCCATCGGGAGGGGTGTGGTTGCAGTCTGCAGGGGCCCCCAGGTCGGGGCCAACAACAGGAAGTACAAAGCAGCGGTCTCAAGCCTTAAGGGCACCAGAGCAGGGGCCTAACTAGGGGAGCACCCAAGCAACTTAACCTAAGTGAACCATACACCTCGAAAAGAAAGAGGCACACAACACATAAGGTGACAATAAAAGAGAGGCAACCCAGAGGTGTGGGGGAGAACCCAGGGGGGAGCCAGACGGTACAAGGGGTGCGCCTCACACACCCCGGGAGCTCCATTCTAACAGCTGTGAGCGATGCATGGGATGATGCTGTGAAAAGGGCACACATTACTACATATCCTTCCCCATATTCGATAACCCGCAATTCACCCCGGGTTGGAATGTGTTATCGTTTAGAAATGCTAATAAAAAGTTATGGAAAAAAAATGTGTAAATGATACAAAAAATCCTCACTAACGTAAGATGTGATATACATAAAGAGTACCTTATGCAGGCACTAGGCTACGATGGTCGCACATATAACATAAAAAGGGTAACTTTTGCAGTTAATCAGGTTAGATGGTAACCAATCAAAACTCATGGACTGCGCTTGCCAATTACTGCCGATAATTAAACCCTGCACATTCTTGCAATAAGATGCTGACATGTTTATCAAAAGGAACTGCAATCTGGAGGTAAGAACACATTGCTCAGTGCCATCCACTAGATACTATCTGCCAAGCCATGGCGCATGCCACCACATTTTCTTTCTAATGATTACCTTTCCATAATGTATTTCTCATAGACATCAAGCCGATATACCTAATACCATGTTCAATCATTTTCCACATGCACTGGAAAGGTCATTGACTCAAGGTAATTGGCCCTTTCCCTCAAAAGCTCTCTATGACTTAGCAGTCATAGTAGATAAGCACAGGAGAGCGGAGCGATGTGAGACAGAGCGCAGTTGTCCACGGTCGAAGCTGGAAGCCACATTATTGCCTGATTGAGGAGTGGACGTGCTGTGCGTGTTGAACTCGGCATCCCAAGCAACATAGCAGCAGACACTGAGCTTAGCGCTGTGAGAAAGAGCGTAGGTGTCCGCAGTTTGCTACAGGGAGAAGTAGACAGATGCTGGTAAGAACCCGTTGGCAAATCAATTCTTTGAACTTTTGAAATGTTATCTCTGTGTGACCCGAGTCCGGAAAGAAAACCTTTGCGGGAGTGCCTACCGCGAGCTCTGACATGCAGTACCATGGAAGGTGGGAGACCCAGTGCTGAACAATTATCATCTGCAAGGTGACTGCTGCACTGAATTACCTTGGGGGAACGTCGGTCTATTTGCCATGACAGAGCTTGCCGTTTAGGGCGTGATGTGGCGATTACCTGTATTGGCATTGCTCCCCCTTGCTTTGCTTACTGCTGGAGAGGGCTAGTTCTTACTTATACCTTGCTTACCCCGGTACGGTGCGCAAATGAAATCAAATAAGCACCCTCGTTACAGATTTTAGAGTGTGTCCTCTGGCCTGGGAAACGTGCCTGCAGGCCCTCCCATGACTTTACTGGCACCAGCACCCGCACAAGATCTCAGAAAGATAAAAAGGCCTACAAAGGCCCCACGGGCACTTCTCAAACGAAAATCATGGGTTACCTGAAAAACAAAGAAATGGTTATAACAAATTCGCCTAATAATTTGGCCCCTAAGGGCAACGCTGTGAACAGTATACAAACAAAAAGCACCCCCTTCTCCTCTCCTACAATTGATAATAACAGATTACTCCTTAATATGTGTTTAACTTTACAACATAATTTCATGGCCCCCAATAGCATCAGCTACAACAACATCATTGGTTTTAACCTCTCGGCAAGCCCTCACTTGGAGAGGTTAGCTTCCCCATCGGTCCCTTCGTTTAGCGAAAGTGAAGATGATCACTGCACATCTATTAACAACTCTCCATGGGATCTGAGCAGCAAAACATCTCCCTCTCTCCCTATTCAAAATATGCTGACACGTAAACTTGACGATCTGCTCCTTTTATGCACCAAAGTGGCTGCCGCGAGTTGAAACATATTTTGGCGCTAGTGCTTGACACCATTATTGACTCCAGTTCTGACTCTGGAACAAATGCCTGCCCCTCTCAAGGGGTCCCTACAGTTACACCTTCACTTATGCTTGTCTTGACTAGTGCTTCATTGTGTCCCATAAACAATCCCACTTCCCTGCTGACAGCTAGAGGGATGAGTAATACTAATGCTTTTCCAACTACGGATTCTGAACAGGTAGGTGGTGGTTCTGCAAGAATCTTGAAACAATATGTATTGAGCAATCTCTCTTAAATAGTACTTCACCTCAGCAAACAAAGACACCGTAAAACATCCCCAAGGAGCCTTTCCAATGTAAGCCGGCAAACAAGCAGAATTTACAAAAGCCCTCTCAATCCCAATATCTCACAAACGAGCTGGCCAGAAAGGGAGGGCACTGGCAGCTGTGCAACATCCCATCACTATGGATCTATCAGACAGGTATTCTTACAGGGTCCACTGGACAAATGGATGTTGTCCTCTTGTCAGCTACCATATCAACCATCACTGCCTCAAGACTCATCGGCCGTCACACACAGGACAAAAGCTCCTGCAAGTGAATTAGCAAGTAATCCTGCTTCTTCGCAGCACATACGTGCCTTTACGGCCGACTCCAACCAAGTGCTGCCACTTCCTACGGTTTGTGTGTGCACGAACAACCATACTTCACAGAGAGCCTTAGCGGTGCCAGCCCCTATTGGCCCTCCTCTCCCTTTCTGGGGGTGGCGAGGGGGCAGTCAGACAAACGACCATAACCATTACTACCCAAATAATACACAGACAATTGTTGTACATTTGGAAACAAAAGGTCACATTTATTGGAGCCTACACAATACTGGGGCAGTCCCAGCCCTAAACAACGTCATGGTTCACGACCATAGACTTCTAAAGGTGGCCCAAAGCAGGGCAATGTCAGTGTTCTGAAGTTCCACTGTCCCCTTGCTGCCGACGGCTTTAGCAAGGCGGCGGACATACGCTTCAGATTGTACTGCACGTAGTACTTTTTCCTTAGACTTCTTAGGTGGCCCATAAGCAGGGCAATGCAAAGTTCTGAATGTTCACACTGTCCCCTTGCCACACACAGCTTTAGGAAGGCAGCGGACATACACTCCAGATTGTCTTGCATGCAGTACTTCTTCCTCTGGCCACTGAATGTTGTTGGTGAGGAATCTCAACTGTCCCTAAGGGACTCAGTGCCCATCGTCTGAATTTGGCTCGAGTGCGGCCATCGGGAAACCGCCCACGGTTGAAAACACTGCGTCACACACTCCTCCCCGGCTAGGACTCCCCCGAACTCCACCTGTGACAGAAATGGAACAATTAATACATGGTAAAAGAAAAACAAGCAAAACAGCACCTACAAACTTACACCTCGAAATCTGCTGAAACAAAATTACATATTCTCGCATCTTGAACCAATTGATATCTCTAAGGTAACCTTTCCACATACAATGATTTTGAAACCACGAAAATGTTACATCTGGCGCCGGCATAACACACTCATAAACAACATTGCCTAATGACTTACGACCTCGAGATCCGATGAAAACAAGACTAATGGCTGTACATACTGTTTTTAAGATTTATATGCTGTCCAGGCCCAAGTGAACCTAACTAATCTCTTGCCCCTGTGTGATCCCTGCCTGTTGCAAACTAGCTAGAAAAGTGAAGGTAGGTGACACTTCAGGCGGGGTGGGGGGCTGGAAAGAGGCTGGGCTGCCAGTCCCCCTGCCTTATATCCCGTCCACAGGCACGCACCGGATGTGCAAGCCCTGGGGACGCCCCTTCCTCCCAGGGAGGAAAGGTGGGGGTTCTCTGCACAGTGGAGGGGTGGCCAGAGGGGCGGCCCGCTATGCAGGCTTTCCCTCTAGCGCCCCCTGCAAGGGCTTGGACATCCCCTTACTATCCCTTTGACTACACAGCTAGCTGTGATTTCTCACGTATTTCTCTCCGGAAAGCGGGCAGCCCTAAAGGGGGTCTTTGCATTGCTGCCAAGTGCGAACATTCACTGCCAGCCTTCTTTGGTAGAAAAGAACACACTCCTTTTTTCATGGATTTGCTCCTGTGTTTTCCTTCTTCCTCAATCAGCACCCTGTTGGCAACTCTGTGATCCCGTGGGGGTAATTCCTCACCTGACCTAAAGAATGTAGTCAGGGATAGCCTCCAATTGTGGTATATTCAATCACGCAAGGGGGAAGTAAGGCAGCAGACATACGCTCCAGATTGTCTTAGATGCAGTACTTCTTCCTCGGGCCACTGAATGCTGTTGGTGAGGAAACTCAACTGGCTCCAAGGGACTCAGTGCCTGTCGTCCGAATTTAGGTCGAGTGCGTCCACCAGGAAAACAACCAACGTTTGAAACCGCAGCATCACAATCCTCCTCGGCTAGGACTGCCCCGAACTCCGCCACACTTTGGGGGTGGCCCCTCGCTGCCCCCAGTGCCCCGATGCAACGATTCCGACTTACCATTGCTCCAGTCGCAGCCGGTCTTCCGAGGGTACGCGGCAGGGCTGTGGGGAACAGGTCTTTCCCTTTATCTAATACAAGCACCCTGTCTGTCACCAATTGGGAAGGGGGCAAATGAAGGCAGGCATGTCTTACAAATCCCGGGCCCTCAGCCTTTGTAACTTTCTCATCTCCCTGTTGAGCCTGCGCCTGGACTTCTCCATGCCCATGTGTGACGTTGTCCCGCGCCCTTTCAATCTGGCCACCACCTCTTTACCAGGTAATGTCAGTATCAGGTGATTATTGCGCAAGTGCGCGCATGCCTACTTGAATCTGGGCCCATAGTCGGCCCCTCCCCAAGGGGGGGGAGAGATTGTTACCAACCCCAATGTACCAAACACACTGGGCGTGGACCACTCTCTGCTGCACCGCCATACTGTAACCCAGGAGCACAAGTGGATTTACTCACACCTTGCGCTTGCCTTCTAAATTCATCCCCAACTTCCATGTCCACAGTCTATAGAAGTGCTGTCTCCTTTGGTTGTAAATTAATCTCAATTAGCTGATTCCTGGGGATAATTCCTGGCTGCCGGGAGTGCCCAACAATCCGGCGGTTGGCACTTGTCCAACTTCCTTGGTGCATGACCGCTGAATCGACCACTTTCACAGAGCCTGTGTGTGTAACCCTTACTTCCCGGGCAGTTAACATACAAGTCCAGGTGTCACGCCTCCGCCAGTCCGCAGGTCTCACTGGCGTCTTTGGAATGCTTGGCGCTGGCACCCCCATTAGAATGTTCCGTTCTAGCCCTCTTACTTCCTGCTTAATGGTCTGGTCTTTCTTGTCTGTCTTGTTTTCCTATTTAGCCCCGCCTCCGTTTCCGGTTCGGCGTGTTCCAACTTTGCCTATTCGGTTTGTTGCCATGCTCCGCTCCGTTTACTTCTACTTTGTTTTCTCTTGCTTTTCTCCCGTTACTGAGCCCTGCTCGCTCTTTCCCGCTTCTCTGTGGACTTGGCGGTGGTTTCCCCGTTCCGCTCGCTCCTCCTTGATCCCTCTCTCCTTTTTTCTCCTTCTTGGCTTTCCCTGTTTCTGCCTTTCCATTTCCCTCTTCTCTCTGTTGTCTGGTTCTCCAGTTTCTCTGTAGCGTTCCCGCTCCTCGGGCCGCGCTGCAGGGTATAGTCCGGGTGCCTTCCTTAACGGGTTGTTTACTCCACGCTGCCATTCCGGATTCGCCCGCCTGCTACACTCTCCAGACTTCCACATCTTCAGTGTATTCGCATCTGCATCCACGTCTCCTGGGACACCTTGCCACTCCATCCATCCCCTCGATCATCAGAACTGGAAAGAATCCTGCCTACCTGTATCGCACTGATACAGATTTTTAGGCAGAAACCTGTGCAGCTCCCGTTGGGAACACTGCAAAAGATTTAGGACTACAGGTGTTAGCAGTAAACCCACTTGGTAGCAGTCTGTACCACCCAGATTTACCTGGTAGCTGTGGCTGAGCAGTCAGACTTCCCTCAAGAAGAGTTAGGCAGTATGCAAAGTATACACAATAGGCACTCATATACAACAATACAAGCAAACACTGACCAGAGCTTTGGTATCAAAGTATATAATTATTTATTTAAAAGCACACTGTTTGAAACACCCCAGGACTCTTATCGTAAAATACTCTAAACACAGTTACTATTATAATATATACAACCCTTGTCCCTTATCAGATAAGTCTTAGTTAACACCACTTATTTTCATACAGAGGTGAGTGCTTAACTATAGATGGCACTCCAACAAGTTCATGAAGAAGGGAGGGAAAAAGACAGAATATGGGAAGGTACACCACTCTAAGCTTTAGGAATACTATTACCAAGGCAGAAGAGCAAAAGTCACTTGTGACCCAAAGTCCATAGGCTGGGCCCACTCTTAGAGAGAGCAGAGCACAAATGCACCCAAGATCACACAGTTACCCTAGGCTTAGAAAGTCTTGCAGAGAGTTCGAAAAGAGTTTAGAGAGGCTCAGAAAAGTTTAGCCAGGGTTTCCCAGGCTAACCCAGGTTCGAAATCCGGGGGCTAAATCTACCCCGTACAGTCGGTGACAATGGAAGCCGGGCGAGACACAGTACCTTAAGTGGGAAGGATCCTCCAGCGGTGGCAGTTTTTCCTGGCAGTGGGTGCAAGTCTCGTTGTCGTCCAGGGGAAGAGAAGATCTCGACTTGGAGGAAAGATGAAGGTCGTTGCACTGCCAGGGAAGAAACCAGCCGCCGTTTTCCGGTTAAAGGTATTACCCTTTAATTCGCGGTCGTGGTAAAACGTGGTATCCCGGTTGCTGGGGTGCTTGGCACAGGCAAGGCGGCCACGATATTCGTCGGGGAGGCGAAAAGACGGTGAAACTGGTTATCCCCACCAGTCAAAGGAAGAAGACTCTCCGGCGGGAGATCTCCTCTGTCGTTGGGAAAAGTGGTGAGACGGTCCAGCAGGGCTCCACCGGTGGTGTCATCGTGGCAGGTCGGCTCAGCTTCTCCCTCATCGGATTCTTAGGTCCTGTGGCGACTTCTGAAGTTCCAGTCCCCAAAGCCCTGCTTTTATGCAGAAAACCCCCATTCACTCAGCCTAGCTGTCACTCAAACATGCTAAGTGGTGAGCTGGCCGGCTCACCACTTGGGCTAATCAGGATGGAGTGCGACTTGAGTTGCCTAGGCAACTCAGTCCAGGGTGCCTAAATCCCCCTCCACCCCTCCTAAGTACCCCAGACAGAGTGGCACCACTTTGGAGGGCTTCTGTGGAGAAGCCCGCCAAAAAGTGGAACTAAGGGCTCGACTTGGAGTCACAGAAGAGAACACAAACGCCATTTTAGAACCGAGTTTTGGCAAAAAACATCAACCGGAGAATTAATATTAATTAAATAAACCGGCGGTATGTTCGAGGCTATCGTAATTAAATAAATAAAGATAGTAGCCTCGAACAATGGGAAAATCCCATAGAGAAATATTTGCGGTTGAATATAAAAAGTAGTATCCACTGCCACCAGCCAAAACTCGATCGGGGGGACAGAGACGTGCCCCCTCGACTAACAGACCCCGGGGCAATCGAATTGCCCCAGCCAGTACATCCACAATATGATGGTTTGTACTGGTTCTGTTCAGAATTTAAGACTAGTAAAGTCAATGGTGACTTTACAGACCCTGGGAGACAGTAGTCAGTCATTATGACACCCCTGTGTTACTGCACTGAGGGTGCTGTGTAACACACATCACAAAAACACATGAAGCCCTATGGAGTAAAAGACCCCATAGCCCATTAAACACATCTAGAGTCAAAGAAACACACTCAAATCATGTCCAAGAGTGAGGGTAAAAGAGTCTCACTCTTGGCAGGAGAAAAAAATAAACCCCAAAAATCCAGCAAAGCTGCTGGGGGACTCACTAGGTTAGGAAATTCAGCCTAAACAGAGAATTCTCCCTAACACTCGCCCCCCAAGACTAAGGGACAGGAGGATTTAATCCACTCCTGGATGAACCTCATACCTCTAGTCGATGACATACATCCTAGAGAGTCCATCAGCATTTTGATGGTGACACCCTGACCTGTGCTCAATGGTGAAATCAAACCCTTGCAGGCAGATTGACCATCTCAATAGTTTTGGATTTTCTCCCTTCATTTGCATTAACCATCTCAAGGGTTGGTGGTCAGTCTGAATGACAAAAGTAGAACCATACAAGTATGGCCTAAACTTCTTCAGTGCCCACACAAGATGCTTGATCTCGGGGTAATAGAGCCCTCTACTAGTCCATGGTCTAGCCCAGTTGTGTTAGTACCAAAGGCAGGATCTAAAGACTTGAGGTTCTGTGTGGACTATAGAGCTCTTAATGCAGTCACCAAGACTGATGCCCACCCTTTGCCAAGGACAGATGAGTTGGTGGATAAACTTGGTGCAGCCAAGTACCTCAGCACATTTGACCTTATGTCAGGCTATTGGCAAATAGTCTTGACAGACCATGCCAAGGAGAAAACTGCATTTTCAACCCCAGTTGGCTTGTACCTTGGTGCATTTTTTAATCCAAAAGGTCATGCCTTTTGGATTAAAAAATGCACCTGCTACATTCCAAAGGATGGTGAATCAAGTTCTAGCTGGGATGGAGGACTTCTGCATGGCATACTTGGATGACATTGCAGTCTTCAGCCACTCCTGGGAGGAACATGTGAACCACCTAGGGCATGTTTTGCAGGCTCTCGAGCAGGCCAATTTGACTATCAAGGCAAGTAAATGCCAGATAGGTCAAAGTAAAGTGGTCTACCTTGGGCATGAGGTAGGAGGTGGAGAAATAAGGCCTTTGCTCAGCAAAATTGAAGCTGTGCAAAATTGGACAACACCTACTACTCAAACCCAGGTGAGAGCCTTCCTAGGCCTCACTGGGTATTACAGGAATTTCATTGAGAACTATAGGACCATAGCTTCTCCACTGAATGTAATCTCCTCTCCAAAATTCCCTAAAAAGGTCAAATGGAATGAGGAGTGCAATCCGGCCTTTGAAAAACTGAAGAAAGCTCTTTGCCAAGCTCCAGTACTGAGAGCTCCTGACTACCACCAAACTTTCATTGTACAAACGGATGCTTCCAATGTAGGTATAGGTGCAGTCCTAAGCCAACTGGATGAGAAGGGTAGGGAGCACCCCGTTTGCTTCATCAGCCGTAAGCTGAAGGATCCTGAGACAAGGTGGGCAACAATCGAAAGAGAATGCTTTGCTATTGTGTGGGCACTGAAGAAGTTTAAGGTCAAAACGAAACGTTTTACCACGACCGCGAATTAAAGGGTAATACCTTTAACCGGAAAACTCCGCGGCTGGTTTCTTCCCTGGCAATGCAACGACCTTCATCTTTCCTCCAAGTCGAGATCTTCTCTTCCCCTGGACGACGACGAGACTTGCACCCACTGCCAGGAACAACTGCCACCGCTGGAGGATCCTTCCCACTTAAGGTACCGTGTCCCGCCCGGCTTCCCTTGCCACCGACTGTACGGGGTAGATTTAGCCCCCGGCTTTCGAACCTGGGTTAGCCTGGGACACCCTCGCTAATCTTTTCTGAGCCTCTCTAAACTCTTTTCGAACTCTCTGCAAGACTTTCTAAGCCTAGGGTAACTGTGTGATCTTGGGCGCATTTGTGCTCTGCTCTCTCTAAGAGTGGGCCCAGCCTATGGACTTTGGGTCACAAGTGACTTTTGCTCTTCTGCCTTGCTAATAGTGTTCCTAAAGCTTAGAGTGGTGTACCTTCCCATATTCTGTCTTTTTCCCTCCCTTCTTCATGAACTTGTTGGAGTGCCGTCTATAGTTAAGCACTCGCCTCTGTATCAAAATAAGTGGTGTTAACTAAGACTTATCTGATAAGGGACAAGGGTTGCATATATTATGATAGTAACTGTGTTTAGAGTATTTTACGATAAGAGTGCTGGGGTGTTTCAAACAGTGTGTTTTTTTAAATAAATAATTATATACTTTGATACCAAAGCTCTGGTCAGTGTTTGCTTGTATTGTTGTATCTGAGTGCCTATTGTGTATACTTTGCATACGGCCTAACTATTCTTGAGGGAAGTCTGACTGCTCTGCCACAGCTACCAGGTAAATCTGGGTGGTACAGACTGCTACCAAGTGGGTTTACTGCTAACACCTGTAGTCCTAAATCTTTTGCAGTGTTCCCAAAGGGAGCTGCACAGGTTTCTGCCTAACACAGATCCACTAGAAGAGTTTTTTTTAAGCTGTTTCTTTTTTTCCTCTTCTTGTGGTCTCTGCGGAGGAGGGGTCCCCGGCTTCCCTGTTAATCAGGGAATCAGGGTGGCTTCCTACCGCGGAAGACCATTTCTCTTCACAAAAAAAAAGAAGACCAAAAGAAAGCCACGTCAACGCGGAAGCTCTTCTGAAGAAACAGGTGAGGAGGAAGGGGAGGTGGACTTGGACATAACTGATATACAGCCGGTTACAGCAGAGTTTGACAGTTTGCAACGCCCAAAAGACCAGATCATGGCATCTCCAGAACAAGTCCAGGAACTCCTTTACGCAGTCCACAAGACAAGTGACTCAAGAATTACAGGCTGTCAAGGCCGAGAACACTGCCCTTAGACAGAGAGACGATCGCTCTGAACAGTCTCGCAGTGATTCACCCCCCATGCCGCTGTCTTGTGGCAAATACGATGGGTCTCCCCATAAATTCAAGGAATTCATGGAAGCATGCATAATCCACTTTACATTTAGACCCCAGACATATGCCACGGATCAGGCACGCATTGGGTTTCTGATCTCTAACTTAACTGGGAATGCTTTGTCCTGGGCAGCCCCTCTTGTGACTAGTGCTAGTACTATGTTGCAACTATAGTTGCAGGACTATTCCGGATTCACAGCCCAGTTTGAAACGGCCTTCGAAAGACAGGAGACGGCCATGGTGGCCAGCGAGCAACTCTTGGATATACGTCAAGGTAATTCTGATTTGCTGTCCTCTATTTCACACTTCAAAAGGATGGCTGCTGACGCAGGTTGGCAAGATAACGCACAATTCACCATTTTTCATCGGGAACTAAGAGAGGACTTAAAGGACAAACTAGCAAGGGTTCCAAGGCCAGCTACACTTAGTGACCTATGGTCCACAGTCCTCCAGTTGGACTTCCGTCTATCTGAAAGGCGTTTGAAGTGCCGCAAGAACCGGGGATTTCCTAATCCACTGGAACCTAACACTTCCACCTCCACTCCCACCTGTCAAAGTAAAGAAAGTAAGGAAGAACCTATGCAAATTGGGACAACCAGAGGACCACTTTCTCCAGAAGAACGCAAACGGCGCAGGGACAACAATCTGTGCATGTATTGTGGGTCGAATCAACATATCCTGAGGGATTGCCCTGATGTACCTCCCCGACGGTCGGGAAACACCACCCCTCGGAACTAGTAGGGACAAGTTACCGAGGAGGTTTCCCAAGTCCCTATGTGTCACTGTCTATCTCTCCAGCCAACACCACCAAGGATAACCGGCTCATGGTAATAACGGTCCAGTTGTGTCTCCCAAGTCAGACCTGTGAGGTGTTGGCCCTGCTGGACTGTGGGGCAGCAGGATACTTTATGGACATTGTGTGGGCAGACAAGACCGGCATCAGTAGGCTGGAAAAAGAAGAAGACCAAAAGGTGGAGGGAGTCGACGGAAAACCGCTGAGTTCTGGTATCATCACCCATACCACCTCCTCACTGGTAATGAAGATTCTCCGCCACACTGAGTCAATTCAATTTGACCTTATCAGGGCGGCTCAGTTCCCCGTTATCCTGGGAGTGTCATGGCTAAGAAAGCACTATCCACTCATTGGCTGGAAGGGGAACCAGCTTTCGTTCTCTTCTGAGTTTTGTCGCCAATCCTGTTCCTCTATTAATCAGCAGGCCACGGTCCACACCCTTCCAGATCCTTCCATAACTAGGGAGGTTTTGAAGATCAACAATATACCCAAGGAGTTTGGTCAATGCCAGAAGGTTTTTCAGGATGAGGTCCCTCAAGAGTTACCTCCTCATAGGCCGGAGGATTGTGCCATTAATCTGACACCTAATGCCATTGTTCCTTTCAGGTGCATGTTCTCCCTGTCCTTACGTGAGAAAGAGGTGCTTAAAGAATACCTGGATTCTAATCTCCAACACAGCCTCATCTGCCATTCCCACTCTCCTGCTGGGGCATCCCTTTTTTTTGTTCCCAAAAAGGGATCGAGCGAACTGAGGCCTTGTATAGACTATAGGGGACTTAATCAGGTTACTATCAGGGATCGGTATCCCATGCCCCGAATCAAAGACATTCTGGAGGCTGTACAAGGAGCCAAGATGTTCTCCAAGATTGACCTCAGAAGAGCTTACCATCTGCTACGTATACACACCGGAGATGAGTGGAAGACGGCGTTCCGCACACCATTCGGTCACTTCGAGTATTGTGTGATGCCGTTTGGTTTAGTGAATGCTCCTTCAGTGTTTCAGCGTTTTATGGACCGCACATTTTCAGATCTCCTGTTGCATTGTACCATCATCTACCTAGATGACATCTTGGTTTTTTCCAAGGATACTCAATTACATACTACTCATCTTCACCAAGTACTACAAAGGCTACAGGATAATCATTTAAAGGCCAACCCCGACAAATGTGTCTTCCGAGTTTCTGAAGTCCCCTACCTTGGATTCATTCTATCTCCGGAAGGCATAAAGATGGATCCTTCCAAAGTCGATGCCATTCTACAGTGGCCCAAGCCTGGGTCCGTCAAAGAAGTGCAGAGGTTTCTGGGGCTTGCGAATTTTTATCGCAAATTCATCTCAGGCTTCTCTGACAGAGTACTACCCATCACGCGGTTTTTGAAGAAATCCTCATCCCCTTTTTCCTGGACCACAGAGGCCGATCAGGCCTTCCAGCTGTTGAAGACAGATTTCTGCACTGCGCCCATACTCCGTCAACCTGATCAAAAGGCGAGGTTTATTGTTGAGACTGATGCCTCCGCCGCTGCCCTAGGGGCGGTTCTTCTCCAGGAACAGGACGGTACAGAGCATCCCATCGCGTATTTATCTAAGACCCTGAACGAAAGCCAGACCCATTACTCTGTTATCGAAAAGGAACTGTTGGCCATGAAATCAGCCTGCGAAGAATGGCGTCACCTGTTGCAGGGGAGTCTCTATCCCTTTGAAATTAGAACAGACCACAAGAACCTCAAGGCCATACAGAGTATGGAATGCGTCAACTCCCGACAAGCCCGGTGGGCCCATTTCTTCACTCAATTTGATTTCACCCTTACATACTTACCTGGTTCCAAGAATATCCTTGCGGATGCCCTCTCAAGGAAACCTTACCCTGGCATATCTCAATTGGAAACACCCAGTCTCATGTTTCCTGATACCAAAGTCATCTATACCATCGACTCCTTCTTGGAGAAGGTCCATAGTGCCTCGTCCTCTTTGGAAATTCCATCTATGTCTTCTAAAGACTTGGTGTTCAAGGATGGTTTATCTTTCCACAAGCAACGCTTGTTCCTACCCAACTCCCAGACGCGGCGCACCGCGTTACGATGGTGTCACGATGACCCAGTGGCAGGACACAGGGGAGTAAAGAACACCCTGGATTTGGTGAGTCGTCAGTTCTGGTGGCCGGGGATGGCGAAGGAAATTACTAAATACATTCATTCATGTCCTGTTTGCTGTCGCTCGAAATACTGCACTCAAAAATCTATTGGATATTTACAACAGGAAGAGGTGCTCAAGAGGCCTTGGAGTATTATATCGACCGACTTCATAGTGGAATTACCGCCTTCGGAGGGTTGCTCTTGCATTATGGTGACGGTGGACTGCTTCACCAAGATGGCTCATTTTTCACCACTGGCAGGTTTACCCACTGCAGCAGAAATGGCGACAGTGTTTGCCCGGGACATCTTTCGATTACATGGCACTCCACATAAGATCATCTCCGACAGAGGCACCAATATTCATCCCACTTTTGGAAAGAATTGTGCAAATGATTAGGCATAGAGAGAGCCATGTCATCTGGTTTCTACCCCCAGACCAATGGACAGACGGAGAGGACTAATGCATCTCTAGAACAATACCTCCGATGCTTCATCAATTCGCAGCAAGACAACTGGGTGAGCCTGTTACCCACAGCGGAGTTCGCCTATAACAATGCTACTCACAGTGCTACAAAACTCAGGCTTTTTTTCTGTTCTTATGGCTACCATCCCAGCTTTATTCCCTTGTCTTTTTCTACTCCCTCTCCTATCCCTTCTGTTGACCAGCTGCTATCTACTGTTACAGAGGCACACAAAGTTGCAGTGGAGAGTTTGCGAGCAAGTGGCCTTCGCTACCGCACTCAGTGCAATCTCAAACGCCTACCTTCTCCTGATTGGCAAAAGGGTACCAAAGTATGGTTAGCAACCAAGTATCTACCCCGGTGGTTACGCCCATCTAAGCTCTCCCCCCGATACCTGGGTCCTTTTGTCATCACCCATCGGATTAACCCTGTTGCCTTCCGCCTTCAATTGCCTCGCCATATGCGTCGGCTTCACCCAGTGTTTCATTCATCACTATTGAAGGAATATTGTGAGGACCCATTTGGTCGTCCATTGCCCCGCACTTTGGTCCCTTCTGCCGTTCCTCCAGTGGAGTATGAGGTGGCTTCCATCCGAGACTCCCGTTATAGAAGGGGTTGGTTGGAATACCTGGTCCACTGGAAGGGTTATCCTAGCTCTGAGGATTCATGGGAGCCAGTTTCTTTCGTACATGCCCCTGCTTTGGTGCAAAGATTCCATTGCCTTTTTCCTGGCAAACCGGGTGGGGTTTCCTTTGGGAGGGGACATACTGTCACACCTCTGCCAGTCCACAGGTCTCACTGGCGTCTTTGGAATGCTTGGCGCTGGCGCCGTCATTAGAATGTTCTGTTCTAGCCCTCTTACTTCCTTAACGTAATGGTCTAGTCTTTCTTGTCTGTCTTGTTTTCCTATTTAGCCCCGCCTCCGTTTCCGGTTCGGCGCGTTGCATCTTGGCCTATTCGGTTTGTTGCCGTGCTCTGCTCCGTTTATTTCTACTTTGTTTCCTCTTGCTTTTCTCCCGTTACTGAGCCCTGCTCGCTCTTTCCCTCTTCTCTGTGGACTTGGCGGCGGTTTCCCTGTTCCGCTCGCTCCTCCTTGATCCCTCTCTCCTTTTTTCTCCTTCTTGGCTTTCCCGGTTTCTGCCTTTCCATTTCCCTCTTCTCTCTGTTGTCTGGTTCTCCAGTTTCTCTGTAGCGTTCCCGCTCCTCGGGCCACGCTGCAGGGTATAGTCCGGGTGCCTTCCTTAACGGGTTGTTTACTCCACGCTGCCATTCCGGATTCACCCGCCTGCTACACTCTCCAGACTTCCACATCTTCAGTGTATTCTCATCTGCATCCATGTCTCCTGGGACACCTTGCCACTCCATCCATCCCCTCGATCATCAGAACTGGAAAGAATCCTGCCTACCTGTATCGCACTGATACAGATCCACTAGAAGAGGTTTTTTTTAAGCTGTTGCTTTTTTTCCTCTTCTTGTGGTCTCTGCGGAGGAGGGGTCCCCGGCTTCCCTGTTTATCAGGGAATCAGGGTGGCTTCCTACCGCGGAAGACCATTTCTCTTCACAAAAAATAAGACCAAAAGAAAGCCACGTCAACGCAGAAGCTCCTCTGAAGAAACAGGTGAGGAGGAAGGGGAGGTGGACTTGGACATAACTGATATACAGCCGGTTACAGCGGAGTTTGACACCAGGCTGTAAGGTGTGGCCAAATCCAATCCCTATGTTAATCAGTGATTTTTAGGGGGGGGTGTTCGGAAGTCGCTCTTCATTGAGAAACTTCTCAAACAGGAGGGGCTCAGGTCCCACTGGGCCCACCTTGTGGTTTGATCAATAAGGGTGTCTCTCTTCACATGTATGTGAAGGTTGGTGAACTACTAAATCAAGATCTATTGGTAACCATTCACCAGAACAAAGTGGTTTTTCGCAGACATTACGCGTGTCCCCTAACTTATCTCCAAGTTCATTGACCACCATCATATTGAGTTTCTGTCTCCTTTGGCCATAACCTGCTTCCACTTAGGTACCTTTGTAAATCAGTACTGGCACTTAAGTGCCCTAACACCTGCTGGTGCCGGGACTACCTAGTCAGTGCTACCATTAAAGGTCTATGTGCCCCCCCAACCTGCTAATGATGTACCGGCCTGTTGGTTGAGGCCCTCCAATTGTACACAACCCGTTATTTCAATCATTCATGTACTTGTGCCATCCTCCGGTTTTGCCGTGGCATTCATCCTGAGGCAGTGTCCCACAGCTTGTCCAACCTCACAGAGTCATTTATGTTATTTGTATTTATTTTATTTGTATTGCGCACCTGGCCCTAGGGCATCTGGGTGCATTTCTTAGGGAAGGGTGACAAATGAGGTACTATAATGGCAAAATGCAACAATGAAAGCAAATTTACAATTTTACAGAGAGGCAGTGTAACTGAATTGGGAAAACATATTTACAGAGGCACAGTTACTAACATATGATAATATATTAACAAGCGGTAGAAGGAGCTGATAGTGGAAGTGCAGCAGATTTACATAATAGATGTAGTGTGGTCCTGCTCGATGAGCCAGGATTTGACTTTATTCTTAAATGCCATGTAGGATCGTTCGGCTCTCAATGTAGAGGGTATGTGTTCCAGAGTTTAGCGGCGAGGAGTGGGAAGCTGGATCTACCTGTTTTCTGGAGCTTGAATTTAGGTATTACCAGTGAGTTGACTTGTGCAGATCTTAAGGGTCTGTTAAGAATATGAGCAGTGAAGCAGTTAGCAAGATAGATAGGTGCCTGGTTGATTTTGGATTTGTGAGTAAGCACAAGAGTTTTGAGTGATATTCTAGAGGCAATAGAAAAGGCAGTGTAGACTTTGTCGCGTGTCCGAAATGTGAGATTTCCTGGTGATGTTAAGGGCCGCCCTTATAGCATTGTTCTGGGTGACATAGATTTTGTTGATATTTCTTTGGCTGGTACCTAAATATAAGGCATTACAGTAATCAATTTTTGCCATAACAAGGGGTCTAGCGAGGAGGATGCAATTGGGGGCAGTTAAAAACAGTCTGCATGCTGTTATAAGCTTGCCTGTGTAGGCCGATGCAGATACACCAGCATTGTTTTGTCTTGTGAGTGACAGAGTGGAATCAAGGAAGATACCTAATGTTTTTGTATCCTTGGAGACGTTAATAGTATTCCCGTCAATGGTAAAGGATTTGAAGGTGGGGTCCAGTTTACTGAGTCTGGTGTGAGAACCTAGGATAAGTAGCTCGGTTTTCTCATCATTTATACACAGTCCATGATGTGCCATTCAGGCCTGGAAGACCGAATAAACATAATTGAGTGCTTTGGAGTCAATAGCATGGTTTGCCGTGATGGGGATGAGTATCTGGGTGTCATCAACATAATTGGTATAGGTACACCCAGATAGTCAATAATATCAAAAAGGGGCTTCTTAAATATATTGTAAAGTGTTGGGGAGACACAAGAGCCTTGTGGGACTCCACACAAGACTGGTGATGGTTCGGCAGAAGCATTTGGCTAAAAGACATGCATGGTTCTGTTTGCTAAGAATGATCTGATCCAGGAGGTGGCTTCATCTAAGAAGTGGGCAGCAGTTTTAAGGTGCTGGCACAAAATGTGGTGGTTGACCAAATCGAAAGCTGCCGATAGGTCAAGCAATAGAAGTAGGGCCAATTTGCCTTTATCTTTTAAATCCTCAATTTGTGTTTTAAGGTCAATAAGGGCAGTTTCTGTTCCGTGTCTAGGACGGAAGCCCAATTGCCGGAGGCCAAGAAGTTTGTTCGATTCAAGGTAAGCCTGAATTTGTAAATAGGCTGCCCTGTCCAAAATCTTTAGGAGGAAGGGTACCGTGGTAATGGGTCTATAGTTGGTCGGGTTACTTGGATCGAGGGTGGGTTTTTTAATTAAGGGGATAACCAAGGCATCCTTGAGGTTGTCTGGTACAATCCCAGATTTAAAGGAAGTGTTTATGAGGGCAGTGATAGAGGGGGCAAGCTTGTGGGTCGCATCTTTAATAATAGGTGCTGGGCAAGAGTTGCCTTGACAATTGGAGGGTTTGAGCTTTTTAATGATGTTCTTTACTTGCAATGTGGAGAGTGGTGAGAAGCTGAATGTTTTAACAGCATGTGTTGAGGTTGTGGTATTAAATGCTGAGTTGAGTGCAGGATCTGGGGTTATACTACATGTGTTTATATTGTTTTTTGTTTGTAGAGATGCAACTTTATCAAGGAGAGCTTTCTGAATGTTAGTGCCCCAGGAGGAATCTGTGTTGCACTGGTCTAAAGGGGCTATGGGTGACTCAAGTTCTTTAAGAATCTTAAAAGAGCTCTTTGGTATTAGATTCGGCCAACAAGATACGATTGCTGTAAGCATCTTTTTGGCGAGGAATATAGCTTCTTTATAGATAGATGATGCAGTGATCAGGGAGCTTTTATTGGCGTCAGATGAAATACTTTTCCAATGCACCTCTGAGTTTCTTTTTGCTTTGCGGAGGTCTCCGAGCTGAGGTGTAAACCAAGAGTTCAGATGAGGACGTGGTTTTGGTTTACACAGTTTTAATGGTGCAATTGTGTTTAAAGCTTTTAGGATAGTAAGGTTGTAAGTGTCGACAAGGACTGTAGGGTCGGAATTGGATCATGACACTTTGTTAAGAAGGGGGGTGATTAGAGGGAGCAGTTTCTCCTTAGTAATGTCCTCCTTGTTGCGAGTGGGGATGGCAGGTGCTATGTTTGTTTTGGTACTTAACGGGGAAGCTTTGATGGTGAAGATTATTTTGTGGTGGTCAGACCATAGGCATGGTGTTACAGACGATAGGTTAATTGTACAGTTCAAGTCTGTTAACCAGTCAAGGGTTCTACCCTTGATATCAGTAGGTTCCTGGATGTGGTGAGTGAAGCCTAGATCCGTTAGAGAGTTGGCTAGGTCAAGGGCAAAGGTGTCATTTGGGTCTTGGAGGCCGAGGTCAAAATCACCAAGTAATATCATTTGTGAATTTGGCTTTGTGTTGGTAGCAAGGATAGTCGATATATCCACAGTGAAGGAGGAGATAGGTCCTGGTGGCCTATAAATAAGGTGCATTGATGCCGTATGGTTAGGCGAGATAGCTAGTTTGACTGACAGCCGTTCAGCAGAGGGGATTTGCGAATATGGAATGGGTCTAAGCCCAAGGGAACTTTTGAAAATGATGGCGATGCCGACGCCTTTAGATTGATTGGCATTCCTGTCACATCTGATAATGGCATAGTTGTCTGGTATGGCCAAGGATAGGGCGGGCCAGATGCAGCATGAAGCCATGTTTCCGTAATGGCAAGGATGTCCAGGTTTTTCCGTTGTGATGAAGTCGGCAATGTCAAGAGCGTGAGCTGGGAGTGACCAGGCATTGATTAGGGCACCTTTGATTGGTCGAGTTTTGGATCTAGTAAAGCTACTGTCATGACTGATTGGGAGGATGTTTATAGTGTTGTATGTTTATAGCGCCGTAGGATGGGAAGATGTCATAGTGCCGTATTACTGGCCAGACCTTCCAGTTGTACATAACGACAATTGCAATTTACCAGTGCATGTGTGCCATCACCCCGTCTTACCGCAAGCATGTACCATGTGTGAGTGTCCCACATCTTACCATTTCAAAATTGTCTTGTGGGTCGTTATGATGCGTTCCTGGCCCACCCATTAACTTGCACCCAAACCATAATTCACAATTATAAAGTTGCTCCTGCCACCGTCCAGCATTATCCTGTGCATGCCATTGTGGGAGGTCCCACAGCTTACCAAAGCTTTTTGGAGGTCCCTGAGCCGTGTTACTGGAAAGACACTTAAGTTGTACATAAAGCAAAATGTGCACGTATTGTGCATTTATGCCAAGCTCCTGCCTACCACTGTCATGTCATTGTGGGACGGCCCACATCTTACCAGACCTTCCGGGATTGTTATGCTGCTTTCCTGGTCACACACCTGGGACCAGACTGAGGCGTCCTATATTATTTTCATATCCTATGATAACACATAATCACAAATCTGTTATCCGCATCGTAAATATGCAGAACAGTGTCCCCTAAATGGCACCATGGAGAAGTAATGACCCTCGGTGGATTCCCAAGTTCATCAACCTTAAAGTCCTATGGCCAAACCAGCTGCTGGTGAACGGACCGCTGTGGTAGGAACTACGACACTGCTGCCAGCGCACAATGCACCAAGCCATCTCAGTTTATTAAAACCTGACAGTGAACCTGACCATGAACCGAGTCACAGTAAAATTACTTTGGTGTTGATTTATACTTACAAATTTCAGTCCCACATTATACCCTCTTCTATGCAGGTAAGGCTGCCCCCCTTGGCCTGCCAGCCCTATCCCGGACACTGGAGGCAGGCAATCAGAGGGGTGTTCCTTTGGGATACCCGCACCTTATTATCTTTCCGTTATGCATTTATGCCTTTTTTATTTTTATTACTGTCCTTCATTACCCATAAGGATCCAAGAAAATGGTTTACATGATGCCCCTGAATTCAACATTGGACCAAAGTGCAAATATGCTATACCGGGCAACCCCCGCCGGGCTCTGGCTGTGCCCCAAACTTGTCTGACTTAAATAGAAAATTGGCCCACAAATGTAACCACCCATTCCTATCTTTTATGACCCATTACCAATAGCACTGATTACAATGAAATAAGATGCAAATAGTGTATTTCAGAATCTATACTCAGCAACACTGGTCAAACTACTGACCATACAATACGTAAACACATTTTAGGTTCATTGTGGCCATGAGACTAAAGGCCTTTAGGCCACTCCTTGCCTGTCGCCTGACCAGTTTAATACACTCAAGCATGGCACCCCTTAACACCATCAATCGTCCTCAATTTCACTGCACGTGAACAAAGTTTTACATGGGTTATGGTAAGGCTAGCCCTAGTATTACCCATAACAAGCTATGCCAAGATGCACACCCACTCAATAAAGGTCCATTCTTGCAAATGTGATGAAAAACGTCTAATCTTAGGTACTTAATCAGTAGATACTTACTACACCTTGAGTGTCCAGCATAGCCAATAAAAAATGGTGCACTTTGAAGAGATCCATTCTGCCACACTGGTGAAGAATTAGTGGGAGAGGGTACCCATTTCAGAACATTCAGTCACTTTAGATAGAGAGGACTATGTTATTTTCACAATTATTATTGGACCTAAAGATTGCCAGATTTGTATGTTCCCCTTTCACCTCACGCCATATATGGTATTTAATCAGCAGACACTTCCTACACCTTGAGTGTCCAGCCAAGCCTCTCTTAACATGCTTTATGCTTTATACCTTGCCCACCTTATCACTAATTTCTGGCTTTTACCTATTCCGTGACTGACCTGCCAAATGATGCCTTTTCTGTTTTAGGGCATCCTTGAACCGGTTTATGCACATAAACAATATGTTATTACCACCAAACAGGTCATAAGGCATTCTGTTGTCATCCTTTTGGGACACTTATGTTTGTTCATGAACCTTTTTTCTTGTCGCTAGATACCTTAAAATCAGTAGTCCCTTAAATGACTAATGAGCACACCACCTGTTAATACTCCTGCGTAGCCTGGCTGGGTTTACCATATTGTTTGTTCATTTGCCAGACATACCCCCTTTATGACAATAAATGCAGCCCTATTTAACATATTCAAGTGTGATACGCAATGCTTATGGCATAACAGGCTTGAATAGCAGATGACTAATATTGGTTCCCCAATATCCGCACAATTCCCAGGAATCTTAAATGCTATTGCTCATCCTGAAGAGCCTATTGCCAGTAATTAAAACCACACAACTCATAAAAACCACAATTGCCTGGCCACCGGTGGAGCACAGGGCAGCGCTGGGCCTTTGCCTGTAACTTCTGTGAAATCAACTTAACGCAGGACCACTCAGTCTCAATCTTCAACATTTTTTGCCCCTAATTTATGTGGCGTGGCAGCAAGTAAAAGCGAAAGAAGGAACGTCAGCCTAACTAACTTGCTCAAACTGACTCCATGCGGCATGGCAACCGTCTCGGCGCAGTACCAAACAAACCGAAATACACACCCTGATAAACCACCCTCCTAAATGCAATGAGGCGCGGCGGGCGTAAATTGAAAGCCATTCCACCTTACAATGGTGATGTCCAGTGAAACCAATTTACTATAATGGTGTTCGTGCTATTGTCCCTTACTTACTCAACCTGGCTTGTAGCTCTGTTATCACCCAATTCCAAATTGTGCCCCTTGTGTGGCTTCACATAGTACCAACTAACCCAGGTTCCACAATTCGTGTGTTAAAACCAGCCCTGTTGCTCTGCATCGTCCTGCTTCCAAAATCAGCGCTATTGCGCCTTTTGAAAAACTATCTATAACAGACCCTTGTTCCATACTACCAGCCGGATGTAGCTCCTCCGACAGGAAATAGGCAGTACTCACCAAGCGGCCCATGATGAATGATCCAAACAGACCCTGACCTCTATACATTAATCTGCGGCTCAGTAAGGAACAAGTTACTTACCTGTAACTGTTGTTCTCCAGCATGGGTCTGGCATGGATTCACATGCTCATGAATATTCCCCGTCGTCAGGCTGGGAATCCTCGGTAAAGAAAAAACCAGTATCAGTTTCGTTTCTGATCTGTCTTTCGTAGTAATAACCAATCACTGGTCTCTGCGTCATACTGACCACAGCCAATGACTGCCCTCTACCTAAGCACCGCCTCTGGCAGCCATCTTCAGATTTGGAAGCACGTGAAGTGGCAGTATGACCAAGTGAAGAGCCGCAGAGGGGTAGGCGGGAGGGTTTGCATGTGAATCCATGCCAGACCCATGCTGGAGAACAACAGTTACAGGTAAGTAACTTGTTCCTTCTCCAGCATGGGGTCTGGCATGGATTCACATGCTCATGAATAAAGAATACATAGCAGTACACACATGCACAACCACGGGAGGTGGCAAAGGCTCAACATTAAGCATCACATCAACTCAACATTAAGCATCTTACCTCCTCACCAGGCTCACCTCAGGCGAACAGGTTGCGTAGCACTGCTTGGCCGACCCTGGACTCCTCCCTGGAATCCCGGTCGACGCAGTAGAATTTCGTGAAGGTGTGCGTCGACCTCCACGTAGCAGCCCTGCATATGTCCAGCAGGGGCACACCAGATAGGAACGCCGTGGTAGCTGCGATCGCTCTGGTGGAATGGGCTCTCGGACGGCCAGGCAGCGGTCGGTTTGCCAACCGGTGACAGTACATGATACAGCCGGAGAGCCATCTGGAGATGGAAGCCTTCGAGAGAGCCTTCCCCTGATTGACAGGTCCAAAGTTCACAAAGAGTTGTGACGTCTTCCGAAAACCTTTCGTGCGGTCCACGTAGAACTTCAGCGCTCTAGCTACATCCAGCGAGTGCAAAGTCCTCTCAGCCGGCGACGAAGGCGACGGGAAGAACACAGGTAACACCAAGGGTTCGTTGAGATGAAAGTCCGACGGTACCTTGGGCATGAAGGAGGGGTGCGTCCTGAGCACTACCCTCGTGTCGTGGAAAGTCAAGTACGGTGCCTTGCAGGAAAGGGCCTGGATCTCTCCCACTCGTCGTGCGGAGGTGATGGCCACGAGAAAAGCTGTTTTCCACGATAGAAACTTCAACGGGGCCGAGTGCAGAGGCTCGAACGGAGGTCCCATGAGTTTGGTCAGTACCACGTTGAGCTCCCACGCCGGGGCCGGAGCCTTCACCGGCGGGAACGATCTGAACAGTCCCTTCATGAACTCTTTCACCAGACGATGAGACCACAAGGACGTCCTGCCCGTGGTTCTGGTGTATCGGGAGATCGCAGCAAGATGAATCTTGATGGACGCGTGTGCCAGACCAGCTTTGGCCAGCGTCAGCAGGTACGGCAGCACTTGGGGAGCCGTAATCCGTAGAGGGTTAATCTTCTGTGCGTGGCACCAGACAGAGAACCTCTTCCATTTGTGTCCGTAGCATTTAAGAGTCGAGGACGCCCTGGCCTTTGCAAGAACCTCTCTGCAGTCGGCCGGTATGTCGTATCCTCCAAACTCTAGCGCTGCAGGAGCCAGGCCTGCAAGTTCAGCGACTTCGGGTCGTGGTGGAGGATGGCGCCTCCTTCCCTGGAGAGTAGATCCGCGTCCGCCGGCAGCTTGATTGGCGGGGACGCCGACAAGTCCAGAAGGTCCGGGAACCATATCTGCCTCGGCCACGCAGGTGCGACGAGGATCATCCTGCACCGTGACCTCTTGAGCTGGTTGACGAGCCGGATTAGCAGAGGCAAGGGAGGGAACGCGTAGAGGAACAGGCCCTCCCAGGGGAACGAGAAAGCATCGCCCATGCTCCTCGTCTGGGGAAACCTGCTGGCGAACCTCCGGCACTTGGTGTTCGTCGCCGTCGCGAACAGGTCGATCTGGGGTGTGCCCCACCGTCGGAAGAGGCGATCCACCAGATCCTGCCGTAGTTCCCACTCGTGGCACGAGCGCAGCTCCCTGCTGAGTGAGTCGGCGATGGTGTTTTTTATCCCTGCCAGATGAAACGGCACCAGAAGAATCCCTTGGGCGACGGCCCAATGCCACAGGTCCTGCGCCTCCTTGGACAGCGCTGGGGACCTGGTTCCGCCCTGTTTCCTGATGTAAAACATGGTGGTGGTGTTGTCGGTGAAGATCCTCACCACCTTGCCCTTGAGGGACGGAAGGAAGGACCTGAGGGCCCAAAACACTGCACGGAGCTCCAGGACGTTGATATGCAGGGACTTCTCCGTCGGGAGCCAGAGTCCCCTTGCGTGCAGATTTTCGGTGTGCGCTCCCCACCCTTCTAGGGAGGCATCCGTGGTCACAGTCACCTGGTGGGCTGGGGTCTGGAAGTCCATGCCCGCCGTCAGATGCGCGCGGGTGCCCCACCACCGTATCGCTCGTCGGAAACTCTCGTCGAGTTTGATCCTTTCCTCGAAGCTGCCCGTCGTCTGGATCCAGCGCGCATCCAGGAACTCTTGCAACGGGCGCATCCGGAGCCTGCACATGGGAATGAGGTAGATGCAGGAAGACATCATCCCGAGGAGGGACTTGATGGACCTCACCTTGGCCGCGTCGGCCACCAACATCCGTTGCACCCTGCCCAAGATGGTCCTGGTCCTCTCCTCCGACGGGGAGGCCAGAAGGGACACTGTGTCGAGCCTCGCTCCCAGAAACAGTGCGACTTGCGCGGGCACCAGGTGGGATTTGGCGTAGTTCACGGAGAATCCCAGGTCCGTGAGGAGTTGGACGGTCCTTGCCGTGTGGACCACGGCGAGCTCCCTCGTCTTGGCGCGGATGAGCCAGTCGTCCAGGTAGGGGTAGACGTGAATCCCCTCGCGGCGCAGCTGCGCCGCCACCGGTGCGAGGCACTTGGTGAAAACCCTGGGTGCCGACCGCAGTCCGAAGGGAAGGGCTTTGAACTGGTAATGACGCCCTTGGACCACGAATCTGAGGAATTTTCGGTGCCCCTTTAGGATGGGAATGTGGAAGTAGGCATCCTCCAAATCCAACGACGATAGGAAGTCTCCTTCCTCCAGCTGACCCAGGACGTGCTGGAGGGTGACCATCCGGAACTTCTGCGCCTTGATGAATTTGTTCAGGCGTCGCAGGTCCAGGATGGGGCGCCATCCTCCCGTCTTCTTCTTCACGAGGAAGTAACGCGAGTAGACTCCGGAGCCCCGAAGCCTCTTTGGGACGAGTTCGATGGCGCCCTTCCTGAGCATCGCCTTCACCTCCAGGAGAAGTTGAGGGACGTGAAGTTCTTTCCTGGCCACGGGGGGGACGCGCGGGCACCTTCTTTGAAACTCGAGCGCGTGGCCCCGGGCCAGGGCGTCCAGCACCCAACGGTCGGTGGAGATGGACTCCCACACGCTGACGAAGCCCGCCAGCCGGCCTCCCACCGGGGTGCTTCGGTGGGGGCCCGACCCCACGGCCGGTTCAATCCTGCTTGGACGCGGCCTTGCCGCCTTGGCCCCCTTGGCGACGACGGCGGGGGCCGCCAGACTTGCCTCGTCCTCTGTAGGCCTCTTGCGACGACGAGCGGGCCGCTTGACGGTAGGAAGCGAAACCGCCGCCGGAACCTTTGGAGGCGCCCTTGCCTCCGCCGCTCCGAAAGGGCGTCCGCCGTTGCTGCAGCACTCCAAGGGCCCGGGCCGTCTCCGTATCCGCCTTGATGGCCTGAAGGGAATCGTCCACTGTCTTCCCAAACAGGTTGTTCCCGTCGAAGGGCATGTCCAGGACCCTGTTCTGGACGTCCTGCCGAAAGTCCGTAGCCTTGAGCCATCCGCGCCGTCGAAGGCAAACGCCGTTGCCCATCTGGCGGAACCCAGTGTCGGCGATGTCCGTCGCCACGGTGATGGCGTGGTCCGAGGCCACCTCACCTTCCTGCAGGATCTCAAGGGCCTCCGCCCTCTTGTCGTCCGGCAGAAAATCCAGCAGGGGAGCTATCTTGTACCAGAGTTCCCTGTCGTAGCGGGCCACGATAGCCAAGGCGTTGGCCGCTTTAATCGTCGTCGCCGCCGACGAGATGACTCTGCGTCCCATGGCATCCAATTTCTTTCCCTCGCCGTCCGGCGGGGAAGTCGACGTGGAGGCCGCACCCCCCCCCGCTTTCTTCCTGGCTGCCGCGGAGACGACGGAGTCCGGGGTAGGCTGCGCCCGGAGGCATAGGGGGGCCGAGTCCGGGACCCGGTACTTTTTCTCGTACCGGTCTCTTTTCGCTGGCGTCGTGGAAGGGTTCTTGAGGAGGGAAAGGCCCTCATCCCAAATGTCGTCCAACAGAGGCACTGCGAGGACCGTCTTCCTCTTGGTCTCGCGCCGTTGGTAAAGGAAGCCTTCCTTTTTCTTCTCCTCAGGGCAGAGTTGGAAAAGCTCGGATGCCCTGGCGATCATTGAGTGGAACGATCCAATCTCGTCGGGCGGAGAAGCCCTGGGGGGAGGCGACGACGGAAAATCCTCGTCGTATGCCTCGTCGTCCGTACCCGTCGCTGCCGTGTCAGTCCCCGTATCATCCCCTCGGGTGGACGGGGAGGAGGGCTGGATGGGGCGCGATGGTTGAAAAGGAGGCGGTGGATGGATCCTTCTTTTCTTGGTAGGGGGAACACCAGAAGGTCCCGGTTCTGGATCCCCCGACGGGAGAGGTTCCTCCGTCGGTAACGGTAGTCTCGTCCTTATCTCGGAGCATAAGGACTGTATAGCCAACAAAATGGCCGCTGAGTTGTCCTGCGGCGCTGGCAGAGGGGAATCCGACGGGCGAGCAGGGGCCCCGTCGGTATCCTCGACGATGTCGTCGTCGTCACCTGCGTCGGGGCCCATTCCGACGGGCTGGTCTTGTTCCACGCCTAGGCCGTGGCTTAAGACCTCGATCAGTTCCTCTTCTGAGGTTGAGGCCGAATCTCCGACGACGCCCTGCCCCCCCTTCTTCCCCACGGAGGGTTTCACGGGGGTCCTATCGATGGGCACGAAAGAAGACTCCCTCCGAGGAGGCAGGGAGATTCTGGGCCCCGAGGCCGCCACCACTGGTGCAGCCTCCACAGGCTGGGCCAGGGCCGCCGCGACCGTTTCGATAGAGGGCTTGGTCGAATGGATCAAGGCCTTCACCACCTTAGGTGCGCTCACCGCCTTATCCTTGAGGGAGGGGGCACTGCCACGCTCCTCCTCTGCCTTAGAGCTCGACCGGGGTCTCTCCAGGAGCTTCGCCGGGTGCTCGGCCTTCCTCTTACCCGACCCAGAGCGTTGGCTCGTGGTTGATGGTGCCGGGGAGGGTGCGCCCTGCCTGGCGCCCGTAGAGCCCGACCGTTCGGCGCTCCCGGTGCCAGCGGACTCGCGGTGCTTGGCCTTATGTTGGGCCCCCGTCGCCGGGGCGCCCTCAAAGGTCTTAGAAGACCGCTCAGATTTCTTCTTCTTCTCGCCAGACGGGCTCTTACCCTCCAGCCAGCTGGCGAGACGTTGATGGCGGTCCTTCATGGTCCGTTCCGACATGTTGCCGCAAAACGCACAGTCCTTCTCCACGTGCGTCTTGTCCCCATGAAGGCAGTAAAGGCAGAAAGAGTGTTCGTCCTCCTTGAAGACGTTCTGCAGCTGGCATCCAGGGCAGGCCCTGAACAGCTTTCCGGGCGTCGAGCTTCCCTTCTCCTGGGCCATCTCCGAGACCGGGCCTGAGAAGCTTCTGGAGTCCTCCGAAGTGTAGCTCGACGAAATCTTCACCCTTGAGGGGCACAGATGAATCCGACACGGGTCCCCGCTGATCGGATGTAGGATCGGTGGAGCTTGAGGCTCTTTTGACCGAAAGAATCGAAGTTTTTGTGAAAAAGCGCGAAAAAATAGCACTAACGCTCGAGAGCAATAGCACGAGGATCCCAACACATGAACGTGCGGTAAAAATCTGAAGATGGCTGCCAGAGGCGGTGCTTAGGTAGAGGGCAGTCATTGGCTGTGGTCAGTATGACGCAGAGACCAGTGATTGGTTATTACTACGAAAGACAGATCAGAAACGAAACTGATACTGGTTTTTTCTTTACCGAGGATTCCCAGCCTGACGACGGGGAATATTCATGAGCATGTGAATCCATGCCAGACCCCATGCTGGAGAACTACCTCAATTCATTGGCGTGCAAACTCGCCACCGTGTACCACACGCGCAAGGGCACGGAGGCGGTGGACCACAAAGGGCACACGAATCATGCCGTTTTGACATAAATGGCACGCCGCGCAGTGACCGCGAAACAATCCCTACCTCCACCCTTTATTTTTTCTGTAAACGGGTAAGTGCATTCCCTGCGAGCTTATTGTGGAATGATAGCAAATGCTGATGAGGCAAATGAACATGGCAATCACTTAAAACAGTAACCCTTAAAACGCCCCGCGCGATGAAAGTGGAACCTAAAGTGAACACCATGTTCCTTATTGGTAAACCCTGAGCAGGCAGCTTGACAGCCGTCAACCCCACTCCTCGCCCGCCATTACCCCTCTAAAAATGACTATCATGGCTGAGGGGGGACCCATACGACAACCGACCTACATCATGCAATTTAATCATAAAGGGTGCCCATGGTACACAATTAGACAACAAATAATGCCTTTAAAACGGCATCGCATCGAAACAAAGCAACTTTGGTGCGGGTGGACCAGAAAGGACAACATTTCTTCGTTGGAAAGCTTGGAGCAAGCGCTCGGTGGGCATTTCAGCAAGCTTCTCACGGAATTACCTGCTTTTCCCAGCAAACAGCACATTACATATTTGTCGCAGATTGCATTGCAGAATTAAAAGCAGCATTTTTCTCTATTCAACATCGCCATCTGTAAAACTGTAAGCATTTAGCAAACCCGTGCATTACTAACTAACCAGCGCGATGCGCGCGGGCCCATAGAGGGCGACAGCATCTCTCGTTAACTATTTCCCTTCAAACAAAGCTTTTCGGGCAGCTCCAAGTGCGGAATTCTAACCCTTGTTGTCTGGTTCCTAAAGCTGGATTTTATCAAAAAATGCATAATGAAGGCACTGCATAAATTAGCAAATTACAAGTTAATAGAAATATGCGTGGTAATCCACGGCGCTGCTCGAATGGAAAGCGAGCACAATGCTAAAAGTAAAGGTGCGAACGTGCGGTGCGAAAATTAGCAACATTGCCTATCCTCTTTAAAGCTATTCATTGCATCCGACAACGGGATCGAACCACAGTTGTCAGGTTTGCTGGACGCTACAACGCTGCACTATAAAACCTGATGAGATCACCCATAATCAAAAACCGGCTCAATATTCCTGCTGCCTGAAAATGAAGCGGCACCTCAGTGCTAAAGTGCATAAATTCGAATGTTTTTTAATCCATACAGGAACTTGGCTGCCTATTTTTTGGCCACGTGCTCTGGCCCACTGCATCCGGATACGGCATTGCATCCAAATGAATGCGTGGCACAGTGGCCATTCACTCTAGCTTCCAAAATGCAAACATATTCCCATGAGCAAAAACCACATTACGACTTCTAAAAGCTGTTAGGGAGAATTCTCCAGAATGGCTAATTTCCCTTACCTGTTGAGTCCCTCGGCAGCTTTGATGGATTTCTAGGGTTTAATTTTTTCACCTGGTAAGAGTGTGAGCCTTTTTTCTCACTCTTACATATGTTTTGCTGTGTGTTGTACATTGTATTTGCTCATGGGCTATGGAGTTTCACCCACTCCACAGGCATCATCTTTTTCTGTGTGTCACACAGCACCTTCAGTGCAGTGACACAGGGTTGTCATTTTCAGACTTCCCACTTTAAGCTCCATTTTCTGGGACTGACTACTGTCTCCCAGAACATGTAAAGTTGCCATTGACTTTACTAGTCTTTTTAAATTTACAGACCCAGTACAATCTATATTCCAATAGAGTCCTGGAGGGATTAATAGTTATCCCCTTTTGTCTGATTCTCATGGGACATCAGTATGTTCAACTTTCTCTAAGATTTGGCTGGTGTCAGTGGTATCTACCATTTTTATTCTACCGGGGACTATGAAAATAGCCTCAGCTATGGTGGTAGCCTCAAACTCAAACCCGGTAACCCACTTTTAATTTAACTTGGTTCCGGTCGAGCTGTTTCGCCATATCTTTTAGTAAAAGTCTTTCTAGTGTTTTACACTGCGCGCCAAACCAGGTTTGGTTCCTTTGTTCACCGTCCTTTGGCAGGCTTCTGCACAGAAGCCCTCCTTATGCGCCTGAGTGTTTGGGTGGTCAGGATGTGGGGGAGGGGTTTGAGGCCCCTTGCACAGGGTCTCCTTTGAGACCCAAGTCACACTCTTGTTTGATTGGCTAGGTGGCTGTCCTGCAAGGACAGCCACCCTGCTGTGTGATTGACAGCCATGCTGTGTGAATGGTGGATTTGGTGCATAAAAAGCCAGTCTCTGGGACTGGAAGGCAGAGTCGCCACTGGAACGAGAGAACCAACAAGAAGCTGAAGGAAGACGACTGCTGCAACTACTGGACACCCGGTGAAGCCCTGCTGCAGGCCCGAATCGCCTGAAACTTCGACGACAGAGGAGATCCGCAAGGCATCTTCTTCGCTTGAGCCTGGTGGGAACAACCAGCTCGCCAAACGCCAGACACCCGTCCTCATCCTGGTCAAATTTGCTGTGCATCGCTGCAGTAGATCGGATAGCCAGTGGGAAGAGAACCAGTTTGGGTTTTAAGGAGCACACCTTTTATTCGTCGTTTTGCTCCACTGCTGGCTTCTTCCCTAGGCAGTGCATGACCCTCCAGCCATCCTACTTCTTGTCACCACGACTGAAGCTTCAGGAACCGTGAGCCTGCAGGAACTGCCAGGAACAACTGCCTCAGCTACAGCATTCTTCTGCTTTTAAGGTACTGTCCAAATTCGGTCGTTCGTTCTGTCCGACCGGGATGAAAGTGTGGGAAACCTTTCACCTCTCCGAAGGCCTGCCCTTCTCTTCTCCTTTACATAACTTTTTTTCTGACCAACTTCGTTTTGAACTCTTGGCAAGATTTAACTGCAAACTACTTTGAACTGTGTGATCCTCTGCAAAGACTCTGAACTATTAACATTGGCCCAGACATATTGACTTGAATCCTAGTTGTAGTAGCCTTTTCTAAATTGCCCTGCCTATGACTTGTTGGTGTTGTTGATTTTGAATAACCTTGTCTTTCCTCCCCTTTTAAATTGCTGGAGTGCCATTTTGCTCACACTTAATTTTTTAGCTTAACTTGTCCAGAATTGATTGGGTGTTGTTGTAGTGTATTAAGACTGTGATTTTCTGCTTCTTTATGATAGTGAACTGTTTTATAACCGATGGTGCAAATAAATGTATATTCTTTTACTCAGAACCCTTGAATCAGTGTTTGTTTGAACCATAGTAATTGCTGTCCTTTGTGTAACATTTTGTACTGCTCTCTTTACTCTTGAGATAGGTCTGGCTGCTCAGCCATCGCTACCACTTTACCGTGTAGTACAGGCTTGTACCAAAGGTGACATTGTACTTACACTTGTAGTCTTAATTGTGTGTGGTGTTCCCAAAGGGTATTGCACATGATTCTGCCTAACAAAAGCCCACTCGAAACAGCTTAATTTAACCACGTAGAAAAACAGTGACACCATGCCGTCGAATATAAAACCTCAAAAATGATCACAGAAAAGCCTTGGCTCAAAGCCATCAAGGTTAAACATCAACACAGCCCATACGACGCGGCAGCCAACCCTGAGCACCTAGTAAAAATACAGTTGTCATCGTGGCAAGGCAGCCGCCTGATTAAAAGAATAAAGCGAACCACTTTGTATCGGCTAAGGTACACCCCTGACTACAGATCAATGGAACTGTGGTGTCGCCATTGTTTATTTGTTCAGAGGATGAGTCCTCTGTTTGCTGCCATTAATCAGTGGGCTGCGACCCACGTGTAGGAAGGGGCGGGGCTACCACCAGAAAGGCAGGTCGAGGCTGACGGCCATTAAGTAAAGAGGTGTTGCACCCCAGCTCCTGTGCCGGTGTATCCTTGTGTGAATGAGGGTGACTGACTGGCAGCGTGTGGAGGTCCACTTGCGAGATACTACATTGGCGACAAAGCGGACACATGTCTTCCACCGTGCCCGCCACCTCAGGCCCAAAGCGCTTGTGGTGAGCAGTGAGGCACCACTGGAGCCGCAGGACATCTTCCGGTCGAGGACACCCGGAGACAGCGGGTTGAAGCGAGAAGGCTCCCTGCCGTCGAAACGAGCCCCAGCGCAAGCTCAACTAAGGCTCCAATGCGCACATCCCACGCGGGTGGAGCAGCTACAGCGGCTCCCCACGTATCATCCCTCCGGGCAGGGGGGAAGGGAAAACCTTTCCCGCCAACGGCAACGACAACGACGCTACTAGGCGCATCCAATCACCTGCAGGTGGAGCAGCGGCTCCCTGTTCACATCTCTGGGTGGCTAAGGAGTGCTGACCTCCCGCCAACGGCTACAGCAAAAAACAACTCAGAGAAGAGCGGCAGGGACACGGCCTCCCGATTTTCTCCACAAGGATAAGAAGGGTAAGATCATAAACCCCAATGCGCACAAGGCTCCAGGGCGCGCCACAAAAGTTAGGCCCCACAGGCCCGTCAACACGTGGCACTGCACCCCTCCCCCCCTGGCGTCCCAAGAACGGCTACACACAGGACAGTAGGCCTCGCAAGCCACACAGCTAGTACAGCGCCAGAAGATCAGCCCATGAGTGGATCGGAAGGGGAGTCACTGACAATCCCAGTGACTCCAGCCAGACCAGAACCCAGAAAGATGACAGACAGCCTCTTAACCCAACTGCCAGCAAACTTTGACCTCACTGACACTGGCAGCCTCGGATAGAGATGGAAAAGGTGGTTGAGGGACTTTGAAGTATGCCTAAAAGCGGCCGGACCACTAGAGGATGAGCAAAAACGAAACCTCCTAATCCATGCCGTAGGATCTAACGTGCGAGACATCCTTGACGAAATACCTGAAAACACCATAGACACCTATGCCAAACTAAAGACAACGCTCACGGAATACTTCACGCCCCACACAAATGTGGACTATGAACGGCATGTATTCCACACCACCAAGGAGAACAGGCGCAGGAAAAAGCGGGAAACCCACAACAGAACTGGAGCAAAACCTGCCCACGCAGCATCACTGGGCAGCACACCAACCTCACGAACAAGGACGTCACAGACACTACGACGAACAACCGGAAAGAAGACAAGAAAAAAAGAACTGGAGGGAGAGCAAAACCACCCCAAGAAGAAGACCCAGGAGATACGTACGGTGCCTCATAGAACAGTCGCAATCGGACAGCATGTCAAGTGCGTCATCAGAAGAGAGAGCCCGTCGACCGGAGAAATACCAAGAAGCACCACGGAAAAAGGGGTATCTATATGCCCTTGGAAACAACACAGCAAAGGAACACAGCCCAATACTACGCATACAAATCAATCAAACTGCTGCTGAACTTTTGATAGACACTGGGGCAACCGTGAACGTAATCAGTGAGGACGTTTACAAAAGCATACCAAACGCCCCTCGCCTACAGCCAGCAAGAGCCCTCATCTATCCATATGGCTCAAAAACACCCCTGGCATGCAAGGGATTCTTCATGGCATCATGCCGATACAAGGAACACGAGAAAAGCATCCCCATGCATGTACTAGAGGCTGCCACCGAGAGCGGGTGTATACTAAGTTATCAGGCAGCCATAGAGATGGGACTCATTCACATACTATACCGCCTCATAGTGCATACATATTTAGACCCGACAGCAAGCATTGACCACTTTTTCCAATCATTATTCAAAGGCCTTGGAAAACTGAAGAACAGACAGATCGAACTCCACATCAACGCCAGCGTCCCACCAGTGGCACAACACTACAGGGGCATCCCCATCAACATTCAAAAGCAAGTCGAGAATGAACTGACCAAATTGCTCGAGGCAGACATCATTGAGCCAGCAGAAGGCCCCACACCATGGGTCTCCCCCATAGTACCGGTGCCCAAAAGAGACTCCCCCGACATCCGGATATGTGTAGACATGAGGAGACCAAACGAAGCCATCCTGAGGGAACGACATCAAGCCCCTCGAATAACAGACATGGTGCATCTATTAAATGGACCGACAGTATTCTCCAAATTGGACCTAGACAAAGGCTACCACCAGTTGGAACTCTGCAAGAGCTCCCGTTACATAACAACTTTTGCCACCCACCTAGGCTTATTCTGTTATAAACGGCTCGGCTTTGGGGTATCCTCCGCGGCAGAAATCTTCCAAGCAGAAATTCACAATGTTATCAGACACGTACCCAACTGTTTGAACTATAGCGACGACATCTTGGTCTTCGGCCAGAATCAAGAGCAACACGATGACACACTAATGAGAGTCTGCATGGCCCTAGAAGAAGCACGGCTCACTTTAAACAAGGAGAAGTGCGAGTTTCGCAAAAGGACACTCCGATTCTTTGGACACATATTTTCAGAAAAGGGCATGACGCCAGATCCAGAGAAATTTAGCGCACTCCAAGAAGCTGAGCCACCCACCACCACCTCAGATCCTTCCTAGGACTTGCAAGCTATTGCACGAGATACATACGAGACTTTGCGTCCATCAGCGAACCGCTCAGAGCCCTCACCAAGCTAAACACTGAGTTTGTCTGGTCACCCAAATGCCAAGAGGCATTCCAAATAATTAAGGACCGCATCTCCGATGCCCGAAACATGGCATACTTTGACCCAAAGAAAACCACGGAACTCATCGTTGACGCCAGTCCCGTCGGCCTAGGTGCCATTCTCACGCAACTGGACGACAGAGAAGGGAGTGGGAAGCCCATAGTATCCTACGCCAGTCGAAGCCTCTCCAAGACTGAGCAAGCCTACTCTCAGGCAGAGAAGGAAGGACTAGCGGTCGTCTGGGCCTGCAAGCATTTTCACCTCTTCCTGTATGGAAAGCCTTTCGTAGTAGTTACAGACCACCAGGCACTCATATTCATCTATGGCAACCCCCAGGCAAAAATGCCACCAAGAATAGCTAGGTGGGCCCTTCTACTACAGGACTACCAGTTTACCATCACACACAGGCCGGGGAAAGAACAAAACCCTGCAGATTTTCTTTCCCGTCATCCAAGAGAAAAGTGCGGACCAGAACCGTCCATAGCTGATCAATACATAAGATACGTCATCCACAGCAGCACACCACAAGGGCTTGACATGGAGCAGATAGCGCGTGAATCGAATACTGACCAAGGAATCCAAATCATGCTAAGATGCCTAGAAACAAGGCGATGGAAGCATGCAAAGCAGATCCGTGAAACAGGAATGGTGACACGAGACAAGACGTCACTTGCCTCCTAGCCGTAAGAGAAGAACTTGCGAAGTCGGAGGAAGGACTACTACTTAAAGGAACCAAGCTCGTAATCCTGCAAAGCTTGCAACAGAAAGTGCTAGAACTAGCACACGGAGGACACAGGGGCATTGTATCCACTAAAAGGATGCTAAGACAAAGACTATGGTTCCCCCAACTAGACACACCAGTGGAAGAACTACTGCAGAACTGTCCAACGTGTGCACTAGTGAAGCCACATACATCACCTGAACCCCTAAGCATGACAGCGCTGCCCGAAGGTACATGGGAGGAAATAGCCATAGACCACTTTGGGCCCATGGAAGGGGTTGAATACATACTGGTAGCTGTGGACGAATATTCAAGATAACCCGACTTGCAGATAGTCCCGTCCACCTCCGCACATCACACCATCCCAGCCCTTGATCGGATGTTTGCAACCTACGGAATACCCAAGATAGTCAAGTCCGACAACGGACTCCATTCACTGGACAAGATTTCCAAAGATTCGCCGTATATAAGGGTTTTCTCCACATAAAGGTGACACCCTTATGGCCACAGGCAAACGGAACAGTAGAACGCTTCATGAGTAACATCAAACGCACAACACAAATTGCGCGCCTCACCGGAGAACCTGTCGAGAAACTATTATACCAACTCATGCGAGACTACAGAAACACCCCGCACAGCACCACTGGGAAGTCGCCATCCGAGGTGATGTTTGGGCGAACCATCAGAACGCGGCTGCCACATGTGGCAGCTGAGGAAGATCAATATGAGAACGACACTGAAATGAGAGAGAAAGATACGCTCACGAAAGAGAACATGAAAAGAGCTGCCGATGCCACTCGCAGGGCCAAGAGAAGTGACCTGGCACCAGGGGACCTGGTAGTGGTCCGACAACCTCAACAGTGCAAAAACGTAGCTCCATTCAATGAAGAACCACTCATCATCGTCAAGAAAAAGGGATCACTCATCACCGCAGAAGGAGACATAACAAGAAACTCATCTCACTCCAGAAGGATGCCTGATACCCCAGTCTCAGGCAACACAAATATGAATGACACGTTATCGCAATGGGACACTCCCTATGAAGGAGACAGCGAAGCCTCCGAGGGCGACACGGCACCAGAAACACGGACAGACTCATCGGTGAAAGTGGATTGTCGACCACAGAGAACAAGAAAGAAACCACATCGTCTCATTGAAGAAATGAACTGAGAGCACGACTAAATGTTTAGTAACGGGAGGGTGTGGTGTCGCCATTGTTTATTTGTTCAGAGGATGAGTCCTCTGTTTGTTGCCATTAATTAGTGGGCTGCGACCCACGTGTAGGAAGGGGCGGGGCTAACGCCAGAAAGGCAGTTCGAGGCTGACGGCCATTTAGTAAAGAGGTGTTGCACCCCAGCTCCTGTGTCGGTGTATCCTTCTGTGAATGAGGGTGACTGACTGGCAGCGTGAGGAGGTCCACTTGCGAGATACTAGTGAGGAGGTCCACTTGTGAGATACTATAGGAACCCAGCCATTGTAAACTCAGCATTTTAACAGCCCATGCAGCACGGCGGCCACCCCTGAGCACACACATTGATCCACAGTAATACCCCCGTTGTAGAGAGGCCCCCGATAATAACAAGAAACTGAATAAAACAATTAAAAACCTGTGACATGTTACTCCAGCCTATATATGCAATGCTGATTGTTTCGTCCAACACCTGCTCCTAAGCACATTAAGTATATACGTTTGGCACGGCGGCCACATGGTAAACAAACAAAACCGACATAATACTGCAACGTTAAGAAAGTCTGACTATTTTTTAAGGGGGAAAAACACATTCATGCTGTGGGACATCCCCTGACTCGGGGGTGGTGCAAACAGGCAGAGCATGCTTACTTGCAATGGTTTCGGCACTGAGGATGCATATCCCACAACAACCCGTCGCGGTGCAAATGCATCTGGTGGTTTAATATTCGGCACGGCTGCCAACCGTCAGCAGACCCATAATAAACCAACACGTGTAACAACACCCACATCCGGACGGTTTAAAATAAAGCGCAGCTCCAAAGCCACGGCCATCAGTTCCCACTGCTGTGGGAAAGCGAGGCTGAAAAAACAAACAGTAAATTCACCCAATACTTAAACCGAGTGAGTAGGCTGCGCTTGTTCCTACTTCGATGTGCGCTCTGTCCGGATGACTACTTCAGGCGGGGGAGGGAGCCTCGAAAGAAGCTGGGCTGCCAGCCCCCCCTGCCTTATATCCCATCCCCAGGCATGCACCGGATGTGCGAGCCTTGGGGAGGCCCCTTCCTCCCAGGGAGGAAAGGTGGGGGGGTTCACTCTCTTTCTTTTCTTTCAATTATTGGAGGCGTGGGCGGACCCACGCAGGCGCTTCCCCATCCTAAAGGATGATGTGCACCAGACCCACCAATCAATACTTAGCTTACATAAACTCACAACTCCTCCCACCGCCCCGTCTGCCTCACAAAATCCAACATCACACTGCTCCTCCTCCTGCCTCTCACCCCGTCACCTCCCAGCAAAGTCCTCCCACTCAGCTCAGCCACACCTAGCACAGTCAACCGAACCCTCATCAATTCTCTCTCTTCAACATGTCTCTCACACCTAAGCAAAAAATGTCCCACAGTCTCAGGCACTCCATACACCGCACAGTCCCTCGACTCACGCTTCCCCACTTGAAACAGACAGTCATTCAGCCCCACATGCCCTATCCTTAACCGATTCAGCATCACCTCTTCCCCCCCTCCTCCATTCCAGACTCCCCGCATCCACCTTCACAGACACTTTTCCACAAACACCAAACATCCACCTGCCCTTCAACCCACTCAACCACCTCTCCTGCCACTCATCCATGACCCGTCTCACCATCACAGCCTTCACCTCATCCACACTCAAAGGCAACCTCAAATCAACCGCTCCCCTCCTCATACCCTCACTCGCCGCCAGATCCACCAACTCATTACCCAAAATGCCACTGTGACTGGGGACCCACGCCAACTCCAAATCCATTCCCCCACGCACACACTGATCAGTCTTCCTCCTGATATCCAAAATCACATCCTTCCTATCACCATCCCCTGCCACAATCGCCTGCAACCCACTCAATGAATCCGAGAACACCACCACCTATCAAGGCTTTGGGTCAGGCGTATGTGGCAGGGAAGGAAGGATGGGGGGGTTCCCTGCACAGGGGAGGGGGTGACCAGAGGGGCGGCCCGCTATGCGGGCTGTCCCTCTAGCACCCCCTGAAGGGTCTTGGACATCCCCTTACTATCCCTTTGACTACATAGCTGGTTGTGATTTCTAATTTATTTCCGCTCCCAAAAGCGGCCAGCCCTAAAGGGTGTCTCTGCATTGCTGCCAAGTGCGAACATTCACCGCCAGCCTTCTCTGGGGGAAAAGCACACACTCCTTTTCTTATGGATTTGCTCCCGTGTTTTCCTTCTTCCTTAATCAGCACCCTGTTGGCAACTCTGTGATCCCCTGGGCGTTATTTCTCACCTGACCTAAAGAATGTAGTCAGGGATAGCCTCCATTTGTGGTATACTCAATCACGCAAGGGGGAAGTCATTCTAACGCGCTACTTCAATGCAGATTGCTTCAATGCCCCCTTTGATTCCAGCCCGGGACGGAGATCTTGCAATCCTGGCGGTGAAAAGGGGCAAGGAATGGCTGGATCTACTAGGTGAACTTGAACTGTTACCCCTTGCTACTAAGTCCTCTGACACCAAGTTCACCTGGTCAAACGCAAACTGCATATATAGTAGCTATCTAGACTTCATATTTGTTAATCAGACAATTTTTAATCTGTTGCCTGAACTTCAGATTTGCCACGTTAAAATGAGTGATCACGTAATGTTAAAAATGAGTTGCAATAAGGTTATTGTACCAGCCCATGACCCCTTGAAGTATAATCCAATGGTTAATTTACAGGGGCTCTTGTGGTCAAGTGTCAATGTAAATAGCCTTAATAGCTTACGCCTAGTGGGAAATCCTGTACCAAAATTATGCGGGCCTGTCATTGGGATCTTAACATCATGATGGATACTTTCTGGCCACTTTAGCATAGACATTTAACCAGCAGCAGTTACACAGGTAAAGCGGGGGCCCCTTTTGACATAGGCATTGCAAAACAAAGAAAGAGCCTTAAACGCATAGTTGCGTGGGATAAAGAGTGGTGCGTTCCTATCGGACATCGATAAAAAGAGAGGTATAAAAAGTGCAAAACGTGAATACACGCATTGGTTACGTAATCACCAATTCAACAACTCCTCTGCTAGTTGGAAGCTCATCAATGTATTGAAAAGAACGCACAACTCTAAAACATGTTGGTACCTGTTACGTGTCCATAGAAACGGTCCACCAGCAATGGAGCTGACGACGGAAAACGTCCTCAAAAATGGAGGAGGCAGCAGGGTAACCCCTGCGGGGTCATGCCGCCGGGAGCGGGGACCCTCACCCGGAAGGGCAAAGGACAAAGGGGCGGAACGGCGCCAAAAGCCGAATGGCCCAAAAGCCCGCGAAGGGGAAACAAAAGGAAAGGGGCGGGGCTTGCAGGATATAAGCAGGCGGGACCAGGGACCAGGCATCTCGCTCTTGCACTGGGACCCGGTCGCCGCCACCTGACAAGTGCAAGGAATTTCGTTTTCCACCAACCCACCCACGAAATACAAGGAGGAGGACACCTGGGCATTGCTGTCGCAGGGCACCCAGGTCAGAGGATGACAAGTTGGCGGTGTTTGGGCAACCAAGCACAAATGATAGACTCCGGACGAGCCAGAAGGAAACGGAATGGGTCTTCGCTCTTCTGGACCAGCGCCTCTTGGGGGCCTAAACGGCGGGGGCGTCTGGTAGGAACAAATAAGGCTCAGCTTCCCCCCCAAAACAAACGGCGCTCTCCCCACCCACGGACCCCTGCACGGGCAGGATAGGAACAGGTACAATGGGTCGGGGGAGTTGGGGGCCTACTATACCAAGTATAGGGGGAAGCAAAGGAAATCCGGCAAGCAAGCGCCACACGTACAGAATGAGGTCACTATTGTGTACAAATACTTCTGTTGTCATGGAAATAAAACTGCGGCCAATTTTGCCAATTGAAATCTTGTGTCATGCCAATTTATGGGGGATAAAAACTGTGTGCATGCGCAAAGATAATTGGGAGTAAAGGCAAATGGACGGCTGCAGGGGTTATAGAAGTCTGTGGAATCACCAAAGCCCAGTGGCACTCTTATATCTGTACCCAGTACTGGGACAATACAGAGATGAACCACAGGGGCACGGTGAGACCCAAGACCGGCTCCTCTGCTTGGAATCATGTGAAAGAGGCCGATTTGGTGGACATAATTACTAAAACAAAAGCGTCACAGGCTGTTGGGCCCCAGGGCCTATCTATTGTAATACTAAAAAAAGATCCTCTTTTCTGGGCTGCTTCATTTAAAGAGCTTTTCTTGCATATATGTGAGACGGCTGACATCCCGTGCACATGGCGAGAATCTACTCACGTCTTGAGCCGTCTTGTTATCAGCTACTTGCTATGCTCGATTGTAGTGCCAATATTTTTGCCAACATCTGATTAGATATGCTTTCCACTTGGATGACAGCCAATCACTTAATGCATAAGAATCAGACTGGGTTTAGGAAGGGCTTTAGTACATCATTCTATATGGGGTTTTTCTCACACTCATTTCTGAAACGTACCATAATTCCGAATCCTCACTGTATATCTGCTTCGTGGATTACAGTGCAGCTTTCGATAGCTCTCCAAGCTATGGGGAACATTGGACCCTGTTTTGCTCTACTTTATAAAACTATTATATAGAGACACCACGGTCTGCGTTAGCATATCACAGGAAGGCACACTGTCCCAGTGCTTTTTCACGAATATTGGTTTATAGCAGGGTTGTGTCCTTGCGTCCCTGCTTTTTAATCTATTCATGGCTGTCTTTGACATGGTGTTGCAGTCAGTGCAGAATCACCCTCCCCATTTTGGTAATGAGGTTATCACCTCTTTCACATATGCAGATGATACCATTATTCTGGATAAGACAGCAGTGGGTCTCCAGCATACACTCAATGCCCTCCATCATTACGCAAAACTCAATGGCCTTTAGATTAATACCAACAAAACTAAAATGATGACTATGGGCAAGAAGGCTTATGCTGGTAACAACTGCAGGTGGTGTCTGGGTGATTTCAGACTGGAACAAACAAATATGTATAAGTATCTGGGGGCCTGACTCATGGAAGTGTTTTATAATGGCGCAATCCCATAGGAAAACGTTCCATTAATCAGGCCCTGGGTATTTATATTAAGGCCTCCCCCTCCTGCTCCTACTTAGAAGACATTATACCTGCCAAAGCTTGCAACAAGTGGTTAGCAATCAGGATTGCTATAAATAACTGCAATGGACGCTCGATAGAGGAAAATATTATAGCATACACAGTTTCCATCACACCAGGAATTCTATATGCCCTGGAGGCCTTCCCAGAGAAAGCCATTTCTTGGCTCCCTAAACTGGAAACCAAAATTCTTCGCTATCTGCTGCGTCTCCCGGGGTCTGACCCTGTGGATGCCATTAGATTAGAACTGGACATGCAATCTTTGATTTCTTTGTGGAAGACCTCTGTGTGCAAATTATGGGTTAACATCAATGCTAATGACTCTTTATTACACCACACTGTAGACCACGCTAAAAGATTTGCCCTAGTTCTTGGTACAGGACCCTGGAGACCGTGGTTATCGCTCGTTGCCAGGCGACAGAGTTGGATTGACCGTCGGCCAAAGATATGCCGATTTCTTTGAGCATGTTGGGACCTAAAGCCTGTGCTCCGAGATCACATCCAGTCTATAGGGCACCTGGCTGAACTGCGCGAACACACGGTTTATTCACATGAAGGGAAGTTCTCTGAAAGTCCCATAAGTATTTGATAAAATTGTGGATGCCTGCTTTGGTTCGCTTCATTCTGTATTTGCTATTTGATATCCTTCCAGTTTTTGCAAACACTAGTGCTTGGCAGGCCATCCCTAAGAATGAGCGGATCTGCAGATTGTGCAAGCTCCTAGTAGAAACTGTGCGCCATATTTTGATGCAATACCCGGTCTTTAGTGTGAACTATGGAAAAGGCTACTACAAATTTAAGTTACTCTCTTCAGATCAATTTTGGAGCATGTTATTTGGGGCAGAATCACTTGTGGTATCCGCAGCGGCCTACCACATATGAATCAGAGCTAAATCACTATTAGAAGAAATCCCTTGATAATTTAGGTATAGCATTTCTTGGTATGTTCAGAATTGTTCTTAAATGTTTTTCCTATTATGTAATTTTTATCGTATTTAATTTAAAATATTTATAAAGTATGGAGTTTGTTTTTTATTAACTTGACGCCTACATGGATACATTTTACAGCATTAGATCATATCTTACTGTATTAAATTAATTGTACTTCATTGTTTTGTATGCATGTATATTGGTTGTTTATAGTGTAAAAGGTTGCTTAGAATGCAACCATACGCACTTAACAAAAAAACGATAATCACATCTGTCTTACATAATTGACAATTACATATACATGCAACTCGGCAACTATTTTTGTTTTCCATGTGATTTGATACTTAAATAAGAGGAAACAATGTTTATTGATATTCTCAAGACTCTTTGAGGTATGTGTAGCTCTGAGAATTCACCAATTGATTTATTTTTCAATTCAGTGTGGATTAACTTTCAAGCCTATCGTTTTCTTGATTTAGTTTGTACAAAAATGTGTATTTTTGTGTCTGTGGCATAGTAAACTAATGCATCCTCTATAGAGATCTCTGTTTAACCTCATGGCCGCGGATTTGATTCCTCAGAGGTCAATAATCTGTCGCTCCTCAGCTGTGAATCCTTCGTTAAAATGTGCACCATTGAGTTAGGTACTCATAAATCTATTATGAGCGCCTTGATAGCCCCTTTTGGGGAACGTCTGCCACATGAATACACCTAGTATGAGACAGTTTTCTATTAAAGTAGTTTATATAAAACAGCAGTTAATATTTTCGGTTTCCAATATATTTTCACTGCTCAGCATTGTGTGTTTTAAGGATGAGCAGAATCATAAATGGCCACCAAAAGAAATATGGGATTATTAATTTTTTATTTGAGTGTATTATAGACATGAAAAGGTATGTCTGCTTTTTCTGAGCTCAACAGCTTAAAAATCAAACCAGAAAAAACAGAAATCATGATTATATCCAAAAATAAATAAAACCACACCTATATTCCATGGGCAACAGAAATGGGAACCGCACCAACGCCATCTAAGGTAGTAAAAAATCAGGGAGTCCTGATGGACAACACCCTAACCTTAGAACCACAAATAAATGCAATAATTAAGAAATGCTTCTTCCTCCTTCACACAGCAAGAAGAATATTACCTTACCTCTCCACCCACAAAACACTCACAATCGTCGCCCTCATCATGTCAAGAATCGACTATGCAAACAGCCTCTATCTCGGGATACCAGAATACCTCCTGAAAAAACTACAGCTGATCCAAAACACAGCAGCACGACTGCTCCTTAAACTATCCAGAAGAGACCACATAACTCCAGCCCTAAAAACACTGCATTGGCTTCCAGTCAAACGGTATTACCCAAATTAACCTTTTACAATTGACCCTTTGCACAATTGACCTAATTATAGTGGTCCTAATTGACCTTCTGCACAATTGACCTTTATATTATTTTAGTTATTTTATATATGTATTGGGTTGGTTTTGGATTATAAATAATATAAGGAGATTTGGTGGGGGGATGCGGGGGGTTTTGGATTGTGTGGGGGGTTGCGGGGGGTTTCCCCTGCATATATGTCCTAATTGACTTTCTAAATTAGGTCAATTCTCCCGAGGTCAATTCTCCCGAGGTCAATTGTGAAAAGGTCATTTGGCATACAACCAGTCAAACATCGCATCATCTTCAAAACAATGTGCATAACACACAGGGCAATCAGCGGACAAGGAGCTGAATTCCTACAAAAGAAATTAACAATCTACAAACCAACGAGACTCCTTAGCTCAAGCAATGAAATCCGTCTTTAACAAAAACCATACCTTAAGAAAAAACTTGAGGGTGCCTCCTTCTCCCACTTAACCGCAAAAACCTGGAACAACATCCCAAAAGAAATAAGAAACACCAAAGACTACCTAGAATTCAGAAAATCACTAAAAACCTGGCTCAACATCACAGACTCAAACTGAAAAAACTAAACTACCAAACGAGAAACGCAAAGAAAGGATGACAAATCGAGGACGACAACGACAACACCTTGAACCAAATGAAGAAACCCTACCACAAGAGAGATGGCGCAAAATCAAATAGGACACAAGCAACACCCATAAGGACAGAAATCAGCATCCCTGGCCAACTTCCAGCTAACAACCTCACCCGCTCCATAACTGCTACTAGAGATCATACTTGCATAAAATTGGGTGAACGTTAGCACTTGCTACACTCCAACTAAATTGTGGACATTTGCAGGACCACTGACCAAAGGGAGTTGAGAATGACGGCAGATGCCACCCTGGCCATAATTGCAAGCGTTGGCATTTACCACGTTCCAAAGGGGCTGGGAGCGGTAGCCTGCATGAACAACTGATTAAGAGGATGAGGAGCCGGTCAAGTGGCACAGCGAGTAGAGCGGAGACGCAGAGATGCCCACGCAACCCCACCTGAAGAGAACACAGAAGTTTAGAGCCTTGCTTCCAGACAGCGAGGCCAATTAACCAACTAACCAACCCACTAACAAATTCCACTCCTCTGCATACACCCCTCACGCTCTGAACAAACACAACACAAGTCTACAACACAATAATCTGCACAAACTTCACTACACTGCAACAACAAAACAAACCACACATAGACCCACACAAAAGCACACAACGGCTACCGAACGTAAAAGACCCCAAGCCCAGCCAACGGACTTCCGGGCCGAGGCCGCCAACAGCACATCACTGCTCCCTTGCACTTTTACAGCCTGTTCCCTCTACTCTAACTTACCTCCCACCCCTCCCTTTTTTTCAGAGCCGCCAGAGCGCCAGGGGACCTTTCCGGTGGTGATAGTGCATGGTACAAATATCCTTTAACATTAACATGACATGCACAATATTTTTTTTTTAAACCATTAAAATAAAGAGACAACAATCATGGTCCTTTCACACAAAATGGTAACTGCATGAACATGACCATAAATGTTGGCACTTACGTAGTGTTGAGTTCCGTCACATTTTTATCAGTTACTAAAAGAATAGTGAAAAATAGTCACAATCCTCTTTAAACCTAGTTTTTGCACTGCTCTTTGCAAAGAAAATAAATGCTGCCCGCCATTTGCACATGGCCCCCCTGCACCTGAGTATGCACACTGTCTCTATGGACCAAATTATCTCTTCTCTCTCCTCTGCACTTCCTAAAAATACGTCCTTCCCTCAAGCCTACCTCTTACTCTGACGATATTATACCGGACTCCATCATTAAAAATGTGACGGGCACAAGGCTCAATGCACTCCTCAGCATCACTAATGCCTCCCTCACTGAAGTGTCATTTGCGCCCCCCCCCCCCCAAGACGGGTCTCACACAACCTCTTTGAAACAAATCTACCCTTTACCCAGACAGCCTAGTTAACTACCGGCCCATTACAAATCTTTCTTTTATCAGCAGAATCTTGTAAAGGTTATTGCTGCACAACTACTCATCAGTATCGAACAACTACACCTCCTAAATGACAGTCAGTTGGTGTCTGCCTTAGGTAGCATAGAGACAACCACCACCCAGGTGGTGGATGATGCTCTCCAGATCATGCATAAGAGCAACTCATGCCTCCTCATCCTCCTTGACCACACAGCTGCATTCCACACTGCCGGCCACTCCATCCTTCTCTCCCTCCATGCCGACAGGATGGGATTCACTGGCACTGTCCTGATTCGTTTGCATCTGTGACAAATGGCATGATGTCTAGATGAACATGTTTTAAATATATATGCAGAGAAGAACAATGCTCTTTTGATCACAAAAGAACATACAATAGATACGAAATCAGAATTGATGGGAAGCAGTGAGCTTCTTACAATGGGGTGAATTCGAGTGACATTCAGACCAGGATGTGAAGAGGAGTTAATATTAATATAGTAGTCACCGGGGCCAATACTTGGGTGGACATACATAGATTAAGGACAAACAACATTAGACATTTTTAAGTGCAGGTAGACAGTCAACTGTGTTAGGGATGTGACCATGATGGATGAAGTGCTAGAGTGGAGGCAAAAGAAACTGAGGCATAGAAGCAGTTTAGAGGCGATGGAACATTTTTAGCTAGAATGCAGATGAGGAGAGGTAGGTTGGGAGGGTAACTTAGAGCTGAGAAGATAGGCACTTAGTTTGGTTTTGTACAAATAGGTGTGGACTTTTTCTCGGTTGTTTGGGCGCAGAAAATTCCATGCAAGTGAGCAATAAGAAAGAAAGAGCCGAAGCGAGAGGATGTACAGGCAGTGCGAGGGGCAACAAGTGTAGTCAAGGCAGCAGAGCAGAGATTATGCAAAGGCTTGTAGAGTTGGAGAGAGGAGGAGAGATACAGTGGCACCTTACCACGGATAGATTTGTGAATCAGGTGAAGAAATTGAAATCTGGCCTTGTTTTTGCATCGTCCGCCATCCAACCTTTTGACAGTATGAGGAAGTAGGTGTGAATTGAGGGAATTCAACAAGAGTCCTGGTAGCAAAATTAGTGATCTTGTTGAGCGGACAGGAAGCATAATTGGGAGACCAAAGAGGATGCTGGCACAGTAGTCCGGTTTAGAGAAGACAAGAGCGGTTAAGAGATGCTTAGCCGTGTTGAAAAGATGAAGGTGCCTGATTTTCCTAATATTTAGGAGGTTGAGGCAAACTGCCATTGCCATTTTGGAAATTAAAGTAGAGAAGGTGTGAGAAGGATGATAAATGATGCCCAGGTGTTCAGATGAGGAAGAATAGGGGAGAATGTCAGCTGGGACTGTAAAGGCAGGAGAAGATATGAGATAGAGTATTTGGCTGGTAAGACGCACACCTCTGTTTTGGTAGAGTTTAACATCAGAGAGTGCAAAACCAACCAATATTTAATGGCAGAGAGACAGTCTGAAATGTTGATAGAGAGATCAGAGTAGAGTTCAGGAAAAAAGAAGGGGTTTTGGATGTCGTCCTCAATGAGTTGGTACAGAACCCAAAGGAGGAGAATAGTGCCATAAGAGCAGAGGTGTAGAGTGTAAATAGGAGAGGACCCAAGACAGTCTTGTGGAACACCAGCAGTTAGAGGAGTGAGTTGAGAGGTGTTGTTGATTCAATCCAGGCAATGCTTGATCGCGACTCCTAAGAATAAAGAGAGTATTAAGGAGATCAGAGTGATCGACAATGTCAAGGCAGCAGACAGGTCAAGGAGAATTATGATAGAGGGTAGATTGAAATGCTTAGCCGATTCAAGGAAGTGTGAAGTGAGCGTGGTCACTAAGAAAAGACTGAACTTCTGAGAAGAGGTTGGGGAAGGAAGGTTTAAGTCACCTAAGAGAATGAGGTGATGTTTAGTGAAAAGAGAATCAAGGAGTTGCCTCAAAGAATAGTCCAGTGGGCCCAGGAGGGCGATAAATGAAAATTATGTGAACCGAATAAGGCGGGGCAATATTAGAGATGGTGAATTCAAAAGAGGTAGGAGAGCACCTGGCATTTGTGAGATGGGAAGAGAGTAGGTGCCCAACGCCTTCCCCTCTGCCAGTCAAATGAGGAGAGTGGATGAAAGATAGTTTGAGGTTGTGTAGGGCCACCAGAGTGTCAGTGTTAGATGTAGAAATCCAGGTTTCAGTGATAGCAAAAAGGTCTAGGGGAGGGGAGCTGTCATGAAAGTAGTCAATGATGAAGGAAGTTTTGTTGCATACAGGCTGAGCTTTTCAGAGTGCATTGCTCAGTTGGTGCAGTAAAGAAGAATAGAGAAGTTGAGTCTCAGAGGAGGAGAGGCGAGGTGGACACGTTTTTAGGGGAGGTATGGTTAGCTAGTCAGCTTTGTTGGAAGTAGGAGGTGCAAGAGAAATAGAGTAGTGGGAGTTTCCAGATGTAAGTTCAATGTTAGGTATAGAAAAGGAGGATGTTGCATCGTAATTGGAGAAGAGTAGGGAGAGGTGAGTAGGAAGAGCAGAAGGAGCAGCAAAAGCAAATGTACTGTAGACCAGTACTGCAGTGTAAAGAGACAGCACAGTAATTGACAAGCTAGGGGTACTCACAGGTACAGCAGGTAGGAGGAGAAAGCAAAGGCTCTGTTGGGTGTCCTGACCCACGTTTGGACTATTATACTGCAACATTTGGTGCTGTGGGCTTAGAAAATCCAAGATGGCCGAAAAAGCCTACATTGTGCCAGAATCCAGGAAAACCGCGCAGTTTTGGCGCACACCAAAATGTTCCCCTGACCTGCCACCCACCAGTGCGAGCGTGATGGGCCAGGAGTGCCATGGGTGAAATGTGTGCCAAAGGGAAAACAGCAGTGCCGGTTGGCTCAAAAAGCGCTTTGAAATCACCTTTGTTTCTCTGAAATGCGAACTAAAAATGCCTATTTTAAACATTGCAAGATATTCAAAAATCTCAATGAACACCAGCAGACATTTGGCAGAAGGTAGACTTATGTGCATACAAAATCTGGAAAGAGAAAGAGCCCAAAATAATGTTCATAATGAAACTGGCTGAGCTGTGGATGTCAGCAGCTGAGGTGAAATTGGACTTAAAGCCACTAAGATCGAAATGTTTAAAATAAATGAGTGACCTACTGTTGAGTGTCACATAGTTTGCAACTGTTAAATGTCACAGTTTTGAACTTAGAATCAGCATTCTAGCTGCATGTGTAAAAATTGTAAGTTTGATTTGGATGAAGAAAAACTGGGAACAAAAGTGACATTTAGCTGAAGCCTGGCTTAAAGAGATTGAATTCTGCCTGGCAACTACCCCCGACAGGAGTTGAAACTTGCTCAGCCACTCTTCCCAGGCCTGGCCTGCATTCTCCTGCCCTCGCCAAAGGGAGATGACACCTCTCTGATTGGATTAGGGGAGGAGCAGCTGGGGACTGCAGGAAACTGAACAATGAGCCTTCCTTGGCTCAGGCAAATGTTAAATTAGGGGGGGGTCGTAAATGGCTTCCTCTTGAGAGAAACGGGGAGGGGCAGTGCCTCTGTGAGGAACTTGAGTTGGAGGAAGTGGACAAACCAGAAATTCCACCATGTGCTTAGGGAAACCACACCCCTCTGGGCCAGAGCATAATTTAAAAAAAGATGGATAATTCATAGTACAGACTTGTCAAAATTATATAATTAATATCATTGTTCTTGTGATTTTTCTGGGCACATTTTAAGAGGTGTTAGGACTCTGTACCATGTTCTGAGCCAAAACCCCATGAATTATGGAGATTGCAGACACGGAGTTCACGCTAGAAAAATGAAAATTTACTGGAATATGTGTAGAAAGGCGGTGTACATCTGTGTCATTTTTGGTAAAAATCCAATATTGGTAAACCAACCAAAAAGAGCAAAATGTTGTCATTTCTTAATCCAAGCTCTTAGAAACATCAGAGTTGGAACAGAACCTACCTTATTTGATATATGATGTGTATATGTAATGTCAACCACTTGTGTATCTGGGAAATGTGTTTAGTTATGAAAATGATTTTCTAAGGTAAAAGCAAGGGGAGTGTTCTTTCTGTATGCCATAAAGATGACACCTGATGACTCACTGCTCCCTTCTAAAATCAGGTCAAAGAGAAATCCTTGACCTATCAAATCATGAGTGGGGTGGGCACAGAAAGTTAGCATCCACACCCATTTTCAAAAGACATAAAAAGAGCCATTGGAAGCCAGACAGGGACATTCATTTTCCAACCTTCAGCTGAATTCCTGTGCAGCACTCTGACGGAGAACTCCAGGATCCAGAACTTCACTCCAGAACTTAAAGCATAGAGGCCTGGACCACCAGCTAAATCCTTTTTCAGCAGGCCTTCAGAATCCAGCAATCCAACCAAACTATTCTACAGCCGGGCAAGCTGTTGGATTCTTTGCCAAGAACTTTTGCCAGAACCGGTAGCAGACCCAGAAAGCAGTGCTGTATCCAGAGAGACCAGACCAGATCGCTGTGAGCAGAACCAGAGATCCAGACCAGCAGAGCAGAGCTGACCCAGATAGCTGTGACTTCAGAATCAACCGCCTGGAGTCCAGTCCCACCCTGATCAGACCCTGACGGCCTATTTCAAATTCATAGTGTGAGTACTCAGCCAGAACTGTGCAAAACCAATCTCTTAGCTTAAAATAATCTGATTCAAAAATTTGAACCTGTCCAGAACTGCATCATAGGAATCGTGTGTCCCTTCTCCGATTTTAAACCGGTAAAAGTGTCATTTGCTATTTTGAATCATTACATTTTTGAAAATCTACCTTCACGAAATCGTCCGTATCTCTTGAACCGTTTGTGCTAGAAGCGAGATTTAAATTTTATTTTAAAGCTAAGATTCTAGGCTTTCCAACGAACCCAGAATTTCTAATCATTTTTTTTTCCGTAATCGCAATCGACGCACTCGGAAAAAGTGCCGCGATTTGAGATTTGGCTCAAATTTCTTCACTTGTCAAAATAGCAGCTTCTTGCTTTCCTTTGCTGAAATTCGTTTGCAACCTGACAATCATTCATAGAGCATTGCTAAAGTGATCCTGAACTAATTTAAAGTAGCTACCACCCACCCTGAATCTCTAATAGGGAATTAAAAACCATTTTTAGCATATTTTACTTCATTGCCACCACATTTAAAAGGATTTTGCCTGTGTTTTAAAATCATCCCTGTGATCTAAGCTTGCTAGGGGGGAACTGAACTACATTTGATTGTATTCCTGAGAACTGTGTGCTCTCCCTTCCATCTTCTATTGCATAGGGGGGGAGTGAATTGCCACCAGGGGAAAAGTGAACATATTATCTCTTGTGAAACCCTACCAGTTATTTCTGTACTGCATTCTTTCCATCATTGTTTTTCCTTGAAACCATAAAAGCATTCTCAGTTACCTTTTCCTCCCTATACTAACTATTAAGTAATTAAATCAGTGTGCTAGTGTAACATCACCCAGTGTTGATCACTGTCATATTCTTAAGTGTGATATCAAATATTAATTTATTATAAAAGTGTAATATATATATATATATTATTTAATTTTACCAATAAATCTTTTAGATTGCAAAACAAACCTACTTCTTGGCTCACTGAGATCAGGGGGATTCAAAGAGAGGGGCGTTATATAAGGGTTTATAATCCAGAGTATAAATTGTCATAAAAATATATAAATAAGGGCTTCCCTTGGGCGTCCCAGACGAGGCACTGACTTAGTGGGATTGCTGAATTGAAGTCATTTAACAGAGTGGGGGCTCGTAGCCGGGAATTCTGGATTAGATCTATCACTTGTGCAGATTAATACAGTGTGCTAACTGACAGGATATATAAATTCTGTTGGATCACCACGCAGTGTTACACTGTAAAAACACCCCTCAAAGTAACGCTCTAAGGAAATGGTCTGTTTTGCAAAATAAAATACAAACTTCTGTAAGTCAGGAAGGAAATCAAGTTCCAGAATGACAACCTTGGTAGATATCAAAATACCCAGAGAACACCTCTTACATAAGCTATTTCTGAGAGGTGAGTGGGCTCATCAGGACCAGGCTGTCTGGTTGCAGGCAATCGCACCCCAGATCACTGAAACAGGGTCAGATATATGGAGAGATCAGGGTCCCTTACATGTGGCCCTGAGTGAACTATATATGGCCCCTAAGGTCAAGGATGAGCACAACAAGATTTCCAGGGTAGCGGCATATTTATATTTACATATGGAACCCATACAGGACAAATGTGCTGAAGGCCAAGATCTGGCAAATAGGCAACTGATGGCATTAGAGAAGGCCCAATCTGACCTGGTCTCTTCTGAGCAGAGGCTGCAGAGGAGCCAGGAGTCAGAAAATGATAGTAGGCAGTATATTATTTAAATAAAGGAGGATATGTATATCCTGCAACAGGAAAAGGCTGACCAGGATACCAGATTTCTGGCCTTGCAGAAGGAGTACCAAGAAAGATTGGACTCCCTACTGCAGAGCCAGAAAAAGCTGGAGCAACAACTAGACTTTAACAGGGCATGCACAGAGCAGGTAGCCACCCTGCAAATCTGACTAGACAGAGAGAAAGAGGAAAGCAATAAATTGATTTTGAAAGACATGGATAACCAGGCAGAGTTTGATCAAGAACGCCAGAAAGCTGGTGCCTTTCAAAGGCAGAGGGATGACCTGGCGGCACAGATGCAGGCTCTTAGTCAGGAAAGGGACACCTTAGGCCAGGAAGTCTGCCAATTAAAAGAAAAAAATGAAGGATTCACCTGGCCCTCCAGGGGCTGGGTGACCTCAACAAGAGCATCAGAACTTGTTAGAGCACAGCAAGAAAGGAGCAGGCCAGTAGGGATGGGACTCAGGAGGTAACCCTCTTGCAGCAAAGACTGGCCCAGTATTCCAGGACCAATCAGGAGGCACAGAGAAAGAATGAGGCTCTCTGTCAGCACAATGATAGGCTCCAGCAACAGGTAGCCATGCAGGAGAGACTGATAGAGTCTAGTAAGGCCTTAACTGAGGAACTGAAAGCGCAGGCTCTTGCATTGCAACAGGGAGCAGGGGCTGATAGAGATGAAGTTCGCTGGGAAAGGGAAACACCTGAGCATAACCTCAGGAGCCCTAGTACCAGAGGCCTTCATCTCTCCCAGTCCTTGCCACCCCTATGTCCCCTGGCGCACATCATCACAGGGCCACAGGGAGGGCAGATTACTATCCAGACAAAGGTATGGGGCTCATAGGCCAGTACCACCCAGGAATGGATGGGCGGGCATCCGGGTATGGGCACCCAAGCACAGTGCAATTTAGTGGGGAACCCCAGGAAAGTAGACCCACTAAGGGCATCCTAAAAACCTCTGCCCAGTTAGGTCAGTGGGGGGTACCCATCAAATCCTGGCAGCAAGGAGGGATCTGAAGACTCCTCTGAGCGGCCCAAATCACAGGAGACCAGGTCCCCACATTCTGCCAGCCATTCCCAGGCTCGCAGAATCCGGGAAGACCTGGAAGATCCGACGGGCACCTCTGGGAGCAGCGCCTCTGAGTCAGAGGATGAGTGGACCAAGGTTACCCGAACCAAAAAGGCCAATAAGGCAAAAAGGGCCTTGCTTAAGGACCCCTTAAAACAGATCAAGGCAATAAGGAGTGTCATCACCCCTTATCACAAGAACTCCAAGTATTCTGTTTGGGAACACTTGGAGCTCTTTGACAAATGGAGACTTTCCATTTGAAGGACAGCAGTAGCTGCATCCAGTACGTCAAATGAACATTCTCCCCAGAATACTCCAGTTTCTTTGCGGGGCTGGAGGACCAAAATCATTCAAGATGGTCCGCCTATAGGGCGGCCATCTTGAAACATTTTTCTGTTCATAGAAATCCTCAAGAGGCTCGCAAGGCAGCCTACAATTTGCAATGTGGGGAGGATCAGGCCCCACAAGAATTTGTGCAGGAGTTAAAGTGTGCTTTTGCGCAGACTACCAAAAGGGTGCGCACCGACAGTGAGGAATTTGTTAATACGTTTTTCCATGCCTTACCCAAATACATAATGAGCCAGCTCTTGAGAGATTTTCATGAGAAAAGATCTTTAGACTGGGTCATTGAGCAAGCCATTCGCATCTATGAGGTGCAGAAACCGGTGGAAAATAAGAATCAGCCCAAAAACCCCAAAACCAACAGCACCCCTGCTGCTGCCAAGGTGGCAGAGGTAAAGGTTGCCCCTGTTTTAGATTTGGAGAAGGGGGGGCCTAAAAACCTGCCTGCACCGAACAATTTACAGCCCAGAAGGCCCTCGGGGCAGTCACAGACAGGGGGTCAAGGAGGTAATCCCACAAACGGGGTCCCTCGCTCCCCTGACTATGTAAGTCCCCGCTACAAGGGAAACAGACCCATCCTGGGTTACGTGTGGACTCCTCCAGCCCAAGGGGTGGATCCAGCCAAGCACCTGACCCAGGGAACTTCCCTCCTAACTTCCCACAGGGGGGCAGAAATTCACTAAATCGTGGGCAGAACTTGTTCGCCAGGTATCCACCCAACTTCCAGCCCCAAAATCATCCATCCTTCTTTACCCAATTCCCTGAGCCCAGACAACTGAATCCGGGAGAGGGGAGGCCAAGGGTGGACGGGTACCCAAATCTTCCCAACCCAGGGTATTACCAGAGAAGGGATAGCTACCCTTCCTGGGCTCAGCCCAGGGGAGAAAACAGAACCCCGTATCAGCCTGAGCGGGTTTCCCAACTTGAGCGCCAGGTCCAAAATATGGCCCGGGATCTGGGTCACATACTGAGGGCTCAACAGAACCCTCAGATGAGCATGCCAATGCAGAATGCCCCAAACTCTGGGTCTGGTGCTCCAGAACAATGACGGGGGCAGCACCCCGATAACCCACCGGTTCCCAGGGAGGAGGCACAAGGGGAAGGGGGGTGTAACGCCTTGGAGGAAGCTTCCTTCCCCACTTGTAAACAGCCCCTGGAAACCCAGGAACCAGAAACAAAATCTCCCACCCCTGAAAGTCTGCAAACCCAAGGAGCATAGAGGAGGTAGGAGAAACAAAGGACCCAAACAGACCCATTTTGTGGAGGAGGTACAGGTCTTCCAATTTGAGGGAGAGGGATCCTCAGAGGATCCTGGGAAAAGGATCTTCTCCTTCAGAGATGGGGGAACTCCTCCCAAGGAAAAATGGGTCCCAAGGGATTCCAACCCAGACTGGGTAGATGTGGGGATTGAGCTGTCGCCGCCCATCATTCTATCCCAGAACCAACAATAACGAAAACCCCTGGTTCAAACCCATCCTGGTGACTGCCTCCAAAAAGGGGGGGCGGCCCAGAACCGGAACCAGGGGAACCTAAAACCGCATCCATAGACTGGGTAGATGTGGGGATTGAGCTGTCGCCACCCATCAATAAATCCCAGAACCAACAATACCAAAAACCCCTGGTTCAAACCCATACTGGTGACTGCCTCCAAAAAGGGGGGGCGGCCCAGAACCGGAACAAGGGGAACCCAAAACCGCATCAATAGACTGGGTAGATGTGGGGATTGAGCTGTCGCCGCCCATCATTCTATCCCAGAACCAACAGCATCAAAATCCCCGGGTTCAAACCCATTCTGGTGACTGCCTCCAAAAAGGGGGGTGCGGCCCAGGACCGGAACCAGGGGAACTCGAATATCCTCTTTCAAGTTGCCAACTTTTTCTTGCAGATTCCCATGACTCTCCACAGAATTCTGCCCAAATCTCTTCTCTCCCAATGTCCAAAACCAGAAAATTAGCACACCAGTTCTCCAAAAATGTGCATTATCTGTGCCCCCTTGAGGAGAAGGAGGGAAGATACTATGCCCGGTACAAGTACAGGGGCAGGGTACAATTTTGGCACTGGTGGACACTGGATCCCAAGCTACCCTTGTGTCCAAAAGGGCCTTTGATGAACTAATTGCAGGAAGGGGGGAGAAATACCAGATTCCTCTCACCTCTCTTCCTGGACAACTGCAGAACTTTGACGGGAAGGAAATTCCCAGCGGGGGGACTGCAGATTTGGACATCAAAATTGGGCGACACAAGGTGAAACACCTGGTCATAGTAGTGACTCCAGAGGGCACCCCTTGTTTACAAGGGAATGACTTCCTGAGAAGGTTGTCACTCCTAATAGATTGCGTAAACAAGGTCCTCTGGACCCAGACTAGCCGACCAATAAAATTAAAACAGAGTGTCAACCATGTTAGTTTAAACGGCACCTGCCACATGGTTGAACAAAAATCTGACCAAGTAGAATTTCACTTCCAGAACAACCAAATTCCAGACGTGACAGTAATAGCAGTAGGACAACAGACTGGTGATGGGGGGTCCTCTCTATTTCTGAAAATCAACCTTCCTTCAGTTAAAGGTGGTATTCCACACTGGAAGGAAATACTCTGAAATTCTTTACTAATCCACAACCAGACATTCCCACTCGATAGTCCAGAAAGATGTGAAATCAGCTCAGAGCCTGGCTGATATTCAGCAAATTGGAGAGCAGTTGTTCATCCCTGTTCAGTTAAATGATGGGAAGGACTCTGTTCTCGCCCGAGTGTGTGTGAACAACGGTAAGAGCTTCATCAGCGAAGCCATGTTCCGCCAACTCCCAAAAGATCCAGCCGTTCCCACATTCAAACTGATAGACAAATGGGAAATGGATCTGGAAACACCCAATTCGAAACATCTCCTGCCAAGCAGGTGTATGCTCAAAATCTCCATTGGCAACCAGAGCATAGTCCATAATTGTTGGGTCGTGCGAGATGTCACTGCCGCCTTTTACTTACTCAGTGACATTCTCAATCACTTTGCCATTAGTTTGGACCTAATAAACTTCAAAGCTTGGTCCCGATTAGCAGATAATCCCATGGGCTTTGATGATCCAGAAGAAGCATTTAGGTCAGCTCAATTGCTACCTTATGCAGTTGAAATTCAGATTAAGGAGGAAGTCACCATCCCAGAAAGGACCCGACAATTCTCCCTGGAAGTGAAAGTTAAAAGAGGACAAAAATTGAAAAACCCTGATGCTTATATTCATCTAAATGTTTTCCTCCAACAGTAAGGGTTAGGGGTAAACCCAACACAATTAGTCAACATAGAACATGACACCATTCCAATAGAGGTGGATAACAGCGACTTAAAGAGTATTACTCTAGCCGCAGGCACCATTATTGGAATGGCGGTTGATGACTGACATTTCTCCATTGATTTAGGAAATGAACTGTTAGGACCAATCCCCAAAGACTGTTTTGACAGTGATGACAATACAACACCAGACAGGATCTTTACCCGGCATGGGGGGAACTTCCTGGTGTACACTTCTTGCCCTTATGGTAAGGAAGATGTGACTTGTGACTTCAGAGGGGATGAGGTGATTTTCCAGGTCCATGAGGGCTGCCTTTCTCACCTGAAGCCTCCGGTCCAAATCAGCACTCTGACCAGGGACTTCTCCACCCAGCTGGAGGAGGCCGCTGAGATAGCAAAACCAGAAGTCTTTCCAGGCTTCAGGCAGATGGTGGAAGAGAGAATCAACCTAGCTGATGCCTGCGTGGCTCTGGAACAGAAGCAAAAGTTGAAACAAGTTTTCTTGGATTTCCAAGATCTCTTTGCGGTAGACTCATATGACTGTGGTCGCACTGACATCCACACAACAATTCCCACGGACCCTGGCATGACTTCAGTGTTTGTGAAGCAATATCGCTTGCCTCTCGCATCCATGGAGTCCCTTACTGAAATAATTACGAACCTTGAGTCCCGGGGAATAATCCGTCCAGTACACAGCACCTTCAATAATCCGGTGCTGGGAATATTGAAGCCAAACGGCCAGTGGAGACTCTGTGCCGACTCTAGGGAGCTCAACAAACGGGTCCATACTTCCCGATGGCCTCTGCCCTACATTGACCAAGGACTGGCTCAGATTCAGGGGTCACAGATATTCACTGCAATAGACCTGACCAATGGATACTGGACCGTGCCTGTCAGTAGGGAGGACCAATACAAACTGGCTTTTACTTTTGGGGGCCAGCAGTGCACATGGACCCGGACTCCCTTCGGATACCTCAACTCCGGCAATGAGTTAAAAATGTTCCTACATAAGGCCATGCCCGACCTGGGTGCGAGGGGTAACCTGGCTTATGTAGATGATGTCCTCATCAAAATATCATCTGTGGAAGAACACATAGCGGAGATCCGTTATGTTCTGACACAGTTAAGGGCCGCCGGAGCAAAACTTTCCTTTCAGAAAGCACAGTGGTGTAGAACCCGTGTTAATTTCTTGGGGCATGAGATTACTCCTCAGGGTCCCTGTCCCCAAGAAAAGAAAGTGGAAGCACTTCAGAAACTGACGGATCCCACAACTCTGCGGGAACTAAGGAGCCTCCTTGAACTGACTAATTACAGCAGAAAGTTCATTGAGGGCTACGCAGAGATCACTAGACCCCTGATTCATCTTTTGAAGGGGGGGGTCAAGTGGGAATGGGGTCCAGAACAATCTGAGGCAGTAAGACAACTCAAAAGAAGCCTCTCGCAAGCGCCTTGCCTAGCTTACCCTGTCAGAAACAAGGAGTTCTTCCTGGAGACAGGGTTCTCTAATACGTACTTGATGGCAGTATTATACCAAAAGCATGACAAGGTCAATAAAGTGTTCTCCTATGCGAGCAAAACGTTATCCTCTGTGGAGGAAAAATTCAACGATTGTGAGAAGGCACTCCTGGCAACGGTGTGGGCATTGAAGAATTACCGCCCGTTCATCCAGGAGGAACACATCATAGTGGAGACTCCACACCAGCCTCTGCAATATCTCCAAAGTGACAGAATCCGGGTCGGAAATGTGAGTAATTCCCAAATTACTTCCTGGATTCTGTCAATGCAAGGCTTTCCTGTGGAGGTCAGATATGGCCAAAACAAAAGAGTCCCCTCGCGCAAGGTCTGGCTGAGTTGCATGATTGTGCCAGGGAAAACTGTCTCGAGGACGAAACTCTAAAAACCAAGGACAACATGGAGGTATACCTCAAGTCCCCACAAAAAGTCTTTGAAGAAGACAAGTGTGACGGAATACCCACTGTCTATGTGTATGGATGGTCTTACCATGTTGACAACAACGGGGAGAAAGAACTGGTGGCCTGCATAGGGAATGCATGGGTGAAGGAGTCCCCAGAACCCTATGCTGGGTACAAAATTGGTCCCCGAAGTAGTCAGGTGGCAGAATTGATGGCTGTGTATCAAGCCATCCTCACTGCTGTCCAACATCAACTCCACGTACTGGTCATAATCACAGATTCAGATTATGTACGGAATGGGTTCGTGGAGCACCTGGTTAATTGGAAAACCAGAGGCATGTTATGTTCTAATAACAAACCCCTGAAACATGGGAAGTTAATCCAAAATATTGATGATCTGGTCACATCGAATGGGATGCCCATCTACTGGAAAAAGATCAAGGGTCATTCCAAAGTAGAGGGACCAGACAAAACTGGAAATGACTTAGCTGATCGCTGGCCAAAACCGGGGCCATCCAAGGGGATCTAATAAAGATTGAGTCCCTTTTGGGGGAAATCCAGGCCACTGCTATCACTAGGTCCCAGACAAATGCTCACAACGATCTTTAAACTGCACAATGGAGTAAGGAGACCCCTGATGCTGATTTAATTATGGCTCAGAAGGGGGATCCAATAATTGTTAAGTTTTACCAACACATTGAGGACCCTGAGAACTTTCCCCTGACGGATACCGACTACGTTGGGAAAGAGGACCTAAGAGTGTTGATGAAAAGTGCAAAAATGTTCCGAATCTAAGACGGTTTGTTGGTAAGGAAATCCCAAGCTGGCCATGATCAGTGGGTGGTTCCTACCTCATTCCGAAGCCTGATGTTAAGTCACGCCCAGGATGCGGCCACCGCCGGTCATAGGGGGTTTCACACAACACTGGAAATCTTAAGAGAGGTTGCATACTGGCCACACATGGGGCAGGACCTCGACCAATACTTGAAGGGGTGTCTTGTGTGTCACAATTTCAGCCAGCATCCCTCACACACCGGGCGCCTCTCCAAAAGAGGGGGATGACACTGCCATGGTCAGATTTGCAAATCGACTTCGTAGGCCCTGTGATTCGCTCATCTAGGGGAAACAAGTACATGTTGACGGTCACATGCTTGTTTACCAAGTGGGTGGAATGTCTCCCGGCCCCAAACTGCAAGGCAGAAACAGCAGCTGCCCTGATGATTAACCACATCTTTTCCCGTTTTGGTCTACCTCAAAGGATTGAGTCAGACAGAGGTAGCCATTTCACCAGCGAGGTAATGACAAATATGTGGGAGATACTGGGGGTCAAAAGGAAGCTACATATTGCTTACCGGCCAGCCTCTTCTGGTGCATTGGAGAGATACAACAGAACCATTGTGAGCATATTAAAAAAGTTTGTGGCAGATTCTGGGCCAAGTTGGGATATCCGATTACCTCTGGCCCTAATGGCCATCAGATCTACCCCTTCATCTGCAACTAAAATGTCACCATTTGAGCTGATGACTGGACGCAAGATGGTGCTTCCCCCGCATTTTCTCTACAGAACCCAAGAGCAAACGTTGATAAATGCCTCCACAACTCATGAGTATGTGGAGAATTTAAGGAAACACCTCCAACATGCTTTTGCCTATGCTCAGCGGAATCTAGAAAGATCAGCTGATAGCATGAAAACCCATTACAACCTGAAGACAACCAGGAAGGAATATAATGTGCGAGACCGGGTCTATCTATACTATTTCCAAAGAAACCAGGCCAAACAGCGAAAATGTTTGCCTACATTGAAGGGACCGTTTGAAATTATAGACAAGATCTCCCCAGTTGCATACAAGATCCGCATCCCCAAAGGTAGTTTGGCAGAAGGGGAAGACAAGTGGGTCCATATAAATCAGTTAAAGTGTTGCCATCCCAGGCACACACTGCAGCAACTGGGGGAGTCCTCTGCAATACCAGAGGGGGCTGCTCCAGAGTAAGTCAGTTCCAACTCTAAAATATCCCACATATCAAAAAGATAGTAACGTAATGCAATGTATCCTGTTATATCTTGTTTTTAAAATAAGACTGCAAAATGTATCCTGATGTATAAAATGTATATGTTCGCCACACCATTAATAGTGGTGGAAAAATGTCTAGGAATGTGTATTGCCACTTTGCTTTATCATCCTAGGAGAGATGAAACCATGGAGACTGACCAAGGAGGACGACCCGGGGACCGGGAGCAAAGATCCGAGGGGCACGGGGTACCGCACAATATTCCCGTCAGGACCGGCGAGGAGAACCGATCGATCCAACTGGATGGAGGAAAAGATGCTGAACTGTGCCATCTACGGAATTGGAAGAAGATGATGCGGACATACCAGCGCGTGGATCAAAACATCCTTTGCACCCAACTCCCCCTCGACTCGAAATCAAAGCGCAGTCGGGCAGGGGGGCTTGTTGGATGTCCTGACCCACGTTTGGACTATTATGCTGCAACATTTGGTGCTGTGGGCTTAGAAAATCCAAGATGGCCGAAAAAGCCCACATTGTGCCAGAATCCAGGAAAACCGGGCAGTTTTGGCGCACACCAAAATGTTCCCCTGACCTGCCACCCACCAGTGCGAGCGTGATGGGCCAGGAGTGCCATGGGTGAAATGTGTGCCAAAGGAAAAACAGCAGTGCCGGTTGGCTCAAAAAGCGCTTTGAAATCACCTTTGTTTCTCTGAAATGCAAGCTAAAAATGCCTATTTTGAACATTGCAAGATATTCAAAAATCTTCATGAACACCAGCAGACATTTGGCAGAAGGTAGACTTGTGTGCATACAAAATCTGGAAAGAGAAAGAGCCCAAAATAATGTTCATAATGAAACTGGCTGAGCTGTGGATGTCAGCAGCTGAAGTGAAATTGGACTGAAAGCCACTAAAATCGAAATGTTTAAAATAAATGAGTGACCTATTGTTGAGTGTCACATAGTTTGCAACTGTTACATGTCATAGTTTTGAACTTAGAATCAGCATTCTAGCTGCATGTGTAAAAATTGTAAGTTTGATTTGGATGAAGAAAAACTGGGAACAAAAGTGACATTTAGCTGAAGCCTGGCTTAAAGAGATTGAATTCTGCCTGGCAACTACCCCCGATAGGAATTGAAACTTGCTCAGCCACTCTTCCCAGGCCTGGCCTGCATTCTCCTGCCCTCGCCAAAGTGAGATGACACCTCTCTGATTGGATTAGGGGAGGAGCAGCTGGGGACTGCAGGAAACTGAACAATGAGCCTTCCTTGGCTCAGGCAAATGTTAAATTAGGTGTGGTCGTAAATGGCTTCCTCTTGAGAGAAACGGGGAGGGGCAGTGCCTCTGTGAGCAACTTGAGTTGGAGGAAGTGGACAAACCAGAAATTCCACCATGTGCTTTGGGAAACCACACCCCTCTGGGCCAGAGCATAATTTTAAAAAAAGATGGATAATTCATAGTACGGACTTGTCAAAATTATATAATTAATATCATTATTCTTGTGATTTGTCTTTGCACATTTTAAGAGGTGTTAGGACTCTGTACCATGTTCTGAGGCAAAACCCCATGAATTATGGAGATTGCAGACACGGGGTTCACGCTAGAAAAATGAAAATTTACTTGAATATGTGTAGAAAGGCGGTGTACATCTGTGTCATTTTTGGTAAAAATCCAATATTGGTAAACCAACCAAAAAGCGCAAAATGTTGTCATTTCTTCATCCAAGCTCTTAGAAACATCAGATTTGGAACAGAACCTACCTTATTTGATATATGATGTGTATATGTAATGTCAACCACTTGTGTATCTGGGAAATGTGTTTAGTTATGAAAATGATTTTCTAAGGTAAAAGCAAAGGGGAGTGTTCTTTCTGTATGCCATAAAGATGACACCTGATGACTAACTGCTCCCTTCTCAAATCAGGTCAAAGAGAAATCCTTGACCTATCAAATCATGAGTGGGGTGGGCACAGAAAGTTAGCATCCACACCCATTTTCAAAAGACATAAAAAGAGCCATTGGAAGCCAGACAGGGACATTCATTTTCCAACCTTCAGCTGAATTCCTGCGCAGCACTCTGAAGGAGAACTCCAGGATCCAGAACTTCACTCCAGAACTTAAAGCAGAGAGGCCTGGACCACCAGCTAAATCCTTTTTCAGCAGGCCTTCAGAATCCAGCAATCCAACCAAACTATTCTACAGCCGGGCGAGCTGTTGGATTCTTTGCCAAGAACTTTTGCCAGAACCGGTAGCAGACCCAGAAAGCAGTGCCGTATCCAGAGAGACCAGACCAGATCGCTGTGAGCAGAACCAGAGATCCAGACCAGACCAGCAGAGCAGAGCTGACCCAGATAGCTGTGACTTCAGAACCAACCGCCTTGAGTCCAGTCCCAACCTGACCAGGCCTTGACAGCCTATTTCAAATTCATAGTGTGAGTACTCAGCCAGAACTGTGCAAATCAATCTCTTAGCTTAAAATAATCTGATTCAAAACATTTGAACCTGTCCAGAACTGCATCATAGGAATCGTGTGTCCCTTCTCCGATTTTAAACCTGTAAAAGTGTCATTTGCCATTTTGAACCATTTCATTTCTGAAAATCTACCTTCACGAAATCGTCCGTATCTCTTGAACCGTTTATGCTAGAAGCGAGATTTAACTTTCATTTTCCAACGAACCCAGAACCGACTTTCTATTCATTATACTTTTTCCGTAATCGCGATCGACGCACTCGGAAAAAGTGCTGCGATTTGGCTCAAATTTCTTCACTTGCCAAAATAGCAGCTTCTTGCTTTCCTTTGCTGAAATTCGTTTGCAACCTGACAATCATTCAGAGCATTGCTAAAGTGATCCTGAACTAATTTAAAGTAGCTATCACCCACCCTGAATCTCTTATAGAGAATTAAAAAACATTTTTAGCATATTTTACTTCATTGCCACCACATTTAAAAGGACTTTGCCTGTGTTTTAAAATCATCCCTGTGATCTAAGCTTGCTAGGGGGGAACTGAACTACATTTGATTGTATTCCTGAGAACTGTGGGCTCTCCCTTCCATCTTCTATTGCATAGGGGGGGAGTTAATTGCCACCAGGGGAAAAGTGAACATATTATCTCTTGTGAAACCCTACCAGTTATTTCTGTACTGCATTCTTTCCATCATTGTTTTTCCTTGAAACTATAAAAGCATTCTCAGTTACCCTTTCCTCCCTATACTAACTCTTAAGTAATTAAATAAGTGTGCTAATGTAACATCACCCAGTGTTGATCACTGTCATATTCTTAAGTGTGATATCAAATATTAATTTATTATATAAGTGTAATATTTATATATATATATTGTTTAATTTTTCCAATAAATCTTTTAAATTGCAAAACAAACCTACTTCCTGGCTCAGTGAGATCAGGGAGATTCAAAGAGAGGGGCGTTATATAAGGGTTTATCATCCAGAGTATAACTTGTCATAAAAATATATAAATAAGGGCTTCCCTTGGGCGTCCCAGACGAGGCACTGACTTAGTGGGATTGCTGAATTGAAGTCATTTAACAGCTCATAGGCAAAGGGACAAAGGGCCTGGCCAATGGCTGGTCTTCACCCTTCACTGTTCCACCCTTACCTGGGACGCCCCAGACTAGTTGCCCCTAAGGAGTTCAGAAGTGATGTCACATGAGCTTGTAACCTGATCGCCTCATCAATTGCATTGCATCCTAACCGACTTTAGATGGAGCCTCAGGGAATCCTCAGCAAAGATCCAGATATAGCCACCCACCAACATGCGGACAATACTCACTTCTACATGAGAGTTAAAAGCACACAGGAAATTAGTCGGCTCTGCAATAACCTAGCCATCATCCAGTCCTGGATGTTGACTTCCTACTTCAAATGCAACACCTCGAAGACTGAAAACCAACAACTCGTCCAACAATGGCTCAATGATATGTGATGTGATGAATCTGGACAATTCCTCCCTTCACCCCAGAGGGGAGACACCCCTTCTTTGAGGCTTGAGAGGTGAGCCTGTGAAGCAAGATCCTTCCAAGGGTCTGGGAAAGTGGGACCTCACTGGGAGGGACTAAACTCTAGGGAACAAGGTCTCCCATTCCAATGAAGAACCCCCTATTAGGAATACATTGGCTGCATATATGGCTATTGCAAAGACTGATGTTACTTCTGTTTTGGATCAAACTAATAGTGATATTACTTTAATCTCCTTGGCATCAGGTAATGCTGGATTCCCCCTGAACTCAGCAGTCAAAGAGGAACAATACAACCCTTTCCTTTGTGGAAATAAACATAAAAAAACGAGGAACCTTAAATGGAGGAAAAACAATCCACTGCAGAGCAAAGCCTCTGATGGGATGATGTCCCAGCAGTAGCGTGTAGAGTGAGCTGATCTCAAGGGAGATACCGGAATGCTGTTGTCCTGAGAGGCAACAAAGCCGGAGCACAGAACGAGACTGTGATGGTAGGAGGAGCACCTCTCCTCGGGCCGTGACCACAATGAAGCCATGGTGGGCGTTGTGACAAAACTGAAGGTGTCTCACCCGCTAGTCCCAAGGGATCTGTCATCCAGGTGGCCAAGGCATGGCCATCGCTATTGGAACTGCTTCCTGGGAGTGGGTCAGTGTGGGAGGATCACCTGGATCAGGGTTCTTCGGGGAGTGGAAGTGGGACACCGTAGGGTGAGACGCGGTATACTCTTCCCTGTAACATCTTTTCCCCATCCTACCAGGTAGGATACCTAGAAGCTCAACCCCCTCCTCCCTTTCCTGACACAAACACTTTCTCATGGACAGTTCATCGTGAGCGAAAACGGACTAATGCCAGAGTCGTATACCTGACATGTCCCAACACCATGGTCAGGCAAGGTCAGGCAATTACTGATCATTACACACACCTGATTCCCATCACACTTCCCCACACGGATAACAGGTGGAGCCCAAAAGCACACTCTGACTGAGGAAAAGCACAAGAGGAAGCAGCAGTTCCAAGATGGCAGTTTAATACAAAAAGAAAGGCTGTGAAACCGAAGAGAGTTGCAAGGAAGGAAGTACCCCGGACCGCTAGAAAACATTATTGTCACAAGCCTTGGAAAGTGAGAAGCCCAAGACCAGGAACTGAAGCTGAACAGTCCTACACTGTTCATCAAAGGTATCCGGGGCAGTCCCACATCGATAACTCAGGACGGGATGAGCGATTGCCACTGTGGTACTGTCCTTGGCTCCTGCAAGAAAGCCGCGCCAGTACAGTAAACACAGCACAACCAGTGAGTCGGAGAAACTGAGACAAAATCAGCTTGTGTTTGGACCAAGGTTGCAAGTGGCAACATTGTATGAAGAAATCCACAAAGGAAAGTGAAGCGCATGTGATGTGAGGAGCGAACAAGTGGAGCGAAAGTACTTTGAAAAAGCCAAATAAGATACTGTGTACAGAGTGGTCCGCCGCCACGTGGGTGCTAATTTGAAGGATTTTCTTAGGTATCCAACTGAATGGCGACAGTATTGTAAAAAAGGAACTTTGTATCAAAGTGGTCCTGGGACGGGTCAAGCAAATCCCTGTGCACATTCGAAAGTCTTCTCTAAGTATATAGTGAACAACAATTGGTCCGAGACCGGCTGAGGGAGACTAATTGAAAGTGGAAAAGGGATCTGAGCCCGGCAGAGGTGGATCCACCATTATAGTAAAAGGATCTGAGCCCGGCTGAGGGAGATCCAGGGAGAGAGATCCGAATCACATAATTATAAGCTGATAAGAACTTTCTTTTTTTGTTTTGTACATCTGGCCCTCTGAATCAAGAGACTTTGATGAGAAAAACGACTTGGGCACAGAAGGCACTGATACTGGAATTGGAACTGTATCCTCGTGTCGAGGAAGCCAGTTTGTGTGCTTGGCCGAAGTGAATCGCCTTGCCCTGTTCTGAAAACGTGGGGAATGGAGGACAATGGCCAGAACATCCTGACTTATCATTTTATGAACACTTCTTTCTTTTGCATGCACATTCCCCCACACTATTTTTAAATTAGCGGTGAGGATTGGCAATAGGTTTATTAGTATAGGTCCTTTTATTTTGACAAGACTCCAGTAGGACTGCATTATTGTTATTTGATGGTCGTAGCTTGCTCCAATCTGTAGACTTAGGTTTAGATAAGCATTTTTTACCCTCTTGTGAAAGTTCAATAAAAACCCTTGAACTGTGGTCACTTGTGTCTATCTTACTTCGATACCATGCCTTCCTTACATCGTGGGGCCCGTTAACCGATGCCGCGACCAGACCATAGCAGAGAGATTGGATCACCGAATTTCACGGGAGAAGTATGACAACTGCTGAGTCAGGCAGAGAAAGGGAAGCCAACGGTCCCGAGAAGATAACATCAGGAAGAGGGAAGAGTGGTTGTGTCCCCGACACAGGCACACGCCTAACCAAGGGCACGCTAAATTGGGCATATCAGAGGATCAGAGGGCTTTGAGAATTCCTAGACAACCAAGGGACATTGTTTTATGAGGCTGGGGAAGACAAAGGGGTTACAGGAGCCTAAGAAACCCGAATGCTGGACACAGACAGGTGCCCACTCAAGACGGTGCTGAATTAAGCATACCAAAGGGGCAGAGGGCTTTGGGAGCTCTAGAAGCACAGTTATTAGTGATCAAGACCGGGAATGGAAAGAACCTGCAGTGTCCCATTGCTCAAACCCAAAACAAGAACACTATCAAATACAAAGTCAAAAGTCGTGGAGTCACAAACAAAAAATCCCTTTTCCCCTTAAAGAACGGAAAGTGTTGGATGTGTGTGAAGACTTAAGACTCGTCATTCAGAACCTGAAAAGAGGATGGCGAACTGTGCTGTGAAACATTTGCAAACTTTGACCGTTTTGAAGATCATTCACTGGGAAGAAGCTAAAGCAGTTTGGCCATGCAAAGGCCTAGTGCATGCCCTCATTGACACACCAACGCCCACATCCGCTATAAGATCATTTCTTGGCATGGCCAGCTATTGTACCAGATATATACAAGACTTTGCCTCCGTTAGCATGCCATTATGTCTTCTCACCTGGAAAGGGCAAGATTTCATGTGGTCAATCAACTGCAAAGAAGCATTCCAAGAAATCAAAACGCGCATTTCCTCCGCCTCATGCATGGCATTTTATGACCCGGACATGGAAACGGAATTGACAGTGGACGAGGCCCTGTTGGCCTAGGTGCTATACTAGCCCAGTTCAGACCGGGCTCTTCCACCTCCTCTTCCATCCGCATTGTAGCATATGCAAGTCGTAGCCTGTCCCATGCAGAGTGCGCACACTCTCAACCAGAAAAAGAGAGCCTGGCCATCATATGGGCATGTGAGCAATCTCATCTCTTTCTGCATGGTCTGCATTCCCTTTCTGCATGGTCGGATGTTTACCATTGTCACAGATCACCAGGCACTCGCAACCATCTACGGCAAATCAAACGCCAAGATACCTCCTTGCATTGCATGCTGGGGACTCCGGCTGCAAGAATACTCTTTTACAATAATCCATCACCCAGGGAAGGACAATAACCTGGCTGACTTTTTGTCCAGGTATCCGCTGCCTGCGAAAGAGGAAACTCAATCCACCAAAGCAGACCAATACGTCAACTATATTGTAAACAAAGCCCTCCCCAAATTGTTAACCATCCCTGGAATTCTCAACAGCATGCACCAGGACTCAGTGCTCATGCAAGGCAAGGCCAGAGTGTCCTCGGGGAGATGGCATGAGTCGAATCAAATGGAAGTGCCCACGTCTGAAACAGAACGGAAACTGCTCAAAACATTCCATCTGCTATGTACTGTCCATCTCGCCGCAAGGTCGTTGCTGAAGGAACATGGAATCATCATTCCTGAGACACTGCAAGACAGGATAATCAGCATAGCTCACACTGACACTGGAATTGTGTCCTTAAAGAGACAGCTCTAAACGAAAGTATGGTTTCCCCAAATGGACACACAAATTGAGGAGGCCCGAGGAAAATGCATCACATGCAAAGCAGTAGCACCTCGCACGTTTCCAGAACCACTAAAAAGGACCTCCATGCCATTACAAATTTGGGATGAAGTAGCAGTAGATATGTACAGACCTTTACCAAATGGGAAGCATGTTCTGGTCGTCATGGACGAAATGTCAAGATTCCCGCAAGTACCCTCAACAGAGGCGCATCCCAAACATTGTAAAGTCTGACAATGACCCACCTTGCAGTGGACACGACTTCTCAATGTGTGCTGTACACCTAGGTTTTCATCATCACAAGCAAATGGCACTGTCGAAAAGTTCATGGCCAACCTGAACAGGACTCTTCAAGTATGGTCAAATATGGTCCATCACAAAAGGGTCATTCATGCAAGCCATCTGCACCCTCTTCAGAGACTATCGTAACACTCCAAACTCCTGCTTTCGCTCCCGGGCCGCTGACAGTGACACACATCAGGGGATCCATGATAACAGCGACGAGCCCTGGTGGCCACATCACCAGGAACTCTTCCTTTTTCAGAAAGATGGGAAGTGAAATACGAGAAAGCAAAGAACCTGCCATCTCAGAGAGTTCATCAGACAGCTGCTCTGATTTCATGGATGGTGACGTAGATACCAATGACAGTGGTAGTGAAAGGGAAGAAGGAACCCCAAGGGGCTTGGAGCCCGTTAAGAAGAACAATTCGCAAACCCACAAGAGGGATTGAGGAAATGGGATGGATGAGTATGTTATCTTCAAAGTGTGGGGCGGGTCTAATGTCCCATGTTTATGAAGGAAAAGGCATCGACTTGTCCCCTTTCCATGTTGTAGGCCACGGGCAGTTAGTCACGTGTGTGGGCAGGGTTACCGCCAAGTTTAGTTAGTCCACGATTAAATAAAAGAACAACCACAGCACTACCCTTTGTCTTCATGTTTCATTGCGTGACTTTATTTTACTGGCCAGTCACACTACCTGTACTTCAATGCAGTTGTTTCAGCTTAAGCACCACCTAATAGGCAACACTTATGAACGCTAATTTCTTTCAGGCTCCATACTTTTTATTTTCTGGTAACTTGAATTACAACAGGATTACTGGGGGATATGGTAGGGGAGCAGTTCGGTTGTGGGGGTCAGTCTGTGGTTCCCTTTTCAATGCCTGATTAGTGTCGCTCTGCATTTCATGTGATTAAAGATTTGGTATATACATGATTGCAAATACATGATTAAGCACATTGCATTTGACATTGGGCCTCATTGCGAGTCGGGCGCAAAGGGATTACTGGCACCGGTAATGACACTGGCGCCGGTAATCCCTTTGCGCCCTATTCTGAGGTCCCTAAGCGGGTCCCTCCTTTAACGCCTGGTTTTACCAGGTGTTGTGGACGGGACCCGTTAAGGGACTTCGGAGCTAATAACGGTACCGCAATTTGCGGTACCATTATTAGCTACTTCCCCATTCCCATTGAGCCCTATGGGGGCTCAAATGGGAATGGGGAATGGATTTTTCAATGGGGACTTACCGGTTCCACAAAGGTCGGACTAGACCGGTAAGTCCCCATTGAACCAGGGCAGACTCGTACCGGTATGGGAGGTAGTCATGGCGCAAACAGCGCCATGATTACCTCCATACTCGGAATGAGGCCCATTGTCAGCATGGGCTCGGGAGGATAGCGCAGGGGCAACTAACTCGGCTTGAAAGCAAGGGAGTAACACAGGTTCAATCCCCGGTCTGTGCTTAGAAACCTCTGGGTATTAAGTGCGTTATAAATTACCAATGATTTTATATATATTATTTGCACATTTCTAAGTATGTGTTTGGTCTCATTTTTGTAAAATGCACTTTGAAACGACAATGAAGATTGCCTAAGCGCACAATGAAGACACGGAGGCAAGCAATATGCTTAATCTTCTTTACTACTGCTCAACAACAGCTTTTTAAATCTGAAGTGCTCGAAGTGTGGTGTTGGGGTATTGCGCTGCATCTTTTTTCTTTTGCCTTCATTACTGACTGTGTGAATGCCGAGGCTGTATGGGCAAGAAGAAGTGACTCTTTCCTGTGCCGGCAAAACGTGGATACAACTACAGACTCAACATCACAGTGTAAATATTTCACAAACATTACAAACATTACATGACAACTCTCCCCTGAATAGGGGCTGGTCTACTATTGTGGGCTGGACTAGTGGGATGGGATGATACGTTGTATTGTGGGCTGGTCTCTGAACGTGACCGTGAAGCTTGTGATGAAGACGTCTTACGAACGTATTCTCACGTCCACTTTCTTTTTTCTTTCTCCTTTTGACCCATTCAGATCCAACACAAGCTTAACTCCACCCCCACTCTCACCAAGTTCCCAGCATCCTTAAAAGCACCAGTGCACCAAGTGTGGTGTTGGGGTGTTTGGGTGTGAGGGGGTGAGGTGAGTGTACTAATTTCCTATTGTTAAAAAAGGATCTGGGAGTTTGGTGATTAGTCACATCATTTATTTCTATAATTCTGGTGACAATTCTACAAATTTCCACTTGTGAATGGCGAGCGGTCTGAGGAGTGGAAGGTGCACAGGTACCTCACTCGTGCAGCCCGCGTTCTTTGACTTTCCGCCGTGTACTAAAAAGTCCCAGAAGTCAGACGCTGTTGATTACGCCCACAACTCATCCAAAATAATGGGCTATATTGTTGCGAACGGAAAAACGACTGTAACTGCAGTTATAGAATCGGCCAATGTAAAAGCATTGAAAAGCCCTAATAACGTACAGGATAACTTGACAATGATAGGTAATGAGTCTGATTTCCAAGCTGACTCTGCGGAAAATATAATGCTGGGTGCAGCACAGCAGGCTAACTCCTCGACGGTAAATCCATCTAGTGTATATATAAACCTATCAAGTACAGGGCTACCCCTAAATGCCAATAGTGTCTATTCTAACCTATCACGTGAATTTGGAGTGAATGAGATGGTGGATTTAGATGATCAAGTTTGCTTATCAATTGGGTTGCTAACTCCTTTGATTCCCAAAATGTATCTTGACCCTAAGTCTGTTACGCTCACCTGGTCTCTGCGGGGATGTTGGGGCACGGTTGGAGCCCTCCTGGACTTGGCTCGCCTGGATCAGACTCCTTCCCCAGTTGCTGTGGTGTGGACTGCTCTGGTTGCTGGCACTGCCCCTGAGAGAATACGAGAGGCAGTGAGAATTCTGTGGTTGGATTGTGATTTCCCTCGAACCCTTTGTTCCAGAATGAGGTGAGCATGCGTTTACCCATATAGTCTCACCTGTTTTCTTGTGAGGATAAGCTCTCTGTCCTGCTTCTCATCAGCAGGGGCGCCTCTGATGGACCTAGTTGCTTCATTGGACCGTGTGTGTGGCGGCCCAGACCGGCTGTAACCGTACCACTTTGAAAGTAAGTGTTCTTAACAATGATTATTGTCTGTATCCTTTTACAATGGGGGTCATTCCGAGCTTGGAGGTAAGGTAAAAACCATGCCGGTAATGATTTACTGGCATCGTTTACCGCTACATGCTATTCTGACCCCTCAGACCGCTAATTACGGCACCGTAAACTACAATGCCGTAATTATCGGTCTTGGGTCTTGCGCGCGCCCCACCATGCCGATATTAGCGGCATGGTGTAAACCGGAGCTGATCACAAGTAAGGAGCACATGTAAATAACAGCCTCCTTAAGCCCGTAAAGTACCTTACCGGCATGGAGTACATACAGGCATCTCAGAGAAGGAGTAAAGAACCCTGAGCAGTGGTTCCCAGAGCCACAGGTGCACACAATCAGCACAGGTGGAGGCAATGGAGTCTGCCACAGCAGAAAAGGAACTCACCCACACACCACACCCACTCCCACACCAAGATGAGACCAATAGAACCAGCAAGGGCACAACCACAAAAACTTCAGCAACAACACCAGGCCCCCCCTTTGAGGAGACACAGGGGGAGAAGGAGGGGGAGACAGGCCCTGCATGCAGCACCAGTGCAGCCTCCATCACCACCCCAGCAGTCCCCATGCACACGCAGCATGTCCGGCCACTCAAGGAAAACCCTGAGCAGATAGACATCCCTGACCACCTTGACTGTGACACCGTCACCACCATATTTGGCCTGAGACATAACGAGATAAGCGAGCAGCATACAAATATACACTGCTATCCTGGCACAAGTGACAGTGTTGCCTGTGCCCCACACCCATGCCACAGGCACCTACCAGCACACAGTGGTGCCCATGCATGGCATGTCACAACCGTCCATTACACAAACACATAAACCAGTGCTGTTTAACCTCCCCAAGCACACAAGGGCCTACCAATCCCCAACATGGACCACCCAGGAGATACACAACAGTAAAGTTGGACCTCATGCATATGGAGGCATGCCAAATGACATTGGTGCCCCTGACAGCACCCACGTGTCGTAGGTGGACCAGCATGGCATGCAGGTGGCGGATAGCAACTGCAAACAATACCACTCCCCCTACATGCAGATGGAATGCAACGCAACCAAGAACATCACACATGGGTGGGCCCGACATCAAAGAACAACTCATGACTCAATGGGCCAGCAGTTCACCACGCTACCGTGCCACATGGTGCGACATGCAGGATGACGTGCCTGTTGAGTCGTCTGACTGTGTCATGCTAGTGCATTGGTGCCATGAGGTGGGTGCCTGCATGAACCAACTGGGTCGAAATGATGAACAACCGTAAGCGCATATAGGAAGACACACTGCATATGCACAATGTGGCTGCCCCCAGCATGGCACCACATTGGAGACCCATCCCTGGGAGTGGATTGAACGGAGGGCAGCAGGGATACCACACCACGTCACCGGCATGGCACACCCATAGGAGTGTTGGAATTCACCATAGTATGTATCAGAGCAGGATGATGACCATGAGCCACTGACTACATCCATCACACCCAAATACAAATCTACACAGTACACAGCACCACATGGACCTAACATCAGGACAGCTGCATGCATCAACGAAGCATGTACCACGAGATGTCCATGGCATCGTTCATGGACCATCTTGTAGACGCAACCCCCCACAGCATTCCATTGAATTGGACACATATTGTGGCCATGAATGGGCGAAATCCATCCATGGACATGTGCATATGGCCATCAGTGAAACCCTGCCATGTCAGCCAAGTTCACTTCTCCACCATGACAGTTCAAACACTCACCTTATTTGGCTAGACATGCAGCTGTTGGTGGCTGTCCCTTGACACCATGGTACATGACCCGTCAGTAACCCACAGAACAGGCCCAGGGAGCACTAAAACACTGTCCATACCCGTGCATGCGTGTAGATGAATCAGTCACCTGGCTTGCGTAAGGCACATATGAGTTGGCGAAGCAGGACTGGTGGGGGACCCATCTACTGCTATCTGGTGTCCAAAATCCCCATGTCATATGTGTAGCTGAACAAAATGTTCATCCCTAGAATTGCTTCTCTGTCCCCTGACATGGGACTGCTACTACCACATGACGATGTGGTGAAGGTGGAGGAGGAAGTGGCAAGAAAGCATCATGGAGGCAGTGCACTTGAGGGACATGTCATGCACCAAACAAAGAGTGGACATGATGTCCAGAACACAAGTCAGCAGAGGGTGGCATTACATGGGCACACAGGGCACTGGATGTGTGTGTACTTGTACACCATGCAATGTCAGACGTCATTATACACATGCTCAATGATGAATGTCCACAACGGTTAAACTTTGCAACACCAATAGTGTATTGTGACAAAGGAATAAGTGTGAACATTATCTGCAGCCACCCCCCTGCCCCCCAACTCCACAACAAACCATCACCCCCTTCCCCCCAACTCCACAACAAACCCTCACCCTCCACCCCCCTCCCCCCAACTCCACAGCAGTGGTCCCATGTAGGACGTAAAGGCCACATGTGGCAGCAATGACTATTGTTTCTTGCTCCAATGGCCCAGGGGAGGCATGTCCCTGCGCCGCATGGAACGCAGAGTGCGTCTTGCTGGGCTGGCTGGTGTGGCCTCACTGGATGCGGGCGTGTCCGCCTGCTGTGTATGGGGATTAGATTGGGCTGCCTCAAGGGCATTGGCTCTGCGGCTAAGGATGTGACACAGACGGGTTGTGCTGTCAGTGACAGTCTCACACAACCGGTTGGTGCTGTTGGTGAGTGTCTGCCGCATTTCCCTTAGTTCATTATGCCTTTCAACCCTGACCTGGCGGTTGTCCTCCATGAACTCCGTTATGAGATCTGCGAGCTGATTTGCTCGACGTGTGCCGAATGATGGAAATCCATCGCTGAAACTACTTGCCCCTGCATGCTCGGGCGAGGGCTGTACCGGTGGACTTGGGCCACCATCATCATACCCCTGCGTGTCTATTTGAGGACTACGGGCAGGTGTTTGTGCATCTCCACAGTCACTACATGAGGCCAGGGGGACAATGCAGGGCTCCGGGGTGTGGACTGTGTGTTGGCCCTCCTCCTCGGACGCCCCACAGATGGGTGATGGGATGTCCACATACTCGTCAGGGCCGGTAGCAGCAACCTCCCCAGAGATGCTCGACTGTGCCGATGTTGAGGTTGGCATTGTGGCAGGTGCCAATGCTGGGATGGATTGTGGTGGTGCAGCATCCAGTGGCCTTTCCGGAGCCGGGGGGCTGTTATTTTTGGTGCAGGAATTCGCCCGACCCTGCCACTACCCATGGAGGTGCTTGGCCGGCTTGAATGTGGCTCGGTGCTGTCATGATCAGTGCCTGTGGGGGTAGAAGAGAGGAACAACATGAGTGATTGCATGATGTCCTACTTGCATACATGGCTGCATTCACATTTCAGTCAATTGCGGTTTGTGGCCTTTTGGGTGTAGCAACGACAGTGGTACATGTGCATGAGTATGTCATGTACGCATGTTTGGGAGTGACTCATCGTGGCCTGGTTATGTGCAGTTTGGCTGGCACAATGCCGAGCCGGCTGCACAGTGTGCATGATGGGATGTGCAAGTTAATGCACTATGGTTGATGTGAGTTATGTACTTGCACTTGGCCCTTGATTAGGTGGCACTTGCCCCTGCATTAGTTGGATGGGGGGAAGAGTTGGATGGGGGAGGGCAACATGAGAAGGTCCCTTCGATGGCCCTTGGGGCAGTTTTAATCATGCAATGGACATTGGCAGTGTACACTGTGGACACTCACCTCCTTCGGCAGACGACGTTGCCCCGCACTCCATGTTGCCCACACCCTCTATCGATTCAGTGCCAATCAGAGCCGCACATGTCTCCTCCCACGGCTCTAGTTGCACAGGGGTACTTGGACCGCCTCCCGTCTGCATGGCCTGACTCCGGTTGCTGGAGAGGAGGCCCTGCACCCGCACACGCAGGTCATCCCACCGCTTGCGGCAGTCCATGGGGGTGCGGGGGGTGGTGCCTACAGCGCTCACCCTCTGGGCAAGTTGAGCCCAGATGTTCTTTTTGCGGATGATAGACTCCCTCCGCATGTTGGGGCTGAAAACAACATCTGCATGGTCAGCCAGGTAGTCCACCATGGCTTGGAGTTCCTCAGGGCTGAATTCCTTCTTGCGGAGGCGGTCCACAGCCTTCTTTGGAGCTTTCGGCATGTTCATAGTCGTCTGGTCCTTTTCCCAACTTCAGTTTGCTCCCAAGGGTGCTGGCTGATGAGGATGGCAATGGATTGTGTTTTTAAAGATGGCCGCCGCCCTCCTTCCCGTTCCTGTGCGATGACGTAATTTCCGGTTCCTTTTTTTTTCGGTGACCGTAATTTACGGTATCCGTAATTTACAGTCACCGTTTTGTACAGACGCTACTGCTTCCAAGGCAGTGTTGTTATTTACATGTCGCAGCATGCCGGTAGGGGGTTTGCGGGTCGTTAAGCGGCATGCCGCTCGGTACTTTTCCGACATGGCGAAAAGCGCGTGTCCGTGAGGTCGGAATGGGCCGCAATTAGCGGTCTGACGCCAGGGCGTTGTTGTTCTTTACGCCATGCCGGAAAATACTGGTACTTACCTCCTATCTCGGAATGAGGGCCAATGTCTTTTTCCCGTGATTATTGTCCATAACCCTTGTAATGTCTTTTCTCTCCCCAATAGGTGTGAAGATGGCCATGCAGAGTCGCGGTGTTGGGAGCAAGTCCAAATTGTGCCAGAGGGAAATGCGAAGCTCCCAATTAGAAGGTAAGTTGGTTTTCAAGGTCGAACGCAAGGCTTATGTGTTGCCGCTGCCAAGCGTAAGATAATTATGCAGTCTATAACCTTTTATGTCCTTTTCTCTTGCAGGGATGGCCTGGCGGCATCAGACGGGAAGCTGCTATCCAAAGACCTGCCAGCGATTACTGGATGGATGGATCCGTGAGAATGCTGGGCGAGAAGAAGAGCTCCTGCGTAGCTAAATGTCTGGAACAGGTGAGGATGCGCCCTGGCTCCCATGACAATGGGAACAGGTAATATGCGATGCGCTGCCGGCAATGGGATTGCAGGAGACAGGTAAGATGTGTGTCCGGCGATGGTGTTGCTGGACTCAGGAAGGCTTTGCGTCGAGGAATGGTATTGCTGGAAGCAGGTAATGTGTGCGCTAAGATGAAGCGGTGGTGTGGCTTTAGTCAGGTAAGGTGCGCGCTGAAGATGATGTACTGGAACCTGGCGAGATGCACGTTGAGATGATGAGCTGGAAACAGGTAAGAGCGCTTCAGGCGGCGGTAAACGTTACGCTGCAGAAAGCAGACTAACGCAAAGCGCTTGCATGTGGGTGGGGCTGGCTTAAATAACCTGGTCCCAGCTACTCCCCTTTGGCCCCGCCTTATGGGTCCACTTTGCCACTCCCAGAGACTGCTGCATGTGCTCCCCAATGTTTCCTAATGGCCACGCCCGGCCTGGTGCACGTGCCCCGGACACAAAGTGTGCAGAGCACACCTTCTCATTTGGCGGCAGGACTGGGTCCATTTGGACCCTTTAGATGTGACCATTGTCCTGTGGCCATGACAAAGTCCAAGGAAGAGCAGAGTGGTATGTACTGTCATGATGCCTACCCCCGGGGACCCAGACCAAGTCCAGCAACCCCGGAAGCAGGCATCAAGTTATCCCAAGCAAGCCAGACTCATATGGAGAGTCAGTCTTGGCGCCATAGGTGCCAGGCTCATAGATTAAAACTTACCTGATGCAGACCATGCTGCAGACCATGCTGCAAGAGCTCCAAGCTAAAAGAGGCTTGGAAGGGACTACTTTACTTAGGGACTATATTTTACCCGGGTGGGGCTGGGGAGGAATACTTACCTGGGACTACTTTGAAGGCTATTTAAACCATGCCCGAAGAGCAGCACACCCTTCGCGTTATTCTGCATCCAGCAGCGTAACGCTCACCGTGCCTGCAAGTCTGCATCCAGCCTTCTGCCACGCCCGCCTCGAGTTTGAAGCTCCTAGAAAAAGGGAGAAAGAAGGAGAAAAGGTTAGAACAAGAGCAATACCTTTGATCCTTACCTGAATTTCCGATCCATCGCGCCTTCCAGCTGGAAGAGAGAAGCTATTTATGTGCGTCGCCTCGCCTGCTGCAGCGCCGCGCTGAACTCACCGGCCTTTGCAGCATCTTCACATTCTACCGCATCCTCCTGCATGTTCCCGCCGCACTCCGGCACCTAAGGAGAAGACAAGAACAGCAAGGTGAGCCAAGGGAATACACAGAGGAATATTAGTTACCCCCCATAGACTTACCTGATTTTACCACCGGGGGTACTATTCCTCTTCACGGGTCGGCGCAGCTTCCACTGCATCTTCGCCGAACCCCGGCTCCTAAGGGGAAACAAAAGGACAGCAAGGTGAAACAAAGGAACTCTTCATTAGGGTCAAGCTGCAACCTGCAAGGAATCGGACAAGAGTGAAAGTCAGGCATTTGAACTCTTACGAACTTTATACTTACGGCGTCTTGCCGGGAATCTCGGAGTCAACATTGTTCTGGAACTCACCAATTCCTTCGAGCCAGTGAAGCAACTGGTTATCAACATGCCCCTGTGCTCAATGCAGGATGGAGAGCTCATCTTTTCAAACCATCAGGTGAGACTATAAGAGGGGACATCAAAGGTGATCTGTGGGGAGAACAGCAGGGGTTGGGGGATTTACGCTCAACTCCATGGGTGGTTAATTCCCTTTCTCCATTTGCAGAAGAATATCCCTACTGGCCAAGCAAACGAAGCTAGGTGGGCCAGTCCAGTCCGTCATCTCGGCCCTATGCGTCACATTGGTGGAGACCACAGCTGTCCAGTTCCGATCGACGCCTCTGTGGGAGCCAGGTGAGCGTAACATGTACTCCCCGAATTCCTCATATAATGTGTTGGAAAGTATAAAAGACCCCTTTTCCAACAACTATGGGAATAAGGGGAATGGCATGACTAATTCGGGACTCAACAAGATGAGTGCTAATTCCAATTCATCACAAGCAACTGGTTTTGATAACACTCCAGTTATCTCTCCTGCTTCCAATGAACAAAATACTTTTCCTGTCATTATCTAAATTCTTGATTTATTGGACAAAGGTCACGATTTAACACACTTAGAATTACGTGACATTAAATACAACATTCAGGAAATCATGACTTAACTAAACAGATTGGATGGATATATTATGGCGAGGGACTCTCATATGAATGAATGCTGCAGGGTAGTTCAACCAAAAATAATGATTACTCATTAGCAGGGGACGCAGTGGACTCTGACGCCATCTGTAACCCATGAACAGGAATTGGCAATTCAAAAATCTGAATTAAACGAGGTATTGGACAATATTCTAAATGCAATTGGTATAATGAATACTAATCTAGATGATTTAAAAATCGATGTAAGCATTGTCAAACTTAAAGTTACGAATCAGGGAACAAAAGTGACGAGTTACTTGATAGTCTAACAGAGCTAACAAATATTGGTGAGCAACAAAATAAGATAGTATTTCAGCCAGAATCTCTGATGTCGAAACAAGGTTTTCTATCTAGGCGCCATCGAAAATTTCACCAACGCGCAATTAAACGTGGGGAAAAAAAGAGACGATCTGCCAATTAAAAATTAAAAACAACAAAGAATAAGCAATTGAATACAGCAGAAGAGAATTTGTCAAATCCACACCCCCTGATAAACGGGGACGAAGACACTATACTATGCTCTAAAGAAAGTCAGTTACATCTGTGTATGGAAGGGGGTGGTGTTAAAGATGATTACAAGGGACAGAAATTGGTGAAGGTGGCGATAGAGCATTCAACAACGTCTGCAAATTCTGAAGGGTCCCATAAAGATGGCGATCTGTACCCCAGTGTATAAAGAAAATTACTCTATTGGCTAATGATGGTGAAGGGAACTTCAAAACCTCAGAATTTGCTTTCAAAATTTTTCCCGAGTGATGGAAGTGCACCACGATGACCAAATTAGTTAACGAGAGTACAAACAAAATGTTTTCTAACGGTAACACTCTTACCGTTGGTAAACACCAATGGCAGTTGTATTCAGAAATATGTAAGAACTCGGAGAAAGACTCAAACTGCTTGAACAACGTACATTCTGGCTTACCTGTCGTCAAGATAAGGGCCGGGAAATGCAAATTATTGACTCATTCCGAGGAAAGTAATACCAGCACGGAGGTGCAGCAAGGGGTTAGTGGTGTATGTTGTGAACTTGAAAAAGCACTACACGACGGCATTTTATCAGTTGAAAGGGTAATATATGTACTAAAGATTTCAAAATTTACTTCTAAGCCTCCCGAAAGTTTGCCTACTGGAAAGATTTTGAGTAATCACAATCAAAGACAGGATATGAATCAAGGACCATCAAAAATCCTAAACTCTTTTCCATCTGCAAATACGCAATCAACCTCAAACAATATATATCCTAATGGACCTAATGAAAATCAAGCATTGTTAAATCATCAAGAGAGTCAGTCAACAGGCGTCTCAACAAATGGATTTGATATAATGGGGTTGGAAGGTCGAAAAGATATTTTAGGGCAGGAGCGAATAAACAGGAGGTATTTGTTAGATTTAATCTATAGGATTCACCGCTAAGATTATTTTCCTCCAATGATTTTGATAAAATTGCATTAGCATCCCACAACAATAATAAGATGACATGTCACCTATTTTCAGAACATGTTTTGAAACTTATTTGGTCATTCTGACAAGGATTAGCCAATATGTGTTTTGTTCTACGCACTTTTAACGATGTAAAAATAGCCGAAGAATTTCTTGAGTACATGCAAATTTCGCAAACTGTGATTTCAAGTGGAGAACCCGCTAACTCTCAAGGTGAAAACGCATGTATTTCCCAACTTTTATCTATTGCTCGCAAGAATTCCAACTTAGCATGGATAGAACCTCTATTACAAACATTTTTTTCTGCAAATCCCACGCTAAAAATAGCATAGAGCAAAGTGAAGCAGAAATTTAAGGTCATTTCATGGAACTCATGTGGTTTTTTTAAATATTCTAAAATGGGTTTCATCCTTTTCATCGAATGATGCACCAGATATTATTTTCTTACAGGAGACCATGAAATTAGATGCACTAGTAATATCCGATTATTGCACTTATTGTCCTTTTGCTCGCAAAGGATTGGAGGGGCGTCTCTTCGGTGGTCTAGCTATTAGTATAAAAAAGTCCATCGACTGTTATTCTAAAATGATTTATGCATCTGCTCAAATTTTGGCTGTTATGATGGACTTAAAGAATGTGGAATGTAATCGGATTCTATTGATTTGTCTATACTGGAATCCATTAAAATTCACTACTGATGAGGTTTTTGATGAAATTGATGGCTGTTTGGAATACGTACTTGCCCTTAATGCTAACTTTGAAGTAATTATGGGGGGGCGACTTCAATGCATTATGTAATACATTTTCAGAAGAGGTGAACAAAAAGCATTCAGTAAGAACATCTATGATGCGACAAAGGGGAGACAAATGGCGAGTTTCTTTTTCTGATTGGGAAATGTCATTTGTCCAATATCGCGAATCAACCATTGATTACACTTGGCAAAGAGGCTCATCATGCTTCATGATCGATTACTTTTGTATTTCAGATCCTTTATTAAGTAAGATCGATTGAGCAGCTATCAATGACTTTTTCAGAAGTGATCACGCACCTATTCAATTAGTATTACAAATTGAATACAAAGCACTCAAGGTTAATGAACTGAATACTATCTGTATTGGGGACTAAGTCCACTCAAACCTCGTTAAGATGGAATCCCTTATTATGTAGGAAACTTATGCAAAGAGTATCTAATGAATTACATCGCAGGGAGGATTTCAATTGTTTAGAATGGAAAGACCCACACATTTGGGATAGATATACGGTGGAAGCTATTGAAAACACGCTTTCATATTTCCTGAGTAAACAAAAAGTTAATTCTACTGATACCCGGCACCCATTTGATTTAGAGATTAAATGTCTACAAAGAAAGAAAAATAGAGATCTAAGAAAATCGAAGAATGACAATATTAAAATGTCTCAAATAAGATATTTGAAAAGAATTACTCAAACTTACAAGAATAAGATCAAAGAACTACACATTTTAAAATATAACCATCAAAATAGTGATATGATTAGCGAGCTTTGTAAGCATAATAGTAGATGTGTATGGTCTACAATTAAGAACAATCAAGTTAACAGCTGTAGTAATTCAAATACTATTATCTCAGCTGATACATGTAGGGCCTTTTTTGGCTCCAAATATGAATTACCTATGCGTTTTGACCATATTAAATTTAACATTCCATCAAGCACCACATCATCAATGTTTAATTGGACGATTGGAGGCATTGAATAGGGTATTAACAAACTATACAACTCCAGAGCAGCGGGCTCAGATCAAATTCCATTGTGCGTATACAAGGCAGATGTGAAATTCTGGGCCGGTATACTGAAAATTAAGTTAGATAAGAATCTGAGCACAGGAAGTCTACCAGAATCCCGGGTTTCTGCTATTCTTATACCTATTTTTAAGAAAGGAGATCATCATGTCCTGCTAATTTCGGCCTATATCATTAACTGATGCGGCAGCAAACATTTTCTCTATTCTGGTTCTTTTTGAATTGGATAAACACTTGGATGCTCTTAAGGTATATTCCAAATCCCAAATTGGCTTTAGAAAAGCCATGAGTAGTACTTTGAATGCAACTATCATGGCCTACCTACTCGCAGGCACGAAAGCAAAAGAACTAAGCACTCTTTATATGGTATCAATTGATATGACGGCTGCTTTCGATATGGTGGTACGTGATTTACTGTGGACAAAGATGTATAAAATTGGTATTCCGGTTTAAATACCTCTTATAAGATTCAAAAAGAATGGAGCAGTCACCGAATTAGTGAAATCATATTTGGGATTAAAGCAGTGATGTAACGATGCTGCAACCTTGTTTAATGTATATCTCAGCGATTTAGACAAAATATCGCAATATAATGAAACTTTGCCTGCACGATTATGTTCCTTAAGATTGAACTGGATAGCATTTGCAGACGATATTGTATTGTTTGACTTGACTCCTGCCGGCCTACAAAGAAAATTGAAAATGTTTCTTGAATATGCAAAACAATTTGTTTAATCCTGAGTCTATTCAACCCATTTGTTAGCTCAAGGACCGGTAGAGTTAGGCATCGGTTAGTGGCTGGTTTGGTAGACCATTCGATCTGGATTATTTCCATGTCACTATTAGCAATTGCTATGTTGTCCAATTCTTCAAATATCACGTCAATAAATTTCTTCTCTGACATTGCATTAGGGTTCCAATATATATTAACTATGGATATCAACAAATCATCCAAGGCGGTCAATGTTTCCTCTTTGTTGGGTGTTGTCATTTTAATAGTTAGATATTGAGCCCACGGATGAATGTTTTTACTAGCAATGATTGACCAATTTGGATATATTTTTGAAAGTAACAGCATTCCTGTTGCGGGTCAACCCTGTTGGCTTGATATCGCCGGATTCATTAATGTATTGTACCCCTCACAAATCACCTCTTCCCTTAGCCATGTTTCTTGTAAACAAATGATATCCAGATTCTCTAGAAATTCTGACTGTTTTTCTAGGAGATGTTTATTCCCCCTTGTATTCCATGTTCCTAGGGAGATGGTACATTTCTGTGCTTCATTCTTATTTCGTTGTTATAGATAGGTTTTCTTCATGATTGATTCACTTTGTGGAGAGTCGCGGAAATCACGCCATATCGGTTGTGAGTGCGAATCTTCATGAGGAAGTAACCTTGGACTATGGTTGTTCTGCTTTGTAGCAGGTTTGATCCGTCTAATCCGGTCCTCATTAAAGTTGGATTTCAGATTGTTAAATGGGGCTAGATTTTTTGTTTTTTTTTCACCTAAGGCCCGTGAGACAAAGATTTCCTTTATTCCAAATCCTAGTTTCTCAAACTGATGTTTATTTGCTAGAACCATTTGCATTAATTCTTGCTTGCAAAAATCAATTTGCACCTCTTCCATATGTTGCTTATTTGGAAAGAGAACTAGATCTAGATCATCCGATTTTAATTTCTCCACCTGTGGGATTGCTTTGAATAATCGTAGAATATTGGCTCTATTAATTATTACTGTATCGTCTGTAATAGGTGTTGATGGAAATAGAGCTATTCTATAGGCAGCAGTTATCTTCTGTGGGTTTATAAATTTTGGTCTCACTAATGTGGGACTTTTTTGCGGGATCGGGGTATTTTGGCTGAGCTCTTCAATTTCTGTTTCTGCTTCATCATTAGATATTATTGAGTATTCTAGGTCCATACTCGGTACTTCTTCCTCCTCCGCTTCAGACAGGGTTTGTTCTCCTGTCGAGTCTTTATATTCATCGACTACTATCAGCGTCAGATCTTGTGAATTGATTGATATAGAGATATAGGCACTCATCTCATCAGCAGTTGATAAGTCTATTATTGGAATAGGTTTTTCCACCTGACTGGGTGTTTTTTTATTTATTATTTCCAGCAGGGCATCCAATGGTTCCGATGTAGCGGTGGTAACTGAATTGGTCTGCTCTTTTTGAATTACCACTCTTTCCTTTTCACTCACTTTTTGTTGAGTACCTTTTTGTTTTAGCATAGAATGGTTATTAATATTCTTTGCTTCATCAGGTAAAGTTTTCTGTATTGTCTTCATTTTCCTCCGAAATGCACGAGATCCATTTTGGATTTTTTTTGCCATTTTTTTCTTAGACTTTGGATTCGTTATTAAATCTTGACCCACCATTTCACGCTTTGAGAGATCAAATATATCAAAGGGGGTGGTTCGATGGAGCGTGGATGTGTCAGTAATGGGAAATTTACTGGGATAGTCGAGAGAGTTTGTCTTTCATATTGGCAGTTTTGATCTACTTTGTGTTCTTTGTTATTGTTACAAACTTCGGTTTGTGTCTGGATTGTTGCATATTGTTTTAGTTCCATCATGAGTCCCTGTTTTTTCGTTTTGTCATCCATCATTTTTTTAGTAATGATTGACACTGTCTCGAGGAGATTCAGTTTGTCTGCCCGGTCGGCTCTAGCTACATCCGCCAATCGTGTTTGCCAAATTCTCGATGTTTCGGCTTCTTGTTTTAGCCGTTCCTGCATAGTATTTATGAATGTTTCCATGTATGTTTGTTTCATAATTATCATTGCCAGGAGTGTTGCCTGATCTTTTGTAGCGTCAACCGTGTATTCCTGAATCTTTAAAAACGGAATCATTGCTGTCGACAGCACGGCTACCAATGTATTTTGTAAATCTAGCATAGTTGTTGGTATCCTTTGTTGGACTTCCGGTACGGGGGATTGCTGATTCCGTGGTAGCTGTGAGGCAGCGGGTTCATAATCTCCCAATTTAGGATTGTGTGCCTCTTTGGACAATGAGGTTGTGTTTTTGTCACCAGGTGAGATGGATCTTGGCCGTACAATTGGGGTGGATGTCTGGATATTTTTGAGATGTATTGGCATAATTGCTCCGTCAAAGACTTCATTTCTTTATTCCTGTGACTCCATAATGGCATCAATTTCAGTGATGTCCAGAGATAGTCGGGCGCATCTAAGTGCATTATGTTTATTGCGATCGATGCTCTTAGAGCGTGATGATGTGTATGTTTTCTGCCAATGTAACCTGGCCGCTTTGGCTCTGTCTTGTAAGGACGGGGTAAAGGAGTTCTTTTCGTCATCTTCTTTTGTCCGATTTTTCCCTGTTCAGTGATCAGGTTGTGATGTACCATGAATTGGCGTCATCTGGGACATACATCTCTCACCTTGTATCGATTTCCTTGCTTCTTCTGTTTTTAGGCTGATTGGCTCTATCGGGACCCAGGTGGCCTTTTCTTGACTTTTCAATGCAATCGTTTTTTGTGCAGTATTAGTGCTAGTTGCTAGTTTTGCAGCTATCATATCATTCAACGGCAACTGCCCTTTTATCGACTGTGGGACATTTCCTTCTGTCAATAGTGGTTTTGTATTTAATTTCTGTCTCAATGTTTCTTGCTCTAAGTGATTGGTCTGCCGTGTTATCATCAGGTGGCGTGTTTACCTCCATTGTCATCTGGGTAACGGGGTTTACGGGTAAGTGTGCAAGGGATTCCTCTAACTTCCCTTGTAGCCTAGTTCTTGGTTTTTGAGGTTCCATTGCTAAGAGTCTTCACCAAAAGCAACCTAGGGTCACTGAGTGGATTAATTACCTGGTTTGATCAGTACTTCCTGCCGTAACCAGCCGCAAACAGCAGACAACAGCTCGCCCTTGACTCCACTCGGGCTTCACGCCACAAGGTCGAGCTGAACTGCTTTTGAGGCTTGCAGCAGGGGGCGTGGCTTCCACAAATCACGTGATGCAAGTCACGTGTAGCAACAAGATCCAGCTCGCTTCAACTGCTCACAGCTGGCCGGTGAGGCTTACGCGATTCGGAGCGGATGCGGGTGCAGATTTTTTCAAGCGGAGCTCCTCGTAGGCAAAAGGTCAGTAGTTCGAGTAGAACAGTAAAACAGCCGCACAGCAGACAACAACTTGCCCTTGACTCCACTCGGGCTTCACGCCACAAGGGTCAAGCTGAACTGCTTTTGAGGCTTGCAGCAGGGGGCGTGGCTTCCACAAATCACGTGATGCAAGTCACGTGTAGCAACAAGATCCCGCTCGCTTCAACTGCTCACAGCTGGCCGGTGAGGCTTACGCGATTCGGAGCGGATGCGGGTGCAGATTTTTTCAAGCGGAGCTCCTCGTAGGCAAAAGGTCAGTAGTTCGAGTAGAACAGTAGAACAGCCGCACAGCAGACAATAGCTCACCCTTGACTCCACTCGGGCTTCACTGAAGGTGCACCAATTCAAGATATCATCAAAATGGAGTATGGCTGGATCCTTGAAAAATATAAACAGAAGACTACAAAGATTAACCAAAAACCAGCACACCCTCACTCTTTCAATATCGAAGCCCAAACAAAAAAAAAACAGCACTACAAAGCGCTACGGAAATTGAGAAAATCCAAAACACCTAATCTTGAAATAGAAATAAAAAAAGAAAAGACCAAATATTCCAATGCAATTAAAGGTATCAAAGCTTCAATAAAGCAGAATGATGCAGAAGCGATTTTGACAGCACTTAAAGAAAAAAATACGAGACAACTATGGTCATTGTTGAATGTATCAGCGACAAGTCAAAAGTTGATTCAAGAAGTGGATGCAAAGAGATGGATGAACCATTATTCAGCATTATACCAAAAGTCGGTACAAACAGTTATGAATGTAAGAGAAGCAAACGAAGACCCGTGGGACATTAAATGGGAAAAGGAAGACATCATTAAGACCATAAACTCACTCAAATCATCGAGAGCCCCAGGACCTGATGGTTTATCAAATATCGATTTAAAAGCCGCCCTGGACCAGTGGGCCAACTTTATGAGTCATCTATTATGCTTAATTAAAAAGACCCAACAGATACCTCAGACTTGGACTACAGCAGTTTTGATTCCAATTTTCAAAAAGGGAGATAGAAAAGATCCGGCCAATTACAGACCGATAGCTTTACTAGATCCCTTGGGGAAATTATTTGCTGGTTTCCTGCAAACAAAGTTGAATCAATGGGTAAAAGATAACAACAAAAAAGCCAAAAGACAAACAGGATTTGTCAAACATATAGGTACTAATGTCAACCTCCTACTGTTGAATATGTTGAAACATGAAGCAATGGCTAAATCTGAACAACTCTATGGCACCTTTATAGACCTAATAACTGCCTTCGATTCAGTGAATAGACAACTGTCATGGGTTAAATTAAGAAATTGGGGCTGCCCCACAAATATTCTGAACCCAATTAAAGAGCTTTATTCAAATACCTCAATATGTGTTCGATTGACCAAAGAAGGAAGACTGACTGATGCGATCTCAGTAGACAACGGCCTAAAGCAAGGCTGTCCATTGGCTGCGTGTCTTTATAATCTTTTTACTTATGATTTCGGCAAAAAAATTCTAAACACCGTGGCGAACCCTCCAAAAATCAATAGCGAAACTATACAAACGTTAATTTACGCAGACGATATTATCATTTTAGACAAAACAGTGCAAGGAATGCAGCGGACAATGGGTAAAGCACAAGACTATATGATGGACAATAAGCTGCAAATCAACACCGATAAAACCAGAATTATGAAGCTGATTAACTTGAAAACCAAAAGGCAACCAAACGTAAAAATTCTGATAGGAAATCAACAGATTGCGACAATCAAGACAATCAAATACTTAGGAGTTATAATTAATCCTTCAGAAAACGAAACAGAATGGCAAGAACACATTGAAGCAAAAGCAAGAACTTTGGCAAGCCAAGGTCGTTTCTTCCATTTAAAATACGGGACTTATTCAGTAAAACCAACAATTCATCTGTACAAACAAAAAGTAATCCCAATCTTAACATATGCAAGCGAGACGCTAATTAATAAAAAAATAATGAGATGGCCCTATTATGAGGCACTGTTCTGGAGGAAGACACTTGCCTTGCCCAAAACATTTCCAATGAACAGATTAAGATTTGAGTTAGCCTTACAATCGGTACAGTCAATAGTGCTATGGAAACAACTGGACTTGTTAAGAAAAATTATGTCTGATGATGAAATACCAGCTTTGGAAATCCTAAAAGAAATAAAGGACGCTTTCCGATTGAACGCATTACAGAAATGGGTTAACGAAATTAAGGCAAAAATGAAAATAGAAGCCATCTCAGACGAATTGCTACTTAATAGACCACAATATGCAAAACGGACACTACAAACGAACGATTGGCTAAGAACACTGGAATTACAGAAAAAGTACAAACGGCATCTTCATGCAGAAACAGAGGTGAGGGCACTTAATCAATTACCTAAATATCTGGTACAGTTTTCCAGCTGTAAGTTTCGCAATTTATTTCTGCGATTTAGATTAAATATATTGCCTACTCGCGAATACCAAGCCTTGATAGCCAAACCTCTTAAGAAATCTGAGGCCTGTCGATTCTGTAATTTAGTGAGACCAGAAACTCTATTTCATCTGATCATGGTATGCCCAGCCTTGAAATCGAAAAGAGATTTATACAAAGACTTCTTTAAAATTTCCGAAAAGCCATCAACAACAGAAGAAAGATGGGCGGAACTCCTCGAAGGAAGTAACCAACGATTAATATTTACTGTGATTAAATTCTGGAATGATCTTATTACCGAAAATCCAGAGGAGCAATGTGAACAACGTGAACCTGTGGCCGATAATTTCCTTTTTACTTAGATTTATGAACAAATGAAAAGTTTGTTAAATCAAACAAAACATTTTAATTAAAAAAAAAAAAAAAATGTGAAACCTAACTCCTCCAAAACAAACATTATGATTTTCAATGCTGGTAAAAAATGTAAAAAGTATTCTTGGAACATAGATGGTGATGTGATTAATCAGCCAGTGGAATTCATATATCTTGGATATAGGCTGAGTAATTCTTCTACCATTAAAGATTGCGTAGACTATGTTCATTCCAAGGCAAGACCACTTTTGAACCAGCTGAAAGTCATATTTGCAAGGTATTGCAGATTTTCTTTGATTCCACTATTGGATTTCTTTACTTTAAAGGTGGAACCCGTTCTATTGTACTGTTTGGACATATGTTTATGTAATGTGAAATGTCAACTAGACTCAATACAGGGAAAAATGATAAAATCAGCACTTCACCTTTCCATCTCCATTCCCAATTGTATCATCCAACATGAATGTATAGATGGGAATGGAGACTTTTATCAAATTATAGTAAGATCACTAATCCTCAGAGTAATTCACTAAAACAGGATCTTAGTCTTATGATTAATAGCTGCAGCTCTAGCTCACTTATGGCATACGGTGCAAGAATGAAACAAATTCTCAATTAATTGGGTGTAATATGCGTCCAGGCTATGTAAAAATAAAAGCTTTTTGAGAGAGACTGGATTGTCACCATTGATGAACTGTCAAAGTTTAAGACTTACAAAGAGTATGCGAAATCCTCACGGAAAAAGGGATGGGTGCTGTTTATATCTTTCAATTTTCCCCTGTAGCACCGCACAAATGATATATATGAGATTCAAACTGAATCAGATTCACACTCTTGAAAGGATTAAACACTGGGGTATGTCAAAATCTGCAATATTGAGTGCAAAATGTTGATTTGACAACTGCAAAGAAGCTGGAGAGACGTTAAAACATCTAGTTCTGCAGTGTCCCCATTTAAAAAATGTTTGAACAAATCTTTTGATGCAATTTGTTAACGTTAATTTTGATGATTGTATGGAGAATCTGTGGGATAGAATGATGCTAGGGCAGGGGAAAGCTCTAATATTTGCCTTGATAGCATTCATAAAGGTCATTGATAATTAACTACTATTATTACAAACTTGATAAATTGAAGAAAGCGTATAAACTGAATGGACGTGCATTAGTTGTGTTAGGTTTGACAAAAGTTTTCTTTTAGCTATTAGTTATGATGATTGTCAACTAAATTTTACATTGATTTGAAAAGATGGAGTTGATTATTATTAATTTTATTCTGTAAAACATTTTGTGTAAAGGTTTATATTTTGTAACCATATACATAAAAAAATCTTACTTTATCTTTTTTTTTTAAAACAGTTGAAAGTGCCCAACTGCATAAAGAAAACACTTCAACAGAATACATGATGAAACAAGTGGAGTGTAAACTACAGCTCCCATGTGTCCCTGCAGGCCAGTAGTCCCTAGCCTCAGTCCTGTCCTCCAATGTGGGCTCCTCAGCTGGCATAAGTCCCTGTTGTCCGAGGTGCTGTCTCGTCACCTCTTCGCTGAGCTGCTAGAAATCACTCTCAAGAGCTTTTTTGCTCGTCTCCTACGTAAAAAGAGAGACCGAGATTGTTAGGGAGGGGAATTCGTTGCAATCCACTTCAATACATCAAATATACAGTATGTCTTATTCAAACAACCGAATTCCCAGAGGGAGGGCTAATGCTCGCCTCTGTGTCTTTAATAGAATCAAGACTTTCTGCGCTGTGTGCTTGGGCAATCTTCATTCTATGACAAGACCTGAGGTGAGCATTATGCTTGTTCAAAGCTTTGCACCACTGCTGAAGCAATGTTAGAGACTGGCTTGAAATAGAAGGTTCTGAAAATCGAGTCACTGGACCAGTTTGCTGCCTTCATGATCTCCTGCAGCGGAACTCTTGCTGCAAAAGCTCCGGAAGCCATCGCTCTTCTGGCCGAGTGGGCTCCAAATACAGAAATGTCTATTCCTGCTAGCTCCATCACCCCTTTCACCCATCTCACTGCTTTATGTGGCTTTCTGAGCGCTATTAATAACTGAGTCGTGGCTTGCAGCCTTATCACTGCTGTCGCTGCCTCATAGTGTTTTATGCATTGTGCTACACAGAGCTTGCTGTTATCTGGAAAATAAGGGTACGTAATGACTTTGGAGTTGGTCTTAGTACGCTGTGCGATGTTGAACGCCACTTCTTCCGGATAAAAAATCTTTTGGTCTATCTCTAGGGCTTTAACGTCTGATACTCTTCTGCAAGATACTAGACAGAATAAAGTGGCTAACTTCCCGGACAGCTGTCTCCCTGATAAAAGGTTGTTTCTCGGCCACTGTTCGAACAACTGCAGGACCTTGTTAACGTCCCAAAGGACAGCGTACTTAGGTAGTGAGTGCCTGCTCACTTTAATTCCTTTCAGGAGCCTTGCTACTGCAGGGTGCTCTTCTACCGGTACCCCGTCGACTAGCTCGTGCCCAGCTGAGATGACCGACCTGTACACCCCCACTGTCTTGAAGGCTTTCCCTCCCGTGGTAAGAGACACTAGAAAATGTATAACCTGCGCAATAGGAGCTGAAATGGGAGAAATACTCCTCCCCCTGCACCATAGCTCCCAGGCCTGCCAAGCGGAATTATAGCTCGGATTGTGGATGGCGCCCACAATACTCTGATGAGCTCTGTAGCTTGCTCTGAAAGTCCTGGCAAGCACCACTTGCGCCTGAAATTCTGCAGGCTAGGATGGTCAGCGTCTGGTCCTGAACCAGAGGATGATTAGCTCCCGCTGGATCGGTCAGGAGATCCGCTCTGTGAGAAAACCTCTGGGGGAAATCCGTAGAAAGTTCCATCAGAACTGGAAACCAAGCTTGCGATTTCCATTCTGGTGTCACAATGACCAGTTCTGCCTCTTCCCTGCGTACCTTCGCTAGTGCCCTCGCCAGCATCGCAAAGGGGGGAAAAGCATAATGTATGTGACCTTTCCAGTCGTGTAGGAACGCATCTGTTCCCACCGCTCCTGGGTCCAGTCTCCAGCTGAGGTATCTCGGCAGGTGGCTATTTAGCCTTGAGGCAAAGAGATCTGTATGTAACAGGCCCCACTACTGTTGTAATTTGTCGAAGACTGACTTGTGTAGTCTCCAGTCGCTCAAATCTATGAAGTACCTGGAGTTACAGTCTGCCAGTGTATTAGTCACTCCCGGAAGATATTCTGCCTTGACTGAAATCTCCCTCTTCATACAAGAGTGTCAGAAATCATTGGCTATCTTCGCTAGCATCTTGGATCTTGTGCCTCCCAGCTTGTTGATATATCTCACAGCTGAGATATTGTCCTTCCGCAAGAGGATGCAGCATTGTGCTCTGTCCTTGGTAAAGGCTTTGAGTGTGAATGAACCCGCAAGGAGTTCCAGACAGTTGATGTGCAACTCTAGCTCCTCTTGAGACCATTTCCCCCCTGTTTCTGTGTGACTGCATCTGGCTCCCCAACCTGACCTGCTGGCGTCTAACTCTATAAGGAGCTCTGATAGGTCTCCGAAGATGGACCGTCCGTTCCATGCTTCCATGTTGTGGAGCCACCAGCGAAGCTCTGTCCTGCTGTCCTCGTCTAGAGGTACTAGGTGGTGGTATTTCCACCCCTTCTGCAGCTATCTGATCTTGAGTCTCTGAAGGGCTCGATAATGTAATGGCCTAGGAAATATCGCCTGGATAGAGGCTGCAAGCAGACCAACTATCCTGGCTAGATTCCGAAGCGATATATCCGGTCTCTTCAGGGCTGTCCTTAGATCCCTCTTTATGGATCTTATCTTGGGGCCCAGGAGCTCGAGCAAGGCTTTCTTCGTATCTACGGTGAAGCCTAGAAACTCTATCCTTTTGCATGGCGTCAGCTCTGATTTCTCTGTGCTGATTAGATATCCTAGTCCGAGATCAAGGACGTTGCCCATTGCACTTGTATCTGTAACCTGTCCTTGTCCTCCAACATAAAAAGGATGCCGTCCAAATAGATGATCATCCGTATTCCCTGGTCTCCCAGAGCGGTCGCCAGAGGCCTCAAAAACTTGGTTAAGGCCCATGGTACCGAAGCTAGTCCGAACGGCAGGGTCCTGAATTGTCATATCTCTCCCTTCCATGCAAATTGCAGGAAACAACGGTACTGTGGCACTACGGGTACCGTCAGATATGCGTCTTTTAGATCTAATCACGCTAGGCAGTCATCTTTCCTGAGAAGGTCTGCTAGCAGATGGATTCCTTCCATCTTGAAATGTCTGTATACTAACCAGCCGTCTAGCATCTTCAAATTGATGACTGGTCGTACTTTGCCCTTGTGATGGACTAGAAACATGTTGCTCAAGAACCCTGTTGTGCGTGGTTGCACTCTCTCTGTGGCTTGCTTGCGTGCTAGCACCTGTATCTCTGTGTCTAGTAGCGCACTCTCCGCTTGCGAGCTGTGCATGCGTGGCTGGGGGCTTTGCTGTACTGGAGTTTGTAGAAAGTCTAGATGGAAACCCTGCGCAGTCTGTAACACCCACACGTCTGCTGATAGATTGCGCCAATTGTGCATGAAAAGCAAAGTTCTCCCTCCTACTGGGGGGTACATCGCAGTGCGCTCTTTCACCTGTGGTTTTGCTCTGATGCCTGAAGAATCCTCTGCCTCTGCGGCCTCTGAAACCCCTACTTCTATTCAGGAAGAAGGCGTCCTGCTGGCGCAATTCCCAGTATTGGGCCCTCGGGCCCTGAGGGCCCTGAGGCCTCCTGCCCCAGCAAAAACTTGACTAGGGAAAACCTTCCTTATCGATGGTTGTGCTTTCTCGAGTGCTGTATAAGTTCCTATGAACGTGTTCATTTCCTTAACAAACGTGTCCCCGAAGAGCAGGCCCTGAGCCCCCTCACCTGCTTCATAGGAGTCAAGGTCTCTGAATTTATTATCCATCTTTAATAGCATTGACCTCCTTGTCTCAGCCGAAATTGTGTTGTTTGAGTTCCCAAGTAAGCACACGGCTCGCTGGGCCCAACCTGCTAGAATAAATGGATCCACAGGTTCCCCCGTGTCCTTAGATCTCTCCACCAGGTCCATGATTTTCACTATGGGTCCTGTGAGGTCCAGGATCTTGTCTTGGCAGGACCTCCATGCACGGTCCATACTCTTCCTGGCGTCCTTACCGGCCTTAGTGACAAAAGTGAGCATCTTAGGATCCAGTTCCGGAGTATCTGTCACTTTACCCGTAAGCTCTGGTCTGGGCATTCGGCTCTGAGACGAAATCTGGTCTCCTTCTCTAAAGGCTTTTGAATCTTCTGGGACATATATAGGGCTACTCTCAGGGACTGGGTCCACTCTGTGGATCTAGGGTGCCTAATAGTATCAGGCTCAAACATATTGGATATGTCCTCCTCCTCGGGGCTACTCTCCACTAAGCTGGCTTTATTGTCACAGGATATCTTCTTCTCCTGTGATCTCGAGCTCTCTTTAGTCAGATTTATGTCATCCTCCTCCTGCTCATTTTCCTGGTCGTACTCCTCGGAGGATGAAAGAGCTTCCCCTGTGTTTTTCGCCCCTGGGGTAGGGGGTACGAGGCTGGGGACTGCTGATTTCTCTAGGAAAGCATTAGCATTCTTGAGCCTGTTAGAGGCATCATCTGCCCCCTGGGGCTTTTCTCTCTTTCTCATATCTAAGCCCGGGGGGGGGGGAGAAGAGTGTTTTTGACCTTACTCCCCCTATATGTGTCATCCAGAGGCTTAATGGTAGAGGTCCCCTCACCTGGGTCATCCTGTAGGCCAGCTCTAGTGCCCAAAATATTCCCCAGGACCTGCAGCCTATCCTGAATTGGTTGTTCTCCCTGAGCCACCGCTCTCACCAGGGAGTCTCCCAAAACTCTTTTGAAGCTGTGGGAGAGGTCTCTCTCCTCCTCATGCAGCTCCTGCTCCTGGTCACTGCATTCTTCCCAATATTCTTCCCCTCTGTCACAGGCCATGACTGTGATATATATGGGCAGGGAAAGTGTGACCAAAGACTCAAAATGTCTGTATAACAGACCTGGTTGCGAGAGAGCAAGCTGGTTGTGCGTTTCAGGAATCTGTATTCCCTTTATTTTGTTTTAATTTTTTTAAAAATTTTTAATCAGGTGTCTAAATAAGCCTCTGCTGAAACACTCAATCGTTGCGTTAATTAAGGGCCTGAGGTTTCCGGAGCACTGCTGCTGACTTTCCCGTTTGTAATTGGAACGTTGAGGGAAGAAAAAGCCTACCGCGCATTCACGGACTGTCTTAGCTGTGCGTCACTGTTTCTGTCAGGCGAACGAGTCACCGAAGCTAAACGTAATATTCAGGGTTCTACACTACAGGGAATATGACCGGCCCTAATGCGAGGAAGATCGCTCGCGGGCCGGTCACATCCGTCTTCCTGCATTTGGAAAATAACTCTGAAATCGAATGCGGACAAATGAACGGTCGAGGTAATAACGCTCGCCCCTGCGTGACTTTGTTAGATACGATGCCTGAATCAAATTTATAAATTAAACACAATTGGATGGTGCTACGCGCACTAACATGCATATCATATGGTAACACAAAGCAATTCAGACAGAAAAGCGAATTGGGTACTTAGTTGTCGTAAGCAGCAAAAAAGTAGAGGAAGGCACATAGGACAACAGTGTCTTATACCAGCTGAGGAGCCCTCCTTGGAGGACAGGACTGAGGCTAGGGACTACTGGCCTGCAGGGACACATGGGAGCTGTAGCTTACACTCCACTTGTTTCGTCATGTATTCTGTTGAAGTTGTTGTTTTATGCCAGTTGGGCACTTTCAACTGTTTAAAAAGAAAAAAAAAAGTCAAGTAAGATTTCAAAAGCTGTTGTTGAGCAGTAATAAAGAAGAATAAGCACAATGCTCACCTCCGGTCTTGTCATAGAATTGTAAAATGCAATCGTTTTGTATGATTATTATTATATATTATTATACTGTATACCTAGCTTGGGGTCAACAGAACGTTGTACAAGGCACAGAGCAAAACCTTAGTAGAGAGAATGTAACAAGTTATCAAGAGAACAGCACATCAGCTTCGCTTGAGGTGCTTTTGACTTGGTGTATTTTGTAAATGTATTTTTTTGATAGCGCTGTCCTTTATGTGCACTGAATGTGCTGGAAACTAACCACAATGTGTTGACTTGGAAAACTGCAATATTCCTTTGTTGTGTCAAGTGAACATTCTGGGATCAAGTATTAATGTGATCATTGGAACTATTGAACCCGGCTTTACTTGGCTAACTGGACCTTTGGAGTCTGACGTGACTCTGCTAAAGGCATAATGGGGCCTGGCAGGATTATGGTAAGTGGGCATAATGGAACCTGCTTCTCCCGTGTTAGCTGGGGTAATAGTTCCTTGCACTGTTGTGCTAACTGGGTATTATGGAATCTGTCACTGCTGCTCTAACTGGGAATAATGGAATATGGCATTGCTGTGTTGACTGGGCAAAATGAATCTTAGCGCTGCTGCCTAATTAGGCATAATGTAACCTGACCAGGCTGAGCCAAGGCATGATAGTATCTGACTTTACTATGCTAAATGGGCATAACAAAGTTGTGACTGATGCACTCAGTGGGTAATGAGACATGGCATTGCTATGCTAACTGGGCATAACAGAGCCTAGCATGGTGTGGGTATATGGGCACTGCATAGGCTTTGCTAGGGGGGGGGCTGGGTCTTTTAGTTATAGCCCCGGATAGAAGCTTGGGGCTACAACCAAAAGGCTAGCTAACCCTGAGCCCCCACAGTTCCGACATAGGGTAGCTACAGATCTTTTCCAAACCTAGTAACTCACCTGGGTCACTGGATGCCAATGGCGTGCCTACATTAATTTTGATGGCAAACCATCAGCGTTGTATGGGTACATGTGCCTTTTGATGACTTTATTTATTTTTTATTGTGATTTTGGCTGAGACCAGTTAACCTTACACAAAATATAAATAAACATATCGATACACATAAATCAGTCATTATAACATTAAAAAACACAAGCATAAAAAAATAAAATAAAGAATACATTATACTTTTCCTCAGTAAAACAAGATAAAACAACAGTCTGCGACGCACAGAGAATGGCTTGAATACCTTCTTTAGCAGCGGATGCAATCAAGAAAAGTGCTCTGCAAAACTATAATTTCTGTGCAAAAGTGCAGATACTGTGCAAAAATAGGCAAATTCATGAGGGAATTTCTCAAACGCTCTATGAAATACTAATCACATTGGCTAAACTAAACAACTTTAACAATGATTTTGTTAAAAGGGTTTCCTTACCACTGGTAAATCTATAGAACATGTCCATTGAGGTTGCAGAGTTAAAATTAGGAGAATGAGTTTGGGTATTTCCTCAGATACAGTGGTAAATAACCCAGTGGTTTGTCCATAATTTTAAACCCATGGCTAATTGATACTAGGAGATGGTAAGGTGACAGCTGGGAATCTGTATAAGTGTTCAAAATGCTTACCCTTGTAATAAGCAGAGTGATCATCTTCCCACTCTTTACCCTGCAGATTACCTAAGGGATACAGATTGTACGCCAATTGTCGTAGGAAATCCAATTCTCCCAAAACCAAATTTACAGCCAACATGGATTTAAACTCTAATTGCACAACACCCGTACGTTTATCGTTAATAAAATAGACGCTTTCAATGTCCTTGGAGCTAAGTAGATAGAGTGGGGACATTTCATGTAACACATTTATAATGTTCCTCCAATTCAATGGCATTTCATCCGCCAATGCAAATAGACATTTGAGAGCCAAAGCTTTCCCTCCAACTTGGCAAATTACTTTTGGAGAGGCAATTCTACCCCCACAGGACTTATCCTTAAATTCCCCTGCATGTGCATATGAATCGTTTTAACCTGGAAGCGGGGCAACCAGAGCAGTTACAACTACCCTCAGGCGGAATGTGAGTGCAGTCCCCCCAGGGTACAACGTCCTTTCATCGCAGGATGTTTTTTCGCAGGGTTTTTTACTGCGAATTTCTTAACGAAAAAACACATCAAATTTTTTGGGGGGTTAGAAAATTATATATATGGGGTGTGGGTGTTTTGGAAACAGATAAACAATGTAAGGGAATGGGGCGTTTGGGGGGATCCCCCCAAAAAGAATGTAAAAAAATGCAATGGTTTTTGTTGGAAAATAGTCTGTGGTAAAGATCACCGCGAAAAACATCCCATGATGAAATGACATGGAACTGTCCCCAGCTACCTGTACCAGCCCACTACACAACAAAGATCATTCCATTCTACCTCTCGTAAATCACCATTAGACCTACGATTGGCCCCAAATCCTCTGACACTGGAGGCAGCCCAGTGTTAACTTTCTTAGCCACCAGTGACTGTAACCCTCCTAAATTTCCTTGGCCCTCTTCAAGGAGGTCAACTATTGAGTGCCCCATTACCCAGACCCATCTGAGAGCCTACATCCACCCTTATAGAACACATTCTACAACACTCTGCTCTCCAGCCCCTGCATTGACCCCCACTGTTTGTAGACCCACTTCCCTGAACAAAACGTTGGGGGCCATCTCCGGGTGCTACCAAAAATATACTTTTTACCCATCAACACTAGACCTGAGAGACTTCGAGACCCCCCCCTCTCTTTGTTTTGTATAGGGCAGCACAGCACACTGTACCGCTTTGGTGGTTTTATGAGTCAGGTTATCCATCTGTGTACCCATATCTCCAGTTACCTTTAAAATAACAGCAATATCCTGACTTGAATGAATTTCAAGAATGTCAGCCACTCAGTCACTTATTTCCCTCACTGGGGCCTACTCTTTCTCTACCTCCCCATTCCTCTTCTCAGCCCTAAATGGCGACACCACTTTCTTTGCCAAATGTAGTAGTAATTTTCTTGAACCTGAGTTTCTTACCTTTTTTCTCTTTTTTTTCTTTGGGCCCTGATTAAAACTCTCCCCTGGGAGAGCCATCAACTGTACAGATCTCGACTCACTGCAGCCAGCTGCTAGACCGGGCTTGTTCCTTTCTAGAGGCACACTATTTAGGGCCAGCTGATGAAATTCCTCTACAACAGTAAAACCAGCACTTGGAGCAGGAATGGCATGGTTGGTGGGAGCCTCCAACAACTTTTTATAGTCTCCGTGTAAACCTTTAAGGCCTAGTGTTATCTCACTGAACTGTAGAATATGGGTAGTCACCTCTAATTATATATTATCATTTAGAGAGGCAACTGAGCTCAAAACTATGTTCAGACCTGAGATATCAGGAGCAGTTAGTCTCACTTGTTCATCCAGCTCCCTTAAGGTGTAATGTAGTCATTGAGGCCAAGAAATTGCCCCAGGCACAGGTGGAACTGATTTATCTGCATCCAGACTAGGATCACTAGTCTGGTCTTCTGTAAAAAATTGACATCAGATCTACCTCCATTGTAACATTCAAGTCCATAAGTCCTTCACCCTCTGTTAGATCCATTCCATTATGGGATTATTGTGAGCCTCCAACAGTGTCCATCGCAGTCAGGCTGTGATCACTAATAAAATTGATGTCTTCAGCTATCTGAGCTCTAGCTATCCCTTTTGGCCTGATATCGGTACTCATACAGTGAATTGGCAAATCACCTCTACACCTGAACGCATATCAATCCTTTTTTGTAATGTCATGGCTTTGAGAATATTCACTAATGGGCCCACTAATCACATTTTTTGTTAGCTAACCCTTTGTTTGAGATAACATTAGGAACCTTATGAACAATGGGAGCCCTCATGCCCTCATCACCGGGTGAACATGCAATTGATGGTAAGACTCTCAACGGTACTGATGTCAGTCTTTTAGTCATACCACAGGTTGAGCTTCTGCCTGGAGTACCCTCCACACACACCAACCTCTGTATACAAACATTGCTTTCCCATCCAGGTTCCTCTTTCTGCCACCACTGGGGTACCCACCCGACTGGATAAGTCTTCATCATCCAATTGCTCACGCACCAGGCCCACCGGACCGAGAGCAGATCAGGGCCTCTCTGTAATAACTTCCAAGTTAGCTGCATCAGCCACCAATACACACGCAGACGCTGTGGCATTTCGCAAGTTATATGAGTCACAGACTGTGAGCCAGGACCAGGACAGAGGCTCAACCCCGTTGTGTCCAAGTGTAATTCCGCCCCCCCCCCCGCCACACCATGCAAGTTAAAAGTAATCATGGAAGTGGGGCTGGCAGGAATATAAACCCTTCTGACTTTCTCCCCACCTTGAACAACCATATCACTAATATCTGTAGAGTGTGTGGAGGGTTTACTTCTTAAGTTATACATGACTATACTGGTGGGTCACCCAGTTAACACTGTTGTTAGTACTGCAAAGAGCAAGAGTCAAATAGGAGACGAATAGAAGCAATCATTTCACCAGCAAGATCAGGCCCTTTAGGACAAATAACACAAGCCAGGCACTCACAAAATCCCAGCGAACACCAGAAGATCACGTTCCTCCACAGTTCCATTCTTTGAATGAACATCCTTTTTTTTTAACACCTCAGGTTACCACTTTGGTAACCTGAGGTGCTAATAGCATTAGTAACTTCGCTCAGGCCTTTTACTTGGGCTGCCAGGACGTTTAACCCGTTATAGCCTGTGGAACTTGTTACTAACGCTATATGAATACTCTACCCTAACCAGGCTCCAAGTGCTTCCCGTGGAACGCAAGTAAAATATAAGCTCTTGTGTTATGCTCAAAGGGTGTATGACTTCGTATTAACAGGTCAAGCTTAATCTCTTAAAAACCGATCATGTATAATACAATAACACCTCAAAGTTAACAGAGATCTGAAATTCCTCACTTCGATACCAATATTACAATTTTTGCATTAAAAACTGTTCAAGGATCGGCCGTCAGGGTGCACACGGATGAAGTCATATGCCGTGTGAGCTCGTCCCTCAATGGGCCCTGAAGAGGTCTGAGCCCCCACTTCTAGGACCCCCCCACGACTGGGAACTGGTACCGAGCTGCATGAACGAGTCTCCTACTGGCAGTAGAAAATTTAGCGAAAAACGGTGAAGAATTCGCCCAGAAACAACCGACTGAACAGAACGGCCGTCCACGCAACCAGAAAGTGAAAGTAACCCTTCCCGCCGCCCCGCCGGAGTTTCATACAGGCCCTGTGTTGGGAACAAGGCCTCCCCCTAACGCAGGAAAGTGTCCCGAAGCGGCTCCTGTGCTGCGCCCCCCCCGCAAAGCCTATACAGAAGTTCTACCCAGGACACCAATGCGCCGGCCTCACATGGGTGCTCGCAAACAGAAACCGGCGGTACTTGGAGGGCTCGCAAATCAGAGGACGGCAGCGGGCAGAGGCCATCCATCCCACGTAGCAACACGCCACGAGATTGGAAGTCAGCCCGGATGGCCGGTGCGCCCCCCCCAACCCATTGAACGGCTTTCGAGACCAGACCAGCGCGCCTTCCGAAGGCCCAGGGCGTGTGATCCCAGGTGCCCGTCGAGCCGGTGCCATCACTACACAACCAAAGCAGTCGGAACGGATGGCCAGCACACGCAGTAAGTAAATGCTGCAAAGCCTCCCATCCCCCCGAGGACGAAGAAGTTGGGGGTGGGTCCGCAGCACCACCATAGCCCGCACGTGGCACCCACAGACCCTGGTACGCCTGAGATCCAGACCCCGCAAATATAAAACACAGGACACGCTCGTAGGACCTCGGGCACGGCACGCACCCAACTCTCCCCTACCCACACCGACGACCACACGGAAGGGTAATAGGGCCACATAGCACCCCATAATGGGCGCTGGAAAGAACGTGGTGCCCCGAACCCCCCACATTTCAAAATCAGATACCGGAGACAGACGGGACCTTTTGGTGAATCCTCAGCTTCCGGCTACACGCTGAGTCGGTCCCCAAGGAATGCTCTGAAACCCCACTGGACAACTGGAGATCCGAGGGTTGGGCCCCCAGGACCTGGGGCGTGTGCCCTCCTCGGACGTACCAGGTGTGTCATTGATTCAGCTGATCGTGATTTCGAATCCTCCCCACAGTGACCACATCTATCATAACACACCGAAGGCCGTATATGATCCCAGAGTGAACGGCAAAAAGATCATCCACGCTCTCCATTCGGAGTCACCCTGGCACTGAATCCCGCCCGCAAACTCCAAATTCGCAAGACGCATCCCATAAATTGTGTTGAGAAATCAATAGGTCGTAGGCCATACCCAAAGGGTCGTTACTGCGACACGAACCTTCATCCATCCCTCTCCCCAGCTCGCTCTGGTCCCGTCTGGCGGCGGCCAGAGTTACATCTACCGGTACGCCAGTGCCCCCCAGATTCATGGACGCTAAGCAGAAGTTGGCAAAGTACAAGTTTTCCCAAGCCCCCAACACACCGCCAACTCCTGACTGCACAAGCACGGCATCCAAAGGACATGAGGCAGCTTTAACCAGGGCAGATATCACTGACCTCCTCACTGAAATGAAGGGAATGAGAGCGGACATAGGGAACAAGATTGACAAAATCACAAATAGAATCGATAAAATGGAGGAGAGGCTTGAGGCAGTCGAACATAACCAAACCTCATCGAGCACGCTGGAAATGCAGATAGACCAACGTCTTGCAGAAATTGAACACAAGGAAGAAGAAATCTGTTTAAAGGTTGACGACTTAGAAAATAGAGAACGTCGCAACAACATACATGTATTTGGCATTCCGGAGATCGAGGGGGAATCCGAATCACACCTCAAAAAAGCTCTACACGATATCCTGAAGCTACTTTTCAAAGATGACACGGTAGATGAGCCCAAAATTGACCGGATCCATTGAGCTGGGGACAAACCAGGTGGCCCGAGAACAGTACTAGCCCGGTTTCACAACTATGCAGACAGGGCTCGAATTCTTGAAAAGGCCAGGCTCACACCGTAGATCTTGATGGGGGAAGCGAATATTGCCATCTTTCAAGATTTATCCTCCCTCACACTGGCGCTGAGAAGAAAATGTCTTCCAATCACTAAACTACTCAAAGACAAGGGAATAAGATACCGGTGAGGCTACCCATTCTCACTTACATTTGAATGGGACGGAACGAAGATGAAACTAATGTCCAAGAGAGACATCTCCAATTGCATCGCAGAACTATTGGGCCCTCAGGTAGACGGAGCTGCCATGAGTACACAGAGGAATGAGGTTGGAGAATGGCAAATCAAAGGCCCTCGAAGAAGGAGAATACAAGGATCCAGAAAGTTTAGGAGGATGAACACCTACCCTAGTGCTACTCGAAGGGTCTGAGGAAACGGATGAGGAAGAGGGAGAGAGGGAGGCAAAGGCAAACTTCAAACTTTTAACGGCAAAGCACCAAGAATGCTCAGTGCCCCGCGCAGGGCCAAGCAAAACCCGGCTCATTAGCAAGAAGTCAGACATGTGGCAGGTACCTAGAGCACAGACATTGAGGCAGACACACTTATTGGGCTATTCCACACATATAAATAACAATGGCGACTGCACCTAGAGACCACATGCTACGCATATGCACACTCAATGTGAAAGGCCTAAATTCCCCCACAAAACGCTCACTAGTGGCTAGAGAATTTAAGAGGTCCAACATTGATATTATGTTCCTACAAGAGACAAAATATCAGAGCGCCAGCGAGAAAGGGATCCCCAGTAGTCTGGTGGGGCACGCTTACTGGAGTTCAGGCGTCACCAAAAAAGCCGGGGTGGGAATCCTGATCCGAAAGAGCCTCCGCATGAAGATCCTAAACTCCTGGTCCGACACAGAGGGCAGAGCTATGGTAATAGTGGGATCCATCCGGGACACAGTGATAACCCTTGCCACAATTTATGCTCCCAATCAAGGTCAAAAGAGATTCCTTCTCAGAACAACCGAATGGCTTTTCAACAAGTTGCAAGGTCACACTATTCTAGGGGGGGGGGACTTCAATACATGGATGAGCGGTACCATGGATAGGCAAACCACACATAATGTCTCCCAACTCCCCCAGATAAGAGAACACGCAGAAATTAAAATGACCCTTACGGCCTCTCAGACAGCTGGCGTCATCTACATCCATTTGACAAGGAATTTACCTTTCGGTCCATCCCCCACGATACGCTCACAAGAATAGACTATGTGTTCCTTTCTGAGGACCTAATGAGAACACTGCAGACCGCAAACAAACACCCCATTGCATGGTCTGATCATGACATGGTCGTGGTGGACAGGGACTGGGAAGGCCTGGCCCGTCGCAACACAAAGTGGAGGTGCAACGAAACTCTGTGGTCGGATGTGGTTTTTAGGGAGGAACTAGAAAATGAAATTAAACAATTCTTCATAACCAATGACACAGGTGAAGTCACGAAAGTAAATGTATGGGAAGCGGCAAAGGCCACTTGGCACGGGATCCTAATCAGAGAGGGAGCGAGTAAGAAGAGAGAACGCACCTTATTGGAGACTAACATCAGAAAGAAACTAGACACAGCACAGAGCCTAGCACAGACATCCCCACAAAGCAGATCTAGACACCTTGCCGAAGCCAAAGATCTAAGGGAGGAGCTAAAAGCCCTGGAAATGGTTAAGGTAGCCCAGACCTTACAATACCTAAAACAAAAATACTACGAGAAGGGAGATAAAGCTGATGCCCTCCTCGCGGCAAGGCTTCATGCACAAAGGGCAGAAAGATGCGTGGACACGATAGAGAGGACGGATGGTACCCTCATAGACACAGTGGAATCTTCCCCAGAAGGCATACAAGAGGCGTTTGCCTTCTTTTATGAAGACTTATATACCAGTGACCCTCCTCCCCCAATGGGGAGTGTAGACGCTTACCTCAAAGAGACAGATCTCCCTACACTCACGCGTCTCGAGACTGAGGCTCTCAACGCACCGGTCACCTTGAACGAAGTTTTCCGAGGCCATCAAGCGTTTTAAGTCAGGGAAGGGACCAGGGGATGATGGCTTTACACACAGCATCTATAAAACGTTCACTGGGTTCCTCACCCCCTTCCTAGTTACCCTATTCAGTAATATCTTTGAAACGGGACGGGCACCTCCGGCCTTTGCCCAGGCCCCCCTAACGGTCATTCTGAAAGAAGGTAGAGACCCAAAACATTGTGCATCATATCGTCCCATATCACTTGTCAACATAGACGCCAAAATATACGCGAGAGTAATAGCAGCCAGACTAGAAACACACCTACCAAAATTAATACACTCAGATCAAGTCGGCTTTGTAATGGGAAGAGAGGGAGCGGATACAATGAGGAAAACACTACACCTGATACGTGAGGCACAGGGGAGGAGTGACGACCCAACCCTCCTGTCGCTTGACGCCGAAAAGGCCTTCGACAGAGTGGACTGGGAGTTCCTGGAAAGGGTCTTAGTCTGGATAGGTCTTGGCCCCAAACTCTGTCGCGCCATCAAGGCAATATACTCATCTCCCATGACCTCTGTGGCGGTGAACGGTGGCTACTCAAGATGGTTTCCACTGGAAAGAGGAACCAGACAGGGCTGCCCACTATCCGCCATACTATTTGTGCTGACCCTTGAACCACTGGCGCAGAAGCTGAGGCTTAACAAAAAGGTGGAGGGAATTACAGTTGGAAACCGAGAATACAAACTAGGCCTATATGCGGATGATATTCTCCTACACACAACCAACCCCCTAAGTTCGATACCGGAGGCTATGGAGATAATTGAGGAATACGGCCAACTGGCGGGCTTGAAAATTAATACAGCAAAATCGGTCCTCCTTCCGACTGACAAGAGTAGGGACTCAGAGGTTGAAAGATTTGCACCTCTAGGTATGAAGGTCAGCCTCACCACGATGTGGTACCTGGGTATCAATGTGACTCGAAACCTAGGTGACCTATTTGAAGCCAACTTCCCCCCGATATTACACATGCTCCAAAAAGATATTGTCCGGTGGACAAAGCTTACTATCTCGTGGGTGGGCCGTTTGAGCACCATCAAAATAGTAATCCTAAAGCTGCTCTACTTATTCCAGATGCTCCCCATCCAACTACCCAAAGAATTCTTTCGAAGCACTAAAAAGGTTCTACACACCTTTCTATGGCAAAACAAAAAACCAAGGGTCCCCGCTGCTTTACTTCACGTTCAGAAAGACTATGGGGGGGTAGGCCTCCCGAACATAGAGCTCTACTACAGGGCAGCTCAATTACGAGTGCTAATCCTGCATGTCAGACATCAAAAAGACCTCCAATGGATAGCCCTAGACAACTATCATCTGCGTCCATTTATCGTGGGGGAATGGCTATAGGTACCCAGACCCCAGTTACGAAATAGCATTAAAAACCATCCCATCCTCAGGACCTTATGGGTCATATGGAAACCAAACAAGGGTATGAAAGGAGTCATGACATGGCCCTCCCCATTAGCACACTTATGGGCACCCGGCATTCAAGATGATATCCCTGATCCAGGCAGTTTTGAATCATGGTACCAGGCGGGGCTTGAGAGGGCAGGGCAACTACGGCGAAATAACGCATTCATCTCCATCCCGGACCTGGAAGAAGCCCTTGGCATAGGCCCACTCTCAGTTTTCCTATATTTGAGACTGAAAGGCGTCATGACCCGTGAAGTCTGGAAGGAGGCCCTACAGAGAGACCTCACCCCATTCGAAAGCATTCTAGACACTTACCTGGGCTCCAAGGGCCTCATAAGTGCAATGTACACAGCGTTAGTAGGAATCAATATAACCCCCTCAGCTACTTTAAAACAGAAATGGGAAAATGACCCTGGCAGACATCTCTCCCCAAAAACATGGCTCAAGATATGTCGAAGGACCTCAAAAACCTCTATCACATGCCAATACAAATTGCATGGAATTAAGCTACTCTACAGATGGCAGTATGACCCGCTTAGACTGGCTAAGATGTATCAGGATGCAAGTCCTTCTTGTTGGTGGGGCTGTGGCCAGAAAGCAGATTACTGACACATGTGGTGGGGATGCAAGGCGGTCCAACCTAACTGGGACGAAGTCCTCGGCTGGATCAAAGAGCTTGAACAGGAGGAGAGGGAGAAGCAACCACTCATGATCCTATTTAGCTTGGTCGAGACGGATGAACAAACACTTAAAGTACCTAAAATGACTCATGGGCTCCTGCTTGCTGCAAGGGCCTGCCTCACGACTGTGTGGAAAAGAATAAGTCTATCAACCAAAGCTGAGTGGATCAATGTCTCCCGTAATATTTACAATATGGACAAGCTACCAGCAGCCATTCATGGCGATCGCACCTCCATTGACAATGAGTGGTCCGAATTCCGAGCCAAGTACATTACCTGAGTGTGCAACACAACGTAGCCAAGTCACCAGTTCTTTGTTCTGTCTATTGATTCAATGTTAACTCCAATATGTCATGTGTAAGTACCACTGCTTCAAATTACGAATTTGCCTACTAACTCTGCCGTAGAACTACGGAAATCAGTGAGACCATCTGTCGCCTCAAGGGTTGCAGGGTGGGGGCACGGGGGTAGGGGCTAAATTGGGGTTCCGAGTTATTATGAGTCATTGTAGTGCACATAAGTTATTTCACAATCTTTGTAATGAAAACTGCAATATCCTTGTTGAAAACCAATAAAACCAATGTTCAATAAAAAAAAACTTCAAGAAAGGGATTAAGATCTGCACTTTGCCCAACCCCAGGACCACTTTAGGATACTGTGTGTAAATCAAATCCTAGTAAAAGTCTGGGGTTGGTGTGTATGAGTGCATTGTTAATTTATAACCTTAACTTAACAGGTCAAAGTATAATGTACCTCCTAGAAATTCTTCAATTTCTGAAGTAATACAATTTAAGTGCTAAATAGGTAAGAGGCCACAGAGTCTTGCCTTTAGGTTATGTATTGTTATGTTATTAGCATATGTACAACACACCACTGCAATGCTGTGCTTTGTGTGTGTTGAGTAAGGCAGAGAGAAATTGAGGGTTATTCTAAAGGAAGCACTTTTGTTTGGTGTTTTTGTAGTGCTCTCAATAAACAGTCCTGTTGTGTTATGTTGAGGGGTGTCTGCCTTTAGTGGTTGATGCACGAGGATGATCTCTACGGATATTTAGATATACCAGGAGACAGGAAAGTAATTATTTTATGGTTTTGGCAGTGCCTTGATGTGATGTCTTCTAGTTGTTATAGGTTCCTGAGTACCCTTGTGTTCTAGGCGGATGGTCGGGAGGAGGCATGTCGTTCTCATAGGTTATGATCATAGAACAAACTTTAAAGAGTAATCCTGCTTCCATAAAAAGTCAGTGGAGCTTGCAGACGTCAAGAGGTGATATATGAATTACAAAGTCCCCACTAGACAAACATTGATGTAGAATTGAATGTGGTAAAACAGGGCTTATACAAGCCGCTAGAACTTTGACTCACAAAGATTTGAACTGGAGCAAAGGAGGAGACATCCATGAGCATCTCAGATGTGCACCTCTGCCTCATTCCTGAGTCACAAAGTCTAAAACTGGAGCAAAACTGGATATACTAGAAGAATCTTTGAGATTATTATTGCTATTATTTTTATCATTATTATGGTATATGTTGACCACGGACCTAGCTTCAGGAAGAAACAGAGCGCTTTAAACGTCATAGAGAGTCACAAAGATTTTCTCAAGCGAATGTGAGAGATGCTCCACATACTTTTGGATTCATTGCGATGCTTGGCTCTGTGAACCAGGTATAAGTTAGCTGGGGCAAATCTGTGATGATCAAGGGCACCTCCCTATTTTATGCTGTGGAAATCCAAGTGCATACAGCCCTAATAGTCAACATGTACAACAAAGGTTAATCCTAAACAAAAATAAATTGCTTGATTTTCTTCAACTAATATAGTATGAATGATGATGCTTGGTAATGTATAATTATACAAATGTATCTTGAACTAAGATTTATTTAATTATAATGCTTTTAGAAATTATTATAGGTAGTTATTTCTTTCTCTTTAAGTATTGACCACAGTTTTATTTAAACTATGACATTTTATTTTTCACAGGTGCAATGTATCGTTACTCAACAAGAAAATCATCTCGTCAAGTTCAATCAACCTATACCTGGCACTCCCAAATATGGTGTTCGTCTGAAAGACCCCAAAAGTCAATATGTGGCAATGCAGGCTAGAGAGGAAGATGAAGACCAGGTTGAAGCAAAGAGTGACAACCGAAAAATAGATCTCTCGTTGGTTGATTCCGGTCAAGTCATGGGCTTTGGAAAACAACAGAGCATTGGATGTACTGATGAAATTCAAAAGGATGTACAACCGGTGGTAAGCATGTGACACCTGAATCATGAACCTAATCCTGATGAAGGCTGGGGCAAATAAATGATTAGTCCAAGTTGCTATATTTTAAATATTTACTTGATCATACTCTACTGTGGGATGATTAAATACAGAAACCTCCCAGTGACAACAAAAAAACACGATGATTCTAATTTAAACTTGAGCACAAATTGCCAGGATGGGACTTTTTAAGTTTGCTTTTACGTGCAAACAGGTCCACTTTGGGCAATGTTCGTGCAAAAAGAGAAGTGCAAAGTGCAAGCTGAAGAATATGTATGCCTCTTTTGCACTTCTCAGTGCAAAATGAGTAAACTCTGCCTGTTATGTACATATGGAAGACACCATTTACAATGATTTCCTATGAAATATATCTGCTTTTTATAAAGAAGGTGGTTTACTTAGGAAATCATTGGTTTCAGGCCAGCATGAAAATCTCATGGTGGGGTAAAACGAACTTGTTTTTGAAGGCAGTTGGTAAAAAGTAGGCAGAAACATAACTCCTGTTTCGCCTGTGTCATCTGCCTTCAAGTACAATGAAATTGTCCCAAAGCGTGAATGGAAGCGTTAAGACAGGCATGACACCTTTACGCCTGTCTTTTGCACCTTCAGTCCTGAAGGGGACATTCAAAATGAGCCCCTATGTGTACTATTTTTGCCTAAATTAAGTTGCTAGTTAATATAGTCTTTCTTGGACTTTTAAAAAGCTAGGCTGCTTGACAAGGTGAAAAAGAAAAATTGTGCTACCAGGGTTTGTGACCGGGTTACACTGCCCAAGGTTCGTACATATCATTGTCTCAGCTTTTTTATTTAACTTGCTTTGGTAACTGCTTACCACTCAAACCCATTACAGAAAAATGTATTGGTTTGGTGAACAGTATGCGCTTCTGTCCCTTTTGCCTTAAGTAAAGTATGTCTATGTTTTGTGATACTTAATGAATGACCTTTCATCTATTTGGCTAATTTGTATGGAATGTGATTAGTTATTCATTTATCTCTTGTTTCTAATGTCACATATAAAGGATACATATGTTGGTGATTTCATAAATGTCTTAAAATATACTAACCACTACCCCTGATGGATCTTCCGGCCCGATGTAAGATCTCTGCTTTATACAAACGTTTTCAGGGAGCTTTCCTTGCCTCCAAAACACGCTGTATGGCACAATGGGAGGCAGACCTGGGCCATCCCATAAAGGACCAGACGTGGGTGAATATATGGACCCGGGCCCACTCATCTTCAGCCTGCGTCACCAACAGGGAATGCGACTACAAAATATTGCTGCACTGGTACTATCCCCCCCTGAGGCTCCACCACATAAACCAATCTCTCGACCCGGCATGTTGGAGACAATGCGGACATACAGGGTCCTTCTTCCACATGTGGTGGACATGCCCAAAAGCCCAACAATTCTGGAGATGGTGTTTGGACATCATTGAAGGAATTACCCAAATGGTGCTCCCACTAGAGCCTGAACCCATCCTATTAGGTGTGCCGGTCCCTGGAATTTACTAAAAGTCGGGAGCCAAAGCCAAGCTGTTGTCCCAATGCCTCCTAGCAGGAAGAATAACGATTGCCTGTTCCTGGAAATCTGGGGAGGGTCCACTACTGCCCCTTTGGTGTGTCAAATTGTGGGACATTCTCATCGTGGAGAAGGTGACAGCGGCTAAGGCAGGGCTTCTACACCGCTTCCAGAACATCTGGGGCCCATTTCTTGACTATGGTCTAAAATTCCCAGCCCTCACGTACAAACCCCAACACGCCAAGAGATTTTTATACAGCGTGAATATACCTGATGACGGGGACGAGGGATAAAAAAGGGAGGGGGGGAAAACCCAGACTCCTGGGACTCTAAGCCGGGCCGGCATCCACAATAGGGGAATGGGGGAGGGCGGAATTTGATGGGAATGTTGAATTAATGCATAACTGTACTTGTTTTCCTGCCTTGGTTTAAAATAAACATATTTTAAAAAATATATATATACTAACCACACCTGCATATCATATGCTGATTTAGCGCTTGTCCCCCTTTTGTCTCTGTCCACAGATCATTATATTTGACAAAAATGTCATTGATAAAAGGGTAGTGTGCTTGAATCATTAAGTACATAAAGCACACTTGGCTTGGTGCTCATTTAATTATTTACAACAATCACCCTAACATTAAAATGTTCATTATATTTAATCACATGTATTGATTCTGACATCCTAAATATTTGGATCTGAGGATAGAATGGCTGGGATATCATTTGCTCAATTGGGATCCAAGAGCTGCCTTTGCATAATGTTTCCTTTCTCAATGCAGACCCTTGGCCATGTCTCAGAGTATGGATGCACACAGTTTGTTCCCAATCCCAGATATCTCAAGAAAATTAAATATATAGTATGTGAAAACTTAAATAAATTTGATGTATATTCTTTCTTGTTAATGTGTATGATCACTTTTTTAAGGAGTCAGTAAAACCACCCAATATTAATTTATTGCAGCATATTAAATAAAAATAATATTTGGTACAATACTCTTTGGAACCATATTTGTTATGCAGATACCTGCAAAGCTATGGTGTCAGACTGTAGACTGCAAAACGGAGATTGGACCCCTAAGGGACCTTAGAAGCAATAGACCTCCTACCCCAGAAGAATAAACCCATAAGTAAAGATTGAGAACACTGTAGGGAAGTTCCCCCAAGGCAGGAGTGCTACTGGACACATGCCCTATTATCTTGAGACTGGACAAGCAGGAGCTGCAGCAAGGAACACAGAGCAAAAATCCTATTAGACATAGAAAATGGGAACTAACTTGAACATGCAGTGGAAGACAGTTAGTAGTAGTACCTGAGTTGTAGCTGCTGCCCCCTGGTAACCTAGAAATCCAAAAGAAACTGGAAGGAGGTTTGAAATAACACAAAGCATATCCTAAGTACCTGAATCCCTAACACACACCTGATTCGAGACGTCTGCAACAAAGAAAGTTGCAAGAATGTTGCTTCTTGGTGCTGGGCTTCCTTATAAAGGAAATTCCCTGACTCCTGCTATGGCTACTTAGGAACACGGCCACGCGGCTAGAGAAAAGCACCTTGCCTCGTGGTTACGCACCATGCACTGTTCTCCTCAGTGTGCAATTATACAGCGGTTCTGGAAGCTCCAGCTTTTGAAATGCCCATAGAAACGGACTTGCCGCTGGTGTGCCATGTGCGCGTGGCCGAGTCCTAACATATGGACTAATTGTCTGCTTACCATCATTTGTGTAGGAGGCTGTTATAAACCGTGTTTTAACAGTGAATCCTAGAAATAACTACTACCAGGATGATTGTCATCTTGTGGGATGTTGTCATGAAAGAATTGATTCCCCTACAGTATTTTGAGAATCCACAACCTGTTCATGATCAGAGTGGAGCCGAACTTGAATCTGCCCACATGCAACTAGCTAGTGATCCAAGAGAATCAACTTCATTTTTAAGTCCTCAAATAGAGTCCATATTGTTATTTCTGAAGCATTTTGAACCTTACTAGTTTGTGCGTATCATTGTCTCTGCTTTTCTATTTAAATTGCTTACCAGTTACAGAAAAAACGGTTGTTTTGGCGAACAATGAGCGTGTCTGCCCCTTTTGCCTTAACAAAATTGGGAACATAGGGCATTTTATGTTCTTTTGTTCATCATATCTGATTATGTAATCAGATGAGGAACAGTAATTCATCTTATAAGAGATATGGGCTTTAGACCTGCATTGTTACATATTCTCATTGTTAGGCAGAATTATATGCAGTACCTTTGGGAACACCACACACAATTAAGACTAAAAGTGACAGTACAAATGCACCTTTGGTACAAGCCTGTACTACACAGTTAAAGTGGTAGCGATGGCTGAGCAGCCAGACTTATCTCAAGAGTAAGTGAGAAGTATCAAATAGTTACACAAAGGACAGCAATTACTATGATTCAGGCAAACACTGACTCAAGGTTTTCAAGTAAAATAAGATACATTTATTTCACTTGTATAACATTACACTATTATAAGCAGTTTAAAAATCACACTCTTAATACACCACACCACTCCCAATAAGTTCCAGACAAGTTAAGCTCACAATGTGAAGTGGGAGCAAAATGGCACTCTAGCAATTTAAAAGGGAGGGAAAAACAAAGTTAACAGAAATGGAACCACACCAACAGGTAAGTACTCAGGGCAATTGAGCAATAGGAACTACAGTGATAGAATCAGGTAGAAAAGGCTTAGGGCCAAAGTCAATGGGTCAAAAGTCTTTTGCGCAAGATCACACAGTTCAGGGTAGTTTGCGGTAAAGTTCATGCCACAGATTCCAGACGAGGTTGGTTGGCAGAAAAGTTAGTTCAAAGAGAAGAGAAGGACAAGCCCTCAGTTCGGAGAAAGATTTCAAACACTTTTGCCACTGCTGAACGAAACGAACAACCGGATTTGCACAGTACCTTAAAACAGAGAGGAAGCTGTAGCTGAGGCGGATGTTCCTGGTAGTTCCTGCAGGCTCACAGTTTCTGAAGCAACTGTCGGACTGACAAGAAGTAGGAAGACTGGAGGGTCCTGCACTACCCAGGGAAGAAACCAGCAGCAGAGCAAAGAAACGAATAAAAGGTGTGCTCCTTAAAACCCAAGCAGGGTCCGACCTTCCTGGCTATCCGGCCCACTGTAGCTCTGTACAGCGAATTCGACCAGAGGCGGGGTCCTGGCTTGCAGTTTGGGCGAACTTGTATGTTCCCACCAGCTCAAGGGAAGACGTTTCCTGGAGGATGTTCTCTGTCGTCGGATTCTGAAGATTCGGACCTTCAGCAGGGCTTCACCAGGCGGTTCAGTCGTTGTAGGGGTCCTCTTCCATCAGCTCCTCGTTGGTTGCTTCGTTCCAGTGGTGACTCTGCCTTTCCAGTCCAGGAAACCTGCTTTTCATGCAGTTTTCCCCCATTCATACAGCCTGGCTGTCAATCACACAGCAGGGTGGCTGTCCTGCCAAGGACAGTCACCCAGCCAGTCGAACAGGAGTGCGACTTGGGTTACCAAGGGAACCCATGGCAGGGGTCCTAAGACCCCTCCCTCACATCCTGCATACCCAGACTTTCAGGTGCCTTAAGGAGGGCTTCTGTGCAGAAGCCCGCAAAAAGACGGAGAACAAAGGGACCAAACCTGGTTTGGCGCGCAGAGTAAAACACAAGAAAGACATTTACAAAAAGAAATAGTGAATAAACCCAGCCGGATCCGTAATAACATTTCTGAGGCTTGTGGAATCTGCTTAGATCACATGCTGTGCATAGGCCGACATATAGTGGAAGCTGCGGATGATTACAGTTTGTTTTTCGAAACTCGAAAATGGGCATCGAGCCAGGGCGTTCCAGTAATACTATCCCTAGTGTGACGTCCACTGTACCCATGACGTGTAGGACCCTCAGATTGATTTTTTCCACCATACTTGTCGGAAGCATAGTTGCGGAGTTCCCTGGCTTTCAGCCATTTTGTCATAATGAATCAAAAATTCCCTGTTCTTTAACTTCCACGTCAAGATCTGAAGATCGACGCCGATCCGAAGAACGAACAGCCGTCGAGACTGCACGACGGATTTGGGGCTCGGAAGGCCTCTGGCCTTGGCTCGGGCCTCGGAAGGCCTCGGCCCTTCAAGTAGGGAGAGTGGGGGGTGGACACACACACTCACACTCGTTATTTCCTAAATATACTCGCCCGCTGCCATAAGACAACATATGGAGAGTACTCCATTTAAATTCTGTCCCAAGTGCAACCGCAAGTTTCCTTGGGTAGATAAACACAACACGTGTAACCTCTGTCTGTCTAGGGATCACCCCAAAGATACTTGCAGAGCGTGTAAGCTCTTTAAAGCTAAGACTCTAAAGGACCGCTCCACTAAACGTTGGGCCCATTACGCCAGGCAGCTCGAGGCCATGGAGGCGGTGGGTTCCTTCAGTGACGGCAGCAACGCCGACGTTTCGGACGGCAAGCGCACAGGGGCGTCGAAAGACACCTAAGTGCAAGTCCCCGGCCTCAGAGGATTGTCCGGCAGGGCAGTTATGGGGGATACACCCGGCGACACTAGCGCTACCCACACTACTGCACCTAAGCACACGAAACCCAGCCGGGACTCGACACATGCGTCGAGTCACCGGAAAAAGGAGGCACGAAGCGAGCGGTCCACAGAATCTGTGTCCTCTGGGAGTTCGAGGTCTAGATTGCCGCATGACACAAGGCAACCGACCACGATTACCAAGAGTGCCTCACTCTCCAAAGTTACAGAGGTAGGCTCGTCAGGAGACGAATCCGACCTCTACCCCAAGCAGCTCGCCTAAAGTCGACTCCGGTAGCCATTTCCACGTCTGCCTCCGAGTCTCGACGCACACACGCTAACGCTACAGAAACTAGCCAGACCACCCCCGAATCTCGACGCCAGGCGTCAAAAGATTCCGAGAAGGTCCATAAATCAGAAAAACATACCTCTACTCAGGTGGAGGGGGGAAAACAGCAGAAAAAATCATCAGATAAAACTTCTGCACCCCAAGGCCAAAAGCATAAAGCATAAATCCTCAGATAAAGACCAATCTAAAACCCCTGAACCTGTCACCAGGCCCAAGATTGTCCCTCCCACTCCACGGGATATGGGAATAGAGGAGGAGCCTCAGCAGGAGGTCCTCATTCCCAGTTCCAGATAGTGGAGTTCTGAGGACATCGACAGGGTGATGCGTAAAATGTCATTAATGGATAATTTCTATGAAAAAAACCCAGACTATTTTCTGAGTTATCAGAATACCCCTGTCACCTCTACCCCTTCAGGATCCAAATACCCTCAGCCTCCTAATAAAAGACCTCGAAAGGAAACTCCAGTTCAAGGTCCGATTTCAGACACACTCTTGGTGCAACCCTACCATCAGTATGCTGAAGATCCAGACATACAAATACTGGACGACCAAACAGGGGTCGATTATTACAGAGACGACGAGGACCGGGATGAGGAAGAGGAGGATGAGGCAGAGGCTTATAGCCTAGACTCACCTAGCCCCAAAGATCCACCTGTCAATGACTCTCCTGTGGATAATCAATCACTTTTGAATGAGGTCTTAGCGAGGGCAGCAGAGCACTTTCACATAGACACAGAAGGGCCTCAGGAAGAGAAAGACTTTGCAGAAGAGATCATGGGGGACAAGAAGTCCGTTGCACAAGCCATCCCAATTCTCAAGTCAATCCAACACAGAATCGACCCCTCCCTTCTCACCCCTAATCTCACCCAGGCAGTCAACCCCAGGAAGGAAAAACTATTCAGGGCCGCCCCCTCCGACCCACTTTACATAAGAGGTCAGCTTAAGCCTGACTCTTTGGTAGTGACTACCACCAGAAAAAGAGCAGGGACTCCCTTAGCATCATCTGAAGCTCCCCCTGACAAGGAGAACAAGAAAATATATGGTCTAGGAAGGAAAATGGCTTCCACGTCCGCTTACCAGGCAAGAATTGCGAATTCCACCACTCGGCTGGCAAGTTATAATTGCCACCAATTGGGAACAAGTAGCCGCCCTCCGCTCCAGAACCACTAAAGGGCCAATTAGCCCAGATTGCGTCAGTGGATAGGTCAGTATCCGGATGCATTCTGAAAGCGACTTTTGACGCAGCAGACAATGCAGGCCGACTCATTGCAGAGAGCACTGTCTTAAAAAGACACGCTTGACTGAGACAGTCAGGGTTCAAACCCGAGACCCAGGCTACTCTTATCGACATGCCGGTGGAACCAAATGTCTTGTTTGGCAAAGCGGTTGAGGAGGCACTCAAAACTGCCAAGGAGGAATATGATACGCTAAAGTCCCTGGGACAATTGACTAACAAACCCATGAACCAAAGATGGAATAATAATAATTTTCGTCGCTCACGCGGACGAAATTCCCAGAGGGGTTCCAATTACTCACAGGGGCGAGGTACATCATGGGGTGGCAATCAACAAGGTACCCAAAGTTACAGTAGAGGTAACAAGAGACTATTAGCAAATAAAACATGGACATCTTCTGTTTCAGCTGAAATGCTTTCTTTTTTAACAGAGCATAAGAAGGATGAAGATGACTCCTCTCTGTCAAGTAGTTTCACTGATTTCCCTAAATTGCTATTAACCTTAAGAGACTCAGATGACAAAATAATGTCTGCGCTATACATGGTGCTATGTTCTTTTTTCAAGGCGTGTGATAATGTAAGTGCAAATGTGAAATCTCACACATTAGTTTTAAGCAGGGTAAAGCTCAAAATGGAGGATTGGGAAGATACTTTTATGACAAAATTAAGGTATTTAGAAGCGAGCAAGTTTTAGATAATGGGAGCCGATAAGTCACATATAATAATGGATGATGACAGAATTGATTCCATCTCAAGGGATATATCTATTACCCCAAACATTCCTGCAATCATAAGTATTAAAGAAAAGAGCAAACCAAAATTAACAAACTGGAATAAGTGTTCAAATCCCTAAAATGCCAAAGTATATAGCGTTAACCACCCGTTCCAAGGGCTGGAACCGGTGGTAACGGCCCATGGCCCAAGTTAAAGGCACGAGCAAAGCAGTGTCCCGCTCACAGAAATAAAATCTTTTACCAATATGCCCTCCATCGATTGGGAAAGCGGCGCTCCGTACAGACCCCCTCTTCCATTTCCAGGGCGGCCGAAAAAGTTGAGTGGAGAGGAAGCAGCATCTGTGTCGGTGGCAGTGCCATTGGCACTTCTGCCGTGAGGTAACCGGGGAGTAGGGATGGGAAATAAAAGGGACCTGCAGTGGCAGGAAGATGGTGGGCAGGGGAACTGACCATCAGGTGCTTTGCAACGCGGTCTAGATCAGCAGATTCAGCCTGTGTTTCCAGCCTCCTGATTGGTTGGCTCCCCCCACAGGGTGCTAATCAGAAAAGAAAGGTGGTTAAAAGGAAGAAATCTAGGTCATTTTTGTGCTCCCTAATCTAACAGAAAAAGCAGCCAAATCAGCGGGATGGCAAATTGGGAACTAAATATTAAAAGACTAATGAACTGACTCACAAAATCTGTAAGCAATAATAGAAGAATATAAAGAGGACAAAAAATAAGTGGAAGAAAACACATGCCATGAAGAATACAGATGTCAACATTTCAATAATAATAATAATAATAGATGACATTTAGAATCAGACAGAAATCAAACAGATGTTTCATCTCTAGAACATTTAGCTATAAATAAGTGTGAATTTATTAATGATTTTAGAAATACCAATATCTATATTGTTGTGCCACAATCAGTTATAACACAAACGTATTGGAAGAAATCCAAAAATACTGGTGACCGAGGAAAATCACAAAGTGCCATCAAACTATATAAAAAGGAGTTTTTGAGGTTAAAGCTAATTACTTATCGAACAAAATATCAATACCTTTGAACAAAGCTTGAGAAATTTTTCTACTATATCTAACTTTATTAATGCCACTATTGCCTCTCCCAGTATTACTCCTTCTACAACTAAAGCAAACAAATTCAATGAATTCTTCATAAACAAAATACAAAATATCCAGGAGAAGATTGGACAAGTGCTGTTGGAGACTGACACCATGCAGGAAGTGAACCCATGATTATAATTTCCGTTTGACTTTTCTCCTGTGAACTCAGTTCTGGTTATGTCACTACTATCTAAACGCAAACACAAACACCTACAAATGATTTGCTTTATGACCTTGCTGCATGTGTAGCAAAAACACATACCTCTTCTTTAGCTCAATTTGTTTCCTCATTTGTCTACCTCTCCCTAGTGCAAGGTATAGTCCCCACTGAACTGAAAGTAGCAACAGTCTTCCCTCTGTTAGAAAACAGAACATCCCTGGATCCTATAGACCTTCAGAATTATAGACCAGTGGCAGTAATTCCCTGGACAGTCAAAATACTGGGAAAAGTGGTCACCCTCCAATTGAAGGAACATGTTGAAAAGCTATCTCTGCTTGATACTTTTCAATCAGAAATCTGTCCCCTTCATGGCACAGAATCTGCTCTGGTAATCTACTTATAACTGCGGATGAAGGGGACCTTACATTGTTCTTCATGCTTGATCTCTCGGCAGGGTCTGACAAAGTGCTCCCTAACATTCTATTGTCCAGATTGTCCATAGAAGCCAGAGTTTCTGCACATGCACTGTTATGGTTTCAGTCTTTTTTAGCGAATCGTTATCAATGTGCAAAAATGGCAAGTACACCTCAAACCCGATTCAGCTGGAATGTGGGGTCCCTCAGGGATCGTCATTGTCACCCCTCTTTTTCAATATATATTTGCACCCACTGATGGACATTTTCAGGAAATATGATCTGGGTTATCCCTCTCATGCAGATGATACCCATATTTACATGACAGTAAATAATACTCCATAATCCCTGTAAAGGGGGTGCTGTTGCACAGATGGCCACCATTGTTTAGAGCTCCAGAGCCTGTCTCTTCTATCCTGCAAATAATCTCTTGTCAGAGCACTGCCCTGGTGACAACCTTGATGGATATATGCTCTGCTTGACTTGAGGGGATGTATCAGCTGAATTTGGTGGTGTGAAGCCCTGTCGGGGAGTCGGTGGGGGTGCTCTGTACACCGACATTGCAGTCTGGGTTGTTGTGACATCAGCGCTGAGGGACCTTGAGTGGTGTTGCATTGCGGAGGGAGTGCATCCAGGGCTGAGGACAGGAACCGGGCCTGCTGTGATTCCTGTAAATTGACCGTAATACTTATCGTTCTGGTGGCGATGTGGGACCTGGAGCCCTGAGCTGTTGTACCAGAGAGGGGGATCGAAAGGCTGCCAAACCCATGACGGTGCCTTGGCAGGCCAAAGCGACAACACAGAGCTGTGTGGGGAAGTGTGGAAGTGCCCACAATAACATCACCCGACCTGACCTGGATAGCAGTGGTGCCCCCACAGTAAATAATCATGGGGAGGCCCCCTGGATAACTGGCAGACATGTACGTTGTGGCTGATCCCTATGTGGGCACAGATAAATGCTGTGTGAAAAAGTGATACGAGGAGGAGGCCATTTGAGGGCGCACAGTTAGGAGGCAGGTGGAAACAGTGCAGCTGTTGCCTGCTGACTGGACCTCGCAGTGTGGGGCTCTCCAATTCGAGCATCTGTGAATTACTCGAGGGCACTATACAATCAAAATCACAACAGCTTTACAGTGAGGCAGTTGGAGGAGCCTATGGTAGATAACAAGGGTTCCAATTGTGGGTACAATTGGGCTTTGTTTTCCATACTTCATTGCTCTCGTGTGCCTGGATCCCGGCGTATGTCCTCTGTAATAACTCTGCTGGCAATGACAAACATGGCTAACTCCTCGAAAAAACAGGCCAGACTAGAAGGCTATGCCAAAAAGATATCACATATTAGGATATCAGATATCACGTAACGGTGATGAAGATGTTAATGAGAGGGCTCAGGAAGACCCAATTGCGATTGCCCTGTGTAATCTACAGGAGGGAATTGGAGCCATCAGCAGCAAGATAGACTACCTTGCTGCAACAGTTGATGCTTCCAATAATAACATTGAAAAGTTGTGTACTAGAATGACGGAGGCCAAACAGAGAATCTCTAAGTCTGAAGATCTGTTACTGGGGCTTGAAATGGCAGTGATGTCTTTGAGCTCCGAGCTTAGAGCGACACAAGCGAAGACCGATGACGTAGAAAATCAATCGAGGTACAATAACATTCATATTTTAGGCCTCCGAGAATAGTCAAGTCTAGGCCCCCTAGAATTATTTCTGGAAAAAATATACCCTTTATTCTGGGTTATCCGGTCGTCTCCTCCCATTTCCAGATCGAATAGGTGCACAGATTGATGGGCCAGAGATCAGCCCCGGGTCTCCCACGATGACCAATCATTGCTAAGATCTTCAACTTTCATGACAGAGACTTGGTCCTTAATGCGCCCAGAGAAATGGGATCATTACACTTCCAATCGGCCAATCTTCAAATCTTCACGGACTTTAGCCCCACTGTACAGGCATCCAGGAAGCCCTTTAAGGAAGTGCGAAGACTTATAATGATAAATGCAGGTGTACCGGACTGCCCCCATGAAGCCAAGCAGTGACCATTGAGCTGTTTTCTTGTGATTTCCTTTTAGATGTTGTTTCAAGTATTTGGCAAGTTGTGTAGGCTAGCGAAGGTGGGGAGCGGAGGGACTGGGTTGAACATGAAAAGTGCCATTCATACTCTACACAACTTCCCCATTGCTTTAATTTGTTTTCGTCAGTGCATTCTACGTATGTGACACCAGTACAACTATTGTTTGCCGTTGTGGTATGTTGGGCAAGATGCAATTCTGAGTCCTTTTGGTGATCGCAATGATCTCATTTAGATACATTACCTGGGATGTGCGAGGGTTAAATAGCCCCTTTAAAACTCACAAGATGCTCTTATATCTCTGGTGACATGGTGCAGACATTATACTGTTGCAGTAAATGTATCTAACAAAACATACACGTATTGCAGTCACAGGCACGGGGGGGGGTGGAGGGATCATTGCTGGTACACAGGCTACTCTACTTATTCGAGAGAAGTGATGACATTGTTGCATACACATGTTGATTTTAAACTAGAAGAGGTTCCAATGGATACTGAGGGTAGATTCGTTATTGTGGTTGGACGTCTCTATGTGGCGGACACAATGAAATGTAATATCCATGCACCCAATGTTAATGATCCTGTTTATTAAATGCACATTGTATGCTGGCTACACATTTTTGATAGGTGGGGATTGCAATGCTACACTACAGGACCACTTAGATAAATCCTCTCTAATAAGAGGTGGACATTCCAATGCGGGACACACTATTTGAGATGCATGCGTAGCAGTGCATGTGGTGGATATTTGGCAGACAGTGCATTTCTCTGAGAGGGGGGAAAAGCATTACTCTTCGGTCCACAACTCTTACTCAGGCTGGACATGTGGTTGGGATTCACAACTATACTAAATAAAAATATGAAATGCAAAATCCTAGCATGCATTCTCTCTGACCATGCACCAGTCCTTTTAGAGGTTCCTGTTATGGTCAGGGCGCCTTGGAAATCTACCTGGGGATTCAAAACTGAATCTATGGCAGATTTGGTGTTTAAAACTGAAGTAAGGGAAGAGATTGTAGAATATTTTCAAACTAATACGCTACTGATGGATGATTATTTGATGGTATGGGAAGCATTTAAGGCATTTATTACATGTGTGTGCCTTGCAAAGGAGTGTGGGAATCTCAAACTAGTGCTGAGGGAGCTGACCACATGTGAACCACAATGTTCAGGCTCATTTTCAGGCTCCCCTCAGCCACCTCTTCTCCTTCTCTAATCTCTGTCTGTCTGCTATCCAGGAGTGGTGTGCCGCCAATGTTCTCTGCCTTAATGCCAGTAAGACTGAGATTTTCCTCATCGGCACACCCGCTCCCTCCTTTCCTGTCACTCTCTGGCCGGCCTCCCATGGCCCTCTTCCTGCTCCCACCTTTGAGGCTAAAAACCTCAGGGTCATCTTCGACTCCACACTCCCCCCCCCCCACATCTCTGACGTATCCAAGAGGTCACACTACCAGCTGCACCTCCTCAGAGGTATTCATCTTTTCCTCTCCTTCCCCCAGAAGCTCACTGTCTCCAGAACCCTGGTTCTCTCTAGGCGGGATTACTGCAACAGCCTCTTTCTGAATCTGCCTGCCTCTACTCTCTGCCCTCTGCAACTCATCCAAAACAGGACTTTAAGACTTGTCCTGGGACTCAAGCCAGGGATCGTACTCTCCAGGACTGAAATCGCTGCACTGGCTTCTAGTGGCTGTGAGGATTAAGTTAAAAACCCTCTGCATTGTCCAGATGGCCTTCTGGGGGCTGGGGACTCAATACCTTCAACTCTCTCTTCCTAAATATCTTCCCTCTCAAGCTCTTCACTCATCCATCTCCAACTCTCTCAGGGTCAATCGCTTCTCCAAGCAACAAGTTGGTGGTAGATCTCGTTCTTCCGCTGGAGCCTCCCTCTGGAACAGCCTCCCTGCCTCTCTGAAAATTAAGGAGAACCATCTCCGGTTCCGGAAGCACCTCAAGACCTTCCTCTTTCCTTCTGTTTTCTCTCCTCCTCTCCCCTGCTGAACACCTGGCTGAAACTGCACTGGTCACCTGGCTACCCTCTGTTCTTGGGCCCAGGTCCCCACCCCACCAATTGTACACCTGCACTGCCCCCCTGCCAAACCTTGCACTCTGGTACTGTTTCTCTATCCCTACAGCCCCCACCAGCACTAGACACCTGATGTCTGCACTTACCCTGCACCTGCCACCAGTGGACCGTACTTCTTATTTATTGTTCTTATTATTGTTCTTATTTATCTACTGCTATCCTATGTACTGCACTTCCCCTCCCCCTTTCCCCTTGCACTTTTTTCCCTTCCCCGCCTCCCTTGCACTTGCGCGATGTCAATGTCACCTGTCCTAGTAAGATCGTTGTCTCTGTCTTCCCTCTGTTCCCCTCCCTTGACTCGTCGCGCCTTGGAACACTTGTGTATAGGCGCATTATAAATGTCTAATCATATCATATCAATTGTAGACGCTTTGAGTCACATGCAACTTCTAATCAACCTCGGGCCCTCTTAGGTATTCATACACGTCATGCTGAATTCCGTCAGCCGGCAGACAAAGAATGTAAGCTGTGTAACAGCAGACCACTGGTGAGATGATATGCAGAAGCTGATAAACCAGGATGACTGTTGGCTAGTTTAGTTAGGTGGGATAAAGGTTGCACAAATATTATTTCTATGATGGACTTCGCTGGTACATGCGTGACACATGCAGCTGGTATCAACTCAATTCTCCTACAATATTATTCAACCTTATACTCATTTAAACTTGATAGGACTGGATTGCAACTAGATGCATACCTAGAGAGGGCTACTCTAAAATTGTTATGATATGATATGATGGGTTATTTATAACGTGCTTAATACAGAGGTTTCTAAGTGCGGACCCGGGGATCGAACCTGTGTTGCTCTGTGCCGTCTTGCTTTCAAGGCGAGCATGTTGCTGCTGAGCTATCCTCCTGAGACAAAAGAGAGAGAGAGATATTGCGATGAACAAAGAGCTCCGTTAAATGTTCTGCTGCAGGTGGAGGAGATTAAGGTAGCAATCTTGGAATTACAAGCTGGTAAAGCTTGATGGTTTTAAGGCCAGGTTCTATAAGGGATTTCTGGATATATTGCCACCAAAATTGTTAATTATGCACAAAGTGGCACTGGAAACTGGCGAACTTCCCCTTGCCATGAATGAAGCCAGGATAGTGGTACACCCAAGCCCAATAAAGACCCATGGGACTGCCGGTCCTATCAACCATTGTCAATGTTGGAGTCCCAGCTTTCTTAGATTGCGGAAAGGTTTTTGATTTATTGGAGTGGCTAATTATGATTAAGGTGCTTACCAGAATGAGACTGGGCTCCCATTTTATAACACTAGTGTTCTTCTTGTACACTAATCCCACTGCCAAGGTGTGCGCAAATTGGGATACATCTGATTGGTTCTCATTACACAGAGGTACACACCAGGGATATCCTCTTTCCATAATAGTATTTGCTTGGTCAATAGATAGAACCGCTTGCAGCTAGGCTTAGAGAACATCACACGAACTGGGGTGTTAAGATTGAAGAGTTCTTCAAGCAGCTTAGGTAAGGCAGTGCTTATTACTTAATTTAGTTACATCATTTAAGCACATGAGATGACAGGACAAGTGTAGGAGCAGGGAGGAAGCCCACTGACTCCCACCACCCAGGCTACATGGTTCCAACTGCCTAGGGTGGAACACTGTTAATGACTCCAATCAAGCATTCCCACTAAGTCAGTGCCTTGTCTGGGATTGCTCAAGGGAAGCCCTTATTTATATATTTTTATGACAAGTTATAATCTGGATGATGAACCCTTGTATAACTCCCCTCTCTTAGAATCCCCCTGACCCCACTGAGCCAAGAAGTAGGTTTGTTTTGCAAATTAAAAGATTTATTGAAAATTTAACAATATATATATCACACTTTTATAATAAATTAATATTTGAGATCACACTTAAGAATATGATGTTGATCAACAATGGATAATCTTACACTAGCACACTTATTTTATTACTTAGGAGTTGGTATGGAAAGGATAGGGTAGCAGAGAATGCTTTATATGGTTCAAGGAAATGCAAGGTGGGACAGAATGCAAGGCAGTACAGAAATAAACTTGATATGATTTCAGCAAAAGATAATATGATTACTTTTTCTCTGACAATTCACTCCCTCCCTTTATGCAAAATAAGGAAATGGAAGGAGAGCACGCAGTCTTCAAGAATACCAACAAAAATGCAATACAAAGTTCCAATTCCCCCCTAGCAAGCTGAGAGCACCAGGGATGATTTTTAAACACAGGCCCAAAATACTTTAATGTGGTGGCAATGAAGTGAAAAATATGCTAAAAATGCTTTTAATTCCCTCTAGAGGTTCAGGGTGAGTGAGAGATACTTTAAATCAGTTCAGGCCAGCCCTATCAATGATTCAGGGATGGTTATCAGGTTGAAAACGGAATTCCGTAATGGAAGCAAAAGACAAATATTTTTACACGTTGCTGAAATGAAGCAAAATGTCAAATCGCTGCAATTTAGTCGCGTGCATCGAGCGCAATTACGGAGGAACTATAAGGAGTAGCAAGTCGGTTCAGAGCTTGTTGGAAAGCTTAGAATCTCAGCTTCTATCACTAACGGTTCGAAAGAGAAACGGACGATTTTGTGAAGGTAGATTCTCAAAATAAAGTCAAGCACAGAATGACAGATGACAGTTTTGCAGCTTTGAAATGACAGAATGAACACATGATTCCTATGATGCAGTTCTCAATAGGATAAAATAGTTTGAATTAGATTATTTTAAACTAAGAGATTGGTTCTGCACAGTTCTGGCGAGATACACTATAAATTTAAACGGAATGGCCTTGTCACGGGTCTGGTCAATAGGTTTAGCTGTGGTTCTCTCTGCTCGGCGGGTCAATCAGGCACCGGTTCTGCTCACAGCGGTCTGGGTCTGGTCTGCGGTTCTGGATACAGCGGTGTGGTCTGGCACTCGGCACTGCATGGATCTCTGGTTCTGCTGGTCTGGATCAAATGAATTCTGGATATAGCACTGCTTTCTGGGTCTGGCACAAGGTTCTAGGCCAGAATCAAACAGCTCCGCCCGGCTGTTTGAATAATTTGCAATTGATTTTGAGGCCTGCTGAGAATACTTTTGCTTGCAGTAGGCCTTCTTGGTTCAAAGTTCTGTAGTCTTTCTGGAGTCAGTCTGGATCTCTGGAGTTCTGGATTCTGGAGTTCTCGGTCAGCGTGCTGCGCAGGAATTCAGTTGAAGGTTGGAAAATGAATGTCCCTGTCTGGCTTCCAGTGGCTCTTTTTATGTCTTTAGAAAATGGGTGTGTGTTGGCATAGCTAAGCCTGCTCCTTGCAACTTATCATTGGCCAAGTTTTCCTCTCTCCCTTGATTGGGGGAAGGAAATGGAGTGTCATCGTGATGAGGTAGTTTATGGGTCAGAGGATCCACCCCTGGTCAATTTGCACACAAATCTATTCTTGATCCAAATACATATTTATCTATGTACAATTTTTCTAAAATTATATGTCCAGTTAACATATTTCCTGTAGCACCAAACCATCCGATCCCTGTCTTTGTAAGATGTCGTGTCCACCTATGACAGAATTTTGCCCTTTTCATCAAGAAAACAGCCTCTAAACCTTTCCAGAATTTACACAAACATGCACAAGGAATATGGGCATCAGATGATAAAGTGTCAGATTTTTAACATACAGACATTTGGAGTAATACCTTATTTTCCACTACTACCCCCAAGAACATACCACAGATTCCTAACACCTCTTAAAATGTGCACAGAAGAATCACAAGAATAATGATGTTAATTATATAATTTTGACAAGTCCGTACTACGAATTATCCATCTTTTTAAAATTATGCTCTGGCCCAGAGGGGTGTGGTTTCCCAAAGCACATGGTGGAATTTCTGGTTTGTCCACTTCCTCCAACTCAAGTTGCTCACAGAGGCACTGCCCCTCCCGTTTCTCTCAAGAGGAAGCCATTTACGACCCCCCTTAATTTAACATTTGCCTGAGCCAAGGAAGGCTCATTGTTCAGTTTCCTGCAGTCCCCAGCTGCTCCTCCCCTAATCCAATCAGAGAGGTGTCATCTCCCTTTGGTGAGGGCAGGAGAATGCAGGCCAGGCATGGGAGCATTTGTTGAGCAAGTTTCAACTCCCGTCGGGGGTAGTTGTCAGGCAGAATTCAATCTCTTTAAGCCAGGCTTCAGCTAAATGTCACTTTTGTTCCCAGTTTTTCTTCATCCAAATCAAACTTACAATTTTTACACCTGCAGCTAGAACGCTGATTCTAAGTTCAAAACTACGACATTTAACAGTTGCAAACTATGTGACACTCAACAGTAGGTCACTCATTTATTTTAAACATTTAGATTTTAGTGGCTTTCAGTCCAATTTAACTTGAACTGCTGACATCCACAGCTCAGCCAGTTTCATTATAAACATTGTTTTGGGCTCTTTCTTTTCCCAGATTTTGTATGCACACAAGTCTACCTTCTGCCAAATGTCTGCTGGTGTTCATTGAGATTTTTTAATATCTTGCAATGTTTAAAATAGGCATTTTTAGCTTGCATTTCAAAGAAACAAAGGTGATTGCAAAGCGCTTTTTGAGCCAACCGGCACTGCTGTTTTTCCTTTGGCACACATTTCACCCACGGCACTCCTGGCCCATCACACTCGCATTGGTGGGTGGCAGGTCAGGAGAACATTTTGGTGTGTGCCAAAATTGCGCGGTTTTATTGGATTCTGGCACAACGTGGGCTTTTTTCGGCCATCTTGGATTTTCTAAGCCCACAGCACCAACTGTTGCAGCTTAATGACTCAAACGTGGGTCAATACCCCTGACAAGCCCCCCCGCCCGACTGCACTTTGATTTCGAGTCGAGAGGGAGTCGGGTGCAAAGGATGTTTTGATCCACGCGCTGGTATGTCCGCATCATCTTCTTCCCGTAGATGGCACAGTTCAGCATCTTTTCCTCCATCAGGATGGATCGATCGGTTCTCCTTGACGGTCCTGAAGGGAGTATTGGGCGGTACCCCGGGACCCTCGGATCTTTGCTCCCGGTCTCCAGGTCGTCTTCCGTGGTCAGTCTCCGGGTTTGCTTTCTCCTAGGATGACAAAGCAAAGCGGCAATACACATTCCTAGACATTTTTCCCCCACTATTGATATAGTGGGGCGGCATATACATTTTATAAATCAAAAGACATGAACATCTACATTTTTTTTTTTAAATCAGTAGACAAGAACATATACATTTTTTTAATCAGGAGACAATTTGCTTTCAAGAATCATAGAATTTTATAGGCTATATGTGGAATATTTTAGGGTTGGAACTGAATTACTCTGGGTCGGCCCCCTCTGGTATTGCAGAGGACTCCTCCAGTTGTTGCAGAGCGTGCTTAGGATGGCAACACTTTAGCTGATTTATATGGACCCACTTGTCTTCCCCTTCTGCCAAACTACCTTTGGGGATGCGGATCTTGAATGCAACTGGGGAGATCTTATCTACAATTTCAAACGGTCCCTTCCATGTAGGCAAACATTTTCGCTGTTTGGCCTGGTTTCTTTGGAAATTGTATAGCTAGACCCGGTCCCCCACCTTATATTTCTTCCGGGAGGTTTTCAAATCATAGTGAGTTTTCATGCTATCAGCTGATCTTTCTAGATTCCGCTGAGCATAGGCAAAAGCATGTTGGAGGTGTTTCCTCAAATTCTCCACATACTCATGAGTTGTGGAGGCATTGATCAACGTCTGCTCTGGGTCCTGTAGAGCAAATGCTGGGGAAGCACCATCTTGCATCCAGTCATCAACTCAAATGGTGACATTTTGGTTGCAGATGAAGGGGTAGATCTGATGGCCATTAGGACCAGAGGTAATCGGATATCCCAACTTGGCCCAGAATCTGCCACAAACTTTTTTAAGATGCTCACAATGGTTCGGTTATAGCGTTCTAATGCCCCAGAAGAAGCTGGTCGGTAAGCAATGTGTAGCTTCCTTTTGACCCCCAGTATCTCCCACATCTTTGTCATCACTTCACTGGTGAAGTGGCTACTTTTATCAGACTCAATCCTTTGAGGTAGACCAAAACGGCAAAAGATGTGGTTAATCATCAGGGCAGCTGCTGTTTCTGCCTTGCAGTTTGGGGCCGGGAGACATTCCACCCACTTGGTAAGCAAGCATGTGACCGTCAACATGTACTTGTTCCCCTAGACGAGCGAATCACAGGGCCTACGAAGTCGATTTGCAAATCTGACCATGGCAGTGTCCTCCCCCTCTTTTAGTGAGGTGCCCGGTGTGTGAGGGATGTTGGCTCAAATTGTGCACAGACAAGACACCCCTTCAAGTATTGGTCGAGGTCTTGCCCCATGTGTGGCCAGTATGCAACCTCTCTTAAGATCTCAAGTGTTGTGTGAAGCCCCCTATGACCGGCGGTGGCCGCATCATGGGCGTGACTTAACATCAGGCTTCGGAATGAGGTAGGGACCACCCACTGATCATGGCCAGCATGGGATTTCCTTACCAACAAACCGTCTTGGATTCCGAACATTTTTGGACATTCCATCAACACTCTAAGGTCCTCTTTCCCAATGTAATCGGTATCCGTCAGGGGAAAGTTTTCAGGGTCCTCAATGTGTTGGTAAAACTTACCAATTATTGGATCCCCCTTCTGAGCTGTAATTAAATCAGCATCAGGGGTCTCCTTACTCCATTGTGTAGTTGAAAGATCGTTGTGAGCATTTGTCTGGGACCTAGTGATAGCAGTGACCTGGATTTCCCCCAACAGGGACTCAATCTCTATTAGATCCCCTTGGATGGCCCCGGTTTTGGCCAGCTGATCAGCTAAGTTATTTCCAGTTGTGTCTGGTCCCTCTACTTTGGAATGACCCTTGATCTTTTTCCAGTAGATGGTCATCCCGTTCGATGTGACCAGATCATCAATATTTTGGATTAACTTCCCATGTTTCAGGGGTTTGTTATTAGCACATAACATGCCTCTGGTTTTCCAATTAACCAGGTGCTCCACAAACCCGTTCCGTACATAATCTGAATCTGTGATTATGGCCAGTTCGTGGAGTTGATGTTGGACAGCAGTGAGGATGGCCTGATGCACAGCCATCAGTTCTGCCAACTGACTACTTCGGGTACCGATTTTTGTACCTAGCCGAGGGTTCTGGGGAATCCTTCACCCATGCATTCCCTACGCCGGCCACCAATTCTTTTTCCCCATTGTTTTCAACATGGTAAGAGCATCCATCCACATAGACAGTGGGCATCCCCTCACAATTGTCTTCTTCAAAGAATTTGTGTGGGGAATTAAGGTATGCCTCCATGTTGTCCTTAATTTTTAGACTTTCGTCCTCGAGACAGTTTTCTCTGGCACAATCATGCAAGTCAGCCAGACCTTGCGCGAGGGGACTCTTCTTGTTTTGGTCATATCTGACCTCCACAGGAAGGCCTTGCATTGACAGAATCCAGGAAGTAATTCGGGAATTACTCACATTTCCGGCTCGGATTCTGTCACTTTGGAGATATTGCAGAGGCTGGTGTGGAGTCTCCACTATGATGTGTTCCCCTGGATGAACGGGCGGTAATTCTTCAATGCCCACACCGTTGCCAGGAGTGCCTTCTCACAATCGTTGAATTTTCCCTCCACAGAGTATAAAGTTTTGCTCGCATAAGAGATTACTTTATTGACCTTGTCATGCTTTTGGTATAATACTGCCGTCAAGCACGTATTAGAGAACTCTGTCTCCAGGAAGAACTCCTTGTTTCTGACAGGGTAAGCTAGGCAAGGCGCTTGTGAGAGGCTTCTTTTGAGTTGTCTTACTGCCTCGGATTGTTCCGGACCCCATTCCTACTTGACCCCCCCTTCAAAAGATGAATCGGGGGTCTAGTGATCTCTGCGTAGCCCTCAATGAACTTTCTGCTGTAATTAGTCAGTCCAAGGAGGCTCCTTAGTTCCCGCAGAGTTGTGGGATCCTTCAATTTCTGAAGTGCTTCCACTTTCTTTTCTTGGGGACAGAGACCCTGAGGAGTAATCTCATGCCCCAAGAAATTAACACGGGTCCTACACCACTGTGCTTTCTGAAAGAAAAGTTTTGCTCCGGCGGCCCTCAACTGTGTCAGAACATAACGGATCTCCGCTATGTGTTCTTTCACAGATGAACTTTTGATGAGGACATCATCTACATAAGCCAGGCTACCCCTCGCACCCAGGTCGGGCATGGCCTTATGTAGTAAAATGTTGAATTAATTGCCGGAGTTGAGGTATCCGAAGGGAGTCCGGGTCCATGTGTACTGCTGGCCCCCAAAGGTAAGAGCCAGTTTGTATTGGTCCCCCCTACTGACAGGCACGGTCCAGTATCCATTGGTCAGGTCTATTGCAGTGAATACCTGTGACCCCTGAATCTGGGCCAGCCCTTGGTCAATGTAGGGCAGAGGCCATCGGGAAGTATGGACTCGTTTGTTGAGCTCCCTAAGGTCAGCGCAGAGTCTCCTGGCCGTTTGGCTTCAATATTCCCAGCACCGGATTATTGAAGGTGCTGTGTACTGGACGGATTATCCCCCGGGACTCAAGGTTCTTAATTATTTCAGTAAGGGACTCCATGGATGCGAGAGGCAAGCGATATTTCTTCACAAACACTGGAGTCATGCCAGGGTCCGTGGGAATTGTTGTTGTGAGGATGTCGGTGCGACCACAGTCATATGAGTCTACCGCAAAGAGATCTTGGAAATCCAAGAAAACTTGTTTCAACTTTTGCTTCTGTTCCAGAGTCACACAGGCATCAGCTAGGTTGACTCTCTCTTCCACCATCTGCCTGAAGCCTGGAAAGACTTCTGGTTTTGCTATCTCAGCGGCCTCCTACAGCTGGGTGGAGAAGTCCCTGGTCAGAGTGCTGATTTGGACTGGAGGCTTCAGGTGGAAAAGGCAGCCCTCATGGACCTGGAAAATCACCTCATCCCTTCTGAAGTCACAAGTCACATCTTCCTTCCCATAAGGGCAGGAAGTGTACACCAGGAAGTTCCCCCAATGCTGGGTAAAGATCCTGTCTGGTGTTGTATTGTCATCACTGTCACTGTCAAAATAGTCCTTGGGGATTGGTCCTAACAGTTGATTTCCTAGATCAATGGAAAAATGTCGGTGATCAACCGCCATTCCAATAATGGTGCCCGCGGCCAGAGTAATACTCTTTAAGTCGCTGTTATCCCCCTCTATTGGAATGGTGTTGTGTTCTATATTGACTAATGGTGTTGGGTTTACCCCCAACCCTTGCTGTTGGAGAGAAGCATTTAGATGAATATAAGCATCAGGGTTTTTCAATCTTTGTCCTCTTTTAACTTCCACTTCCAGGGAGAATTGTCGGGTCCTTTCTGGGATGATGACTTCCTCTTTAATCTGAATTTCAACTGCATAAGGTAGCAATTGAGCTGACCTAAATGCTTTTTCTGGATCATCAAAGCCCATGGGATTATCCGCTAATCGGGACCACGCTTTGAAGTTTATTAGGTCCAAACTAATGGCAAAGCGATTGAGAATGTCACTGCCTAAGTAAAAGGCGGCAGTGACGTCTCGCACGACCCAACAATTATGGACTATGCTCTTGTTGCCAATGGAGATTTTGAGCATACACCTGCTTGGCAGGAGATGTTTGGAATTGGGCGTTTCCAAATCCATTTCCCATTTGTCTATCAGTTTGAATATGGGAATGGCTGGATCTTTTGGGAGTTGGCGGAACATGGCTTCGCTGATGAAGCTCTTACCGTTGTTCACACACACTCGGGCGAGAACAGAGTCCTTCCCATCATTTAACTGAACAGGGATGATCAACTGCTCTCCAATTTGCTGAATATCAGCCAGGCTCTGAGCTGATTTCACATCTTTCTGGACTATAGGAGTGGGAATGTCTGATTGTGAATTAGTATAGCATTTCAGAGTGTTTCCTTCCAGTGTGGAATACCACCTTAAACTGGAGGGAAGGTTGATTTTCAGAAATAGAGAGGACCCCCCATCACCAGTCTGTTGTCCTACTGCTATTACTGTCACATCTGGAATTTGGTTTTTCTGGAAGTGGAAATATACTTGGTCATATTTTTGTTCAACCATGTGCCATGTGCCGTTTAAACTAACATGGTTAACACTCTGTTTTAATTTTATTGGTCGGCTAGTCTTGGTCCAGAGGACCTTGTTTACGCAATCTATTAGGGGTGACAACCTTCTCAGGAGGTCATTCCCTAGTAAACAAGGGGTGCCCTCTGGAGTCACTACTATGACCGGGTGTTTCACCTTGTGTCGCCCAATTTTTATGTCCAAATCTGCAGTCCCCTCGACGGGAATTTCCTTCCCGTCAAAGTTCTGGAGTTGTCCAGGAAGAGAGATGAGAGGAATACGGTAATTCCCCCCGCCCCCTTCCGGCATTTAGTTAATCAAAAGCCCTTTTGGACAGAAGAGTAGTTTGAGATCCAGTGTCCACCAGTGCCAAAATTGTACCCTGCCCCTGTACCTGAACCGGGGCATAGTATCTTCCCTCCTTCTCTGTAAGGGAGCACAGATAATGCACATTTTTGGACAACTGGGGGGCTAATTTTCTGGTTTTGGACATTGAGAGAGAAGAGATCTGGGCAGAGTTCGGCAGGGAGTTTTGGGAATCTGAAAGAAAAAGTTGGCAATCGGATAAGGATGCAGTTCTGTGTTCCCTTGGTTCCGGTTCTGGGCTGCCCCCCCTTTCCGGAGGCAGTCACCAGGATGGGTTTGAACCAGGGGTTTTCGGTATTGTTGGTTCTGGGATAGGATGATGGGTGGCAACAGCTCAATCCCCACATTTACCCAGTCTGGGTTGGAATCCCTTGGGACCCATTTTTCCTTGGGAGGAGTTCCCCCATCTCTGAAGGAGAAGATCCTTTTCCCAGGATCCTCTGAGGATCCCTCTCCCTCAAATTGTAAGACCTGTACCTCCTCCACAAAATGGGTCTTTTTGGGTCCTTTGTTTCTCCTACCTCCTCTCTGCTCCTTGGGTGGCAGACTTTCAGGGGTAGGGGATTTTGTTTCCGGTTCCTGGGTTTCCAGGGGCTGTTTACAAGTGGGGAAGGAAGCTTCCTCCAAGGCTTTACACCCCCCTTGCCCTTGTGCCTCCTCCCTGGGAACCGGTGGGTTATCGGGGTTGCTGCCCCCGTCATTGTTCTGGAGCACCAGGCCCAGAGTTTGGGGCATTCTGCGGTGACATGCTCATCTGAGGGTTCTGTTGAGCCCTCAGTATGTGACCCAGATCCCGTGCCATATTTTGGACCTGGCGCTCTAACTGTGAAACCCGCTCAGGCTGATACAGGGTTCGGTTTTCTCCCCTGGGCTGATCCCGGGAAGGGTAGCTATCCCTTCTCTGGTAGTACCCCAGATTAAGAAGATTTGTGTACCCCTCCACCCTTGGCCTCCCGTCTCCCGGATTAGGTTGTCTGGGCTCAGGGAATTGGGGAAAGAAGGATGGATGATTTGGGGGCTGGAAGTTGGGTGGATACCTGGGGAACAAGTTCTGCCCAGGATTTGGTGAATTTCTGCCCTCCTGGGGGAAGTGCGGAGGGAAGTTCCCTGGGTTGGGCGCTTGGTTGGATCCCCCCCTTGGGCCGGAGGAGTCCACACATAACCCAGGATTGGACTGTTTCCCTTATAGCGGGGACTTACATAGTCAGGGGAGCGAGGGACTCCATTTGTGGGACTACCTCCTTGACTCCCTGTCTGTGACTGGCCCGAGGGCCTTCTGGGCTTAGAATTATTTGGTGCCGGCAGGTTTTTAGGCCCCGCCCATCTCCAAATCTAAAACGGGGGCAACCTTTAGCTCTGCCACCTTGGCAACAGCAGGGGTGCTGTTGGTTTTGGGGTTTTTGGGCTGATTCTTATTTTCCACCGGTTTCTGCACCTCATAGATGCGGGTGGCTTGCTCAATGACCCAGTCTAAAGATCTTTTCTCGTGAAAATCTCTCACGAGCTGGGTCATTATGTATTTGGGTAAGGCATGGAAAAACGTATTAACAAATTCTTTACTGTCCGTCCGTACCCTTTTTGTAGTCTGCGCAAAAGCACGCTTTAACTCCTGCACAAATTCTTGTGGGGCCTGATCCTCCCCACATTGCAAATTGTAGGCTGCCTTGCGAGCCTCTTGGGGATTTCTGTGAACAGAAAAATGTTTCAAGATGGCCGCCCTGTAGGTGGACCATCTTGAATGATTTTGGTCCTCCAGCCCCGCAAAGAAACTGGAGTATTCTGGGGAGAATGTCCATTTTACATACTGAATGCAGCTACTGCTGTCTTTCAAATGGAAAGTCTCCATCATTTGCCCATAAAGCTCCAAGTGTTCCCAAACAGAATACTTGCCGTTCTTGTGATAAGGGGTGATGACACTCCTTATTGCCTTGATCTGCTTTAAGGGGTCCTTAAGCAAGGCCCTTTTTGCCTCATTGGCCTTTTTGGTTCGGGTAACCCTGGTCCATTCATCCTCTGACTCAGAAGCACTGCTCCCAGAGGTGCCCGTCTGATCTTCCAGGCTCTCCCGGATTCTGTGAGCCTGGTAATGGCTGGCAGAATGTGGGGACCTGGTCTCCGGTGTCCTGGGCCGCTCAGAGGAGTCTTCAGATCCCTCCTTGCTGCCAGGATTTGATGGGTACCCCCCCCCCCACTGACCTAACTGGGCAGAGGTTTTCAGGATGCCCTTAGTGGGCCTACTCTCCTGGGGTTCCCCACTAAATTGCACTGTGCTGGGGTGCCCATACCCGGATGCCCGCCCCTCCATTCCTGGGTGGTACTGGCCTATAAACCCCATACTTTTGGCTGGATAGTAATCTGCTATCCATGTGGCCCTGTGCTTATGTGCGCCAGGGGACATGGGGGTGGCAGAGTCCAGGGACAGGGAGAGGTGGAGGCCTCTGGTACTAGGGCTCCTGAGGTTATGCTCAGGGGTTTCCCTTTCCCAGCGAATTTCATCTCTATCAGCCCCTGCTCCCTGTTGCAATGCAAGAGCCTGGGCTTTCAGTTCCTCAACCAAGGCCTTACTATACGCTATCAGTCTCTCCTGCATGGCTACCTGTTGCTGGAGCCTATCATTGTGTTGACAGAGAGCCTCATTTTCCCTCTGTGCTTCCTGATTGGTCCTGGAGCACTGGGTCAGTCTTTGCTGCAGGGTGGTTACCTCCTGGGCACCGTCCCTACTGGCCTGCTCCTTTCTTGTCAGAGCATCTTCCACCCTCCTGGTATGCTCGAACAAGTTCTGATGCTCTTTTTGGAGGTCACCCAGTCCCTGGAGGGCCAATTGATTTTCTTGAATTTTTCTTTTTAAGTGGCAGACTTCCTGGCCTAAGGTGTCCCTTTCCTGAGCAAGAGCATGCATCTGTGCCGCCAGGTCGTCCCTCTGCCGTTGAAGGGCACCAGCTTTCTGGCGCTCTTCATCAAACTCTGCCTGGGTATCCAGGTCTTTCAAAATCAATTTATTGCTTTCCTCTTTCTCTCTGTCTAGTTGGATTTGCAGGGTGGCTACCTGCTCTGTGCATGCCCTGTTGAAATTGATCTGTTGCTCCAGCTTTTTCTGGCACTGCAGTAAGGAGTCCAAACTGTCTTGGTGCTCCTTCTGCAAAGCCAGAATTCTGGTATCCTGGTCAGCCTTTTCCTGTTGCAGGATATCCATATCCTCCTTTATTTTAATGATGTACTGTCTACTATCATTTTCTGACTCCTGGCTCCTGTGCAGCCTCTGCTCAGAAGAGTCCAGATCAGATTGGGCCTTCTCTAATGCCAACAGTTGGCTACTTGCCAGATCTTGGCCTTCAGCACATTTGTCCTGCATGGCTCCCATATATAGATACAAATATACCGCTATCCTGACAATCTTGTCGTGCTCATCCTTGGCCTTAGGGGCCATATATAGTTCACTCAGGGCCACATGTAAGGGACCCTGATCTATCCATATATCTGACCCTGTTTCAGTGATCTGGGGTGCGATTGCCTGCAACCAGACTGCCTGGTCCTGATGAGCCCACTCACCTCTCACAAATAGCTTATGTAAGAGGTGTTCTCTGGCTATTTTGATATCTACCAAGGTCGTCATTCTGGAATTTGATTTCGTTCCTGATTTACAGAAGTTTGTATTTTATTTTGCAAAACAGACCATTTCCTTAGAGCGTTCCTTTGGGGGGTGTTTTTATAGTGTAACCCGGCATGGTGATCCAACAGAATTTATATATCCTGTCAGTTAATACACCGTATTAAGCTGCACAAGCGGTAGATCTAATCCAGAAACCCCGGCTATGATCCCCCAATCTGTTAATGACTCCAATCAAGCATTCCCACTAAGTCAGTGCCTTGTCTGGGATTGCTCAAGGGAAGCCCTTATTTATATATTTTTATGACAAGTTATAATCTGGATGATGAACCCTTGTATAACGCCCCTCTCTTAGAATCCCCCTGACCCCACTGAGCCAAGAAGTAGGTTTGTTTTGCAAATTAAAAGATTTATTGAAAATGTAACAATATATATATCACACTTTTATAATAAATTAATATTTGATATCACGCTTAAGAATATGACATTGATCAACAATGGATAATCTTACACTAGCACACTTATTTTATTACTTAGGAGTTGGTATGGAAAGGATAGGGTAGCAGAGAATGCTTTATATGGTGCAAGGAAATGCAAGGTGGGACAGAATGCAAGGCAGTACAGAAATAAACTTGATATGATTTCAGCAAAAGATAATATGATTGCTTTTTCTCTGACAATTCACTCCCCCCCTGTATGCAATATAAGGAAATGGAAGGAGAGCACACAGTCTTCAAGAATACCAACAAAAATGCAATACAAAGTTCCAATTCCCCCCTAGCAAGCTGAGAGCACCAGGGATGATTTTTAAACATAGGCCCAAAATACTTTAATGTGGTGGCAATGAAGTGAAAAATATGCTAAAAATACTTTTAATTCCCTCTAGATGTTCAGGGTGAGTGAGAGATACTTTAAATCAGTTCAGGCCAGCCCTATCAATGATTCAGGGATGGTTATCAGGTTGAAAACGGAATTCCGTAATGGAAGCAAAAGACAAATATTTTTACACGTGGCTGAAATTAAGCAAAATTTCAAATCGCGGCAATTTAGTCGCGTGCGTCGAGCGCAATTACGGAGAAACTATAAGGAGTAGCAAGTCGGTTTAGAGCTTGTTGGAAACCTTAGAATCTCAGCTTTAAAACAAAAGTTACATCTCGTTTCCATCACTATCAAGAGATACAGAAGATTTTGTGAAGGTAGGTTCTCAAAATTAAAGTCAAGCTCAGAATGACAGATAACAGTTTTGCAGCTTTGAAATGACAGAATGAACAAATTATTCCTATGATGCAGTTCTCAATAAGTTAAAATAGTTTGAATTAGATTATTTTAAAATAAGAGATTGGTTCTGCACAGTTCTGGCGAGATACTCACACTATAAATTTTAACGGAATGGCCTCGTCACGGATCTGGTCAATAGGTTTAGCTGCGGTTCTCTCTGCTCGGCGGGTCAATCAGGCATCGGTTCTGCTCACAGCGGTCTGGGTCTGGTCTGTGGTTCTGGATACAGCGGTGTGGTCTGGCACTGCACGGATCTCTGGTTCTGCTGGTCTGGATCAAATGGATTCTGGATATAGCACTGCTTTCTGGGTCTGGCACAGGGTTCTAGGCCAGAATCAAACAGCTCCACCCGGCTGTTTGAATAATTTGCAATTGATTTTGAGGCCTGCTGAGAATACTTTTGCTTGCAGTAGGCCTTCTTGGTTCAAAGTTCTGTAGTCTATCTGGAGTCAGACTGGATCTCTGGAGTTCTGGATCCTGGAGTTCTCTGTCAGCGTGCTGCACAGCAATTCAATTGAAGGTTGGAAAATGAATGTCCCTGTCTGGCTTCCAGTGGCTCTTTTTATGTCTTTAGAAAATGGGTGTGCGTTGGCATAGCTAAGCCTGCCCCTCGCAACTTATCATTGGCCAAGTTTTCCTCTCTCCCTTGATTGGGGGAAGGAAATGGAGTGTCATCGTGATGAGGTAGTTTATGGGTCAGAGGATCCACCCCTGGTCAATATGCACACAAATCTATTCTTGATCCAAATACATATTTATCTACGTACAATTTTTCTATTATTATATGTCCAGTTAACATATTTTCTGTAGCACCAAACCATTTATCCCTGTCTTTGTAAGATGTCGTGTCCACTTATGACAGAATTCTGCCCTTTTCATCAAGAACACAACCTCTAAACCTTTCCAGGATTTACACAAACATGCACAAGGAATATGGGCATCAGATGATAAAGTGTCAGATTTTTAACATACCGACATTTGGAGTAATACCTTATTTTCCACTACTACCCCAAGAACATACCACAGATTCCTAACACCTCTTAAAATGTGCACAGAAGAATCACAAGAATAATGATATTAATTATATAATTTTGACAAGTCCGTACTATGAATTATCCATCTTTTTAAAATTATGCTCTGGCCCAGAGGGGTGTGGTTTCCCAAAGCACATGGTGGAATTTCTGGTTTGTCCACTTCCTCCAACTCAAGTTGCTCACAGAGGCACTGCCCCTCCCGTTTCTCTCAAGAGGAAGCCATTTACGACACCCCCTAATTTAACATTTGCTTGAGCCAAGGAAGGCTCATTGTTCAGTTTCCTGCAGTCCCCAGCTGCTCCTCCCCTAATCCAATCAGAGAGGTGTCATCTCCCTTTGGTGAGGGCAGGAGAATGCAGGCCAGGCCTGGGAACATTTGTTGAGCAAGTTCCAACTCCCGTCGGGGGTAGTTGTCAGGCAGAATTTAATCTCTTTAAGCCAGGCTTCAGCTAAATGTCACTTTTGTTCCCAGTTTTTCTTCATCCAAATCAAACTTACAATTTTTACACATGCAGCTAGAACGCTGATTCTAAGTTCAAAACTACGACATTTAACAGTTGCAAACTATGTGACACTCAACAGTAGGTCACTCATTTATTTTAAACATTTAGATTTTAGTGGCTTTCAGTCCAATTTAACTTGAGCTGCTGACATCCACAGCTCAGCCAGTTTCATTATAAACATTGTTTTGGGCTCTTTCTTTTCCCAGATTTTGTATGCACACAAGTCTACCTTCTGCCAAATGTCTGCTGGTGTTCATTGAGATTTTTGAATATCTTGCAATGTTTAAAATAGGCATTTTTAGCTTGCATTTCAAAGAAACAAAGGCGATTGCAAAGCGCTTTTTGAGCCAACTGGCACTGCTGTTTTTCCTTTGGCACACATTTCACCCATGGCACTCCTGGCCCATCACGCTCGCACTGGTGGGTGGCAGGTCAGGGGAACATTTTGGTGTGCGCCAAAACTGCGCGGTTTTCCTGGATTCTGGCGCAACATGGGCTTTTCGGCCATCTTGGATTTTCTAATCCCACAGCACCAACTGTTACAGCTTAATGACTCAAATGTGGGTCAATACCCCTGACAACACTCACACAAGACAACATTCCAAACTCATCCAACATTCTTCATATGACATCACTCAGTCACTGACATCATTCAAACTCTGCACACACTCGCGTCCAGTCATACATACTAAAGTCCAGTCCTAAAAAGGGGCCTCAGACTTTTCAATTAAAATGTGGTACTCTAGTTATAAGCAGATGATTTTGTGGTCTTTGACAAACACTCAGAACATAATCATGCCCTGCTTATGGATGAAATAGCAGAAGTCGGGCGAAACTCTGGGCTGCAAATCAACTGGGGCAGATTGGATTTTTTTCCGCTGAGTTCCATACAGTAGGGACAGTTCTGTGAGCATTTTAAGTGGTATCTGCATAAGCTCAGCTATTTGGGCGTAAATGTTGCACACACCAATACTCAATTGCACTCCTTAAATTACGAACCTTCATTGCAGGAAACACGCCTTAAAGCTGAGAGGTCACTCAAGTTGCCTATCTCTTTCATGGCTATGATATCCCTCATTAAAATGATACTTCTCCCTTAATCCCTACTTTGATTTGTCAATATTCCTATACATCTTATCGCTTCATTTTTTGGGGCACTCAGATCGGTACTAACTAATGTTATCTGGGGTGGGAAAATGGTGCACATTAATTGGGATATGCTGACACTGCCTTATCACAGAGGAGGGTTGAATGTCCCTAACTTTGAGGTATATGCCTCGGTCTGCATGCTCCATCATGAGATATATCATGAGATATATTGGTACCGACCTTCCCCGATGCCTCAATCTACCAAACTAAAAAAGTTAATTGCTCTGCCACATGCTGTGGAAGCTGTTCCTACCATCAGCGATGCTTATTGCCGTACTCTTAGACCCAGTTGAAAACACTAGATGGGCATCACTGAAGCTAGACACGAAATGTAACCGGCTCCCACCATATGCGCCATCCCTTCCTTTAGACGACACACTGGGTACACCATTCAGTGACGATAAAGGATTTATTCATAAGCTGCATAGGGGAGGATTCAACAGATTTGCAGACATTTTTACTGATGGACAGCTGATTACCTTAGATACATTAATCGAACATATGTCCACCTCTTTAACTAATACAATTCTTTATGCACGCATGAAAGGGGACGTGAAGACTAAATATCCATGCATGCCTGAAGAACCTAACAGTAGCACCTTTGTGAAATACCTGATGGCAGTAGACTCCTCTTCTAAGCCTATCTCTCTTTTATATGGTCTGGCTATGTTTACTCTAAATGTTGATAACACAACAATCAAAACAAGATGGGAGATTGCTCTGCGATGCACAATTGATGAGGGGAAATTGGAAACAATCTCCAGGGAAAGTAGGTTTATCTCTCTTAATTATAAACACCAAGCATTACAATATCGCTTTCTACACCAAACATATTACACCCATCTGAATGTGAAAAAATGTAACCCCACTGCATCTGAGACTGCCCTAAATGCATGCAACTCAAGCCAGACTTTATACATATGACATGGTCTTGCCCCAGGATTCTAGAATTCTAGACTTATGTTACCAATCTGATTGCAGCATTTCTGCCACTGAGGCTATAGAATGTGCCTTAATATGTCTGCTGTGTTTCCCTCCACCCCAACTGATTTTACTTGGGACAGCTTCTTGCCCAAAAATATATAGTATTACAATGGATGGATAAAGCAGTACCGACTGTGAATCAATGGCGGCACAAACTGGTGAGAGTCAATGAAGTAGAGGGATTTATCGTGATATGCTATAGCCTTTTGCTAAACCTAGCAAGATATGCTGTTACCTAAGACGCTACCTGACGGAGAAAAAGTAAACATTTGTTGATGTTGGCAGCTAATGGTTTCCGAAGAGAATGGTTACCTTGTATCGTTTGAGGAGATGAGTATGTACTGTCATTGTTCAGTATTAGAAATGGAAGAGGTAAATTGTTCAATATCTGTAGAATAGAATGGATTGCTGATGCATTTAAATCTATGTATTAGTCAGGTTTGTCATGATATGATATGATAAGTCATTTATAATGCCCCTGTACACAAGTGTTTCTAGGCGCGACAAGACAGGGAAGGGAAGACAGAAGGAGGACAAAACAGCAATCTTACTAGGCCTTGTGTCATTCAGCTCGCGCAAGTGCGACGGAGAAGTGCCAGGTGGGGGAAATGGGGAGGCGACAGTGCAAAGGAACTCGTAAGTGTTTCAGGGAGGTGGCTCATAAGTGCAGAGAGTCAGGGGAAACAGTGCAAGGGCAACTGGTCGTGCAAGAGCCTGGTCCCGTAGGTTCAGTGGGTGGCCAGGTAACCAGTATGCGTAGCAGATAGGGACATCAGCAAGGGAGAGGGAGAGAGAAAGCCGAAGCAACAAGGAAGGTCTTGAGTTGCTTTTGGAATCTTAGGTGGTTCTGCTCAAGTTTGAGGGAAGCAGGGAGGTTGTTCCCCTGGGAGGCCAAAGCCAAGGACAGAAATATACCCCTCACTCTCTGACTGGAGAAGTGTCTGACCCTCAGAGAGTTGGAGATGGATGAGTGGATGGGCTCAAGAAGGAAGATGCTTAGGAAGAGAAAGTTTGATGTAGTGTGGTCTCCGCCCCCAGAAAGCCTTGTGGACAATGCAGAGGGACTTGAACTTGATCCTTGCAGCCATAGGCAGCCAGTGGAGAGATTTCAGGGCTGGAGAGATATGATCCCTGGGCTTGAGACCAAGGACAAGTCTTGCAGTCCTATTCTGGATTAGTTGCAACCTGCAAAGAGTAGAGGCAGGCATATTTAGAAAGAGGCTGTTGCCCAAGTCCAGCCTAGAGAGGACAGGGATCTGAAGACAGTGAGCTTCTGGGGGAAAGTGAGAAAAGGAAGAATGCCTCTAAAGAGATGCAGCTGGTAGTGTGACTTCTTAGAGACGTCAGAGATTTGAGGACAGAAGGAGAGGGTGGAGTCGAAGATAACACCAAGGTTCTGAGCCTCACAGGAAGGTGCAATTAGAGGGCCCAGGGTGGGTGGCCAGAGTGAGAGAGGGAAGGCGGGAGCAGGTGTTCCAGTAAGGAGGATCTCAGTCTAACTGGGATTAAGGCAGAGATCATTGGAGGCACACCATTCCTGAATTGCAGACAGACAGTCAGGTATGAGAGAAGGAGCAGAAGGGGCTGAGGGGAGCCTGGAGGAGAGATGGGTGTCACCCGCATAAACTGAAAGTTAGAACAGAAGGTAGAAATGCAGTGGGCCAGGTAGTGGTCAAAGAGCCAGGAAGAGAGGTTACACCCCTGGGGAACACCAAATGTAGAGATAGAAGAAAGGAAAGACGCAAGTTGGACCTTGGATTGTTTGTCTGAGAGAAAGGAGGTCAACCAGGCAGAGATACCCAGGTCGTCGCAGACAATTGAGCAGGATGGCCTGTTTGACCATGTCGAAAGCAGAGGATAGATCAAGGAGAATGAGGACAGAAGGTAGGTTAGAGTCTAGATTAGAGAGCAGGTCTTCATGGAGAGCAGTTTCCATGCTCTTGGCTGCTCTGAAGCCAGACTGGTTGTCTTGGAGACAACCAACAGATTCAGTATGTAGATTAAGCTTGGAGATGGCCAGCTTTTCCTGGAGTTTGCCAAGGAAAGGAGTGATGGAGATCAGGCAATCGTTAGCCGTAGAGGAAGGATCAGCAGAAGGCTTCTTAAGGAGGGGGTACACAAGGGAGTGCTTAAGGAAGGAGTTATAGTTGTTTCACGATTAGTCATTTCAATGATGCCATCCCTAAACAAATTACAAGCTTGTCTTAAAATGTTGGCATCTTCTAGACAATATGCCCTTAACTCTTGGTGAAAGTCAAACACGCTATGTTCATTCGCCTTGTACAAAATCATAAACTGTTCTTTTTCGCTAGGCATCATGTATTGAACCCCATATTGATTCGGGGATGGGATCGGGCCTGTGTAGTTTTGGTTAGCAGCTGTGTTAAAAAGATGTGGAAAGAAACCCCTTGAACCAGATTTTAGAACCTTGCTGAGTTTCATGGGTAATAAGTTCAAGGAATCAATAAAGCGTATTTGTAGAGGTACTACAAAGATGGCCATTAGCTTAGCACCTTAGGTGATACGATTTACTTTAGTTCTTTCTGAACTAATTGTCTCAGCACAAAATATGAATCATATATCCTTTGGAGTTATGAACTAAAAAGGTGTATCCCGTGAATTTTCTCATTATAAAAGTGCTTATAAAGGCAGCCACACAGGCGTCCTATGTAAATTCCCAATAGCTGTCGCCTGTTAGATGTCTGGCATAGATATAGTTCAGTTGATGGGTTATGGTCTCTTGACGGACCTCTATGTCATATATTATGTAGTTCTCAGTTTAATTCTGAGGTCGGCTGGGTGTCATTTAGCACAGGTGTTCAGCCGACTTGTCAATGGAAACTTTGCACACTCTACAAAGCATTCCGGTACAGTTGTGACTCTCGGATGACATTTTTGACACATTGGACAGTTAATACACAGCTCACACATGACCGCCCCCAATGCTGCTTTTTCAATGTGTGTGTCTAGACAAACCTGAGACCTCGCAAACATGTTTGTTTGTTTCACTTATGGCATCTTGCAGGTTTTTCCTTATGCATTTGAAATTCCTCTCTTAGACACAAGGACAATGGTATTGGCAACTGTGTCTATGTTGGTTTTTGGAAATGTGATGACAATGCTGATGGGGATGTTTAGCCCCCCCAAAAACCTTTTAGATATATTTTAGCCGCTAGCAGGAGATATCGCCACACCCCGTTGTTAAAAAAGAGTATCTTGATGGATCTATTAAAATATTCCTCAAAGCGGTTCAGCTGTCCAAACCCTAAAGGAGTGTCTGTTGGTAGCTTTAGCTCTTTGTGTACTTGCAAAGCTTTTGCACACATATCGGCCTCTGTTATGCTTTGCAGCTCGATTAAACCTTTAACACTAGATCCCAGGCAGAGATTTTTGGGTCTCTGATCGAAAATGTAATAACCACCAGCATTTAGATTTTTTGATTTGGCTGTGCATAATTTTGCTCAAAGGCATATAATCACTGCCGGAACATGGCCTGACAACTAGCGCCATGATTTCAGCGGTGCAAAATTCTGAATCTCAGTCTTACTCTGCAGAAGTCTTCGTATTTTTCAAAAAACTGAAAAATGCAAAAAGTATCATGATGTGATTGCCTTGTAAACAAGGGTCTGTTTAAACCCTCAGCCTCCATTCTTATTTGAACTAAATCATTGGGACCAACAGTTTCCAATATTTGACGGACCATTGTTTCCACAGCATCCGATATGACCATTATCCCATACCCTATGGAACGTAAGTGGTCAAAGTTCATGAATCTAAATTCCTCATAATGTTCCACAGAAGAGAGAATATTTTATAACTTCTTTGACAAGTTTGCACCCTTTCTAAATAAACTGGTACATCCGGTGTCTGGGGCATTGATATCTGCAGTGTGCTACTTTGATCAGGTCTGGATATAACCACTCAGGCCTTTTTCAAGATTTTCAATAGTCGACATCTCTGAGCTCGAGATCTGCCACAAATTTTTGCCTTCTATTTTTAGGGTTCAGTTGAAACAGATGTCCGCCACCACTCTGAACAATTGGTGTGTCTGTAACTATGATTTTGACACTGTCTGTGTTTTTAATTGTATGTAGTCTTCCAGAGCAGAGGGTTCTGTGGACTTGTTCTTGAGTGTTTTTTTTTGTTTTTTAATAGGGGTGTTTTGCAGGGAGTTGTTAGTTGCTAGTCATAACTTTTTGTAGGTGTATGATATGCGTGATATTTGGGATATTTCTGGTATTGGCATTGTCAGGGGTCTGTTTATACTAGGCCCTTCAAGTGTTTGTGCAATATTGGTTAAAGATTCGGCTTCAATGGTTACTGCGCTGTGTTCAACACCCGGGGCCTTGTCTAGCTTTGTACCGGGGTGCACCTTTCTCAATGTTTCACAAGGTGTATCACAAGATAAGTTGTGTTAAACAACTAGGGCATCGGTTAGCGTAAGGTGCTGTATCACCCCCCCAGATGCTTCAGTAGCATCAAAACAGCCACTTCGAATGGATTGTGTCCTCCAACATATTCCTCATCGTTGACATGTAATGTCCAGCTTCAGCTGCTTCGGAAAATAAATTCTGCAGAGGGCGCAGTGTATCGATGGAGTCGAGTCAATGTCCCTCGAAGGCTTCCGTCGAGGGGGACGTTATCGGAGGATATATGTAGCATGCGTGGCGCCGGTTGGCCTCAGTTCTGTTTTTCTGCAAACAGCGTTTGCTTTGTGAACCTTGGCACGCCTCATAACTCTGAAGTTTGTTACTTCGTGCGATTATCTTCGAAAACTCTATGATTATGTTGTCTTAATCTACACCGTCGACACCCAAGACAGGTTTTAAAAAATGCAGGGATTGCGGTTCGAATATGTCTCTAACCGACCCGCATCGAATCTGCATGTGGTGCCTCCGGGAGGACCACAATACTACTGTTTGCTCCAAGTGTCAGTCCATAACAGGAAAAGCCTTGAGGGAACAGAAGAGGAAACTCAAAGTAGGAAAAATACCCAAGTCCCCTAAACCCCGACCTGCTAGGCCTTCGATTGATGAGTTGAGAGGCGACTCTCCTCAGAGGAAGAAGGCCAAGTGTTTCAGGTGTAGGAGTGGTTCCCGCCACTCATCGTCATCTTCGAAGAAGTTGAAGAGGAGGCACCACTGGTCGCCTTCGTCAACCTCTTTGTCTGTCGGTTCACCCATAAGGGTGGAGTACACCTCAAAAAAGTCTACTCCAGCAGAATGGGAAGCTTTACGTGTGGAAATGGTAAAAATATTCGAGAAACAAAGCTGTGCTCCGACCGAGCCTTCTAAGGAAGCCAGAAAGGAGCGGTCTAGGCCTAAAACTCACGTGCCTTCGAGCCTGGGTAAAAGGCATGATCCTCATCGAGAGCCCTTGAGGCCTCGATCTGAAAACTCGAAGGATCACTTGAGACATGGGGAGAGGTCAAGGTCCTGGACGCCTTCGAGACCTTCAACGCTGTTGGTGCCGATGACGCCCATCAGGCCCTCGACCCCGACTAAACCATCAATGCCATCAATGCCACTGTAGACGTCGATGCCAGCTGCGCCAATTTTGCCAGCTAAACCATCTGAACCAAGTGACCTTCCTAAAAAGGTACTATCTAAGAAAACATTGACGACTTCGACAACCTCAAAGCCAGAGGTTTCAAAACCAAAAAATATATATAGTCCTCTCCCGAAAAAGGACATTTTCAAGTCTCTGACTTCTATTTTTGAGGAGGAAGAGCATTCAGGGGATGAAGATGCCCCCTTTGGACTTCTATACGGTACATCTAATATGCCTGAATGCCTCATTTCAGAGGAGAGTAGAATGCAAGATCTATATGATAATTTGCACAAGGCAAGTGGAATTGACACCTCTCCAGAGCTGGAGTTCGGAAAACCAGAACCAGGGGAGCATGCTGACTCCTCTTACAGGCAGCTCATGTCTAAAGTTGTTGAGTACTTGGGTTGGTCAAGGCCTCCAGCCCCCTATGACCAAGATGATCTAACTGGGCCTCATTACGACCCTGGCGGTAAGGGGTTTACGCCAGCGTTAGCTGCGCCGACCCCTTACCGCCAATTACGAGGTCCCTTAGCGCCATGGCGCTTTTAACACCTGCTTTTAGCAGGTGTTAAAATCCATGGCGCTAAGGGACCATGGAGTTAATTACGCCACCGTAATTTACGGTGGCGTAATTAACGCCTTCCCCACTCCCATTATGCCCTATGGGGCAAAAATGGGAATGGGGAAGGGTAAATGGGGATTGGGGACTTACCGCCCCGCCGACCTCGGAATGGGGCGGTAAGTCCGCCAACCACCATGGCGTAAACGTAGTTTACGCCATGGTGGTAAAGTCACGGCCCAGGCGGTAACTTACCGCCTGGGTCGTAATGAGGCCCACTGACATTCTGGACAATGGTCCACCTACTGATCCAATTTTGCCTTTCCATGTGGCACTTCAAAAAAGGGTGGCCAGGAATTAGGAGACTCCGGAAACCAATCCGGCAGTTCACAAGAATTTCACGAAAAAATACTGTGCCTCCATTAGCGACCCTGGCTATCTGTCAAAGCATCCATCTCCGCAGAGTCTGGTGGTCCAGGCAGCTACGGCAACTTCAAAACAAGCGGCGTACCCTACCGTCCCTCCTGATAGGCATAGATGGATGGGCGAGAAAGGTATTTTTCGGAGGGAGCATGGCAATAAAATCTGCCAACTCCACTTGTGCCCTTGCAAAATATTTGTGTACTCTATCTGGGAGTGTATTTCTATGGCGGCAGAGCATATTCCCGAAGGGGATGAAAGGGATGGCTGTTTAGCTATTGTTAGGGACAGCAAAGAAGCAATGTGTGAGTCCCTTCAATCTGGATTGGATTCTGCAGATAGCATCAGCAGGTCCATGCCTACCAGCACCGTGATGCAGAGATTAGCGTGGTTGCGCAAGTCGGGCTTTGCACCTGATGCTCAGGCTAGTCTTCTCAACATGCCCTTTGGCAGGTCTCATCTTTTTGGCAACAAGGCTGACAAGAGCCTTGAGAAGTTGCAGACCACAAAGGCAGCAGCCAAATCTTTAGGTGCCGCTGTTAGGCAACCTCAGCCTTTTCATCCTAGTGGACAACCTTGGAGGGGTAGATCTTATCGCTACTACTCCTCATTTGGAAGGGCGAGAGGAATGGCCAGTCAGAGAGGAAAAAGAAAATGTCCTTGCGGTGGACGAGGTGGAGGTGCCAAGCCAGCTCAAGCAGCAGCCTCTTTACCATCGACCTCTGCAACAGCTACTATAAAACCACTCTGAGGTCTTAAGTCACAGCTCACCAGTGGGGGGTAGACTGTCGCAGCATCTAGAAGAATGGCGAGATATTACTTCAGATGCTTGGGCTCGGGAAACAATAGCCCACGGTTACTGCCTTCCTTTTATAAAGAAGCCTCAGAACAATCCATCGGGGAAACACTCTGTGAGGATTCCAGATCCGCTCCTTGTGCAGGAACTTTTTACCCTGCTAGAGATAGGCGCCATAGAACTGGTGCCTTTGCCGGAGAGAAACAATGGTTGGTACTCCCCATATTTTTTGATCCCCAAAAAGGACTTGGATTTGAGATACTTGAACAAGTTCAAGATGGTCACTCTTTCTCAGATCCTTCAGGCCCTCCAATTTCAGGATTGGTTGGTGTCATTGGACCTTCAGGATGCTTATTTTCATGTGCCAATCCATCTCAAGCACAGAAAATACCTGATGTTCGTGGTGGGCGGTTCGCACTATCAATTTCGAGTCCTGCCATTCGGGCTGACCTCCGCCCGAGGGTTTTCACCAAACTGGTGGTGGCAGTGAGTCTCAGGAGAGGGGGGATTCATGATTAGCCCTAGCTGGATGAATGGTTGACCATGGCACATTCTCCCGAACAAATCCTGGATCATCTGAACATCACCTGCCACTTTCTCCACAGACTGGGCTTTTCCCTCAATTACAAGAAGTCCCATAGGACACCTTCCCAAAAGCTTTGGTACATCGGAGCTGTGATAGATACATCCTGCCTCATGGCATCCTGCTTTTTTCTGCCGCCAGAGGCCCGCCTGAGAATGAGACCCCTTCAATGGACTCTCAGAACACAATGGTCCCAATTCTCAGGAAAGATGTCGGACCGACTTCAGATTCCATCCAGAGTCTCACATGATCTTCTGTGATAGGCCTGCGAGGAGAACATTCTGAAGGGAGAACCTTTTTGGCAACCATGGCCGGAGATTACAGTGGTGACGGATGCCTCACTCACGGGGTGAGGAGCCCACACCAATGAACGGACAGTCAGCGGCCGTTGGTCTCCATTGGAGTCCAAACTACATATCAATCTTTTGGAGCTGAGGGCAATCAGACTAGTGCTGAAGGCCTTCCTGCCCTCTGTATAGGGAAAGAATGGCCTAATAATGGACAACATGGTGGCCATGTACTACCTCAACAAGAGAAGAGGTGTGGGGTCACTACCACTGTGCAGAGAGGCAATGCAGCTCTGGTACTGGGCAATTCAAGAAGGAATCCCCATATCAGCGGTTCACCTATCCGGGGAGGAGAACACGGCGGCGGACGATCTAAGAAGGCAGAGCACAGTCTCCCACGAGTGGGAACGAGCTCAGGAAGTCCTTGAAGAGATCTTCGCCCTTTGGGGCACCCCTCAGGTGGCTCTGTTCGTGACCGGTCTCAATCGAAAGTGCGAGCAGTTCTGTTCAAGGGATTTCCTCCAAGAGGAGCTATAGGAGACGTGTTTGTGGTGGACTGGGAGTTTCCACTCCTGTACGCGTTTCCTCCAGTCCCTGTCATTCCTCATGTGATCAGGAGGTTGCGAAGATTAAGGAAACACACAATCCTAATTGCCCCAGATTGGGCCAGGAGAATGTGCTACCTGGACCTTCTGGACATGTGCATCTGTCCTCTGATACGTCTTCCACAAAGAGAGACCTTCTTCACAATAGGAAGGTTGGGTTCACCATCCAGAGGTCATGACTCTCAAACTTCATGCTTGGTTTCAGAAAGGCTGAGATACAAGGATTGGGACCTCCCGGATGACGTATTGGAGGTGTTGCTTTTGGCCAGGAGGCCAGCAACAAAATCTCTGTATCGTTGCCATTGGAATACGTTTTGAAACTGGTGCAGAGAAAAGAATGTTGATCCTTTTCAGTGTAAAACTGTATGTTTTATCTTTTTTGCTTTCATTGGCAAATAAGGGCCTTCAGGTTGGCACCATTAAGGGCTACTTGGCAGCGCTGTCAATATTTAAACGCTCGTCAGAAGAATGTTCTCATTTCAAGATCCCACTGGTGATTCCATTTCTAAAAGGGCTCACTAATGTGTTCCCTCCATCTCCTTTTCAGTTTCCGATCTGGGACCTTAACCTGGTTTTGAATGCTCCATTTGAACCTTTGCACACATGTCCTTTAAGGTTGCTAACCTTTAAGACCATTCTATTGCTAGCTCCAACATCAGCCCGTAGAGTGAGCGAGTTGCAGGCACTTTCATCCAAGCCACCCTTTACCATCTTCCACAAGGATAAGGTTGTTTGAAGGGTAAAACCCTCATCCTTACCTAACCTCCACCTCATCCTAGTAAGGAAGAGGAAAGGCTTCATAGATTGGACCCTAGGAGAGTGTTACCTTTTTACATCTCCAGAATGTCAAAGTTAAGAGTGGACTACCAACATTTTATAGGATACACAGGACACATATTAGGCCAGGCTGTTTCCAAACAGACCTTGTATAGATGGATCATTCTTACCATATCTGAATGCTACCGGCTAGCAGGAAAAGACCCTCCTGAAGGTGTGTTTGCTCATTCCACCAGGGGCATGGCTACATCTACAGCCGTTCAAAGAGACGTTCCTATTAGAAATATCTGTGATGCTGAAACGTGGTTATCAATACACACATTTACAAAGCATAATTCTCTGGATGCTTCCCATTCTCAAGATGTTGTCTTTGGAAAGGCAGTACTTTACTCTGCCCTGGAAAATCCTATATATATATATATATATATATATATATATATATATATATATATATATTTATAAATTTATAAAAATTCTACACCCTCCTCCTTTCATAAATACCGCTTTGGGAGTCTGTCAAAGACGAGGAGTACGTTGGAGGACACAATCTATTCGAGGAACAAGTTACTTACCCCTGATAACGTTCATTCGACTGGATGTTCCTCCAACGTATTCCTCATTGCCCTCCCAACCTACCCCTCTGTACAATTTACCATGCTATTACAGCTTCCGTTCCACCAAGGCTGAGTACTATCAGGCCCTTATTCATGGGCATCTGGGCTACACGAGGAGGGAACAACAGAACTGAGGCCAACCACTCCATCGATGCACGGCTCTCTCTGGTGAAAATAAATTCGAAAGCAGCTGAAGCTGGACATTACATGTCAAAGATGAGGAATACGTTGGAGGAACATCCATTCGAAAGAACGTTACCAGTAACTTGTTCTTTTACATTTTCAAAAGCGCTCTGAATCACAGAGTGCACAAACCCCTTCTTTTTACAGTAGGGTTTTAAACCTTTGACAAGGCTAAGAAATTTCTTATACATTTTTTTTAACATGGGCTTTTTTTCTTGTTCTTTAGAATTATTTTTTACATGTAACTGCATCTGAAATGTTAATCATCCCAACATTGCCCCATCCCCTACACCACAATCACCTACATTTTGAGTGTCTGTATCACTATCCAGAATTAGAATGGGCTCATTGAAAGATATTTCAACAGGTGTATTGGTGTTAGTGTATGATGTTAATGGAAGCTCAGAGGGAGCATTGACCAGGATGTACCCTTTTCACCTGATTATTTGAAATGTTATATATTTCAGTATTGTATACCTCGCCATCATTGTGCATGCTCATCTCTTGATCGTCATCAGAAATAGCAGAAACATCCCCATCGTTATTCACACAGCCCTCTTGAACACCAAAAGAAGTTTCATACCCATTCCTGTGCACTCTCCCCTCTTGAGCACCAACAAAAGTATTAGACTGAGCATTGTATCCACCCCCTTCCTGATCATCATTAGAAATAATATTAGAAAGATCAACATTATGCCCACCCGCTTCCTGAATGTCAGCAGAAAAAGTGTTGGAAACATGAACATTGTTCGCTACCCCATCATTATACACACTCCCTGCTTGAGCCTCAGCACAAGTATTATCAGCGCCAACACCGTATTCAGCTGAACTCCATTATACAAAGCCATCTTGAGTATCAATGGGAGCTGTATTATTATCCCCACCAACAGAAGTTCCATTCCTGTTGTAAGGAAGGAGGGGGCGAATTAGCCCCCCCATACTTTCAACACGAGATGTACCGCTTGCTCTTGCACTAGTGGGCGACGCCTCCATCGCCCTTCTGCTGCCATGAGGAATAAGGCCTCAGCTGGAGCAGAGGTGGGACTATTGCAAGACACACTTGGACTCCATTTTGTGTACCCTCGACTCCATCTTTGGACAAGGCTGCAATTCGGCACTACAAAGTCTCCTCTCCCATCTGCAGCGCTGCGCACAGCGAGCACCAACCACCCCTACCCTTTCTGCGCGGCCCAAGTCCCATTCTCACGGATGCACTGAAGCCAACTGCAACAATTAACATTATGTATCATATCATTCTTCCTCTGAGATCACTGTCCTGTGTGTGAACTATGTGTATACACAAAGGGTGAGTCCCTATTTTTTGTTTTAGGGGGATTGAGCTAACAACGGGACTAAATACTGAAAGTAAAAGTAACAAAAGCTCAATTACCCCTCTTTTTGTCCTCCTTGCAAAAGGGTCAGGGACCAAGTTGAAGTGGGAGAATGGAACAAAAGGCTCCCACCAATCCCCTCACACCCCTGTCCTAGAGGATCGCGGCCCAGACACCCACCACGAGAGCAGTTTGCCCATCTACCAGATGACCAGATACCCTGGTACAGGAACATACGGATGTGCCCACCAGCCTGCCCACCAGCCTGTCCTGCCCATGACGACACCTGCGGCATGGATGGACTCGACTGAACCATTCAACAGGAAATGAACACATCGTTTGAGATGCCATGAAGACCTAGCCAACGGTCAGCACACCCGTGCAAACATGCACACTGGACACTCCCACACCAATCCACACGAAGAACATATTCAGTGCTATGACGTAGGTGACGGACACACCCACTGACGCGCATCTTTATTATTTTTCACATAGGTTTTTCAAAATGCAGAAACGCAAGACGCACAATGAACTCATCTAAAATGCTTGCTCACGCTTCTCCTAAACCCATGCATTGCAATGAGAAATATAACGAAGACATGATACTGGGGATAAAGCAATATGATACCATAACCTAAAGCGCCGTGCATCAAACGTCTCCACTTATGCACCAGGCCCAAGTAGGCCGCAAGCAAGAGCTTCCATGAACATTGAACGAGCAAGAGTACAGTTGCTGACCCTGCAGAATGAGCCCGGCGAGAGCAGACAGTCAAGGGCACAATGTTGCAAACTCGCATGCCGCAAGCCGACGCCAAGGTCACACCTGCAAATTAAGCCAGGCACCCAGTGGAAAATGCAATATTAAATGTGCAGAATTCTGCCTCAACCACGGTCTCTCCTCACGTGACCAAGCCGAACCTGACAGGGTGCCAGGCCCAGGAGGAGGGAGGCGCCTGGATCCCACTTTTCAAGACACAGGCAGATACAATTAAGCAACTCAATGGACATCTGCGGCGGTGGGAGTAGTCTGCCTTCCAGCATATGAATAAATCCTCACATTGTCTGCACATACCCATAGTGATACATTGTTGCAAATGACAGGTGCACCGCGAGCTGGGAACAGCGATGGTCCCAGACTGGGGGGCTCGCGAGTGGACCAATCAGAACATGGGGCTCTTATCACTGACGCCATTAACATTAGCCAATCCTCAGGGGTCTTCATGTACCTATTTTCATGTATCAAATTGAAGGGACAACCCAAGTATACCACCTGACTGACCCTCAACCACTAACAACGCTCTCTATACGTATGCTATACTAACCCTACCACTCGAGGAACCAATCCAGAGTGGCAATAGGTTTTTTGCTAACTTTTCTCAGGTGACGCAATTAGCGCGTCAGACTAAGGTAAAAAGGGCCTGCGAGCCCCACGATTGGAGAGAGAGTGTCAGGACGGACGCGTACGATCCTTGACACATCCCTGCCGTTTTGTTTAATAAACAGCAGAATCACCCTGCTTCTTGCGTGTGCCTCATACTCATTTTTTGGGATATACGGGAGGAGTTGGGGCCTCCCTGCCCGGAGGTCCGCGGACGGCCCAGCCGACCCCGGGAGAATTTCCCCCCGACAAGTTGGAGGCACTGCTGAGATCTGTTTAAGATCTGCTTTTATTTTATTTTTCCGAGTACTCCCGTTGCGAGGAGGCCCGGCGGCGCGGCCCCCTCTGCCGCTGCCCCCTTTTGAGGACTACAGGACCATCGCGGAACTGCGAGAAGACCGGACACCGCAATCCGGATATTGGCCTTCGGGAGCCGGTTGAGAAGTATCCCGCCCGCGGTTGGCGAGTGTCCAGACGTGGTCCAGACGAGGGGAGGTGACGAGCCGCTTGGAGGGGTGCACGCAGTCGAGCGGCCCCGCATCAAGAGAACTTCGTGAGTATGCCACGCAAAACAAGCAATGTGAAATTGTGAGGGAGGGGGGAGGAATTGAATACGGGAGGCGGGAGGTGTTACACAGGTGCGCGGCGAAGGTTTGATAAATTAGTGTTGACGGTGAAGTGAATGGTAGCTGGACAAGTGCGAGAGCAGTCCGCTACGTTACGGAGGAGTGGGCGGAGCACGAAAACATCACGTGCGGCCGCTCGTAGACACTGATTGGCCTAGGTCGCGACCACGTGTAAGGGTGTGTGTGTGTGTGCGGTTTCCTACGATTTGGTGATTATTGATCAATGAGTAGATGAGGATCCCTATTGATCGAGCAGGAAACTTGATAGATAGATGACGTTTCCCTGTAGGCGGTAGCTAACTGGTTGCCTAATACGGAAGATAATTGGCTGGTTAGGCCCTCCTGTCGAGGGGCGTATCACACGCGAGGCGACGCAGTGTGCGCAGTCCGATTATATTGTTGATTACCTTGTTCCAGGCGTGACAGGAAGACAGCTGTGGGGTTAACGGGGGTAGATTGCAAGCGTATTTTGAACTTTTAAAAACATGTGAAGAACTTACCAGTAGTTTTGAAGAGATCGGTGACGTCACCAGTAGGGCTTTTCATAGGATATCTCGAACACAAGGCATTTTTCTTTCGGAGAGCGGTGGGGAAGAGAATAATGGTAAGGGAGTGGAGATGGAGATAAACGGTAACGAGTTGATCGGGGGAGGTGAAAAGGGGGACGTGGCTGCGCACGGAGAACGCCGGCCACGGCAAGTGAAGAAAGAGGAGGAGGGGTAAGAGAAAGTGGGACGGCTGTATAAGAACGTCACATGGGGCACGCAGCCGCAGGGGGCTACGTGCGCTTCGGCCGCAGGGGGCCGTAAAGGTGTTCGGTAAAGGAAGAAAAGAAAGAAAAGAATATACAAATGCAAATGCTATATTTTACTATTTTTCCTTAGCGGACAATCGCAAGTCCCCAAAATTTCGGGGCCAGGTAAAGATCTAAGACTGTATAGTGTACACTGTTAGCAAGATAACCGCTACCAAAAAGGGGAAGGATAACAAGTGAAGCGCTACTATGTCATACGGGACAGGATCGGGAGGGTGGGGGAACACCCTCACTACCCCGCTACAGCACATATGTAAAACACTGTCACCCCATAGGGAGAAACTGATCAAGTATAGCATAGAATGGACAGAGGGGACGGACAACAAAAGGACGACACCATGGCCGCCTAATGGCAGTTTCGACCCATATACCCAACACTCGCTATTAACCCATCTGCATAACACATACAAGGGGAAGAAGTTGATACACCACGTGGAGGTGTTTAACTTATGGAGGATGTTCCAAGGGTCCAGACCAGGACCAAACGGAATGTTCATTATGGGGGAAACAACGGAAGAGGAGAAGATTAAGGAGGAAGGAGAGAATGGGGAAAAAGAGAGTGAAGGCACACAGAACACGGGGAACGGACAAGAGGGAGGAGAGAAGAGTAACAACATAAACGAAAAGGAAATAAAAAAGGAACAGAGCGACGATATACCTCTAGCGAAGGTAGTGAAAAAGGAGGAAGGGGGGCTATATCCTTTAACAGAACCACGAGACATGGTTCAATTAAGGGCGACTGAGGGGTACTCGAACCCGGCATACAGCCCGCCACCATACAACAGCCACAGGTAGCCACACGGGAAGGGAGCAGACTAGTACGACGGGATCAGCTCGTACGAAAATACCCGCAGGGGAAGGGGGGATCGGCGAAGAGCAGATCGCAGGAATAGGACAGGATGAGTGGGTAGCTGCGCAGTTATTATTAAAATTACGAGGTTCATTAACAGAAGAAGAGGAGGAGGTAGTAAGGAAAATGGACGAGGATAACACCAGGAAGAGTGAAAGGAAAGAGGAAGAGGGGAAAAGAAAGGGGGAAGAGCTGTTACAACAAAAGGAAGAGATTTTGGAGGAACGATTAGCAGAATTAAGGGATGAGCAGAATGCACTGATCAAGCAGCTCAAGAGAGAGGAAAGAGAGAGCACGGGAAAGGAAAGAAAGCAAGAATGAGTTGGAAAAAATGAGGGAACGAACTGAGGAGCAAAAGAGAGAAGCAGAAAGGGTGAAGGCAATAGCAGAAAGGGTATCCAGAGCAGCACTGCGTGACAAGAAAAGAGAGGAAGAAGAGAAAGAAAAGGAAATGGAAATATGGAAGAGGAGATTACTATCAGAAACGACAAGGAAATACAAAGAAGGGAGGATGATAGAGGGTATATTAGAGCAGGAAAGAGCGAGATGGGAAAGGAAAAAAGAAGAACGGATAATGGAAAAGATGAGTAGTGAAGTAATGGAGGAATTGAAAAAGAAAAGAGAGGAAATTGATAGAGAAATAGCGGAGAAAAATGAAGGGGAAAGAGAAGATAGGAGAGGGGAGAGTGAAGTAAGGAGGTATGTATACAGAGACACAGAAGTAGCAACAACATCAGCACAAAGGGGAGCAATTGGCAAAGAAGACAAGGGAGGAACGGATCTAACGATTAGGGGGAAAAAGACAGATTGGGGGTTGCCATTAATGGAGGACTTTTGCAGTGAGGAAGGGGAAGGAATGGAGAAGGAAGGAAGAAACAGTGAAAGGGAAAGCTTAGATAAATTATACATCACCCGGACAAATGGAGAATCACCATGGATCTGCAGGAGAAAGGAAGAACTGGAGGGAGATGAGGAGGAAGAGCAAGGAATGGCGGAAAGGCAGACACGTGCAACTACACCCTCACCATCCCGTCCAACATGCTCCACTACCTCACGCTCATTACGTGTAACATGCCCACCTAAACTCGCACCCTTCCCCCACGAACTAACACCCTATGCAGGCAGGCTTAGAGACCTCCCTGGACGCAGGCAGGGAGAACGAATACACACGCCCACATTAAATAAAGGAAATGATAAAAGAAGCGGAAGAGATGGAGGAGAAGCAGTTACGAGCAGGGGAAATATGGACCCCATTGACGATGTAGAAGACAGGGAAGAAGAGGAGGGGTGTACGGATTCGATTCTGTAGAACCTAAGGGGCCAACCAGGACACAACTTAATGCCACTTCTGGAGAGGGGAGGGGTTAGACCACAATACGCGCCTGGAAACATGCAGACAAGGAAAATATAAAGTGCAGGCTCCCATCATTAAGTGGAGGTGCGGGAAAATGGATATATGAAATGGAAAAACACACCGCAGGACAGAAACTGGCAGTGGGGGATGTAAAGGGCCTTCTAATATCAATATTGGGGGATGCAGCAGATGACATCTGGAAGAGAGCAGGCTTCCCCGGGGTCACAATAACAAACACATCACACGATGGGGCACCATTCGCAAACTGCAGACATGCATTATGGCAAGCGCTGAGGGTACAGTACCCAGACACATCAGACATAGGAGCAATTACCTCACGCAAGATGCGTGAGAACGAAGATCCTGTTGATTATATCCAGGAAATTCAAGAGAAGTGGCATATGGAAACTAGAGAACAATGGGACAAAACACCAGCAATATTCTATCATGTACTAGTACAAGGGCTCCCAGAAGCAGTTCAGAAACAACTGAAGAAAGTAGTGGGGATGGAAGCAAAAGCATGGCCAGAAATACAACTGACGAGAGTGCATCATTGTAGGACATGGCAAGAGAAAATGAAACAAAAGGAAGAGGATAGAAAAACGGAAGAGGCTAAATTGGTACAGAAAAAACTTACTAAATACACGATGGAAGGTGCACTAATAACTACACCTGCAACAATGACTCAAAACCCCGCACAAGTAGTGGCTGCACAAGATCCCTCCCAAATACAATCATCACAGATTGTAACACAACAGCTGCCGCCACTCCAACCATACACGACTAACATGGGAGGAGGACACTCAACGCCAGGAGCTGGATATTATAATTACAACAGGGGAAGGGGAGGAATGATGAGGGGGAGGGGATACGGATATAACACACAACAGCAAGGGGGAGGATTTAGACATTTCTACCCCACCGGGCAACCAGTATACCAGGACAACTCAGGAAGCTTTCCATGGCAGAACAGGGAACCACTGGTGTGTTGGATTTGTGGATTAGTAGGGCACATGTCACGCACGTGTAGAGTGAGACCAGGCACACCATCATGGGGTGAACAGGGACAACAAGGGCCTACACAGGAACAGCAGGGCATTCAGCAACAGCAGGCATTGCAACAGGGAAATGGGCAGCAACAACTAGTAACACAACAACAGCCACAGACATATTCACTGCCACAACAACAGGTAGCGATAACACAACAACCCCAAGTACAGCAAGTACAGCAACCTGTCCAAATCCAAGACAATAACATAACCTCTACCAATACACAACTACAGCAAACACAACTGGGAAGGGTGACGGTCCTGGGACACAACCCTTACACAGGAAGTGGTCAATCATTATACCCACAATAGGACAGCCCACAGACGGCCTTGGTGTGTCCCATCCTGTCGGTAACACCTAATAGTGCGGAGGAACCACACATAGAGGTAACGATAGGTGACAAAAAATTATCATTCCTTGTTGACACCGGGGCGACCTGGTCTTGCATAAGGGAAGGTAAATTTAAGATGTCAGGTGAAGCCATGAACACCCAAGGATTCTCTGGGGCTAGGGGGTTGGTTCCCTTTACTGATAACATTCCCTTATCAATAGGGGATTATGACATGTCAGTCCCGCTTTTATATTCTAGGGCCTCACCAGTAAACATACTGGGGAGAGACATAATGAGCAGGTTGAATATAACGATCTCCTTTACGTTGGACGGCTTAATTTGCTCCACTCCAGGAATTAACATGCTCACTGCACAACAAATTATGCAAGCATACTGTGGACAGACAGTGATTAGGGCTGAGCCAGTAGATGGTGAACTGTTCCAGTACGGGACAGACATGGCATTTGCATGGATGCCAGGAATAGAAGGAAAGATCTGGAGGAGGCCAGCAGCCTATTTGTTTAGACCAGAAACACCAGCCAATGAACCAGAAGGAAAGGTGATTTCAGTGAACATAGAGAGCATTATAGCAACTGCTGATTACATCGCAGTACATGCCCAAGACAGAGAAGGAAGAGCATGGAGGGCAGTGATAGCCCTAGCAGAGGGATGTAGGCTCACCCAGGTGTCAGACGAGGAGCTCTTCTCAGAAGAAAAGGAAGAAGGTGAAATGGTATTTATGATGAGTGTAGAAATATGGCTAAGAGTGACATACAAACAAGTGGCACAGAAAATTGCAATGGCACTTGAAGCACCCACATCCACCCCAGTTCCCTTCTTTGAGGAGGATATGGCAAGGGTACCAACATCATTATGGACTACTAGTCCCTATGACGTGGGGTGCATAAAAAGTATAGGGGGAGTAAGAATAAAATTGAAAAAAGGTGCAATACTCCCCAGAGTGAAGCAGTACCCACTATCAAAAGAGGCAGATGAGGGCATATATGAAACAATAACGGCCCTTATAAATAATGGCATATTGGTACCATCAGAATCACCATGTAACACAGCTGTATACCCAGTGCGCAAAGCTAAAGGGGGTCTTGGCGCTTCATCCAGGACCTCAGGCCCTTGAACAACATAGTGGAAGCAGAATACCCCATAGCAGCAAACCCGGCCACAATATTGTGTGGCATTCCAGCAGAGGCATCACGATTTACAGTGATAGACCTAAAAAATGCCTTTTTCTCAATACCCCTGCACCCAGACTCACAAGATCTGACAAGCTTCACGTACAGAAACACAAAATGGAAACACACCAGGTTGCCACAAGGGTACTGCGAGTCACCCTCAATTTTCAACAGAGTAATACAGATGGACTTGGGTAACATTGAAGTGGAAAGCACAGTGTTGCAGTATGTTGATGACATAATAATTTGCAGCACAAGCGAAAAAAGATGCAGAGAGGACTCATTGAAGATGCAGACAATATTGGTTGAAAAGGGTTACAAGGTAGACAAAGAAAAGTTACAGTACTGTCAGGAACAGGTACTTTACATTGGTCAGCTCATATCCCAATACGGAAGAAAGATTGCACCACAAAGAGCACAGGCCATTTCAAAAACGCCGCTGCCCCAAACAGTGAGGGAACTGCAGCAGTTCCTGGGACTGTGCAATTACTGTAGAGCATGGGTATTTGATTACAGCTCATACATAGGACCCCTACTTGAGGCATTAAAAGAAGCTAACAAAGGGGAGAAAAAATTGGGGTGGACAATGGAAATGAAAGAGGCCTTTAATGAACTGAAAGATGCAATATCAACTGCTCCGGTACTGGCCACCCCAGATTATGAACGACAATTCTTTATATTTTCACATTGCGACTCAGCAGTAATGAAAGCAGTGTTGGCTCAAAACACAAGCATGGGTTACAAACCAGTAGCGTTTTACAGTGGCCACTTGGATCCTGTGATGTTAGGACATTTCCCTTGCGAACAAGGTCTCGCCGCAGCTGCCTTTGCGGTAGAGAAAGCATCATCAATAACAATGGGGTGCCCAACCACACTATTTGTGGAACATGCACTGTTTGCTATATTGAACAAGCCTAAGTCCACACTAACCACGCAGAGGGCGTCAGGTTATGAGATCATCTTATCTAGACCAGAATTATCAATTGTTAAATGCAGCACAGTTAATCCTGCAAGGTTTATAGCAGAAGTAATTGAGGAAGGAGACTATGCACATGATTGTACACAGACTACCGAAATGTGCTCATGTACTAGAAAAGTTGAAGAGGACGCACTAGATGGAGGAGAGCTCTTGTTCATTGATGGGTCATCAACAATAGACCAAAGTGATGGGATAAGGAGAACTGGGGCAGCAGTGGTATAAATGACAGAGGAACCGGTGTGTGTGACGGTGAAATGCGTACAATTACCACAGCATTACTCTGCTCAAGCAGCAGAATTGGTTGCACTGATCTTGGCATTGAAGGAAAGCTTTGACAAAAGAGTGACTATATATTCTGACAGCGCATATGTCACATCTACTGTCCACGCAGGATTGTCCAAATGGAGGAGAAGAGGGTTTAGGAGAGCTGACGGCACCCCAGTACAACATGCTCTCTTACTAGCTGAACTAATTGAAGTTATAAATGACCCCCAAGAATTAGCTTTGGTCAAATGTACCGCACACACTAATGGAGAAGATCATGTCTCAAAAGGAAATGCAGCAGCAGACGCTTATGCAAAGTATGCTGCATATTTTGGTGAGATATGGAACCCCCCAGAGTTAGAGAGAGGGGGAGGGAGGGGGATAGCTAAAGAAATGTTGATAAGAGAGGGGTACACCCATCTCCCAGCCACACAGATAATGGAGCTACAAGCGGCTGCACCAATGGCAGAAAAAGAAATATGGGTAAAAAGAGGATGTACAATGTCACCAACTGACGCACTATGGCGCCAAGGTAACACTGGAAAGATGGTAATGCCATTGGCACTATTGAACACCGCCCTGAGCCAACTCCACCACCCAGCCCACACAGGCAAGGAAGTTATTGCAGCACGAATTAGGGAAGATTGGTTCTGTCCAAAGTTAAATTCCCATGTGACAAATTTTATCAGCAATTGTCTCACATGTCAACAGTTCACGGCCGGTCACACGCTGAAAGTGATAAAAGGTACTATACCCCGGCCAGAGGGACCCTTCCTACACATCCATATTGACTATGTTGATATGATCAACGTATGTCAAGGAAATAGGTATATGATTGTAGTAGTATGCCCATTCTCCAGGTGGATTGAGGCAGGACCCTGCTCACACCCAGATGCATTTAGAGCAGCTAAATTTCTCGTGAGGGAGGTTTTCCCCAGGTGGGGAGTGTGCGAGGTACTGTGGTCGGATAATGGCCCGCATTTCGCTAATGAAATGTTCCAGCACATCACATCCTTACTGAACATCAAGCATAAATTTGCACGTGCATATCACCCGCAGGCCAAAGGTATATGCGAACGCCTGAATGGCCTACTAAAGGAGGCAATAGCAAAGATACAGCAAACAACAAAGAAGAGTTGGTTATATTGCCTTCCGCTAGCTCTATTTGAGCTGAGGAATAGACCAGGCTCCGACCACCACCTCACTCCTCACGAGGTGGTGACCGGACGCCAAATGCGCCTTCCTCTAACGCCAACATCAAGAGCATTCACAGATCATGAAAACACTGCAACTGTTCTTGGTGATGAAATGTACCAATATGTGTCTTCTTTGATTACTGGTGTAGTGTTTGTGTCTCAACAGCTCGAGCGCACGCGGGGCGGGTCTAAGAGTGATCAACAAGAAGACGCGGATAAAGAATTGGAAAAGGAAAAACTGTGCAAAATTGCTAAAGGTGACCACGTGCTACCCCGCAATTTCAATAGAAAGTGGAACAGCCCACGCTTCACTGGCCCCCACCTGGTAGAGGAGGTATCTACGAGAGCGGTAAAGTTGCAGGACAAACGTGCTTGGAATCACCTACACGACGTAAAGATCTGCAAACTCCAGACCCGCCCTAGCGTCACCGACAGGGCCATTGGAAGAACAGCAACAGCGTCACCCACGGAGGAAGAGACTTCTACCACAGCTGACGACCTAAGTGTCTCCATACCCTACCACACCCCAGATTCCCCAGAGACAACTACTGACATAGAAAGGGGTAATTCCCATACCGCCCACCCCATGGTCACATGATTAAAGAATAAACAGACTTCCGCCATTTGAGCCCCAAACCCTCTGCCCATCGACCCCTTACCCACTGCAGTAATAACCCAACTGAAGGACATTGTCTTGCACATATACACATGTAAACACTTGGATGTTCTCTTTTTTCTTTCTGTCACATGCAGGTACCGCGTATTATTGTATTGCTAAAGAAAACAGATAACTAACAAAGTTCACTGCCCAGGAGTAGATGCTACCCCCAGACGATAACTACCCTGAAGAGCTATCACACCAATTTGTCTATCACATAAAAAGGCCAAAGTACCTGAAAAGAAGGAGGGTACGTTTCTACTACACAGCATTTCTCTTGGCCATAGAACAATCAATGCCCCATCTTCACCAACACTTGCCTGCCCTAAGAGATAGATCGCTTAGGTTGGTGTGGGAACAGCTCTTCGCCTGGGCACTGAACGACTACTTGATAGGGAGGGCTTGAAAACAACAACTAACACTAATAACAAGCATATTGAGAATTTTCAGGCGGGCAACTTTAACGTCGCAAGAATAAGCTGCCGGACTGCAGCAAGGTAAGAGCAAAATGCCGGTGAGACTAGCCTCTGTAATAAAGATGATAGGGATTTTAATGATCACCGGGTTTTTGGCTGCCTCTGTATGGCAGAAAAGTTATGCTATCAATATTTTGGCTTTACCCAAACCTAATATACCCCCACCACGGCTGCAACAGGTGTTACGTCAGGTGGTACTAGCAAAACTCCACACAAGGGAAATAGAGTTAAACGCAGCACATACTCAGATAATAAAGGTATTGACAACAACATACAAGATTCAGCACACGTCTCGAACAACATGTGGTACCAACACATGACCCAAATAGGTAAGCAGACAACAGAAGACAGCTGCTACGTCTGCTCATTGATCCCATACGCCATGAGCGCTTCTCGAACTTTCGTTGCCACGGAAATAGATGAAAAGACAGCACGATGTATAGTATACTTGGCACTGTTCCAAACGAAAGGGAGATTTCAAGGGACGGTGGTGCACCTGGTATGGAAAGCGCGAGACACATATCCATACGAAAACAACTTCCTCAAGACTTATTTGAGTTACCACAAGACCAGTTTGCATGCTGAAGCATTCAGATACATGACAAGTGGCCCTGAAAAAGGAGAAACAAAGAAAGTAACACTACAATACCTACCATGTGATTGGTACGCCACTGAAGTTCCCGGTAAACAAGGATGTTGGGAAAGACCACTGATAACAATAACAGGGAAGGTGTACCTGGACAATAAATGGGACACAGGAGTAGTTGGCAGCAACATGGTAACGAGAGAAAATATTACAACTATTGCTGAACACAATGACAGATGTTGGATGACTTGGGTCAAGTACAAACCCATGCTGACGTGGATAGAGAAGGATGAGGACCCAATAACAATACTGCCGCTGTCTGCACCTAAGGTATGCTACCAACATAGAGGAGAAGTGGACGTGGGATACAACACCAACTGTGCAAGCGTGATGAAGTTACCTGAGGGGGGAGCAGGAACAGCAGTATTAATGGACCATTACTGGGCCTGCGGAGACAAGGCATACCACACACTGCCCCCTCTGTGGAATGGTGTTTGCACAATGGTACACGTTAATGTACCATCACTAGTGGTGCCCCAGAAACATGTGAACGTGGCGAACTTCCCTAAAATGGATGAAGGAAACAAGAGGAAGAAGAGATCTGTACAACCTCAGAAGGGGCCAGAGAACCAAACCAACAGCAACAACACTGTCCTAAATAGAAAGAAAAGACAAGCAGAACCTCTGACAGGAAATTACCTATGGGGAAGGTCGGAAACAGCACTCACTTCAATCCCACCAGAACACAGACTATTCAGCAGAGCAGCAATGTTCTTCTCCTCAATAATACATCCGGGATTACAAGCTTACGCAAACGCAAAATGGCTCCAGATAACTCGATGGGAACTAATGATGACAATTAAATTTACAGTAAATGGATTTAACGCAATAAAAGAGGAACTGTGAGCAGTGAGGATGGTAGCACTACAGAACAGATATGTACTGGACCTCCTCACAGCAATGGAAGGAGGAGTTTGCGCAAAGATAGGACAATCATGCTGCACATTCATTCCTGCTAACGATGCTGACAATGGTACACTGACAGAAGCAGTATCACAACTGGCCCAGATGCACTCCCAAATGATGAATGAAAGTAAAGGAGTGAAGAAGGATGACAGCTGGTTTTCACTGTTATGGTCATGGATGCCATCTTGGCTGTCGGACGGACTGAAGATTATAGTTGGATGTATAATACTGGCTGGAGCTGTACTGATCATAATTAGATTTTGGAAGGGCCGGAAGGCACGCACCACAGATGAAATGATCGAAATGGTTGGTATGCACCCCTTGATGCCAGCAGATGATGGCCAGCACACAGGCACAATAATAAAAGAGAGAGAAAAACTGCGCAAACAGATCATCACCAACCACCTGGACCCACCATCTGTGAAGCACGAAAACCCAAGGAACCCAAGGAGCTACATAGGGAAATGGGTATACTGCACACCTGGAGGAACCTGTGTATATATGTATTGGTCATTTGAAGACCATGTCAACCACTATGGACATTTGGGAGGAGTAACTAAAATATGGAGAGTGAGAGGAGATAAGGAAAAGGATATGTTTGTGGTCGACAAGTCGACCAGAGGGGGGACTGAAGTGGGAGAATGGAACAAAAGGCTCCCACCAATCCCCTCGCACCCCTGGCCTAGAGGACTGCGGCCAAGACACCCACCATGAGAGGAGTTTTCCCATCTACCAGATGACCAGATACCCTGGTACAGGAACATACGGATGTGCCCACCAGCCTGCCCTGCCCATGACGACACCTGCGGCATGGATGGACTCGACTGAACCATTCAACAGGAAATTAACACATCGTTAGAGATGCCATGACGACCTAGCCAACGGTCAGCACACCCGTGCAAACATGCACACTGGACACTCCCACACCAATCCACACGAAGAACATATTCAGTGCTATGACGTAGGTGACGGACACACCCACTGACGCGCATCTTTATTATTTTTCACATAGGTTTTTCAAAATGCAGAAACGCAAGACGCACAATGAACTCATCTAAAATGCTTACTCACGCTTCTCCTAAACCCATGCCCTGCAATGAGAAATATAACGAAGACATGATACTGGGGATAAAGCAATATGATACCATAACCAAAAGCGCCGTGCATCAAACGTCTCCACTTATGCACCAGGCCCAAGTAGGCCGCAAGCAAGAGCTTCCATGAACATTGAACGAGCAAGAGTACAGTTGCTGACCCTGCAGAATGAGCCCGGCGAGAGCAGACAGTCAAGGGCACAATGGTGCAAACTCGCATGCCGCAAGCCGACGCCAAGGTCACACCTGCAAATTAAGCCAGGCACCCAGTGGAAAATGCAATATTAAATGTGCAGAATTCTGCCTCAACCACGGTCTCTCCTCACGTGACCAAGCCGAACCTGACAGGGTGCCAGGCCCAGGAGGGGGGAGGCGCCTGGATCCCACGTTTCAAGACACAGGCAGATACAATTAAGCGACTCAATGGACATCTGCGGCGGTGGGAGTAGTCTGCCTTCCAGCATATGAATAAATCCTCACATTGTCTGCACATACCCATAGTGATACATTGTTGCAAATGACAGTTGCACCGCGAGCTGGGAACAGCGATGGTCCCAGACTGGGGGGCTCGCGAGTAGACCAATCAGAACATGGGGCTCTTATCACTGACACCATTAACATTAGCCAATCCTCAGGGGTCTTCATGTAACAATTTTCATGTATCAAATTGAAGGGACAACCCAAGTATACCACCTGACTGACCCTCAACCACTAACAACGCTCTCTATACGTATGCTATACTAACCCTACCACTCGAGGAACCAATCCAGAGTGGCGATAGGTTTTTTGCTAACTTTTCCCAGGTGACGCAATTAGCGCGTCAGACTAAGGTAAAAAGGGCCTGCGAGCCCCACGATTGGAGAGAGAGTGTCAGGACGGACGCGTACGATCCTTGACACATCCCTGCCGTTTTGTTTAATAAACAGCAGAATCACCTTGCTTCTTGCGTGTGCCTCATACTCATTTTTTGGGATATACGGGAGGAGTTGGGGCCTCCCTGCCCGGAGGTCCGGGGACGGCCCAGCCGACCCCGGGAGAATTTCCCCCCGACAAAGGGATTTTTTTATAGAAATCTTTCTTATCTATCTAGGGGTCGCATAGAAACGTATCATTGTCCAGAGAGCATTCGAAGTACAAAACATAATATTTTAATAGATTAAATTACACACTTCTATAAATGGTCGGTGCTTTCCACAAGGCACCTCCAGACTTTAGAAACAAATTAGAACACATAAAGTTATAAAGTCCAGCACAAACACACACATATTCTATTTGTGGTGTCTAGGGTTAGTAAAGTGACAGTTTTTATGAAACACCTTTCCAAAAACAATTGTTTAAGTTTCTGATTCTGTTTGGGGAAACCAAGGCATTAAATGCGCAGAATGAGAATTTTAACGCTGCAACAAAAGGCAAATCTATTTTTGTGTCAGGATGTCTAAATATGTTTCGGCAACAATTTGCATCAACACCATCCCTGGTGTTCTGCTGTTTTAGTTGTGGCCCTCTTCAGGACAGGATGCTGTTTTTTTAGGTTGATATAAATTCAGAAAACCCCAGGTATTCACTTTATTTTCCAATGCTGAAAAGAATGGAAATATGGAATTCGTGTTAGTGTTTGGTCTGGAATACAGAGTAAAAACTCTTCTGGTAAAAGTTCATGCGACATGGATACTCCATTTTCCACATTTCCCATTGGCACTGACCTTTATATGCTTTTATGGTCGGACTCAAGTTTTTGATTTTTGTTGTAGAAAGCAGTGAAGTCACTCCTTATTTCTTCATGCTATAAATTCCTTCTTTAGTATTTCGGCTGTAAACCAATTTTAGTCTTTATGTCGAGATACTTCAAACTTTAGACCTAGAAACAAGTTTCATATATTGGTTTTCAGTGTAACATTATTGACGTGTTTTTCTCCCAGAGTGTATAGTTGACTGCATTCTTTACTGACCTGGTAGTTTAATATCTAGGTCCTCTAATTTCGATTTCGCGCTGACTCTTATGACCGCTGCACATTTCTGCTTTGAATAGTATTTGAAAGGTATCGTCTGTTTCTTTTGTTTAGTTAACCTGTGGAGACAGACCCAACGTTGTTTTAGCCATGTACTCCATGTTGACTACAGTATCTTGATTTTCGCTGTGTGTGAACTAGCCTGAACCATGACTTGTAGCTCATCCATCTCCACAAACCTGCTCCTGCACCCCTCACCCTCGTGGTTGGAAAATTACTGCTTGTGTAACCCTGTGCCCTTCTAAGGTATTCTCTTGATGTAACAGAAGTGTGCCCCCACTGTGCTGACCACCCCAGAGTGCCCCCAATAAACTCAGACCTCTGTCACAGTATATCCTGTCCTAAACTAACATGTGTCACTCCACCCCCTATTTCACCCAGATGTTCCAGATCAGCCCAGTCCCCAGGCCATTGCATAAAGTAAAACCCCCACACCTTTCACCTTATGTATGACCCAATGTGAAATGATGTAGCTATGTATGTACAACTTGTAAGCCTCAAATATTTATGCAAAGGTATATTGATGCTCATTGTTTAGTATATGCCAAGAAGAAGTATTCATGCCAACTTAGCTAGTTTCAACCGCATCTCCAGGTTGACCCGACAGTCACCCCACCCGGACACGTCCAGCTGAACCACGCGAGGCTCACCCTCCTGCCAAAGGAGCAGCCAATCCTGACGGAGCAGCACCTACAGGCCCCTATACATCATTGCCTTGCAACCAATCATATTATACTTTGTAACCCTTATAGCTGACATCACTGATGACACCTTTTTGCCTTATAATCCATTGTAATTGTAATGTTTGCCAGAGCAGTCACAGGGCAGCAGAGTTCTCTGGATGCCGAAACTGATATAAACCTTTGGCAACCTCGCAATCTGTTCTCCTGGTCTCATTCCCTACTGGGATGTGTCTTTTATTCTGAGTTTATGTTGGTAAAGTGGGGAGTGAGCCCTTTCACTTGGTGACCCCCGCGACGTGATCAAGAAGGTGCGCCGAGAAAGGCCCCTGTGGCATGCGGCGAGATCCAGGATGCCCCCAGCAAAACTATCGCCTCTGTGGTTGTCCAGTGTGCGCACAAAACGAAAGGTTCCAAGGGTCCCCGTCACCTTTGCAAATACCCGACTGCTCGCCAAGGCAGGTCACGGCTTAGTTGGCGTGTGCGGCCCCGATTGTGGATAGACTGTGAACGGAGGCTCTCGGACCACCCCGGACACGTGAGTACAGGTTGCAAGATTCTTAAAGAGGGGAAAACTATGAAGTGGCTGGTATAAGGGTAAAAGATAAAATAACAAAGGGGAGTCAGATTTTGGGCCTAGGGACTGTGTGAGTGTAACTGATAGGCTTTTTCTTCTCTTTTCTTTTTATGGCCATTAGGTTGCGGATACAGAGGTAAAGGAATATGGGATACTAGCTCCGAAGGGGGGTAGAAGGCGGCGCCGCATAGCATTGTCTTGACCAGTGCTGGGAATAAGTGGAGATAAAAACGTAGGAGTCTCATATATGAAGTAGGCTCGGAGTAGTAATTTAGAATATTCTTTTTCTGTGTGTATAGAACTCTTGTAGAAGACAGCCCAAGGGGGCTCAGGTGAGGGGAGTGAATGAAAGACTAGATTAAGGGCAAATTTAATTAAAATAGGGTAAAGGTGTAGGGAGTAGTAGAGAAATAATAAATGTTATATGTTAAATGTTGTAAAAGTCAAATGTATTTGTCTGTCTAAAAGTATGTATGTAATTATACCATCCAGGTAAAGAGTATTGATTGAACATATATATGTTTTAGTTGTTTCTGAAGGGGTGTAAGTAAAAAGGTTTTTTGTGGTTTACCCCAGCAGGAAGCAGAAGGTGGTAATTGGATAATTACAAGTGTTCCCACAACTGCACTGCGTGACACATTAAATACCCAAGCAAACGCAAAGGTAACACAGGGAACCATGGGAGGAGACACACCATTAGCCCATATTTGTCGGCACTCCCCCTATATAGCGAAAAAATACAAAAATACCACGACCAATGGGTTACAGAAATAAAAGGAGAGGGATCGGCTCAAATATGTCCAGCAGAAGGGTCCTTTGATAAAAGAGTGCTAGATCTTGTAACCACCCACCTGTTGGCCAAATACCGAGGTAAACAGCTCCAGAACAGACGTGAAATATTAGATTTGTGGAGGCTGTTTGAAGATGCCTCCCCCAGTAATGACACAATCAAAGAGACATTTCTAGAAGTGCCAACAGCCCCAGTAGAGAGGGAGGGAATAACGGTAGAGGACCCCACAACAAAAGCAGGGGGAAAAGACCTCATAAGGCTATATCCATTTTTAAAAAGGCCCATTGCAGGATACAGTGACCCCTTATATGTGCCTGCACCGAGTGCCCCGGCCAGCCCGGCAGCTACAGCTACCCCGCTCTATGATCCCAGAGGTTTATATGGACCAACTAGTGCCCCTCCAGTAAAATTTAGCGCGCCTCACTGGAGATCTAGAACGACAACTCGCCAGCACACAAATGGACTTGACACGATTAACAGCCTTGTGTGACAGGGGACAAATGTTGCCTGGGGGAGGGGAAGCACCACCCAGCGTAGCCAGTGGGTTGACACCCCCACCCAGTGTAGCAATATACATAAGGGGTCAGAAAATGAGTGGCAATCAGGAGAGTTTTTCCTTCACTTAAATGACAAACCAATAAGAATTGTGCAGGCCGACCCAGCAGAAAGCCAGACAGGGCAGGGCCATGGAGGTGAAGATTCAGATAGGGGGATAGATGAAGTATAGAGTGATTTAGATGAGTATGAAGAAGGGGCGGCAGCAGCTGGTTTATCCCTACCATTACGAGAGGATCCTGAAGATGGGGAGGGCTGGAAAGGTGGCAGGGGAGGCTGAGGAGCAGGTTAGGACACATGTCACTAAGTAAGGTTAAGAAATAAAGGTGAGTAAAAAGGGAGGAAAAGCAAAACTGCAGATGCCCCTTATACACAAAGGAGCAGGAAGACCCCATTACATACCATGGCTGCAGATGGAGAAAAACAATCTGTTGAAACTCCTCCCTCCACTTTCAGGTGGGGAGGGAAAGTGAATACCCGCATTCGAAAAGAACACAGCAGGAGTGCCCCTGGCCATAAGGGATGTAAAGAGGGTACTAGTATCCGCAGTGGGAGATCAGGCAGACGGAGTGTGGGTGAGAGCAGGTTTTCCAGGAATAACAATAAATTACGAATGCCATGATGGGTTGTTGTTTAATAATGTAAGGGCCCATGGTTGGGATGTACTGCGGAAAACATTCCTTCCCAGATACTCCAGACTTACATTTAGTAATGCAGTGTACTATGGGAGAGGAGGAAGAGGCTGCGCAGTTCATTCTTCGGGTGCAGGACCTGTGGATATCAGAAACGGGCACGGCTTGAGACCAATCCACCGCCCTGTTTTACTTTATTATCAAAACAGGGCTCCCGAAGGAGGTGCAGAAGGCCTTGGATAAAATAGCTGGGATAGAAGCCAAAGGCTGGTCTGAGATTCAAAGCATCATAGTACATCATTGTAGGAGGATCAACGAGAGAGAAAAGGAAATAGCACAGAGTATGTTGGCAGACAAAGCGAATCTTGTTAAGAATAAATTGGTGAAGGTCGCTGCAATTAACGCAACCCTAACCACGGAAAGACAGAAAGGAGAGGAGGAGGGGTCAGGAAGTATACCAGCAAGGATGGCAGCAACCTGGTCTGCAGATGGACAGGAGCAATGGGCAATAGAGGAGCAGTTTTGAAGGCCCCCAATGGCAGGGCAGAGCTGCAAGAGGACAAGGTGAGTACCGGGGACAAAGAGGAGGATTCGGAGGACCGGGAAACAGAGGGTCTGGAGGGCAGGGCATGCGGGGAGGGAGCCAAGGGTCTTGCTGGAACTGCGGAGAGGTATGCAACCACAAGTAGCCCGCCAGAATACTATGGGAAACACACACACAAACATTTTTGCGACAACAGCTAATGGCGCACCAGCACCATTACGCGGCCCAGCAGTAGTAGGGGACAGCGTTTTCTCCGTCCCAGGAACAAACACATACCCTGATTAGGACAGCCCACAGAAAGCATTTGCGTGTCCAGTCCTATCAACTACTCTATGTGCAGAAAAGGAACCACTAGTGGGGGCGGAGATAGGCAACAAACAGTTCATCTTCATGGTGGAATCAGGAGCGGAAAAATCGTGCCTCATGGAAGGCCGGTTCCCCCTCTCAGGGAAACATTTGGAAACACTGGTTTTCTGGGGCTTGCTTGAAAGTTCCTTACACAAAAAATGTGGATATAACAGTGGGGGGGAAAACAGTTCGAGCGCTCCTGCTGTATCACAAAGATTCACCCATAAATTTGCTGAGGAGGGACCTCCTTAGTAAGCTTAACATGACCATTTCCTTTACAGAAAGGGGAATAGTGTGCTCCACTCCAGCGGTATGCCCAGTGTGAGCAATGCTAATGATCAGTACCATGGTAAACGAGGTTGTAGTGAGAGGGGTGCCCACTGGTGTTGACATGTTTATCTACGGGATACAAGTTCTAGTTACAGTGATACCAGAAATAACACGAAAAGAATGGAGGGTGCCATCTGATTTTGTTTTTCGCCCTGTTATAAGCCCTGAAATAGTGCCTGGCACCATCCTTTTAATTGACTTAAAGGGGGTGCAAGTATCAGGCAGGCATACTGTGGCAATAGGACTGGACACGCATGGATGTGAGTGGAGAACAGTCTTATGCATAGACCCAAACATAGCGATTAGGGACTTAACAGGTGAGGAGCTGTTTACTGACAGTGACACTGACGGGGAAATAATAATGGAAATGTGTGCTTTGTGACATAATGATCCAACACAGGGAAATACATAACCCCCTCATGGCCAGTGTCAGTACACCACCTTCCATATTCGATGAAGATATGGAAAAGGTACCACAAGAAGTATGGACAACAGGGCCTCATGATGTAGGGCTCCTGCACGGAGTAACGGCCATAAAAATTAAACTAAATCCAGATGCAGTACCACCCAGAGTGAAGCAGTATTAACTGTCTAGAGAAGAGGAGGAAGGAATCAAAGAAACAATAAGTGCATTACTACAACAAGGTATAATTGTGCCATCAAATTCACGATGCAATATGTCCATTTATCCTATAAAAAAGGCAAGGGACGGGGCGTGGAGGATGATACAAAATCTCCACCCACTTAATGACATCATACAAAAAGAGTCAGCATCTCAAAAAATGCCACGTGCTTCACGGTTGTGGATCTGAAGAATGCCTTCTTCTCAATACCACTTGACCCCAGTTGTCAATACTTAACAGCATTTATCTTGGGGGGGACAAGAAAGGAACACTGCAGACTACCTCAGGGTTACTGTGAAAGCCCCAGCATATTTAACAGAAATTTGCATGAAGACCTTGGCAACATCGATGTAAAAAGCACAATCATACATTACGTAGACAATCTCCTTATTTGCAGCGAAAGTGAAGAGCAATGTAGAGCAGATTCAATAATGTTACTAACCCTGCTAGCAGCTAAGGGGGAACAAGGTGGACAAAGGAAAACTGCAATACTGCCTGTCAGAGGTTTTGTATCTAGGACAGCTGATTTCAAAAGATGGTAAGAGGATTATACCAGATAGGGCAAAAGCAATACGTCACAAATTGATACCCAAAACAGTGAAGGACATGCAGAAATTTCTCAGCATATGTAATTACTGCCGTGCAGGGATATTAGATTATGTCGCATACACCCCCCCCTGCAAGCACTAAAAGAAGCCCAAAAGAACAGCGCCATTATCAAATAGACACAGGAAATGATGACACAATACTTCAAATTGCAGGACCTCATCACATACGCCCCTGTTTTAGCGAACCCCGATTATAACCGGGAGTTCTATCTCTTTTCACACTGCAACGGAACACTAATGACAGCAGTACTTACACAAAAAACATCACTAGGCCACAAGTCATTGGCCTATTACAGTAGCACCTTAGATTAAGTAATGCAAGGTCATTTTGCATGCAAACAATCTCTCACAACGGCAGTCTTTGCGATAGAGAAAAGAGCCACCATAGTGATGGGCTGCTCTGTACCACTGTACGCTGAACACTCACTATTTGCTATACTTGAAAGGTCAAAGTCCACCCTTACCACACAAAGAGCGAAAGCATACGAAATAATAATATCAAGCCCAAATGTACACGTCGTCCGATGCAAAATTGTAAACCCCACCACAATAGAGGATATGCAGGCACATGATTGCGCTACATATGAGGGTGAGGTGGATGATATCCCAAAAGCAAGTGAAAATGCCCTAGAAGGGGCAGAAATATACTTTGTAGATGGGTCAGCATCTATTGATTGTGAAACAAGCGAAACCCATGTAGGAGCAGCTGTTGTAAGGATCAAAGGGGAATAGTACGAAGTGATAGTACAGAAACGCCTCCCCTACATTGCGTACAGCAAAAGGATATGCAGTGACAATATACTCTGACTCGGCATATGTGACAACAACAGTACACAAAGACGAAGAGGATTCAGGAGAGCAGCCGGTTTGCCCGTACAACATGCAGCACTACTGAATGACTTAATTGAGGCACTAGCAGAACCATCAGTAGTAGCTTTGGTAAAATGCCAGGCACATACAAATAACACAGACGCAATCTCGCTCGGAAAAGTGCAGCAGCAGACGCTGCTGCAAAAGAAGCAGCATATTTTGACATCCCTCCAGCAATAGAATGCATCGTAAAAACACCGGCACTAGACGACAAAGAGGAAAGGTATAACTCCACACCCTTACTACAGATGATAGAGTTGCAGAGGCGTGCACCACCTGAAGAGCAGGAGCTATGGGAGAAAAGAGGGTGGAAACAGTTGCCTACAGATTTCATATGGCGACAAGAGATGACAGGCAAAGTTGTAATGCCCATAGAGTTGCTGCAAATAGCATTTCAACAGGTGCATTTTCCAACACACGTTACAAAGCAACATACTGCTGCAGACATCCAGGAAAGTGGTTTGTCGCCAATTTACAGGAACACTTGACAAAATGAACAATAGAATGCACATGCTGACAGACATACAATTCAGCTATGACACTAAGAACACTGCGAGGAACGTTACCACGCCCGTCACGGCCATTTCAAAAACTACACATAGACTATGCCGAAATGGGGGAGAGAGTAACGGGGCAAGATAACTCATAGTGATAGTATGCCCCTTCTCATGGTGGGTGGAAGCAGTACCATGTGCACACCCTGACACCAAATGCGCCGCCACATTTTTGGTGAGAGAGGTATTCTCCAGGTGGGGAATATGTGACATGATCCGCTCGGATAACGGCACGCACTTTGTGAATGACCTCTTTAAGGAAGTGACAACATTGTTGGGAGTCAAACACAAACTTTGTTTGATTTATCACCTGCAAGCTAATGGAATAGTAGAAACTATAAACGGCCTTCTCAAGAGTAAATTGTCAAAACTGTGTCACACACTTAAGAACATCGGGTTTATTGCTTGCCCCAGAGATGTTCCAACTCTGGACAAAGCCATGTAAAGACCACAATTTGAGCCTGCACGAAATAGTGACGGGAAGGCGCATCCATACGCCACTATCCCCAGTAGGAAGAGCATCGGATGCTCACCAAGCTGCAAGGGATGAATTCAAAGAATATCTCACCCAACTGACACGAGCTGTGGTGAGTATAGCAAGGCAAATAGCACCCACGTTTACTCGAGAGAATGAAACTGATACAACCACGCCCGTACAAGACAGCCCCACAGGACAGCTCATGCCTGGTGAAAATGTATATGTTCGCAGCTTCGTGCAGAGATGGAACTCCCCACGATTTCACGGTGCTTATAATGTGATTTATGGCACACCCTCTGCAGTAAAAGTTCGAGGTTTAAAATATTGTGTGCTTCTTTTGGATGTCAGAAGGATACACAAAAGTGCGTCACCCCAGAGTGCGCAACAACAGAGTCAGGAAGTGGCAACACCTTAGAGAAGAAACACAGATCACAAAGTGTAAAAGGCAGTAGTAAAAAGAGTAGCTGAAACATAAAAAAGTACAATGCAATGATGAAGAATGATTATGATCAAATGTAAAGATATATGTATGCTCTGTCTCTCTCTCTCTCTTTCTCTCTCCGTCTGGGTATCATTGTCTCGATTTATATTACTCTCTCTCTCTCTCTCTCTATCTCTATCACGCTCTCTATCTCTCACCCTCTCAATATGTCTCTGCCTTTACCACTTTCCACGTAGTACATGTTCTTCAAAGATAGCTCGCTCCTGCTCTCTTCTCTTAAGATTTGTGTAATATTATATTTTTTTATTTAAAAACATGTATGGTAAATATGTAAATGAACAGATATCAATAACACATGAAAAGAAAAAAAAAGAAAAAAGGAAAAAGGTTGATTATTTGTGTACTTAACCAATTTATATCGCCCCTTCAGGTGGAAATATGACGGAAAGGAGGGCCCTCAATAACAACACCACAGATGTAGATACTGATAAGAGTAGAAGTTGGCAGTAACAGAAATTACAATTATGACTGTGGTCTCTACTTTATGGCTATCATTTTTTCTGTAATTTTGTTCTGGCTTGGCCTTTGGAGTGTGTCATTGATATTAGGGGATATAAATGAGGGAGGGAGCGGGGTACATCTAATACAAGAAGGGTCAAGCCTCATTTGGGATGGCTTTAAAGTTATTTGGCGCCACAATGCTTCCATGAATGCTAAACTAACCACATTGCATAAAAACTGAACTGTCAAAACACCCATTTTTACATACGCTGCTATAGGTTATAATGTTGATAACATATCAATTGAGTATGTTGTTGAGTATTTTATGTTCGGTAGTTTGGAACCGCCATATGAATATATGCACACAACTGAATAACCTACCTCGGATAGCGATAAAATGCACTTTACACCCTATGTCCCAGTTACCCTAAAATACCCAGTGTCACAATATGTATAGAGTGGGAACGAACAGAATGATGAGATATGGACAAATATTTTCCCTATAAGACATCAGAAGGTTAAAAAGTTACACAGTGGTCAAGGGGGGAGGTAAGAGATGAAAATGATGGGTGGGAGGGAAAGGTTATGATGCATACCATGGTCTGGGATTAGATGAAGTTGAAGACTCCCGCCTCCCGATCAGTCCAACATTGGTACTCAGACATGACTGTCACAGCTAAGCAAGCAACAATTGAGAGCTCTTAGGTTTCCTCTCTCATAACCCATGCCTCTGGCACACCCAAAGTACCACAAGAGATACGCATGTTGGATGCCCAGTGTCTAATCCATTTAGCCTTATGTAGAATACGAAGTACCTTCCAGGCACACACAGTAATAGTACAAATGCTGCAAAATGAAAAAAACGTGCATAAGCAAACCTCAAGGAGTGATAGGTTTCAAATAACATTTTTTTTATCATCAAAGGGACACTGTTCACAGAAAATAAATGGCAAGATGAGACAATAACATGTAAAGCTGAAGCATTGTGGGACTGACAGAAGAGAACTTTCAATGGGTCAAACGAACATGCATTGCAACATGGTCCCAACACATTGCCAAACTAACGTGGGTGACAGCACTTGAAAAGCCAATTAAGATACAAAAAGAAAGACAGCATGAACTTTGTTTTCACGGTGAGGGGAAGGTATGAATGGGCGTCAACAAACACTGCAAAAAGACAATCATCCTTCCAGACATGAAAAAAGGAACAGCAGCCTTAATGGACACTTACTGCGTGTGTGGCAAACAAGCGTTCCTGCATATCCTGCCATCATAGAGTGGTACCTGTGCCATGGCAATGCTACAGTCAACCTTGATGGTGATCCCGGAGAGCCATGTCCAAGGAGGGAGGGTGCCAATCGAACCCTCACCAGCACCCCAGCCAGCAACCAGAGAGCCCTCCACATATGACATCCTGTGTGAAGATGAGTTACAGGACAGAGTTTCCCACAAGCAAAGATCATCAAATTACAGGAGCGCATGCTGTACATTCGTACCTTCTGCAGATGTGGGCAACTGGACCCTGTCCCATGTAATCTCGGCGGTACATAACTTGGGTGAAAGGACGAGAAAAGAAGGAGGAATCACCCTAAGCAACTGGTTCGATGACATGTTCAACTGGATACCTTCTTGGTTCAGCATGATGACGAACATTTTTTGTTTTCATGTTACTCATTTTTTGTGTGTGTCAGGTAGGTGTTCGTTGTTGTGCAAAATGAATGCTTAGTTCCGCTGTGATGATGGTGATGATGGGGCAACCGACAAGGGTACAAACAATGAAAGATGCCCAAATACAGACAGGAGAATCTAATACTCCCAAATACCATATGACAGCAGAGTATTGTTATCCCGGGGACAGGGTGGACAGTTTGTATCACAGCACAATAAAGGAACCAAGGGAGCTACAGTGGTACAAGGAGGTGTGGGTGGATCTGTATGGGGATGGGGTAATATACATGACCTGCACCCCTGATGAGTATGCTAGAAGAGGCCAAGGTTTGCGAGGGGTGTGCAGGGCCTGGATGCAAATAAAAGGGACCCCTGCTTGGGACGAGGCGATAATGGAGGCAGAGTACTACATGAATGCAAACAATAATACAAAGTAATTTGTTACTTTAGATGTAGTGAAAGGGGGGAATGTAAGGAAGGAGGGGGCGAATTATCCCCCCATACATTCTACACGAGATGTACAGCTTGCTCTTGCACTAGTGGGGGACGCCTCCATCGCCCTTCTTCTGGCAAGAGGAATAAGGCCTCAGCTGGAGCAGAGGTGGGACTTGTTAGGGAGAATTCTCATTTATGGCTAATTTCCCTCACCTAGTGAGTCCCCCAGCAGCTTCACTGGACTTCTGACCTTTTCCCCCACTCTTACCTATGTTTTGCCATGTGTCTTTTTACCTGTTGTCTTGTGATTGTGAACTCTGGAGTACACCACTTCAGTGGTCCCCTTCTTTTGTGTGTTACACAGCACCGTCAGTGCAGTGACACAGGGTTGTCTTTTAGACTTTCCACCGACTCCATTTCTGGGGCTGACTACAGTCCCCCAGAAAAGGGTAAAGTTGCCATTAACTTTACTTAGTCATTTTAACCAAGGAATCCAGTACACCCAATCTTACATGGAGTACTGGAAAGGGTTACTCCGTATCCCTTTTTATCTGTATCTCCTAGAGCATTGTTTCGCTCTTTTAACATTTAGACTTGGCTGGTGGCAGTGGTATCTACCCTACTTTTCTAACGCGATTATATTAGATAAAAGTGGTATTGTTTAAGGCTATTTTATTAGCCTCGAACTTAAACCTCGACCAAATACTTTTTCTTTTGGCTCTGGTCGGGTTTATTCGCCATTTCTTTTTGTTAAAGTCCTTCTTGTGTTTTACTTTGCGCGGCAAACCAGGTTTGCCTTCTTTGTTCACCGTCTTTTGGAGGGCTTCTGCTCAGAAGCCCTCCTCCAGCCGCCTGGGTGTCTAGCTGGGCTGAATGTGAGGGAGGGGTGTAGTCACCCCCTGCACAGGGTATCGTAGGAAACCCAAGTTGCACTTTGCCATGATTGGTGAGGTGGTTGTCCGGGGCGGACAACCCCCCTGCTGCGTGATTGACAGCCAAGCTGTGTGAATGGGGGATTTCGCATAAAAGGCAGGTCTCTCGGGCTAGAAGTCAGAATCGCCACTGGAACTACAAGGAACGAAGAAAAGCGGAGAAAAATACGGCTGCTGCAACTACCCCGTCCCGGTGAAACCCTGCTGCAGTCCTGAGCTATCTACCCTTCAACGACCAGAGAAGATCCAGTCCGGAGTCGTCTTCCCTTGAGCTTGGTGGGGATAACCAGCTCATCTTCCACAGCCAGAGGATCCTCTTCTTGGTCGGAATCGCTGCACACTGCTGTAGTGGTCCGGATAGTCATCTGAAGAGCCTCTCCTGTTTTTAAGGAGCGCACCTTTTATTCATCGTCGCTGCTGCCGGCTTGATACCCGCGCGGTGCAGACCACTCCAGACGTCCCCCTTCGCACCGAAGCTCTGGGAGCCGTGGGTCTGCAGGAAACCAACAAGAACAATTGCCAGGGCACCAGCTTCTCCATTGAATAAGGTACTGTGTCCTGCTTGAGGAACTAGGGTGAATCCCTTTTCTTCATCTCCAAGGCTTGCCCTTGTCTTCCCTCCTTCTTATAACTTTTGCTTCCTCTGTTGACAATATCTAAGTACTCCTAGCAACGTTGAATCTCAAACTGTCAGACTGTGTGATCCTCGACAACAGGAACCCGGTTCCACTTGACGCTGGCTCCGGCCTATTGACTCTTGAATTTCCGTCAAATAGAGTTCTGTGATTCTGTCTGCCTTGACAAAAGTATTGCCTATGATTTTTGCCCCCAACTCTCTCTGGTTAATCCAGGTGCTAAGTGTGTTTTTGCCCCAGTAACAATTCTTGCCGTGGATAAGCGTTTGTTGAGTAAGACCGAACTGTCATTACTGTCAAAAATGTGATCGCAATTGTATTCACGGTTTAGCAACACTGGTCCGTTAAAACACAGGATACTTACCTTGAGTTAGAGCGTACCAAAGTGAATTGGCTGGTTGTAGTATATTTTAACGTGTGGTTTTGAATTAATAGAAGTGTTGTGTTTATAACAAATGGTTTAAAAATAAATGTACTTATATTTTTCTACCTGAAACCTTCAGTCAGTGTTTGCTTCAGTCACAGTAATTGTGGTCCCTTTGTGTAATCTCTGCTACTGCTCATATGCTCTTGAGATAAGCCTGGCTGCTCCGCTACTGCTACCACTTTAACATAGTAGCACAGGTTTGTACCAAAGCTAAAACTTGTATTGCCACCTGTAGTCTTAATTGTGTGTAGTGGTCCCTAAGGGCACTGCACAGGATTCTGCCTAACAGGACTATTGCAAGACACACTTGGACTTCATTTTGTGTACCCTGGACTCCATCTATGGAGTAGGCCGCAATTCAGCACTGTGAAGTCTCCTCTCCTGTCTGCAGCGCCGCGCACAGTGAGCACCAACCGCCCCCACCTTTTCTGCGTGGCCCAAGTCTCATTCTCACAGATGCATTGAAGCTAACTGCAACAATTAACATTATGTATCATATCATTCTTCCTCTGAGATCACTGTCATGTGTGTGAACCAGGCTGAACCATGACTTGTAGCTCATCCATCTCCACAAACCTGCTCCTGCACCCCTCACCCTCGTGGTTGGAAAATTACTGCTTGTGTAACCCTGTGCCCTCCTAACGTATTCTCTTGATGTAACAGAAGGGTGCCCCCACTGTGCTGACCACCCCAGAGTGCCCCCAATAAACTCAGACCTCTATCATAAGTAACATGTGTCGCTCCACCCCCTATTTCACCCAGATGTGCCAGATCAGCCCAGTCCCCAGGTCATCGCATAAAGTAAGAGCCCCACACCGTTCACCTTATGAATGACCCAATGTGAAATGATGTAGCTATGTATGTACAACTTGTAAGCCTCTAAGATTTATTCAAAGTTGTATTGATGCTCATTGTGACTGTCTAGTTTCAGGGGCAATAACGTGGCTGGTTTCTAGCAGTTATTTGTCTTAGTACTCCGATTGGGCGAGCATTATCCCCTGGTTCGATAGTGGTGTTATATTATCATTCACCAGCTCCTTTCTATCTTTTTACTGTCAGTAGTCCATAGTGTAGGTATATTCTTCTCTTCCCTTTCCTGACTGTCTAGTTCCAGGAACGGTGGTGAGGCTGTCCTCCATCTAAGTTATTGAGCTTTGGACACCCAGGAGAGCAAGCATTATCCCTGCTTGGGTAGTGGTGTTATATTATAATTCTCTGCTCCTTCCTATCTATTTATTGTCAGTGGTCCATTGCTGCCTGTGTTTACAAGGTGGGCCAGGTGTTGTTGCTGGGTCCTACCCTGCTCTCCTTTCCAATTGATCTGAGGGTGTTCTTTGGGATGATTCAATGTGGTTTGTCTTTGAATTGATAAGTGGGTAAGTTGTAGATCTGTATAGCCTTACTTTTATAAGGGTTGATGAATTAGGGAAACAGGTTAGGTTCTTCCCTTGGCCTAGTTCCTCTGTGTATGTCCTTATGGGCATTCTTTCTGGTTATGGGGTGAAGAGCCATGATTTGAGGAGTTTGCTGAATTGAAGGTGATCTCCTGTGTTCCGTACGTTCTTTGGTAGTTCGTTCCAGGTTTTTGGGGTGAGATGAGAAAAAGAGTATCCTCTGAATTTTCTCTTGTTGTATGATTTGGGTTCCAGGCGGATGTCGCTGCTGTATCTGAGTGGCCTTGTAGTGTGATGTACATTTAGTTTTCTTCTGAGGAACTCTGCACCTTGGTTGTGGATTGCTCTGTGCATAATGCAGATTGATTTGAACTTGATCCGCTGTTTGATGGGTAGCCAGTGTAGCGTTTTCAGTGCTGGTGTGTTGTGTTCTCTTTGAGGTAGTTTAAGGAACAGTCTGGACACCGCATTTTGTATGCATTGGAGTTTATTTAGGAGTCATTCAGGCATGCCTAGATATAAGCTGTTGGCATAGTCTAACCTTGACATGATCAGGGCGATGACGGTAGTTGTTTTGTTGGTGAATGAGAGGAATGGTAGGCTCCTTTTAGCCGATTGCAGGAGAAAGAAGCATTTCTTGATTAGGGCATTTAGTTGTGGCTCCAGAGTGAGTTTGTTGTCCATCAGGACTCAAAGGTTTTTTACAATCGATGATGGGGCTGGCGTTTCACCAAGTTCAGTTGGCCATGGGATGTAGAGGTTGTTTTCTCTGTTTTTTGTGATGATCATTATTTCTGTTTTGCCTAGGTTGAGTTTGAGGTAGTTTAAGTTCATACAGTTGTATATTTCACAATGGCATTTCTCTAGTTTTGAGCTGTCTTCTTGTGAGTCTTGTATTTTGTAGATTATTTGTGTGTCGTCAGCATAGTTGTAACAGTTGAGGCCATGTCTTTCGATGATTTTAATTAGCTGTGACAGGTAGCTGTTGAATAGTAATGGCAAGAAGGATGATCCGTGTGGGACTCCGCATGACGATTCTCGTGGGCTTTATTTGTAAGGTTTCATCCATATTGTTTCTGTTCTGTTTGTTGGGAAGGATCTGATCCAAAGTAAGGCATTGTCAGTGATTCTGAATTCTTGCAGTCTCATGATGAGGATGTCATGGTTAACTCTGTCGAATGCCACGGAGAGGTCTAAGAGTATCAGAGCGGTGCTGTTGTTTGAGTCTCTGTTTGCCTTTAGATCATCCCAGATTTAAATAAGTGCTTTTTCTGCTCCTCTCATTGGTCTGAAGCCTACTTGTGCCTGGTTTAATAGGCAGTGATCTTCTATGAATTCTTGGTTTGTTCTATATATGTTTGTTTCCAGGAGTTTAGCTGGGTGGGGGATGTTGGATATGGGTCTGTACTTGGCGAGGTCCTCTACAGTTCCTGTTGTATCCTTGAGGATTGGTTTGATGCATGCTGATTTGAAGGCTTGAGGCACTCTCACTGTTGAGATTGTTTGGTTGAGGACATTCCTGTAGTATTTCATTGGTGTTCCTTGACAGAGGATTGATTTGTAGATGTCAGGAGGCAGGGATCCGCGGGGGAGCCCGATTTGTAGCTTTGATTTACAAGTTTGATGAAGGTCTCCACTGATATCTGCGTGAAGTTTCAGAGTTTGTTCTGGTGTTCCTTGCATCGCTGAGCATCTTCTGTGTTGTGGTTGTGTGGTCTGATTTGTATGGTCTGTAGGATGCACAATTGTGTTCATACAGAAAGCTGATTAGCACATAATTTTAAGTACACACAGAATGCACCCCTCACTGTAACAGCCTGCCGAGAGCTTCGTAAGCAGTCAATTTAAAGAAAAACGCTGATAAGGAATACATGCCTAAGACACTCGCCAACAAAACAAATATAAGCGTAGTTTACAGAATTACCTTATCTCGCTAGGCACATTCCAAAAAACAACTTTATACACTGAATAAAATGTCGCACACCAGCCAATACAGTTTTAGCATACTGATGCCTCCATATATACAATTGCAGGCTGACACTTAATACAGCCTGCACACAAAGAATAAACACAGTTTGTTTTACATTGTCTCAGTTTGCGCATGCTAAATAAAAATACAAGCTGCCTTCAGCACAATCTAGAAGAAGCTTTAAATCAACAATTTTTCAACCCACAATTTCACAGCTCATATAAAAACAGCTGATACAGCATTTCAACAAATCTGTGATGTTTAGCAAACAAAATCAGTTTCAGCCTGACACAGGCAGACAGACTAGGCCTCACAAAACACCTATATTTTGTGTATAATGCATATTAAACAGCTGGGCTATAAACACAAACATTATAAACCTTATTCTAGGTAGCCTGCCAGAGTCAAAAACACATGTTAGCGGCATGAAACACATTCTCAGCACTAAGAAATACTGTTCTTTAGATTTAAAGACTATAATTATTTCACACTTTTAAACACAGGTTGCCGGGTCAGAAAAAACTGCTATTTATTTTAAAATGACTTGAAACCGCTGTACAAGATTGCAGAAAAGAAATACATACAAAAATCCATATTTCCTTAATGTCCTTTAAAAAAAAAAATAAGGGCTCTTCCGTCACTTCACATGGCCTTCAGTTCCACCATGGATCCACAGCACTATTCTGGCTGGTTTCCAAAGTCTGTTTTTTAAACACATCCACTAGGTCCCCACAACCTCTCTGCCCCCCCAACCACCGTTATCAGCAGGTTCCCGCTTTACATAGTAGCCACATACAGTATGACCCAGACCACTGTAGTTCATTAGTCACACTTATTCTGCAGAAACATTTTCTAGACAATACATTGATAGTCTGAGATAAACAGCGTGCGACACAACCTGCACATGTGTTTTTGCAAAGTCATAGTTGCAGCATTGCATCATCCTGCGAGCTGTTTCAAATGTTTGTAATGCTTAGCAGATCACAGCTGACAGGTTGAGTCATCAAATAGCTGACACAAAGACACATGGATAGCCTCTATCAGCTGTGAGAATTATAGATAAGAGCCCATCTCTGCTGTGTGGTTGTGTGCATCTGAGCCTTCCAGCAGCAGCACCAGGCATAGCCCACTTCTGCCTGAATAGGCCTGTGTTTTGCATCCCTGAAATTAGATATCCACTTAATTTTTTTTTTAAAAGACACTTTTGGTTGTCTTGCATAAGCAAAATGTGTCACTCTGTAAAACTACATTGTACGCTGCCACAAGCTACAGCTTTCAACTTTTTTAAATCTCAGACCTGAAAAGCAGCCTTTAGTTTTTTTTCATTTTTTTTTTACCAAACTGTGTTTTCATTCTTACATGTTTTAATGTTAGTAAGATATATATTCTCAGGCTTTGCAATTTAGCTGCTTTGTCAGCCAATATTTCCAATGGTTTCATGTCCACTTCATAACTGGACATGCCTGGTCATGTCTTTTTAAAAAAAAAAACTTTTATTGATTCAGCTTGGCAGCAACAGGCGAGCAACACACAGGGCAGGTACAATGTAGTTACAGTTGAAACAATACAGGCATACAGTAACTGCTTCCAATGTGGACATGTTCATCAAGTACATATGCAGAATAAGCGAGTCATAAGAGGACTGTGATTCAGGAAGGGGAACCTAGTTGGGTAGGGGTAATAGCTGGAGAAGATGCATCCGGTGTCGCATTCAGATCGGACATATAGGACCGGAATTTAAGCCAGATATCTCTGGGTCTTGAGTGAGTGGGTTGTAGGTAAGACCAGGTTTCCTCAGTCTCTGAGGCCCACGTGACTGCTCTGAGCCATTGAGCATGAGTGGAGGGTGCGGGGCGTAGCCAATAGAGTAGGATGGATCGTACTGCAAGGAGCATGCAAAGGCCAGCCAGTTTTTTGGAGTCCCGGGGGAGTCCGGAGAAGTCGTGAAAGAGGCACTTTATTGGCGAGGGGTCGATAGGGTGGTCGAGAATAGCGGATACGGTTGAGCACACCATACCCCAGAATTGGGAAAGGCGGGGGCAGGACCAAATCATGTGAATATAATAGGCAGTATCCTGGCCACATCTGGAACATCTTGGGAAGTGGTCACTAAACATGCGATGTAATCTGTTCGGGGTATAATGAAACCTATGCAGTACCTTAAGCTGAATCAATTTGAAGCAGGAGTTAAAGGATACCCGGTGTATACGAGCACACATATGGGCCCAGCGTTCATCTGTCACCTCCACCCCAAAGTTGTCTTCCCATGCTCGCCTCAGTTTAGTGAATTTCGGAGTGGATCTGGATTGCACCATGGTGTACAGCCTAGATATTTTACCTCTGGTGGATGTAGGGGAGGTCAGTTCTTCAATAGCGGGGTCATCTGGCGGTAACGCTGGGAACATATGGTAGTTTCATTTAAGGGTTTACAAAGGGACGAATACTGGAGCCATGGCCACGGGCCACGTCTCAAGGGCAATGGGAGGTCGGGCCACTCAACAAAGCTGCCCTGCTCGAAGACGTCTCGAAGCAGCTCGTATCCCGCCGCAGCCCAGCGTCGCACCATTGGTGGCGGTACTCGTGGAAACCCCGGGAGAAAGTTCCAAAGCGGGAGGTTGCCATGGCATGGGTAAGCGGTATCAAACATTTTCCATGTTTTCATTAATGCCAAGGATGTACAGGCGACCGGGTCTAGTGAGTCCAGTGCCGAGGGGACGGGTTGTATTACCAGGGAACGGATGTCCCGGTCGCTAACCGCTAGTTTTTCAAGTCTGACATGTGGAGGGGGGTCCGTCGTGTTAAACCAGTACGATGTGTATTGAATTTGGGAAACCAGCCAGTATTTAAGAAAATTAGGGGCTCCAAAGCCACTGTTAGCCATAGGGGTAGACAAGGTACCAAGTTTAAGTCGAACCGCACCCGAGTGCCATAAGAAGGAGTTAATAGTGTGAGTCAATACTCGGAAGAAGCCCTCGTCTGGCCATAAGGGGATGTTGGTGAACCTGTAGAGTAGTTGGGGTAAGACTATCATTTTCAAAATCCCTATTCTGCCTGCAAGGGAGATCGGTAGCTTACTCCAGGCTAGCGTCTTAGTCGCCAGATGCTGTCATGATGCCTACCCCCGGGGACCCAGACCACGTCCAGCAACCCCGGAAGCAGGCATCAATTTATCCTAAGCAAGCCCAACAACCCCTGCTAGGGGCTATTTGGGTCCAGTCCTGGCGCCTATGGCGCAAGGCTCATATGGAGAGTCAGTCCTGGCGCCATAGGCTAATGAAAAATTAGACCATCCAGACCAGAGATGACTTTTTCAGTTTGTAATCCTGAACTATTTATTTTTGTGACAACCTATATGTCAAATTACACAATAACAAAATATATTTATATAAAATATGGCTCTTTGAACTTAGAAAACAAACACATCCCTCCAGGCAAACTTCATTCACAACTTCTTCATACATTCATCACATTCACAAAAAATAGAAAACAATGATATTTTGTTCATATCACAATAGAGAGCATTTCTTCGTTCCACACTCGATTAATTTACAATGTGTCCATCTGTCAACATGTAATACATTATCCAGAATTCAAAGCGACTGCGCGTTCATTGGCGCTATTCGGAACGTACGCCCGATCGCCGCGATCAGTGGCAAAGGAGCGTCAACAGATGCATACACCGACGGATAGAGCTGAGGTCACACCGATTTCGTGACTCCAGTGACTTGCGATTGACCAGCAACGTGCACACTCTCCCAAGGGATTCACTCCAGAGAACCTAGAATCTTATCGTACCCCCAGCTCGGATGAATTGACTATTCTGTGAGCCCCTCAACTGAGATGCACGACGTGGAACTCATTAAAAGAGACCTCTCACGCCGGGATTTACTCCATTGAACCGACACGCCAGCCACTGAAAAAATCAGAGGAGACCTAGGCCTCTTTGCCTTACACACACCCCCACTCGTCTATGAGACCACGCGGAATTGGCGATCGTCTCTTGTCCTGAAGAAGGTTGAACATAATACACAAAGGGAAGTTATTGCCCACTTCAAGAACTCAACCGAAATATGTCGACAAACAGTTTTTCTATCCTCTGAATGTTGACAGATGGACACATTGTAAATTAATCGAGTGTGGAACGAAGAAATGCTCTCTATTGTGATATGAACAAAATATCATTGTTTTCTATTTTTTGTGAATGTGATGAATGTATGAAGAAGTTGTGAATGAAGTTTGCCTGGAGGGATGTGTTTGTTTTCTAAGTTCAAAGAGCCATATTTTATATAAATATATTTTGTTATTGTGTAATTTGACATATAGGTTGTCACAAAAATAAATAGTTCAGGATTACAAACTGAAAAAGTCATCTCTGGTCTGGATGGTCTAATTTTTCATTAGCTTTATCGTTTTGCCTGATAGACCACAGACTTAAAAGCAGGCGTCCCTTATATATTTGTTCTGGCGCCATAGGCGCCAGGCTCATAGATCAAAACTCACCTGATACAGACCATGCTGCAAACTTACCTGATGCAGACCATGCTGCAAGAGCTCCAAACCAAAAGAGGCTTGGAAGGGACTACTTTACTTAGGGACTATTTTTTACTCGGGCGAGGCTGGGGAGGAATACTTACCTGGGACTACTTTGGTGGCTATTTAAACCACGTCCGAAGAGCAGCACACGCTTCGCGTCATTCTACATCCAGCAGCGTAACGCTCACCGTGACTGCAAGTCTGCATCCAGCCTTCTGCCACGCCCACCTCAAGTTTGGAGCTCCTAGAAAAAGGGAGAAAGAAGGAGAAAAGGTTAGAACAAGAGCAATACCTTTAATCCTTACCTGAATTCCCGATCCATCGCGCCTTCGAGCTGGAAGAAAGAAGTTATTTTATGCGCGTCGCCTCGCCTGCTGCAGCGCCGCGCTGAACTCACCGGCCTTCGCAGCATCTTCACATTCCACCGCATCCTCCTGTATGTTCCCGTCGCACACCGGCACCTAAGGAGAAGACAAGAACAGCAAGGTGAGCCAAGGGAATACACAGAGGAATATTAGTTACCCTCCCATAGACTTACCTGATTTTACCACCGGGGGTACTATTCCTCTTCACGGGTCGGCGCAGCTTCCACTGCATCTTCGCCGAACCCCGGCCCCTAAGGGGAAACAAAAGGACAGCAAGGTGAAACAAAGGTACTAACAAGGGGAACCCTCCTCACCACAATAGACTTACCTGATTTTACTGCCGGAGGTATTATTCCCCAAGACTTCAAACTTTCTCTCAGCGCCTGAATAAGGGAGAAAGCAACAGGTTACATATTGACATTGTTTTATCGAACTGTGTTGAAAATACAAATCCTTACCAGAATACTACTGGCTGCCACGAGGAACTCTTCATTAGGATCTAGCTGCAACCTGCAAGGAATCGGACAAGAGTGAAAGTCAGGCATTTGAACTCTTACGAACTTTATACTTACGGCGTCTTGCCGTGAATCTCGGAGTCAATATTGTTCTGGAACTCACCAATTCCTTCGAGCCAGTGAAGCAACTGGTTATCAACGCGCCCCTGCGCTCAATGCGGGATGGAGAGCTCATCTTTTCAAACCATCAGGTGAGACTATAAGAGGGGACATCAAAGGTGATCTGTGGGGAGAACAGCGGGGGTGGGGGGATTTACGCTCAAATCCACAGGTGGTTAATTCCCTTTCTCCATTTGCAGAAGAATATTCCTACGGGCCAAACAAACGAAGCTAGGTGGGCCAATCCAGACCGTCATCTTGGCCCGTCACATTGGTGGAGACCGCAGCTGTCCAGTTCCGATCGACGCCTCTGTGGGAGCCAGGTGAGCGTAACAGATGCGTAAGGTAATTTTGATAGTTCTCCTCGAAGGCCGACTCAAATTGTCGTGTTATTTCTATTCCCAGATAGGTGATTTTTTTCCTGAGCCCACGTGAACCCCAGGGTATCAGGAGGGGGGAGGGTGCAATCCGTGAGTGGGAAGAGAGAGGATTTTGAGCAGTTCACCTTGAGGCCCGAGATACGACTGAAGTGGATGACGTCCTTCAATATCGGGGATAAATTGACAGAGGCGGAATGTATGAAAAGCAGTGCGTCATCAGCATACAAGGACACTATGTCAGCCTGACCCGCAGTGCGGAGCCCTCTATGTGCTTGGGATTGGCATAGCATGTCAGCAAAAGGTTCTATTGCTATAGTGAAGATTAGGGGAGAGAATGGACAACCCTGTCTCGTCCCCCTAGCGATCTTAAAGAGAGGGGAACATCGGTCTTCAGTGCGGACCCTAGCCACCGGATTTGAATAAAGCACCCTGACCCAGGAGAGAAAAATGGGTCCAAATTTGTATTGTTCGAGGACCCGCCAAAGGTATTTCCAAGAAACTGAATCAAACGATTTTTGCATGTCGAGAGTGGCGGCTACCGCGTGTACATTGGGACTTATTCTACTAATTATATTAAAAAGACGCCTCAGGTTCAAAGAGGTAGAGCGCCCCGGGATGAAGCCCGCTTGATCTGAGTGGATAATAGATTGCATACAGGGGGCAAGTCTTATCGCTAACAATTTGGCGTATATTTTGACATCACAATTTATGAGCGAGAGCGGGCGATACGAAACGCACTGTGTGGGAGATTTACCAGGTTTGAGTAATACCGTTATTGTGGCTTCTCGAAGTGATGGGGGAAACATGCCCGCCTCTACTGATTCCTCCCAGAGAGCTATTAAGTGAGGGAGTAGGAGAGCTTTATAGCGTTTGTAAAATTCAATCGGGATGCCATCAGAGCCGGGGGCCTTCCCCGAGGAGAGGGAGTAAATGGCATCCGAGAACTCCTCCGGGGTGAGCGGGGAATCGAGGGACCCAGTGGTCTCAGGGGAAAGGGCCGATAGGGGGAGGGCATCGAGATAGGAACTGACTTCCGCCATTGAGGCCTCATCCGAGTTGGAATACAGGGCTTCATAAAATGTTAAAAATTCCGAGCTGATGTCTTGTGATGCGATAGCCATAGAGCCGTCAGGCCTTTCAATTCCGGGGATATGCGGAGCCCCCAGCTCACGGCAGATGAGTCTAGCAAGGAAGCGGCCAGGACGCTCTCCCACTCCGTATTTCCTCACCAGGCCAGGGTTATCTAAGAAGTTTTGTTCACGATTCTCCAGGGACCGGAATGTGTCTAATTCCACCCCTATAGATGCCAGGGTCTCAGGGGTTGAGAGCAGTGAGCATCGGTCCTCCAGGATCGATAGTTTGGATTCGCTTTCAGCGATGCCCCTCCGGATTGTTCTGAGAATGCCATTTTCCTCAGACAGCGCTATACCCCTAATGTAAGCCTTAAAGGACTCCCATAGAATGGCCTGCAAAGACACTGAACCTGTGCTTATTTCAAAGAACTCTTCAATAGCTACCTCGAGCTCGGAGCTGAACAAGGGGTCGAGGAGAGAATGGGGTTTCATCCTCCAGTGTCTAGTTTGGTCGCGGTCCGGACCCCAACCCATGGTAATGGTCACTGGCGAGTGGTCAGATAGGGTTCTAGGAAGGATCATCAGTTGTATAACATTTTTTATCAATACATCTGAGATCACCCATCTATCAATTCGGGAATAGGAGTCATGCACCGAGGAGTAGAAGGACTAGGCACGAGAATCAGGGTGGAGGAGTCTCCATGCATCAACCATAGCGAAGCGGGGCAGGGATGACAGCGCAGTATAGGCTGCCCTGGTGAGTTGGCGGGGTCTGGACCCGGATCTATCGAGGTCCATGTCAAAAATTGTGTTGAAGTCGCCCCCCCAAAGAGTGGGAACTAGAGGGAAGCCATCGAGAAGGGATGTGAGATGTGCATAAAGTTCTGGGTCATCTATGTTAGGGCCATAGATGTTCAGTAAGACCACCTCCCTGTTCTGAAGTGTGGCATGGAGTAGTACATATCTGCACTGAGGGTCTATTTGTGAGGATATAAGAGCACATTTAAGACTTTTATGAATAAGAGTCATGACCCCACGGCTCTGGATAGAGAAGTTGGTAAAGTATCTTTCGGGACCCTACGTTTTAGCAAATCTCATACATTGTTCGACACAGGCATGTGTCTCTTGCAAGAAAAGGATCTTGGTCCCATGACGTTCGGCCTGCAGCTAGAGTTGTCTTATTTTCTTAAAATTACCCAATCCCCGCACATTCCAGCTCATGAAAATCAGGTTATCTTCAGTCAATAATGCAGCAGTGTTCGTATCAAGAGAGTGTTAATATCCAATGGACCGATTAGCAGCACTGTATCCCCAGTCATTCCACGTTACCCTGTGATCCGCCTCTGCTGCCAACGCCAAGCTTTTTATAACATAACACCCAATGTATCCCACCCGCACCCACATCCCTCCCCCAACTAGAGGAATGACAATCCCAAAACCCTTTAACCAAATCCAAACCAGTGGCATCAACGCCTGGGGGCTTGTAGGCTGGACTGGTGGCGCTGCTCCGGGCCAATGGCAGATCTGAATAAAACATAGTGCCTACAATGAAGCTTTGTACGTAACTTGGAAAAGGCTTTTGCACATATTAGTGTGGCACAAACTTGTAGAGGTGAACCAAGCTGAGCTAAGTAAGGAGTAAGAGAATAATATATTCCTGGCGCAGGGGGGTGGCCGATGTCGGTGAATCCCCATCGGGACAGCTGAGCAGTTGTAGGAACATGGTTGGAGGGGAGGGTCATCCTGGGAAATTTTCATCGATGAATCTGGAGGCCTCCTCTGGGATCGTGAAAAAAAATACCTGGTTGGCGTGCTCTATGCACAGTTTGGCGGGATATAGCATGGAGTATTTAATTCCCTGGTCTCTGAGCCTTCTCTTCACCACCAGGAAAGTCTTGCGCTCGCATTGGACAGCCACCGAAAAGTCAGGGTAGAGGTGTATCCTTGCGCCACCCAGCAGAAGTTCTCCCTTGAGTCTTGCGGCCTTGAGGAGGGCATCACAGTCTCGGAGGTTCAGCACCCGAGCTATAATGGGTCGTGGAGGAGCGCCCGGTTTAGGTTTATCTGTCAGGGCCCGGTGCGCTCGCTCTATAGCAAACTGTGGGGAGAGCCTTGGTGAGTCAAGGAGCGAAAGCAATGTATGTTCAACAAAGTCCTCCATTGGTTCATTGATGCCATTCTCGGGAACACCGATAATGCAGAAGTTGTTACACCTCTATCGGGATTCCAAGTCCTCATTTTTCTTCTCCACCTCAAGAACTCGGTTTGAAAGAGCGGTGAACCCCTCATGCAAGGCAACCAGCCCATCCTCGGCGGAGCTCACCCTGGTCTCGACCTCCGACACTCGACTGTCAGTCCTTTCGATATGGGCCTTGATGGAGGATATGGTGACATTCATGTCGTCTAATTTCGAATAGAGCGTGGTGAAGCCCTCGCGGATGAATTCCATCATGTTCTGGGATTCCGGACAAGGGATGATGAGTTAGTAGGGGCCTGCTCAGGGACCTCTTCCAACGATCTCACCAGAGTCTTTGCAAACATATTGATGGAGCTCTGCTTTTTCCCGGCCCCCTTGGTCATTGTGGCAATGACGAGGGTCGAGCAGAGTGAGGGAGAGCTGGTGGCGCCTCGGTCAGTGTGAGAGGGGGACAGGCAGGATACAGCCCCGTGGGGGATCAAGTAACTCACCCACACCGCAGGCGGCCGCCCAGGGTGACAGTAGGATATTGTATTCAACCCAGTCAGGAGAAGGGGGTCCGCCAGATTGTGCAGACGGTTGAATGGGTGTGCAGCGGCAGGCAGCCCTACCTGCCCACCGTACCCCAGGAGGGGGGACCTAGAGGATCAGGTAGGCGATCAGGGGGTCCGGTGACCGTGCTCTCGCCCACACATTGGATGCGACTACCAATGCAGCCTATAGGAACTCTGCCTGTAATAGTTGAGACAAGGATGAAGATCCAAATCCACCTGCGAGTAGTCAAAGGCACCCGTCGCAGGTCACCAAAGGGTTAGACGCAGTGACACCATTCCACCTCCACGGAGGACAGGAGCTCAGGCGCAAGTATCCAGTTATATTTGCTGGGGGGACGAGGGTGAATGTCACTCAGCCTTGTAGTGTTCGCCTGTAGGAAGGACAGGACGTGAACTCAGGAATAGGTGATGTGGTTCACGGGGCCCCAGTGCGTTCTGTATCAAGTGTTCACTGGGGGTGTCACGCCAGGGCGGCGCAGACCAGTGTTAGTATTGCACCTCGAGGCCGGGCACTGCCGGTAGACAATCCGTGGAGCACTGCAGGGAAGGAGTGAAGCAGTACCACTCCACGGAGGTGTTCAAGGGGCCCTCCTCCTCCACGTAACTTATGGCCACCACGATCTGGCAGCTTAGCACGCGTCGTCAGGGGAGCGCAGTATCTGGTGTCCGCTGGTATACCACAGCTCCACCCCGAGCGTTGAAGTCTCGCTGATGGTGGGGGGGGGGGCCCTCTACCGAACAACCTCTCCGACGAGGTGCAGCAAACGAGGGGGGGAGGGCAGCGCCGATGCAGGGGCAGCCGCCTCCCTGAAGCGATGCCAGACCAGCACCCAAGCGTCGGGGCGCGCCCCGGGCCACACAGCTCCAACAGCCACATCCACCCACGCCGGTGATGCGCGGCCTCAGTGCACGCACAGGCTGCCCCTGATCCCCACCTCTATCCAGAACCACGGAGGCGTGCCATCCCCCGGCGGGCCCCCGCAAGAGTAATGGGGTGTCTCGGGCACGCTGGGCAGATCAGTCCGTCTCTCCGCCGGTGCTGGATTTTGGCACATAGGTGTGACGCCGATGGGGGATGGTCGCAGCGGTGCCCGATTACAAGGGTTCCCGGGAACCGTTTTTCGTCGGGATTTGGACCGTGGGGTCCCTGGACCAGCGGCTCGTAAATTGTGACAGCTTGGGTCGAGTCTTTGGTCATAAAGGTGCCAAATCAGGATTGTGTGATCTGCCTGCCACGGAGCTCGAACTTCAGGTGGCCATCTTGTTCGGCGCTGAACAGCGCCCCCTGCCTGGGCATGTCTAATACATGGGACCTGCAGCTGTGTTTTGATAAACAGTTTTTAAATGGCCACAGCATTTTGCCTGTATAGGACTTTATTTTGCAGCCCTGAAATTAGATTTTCACTTTTCATTTTAATAAACCCTTATTTTCATTCTATCAAATAAAATGTTAGTAAAATATATATTCCCAGGCCATGCAACTTTGCGGTTTTTTTAAACCCATAGCTCCGCTTTGCCGGCCTATATTTACAATGGTTTCATGCTCATTTCATAACTGGACATGCCCGGGCATGTCTGGCCCGAATCAACCTAATATAAAAACATTTGTATTCAACTAAAATACCAAAACCCTCCTAACACTCTCCTTCACATTATAAAATTATAACTGCGTGCCCTAGAAAACACATCCTCCTTTTTATGTTCCATGTATATAAAAACTGTTATAATAGCATGCCATCAAGCCTTAAAAGGCCAAACCCAGCTTTATATCACAGCTCTATTAAAGCTGCTATACTATCAGACCTTAAAAGGCCAAACCCAGCTTTATATATCGTATAAATCTATATAAAATCATAGTGTCGGGCCTTAAAGGCCAAACCCACTCCTGCGTCATTAATGCGTCACCACAACCTAACATTCGAAGTCTACCTCTTCACAACTCACTTCGACCTCAACCAGGCAACAGCACACACACGCTCTCCATTCACATTTTACATACACTTTACATTAAAATCATTTTAATATAAAGTTTAGATTCACTTTACAGCCTTTGTCAAATCAAAGCACAAAAACACTTTATATTAAGTTAATATACATATGATTTAAAATAGATATAATCTTTGATACATGTTTTATATTAAGGTTATATCAAGCCCATATCAAAAGGGCAGGATTAATACCGGAAGCAGGGGGTGTTCCCACCTGCCAAAGTGTGATCGCTTTAAAATGGTGACCCCATCTACTACTAGTGTGATCCCACACTGCTCAGCCTCTAATTGGTATATGAGTCTGGTTATGCAATGGTCAGTCTGATTGGGCCATATCTGATTAAGAAACAAGTAAGTCTGACTGTATAGAGTAAGTCTGGCTGTGCAGTGTTTAATCTGGTTAAGCAAACAACCAAAGCTTGCTATGTAACAAATTATTTCAATGTGCAGCAAAATATACCTGGCCATGCTATGGCTAGTTTACATAAGCAAGCTATAGGCCTGATTATGCAAGTTGAATTTGGTAATGCAACAATTGATGTATTAAGCAACACGAGAGCCTGGCGAAGCAGCAATACATTTGAGTCAGCAATCAGTGCATCTCGATAAACAAAATTAATGTGGGTATACAACAATTAATTTGAATAAGGCAAAAATATTTTTGGCTTTGCAAAAGGAGTTTGGCTAAGCCATATTTGATTTGGTTCAGCAGCCAATATCTCTGCTTTTTGCAGCAGTTAATCTGTTTGACAGCAGTAAATCTGGCTATGCAGCAATAGACTGAAAAAGAAAAATATAAGTCTGGCTATGCAAAGTGGATCTGGTCATTCAACAAATATATTTTATTTTGAGAACAAAGTACATTTGACTATGCAATAATGAATTTAGATCAGCAGTAACTAAATCTTGCTTTGCAAAGAACGGTTGGTTTTCCAACAATTGATTTGATTAGGCAATAAATACAACTGGCTATGCAATCATTAGAATGAATCAGCAACAGATGGCACCTAGTATGGGGAGTAAATCTGCTTATGCAACAGTTAATTTGAGTAAAACACAAATATGTCTGGCTGCACAAAATGGCTGGCGGTATGCAACAATTACTTTGATTGAAAGGACAAAGCAAATCTGGACATGCAACACCTTATTTAATTCAGTAACAGATATGTGCGACTATACAAAGTAGGTCTAACGAGCCAGCAATGGTAGCTAAATCTTGCAAGTCAACACAATGATTTCATAAATCAGTTATTTTTGGCAACACAATAATACTAATAGGTTCTTATATAGCGCTACACACTCATAGGTCCCTGAGCACTAACATAGCCATTATTATCCCACAGAGTGGTACTCAATTCTTTGACCTCGGAAGGATGAAAGGCTGAGTTGACCCTGCTGATCACTGAAAGCTTATTTGGTTTAACAGCAGATAGGACTGTCAATGTGAATGAGTAAGGGTGTGCAAGAGTTCATCTGGGTAAGACAGTAGATATATCTGGCTATGCAGCACCTGTTTTAATTAAGGATTGAATGAATGTCTGCATGAAAAAAACGGAAATAGTAACATGTAAATATGGCTGCCTAATAGTTTGTTTGATTCAGCAACCGATACGTCTGGCTATGCAGAAAGAGTTAGACTTGTTTATGCAGAAAGAGTTAGTCTATCATTAAGATCAACAAATCTGGTTTTACAACAATTGAATGATACAGAGCCGGATACGTCTGGCTATGTAAACATGAATTGATATCAGCAGTAAATAGATCTCTGTATGTAAGATAACTCTGGTTGTACAGCAATTGATTTCTTCCTTCTCTTGGAGCCCTCTGAGGCCTACGGGCATGCAGCACCTTATAAGAATTTAAATAAATAAATAAATAAATAAATAAATAAATAGGCATTACATGTATCTTGGCTAAGGTGCAGTTTATTCGACTCAGCAGCAAAGACATCTGATATAAAAATACTGTCTGGCTATGCAACTGTTGGGAAGGACTCCCAGGTATGCCAGAGTATGGCTGGGGGTCCGCCTGACTTCGAGGGCCCAACACCGTCCCCAGAACAAATGGAGGAATCAGCCAACGGCAAGTAGAAACTGTGTTTTATTGCAAATAAAACCAACAGGGATCAATACAAGGAAACAGGAATTCTCTGGTACATCTCAGCTTTCCCTGGTATGCGGCATAGTTTTGTGCGATCCTTCCCTGAAAAACCTATCTTCACAAGGGATTGGGTATCGAGATTACTATTACCTACAGGAGGACTCTATAGGTGTTATTCTACTGGTCCTCACATGTCAGGTGGCTGGCCTGTCCCATCCCCAAAAGCTATCTATTGCATTGTTGCAGATTAGTGGGCTTGCCATGGGTTTGTGCCCCTTGCCATCCACCCCTGGGTTTTAAGCTGTGATTGGCTAGAGCTGATCTCCTCAGGCCTGGGACTCGATCGAGTTCTCAGCTCGCTGTGCACCTCTTTATGGTGATGTGAACGATTATTGTCTGTATTGTAACTTGTGTGTACCACCTTTGCCTATAAGAATGTGCTCCTCAAGTTGCAACACTTGTTCAAGTCTGTATTTGGTTTGCTGGGATCGGCTCCCTTTTCCCACCCTGGATGACTGTCCATTGTCGCGTTTGGCTGTAGCACATGTTTAGAGACCATCAGCTCACATTTCTGAGGATTTATTCCGTGTCTCTGCAGCTGGTCCCCTTGTCTGAGATTGGAATGTATCCTCATATCTCTGACATTGGATGTGAGCCAGTCTCGCACGTCTTGCTCTCTGTTGAGCCTGAATCAACTCTTGCTTGTCTCATGCTCAGTGGTTTTAGGCCTGCTGTAATTTTCCTAACCTTTATAATGTGGTTTCTACAGTGTCCATGCTACACTAAGTTCCCTATAGGATAGTGCTATGTGGTTCCATCAGGCTCCATATATACTCCTGTAAATCCACTCGATCATTGTTATAAGCATCTGCAAGCTTGCTCAGGATCTCTTGTGCCTTGCGGTTCTTCGTTACTGCATTTGGCTATTGCAAAAATAATAAAAGTATTGACAGTATGTATATGTATCTGTCCTCTAGCTATAGAACTGGGCAAGCATGTTCTTGGTGTATACGAATATGTGTCTGTGTAATGCTGTGCAGGACTGCGAATATGCTTCATGACTAACGCGGCTACGTCATGGTGTAACTAGTGGCATCAGCACGGTGTCTTCTTGGTGCTTAGTCAAGGCTGCCCATATAGGTTTCTCGGACCACGACCTACAGTTCTTCTTCTACACATGTGAACACTTGCATTGTATTCGGTCTGTATGGCTGTCTGAGGGGATATTTTTCAGGGTATTTGTCAATCATTGATGCACTCAGGATTCGTCCAAAATATGATGGGTGGCTGCCAGCATTTCTGGCTCTTCGTCGTGCCATGAATCGGGCGGTGATGAGGGGCATCCTTGGGACCCTCTCTTCACAACAATGAGTTTGGAACTTTTGCCAATACATTTAGCTGTACAAGTCATTTATCAGCAATACATATACAGGGCTATTCAGAACAAGTGTGATTATGTAACACCTAACTTACTTGAGAGAAATGGATAGATCTAGTTGTGCACAAATAATATTGATTACACAATAGCTAAATCTGCCTATGCTACTGGGTATTGGATTCAGTAGCAGACATGTCAAGGTATGTAAAACAAGCATGGTAAGGTTTGATTGACAGAATAGATAAATCATGTTATGTAACACATGATTTGACAAACCAATAGATATATATAGCTAGGCAGCAGCTACCTTGATTTGCAACTAATTGGCCTGGTTACGTAAATTAATGTGACTATGCAAGAAATATGTTCATTAAAGACAGGTCAATCTTCTAAACCTCCCCCCTGACTTCCCTTCCCTACCCCTCCTCTCCTACCCTTGCCCCCTCCTTTCCCCATCCTCTCTCCTTCCCCTCTTACCTTAAATTAGTAACAAATACTACTTAAAGGCAATGAGGACACCAGATCACTCCCCCTTCCCTTCCCCTCCCCCTACCTCAAATCCTACACCGTAACTCCATTCACCTACCCCCTCTTCTACCCTATCCCCCCTAACCCCCTTGTAAATAGTTCTACTTATTGTTCTAATTACTGGTTCATGTTTGTAAATATGCTTCTCTCACTTTTGTTCCTGTTGTTATATTGTAGAAGCCTTTGGCTTAAAGCGCTATATAAATTCAACAACCATAAACATAATGTGACTGTGCAATAATTGGTTGTGCAACAATGCAACACAAATTTGAAACAGCAGCAGGTGGTGCTTTCGACAAGTAGTGAGGGTTTGCAACGAATAATCTGGTTGAGAAAGCAATAAATCTGGCTATGCAAAAGTTGATTTGTAAGGCAACATGTATGTCTTCCTATGCAACAATGAGTGTGTAACAGAAGTCAATAAGGTATGCTTTGTAAGTTTGAGTGACACTGGCTTTGCACAACTTTTGAGCCAATAATAGATATATCTGCCTATGCACAATGAGTCTGATTATACAGCACTTAGCCTACTTGTGGAGAGCATATATATCTTGTGGGATGTCTCAACCCACTGGTCCAGTCCCTGCAACATTACTGTGCATTGCTGGCAGCAGAAACCTCACAAATGGCCACTGGAAAGCATGCTGTTTGCTAAAAATCACCCAAAATTGCGCACTAAAAATCTGAAAAATAGGCCGCCATCCACTTTTGCCTATGTCACTGGTAACAAAAGAGATCACTGCTAAAACCCACCATTGGGCTACCCACAAAGTAGCCTGAAATCACTTGAAAAAGCAATGCTGATTACCAAAAAGAAACAGAGCTGTTTGGAAATCCGTTTTCTTGATTGTCAAAAATGTGCAAGAATCATGGCTCACAAACCACCTAAAAGATCCAACCTCCTTGTTGGGTGTTCCACATTATTCTACTATAAGAATCCACATAAATACAATGTCAGCAAGAATCATATGTTATCAGAACAAAATCCTCTTTTAAAGATACTTGATGGAAAGAAAGCTGTCAAAAATGGGTGTAGTACCGTTACTCGCCTCTGTCAGAAGCCGGCGATTTAAAACCTATTGGGCCTCATTACAACTCAGGCGTTAAGGGTTAACGCCACCGTTAACCCTTAACGCCTGATTCTGATTTTAACGCCTGCTTTTAGCAGGCGTTAAAATCCATGGCGCTAACCTGCCATGGTGCTAATTACGCCGCCGTAATTTACGGCGGCGTAATTAGCGCCTTCCCCACTCCCATTATGCCCTATGGGGCAAAAATGGGAATGGGGAAGGGAAAATGGGAAATGGGGATTTACCGCCCCACTCACCTTGGAATGGGGCGGTAAATCCGCCATCCACCATGGTGTAAACAGAGTTTACACCATGGTGGTAAAGTTGGTGCACTTAGCACCAAGGTTGTAATGAGGCTAATTATGTGTAAAGTGAACATTGAACTCAAACTAGGCCAAAGAAGAGAGTTCCATCAAAATGCCATATAAGAGTGCCATACATTGATTTTCATGTTGAAAAAGGACTGGAAGTAAAGATGGGTTTGCTTATTTTAAATTTATAAATGTATTTTTTCACAAGGAACTATGTTACAATTGACCAGAAGGTAAACTGATTCAGTTAAAACTTCCAAGCGGCCTTCTTCCCCTGGGAAACGCACACCTTGTTCATTCCCACCAAAAGGAGAGCATTTCGCATTGACATGTTAATCAGGAGGCGAGGAGATTTCCGGTGCTGCCTGGAGAAAGAAAAAATGGATTCCTTGGGCTGAATAGGAATGCTCATTCGGGTGTGACTGACAACAAACTGCTCTGGCAGGAAGGGAGGCCATGTGTTCCTCTAACTCAGCCCAGCTCTGGAGACGAACCAGACTGAAATTGTTGATTTGACATTGGATTAAATGTATGTTTAGAAAAATGCTTCTAGCAAAGTGTACTAAATTGACAAAAATATGAAACTTAGAGATTGTTAAAATGAAAAATGTGCTCACAGTTTAAGACTAAATTGGAATCTGTGCGATGTTCTGAGACTGAACCCCGGAAATGACTCATATTGTAGCCATGGTGTTTATGTTAGGAACATGAAAAATTACAGGAATGTGCCCAGAGGGGACGTGCATGCATGTATAATAATTGGTGCAGAACTAACATTGAGAAACCCATCAAAAGCGTGAAAAAGTTGTCATTTATGAACCATAGCTCGCAGGAAGATGGGAGTTGAACAGAAATGTACCTTAGGCAATCTGTCATGTAATTATGTATTATTAACAAGTTGTGCATCTTGGAAATAGGTTTTTTGGGGAAAATAGAGTTTCTATGTAAAAGCAAAGGGGAGGGATTTCCTTTGGATCATAAACCCAGCATCACTCTGACACCTGATGACACACAATTCCTTTCTCAAATCAGGGGACAGGGAATTCTCTGACCTATCAGATCGTTAGAGGGTTAGGCATAGATAATCAGCATCCCCACCCACTTTGGATATGGATAAATAGGGACTGTTGAGGACCCAGAGACACACACTTGTTCCACTCCTCAACTGATTTCCTGGCGAAGCGCCCTTCAGGAAGATCCAGGCTTCAGACAGAGATCCAGAGACCAGACTCTAGAACCAAACTCTAGAACTTTGAAGCAGAGAGGCCTAACCCAAGAAGCTGAACCCTTTTTCAGCAGGCCTCAGAATCTTTTGCAACCTGATTCTAACCCCTAAACTTCCACGGGGCCTAACTAAACCATTCAACAGCCAGGCTGAGCTGTTTTTCTGTTCTAGCTAAGAACCCTGTGCTAGAACCAAGATCCAGACCCGCAGAGCAGAGCTGTAATCCAGAACCCGTCAGATCCAATCGAAGAGGCCACGCAGACCAGAGTGCCGTGCTAAGTGCAGAACCCAGTGCCTGAGACCTGTCCGGTGGCAAGCGAATCCCAGCCAAACCCTTGACCAAATCTTTGACGGGCCCATTCCATTCCAAAGCTATAGTTGTAAGTATTTAGTGTAGAACTGTCCATAACCACCTCTTAGTCTAAAGTAACCCAATCCAACCATTCCAACCTATCCATAAATGCATTATTGAATCTCTTTTGTCTACTCTAAATTCTTCTCTCCTCCACATAATCCTTGATAATTGTAGTGATAATCATCTTGGCGCTAATATATATTTTCTGGAGAAAGGCAATTGTCTCGTTCAGACAGAAACCATCCGAGGCGCCTCTGGATAGGTGGCTGGGCTGTCATGTAGTTTGTGGCTCCATAGACTCTTTAGTGTTAAGAAATCTTTGTTTTAAATCTTCAATAGTGCATCTTTCATTTTGAAATCTTGACCCTGTTTCTGAAAAACCGACCTTCACAAAAACCTATGTAACTTTTGAACCGCACGTCCCAGAAACAAAATTTAAATGTCATTTTGAAGCTAGGATCCTCAGCTTCATTCCAATCTCTTATCGTTTTTCCGTGATCACGTTTCCCGCACGCGGAAAAGTTGCTGCGATTTGCAATTTGGCTCAATTTCACTTCATAGAAAAACCGCTGTTTCTTGATTTCAACTTCTGAATTTCGTTTTCCATCTGCTAATCATTCTACAATCATTGCTAGTGTTGACCTGAACCAATCCAAAGCCACTCTCACTACTGCTGAATCCATTTAGTGAATTTAAGTCATTTTTAGCCGTTTTCCCATTCCATTCAAATCACATTCAAAAGCATTTTGACCTTTTTTTAAAGCATTCCTGTTCTCTCTAAGCCTGCTGGGGGAATTGGGATTGTCTGCATTCTTTCATATCAGTTATTCCTGAAACCTGTGTGCCCTCTTCCACCTCTTCATATTGCATACTGGGGGGAGTGAGTAATAACAGGGGGAAAGAGTGATCATATTGTCTTTTGATTGAATTCATATCAAGTTTTATTTCTGTGTTGCATTCTTTCCTATTATTGCATTTCCTTGAACCATACAAAGTGATCTCTGCTACATTATTCTTCCTATTCCTACTCCTAACTGATTAAAGAGATTGTTGAAATTGTAATATTACCCATTGCTGACCACTGCTCATCTTCATAAGTGTGATATTCAGATATAATCTATATATTCTTCAATTCTTCAAATAAATCTTTTAATTTGCAAAACAAACCTATTTCTTGGTTCAGTGAGACAGGGGAATTTAAAGAGAGGGGCGTTATATAAGGGTACATCATCCAGAATTAAACAAACTTTGACATAAAAATATATAAATAAGGGTTTCCATTGGGCATCCCATACTAGGCATTGACTTAGTTGGAGTGCTGGATTGAAATCACTTACAATCTGGCTATGCAACAGTAGGAAAGTGTGCCTTTGCAACAGTTAATTGAATTTGGCAGTGTATCCTTCTGGCTATGTAACAATTATTTGACAAGTCAGTTTTCAACAAGGGTTATACCTGGATGTCGTCTCTTACCTTGTAGTGTGCCTGCCCATGGGAGCACTCATACAGGGGGTGGCGGGTGCAGGAATTGGGTGCCAGCAAATAAGCATCAACCTTTCCTATTTGCTGGCTGCCCGGCAAGCTGCTCTGGGAGGACTGGAGTGATAGGCGGGTAGGCGAGGGTCGCAGGTTTAAACCAGGCACTCCAATGGGGGGAGGTATTGGAGGCAGGATATGTGGGAAAGGCAGCAGGAAGATCTGGTTTGAGGGACCCAAAGAACAGATTTCCAGCAAAACAAGAAAATATCTGTGGGTTCACTCTGCCTCAGTACACTGTGAAAAGTGCAGCTAGAAATAAAATAAAAGCAATCTGCAGAATGTTTTACAAACCTTGCTCACCAAGGGTCAACATTTTAAGCCAGGCACTGTAGTGGAAAGGAGGTAGACGAGGGAGGAAAGAATGGGGCGGTTGCATTGAGAGATCTATACAACAGATTGCTACCAAAACACGCTGTTAGAAATGCAGCCGGAAATGATGCAAAACCAAGTTAAGGGTGTGATGAACTTTGCTATGCAGGATTAAGCCAGTCACTCCAATGGGAAGGGGTGATGCTGGGAAAGTACTCTTTAGTTACCCTGGGTGACTGACTTCTTATCTTACTCCTAAATTACTTGATTTTCGTGTCTTATCATTATGAAAAAGTCTCAATATTTTTTTTATAAAGTTGTAATTGACCTAACTCTTTACACAACACTCAATAAAAATACCAAGATATCTCAGTTGGTTAACTAGATTCTAAATTTTTCAGACCACCTTTTATGAAGGATGCTGTGACACTCCCATATCATGATGCCAAATCTTGACCATGGTGACCTCAACCTATGAGAAACCTGCCCTTCTGCAGATATTGGTTGCCAGCCAAACTAAAGCTCATCTAGATGTTAGTAGTTTTTTTTCTTAGCAATTATTTTAATTATTTATGATTAACACACGGGGCTGCAAAAGGCCTAAGGAAATATCAAACCCTACCAAGTTAAACAGAGAAACTAAACGGCACAATAATAAACAACTTATCCCATTTTTGAGTTATAGACCTCACTCTCGTCTCTTAAATCCGCTGAAATGTTTTCCATCACCAAGCTAGACCACAGCCTAGTCCACCAGAGGTTAATGTGGGGGGCGTCTTTGTTTTGTTAATGTGAGGAGTGTCTTTGCTATCCAATCTGGCTGCTATCACCATCTTTGCAGTAAAAAACAGTATCGTTAATATCCTCCCCTCAATGGAGTATAAGGGATAGTGGATTTTGTCCGGGATGCCTAGGAGCACCAGACCCAGATCATATGGAAAAGGCCGCTCAATGATTCTAGAAACTTGGGCAGGGACCTCTTCCGAAAATGGGTTGACCTTTGGGCAATCCTACTGTATATGTAGCATGGTCCCCCTCATCCCACAGTCTCTCCAACAGATACTTTCAACGGTCGTATTAATGCGATGTAGCCTAACTGGGGTCCAGTAGCATCTAGATGATTCCTTCAGTCGTACTGCTGATTCTGCCTTTTTAGTTCTCCACCAAATCCCCTTCCATTCCCTATCAGAGATTAGCCTCCCCATGCCATCTTCCCACTCACCCATCGCATCAGTCAGGATGAGGTAGATAGTAAAAATGAGCCAACTGGAAATTTCTCAAAGGGTGGCAGCTCTCTATTAGCGGCCTCCAAAACGTTACCCACTGGAGCAATTGGAAATACTGAGATCTGTCCTCTTCCTTAAGTATTCCTATACGCTCACACAGATCTATTGCCCCTTGGTTGCCAAAGCACTCTCCATAGGGGGCTTCTGGCAACTGCAGTGTCCATAGCCACCATTGCTTTCCAGAGTCTGTCTTACAACACTCCTTTACTATCCGCAGCTGCTCCACCTGGTAATATGCCAGGAAGTCAGGACCTGTAACCGCCCCTCGAGGCAGTCGTAAAGAGTGAGCATGCCAGTCTAACTCTTTTCCATTTCCAAATAAATGACGTGGCTGCGCTCTGAAGTTCTAAGAACGTCTGCCAAAGGATTCTCACTGGGAGAGTCTGAAGAAAGTATAAGAGACGTGGCAGTACATTCATTTTCAAGACATTGATCAGCCCAGACCAGGAAAAAGGGCCCTTGTTCAACCTCTGCTAGTAGAGAGAGATAATTTATACTGTACAGCTTCCCTAAGTCAGCCGTGAGTGGGTCACCCAGGTATTTAACACTATCTCTCCCCCAATTAAATGGCAGGTCTGACTTAAGCCTGCTACACACCGGGGCAGGGGGTCATTAAATTAAAGATCTCAGATTTGCTGAGGTAAGCTTTAAACCCTGACACCTGTCCATAAGTGGCAAGTTCCTAGTGCACCACCAGCACGGAGCAGAGAGAATGACATCATCAGAAAACAGGGCACTTTTATACTCTGTCCATGCAAAGTGAATTCCTTGGATGTCTACCCATGCCCTCAGCTGCTGCGCAAACGGCTCCATTGCCTTTGCAAAAAGGAGGGGTGACAGGACAGCCTTGCCTGGTTTCCCTGCCTAACTTGAATGAGGTAGAGAGAACGATGTTAGCTCTTATTTGTGATGTGGGCTTGTTGTATATGGCCTCTACCCATCTAATCCAATTAGGACCCATCCCCATGCCCTCCATCACCACCTTAATAAAAGCCCAACTGACCCTGTCAAATGCTTTTTCTGTGTCTAACGAAAGCAACAGGGGCTGTTTTTTTAAAAATCTCTTCATTTTATAGGTTAAATTGATCTATTTCTGAATATTATCAAAAGTTTTCCGTCCCCGCTATGAAGCCCGTCTGATCAGACTAAATCAGGCCAGGAAGCGCTCTCTCTAGCTGTAATGCTAAGATTTTGGAAAAATGCTTCTCGTCTGTATTCAAAAGTGAAATGGGACGGTAGGACCCACAACCTTCTGGATCTTTACCTGGCTTATGGATGAAGATAATCAAAGCCTGATTTATTGTTTCCAAAATAACACTGAGGTCAGAAGGGAATTGTAAAGGTTCACTAGTGGTTTAAACAGCAACCCCGAGAACGTCTTGTAGAAAAGGTTTGTCAGACTGTCTAGCTCTGGGGCCTTGTTGGCTTTCAGGGGCTTGATAGCATAGATAATCTCTTCAGTGGTTATGGCACAGTCTAGCTCTGGCCTTTGCTGTGGCACGATATGCCTCAGTTGCACCACTGCTACAGTCCATAGAGGCATTTTTCATCTTAAACATTTCCTAAAAAGACCAGAAGTCCTCAGCAATACTGTCTGCCTCATGTGTATATTCTCCTTCTGAGACTTTTATCGCTGTGATATGCCCCTTGAGCCTTTTGGCCTTCAGTGCACTCGCCAGGAGTTTATTATGCTTGTTGGAACTCTTGTAAAATGCCATTTTCAGGTTTAACAGCAACCTTACTCCCATGTTGACCTCCATTATATTGAGCTGACCTCTCAGGATTATACGTTTTCCTGCGAGCTCGTACCAAACCACTCTCCCTGTATTTTTTTCCACTACCAAGATCTCATTCTTTAGCCATTCTTTCTCATCTTTCTTTAAATTATCCAACTGGGTGCCCATGGCCAAGAATTTGCCTCTGAGGACTACCTTAAGGGCGTCCCAGTTGTTGTTTTGGGATGTGTCTTCTGGGGAATTATAAGCAAAGCACTCAGTGATCTCCTTCTCTATTTCCTGTCTGGCAATATCATCCCCCAGCAGATGCTGCGGCACTGACCACACATGCTCAGGAGCCTTAACCTGCCTTAACCTGCGGAAGGTCGAGTCTGAGCATCACCGGGGCATGTTCAGACATTGTGATGCGCCCAATTGCCAAATCCCCTACACACCCCTGGCCAGCAGACATGGCCTATCGATGTATACGTTCTGTGGAGAGAAGTATGAAAAGTCCTGTTCCTCACCATGAATATCCTGCCACACGTCTATGACTCGCAACCGCTCATGTTTGCGCTTCAGCTTCGCCTCAGGCCTGGATTCTCCGAGCTTGCAAGCCCTCCGAATGATCAAGGTGCGTGTTAAACATATTCAAAACCCTCTATGATAAGGTCCCTTTTTGCAAACTGGGCAATTTGCCAGGTGAGGCTGAGCATGAATCTCACTTGATCAGTGTTCAGGGCATATATTGATGCTAACATCAGGGAGCGCTGACCCAATCTACAGTTCAACAATCCCCAGGGTCCATAGAGGATATCCCCACTTCTAGTGTCAGCCCACTTTTATAGAGAATCGCTACCCCTGCCTTCTTTGCCTCAGGCGAAGCAAAGCCCTTGTTGCGCAGGTGCCTCTAGTTTGCTTGCAAGAGTTGCGTCTTTATATCTGTCTCTTAAGTTGCTGAGGAGATGAAAGAGACAGACTCTTTTAACTAGGCAATTAAATCCCCTAACGTTCAAAGTGATAACCTGCACCATTTATGCGTGATCAAGAAGTGCCCAAAACTCTTGCCTGGGGCGATGTGGGTGGCCCCAGCCTCGGAAAGAATGCCAATACCATGACCTTTGGTAGATCGACTCCCAACCCCCCTTCCCCACCCCAACTATATTGAACAACCATATTCATGGGATTCTGAGTCTCCTCTCCATCCATGGACTCCACTACCTGGACCTCCACCCACCGGAAAGCCCAACTGGCCCCAGAGTCGGACCACCATACTATGCAGAGTTCTCACTTCTCCTTATTCACCTACCCAGCATCCTACATGTGCGCACAAATCCATTTATTACCCGCTCATTGACTCCCTTCAGAGATGTAACTCTAGAGCAGGCCTAAGGTCCTTGACACTCCCAATCTCGCTGTTGCCTCGTTCAGGTCGAGTCTCTAGCCTTCCTGGGTCTTGGGCCTTTCTTCTACCAGGAGGGTCCCTCTGATGCAACAACCCCACCCGGCCCACGTCACAATGCTGTACTGGGACTTCTAATCCAAGACTTGAAGATCCCTCCTCCACAGATCTGGCTGTGTGATGTTGACCCTGCCACTCAAACTGCAAGCTGAGTGGAAAAATCCAATTGTACCACGCCTTCTCCTTCAGTAATTTTTCCGTAATAGGTCTAAACAACCTCCTTTTCTTTATTGTGAAGTTTGACAATTTCTGAAAAAGCTGGATTATGGAGCCTCTAAACTTGATAGGGCCTCTTGCTCGAGCCACGCATAACACCTTTTCCTTCAGGAGATAGGAATGCGGCTTGAAAACAATGTCCCTTGGTTTGATCTGGGGTTGGTTATTTGTGGGAGGCCCACTCTGTCTATTGCAAACGATGCAGGGGCGTCCTCTGGGCACAGCACAGTGAACATTTCTTGGAGCATTGCTTCCACCCCCTCACACTCTGCTCTCTCGTGAAGATATTTTAGCCAAATGTTTTCTCTCCTTGACCTGTTTTCAAGGTCTTCACATTTATTATCCAGCTGTGTGACCAGTTGTCTAAGACTGTCTACCTCAGTGGTGTTCTGAGGAACTTGCGTTGCCATTACAGTCAGTGATTGCTCTTTTTCATCCACCCTGTCTCCCAGGGAGTCAATCTTTCTGAAGATCTTGCACGCTCTTCCCGACTCCCTCTTTCAACTCTCCCATCTGTCTGGTTAGATTATTTTGTAACTTCTGGAGACATGCCACCAGGTCTTCCTTGGTGAAGGACACTGAAGTGTCCACCGTATGAGAGTCACCATGGGTGTCAGGCGGTGCCACCATGTTTCTGGAGTCATGGGCCACAGACCCCTTGACAAAATGGCCAATGCTGCCCTTTTGTGGTTTATGCACATTTTTGGCTGACTTTCTCATCAGTGGCACTGTGCAAGATTCACAACTCACCCCCAGATGAGCTTGTCTCACTGGCACTGCCCCACACCGTTATCCCCAGGCAGCTCGTCACGTAGTCCTTCACCACCGTCCCCGGGGCCGACAGCTACGAATATGCTGGTCACTGGGTTAGCATGGCAGTTCATTTCAGCAGAGCCATGTACCCTTGTGCCTTTTATGGATTCCGACTTAAATTGCAATCAGCAAATCCCTGGTAAGCCACGCCTTATACCAGGCATTCAACACTGAAGGCAGGTAGGTACTGCTGCAGAATGGAGATGGCCAGCATGCTGGACAGTTGCAGGGTACACAGCAGGGGCAGAACATGATGTATTGCACTCCCACTTATCCCCAGGCACTCACCACCTTGGAGCCTTGAATTGGCCTCTCAGCCCTGGCACAGCTCTTCTCCATTCACGCCTCTCCTCATCAGATGAGCCGTGCTCATCTCAACACACGCCGGCTCAGGACACTAGCTCCTACGGAGCATGCTCCCCAAAAGCCCTCTCGGGACCTGCAACTGCCAGGGCAGGCATCACCACATGCTCATGGGAAAGGCCAGGGGGCGCCACCTCAGCCCCCGATCGCAGCACCTGCAGTGTGGCTGCAGCTTCACATGATAGGAGGGCCCGTGACAGGGAGGAGCACGCCTTCCGCAGCTCCACCAAACTGGGCCGCAGGAGTCGGTCTGCCACTGTCCAAGCCAGTAAACTGGAGTGCCAATGTTTACCGGGGGTCCAGAGACAGCCTTTCACTTCTCTGGGCACAATTGCATGGCGGTCCTCCGCTCAGGGGCCAAAGTCGACGGGAGCCTTCCAGCAGTGCCGCCAGCCTGTCCGCCATCTTGGCTCCTTCTCAACAACTGTTTTAATGAGTATGAGATAGGTTTCCAGTCAGGGATGGGCAAAGATTCAGTGCTGTTAGTGTTGTTGGATGACCTCAAACTTCTGATCTTGCTGGCTGAATATTGTGACGCGGTGGCTCGCCACAGAGAACCATGCTGACTCTGATGACAATGTCCAAGAGTGTTTATTTGAATTATTAGAGAATTTTCTATGGTTCTGAGGGCTTAGGGTTTTGGTGATAGGGCTGTCTCTCTCTCTCTCTGACCTTTCCCCGGGCGTCTCCCTCCTCCTTTGCCCAGGTGTCCTTAACAGGGAAGGTAGTGCTAGCCAATGGTAACACCTACCTGTCTACTCTCTTTCTAAGTCTGGTGGTGGTGTGCCTAATATGATGACTATTTGACTCCCTAGGGATCTTCTAGTTTTCCCTCTCCTGGCCCCGCTTAGTAATCTGAGGGAGTTATGAATAGTGCCTACTTTCGACCAGCATCACACTCACTTCCATCACACCCTTCCAAACCTGTCCCTTTCTATATTGGTCTCATGAGCTCTTCCCGGTCTACAACTTCACTGTTCCTCTAACTCTCTCACTCCGCCTTTCCACCTCCACCCTTCAATCTTCTTTTTTTTACTCGTGGTCTTACTAACACTGATTTCTCCAACTACCCCTATGTCTCTGTTAACTTCTCCTCCTTTCTTCCTCTCTGACAATACCTAATTCTATTTTTCCACTCACTGTCACTCTACCTAGTCCTCATCTACTACTACACCAATCCCACCTTACTACTATCTTCCTCTCTCAGAATTCCCAGGGTTATCGTGCCATGCTCACCACTCTCGCTGGTCCCGGGTCTGACCCCTAAATGCACTCAGGGATATGATGCTCTGCACACCCTCCCGTTTCCCACTACCACTCTACAACTTATCTCCTTCACTCGTTACACTTACTACCTGTTTCCTCACCTCCAGTTACCCCCCACCACTTTTACCACTACTCCACTTCACCACTGCTCGTACTCTACTTCTAACAGTCACACTCTCCCTCTCTCACACAAACACTTCACAGACCCCCTCCTTGACAATAACCTCTGCACTCCTTTATCTCTCGCCTCTGCTTCTCTCTTGGAAGTCCGCCAACACCTCCTATCCTTACCCAACTAACCCATGCTTGCACAATCACACACACCTCCTTAAATACCCCAAACCTCTTAGGATTGGGTATTTACCTTGTCCAATTACCTACCTGGCTCAGGGTTTGTGACACGGGGGAGGCAATGGGAGAGCTTCTCAGGGCTAGTAAGCCTCACCCCTTTTGCTGCATTTATTCTATGTAGCCTTTACTGGCTCTGCAAGATCCACAGGTCTTGTTGGGGAAGTTTCCCCTTTTTAAACAAAGTCCCTGGTGGTTTAGTGGTTTTATTTCAGGTTCTTTCTGCAGCGACCGCTGTTGTCCCAGTTGCTGCTCCCCTTGCTGCATGCTGCCAGGCCATGTCCTGGACTTGCCGGTGTTGCTGCACACATTGTACCCCGCTGCATAGCGGGTGCTGCGGCAGCACAGTTGCAGCGTCTTCTCCCCACTGGCTCCCCCTGTGGCTTGGCTCTGCTGGCATTCCATGGCACTGTAGGTGCCGTCATTGAATGTAAGGAAGGGAAGGGATAGACCCCCTGGCACACACACCAGAACTGTGCTCTAGGCGGATTCCCTCCCTCACTTGACAGGGCCAGTACGCCATCCCTGTCACAATATGTTGGAGGCTTTCAACACTATCAACTACCAAATTCTCATAGATGCACTGTAGCAGACAGACATTCATGAAACTGTTTGGACTTTGACTGAATAATTGTCAATAGATAGATTTCAGTCATTTTCCCTACCCACATTCTCAGCAGGACCCAGGCCATCAAGGAAGGGGCCCTAGGGTTTCAAATAATGTCCTGTGATTTTGTAATGTGTACCTCGTTCCTTTGAGGATATGAATGCTATAATCACACTTTGAAAAAAAAAGTTTTATAGTGTTATCACTTCTCAGTGAATCTTCTCACAACATTACAAATATAAATGCATATAAATGTATAGAACAACAGCAAGAAACCAAAACATACAAAGGGAAAGAAAATTAAGTATGTCATAAGCAGCTCCTGTTAGGCAGAATTGCAGGCAGTACACTCTGGGAACACCACACACAATTAGGACTACAAGTGTAAGCAAAAACCAACCTTTGGTATAAGTCTGTACCACACAATTTTTGGTAGCGAGCTGAGCAGCCCGGCTTATCCAAAGAGGGAATGTGAGCAGTAGTTGAAGTTACACAGAAGTATCACAATCACAGTGGTTCGAGTAGACACTTACACTCAAGGTTTCTTGGAAAAAAACAGCGGTCGCTGCAGAAAGAACCTGAAATAAAACCACTAAGCCACCAGGGACTTTGTTTAAAAAGGGGAAACTTCCCCAACAAGACCTGTGGATCTTGCAGAGCCAGTAAAGGCTACATAGAATAAATGCAGCAAAAGGGGTGAGGCTTACTAGCATTTACTTATACATTTACTTACACAATCATTTAGAAAACATTCACTAGTAGAAATCAACTTAATATGAAACACCAATACACTACAGTAACAAACTCTAAGTTGTAGGGACAGTTTGCGCTCCTCTGAAAAAGGAGCCAAATGGCACTTCAATTACTTTCAATGGGAAGAGAAAGACATAAGTTTGTACAATGGATTAGAAAACACTTCTGTTGGGCAATGCAAAGGTTTCGTGTACCCGGAGGGTGGTTTAATTCAATAGGCCAAGCCAAAGTCAAAAGTCTAGTGTTCATGGATAGGACAGATCAGTTCTGGTAACACATTGAGAAGTCTTTGTAAAAGTTCTCAGAAGTAGTCTAGACAAAAAAGAATGATATGCTGGGTCACAAGCTGATTAGGCCTATACATTGGGAAAGTTTCACAAACGTTCACCGTGAGAGTGAAGATCTCTGAACCGGGTGGCACAGTACCTTAATGTGAAGTAAAAAGATGCAGCTGAAGACGTTGGTTCCTGGCAGTTCCTTTAGATCTTGCTGTTCCTGAGCCTCAGTCATGGGGACAAGAGAGAGGACGTCGGGGGACTCCTGCACTGCACGGGATTGTCGTCGGAGCAAACTAAATGGAGTCACTTGGGTACAGTAGCCGTTACTTCAAGACACTAACTGGTTCCCTCTCCCTGGCTAAACCTAACCAGCATTGAGAATGGTATCCAGGTATCTTCTGAGCTGATTGGTCCCACCAACTCAAAGGAAGAAGCCGTCCTTGAAGGAGCTTCTCTGTCGAATGGAGTTCTGGCGATTCGGATTTGCAGCAGGGCTTCACTGGGCAAACCAACGGTCCAGTGGTTGCAGCAGCCATCCTCTTCCAGCTCGTCTTCGGTTCTTTTGTTCCAGTGGTCGACTCTGCCTTTCAGTCCTGGAGACTCGCCTTTTAAACAGTTTTCTCCCATTCATGCTAGTCTAGCTGCCACTCACCCACCAGACAGTCATTCAGCCAATCACGCCAGTGTGCATTTGGGTCTCCTAGGAGACTAAGCACAGGGAGTTTCGGGCACCTCCTCACTTCCTGCCCACCCCAGACACTCAGACCCCAAGGGCGGACTTCGGTCCTCAAGCCCACCAAAGGCTCACGAACAAAGGGACCAGACATGGTTTGGCGCGCAGAGTTAAACACCAGAAGGACCTTTGCACAAAGAAACGGTGAAAAAAGATGACCCGAGTCTGTTTTTACAGAGGGGGCTTGGGCGCCATAATGAAAAACATGGTGGCCCCGATTTTTAGCTACCGGTGTTCGCAGTCGGGAAAAATCATGGTAGTTCGTTATAAAACCACGCCCACCAGCCATTGCCATAAGAAAGTGTGTTTAGACACAGGGGATACTATGTAACTCCTCCAGGACTCCATTGTAAGATGGTGTGTGCTGAGCCTACATTTTTAGAAACGTCTAGTAAATTCAATTTCACTTTACATTCTCTGGGAAACAGTAGTTTATCTCAGAGAAGGTATTTAAACCTTTGGGAAGTCTAAAAAGACATCCCAGTGTCACTGCACTGAAGGTGTAGTGTAGCACATGAAAAGATGCCTTTGGAGATATCTTAAAACTTCAAGGTCAAAGAACACACATGTAAAACACACATCAAAATATATGAGAGTGCTAAAAAAAGGCACCCACTCTTTCCAGGTAAAAAAATTAAGTCCTCAAAATCCAGCAAAGTTGCTGGGGGTCTCTAAGGTGAAGGGAATTAGCACATTTATGAGGAATTCTCCCTAACACCTCCACATGAAATGTAGTTTTCTGCAAGAATCCTCTTCCAGATGCTTGCCGTCCTAAGAGTTGACTCATCATATTAAAAAACATGGAAAAAAAGTCTCTCTCAGGAGTTGTAGCATAAAACAATTTTTAAACATGTGTTCTAAAGTTTTGACCGTGTTACACTTAGTACAAAATCTACAGACCCTAAGCTCCCTAAGGATGTTTCTTCTAGCACCTGCTACCCCATTAGTTAAAGGAAGATTGCATCTAAGACGCATGAAGTTCATTCTGCAAATTTTGGAATATAATTTAAAGGTTTTTCCTACTGCGTAAAATCTGAATAGACCGTACATGCATTATAAGTATCTTTTGAACAAATCCAGTCAGCTCACCAACATTTCTTCATGGCTAAGCTGAGATTAAAGGTTAACACACCTGGAGTAAGATTAAGTAAATCTATCAATTCTTCACATTGATCAACCAAGATGTTTAAGGATTCACATATAAGACTAACTTTTAGACTGTGTAGTATTGTAAAAAGAGAATTGGCAGAAGGATTGAGATTCTTCCCAAATAACTGCAACCTTCTCCACTCAACTGGAGCTTTTAGAGAAATAAAACCCAGCTCATAGCATATTACAGAACCAGGGACACACCGCCTGAGAGATTTAGTGAACATTTCCACAATTTTCCTTCTGTTACTCCCCGATCTATAAGATCACACTTAAATTCAGCCCCATATAACGGACTTGGAATTATTTTAGTTTTGTATTATCTAATAATCAGAAGCATAGAATATCCACCATACTTCCACTCAATTTTTTTCAATTGGGCAGAATAGGACACAATTTCTAAATGTAGGTCTGTGTAAATATTGTAAGTATTGCTCTTAGATTTAAAATTAGTCACTAAATACGTCTAATTATCCACCGCTTCCAAGTGATTGTTATCAATGTACCAGTTAGCTATTAATTTTTCATAAGGGATTACTATTTTAGTTTTAGTATAATTCATCTCCAATTTTAAACCTTTTAGGAAAGTGACCAGAGAGCTCATTGATCGCTGAAGACTAATAGGGGTCCTATCCACCAAAACAATGTCATCAGCAAAAAGAACGTTTCAAATAGAAAATAAACCTAACCAAGGCAGATAGGTATTGGCCGCATCAACCATTTCCCTAAATCTACAATATACAGATTAAAGAAAGCAGGGGCCAACACTCAACCCTGTGGTAATCCACGAAAGGGGCATACTGGCTCTGTTAGAGTGCCCTCTCTACCTTCTCGGATTTATATTTGTGTATCGGTGTGCAGAGATCTCATAATATTGATGAGTGAGGGTGGACAGCCCCAAATCTATAATTTCTCCCTTCATATTTCCCGATTGACTTTATCAAAAGCCATGGTCAAATCAACAAAAACAAAATATAAAGAATTGTGTTGAGAAATTGCTTGTCTCTGTAAGCAATGCTGTATTGATTGATTGTTTATTTATTATGCACTTATACACAAGTGTTTTAAAACACAACCATTCATGGGAGTGGAAGACATAGGGAAGACAAGACAAACTATCTTACTGGGCATGGCACATTCAGATTATGCAGGTGAACAGAAAAGGAAGTGCGTGGGAGGGCAAAAGGGACCAAGTGAGCCCAGTCCCGTCAGAACATGTGTTAAGTGCAGAGAGATACCGCTCTGATGGGTCGTAACCGAGTGCAGTAGTGCTGCTGCAAGTCCAAGGCCTGGGGGCAAGTGCAGGAGACTCGCGAGGAAAGCTTAGCAGCTCTGAGGCTCTGAAGGTACACCAGGCAGCCAGTCAGCGAAACTGAGAAGATGTAGAGAAGAGAGAGCAAGAGAGCAGAAAGAGGTGGTTAGCAGGGTAGTGGGAGAGAGAAGGAGGAGGTGAAGAGGAAAGTATTGAGGAGTTTCCGTAACTTAAGGCGATCCGGCTCAAGACAGAGAGAGGCAGGGGGGTTGTTCCAGAGGGAGGCATCTACAGTGGATAAAGATCTCCCCCCAAGTCTTTGCTTGGAGAAGCGTTTCACCCGTAGAGAGTTGGAGCAAGACGAGTAGAGGGCTCGGGAAGGCGAGTATTTAGAAAGAGAGTGTTGCAGATAGAGTGGACACAGGCCCCACAAAGCCTTGTGGACAACGCAATCTTTGCAGCCACGGGGAGCCAGTGAAGGGATTTCAGTGCCACAGAGATGCAGTCCCTGGATTTGAGGCCAACGATAAGTCTTGCAGTTCAGTTCTGGATGAGTTGAAGAGGACGGAGGGTAGAAGAGGGCAGGTTGATAAAGAGCCTGCTGCAGTAGTCCAGCCTAGAGAGGACAGTGCTCTGTAGACAGTGAGCCTCGGGGGAAGGTGAGAAAAGGTAGAATATCTCTGAGAAGGTGCAGTTGGTAGTGTGACATTTTAGAGATTTCCGCTATGTGAGACGAGAAGGAGAGAGTGGAGTCAAAGATGACCCCCAGATTTTTTGGCTCGTTGGTAGATGGGGGCGCAGGGCCAAGGGCGGCCGGCAAAGAGAGAAAGAGGGAAGGCAGGAGCAGGGGTCCCAATGAGGATAATCTCTGTCTTGCTGGCATTGAGGCAGAGGTCATTTGCAGCACACCACGACTGAATTGCTGACAGTCAGGTATGAGTGAAGAAGAGGAAGAGGCCAAGGGTAGGTAGCCTGGAGAGCTGCGTGTCATCCGCATAACACTGAAAGTTGGAGGTGAAGGTGGCTATCATACAGGTCAGGGGGGTCATGTAGCCATTGAAAAACCAGCGGATAATCCATAATCCATGGATGGAGGTACCAATTTTCTTCCAAACTCTTGCTGGATCGACATTGGTTATTACTGCTGATGAGGAACAGTTTTCGAACTCCCTGAAAACTGAAAGTGAAACTATTTTGCTGGACACGTCCAAGAGAGCAATGGGCCTGTAATTGATCAGACCTGTCTATCGCCCTTCTTATATATTGTGACAATATTAGAGTATTTCCATGTTGGATTGGTTCATTGGTGCAGCGAGAATATGATTAAATAGTTTAGTTAAAACATAAGCCCAAAGATCAGGATTACCCTTTAATGTGGCATGAGATAGGCCATCAGGGCCTGAGGCTCTGGAAGGATTAGCTTTCTTGATTAACCAAATGATGGCCTCATGGGTAAAATCCAAATGCCAACGTGAGATCAGTAGACTTTCCTTTCTCTGGAACATAGATCCAGGACAACTGTACATTTTTGTGAAATGATCCTTCCAAGCTCATTGGGAAACCAAGTAGGTTTGACCTGGAGAACCATCACTACCATCCCTATCTCCCAGAAATAAATGCTCTAGCAAAACTAACCAGAACATATAGATTAGAAATCAGAAAAACCAAGAAAGCATTCTATGGGAACAGAATCTTAAACTCTTGCAACACGAGCAAGAAACTGCATAGAATCATTTCTGAATTCAATTCTCCGGGCTGCACTAACCCACCGTCCCCCACCCATCTCCCAATCCTTATCAGAACACTTCCACAATGTCGCTATCGAAAGACACTCTGACATCATCTCTAATTTGGAACACATGCCCCGGCCCCCTACCCATCCAAAGCCCGACCCCCTTCCAAACCACCTTTTGATGCATACCTTCACCTCTTTCTCTCCCATCTCACACCAGGAGTTCCTCGTGCTCCTAGCACAAGACACCCATCAGGCTCCCCTGAAGGCTGCCCGCCCACCTTCCTCGAAAACATCCTTGCCTCAACCTGGCAAAGCAGCATCACACGCTGAATCCTCAACCACTCCCTAACATAGGGAACCTTCCCAGAAGCCTTAAGAACCTCCTACATCAAACCCCTCCTCAATAAACCTACACTCGACCCACTCCTCCACCAGAACTACCTGCCCATCTCCAACACCTGCTTCATGGCCAAACGCATGGTAGCCACGGCATACATGCAGCTCAGCCTTTTCACTGAAGCCAACAACCTCCTGGATCCTGCCCAATCTGGCTTCAGACTGCTCTGAGGAATGGAGTCCTCCCTAGTGTCCGTCTTGGACAACCTAAAAAGAACAGCGGATGCAGAAGGCTGCGCTGTACTCATCCTCCTTCACCTCGCTGCTGCCTTCGATACCATCAACCACACCATCCTCCTAAACAGGCTGCAACCACTTTGAATCAAAGACACTGCCCTCTCTTGGATCTTCTCTTTCATCTCTAATTGCTCACAAATCATGCTCCTCCACTTGTTCACCTCCACCTCACAACCAGTAACAAAAGGGGTCCCAAAAGGAGCATCCATATCTCTTAGTGGAGTAACTTTGCTGAAAATGTTGGGGGGGACATCATGACAACTGAAAAAAAGGGGCGGGTGGAGTGGGCAGACCTTTGCACTGAGGGATAAGACTAAAGTACTACACGACAAGAGTCCATTGCCGACACGCTCTGTTATAGCTTTCATAAGGCTGATGGGTATCTTTAAAATTAAATTCTAAAGACACGCCAGTCTTCTGAAACTTATAACACCAAAGTTGGTCCTTAGAATTCACTGCATTGACAACAGTAAAAAAGCCTGCTCCCCCTCTACCTAAAGAGGGCCTACAAACGGGCGGAAGGGAGCTGGTGTTTGATTATTGCCACCAGGGCACTGACTCAAACAAGCATATAGACATAATATAAAATGGATGCCTGCAAGAACAGCGCATTAGGTTGCTTATTCTGATTTCATTAATTACTTGCAACATCTTTTATTTGATTTTTTTAGATGTAGCGACAGTTTACACAAATAGAGTGCATGCCTGATTATTTGCATTTTATTTTATGTACAGAGCAACAAACGCAAGTGTTTAACAAGTAAAAGAAACTGTTCAATTCAATTGGAAATAAATTAAACAACCAAATGAGCAAGCAAGCAAATGTGTTTTGAGACGAGAAGGGAAGTGTGGAAAAGAGGAGCGAGAATGAAGGAGAGTAGTGCATTCCAATGTTTAAGGGCCAGTAAGGAAGAGGAGCAAAAGAAAGACATGGAGGAATCGTAAAGAGAGAAAACAGAAGCTTACCCAAGACTGAACCCTGGTTGAAGATGCCATTTTCAGAAATAGTCAGTGTCCAAATGTAGCTTTTGACGGCGTTCATTTCCCTGAATGAATTGCTGTATAATCTTGTCTAAAGACACCTGATCTAGGCAACTTTGATGCACATGGCAAACAGCAACACTGTTCAAATGAGTCTGTGTCATTGTGGAGCGCAGCCATGTTTTTAGGTGACGAAGAGCACTGAAACTCCTCTCCGCTTCACATCTGCTTACAGGGATACCATCAGCAGCCTAAGAAATCTTTCCAGCTCACCAAAATGTCTCCTAACATCACTCCCGAGTTGTTGGAACTGGCTCACAGCATCATTTAAGGAAGTGTATGTGTAATTGTGTGAGAACATTTCCAGTTGCACTTTCAGCAATCTAACATTGATGTCTGGATATGACTTTAAATGTTGAATGCTTTCATCGGTGAGGCCAGCACTGCACTTTGCTGCATTGAGAAGTATTTCTTCCAGTTGGGAAAATTCTTGCAATCCTGCTTGACTAAACCGGTGTTGTAGCTGAGAAAGGGCCATATCGATGATTTTGAAATACTCGATTTTGAAGAACTGTTCAGCTGTCTTAGCAGTGTATTGTTCTCCATCACCAGCTAAACGTACTGGTAATCTTCTAGGTCGTGGAGGGGCGATTGGTTCTAAATCCAGTTTTTGAACTACTGCCCCTGCTTGCTGAAAAAACACGAGAAGAAGTGACTCATCTCTGAGCCTCGTTAGGTTTTCTTGCATGAGATGAACTTTTTTCAGCATGCCTGATAAGGTGCAATTGCGCTCTTGTAAGCTTTTATTTAGAAATTGTGAGTGGTTCCATTAATGATTGTATTAGTGTCAAACTAAGAATAGTATTTCCTTTCAGAAAGTGCTCCAGGAGACCACTTGCCCTTGCAGCTGCTTCTCCAGTACTTTCCTCCATTCCTTGTAGGCTTTGTATGACTAGTTCATACTGTCCTAGGACAGCTTCAATTGCAGATTGTCGGACTGTCCACCTGGTAGGCAAAGAGGTTGCAGTTTTTTTATGTTGTTGACTGCTACATTTTCCGTGTGGGCAATAGCTGAAAACATTGTTCTGAACTTCAGGGATTCACCAAATAACTTCCCTAGCTCATTTACCCAATTTAGGGCATTTCGTAGCAAGGGGCTCGCGTCACAGCTTTCTTTCACTACTAGGTTCACACAATGTGCACCACAGTGTACAAATAAGGCTAGTGGCTGTTTCTTTTTAATGAAAGCTTGGGCTCCGCGATATGCCCCAGACATGTTAGCAGCGCCATCAAATGCCATACCTCGGAGGAGAGCAACAGGAAGAGGAAGACGAACAAGCACATCAAAAATTAGGTTGGCAATAGAATCCCCCGTCGTATCCTTGGGCTCATAGAAGCCAAGAAACTCTTCATGAGGATTCATGTCGGAGTCCACATAACGAAGACATATGCTTTCTTGTTCCTTTCCTGAGCAGTCCTGAGTTCCATCAACAATAATAGAATAATACATTGAGTTGCAGTTAATGTCGGCTATGATGGAAGGGATTATTTCATGACTCATTGAACAGATGATTTCATTCTGTATTGCTGGACTGGTGTAGTCTTGCTTCCGCTGTAGCCACATTTTGAACATTTCATTCCCTTCACAGCCGCTGAACATTTTTAGTAACTCATTGTAATTTCCCTCATCCAGTTGATGACCCCTCAGTGGCAGTCCCTGTCTGACCAGATAGCGCAAAGCGATGACAAGCTTATATAAGCATTTCCTTGAAAGTTCTTGTGACTTCCTTGACTGATCTTGCAGAGTAGAATCAATGCTTTGTCCTTGTAGGGCATGTACCATTTTCCAAGATGCATGCTGGTGAGTTTCAGATGACTGGTGAGCTGCAAACTTTTCACGTGCCTTCTTCCAGTTGGAAAATCCTACTGAAGAAAATGTTGGCTCACGTCTCTTTGACAAGGCAAGCAAACCCATTTTTTCACTTTTTGTACAAGTGAAACACAGCACTGCCTTCAAATCAGGGCTAAAATGCAGCCACTCAAATTCTTTGTACCAGGCACTTTGAAATTGCATGCTTCTTTGACCACAGATTTGTGGAGGTATCTCCTCAGTAGGTGGTTGAAAGGGCTCTTGCAAAGTAAGGATTGATGTCTGGGTTACATGGTCACCTGGAGACTGACACAGTGTGCTATTTGGTGTGAAAGAACTTGTAGCGATGTCATCACCAGCACAGTTTATTGGTTGTGACTGTGATTCAAATTGGGCTTCTGATTCATGCTCATCGTTACACTCAGTATGCATTTCTTCTTCATGAGGAGCACTAATTGAAGGCGTTTTTGTACGATCTGCAGGGTTAACGCCCGGTCTTTTGAAAAAGGCTTCAATGGTAGGCTGGCCTTCCCTTTGGAGCTCCATCTGCACACTTTCTGGTTTGGATGGATGCAGTGAATTGCTCTGAAATGTAGATCTGTAACATAATTTGTATCGCTAACTAGTCAAATACACTGTTCTATCAAAAACAGACACGCTCAGCAAGTACATTTTAGGATTATAAATCAGTACACTGTGAGTAGAGGTCTGGGCATCTGCAAGCCAAGAATACACTAGAGGATACACAGAGCAGGTTATGGCTCAGGGCTGTTCTTATCTCACTTAGCTCAGCTTCTGCCTTACCTGTGTCTCCTCTCCCTGCCCTGATCTCTAAGAAGGATGTCCTTGAAAGTGCACAAAGTGGTGCCGGAAGGACTGCTGCAAGCACTTGTTCTGTCCTCCTCACCTAAAGAATATTAAGAAAATAGATGTATGAGCTACTTTAGTGCATGTGATCCAACTGTAGTTCAATACAAATCTTCTTTCCGGAGTTGCAGATGGCAGGGGGTTCAAGGGCTCTTTTGCTTATTGTTTCTGAAGAATTGTTTCTGAAGAATTTTAGAGGAGGGAGGACTATGTCTCAGTCTGGGCATTCCCAACCCAATACAGAAACATCTATAGGGAATAATATCTACATACAAGGCAGGATTGTAACCAAGACAGCACTGTAACCAAGCTGAGAATTTTCCTGCCCTTTCTGCGCCTTGATACCCTCGGGTCTGGCGCGCGCTATAAATAATAAAACAAACAAACAGGACACTGCACAAGAGAGACCCAATAAACAATGCACAGAAAGGCTACACAAAAAGGATTGTAGCTTTTTCAAACTTTAGCCTAACCAGTAATAAGCTGATGAAGCGTTTTACACAAAACTGGCTTCTAATGCATGGTAAAGGGTCCACAGTTCCTCAGCTGCTACCTCCTCACCCTCAGGGGTTATTTCGGCAAAAAAGAGCAGGACCATGCTTTATCTAACAGAGCTGGCATTAGCATCTCTTATTAGTGCTGGCCTGCAGCTAGCGAAAATCATGGTGCTGCAGTGTAGAAAGGGTGTTTGGCCTAGTGGATTTACAATTTGAGGCAACTTCTTTGCTTTATGTGTTTAAGTCTGGGCACAGTATGGCATGCACGTCAGAATCATATGCACAAAACATTCCAGTGTGCTCTTGTATGGACATTGGGCACATCAGACAAAAACAGGTATATGTACTGTTATATAAGGAGCACCACATAGGCGCCATTAACCAGTGGGGTGGTGACTTGTGCAGCGCACAAATCATTGCTGCACACATATCACTGCACTGATTTGCCATGGATTACTGTCTGCACAGTGAAAGACAATGAACTCTACTTTCCTAATCAAGGTGCCAAGTGACATTGATTTGCCATCTGGTGGCGCTAGGCAGCGGCTGGCTTGTTTAGACAAAAGACCTTTGATGCATTTAGTCCATGTGCCAAAGCAGCCACTAGAATACTTAAGTAAGAAAATTAGAGTTAAAGGACAGCAAGACAATTTGCTCTAATGAAATAGTCATTTCTGCAATGTCAGTCCCATTCAAGTTGGAACTCTTTAAGATCCAATGACCCACTCTCAGTTCCAACAAGGCAAACAAGCTGTGGTTTTTCAATTATTCTTTACAAACCCACTACTTGCAAGACTCATACAGATTCAAAAATGTTCTTATGGTCGGACAAAGGTCGCAAAAAGGTGCGAGTACCGGGGCATCTAATAGCAGTGCCTGGCAAATGCCTCAAACATATACACAAGCCAAAACATGGCAACTCAGTAAAAGTACTGTTAAAATGGAAAGTGCTGCGGGCTCATCACAGCGTGTGATTTACTGCTATGGTTGTGAAATGACTGCACCGTTTATTGCAGAGGATGGCATTACTAGGGTAATGGAGGCAGAACGTTATGACATACGCGGAAGGGCCGCAGGGGAAAGGGACTGTTCCCCAACGTTGTGCTGTATGCAGAAGGCCTGAAAGTAAAACAACTGTTTCTTCCATATTAAAATGATGACAGGAATCTATGCAATCACCGGCAGAAAGACAATGGGAAATACCAGTTATAAAAACACTGCCTCTCCCCCAGCCCGCCTGCCTCTTATGTGTTTGTTTTGGTGTGCCACCCCAGTGACATCATCAGGCCACCCCTATGAAAAATGTCTGGTGGCGCCACTGTAAGACGGAGAAATCATGTTACATGCAAACGCGAAACTGCATCCATCCTATCTGACCTCATCCATAAAATACCAAGGAATCAACCAGACGTACTGTGTGTGGGGCCAATTACCTCTCGTTTATTCACAACTCTGAATTGAGATTTCTTTAAAAGGAGGCATCTACAAATATTCACTGTCCACACACGTGAAGAGTGATGGCCAAATGGTGCAAGGGACAACAAAAAGACAAATCGGGTAAAGCAATTGCAGGCACACATATGGGCACAACACACGCTGATCAATAATTGCTGGCACTGGCAGCCAGGCGCTGGAAGTGCCTTGTGCCTCTCTTTTCATGAGAACTTGAGGAGCTACGTTTTTGAGGGTAAGCAACCACTATGCCCATGGGAGTTCACCACGGGACTAATCTGGGCTGGCGGATATTCAAGCAGGGACCAACAGCACACGTTCGTTACACTTGAAAATAGGATGCAATATGCACACATGGTGGCTCTGCATTTTGCGCCATGTGTGCAATGTGCATCCCTTTTGTGGTTTAGCAATCTTAGGCCAGCGCTGGCCTTCTCCCTGGTGTGTGCGCAGTGCGCTGCAGCACTGGCCTGGAGCCAGGCCTCAGAGCTGTAACAAGCCCCATCCCCCTCGGGAGAGAGACAGGCCGGAGGACAGCCGCTTGCACGGACGTGGGGGGCGTGCAGCTCCGGAGCCGCGGGCGCACACAGATGCGACCTCATCAGAGCCTCATCATGCTGGACTGGCCTGTAGGGGATGGGGAACTGTCTGTCCCGCGACAGGCAGGGACAACTCGAAAACTAGCTGGGCTGGGGCCACGTCATGCCAGGCTCAGACGCAGGTTCGGTTCCATTCTGAGGACTACTTAACGCGTTTCTGGCAACATGAAGGAGAACAAAATGTATGTGCACCCCTCATTAAAGGGAGTTCATTAGATTCTCACTAATTCACTCCTGCGCTGCAAGATGCGGAAACTTTCGATGTCCGTAGACTTGCGAATCAGAGAGATGCGGGAACATCAATGATGTATTTAGGTATATACCCGCTGATAACCTGCACGTTTAGCAGCCGCAGCAAGCGGTAGTTCCTCTGCTCTGCCCTGCGCAGTTTCCAGGGCACCGCAGCCCCGCCGGCGGAGCCTGAACAGATGCCAATGCAGAGGCAAATGCCCTGCTTGTATGCCATGGTTCCAACACCTCGCCATAAGTCATCTGTATACTTTACAGAGGTTCACACGCACAAGATGCCACCCGTAAACTTCACAATGGTTGTAACGCACATTACTGCACCGGTGTTGTATGCTATCCTGCCTCCCATGGTAGATTGTGGGAGGCAGTGTTCGGCAATCTTCGGAGTCACGCCCACTTGATGGCTACAGCCATACATGCAGCCCGAAATGAAAAGCTAATGTTATAGCCCGCCTACAGCCCGCCCTCCAACATCTCTGTTCAGGGATTGGCCAGAGCTACCAGGTGGGCGTTGTTTCAGGGCCTTCACTCTGTCATGGGAAGCCGAATATCATACAGTATGGTATAATATACGGCTTCCCATGTTGTTTTTTTTTTTAATACTGTGCAAAGTCTGGGAGCCTAGCATTCGCTCAGTTGTACATTTGCGCACATGTTATTATTTTAAATGGTATAATAATAAGAAAGGTTGTACTGTTACAGTAGATGGGGCACTTAAACATGTTTTATGGCATAATTAACCTTTCTATATTTTATTCCAACATCACACTACAGCCAAAATAAGAAAGGTTGTACTGTGACAGCAGATAGGGCGCACATGTTATTATTTTAAATGGTATAATAATAAGAAAGTTTGTACTGTTACAGTAGATGGGGCGCTTAAACATTTTTTATGGCATAATTAACCTTTCTATATTTGATTCCAACATCAAAGCACGAGGAATCACTGCAGGAGTCTCTCTTAAGGATAAAGGGGGAGGTTGGGCTCAGTCACACAACTCTGTCATAATGCAGGGGGGTGCATGGTAGGGTCTCCCTTCAGCATGTTTTATTGGGAAGGGAAGTCAACAGTATTTTACGTAATTGGTGTTAAGCTCCCTGTTCACCCGTGGCTTGGTAAACTGTGCACATTATCACACTCTGCTGCAAGTGACTGGTATGGGCTGCGCTATGTCATGGCTACAACACCACTGGGTTAATGAGGCTCAAGCCCCCTACCTAAAGTTTGGGCTGTTTGTATGGGGATGAAATGCAGACTGGTGAGAGTCTGTGTAATTCCTTTCCTTTTGTCCTCAGCAGCGCTGTTCTTCAGCGTGCATTCAGCCATCACACACTACAATGGGGCATTTCCAACCGAAAGATCCCCTTCCCCTTACAGCTACAACTATCAATTCTGTGTCTGCTTCCAAGACAGATCTATCTGATTACTGTGCCCCAATTACTACGACCCCCAAAATGTTGACTTTTTTATTTCAACCCCATTTTCACCTCATATATATGCTGGGAGAGACACGATCAGCCCCCCTACATGTATTATGGTAATTTGCATCCCGTCTCCCTGGGGTTAACTCACAATGACACAAGTCGTCATCCTGTTTAACGTTTAATCTGGTCCCTACCAATGTATCGGCACCACCTACCTCCTCCCTTGACACCCCCATACCTTTTCATTGTTGGGGTGCATTATATCATGGCCTGAACGCAACTATGGTAATTCACAAAACCTGTAACACACATCCTGTTTTATGTTTACTCTGGTCCCAAATGATGTAGAGGCACCACCTAGCCCTTCCCTGGATACCTCCATACCCTTTGATTGTGGGGGTGCAAGATATCATGGCCTGAATGCACTTATGGTCATTTTGCATCCCCTGCCTCCCTGGGGTTAGCTCACACTAACAAAAGTGATCATCCTGTTTTATGTTTAATCTGGTCCCAAACGAAGTAGAGGCACCATCTAACATCGCCCTGGACACCCCCATACCTTTTGATTGTGGGGGGTGCAAGATATCATGGCCTGAGTACACCTATGGTAGTTCGCATCCCCTACCTCCCTGGGGTTAACTCACACTGACGCAAGTGGTCATCCTGTTTTATGTTTAATCTGGTCCCAACCAATGTAGAGGTGTCCCCTAACCCCTCCCGGAACACCCCCATACCTTTCGATTGTGGGGGGTGCAAGATATCCTGGCCTGAATGCACCTATGGTAGGTTGCATCCCCTACCTCCCTGGGGTTAACTCACACTGACGCAAGTGGTCATCCTGTTTTATGTTTAATCTGGTCCCAACCAATGTAGATGCACCATCTAACCCCTCCCTGGAGACCACCATGCCTTTTGATTGTGGGGGGTGCGAGATATCATGGCCTGAATGCACCTATGGTAATTTGCATCCCCTATTTCTCTTGGGGCTATTCACACTAGCGCAAGTGGTCATCCTGTTTTATGTTTAATCTGGTCCCAACAAATGTAGGGGCACCATCTACCCCCTCCCGGAACACCCCCATACCTTTTGATTGTGGGGGGTGCAAGATATCATGGCCTGAATGCACCTATGGTAATTTGCATCCCCTATTTCTCTTGGGGTAATTCACACTAGCGCAAGTGGTCATCCTGTTTTATGTTTACTCTGGTCCTAACCAATATAGAGGCATCCCCCTAGCCCCTCCCGGAACACCCCCATACCTTTTGATTGTGGGGGGTGCAAGATATAATGGCCTGAATGCACCTATGGTAATTTGCATCCCCTATTTCTCTTGGGGCTATTCACACTAGTGCAAGTGGTCATCCTGGTTTATGTTTACTCTGGTCCTAACCAATGTAGAGGCATCCTCTAACCCCTCCCGGAACACCCCCATACCTTTCGATTGTGGGGGGTGCAAGATATCATGGCCTGAATACACCTATGGTAGTTCGCATCCCCTACCTCCCTGGGGTTAACTCACACTAGTGCACGTGGTCATCCTGCTGTATGTTTAATCTGGTCCTAACCAATATAGAGGCGTCCCCTAGCCCCTCCCTGGAGACCCCTATGCCTTTTGATTGTGGGGGGTGCAAGATATCATGGCCTGAATGCACCTATGGTAATTTGCATCCCCTATTTCTCTTGGGGCTATTGACACTAGCGCAAGTGGTCATCCTGGTTTATGTTTACTCTGGTCCTAACCAATGTAGAGGTGTCCCCTAACCCCTCCCGGAACACCCCCATACCTTTCGATTGTGGGGGGTGCAAGATATCATGGCCTGAATGCACCTATGGTAGGTTGCATCCCCTACCTCCCTGGGGTTAACTCACACTGACGCAAGTGGTCATCCTGTTTTATGTTTAATCTGGTCCCAACCAATGTAGATGCACCATCTAACCCCTCCCTGGAGACCACCATGCCTTTTGATTGTGGGGGGTGCAAGATATCATGGCCTGAATGCACCTATGGTAATTTGCATCCCCTATTTCTCTTGGGGCTATTCACACTAGCGCAAGTGGTCATCCTGTTTTATGTTTAATCTGGTCCCAACAAATGTAGAGGCACCATCTACCCCCTCCCGGAACACCCCCATACCTTTTGATTGTGGGGGGTGCAAGATATCATGGCCTGAATGCACCTATGGTAATTTGCATCCCCTATTTCTCTTGGGGTTATTCACACTAGTGCAAGTGGTCATCCTGTTTTATGTTTAATCTGGTCCCAATCAATGTAGATGCACCATCTAACCCCTCCCTGGACACCCCCATACCTTTTGATTGTCAGGGGTGCAAGATGTCATGGCCTGAATGCACCTATGGTAGTTTGCATCCCCTACCTCACTGGGGTTAACTCACACTAGCGCACGTGGTCATCCGGCTGTATGTTTAATCTGGTCCCAATCAATGTAGAGACATCACCTAGCCCCTCCCTGGACACCCCCATACCTTTTGATTGTGGGGGGTGCAAGATGTCATGGCCTGAATGCACCTATGGTAGTTTGCATCCCCTACCTCCCTGGGGTTAACTCACACTAGCGCACGTGGTCATCCTGTTTTATGTTTAATCTGGTTCCAATCAATGTAGATGCACAGTCTAACCCCTCCCTGGACACCCCCATACCTTTTGATTGTGGGGGGTGCAAGATATCATGGCCTGAATGCACCTATGGTAATTTGCATCCCCTATTTCTCTTGGGGCTATTCACACTAGCGCAAGTGGTCATCCTGTTTTATGTTTAATCTGGTCCCAACAAATGTAGAGGCACCATCTACCCCCTCCCGGAACACCCCCATACATTTTGATTGTGGGGGGTGCAAGATATCATGGCCTGAATGCACCTATGGTAATTTGCATCCCCTATTTCTCTTGGGGCTATTCACACTAGTGCAAGTGGTCATCCTGTTTTATGTTTAATCTGGTCCCAATCAATGTAGATGCACCATCTAACCCCTCCCTGGACACCCCCATACCTTTTGATTGTGGGGGGTGCAAGATATCATGGCCTGAATGCACCTATGGTAGTTTGCATCCCCTACCTCACTGGGGTTAACTCACACTGACGCAAGTGGTCATCCTGTTTTATGTTTAATCTGGTCCCAACCAATGTAGAGGCACCATCTACCGCCTCCCGGAACACCCCCATACCTTTTGATTGTGGGGGGTGCAAGATATCATGGCCTGAATGCACATATGGTAATTTGCATCCCCTATTTCTCTTGGGGCTATTCACACTAGTGCAAGTGGTCATCCTGTTTTATGTTTAATCTGGTCCCAATCAATGTAGATGCACCATCTAACCCCTCCCTGGACACCCCCATACCTTTTGATTGTGGGGGGTGCAAGATGTCATGGCCTGAATGCACCTATGGTAGTTCGCATCCCCTACCTCCCTGGGGTTAACTCACACTAGCGCACGTGGTAATCCGGCTGTATGTTTAATCTGGTCCCAATCAATGTAGAGTCATCACCTAGCCCCTCCCTGGACACCCCCATACCTTTTGATTGTGGGGGGTGCAAGATGTCATGGCCTGAATGCACCTATGGTAGTTTGCATCCCCTACCTCCCTAGGGTTAACTCACACTAGCGCACGTGGTCATCCTGTTTTATGTTTAATCTGGTTCCAATCAATGTAGATGCACAGTCTAACCCCTCCCTGGAGTCCCCATGCCTTTTGATTGTGGGGGGTGCAAGATATCATGGCCTGAATGCACCTGTGGTAATTTGCATCCCCTATTTCTCTTGGGGCTATTCACACTAGTGCAAATGGTCATCCTGTTTTATGTTTACTCTGGTCCCAATGAATGTAGATGCACCATCCAACCCCTCCCTGGAGACCCCCATGCCTTTTGATTGGTGGGGGGTGCAAGATATCATGGCCTGAACACAACTATGGTAATTCGCATTCCCTACCTCCCTGGGGTTAACTCACAGTAGCGCACGTGGTCATCCTGCTGTATGTTTAATCTGGTCCCAATCAATGTAGAGGCATCACCTAGCCCCTCCCTGGACACCCCCATACCTTTTGATTGTGGGGGTGCAAGATGTCATCATGGCCTGAACACACCTATGGTAGTTCGCATCCCCTAACTCCCTGGGGTAAACTCACACTAGCGCATTTGGTCATCCTGTTTTATGTTTAATCTGGTCCCAATCAATATAGATGCACCATCTAACCCTTCCCTGGAGACCCCCATGCCTTTTGATTGTGGGGGGTGCAAGATATCATGGCCTGAATGCACCTATGGTAATTTGCACCCCCTATTTCTCTTGGGGCTATTCACACTAGTGCAAGTGGTCATCCTGTTTTATGTTTATTCTGGTCCCAATCAATGTAGAGGCACCATCTAACCCCTTCCTGGAGACCCCCATGCCTTTTGATTGTGGGGGTGCAAGATATCATGGCCTGAACACACCTATGGTAATTCGCATCCCCTACCTCCCTGGGGTTAACTCACACTAGCGCACGTGGTCATCCTGCTGTATGATTAATCTGGTCCTAACCAATATAGAGGCGTCTCCTAGCCCCTCCCTGGAGACCCCTATGCCTTTTGATTGTGGGGGGTGCAGGATATCATGGCCTGAATGCACCTATGGTAATTTGCATCCCCTATTTCTCTTGGGGCTATTGAAAGTAGCGCAAGTGGTCATCCTGGTTTATGTTTACTCTGGTCCTAACCAATGTAGAGGCATCCTCTAACCCCTCCCGGAACACCCCCATACCTTTCGATTGTGGGGGGTGCAAGATATCATGGCCTGAATACACCTATGGTAGTTCGCATCCCCTACCTCCCTGGGGTTAACTCACACTAGCGCACGTGGTCATCCTGCTGTATGTTTAATCTGGTCCTAACCAATATAGAGGCGTCCCCTAGCCCCTCCCTGGAGACCCCTATGCCTTTTGATTGTGGGGGGTGCAAGATATCATGGCCTGAATGCACCTATGGTAATTTGCATCCCCTATTTCTCTTGGGGCTATTGACACTAGCGCAAGTGGTCATCCTGGTTTATGTTTACTCTGGTCCTAACCAATGTAGAGGTGTCCCCTAACCCCTCCCGGAACACCCCCATACCTTTCGATTGTGGGGGGTGCAAGATATCATGGCCTGAATGCACCTATGGTAGGTTGCATCCCCTACCTCCCTGGGGTTAACTCACACTGACGCAAGTGGTCATCCTGTTTTATGTTTAATCTGGTCCCAACCAATGTAGATGCACCATCTAACCCCTCCCTGGAGACCACCATGCCTTTTGATTGTGGGGGGTGCAAGATATCATGGCCTGAATGCACCTGTGGTAATTTGCATCCCCTATTTCTCTTGGGGCTATTCACACTAGTGCAAATGGTCATCCTGTTTTATGTTTACTCTGGTCCCAATCAATGTAGATGCACCATCCAACCCCTCCCTGGAGACCCCCATGCCTTTTGATTGTGGGGGGTGCAAGATGTCATGGCCTGAACACACCTATGGTAATTCGCATCCCCTATTTCTCTTGTAGTATTTCACACTAGCGCAAGTGGTCATCCTGTTTTATGTTTACTCTGGTCCTAACCAATGTAGAGGCGTCCCGTTGCCCCTCCCGGAACACCCCCATACCTTTTGATTGTGGGGGGTGCAATATATCATGGCCTGAACACACCTATGGTAATTCGCATCCCCTACCTCCCTGGGGTAAACTCACACTGACACAAGTGGTCATCCTGTTTTATGTTTAATCTGTTCCCAATCAATGTAGATGCACAATCTAACCCCTCCCTGGACGCCTGGATACCTTTTGATAGTGGGGGTGCAAGATATCATGGCCCAAACACACCTATTGCAAATTTAATTCTATCCGCCGCTCCCCACAGGAAACCCTGTGATCTTCCGGCTAATGGCGGACGATGCCGGATCGTCCGAAACACTGGAGACAAACTAGTTTGGATCTTTTTCAACCATCCGCACCGCTACCACATGAGCATATGGCTCTTTAGTAACGTGCATGCAATGGATGGGGTTGCAGAATAATTCTGAGTCCAAATAATGGAACCAACTCGGGAAGATGGCAAAGGTACTGTTTTATTAACAATTATCCAAAACAGGGCGGTTACAACGGACATCAACGGACGTTCGCTCAGGCTCTTGACGATTTTCTCAAAAAAACATCCTTATATGCAAAGAATACGTCAGACGTGATGTCATACTGCATGGGAAATAATAGGAAATCTATCAAAGGCTGTGATAGGCTTAAGGGGAACAAGTAAGTATACATTGCATAGGGACTAGGATTGGGATTTGCTGCCCACTGTCAGGTGGAAAACTTATGCCTACCTCTTAAAACTTGTAAAGTACACAGTTTATCATTGGTCTTCAAACTATAAGGCCCTCTACAATTGGTTGGCACGCTCGTGCCATGTCTGTAACATTCGATTCACTTATCAGCACGTAAACTCAAACCCAGGTGCCAGGAGGTGGACTGGACATTACCTTCCCACCCAATTAGCCCAGCATCTCTCATCAACCATGGCTTCTGCCATGAAGATTGTTTTAGAAATTGGCCTTGCAAAGTATCCTTGTCTGTGGGAATATATGGGAGTGCAGGCTCTCACTATCGTTGTTCTAGGACTCCAAGCTGAACCCTATTTCCATCCTATGCTCACATGACAGGAGACCATGAATTGGCCCATTTTGCAGCAGCTAACATGACCTCTGACCCTTTCAGTACAACTCACACAAAGGGAACTGATGTATGTGTTATAATTGTGTTACAATGCAATAATACTATTATGTCCGTGGCACTAAATCATAGATATGTACTGTGAATCATTTAAAATTCCAATCCAAAGCATATGTGATTGTGCACTTCTAACAGGCAGGGGACCTGGGTAATTGGCGTGCAGGCCAATGGTGGTATGTGGGTGGGAGCATATCTATTCTCTGTCTTTGCATCAGGTGGTGTGGGTTTTCTTGACTGTGTTTGTGCTTCTTTTTTGTCACTTTGGTTGGGTGCGTTCTGGTACATGTAGTGATTTTCGTATTGGTGTACGGAATGGATGTTGTTACGCATGCACTGGATCATTTTCTTCAATTGAGACACACATGTCAAGCCCTTGCACTCACGCATGCTATTACTGTGTTGCACCTTGATTTCCCCCTCTACACTTGCACGTTCAATGCACTCACTAGCAATAGTAGGTTTGTCTACCCTTACTTTTTTTTATCATTACTTGTTGCACTATTGTAGCAATTATTGATCCTTGCTCTAATTCATGGTCTACCTTCCCCTTTACCCACCCTGTCTGCCCTCTGTGCGCTTTCAGGGTGTTTTGCTAATTGCATGAGCGCAGAATATTTGAACAACAAATAAAGGAATGCATACACTGCGCACAGCCACTGCTGATCGGTGTTATACCTGCCCATAATTCAACAGTGCACATGCCCTTGTAGTTACATTCACCCAGCATCCAGTTACACAGTCCACTGTGACGTGCCATGTACCCAGGCAGCGTGGAGTTGCGCAGCACCGTGGAGTCATGGGTTGAACCAGGACATCTGGCACAGCAGTGGGTGATAAGGTGGCGGGCATCACACACCATCTGCATGTTCAGTGAGTGATAGTTTTCTGTTCCAGTAGACTGCCTCCACAGCATGCCTGGCCACCAGCTCCACATGTATTCCGTCCAATACACCTATGATATAATATGGGATTTATAACGCGCCTATACACAAGTGTTTCAAGGCGCGATTAGGCAAGGGAGGGGAAACAAAGGGAAAACAAAGACAATGGTCTTACTAGGCCAGGTGACATTGAGATCGCGTAAGTGCAGGGGAGGGGGGAAAGGGAAAAGTGCGGGGGAGGAGGTGGCTGTGCAATACATAGGATCCACAGTAAAAAATAAATTAAATTTAAAAAAAAGGTAAAAGTGCAGCCAGCTTGTGGCAAGTGCAGGGGTAAGTGCAGACATCAAGTGTCAAGAGCTTGTAGGGGACTGTAGGGATACAGAAACAGCCACCCAAGTGCAGCTGTTGCCTGGGAGGCAGTGCAGGTGTGCAACTGGCGGGGGAGGGTACCTGGGCCCGAGATCAGAGGGTAGCCAGGTGACCAATGCAGTTTCAGTCAGGAGTTCAGCAGGGGAAAGGGGGAGAAAAGAATCAAAGAGGAAGATCTTGAGGTCCTTCCGGAACTGGAGCTCGTTCTCCTCAAGTTTCAGGGAGGCTGTTCCAGAGGGAGGCCCCAGCAGAAGAAAGAGATTTACCACAAACTCGTTGCTTGGAGAAGCGACTGACCCTGAGGGAGTTCGAGGCGGGTGAGCGAGGAGCTCGACAAGGAAGATATTTAGGAAGAGAGAGTTGAAGGTATTGAGGCCCCAAGCCTCAGAATGCCTTGTGGACAATGCAGAGGGTTTTCAACTTAATCCTCGCAGCCACTGGGAGCCATTGCAGAGATTTCAGTCCTGGAGAGATACGATCCCTGGGCTTGAGGCCAAAGACAAGCCTTGCAGTCCTGTTCTGGATGAGTTGCAGAGGGCGCAGAGTAGAAGCAGGCAGATTAAGAAAGAGGCAGTAGTGCAGCCTAGAGAGAACCAGAGCTCTAGAGACAGTGAACTTCTGGAAGAAGGAGAGGAAAGGAAGAATACCTCTGAGGAGGTGCAGCTGGTAGTGTGACTTCTTAGAGATGTCAGAGATGTCAGGAGAGGAGGAGAGTGGGGAGTCGAAGATGACCCCGAGGTTTTTAGCCTCACAGGTGGGAGCAGAAAGAGGTCCAAGAGAGGCTGGCCAGAGAGCAACAGTAAAGGAGGGAGCAGGTGTGCCGATGAGGAGAATCTCCGTCTTACTGGCATTAAGGCAGATGTCATTGGCGACGCACCACACCTGGATAGCGGACAGACAGTCAGAGATGAGAAAGGGAGAAGAGGTGGCAGAAGGGAGCCTGAAATGAGTGTCATCCACATAGCACTGAAAGTTCGGGCAGAGAGCAGCAATGCGGTGGGCAAGAAGTGCCAGGTATTAATTGAACAGCCAGGGAGAGAGGTTAGACCCCTGGGGAACACCACAGGTAGAGATAGAGGAGAGCAAGGATCCTAGTTAGACCTGGGAGTGTCGATCGGAGAGGAGAGAGGTCAGCCAAGCCAGGGCCTGATCAGTGATCACGGAGACAGCTGAGCAGGATGGCATGGTTGACTATGTCAAAGGCAGAAGAGAGATCCAGTCATGCCTGCAAGGGGATGGAAGGCAATTTTAGTGGCATTGACCTGGTCAGCAGTCCTGAGTAGGATGATGTGGTCTCCAACCTGAAACAGGACACGCGAAAAACAGGGTTGCAATATCCCATGCAGTTCACCCACAGTGTGTTGGTATGTGCCCGTGGCTATGAAGTGTAGCACAGACACTAACTTCAGCAAGTGGGGGGTATGGCTGTACGGGTATGTTTATGTTCCTGTTCTTTTTGTTGTTCCTCTTCTTCCAGGAAAGGTTTAAGTGCCTTGCCTTTTTTTCCTTCATAACTCTTTTTCCTTAATCCCTTCTACCTCATTTTTAACCTTGGAATAGTTGTTTAATGTGGTGAGAATTTCTGTGTTGATTTCTTTCTAAAATGTGAAACTGGTTTAGTCACTGTATGGATTAGCAACGTTGGGTGGCATGGTTGATGTTTGGAGAGGTTTTTTTCTTTTGATCTTTGCTGTCTTTAAAGGTGGGTAAGAGCCAAAGGTGAAATTCTCTATTTCTGTAGCAGACCGTGAACCAATAATAAGATTTTATCCAAAATAAAAAAAAGATGCGTATTGGTACAAATTTACAACCATTTGCTTCTTAAATATCCATTGTGAAACATGTTTAAAAGTTATTGAGGGGGGTGTGGCTTAGGAGGCCCACACACGGATGCCTCCTTAACAGTCTCCGGACATCGCCGGGCCTTCAGTGTTAATGGCGCCGTCATAAGTGTCGCCAGAGCCTAGAAATCCTCACTCTGGCTAGGTGAAGCCTCGAGGCATGCAGGGACCGAGTTTCGGCACCCGCAGCCCTCGCTGGACAGGGTTGGGAATCCTGGAATCAGCGGAGCGGGGACCACACCAACTCCAACATGGCGCCTGCAACCCTTGCTCGCCATAAACTGAGCAGCTGACCCTCTTCTCCAGGGTAGAGATGCGTGGGTCTGGGACTGTAACTTGCACTAAGCTGTCTGACCCAAGCTTTTCCTTTGGGGTACCTGTTGTTTTTTCTCTGCATCTTTCTCCTCTCTTCCTTTGGGAGCTGCCTTGAATTACATGCTTTCTGCCCAGCTGGTGAGTGCTCTGGCAGTTGGAGGCTTCCCGTGAGGACTTGCCAGATGCCTGACTCATTGCTTGATGCATACGGAGCATCTCCTTGAGGGCTTTGGTTGGTCCTAGGTGTGTGGTGCCTGGGTGTGCGGTGACTCTTACTACATGGGTGATAGTGGTATCTGTTGGAGTCCCTGTGCATGGATTACATGCTGCCTTATCTCTCTTCACGAGCATTGTAGTTAAGACCCCTCAGTCCCTGTGCACAGATCACATACTGCCTGATCTTTCTTTATTGGAGCTTGGGCTACCTGCGGTCCCTGGATTTGTTACCTGGAGGCTGTGATGGCAAAGAGGGGAAATACCCCTACAGATGGTGATATTGCATGCTTGGTACATGCCTGTGAAGGACCTAAGAAGATTGACAACGCTGTCCTGCTGGTGCAGTGTCCCCAGGAGAGGGGAGAGGACATGGCTCTACCAGCTACCAAACCGGATCTGGCTAACCTGCTGAGGGAACTGAAGCGGGCACTCCAAAACAGTGTTGCCGAGCTCTCCTCTAAAGTTGTGACAATTGACAAACGCGTGACGGAGGCAGAACAGTGTATTAGGGACATTGAGGACTCTTTCTGAGCAAACCTTGGAGTCTTGCGATGCTTACCAATGCCTTCCGAGGTGTGAGGCCCTGGAACACAAGCAGGAGGACATCGACAATCATTCACGACGTAACAATGTCAGGCTACGCAGCATACCTAGATCTGTAAGTGACTCAGATTTGCTGAATTAGGTCTGCACCTTCTTCCGGTCTCCTCTCTGACTGTCTGAGGATGCCAAGGTGGAACTGAACCATACCCATAGTCTTTGAGGGTCTCTCTCGGATGGATCAAGCCAGCCACCTGATGTTCTCAGTAGTGTCAATTTCCTCACGTTTAAGCAGTGCATCATGGAAGCAGCACGTGCAGACCAGCCTTCACTTTTCGGGGTGCCGACCTTCAGATATCCCAGGATCTGGCGACTTTCACAATCCAGAGGCGCAGGATGCTTTGTCCACTTACTGTGTGGCTCAGGGAGAATGGTATTCATTTCAGATGGGGCTTCTCCACTGCTCTGTTCTTCACTATGGAGGGGAAACATTGGTCAATAACATCACATCAGGATGCTTAGGATTTACTGTCATCATGGCCATCTGGCCCTCATGAGGTTGGGTCCCTAAGCCACAGAGGCGATTGTGGTCAAGAGCTGGTAAGGCACGAAACCCTGGGGGCCACTCGGGAGTAAAATGAAGGTGATTGGCCCCACGCAGGTGAAGTAGTTCTGGATGCTTTTTTTTTTACTTATCTCTATAGGTTCTGGTTGAAATTGAAATTGATATTTTATTTCTATCGCGCTCATACACAAGTGTTTCAGAGCGTGACAAGGCAAGGGAAGGGGAACAGAGGAGAAACAAAAACAACGATCTTACTAGGCCCAGTGACATTGAGAACGAGTAAGTGCATGGTAGAGGGGGAGAGGGAGAAGTGCATGGAAGGGGGATCAAAAGGAGAGTGCGGAGCAAGGAGGAAAAAAAACAAATAATAATAAATAAATTAATAAATAAAAAGGAAACAAACAGAGGGAGTGCAGCCAGCAAGTGGCAGTGCTGGGTTTAAGGCAGCAGGCTGGGTAGGTCTGATAAGTGCAGGAAGAACAAAACAAAGGGGTAGCGGCTGTATGGGTACAGATACAGACCCCAGTGCAAGGGGTGGCTCGGAGGCAGTGCATGCGGGTGGCAAGAGGAGCAGGTACCTGGGCCCGGAGGAAAGAGGGTGGCCAGGTGCATGGTGCCGAGGGAATGTAGAATCAGCAGGGGACAGGGGGGGCAAAGGCAGAAGCAAAGAGGAAGGTCTTGAGGTGCTTCCGGAACCAGAGATGGTTCTCCACAGGTTTCCTCAAGATGGTTCTCCTCACTTTAACTGTTTGGACGATCTAGACTCTGTGAGCGGATGGACTTGGCGATGGCATGAATATTCTCTCTATTGATTTGTAACTGTGTTTTGGTCTGGCGACAGCAGGCAATAGCCCCGGTCTGTGATAATAGCTCCTTTTCTGAACCGTTTTTATTTTTATACGAGTCTTTCTTGTTGGTGGGTGTGGGATGGGCCTTTTTGGAAGGGTTCTCGTAAATGTTGAGGTAAAATTGGATGCGGGATGGTAAGAGTCATGATCAGTTCGCTACTTGTAGAGTGTGACACCTGCTTAGTTTAAGCTTATCTCTTATTTCCACTTATCACTGAGGTCGTGTTAGCGGACTCCCCGTTGGGCCAGAGTTAAAGAACTTGCTCTTAATGTGCACGGATTGAACTCCCCCTTAAATCTGTGTTGCAGAGATTGAGGGACCAGGAATGTTCCATAGCCTTGTTACAGGAGACGCACCTGTGTCACACTGATTTTCGTAGACTGCGCAATAGACACTTTGCTAAACAATATCTTGCCTATTTCAGTACTAATAAAGGTGGAACAGGGATCTTTGTTGAGTTGGGAGAGAAGAATGACCCGGGGGGGGGTCATTTTATAGGGGGTCAAGGGCTTGTTAGGCGGTCATCTGTTTACTGTCATATCTCTTTATTCCGCCAGTGAGAAGCAGGGTGGATTCCTGGTGGACTTTCTGTCGGAAAGGACTGCTTTTGCAGATGGACAAGTGATCTTGGTGGTGGGGGTAGGGGGATTATAATGTAGTACCTGACCCCATGATTAATCACACCCACCCTCTGCTACAGACTTTAAACTGGCCCAGTCTTTAATTAAAGTTCTGAGGGAAATGAATCTGGTTTACTTGTGGAGGCTACAACAACACTTGACAACACACATTTTACACGCATATAGGACTTTCTCAAGGATCAATCTCTGGCTCATATCTTCCTTTCTCCAGCATGGGTTCTGGCATGGATTCACATGCTCGTGAATATTCCCTGTTGTCAGTCCGGGAATCCTCGGTAAAAGAATAAACTGTTTGACTTGCACTTACAAACTGTCTTTCTTCTATACACCAAACACTGAGCTCTGGGTCATACTGTCCCCAGCCAATGACTGCCCTCTCCCTAAGCCCCTCCACTGGCAGCCATCTTCACATTTTTACCGCACGTTCAAGTGTTGGGAGTCCTCGTGTTGTGCTCAGAGAGCTTTTCTACGTTTTTGCGCTTTTTCGATAAAAAGTTTCTATCGTTGTCAAATAGAGCCTGTGTGTTCTTTCGTTCCTTTGACCGGCAAGCAGGGATCTGTTTGTCGGCGTCTTTCAACGCCCCTTAAGGGCAAGAATTTCATGAAAGAGTTTCATGGAAGATTCCAGAACGCCATTGGGCCTACATCGCACTCCGGACCATGTCGGAGGAGAAGAATGAGGGAGGCTCCCTCTTCAAGCTCTGCTCCAGCTGCGGATTGAGGAACTTGTTTGTGGAGGACAAACACTCTCAGTGCCTCTACTGTCTCCATCCGGACCACAGCGAAGCATATTGTGAAATCTGCCTTGGGTTCTCCAAGCGAACCATCAAGGACAGTCACAGTAGGTTGGTGGCATGGCTTAACGCCAAGGCCTCTACCCTGTGCGGCAAGCAGGGGCATGCCTTACCCAGGACCGGCCGGTCCAAAGAGCTGGCTCCTAAATCCTTTGAGGGTGCTCGATCCGCGGGGGCCCAAGACAAGGCCAAGTACCGCAAGTTTGTTTCCGTCTGGGTTTCCGCACAAGTGGGTACCACGATACGCAGCGCACGTTCATCTTCGCCATCTGCCTCCATCGCTAGTCATAGCTCCAGCTCCTCCTCAAAGAGGAAATCGGTTAACCCAGGGAAGCTGTGGGAAAAGCCGGAGAAGACCAAGGCACATGGAAAGGTGTCCAACCTGCCCCTGAAGGCCCAGGTGGTCCAGACTAAGTCATCCTTGAGGATCGAGCTGGTGGCGACCGCCCTTTCGAAGGCAAAAGGGGCTGACCTGGTCCAGCGAGTGGGAAAAGATCTCCACCGACCGATGGGTGCTGGACGCTCCCACCCACGGACACTCTCTAGAGTTCCAGCAGAAGTGTCCGCGGATACCACTGGTGGCCCGGCAGGAGCAGCACATCCCTCCGCTCCTGCGGGAAGTACGGGCCATATTAAAAAAGGGGGCTATAGAGCTGGTTCCGATGTGACTGCGGGCTCCGCAGTCTACTGCAGATACTTCTTGTTGAAGAAGACTGGGGGCTGGAGGCCCATTCTAGACTTGCGGCGCCTTAACAAATACCTCAAGTCCCAAAAGTTCATGATGGTCATGTTGCAGCACGTGCTTGGCCAACTGGAGGAAGAGGACTTCTTGTCGTCGCTGGATCTGGAGGATGCATACTTCCACATCCCCATTCACGAGAAGCATCGGAAGGTCCTGTGCTTCGTAGTACAGGGAAGGCACTACCAGTTCAAGGCCCTTCCCTTCAGACTGAATTCGGCACCCAGGGTGTTCACAAAAGTGCATGGCACCAGTGGCGGCCCATCTGCGCCTACAAGGGATACATGTGTACACGTACCTTGATGACTGACTCATCCGCGCCAAGTCCAGGGAAGTAGCAGTTCAACACACGGAGAGGACCGTCCAGCTGCTGACAGATCTGGGGTTCTCCGTCAACTATCCAAATTCCTGCTTGATACTATCGCAGAACGTGCTATTTCTGGGGGCCAGGCTCAACTTGGTCTCCTGCCTGACCGCCCCCTTGGAAGAGAGGATAGTGGCCATGCTGGGCAAGGTGCAATGGCTGTTGACATTGAAGACTGCCACGGTGCGGACCATCAAGTCAGATGGGGCATGCTTCTATTCAGTGTTCTCCAAATAAAACTATAAAAATTCTCTTTGGTTATCGACCTCCTGGCCCAGCACAGGCTTTCCTGGAGAAATTAGAATTCTTTCTGGCAGACACGGGGAATAAGCATGACAAGCTGTTATGTTTGGGGGACTTCAATATATGGGCTGAGGAGGTGACATCTGGGGATGGGAGAGAATTAAAGGAGACCCTGGAAGCCCATGCTTTGGAACTTTTAGCATCATCCCCCTCACATTGCCAGGACCATTGTCTTGATGTCCTGCTATATCGAGGGAAGATAATTTGTTATGTTGAGACAATCGCAATATCATGGACAGACCACTATGCCATAGTATTTGAACTGAGAATGCATAAGAAAACTCTGGAAGTGCACACGGAAAATTGGATGGGGGAGTTCCACAAGCTAAAAGATTTATTGAAAATCTCAGGGGAAACTCTGAAACATGCTTTGGCACAGATTGAAGAGGCTCTTCCATGTGAGGAGTTCTTCAATAAAGGCATGTAAATCATGGCTATGCTATTTAATGTACAGGCCCCTCTCCAACAAAACAAAGCCATGTAACCCCTGGTTTTCGCCAGATTTGGCCAAGAAAAGGGTACAGGTGAGATCTTTCGAGAAAAAAATGGAGAAGACATCGTACAGAGAGCATTTTAGAACAGGTCAAGAGCGCCTGAAGAGAATATGGAAAAGCCATTTTTGATGCCAAAGCTAAATTTATAACAGGGAAAATTGACAAAGTCATGAACAGGCCACAGGAATTGTACGCTGCTATTTCCCAGTTAGCAAATCCTGGGTGTGGGTCAGCAGCACCTGAATCATCACAAGCACAGGCGGCTGCTTTTAATAATTACTTTATAAATAAAATAGAGCTAATACAAGGAAAGATTATGGAAATTAAACCATTACATCCCCAAGAGGATCTGGAAGTAACAGAGGAGATTAGCCCAGAATGCATATCTCATGATGAAGACACTCGGGCGGATCAGAAGCTATTTATGTTTACGAAAGTATCTGAGGAAAGGGTCTGCACCTTGCTCTCCGCGTTGAAGGCTACTAATGATGTACTCTTCGTTATTCTATCTTCAGTAGCTAAACTAATAGCTCCAGATATTACCCCATTTATCACAAAATTTGTTAACAAATCTCTTACATCAGGGGTAGTACCGATGATTCTGAAGAAATCTGTGGTCACGCCACTGCTAAAAAAAAACAAATTTAGACCCTAAGAATTTCCAGAATTACAGGCCAATGGCAGGATTGTCATGGCCATCGAAAATTCTGGAAAACATTGTGACAGCTCAGCTGCAGGAACATCTGGATCAGGAGAATCTGCAATCCACTGCAATCCGGCTTCCGACCAGGTTTTGGGATGGAGATGGCGTTGCTGACGGTCTGGGACTATCTATTGGAGACAGCGGATCAGGGGGGCGTGTCCCTGTTGGTCATGTTGGACCTGTCCGCCGTCTTTGATACGGTTGTCCATGGGACCCTGCTGAAACGTCTGAGAGAAGTGGGTGGAGTAGGGAAACAAGCTCTTCAATGGTTTGAATCTTTTCTCTCTAGAAGAGAACAAAGAGTAGGATTTGGAGATTTCTTGTTAGATTCAGGATTACAAAGCTGTGGAGTCCTGCAGGGATCGTCCCTTGTCACAGGTTTCCCCCTTTCTCACCTGCTTTCGCTGCTTGATGGAATCCAGAGGAGTTTTCTTCCGTACGGATCGGGTCTTGTACAAGCCTGCTCTGCCGTCTTCGGCTTCCAGTGTTCGTTCAGCTTTAACGTCCGGGAAAAAATGAGGAAACTCCAGGAAGACCAGGAAAGGAGAAGTGCACTCGGAGGCGGGTGCACGGAATACGGGAAGAAGGCTAAATAGGAGGAGGGAGAATAGAAGGGAAAGCGGAGGGTCTAGGAATCAGGAAACTACAGAATTCCGCAAGGCGAACTTCAGAGCACACGTCTAGCCACAGCAACAGTAGCGTTGAGACGCGCGGGCCGCGGCGGCATGGCCATTTTATAGAACATGCTGCCTCGGACGTGAAGACTGGTAGGCAGCGTTCTGTGTGTACGGCCATGTTGGAAGTAGTACAGAGTGTAAGCCCCGACGCGTCAAGGACCAGGAGGACCAGAAGGGGCATGTCTGATGGTTCATGACATCCCTCTCCCCACTGCTTTTAATTTATATGTTAAACTACTCATGGACATTCTGAGGAAGCACGGCATACAGTTTCACTCATACGCAGGTGTTCTTGAGGATACAGAATCTAGAGGAGAAGTACGAAATAGTTGACCGGTGCCTACAAGAAATACAGGCTTGGATGTGTGCGATCCAGCTACTGCTGAATGTCAGCAAAACAGAAAAGACTCTATTCGCTTCAAATCACAATCTGCAGAGGGAGCATTTACACTCCCTATGTTTCCTGGGGACACAGCTGAATTTCTCCAAGAAAATAAAAAATGTAGGCTGTGTCTGGGAGGATAACATGGGAAGTGGAGCTCAAGTTAGTGCGAAGGTACAAGCAGCTTTCCACTCACTACGTCTACTGAAACATATCCTACCATTCATTGCGAATGAGGACAGAGCGGTAGTCATTGGCACTCTGGTCAACTCGAGCTTAGACTATGGAAATGTATTGCTGTCGGGTATACCAGCCTATCAGTTGCGAAGACTGCAGGTGGCCCAAAATGCAGCGGTTAGGCTGGCGTATAGGTAAAAAATCAGCTCCAACCTCTAACTTAAGAAGAGCCCTACATTGGCTGGCAGTAAAGGAGATAATTGAGTTTAAGGTACTCTGCTTGGTTTATAGGTGTGTTAACAAGACAGGAACAAGATATCTATCAGATAAAATCAGGAGACATGTTCCTACCTGACAACTGCGCTCAGCAGATCAAAATCTGCTTCATATACACCACACCAGGTATATGAGCAAAGGGGACCGCAGATTCGGCGTCTACGGTCCAAGAGCATGGAATAAACTACCCAGAGAAAACTGTGAGATTAAAACCTTTCCGGCATTCCAGAAGGCCGTGAAGACCTATCTGTTTTGTTAGAACTCCCCTAGACCTTAACTGGTGTTTTTCAATCTCATATGATTAAGTGGATTAAGACATGGGCCTCATTACGAGTATGGAGGTAGCCATGCCGCTTTTAGCGGCATGGCTACCGCCATACCGGGTACCGGATCCGGGTTCCTGGAATGGGGAAATACCGGGCCATTCCGGCCTTGGAGGGCCCGGTATTCCCCCATTCCAGGAACCCGGACCCGGTACATCCCCATTCCCATTTGAGCCCCCATAGGGCTCAATGGGAATAGGGAGTATGCTAACCACGGGCCCGTTAATGACGGGCCTGTTGTAAGCATCCTGGTCTGCTAGCGGGTCACACTAAGGACGCCTGGTTTTACCAGACGTCCTTAGAGGGACTCACGAGCAGACCTCGTAATGAGGCGGTAGAGGGTTAACGGCGCCGGCAGCTCCACCAGCGCCGTTAACCTGATCCGGCTCTGCAGGTTGCAGATAGGACCCCTTCAGGAATTCCTGGACGCTTGGTGGATCCAGGTGTCTGGAAGCTTTGCAGACAAGATTGTTCTCGACGAGGAGTTCCGTCGAGCGATAAGGTGGTGGGGCGTGCGCTCCAGCATTGCCGGGGGCACGGATTTCCAGATCCCCCCATACCAAGAGACAGTCACCACAGACGCGTCCCTGGAGGGCTGGGGAGCCCACACCGGACGTCTCCACGCCAGAGGCCTGTGGCTACCATAGGAGAGGGCTCTCCACATCAATGTCCTGGAGCTGCGGGCAGTGTTCTGGGTCCTCTAGTCGTTCCTTCTGTCACTCAAGGGCAAGGTGGTGAGGGTCTTCACGCACAATACCACCACGATGTTCTACATCAGGAAGCAAGGAGGTACTAGATAACCGGCGCTCTCCAGAGAGGCGCAGGACTTGTGGCACTGGGCCGTCAGCCAAGAGATGTTCCTCATTCCTTTTCACCTGGCTGGAGTCAAGAACACCTTTGCCGACTCCCTCAGCAGGGAGCTGCGCTCTTGCCACAAGTGGGAACTTCGACATGATCAAGTGAACAACCTCTTCCTTAAATGAGGCAGACCCCAGATCGATCTGTTTGCGACAGCAATGAATTCCAAATGACAGAGATTCGCCAGAAGGTTCCACCAGCCGAGGAGCATGGGGGACGCGTTTTCCTTTCTGTGGGAAGGCCTGTTCTGCCGGAATTCCCCTTCCCCGTTGCCTCTCCAGCTGCGAGTCATTAATCAACTCAAACGGTGGCGATGCAAGATGATCCTCATCGCCCCGGCGTGGCCGAGTCAGATTTGGTAACCGGATCTTCTCAGCCTGTCAGTGTTACCCCCAGTCAAGCTGCAGGTGGTTTGGATCTGCTCACCAGAGAAGGAAGCGCAATCCTACATCACGACACAGGATCGCTGAACCTGAAGGCTTGGCTCCTGCAACCTTAGGGTTTGGAGTGTACGAGCTGCCGGCAGACTGCAGGGAGGTCCTTACCAGGGCCAGAGCATTGTCGCCTCTTCATTGCTAAGGGCACAAGTGCAAACATTTTGCAACGTGGTGCCGGACACAGAAGACCAACCCTCTGAATATCTTAGCTCCGCAGATTCTTCCGTACTTGTACTTGGTCAAGGCAGGGCAGACGCACGCCTCTATCAAGGTGCTTCTGGCGGCTATCTCCCGCTACACCAGGTCTCCAGGACGGTCTTCTCTTTGGTCCCACCTTCTAGTCAAGGAGTTCCTCAAATGACTGTTTCGATCATTACCACCGGAGAAGGCACCTACCCCGGCGTGTGAACTCAACGTGGTGCTGACGAGGATCATGGGGGCTCCCTTCAAGCATATGCATCAGGCCCCTCTCAAGTTCCTTTCGTGGAAGACAGCTTTTCTCGTGGCCATCACCTCTGCCAGGAGGGTAGGTGAGGTCCAGGTCCTTTCCTGCGAACAACCTTAGCTGACTTTTCACAACACAACGATGGTGCTGCGGATGCACCCCTGCTTCATGCCAAAGGTTCTGTCGGAATTCCACCTCAACAAGCCTTTGGTGTTGCCTGTGTTTTTTCCAAAACCTTTGTCGCCGGCTAAAAGGACTTTGCACTGGCTGGATGTGGCTTGTGCGCTGAAGTTCTATGTGGTACGCACAAAGTGTTTCCGGAAGACATCTCAACCATTCATGAACTTTGGTCCTGTGAACCATGGGAAGGCCTTGTCCAAGGCTTCCATCTCCAGGTGTCTCTCCGGCTGCATCACACACTGTCACTGGTTGTCAAACCAACCACTGCCTGGCCGTCCGAGACCCCATTCTACCAGAGCGATCGCTGCGACGACGGCGTTCCTGTCTGGTGTGCCCCTGCTGGACATCTGCAGGGCTGCTACGTGGAGGGCCACGCACACCTTCACAAGATTCTACTGCGTCCACAGGGATTCCAGAGAGGAGTCCAGGGTTGGCCAAGCAGTGCTACGCAAACCTGTTCGCTTGAAGGTGAGCCTGTTCCGGAGGGAAGAGTATTTGCTTCTGTTGAGCCTTGCCACCTCCTGTGGTTCTGTAATGTTGTACTGCTATGTATTCTTTATTCATGAGCATGTGAATCCATGCCAGACCCCATGCTGGAGAAGGAACAAGTTGCTTACCTGCAACTATTGTTCTCCAGCATGGGTCTGGCATGGATTCACATGCAAACCCTCCCTCCTGTCCCTCTGTGGCTCTTCTTGGTCATACTGCCACTTTATGGGCTATTAAATCTGAAGATGGCTGCCAGAGGAGGGGCTTAGGGGGAAGGGCAGTCATTGGCTGGGGGCAGTATGACCCAGAGCTCAGTGATTGGTTTATCGGAGAAAGACAGTTTGTAAGTGAAAGTGAAACTGTTTTTTCTTTTTGATTCCCGGCCTGACGACGGGGAATATTCATGAGCATGTGAATCCATGCCAGACCCATTCTGGAGAACAATAGTTACAGGTAAGTAACTTGTTCCTTCTGATTCCGTTTGTATCAGAGGTACTCATTGCTACCCATGTACTCTCAGATCATACAGCAGTTGAGTGTACACTTTCAGTTGATAGGTTGTCCCCCGTTAGCAGGCCCCCATGGAAGCTGCACGACCCGGCCCTCTCAGATTTGGTGTTCAAAGGACCCCGTAACTAAAGCAATAACTTATTTCTTTAGGGAAAATAGCACTGCTACCGTTCCGACTGCCACGGTATGCGACCCTATGAAGGCAGTGATTAGATGGGAACTGATTGCTCACACAACTGCTTGCACTTATAGGAATAGAACCCTAAGGTAGGCACTTTAGGGGGAGATGCGTGCTTCAGAAATGCTTCATAAGCATTTCAATTCTGTCATGGCCAGGAAGGGCCTACGGGTAGCGCGAAATAAACTAGAAGCACACTTAGCAGGACATACGGCCAAAACGATTATTCGTGCTAAGCAATCTTATTATGCCATGGGTAATATGGTGAATACATTTCTGGTTCATAAATTGAAGGCCATACATACAACAAATACTACAGCAGTGCTGGTAGACTCACACATAAATATTCAGTACAAGGAATCGGCGAAAAGGAAGGTTTCTGAATGATATTTACCCACAGAATCTGAAGCAGGCCCGCCCCCCCCCATCTCTGCGACTTACGCCAGACTACCAAATCGGGCTCTCGTCTACTGGTCAGGAGACCTTAGATACTCCTGTAACCACGGAAGAGGTGGCAATAGCAATAGTTTCTCTTAAACACAGGACCGCTAGTCCGGATGGTTTCTCAGCATCGTTTATATGATTTTTCAACCACAACTACTCAAACCTTTGACTAACTTATTCAACTTGTTCCTGGAATTTAGGGAGGGTTACTCCTTCGATGGAGTCAACTACAATTTTAATACTTAAGCTGGGGAATCCCACACAGGATTGTCACCCGTACAGGCCAATTTCTTTGAACCTGGATGCCAAGTTGTACTCTAAGGTGTTGGCCTCGAGGTTGGGGACGGTTCTACCCCAACTGATAAATCCGGATCAGGCTGGGTTTATTCCAAAGCGAAGCACACAAGACAACATCAGATGAGGCTTGGAAATCCTTGACCTAGCCAGGAGGGGATAGTCTTGCCTTGGGAGTACTCACACTGGATGCTACTAAAGCATTCGACAGAGTGCACTGGCCCTACCTTTGTGATGTTCTGCTTGCTTTCGGATTTGCCCCGTTGGCTAACTACCATTGACCTTTTACTCGAATAAGGGTTAATTGCCCCTGTCCCTATCGCTCATGGAACTAAGCAGGGTTGTCCACTGTCTCCTTTGATTTTTGCTCTTGTAATGGAGCCATTTGCGCAAAGGATCAGAGACAACTCGGAGATCACAGGGACTGAGGTAGCTTGAGTGCAACACAAAATGCCTCTTTATGCCGATGCTGTCCTGCTCATGTTAACTAATATACCAACCTCCCTTGAGGCTGTTATGTCTGAATTAAGATGATTTGAACTGGCTTCTCTGTCAATTACTAGAAATCCTTGCCATAAGTGTGCAATTGCCCAAGCAAGTCATTGCCGCTGCGAGATCCACCTGTCGATTCCGTGGGCATCTGACACTATTGAGTACCTGGGGGTGAGGATTCCTGTTTCCCCCCAGGATGTATATTGGGTCAACTTCCCAGGGTTGCTTAAGGATCTTGCCGAAGATCTTAAAAGTTGGAGTAAGCAGGAAATATCACTGATGGGACGAATCGCTGCAGTAAAAATGAATCTTTTACCCAGATTCTTGTATCTTTGTCAAGCCTTGCTAGTTAAGATACCCAATCTTGAAGTACGTATGCTGCAGCGTAGCGTCCTACAATTTATCTGGGTGGGCAAAAAGCCTAGAGTTCCAAAAGCTGAGGTTTTAAGCGATGCCCGGAGGGGAGCAATGGCGGCTCTGGGCCTCCTCAGGTATTATGTGGCTGCTCGGGTTACGCACATTTTGGCTTGGAGGTCCCCTCCCAGATGGGTAGCTCTTGAGAAAGCCAACTCCTCCTGCCGGTTATCTTTCTTACCCTTTATCGACAATATTAAACTCCCCGATCTGACACACACTTGAGCTCGACAAAAATCTTGCTGTATTACTGGCACGTGGCTTTTATGAAGAAGTGGGTGAATCGGGTTTCAGACCGTGCTCTCCAGTCTTTGGTAATGCAGAATTCTCCCCAGGATTCTTAGGGAATAGTTTTTCAAATTGGCATAATGGGGGTCTGCATAGCTTGCATCAGCTGTACCAGGAGGGCTCTCCTCTCTCGTGTCCGAATGTAAGGCTCAATTCTCACTAACCGAAGGCGAACGATTTAGATATGGTCATATTCGGCACTGGATTTCACAACTGTGAGGAGCCAGGTGACCTGCGAAGGTGAGAGTATTGGAATGTACCCAACAGTATGGCATAGATGGGGGTAGAATCTCATGCTTTTATAAACTCTTGGGAGGCAACTTACTAACCGTCAGATCCTCCTACATTGCCATTTGGAAAGCGGATGTGGGACCTCCTGTCGAGGATTTATGGGAAGAGATCTGGGCTAGAAACCACGCCTCCTCTAGATGTGTAACCAATAGAGAATGTATGCATAAACTTTGCTACAGATGGTACCGGCCTCTGCTAACTTTACATAAAATGAATGCTGCTTTGAATTCGGCTTGCTGGAGGGGGTGCGGCCTTGGGAAGCTACTTTCATATGTGGTGGTCCTGTCATGTGATCCACACTTTTTGGGTTGCTGTACTGTCTCACATTAAGGAGAGAACTGCAGTGGACTTACCCCTGGCTCCACTAGTTGGCCTATCGCGGTGCTCAGTGGAAGATGTGTACCCTAAATCGGGTTGCAGAGCACAATCGGCGACACACCAATTTTTAGCAACTAAAATATAAATAGCACGATCGTGGAAGGCTCTTATGGGGCCAGTATTGGCACAATGGTGGATGGAGGTATGGGACATCTTGGTCGACAAAAAAGTTACAGCATGTGTAAAACAATGCGCTGCCTTGGTATCTAGATTTCTGGCTCCCATTTGTTGACTATTACCAGAATTTTCCCTCCCTAACTTTTAAACCGTCTCTACTTTCAAACTATTCCTTGATGTGATGTCCTTGGTGTGGTACTTTTTTTTATTTTAACAAGGTTATGCATTTTCGCATTAGCGCCTCGGTGGTGGGATGGCTTGTTGGACCCGGGAATGTTGTGCATTATGCATTCAGCCATATTTTACTGTCTATGTATGTCTCGCATCCTTGTTTGAATAAAAGGTTTGGGGAAAAAGTTATAGAATTGTGCTTTTATACTTAACAGATACTACATTGTTCTGATATTGTGAAATGTGTAGGCTTAATTGAGCTGCAACAAGAATGCTGTGTGACTTGACTAGTTTATATTTGTGTATGATTTTGTATTATCTGGGGAGATGGTTTGTATTTATGGCCTGTATTGTTTGTCTAATTGTGCATAGGAGACTTTTAAATATTCATGTTCGTGTGCAAGGTTTGTTGGAAACCAAAGCACAAATGGAAAAATAAATAAAAAAGAATGCTAATCCATGCACTGGGAGAAATTGTTAACCCTGAGGTGCAGGCCCGTTTCATGGCCCGGGCAAGGCGGGCAGCTGCCCGGGGCGCAACCGCCAGGGGGGTTCGCAATTACCCCGCTACACTGGAACCTCTGGAGGGGATAAAATTCCCCAGTTTGTGGGGCGGCGCATTGCCGTGGGGAAAGTTCTGTGGGTCAGGTACTGGCGCTGCCCCTTCCGACTGTAATGTCACAAGTACTACGTAACATTACAGAAGTCAGAGGCTTCCTCCGACCACTTTAGCGCCACTTGGGGGGGGCATAAGCACAATAATTAAAACACTTCAGGTCCCCCTGCAGCTAAAACCAGCTCCTCCCATCACAATGCAGGCAGGAAACTGCTAATGGTGGGCCATTGGTCACTGAATGGTTTCGTGCTGACATTGTGTTGGGAGGGGAGGTAGTGTGGGGCGTGGGCGTGCACTGTAGGCAGCTTTGCCTCTCCCAAAATAAAGCGGCGCTATTTCTTTCATGCTGCTTCTTTGCCAAACTTTATAACAATTCCACTTTAAACCACTTCCATGGCACTGGTGATGAGTTACTTCATTATGCTGATAATAGTTTTGATCAGTGTTGCTGAGTAAATATTCTTTAAGCCATGACCCGGTTCATTTATTTATTTATGCAATGTTTGTCGGGTATATGGACACAGATTATTTATTTATGCAATGTTTGTCGGATACCTGTATCCGACAAACATTGCATAAATAAATAGGTACCCGACAAACATTGCATGAATAAATGAATAATCCGGTTCCATGTCTCCTTATAACAAGTCAACAGTCAGACTTTACTGTATCAAAGCATACACTTGATTCCCATTGAAAGAATTTTAAAGTGATTGTTTATTGTGTTCGGGTGTCTCCTTGTCATTGCCCTTTTGGCTTAGGTTGCCTCCAAAACCCCTTCAGCTTCTTGTGTTCTTTGATGGTTGCATATACTGCATCCTGTGCCATATTCATGTTCTCTTGGTGTGCCCAGTCCTCATTATCTGCAGCCTAAGTGGGACTAGAGCATACAATTGTCTTGGGCACCAATGAAAAAGTGGCCCACTGTTGCAAATGGCAATTCATTCCTTGTGTAAAGGACTGTTTGACTTTGGGTAGGAGTCCCTTAATAGTGTAGTTTGGGAGTGGGGTGGGGTGCGATGCAGTGGGGATGGGGCGCGGGGTGCGGTGGGGCTGGGGTGCGGTGGGGCTGGGGCGTGGGGTGCGGTGGGGCTGGGGCGCGGGGTGCGGTGGGGATGGCGCATTGGGTGCGGTGGGGCTGGGGTGCGGGATGGGATGTGGGGGGGGTGTATTCCTAGTGTTTCGCTCTGGGCACCAAATGGATTAGAAACTGCCCTGCTGAAGTGCGTTATAATGGTTTTCAAACAGGCAACATAACTGTGGAAACCATGATGACCATTCTCCGTGATAAAGAGAGTGGAATTAACATGCAAGGAGGATTCATGACAAGTGGGAGTATGGCATCCATCCTGCCACAAGACTGCAGCCTACCTTGTGTTCACTTATTTACAGGCACGCCTGATGCAGACAGGTGTGAAACCATTGTTCGCTAAACACTCCTTTTGCTTGGTATAATATTTCTTTACATTAATGTTTTGGCTATAGAACAGTGATAAAACACACAAGTTATGAAATAGTTAAGTTGACATTCATCACACAATGTTGTCCATGCACGAAGCCCCCAAAACAGACCACCTTGAGTTAAGCATTTCCATAAAACATTCAGGTGCTTCGTTTCAGCAATATGGTGATTAGCCCTCTCTTAACATGGCATTCTTCCGTGTTAATGTGTCTACGTACATGGGGGAGTAAACAATGTTACGTTGGTGTCATGAAACAGAAAAGTCAAAATGTTTTTCATTTATGTGATTTTTATTATTTTTTGATCCCAGCAATTAAACCACTGTACAGGGCTTTTGTAATCCTCGGTGGCAGGGGCGTTGCTAGGGGGGGGGGCTAAGGGGGCTATAGCCCCTGTCTTTTGGTTGTAGCCCCGGATAGAATCGCAGGAGCTACAGCCAAAAGACTAGCTAGCCCCCAGTCCCAACAGTTCCGACATCAGCTTAGCCCCGGGTCTTTTCCAGACCTAGCAACTCCCCTGCTCGGTAGCCTTTCAAATACTGTGCTTTCGTTGTGTTGGTGCAGAAGGGTCCCTCCTTTGTTCCTGCTCAGTCCCATGTGTGCCTCGAGCTCCTGTATTCCCACCACAGCCCCGCAGTGTAGAGCTCGGTTCTACTCCATGCGACTTAATTTCTTCAAACCCCCTCTTTCCCAGTCTCCCCTTCCTCTCTCCACGGCCGCTCAGTGTTGCCAGGTCAGAAGGAAAAAATAAGCTGAATGTTCCTTTAAAACAAGCCCAAAACAAGCTGACTCCCAACCAAATAAGCTGCAAAAACAAGCGCACCTCTAAAATAAGGTGGAAAGGTCTCAGAAGTTGAAAAATAACTATAACGCAAAGAATACATACAGAGAGCTCAAACATATGTTAACAAAAAGCATTTATTAAAATTGTTATTTTCTAACAATTGGTGTCTATTTTAATTTGTTGTATGTGTGCGACTTATAAAAGCAACATTATTGGCTTTTTGGATCCTTGGCTGCTCTGGTGCTTGATTCGTCGCTCAACTCTGGTCCTTGGCCACATTGCAGGTACCTGCCAAGTAGCCCCATGTACTTCATGACACTCAGCCAGTCTAGGCATTTCCTATTAAATGCTAGGACTGGTATTTTATTTCTTCCCATTATAAGTATGGGCCTACAAGGACCAGTATGCAAAGGGAAAATCCAGGACTAGCTCATGGCGACAAGCATGACATGGCCCCCCCACTGTCGTCCTTCTGGTATTGGGAAACCTGGTTGATTGCTGTCATCTGGTCCTTGGTTCATATAGTCCATCACCCCTCTGGTCATTGGCTCCCTCATGACTTACTCCTCTAGTAAATCACTAGCCCACCCATTGACTGTTCATTGCCATGCTAATCCCCAACCCCAGGGCTTTAAGTGGGCCGGGGCCTGCCGGGGGCCCCGGCAGGCTCTGAAATTTCGTTTTGAGGCGGGGCCCTGCCGGGGCCCAGTAATCTCCCCTGGCAGCCCCGGCCACTACACGAAAAGGCATTTTTTTCTACAGCCTGAAGCGCTCGCTCGGTTGCGAGAGCTTCAGGCTACAGAAAAAAATGCCTTTCAGCCATAATGGTGGCGCCGCACCTGCGAGGCATCCCTTTAATCAAGAGATTCCCGTCGGCCGGCGCCACCATTATGGAAAAAACGTGAGGCCGCTGAAAGCAGAGGCCTTGCTTTCTAAATACTGGAGCTGCCGCGCATTCGCGGGAGTTTCAGTATTTAGGAAAAAGGCCTCTGCTTCCAGCGGCCTCACGTTTTCAGCCTTAATGGTGGCGCTGCCCCTCCCCAGCTGGCGAGGGGCAGCACCACAATTAAGGCTGAATAGGCAGGCGCTGTCCCCTGCCAGGCAAGCCTACACAAAATAAATGCAGAGATCAGCACCCTCTCCCCACAGGGGAGGGGGTGCTAATCTATACGAAAGGCTGCCTGGCAGGGGTGGCAGTAGCCCATTGAGCCCGGGCTCGTTAAGGGGGCGTGGCCTAACGGGCCATCAAGACCCCCGCTGTTAGGCCACGCCCCCTCGATGAGCCCACGGCTCGATTTGTAGTGCCACTTAAGGCACTGCCCAACCCTGTTCTTGCCCCTCCCCGCCCAAAACACCTTCTCATGGGAACTCTTTGTGCTCTCTTTAATCAAGCCTTAACATTAAACTTTGCACTCAATGCTGAGTGAATTTGAGCTGTAAATGCTACTGGTGTAATAGAAATGTCTTAACCTGGTCTGCGTTCAGCCAATCAAGTTAAAAGCACTGTGTGTGTCCTTCAGTTAGTCATGTTAAAAGTTTTTGGCTTTTGCAAACTTATCAGGCATTTGCCAGGCACTGCCATTAGATGCCCTGGTACTTGCACCATTTTGCACCTGGTGCCGTTCATACAACTAAAGATAGCAGTGCCTACCAAGGGCCTTTCCCATGCCTACACAAAACCCTAAACTATTGTCATTGTCTATGCTTGTTTCCATCATGACTAAACTACATGTTGCTGTAAATACCCCGTGTTTACCTCTTGGCTAGGTAATGCGTCTTCAAAGGGTCTCTCATATTGAAAGAGCCCATCAATGCAAAAGAAAGGAGTACTTGCAGGTTCACATCAGGAAGGCAATCAGCCCGAGCCTCACAGCGTGTGCATAACAGCTTAAGGCAAGACGGCATGTTCGCCTTTCATATTCATTTTTTTTTTGTAAATGGGGCCAAGTCAGACAGACTGGCAAACAAGCGGAACAATAAGCACACAATTAAGGAAAAACGCGGACAAAAACCACGACAAGCAACCTGCTAATATTATAAGCGACTTTGGGCAAAAACAAGCCCAAAGTCACTTATAATATAATAAGCGGACATGGCAACACTGCGGCCACTAAAAAAGAATAAAATATGAGAACTGCTTAAATGATGGGCACGGGCACTCAAGGACAGGGGTGGAGCTACGCAGATCACTGGCCAATCCCAGGAACAGAAATGTAGGAGGGCGGGCTATGACATTAGCTTTTCATTTCGGGCTGCATGTATGGCTGTAGCCATCAAGTGGGCGTGACTCCGAAGATTGCCGAACACTGCCTCCCACAATCTACCATGGGAGGCAGGATAGCATACAACACCGGGATACTTTAGAGTGGTTAACACGCAGAATGCGTCACCCAAAAACGATGGTCTGGAGGGTTGCCCAGAGCTTTGCCCGTGGTTATGATTAATTCAAAACCTTCCAGCCATCACCTTTCTGTTTTGCTAAAGTCACACGCATAATACGTCACCAGTAGTATACTTTACAGAGGTTCTAACGCACACTGCTGCCCTGCTACACTTTACAGAGGCGTACACGCGCAATACATGCCCAGTATACTCATTAGAGGTTCACACGCATAATACGATCATAGTATAGTTTACAAAGGTGTTAGCACACACTACTCCGCCAGTGTCTTCTACAGAGGTTCTAATGCACACAAGTCGCCAGTATATTTTTCAAAAGTTCTAATGCACAATTTTCCAGCAACATATTGTGCAAAGGTTCCAATGCACACCACGACCGCCCTATACTTTGCAAATACTCTAAGACAGAAATAACCCCCTGCTTGTGTGCAAAGGTTCTACGTCACCAGTATATTTTACAAATACGTCACCAGTATACGTTGCAGGTTTTCTAACATACCATACTTCATCAGAATAGCTTACAACAGTTCTAATGCACAATATTTCACGAGTATAATTTACACAAGTTCTAACGCACTATTTTTCACCTAGCTCCCTTTCCCAGGCAGGGGCCTATCCCAGTCCACATGTGTGTATGATCTAGGAGTGCTTAGAAGAAACAGCAATTTACCTGTTTCCTTTGTGAATCGATCGACTGAAGACGACCGTCCAGCGTCCATCACGGTAGTGGCCCGGGAAACTGACTGTGAGCGGGCATGTGCCTCTCGTGTGCCAGGGTGCCTTGGCTACTCCCAGCTCGAAAACTCCAGGTTGCCACCCACGCGCATGCATGCGCGCAGCAGCAGCGGGGGCGGGGCCGTCATCATCACCCTCACCCACCCCACTATAACGAATTTCATTGGCTGACAACAGCCAATGAAATATTGTATAGTAGTATCTATACTAGGAAAGCAAACTGACCCGGCCAAGCGCTGCACACGCAAGGAGCAGAAAATGAAACTCAGCTCAGCCGAGTTTCGTTTTCTGCTTCTAGCTGAGTTTTGTTTTCCAATTACCACCCAACACGGCGCTGCGGCTGCACACGCAAGCAGAAAATGAAACTGAGCTCAGCCGAGTTTCATTTTATAGTTTCGTTTTCTGCTTCTACTGTCACAAATGCGGCCCAACAGATGGGGGGACAAATGAGCATGAAAAAAAGGTTGGGGGGGACAAAGCCCCCCTCCCCCCCTATAATTACGCCCATGGTATCTCCCTCCTCTTCAACATCTGTCTAAACCCGCTCCCCACACTCATCCGCTCCCACAATCTCACCTGCTACAACTATTCAGACAACACCCAGATCATCCTTAAAATCCCAAAATCGCCAGGTTCCAACCATCCAGATCTGTCATCATGCCTCTTTAATATTGACTACTGGATGACGACCAACCACCTCATCCTCAATCCTGGGGAAACGGAAATCCTGTTCTGCAGGAAAACAGTGCTCCTTCCCCAACATATTCACTGGCCTCAATTCCTAGGCCCCCCACCAGCAACCTCCACCTCGATGAAAAACCTTGGATGCACACTGAACACGGATTTATCCCTGTCCCAACTCATCAACTCTGTATGCTGAACCTGTTTCTTCCATCCGAACATCCTCAGACCTATCCTCCCATACCTCATCTATCCTCACTGTTTCTCTACTATCATCTCCATCATCCTCTCCCACGCAGACTATGCAAACTGCCATTACCCAGGCGCACAAGCATTTTAGCTAAGGAAACGCCTGTCCTCTTTCTGATAATCAAGGCAGTCATTATCACCTCAACACAACTGCCACCACCTCTACACAACTGCCACCATCTTTCCTATGGCCACCAAATGGATTGCGTCATTCCTAGTTGACAGAATGACCCGAATCTATGCAGTAGCACTGCCACCCTCCCAACTCATATTCCCGGGAGAGTCCCACAAGACTCCTGTGTGTCTCCAACACTTTACACTATATATACAAAGCCCCTCTTTGACCTTCTTGACTCCCTGGGTATATCGTACAGTAACTATGCCAATGATACCCAAATACTCATCCATCCAGCCAAATCAACAGAATTTACGACACCATCCAAACTTGGACGGCCTCTCACCAACTCTGTCTGAATGATGACAAGACTGAGATCCTGATTGTAGGCCCCCTCTCACGCTTAGCCAAACTTGACCCTGCCTAATGCACCTTCAATATTGATGCCTGCATCATACCAGTTTCTCCTTCGGTCAAAACCCTGGGCATTTACCTTGATTCCAGCCTCAACATGACCCCTCACATCAATGCTATTGCATCCACCGAGGCTCACTACACCAAACTTCTGAATGCAGCCGAACACTTCCTCTCCCCACGAGATTGTCTGACAGTAGTCGGAGCAGTAATTGGCTCCCGTCTTGACTACTGTAACTCCCTCCTTGCTGGTAGAGTGTAACCTCAACAAACTACAAGCTATTCAGAACAATGCCATTCGAGCATCTATGAGTCTATGTAGATGTGACCATGTCTCTACACAAAGAAAGACGCTCACTGGTTAACAATTAGAGAACGGATTAACTTTAAAGTCCTCTCTATCACTCATCGTTGCCTATCCAACTCTGCTCCTCCCTATCTCATGCAAAGAATGTGCAAGAACAACTCTTCCAGACCTGCAAGACTTCATTACGGCCACAGACTTGCCCGCCCGTGCTTCAGACGCACCAGAGCTGGAGGCTCTGCCGCCCGACTGTGGAATACCCTTCCTCTCCACCTACATTGTGAGCCTTTGTACTGGCCTTTCAGAAAACGACTAAAAACTACATTGATCATTGACATTGTACCCTGCTCCCAATGATTCTCCCTTCGCTACCTGCCTTCCCCTTCCCCTCCCATCTCACGTATGCAACCAACGCTGTGATGCCTGTGGGTTCTGCACGCTTTATAAATGTACAAATAAATAAATAAGTGCCAGTGTGCTAACCTTGCTTGCTGAATCTGTATGAGGATTAAAACACTATCAACCATCAAATTCTCTTAGATGCACAGTAGCAGACAGCCATTTATCAAACTGGACTTTGATTGAATAATTCTTAATAGAATTCAGTCATTTTCCCTACCCCATTCGCAGTGGCAGCCAGGTGATGTAAGGGAGGGGCTCCCTGGATTAAAATGTTTTCCTGTGATTTTGTAATGTGTACCGTGTTCCTTTGGGGAGATTAATTAGATATTCGGGCTTTAAACATGTCCTCTGTTCAGATGAGATGATGCATAGATTATCTTGTGTATGAGTTCACTATTACAAAGCAATAACAGCAGTTGAATTGCATGGTCCCCATTCATAAATGGATGTGCTGCAACTAGCTCAGTCCTACAAAAACAGTACTTCATGTTTGGTCAAGACATATACAGCATGCTAAATTCTTTTTACTCAGTGGCATTGGGAAGATAAAAGCAGTGTCTCTGATGAAAACCTGGGAATAAACACAGACAACAATTTATAATTAAGTACATAAGTAGCACACTTTATCACAACCGTTTGTTTCCATCGTAGAGCAACCCAACAGATGTTTTCCTTTCCTTCACCGCCACATGTTCAATTGGTCTTTGCATTGATTTCTGGGCAAGTTACGCAAAGCAAAGTGGAAGGTCCGGGGAGGAGTGGAAACCAAAAAATGCTCTGGAGTTCTTTTGAAAGTGGCCCCACATTATACAGTGCAAGTGAACATAGCAAGCCCAACCTCTCTAAGGAGGGCTTTGCGAGGCTCTTCACCCAAGAAAAGTTGAAACAATGGCTACAAATGGTGCAATGGAAACTTATTTGTCCATGTATAGGGGTTAAATAGTGATATCAGTGATTTTCAGTGTCGAATTGGTTTCGCTCCTACCTCGTTCTCTGTCTCCTGGCTGGTCATTCTTCTCCTACTCTTCCTCTATTACATGGTGTTTCGGTTTTGGTCCTCCTATTTTCTTCTCTTTACACTTCTCCATTTGGTTCTATCATTTCTTCTTTTGGTTTCTATTATCACCTGTACTCTGATGATTCACAAATCTTTTGATCTTTTCCTTCCTTCACTGATTCTATTCACTCTTCTTTGTCTGCTTGTCTTCTTGCTATCCATGCCTGGATGTCTTCTAATTATCTTCATGTTAATCCCTCAAAAACGGAGGTTCTGTTATTTCCTGCTTTGACTATCCCTCCTCCTCATCCTCTCCTTTCCTTTCTTTTCCTCCTTCTTCTCTTATTTCTTCTTCTACCCATAATCTTGGCATAATTCTTGACTATCTTTTTCTACTCATATATCTTCTATTTCTCGCTCTTATCACTATCAACTTTTTAATATTCAAAAAGCTTGTCAGTTTCTGACCTTTCCCTCTGCTAAACTTCTAATTTCCTTGTCATTTCCTTGCTGGTTTTCTATCACCTGTTTTACTGCTCTTCTGTTCTTCTTAGTCTTCCTACATCTCATTTTACCTCACTTTGCTCTATTCACCAGTCTTCAATTTGTGGTGTCTGTACCCTTGCCCCTCATGATTCTATTACGTCTGCGCTACACTCTTTGCAATGGCATTTTTTAAAGAATTGTTTGCTTTTTAATTTTCTTTCTATTGTTTGTAAGTGTCTCTATGGCCGGCTCCTCCTTATCTCTCTTCTCTAATCTCGTTTTACTCTCATGCTCGTTCACTTCGCTCTGAAACTCTTTCTCCTAACTGTTGCTCTAGCCCCTCGAGTCTCTTTGTATTTCCGTTCTTGTGTTCTTTTAGCGCCTAAGAACTGGAACTCTTGTCCTCTTCCATTAAGCTCTATTCTTCCTTTTCTCCTTTTAAGACTTGTCTAAAAACTCATCTTCTTACTCATTGATCTGCTTGTTTGATTATTTGTTCATGTGATTTGTACTGCTGGTTGCTTTGTACAGTGCTTAGACGTCAAGCGCTATAGGAATTCAATACAAATTAAAACATGGCAGTAATCTAACATAACATATATATGCCCCCCCATCCCCTGGGTTTCTTCCTTTCTGTTGCTTGTAGGTCCCTTACTGTCAAATTGCCTATCCTCCTCATCCCCCATTGTTAGCTTCCCACTCTCTTGGTTTGATTCCTTGCGATCTTCTTCCCTCACCTTGCACTTCCAGAGCAAAATCAGAACTCAATAAATACCATATTAAAATAATTAGAATTTATTTATAAAGTCTGAGGACAAACACACTCAACGCTTGATTACAAATTGTTTACTCCAAAGGTATGAGGAGGATGAGGCAAGGGGCAAGTAAAGGGGCCAGGTGGCCTGGAGAAAGGGTAAGAGGAACAGAAAAGCCGGCAGCAAAACATTGTAGTTTGCTGAGGTAGCACATATGACTGCCCAGAAGCTCACACAATGTGCTAAAGGGGAAAAGGGAGCAAAGCGGCATTTACGAATAATGGTTATGGAGAAAGAGCATTCTCAAGTGTGGTTTGTTTAAAGGAGTGCAAAGCACATTGTAAGTGTCTGCTTACTCTAACCCTTCATAGTGACCTCAAAGTTGCATTTGAGTAAGCCTGACATTATTGTAAAATATGTAATCATTGAGAGAACGTGAACAATGACTGACGGTTACGCAGTTTGTGTTTCAGGAGAAGTATATCTCGCCATCCTGCTAGTCTTGTGAATTTGAAGCACCAGCGTGATTTCAAAGAGACCCTTTGCTTTTGGGTGGAAGGTGTGATGCAATTTGAGCTAATACAGTAAAAGAATGATATGTTTCAGGTCTTGCATCTTTGATTAGTCTAAACAAGGGCCACACTTAGTGTGTTGGTATTTTAGGGGGTTCCTACCCCATGAATGTGTACTGGAAAATTGGTCTGCCTTCATTTCAGCTTTAGTGCAAGTGCAAAGATTCTCCATATATGCAGGGGTTCCAGGCTAGTGCTTCTCATTCTGTGCAAAGATTCCCATAACCAGACCTCTACTACTTTGGGCCACACCTTGGGTTTTAAGGAGGCCAGTTCAAGACCAAGGTACCCTACTAACCATTCATCCTAATGCCCAGAAATCCAGATATATCACACCCCACCTCTGGGAGGCCTACCAAACCATGCAGCATCATATCGTTCTCAGTTCTGTACATCCAACCTCATGTGTGTAGTTCATATTCTGTCAGTGACAAAGGGATTGGCCAGGAGATACCTCATTGGACTTCAGTGGGTTATTGTATAGTTAATTTCATGTGCATCTGCGACTGCCACACACAGGGACTCGGCACGGTCTATAGCTCCCGACGGGCCCCCATTGAAAGGATTCACCACTGTCACACTAACATGCTTTATCCCCGGGAACAGACATTGAGCTAATGCTATACTGCACTGTTCCAGGAAACCACAACGAGAAGTCTACCTCACCCAAGCAATCAACAGTGTAATGTATTGCGTGCTGGCATACCCCAAGTCAAATGCGTCGTGTGCCATGTGTTAATAGATTTTTGACTTAATAAACACAGTATTTGCATGTATCTTTGCTGTACATAGCTTTTATTGTGTTTAAAGGTTGCCTTATTCTCATGCTAGACATGATCTCATAACGTTATGAGCTACCTCAGCAATGTATTCATGTATTTCTTTGGGGAGGGGCTTTGCATGTGTACTTACACAAAATAAAGTAGCAGTATACAAATAATCTAATTTTAGTAACTGCATTTTGCAATCAAATATGTTACATATTGGAATGGCAATTCCCATTTCCTCTCAATGTCCTAGATAAAACAAATCATGAAATAAAGCTCCTGCTTTACACAAACTTACACTCTGGCACTCTATTAGCTTGCCTCAACAATTCCTCTCTCACAGGATAGCTGGAATAGATATTGCCCTCCTTAGAAAACTAGAATGTGTCCCATGATAACTCCCTTCCTTGTGGCACATATAGAGAGCTCCTAATAATCCTTCCTTACAGCCCCTGACAACCTCCTTCTCCCTCCCCTTACACGATGCATGGCATGTGTGGGCTTGCCTATTGGAAGGGAGCATCAGCGCTGCCCTTCTGGTATGTTCAATAAAGAAACAGAACTCTGCATACCAAAGCTGCTGTAGGATATACAAAGATTTCTTCTTTTTTCACATATTAATTGTATGTGCTGCATGTGACAATGTAAATAACTCAGAATGCCCTCACAAAAGAGGCCCATTGCACAATCAATACTCAATAATGCAGTCACTTGACTGATCATGAATACCCCCGCAGAGAACACATACCCCTGCCTTTCCAATGGAAACAGGAGTAAAACTGAAGCTCTTTGGTGTATTGTTGCATATTACTGGGCAAACCCTGACTACTGAAGTACTTATCAAGCATACGCCCACTTGAACCTCACAGTCAGGACATGCAATCCTCAATTCAAAGAGTGAGATCAGGTGAACGTGACCATTCTGAATCCTTACGTCGATACTTTGGGGCAAAGCCCTGATGACTGTAAAGTTAATATCTTTATACCTCCAGTTCAGGAATCTTGCTTAAGATCAGGACTACTGTAGCACACTAGATGAAAATGCTGCAGTAGCATGAAGACACGTGTTAGTATACTTTAATGTATGTATGTATGTATTTAAATAACTCTTAAATCACAAATATAGCTGGGAACAAAGGACGAGTTGTGCATAAGGGATGCGCTCATGGGGTACCGGTAGGGTGCAGGGGTAGCACAGATAGCTGGAATGGTTGGGAGAGCCAGATTGGAGTAGTTGAGCGATCAGCAATTGGTGAGCTTTTCTTTGAAATGTAGGCTTTTAAGGTCCAGTGCAGGATAGTGCAGGCAGGTCTGATATGTGCTGTAAGAAATATGTCTCATAATATAACAAGTCAAAGTATATTTGGCTCCTAGAAACAGATGTCTTCCTTGATGGACTGTAAAGCAGATCTTAAGTGCTGGCCAGACTTCCATAAAAAGTCAGGAGGACTTGCAAATGATTGGTGCATTATGCAAAAACAAGCTGGATCTCACCACTAAACAAGCAGCAGCATTAAGCGTGCATTTCAATGTGACAAAAGAGGACTTACATGCACATTGCTAGAACGGCATTTCCTCTATCCAGCCAAGGTTTGGACTGCAGTATAACACTCATCAGCAAAAATATATTGCTTGAAACTTAACTAATATAGTTGGCATCCCAATGCTTTATAATGATGTGGTAAGTATACATTTTCAACTTAGAATCCAGAGCAATTAAATCCATTAAAAGTATTCTCTTATAATCCAGTGAGATAATGCTACAATGGCTAGGCATTTGTTATGGTCTTGCTTGTGAAATGCCTTTGTATTTTTTAATTGTTGTATGAATTTAAATAGCGATGCACATTTTTTTTTCATAGGGTCAATCTAAAGCTATTCTGAAAGAAAATGATCTCATCAACCTCAATCAGTCAACCCGTTGCATGCCCAAATGTGAAGTTGTACATCAGAAAGATCACAAAAGGCGATACGTTCCAAGGCAGGACCATAAGGAAGATGGAGACTGGGCTGAAGCAAAGACTGATGGGCCGAAACTAGATCTCTCACTCATTGATTCTGGACAAGTCATTGGTTTAGGAAAGCAACAGGGCATTGAACCTACTGACAACATTCTAAAGGTTGGTATGAACTATCCCACAGCCATGTTCTTCCTGAAAATGAAAAGCTAGAGGTGTGATTATACTTGAATGGGTCAGCCTCATTTGTTGCTCACTTTCAACTTGTGGGAATTATTTTTAAAAATGCTAGGAGTTGTACTTGAAGGACCACTTGGTCCCATCAAGTCCAGGTAAATTCATCCTGCCATATTTATTTATTTATTTAAATGTGTATAGCGCGCAAGCAGCCCGGGGGCATTGAGGCGCTGTTACTTGTAAGAGCTTAGTTACAGAGGTACAGGCATGGTAGCAGTCGTTGGCACCTTATAAATCAATATAAAAATCAATACAGAAATAGTTCCATCATTACAAACTTATGCAATTTGTATTACAACTTATGCAGTGGGTCATATGTTTAGAATTCAAGCAGTTACGAGGGACCTTATGAGAATAGGATGGTTTTCATTGCTTTACGGAAAGCGATGAGGGAGGCCTCACCTCGAATTGTGGGAGGTAGGGACCTCAGACGATCTTAACCGGATGTGAAGTCTTATTTGCCTCCTTAATTGTAGGATGTGAGGTCTTATTTGCCTCGTTAATTGCAAACATTCTGGCACTAGCCTGGGTGGTGTGATGGGGGAATCCTAGAGGATTGATGATAGAGAAATATCCCCCAAAACCATAATACATGTGAGCTACCAAGGAAGAGCAAGAACAAGATGGTGAGATAGATTGACACTGTGCCATAGAACACTTTATGGCTCCTTTTCTAAGACAGGGTGCGGTAGAATAATTGTAAACATGAGGCCTTAAAGGCTTAGGCAAGTCTTTACACTTATTCTACTGCTAAGGGGTAGTTTAAAAAATGTTTGCAGGCTCCACTTGAGAAACCACCTCGTTGTATGCCGCATAATGGCATAATGCCTTGTGATGAGACAGTCATGTGAGACTGTGATGGTCTGATTGGTGCGCAGTGTGCCCCCCCCTCCCCGAGGTTGGAAAGAACTGGACTTGCTGGACTCAGAATCCCATCAGAGGTGCAATCTAGCCACAACCCCTGGGATGAAACCCCGGCTAGAGACATCTGAAAGGGACTACATAACCCAGTATTCCTAAAAGAGGAACATCATAAACCATGGGGTGGAAAATCAGAATGGGAGAGGCATGCCAGAGACAACCCCTGCTTTTGTTTTCCATATGTAATAAATCAATCACTCACTCATCACGTGAAACTGAGAAATCATCTGAAGCATGTCCCTTAAGGCTGCTGGCGACCATAAAGCACAGCGGAGCCACAGGAAAACACCACAGGATTTCCAAGTAGGAGCAGATGGGCGGAAGTTGGGCATGCATGCAAGAAAAGTCACCCGGAGTGTTTCTGCTGTTCACACTTGTTTCCATAGGACTTCCATTCTGTGGAACACACACTGAAAGAAGCAGGAGGAGTGAGGCTTAAAAGCCCTTTCTGCCCGGATTGCGTGCGAAAGTGAGTCATGCAAGTGAAGTCACCTGGAGAGTTTCTTCTGTTCACACTTGTTTCCATAGGACTTCCATTCTGTGGAACACACACTGAAAGAAGCCGGAGGAGTGAGGCTTAAAAGCCCTTTCTGCCCGGATTGCGTGCGGAAGTGAGTCATGCAAGTGAAGTCACCTGGAGTGTTTCTTCTGTTCACACTTGTTTCCATAGGACTTCCATTCTGTGGAACACACACTGAAAGAAGCAGGAGGAGTGAGGCTTAAAAGCCCTTTCTGCCCGGATTGCGTGCGGAAGTGAGTCATGCAAGTGAAGTCACCTGGAGTGTTTCTTCTGTTCACACTTGTTTCCATAGGACTCCCGTTGTGCGGAACGCACACTTAAAGAAGCAGGAGGAGTGAGGGTAAAAGCCCTTTTTCCAAACAGTGCGCAGGGGTCAACTGAAGTCAGTGAGAGTGTTTCTGCTGTGGACACTTGTTTCCAGAGGACTCCCTTTGTGTGGAACACACACTGAAAGAAGCAGGTGGAGTGAGGTTTGAAAGCCCTTTTCCAGGTGGTCAAGTGAGGTCAACCAGAGTCCGATGAGGAAGTAGTGAATTGCCTTTCCCTCGCTGTGTTGTTAAGCCCCGCTTGATTCCTGCTCCTTTCAGGTAAGCTTTGCTTCTAGAGGTTTGTCATCTTCAGACGTTTGAATCATGTATGCGCTGCACAGAAAAAATGCAGGTCAAATTGCATCTTGTGTTAGTCCAATTCATTGTTCAATTTTCTCAAATCATACCCCTCCACGCTCCCCATCTTGACTAGTGTAGCACCAGAGGGGATTGCAATGAATGCAAACTCTGTGTTACTGCCTACCAAAGCCTAAAAGACAGCCTAGTCTGTCCAAGGCAAAATCACTGGTTTCATATGCACCTCCATTTTAGAGTCTTTTGAAAACCACTGACGCCGCTACTGCTGATGTTCACCCAATATCACAGCCCAATCATAACTTGATTTTTATATCTGACTCTCCTAACAATAGAAACCTTACATCTCTTGCCCCCAATATACAGCAGCATCTATTTCTATTTCTACGATTATAATCTTGAATCGCCCACCGGCGTCAGGAAATGATTTAAGTCGTACTCCTCCATAATTTCCAAACAAATAACTTCAACTCTCCGGAAGACTATGATAACTCATAATTCCCTTCTCTCATTTTTCTACCCAACCCATTGATAACATGGCAACTTTAGCGATGGTGGGACACCCTTCATTGATAGCGCTTAACGTTGTACTCACCTCTTTAGTTTAGCTATACTAGAACATCAATGCTGAGTGTAAGGAGCAAAAGGTGACTTAAATAAAATTCATTCAAAAGTTACATTCCTGCAGGGCTTTACTTTTGCAAAATCTGAGTCAACCCAGAAAATTACAGACTGCAATAATGTATCCTACATCTCCACCTCAACATATAATTACATCCTTTTGTGAAACCCCCACTTATCCTTCTACAAAGGCTTCAACAACTTCCAACTGTAAAGGGATAGGTACTGTCAAGCCTGTTGTTACAAATATGGATAGTACTGATATAAACACCTCTCCAAGAACACAGGGTCTCAGAAACGTCTTTGTAAATTTAAATGTTCCCTGTTGGATGCTCCTCAAGAAGACTCTGCTACTAAGCCCCAAGAGCTCATGACACAGCAAAAAAATAAACAGACCCACAAAGCGTAAAAATAAGCTACAAGGTATTTTAACCAAGAAGCATATGCCAATTCCCACTCTTTTCCTGCTTCTTCCTTCGCTAAGGGATCTATTAAACATGTTCTTACACCAATTACTGAACAATATCCCTTGGAGTACGTTGAGCTTAACCTGAGTCAATGTACTACCTACTAGGAGGAAATGGACTTAAATCAAAAAAGGTAACTTCTAAGGTTTTATCTAATTCACCAATATCACCAAATTCAGAAGGGAGTCAGTGTCGCCTTTCTGCACTATCTTACAGAAAAGAGCCTGTTGGAAGGTTTTAGAATCTGAACTTAATTCCATCCAGCGCGTACCACGGTTGAAATGCAGGTCTCAGCCTTTTAACTAACATCGATTATATATGTTTGGAAACTCTTTATGGTTCAGATATACAGATCACTCTAAACCGCCTCATTGTCTGTTCCACGACATTCTGCGCTTGCACATGATCGCTTCCAAAGACATTGATCAAGTTGAGTTCTTATCAATGAATAGATATGACAAGCTAATTCCTAATTTATCTTCCAGGCTGACTGCTGCTATTATCTTGGAGGAGGTCCCTTGTCTTTTGTTGAGTGGCTATGATGTATACAACATTTCTGACCTTGAGCCTAATGTGAAGATAAACCATCTACCCTTACAGCAGAAAAGAAGATCAATTAATCACACAGATGTCATAGCCATTCAAATTTCTAGGAATTGTGGGAAACAAGTGATAGGAAAGATTTCATAATTGTAGGTAATTTTCCTTCTATGTGGCAACCCCCAAACTTTTTGCTGTTTTACACCCTGATCTAGACTTTGCCGGAGAAGCGCAGCCTTCCGCCGCACTCCTCTGGGCTTTCGCTCCATTCCTACGGGGAAATTAAGACAGTCAGTACCGGGAGACTTCGATTCCCTTAGTCCTTTCCTCATGTTGCAGCTTTTGAGCAACATGAAACAAGAGTGCACCGTAACTTACATTACCGCGCTCTTGGGTCTCTAGTCATTCCAATGGCCCTAGAAACTCTCGCTGGACTTATCATGAAATGTGCAAGTGTGTCACGGACGGGACTGGTGGCAGCTATTGTTTCTTTGTGTTTTGAACCCCTTTTTGCCATGTTAACCGCGCTCCCTGCGTTTGGCCCAAATGGGTGGCCTGGCCTCCAAAATGGCCATGCCACGAGGTTCTTTGTCCTGTCCGCTGACCGTCTTGCCCCTTCACCTTCCCCCAGGTCGAGCCGACCCGGGGCAGTCCTTATTTGGTCATGCACTTTCCCACGAAACACAACGCTTTCGCGGGCTTCTGCATGCCTTGTTTGTGCCTCCAGGATGTGGGCTGGGATGTCTGTTCCCAATACACATCCTGGGTGCCAGAGAGTCTAGAGTATCTTGAATGCCTGGGACCACCGTGGTCCGTGATAGGTCCACGTATGGTGTGAGTGTTTTGTGAGCAGATCTCCCATTGGGTCCTCTCCGTTTTGGCGTGAAGGGAACTCTGGATAAGAGGAGGCTGGAAACACCACTACCATGTCGATCTCCTGAGTTTACACAAACGAAGGATAAGGAGCGAAGTATCCTGCAACTAAGAAGCTGAGTCGAGGAATCGCTGGTGACCCGCTGAAGGTTTTGCACCCTGCACTGCTGTCGTCCTGTGAGACTGCTCTGCCTCTGATCGAACGAGAAGGCCTGCACTGGCGCTTCGACCCTTTAGAATAGTGGGAACAACTATTCTCGGCATTTTCACCAAATCCTGTATGTAAGCCTTCGGAAGTGTCCCTGGGCTATCCAGTGGACTGACCAGCTTACACAGGAACCTTGCTCTGTCACCGCCGTCTGGCTTACTGCTAATCCCGTGTCCTCGCCACTCTCACACGATTCGTACACTTTGCATTCCCAGGTCTGAAGTGAGATGTGTGCTTTGGGACCGGAATACCTGCGGTTGCCGAGTTGCCCTTCTATGGTAACAAACCTGTGCGTGTTCGCTGCATTTGGGACACCCTCGACCCTGACTTCTGCTGTCGCGGAATCTACACGGCGTCGAGACATCCTGCTGATCGCATCTCAACTTGCCAGTACCGAAACGGAACCGGAGAAGCCTGGGTCTGCCTGCATCGGGGACCGGTGAGTAGTCAATACCCTAACCGGTCGCCCTCCCGCAGGAGCCTGTGGCTTTCCATCGCTGTCGTAAACTGCAACCCTTTTCCGCACTTGCGCCCTGCTTCTGCCCACAAGTGGAGGCCACACTTAAGTAGCGGGGAACTGTTCATCATCATTTTGTTCACCTCTCTGAACTGCCTGATCTCCCTGAAGAGACTCTCCTTTGCCCATTGGCACCCACGTGTGCAGGTACTTTTGAGCACAAGGCTCCACTCTTCGTAGGGCTCGGACTTCCTTCTAGTTAGGTGGCCTCTGATGTCGAACTGGGTTTAACGATTACTTGCACTGCCTGTTTTCCTCCCCATCTAGGTGGTCTGCATATTTCGTGCTTCTAACTCTTTAGACCCCTTGGTCTTGTATATATATTGTATTGCTTGTGATGCGTTGGTTTATTGGAGTTTTACCGTGATTCTTTACTATGGTCGATGTTACAAAGGCCTTGTAATAAATGTGTCTATATTGTTAATATAACACCTGTCTGGAATAATTTGTAAGCGTCCTTGCTTTATGTGCTCATTGCGGGCTTTCAGTCACCCTCACCCCTCTTGAGACCTAGTCTTGACCGCCGCCATCGCTACCCTGATTGGTCTGGCTTGTCCAGAGGTTACCCTGTTCCAAGAAACTAGGCTGGCCTTCTGAACCTCTGCCCCTCCAGGACAGAGTTCAGAAATCCATCTTAACAAATTGGTGTACAGCGGTGGGATACGACTGAAGGTATTCCTAACAGGACACGTAGTGAATTGTCGTAGTATAACTCTTTAAAGGCCATAGTCCTATCAAACAGTATGGAAACAGGTACCTTGATAACTTTAAATGCTTCTAAATCCGAAACATTGAAAAAGATGTGTGCTGAAAGAGGTGTCTCCTCGCAAGGCACAAAAATGGAAATGATCCAAAGAATCATGGCGTGGTAAGAAGCTCAGCTTGACGCTATAGCTTCCGAGGACAGGGCAGAAGGAGGAGGGGCTGCTCTCACTGGTAGAACTGACAGTTCTGCCGCTGCACTGGTCCACCGCGACCATGAGGACAGGGAGGATGAAATGTACAATGTTTCCTCTGCCAGTGCTGATGGGGAGGCCATGCTTGAATTCAAGAAGCAAGAGCTACTGTTTAGGCAGAAGGAGCTTGATTTCAATATGGCCAAACTAAAAATCGAAAAGGCAGAAAAACAGAAAGACAGGGATCACCAGTTGGAACTGGCCAAGCTTCAAGTTGCCAGTGGATCCAAGCGTCCTGGACATGGGTCTGGGGCCTCCTCTCATCCACGGTTTCCAAAAGATCTGCTCAGTGTGTATGAGGAAAAGAATGACATTATGGACTGGCTGAATACATTTGAGTATGCATGTGAAGTTCAACAAGTTGACAATGCTGATAAAATTGCCTGGTTACTCAGCAGACTGCCCCATTCTGGCTGCAGTGCCATTATGGAAATGTCGAAGGCTGAGCGAGCAGATTTTGCAATATTGAAGCAAACTCTCATTTTTTTTTAAAAAACTCTTTTTTATTAGTGGTAACAGAGAGGCCAACCGCACTATTGTACAGTACATTTCAAAGACACAACTAGAATAAATGTGGTCAATGCAGTTTCACATAACAATATTATGGTGACAAATCTTCATCAGTAATCATATTGCACAGGCAGAGTCTGAACGGGCCCCATATGTCTTTGGGTCTGCACATCGAAGGTTGGGTCAAAACAAATTGCTCCTCCGATTCATTAACATGTGTCAATTCTTGTAAAAATTGGGTCATGGTGGGCGGCAAGGCACTTTGCCATTTCAATAAAATACATTTTTTGGCAACCGCACATGAAATGTTGAATAGTCTTCTGATTTTTTCTGAGTGCTTGCCTATGTCCCAAAAAGATATTTCTGGGGGGGGGGTTAGATCCAGAGGAACCTGAGTTTTGCCTTCCAATAGTTCTGCTACTTCCCTCCAGAACCCCTTAACCACCGGACATTCCCAGTACATGTGAAAGGAACCCGCCTGAGGGCCATTACATTTAGGGCAGGCATCCGAAGAAACCAGTACGAATTTAGCAATCCTGGCCGGCGGGTAATGTAATCTGTTAAGAATTTTAAAATGGATCAACCGTAGGCCAAAATTAAGCGAGATTTTTTTAGTTAGTGAACAATATCTGGCCCATTGCTTCGCCTCGATGGGAACTTGCAAATCTGCCTCCCATCGTTCCTTTATCTGATTCACTGTGGGGGTATGGGCCTGAACCTCAGCGTATAGCCTACAAATTCCCAGGCCATTTTTGGCTGTTACCAGTTGTACACATGGATGTGGTGGAGGTTCATCCGGGAACAAGGGCGACTTTTTCTGAAATGCAGCTCTCATGCAGTAATATTTCAATGTTTTCAGTGGACCATCACCCAGCGCCTTCAACAGCAATTCCAGGTCTGAAAAAATGCCATTGACAAACATATCGCCGAGCTTCATTTCACAGTTAGGGTCCCAAGACTCCTGTACACTCGTGTCATGTGTAGGAGGAATCCCCGAACCGTTCCAAAGAAATGTTATCGCCATGGAACTGAGTTTGGTGAAGAAGGCTCTGCCAGGCCATATAGGGATGTTGACAAATAAATAAAGAAGTTTAGGGAGGCTAACCATTTTAAGAATAGCAACTCGGCCGGCCAAGGAGATCGGGAGACGCCCCCACAGTTGAAGCTTGGCAGTTAAAGCTTGCAGGGCACTTTCGTGGTTATCCGAATATAATGCAAGTTTATTACTGGAGACAAGAATTCCCAGGTATCTGATACGGTCGTCAGACCATTTAAGTCCATCTGTAACTGTCGGGCACTGGGTGGCTGGTGTGAGCGGAAATATCTCTGATTTGGCTCTGTTTATCGTATACCCAGAATACTCTGCGAAGTCCTGAACCTCAGCCATAATGAGTGTTATATTAAGTTCAGGTTCTTTAACATATAACAGAGTGTCATCTGCATAAAGCGATATTAGTTGAGTAGATCCCTTCATTTTGATCCCTCTATCCGAATGTCTGAGGCGGACCGCAGCTTCCATTGGCTCAATGGTTAATGTGAACAGCAAGGGGGAAAACGGGCATCCCTGTCTGGCTCCCCTCCCCAACAGGAACATTCGGGAAATGGCTCTGTTAGTCAGGACACGAGCCCCAGGATCTGTGTACAGTAGTTTCACATATTTTATGGAGTTGGGCCCCACCCCGAACGCTTCCAGCACCGCAAGGAGATAGACCCATGAGACAGAGTCAACCGCTTTTTCAGCATCAAGGGATATGGCTACCGCGCTCTTAGCAGGATCTATCTGTGCCATTATACCAAAGAGTCGTTGGAGGTTCAGGGCAGTAGATTGTGTAGGAATAAACCCATTCTGATCAGGATGTACTAAAGTAGAGATCGTTGGCAGAAGCCAATTCGCAAGGACCTTTGCAAGTATTTTAGCATTGGTGACAGGGGCCTATAGGACGAAACATCCTGCGGCGATCGCCTAGGCTTATGGAGTGTGGTTATGATAGCTTCTCTCATAGTCGGGGGTAGCCTGCCGCACTCTAGGGCCTCCTCCCACACCTTCAACAGTATCGGAACAAGTTCCTCGTGGAACTCTTTGTAAAATACGGCACCCAACCCGTCTGACCCCGGTGCCCTGCCCGAAGCCAATGCTTTGACTGCTTCTGCAATCTCTTCCGCAGTCACCGGTCAGTCCAACGCCAGGCGTTCTTCGTCAGAGAGTTTAGGAAGGGAGAGGGCTTCAAGGTATATCTCGATTTCTGCGAGTGTTTTCTTATCTTTATTGGAGTATAACTCCTTGTAAAACTCCATAAATTCCCCGTTAATGTCTTCACCTCTGAGCAGTACCCTCCCCTGAGCTGTGCATATACTTGTGATCTGTGTAGGTTGCTTATCGTGCTTGAGAAGGTTTGCAAGCGTTCTGCCTGCCTTATTACCCTCCCCGTACCTACGCGCGCGTATAGGGGCCGCCACGTATCGGACCTCCCTTATGGCGAGCTTATCAAACTCTTGGAGGTGTGTTTGTATGTCAGCCAATACTACTTTGTCTTGCGTGTTGGTGTATGTTTGTTCCAGAACGTCTAGTTTGCCTTCAATAGTGGACAATTTGGTTCGCACAGCCTTCAGCATACCCGTAGATTTGGACATCAAAACCCCCCTTATCCAGACCTTAAAGGATTCCCACACCATTGAGCATTTGTCCACTGATCCCACATTATTAGAAAAAAATTCTGCGATTTCAACATGAAGTTCCCCCACTGTCCCCGGGTCTCCCAACATTCCACCCGGCATCCTCCATCTCCTAGCAGGACACGGAGCCTTTCGGAACACTAGTTCCAGCAGCACTGGGCAATAATCTGACAATGTTCGGGGAAAGATTTTGCACCCCTCCACCCCAGCCATCAAAGACATGGAGACAAACCAATAACAATCCTAGACTCCGAGTCGTGCACAGAGGAATAGAACGTATGTCTCCTGCTATCAGGATGAATTTCACACCATGCATCAGCCAGCAACAGTTGCGACAAAACATGTCTCAGATTCAGCACTGCCCTGCTAGGGGTTCTAACCACCTTCGAGGATCTATCAAGAGTCTGATCCAAAGCCAAATTGAAATCCCCCCCCATAGCACATTCGGGATATCAAGCGACAAAATCATCTGGTATACATTCATGTAAAAGGCAGGGTCATCGATATTGGGCCCGTATGTGTTGACCAGAAGTGTCTGTTGAGTAGCCACGTCCCCCCAGACCAGGACATATCTGCCCTGAGGATCAACCTTGTGACCACCCACCCTGAACCCAAGGCCTGGATGAATGAGGGTGATCACCCATCTGGATTGGGATGAATAATCAGTATAGAACCTCAGGGGACCCTACCTGGGCATTATATGAGCATTACTTATCCCTACCGAATGGGTTTCCTGTAGCATCAGGATCTGGGGGGCATGCCTGGCAACATAGTTGGAAACCTTCTTGACCTTAACCTGGTTATTTAGACCCCGAACATTCCACGTCAGGAGTTTAACCTTAAGTCCATTACCTGGGCTCTGAACCGAAGCATTAGCCATTGTCAAACTCAACGGGTTTACAGTAATCGTACAATATACTCGCTACCAGCCTCAATGCCACCACACTTTTACTTTTCAACCAACAAAACATCTCCAACTTCTTTGTGCCTGAACATGGCTCTGCAGAGTGGCATCAACCCCCAACAAGCTGCCACCATAAGTCACTGCTGGAGCTGAATTCTCCAAACCCCTCGCCCCATCCCACCCCCCCACCCTCATCATCACCCCCAACTTGACGATGTGTCCAACAAAACTTATCGAATATTCCACGGGTAGCCATGTTGCTCCACATGGCCGCCGACCAGGTCCGGCAACTCCACCAACCAAATTGCCTGGTATATCTTGATCAAACACTCATCATGACTAGAGCCTTAGAAGGAGTTGACAGTCGAGTGTTCCTTAATCTGCAGGTCTGGGTATGTTATTTTGGGCCGGTCTACCCCCTCTGGGAGGAAGAGGTATGGACGTTTCAATTTATTGCGTTGCTTCGGCCGGAGACTCAAAGAAATGGGCCCTCCCTGCATGCTGGATCCTCATCCTTGCCGGAACATAAGAGCGTACGGGGTCTGGCGTTCTCTTAGCAGCAGCTTGACTGGCTCGTAGGATCTTCTACTTGCCTGTACCCCAGAGGAGAAATCAGGGTAGACGTGGATGCAACTTTCCTCATATTGAAGGGTGCCCATCTCTCTTGCCTTACGTAGGATAGTGTCCCTGTAATTGAGGAGTTGTGCGATTATGGTGCATGGTGGTGCACCCGGTTTAGGTGCTGGAGCCAAAGTGCAGTGAGCGCGTTCCACCAAAAAATGTTCAGAGAATGCCTCCGGTCCAAACAGGGTTTTAAGCAGTGCCTCGAGCTGTTTCTCCATTTGGCTTTTGCCAAAAGATTCCGCCGCGCCCACCACGCGGATATTATTTCTACTAGAACGCGACTCTAAGTCCTCGCATTTGTTCTGTAGTTTCACCATGTTTTCTTTGATTTGAATGATGTCACGGCTGTGATGCGAGATAGTGTCTTCATTAGTGCTTATCCTGCTTTCGGTCTCCGAGATGCGCAAACTTTCTTTCTCCATTCTAGCTTTTAAGGAGCCGATAGTGGACACTATGTCGTCCAGTTTCGTGTTGACTGCGCGGAAACCATTCAGCAGTATTGCGGTTAAGTTGTCTAAATTCTGACTAGGCTCAGTAGTGGGGGTCTCGTTAGCATCTGCTTGGGCGTCAGCCTGCCCAGCCAGACTCTGACTGCCCGTGTAAGCGTCCATTGGGCCCTTCTTCTGCTTCCCCGGAGTTTTGGTGCTTTTCCCCGACTTCTGTGGCTCCCCCATGGTACTGTCGGAATTGTGCACTGGAGCAATGCAGTAAGTGCTGTGATAGTTTAACAGGATTACTGAGCCGCTTCGGCCCGCAGTTGTTGTATGTGCTGGGGCCTCTACTTAGTCCAGTCCCCCATGCGGAGCAAAAGCCCACTGCGGCCCGCTCAGTGCGCTGTCGGCGAAGGTAAGTATCAGGGGTCTTGGTGGGGGCCGTCCGAGTGTCCCCAACCTGCCGCATGCCCCACCGGAGTTCACCGGTCCAGCGGAGCGCAGAGCAAGGAATATTAGCTCAAAAGGGATTGTCCCCAGGTTTGCAGCTGCTGCCCCCGGAAAATGATGAGTCTTTTCTTGGCCACTTATCCGTCGCCCAGTCGTGCCTCCTTACCCGACACCGCTCCGGCTACTCTCGTCTCTGGATCTCCTCACGGTCCAGTATCACGGGCCCGCCGTGACCCCCGTCAGCAGTTTTAATGCGGGCTCCTCAGGTTTTTTTTTCAGGATTTCAGCGGCCGCGGGTCTCCACACATCGGGGCCGGACTGGAATGCAGGTCAGGTTGTCCGACTGAACCACCTGTGTTTCGGATAGCCCCGCGAATTACCAGCAGGGCGTTGGGCCTGGGCCACAGTTTAGGCTCCTCCCATCAGGGGCCTCAGCACTACAGCCGCGCCACGGCACTCGCGTGAATCGTCCTGGAGCTCGTAGCAGGATACTTTTGGCTGCGTGCATCGGCTGATCTGCCAGGGGTTGTATCTCCGGCGCTCTTAGGTCCCGACCCACAGGAGTTCGGCCAGCCAACCACAGATAGCTGGACTGCCTTCCCAGAACAGATAGACCACGCAGGCAGTGTTATAACAGATGTTATGGTCTAGGATATCTCAGTGGAGCGGGAGCTCTGGAATCAGGCGACCATTTCTGTTGTGCGCAACAGCGCCCCCCCGAAGCAAACTCTCATTTTAAAGTTTGGAAAGACTCCTGCCCAATATTTAAAATGATTCCGAGAGTATAAGAAAAAAGAAGGTGGTACTTGGGTATCTTATGTAACCGAATCCTTAAACAACTTGACTGGCTGAGTCGAAGGTTATAAGGTTTCTACCTTTGAAGGTATGATAAGTCTTGTCATGCTGGAACATATTTTTGCATCTTCTTCCCCTGAGCTTAAGCAGCATTTGGCGGATTCTAAGGAGATAGATCCAAAGAAGCTTGCCATTGCAGCAGATTTATGGGTGTCGCATCGAGTGTTCCATAAGGACAAAACTTGTCCTGGTAATCAGGAGGAAGGGAAAAAGTCCACAGATAAGGAGGGTGAAGAATCTGATAAATCTTCTTCTCAAAAGGGCCACAAAAAGAAAAATAAGGGTAAGACACAAGAGAACTCACAGGGTAGTGGAGTTCAGCCTCCGAAACAGAACTCTGGTTATAATAAGCCTCCCTATATAAACAGACCCACTGGATCTTGTTTCGCTTGTGGAGCAACTGACCACGTGAAGGGGGATCCCCTGTGTAAGGTTAATCCTTTGGGGGCCCACTCCGCTAATCTGGCCTTCTCCTCCTATGAGGAAGAAGAAATTACAGGAGAATCCTTGCATGTTTCCCCAGTGGGATAGAAGCTGAGGTAGTTTTAGTTTCCCTGGGTTCCTGGGAGCCTAAAGTCGCAGGGGCTTATGCTAGGATTCCAGATAATACCAAGCACTACTTTAAAGACAGTGTGCTGATCAATGGAGTAGATACTCCAGCTGTTAGGGATAGTGGGTGCAGTCGAACTGTAGTGGATTCTACCTTGGTAGACTCAGAGGAAGTTGCCAGAGCTACTCTGATGCCCACTAAATTGGCTGACGGCCCACTCGCATGTTTCCAGTAATACCTGTAAATCTTACTCTCAATGGTACTCAATGGTACAGCAGTCAGGATTCCAGTGAGCATTCAGAGGAACAGTCCCAGGAAAGGTCTTGTTGGGCAACGATCTCAGAGCTTTAGGGCTTGTGGGAGACACTGCTGACAGACCCTGCACAAGGTCTCAAACACAGGCAGCATTGGCCAAGACCAATGCGCTTCCCCAGCCAAAGGGGAAACCCAAGGCTAAAGGAGTAACAAAACTAAAACGAGGGAAAGAAAATATTCCCCCGAACTCACCTACCACTGCGGTGGAGGAAGTTGGTCAGTCGCCCGGACCTGACAAGGAGGCGGCGATGCCTGAAGTATTTGACCCCAATGACCATCCCGAACTAAAAGACTTGTTAGTAGAAGGTTAGTAGAAGGTGGTCCTGACAGGGAAGAATTCAGTAAAGGCCAACGTGAGTGCCCATCTCTGGAAGGCCTAAGGAGAGAGGCCTGCTCCCAGCTTGAGGGTGAACCTCCTGGGAAGCATCCGATTTATTGGGAAGGTGGACTCCTGTATAGTGAGCCCACAGAGTCTACAGAAAGAGACCATAGGAGGTTGGTGGTTCCCCTTGCTGTAAGACCCTTCCACCTGCAGTTGGCGCATGAAGTGCCCCTTGCTGGTCACCTTGGTATTAAGAGGACCAAGCAAACGTTATCCATGCACTTCTACTGGCCCAAGATGGGGGTGCAAGCAGAAAGTCACTGCAGGAGTTGTGCCTCCTGCCAGTTATCTGGTAAGAGTGGCTCAACAATCCAAGCTCCATTGGTACCACTCCCAGTTGTGGGAATACCATTCGAAAGGGTAGGGATCGACATTGTTGGTCCCCTTGACCCGCAAACATCCTCAGGCAATAGGTTTATCCTGGTGCTGGTCGACCATGCTACCAGATATCCTGAGGCCATACCATTAAAAACTGGAACTGCCAAGTCAGTTGCAAGAGCCTGCACTGCTCTTTGACAGGCAGCGTTAACTCTCAATGGCTGCGGTCATGCTTCCTTGACTTTGACCGGCGGCAACTTTTTGACCCTATGGCTTAAAATGTTCACGGATGAACACAGCTTTTCCTGTGTGCCACCATGCACCCCCATGAGGCCACCCAGCACAGGGCTGCACATAAATCCGCTACCCCGCCCCCCGAATCACGATCCTAGCACCTATGAGGATGCACCAGCACCGGTAGCGCACCTACGCTCCTCTGTCACGGCTTACAGTTATACTAGTCACCCGGTGTGACACTGCAGTGCCTAGGACCCTCACTCCATGGGCACCCACCATCACGACCTGTGTAGAGTGCAGACAGCCACCGTTTGAGACGACTTTGGGGATTTAGCACCATGATTCCCATTTTTCTGTTCTCTTCTCAGACATGGGACCACTCCTGGCCTATTCCAGTCTTGCGGGACCCTGAGAGACGTCGGCACTTAGGAAACGACAGCCAACCCACCCAGTGCCATTGTCGCACCGGCAATCCTGCATCTTTTGAGGATTACCAAACAGCAACCTTCTGCTACCACAGTAGTAGGTAAGCTGTTCTCCAGATACACCACGCGATGTATCACCATGGCACCACTTTGCCAGTATTGAATACTTCTTGTACTTAGTCAATCAGTTTCCGAGATCCTCACAGCTCTGTTTAACCCACAGATTCAACGGACAGCATTGCCACAGGTGCCCCTCCTGATGAAGGCCAGCACAAAGACAGGCTTCAATCAAGCCCCTTTTTTGGCCGAAACACACCCTGTGTCGATCCCCGTGACACAAATTTACCACCCCCCCTTGTGTATGTTATATGTAAATATTGTTGTGTGCACCATGTGTAAACCATGCCTTGGACCAGTTTAAGTCTCAGGCGCATATTTCCCTGCATAGTAGGGTTTTCTTACCTCATCCATTTTGGGAAATGTGCATTTTAATGAGGTTTTGACCTCAATAACCCCAGAGGTCGACACTCATCCGTGTTACCACTATCCACAACCAGCCTTGTCCGTTTGGACTTCCTAAACTTTCATGCTTATCGAAAGGATTGTAAAGTAAATTGTCAAGTCATCCAAAACCTTCTGTGTTAATGCAAAATAAATACACGTACACAGAATCACTTTGTTTCTTGTTGGATCTCTCCATCCTGATTATTTTTGTATTATGAGTTGCAAAAGCGTTACTTGGCATCTTTACTAGGGTTGGCTTCCCTAACGAAGTTGTGTCTGATCGAGGCAGCAACTTTATGTCGAAGTATATGCAGGCTATGTGGAAAGAATGCCCGGGTCACCTACAAGTTCTCTTCCGCATACCACCCTCAGACCAATGGTCTGGTGGAACGGTTCAACAGAATGTTAAAGAGTATGATTGGGGCTCTGGAAGAACCCCAAAGAGGAAAATGGGATCTTCTTTTACCATGCTTACTGTTTGCCTACCGAGAGGTACCACAGGAGGGTGTTGGCTTCAGCCCCTTCGAACTTCTGTTTGGTCACCCTGTGCGGGGACCCTTAGCCATAGTCAAGGAGGGATGGGAGATGCCCACTCGCCCTATTATTACCAACCTAGTAGACTATGTGTTAGGGCTCAGAAAACGGATGGTACTTGATGGGTCTGGCTAGTGACAAGTTGAAGGCAGGACAAGCGCTGGTGAAACATTAGTATGACCAGAAAGCTTCCCTCATCAACTTTACACCTGGTCAGCAAGTCCTGATCATGAATCCCATAAGGCCTAGAGCTTTACAGGATTAATGGTCAGGCCCTCACACAGTGGTGGAGCCCCTGGGTGAGGTCTACTATGCAGTGGACCTTGGAAGGCCTGGACAGGCTCCAAAAGTGTTCCATATAAATAGGCTGAAGGCTTTCGTCTCAAGAGTCGAAATCTCAGCACTGCTACTGGCTTCAGATGTTGAGGAAGAGGAGTCTGAACCTCTCCCCGACCTGTTCCAAAGTGGTCCTTCAGATAGCTCCTTTGAGGGTGCCCGAGTGGCCCCTCACTGACTTCTGATCAGCAGGCTGAGGTGAAAAGTTTGCTGAGGCAATTTCCCCCCTATTTTCGCAGTCCCCTGGTTTGACACTTTGGTGCAAACATAACATAGACACACGAGACAGCGTACCTACCAAAAGTAGAGGATACAGAATGTCGGACACAGTACGGTCTTACATTAAGACAGAGGTCAACAAAATGTTAGATCTTGGGGTGATTGAACCCTCTAGTAGTCCTTGGTCCAGCCCTGTGGTTTTGGTTCCAAAGGCAGGTACTTCTGAATTGAGGTTCTGCCTGGATTGCTGGGCTCTGAATGCTGTCACCAAGACAGATGCACACCCCTTACCTCAAACAGATGAGCTGGTGGATACCTTGGGTGCCTCCAAGTATCTCAGCACGTTCAACCTCACTGCAGGCTAGTGGCAAATAGCCCTAGCAGAACATGCCAAGGAAAAGACAGCGTTCTCAACTCCAGACGGTCTTTACCAATTCAGGGTAATGCCGTTTGGGTTGAAGAATGCACCTGCCACTTTTCAGAGGCTTGTGAATCATGTGTTAAACGGGTTGGATGAATTCTGTCTTGCATATCTGGATGATATAGCAGTTTTCAGCGCCACCTGGGAAGACCATGTGAAACACCTCGGGATTGTGCTACAGGCTCTTCAGAAAGCACACTTGACCATAAAGGCTAGTAAATGCCACATTGGACAAGTCTATGTGGTTTACCTTGGACATGAAGTAGGTGGAGGGAGGATACAGCCTCTACCCAGTAAAGTACAAGCAGTACAAGACTGGCCTACCTCCACTACACAGGCCCAAGTGAGAGCCTTCTTAGGACTCACAGGGTATTACCGCAACTTCATTGCAGACTATGGTACCATAGCTGCCCCTCTGACTGCTCTCACCACTCCGAAGAAACCCAAGAAGGTAACTTGGACCGACGAGTGTGAGAAGGCCTTCAATGGCTTAAAATACTCCTTGTGCCAGGCCCCTGTTCTCAGGCCCCTGATTATCAAAGACATTTTATTGTGCAGACAGATGCCTGTGACACTGGGATAGGAGCTGTACTATCACAAGTAGATGAGAAGGGTAAGGAACACCCTATTGGTTTCATTAGTCGCCAGCTTAAGGACAGAGAGCTCAGATAGTCCACAGTAGAGAAAGAATGTTTCTCTGTTGTGTGGGCCCTACGGAAGCTGAGGCCCTACCTCTATGGGACCCACTTCACTGTGCAAACTGACCATAAGCATTTTAAAGTGGCTAATGAACATGAAGGGAGAGAATCCAAAGTTGCTTAGGTGGTCCATAAGTCTGCAAGGCTTTGACTTCACTATTGAGCATAGGCCAGGTGTCCAACATAGCAATGCTGATGGGTTGTCCAGAATGTTTAACCGACCTGAACAAGAAACTCATCCAGGGGTGGATTAGTTCCCCCTGTCCTTAGTCTGGGAGGGGCGAGTGTTAGGAAAGATTTCATAATTGTATGTAATTTTCCTTCCATGTGGCAATGTGGCAACCCCCAAACTTTTTGCTTTTGTTTTACACCCTGATCTAGAATTTGGCGGAAAAGCGCAGCCTTCACCCGCACTCCTCTGGGCTTTCGCTCCATTCTTACGGGGAAACTGACATGCCCTTAAGACAGTCAGTCCGGGAGACTTCGTTTCCCTTAGTCCTTTCCTCATGTTGCAGCTTTTGAGCAACATGAAACAAGAGTACACCGTAACTTACATTACCGCGCTCTTGGGTCTCTAGTCATTCCAATGGCCCTAGAAACTCTCGCTGGACTTATCATGAAATGTGCAAGTGTGTCACGGACGGGACTGGTGGCAGCTATCGTTTCTTTGTGTTTTGAACCCCTTTTTGCCATGTTAACCGCGCTCCCCGCATTTGGCCCAAATGGGTGGCCTGGCCTCCAAAATGGCCATGCCACAAGGTTCTTTGTCCTGTCTGCTGACCGTCTTGCCCCTTCACCTTCCCCCAGGTCGAGCCGACCTGGGGCAGTCCTTATTTGGTCATGCACTTTCCCGCGAAACACAATGCTTTCGCGGGCTTCTGCATGCCTTGTATGTGCCTCCAGGATGTGGGCTGGGATGTCTGTTCCCAATACACATCCTGGGTGCCAGAGAGTCTAGAGTATCTTGAATGCCTGGGACCACCGTGGTCCGTGATAGGTCCACGTATGGTGTGAGTGTTTTGTGAGCAGATCTCCAATTGGGTCCTCTCCGTTTTGGCACAAAGGGAATTCTGGATAAGAGGAGGCTGGAAACACCACTACCATGTCGATCTCCTGAGTTCTCACGAAGGAAGGATAAGGAGCCAAGTATCTTTCAACTAAGAAGCTGGGTCGAGGAATCGCGAGTGACCCGCTGAAGGTTTGGCACCCTGCACTGCTGTCGTCCTGTGAGACCCCTCTGCCTCTGATCGAACGAGAAGGCCTGTACTGGCGCTTCGACCCTTTAGAATAGTGGGAACAACTATTCTCGGCATCTTCACCAAATCCTGTACATAAGCTTTCGGAAGTGTCCCTGGGTCATCCAGTGGACTGACCAGCCTACACAGGAACCTTGCTCTGTCACCGCCGTCTGGCTTACTGCTAATCCTGTGTGCTCGGCACTCTCACACGATTCGTACACTTGGCATTTCCAGGTCTGAAGTGAGACGTGTGCTTTGGGACCGGAATACCTGTGGTTGCCGAGTTGCCCTGCTGTGGTAACAAACCTGTGCATGTTCGCTGCATTTGGGACACCCTCGACCCTGACTCCTGCTATCGCGGAATCTACACGGCATCGAAACATCCTGCTGATCGCATCTGAACTTGCCAGTACCGAAACGGAACCGGAGAATCCTGGGTCTGCCTGCATCGGGGGCCGGTGAGTAGTCAATACCCTAACTGGCCGCACTCCCGCAGGAGCCTGTGGCTTTCCATTGCTGTCGTAAACAGCAACCCTTTTCCGCACTCGCGCCCTGCTTCTGCCCACAAGTGGAGGCCGCGCTTAAGTAGCAGGGAACTGTTCATCATCGTTTTGTTCACCTCTCTGAACTGCCTGATCTCCCTGCAGAGACTCTCCTTTGCCCGTTGGCACCCGCGTGTGCAGTCACTTTGAGCACAAGGCTCCACTCTTCGTAGGGCTCGGACTTCCTTCTAGTTAGGTGGCCTCTGATGTTGAACTGGGTCTAACGATTACTTGCACTGCCTGTTTTCCTCCCCATCAAGGTGGTCTTCATATTTCGTGCTTCTAACTCTTTAGACCCCTTGGTCTTGTATATATATATATATATATATATTGTATTGCGTTGGTTTATTGGAGTTTTACCGTGATTCTTTACTATGGTCGATGTTACAAAGGCCTTGTAATAAATGTGTCTATATTTTTAATATAACACCTGTCTGGAGTAATTTGTAAGCGTCCTTGCTTTGTGTGCTCATTGCAGGCTTTCAGTCACCCTCATCCCTCTTGAGACCTAGTCTTGACCACCTCCATCGCTACCCTGATTGGTCTGGCTTGTCCAGAGGTAACCCTGTTCCAAGAAAATAGGCTGGCCTTCTGAACCTCTGCCCCTCAAGGACAGAGTTCAGAAATCCATCTTAACACCAACGGATGGTCTCAGCACATAGTTTGCCTGCAGTGACACAAAAGGGGGGGCCTGGACCGGTATCCTCAATTTTTTCCACACTTTATCAACCCGATCAACAAGCTTTGCCAGCTCTTTAAGTAGTCCCGGTTGCTTTGACTTCTATCCTTTCTTGGAATACCCGAGGGCACTAACACCTTTTTGATGTTAATAAAAACATACGTAATTTTGATATTCTTTCATATCAAGAAACCTGGCTTATGTACAAGCTGTACTCAATGGGTTTGACATTTTCTTCTCCCCCGCTATGAGGGGCTTGAAAAGTCGATCTTATGACGGTCTACTTACAGCCACTCGTTCTTCCTCATCAATCCATGGTGACATTTTGGAATCCTGTTTTCCATATTTCCTTGTGATCAAACGTTCTTGGTGGGACTCTGACCTTATATTATATTACATGTATGATCCAGAATGTATATTGAAATCCTGTTAGACTTGGTAAAAACTACCTTTTCAACTTTTGATCCACTACAATGGAACACTGGTATGATGAATTCAATGGGGAAATTGTAAAGCTGGATGACTTTAATCGAATTGTGTAAATATCTCTTATTCTTGTTAGGGTTCTCATCATGGGTTGTCTAAAGCTGGTGCAACTGCATTTTGGATTTTATCAATCTATGGGGTTTAAATATGATGAACGGAAATTGGTACTCTGATATTCCTGCAAAATCGACCCAGCCTAGAGGTGACTCACGTTCCACACTTTATTATAAAGTTTTGACTGTACTTTTGTTTAATAGATGCTTTGACTTTGAGGTGATCGATTGGGGGGATAGCGATTGTTCTACTTTGCAGTTAAATTTATCTTTAAATATCATTTTTTTGTCAATTAGCCGTCCAATAACTGCTAATTCACAGTCAACAAGACTTAAGTGGAATTATCGATACGTGTAATGCTAAAATTGACTTGTTCGTGGAATCCAATCATGATTCTTTTACTGACATTTCAAAACTTTCCGAGGAACTAATTGTTTTTTACAAATCAGTTTATGAAATATAACCAACGAGCAAAATGACTTCTTTGCCCACCTCACACTCATTGCTATGATGAAACAGTCATGTCTAAGAAAAGAGAATTAAAACATAATTTGTCCTTTTTGTGTAAATCCAGCGTGATGCAGAAGCCATGCTATCTGCCTTAAAAGCAAGTCATGATAGAAGTTTTTGGCACTTAATTAATAACGTTAAGACATTTTAGACATACCTTCAAGTAAATCCCATAGCCGAGTCTAATTGGACTTCTTTTTTTGGCAAGATTCTATTATATGCCTAAGACTTCTATTTCATCTTCCACCTCATCCTCAGATGCTTGTTGGGAACTTGCTTGTTGACAACATCTATCATATAATAATTAAGGAAAATCTGTTGCAGGCCCCTGGTCCCAATGGCCTAGCTATGTCCACTCTCCAAGGCAATCCATGGTTGTGGTCTTCTGTGTTATTCAAACGTTTTAAATATAATATTCAAATTTAATCCACCCCTAGATCTTGGAAGTTCTACCTGGTCCCCATTTTCAAAAATGGGAACATGGAGGATCTGCAAAACTACAGGGTAATAACATTCCAAGATGCTTCAAGTAAAATCTTTTCAGCCTTAATATTATGATACTTTAAGGATTGGTTGGTCTCGTCAAATTACAGAGGTCCTAAGCAAACAGGTTTTCGAAAGGGCACGGGTCCTTCTTTAAGTTGTTTTATCTTGACTACCCTAAAACAAGAAGCGCTTATGAAAAACCTGCCCTTATATTAACCCTTTGCTGATCTTGCACAGGCATTTAACAAAGTTAACAGACACAAATTGCGGGATAGAATGAACATAGCAGTCTGCCCTCATCACTGATTAGCATCATAAAACACATCCACTCCGACACTTTTGTGAGAATCTGTCTGGATGCTAAAGGTTCAATGTCTAGCCCAGTGCCTACCTTTTTGTCCTATGTCAGGGCTGTATCCTGGCTTTGGCCCTATTTAACTTTGATATTTATGACTACGGGAAATTTCTTGCCAAATGTGCAGGTTTTCCATCTAAATTGGGACAGCTCCATATAAATTACTTGGCCTATGCTGATGACATCGTCCTGAAGGAAAATACCCCTGTGGGCCTGCAGAGAACGCTGTTTCGTTTTTTGCAGGATCATGATTTAGAACTTAGATCAATCTAAGATGAATATTTAGTTTTTGATTAGCCAAAAAAGAAAAAAAAGAAGTTTCACTAGCATGGTAATAATTGTAAATTGGAATTCATAACCAGCTGGAAGTACCTGGGCATTACAATTCAAACTCCTTACTTAGAGAGGATCCTAAAAGATCTCCAGCTCTCTCTTATAGCTTATTGTTTGCAAATGAAAAAAATAGACCAAAAGTATGGGAACTTCTCATGAACTCCCCTTCTAAAATGATACAAGGGAAAATAAACCCACCTAATTTCTAGTGTCGAGACCTTGTATGTGAACATCGATTGGTTCAAAATAGAGTGCAAAATATGGAGACTTACTTTTAACCTTCATTTGGGGATTCCTGCTACTGCACTCTGACACAAACTGGGCCTGTGTTGCTTACAAGCACGTAATGACTGGCAATCCCTGTTATTCAAAAAAATAATGAATCCTCCTAAGTGTTCTGTCTTTGGTAACCTTAATGAAGCTTTACTAAAGAAACTCGGCTCATTTCTAAATTAATAGTCTGTGAAATGCATTCAAATTTTAGTCAAATTAGATATGATGCCTGAACACTTGGCCAAACAATTATGGGTTCAGGACTGGATCCACACATCAGAGCGAGCAAGGAGTTACAAACTTTTTAAGCACTGCACTTGCATTGAAAAATGCCTGGATCAATTCCCCAATAGAACATGGAAACACCATGTTTTGAGATTATGTCTTAATCTATTACCTACTAGGGAGGTAATAAGTGCCCGAGAGAAGACTCATCTTTGAATCTGTTGATTTCGTGAAGACCCCAGTGCCATATTAAGACGTTTGAGCATTTATTCATTTATTGTGCTAAATTGTACCTTGTATGAGCACTTTTTTCCTGCTATGTGTATAATTGTGATATGCTCTCGTCATCCAATTTTTGGTTGTGTATTCTGAGAATAATTTCTTCCATCTTGGATAGCTGTTAAATACATTTTACGTTGGGTTCTGTTGGGTTTTTATCAACTTTTATCTACCTCTTGTTGAATTTGTTTTTAAAATCATGTATACTTTTTTTGTAACTACCTTTTTGTTTTTAATATGCACATTTCCTTTTTTGAAAGGCTTTCTGTCAAACGATATCACAATAAAAAAAATACAAGATAGAGCAGAGCAATGTGTGCATCTTTAAAACCTCACAACAGTTAAATAGGCAAACCAAGTGCATGTAGACCCCGCTTTCCCAATTATCCAATCCCAGGCTACATTTATCAATTAAGGGGAGGGATTATTGGCCCCCTATACACGGGCCAATCATGAACATGGAGACAGAGTTCAACAGAAAGAGCCAATCAGGGGTTAGCTTAGAAGAAAGCCTTTAGCCCCTTAAATATACAAAAGGCTGCAGGCAGGCATTTTTTATTTTGGACCCATAGGACATAGACATGTCTACAGCTGCTCACTCCCTGGAAGGGAGACTGCTTCCTGATGCAAGGAAGTCTTGGAAGGTTGCTATGCTGATCCAGAGGAACTGGAGGTACCGACTTCTGAAAAAAGGGGAAGGACCCACCTGGGAGAAGGTGGACATTTTGTTTGAGCTGGTGAAGCACAGACCTTTTCAGTTGAGGGCTGGCAAGGAAGGCTGTAAGAAAGATGCATTGTGGCACTTGGAGTCTGGAGGGAATGCACTGGAAAGGCATGGAAAGACACGTTGAGAAGGACACCAGGGGAATTAAAAAAGCTTGTAAAAGTTAAACCTGGTGAGAGGAATGCTAAGTAAAATCAGAAATTGGTGTAAGAAGAAACCTGGTGAAGAGGACACCAGAAAACTTCCTAAAGTTGGGAGTAAAAGGCTGATGTGAGAGACAGCAGCATCATCTCAACATCTTTAAGGAGACCTATGGGAAAGGCACCAGGAAGGTGAGAATAAGCTTGACTGCAGAGAAGCCCCTTGGCACTGTGAGTACTCCTGTAGGGAGAACAAGAGCAGGCATTTTAGTGGATTGATTTGGTATATATGGACATTATAGTGATGGATGGATTGATCTTTCTGCTGGCTGGACCCTTGGCCTTTGCATTGTTTAGACACGAGTTAGCCCTGGGGATAACAGAACTGTTAAAGTTTATGTTTCGGGAACATTTTGGTTGGCCATATCATTGAAACATTTATTTGGATTGCTCAGGGTGTACATGGAGGGACAAGGACTGATTATGTATAGGTTCAGCATCTTTTGAGTTAAATACCAGGTTCAAGGTTACGAGTACCTCAATCCCACTCACTTTGCTTTGGCCCACATTTGACATGTTTTCCTTTTTGTTTTCAGCCATTTCCCTTCAACCCTAAAGTCTTTTTTACCAGTGCCATCCTGTAATAATCATTGAATAAATGCTTGGTTGCACCATACCTTGAGTGGCCTTGCTTGTATCATTGCTCAAACTCACCACAGTCTGCATGAGATGTTCATGCAGATTAAAATGCACATGTCGCCCATGCCATGCTTGTCGCCCATGCCCTTGACATTGCTGATCTAATCACAGAAGGCAATCTTGATTTCCTTGCGATTACCGAGACATGGCTACATAACGCAGCAGGACCATCGCTTATACTAGCCATCCCAGATGGCTACACAATAGCCAGACAAGACAGAGATGGTGCACGAGGAGGCGGTATCGCTATCATCTCCAGAATGTGCCTATCCCTCAGACTAGCCCCTATCCAATTGTCACAATCCTGTGAAATTCTATCTGCATAAATAATTCTCAATCACTCACTATCCATCTAATATACAGACCGCCGGGTCCTCTTGGCACTTTCGAGGAGGACCTGCATAATATACTTTCTAATAACCTCAAACCAACCTCTCAATTACTCCTATTAGGGGATCTCAACATAGGCTTTAATGACCTGATGGACAAAAATGCTACAGACATAGCTAACTCAATCAAGGCATTAGGCTTGTCTCAAAAAGTCAATAAACCCACCCATTTGAAGGGGAGAACATTGGATTGGATAGCAGATTATAACTGTGCAGTTACTATCTCATCCATCACTCCTCTTTCCTGGTCAGACCACTCACTGGTGTCCTTTCACTTATCTACGACCAGACCCACTCCCACTGCCCCTCTACTAGCGCCACCATGTCTTACAAGAAATAAAAAGAGTATTACAGTTGATAAAGTAATCCCTGCGATCCTTCCCACTCTAAATGCTTTACCAGAAAATCTAGATCCTAGCATCCTAGTCCATGAATTCAACAATATCATGCTCACTACATTGGACAAAATTGCCCCTCTTAAACTTAGATCTAGCAAACCCAAAGCCCACTTAAATAAATGGTTCACGCCACAACTTAGAGACCTACGCCTTTTGAAAAGAAAAAGCGAAACCAACTGGAGACTCTGCCCCTCCACCGATAATAAAGCCAAATTAACCTTGCTCTCTTCACACTATAAGAATGAAGTCTACCTGGCTAAACATAATTCTTATGACGAGCGCATCGCCAAATCCAACTCTAGCATGAAGGAACTCTTCTGTATACTAAAAGAATTAGAGTCACCTATAGCCACACCTGATATCTGTACTAAGGATATAGGCATTATCAAACAAAATTAACATGCTCCAAAACAAAATCCAGCACAAAAAAGAAACCCTGAATCTACAGCATTCACCTAAAAACCCTCTGCCTAGCGACCCACCGAAGGCACGCGATAATATCTTCCATTTCACCAAAATGTCTACTCTGGAAGTAGAAAAAATCATCCTTTCATTGAAGCCTTCTAATTGTAAAGGCGACATCTGCCCTGCGCAACTAATAAAAGATGCTGCCAGGGAACTATCTCTGTTCATTGCTAAATTGATTAATGCCTCCTTTACTTCAGGCTCCATCCCTGTCAACCTAAAACAGTCTTGGGTGCTCCCTCTCCTAAAAAAACAGACATTAGATCCCCTCATCCCCACCAACTACCGCCCCATTACCACTGTACCATTTTTACTCAAAATATTGGACAAAGCTGCCTATAACCAAATTCAGAAACACTTAGAACGGCACAAACTCCTAGGAGACAGACAATCTGGTTTCCGCCCTCTATTCGGAACAGAAACTGCCCTTATCAATTTAAAATCCCAAATTGATGAGCTGAGAGACAAAGGGAAGTCAGTACTTTTGCTCCTACTTGATCTCTCAGCTGCATTTGATCTTGTGGACCATAAGATCCTCTGTAGACACCTAGATTCTGCTGCTCACTTCTCCCCCGAGGCTATCAGATGGATTGAATCATTCCTGAGCGAGAGAACCATGAGAGTTTTCTCTCCTTTGGCAGCTGCAGACCCTACCCCTATCCTGTGCGGTGTTCCTCAGGGTTCTTGCGTCTCTCCAACTCTATACAACATCTTCACCAAGCCCCTGTTCGATGATTTGGACCATCTGGGTATCATCTACACCAATTACGCAGATGATACACAGATTCTGCTCCCGCTTTCTGGAGATTTCATCAAGGACACAGAGTTGGTGAACAGGGTATATCTTATCATCCAGGCATGGATGGCCACTCATGGCCTATGCTTGAATGATGATAAGACCGAGTTGATAATCATGGGAACACATGCCAGCATCAAAAAACTAGGTCAGGAATTTTCCTCATTCAACATCGATGGAAATACCATCAATGTCTCCAAGGAAGTAAAAACCCTTGGCTTCTACCTGGACCCCACCCTGTCCTTTGATAAACAGGTAAAATCCCTGGCCTCCACCACAGCCTACACCTGCAAGCTGATCAGAGCTGGCAAGCCATTCCTCTCTAATGACAGCTGCTTGATCCTGGCCAGAGCCTTAATACTATCCAGAACTGACTACTGTAATGCCCTATACAGTGGGGCTAATAAAAATACCATCAAGCGGCTCCAAACATTACAAAATAATGCCTTGAGAGCAGCACTTGGCATAAACATAAAAACCCATATCTCCTCCATTAGACGCCAGCATAAATGGCTGTCTACTGGTAACAAAATACAGCTTAAGACGCTATCACTGACTCACAAAGCTCTAAATAACGCTGCCCCTAGCTACCTCACAGATAAACTTCATAGAAGAACCTCTCTCAGACCTACTAGAGCTGGCAATGCCAATTGTTTGGCCATACCTAGATACAGACTCACCACTATTGGTGGTAATAGCTTCCCAGTGAAGGCTGCTAAATCTTGGAACCTACTGCCACCAGATCTAAGAGTAGACCAACCTTTCCCACTTTTCAAAAAAAATGTCATCAAATACCTCATCTCCACCGACCCCTAGTCTCCTACCTTTAGGTCTATTTCGTACCTTCATCAATTGAGTCTCACTCGCCTTTATATTCTCATTTAAACTTTGTCCCTCTCTGTAACCTGTATATTTGTACATTGCATATTTTTGTAACCACATAAGTCTTTATTGTATATTGTGTATATTTTATAACTACTGATACTATGTAAGCCTTTATTGTATATATTGTATCTCTTGTAACTATGTAAGCTTTGCATTTTCTTACTGCGCCCTGTTACTTACGGGTCTGGTGCGCAATAAAAGTGAATAAACAAACAAACAAACAAACAAACAAAATAATGGGTTTCATTGGAATCAACCTGCATATGGCACCTGCTAGATGTGTAATTTGATGTGGGCATTTCCGTTTTTCAACAAAATGTAGGGTAAAATAAAAGATTCAAATAACAAGGGGGGTCCTGGGAGTCCCTCTGCCAGACATTAGTCCTGGTTACGAGAGCCTTACCCAGAGTCTTTAGCTCACTATCTTTCACAGAGGAGAATAACCAGGTTACTCACCGTAGTGACCACTCCTAGTCCATAGTTCCCTTTCCTCCATACTTATGGGACATCTCTCCGTCCTCTGGCACGGGACCGGAGCACTTGGTAAAAAGCATCCAAACATTTTGCAAAAAGTTGTCCTTCCTCTCTTTCTTGGGCAGGGCCTGGCACGCGGCCGTAACCCCGCCCACCTTGGCTCTGCCCCGCGCATGGCCCATCAGTCCTTTTCTATTGCCAGGTCTAAGATCTATTAGCAATAACAGAGGAACCTTATTAGCGGGGACGGCGGGCGGGTGTATGGAGGAAAGGAGTATGGACTAGGAGTAAGGTGGTCACTACGGTGAGTAACCTGGTAATACTCCTACGTCCCGTCCCCTTTCCTCCATACTTGTGGGAGATTCCCAAGCACTCCTTACAGGAACTACGGGTGGATGGAAATACCCCTTACTGAAAAGGTTCTTCAGCACAGCCTGACCAAACTGAGCATCAGCTCTAGAACTCATATCGAGGCAGTAATGCTTACAGAAAGCAGATGGAGAGGCTGCCCTAGCGATGGACTCCCAGGGAACATACTTCTGAAAAGCAACTGCAGCTGCCTTGCCCCGCACCAGGTGTGCATGAATACCTTTAGGAGGTTTCAGCTTTTGGACAGTGAAAGACTCCATGATGCAGGAGCAATCCACCTAGAAATAGTTGCCTTAGACGCCTGCTTGCCTTGAGGGTTGCCGAAAGTCACAAAAAGTTAAGAAGAACTTCTAAGCTCGGAAGTCCTATCCAGGTAGAACTTAAGAGCACTTCGGACATCAAGACAGTGTAGAACCCTCTCCGCCTCAGAGGCGGGGTTCGGAAATAGGATCGGTAGGGAGATTGATTGATTCAAATGGAATTCGGTCACTATCTTCGGTAGAAAAGCCGGATTAGTTAGAAGGACTACCTTGTCCTTGTGAAAGACCAAGAAAGGATGCTCCACCGACAATGCCTGGAGCTCACTCATTCTCCTTGCCGATGTGACGGCGACCAAAAAGGACACTTTCCAAGACAAGTACTTGAGGTCCACAGTAGCCATCGGCTCAAAGGGTTTATGGCACAGCGCCGTCGGGACAACATTCAGGTCCCATGGCGGGTGCGGATTACGAACTGGAGGGTAAAGGCGTGTTAAACCAGCGAAATGTTTCTTTACCACTGGGTTAGTCAGAGAATACATACACTGATCCGTAGAAAGATAAGCAGAGACCGCTGAAAGGTAAGTCCTGCATGACAGAACATGAACCCCTGACTCTGCTCAGTGTCAACCGTGGCCCCCCTTGGATCCAATTTCTTCTCTAGACACCAATGACAGAACCTGAGTCATTTACTCTTGTACTGAGATCTGGTCGAGGGTTTTCTGGCTGCCTGGATAATGCGCATTTTATCCACAGACAAATTCAGATGCTCTAAAGACCTGAACTCAGGCACCATGCCGCAAAGCTGAGCGATTGTGGGGAGGGGTGCCACAGCTGCTGCTCCCCCTGGTGGAGATGATCGGGAGTTACCGGTAACCTGATCGGCGGATAAACCGACAGGTGTTGGAGTTCTGACAACCAAAACCTGGCCAGCCACCACGGGGCTATCAGTAGAAGAGAACAGTTCACTGAGTTCTTCAATTTCCAAATTGCCCGGTGAACTAGAGGCAGAGGCGGGAAGGCGTAAGCTCTCATGTTGTGCCATGGAATCTCTAGGGCATCCCCCAGAGAGGAGGCTCCCAGCCCCCCTCTGGAGGCATACAGAGGGAGCTTCTTGTTTGCTGCCGTCGCGTAGAGGTCCACCTGCGGTGTGCCCCAGCGCGAGAAAATCCCTGAGAGGACCTCCGCCTTCAACTCCCACACGTAGCTGACCACTGTCCGCCGGCTGAGGGCATCTGCTGTGACATTCAGCTGGCCCGGGATGTGCACTGCAAGCAGCCAGACACCATGAAGCACGGCCCACTCCCAAATCTGGATGGACAGGTCCATGATGGGGGGAGACTTCGTTCCCCCCTGCTTGTTGATGTAATACAGTGACACCACATTGTCCGTTCTTATGCGGACCACTTTGTTGACAATGACCGGTCTGAATGCCCTGAGCGCCAAGAAAATCGCCAGAAGCTCCAAATGATTTATGTGCAGGAGCTTGTCCTGAGGCGACCAGAGGTCCGAGACCTGAAGGAGATCTAACGTTGCACCCCACCCGAGGAGGGAGGAGTCCGTCGTGATCGTCACCATAGGGACCGGGTCCTGAAACCCCGCACCCCTAGACAGATTGCTGAGAGATGACCACCAGTCCAGGTCCACTCTCATGGAATCCGTAATCATTATCCGCATGGAGTCTGGGTCCACCGCCTGACGCCATGAATTCCGAAGGGCCATCTGGGTCCGTCTCATTTTGAGACGAGCAAGAGGAAGAGCCAGCACACACGAGGCCATGAGGCCCAGAAGCCTCTGGAAACACCAGGCCGACATACTCTCGGACTGCGCAAACATCTGACACGTGGCCAGCAGATCCGCCATTCTGTCCCCGGTCAGGTATACTCTGCAGTCGATCGTGTTCCAACGAAAACCCAGAAAAATCAGGTCCTGAGAGACCGTCATGGAGGATTTCCGCCAGTTCACCGACAGCCCAAGATGGAACAGGAGCTGAAGGAGAGACTGGAGGTTGCCCGCTGCCGCCAGCAGACAAGGGCTGCGTAAAAGCCAATCGTCCAAATAAGGATACACATGGATACCCTGAAGACGAAGATAGGCCGCAATCACCGACATCATCTTCGTGAAGACACGCGGCGTTGAGCTGAGGCCAAAAGGAAGCACCCGAAATTGGAAGTGCTCCACTCCCAAAGAGAAACGGAGGTACCTCCTGTGTGGAGCCCAAATGAGGATATGCATGTACGCATCCTGAAGGTCCACCACGCTGAGCCAATCGCCCGCCTGCAACGAGGAGCGAATCTGGCCGAGCGTGATCATCTTGAATTTCTCTTGGGGTAAGGAAAGATTGAACTGGGAAAGGTCTAGGATGGTGCGCAGGCCAGCCTGGTTGGGTTTGGGCACCGTAAACAGCCGGGAGTAGAAGCCCTCCCCTCGCTCCCCAAGGGGAACGGGTTCCACAGCTCTGAGGAGCAGAAGTTTCTGAACCTCGGCCTTGAGGGAGGGTGAGCGAGACAGCTGAAATGGATTGTTGAGGGGTGGGGTAGGGGGTAAAGTTAAGCGGAAGCCCGCCCGAGCGACTGACAAGACCCATCTGTCTTCTGTGATGGTCTGCCACGCCTCCCAATGAAACGCAATGCGTCCTCCCACCGGGGTCTCGTGCGAGCACGGAAAAACCTCATTTGGCAGGTTTATCGGTGGCGGTGCCACCTGAACCTGATGAGGAGGCTGAGGAGCGGGAGAAATACTGCATACGCTGTTGTCTACGGCGGTTATTCCCCGCAGGAGTATCCACTCTGCGCGATTTGCGGTCGAGGAAGCCCCTGAAACCAGAAGAAGGTCGACTCTGCGATAACGGTCTCTGAGGTTTGAAAGGAGCTTTAACCAGAACAGACAATGATTTGGCCATCTGAGTGCTATCCTTGGTTTTGGTGAGCTCTACATCAGTAGAAGAATGAAAAAGCTCCTTACCATCGAATGGAAGGTCCAATACTTTGTCTTGCACTTCCTTCAAAAACTTAGTGGCATGAAACCATGCTTGCCTCGAGGTATCAACCCTGAGCATCATGCCCCGAGCCGAGGTGTCTACGTGATGAGCCGCAGCCTCCAGGAGATCCTGGGCCAAGACCCTGGCATCGGAAAGGCCACCTCTGAAATCTTCAAACTTCTCGACCGGAATGTGCTCCTCAAACTCTGACAGACCTTTCCACATCCGCATGTTAGCTCCCGCCAAAATCAATTCGGCATTGGCCTGCCTGAGCTGTAAGGCTGAATTGGCAAAGATTTTCCTCCCTAGGGAGTCCAGGAGCTTGTCCTCCTTTCCCAAGACCTGAGTAGCCATCGCGGAAGAGGATGCTGCAGGTCTGGACTGCAACGTGGCCGCAGCCACCACTGTGGAGGAGGGAGGCGGACAAGACGACAAGGCCACTTCCTCCGAAGAGTGCAGCCTGTACCTCGCGTCAATCTTTTTATTGACAAAAAGTCCTGAGTGTGGCTTCTCCCAGACTCTTCGGACCTCGACCAAAACATCCTTCTGCAGGAAAAGGCCGGTATGCTCCAAAGGAGACAGGGTGAACACCCCAGAAAGCACGCCCTCCTGTGGAGCAGGTGCCTCGGGAACCGGGACATCTAAGAAATTCATCATGTCCAGTACCTGGTAATGAAAAGCTCTAACAGAGTGGGGAAGGTCCTCGTTGTCCTGCTCGCCTTGAGGGTCATCTGACAGGTCAGGATCCTGCTGAACCGTGTCAGGCACTGCCTTGTCCATTGGGGACAATGGTGGCAAAGGCGGAAGAGCAAGGGCATGCACCACGGGCAAAGGAGGCACCGGCGGAACCATCAGAGGAACGGGTGGAGCCGGAGGCGCTGGTGGACAAATTTCCTTAAAAAGCCCTTTGAAATACTCCCTCATGGGGTCGGTGCGCATAAGCGCTTGAAATTTACCGAAAAAAGCATCCTCAGGAGATTGCTTCGGAACCTGAGGAGGCCTCTCATGAGGTGGACAAATCCAGGGACGTAACGGAGAAGGGTGCCACGCCGGGCCCTCCGACGACGTATCCACATAAATCAAAGGGGCCGCCCCTGCAGGCAACGGAACATTGTGCGGAAGAGGCATCCGGGCGTTCCAATCATAAACGGGCCGGTAAGGATACGCACAAGTGACCTTAGGTTCACCCAAAGGACCGAACCCTACACCAGAGGCCGATGGCGTAGTTGTAGTTGTAGGTGTAGTACCTAAAATGGCCGCCGTGGTCGTGGCGGGAACGGCCGCCATTTTGTCTTCATCTGAGGGGAACTGCGGCACGTGAGAAGGTGAGGCAGGGGTCCCCGTCGATGGATCAGGGGTCTTAATTTTAGCCTTAACATAAGGAACCTCGGCAGAGCCGGTACTGGAATGTTTCTGCGACATACCAACCGCCAACTGAGCCTTCGAAGGAAGGACCTCGGACTGCCGGTAAAAGAAGAACCTTGCTTCTTTGCCCCCTCAACAGATCTGGTATCACCACAAGAGTGGGAACGGTGAGAAACCACTTTCACCGACAGGGCCCTGCCCGGCCCCTCAGAACTGTTGGTAGCCTTAGCCTCTGTACGAGGGACCTCGGGCCTAGACCCGGTAATAGCCTTATCGGCACGGGCCTCGAACATCTGTTCGGTAAACACAAGCCCAGCCAAGGCCTCGGGGCGCACCCAGGTCTTGTTTTTGAGGGAAGCCGAAAGAGAGGCCTCAGAGCAAGCTCCGGTACCCTGTGACTCAGCAGAACTGGGTCTACACACAGCCCCCACAGGAGGGGCCTCGGATGTTACTCCGGTGTACACAGGCCCCTTACGGAGACCCTCAGAGAAAACTCCGGTAGAATTATTAGGCCCGACAGGTACCTCAGGGCGAACCCCGGTGACAGAGCGATCAACGCCCCTCCCGGCTCGAGAGGAACCCAGGAAGGTATCCCCCGGCAGGGGTGCTCTGAAAAGTAAAGAACTTACCGGGCGTTTCTTCTTCTCGTCGATGAACGCCTGAAAATGAGATGGAGGAGTGCGTCGGAACACCTCCTCCCACCGTTCCAACCGGCGTTGAAGAGCCCGGACCGAAAGGGAGTCACAGTAAAAACAGGAGTCTCAACGGTATTCCGGACCCAAACACTCTAAACAAAGAGGATGGGGATCCGCCCTCGCAAAGCGACGATGACACGAAGAACAGTCTGGAAAGTCTAATTTAAAAGACATAGACAGACTAGAAGATGAACGCTAGAGAGAGCCAGAGAGGAGAACAGGGAAGAAAATCTTCCGAGGGTGCAAGTGTGTCTGGCCCCGATCGAGCAGAGAAAAGGACTGAGGGGCAAAGCGCGGGGCGGAGCCACGGTGGGCGGGGTTACGGGCGCGTGCCGGGCCCCACGCAGGAAAGAGAGGAAGGACACATTTTTGGAATAATTTGGATGCTTTTTACAAAGTGCTCTGGTCCCGTTCCACAGGACGGAGAGATGTCCCCACAAGTATGGAGGAAAGGGGACAGGACGTAGGAGTATGTCTGATTGCTTCAGGATAAATATTATAATGTATCGTTATAACTGAATGCTGAAAATCAGCAATCAGCTCCACAGTAATACTAATTTTTTAATATTTATTTCTGTTGCATATCCCATATGAATATTGGAAACACATTACGCTACTGCAGTCCGTTGCTATTTCTCAGTGCCTTAGACAGCGGCGGTTATCAAAGTTTGATATATTTTCAGTACACAGGGTTCTTGAACATTGCTGGTTTATAAAAAGCGATCCCTGCTTTAATGCAGAAAAGGAACAGTGCATGCTGTGTTTTCACATGCTAAGAATGTCAAGATTTCAAAAGAATGGATTCCAGAACTGTCAACACCAGGGATGGCAGCTTAAGTGCTGAGCTCCTGCACCTGTGACGATATAACTTCCTAATGATGGCTGAGACCCCCTGTTCCACTGAGACCACCCAACCTGCTAAGAGGCAAAAGGGAAGAGATGACAGTGACAGAAGAGATGACAAGTTATTTGAGTTGCTTACCAAGTAACTTCAGACATCAAGGCTAAAATGATAAGTGCAGAGGAAAGTATCATAGCCACTAACCAACGGCCCTTATTTCCTCCTTCCAAAGGGTCCAAGGCATGTGTTTCCAGGCTGGGCGTGGCCATTAGGAAGCAATGGGAAGGCACGTGCAATCATCTATGGGAGTGGTGAGGTGGGGCCACAAGGCGGAGCTAAAGGGGAGTGGCTAGGGCCAGACTATTTAAGCCGGCCCCACCCGCATGTTGAGGCTTCGCATTAATCTGCTGTATGCAGTGTAACGCTTACCGCTGTCTGAAGCTCTTACCTTTCTCCAGCTCTGCATCTTCTGGTTCCAGCTTCACATCTTTGGCGCGCACCTACCTGATTCCAGCTTCACATCTTCGGCGCGCACCTACCTGATTCCAGCTGTACATCTTCAACGCGCACCTTACCTGGATCCAGCTATACCATCGCCCGGAGTGCATCCAATCTCGATCCGCACCTTACCTGAAGCCAGCCATAACACTGCTAGAAGTACTACGAGCTTCACGCCAGTATCTCCGCTGCGCACTTTACCTGTCTCCTCGAATCCATCTTCTGTTGGGCGCCCCTTCCTCACCTGTCAGAGTCTTCATTCACGCACAAGTCTTCTTCTCGTCAGGCATCCTCGCTGTTCTTCCATCTCGCAGCTGCAAACAGCTTCCCAGCTAGCTGTCCTCCATTTTCTGACGCCAGGCCATCCCTGCAAGAAATAAAGACAGCACAAGGTTAGAAACCGCATAAACATTTAACGCTTGGCCGCACAACACCTAAGTCTTGCGTTTCATTTAGAAACCCTACTTACCTTATAGTGGGGTCTGCTCCATTCTTTTCTGACACCGCGTGGGTATGCTGTCGGCAATGCGACTCAGCTGAGCCATCTTCAACACCTATTGGGGAAAAAGACATTTTTAAGGATACAGACAATAATCATTGGGAAAGACTTTACAGAAGCATACAGACAATAATCATTGTTATCAACACTCACCTCCCACGAGGATTGGTCACAGTCGGTCTGGGCCATTACGCATACGGGCCAGTGAAGCCACTGGATCCGTCTATAGCGCCCCTGCTGAAGAGAAGCAGGACAGAGAACTCATCTTTGCAAAATAACAGGTGAGAGCCTATGGGAAAACGCTTGCGCATCTCATTCTGGCACGAGTGGTACGAGGGTTCGCAATTCAGTCACAGCATTCTCACTGCCTCTTACCTTCCCCCAAGGGAATTGCCAGCAACCTGACCAGACCAAATCGCCGCAGCTGGGGGTAGAGCAAGATCCAGGGATGCCAAATCCAGGGAGGGCTCCAACTGTGTCCCAACGTCCCCGCAGAGACCAGGTGAACGTAACAGAAAGGTATTTGGACCTACATACTAAAGTTGTAGCGGTTGAGGATCACCTTACAACAGTTGATGACAAGACATTGCAACTTGCTGACCAGGTGAGACAGCTGGAGATCCAAAATGAGAAGATGTCTCTCAAACTGTCTGAACAGTAAAACCTTTCACGGAGGAATAATGTGAGGATTGCCGGTTTTCCAGAAAACGTGGAAACGGGCAACCTCTGACCACCATGCTTAACTTGGATTCGAAGACACCACTGGAAATAGAGCACCTAGATCATTGGGCCAAAAACCAGCCATTGGCCAGAGACCCAGACACTTCATCATCAAGTTTTTAAGGTTCCCTACCAGAGAGTTAATCCTCAAGAGCCAGTGAAATTGGAGATTTGTGATGAGGTGGGAACAAAATCATGATATTTGCAGACTTGAGCAGAGATCTTATGGAGAAGAGGAAATGCTTTAATACTGCAAAAGAGAAGGCAAGGATGAAGAAACTGAAGTATTACATGGTGTACCCTGCAATATTACGGATTGTTGTGGAAGGCCAAATACATTCATTTACTGATTGCAAAAATGCGGAAGCCTTTTTAACTGATTTGGATTTAGAACCAATGGAAACAGTCTTGCCTTCCCAAAGGATTGCACAACCAAAGAAGAGAAGATGAGCCTTATGGATACACTTCATTTTCCTTTATTATTTATTGTTTTTTTATGTTTAATATGAACTCTGTTCGCTATTTTGTTCAATTTTGTTATTTTTAAGTTTCCGTTAACTTAACGGTTTGTGCATTTTTTCAATTGTCAATTTGCGTGGCAATTCGGGGAAAGGATCTTCGCGTACGCGATTGCGAGCGTGCGTATGTGCTTGTGTATGTGTGACCTGCCGGCTGGCTGAGAGAAACAATGGTGGGCGGCTTCCCGTGAGGTGCTGCATACTGACGCCTCTTACTGCCGTCTCCGTCTCCTGGTATGCCGCTTCCCTGGGCCTAATCCTCGTTTTCCTAGAAGTAAGTTGATTCTAAACCTGAAAAAGGTGTTGATGGATAGTGTGCTTTCCCCTGGCAGAGATTGCAGTACGCGTAATGTAAAAAGCTCCTCTGTGGGAGAAACGGTCATCTGTTACTTTTGAACACTTTACCTTAATGAGAGAAGAGAAACAATCTGTAACCAGAAAGGCCCAATTTTTCAAAATTCCTTCCTCGTCTGCCATTGAATCTAGGAGCTGTTTTTTTTTTTTTTTTGGCTCGCGATTGGAAAAATCGTCAGCTGTGAGGAGTTTATCTTTTAAATACACTTATACGCTGTCTTGTGCTAACAATGATTACATTTCTCTGAAAGGATAGCAAGCACAATGTTGCAATACATGCATTTGGTTTACCACAACACTTTTAGTACAGCCGTAAAGGCAACTGCAGATGTGATTATTCATGGAATAAGAAAGCCTAATGTTTGAAGAAAAGATGGCTTCAATATTTTTATTGTGCTGAATCCCGAAGCTATGGCTGCATTTATTTATGGCTCCATATACCTGAAGGTTTACAGGATGACTGTTAGTTTATTGCCCTAGAGAGGATGAATCCAAGGTGGAGCTCTTTCGGTTGTGCGAAGATTGAGCAAAAACCTTAGTTAAACATGTGGCTTTCTGTATGTTTAAACTGCCATTTTTCATTGATCTGAATATTTGGTGGAACAACGAATTGAAGAGCATGACAGCCTTGCATTTATGTGTATGCACTTGGGAGCCTGGTCAGGTGACCTTTGTAATGATCAAGAGTTAGTCGTAGACAATGGCCTAATCCTCGTTTGGCAGAGGCAGGCTCACTTTCTACTGTGGGAAGCAGACAGCGTGCCATCAATCGAGCCGAACGAGAGGGGATGCTCCCCCATTCAGGTGACGTAGATTGATGCCAACTTTATGTGTCATCCCCATTTAAAATCTATGGATTGTCTGAAAGTTAAGGAGAAATGGGAAGCGGATATGGGACGCTCGATCTCGAGTGAGGAGTGGGAGCAGGTATGGGGCCTGGTTCGGAAATCCTCGAGGAATGCCCGCTTCCAATTGGTACAATTCAACATTTTGCACATATTTTACCCCATTGGCGCTTAAGGCGATGAACGGGGAACACCCGAGGGATTGCCCTAGATGTGGCTCGGAGGAGGCGGGGTTCTGGCTTATGGTGTGGGAGTGTGGGGTAATTATAGAATACTGGGATGAAGTGCTCAGGGGAGTAAATGAGCTTCTGGGAACCAACCTAGAGCGATGTCCGGAGGTTTGTCTGTGGGGGAACTTACCAGGGGGAAAACGTAATAAGGTACGGAACAGGATGGTTTGGTATTACTTATATTGGCAAAACCTCGAATGGCGATTGCGTGGAAATCTTGCCTGGGTCCAACAATCCAGCTATGGAGGAAGGATGTACGAAGATGGGGTTTGGCAGAGTTAACGGTTTTGCAGAATTTGTAGGTGGAGGAAGACACGGGGGAGGTAACAGTCCACTGGTCCCATCTGTTGAATGACCTGGCAAAGAATAATGACCTGCGCCCTCCGTGACATGGCGTATCTGGGGGAGGGGATTGTGACGAGGGAGGGGGTATCTCAGAGATGAAGATTGTAGATGGATTGACTCTGTTCGAACTGAACTGTGAATATTCACGCTAGGCTGCTGTGCCTACTGGCAGACAGAGATCGTTTTGGGATTTGGGGTGGGGGGGAAGGGAGGGGAGGTAGGGAGGGGAAAGGGGGGAATACTGTTGGTTAAGTTTAGGCAACTTTGGGAGTGGGTGGAGTTTTGTGGATGGAGAGGGTGGGGGGATAGTGGAGGAGTGGTTATGTTGAACTGTCAATAAAAAGTCGCTAACGGAAGGGGAGCGGGCGGGGAGGGAAGTGTTGCACTTGTTTCTGGTTGTTTATAAAATGCAAATAAAAAATGTTTTAAAAAAAAAATCTATGGATTGTGCAAATTATAAAGCCAACCTCCTACCGTGTGGGTGATGTCTAGGTTCTCAGTTGGGTCATGAACGAAGCAAAACCGGATTACCTTACCAGAAGTCACAAATGTTTAATATGGGGAATGCGGCCTCAGAGGAGTATAAGACCTCACTGCCATGTATGACCCTGACTACTGCATTGTTAAGTCACAGCTATGGACTGCAACCACCAGGAGATGTTCAGTACTTGCATATAATTTGTTTGTTAAAGGAGACCCTCTTTATGAATACTTGAAATGAATACGAGAAAATCCTTTAAGATAGTGTGATTTCTTTTCATTTGGGCAAACAATGACTTGATTTGGAGCCGTGTTTCTATGGAATGGCGAGAATGAAGATTGACGGTTTACCCATTACCCTGATACTGGTAAAATGCAGTGCAACAAGTATTACTATGATTGAGATGAATGGCGCCGACCAGTAGACTTATAATTTAGACTGGAGGCCCACTTGGTGGAGTAGAGGAACATTGGAAATGACACCATTTGGGTAAAAATACAGCATATTTTTGCAAGTGCTTCTGGCTGACGTGAAGGTTTTGCATCAAGCATGTCAGGGGGCAGCAACGGAAGGATAAGGTCAACAGCAGAACAGAGTAGACTGGCTTGCCATCCCGATGCTATGATTTTTTGTGAAGAATATACATGAAAAGGGTTCTAATAGTGAAGGTTATGATGGGATAGATGCTGATCTAACCTAGTATTTCTTGTGTGATTGTGTGTGTACATATGCTATTGTCTATTACTCTGATAAGTACATCAGACTATTGTGGTCTTTAAAACAGTATTTGTTAACACTTGTTCAAAACATTTTTGGAAAGGGTGGTAGCATGCTTCTTGAGTGTGATATGGAGAGGATGGTGCTGAATCTGTGAGCTATGGAGATATGGCTAGTATTGCAGGACCCCTTGCTAGTATTGCTTTAGGGTGAAGGGACGTGGTATATATCGAGCAGGAGACTTGATGGATGCGAACATAACTGTTTATCCTCCTTATTGTTATTGTTATTTATGCAGGTGTACCGGGTTTAAGTTTGATAGTTACAGTTTGAGTTGCTGAGTAGCAGCGTTGCCAGTTAGAGGCTGGAAGATGGATATTGCATGCTGGGTCAGGTGTGTTACTTGTTATTGTTTGCTAGTTGACTTCTTGAGGCTGTGGTCTTTTTCGTTTGAGGATGTGTTTGCCTATGGGTTTGTGTATTGGTATGCCCGACGAGGAACATATGTTAAGCCATAGTTAAGGGAAGTGCTGTAAGAGAACAAGATGTATATATGGTGATTGGTCATTATGGGGGGTTATGTAATATATATATTAAAGATGCTGTATGATTTTAGAAATATGCTTCAAGGTTGAATTATATTACAAGTTATGGATAGCGATAACAGGAAATGGAAAATGGATAAAAGGAAGGGGAAACGGGGAAAAGGAAGAGGGGAAGGAGAAAAGGGGGAAAAATAAATAAAAGGGAGAAGAGGGTTATGCATTTTATATTGATATCTGAGGCGTGGTTAATGTTATTGGTGTAGTGATATTCAGAGGAAGAACAGTACAATGATTAGAGGTGCAGTTCTCTGGACGTATAGTTAGGAATGGTGTTTACAATGTATATAATAGGCTAATAATTGAGTCCAATGCTAGTTGGAATTTGTTCATACAATGCTTTTGTTATTGATTTTGTGGTGTCTTTGTGTTTGTCTATGAGGGGCAAATAGTGTTATGCCATACTCTGTTCACTTACTATGTTGAAAGGTCTAGTGTTGATGATGGGAAGGGAAGGAAATGTTGAAATGTCAAGAAAGCAAATATGATTGTGAAGAGCATATTTTGAGGTTGTACTTGGAAAGGGATGTCATGTTGAAGGCTATAAAGAGAGCAGCAGGGGGTAGTTTGTAATGGGGGTTTTGTCCATTGGTACTTGGAATGTGAAGGGTTTGAATTGTCCGAGAAAAAGGAGGAAAGTATTATCTAAATTATGGAGAATTAAGATCGATGTATTTTTTTTACAGGAGACACACTTGATGGAGGGGCCTGGGGATCTACTGACCAATTCAAAGTATACAAAAATAATGTTGAACTGTCACACTTCGAAATCGAGAGGTGTGGGGATTTTGTTTAGAAGGAGTTTGAATATGTGTGTGGATAGAGTAAGTATGGACACGGAAGGTCGCATTATATTAGTTGATTTAAAATATGAGGGTACATTGTTCACTATTGGTGCTATATATAGTCCATGTGCTGGAAGTGGAAATGATGTTGTGTGACATGGGAGGTGAATCTATTATCCTTGGAGGGGACTTTAACTGTGTACTGGATTATAAAATGGATAGGTCTTCTACATGTAACTTCTCAGGGCAAAAATCGAGTAAGGGGTTCAATGATTTTTTATACGTATATGATCTTGTAGACACTTGGAGGAACTTGCATTCGGGGGACAGGGATTTCTCCTTTTACTCTCCAGTACACGATTCATATTCCAGGCTAGATCATATTTTGCTATCTGATACATTAGTTGAATCAGTGGTAGATGCAAACATGGGGGAATGTAATCTCTCTCACCACTAGATAGTGGGGATTAAATTAGATTTTAATAATGAAAGAAAGGGAATACATAGATGGCGGCTTAAACCCTTTATTCTTAATGAGGAGAGTGTGTCAAAAGCCTTGAGTGATTCATTAACAAATTACTTTAAAGAAAATAAGGGATCATCTGATAGTCTAGTGGTCTGGGACTCTTAAAGCTTTCATCAGGAGGGGAGCTAATGAATTGGACTGCTAGTGCGAGAAAAACAGGGGAAATAAGGTTAATAGAACTTGAGATGAACTTGGGAAAGGTACAAAGGAAGTACGCTTTGTCTAAAAATTGAAAGGTTTTAGGAAAGGTCACATGTGCGTAAAATTGATAAGGGAGCTGGGAATGTTGTGGTTACAAAAAAGGAGATAGGAGAGTGTTTCCGTTCCTTTTATGCTAACTTAAATGCTGAAGAGCTCACTCCGCAGATGCACGACTTGGATAACATTTTGGGAAGATTGACATATCTTCTTTTCCTGTAGAGGGGAGGAACTCTATGGCTTCCCCAATTGTTGTTTCAGAAGTTGTTTAGCAATTAGTGAATTAAAGGCTGGGAAATCCCCAGGTATGGATGGTTTGCCAGTCGAATTGTTGTTGAAAGTGTTTTCATGTGAAATTGATGCCAGAACTGTGCGAGTTGTATAACCGTTTCCTTATGGAGGGGACTTTATGTCCCTCAATGAGGGAGGCTGTTGTTACTGTCATTCCAAAGTCATGGAAGGATGCGACTAAGTGTTGCAACTACCGCCCTATATCTCTGCTGAACTTGGATATAAAGATTTTTACTAAAATATTGACAAACAGATTGGATAAGTATATAGGAGGACTAATTGACAGATCACAGACAGGTTTTTGGAGACAAAGATATGGGTATGATAATATCAGAACACTCTTGAATATAATGTGTTTGCTGGATTTGGAAATTCAGGAGGTTTTGATAATCTTTTTAGATGCCGAGAAGGCTTTTGATACAGTAAACTGGACGTTTCTGAACTACACTCTATTGAAGATGGGGTTTGGGCCGCTGTTTATCAATGCTCTGGGGGCATTACAGTCAGATATATGTGCTAGAGTTTGGGTAGATGGGGGATTTTTGGAATCTTTTAAGCTATACAGAGGTACGAGACAGAGCTGCCCATTATCCGCATTCCTTATTAACCTGGCGTTGGAACCCCTGTTGGCATATATTAGGCAGAATGTGAATATAAGAGGGTTATGTGTGGGAGGTGGTGAAGTTAAGGTATTGGCATATGCGGATGATGTTGTGCTTGTCTTGAATAACCCAGTGGAAGGAGGCCTTTATTTGAAGAACACGATTGAAGAAGTGGGAAGGTTGTCGGGTTACAAGATTAATTGGGGGAAGTCAGCTGTTTTTCCGGTAAGATATACCCCAGATTGTAATCAATTACCAGGGTGGGACTTTAAATGGGAAAGCGAGTGTGTGAAATATCTGGGAGTTTATTTGGTTCGGGATGTTAAAAAACTTGTTGAATAAAATGTGTATATGATAATTGAGGTTCTCCAGAATGATATTCAGAAGTGGCGCTGTACTATCTTGAGTATTTGGACTAAAGTTAACGCAATAAAAATGATACTACTACCGAAGGTCTTGTATATTTTACAATCGATCCCTCTACAGTTCACGAAGAAAGTCCTAGGATGTATTGATAACGTTTTTTAAGGATTTTTGTAGGGTGTCAGCAAAAGGGCTAGGATTCCTCTGTATATTATGGTTCGGAGTGTTCAAGAAGGTGGTTTTGGTTATACCATACTTGGGAACTATTGTAAGGGTTTCTTGTTAAAAAAGGTTTCTATTTTCTTAGATGGAGGTTGGGACCCGGTGCAATGGTGGGTACAAATAGAAAAACAAAATGCTAGAACCGTACCAAGCAAAGAGTCTGTACTCCCTTGGGAAATTAACACTACAAGTTATAAACCTAAAACCTATTGTTGTTACAAAAAATGCATTAGTTTCACTGATAGTGGATAATTGGCAAGGGTTGCACATGTATAAAGATGCGTCGCTTTGGTGTAATCCAGGATTACAGGTAAATAATAAGATGTTGAATTGGAGGAGTTGGAGTAATAGAGGTATCCTGGTGATTGGCGACGTTTGGAGTGATGAAGATATGGTTCCCTTCGAGAATCTGAGAGATAATTATGGGTTGAATGGACGGGAATTGGGCAGATATAGAGTATTAAAGGATTTGATTTCTAAAAGGCAGCAGATGTTAGACGCACGGTTTGCACAGAAACCGGAAATGTGTAGATTGTTCTCTGTAATGCAGCAGAAGGTGGCTAGTTTCTTGAACCGTATGCCTTTAGAAAGTAATTGGTTGTACTCATGGGAGAAGCTAAGGTTGATCTGGTCTGAGGACATCTCGGTGAAGGAATGGAAGCAACTCTGAGAAGTCCCGGTTAAAGCAAAAATTGACTTAAACCTACGTTATGTACATCAAAGGGTGTTGGGAAGGGTTTATTGGACCCCAGTCCGTATGTATGGTTTGGGATTGGTGGAAAGCGACTGCTGCTGGGGCTGTCGGAAATAGACAGGTACTCTGTTGCATATGCTATGGGAATGTGATAGGGTGATGGACTATTGGAAGGATGTGTTGGACAGGATCGACGCAATCTGGAACATCAATCTCCCACGAAGCTCCTTGGAAGTTATTCTGCAGTCTCCAAGATGTGGCCGTGATATTGACTGTACAATAAGGCGCTGGCTCAACCGAGCCTTTCTGGTGGCGATTAAACAGGTATTGAAAGTATGGAAAATGAGGAAAAAGCCACTTGTCGAGGAGTGGCTCCACGATGTGAAGATTCTTTCAAAGTACGAGAAATGTCTGTTATGTAAGCAGCACAAAGAGACAACATATGAGGAACTTTGGGGACCTTTCAATGTATTCTATGGAAGTTGATAGATGGATAATGGGGTGTGAGTGATACATATTTTAGATGGAGAGGGAGCGTTAGGGGTATGGGTGTGTATTTGTTGGCTCTCATCTTGTTTTGTTATGTCGTGTGAATGATCTTTGTATAAGTGCTTTTGTAAAATCTGAGTTTGGATTTTTTGTTGATATATAATTTGCTGTATTTTGATGGTTGTATTGTCTGAACATAATTTGTTATTTGAAGTTGTCGATAGTTCAAGCTCAGTATTTTGGTTGTTGGCAAGTTTTGATAATTTAATGTAAATTAGAAATAACATTTTTAAAAAAAATATTTCAAAAGAATAATATAAGTGTATCCATTTTAATCATGTGTTATATTCAGATTATTTGGATTTTTATAGTTAAATAGAAATTATGTATTGAATATGGTAGCTTTATGGTACAAGCTGTAGGGCGATTGTATAATATATTGCAAACTGCTTCAAGCATAACATATTAGATATATGAAGTCAATTGCGATAAACCCAAGGATTACTGTAATATCTTGTATGTTGAATTTTACACTGAACTTAATGTCTTGCTGACATTTTGGTAATGTGCAGTAATTAAAATTAAACGGCTGTTGAATATGTTTGACTGACACCCTGGTAAATTACGTTCACTTCAATTGGATAAATGGCTACTGCACAATTTTGCAGACTTCCATCTTGGTGAAAAATTATTTGCCATAACGAGGCCTTGAACATCCAAAAGTCCCAGATGCACCTGCCAACATACTCTAATGGCAAATCATAGGAGATTTCATTTCAAAGGCAGAAGTACCTGTGTGGAATTGTGGGAACCCCATGAATGGCAATGCAAGATGAAGATTATGGGGATAATCTGAGAAAGGTGACATTATTCTGAAGCACTGCAAGCAGGTATGGAGTACACACTTTGACCAGAGGGAGGGAGTTACCTAGATTGCCTGGAATATTTTTATTTCATTTTCCATTTTGGAAAATTGATTTTTCCCAGGATTTTGTTTCACGTCACTTTCTAAACATTCTGCCTACTTGTATGATTAAAACACCTCTGAGCCGAGCTGTACAGGTTTGAGCATCGGAGATAAACTTTTCTTACATTTTGTATTCATTCTGGCGAGGGCAGGATTTCATTGCATTGTTGACAGATTATCTCCCCAATTTAGTAAGCAATACATTTTTGATAGGTTTTCAAATCTGTCTCTGACTGATTAAACCTTGATGGCCCATTTGTTAATACATTAAGATTGGAATAACTGTGTGCTGTGTAAATAGGATGGTCAGATTTCGCTAGTGAAATGACCTACTATTTCTCAGGACCTGTGTGGTGTTATGTGTGAATCATTGTGTTATATTGCTATATTGATCTTCGCTTCCCCAATTTCTGATCAATTTTTTGCTTATTTAGTTTGATTTCAGGGAACCACACCAAACAATCACTTCAGGGCACTGGAGGATGGAAGGGGAGGGGAGCTACAAGAGCATAAGTGAGGCAGAGACAGGATAAATAGGTGGTTGGAAGGTGAGCGTGGGTAGAAGTTCCATATCAGGGGTTGCATGCTTTTATAAATAGCTACACATAGTTAGGCAGTGCATACATTACTTAAGTATGGTATACTTTAAGTGTTGGCTCAAAGTTTTTAAGTGCCCTTGGGAGCGCTCCAGTTGTTTGTTAAGCATCATCCTCAGGTGTCCTGCTAGCAAGAGCCAGGCATCCACTTAGTTTCAGTAACATCTATTGGTCCCAACTCATCAGATTTGGAGTTGTCAGTCTGAACTCAATTAGAGAAGGTCTTATAGAAGATCACTGTTTGTAAGCCATTTATAACCTTGATGTTGCTTTCTTGCACTCAACCTCTCTCACCAAGGAAGGGGAGTTGTTCCATATTCTCCAGAGTGTTCTGTCTCATTGCGATTATATTATCAGTGCGAGGGGTAAATCGAATATCATACTTCAAAAGGACACCAAACAGTTTGCCAAGTATTTTGCTAGAGTTGAAAACTCTTTCTTATAATTTAAGTTCCAAACTTGAAAAACAATCATTAAAATTAATAGAAAACCCTTTGCTTATTCGTGTTCTTATCTTTATTTTCTTCCTCTTGTTTGAATCTGCACAGTTTGTGCATTTAAAGCCGTAATGCTATGTGCAAACTCTAGTTTTAGGTCTTATTGTAGAATGCCAGTTGCTGAACTATTCTGATTTCTTGTATGAGACATTGTTAGACAAAAGTTATCGCATACTTTTCTGTTTTGGCTAACTAATCACTAAGTATGCATCTGAATTCTCAGGCTCTCTGAAATATTTGAAATGTGTGTAAGTGACTAGAGTAGAAAAGTGGAAGTACCAACTCTCACAATATAAAAAAACATTATACACTTACACAAATCAATGCGTGTGATCTTTTAAGATAAAGTCTTTGTAGGTCATTTTCTTTTGAATCTTAAATTGCATGGAGCAGACCACTTCCATTCCCACTTAATAGCAAATGTCCCCTTAATGCAATTTTCAACATTTCCACCATGTAGTGGAGCACCATTAACTCCCCTGCCCCCCACCCACCGTATCTCTGGCAGGTCTCCCTGGGTCCTCTCCCCTCACCCACTTGTGACGCAAATAACCTTGGGATCATCTTTGACTCCTCTCTCTTTCTCTCCTCACATCATGGACCTTGCCAAGAAGTCCAATTTCAAGTTGCATCTCCTCAGGGGCATTCTACCTTTCCTGACCCCCCACCCCCAGAAGCTCAACGTCTCCAGAGCCCTGGTTCTCTCTAGGTTCGTCCACTGCAACAGCCTCATCCTCTACCTGCCTCTTTCCTCCCTTCGCCCCTTTCAACTAATCTAGAATAGGACTGCGAGACGTATCCTTGGCCCCAAGCCCATTGACTGCATCTCTCCAGCCCTAAAATCTCTCCACTGGCTCCCGGTGACCGCAAGGATCAAATTGAAAACCCTTTGCATCATCCATAAGGCTGTCTGGGGCCTGGGACCTCTTTATATAGCTTTCCCTCCCAAAATACCTCCCGGCCAGAGTCCTTCAGTCTTCTGGCTCCAACTCTCTGCAGATCAATCGATTCTCCAAGCAGAGAGTGGGAGGTAGATCCCTTTCCTCGACTGACACCTCCCTTTGGAATGGCCACCCCCCCCCCCCGAATCTGAGCCAGATCTTCTTAAGTTTCGGAAACTTCTCAAGACTTTCCTTTTCGCCTCTTTCTTCCCCCATCCCCTCCCATGCTAACTCTCCATCTGCCACTGCTTTCTAGGGCCTGGTCCCTCCCGAGTCATACAGGGGCCAGACCACCCCTACCAGTCGCTCCAGCATCCTTTCTCAGAACTTGCCCTCTGGCCCCCTTTCCCGGACTAGCCCAACTGGTCCTCTGTGTCCACTACACTCTTCCTCCCCCCTCCCCCCTTGGTCCACCCAGCACATGCCTGGCACCCCACTGTTGGGGGCCCCCCACTCCTGCACTTCTGCCTCACCTCCTCCCTTTGCACTTACCACCTTTGTCATTCACTGGCACAGTAGGATTGTCACAAGGCCAATATAACTGTTTTTGTTTTACTTTTTGATTCCCATCTTGTGTCCCCCCCCCGCCTCCCCCTTCACCCTCTCATCTTGTCTTGTGGTGCCTGGAAACACCCGTGTATAGGCGCCATACAAATAGCCAATAAATAAATAAATAAAGAGTAAAACAGAAACAAAATTGACTCTACTCTTTACTCTTCCACTATGCTTGCGGAAAAGTGGAAATGCCTCCTGCAATTAATTCATGCGGGAGGCCTTTACAAAGGATTCATATGCAATGTAAGAACTATTTAAAAAAATGAATGAATTGAATACAGAGTATTGAGGATGGTCATCAGTGAGCAACTTGTAAGGTGGCAAGTGCCGAATTGAACATTTCTTTTTTTTTACATGGGTGCACTGTGTATGTTTAAAACAGTGGAGCGTTGAAAAATGGAATGACAGCTACCATACTGGATCAAAAGAAAAACTGAAATGGTTTCTTCTTTAAGGAAATGTTATCTGCTATAGTCATGAGTTATTGAATGAATAATTTGCAGCTGCTATGTCTGAGAGAGATTGTAAAATTAGGAGAACTTGTTTCTGATCATATTGTTAATTGGCAGACAATATGATCAGAAACAAGTTCTCCTAATATTACAATCCATAATCTCTTTTGGTTTTGAATTTTGTGACTAATGATTGGATAGCTATCTGCTTTGAAGCTTTGTGTATTTGTGATGCATTTCAGAATAATACATGTTTGTAGAAATAAGTAAATGGAGAGTTCTGTGACGACAAAACATATGTGGATAGTATTAAATGTTACATTTAAAATTTAACAGGTCAACTGTTTAATATCCAAGACACAATTGTAGTTTCTCCTAATCTTTTCTTCCGAGTATCAGCATCCAGGTGCTACCTAGAGCTATAGGATTTACACATTAAAATTGTCAGAAATAGTATGTGTTCCCAGTTTCTACTTGAATGCTCTACACAATAGTGTGTGGCCGATATGTATTTAGTTACTCCTGGCTCTTGATGGTACTCAAGTGTTGAAGGATTACTTATTTGAGTGGCAAGAAGATATAGCTAAAATATTATATGCAACACATGCATTTACTCATTAATGCTTTGAAAGTGTTCTATAGCTGATGAAACTATTACTGTGTTGGCGCTCGCTGCTGCTCTTCACATAGGTGGTAATTCGTTTCTATGCTAAGTCACTGACTTTTTAATTGCTACATTTACAAAAGCCCTATAGATATTTTGTTACCTGTGTCTGCTGATTGATTCATACTTGATAGTTGGAGAAAAATGTGGCCATAAATAATCGCAAATGGTAGGGGCCCTATTGGAAGTAATGCTATGTGCTATTTATGGTAGGCTGCACAATCACATTGAAGACATAAAGTTAGAGTTGTAATAGGTAGGCATTTATTTGTCAGTTTCAATAAAGAGTGGGCTGGTCAAACTCCTATAGGTACCAAAAATAAATTCACCACATCAGTATTGAAACAGTGCCAAGGATGGGTTAAAGCAAACTGGGGTTTCTTCAGGTGATCTACATCACTGTATTTTATATAATTAATTCCCAAATCATAGTCTTAAAGGAATGGTTCGGTCAAAAAATGTTATTGTCCCGACGGGTCGGCCATGTGTTTTTAAGCCTAAGCCGCTCGATTTTAGAAAAATTTCCTACGGACCTTACCCGAGTTTTCATCCATTAAACGCACGCGAAAACAGGCATCAGGGAGCTGCCATTTTGTGATAATCCTATCACTTGCCACATCACCCTGGCTGACCTGCTTTTGCGGCACTAAATCATATCCACCTCCCCTGAGCCTGACATTATCAAAACATTCATATTCCCCGCCTCTCTCCGTGACGTTACTGTGATGCGTAGGCAAACGCGCCCAGTCAACTTCTAGGCGACTTCACACAGAACCCGGAAACCAACACAGATCAACTCACAACACAGCGCGCCACAATTCGGAATATGAAACTGTACTTTAAAATCAAACAGCAATACGGTACATTTGGTAAAGTACATTTATTTGACATGAAATGTTTAGAGAATATTCAGCAATTGGCATATTAAATCGGAATGGAATTTTTTTTCTTTTCTCTCAATCCGCAAATCCGCTAAAGTTTATCTTGAGTCACGCGCTGTTCCTTTATGGTACACAGGGTGTTGGTTTTCGTTAAAAGAAGCACTTTGGACGCACGGTGAACCGCAAGGCTGTTCCATCAACTAGGCACTAGGCCACCGTAAAGGTTAATATGTTGCTTCTAGCCGCTAGTACTGCGTAAGGGGATATGGGCCCTTGGCGATCGTCCCATAAAATGGTCAACGTTGTGCAGTTGTTTACAAGAAGCTGCAGCTGGCGATTAAAAAATCCATCGGCCGGGGTCTGGAATAGGTGGCAGTAGTAGTACGGTAGGATGTACCTGTTTAGAAAACAAAAAAATTGAAATTAGTCTCACCAGCCGATCTTTATTACTATTATTCATTTTATTTATTACGGCCGAGCTGAAACTATTAGCTTGCGAGGATAGTGCAATGGAGTATGTTCGGCTCTAAAAGCAATGCGAAAACTAACAAAATAAATCGAGGTAAACACACAATGTAATGATTTTTTAGCGTTGAACCACTGAGAAACGACTGTTTGGCTACATGCGTGTGGAATGGGGACATGCATGCCCATGTGCCCGGTAGAAAGACGATCCCACAAACGTTTTACTTGCTCTTCATTCATTCATTCATTCATTCATTCTTCATTCCAGTATAAAAGCGTCTAAAGAGTTACTTACATTATATTTTCCATTTCCATTGTGTCTCTGCGAAATGCAGTCCGTAAATCCCACTGTGTTCGTGCCAACGATTTTTCATATACTGAACTAACATGAAACTCGGTTTAGTTTCAGAATTTTCAGCCTTATCGTCTCTTACGTTATTGCACCCCTCCTTCAAATGAAGTCCTTTCGGCATGGTCCCTGTCTCTCAAGGTCAAAAAACAATAGAACCTTATACTGCCAGTGCAAGTCGCGGGCCTCTTCAGCCCGCAAGCAAAAAATCAAAGCCGCTGACCTTCACTCTGCATGAGCATACATTCTTACTTTGCAACATCCCGTGTAAAGCCATCTGTGAGAACTTGAATTTTCGACTCCATCTATGTACTAGGCCTCAATGTGCAAATGCGAACTGGCTTCTCTTCCATCTGCAACACCTTGCTTGGCACGTTCTAAGGCCCCCAATTGTGTCCTCGTTGTCCGCGAGCTTTGCAACCCTAGAGAACCATAACTATGGAGACATTGACTTTTTGGGGGAAGGTCAGGGAAAGTATAAAGTACCCGAAGAGTTGAGTTGAAAGTGACATCTATTGTTTGTTTGTTTTATTATTTGCAATACGCAAGCCTCCCCTCGGTTAACAGTGCGCAGCATTTACATGAGATTGCGAAACTTAGTTACAGCAACAAAAATATATACATACACATATTCACAAGGTCAACTATATGAGGTGAATAGAGAGGGAAGTCAAAGATGACACCCATGATGTTCGCCACCCAGGATGGTGAAGGGAGGGGTTAGGGTTAGCATACTTTGTATGCACACTGTACAATAACATTATTTTCAAAAAGACAATCAGATTACAATCATTTAAACTGGGATTTGTACTTCTCAACAAGCTCTGCTTTGGGCGGACATGGCACAGTGGCAATGTTCGGTGGCAGTGCATCAGTGCTGTGCACAGAAAGCTCAAATTTCCATATCTGTGCTTCTCTAGTACAGTAACAATAAGGCCTTTAACAAAGTCGAACTCCATGTCCTCATATACTGGTTTCACCACCCATTTCTTACTTCTTTTTGCAAAGGCCGTAGTGTAGCGAGGCATCCTTACATTTCCCGTAGTCCTAGATTGTTCACAGCACACATTCTCGTTATGGGCCAAGACCGCTAGTAGAGTCCTCTGTTTCATGCCCTGTGTGCCGAAATGCGATCGCTTTGGCCTGTACTTTAGGCACATATTGTGGAACACCTCCAAACCTCCTGTGTGACAGAATTCTGTCAAATCTCTTGATAGAGTCTTATCGAAAACAATCTTCTCAATGGCTTTGTGTGTAGGTGAAGATGGAATCAACCACTTCTTCTTCCGTGCCTTCTCTGTGGACAAAGGGCCATGTTCACATTGGTGGAAATGTTGGTTTTCTGTCCAGCGGTGAACGTTGGTACAGTGGTGCATCAGTGACTGCCATTTTTCAAGTAGGATTTCCACTGACCCGTCACAAGTTTTGGAGCTCCACCAAAGATGGTTGCTGATAGACTGGGACCACTGTGAAATACTTTCCAAACCTTTTTTTCCCCTGCAGCCGAGATTTTCTTATTGATTGATTTAGCAAGATGCCATACGTCAAATTGATGTTTAATATGTGAGAACTGCTCTCTCATTGTCTTGGCAATCGAAACTTGTCTTTCCGTGGCTATGAGGTCGATGTCCTTTCCCCTCGATTGTAAATATTCCAATGATTTTATAAATTCTAGTTTCTCCATGGCCACTGAGGATGTACATTGGGACACCTGCAGGACCACCAAACTCACATTCTTTTACTATCCATGTCCTGAAAGTGGTAGGTGCAGTACGTGGCAGAAAATCCAGGGCTGTCGCACTGTCCATCGCCGGCTAGCCTGAATCGTTTGCCATTCGAATGTACTTGCTAGAAACAATTGTTCAATTTTCCAAGCATCACTAATTGCCGGAAATAGATAATCATGTTGGAATTTGTAGTACTCTGTTTTAGAAATAAAATGGAGTCCCACAAACTGAAATAAAGACTCTAACTTTCTAAAACTGGACCCACTAAAAAGTGAGGCAGCTGCACACAGTAGATTGCCTGCTGGCAGTTTCCCCAGCATCGGTTGTGCAGACCATGAGAACGTATGATTTAATCTACAGGCAGCAGGTATTTTGACGTTACTGCCTTGTTTTTGACAAGTCACATGAATCAATGGCTTCCCACATACTTCCTCTCCAACTGAATGCCCACATTTCAGCATACTTATAATATCAATCAAACAACTGTCGAATACTATGCATTTGCCCTCTTTCATTAGACTGTCATCCGGCGTCAAAGTTGTTTTGGACTGTATTGTTGAGGACATATCACCACAATTGAAAGAAATATCGCTGATATCAAGTTCTGATGCGTCGGTGAATGCTCCTGCTGGTTCATTCTCTGTCATTTCAACATCTGTTACTTCAACATTGATGGGAGAACGCAACAATGTCGACAGCTTTTTGGGTGGCAATTTTTTGGCGGGTGTAGATTGTGTGAATTGATCTGCGACTACTTCAGAGCTATCTTCAATACATTCAGTATCATCTTCTTGTGGTGGTGCGGTCGCACTGTAGCAATGGTCAAATAAAACTTTACTGGATTCTCCGGACACATTCATTTCATGTTCTGGCCATTGGACATAAGCATCTTGAGTCTCAACAAACCGCGTCTGAATTAATAGTTCCTCCATAGTGTAAATGGTCTGGCAAGCAACATCTCTCATTCGCTTCACTGTCCGTGTATGTATAGTTCGTAACCCACGGGTAACTAGAGGACAGATTGGAAAAGGGATGTTCAGTTTAAACACAAGATAAAGTATAGTACAATTGACAGGAAAAAAACATAATATAGTCCCCAGCACAAAACAATTTCTAAAATTATGAACTGTTTGTAACTAACCTTATTTTTGTGTCTTTTCTTTGCAACTTTCTTGACTCGAACTTCAACATCTGCACGCTGTTGCTCCGATTCGTTTCCGCATGTCTTCCCTTCCTCTTGCGCTGCAACGACTATATTTTCTGTATCCGCAGAGACAGCACGGAATGACGCTCCATCGACTCCCTGAAACATAGTACTTTCATTACTACGTATCACAATATTGAAAACATAAAACACACGTGTGGACGAACACACAGGTACATCTCAATAGCTAAACACGAATTAAACATTGTGTAGAACAATTAAACGACAAGCATTCGAGCTCTGATGATCTAGTTCGATGGAACTGTCGGTGTCCATACCTCTGGCTCCGCATGGACTGCCATGAATGATTGTATTGGAGAGGAGGCATCAGCAACTCCCTGAAACACAGTACTTGCGTTAGTATGGTTTTCAATATTGTAAACATAACACACACTTGGGGTCGACGGCACAGGTACATATAAAGAGATAACCACAAATGATGCATTGTCTAAAAGAATCAAGGAATATCTAAATATGATCAGATTTAATCGACTTATTTCTGCAATTTATTTACATCTGCATCATCTAAATGGGATGTTGTGATTGTAGTGGAAGCTCCGTCATCTCCCTGAAACACAGTACTTGCGTTAATAGGGAAGAAAGTATAGCAAATGGAATCACGTTATATGATCACGCTCGATGGAGCTGTCAGTATCCATACCTCGTGCTGCTGAAGAATATCTAGGGATGTTGTAAATGTAGTGCGCACTTCCGAAAGCTGTTGCGCCGATTCGTATACGCAAGGTCCCGCTTCCACTTCCCCTGGAATTACTTGAATGTCAGGCTCTGCATCAAGTGCAGGGGTTGATGCTCCATCAACTGCCTGAAACATAGTACTTGCATCAGTAAGGATTACAATATTGAAAACATAACACACACTAGGGGTCGGCTGCACAGGTACATATCAATGGCTAACCACAAATGAAACATTGTGTAGAACAATCAAACGACAAGTATTCCAGCTCTGATGATCTAGTTCAATGGAGCTGTCAGTATCCATACCTCCTGCTGCTGAAGAACATCTAGGGATGTTGTCAATGTGGTGGATGCTTCAGCGTCTCCCTGAAAGACAGTACTTGCATTAATATGGATAACACTAATTAGAACTGAAAACAAACACCAGTGGACGATAGCTAAGGTGTATATCAATTGGAAAGCTCTAACCAAACATTCGGTAAAATAATTACACGATACATAAAAACTATTACTTGACATGCATAAAACAAGTCTGTAGCAGAGTAGCCAAGTAAGATTACCTGATACGCCCTAGAAGTGGTTGATAACTGCGAGCACGTCACGGATGTCGAATGTTCTTGCTTCAGATTCAAGGGCTAGTCAAGCAGTTGTAAAGGTAAATTATTCTTTGATAATGAAATGCCAATATTTAAAATTGCCATGTAAGGAGACAGAATACTTCAGAGTAATGCTATTGAAAATGCGCAATATAGCACAGTTCCCTGTGCCCATATATAGATTTTGTTTGTGGGTTATGAAATCTAAAAAGAATATATTGATAAATGTCACTATTCAAAAAGCTATACACTCATGTTTAAAAATCAGTGACAAGGCAGGCGCTCTGTTGGCAGTCAAGTTTTCCTGCATTAGCTTCTCCTCCAAACGCACGTTTTCATGACTCCATCAATCTTCAGGGAGGCTGTGTTTCTTTGCTTTTTCAGGCGTGTCTTCATTTCCTTTTCAGGTGTGGCAAGTTAATTGACTCTAAGGATTCTGGTACTTGTATTTTTCGTACTTAATTTTTCTTGCAGGTGGCTGGAAACAACTTCTTCCATTGCGCACCTTGTCACTAATTCTTAAACATTGTTCCAGGAGTCCCGGGTTCAAAAGGGTGCAGCACCAGGGCCATCATGCCTTACAATGGAGAGCCATAAACATGGCTTTCCCCCTCCCCCAATCAAGGGGAAGATCTGTGCTATGGAGGGGGTTGTTTCCAGCCACCTGCAAGAAAAATTTAGTGTGAAAAAATACAAGTACTAGAATCCTTAGAGACATTATAGTCAATTAAACTGCTAGACCTGAAAAGGAAATGAAGACACGCCTGAAAAAGTGAAGAAACACAGCCTCCCTGGAGATTGATGGAGTCATGAAAACGTGCGTTTAGCTAATGCAGGAAAACTTGACTGGCAACAGAGTGCGTGCCTTGTCACTAATTCTTAAGCTATACACTCATATCAATGTCAAAAGTATTACAAGGGACACAACACCTAAAATATCAATTAATCCATTCGGCTACCTACACACTACCGCAATGCCTAAAGCTAAATCCGGACACTTGACTCACCAGTGGCGGAATGTGGACGAATAGAGTGGGAATAGCATTTGCGAGCAATTTTCGTGTCGTTCGCCGTTTATTCTTCTTTGTTACCCAAGATGTGGCGTACATGTTCGAGGAAAAGTGCCGGCTGCAGATGCGGTATCGATCACCCCTCTTGTCCTCTAAGACTTGTTGGACTCTACTTTCCAGCTCAACCAGTGGATATCCGCAATGTCTGACCCATTCTCTTATTCGATCAAAGGTTTTCGGGAATACATGCATTGTAATGCCTGCAGATTTAGCATGGGTCTTCGAAGGGCAACCGCTAATCGAACAGGCAGGCATTGTTGAAAATTCTGAAAAGTAAATATCGACACTATTATACAATCTTGATGAATAAAAATGTGATACAGAAGTAAATGAACCATACAATGTTCAATGCAAAGTTTGTTTTGGTCGCCGGATCTATAACAGTTAACACCCGTTGTTAAAATATATGTGGTGTTTTATTTTGTATCTTATTTTGATGGCACAAAAATACAAGACTTTACACATTGTACAGGTCAGGTTGCAGCACAGCTAGGGAAAATCCCCTGAACTGACCGCTGTTACTGGGGAAAGTTTGTCTTATGGCACGAACGGCACAGGCGGGTATTACTCTTCGAACGCGGTGTCCAAGCCTCCCGTGAAGCCACCATGTGAAGGAACGATAGGCCACCAGCCTGTACTACCTGTGAAAAAGAATGAAACAAACTGTTTTTAAATGACCAAGATAAGTTTAATAAACGTTTGTTGTCAATGACAATTCTTGTAACTAATGGCATTCTGCTCGGACAAATGCTATCTAGACACTGCACACTATTGAACGACTTTCATGCGTTACAATGATATGTAGATGTAATTTTGGATATAGGAGACGACCATGAAATAGTAGTGGCATCACAAGCAAAGTATACTTACTCGTTACTCGGATTACGAGGGCGAACAGTTGCGCGAAGTTCGTGCATAAGCACCATCATTATCCTTAACACGGACCGTGTGAGGCAGGCTGCCCTGAAGTCTGGCAGCTCGGTGATGCATTGAGGCCGTGGATCGCCTTCCGAAATGTAGGTCACGCATCCCAAGTTTTCACAGCAGCAGCAGATCTCGTTCTCGGTTGGCATTAGCTCGCACCGATTGCATGTGCACCAGGTGGAAACACCGTCCATGCGTCTAGGTCCAGGGTCTTCATTCGTTGATTTGTCCTGTCAACTGCCGTCCGAAGCCCCATCGTTTTCGTAGGTTTCCCTTTCCAGTAGTTCCTCCTCGGTATACTCGGGTTTGTACATGTAGGGCATTATTGTAGCCATTGTGTGGTAAACAAACTAAAATAATTTATGACGATGGCACAGGGGTTCACAAGCAACGAAGGTAGCTGACCAAAGCACAGAAACGAGTCACAGAATACTCAAAGAGATACAGTGAGAGGAATGGAATCGAAAATCTGCTGCTGTGTGTTGTGAAACGGTCTGTTTATACTTATTGACGAAGAGGCGTCCTGCCATTTCCATGGCGACACGTCATTAGCTGAAGCGCAGCGATTGTTTACACGAAACGTGCTTTGGCGTTGTGAAATGGCCAGTACGCGTCTGCTGATGACAGGCTCAGAGGCGGGGGATATGATTTAGTGCCGCAAAAGCAGGTCAGCCAGGCCGATGGGGCAAGTGATAGGATTATCTCAAAATGAAAGCTCCCTGATGCCTGTTTTCACGTGCGTTTAATGGACGAAAACTCGGGTAAGGTCCGAGTCCTTGCTCCTCCTGGAATGAAGGATCCAAAATAATTACTTCAACCTACTTCAACCTATTCTTAACGAGTCCTAAGCCTCCAAGCTACTCTATGCTACAAGAGTACATCTTTCGAACTTTGGCCAACACAAGAGTTCTCAAACCTAGTCTTAAAGTCCATCCTCAAGCTAATCTGAATAAAATAATATATAATTGCTCCTTGGAAGCTGCTTCTGGGGTTTCTCAATGTCTGGCCTTTTGCTTCTGCCTCTCTCCTTTACCTTTAGTATTTAAGGATCTCTCCCAGGAACACTGATTCAGCTGCTTTGGCCACCTCAGGTTTAGTCCGCTTTACGTATACGTTTCTCTTGTACTTTGACAGGTTTCACACCAACCCCTTTCCTTGTTTTGGCTGTGTTGTGTTTGGGCCAGGTCCCTCTAGAATCTGCCCTTCATCATACTTTTGAAAAGGTCCCGCCTGGACCTGGGCTTGCTCAGGATTCACCACATGTCCCTCCTGGACCTTGGCTTTATCAGGATTCCTGCCAGGTATCTCCTGGACATTGATTTTCTCAGGTTTCACAAAAGATACCTCCTGGACCTTTGCTTTCTCAGGATTCCCATCTTTTTTCTTTGTGGACAATGGCTTTGTCAGATTTCTAAACTGGTCCCTCCTGCACCTAGGCTTTCACAGGTTTTTGCAGATCCCTTCTCGACCTTGAATTTCCAAGGTCACACAACTTTTTCCTTATGGATGTTGACTTTCTCAGGTTTCAAATCAGGTCCGCTCTGGACCTTGACTTTTCTCGGGGTTCAAAACAGGCCCTTTCTAGATCTTAGCTTTCTCAGACTTCACAACAGGTCCTTCTGCACATTTGCTTTTCTCAGAGTTCCCAATAGGTCTCTTGTGGACTGTGGCTGTCTCAGGATTCGGAACAGGTTCCTCTTGGATTTTCGCTTTCTCAGGCTTCAAAACAGGTAAAATGGATATTACACCCCTGCACAACACATTTAGGGCTCTTGTCACACAGGCAATATTGTGTCACCCTCCTGCTACAGGTCATGGTCTTCTACTCCCTTCAGGGGTCACTAGTGGTAGGCTTTGGGTTGTAGCTTCACAATTTCTCCAGGTTCTCAGAGATGTGTGGGCACACTGCCAGGCCAGCCTCCCTTCTCAGGTCCATTGATTCAGAGCAGCTCACAAAGTCTCCTTCAAGACCTTCAGGGTCTGCGCTGCCTTCCTCCCGTTTGCGCTTTCCTTAGGTTTTCTCCAGCATGTCCCCAAGCTATCAGTTTCTTAGCTTGTCTCTCTCCAGTATTCTCCCTATGTATAAAGGGAGCAGTGGGTGACGCATCTGCTTGCGATAGGATTCTTGCCTAGACTAGTCTCTCCCCAGCTCTTTTATGTCTCATGCCATGTCTTTTTGAATTCTCATTTGCAATTGATTATTCCCTTGGCAAAATCTAATTGCTTTAATTAGGTTGTTATTAGGCTCAGTCAAACATTGGCTTGTTACTTGATGACTTAATTGGAGGTTATCTTGAGACTACAAGGCCTGAAAAGTGTCTGCGGCGGACAGCCGTATCTTGATTTTCTTTCACGCAAAGCCGGTTTGCAGTTTCCACAGGCTTTCCTGATGCTTTCCTGCAATGCTACAGTTGGCAGGAAGGCACACTGGTCTATTGGATCCCTTCGGTCGCCTTTCTAGTTCAAGTAAGCATGAAATATTTCTTCTGGGGGTGTATTGACAATTTCTTCTGTGGGGCTTTTAAATAGCTTAAAGACTGAGAAAGTCAGTCTACTCGAGGCTCACAGCTCTATTTATGTAGTTGGTTTGATCCAGGTAATGCTTTCTGGTAGATGGCATTCTCAAAGCTACTCACCCTGTCACAGGTTAGCGGTTCTGTTTTCGTATTGGCTTGGACTCTGGGTAATGCATTCTGCTGCATAAAGTCATGGTAATAAGGAGCTTGCAATGTTCCCTTGGAAAAGGATTTACCACATCTTGTGGGGTCAGTGAGCCTGTGGGATCCCTCCTCATCCACTCTCTGGGAAGCTTAATGGGTATTGGCTGGACCAGCCAAGTCACTTGTGGCTCACCTCCCCCACACATCAAGGTAGAGAGGGCTGGTAATTCACCACAGACCGTCTGAGAAATTGCATTTAATAGCAGGCTGAATTGTTATCCTCATTCTGCAAATCTTGTAGCATCGTAAACCAGCTTCTTCTCTGCATTAGTGCCATATGTGTAGTTACTCACATAGCGATTGTTGTTTTTCAATTTCATTTCCTCGCATGGATGGAGTGGTTATTATAGATTTATGAAACAAAAAGGTGGATACAGGTCAGAGTAAAGGTTAGCTTATAAGGGTTGGCATCTAGGCAATGTGACACGCGTAGTATAGCTATGGGGCAACAAGCTCGTATTGGAAGCAAGACGACACAGAGCAACACAGGTTTGAATCCCAGTTCTGCACTTAGTTATAAAAAAAACAATTATAATATTCCTAAAGTTATTCCCTTTGTGCCTTTTTTTAAACAAAACAATGTATTAATTTCAATATTGCTCCTGCTCTGGCCGTCTTCAGCAACCTCTCCATCGCCCCTGGGGCCTTCTTTTCCCCTATGGAGCACTCCCTTGTCCACCCTCTTCCCAAGAAATCCACAGCCGACCCCTCATGCCCAGCTAACTATCGCCCGATCTTCATCAGTCCTTTCCTGGGCAAACTCTTGGAAAAGCTGGCCATCTCCCAGCTTAATCTACACACTTATTCTGTTGGTTGTCTCCATGACCATCAGTCTGGCTTTAGAGCTGTCAGAAGCACAGACACTGCTCTCCTGAACATCCGTGAAGAACTGCTCTCCAACTTGGACTCTAACATTCCTTCTGTCCTTATCCTACTCCATCTCTCTTCTGCCTTTGACACAGTCAACCAGGCCACCCTGATCAACTGTCTCTGTGACAACCTGGGTATCACTGATCAGGCCCTGACCTGGCTGACCTCTTTCCTCTCTGATCGACCCTCCCAGGTCCAACTTGGGTCCTTCCTTCCCTCTATCTCTCTACCTGTGGTGTTCCCCAGGGTCTAACGTCTCCCCCTGACTGTTCAACAAATAACTGGCACCTCTTGCCCATCGTATTACCGCTCTCTGCTCCAACTTTCAGTGATATGCGGACTACACTCAGCTCGTTTTCAGACTTCCCTCTGCCACCTCGTTTCCTTCTCTCATCTCCGACTGTCTGTCTGCTATCCAGGAATGGTGTGCCACCAATTATCTCTGCCTTAATGCCAGTAAGACAGAGATACTCCTCATCGGCACACCTGCACCCACCTTTCCTGTAACTCTCTGGCCATCCTCCCTTGGTCCTCTTCCTGCTCTCTCCTGTGAGGCTAAGAACCTCAGGGTCATCTTCAACTCCACGCTTGTTTCCCCGCACAACTCTGATGTCTCTAAGAAGTCACACTGCCAGCTGCATCTCCTCAGAGGTATTCTTCCTTTCCTCTCCTTCCGCCAGAAGCTTACTGTCTCTAGAGCTCTGGTTCTCTCTAGGCTGGACTACTGCAACAGCCTCTTTCTAAATCTGCCTGCTTCTACTCTGCACCCTCCGCAACTCATCCAGAACAGGACTGCGAGACTTGTCCTTGACCTCAAGCCCTGGGATCATATCTCTCCAGCACTGAAATCTTTTCATTGGCTCCCAGTGGCTGCAAGGATTAAATTCAAGACCCTTTGCATTGTCCACAAGGCGTTCTGGGGCCTGTGTTCAAAATTCCTTCAACTCTCCCTCTGTAAATACCTTCCCACTTGAGCTCTTTGTTCCTCCACCAACTCCCTCAGGGTCAGTTGCTTCTCCAAGCAACAGGTTGGGGGTAGATCCCTTTCCTTGGCTGGGGCCTCCCTCTGGAATAGCCTCCCTGCCACTCTGAAACTTGAGGAGAACCATCTCCAGTTCTGGAAGCACCTCAAGACCTTCCTCTTTGCTTCTGTCTTCGCTCTTCCTCTCCCCTGCTGATCTGTCTGCTTTGTGACCGTGCACCTGGTTACCCTGTGACTTCGGGCGCAGGTCCCTGCCCACCCGCCCACACACCTGCACTGTCTCCTGGCAACCCTTGCACTTAGGTCTGTTTCTGTAACCCTTCAGTCCCCTTACCTGCACTTATCAGACACCCCTGTCTGCTCTCTAAACCTGCACTTGCCACCTTGCTGACTGCACTACCATTTGTTGTAGTTGTTATCCCTTGCTCAGAACTTTCCAGTTCTCCCCTCTCACTTGCACTTTCCCCCTTCCCTCTATCCTGCAATTGCACGTTCTCAATGTCACTGGGCCTAGTAAGATCATTGTTTTGTCCTCCCTTGTTCCCCTCCCTTGCCTTGTCGCGCCCTGAAACACTTGTGTATGAGCGAGATACAAATAAAATATCCTATCCTATCATATCATATCATATACAATGATATCAACACAATAATTCATACAGAGCACTCCATATCAAACATTACCCATCCCTCCTCAGCACCCCTTGATCTGTTAGTTTAATCTCTCTATATATAAAAGGGAAATTTGTGGATATGTGTGTGTGTGTGTCCATTTGAAATGTTCAGCATACTTCCCAACATGTTACAAACCTTATATGTTGCATTTGGGTAGGTTCCATGGTGTAGACAATGTAAAAAGTATAAAAAATAAATGTTTATCCCAAAATTGTTTTAAGCGCCCAGCAATGCTTGGATATGTGTGTGTGTGTCTGTTCGAATTGTTCAGCATACTCCCCAACATTCTCCAAACCTGAAATGTGGCATGTGGGGTTCCATGGTGTAGACAATGTAATGTAAGTATAAAATATACTATTTTCTGATCATTTTTTTTTAAAGCGGTCTGCAATGCTTACCCCTACCATATGGCTGTTTGTGCCATAGTTCTGACGGAATTCTACGTTCATTGATCCTAAAGTTCAGCAGTTCATGAAAACTTCAGCAGTTCATTGTTCCTCAACGTTCCACACTATCAGCATTCTAGCTGACATTAGCGGCACTCACTTTTGAAGTCATGCAGGTGACACAATACAGTGCTTTTGTAGTAATGCAGGTGACAGGAAATGGTGCATGACTCTTCAGTACACAATGACATTTTCCATCACATCTTGGCAAATCTCTCATGATAATTACAGAAACTTCATTTCCCACAGATTTTGATGAATGTATCCCATCTCAGCAGTACAAAGCTTCATGCTTCAGCCATACATGTATGTGTACCGCACTTCAAGCCTACATGCTTCAGCCCTACACATACGGCACTTATATTGAGGTTGCTGCCGCCCCGGCTGTAGATCGGGACAATAATGCTGCTGCGCAATCTCAACGCTCCGACTCAAAGCAACTGAAACCGATCTACTAGATTCATGCTTTTCTTATGGTCAACTTTATGTGGCTTGCTCCAGAGTTGGAAACTATTGTTCACACTAGCACCTACAGGAAAGACTAGCAATATTGTCTACAAAGAAGCATTGGTTTAGTTAATTAAATAAGCTTCAAACTAGGACTGAAGTAGGAATTACTGTGTAAAGCATGTGTAAGAGCTGCTCGTCTACTATAAAAATGTGTCCATTTACAGGTGCTTAGTTCTAGGGGAACCAAAATGTCAGTAGCGAAAGAAAGTTATTGTACCGGCAAAACCAATCTGTATAATGCATGTTCTTTCCCAATATGAAGAACTTCTATGTCCTGCTAAGTTGTCTCACAATTAAACATGTTCAGTGCTCTAAGGCATGCTGTGCAAAGCACATTCCTACATTCAGTGTTCAGATACCTTAACAACCTGCCTATATCTCCAGATGCCTCCTGGTGAATTGCTTACCCTTGAAGTTGACCATTGCACATATTTACATGCAGGGGATGGACCTTTTTCCACTTGCCCCAAAAGCCAACTTGGCAGCTAGTAGCAATGTCAAGAAAGTTCTCGTGACCTTCACCACAAAGCATTGTTTCCCTTGTTGTGGCACCTCCGGTAAGACTACCGATGAGTCGCAGGGTATCTGGAAGCCAGTGATGTGCGTAATAGCACTTCTGAAATATTTCCAGTATCCCTGAATACTAGGGCATCCCTAGCAAATAAGCAGCATTCCCAAGTTACTGCATCCTCTTCAGAATTTCCCTGTGTTATTCTTCAAAATCTTGGTCATTCTCTGGAGGTGGGGGCGTTTGCATAACTTCTAATAGGTAATTTATAGTTGACTTCCCTGCACTGCAGGCACGCTGACGAGTTCCTAACCCCTTTCAAGACCTATTCCCACTCTTGCTATATCAGCTCCCTTTTTAAATTGCTCTTCCGCTTCTTCATATATCCCCATTTTTGGGTTTCCCCTGGTTAATGCCACTATTTTATAGATTTTAGAATTTAAGCCCTTACATGTGACGTTGATGGCCATGAGTTTTTCAAATGTTAGCAACTTCCTTCCCGCCGCCTCTTACCTCTGTTTACATGACACAGTGGCACAGCTGCATGTGTTGCATCTTGTCAGTCTCTCCTACATTGAACTCTCTCTTAGATTCCTAGAAGGATTTTATCTGGCCTACTCTTATCATGCCACTAATGCCCTAGCCCCTGTTTTGTATCCAGAGACTGAAAGAGTTTTCTACCTTGGCTGGGGAGAAGTCAGCATTTCCATGGGTTGGTGTTAATGGAGAGGGAAAAGTTGTCAACTACATTTGAACTACCAGTTCATCCCAGATCTCTATCACCAACTTAGTGATTGGGTTGATGTCTAATGAGGGGATTCTATGTTCTTTTGCCGACATGAGGTTTGTCAATGAATTTTTGCAGAGAAAATTCTATCGGAAACCTCATCTATTTCTTTTCATTTTTATTTTGTAGGTCCCTGAAACCCCCCACTTTCCCTATGGTATTCTCCCATGCCAACCCCCTTCACACCGCTTTTAACCCCTCGCCCTATACATTTCGATGAGTTTATTCGATGGAATTTCTTCTGAAAAAATTCCATCGTGAAACTCCTGCTGGCAAAACAACGCAATGCCTAATCAGGGGCTCTACTTCTTTTGGGTAGCCATAAACTTCTCCATGGTTTCTGCCCTCCTACTGCTTCATCCATGGCCCACCATTGCTTCTTTGAATACATTTTGAATCACTCTCCTAAGAGTATCAATTGCGCTGCTCGGAAGTACATCAGGAAATTGGGAAATCCCAAACGTCCCATATCCCTAGGCCTTAGTAATATTCTTCTCAGGATTTCCCCTCATTCCTTGTCCCAGATAAAGGCTATTGCTTCTTACATTTGTTTTCAGGTACCATTGCTGGGACTGACTGACTGGAAATGGAACAATAGGTGGGGCAGTGTCCTTATTTTAATTGTGTTAATCCGCCCCTTACAAGAGAATGATAGTTTCCTCCCTGTTTTCTAATTGAGGCATAGAGGCGACAGTAATTAGTTTTATATAGATCCCCAATTGCTGTGGTAATGTTAATCCCCAGATTAGTTCTATGTTGTTCAGCCCACTTAAAAGGAACAGATTTCCCTAATTTTTGTATCTCTTCTGATGGCATGTCCAAGAGAGCGGTTCAGAGTTAGAATGATGCATTTAAAACCTGAAACAGACCCACATTTTTGTTGCTCCTCTGAGTTGGTCAAGGAATGACTCCGGAATGACTCTTAAAAACAAAAACACATTGGGGGTCATTACGGCCCGGGCGCAAAGGGATACCGGGCACCGGTAATGACACCAGTGCTGGTAATCCCTTTGCGCCCTATTCCGAGGTCCCTTTGCGGGTCCTTCCTTAACGCCTGGTTTTAGCAGGCGTTAAGGACGGGACCCACAAAGGTACTTCAGAGCTAATAACGGTACCGTTATTAGCACCCTCCCCATTGGGGATTGACATTTTCAATGGGGACTTACGGGTCCCGCAAAGGTCGGACTAGACCAGTAAGTCCCCATTGAACCAGGGCGGACACGGTACCGGTAATGGTACTAGTCATGGCGCTAATAGCGCCATGACTAGCACCAACCTCGGAATGAGGCCCATTGTCTACAAACATTTAAAGCTTGCGCTCAACCCCACCAAATGGAATCCCCTTAATCAAATGACTTTATCTAATTATTTTTGTGAGCGGTTCCACAATGATGTGTGAGAAACATAGGGGTATTCGCCCATATAGACCCCAAGAATCCTCTATTCAGTATTCAGATGGCCAAGGGAGGCCTGTCACTTTTGGATCCCAACCCTGGGGGTGGACAAACAAGGGAGGATTTCCTGGGTAGGGGAGACCGAGGCAACCCTCAGGAGAATACCCTAGGAGTGACGTGGTATCCCAATGGGATATTAGGTGGAGAAATCCCAGAAGTCTTTTGTGGGCTATGCAGGCCCCATTATCCTTAACCCAAAAGAGAGACAACCTGATGATCCCAGAACAACCCCAGGGAAAGGGGGGAAACAATGAACATCAATTCCAATGCTTCTTGGTCCTTCCCTGGTTCAGATCGTGGGAAGGGATACACAACCAGTGCTCACGTATCTGAGTGGGTAACATAGGGACTAATTTAATACAGAGAGAGATTCATCTTTTGTTGACCAAATTAGGGCCAAGGGGTCTTCCTTTATTCTTTATCAATCACATGGTAATGACATAGCCTGTCAATGTCAAATCCCATCTCACTCCATCTCCCCCTCCCCATTTTCAACAAACAATGAGACGAGGAAGAGGCGACTAAGATCAGTAAAGATTACCCCCTAGGAACAACATGGGGAAAATGAGGCAAAGCTATCATAGACAGGACTCAGTGTCCCACTAATAGAGTCAGGCAGGGCCAGGCATTTGATAGTAACCATTCACACCTGACTCCACTTGACTGGTCTTTTCACAATAAAAGGTGTGATCTAACACTGAGGTACAAGTGAGTAGGAGAGCAAGCTGAGGAGCACCGATATGCAAGGGTTTCCCAGGACCAGATGCCAGAGACCGGGAAGCCGAGACGCTGAGCAACTGCAGTGCTAGAAAGCAGAAGAGTGGCTAGAAAGCAGAAGAGTGGCAAGGGAACTCTGTCTCCAGGGAGCCAAGAAGGGTCTGCGTATGGGAACTGAGAGGCGTGCTGGTACCCTGCAGAACCTGTGTATGCAAGCGCTTGTTCCCTGGGCCGGTGAGACAGCCCAAGAGAGTCCAAGGGGCAGGCAGTGAGACCCTGACTTCGGAGCAAAGTGCCCAGTGAAGCCGAAACGCAGAAGTCAGCCTGGGGAGTCTGAATGCATTGCAGAGCCGGTTTTGGGAAGAGCTTGATACATAGTAACACTGGAAACACGTAAGAAAGATGGCCGCATTTGTGTGTTTAATTGAAGCTGACAGAGATTTCAAGGAGTGCAAAGACATTGGGCCTCATTCTGAGTGTGCTGGTCCGGGAACAACGGTGCTACCGGACCGGCACAATACGACGCTGCGGGATGGTGCCGTCCCGCCTGTCACGGTCTGACCTTGCGGGCGGAACAGCCCCTGTCCGCAGAGTTTTACGGAAGCACCGGCACCGTCATTAACGGTGCCTGTGCTTCTGCGATCCCCATTCCCATTGAGAATGGGGATTTACATTTACTGGTGCCTGACTTCTCGGAATGCCGGTGCCGTAATACCCCAGTGTTACCGGGAAGTATTGCGCCAGTAAATATTGCAAGTCCGGCGGCAACCCGCCAGTAGCACCGGCAGGGTTAACGCTGGACTTGTAATGAGGCCCATTGGTTCAAGTAACAATGTGAAGTATAAGCGCAAAACTGGGAAGATGTGCGTGTGTGCAAGAATAAAGAAAGTAAAAGTGGACAGTGAAGTAATATGAATGCAAAGGGGCTTAAAAGCCTGTGCAAAAGAGGCAAGAGGCACAAAGGGAAATGGAAAAGGTGCACGAGGCACGAAAGGAAAGAATAATGCAAAAGTGGCGCGAGTGACCCGGAAAGACAGAAACAAGCACAGAGGTGTGTGGTAAAGTTGAAGAAGCGTGCAAGAGGCACGACACTGAAAATGAGTAAATGACAGTGCAAGTGTGCACAACAAAGGGAAAGGATCAAACGAAAAGAAAGAGAGGGGCAAGAGGGTCAGAGTGGTTGCCCGCGGAAAAGCAAAGAGCCTGCCGTTTTGGATAGCCTCTGATCCTACCCCATGAAAGGATGGCATTTAGGAAAGGATATATATGATTTGATAGGTTATTTATAACGCGCTTAATACCCAGAGGTTTCTAAGCACGGGCATTGAACCTGTGGTGCTCCGTGTCGTTCATGCTTCCAAGGCGAGCACTTTGCCCCCAAGCTATCCTCCCGAGACTATATATATATATATATATATCAGTGAAAAAACTTTGTTAAAGGGACGTTATGGTTAAGTTGCGCTACGAAAAACCTATGAAATTCAGTGAAAAAACTTTGTTGAAGGGACGTTATGGTTAAGTTGCGCTACTAAAAACCTATGAAATTCAGTGAAAAAACTTTGTTAAAGGGACGTTATGGTTAAGTTGCACTACGAAAAACCTATGAAATTCAGTAAAAAAACTTTGTTAAAGGGACGTTATGGTTCAAAGTAAAACCGAAAAACCCCTGAAATTCGGTAGTTATGGTAAGATAAGCAACCATAACTCGCGCCACTGTGCACTGCTAACACTAACACCCAGGACATCAAAAATGACATCACAAATGTTATTGATGACATCACTGATGACATCACATGTCTGGCTCTCCCTTTTTTCCCTTTACTGACATTTCTAGGCCACTTTTGTATATTATATCACTTTGAGAAAGATCGTTGGCACACGGAGAGTCGTATTTTATGACTGCACTACACTTGGACAATGGAAAATGCAATTATAATGTAAGTAACCCTTTAGATTATTTTATACCGGAATATGATAACAATGGCGTAGCATTAAAGCCCGGTCAAGTTGTACTTGTTCGTTCAATGTGGCATATTGTTTTGTACGCGCACTATCACCGCCGAATTGATCCCCTGTCTTTTAGAGGGCTCTGAAAAAGGCAGACGACACAGGATGGATTAATACAAATAATTTAACCGGTCTGTAGCCGGTCAAGCGCTCTACTCGCTGTGCCACTTCACTGTAGCTGGTCAAGTGGCACAGCGAGTAGAGCACTCGCTTTGACATCTGTGCACAGCTTGCTAACGCAGGTTTGAATCCCGGCACGGCCAAACTCAGCCTTTCATTCTTCCGTGGTCGATAAATGAGCACCACACACCGTGGGTAATGATAAGCAGCGCTGAGATACCTGACGGTTCTTAGCGCTATATAAATGCGAAAATATAATTATTTTATTATTAACATACTCCGTTGCACTATCTTCGCTAGCAAATAGTTTCACGCCCTAATAAATAAAATGAATATTTTTAATAAAGATCGGCTGGTGAGACTAATTTATGTTTTTAAAAACAGATATGTTGCCCCATTTTGCCAATGTCACGATTTTCAGACTCCAGCGGATGGATTTTTCAACTGCCAGGTGCAGCTCCATGTAAGCAACTTCATGACCCTCACCATTTTATGGGACAATCGCCAAGGACCAATATGCCCTTACGCAGTACTAGCGGCTAGAAGCAACATACCAACCATTATGGTGGTCTAATGCCTCTTTGTTGGAGCAACCTTCCGATTATCAGTGCGACCATATACTGCTTTTATCATAAACCAACAGCCTATGTACCGCAAAGGAACAACGCTTGGCTCAAAATAAACTTTTGCTGATCGACAGCAGAGACAATTGCAAATCGCTGAATATTCACTAAACATTTCATGTGAAATAAAAGTACTTTACCAAATGTACAATCCTGCTGTTTACTTTTAAACCACAGTTTCATATTCCGAATTGTGGCGCACTGTGTTCTAAGCTGATCTAACACCCTCTGTACCGCAAAGGAACATCGCGTGGCTCAACATGAACTTTTGCGGATCGACAACAAAGACAAATGCAAATCGCTGAATATTCTCTAAACATTTGATGTCAAATAAATGTACTTTACAAAATTTACAATCTTGCTGTTTGCTTTTAAATCACAGTTTCATATTCCGAATTGTGGCGCGCTGTGTTGTGACATAATGTGTGTTGTCTTCCGGGTTCTGTGTAAAGTCGCGTAAGACTGGAGACGACTGGGCGCGTTTGATGACGCACCCTGTGACGTCACGGAGAGAGGCGGGGAATATGAATGCTTTCATAATGTCAGGTTTAGGGGCGGGAGATATGATTTAGTGTCGCAAAAGCAAGTCAGCCAGGTCAATAGCGCCAGTCATAGGATTATCACATAATGTCGGTGCACACCAGCCTGATTTATCGTTTTTTTAGTGGACAAAAAGTCGGGTGAGGCCCATAGGAAATTGTACTATCAGTGGACAAAAGGAGGGTTCGTAGAACACTTTCAACCTGACAACGAACAATAGAAAACAACGTTCTCAGAACATCCCCATTTTGTGTAATTGCAACCATTTCGGGACACCGCGAGTGTTCTTACAACACATTCAACTTGACAGATTACAATATGGACAGCATCCTCAGGACACCCCCAGTTTGTGTATTTACGAACATTTAAATACACCGCAAGTGTTTTTAGCTCAATTTTACCTTCCTTGCGAACAAAAAGGACGCATACTCCGTCCTCTGAACACCCGACCATTTAGTTTATTTACAAAATGTCAGAAAAGCTGTGTTCTCCGCGGACAAATCGAACACAACAAAAGCGTATAGCACATAAAAAAACAAAACATTGAACCTATCTCATACTCCCCCACCCTCCCCAAACTCTCTTACACACCAACACACTCCACTAAATACAATTTTTAATCCAAGTTTCACTGCGCTGTACGCAGTCGACGGCGAATACAAGATGGCGGGCGCCACAGAAAATCTGACGCGCTCCACGCCCCACGCCGTCCAATCAGCGAACACGTCCCATATCCGCGGACATGACGCAAGCCCATGGGCCTATCGGGGCGCTGTCCGCGGAGCGAACAGGGAAGTCCGTCCACGAAGCGAACACAGATATCACTAATTTTTTTGCCTTACATTTTGGTCATTTTTTAAAAAACTACTGGACGGATTGACACCAAATTTGCAAAAGCACGCTTTTGGGACCAAGCCGCCACTCCTGCCGCAAATTTGGTGTAAATCTGTCCAGCGGTTCGGGCTGTAGCCGTGAGCAATTTTTTTCCCATTATGTCTATAGGAAAAAACAAAAGTTTTGGGACCCCCCCTATAACTTTGCAAAAAAATTGCCATATACTTTTTTTGCAAAGTTTGGTGAGGATTCATCCAGAGGGAGCTAAGTTATAAGCCACCCAAAAAGTGCTCTTCCTATGGAAACACCAACTTAACCATAACTACATGGACGCTACCGCTTTGTGTTTTGAAAGCTGGAAGAGCCCTGAGCTTGAGTAAGGGAACCCTGAGAGGCCCATTGAAGAAAGTGAAGTGAACAAGTTGAAGCTTGGGGAAGGGAACCCCAAGGAACTCAGAGACATTGAAGGTATTGGAACTCAATGTAAGGGCTCTGTGGAGAAGGTCTTTCCAACGGGCCTGTTCAGTGAGCATATCTTTGTGACATTGACCAAATTGCACCTAGTGTGAAGACCACTTGAAACCAACTCTGTTTTTGGCATTTTTGTTGAATCATTATTTTTATTTTTCAAAAAGACTTCCTATCACATTTTTGTAAAGCGTGTGGGCAAGCATAGGTTTAGAAACAGGCAGACTTTTGTTTTGGACTATTGGACAGCAACGGCCATTAGAAAGATCAGTTCAGCTAGTGGTCTTCAAACTTGTTTAGCCTGGGCCCCCCCTGAGCAACATGTGGGTAGGCCGGATCCCCCAAAAATGCCAAATGGACAGTAACTCCAAATGGCTATGAACTATGGCACATTGCCACCGCACCCTACTCTCACTATAATCCCTGGGCTCCCCCACCCGGTCCCATCACAATCTCTAGGCTCCCTCATCCCACTCCTACCCTGTCCCTGGGCTCTCCCAATTCCACCACAGACCCTGGGCTCTCCCCACCCTGCTCCCTCCACTATCCCATTGCTCCCCCCATCCTGCTCCCACCACAGTCCCCGGGCTCTCCACCCCATTCTCAGCCAGTGGTGACTGGTGAGTTTTTTAAGTGATGGGGCATAAATATGTCCCCCAGATATGCCATAGCGAACGAGCGTAGCGAGAGAGCTCCAACCAAATCAATCAAGGAGGGTTCGGGGGCTCACTCCCGGGGAAATTCTTTTTAATAATTGGTCAAAATGTTGCATTTTAGAACGTACTTTAAAAAATAAATTGGGTAAAAAGCCAAACAGTTTGCAATTGATGCTTGGAGGCCCAAGGGATGTCCAGTAAAAAGATACCATATCTGTCTCCTGGGTCCCACAGCGCCTAACATACTCACACAATAGTGATTATGTGTCTATGCAAGGTGCTGCGGGGCGCAGGGGGAAAGCATGGTCTTTTTGACTGGATATCTATGATAGATGTCCAGTAACAAAATACCATCCCTGTCCCGTGGGCTCCACAGCGCCTCAGAAGGAGAGCTGATTTTGGCAGGTGGGTAGGGGATTGTAAAACAAAGGCATTTTTAAAATGCCTGTGTTGTACAATACTCCTTTCTTCGTCCCCCTCCACTTGCCAAAAACAGCTCAACGGACCAACACAAACACACACACATTCACACAGCAAGCCCTCTATCATTCACACGAATGCCCATGCCCATACACTCACTCATAATGCACACATCCATACACATATGTAAATAAAAAAATAAATGAACATAAACATACCTTCTGCCAGGTCATGAAGTTTCCTGCGCAGAACTCCAGCTCCTGCATCATGAACAGGAATCGGGAAGCAAGAGCTTCCTGGTTCCTACACATGCATGCAGGGGCCTGAGTGTCTGTGCTGAAATGCCCCACTCCAGCCTACTCTGTCTGTATGTGCGAGGAGGTGCAGGAGCCCCCCTTGCACATATAGACATGCAGTTTCCCAGCCAACATTTCCAATGAGCTATGCAAGGCTGGCAAAGCAAAACACCCCCAGCCTTGCATGGCTCATTGAGCATGTGCGGCTGGGGAACTGAACGGTCAAAGGGAAACACTGTTTCCCTTTTGGTAGTTCAGCCAGCGCAGGAGCACTACCTCAGCTGAAAAAAGCAGCTGAGGGGGGCTCAGTGTTTCACTGGACTAACTCCTCGGTTCCTCCACAATGGGTGAGGGGGCCACTGGGTTGATGCCCCCTCGCCCATTATAGATGAACTATCCCTGCCCAGGGCTTCCCCCTGCTCCGCTTTACCCTTCCTCCATAAAAAAAGAAATTGTAAAAAAATTTTTTTTTTGTATATTTCAGGCTGGGGGCTCGCGCTGTGGGGACCGTCCCCTCAGGGACAGTTTGAAGACCTCTGAGTTAAGGGAACCATTCCTTTGGAGTCAAGGCCCATCAGGCATTCCACCAACCCAGGAACCTTAGTAAATAAAAGTTTTAAAACAAATATTTTTGAGTCTGTGTCTCTCTTGTCTCACATATGGTGGCAGCAGTGGGATGCGGCTCAACTGATGAAAGTTGGGGGCCGCACCAGATTAGAGGACAACATCTCCTAAAATCATGACCCCTCACAGAACTGGGCAAAGAGTAGCTAGTGTCCTCCTCTCCAGTATGCCATTATTCCACAAACAAGAAAATGATCAAACCCTGGGAGTCACTTTTCCTCTTCTGACCCCACAGCCCTTCCCAACATTAGAAAAGTTGTGGAGAAAAATATCTACCATCTCTTTTTGTCCCCGGGATTGTATGGTGCCAGGCAGAAATAAAGTGATCATCTTCCTAGACATACAAATCAATATTCCATTGATACAAGTAACAGTGTGAAGTATAAGTGCGAAACTGGGAAGGCACGCATGCGTGCAAGAATAAAGAAATTAAAAGTGGGCAGTGAAGTAATGTTAATGTAAAGGGGCTAGAAGCCTGTGGTGCAAGAGGCATGAAAGGAAAGAATAATTCAAAAGGGGCGCAAGTGACCCGGAAAGACAGAAACAAGCACAGAGGTGGGTGGTAAAGTTGAAGAAGTGTGCAAGAGGCACGACACCAAAACGGAGTAAAGGACAGTGAAGTGTGCATGACAAAGGAAAAGGAGCACACGAAAAAGTGGGGCAAGAGGGTCTGAGTGGTCCTGCTGAGGAAAAGCAAAGAGCCGGGTGTTTTCGAAAGCCTCTGATTGTACCCCATGAGAGGATGGCATGTAAGAAAGGAAATATATATATATATATATATATATATATATATATATATATATATATACATATATATATATATATATATATATATATATATATATATATATATATATATATATTATGGCCTGCGGTCGGTAGCGGCCATGTAGTTATGGTTAAGTTGCTGAACTCATAGGAAGAGCCACTTTTTGGGCGTCTTATAACTTCGCTCCCCCTGGACGAGACCTCACCAAACTTTGCAAAAAAAAGTATATGGCCCACTCCAAATTACTTTGAAAAGTTGGGTGAGGTTTGGTCAAGTGGGGGAGCAGAGTTATCAGGGGGTCCCAAAATTTATTTTTTTCCCATAGACTGAATGGAGAAAAACTTTGCTCATGCTTACAGCACAAACCGCTGGACGGGTTTTCACCAAATTTGCGGTAGGAGCAGCGGCTTGGCCCCGAAAGTGGGCTTTTGTAAATTTGGTGGAAATCCAACCAGTAGTTTTAAAAAAAATGTCCAAAAAGTAGGTCTAAAAAAATTAGTGCTATCTATGTCCGCTCCGCGGACACACTTCCCTGTTCGCTCCGCGGACAGGACACCGATTGGCCAATCGACCTACGTTGTGTCCATGGACAGCCAACGTGTCGCTGATTGGTTGGGGTGAAGCGTGTGGTGCGTCACATTCTGTCCATGCACCCGCTATGTTGGATCCGTGGATATCCGCAGACAGCGCGGCGTGGAACTGAGCATAAAACTGAGCATAAATCCAATTTTGGGGAGTGTGTTGGTGTGTAGGAGTGGCTGGAGAGGGTCACCACAGTCATTCAGGACAGCCACCCTTCTGTGTGATTGACAGCCAGGCTGTGTGAATGGGGGAAAACTGCTTAAAAGCAGGTCTCTGGGACTTGCAAGGCAGAGTCGCCACTGGAACGAGAGAACCAACGAGGAGCTGAAGGAAGAGGACTGCTGCAACTACTGGATATCCTGGTGAAGGCCTACAGCAGGTCCGAATCACCCGAAACTCTGACAACAGAGAAGATCTGCAAGGAATCTTCTTCCCTTGAGCTTGGTGGGACCAACCAGCTCGCCAAACACCAAATGCCAGCCGCCCTCTACTGGTCGAATTTGCTATGCCTTGCAGCAGTGAACCGAATAGCCAGGAGGAACGGAACCTGTGTGGGTTTTAATGAGCGCACCTTTTATTTGACGCTTTGCTCTGCTGCTGGCTTCTTCCCTGGGAAGTGCATGACCCTCCAGTCTTCCTCCTTTTTGTCACTACGACAGTCGCTTCAGGAACCTTGACCCTGCAGGAACTGCCAGGAACAACCACCTCAGCTACAGCATTCTTCTTCATTTAAGGTATTGTGCAAATTCGGTCGTTCGTTCCGTCCGACCTCAGTGAAGGTGGTTGAAATCTTTCGCCTCTCCGAAGGCTTGTCCTTCCCTTCTCCTTTGAATAACGTTTCTTCCGACCAACTTTGTTTTGAACTCTTGGCAAAGACTTAACCTCAAACTACTCTGAACTATGTGATCCTCTGCAAAGATTCTGAACCATTAACATTGGCCCAGGCCTATTAACTTGAATTTTAGTTTTAGTAAGCCTTTTCTAGATTGCCTTGCCTATCACTTGTTGGTGATGTTGATTTTGGTTAACCTTGTCTTTTCCTCCCTTTTAAATTGCTGGAGTGCCATTTTGCTCACACTTCATTTTCAGCTTATCTTGTCCAGAATTGATTGGGGGTTATTGTAGTGTATTAAGATTGTGATTTTCTGCTACTTTATAATAGTGAACTGTTTTATAACTGATGGTGTAAATAAATGTATATTCTTTTAGTCAGAAACCTTGAATCAGTGTTTGTTTGAACCATAGTAATTGCTGTCCTTTGTGTAACTTCTGATACTGCTCACTTTACTCTTGAGATAAGTCTGGCTGCTCAACCATCGCTACCACTTTACTGTGTAGTACAGGCTTGTTCCAAAGGTGAAATTTAACTTACACTTGTAGTCTTAATTGTGTGTGGTGTTCCCAAAGGGTACTGCATATGATTCTGCCTAACACTCGTGTACAGTGGTGAGGATAAAGTTAGAGTGCTGATATTACCTTGGTTCAACTAACCACAAGGCTAAACACCACTAAAAGCTATTTTAATCATGTCTGATATGGAAAGCTACACTGTTGATCATTTGAAAAATGTGTGTAGAGATAGGAATCTCTCTGTTAAAGACAAAAAGTCAGAATTATTTGAAAAGTTGTTGGAGAAACAAATTCTGGAGAGTGGGTCTGAAATGCCTGCCACTCCAGCAAATGTGGAAAGAAATGAGGAAGATAATGTTTCCAATATTATTGATGAGATAAATGAGGCAGATTAGTCTCACACTGTAGGCCCTATTGCTCCTCTACTTGCTCAGAAACCTCAACCCTTGTCCACTGGGACCCCATCAGGCCCTACACTCAGTCCTGAATTCATTGTTCTAGAAAAGATGAGGCTTGAATTGGAATTCAAACGTATTAATGCTCAAACTGAACAAAAGCATCAAGAACATAAGATCAGTGAAATGGAATTGAACCATGCACTAGAAATTAAGAAATTGTCTATTGAGAATGCTTCTCTCCCAGAGTCTTCTAGGTCTTCCAGTCCTAAGAGACCATGTATGCCTAAAGGATTTTTTGGGTATGCAGGAGGCTAAGCTTGATATTTTGGATTGGTTGGCAATCTTTGAGTATAACCATGGGATTCAAGACATTACAGGGAATCAGTGCTTCCTTGGCTCCTCTCTAGGCTGCCCACTGTTGCATCTGATGTTGTGATGGAGTTGGGGGAGGTGGATGGGATGGATTATGAGTGTGTGAAGCTAGCTTTAATTGCTAGATCTGGGAAGATCCTTCCCAGTACCTTAAGAGGTTTAGGACCCTCAAAAAGCAGGATGGGACCCCTTGGGCTACCTGGGTATGTGAATGTTTGAAAAACCTAGATGGTTGGGTTAAGGGTTAACACTAATGAAGGTATGATAAATCTTGTTATGTTGGAGTCAATCTATGATGCCTGCTCTCCTGAGCTCAGACAGCACTTGGCTGATTCTTAGGAGACAGATCCAAAGAAGTTAGGTAAGGCTGCTGCCTTGTAGGTTGTCAACAGGGCTACTCACAAGGATTCTGGGGCAACTCAGAAGAAGGATGAGGGAAAGCCGCCAAAGAAAGATAACAAGGAGAATTCTAATACCTCCGATCCAAAAGAGGGCCCCAAATATAACAAGGGTAAGCCACAAGGGAAACCAAATCAAGCTAGTGTACCTTCCGGACCCAAACCAGAAGGAGGTCAGAACAAGCCCCCATTCATCAAAACATTTGGGAAATGTTATGTTTGTGGGTCAACTGACCATGTGAATAGGAGATCCCAGATGCAAGGGTAAACCTTCAGGGGTCAACACTGTCTCCTTAGTCATCTCCCCAGAGGAAGAAGTACCTATGGCAAGTGGAAACTTTTACCTACTGGCTGATGAACCCATGAGAGTCTCAGCTAGTGTTTCTTTAGTGTCCCTGGGTTTGTGGGAACAACAGAATTTAGATGTCTATAATTCCATCACAGATAATACTAAAGAGTATTATAAAGATGGTGTTCTTGTGAATGGCCAGGAGACCCCTGGCATCAGAGACATTGGAGCCAGCATAACAGTGGTTGATTAATCATTTTTCAAGGTAGAGGATGTTGCTAAGGAACCCAAACACCTAACCAAGTTAGCTGGAGGCCCTGTGTAAATGCTTCCCCAGTTACCAGCTCTCACCCAGTGCAATGACATGACTGTCAAGATACCTGTTAGTGTGCAGAGTCAAGTGCCTGGGAGAGTCCTGTTGGGTAATGACCTGAAAACTCTTGGAGTTGTGTCTAGTACCCCCAAGCCTCCCAGTAAAAGGAGACAGGAGCTCACTAGGCCTGCAAGGGAGAGGACTCTGAGAGGCTCTCCAGGGGAATTGATGGAGGAAACTATCACCCTTAGTCGACAGGACTTACTAACTGCTATTTCCAAAAAAAAAGAGGAAACAGGAAACCTAAGACCTCCAAGAATAAAGAAGATAGTACTCCTGTGCTACCAACAAGGACATCCCCGAGATTGTCCAAAGTCACACCTGTGACTACTCTACCAGCTGAGGCTGAGTGTGAGGTAAAACCATGTGTGGTTGATCCAGCTTTTGAAGAGTCAGATCTGGAAGAGGAGCTTATTCTAGTTGGATATCTGGATCTTGTTTACCATCCTGAGCTGCAGTCTTTACTGTCAGAAGGTGGACCCAACAGGGCAGACGTCAGCATAGGACTAAGAGAGTGTCCTACTCTTGAAGGTGTTCGACAACAGGCATCTTCTCAGCTTGATGGGCAAGAGCCTGGGAAGCATAGGTTGCACTGGGAAGATGGCCTCTTCTACAGTGAACCGACTGAGTCTATCCCTGGGGACTGCAAGATACTTGTAGTGCCCCAGTTCCTACAGTTGGTCCATGAGATACCTTTGGCTGGTCATTTGAGTTTCAAAAAGACCAAGGAAAGGGTCTCTTTATACTTCTACTGGCCTAAGATGGGTGCAGAAGTTGACAAAGTCTGTAGGAGCTGTCACACTTGCCAAACCTCTGGCAAGAGTGGAACCAAGAATGTGGCACCATTGGTGCCTCTCCCAGTGGTGGGAGTTCGTTTTGAGAGGGTGGGAATCGACATTATTGGTCCCCTTGACGCTCTCACATCTTCAGGAAACAGGTTTATCCCGGTTGTAGTAGACCATGCTACTAAATATCTTGAGGCGATACCTATGAGAACTGTTACTGCTCAGGCTGTGGCTAAGGCTCTACTTGGTATTTGTACCAGAGTAGGGTTCCCTAAGGAAGTGATATCCGACAGGGGGTCCAATTGTATGTCCCACTACATGCAAGCCATGTGGAAAAACTGCGGTGTCACTTACAAGTTCTCTACAGCCTACCATTCACAGACAAATGGACTGGTTGAAAGGTTCATTCGTACTATGAAGAGCATGATAGGTGCTTTAGAAGAATCCCTTAAAAGAAAGTGGGACCTTCTACTGCCATGCCTTCTTTTTGCTTATAGAGAAGTCCCTCAGGAGGGAGTTGGATATAGTCCCTTTGAACTTCTCTATGGCCATCCCGTCAGAGGTCCTTTGGGCCTGATTAGGAGAGGTTGGAGAGTGCTCCTTCCCCCAAGCCAATCAGAGTGACTGACTATGTGATAGTTCTCCGGAGGAGAATGTCACACATGATGGCAGAAGCTAGTGATAACTTGAAAGCAGGTCAGGCTCTGTTCAAACATTGGCATGACCAGAAGGCCAACATGGTTGAGTTTGCTCAAGAACAGCTTGTGCTAGTTATGGTGCCAACAAGGCAGAGGGCCCTGCAGGACAAGTGGATAGGACCCTTCAAGGTTGTGGGAAAACTTGGAGGTGAACTATCTGGTGGACTTAGGCAATCCTAAGGAGGCTCCCAGAGTCTTTCACACCAACCGTTTGAAGGCCTATGTTTCGAGACCAGAAGTGGGAGCTTTCCGTCTAGCTTCAGCTCAAGAGCAAGAGGAGAGTGAACCTCTACCTAACCTCCTCAGAGGCCAACCTTTAGATGAACAGATAGAAGGAGTTAATCTCTCTTCTCATCTGACATCTGAACAACAGGAGGAGTGCAAGTTTCTATTAAATCAGTTTGCCTCCCTGTTTTCACTGTCACCCGGCTTGACCCGTGGGGGCCAGCATGAGATTCTAACTGGTGATTATTTACCTGTGAAAAGCAGAGGTTACAGAATGTCAGACCATGTACGAACCAACATAAAGGAGGAGGTCAACAAGATGCTGGATCTCGGCGTTATAGAGCCATCTACAAGTTCATGGTCTAGTCCAGTTCTTCTAGTACTAAAGGCAGGATCCTAGGAGTTGAGATTCTGTGTGAACTATAGAGCTCTAAATGCAGTCCCAAAGACTGATGCCCACCCTTGTGCTGGTAAATAAACTTGGTGTAGCCAAGTTCTCAATACATTTGACCTTACTTCAGGCTATTGGCAAATAGCCCTGATAGACCATGCCAAGGAGAAAACTGCATTTTCCAACATTCTTTTTATTTGATTTTGTCAAAAAACATACTGTTTCACATGCATTTGTTTACATATTGCATAACCATATGAAATGAGCATGAAATCATAACATAAACATGAACTGAACAAAATTAGGCGGGGCCGTATTGCCCGTTTCTTATGAGGTGAGCAGTTTACGCCACTCTGTAAACATAAACAGAACCTGGCCAGGTGAGAGTAATGAGGTAGGAGGGGGCAGTCCCGTGGGACCGTCTCTCGGGGAAGCTGTAGTTCTTTGGGGAATTTATTTAGCTGATCAGTTGACTTATGCAGCAAGGCGATAGTTGGATCTGGTTTGGGGCTGAGTGTCACCAAGTTCGTATTGTCTTCTGCTGTATTTCAGCCTGGGTTGGTGGCCGTTGGATTGGGGGGTCCGTCTCCTTACGGGTCGCGGGGCTTGCCTGTGGGTTATTTTAGTCGTATTTGTCCATCCAGCGGAGGGTGGGCGGTCTTCTTGCCATTCCTGGGTACTGGTCTGCGTAATCTAGGAAGGGGGCCCAGATGTTGAAGAAGTTGTTTCTGTTCCCCAGGCGGATTGCGGTTATTTTCTCCGCGGCTGCGATATCCCAGCATTTGGACCACCACATGCTCACGGGAGGGCCCTCTGGGTGTTTCCATAATCTTGCTATTGCTATCTTCGCTGCCGTGAGAAGTTGTGTGCACAGGCCTGTCAAGTTGCCGGAGAGTGGGAATTGGCCCTCTCCTGTGCTGCCCAGCAGGACTATTCCTGGGTCCCATGGGATTGTTAGTCCCGTGATTTGCCTAATTAAGTCCAGTATTTCCTTCCAGTATTTGATCGATCTTGGGCAGGACCAGAGTAGGTGAAATAGCGTGCCTGTGTCTGTGCATCCTCTCCAACATAGTGGGGAGATAGTTGGGTTGCTCTTGTGCAGAATTTCTGGGGTTAGGTACCATCTGTAGCAGGTTTTAATCGACCCTTCCTTGTTGGTGACACATTTTGAGCTCTTCTGCATTCTGGTCCAGATGTGTCCCCACTTCTACCCATCGATCAGTCTGCCAATGTCCTTCTCCCACTTTTTCATGTATGCCTCTGTTTGGTCGGGATCCGTTCTGTCCAACAGGCCGTATAGGGCTGATGTTTTCCCTCTGGGGGGGGTCGTCGTGAGCGTTTTTTCCAGCGCCGTCAATTCTCTGCAGCCCTGAGTTCTCATGGGCTCATGTGAGACCCAGTGTCGGATTTGTGAATAGCGGAATCGTTCTGTTTCCGGTACCCCGAATTTTGCTTTGCATTCTTTGAAAGTTAATGGGGTGACCTCCTCGTACAGGTCTCCCACATGCTTTAGCCCCCCGGATTTCCAGAGGTTGAAGTTTTTGGGTGTTATGCCGGGGGTGAAGTCCGGGTTGTCCCAGATCGGGGTTAGAGGGCCGGTCGTGTTTCCTCAGTTCCATCGCCTGGCCGCTTTCCTCCAGGTCTCAACTGTATTCTTGGTAGCGTTTAGGGGTCCCTCCCTGGGGGGGTCAATCGGTCTGATGATATGTGGGAGCGCTTCTAGGGGGCTTTGGCACCAGTCCTCCTCTAGTTTCACCCAGCGGGGTCTGTTGGTGGATGGGTTCCATGCGAACGCTGGTGCCAGCTGGGCGGCCAGGCAGTATCTTTCTATCTCCGGGGCCCCCAGGCCCTCCCGCTGCTTTGCTTCTTGTAATCACCCTCCTCGCTATTCGTGGCTTCTTGTTCTCCCAAATGAATTTCATGATATTTGTTTGGAGCTTCAGCAGGTCCTTCTTTGGGACGGAGATTGGGAGGGCTTGGCAATAGTAGAGCAACCTTGGTACCAGGTTCATTTTAACTGCTGTTATTCGTCCCAGCCAGGACACTTCTTGCATTTTGTCATCTTACTAGGTCCTTTTGGAGCTCCTTAAGTAGCGGGGGGAAGTTCAGCTTATACGCTTCTTCTATTTTCTGTGGGATCTTCACTCCCAGGTAGGTGAAATGTGAGGTAGTCCATTGGATGGGGTGACTGCTAGCTAAAGATTTTATCATGCCACTTGGTATGTTGATTCCCAGGGCTGTGGATTTCTCAAGGTTAATTGAGAATCCAGATGCTGCTCCGAAGTTGGCCAGTTCGATCCAGAGTGCTTCCAGTGATGACTTTGGCTTGGTCAGGGATAACAGAACATCGTCAGCATATAGCGCTATCTTGTATACCTCTCCTTTGATCGATAGCCCGCTTATTGCGGAATTTTGGCGCACTCTGTTGGCGAATGGTTCCATGGACAGAGCAAAGATAAGCGGGGACAGCGGGCAGCCCTGCCTCGTGCCTCTGGAGATATGAATTCTGGGTGATTTGTTGCCATTTATTCTTAGTGCTGTGGAGGGGTGTTGGTAGTTAGCCAGGGTCCATGTTCGGAACTTGGGGCCGACGCCCAGACGCTTGAAGGTTTCCTCTATGTATCCCCAGTCTAAAATATCGAACGCTTTGTTTGAGTCTAGGGACAGGACTGCCATTTGCTCGCCCGATCTCCCTGCCGATTCAATGATATTTAGGGTGCGCCTGGTGTTGTCGAAGGTACTTCGCCCTGGAATAAATCCCGTCTGATCTGGGTGGATCAGCTCTGGGAGATGTTGAGCCAGTCTGCTTGCTAGAATTTTCAAGAAGATTTTCGCATCGTTATTTAGCAATGTGATAGGCCTATATGAGGAGAAGAGCTCTGGGTTTCTTCCCGGCTTTAGTAGCAGAACCGTTAGGGACTCCTCCATAGATGGGGTGATGGAACCTGATTCCAGAAAGGAGTTGTACAGTGAGGCCAGGCGAGGGGCCAGAATATGGGAGAATTTTTTATAAAATTGGGCGGTCAGGCCGTCTGGGCCTGGGGTTGTATTTTTCAAGAGCCGAATTGTTTCTGCTACTTCCTCCGCCGAGACTGGTAGTTCTAAAGAGTCGAGCTGAGGGGGCAGAGGGTCTCGCCGGATTGAGCGCAGGTATTGGGCTTGTGCTTCCTTGCTTGTAGCCGGGCCTGACATGATTCCTGTGTGATTTTTGGTGAGGATCTCCATTTTGTCCGCTTCCGTGCAGTAAAGCATTCCTCTTTGGTCTGGAAGCGCTAGTATCTTGTTTCGGGCGTGTAGTTTTTTCAGTTTCTGGACCAACATACGGTTGGCCTTGTTGCTATTTATGTAGTAAAATTGTTTTGTGTAGGCTAGTGCTCGGGCCGTTTTGTCTGCCAGGTGCATTTCCAGTTTTGTCTTCGCTCTTTTGAGTTCTCTGCTTATTTGCCTGGTTTGGCAGATTTTGTATCGTGCTTCTATTTCTCTCATTTCTGCCTCAAGCTTGGTGAGTTGAATTTGGTGTTTTCTTTTCTGTGTTGCCGAGCAGCTGATTGCCACCCCTCTAATAACCGGCTTCATTGCGTCCCAGACCATTGCTTCGGAGGTGCCTTTGTCCACGTTCTCTGAAAAGTAGTTCCCCAGGGCCTCCTGAAGTTCGGAGCTTGATGCAATGTCCGCTAGAATGTAATCCTGGAGCTTCCAGGTTCTCCGAGGGGCTGCTGGGAGGCCCTCCACGAGCAGCTTGGCTATGACTGGGGCATGATCGGATATTACTCTATGGCCGATTTGGATGTCCTCGATGCAGGGGAAGAGTTCACTAGTCATGAGCAGGAGGTCTATTCTTGAGTAACCTTTGTGAACGTGAGAGAAGAATGTATAGTCTCGCTCTCCCTGATGGGTCAGTCTCCAGACATCGATAGTACCCGTAGACCTCAGAAAATCCGCCATCCCCAGTGCCCGAATGAAGTCCTCTCTCGAGGGCGGAAGTGTCTTGTCTGTGTTGGGGTCTGGGGTGAGATTGAAGTCTCCTCCGATTAGGAGGCGCCCTTCTGTGAAGGCGGTGATTGTGGGGAGCAGGTTGCAGAGAAAGCGTTCCTGCCCGGAGTTTGGGGCATATATTGCTGCTATTGTGATCGGTAGATTTATTAGGAGTCCCTTGAGCAGAGTATATCTCCCTGCTGGGTCGCGCTTAAGTGAGATTTGGGTGAGCTGCACAGCTCGGCTAAGGAAGATGGCTACTCCCCTTTTTTTTTGGCCTGAGGCGGCAAAGAACTTCGTAGGGTATTGACGGTACTTCACTCTCTTTTCGTCCGTTTGCAGTAGGTGGATTTCCTGAAGGCACACAATGTCGGCTTCTAAGTGACTCAGACTCTGTTCCACTGATTTCCGTTTCCTAGGTGAATTCAGCCCTTGAACATTCCATGTTACCATGGATAGTTCCTTAGTGGACTCCATTACTTGTGATGATGTCGCTTTTGTGTTCATTGGGCTGTTCTCGTTGTGATGCCTCCACTGCATTAACTTCCTTGTGTATTGCTGAGTCTTTAGTTTCTATTCCCCAATTTTGAGTCCCCCCCTCTCCCCTCCCCCCACCTTGACCAATCGAGTTTTAAGGGCCATGAAAGTCAGCTCGTCTGCCAATGGGGCATCCAGCTGGGCCAACACATCCTTGCTTCTTGGAGGCAACTGTGCCTCAGCTGTAAATTGGTGAAGCGATGTGGATCTGATGTGATAAAATTGTGTTGTTCTATTTTCTCGTGCTTTAGTTAGGTGACCCCCTTTTGATTCCATGTTGGGAGATGAGCCCAGGCCTAGCCATTTAGTTTGTTTTTGGTTGGTGGGCCTCAGAGTTTTCAGCGTCTACCTACTTTGGTCCAGGTGGAGTCAGCCCCCCTTGTTCTTGGTGTTCGCACTGGGGTATTTCGGGCTTGGTTGTCGTCTTCCGGGTCCGGGTTTAAAAGTCTCTCTCCCTCCTGCAAGGTGTGGATCAGACAGGGCTTACCCTCCCAAGAGAATGCGAGGGCTGTGGGGAACGTCCAATGGTAAGGGGTTTTCTTCTCCCTGAGCCAGATCGTGATGGGTCGTAAGGCCTTTCTTTTTGCCAGTGTTACGGCTGCTAGGTCCTGGTAGAGGGAGATTGAGGCGTCTCTGAAGAGGACGCGAGGGGAGTCCCTGGCCTCCATCATGATTTCCTCTTTGACCTTGTAAAAGTGTACTCTGGCTAGGACATCCGGTGGGGGGTGTCTGTGTTTGTTCTGGATCTCGTTCGATGCACCCTATCCAGCTCAAGTGGGGTGTTATCGGGGAGGGTAATGATGAACCGGAATAGGTCCTCAACATAGCGGGGAACATCAGTATCCGGGATTGTTTTCGGGATTCCCCTAAAGCGGATGTTGTTCCGGCGAGAGCAATTTTCGGCATCCTCCTGCCTTGCTTCCATTGCTTCACATCGAGCCTCGAGAGCTGTGATTCTGTCCGAGCTTTCACCGATCTCGTGCCCGTGGTCGCATAGGGTCGCTTCCACCTCTTCGTTTCTTGTCTCCACTTCCCCCACTCGTTTGTCTAGTGCCGCAATCTTACCCATGACTTCATCTGTGCCCCTTTGGTATTCTTTTGTGTGGGCTTGCAGGAGCTCCTGCAAGTCTGATTTGGTCACCGACTGTGTCATGGTGGTGGCATCCGCAGAAGAGGTTTGGGTTGCGGTCGATGTCTCCGGTCGGTCCCCCTTTTTGGGCTTGTCTGTGCTCGGGGCTGCCAGAAGGGCCGAGATATCTGTTTGTTTTCTGGCTTCGAGCGCTTTCGCCATCTTTGTAGGGGGGGGGGCTCGCTTGTGCTGTCTTGGGGAAGGGTTCCTCCTGGTTTGGTGGGTCCCACGTAGGTTGCGGTAGATTGGGCCTGGAGTTGCTCGCTTGCTTGTTGGTGCGATTGGTTCCTTGAGCCTTAGGAGGTACAGGCCTCCCTCCGGTTACCTGGTTTCTTGGGGTTTTTCCCTTTCTTGCTATTCAAGTGTTGTGTAGGACCCCTGGGCGATCGCTGTTGGGGCCCTGATGGCTGCTAAGCGTTGGGTGGGGCGTCTGCACTCCCTTGCCTTATTGTGCCTTATTATGTCTCAGTGACCGCTGTATTTTAGTAGAGGCAGTGGGACAGTCTTGAGTGATTCCCCTGTACTCCCTGTCAGGGGGTGGTTGAGTGCCCCTTTAGGGCCCTCCTCGAAGTTTGGAAGTTTGGATCACCCCCTGCGGCCGGGTGGGTCTGTGGTGGCCGGTGGAGCCCTGCCCCTACTCTGGTCTCCCTCCGCATCTGATGCGGGAGGCCCGCTGAGTCCTGGTAGTAAAATCGTGCCCCCGAGGGGCCGTTGGTGAGGCCGGGGGAAAAGTGTAGTTGCTATCACGTTGGCTCGGGGTGGTCTGTACCGGCCCCCCTCTGGTGTTTCTGTGAGTCTAGGAGGAGGGGGGAACCATATAAACCCCCACCCCCCAGATCAAAGCTGTTCTGGGCCCTTCCTGGGCTTATAGGGCTTCCACTAATGTTATGGAGATTATGGCAGGAGCCGCCCTACCTGCTTCCCTTGGGGTAGATGTCCGGGGACCTTCTCCAGATCCCCCACTCCCCAATGAATCGCAGTGAGGCCGCAGTCACCCCAGGCCCGGAACTCTCCATGCAGCTTCTACCCTCTATTAGCTGCTGGCTAACAGCCGGTGTCTATGTTCGGTTCGGGGGAAGGTAGCCAGAAGCCCCGCTGTGTTAGTCGTGCAGGGGGACGCCGGGTGCCGACTCAGTCACCCCGAGGGCAGCTCCCCGCCTGGCTCGCTGGGCTCAGCTTTGCGCTCCACTCTCTCTGCTGTGCTCCACGGGACTCATGGAGCTGCTTGCCATGTCGAGCAGGAGGCCGCCGGGTGCCGAACCAGTCACCCCGAGGGCTGCTCCCCACCCGGCTCGCTGGGCTCAGCTTTGCGCTCCGCTCTCTCTGCTGTGTTCCATGGGACTCGCGGAGCTGCTTGCCACGTTGAGCAGGAGGCCGCCGGGTGCCGAACCAGTCACCCCGAGGGCAGCTCCCCGCCTGGCTCGCTGGGCTCAGCTTTGCTGTACTCCACGGGGCTCGCGGAGCAGCTTGCCACGCTGAGCAGGAAGCCGCCGGGTGCCGAACAAGTCACCCCGAGGACCGTGCCCAGGACGTCACGATCGAGTCCCTTTCCATTAGCCTCCTGACCGCGGCTCTCCCTCCAGGGCGCCGGACCATCAGGCGCCAATGTAGTCGTCCCGATGGCAGCGCTTCGCGCTCCCGCAGCTCCCTCTTGCTGGGGCGGGCGGGGCTGACAGTCGTATTGGGGGCCATGCTCTGTGGCCGCGGATCGGCCTTTGCTCCCGCTCCGGGATCGCTGAGCCCCACGGGACCCCCAGGGGTTTGCAGCCCAAGAGTCACGGTGCTCTCCTATCCGCTACGCATCGGTTCCAAGGACTACCAGGGCCCGATGGCTGCCATCTTGTGTGCGGGCTCCCGCCTTCCCCCTTCACCGCCGATCCCACGGAATTGCTTCAGTTCCCCAGCCCGCAGCGGGACCGGGGCTAGTGCAAAATATGCGGAGAGAATTCCGCCATCAGATACACCGCTCGTGTGTGCTGCGGATCTCTCTTCACCAACGCATTTTCAGCGGATGTGTGGCGACAGCCGGGAGCTCTCACGGAGCCGTACCGACCATTTTGGCTCCAAGCCACGCCCCAGAGATTCTGCCTAACACCTTCTACTGCCATGACTTCTATTTGCTTATAGAGATGTCCCTCAGGAGGGAGTTGGATTTAGTCCCTTTAAGCTTCTCTATGGTCATCCAGTTAGAGGCCCATTGGCCCTAATTAATGAGGGGTCGGAGAATGCTCCTTCTCCCAAGCCAGTGAGAGTCACTGACTATGTGTTAGGTCTCCGGAGGAGAATGACACACATGATAACAGAAGCATCAGATAACTTAAAGCAGGTCAGGCCCTGGTGAAGCATTGGCATGACCAGAAGGCCAACATGGTTGCGTTTACTCAAGAACAGCAAGTTTTAGTTATGGTACCTATAAGGCACAGGGCCTTGCAGGACACATTGATAGGGCCCTTCAAGGTTGTGGGAAGACTTGGAGAGGGCAACTATCTGGTGGATGTAGGCAATCCTAAAGAGGCCCCCGGGGTCTTTCACACCAACCGTCTAAAGGCATATGTCACCAGATCAGAAGTGGGAGCTTTGCTTCTAGCTTCAGCTCAAGAGGAGGAAGAGAGTGAGCCTCTACCTGATCTCTTCTTTGGACAACCTTTAGATGAGAAAATAGAAGGAGTTAATCTCTCTTCTAATTTGACACTGGAACAACAGGAGGAGTGCGCGTTTCTGTTAAATCAGTTTGCCTCCCTGTTTTCACTATCACCAGGCTTGACCCCTTGGGGCCAGCATGATATTCTCACTGGTGACTGTTTACCAGTTAAAAGCAGAGGTTACAGGATGTCAGATAATGTCAGAACCCACATAAAGGAAGAGGTCAACAAGATGCTTGATCTCTGGGTAATATAACCCTCTATCAGCCCATGGTCTAGTCCAGTTGCGCTAGTGCCATAGGCAGGATCCAAGGAGTTGAGATTCTGTGTGGACTATAGAGCTCCAAATGCAGTCACAAAGGCTAACGCCCATCCTTTACCTAGGACAGATGATCTGGTGGACAAACTTGGTTCAGCCAAGTACCTCAGTACATTTGACCTAACATCAGGCTATTGGCAAATAGCCCTGACAGACCATGCCAAGGAGAAAACTGCATTTTCAACCCCAGCAGGCTTCTACCAGTTTAAGGTTATGGATTAAAGAATGCACCTGATACATTCCAAAGGATGGTTAATCAAGTTCTGGATGGGATGGAGGACTTCTGCATGGCATACTTGGATGACATTGCAGTGTTCAGCCCTACTTGGAAAGAACATGTTGACCACTTAGGATATGTATTGCATACTCTTGAGCAGGCCCATCTGACCATAAAGGCAAGTAAATGTCAAATTGGTCAGAGCAAAGTGGTCTACCTTGGTCATAAGGTAGGAGGAGGTGAAATAAGGCCATTGCCTAGCAAAGTACAGGCTGTACAAAACTGGGCCACCCCTACTACTCAAACCCAGGTGTGCAACGCTCACCTGGTATCCACGGGGATGTCACTCAGCCTGTTCTGACCTCTTACGACCTCAAACCCTTCCCTGGATTGTACTCGACTGGAGACTGGGCCTGAAACACAGGATTGGTAGAGTTTAACTCCCTATTGTCTCTGTGTGCTTGAACCCCTTCTTCCCCGGGGTCCAACCCTTCCCTTTGATCCACAGCTCACCTTGTTTTCTTGGAAAGTGTGCTCTCCGTCCTGCTTTCAGCGCAGGGGCGCGTTGATTGATGCGGGCTCGTTGCTGCCTAGTTACTTCACTGGCAGGAGTCCGACAGGTAAGTATAATGAGTCTTTTGCACAGTTCTCTAACTTCGTTCCTTTCCTTCATTAGATGATGGCCGGCGTCCGGGGATGGCGACGTGCTGTTGAGATGAGTAGTGCTGAAGGTGAGTGAGAGCGCGATGCGCGATGCGACCCTTTCTTATTTGTATTGAACTGAGTTCTTTTTCTGTGTCTTTTAGGTGCCGCGACGTTTTCAGCGTGGATGCCGGTTATGAAGAAAAAATGTGGTGAGTAAGCGTGGTATGCGGTGCCTCTAGATGTTTCCACGCTAACCTGGAGTGTCTTTTCCCTCTTGCAGATGGATGAGAAGTTCCGGAGACAGAGTTCCCCCAGAGCGGCTGGGATTTAGGTAAGCGTTTGAAGCTCATACAGTCTTTAAAAATAAGCGAAGATTTGCGGAATGCTTACTAATGCCTTTTTTCTGTTCTTTTCCCTTTTCCTTAGGAAGCGGCGTGCCGGGATGGGAATGACACTGCCGAAGATACCCGCAGAACAGAAGAAGCGATGAATGATGGGCAGAAGCGCCACAAGGTAAGGCTGTTCCTAACGGTGTTCTTGTTCTTGCAGGAGCTAAGCGCAGAAGAAAAATGCAGGCCTACTGGAGACCGATCCGAACACAGTGAGTGTCACGCTGCAGGTGCAGAAAACACAAAGCATGTTTCTCAGCCTGGGCGTGGTTTAAATAGTCTCTGGGTACCCCAGGTGTCTCTGGGCTGAACCACACCCAAAAGACTAGACTGCACATGCACTTCTGGGAACGAAATATGTGGGGGCATCCATCTTGTCCCCATCAATGCACTACAAGTCCAATCCTAAATGTTATCCTGTGGGAGTGAGTGAGTCAGGTGCCACAAGCGCCAAGTCTGACTCCAAGTGGGTCTTTGGAGGGATGAAGAGGCCCTTGAGGGCCATGTAGGTGATCATGGCCTGGCTCCAGCCTGACATCTTGGAGGGCTGGGGATATGAGGGGCAGGAATCATGACAGGTGAGAGCCTTCCTAGGTCTCACTGGGTACTACAGGAATCTCATAGGGAACTATGGCACCATAGCTTCTCCCTTGAATGTAGTTTCTTCTCCAAATTCCCTAAGAATGTCAGATGGAATGTGGAGTGCACTCAAGCCTTTGAAAACCTGAAGAAAGCCCTTTGTCAAGCTCCAGTCCTAAGAGCTCCTGATTATCACCAACCCTTCATTGTGCAAACAGATGCATCCAATACAGGTATAGGTGCAGTCATTAGTCAACTGGATGAGAAAGGTAGGGAGCACCCCATTTGCTTCATCATCAGAAAACTGAAGGACCCTGAAACAAGATGGGCAATCATTGGGTGTGAGTGCCTTGCTATTGTGTGGTCTATGAAGAAGTTTAGACCATACTTGTATGGATCTACTTTTGTGATTCAGACAGACCACCAACCCTTGAGATGGTTAATGCAAATGAAAGGTGATAACCCAAAACTACTAAGATGGTCAATCTGCCTGCAAGGGTTTGATTTCACCATTGAGCACAGGCCAGGATGTCACCACCAAAATGCTGATGGTTTCGCTAAGATGTTTATAACCGACTAGAGTGAAGAGATTCATCCAGGAGTGGATTAAATCCTCCTGTCCCTTAGTCTGGGGGATGGGGGGAGGGTGTGAGTGTTAGCGAGAATTCTCCAGAATGGCTAATTTCCCTTACCTGTTGAGTCCCTCAACCAGCTTTGCTGGATTTCTAGGATTTATTTTTTTCACCTGGTAAGAGTGTGAGCCTTTTTTTCCCACTCTTACATATATTTTGCTATGTATTGTACATTTTTTGTGCTCATGGACTATGGAGTCTCACCCACTCCATAGGCATCATATTTTTACTGTGTGTCCAACAGCACCTTTAGTGCAGTGACACAGGGTTGTCTTTTTAGACTTCCCACTGTTAAACTCCATTTTCTGGGACTGACTACTGACTTTACTAGTCTTCTTAAAATGACAGACCCAGTACACCCTATCTTCCCATAGAGTACTGGAAGGGTTAATAGTTATCCCTTTTTGTCTGATTCTCATGGAACATTATTTCGTTCCCCTTTCTCTAAGATTTGGCTGGTGGCAGTGGTATCTACCATTTTTATTCTACCGCGGACTATGAAAATAGCCTCAGTACTGTTAGAGGCTATGGTGGTAGCCTCAAACTCTTATCCACTGGACCCCTTTTATTTTTATCTGGTTCCGGTTGGGTTTATTCGCCATTGCTTTTTGTAAAGGTCTTTCTTGTGTTTTACTCTGCGCGCCAAACCAGGCTTGGTTCCTTTGTTCGCCGTCCTTTGGCTGGCTTCTGCCTGAGTGTCTGGGTGGACAGGATGTGAGGGAGGGGTTTGAGGCACCCTGCACAGGGTCTTCTTGGAGACCCAAGTCGCACTCTAGTTTGATTGGCTAGGTGGCTGTCCTGCCAGGACAGCCACCCTGCTGTGTGATTGACAGCCAGGCTGTTTGAATGGGCTAAAACTGCTTAAAAGCAGGTCTCTGGGACTTGGAAGACAGAGTCGCCACTGGAACCAGAGAACTAACGAGGAGCTGAAGGAAGAGGACTGCTGCAACTACTGGACATCCCAGTGAAGCAGGTCTGAATCGCCGAAAACTCAGATGACAGAGAAGGTCTGCAAGGAATCTTCTTCCCTTGAGCTTGGTAGGACCAACCAGCCCGACCAAACACCAAACGCCGGCCTCCCTCCCCTGGTCGAATTTGCTGTGCCTCGCTGCAGTGAACCGGATAGCCAGGAGGAACGGAACCTGTTTGGGTTTTAAGGAGTGCACCTTTTATTCAACGCTTTGCTCTGCTGCTGGCTTCTTCCCTGGGCAGTGCAGGACCCTCCAGTCTTCCTCCCTCTTGTCACCACGACAGTCACTTCAGGAACCGTGAGCCTGCAGGAACTGCCAGGAACCGCCTCAGCTACAGCATTCTTCTTCATTTAAGGTACTGTGCAAATTCAGTCGTTCGTTCCGTCTGACCTCGGTGAAAGTGTTTGAAATCTTTCGCCTCTCTGAAGGCGTGCCCTCCTCTTCTCCTTTGAATAACATTTCTTCCGACCAACTTCGTTTTGAACTCTTGGCAAATACTTAACTGCAAACTACTCTGAACTGTGTGATCCTCTGTGAAGAGTCTGAACCATTAACATTGGCCCAGGCCTATTGACTTGAATCCTAGTTGTAGTAAGCCTTTTCTAGATTGCCCTGCCTATCACTTGTTGGTGTTGTTGATTTTGGATAACCTCCCTTTTAAATTGCTGCAGTGCCATTTTGCTCACACTTCATTTTGAGCTTAACTTGTCCAGAATTGATTGGGGGTTATTGTAGTGTATTAGGATTGTGGTTTTCTACTGTTTTATAATAGTGAACTGTTTTATAACAGATGGTGTAAATAAATGTATATTCTTTTACTCAGAAACCTTCAATCAGTGTTTGTTTGAACTATACTAATTGCTGTCCTTTGTGTAACTTCTGATACTGCTCACTTTACTCTTGAGATAAGTCTGGCTGCTCAGCCATCGCTACCACTTTACTATGTAGTACATGCTTGTACGAAAGGTGAAATTGTACTTACACTTGTAGTCTTAATTGTGTGTGGTGTTCCCAAAGGGTACTGCATATGATTCTGCCTAAAAGAGTGCATGAATGTGCCTGGTTTTTATTATAGATTGTGCTTCTTGAGATAGTACACCAACTCTAATACTTTTTAAAATGTTGGCGTATGTGAGGTCTGCAGACTGATGCATGTTTTCAGTTAATTCTTTGTATTGGAAATGTTGCCAAAGGTTGACATTTACTATGCTGCCCAGAGTTTTACGGCATAGTTTGTGCCCTAAGGTTTTAAAAATAGGTTCACCTTTAGCTGGTGTTAATTGAAGAAGATCTCCGAAAACTATAATGTGTTTTCCCCCAAAGAGTTCTTCATAGTCTGTTTTCAGGACTTTTGCAATCTGAGGTGAATGAAGGCTAACATTAGATTGGAAACCATGCTTACCTCATCTATTAGCGGCATTTTCATTTGTTTGAAAACTCTGCGTAATTACATTGCAGCTTCTGGAGAAAGTTTTTAATAGTCTAATTTGTTTTGGTGTTCTACTGGAAGGAGTAGTAATCGGTGTAAAGTGACACAGTCTATGTTCTAGGCAGCTAAACCTGTGGGGGGCAGTTACAACAGCCAACAGTTTGTTGTTTGTCAATTGTTGGAGGAACTTGCTGATGATTTTGATTAAGAATGTTTTGCCTGAACCAGCTTGACCACACACGTATAGCAGTATAGGTTTGTAGTCTTGACAGGTATAATTTTTTGTTTCATGCTGCCCATCATGTTCAGTTTGTTTTGTTATTTCTTGGAAAATGCTACGCTGCTCATTGTTTAGTTGTGATTTTAGTAGAGCAAAGTCTTCTGTAGATTTCTCATACTGACACATGGTGTTTTCCCCTTCAGTCATGGCTAATTCTGCCTCATTTGCTATTAGTGGCTGTCCAAGTGGTTCTTGGCTTCCTGTCACAGAAGGTTGACTGCTGTCAGGAGTGTCCACATCTAGTTGCACATCGAGTTCTTCTTCTTGTTGCTGTTCATTGTGCAACATTGTTTTGTACTGTGTAAAGTTTATGTGTTATAGTGCTTTCATTTGCTTTGAAACCGTCTTCATAGAAATCATAGGTATCTAGTAAATATTCTTCTTTTCTCCATGGTTTAAAAAGTTGTAGCAGGGACATGCAATACAATTCTTTATGTTGAGTTTTTAATGACAATTTCATATGATTAATTAAGCTTCGTTTGGTAAGTTTCACTAAGCTGCCTTCACAATTTTCCACTCTGTACCTACCTTTCTTCTCATCTGGTTTAATATTATTTTTGTATTTGAAGTTTTGGGCTATGTGGTATAGACACATGGTTTCCAAAGTGATACTCCTGTTTGGGTAGTATGTGTCTAGTAAGTTGTTTTTCAAAATGTCTTGGCTGTTGGGATCATTTTTGGCTATCGTTTCTATGTCTTCGTATGATTTGAGAACTCTTTTTCTAGATTTAGCAGGACCAAGGCTTAGCTATACTATATTTTCAGATTTTCCATACAAGGCAGTACAGGATAAACATTCTGCGGCTTCATAGCAGCCACATTCTCTATGGGAGAGCATTTCTATGCCTCAACTGTACAATTTCTGTGATAGTGTTTTGTCAGATGATATGTCATCCCAGAGGTCTTTGAGCTCTGTTTTTTCTGCTTTGGTTAAGTAGGCTGTGACATATCCTGCAACTACAGTGGAATTGTCTGCAATGTACTGCACATCTATATTTGCATTCCCTAGGAGGGCAATGATTTCATTGTAATCATTGATGTATTTTGATCCTTCTGTTCTTTTTATGTAATATGTGTTCTTAGGTGATTTACCTTTGACACTATGTCTAACTGAAGACATGAAGTTGTTTACTTGACCTGTTGTTGAAACTGGTCTAGGGAAATCAAAGCGGCATTTGGTGCAATATTTCAGTTTCTTTTTATATGTGCGAAGACAATGCTTCCCACATTTGTACCTTTGAAATTGTAAAATGTGTGCATGAAGGTCACTATGTGTCGTTTGTGAAGGGATTTCACAAGTGACATATTTTTGGATGTACTGCAAAACAGTGGCATCACTGTCCTGACTAGATTTAGGAGCGTCTTTAATCCACAAAAGCATGTGCACGTGTGGTGGTCCTCTGGCTTGGTATTCTTTTCTCCAAAAGAAGTGTTGCACTTCTCCGAGAGGAGGAGCAGTTTTATTACAAATGAAGTGTAGCATAGCAATGAAGTGATGATGGTACATTTACAGGATGTAGAGAGCAAAATTCTCCTGGTGTTTTTATATCTGTATTTGTTTTGTTTTTGTTTGCTATGTGTAGGAAATCGTGTAAATCTTCCCATGCATATTCTGCACAAATTAATGCCACAAACCAAGTGGGTGGGCCAAGGTTTCTTATCATACAGCGTACATCTGCATGACGTCGGAACCAGTATTCTTTCGTACCACGCATGTTTGCTAAAACATTTGTAATGCTTGACTGTGAAACTTCATCTATTTCTTGCACTTTTTGTAGTAATTGCGTAGCTGACATATTTTGAAAATTGGTACCTGATTTTAATGTGTGTGCAACTCTGTAGCATAGAGTTGCTAGTTCACTTTCAAAGAGAAGGTGGAATATGTATTCCACGTTTTGACTGAATCTGGGGTCTTCAGAATACATTCGTAATGAGCAGTATTCCGATGCTGTTATTTGTGTGGGTCTTTCATCGTACCTTCCTCCTTTTCGAGTAGGAAAGAGTAGAGGAAAGGCTTGTGCTTCTATACTTTCTTCCCATATGCTGATTGGTGATCCTCTGGCTTGTCGCATTTGGTAAGTTTCCAGTGCATCATCTATGGTGTCTTTAGAGTGTAATTGTATAATGGTCTAAAATATTGGATTCTGTAGTAGGATCTAGAAGTTGAAATTGACCAGTTCCTGACGAGTCTTGAATTATTTCGGTGGTTTCCCTCAGGTTTTCTTCAATATTTGTTTCTTTGTAGTATTCATTGTTGTCTTTTAGATAATGCAAAGCTTCTCTAACTTTATGTAAGTCCACGAGTTGTTGCCAATTTCTTTAATCTTTTGTAGGTACGCCATTTACTAAGATAATCAAAGATTGATCTATTGGACGTTGCACTCCCAGAGTGAGTACATTTTCTTTGAGATCTAATGGCAAATAAACTACTTTGCCACGAATGCCTTTCAGTAATTCAGAGGGAGGTAGTTTTGCTGTTTTTGGTTGAAAGCATATTATTGCTTGAAATGGGTGCACTGTTTGAATTATGATGCTTTCATACAAGTGAAGTTGTTGCAGTGGTTTTGGTAGTGGGAATAATTCCAAGTTATTTGTGATAGCACGTGAAGGTATTTGGTTGTTGTCAAGTTTTGCAGTGCAATAACTGCAAAGTATTAAGGGGTTAGTAATTTTGTATTTGTTTTCTGGCATAGGATAGAGAGCTAATTGGAACCACTTGGAATCTTAATTGTCTTCTATTTTGTACATTGTGTCTACAGTTTTTGTGCTATTCTTATAAAAAGTTCTGTGGCAACATACACACACACACACATGGTCTGGTACTTCAGCAGATGTGCTTTTAAACTTTAGTATTTCTTTTTTGTATGTGTCTCGCAGAAGGTTGCCATCTGTAAAGTTGTTGCTAGTCTCTTGTAAAGCTATTGGATTTTGTAAGTGGCTTTCACTTCCAAAATATTTTCTCTGGATATGCTCTATTTCTTCCAGTAGTTCTTTAGCTGTACCATGTAGAAGATTGTTATTTAAATTGCCTAGTGCTAAAGCAGGACTTTTGGCATAGTACAGTTTATGAACCAGATTTCTTACAGTTGAATGGTGTGTTGCTATCATTTTGATATGGTGGAAGGTGCTTTTGCAAATAGGTCCAGAAATGCAGGCTAATGAATGTCCTTGTAGTCCTGTGTATTTTCACACTGGACAGGAGTCCATAGTTTATAATAGTTTTATTTTCAATTTGTCTTTGCCTTTCACATACTGATTGAGGAGCTGGCGTAAAGATGTGAAAGATAGTTTTTTTTATGTTACACATTGATGTGCATGGCCATTTGTAGACTGGACACATTCCTTCAGTTGAATTGAGAGTTGATACTAAGTTTTCTAGGGATATATTTTTGAGCAGCGTTTCTTGTTCTATAATGGTATTATTAGGTTTTTCATACTGTCGTCCACTGCTATGTATGGCAATTGGGTTTCTTTGCTTTTGTTTGTATGCTACTTCATTGAAATATGGTTCTGTGCTGGTGGTGTGACTCCACTCACCTCCACAGATGTTTGCAAAGCTATCTTTGTTGATATTCTGTTTGAGAAAGTTTTTTTGTAGTTTAGTAGTTAGTTTTGTTAGTGGTTTCATTCTGATTAAAACTAAAATAAATAATTCCTTTTTGAAAAGGATTGCACTGTCTATGAGAGCTTCCAGGATTAAGTTTCTATGGTAGGTTTTAAGGGTTGTGCATGATTTCTCTCTTGTTTTTATAAGGTTCTGAAGGACTCTGTGGGGGAACATTTTTTGTAAAATAATTTTTTTGGTATGCTTACTTGTGGCTACATCAAGATTTATAGGTGCCGTGATAGCACTAGTGGTAGCTGCAGTCTTTTTAATAACTTTCTGTTTAGTTTAACATTTTGAAAGAGGAGGCAACGTTTCTTTACTGGAAGCTGCTTTTGTTTTTCTTAATGACTGTATTAGCTGTTTTGTTTGAACTTTTTGTTGAAATTCTGCTAGAGGTGGATGTTTATTTTGTACACTTTTATTTTGATTTGCTCTACTTCTGTGTTGCTTTCTACAGAGTTGCTTTTTGGTAGGCTTTCTTTGGGGTTTGTTGGAGAAAAAAAGAAAGTGTGGGTTGTGACGTTGTGCAATGTATGTGTGCATTGTACATGAGTGTCTGAGTATGATGGTAGGCATGTCTGTAGAGGTGTGTGATTGTGGAATGCGCTGTTACTTCAGGTTGGGAAGGCTATTCTCGTATTTGTGTGTTACTTGGTAGTGTTCAAATGACTATACAAAGTGTGAACCTGCTGAGGTGCAATCAGTATTACTGAATCTAATGCTGCAGGGTTAATCCAATTGTTTTACAATACTAGAATTCTACAGTGTTTGAGTAACAGTTACAACATTGTATTGTACTTACATTTGTGGATGCAAAGAGTCGGTTTCTTCTGAGTTCTGTTTTGTACTTCAGATGCTGCTGGTTTTCAGGAGAGTGGTCTTCACTGCAATTGTCAAATAAAGAAGTTAGTTTATATGTGTGTTAATAGCATTCTTGTTAATGTAGACATGTATTTCTTTGTTTTCATATTGCTTTCTGTTAATTGTGCATAGCATGTACATGCATTTCCTGTTGTCTATGTGTATTCTGGATATTTTACTTAGAATCTGTCAGTTGAAATTAACTTGGAAATTATTATAATAGTAAGCACACAGAGCACACTTGGCTTTTTAAAGCAGTGTTATTTGATGTTAGGAGATAGGAGAAATAACAGTATGTTTTTCTTGCTACTTATACGGGGTAAATTGCAGGAACTCTGTTGAAAAGCATGCAATGTATGGATTTGCAATGCAGGGTACCTGCTACTTACCCTGGATAAGTAGTAAAAATGTTATGCTGTCATTTCTTTCATCTGCTAAGATCAAGTGTCACTTTCAATGGTGTGTGTTTTCCAAGTTTTCATTCACCCATATCACAACGTAGAACAGAAAAACATATATTGCTTGTATTGCATGCATTTGAATATGGTTCTTGCCATTTATAATCATACTGTTATTTCTCCCATCTTTTAACATGAAATTACACTTTGTTAGAAAGCTATGTGTGCTGAGTCTGATTACTATTGTAATCATTTCTAAAGCAAGTACAATTGATAGATTCTATGTAAAATGGCCAGAATGTACATAAAGGAAACTGTATGTACATCTTATGCACTATAATGTATGAACTGCTATTATGCTTGAAATGTGGATACATGGTGCCAGTGGTTACAAAAATGACAGAATGAATGAAGAGAATGACAATTTGCACATTTTAATTAGTAATATGGGTAAATGAAAATTTGGAAAGCACACAGCTTCGGAAGTGATACTTGATCATAGCAGATAGGAAAAATGACAGTAAGCCTTTTTTGCAGGTTACACTGGGTAGGTAGCATGTAACCTGTTTATATGCAGTTATAAAAGAGTTTTACATGTAGTGTGCACAAACTTGTATCACTATTATGTGTGCTTACTTTTGGACACTTTGGAAAAAAAAACACCAAACAGTGCTTTCAGGTCCTTGCTGATGCTCCTAACGCAAGTTTGTTGTAATTCAGTACAGCACTTCAGGCTGTAGCCGCAAGCAGAATATTTCTTCCCATTCAAACCTAGGGTTTGGCCATGCTGCATGGCCCAATAATCAAATTGCAATACATGATTGTCAAATAATTGCATGGTGGTAGAGTGGGTAGATCACTGCGCTTCACCTAGTATTACCATGCTGCTTGTAATGGGGTTCTTTTTGTAAAGAGGCCCTTCCTTCTTCAAGTGTTAGGTTTCGGATAGGAGTGTGACCCCTGTTCACCTCAGCGCTGGTTATTCAATAAGTAACTGTTGTAGTTCAGACTTTGCAGAACAATTCAAGGTTCAGTATATAATCTTTCTAAAATATGTTATGCACATTCATGGCAACAAACTTATAACCCATCTAAAAATATTGAAACCCCCTCTAATTTTTCTCTGTCACAAAATCCGACCAAACCTTGCAAAAACATCAAAATCTGGGTCTTGAATCTTTTTGCAAACGTTTGTGCATATTCATGAAACGGCACCAAATGTATATGCCTTTCAAATATTTGGAGACCCCCTGCCACTAAAATGATATCACAAGATTTAATACAGTTTCATTGAGTGGAGCCAAAGTTATATACCGTCCAAAAACGGCTTTTCGCCAACCCTGTAATGCAAAAATATGGATGGATGCCCTTGAGCATCTGAGATGTTTGCGAACAACACAGGGCTGCCCCTGAACTGTTCGCGGACATCAGAGATAAAAACAACTTTTTGGGGCTTTTTATGGCCATATCCCATCCCATCCTCCTCTCCTCCCCAGAGATTGTTTTGTCTGTTTGACAAGTGGAATGTTGTGTTTTTTAACCCTTTAAGTGCCATGGGTTTCCCCACCAAGTGCCAAGGCCTTTTTTGGTGATTTCGGTATGTCGCCATTCAATGCCTTGTAACTTTTTGTTACATGAGATATCTCAGCCAAATTTGGCCCCTTTTTTTCCCCACATGTAGGTGGTCGTAACGCCACCCAGGAATCCTAAGTTGCTGTAGGGGGGTGAGAGAAAATAACCAAAAAGGGGGAACATTTTGGTTTTTTTTCAAAAAATGCCAATAAAATGATGTACAAAGAAGCCTGTGGTTTTGTCCTTGTAAGAGCTAGGAGCAAATGGTTTGCTGTGCGAAATTCCTCAATTACCTGGCTTTCAATAACAGGTTGAGTGGAACCGAAAAATTATTTTGATGTGGTTATCAACCGTTTTGTGAGAGGTAGGCGATTTTGGCCATTTTTGCCAATTGCACATGCGTGGACGGAATGGAAGAAAAGGGTAGCAAAGCTGAATTGGAGGACAGAAAGGCATACATTTCTGAAAAGTAGATAAAATTCCAAGTTTAGGAAGGGGTGATTTGCGCAGGTCAGGCAACAACTAGGTAGGGGAAAATTCCATAGTTTGTGGAAAATGAGTGAAAAAAAGGTATGTGGTGGACATGGTTGGCTTGGTATGGCAATGGCTACTATGAATTTTGAGAAAAACAATGCTCTGTTACATTCCCCCAACCCTTGCAGTTAGGAAATCACACTTTTATTGTAGTGTTTTACAAAACAACCAATACCACAAGCCAAAAACGGAGCCATGGTAAACAGGAGTTTTATGCTTACGGCCTGAACAGACGTACTTAGCATGTGTCAATCAGGAAAACCAATGTGGTGAGGAACGGCAAGCATACATTTTTTGAAAGAGCACAAGCAGACCTTTTCTAGGGTAGGCGACTTGTGCAGGTTACAAAAGTGTATCGTGCCTAAAGCAGCGACTAAATGTAGGGCACATTTGGGAAATAAAAGGGTTGTGTGACAAAGGGCATCAGCAAATGGGTCAAACCGTTATGAAAACCACAAAAACACAATAAATGTCATACCTTCCAACGTTCCCACAGGTGTACCGACAAAAACGGTACCTCACATGTGTGGGTGCACCTACCTGGGCGCCAAGGGGAAAGCCTAAAACGCGGCTTACCCCAAGTCTTTTCCGACAGCTGAATTTCAGGGATTGTGGGTAATAAATTCTGGGGCGCTTCGCGCAAGTCAGACCTCTGTGCATTCCCATGGGTGACCCCTTTTCAGAAATGCCCACTGGTAACCCCAAGCCTTTCGGCACAACACATTTTGTTCATGTGGGCAACCTACAGATTTGGGCCTAGGGTGTTCAAGCCACCAAGGAAAACAGGGAACCCCATGCATTTCTGAAAAGAAGACACCTATGGGAATCCAAAGATGTCTGACTTGCGCAAATCTCCCCAGAATGTATTACCCACAAGACCAGCCAAAGACCCATATGGGAGAAGGATGCCCCAGGCCAGAGACATTACCGCTGACTTTGCTGGAGCTCTTGCTCGCCTGCGTTACAGCTTCTCCCCACCATGGAGCCCCGGCAGTGTGCCAATACCTCCCCCAAGGGAAAAGCTGTAATGCAGCCCAGCCACAACTCCAGGGCGGTTGGAGATGATGTCCCTGGCCTTGGGCATCCATGTACCATGTGGGTGTACCGTCCCCTAAGCACAGCGGCAGCTCCAGGGAGCCCCGGCAGGATCCCCATTCCTCCTCGGAGGTGTCATCTGCAACGTAGCCGAGCCAGAGGTGCAGCCTGGGCTTGCAGACGGACAACCCACATGGGAGACACCCGCTCCTAGGGTAACACCAATGTTCTGCTGGCATGGGGGCAATTTGTGGCCTGCCCCTGCAATTGTGTCCCAGCCCACCAAAATATCTGCCCAGACGGCCCATTCCCACCCACACCACCAACAATCCAGCCCCAGTCTCGCCCACCCCAGTGACAGTGGGCCCTAACCATAGAATAATAAAAAACAGTACTCGCATAACGTTGCAGCTGCTTGCGTAGACAAAGCTGTAAACAAAATAAAAAACATGTGTTACCTACGGTCACCCCAGCAAAAACAAATCTACACTTATGCCCCCCCTGGCAAGCCATCCCTGGTGGTCTACTGAACCTCACCCACCCCAGTGAAAATACATTTGCCCCTTCATACGGGCAGAAATCTGGCCCGAGTGAGGGCTGCTTGAGGTGCCCCCCCACACTCCATTTGGGGTGGGGGGAGAAGCCCACCCCAAAATGTCAGACAGGCCCCCCAATGGATGGAGCAGTAGGGTTTGGGCACCCTGGGAGCAGATTGGCACAGTGTTCTCCGCAAATATCTTGTCCATGGAGGCGGTGTTGTCTGTGATTGTCTTGCCTAGAGAGGCAATGTTCTCCCGCCACTCCTGCCTTGCCTGGGCGTTGTCCTCCACGAACTGCACACAAGCGCAGTCAGCTGCTCAGAATGCCGCGGCCCTGCAGGAACACCTGTGGAGGTGGACGGTTCCTGGGTGTCATGCTCGGCCTCACTACTCTCCACTATGGGACTAATGGCCCCTTCAATTAACTCCCGCCTAGACTGCTCCGGGGTGGTGGTATGGTCTGACTCGAGGGATGAGATTTGGGGGATGCCTGTGGACTGGGCGTGCGGGGCAGTTCCAAGGAATCGTCCTCCACGGGCACACATACCTCATCCTGTGCCTCCTCCTCAGCCTGGGGTGCTTTGGCTGCCACCTCCCCAGCCAAACTGGACTCTGCCGAGTGTAGAGCCTCGGCTGTTTCCTGTGGCTGTGCAATAAGTGTTGGCACTTCCGCCTCAACGGCCCTCAGCAGCACCAGTGCCTTGACAACCTGATGTGTTTTCACAGGTGGTGCATGGCGGGCCTTGGGTTGGCCCTTCGAGGTGGAAGGCTGGTTGGCCTCATCCTGGGCCCTCTTCCGGTGTGTGGTTCTCGATGGGGTTGAGTCCTGGACATCGCTGTCATGGTCTGAGCCTGTGGGGGTCGAAGAGAGGGACGGTATGAGTGATGTTTTGATAGGCATCATACATACATTTGTACAATTCATCATCCACAAAATCGAGGGTATTATGCATTTGAGTTTGGATGATCACGTTGTTTGATACATGGGTGGGTTATGCATTCATACGTCGGGGTCATTCATGTTGGCCAAGACCTATGGTATGTGACATGCATATTTGTTGGGGCCTCCATGCAGTGTGACTTATGGCATTTACATTTTGTGTGGTATGTGTCAGGTACGGCATTGCCTTGCTGCAGGCATCTGCATGTGTCTGTGATGCGTCCGACAACTTTGCTGGGAGTGTGTGTGTGTTGGGCCATGGCTTGCCTCTTTGGACAGACATATTGGTTGACTTTCATCAGACTCTGCATTACAGTGTTTTCTTAGGACACTCACCTCCATCTGCCGATGTTTTGCCGCCACACTCCATGTCTCTGTCACCTTCTAGCCCCTCGATGCCAATTATGCTGGCGCAGATGTCTTCCCATCGGGACAGCTTGATGGGGGAGCTGGCTCCTCTGCCTGTTCCCATTGCCTGGCTCCTGTTTGCAGATAGTATGTTCCGTACTAGCAGCCGCAAGTCATCCCAACACTTCCTGCAGTCTTTTATGGTGAGTGGGGTGTTCCCGACTGCGCTCACTTTCTGCGCCACAAGTGCCCAGATCTCTTTTTTTCTAATGATGGCCTCCCTCTTCATGCTGTGGGCGAACACGATCTCAGTATGTTCCTGCAGGGTCCCAGCTAGCTTCTCCAACTCGTCTTCGTTGAAGCGCTCATTGTGGTGTGTTAGATGAAGATTGTCCAACAAACAGCAGAGTCCAACAGGTCCTGTGTGCTGAGGATGGCAATGGATAGTGTTTTTAAAGATGGCCGCCGTGCTCCTTCCCGTTCCTGTGCGATGACGCTACTTCCGTTTCCGCTTATTTACGGTGACCGTTATTAGCGGACACTGCTAATGCCGCATTGGTTCATGCCGGTAGTGCAATCTGCGCTATGCATGATGCCGCTAAGAGCATTTTTTGTGCCTTTAACGGCATGGCGGTAATGCCCTTACCGGCATGGCGCAAAGCTTGTGCCTTCAAAGTCATTGACTACACAGACACGCTATTTGCTCCATGCCGGTAAGGACCATTACTTACCTCCAACCTCGGAATGACCCCCCTTGTCCTGGCCCTAAAAGAAGGCTATTGTACTCACAAGCCGAAACGTTACTAGACGCTGCACCCCATGTGCTCAAGCAGCCCCCATCAAGAACACATGCCTTTGATTTACTTCCTGACGTAGAAATACAACTGGGTCCCCCTTCTGCCTGGCATATCAGACCTCAGAGAGGTCTTTGAAAAAGGAGTGTGACATCTAGCACCCTGTATGGTAGTGTCACACTTAGCACTCTCTTGTACTAACAGAGCCCTGACTTGTTCAGAGCTCATATCGCTTCGATCCTTTATCTTGCATTAATGTAATAATGTATGTTGCACAATGACACCTGAATTAAGTCAAATATGTGAAATCAAGACATGCACAGCTTTCTGTCATTAATTGTTGTTTGTTGCACACACTTATCGTTGCACCGTTGTCTTTGTAATTGTAATACTATGACAGACGACTCAAAAATGTCAGATTATAATTAGAAAAACACCTTTTTCAAAAAAAGTTATTGTAAAAAAAAACAGAATAAAAAGAAAAAAACAGTCTTAACAGCAACATAAAAAGTGCTGTGTAAAACTGAACCAGTTTGAGTGTTCTACTATTTAACATTAAGGTTATAATAGATCCAGAGATATCTCTGCCAAGTGATACATGAAAAATTAAATATGTTTGCATAAATAATGTGTAAATACCCAAATGTGGATGGTAGGATGCCGCCCTTTTGTTTCAACACTGGCGCCTGGGCAACCTGTGGGAGTCGATCCTTTCACTGCTCCTGCTAACGCATATTTATACACAGACGGATTTTTGTTTTGGACTATTAGACACCGACGGCCATTAGAAATATGAGTTAAGGGAACCATCCCTTTAGAGTTAGGGCCAGAAAGGCATTTCACCAACCCAGGAACCTTGGACTCAAAAGTATTTGTTTTAAAACCTTTATTTACTGTGTCTCTCTTGATACCATGCCTGTCTCACAGATGGCAAAGTGTAGAGATGAGAGGGGACACCCCTGTTTCACTCCTCTCCTAATTTTGACTGCTCCATAAGCATCCATTCACTCCCATTCTAAAAGCAGGATCGAAGCACGCTGCTCTAATCTAGCCCCTAGAATTATCTCCTATATCCATTGCTCTCAGCGCTTTCTCTGGAACCCCTCAGCTCAATCCTATAAAGCTCTTTTTCTGTATTTAAGCCTAGGGGGACTGAGGCGATGTCTTGTAATCTCATCATTTTGCCAAAAAGGCTAGCTACTCTCCTAATGTTATCGAATGCCTGCCTGCCCTTGATAAAAAACTGCTTAATGCGGGTGGATCATTGACACCATAATCCCTTCCAGTCTCCTTTCCAATATTTTGGTAAATATTGTATAGTCCAGGTTAAAGCAATTGTCCTATAAAAGCCACAGTTCTCAAGGTCCTTCCCTATTTTGTGGATAACACTTGTTGTGGCTTGCACCATCATTTTGAAAACCTTTTCAGAGTGGGGAAAGGAGTTAATCAGCTCTGCCAATGGCATGAAAGGTTTACTAGAGAATCTTTTATAACATTGCATTGTAATCCTTTTTTGGCCTGGAGCCTTATTCAATTTAAAGGTTGAGATTGCTTGTATAACATCTTCCTTTTTATGCAGTCTTTCTAACTCTTATTTTCTTTTCATTGGTATTCTTGGGGAGCTTCACTTAGGCTATCTAACTTTCTACTTTGTGTTTCTCTCTCCAGTTCCACTAACTCATAATGTTTACTGTAAAAGTCTTAGAAAGATTTTAGTCTCGCTTTATCCTCGAAGTGCCTCACCCACTCCTCATTTCATACAACCTGTATGTTTCTGCAGTGTCATTTCATCCTATGATAGCGGGCAAGAAAGCTACCAGTTTTATTGGATCTCTCATATAATTTTTGTTCCTCACCAGCAAGGCCCTTTCCACCATATTCATAGACCTATTGTTAACCTGGCCCCCCTGATCAGAGATAGTCTTTTCTAAACGTTCCTAGAACCTGTTCTTTTATGTTGTTCCTCTAAATGTCCTCTTTCAGCATCTCCTTATGCTTCTTGGAGCACGAAACATGAAGCACCTTCCAAGCTACTAGTAACTCCACACGTAATATTAGGTGATGTCTGACCCACTGGATTCTGGATGAAGAACTCATTGATACATGACTCTACTTCTTAAGCTACCATTGTATTTATCAGTATTGATATTGGTACAGTACAGCTCCGCTCTACAGAGTTCCTCCGGATCTCATTGAGCAACAACTCATTCGAACAGTGGTCCTATATTTTTATATTGTCCACAGACAATTGTTCGATTTAGTAATTTAATCTTCGGGAGACAGTTAATGCATATGTACATAGCGTGCACATGTGAATAGAAGAAGTCCCTTTCCTCCCCGTACCTAATTTTCCACAAATCTATAAGTCCCAGCTCGTCTAAAAAAGATTTCTGCTTGGTTGAGCCCTGCAGTGTCTGGGTGGTATTCCTTTTGTAATTATCTAAGACTCTATCAAATATCAGAGTTAAATCCTCTTCTACATAATGTGGCATATCCCTAGCATTTTTAGCATTTCCGGTTTGCTAATCTTACCACCAAGTGGAGTCCCCTCGTCTTACATAACTCACAAAGGGCATTGGACTTCAGGCCCTTCAATGAGTTCATGTTCAGTTCTATTTTGCAAAAATCAAAAAACATTTGTGTTTCCTGCAGGGTGTATTATTTTGGCTGACTAAGCTGTCGTTGCTGTCTTTATCAGGTCCAACCGTTGCCTACCAGTGTGTGACAAAATGTCTGCTGCTCTGCAGGAGTACAGGGATGGGTAGTTGTGAACACCCCTACTCATTCCCACACTACTACTAAACCAGCAGTGACCCTGGTCATAAAGGTAAAACAGGCATAGCCTATCAGATAGAGGTCCTATTCCTCGTTTAGTAACATGGCCAAGGATATGCTACACTGTTCAGGAGAGGTATGAGCTGGAACAGAATGAAGCCAAACAACAATAGTTCTATGGTACGAAAATATAAGAATGTTCAAGCAAGGTCAAATAGAAATATGATCATTAAACTAATAAAAATGAACACAACTAATAAAAATGCTACTGACCCACCCATTTAAGGGAAACCTAGAGAAAGCAGAATTTAACATGAAGGGGCACTCTCCGTTTGTAGAAAGGGGTGTTCAGGCAAAGATTTCAGCAGCAACATGTCAAAGTTAATGAATTTGTCTTTCAAAAGGTAGAAAAAAAGGGCTTACAAATCACAAGGGTCGCTTTGGGTGGGCCAGGGGTACAGGACCACTTCAAATACCTTTGTCTTGTCGTTCAGGGCTCAACCGCACTGGGCCACGCTATTTAGCATTGAATCAGGCGTCTGGGTGCTGTGAAGGCATCATGAAGCAGACCCAGACAACAGGTTCAAGTTTGATTCACAAAATGTTATTAACTCAAAAGGCAGGATGGAGTAAGGCCTAACTTGCCCTATGCTAAGGTGGGATTGCCCTACCTAAAGAAGACTAAGGATAGTCTGTGTCAGGATGTCCAAAGCAAATGTATGTCTGTGTCCAAAACCTATACTTGCCCTCACAACTAACTGTATACAATGTGTAGGGATGTCAGCATCAAAATGAGTAGTGTTCAAAATAAAGTTCAGAGCTTCTTCCAGCTCTTGGCTTATAATCAGCTTCCCCTCCCCAAGTTCACAATAGGTCAAAAGGCACAGGGCTTCCCTTATCCAAGAGTTCAAATCTTCCAGCTTTTCAAAACAACGCAATTCTGAGGGACACTTCCCAGCTCTGATATCGTCATTTTTCACTAGTCCACATAGACAGTTCAATTTCTTAACTTCAAAATCACATAAGAGGTTGGTGTAAAAACACAAGCTTCTTTATGGGTGCTTTCAATGGCTTTTCTATGCAGGGGGGCACTCGGTCTAGATGCAGTTGTCGGACCACACGGTCCACTCCTTGCAGGTCAAGCAACTGATACCCCTTCTTGACTGCTTTTCCATCAACATTAGGCCACTGCTTTAACTTGACAGTGATGCTTGATTCATTCACCTGTTTCAAACCCTTCTGACACTGCACTGTGGCGTCGCTGGCCACCATGCACATGTTACACTTTCTTGTATTCCCCTGGCTTTTGCCAATGTGTGTTTCCTTATAACATACAGTTCCTTGACTTTTCTTGGCTGTTGCCAATGCTCGTTTTCTCATATAATGCAGTTGGTTTGAATTCTCTTGGCTTTTGCCAATGCTCGTTTCTCATATAATGCAGTTTGTTGTATCAGCCCGCTTCACAAACTTTCTTTCTTTTACTTCCCTCACTATTCAAGAGTGCTCAAAATCTGCTTTCTTTTTGTTCGATATTCAAAATTACTTATCTTTGCTTTCAATCAAATATGGTAATCATAGAACTGTTTGTTTCTGTTCAAATTAATGTTCATTGCCTGCTTCACATATGCGCCTGCCAGCCCGGTGTTCCCCCTTCTTTGTACACTCAACAGTTAGAGCTTACGACTGTTGTGCGAGGTCCTGTGCCGCCACAAGATCTATCCATCCCGTGCGGTACCTCACTTACTCTCCCAGCAGTTCTATGTGGCTTTGCTCATCCAGCGATGCTCCTCCTCCAGCTTGGGACTCTTAGAACTGCTTCGCTCAGTCACGCCAGTCTCCCTTTCGTGGCCTGCCACCAGCCTCCAGTGTCCCACTGCATAAACTCTGCATTTTCGAATGGGTCTCAAGCAGTGTGCTTGCCACACCGCAGATCCAGAGAGGTCTGCCTGCACCCAAACGCAGATGCCTCCATTTCCACAATGATTCTGGCTTTTAAAGTTCCCGCCACCATGATTGGTCCAAAAAGGACTAGACCGTTCACTACTGAAACGGTAATGCTGTCTTACTCATGCTGTCCTCCTCCTCGTCTCAGTACCCAACTGAGTTCAGCAGGTGTGTGCATTAGTAAAATGAGGATGTGCTATTCTTTCTCCTATTGTTGCTTCTTGGGGAATGTCTTAGGGGAAGAACAGGAAAATGGCTGACAATAGCCTATAAAGACTTGAGGCTAGAGGGCTTGTTATGAAAAGGAAATGGGGGATACCATGTCTCACCTAAAGATGTCCTCTCCCCACTCCCTGTCTCCTCCACCCAGGTGATCCTCCCTCGCATATCCATCCCCTGAGTCGGGATCCAGGAGAGATGACCTTTCCCTGGCCACCCAAAAGGAGGCTTCAGGCGGAAAAGAAGTGAGGATGCTCTCAGGTTCCTCATAGTGTTTTCTGACAATATAGTGTGATTTGACAGCAGTGATGGCTTGCAGACCAAAGATGCTGGAAATTGGCAGGGGATGTCCGTTTAGCAGTGCTGGACACTTCAGCAGCCTCTGATGTGTAGAAGCGGCGACTTGCCTTCATCAGCAAGTGAGCTAGACTGGCTCATCATGACTTCCAGATACTGCTGCAGTGATAGCCTGAAGCTCCAAGAAGCTGGTAACGAGACAGGAGTTGTCGAGTTGGAGACACTACGAGATTCAGCAGGTCTCAGCTGTGGAGATGGCAGTTTTTTGACATTACGTAAAACCCTAAGAAGCAGATGCGGTTGAGTATCAAGGTCGGAAATGACTTTGGCAGTTTCTTGGCAGCTGCTTGGATGTGTTGTAGGTGCCCAAACCGGCGTTAGAGATCTAGGGGTACCTTCTTTTGTTCTGGGGTTGCTGGGAGACCCAGTCCATGGTCTCTGGTGCAAGTTCTGTCCTTTATTTTGCCCTTTCAAATTACTAAGGTTTGCAGAGAGCACTTTCAAGGTTCTGTCAACTCCATTAAGCAGATTCATGGGTACCAGTTTCTCGGTCACGATAGGCCTTGTCCAACCAGCCTGCCATCCCAAATAGGTACTTGGGATGTTTTGGGAGAGCCGGTCTTCACCTCTATGGAATCAATCAGGTTCCAATGTATCCTTCTTCAAAGGTGTTTGAAATGTGAATCAACTAAGAGGGGTGGTCTCCCTCGCCCCTCATTATTTAGGTAAAATGCTAGAACGGCTTGGTGCAAAGCAATTCTGTTAGGGGTCCAATTCAGCCTGTGTAACAAATTTCATTTATCATGTCATGTAATACCCAGAGTGCCTTGTCTACAGGAATTAGGAAGGGGGAACAGGGCATTTACAAGCCCTGGCAAAATCGTAGTTGGTTCTACCACCCTTTGGACTGAACCTCTCCGCAGGGCTACTCTAAATCCAGCCTCTTTCTCAGTCTTGCTACATCAAAAAGTCTCCAGTAATCAATGTGGCCATTGTGATGGCAGAACTGTCTCTCAAGCACCCCACCCCATAGGACCTCCCACAGAGAGTTCATTTTCCTTGTGTGAAGCTGTCAACCTTCCTCAGGGGTGTCAGCATCTTGGGCTGGTCCTAGCATGGTTGCTGTGGGTACATCAAAGCCAGACATCTATTACACACCAGGCCCTGTGTGTCACTGCTTACCAAGCTGGCTATATTATGACATCCAATTCTTGTGGCTGTATAATTGTGTAATCTCAGTAGCCACCTTGTCCTAACTAGACATGGTTTATATTTAGATAGTGCTCTCCCAATAGGCGGCTTGGGTAAAATATTATGGTGTTTGAACCAGATGTGCAGATAGTTAAATTGCCACTTCTGCCAATTGGAATTTTGCAGCTGTTTTCAAGAATGTACGTGATCCTAAATCTGCCCTGCTGCCACAATATGTCAGCTGCTGGTAAACCTATACAACAGGTGCACCTGTTCTTTTTATTTTAACGAGGGGTCTGTGTTAAAACAGGGTCAGTGAAATGATCAAGAAAAAGGGGAACACAGACTACCTCCTACTCCTGCATCGTAAATTAGATCATTACCATAGGGACAAAACCACGCCGAACTGTGCACACAGGCTCCACTTCTACCAAAACCAAACAATGTTCCCACAGAAAAACATTTAGACATATTTAGGAACCAGCAGGATTCAGTTTATTATTGCCCGACTTTTTTGGTTCTTAGTTTGTCTTTTTTATATATTTCAATATACACATTATTCACCATGTAAAAGTATATTGCGAAAACACTATGGTAATGATTTAATTTACGATGCAGGAGTAGGAGGGAGTCTGTGTTCCTCTTTTTCTTGAGCTGCTGGTAAAGTCAGGAGACAGTCACAGCAAAGTAGATGCGTGCAGTATGATTTTTAGGCATAGAGCATTGTGAGAGTGGGATCTGATTAGCAAATCTTACTTTCAGAAACCGGATAGCCTGAATACCTTTACTACTGAATATTTAAAAAGGGCAGGCTTTCCCGCCCTCACCAGATGGCATTCTGATACACCCTTCCACTTGTAGATTTCATATATGTAGTTGTTGCACATGCATCTTAAATTTAGAATTTGGAATAAAAATGGCTGTGTAATACATTGAGCTACACGTCAAATCAGAAAGTTCTATAAGAGAATGGAAGTTATTTCTTTCCTGAATGCATCCTAATATATTAACCAGAGATGTCTGTATGGATTTAAACAGTGTGGGCATTTGTTTTCCACAGGTACAGTCCAAATGTATTCCCACCGAAAACATTCCAGCACTTTTTGATGTAAGGACCCATGGCACATCAACATGTGATTTAATAGAACCTACTAACAAACAATACAGAGGAGAGCAGGGCAAAACGCTAGATGAACATCAGGATGAGAAAAAGCATGACAAACCGAAGGGCCTCTCCTTTGCTAAACCTTGTCAAATCACAGGCGCAGGAAAACAGCTGAACGTTGCACCTACCGACACAACTCAAAAGGTTTGTAGCACATGTCAAATATTCATGTTCATTTTAAATTGAGAAGGCTATTAGAGTTATACTATGAAATGTTGACATGTCAGAAGAGCTTAATTTGATGTTCACTGACATCCAGGGGTGGACTGGGAACCAAAAGAGGCTCTGAAAATAATATTCAAAATTGGCCCATATTACACATTTTTAGCAAGCTGAACCCTTTTCCTATGAGAATATTTGGAAATAACATAGGTTACTACACAAAAGAGGCCCAGGGTGCAGAGGCCTACCGGGGAAATCTCCAGAGTTCCCTATAGGCCAGACCACTCCTGCTGATGACTGGTAAAATCGAAGTATTCACAAGTTGGCTTTACATTAATTAGCCTTGTACCAACATTTACAGGTAAAGAAAGATACGTTGACTATGGTACACCTTGCAAAAACAATTGTGCAAAAGATTGCAAGCAGTTGATCAATGGGCAAATGGTAATCAGTTTCAATGTAACTTGTAGTAGTTATCACCATTATGAACTATGCCAGTTTACTGATGCACCCTTTTTCCAGCAATCAGACTTCAATAGCAGGCTGTCTCTTTCTGGAAAATTGTATTCTCTTACTGATTCATTCAGCAATCTGCTCCAATGGCATTGGGTGTATTTGTGTGTAGGCAGCCTGGTCATCTTTGACTACTAATTCATATAATAGTGAAGATATCACGCCCACTTTCAGGAGTAAACGACACCAGCAACCGCCCACCAGTCCAAGCCTCAGGTAGGCCTAAGCACAATGAGGGCGCCAGCAAGGGCTGAGGACTATGTCCACCCTCATACAAGAGGGTGCTATCTATTAGCCTAACACCTGAGGTGCTAATTGTTTGTTTCTAATGGGAAATTGGAGACTTGCCTACAGCGCATGCCAAATGTCCCTGTAAAATGAGTACAAATGTGACTACACTGGAAATGAATGAATAGAATAGGTCCCTCTATTATTTATATGGCAGCCATGATAGTCAAGCGAGATGGCTGCAGCGAGCCAGTGTGGGGCTTCAAGCAGGTAAGTGGGGCATGAGGAAAGTTGGTAGGGGGGGCGGGGAGAATTCTCTGGGGAAGAGGTTTGGGGTGGACCTGGATCCACAGACATTGGGCCAAAGAGGAAATCAAGGGAACAATGATGGCTGCAGAGAACACAAGTGGTTACTTGAGTTCTTGCCTGTGCTCCATGCCATGTGATTGTCCAACGCCTTTCCTCATGGGTGCTAATGCTGTTTAATATTACCTCAGAATCATAGTAGTGTATTACTGTATCCTTTTTCTTCAAGTAGTGAACCCAATATCATATTTTCTGTTCAGGAAAAATGCAAATAATTAGCCAAGTTTCTGATTAGTTTTCTTTTTTCAACCCCAAAGCTTGAACCTTATACATACACTCTATGAAAGTAGGAGAAAACTCTTTTTTTGTTATTGCATTTTTGTTATCATTGTATACTTTTCTTTTCTTCCTCTTATTTATATTGATACAACACATATGCATTCAACAAAACTGAAGAGCGATGGCTGGAAGGTTTTGAATGAATAATAACTACTGCCATTGCTCTAGGCAACCCCTCCAGGCCATTGCATTTAGTCTGCTATGACACTACAGAAGGAGAGATGCGATATATAAATCACACTTGACTCCACCCCAAAAGGGGCAGTCCAGCCCAAACTGCTGGGTGATATCCCTTCTTCACAAGACCACAAGAAACCTCAGTATTTCAGCTTTGTTGGGGGTTATTGTGGTGTACCGTGGGTCTCTATGCACAGCAAGCTTGGGGCACAAGTCTGGACACACCTTTGGCAAAACTGAAGAATGGTGGCTGAAGGATTTTGAATGAAACATAACCTCTGGCTTTGATCTGTGCAATCCAGCAGGACTATCGTTTGTCAGCCTGTTATACTACTACAGAATGGAAGATCTATCAGGCTTTTTCCTAGCTGAAAAGGCACGCTACAGCCCAAACTGCAATGTCGCATCGCTTCTTTACGAGACCACCAGCAACCCCATACATGTTTTAACCCCACACATCGTTAGTGAGTTGTAGCATTCAAAATATTGATCAAACACGGTTTGAACTCGCATCTGTATATAAAAGTCAAAAGTTGTGGGTTTGTGGCTTGGGTTTTTGTTTGTTCCTCATACAATTCCACACTGTTCCACCAATCTGCACCAAATTGTGCACAGTTACATGCTAGGACTCTGCGTACGGCAGTGGCTACATTCCATGTGCACACCGCAACTCGCTTTCTGGATGATTTCAGCCCCTGCACACATGAGACGGTTGCCTGGAAGTGGTGAAACATGAAGGTGGTCGTAGAGCTTATTGCAAGCATCTGGATGCGAGAAGCAAAACTCTTGCAAAACCCCATTTTAAAGCCCTTGGACGCACTGTTTCTGAGATATTTGCACAGCAATGCATGAAACATCAATGTGCTCATAGAAGGAATCGACAACACTAATTTTAAGTGCCTTGACACCAAAAACAACACTCAAAGGTCCCTATGGGATCCCAAAAAACATATTTCAAGGCCCTAGGATGCACCGTTTCACAGATATCTGCACTGCAACACACTGCACCATGCCAGGGTGAGGCGACAGGTGGGGAGAGCGCACAGAATTTCCCATTATGCTGCAGCACGCCAACTATCACTACCCCTCCACGTTTGCTCTGGGTTGTGTAAGCCAGCCACATGCACCCTATCTCAGTGCATTCCGACGATAAGCGATTTGGAACCGGGACCTACAGGACCATTGACTTTCATAAGAGACTCACAACAGGGACCTATAGCATCATTGAATTTCAACAAGCGAGGAGAGTGTTATGTTGGTCCACAGAACCCGTGCGGAGTACAGGCATTTTTTTCTAGTCTACTTTAAACATTCTGCTTCAGCTAATTTATCACGTATGAATCAGCAAAGCCAGAATATCTGAATTTTGGACAATCATTAGCCACATACTTGTTCGAAGATGAGTCTTTGTGCACTCCGAGTAGGGGGAAGATAACCTTAACAGTTCTCCAAATTAGTTCGGAAAACATTCTGAGTAATCGGAGAAGAAAACACGTCAGTGGAAAAGTGTCCATTAAGTGTCTCTTCACAAAATATATACCTAAGCCTGCGTTGCATTTTTAAGATGGAGATTTCTTTTTTGTATCTCACTTCTTTCCTCCCTGCGCCGCATGCATAAGGGCATCAGGTAGCGCTACAACGTGTTCTGTTTCCTGCCCTATCAAGGGCACCATCTTTGTAAGAATTAAGTTGTATTTTGAAAAACCTATAATATTGCTGCAGTTTCTTGACAGAGTTGATTCTAACAAGTGTGAAATTTACTTAAAACAGTCTTCCTTTGTCACACAATATCCCCGTCTCTGGGTGTCATGCAACAGTTGAGACCAGTGGGGCTTTATATCTTTGCAGAGTTCTTTAGCTGTCCCAGTTTACGCATGACAACCATATCTAGTCAGTTTCTTTTTGCTGTCATTGCATGCTATTAGCTTTGGGTTTCTCATTATCAAGGCAGTACAAAATAGTCTTGAATGCAGGGTAACAAACATGGCTGTATGATATACTCTGGCTTGGGATAACTTGTCATTGTTGAACGTGTTGTATTTCTTGCATTGTGCTCTTTAACTCCTTAGTTTTACACTGTGATCCACCTGAAATCTGTGTTTGCAATATGTCAGCAAGGTTGCTTGTGCCAGCCTCTCAGCGCTCATGTACTGATATCCTCCAACTACACCAGTAGCCCCTCAATATCATAATATCCCTTACAAAGAATTGTGATAGAAGTATTGTTTTTTTGCAAAAGTTCAGAGAAATGCAAAGCAGCTGCACGCCCACTTCTCCATATGACAAAAGGATTGTTTTTATTGTTTGTGTTGTGTTACCACAAAGGATTTTTTTCATTTATCTAATTTAATCACAGAAAGAATAGGCAACATAGATCACTTTTCCATGCCCACCATAAAGTAAAGACCGCTTTCAAAAATTCCTTGAACTGATGTCTACAAAGTTTTCCCATTTGCTAAGATCTGACAACCCTTGCAGTAACAACACTTACATAAACTCCAATCTTCCCACACTGAGGAGACAGCCTATAGATGGGTAATGAAACCAGTGGAAGCAATCATGACTTTAGTGCAACAATCAAAATGTCCAAATGACGGCGAGTGGCAGTCTCAGCAGTGACCCTTGATACCTGGTCTGTCTTCACTGCCCTTTGTTTCCTGAAGGTGGAGCATACTACAAATACCTACTATGTCCGCAGAGCGGACGCGCAGTGGCGGCGAGTTGCAGTCTCAGCAGTGACCCCTGATACCTGGTCTGTCTTCACTGCCCTTTTGTTAGGCAGAAACCTGTGCAGTTCCCTCTGGGACCACTGCAAAAGATTTAAGACTACAGGTGGTTGGCAGTAAACCCAATTGGTAGCAGTCTGTACCACCCAGATTTACCTGGTAGCTGTGGCTGAGCAGTCAGACTTCTCTCAAGAAGAGTTAGGCAGTATACAGAATATTTACAATAGGTCAAAAGAACACAGTAGAACAAGCAAACACTGACCAGAGCTTGGTGTAAAAGAGATATAATTATTTATTTAAAAACAAATCTAGTTAAACACACTGGCACTAATATCAAGCAGTTCAAAAACACAGTCATTAAAAGATATACACTCCCTTCAATGATTAGTTAGACAAGTCTTAAGTAAAGCAACACTTATTTTCAGACAGCGGTGAGCGCTTAACAAAGATGGCACACTAATCAATCGGTTTAAAAGGGAGAGAAAGGCAGAGCAAAGATAGAAACCGATCCCAACACTTTCGGAAGAACACAGTAGGAGAAGAAGGCAGGTTAAAACCGTAAAGTCAAAGTTAACAAGGCCGGACCCACTTTAAGAGGCTCCGGTCGAAATGTGTCCAAGGTCACAGGGTTCAAAGTGCCCAAAAGTCTCCCAATAAGTTCAGAAAGAGTTGGACCAAAAAAAAGGGACCAGTTAGATGGTCAAGGCGGCCAGCCCAGTCCAGAAGTTTAAGGGATTATTGTTACCTTGTAGCAATCTTTAGAAAGGGAGGCCTGGCGGACACAGTACCTTAAAATGGTGAGAACGCTCCAGCGGGGGCAGTTGTTCCTGGCAGCGGGTGCAAGTCGGTGCTTCGTCCGGAGGAAGAGAGGATCTTGTCGGGGAGGAAAGCAGGAGTCCGTTGCACTGCCAGGGAAGAAACCAGCCACGGAGTTCTCAATTAAAAGGAGCGGTCCTTTTATTCACGGTCCAGTGGTAAGTGGCTATCCGGTTGCCGGGGTGCTTGGCACGGGCAATTCGACCACAAGACGTCCTGGGATGCGAAAAAGAAAGGTAAACTGGTTGTGCCCACCAGTCAGGGGAAGAAGACTCTCCAGCCTGGAGATCTCGTCTGTTGTTGGGAAGTGGTGAGTCGGTTCAGCAGGGCTCCACGGGTGGTGTCGTCGTAGCAGGCCGGATCAGCTTCTCCCTCGTCGGATTTTCAGGTCCTGTGGCGACTTCTGAAGTTCCAGTCCCAAAAGCCCTGCTTTTATGCAGCACACCCCCATTCACTCAGCCTAGCTGTCAATCAAACATGCTAAGTGGTGAGCCGGCCGGCTCACCACTTGGGCCAATCACACAAGAGTGCGACTTGAGTTACCAAGGTAACTCAGTCCAGGGTGCCTAAACCCCCTCCCACACCACCTGTGGTACCCAGACAGAGTGGCACCACTTTTGGAGGCTTCTGTGGAGAAGCCAGCCAAAAAGTGGAACAAAGGGCTTGACCTTTGGTTTGGAGTTACAGAGGCGAACACAAACGCCATTTTAAAACTGAGTTCTGGCAGAAAATACCAACCGGTGAATTAATATTAAATAAATAAACCGGCGGTATGTTAAAGGCTATGTTAAAAAGTATTAGCCTCGAACAATGGGAAAATCCCACAGAGATATATTCGCGGTTGAATATAAAAAGTAGTATCCACTGCCACCAGCCATAACTCGACGAGGGGGGACGGGACAGTGCCCCCTCGAATAACAGACCCAGGGGCAATCGAATTGCCCCTACCAGTACGTCCACAATATGATGGTTTGTACTGGATCTGTTAGTAATTTGGGACTAGTAAAGCCAATGGTGACTTTACATGCCCTGGGGGACAGTAGTCAGTCCCAGGGTATGGAGTCTATGGTGGGAGGTCACTATGACACCCCGGTGTTACTGCACGGAGGGTGCGGTGTAAAACACATAGAAAAAACATATGAGACCCTATGGAGTAAAAGACCCCATAGCCCATGAAACACATTAACATTCAAAGGAACACCACAAATCATGTCCAAGAGTGGGAGAAAAAGAGACTCACTCTTGGCAGGAGAAAAAAAAAATCCAGAAATCCAGCAAAGCTGCTGGGGGACTCACTAGGTTAGGAAATTCAGCCTAAACGGAGAATTCTCCCTAACACCTTTTTTTCCTGAAGGCGGAGCATACTACAAATACCTACTACGTCCGCATAGCGGACGCGGAGTGGCGACGAGTGGCAGTCTCAGCAGGGACCCCTGATACCTGGTCTGTCTTCACTGCCCTTTGTTTTCTGAAGTGGCGGCGAGTGGCAGTCTCAGCAGTCTAAGGCTGCTATGGCTGTGAGGTCTGCCACTACCCCTGGCCTGGCCCAGGAAGAGGAAGGGTGTCGGCTGCAGAGCGCACGTCTGCGTCCGGACTTGGAAAGGACCTTGTTACCGGAGACTCAGCAGCGGCCGGGTTTACAGCCGGTTTTACAGATAATCCTGAACAAATCAACCCTTAAGCCAAAGAGTGGAAAAACAGGTGGGAGAGACGCAGAGAGTTCCCCGATGCCTGATGAGACATCAGCTGACTCCCTCTACAGCAATGATACTCCCGGTACTTTTGAACTGAACGCGACTTCTCAATCGCTGGTGAGTTTGGCCATGGCCCCCATGCTTCCCAAGCCTTCCCTCCAGCAGTCTCCAAACCCTCCCTCACCCTCTTTGGGTTCTTTTCTACCTGCGTTCTCCAGAGGGGGTTTGGTGTCAGTTGTGCCTGCTGGGGGGACACATGGGCGGCGTGACAGTGGGGGGCTCTTGGATGGCTGCTGGTCTCAGTGGCAGGGTTTTGGAGTGCATTGATGAGCCAGCAATAGCATTGACAGCGAAGGCGCAGAACACCGAGGGACTCACTGGCCTCTCGGAGGAAACCCGGTGCATTGAAGATGACAGTGACAACGGGCTGCCCCACGCTGAGGGAGCCCAGCCCTGTGCACTGGCTGGGGCGGGCGCGGTGAGCCAAGTCGGCCTTTCACTGAACTCCTTGAAGGTGTACGCAATGGTTCACTCCGGTTTTAGTGAGCAGTCACCCTTGCCTCACTTGGAAGGTCCACCTCCCCTGGGGGTCCAACTTGTTTCCAAATCGTATGCTTTTAACTGAGAATAGGCAAACCCAGCTTGAGTGCCATCGCTGAGGAGATTAGCACGCCCTCCACAGCCTTAACAATCAACATGAGCGTAGATTCTACAAGTGAAAGACAAAACACGTAAAAGCAGCTGTGAAATCCAACGGAAACACCTCCTTGGGGGAAAAAGATCACTGCCAAAAGCAAACCAGCAACAAAAAACAACAGACAGCGAAGCGGCCCCCTAAAAAAGCTAATACCTATACAAAAAGGTCTGCACGGATCAAACCAAACAGAAAGAACCCAAGGAAACAGCAAATTGGTGTCGTTAAGCATCTTAAAACACTTCTTTAATTCTCGCTCAAGTAAACTGCCTGAAAACAACATTGAACTTTCCGATGCTGAAATCCTAGAAGCAGTCAAAGAAAACCAACCACTACCCAAAGAGAGGAGGTTAGACGGCTCAAAGACAACAAAAACAACAGTTACCCCAATAACCAACAAAGCTGCCCCACTTATTGCCCAGACAAAATGGCAATTGGAGAAAATGCAATTAGCAGAGTCCCCGGCGCCAACGCCTTCCAAGCTGGCTCCCTCTGCTGGGTTAGGGCCCATCCTGCCATCCTTACGAGAGGAACCAGTACTTACAAATCAGCGACCTGTAGGTTCTCCTGCGCCACCATCCTGCAGAAGCAGTAACCTCAGAACTTACCCCCTCTCTGCGTCAACAGGTGTTGGCAAGAGAACCTTATTCTACTCGGACTCCAACTCCAAGCTCAGAGACTCCACTGGAGGAAACTCAGGTCTGTCACATAGAGACCTTGGCTGAGTGTTCTGTACTATCGCCCGGAAGAGGTGACGCTTCGGCCAAACCATCAGACAAAACTAAACGACCCACCTTCACAGAAATGCTGTGTCTGGAAACCAGGAACACACCATCTTGAGAAAAACACCAGGCTCACCACCACCAGGAAATGAGATCCTGCCACATGAGTTCAGGAGGTCATCGAAGAAACTCGTTGGAATCCTCTCATAGCCTGACTTCAAGGAGACTCCCGTCTCTGACTTCTTTGCTTTCATCACCTACAAAGAAACGACAAAATGTCCAGGTCCCTACTACGCAGAAGGAAACCCTGTCAAAGAAAACAGATATTTTTTCTATCATGGCGGCAGTGACCATTGCCTTAGCCCCATTCAGTAAACTTTACGAATTCATAAATGATACGTTGAAAGATCACGCAACGATTCAGGCAATGATGCATACCAAAATGATATATCTCGAAGGCTAGATAACGGCGCTAGAAGACAGAGCCAAAAATTCAAACCTGAAACCACTGCATTCGACACCCGTGGCCTGCACGGCCTTCAAAGAGACAGCTCTGTCCATCGACAAAGTCAAAATCTCAAGACGCTTGAAGGAAGCAGGAACACAAATGTTTATATATTTTTGTATTTTTATAAGTCTTGTTCGTACTGGACAAACGGGCCCCTGCCACGGCTAAAGACTCTGTCAACACCAGGGACCCTGGGAAACCTTTTTCCATCTTTGACAAAACCAGATCAAGACCCGACAAAAACTTCGCTAAACACTGTGAGAGAGCGCTCGAACAAACTACTCGACCTCAACTGTACCCAAACTCATCAAATAATCGCACAATGGTATGTTTAGCCCAGGCACCTACATGCCCCTCAAGCCAGCCAACTAAGAGTAAGGTCCTTAAACAGACGTCATCAAACCTTACGGGAGACAAACAACACCCTTCTGAATCACCAAAAACAGTAGATGACTTTTTAGCAAATGAGGCTTTAATGAACATAAGCCAACATCTAAACTATGACCTTCCTACCTCCTTTGCTAACATCACAACTAAGGTACTGAATGCAAGAAAAGAGGAATCTTCGATATCTTCATCTACCTCAAATACAGGGCCAAGCAACGAAGACGAAGATCTGACATCTCCCTTCCATACACTAGAAGAGAGATGTTAAAAGCTAACACGTGAAGTTAATTGGAGCCTGCTACAACCTACATCACTCTTAAACGACGCCAAAACCACAAAAACCAAAACATCATTAAAGAAGGCTAATTTCAACCTTGGTGATCGACCTGCACATCCTACCACCTTAAAGAAAAGCCCTAAGACCACAGCAAACCTCAAAAGTCAAGTTTCACGCTCTGAAAACACTTGAGGTACCTGCCAAGATAAAGAGACCCCAAGGACACACTACAGTTCCAGAACAGAAGGCTATTCCAGGCCCACTTCTAGAAGAGAAAAAGCCAAAGGTATATTCAAACTGGAGCAGATAATGGATAACCACGATGAGGTAATCTTAAATAGAAGATCAGTGTTAACTCTGTTTCATCACATTCTGAAGCTCCATTCGATCAAGTCAGACGACTTAATTATAGTAGACCCTAGCCACAGATACCGTAAAGCTATATCCCACTTGCTGAAAAACCTATTAAGAGGCGCGACTAACAAACTTTTAGGGATGGGCTACGACATAACTGAACCGTCTGACAAAGGATCCCAACTGTCAGTGGCAAAACACAATAACACAAGTAGTGTGGCGCCAAGTTACAGTTCCATAACTGTCAGTCAAACACAGCAAAATAAGAAGACACGAAAGGACTCGGGGAAAAAAGCAAGGACGACGCCCTGCGCACTGGCTGTATGAAAGCCTATCGCAACAACTTCACAGTTACCATTTCTGAAGCAAACCACCGACTTTGCTCACCGAACAACGGGTCTGTTAATTCCCCACTGAAATTGAAAACTGCAACAACCAAGGAGACCATTCCACAAGGAATCATGCTAAAAGCGATCATCGGGCGCAACACAAGGGAATTTTGGTCCCTTATGAGAACCACTTTGCCTGCTACTGAGGACTCCATTCTGAACAGCATTGGAGAAACTACTTGGGCAAAATATTTTAAGACCCCATTCCAACTTCCCAGAAGCCACACTCTAAAAAGTCCAACAATAACAACATCAGCCTGGGCTAGACTCTACGATAAAGAAGTCATTGCCGAACTAATCAAGAAACTAAAGAACTCCAGAGCACCAGGGCCGGAAGGCATATAAAACCTGGATCTTAAAACTAATTCGGAGGAAAAACTACCCTTAGGTGCTGTGTTCCCTTCCCAATGTTGTGTTGTAGACAGATCATACAGTTCTGAACTAGTTGCCCCGCAATTTTGGGAATGTTGTCATTACTCCATACTGGGTCTAGATGTTTACAAATACCTTTGGCACTGATGTGAGCTGGCCCATGTGTCATAGTAGCTACAGCTGTTACATAAGCGTGGGGCAGCATTCATCTTTGTTTTTCATGATCAACCCGACATCCTTCATTATCCGACCCTGCTGGGCCAGAACCCCATAGGTTAATTTCCTCTGCAGTGACTTCTACCTGAATTTCTTTCATGCTACTAATGCCCTCTTCCATCATCCCAGTTTCAGCAACCCACCTGGCTTAGTCCAACACATACATTCTTGATTGTGTGTCTGTGGCAGTTTGTTTGGCTATTTTGTCTGAGAATGCTTTCCCTCTCCCAATATCGTCAGTCACTCTCTGGTGTGCTGCACATTTCATTATGGCTAGTTGTTTAGGGAGAGCCAATGCTGGTAATAGTTGCACTATGAAAGGACCATGTTGAAATTTAGTACCATGAGATGTTAAAAATCCCCTCTCAGCCCATAGTCTCCCAAAGTTGTGAGCTACTGCAAAGGTGTACTGACTGTCAGTATAAATATTTACTCTGAGCCCCTGGGATATCTCACAAGCTCTAGTCAAAGCAATTATTTCTGTACTCTGGGCAGAATTATGAGGAATTCTCCTGCTTTCGATAATGGCGTCTAAGGTGGTGATTGTATAGGCAGCGGTAGAAGTGCCGTCTGGGAGTGTGAAAGAAGAACATCACAAAATATTTCCCCCGTCTGGTTATGGCAAGGGTGTGTCCCTTAAATCAATCCTCCCTTTGGTGTCTTGTACGGTGACATAAAGACAATCATGGTTGGTGTTATTACTACTGTCCTCGTTTAGAGGAGGCAAAAGTTCAGCCGCATTCAAAGAACCGCATCGTTTCATTTTGATGTGGCGTGCAAATAGAATATGCTTGTATCTCGTGAGCCGGGCAGATGTGAGATGCGGTGTGCAGTCAAAATATCGAATGAATAATGTTGAAAGTCATAATAATCAAATTTTTTATTTTTTAATTTATATATTTTTTTTGGGGTCCGGGAATAAAAAAAATGGGTAAAACAAAAAAAATGTAAAAAAGGGGGTTGGGGGAAACCCCCCCATTTCGAATAAAAAATGTAATAAAAGAAATTCGACTTTTTTGTTTTCAACATTTTTTTTCTATATTATGACTTTCGACATTATTGTTTTCGATTTTTTTTTTATTAAACAATTTTTATTAATTTTCAACAAGAGAAAAAAAAACAAGACACAACAATATTTAACAAGAGATTCTCAGTTAAAAATCTGGTGTCTTTTGTCCCCTCTCCCCACCTCCCATCCCTCCCCTCCCCCAGACCACAGGTAGTTCATCAGCGACCTTTGCATCGTCTTACGAGCCAGGGCTATTGCTTCTGTCTGAGGTGCTGTCCGACACTTTGGGATGGAGCAACGACACTGTCAGTGCAATCCAATGCTGTAGTTCTGCACTAGAGTCTAGTCTCTGTTCCTGAATAGCAGTTTCCCATGCTCCGGTCTCGGCAGTTATCCACCTGCTGAGATCTCCCCACCATTGTGCTTCGCTTGGGCTTTTTGGGCTTTTCCAACCCATGGCTATTCGTCTTTTTGCAGTGATATATATCAGATCTTTGAGTCTATTGAAGGGTTTGTTTTTCCGGCTGCGTCTGTAGCTGCCCAATACACAAGCTGCAGGCCTATGGAAGTCCACTTCGATGTCTGCAGTCGCAACTCATTCTTTTATTTGTGTCCAGTAGACTTGTATTGCCGGGTAGCTCCAGAACATGTGAGTCATTCCAGCCTTGGGCTCTTTGCATTTGGAGCACACCTGGATTCCTGCACCCCTGAACCTCGACACGGCTTCTGATGTGAGGTAGGCGCGATTAGTCACGTACAGCTGGATGAGTTGTAAGCGGGCGTTCCTGGAAATTTTCTTGTGGTAGTGGGTTATCTCTTCCCACTCTTTATCTTCGAATTCCAGGCCCAGTTTGCTTTTCCATTTGGCCCTGCATTTGAGCTCAGCTCTAGTCGTGCCTTGCAGTAAGGCCTTGTAGAGTCCTGAAGTTTCGTGGCCACCTCATCCGCGCTTAGCATTGTTTCAATAGTCTCATGTTCCGTTGCTGGGTTGGAAGCCGCCGGCCATCTGCTCTTCATGGCTTGCATCACTGCTCCATGAAGCAAGAACTGTCCCGTAGGGTTCCCATTGGGTACGCACTTCTAAATGTCCCCATGCGCGTTTCGCCATGATTGCTGCTATAGGGATTTGCGGCGAGTATGGGTCCGTTGGATCAACCGCTTTGCGGGCCCGATTCCAGAGCTGGATCCCCAGCTTCACCATGTATGGGTAGTGACGTGTAGTGCTCTCCTCAACCCAGAGTAAGTCTCTGAGCAGTAGGTGGGGTAGAGCGGGTTGGAGGAGTCGGGTATCCACTGTGCTCTCGTCTGCCATCCATCGCATCACATGCCTCAGTTGACTAGCCAGGTAATACAGTTCAAAGTTGGGGACTTTCAGTCCGCCTCTCTCGTATGGTCTTTGGAGTGTTTCTAGCGCCACTCTATTCCTGCCGTTCTGCCAAAGGAATCCCCTGCAAAGTTTGTTTATGTTTTTAAAGAATGAGGAGGGAATGTTGTAGGGGACGTTAGTGAAATTATGTAGAAGGTGGGGGAGTGCCACCATCTTGAGGAGGCCTGCTCTACCAGCTACTGAAAGCGGGAGTCTACTCCAGAACGCCATAGATTTCTCGAGGGAGTCTTTAGCCCTCACTGTGTTTAGGATATGTTCAGTGTATGGGTTTCGGTGTATGGTGATTCCCAGGTATCTGAAGGATGTCGCTTGCCATTGGAGGTCCAAGGGGGGCAGGGCTCCGTGTTCCTCGTTATGTAGTGCGGCAAGGAGGTACAGACAAGACTTGTCTCTGTTGATCTGGATTCCCATACATTTATAGAATCCATCCAGGGTCTCAAGAATATAATGCAGAAGGTGTTCGGGGTTATGTAGGTACAATAGTGTGTCGTCAGCATACATGGAGACTAAGTGGGTGACGCCGTCTATTTCAATACCTCCATCTGAGTATTCCTGTCTGAGGTAGGCAGCAACGGGTTCAGTGGCGATGATGTACAACATGGGGGACAGTGGGCAACCCTGTCGGGTGCCTCTCTGAAGGGACCATTTGCAGGAGTATGTCTTATTTGTGCGAACCCTGGCGGTTGGGTTAGTGTAGACTAGTTGCGTCCTTTTAAAAAAACTGGGCCAATCCCCATTTTCACCATAGTGGCATACAGCCAGTTCCATAGCACCGAATCAAAGGCTTTAGTAGCACCCAATGATGCGACAGCGTACTTTTGAGGTCTTAGTTCGGTACTATATATGACATGGTGTAACCTGCGCAAGTTCTCAGTGATAGAGCGCCCCGGGACATAGCCCGTCTGGTCTGGGTGGATTAATTGGGGGATTACTCTCCTCAATCTATTTGTTAATAGGGCGGCTAGGATCTTACTATCTACATTTAGCATGGAGAGAGGCCTGTATGAGCCACAATTGGCTCCGTCTTTGCCGGGTTTGAGTAGGGGGATAATAACAGCCTCACTCATGGACTCAGGGAGGGTGCCTCGATTGTAAGCCTCGTTAAATACCTGGGTCAACAGGGGGGCTAGGGTCTCCTCGTAAGACTTGTAAAATTCCCCGGGAAGGCCGTCCGTGCCTAGGGTTTTCCCAGATGGCAAGGACCTGATAACAACCTTCACTTCGTCCGGAGTGATGGGCTCGTCTAGGGCCTCAGCCGACTGTGGGTCTAGCTTGGGTAGGTCGATTGACGTCTAGAACATCGTCGATTTCAGTGTCAGTGGGGGGCGAGGTCTCGGAGTAGAGGTTGCGATAAAACTCAGAGAAGACTGAGTTGATTTCCTCTTGGGTGTGTGCAGTGGTGCCATCAGGCTTGAGTATGTGGCATATAGGTGCTCGGTGGGTCTCCCTCTTATAAAGCCAGGCTAAGAGTTTCCCGGGCTTGTCACCCAAGGCGTGGGTCCTTTCGGTGTATTTGGCATAGCTCAGTTTCCCCAGGGATTCCCAGTGTGACAGGCAAGTTTGCTTCAGCTCAGTTATTTTTTCCAGGCGGTCTGGGGATGGGTCGGCTCTATTCTCCAGTTCTCCCAGCTCCCTTTCAGTGCATTCTAATGAGGTTACGATGGATCTTCGGGCCCCTCCTATAGCTGCAATCATCTCACCCCTCATGACCACCTTGTATGCGTCCCATGCTGTGCTCACGTGCTCTACGCTATTCAGGTTTCGCTGCCAGTATTCCTCAGTGCAGTCTTGTATGTGCTCCCGGAAGGCTGCGTCTAGCAGGGCCTCAGCTCTAAGCCTCCAGGTAGGTACTGGGGGCCTGCACCTCCCAGGTGGCCATCAGCAGAGAGTGGTCAGACAGCACTCTCGGCAGGTATTGGGCGTCACTGAACATGGCCAGTTGTCCATGGCTTGCAAAGAAATAATCTAACCTCGTGTGAACAGAGTGGGGCGGGGAGTAGATGGAGTATTCACGTTGTTCAGGGTGCAATTCCCTCCATACATCCAGAAGCTGCAGCTGGTGAGTTAGTTTGGAGAGTATTTTGGCAGGGGGGGGGGATGGGCGGGTGTATTTGCTATCTGATCTGTCCTTCAGGGGGTCAATGGTGCAGTTGTGGTCTCCCCCAAATCATAATGTTATCTCCATAAGGAGTGAGTCGCGGGTACAGGGAACGCAAGAAGGCAGTTGCGTCATGGTTTGGTGCATAAGTGCTGACTAGGCATAACTCCCTGTTTTCAATGGTGCCGTCCATGAGCGCCATCCTACCCTCATCTTCTGTTTTGGTTCTGATCTGCCTGAAGGGGATGGTCGGGTCGACCCATATCAGGGCCCCCTGGCGTAGGAGGAGTAAGAGGATCCAATCAGGGTTCCCCGCCATGTCTTGGCCAATGTTTCCAGTTTGTTCTGGGTTAAGTGTGTCTCTTGTAGCATAGCGATTCCAACTTTGCACCTTCTCAGGTATGCGAGGATGCGGCGCTGTTTAACAAAACTATTCATACCCCTAACGTTCCACGTCATTACTTTAATCATGTCAGCCATGGGTATGAGGCGGTATGGTGATAGTTCCCAGCGACACTTGAGGACTAGCTGATGGCTCGTAGCGTGTAAAGTTTCTCTGTGGTCTTGGCGTTTCCCGTTTCAGAATCCCAACTTCAATACCAACACCCCATTTCCCTCCCCCCAATCCAGGGGGCGGAGTGCTTGGGTGTGGTCTTGGTGTTACCCCCTTTCGGCTAAAAACTTTAGTGCCAACTCCCATTTCCCCTCCCCCCGATAACTTTAAACTCCCCAAACATAAAACAGGTCCAGCGGGGTCTCCCCCATTGTGACTATCCCGTTTCCTCTCCGCTTGACCGTGCATTGGTCTCCTGGTGCCCTACGGGCGGGATCTATACCCAAAAAAAGAGAGATAAAGGCTTCTGGGGTAGAAGAGAGGTCGTGTTCGGTGTCTCCTTATGAGGAATCTTTCCAGCTGCATCGTGCTTGGCCACTGCGTTGAGCAGCCAATGAGGGTCCATAAGTCTGTGTGCGGTTCCATTCGAATGGTGCTCAGCGCGGCTTCCGTCTCCCAACGTCGATGTCTGGTATCTGCTCCCTATCCATCCAGTCACTGGCTTCTGTCGGGGTGTCGAACAGGTAGGCCTTGTTATTGCGAATTACCTTTAGTCTGGAGGGGTATAGAAGCATGTAGCGTAGTCCGGCTGTTTTCAGTCTGGCTTTGGAGTGTATGAATTGTGCCCTCTTCATCTGAACCTGGAAGGTGTAATCGGGGTAGATGGCTATTTTAGCGGAGTCTCTCTGGATCTGGCCACCTGATCGCGAGAAGCCTAGGATGGTTTCTCGGTCCCTGTAGTTGAGTACTTTCGCTATCATTGGTCTGGGCGGTGTGCCAGGAGGGGGTTTCTTGGTAAGAGATCGGTGGGCCCTTTCTATGGTGAAGCCCTGCAAGAGTTTTCCGGCCCCTACTTCTTGTAGCAGGAGGTTCTCCACGTAGGTTGTGGGGTCGGATCCTTCAATACCTTCCGGCAGGCCCTCCCTTCTGCCTCCTCAGCTCTCTTCTAGGTTTTTAACCCTTTGCTGCAGCTCATCTACTTCTTTTGATAGCTGAGTTTTTGCCTCCGTGTTTTCTCGGACCTGGACTTCCAGTGTGTCAGTCCTGCAGGCCAGCGAGCGTACGTCTTGGCGCAGTAGGCTCAGGTCAATGGCCACTGCATCAATTTTGTTTTCCATTGCTGCTAGGGATGTTCTGATGGCCTCCAGGATCTGGGTGTTGCTGGGTTCAACTACCGTTTCTGAGGGATCAGCTGCCATCTCATTTGAGCTCTCAGGCCCAGCAGGCCCTCCAGCCGTAAAAGTGTCCAGGGTTGTTTGGCGCTGCTTAGACCTAGCGCCATTCGTGGACATCTTGGCCCTGGTGCAGGGAATCTGTCATCCCCAAAGTGAGCTTGCTTTGGCTGGGGGGTGGCAGGGGTGCGAGGAAACCCTGTCTGCCATGCGCGCCTTTGATTGATTTTTTGTTTTATTTTAGTGGTCCCTTGGTGTAGTGTCCAGTGGGCGTAATTCTTGGGTAGGCAGTGGAGGAGTCTTGTTCTCTTGGTCCAGGCGTGCAGATCTCGTGAGCCTTCAGTATTTGATTTGCCACCCCTTCTCTTTCTGCTTTGCCTTGCACTCTCTGCTTGTGGAGGGGAGGGAGATGCTCTCCACTGGGCGGGCTGAGGTGCGTCGGGGCTCTTCAGGGCGTTGGGCTCGGGGGCCAGGATGTGGGGCACCCTGCCAGCGCTCTCTACAGGGCGTTTTCCTTGGGTGGTGTGTGCGCCTCTTGGCGCCTTCATTACTGAGCCATCCGCTTTTGTTTTGCGTTTTTTTCACCTTTTTCTTAAAAAAAAAACCATTTCCTTTTTGTTCCTCCTGCTTCCCCACCAGACCCGGCAAAAAACGATGAAGTGCTCGGCAGGGGAAGGGGGGGGGTGTTCTGGTGGACCCCAATCTCTGTGCTTGGGTATGGGGTTGTATGCGTGAGCTTGCCCCCCCTGCTCACCTCTTAGACTGTCTCGCCGTGGGAGTCTCGCTTCCTCTGGGCAGGCTCCGGCAGCGGCTTCCCAGGTGCTTGCACACCTCTGCAGATTCTGTTCCCCGCAGGCCGGATACCGCGGGGCTGTCTCTCTCCTCCTCATCCCCGTACAGGGATGTGTAGGCGGCCCACCGGTTCGGGTCTCAGGAGTGCCTCAGTCTCCCGTAGTACGGAGCAGGGGTCGCGCTGTTCCAGGCTCCCGTATATGTAGCTGGTCTCCGGTCGCATCCGCAGGCGCTGGGCCAGAGCTGCCGCGAAGTGTCGGCACTCGGGTTGCTGGGCGGCTATTGTGAGGGAGCCGCCATTTTGGGCGCGGGTTCGTGGTGTGGACACACGTGGTAGTCAGGTCCACACAGGGCGCTCTCGTTCACAGGATGAAGCGTGGAGCTGCTAGGAGACGTCCGCAGCCGATCACGGTGAAAAACGGGCTTCAGTGGCTTTTGGTTAATTATTATAAAGCAGCTTATGTTGGTCAGATCAGCAGAGCTCACTCGAGTCACGTCCTTCTCACATGGCGTTTAGCCACGCCCCCTTGTTTTCGATTTTATGACTATAAACCGTGAGATGCTGAGTTTGCGTTCTATTCAGTAGTACATCTACTGAGGTGAGGCACCATCACGGTTAAAGAGTGACCAAAAACCATGCCTTCACTTTGTTTAACTGAGGTGGCGGCAGAAGCTGCAGCCTTGAGACATTTCGGCAAAACGCATTTAACAGGGTCTAATGTGCAGGACAAATAGCTGCATGGCCTGTTCCTTCCTCCATGTTCCTGTGTCAAAACAGCCAAAGCGCAACCGTCTCTCTCATGCACAAATAAGACAAATTCTTTGCTATAATTTGGTGTGCCCAATACTGGTGCGGAACATAGTGCAGTTATGAGCAGATCAAAAGCGTTCTGACAATCTGTATCCCAAGGTAGAGGTAACGCTACATCTTTTCTTGTCAATGTCAACAGAGGCTTAATCACGAGCAAAAAATTAGGAATCCATTGCCTGCAATAGGAAGCCATTCCGATAAAAGCCCTAACCTTATTCTATGTATTTGGTACCGCCATGTCAGAGATGCTTTGTATTCTTTCAGGCGCAAGGCAGCTTCCCTCCTTTGACAGGAGATAGCCTAAATTTGCGACCTCCTGTTGACAATACTGAGATTTCTTTAAAGATGCTTTATGACCATTGTCAGCTAGATGCTTCAGTAACAAAATAGTACCCCACTTACAAGCGCTTTCTGAATCTGCAGCAATAAGCAAGTCATCAATGCACTGTACAAGTGTGCAAGTGGAAGGTAATGCCAGCATATCTAGTTGTTCCTTGAGGGCCCTACTGTAAATGCTAGGACTTTCGGTTTACCCTTGCGGTATTCGGGTGAAAGTAAAGGAACGTCCCCCACGGGAAAAAGCAAACAAATACCTGCTATTTGGGTGTACGGGGATGCTAAAAAATTCATTTTTTAAGTCAATGACTGAAAAATGCATAGCCGTTGCGGGAATCATAGTCAGAATGGTAGTGATGTCGGGCGCAATGGGAAACTGTTGTGCTACTACCTTAGTTTTATCGCTCGAAGATCAATAACAAAATGGTAGGGTAAAGCATTGTCACCTTTCTTATAAACAGGCAAAACAGGACCAGAGATTTCTTCTATTGCACCTTGATGCATTAAATCAGAGACATTTTTATATTTATTAATGATTAGTTTGACATCAAATTTTACATTTATTTCATTTTCACATAAAATATTTCATTTTTAACTTTTCCTAATAAAACACCCTTATTTCATCTTATTCACAAAATATTGATTAATCACAATTTATCGCAATACGTTTCGTCAGCTTCTATTTCTCATTTTTTTATTTTAATGAGTCCCAGAATTGCGCGACTCTCATGCTCCATCTATTATCCTGACCCAACATTATATACATCCACATTTCTTTCTCATCCATGTTTCTTTTATCTTTTGGAAGCATATTGGCGAACACTTGCCTCTTCTCCTTCAAGGCTTTACATTCCATTATCAAATGATAAGTTGTCTCTGCTAGATTCTTTTGTTCACAAAATCTACAAACATTCATTTGTTTCTCAATTTGGTGAGTCTGACCAGATAGTCTCTCGTTGGTAAGGCATTTAGCCTTAATCTTAGGAATGTGTTTCTGATCGTCTGGTCCGGGAATTTTTACAAATATTGTGGCAATTCATTTAACATTCTGATGTCTTGATTTACTTGGATATTCAATTTATATTCTGCTTTCCTTTGTTGTGTTAAAATCCATTCCTCTCTTTTGATTTTCAATTTCACCTTCTGCTGTCTATTTATCAGCATTTCTTCTTTTACGTCCAAAACTTGTAGTAGGTGTTTGTAATGTTTTTTCCAAACATTTATCACTGTTGCATTAAGCTCAAATGGTTTATCTTGTATTATCATCGCATGTATGTTTTCTTGTGTTAGAGTTTTCCTATATAAATCAAGGGTTTTCCACATGGCTATAGCAGATAAAGATTGTAATCCCCAAGGACCTTCCTCCAAAATATACCTTCACTTCTTATCCAATTCACCATCAGCTTGTTTATCATGGCCTCACTCCCATATGTTAAAATAGTTACTGCTTTTTGTTTATAGATGGTCCATACAGGTAGGATTGAAAATGTACCATATTTTCTGTGGATGACTGTGGCCCTCATTACGAGTTCGGCGGTAACCATGCCGCCATTGGCGGCATAGCTCCCGCCGAGGTCGCGTCCGGGTCCAGGGCCACGGAATGAGGACTTACTGGGCCATTCCGAGTTCGGAAGGCTCGGTAATTCCTCCCTCCAAGGACCCGGACACAGTCCTTCCCCATTCCCATTTCAGCCCCCATAGGGCTGAATGGGAATGAGAGAGGGAGCAAACTACGGGCCATTACGAGATGGCCCGTTGTTTGCTCCCTCTTCCCCTCGCGGGACCCGATAAGCACGCCTGGTTTTCCCAGGCGTGCTTACCGTGTCCCGCAAGGGGAACTCGTAATGCGGCGGTACGGGGTCACCATTGACTGAAACTTTATATTATGGAATGCAAGGCAATGTAACACCAGATGTTTAAACTATGCGCACTGGTTCAACATCTAGAATTCCTACATCATTGTCAATTATCGCCTATAGCTGTGTAGGTACCTGGTGCAATTCACTGGCCAAGGGCAAAGCCATGAATTGTGAGGTGGAATTCAGCTGGGGAGAAATAGTCAAGTATACTCCATCTGGAGAGCAGTAAATCACTGCATGCAATATTTTCAATAAATTCAATCCCAGCAGATTTTCACTGCAGTTGATTGTCAATAAAAATGGACATGAGTCAGTGAAAGGCCCTAAAGAAATTGGCACTGGTTTAGAGACCAGGCTTACTACTGGAGTACTAGAGAACCCTTCTGATACATTTTGCTGCCCTGACAGGGGAATATCTGGAACCTTTTAGTGGTCAATAGAGCATTTGTGCACTCCTTTGTCGACCAGAAAAGTATGCGCCCTATCCCCTACTTTCATTTCTATGTAGGGTCCTTTCTGGTCCATGGGTGTAAGAGTAGGTTCCAGATCCTGTTTTGGACTGTCCTAGCGAAACAAAATGTTGTTGGATGTAAAGTCTTCAGAACAATATGTGTGTGTAGCGTTGCCAAAAATGTTTGCACTCCTACTATTCTGTTGCCCATCTTGATTTCCTGCATTGCTATTATAGTGCTGATTCTGAGAGAACTGATTTCTATTCGGCCCTTGCATGCCATAGCTAGGTGCTCTCGACCTTCTACCGGGCATTCCATTTGCCTTCTGCTGGAGGATCAAACACTATGCCCTCCAGTGGACCTCCTGCTTACAAAAGGCACATTGGTTTACATTCACAGTCCCCATTTGTGGGGTAAACTGTCCTCTCTGTTGAGCATTCCCTCCACGTGGTCCTCTTGCAATTTGCTGCAACCTTTTTTTTTCAATCTTTTCCTTCTCATTGTTCTCTCTATTCTCATAATACTGAGCCATATGTAGAATTTCAGATTGCGACTTAGTCTGCCATGCACTTTCAGAGGCAGTGATTTGAGACTGAATGTCTGGCAATAGCCCACATACACATTTATCAACAATCTCTTTCCTGGTTCCGTACTTAAATCCTGACCACTAAAATCCCAAAAAACGTGCTCAAACCTGTTAAAATACTCTGTGGCTCCCTCTGTCTTCCATTGCATGAATGCGGTCAATTTATCCCAAATGATTCTTAAGTTTGGCTACTATGTGATTTGGTAATATCAATATGTTCTGTGGTGGTTTCCCGCCAGCTTTTCTTGAACTATCAGCTAGTTTGAGTGCAGCCCATGTATCACCCATAACTGGTACATCGTCTACGACCTAACCTGTTTCCATAAATCTGCCGGCAAGATAACAGGCAGCAACAAGTCTATGTCCCCTAAAGTGTTACCGACGAGCCCAATACAAACTCTGTTTCTTTATAGAACCCGGTGGGGTTCTTTCTGATGTCAGGGATAGACTGTTTAAGAGTGTTTACTTCTTGCCTTGAGAAGGGGACATGTACCAATTGCGAGATATAGTGTGCAGGGGTAACTGTTGCAGCTGCACCGTTAACACCTTCTGGGGCAAAAGAGTAGGGGGAACTCCTCTCGCATGGGTAACTGTGCAGTGGGATTCTCACATCGTTTATTAAGGAGCAAAGCTAGGTCGAGAGACAATGAGGTCAGCGGTGTGTCGTTAGAAAACATTAGTTTATATATTACCATAATATCTGCAGGACAGCATAATTTCTTCTTGATACATTTGCCTTGCAAATATTCAGCCATAACCTATAATACTTTTCTTTGAATGGAGGGAGAATATTGGCTAAAAGTGTCATGAATATCGATAGGGGAGATAGAGGCATCTGAAATCCATCTGAGTGCGTCTCTAGTGCAGATGCGCAACTCTTCACTAATAGTTTTTCATGCGCGTACAAATGTTTTCTGGACATAAGATGTTTGTTGTGTCTCTATTTAATTTTAATTGGTGCAGCTGGTCTAGTTCCTGTTTAAAGGTAAATAATGTTGACATGTGCTCATATATTTTCACTGTTGTGCCTCTAGTACATGACAAGAAATTCAAATCCTGCAACTCCTGTGGGACGACGGAATCAGTAAGATCGCCCCAAATCTCAGCCAAGTATAGTCCCATCTGTTCTAGCAATACGTTTTCTTCAGGGATACCTCCATGATATGTCAGAGAGCCTGAAGCGACTGCTTTGTCATCCTCCTGTATAAATATTTCTGCCCATTTTCGTAATTCTTTTCTCTGCTCAAGGAGTACTACACTGCAGGTCACAGCTCTCTGGTTGCTAGAAAGGATCGAAGGTGCTAAAAGAGGAGTATCAGAAGTAGCAGGGGTAGCTGGTGGCAAAAGTAAATCCTGTGCGGTAGTTTGTGGAGGCCAACTGTCGGAGTGTATGTTGGGAGCTGGTAATGGTGGCTGTGTTGGCGTAGGAGGTAGTGGAACATACGGAGGAGGTGCGGTAGGAGGTGTTCGTCTTTCATTGAGTAGTTTGTTTATTAATTCATCAGATGCATGCAATTCCTTTGATGGATATATTTTCTGTACCTCTAATTGGAACTCTGTATCCATTCCCCTAATAGCCTTATCTTGTTTCTGTTGATGCTGCGCTAAAACCTTCTCAGCTTGGGTAATATGTCTGCGTGCACATTTCTCCTTACTTTTGAGGCATTGGGTAGCTTCTTTGTGCCAGTCCTTAACTGCGTCAAAAGCGGTAGGCCTAGCTTTCTTCCTCAATAGTTCTGACTCTAAGTTCTGTATTCTAGTTAGTTCAAAACTTCCCAACGATGGCCATTGAAGGTCCGTTTCATGTCTGGTCTAGCAGTGCCAAATACTGTTAAAAACTATAGCTCCTAACCTGTACTTAACCTACATCTCATAGGCAGGTGACCCTTCAGGCGCTGCCGGCTGTCTATGTTCTAAACCATTTTGCTGTCTTCTCTTGCAACAAAGCTTTGCCCAACAAGTCGACAACTGTTAAAACCAGGCATACTTTCAAAAACAATGATTCTTACCTGGAAAATATTTTGTGCAAAATATTTTATCCAAACAGTTCCAGTTTGAAACAAACTCACCTGATTCAAAAAACGAAATCAATCCCCCATCAAATCAAACGAACCCCTCCGTGGCTGGTGGTCTCCCAAAAAAGAGAAACACAGTTGCTGCATACGGTCCGGGACTCTCGCCGTGATGAACTCTGGGCAAAGCGACGAACGGAGATCATGAGTAACAGACTGCAAGAAACAGTGTCTCCTAATTGCAGGGGCCCCCGATACTCACTGGTCTCAGTCCGTCCACTCCGTCCTCGAAAAGTGATTGGTCGTCATCGGAAGAAGCCTCACGTTCCAGGTGCCATTTGTATGTCCCAAAATGCGTTACTGCAAATAAATGAAGAACACCAGTCACGAAACAAATATATAAAAAGAGTTTTATTCTCGCTTCATGCAGTCTCGGGTTCAGCTATGTCTGCATATAGTCATAGAGAAATTGAGCAATTTGCAGGGCGGCCAGTTAGCCATTTATAGAGTTCAGTTTTGCATCGGTTGTTGTAATTACAGATGGTTTATGACCTGCGTAACATGGGCATTATGCATGGCAACACATGGATCCTCGCTCTACGTCAAGTCTGTACAATTTACTGTCTCAGAGCAACACGGTTCACCCTGTTCCCAGTGCAAGGAGACATTCCTTACGTATCTTATCTGTGTTTTTCTTGTACCAAAAGGGCACTTCGCATTTCGGCTCGGTAGTTCAATTATCCCTCCCTTCCTAGAATGTGCATGGTACATCATGTTTTCTAAAGATTTGTCGTGCAATTAGCCTTGGAAAGCAGGAGACAGAAAGACACATAGACTACCCTTCATCTCCATCCGTGCCTGCATGTTGAAGGCTCGAAGCTGGTAAATTCAATTAGCTAAGCATTTCTTGCAGGAACCCGTTAACTAGCCCCTCGGGCTGCGATCATTTTCTGCATGCTATATGAAAACCCAGCAAGTGAGCAAAGAAGGGTGCACTTCTATGTGTGCGTTTAGGCCAACACAGAATGACATGGAATGGGTGCATTTTCACAATTCGGGAACAGCAAAATGTTTTCCTTTTCATAGAAAATCTATTCATAGCTGCATTTGGCAGCAAAGCCCCTCTCTATGTCATATTGGAGATGACATGCTCATAGCACCATGTTAACATAAATACCTACTACCTTCAGACTCACCATCTCTTCCTGATGTCTTCATTAATAACGTGTATACATTTTGATCACCAGAGAGAAGTAAATGTGTGAAGGAACCTTTTTCAAATGAAAGCTTCAGAGATCCACTTTGCTTGATTGTGGGGGGAAACCAAGGATACACATATTTGGACCCATAAGGTCTACATCCATTATAACCCAGAAAAGAGCATCCTACACAAACCCTAGTTCTGGACCCCACATTTGCAAAGACATACATCTTTCCCTTCCGTTACCCTAAGTTTTTCTTTTTCTTGATAAGAGGCTATAGCATTAGCCCCCTCCCTTGATAACTCTTCCCTTCTTTCTTCAGGACCATCCTCCATTTGCAAACATCAACATCTTTTCATAGAAAATCTATTCATAGCTGCAGTTGGCACACCGCGCTTGCCTCTGTCTTCACCTTTTGGGTTTGGTTTCCCAGAAGCACTTAGAGGGTAGGCTCTGGCTCCAAATTGCACCTTCTTTTACCAATACATCTCTGTCTCAGATCCACCATGTTTGATTAGGTGATAAAGGCTCTTTGAATAACCAGTGCAGGGCGACGATTATGGCATCACAAACACCAGGCATAGCGGCATCCATGGAAAACCAAGATCCATTGTTTGTGGCCTTCTGCTGCTTCGATCCTTTTGGTTAAGGCTCCCAGTCCTATAGCCGTTACTCGAGCAGTCAGCTTGCAGTGCCCCCCACAGCAGTATATCCACCTTGTGCCAATCAGAAACATGGCATTGGGCCTCACTACAAGTTGTGCGGAATACGTTTAACATCGCCGGTAATGGTGCCGGCGCTGTTAAACGCATTCCGCACTATTACGAGGTCCCCTCGCGGAACCCGCTCTGGACGTCTGGTTTATCCCAGGGGACCAGGGAGCTAACAACGGGCCCTCTTGTAATGGGCCCGTTGTTAGCTCCCTCCCCATTCCCATTGAGCCCATGTGATTGTCCAACGCCTTTCCTCATGGGTGCTAATGCTGTTTAATATTACCTCAGAATCATAGTAGTGTATTACTGTATCCTTTTTCTTCAAGTAGTGAACCCAATATCATATTTTCTGTTCAGGAAAAATGCAAATAATTAGCCAAGTTTCTGATTAGTTTTCTTTTTTCAACCCCAAAGCTTGAACCTTATACATACACTCTATGAAAGTAGGAGAAAACTCTTTTTTTGTTATTGCATTTTTGTTATCATTGTATACTTTTCTTTTCTTCCTCTTATTTATATTGATACAACACATATGCATTCAACAAAACTGAAGAGCGATGGCTGGAAGGTTTTGAATGAATAATAACTACTGCCATTGCTCTAGGCAACCCCTCCAGGCCATTGCATTTAGTCTGCTATGACACTACAGAAGGAGAGATGCGATATATAAATCACACTTGACTCCACCCCAAAAGGGGCAGTCCAGCCCAAACTGCTGGGTGATATCCCTTCTTCACAAGACCACAAGAAACCTCAGTATTTCAGCTTTGTTGGGGGTTATTGTGGTGTACCGTGGGTCTCTATGCACAGCAAGCTTGGGGCACAAGTCTGGACACACCTTTGGCAAAACTGAAGAATGGTGGCTGAAGGATTTTGAATGAAACATAACCTCTGGCTTTGATCTGTGCAATCCAGCAGGACTATCGTTTGTCAGCCTGTTATACTACTACAGAATGGAAGATCTATCAGGCTTTTTCCTAGCTGAAAAGGCACGCTACAGCCCAAACTGCAATGTCGCATCGCTTCTTTACGAGACCACCAGCAACCCCATACATGTTTTAACCCCACACATCGTTAGTGAGTTGTAGCATTCAAAATATTGATCAAACACGGTTTGAACTCGCATCTGTATATAAAAGTCAAAAGTTGTGGGTTTGTGGCTTGGGTTTTTGTTTGTTCCTCATACAATTCCACACTGTTCCACCAATCTGCACCAAATTGTGCACAGTTACATGCTAGGACTCTGCGTACGGCAGTGGCTACATTCCATGTGCACACCGCAACTCGCTTTCTGGATGATTTCAGCCCCTGCACACATGAGACGGTTGCCTGGAAGTGGTGAAACATGAAGGTGGTCGTAGAGCTTATTGCAAGCATCTGGATGCGAGAAGCAAAACTCTTGCAAAACCCCATTTTAAAGCCCTTGGACGCACTGTTTCTGAGATATTTGCACAGCAATGCATGAAACATCAATGTGCTCATAGAAGGAATCGACAACACTAATTTTAAGTGCCTTGACACCAAAAACAACACTCAAAGGTCCCTATGGGATCCCAAAAAACATATTTCAAGGCCCTAGGATGCACCGTTTCACAGATATCTGCACTGCAACACACTGCACCATGCCAGGGTGAGGCGACAGGTGGGGAGAGCGCACAGAATTTCCCATTATGCTGCAGCACGCCAACTATCACTACCCCTCCACGTTTGCTCTGGGTTGTGTAAGCCAGCCACATGCACCCTATCTCAGTGCATTCCGACGATAAGCGATTTGGAACCGGGACCTACAGGACCATTGACTTTCATAAGAGACTCACAACAGGGACCTATAGCATCATTGAATTTCAACAAGCGAGGAGAGTGTTATGTTGGTCCACAGAACCCGTGCGGAGTACAGGCATTTTTTTCTAGTCTACTTTAAACATTCTGCTTCAGCTAATTTATCACGTATGAATCAGCAAAGCCAGAATATCTGAATTTTGGACAATCATTAGCCACATACTTGTTCGAAGATGAGTCTTTGTGCACTCCGAGTAGGGGGAAGATAACCTTAACAGTTCTCCAAATTAGTTCGGAAAACATTCTGAGTAATCGGAGAAGAAAACACGTCAGTGGAAAAGTGTCCATTAAGTGTCTCTTCACAAAATATATACCTAAGCCTGCGTTGCATTTTTAAGATGGAGATTTCTTTTTTGTATCTCACTTCTTTCCTCCCTGCGCCGCATGCATAAGGGCATCAGGTAGCGCTACAACGTGTTCTGTTTCCTGCCCTATCAAGGGCACCATCTTTGTAAGAATTAAGTTGTATTTTGAAAAACCTATAATATTGCTGCAGTTTCTTGACAGAGTTGATTCTAACAAGTGTGAAATTTACTTAAAACAGTCTTCCTTTGTCACACAATATCCCCGTCTCTGGGTGTCATGCAACAGTTGAGACCAGTGGGGCTTTATATCTTTGCAGAGTTCTTTAGCTGTCCCAGTTTACGCATGACAACCATATCTAGTCAGTTTCTTTTTGCTGTCATTGCATGCTATTAGCTTTGGGTTTCTCATTATCAAGGCAGTACAAAATAGTCTTGAATGCAGGGTAACAAACATGGCTGTATGATATACTCTGGCTTGGGATAACTTGTCATTGTTGAACGTGTTGTATTTCTTGCATTGTGCTCTTTAACTCCTTAGTTTTACACTGTGATCCACCTGAAATCTGTGTTTGCAATATGTCAGCAAGGTTGCTTGTGCCAGCCTCTCAGCGCTCATGTACTGATATCCTCCAACTACACCAGTAGCCCCTCAATATCATAATATCCCTTACAAAGAATTGTGATAGAAGTATTGTTTTTTTGCAAAAGTTCAGAGAAATGCAAAGCAGCTGCACGCCCACTTCTCCATATGACAAAAGGATTGTTTTTATTGTTTGTGTTGTGTTACCACAAAGGATTTTTTTCATTTATCTAATTTAATCACAGAAAGAATAGGCAACATAGATCACTTTTCCATGCCCACCATAAAGTAAAGACCGCTTTCAAAAATTCCTTGAACTGATGTCTACAAAGTTTTCCCATTTGCTAAGATCTGACAACCCTTGCAGTAACAACACTTACATAAACTCCAATCTTCCCACACTGAGGAGACAGCCTATAGATGGGTAATGAAACCAGTGGAAGCAATCATGACTTTAGTGCAACAATCAAAATGTCCAAATGACGGCGAGTGGCAGTCTCAGCAGTGACCCTTGATACCTGGTCTTTCTTCACTGCCCTTTGTTTCCTGAAGGTGGAGCATACTACAAATACCTACTATGTCCGCAGAGCGGACGCGCAGTGGCGGCGAGTTGCAGTCTCAGCAGTGACCCCTGATACCTGGTCTGTCTTCACTGCCCTTTTGTTAGGCAGAAACCTGTGCAGTTCCCTCTGGGACCACTGCAAAAGATTTAAGACTACAGGTGGTTGGCAGTAAACCCAATTGGTAGCAGTCTGTACCACCCAGATTTACCTGGTAGCTGTGGCTGAGCAGTCAGACTTCTCTCAAGAAGAGTTAGGCAGTATACAGAATATTTACAATAGGTCAAAAGAACACAGTAGAACAAGCAAACACTGACCAGAGCTTGGTGTAAAAGAGATATAATTATTTATTTAAAAACAAATCTAGTTAAACACACTGGCACTAATATCAAGCAGTTCAAAAACACAGTCATTAAAAGATATACACTCCCTTCAATGATTAGTTAGACAAGTCTTAAGTAAAGCAACACTTATTTTCAGACAGCGGTGAGCGCTTAACAAAGATGGCACACTAATCAATCGGTTTAAAAGGGAGAGAAAGGCAGAGCAAAGATAGAAACCGATCCCAACACTTTCGGAAGAACACAGTAGGAGAAGAAGGCAGGTTAAAACCGTAAAGTCAAAGTTAACAAGGCCGGACCCACTTTAAGAGGCTCCGGTCGAAATGTGTCCAAGGTCACAGGGTTCAAAGTGCCCAAAAGTCTCCCAATAAGTTCAGAAAGAGTTGGACCAAAAAAAAGGGACCAGTTAGATGGTCAAGGCGGCCAGCCCAGTCCAGAAGTTTAAGGGATTATTGTTACCTTGTAGCAATCTTTAGAAAGGGAGGCCTGGCGGACACAGTACCTTAAAATGGTGAGAACGCTCCAGCGGGGGCAGTTGTTCCTGGCAGCGGGTGCAAGTCGGTGCTTCGTCCGGAGGAAGAGAGGATCTTGTCGGGGAGGAAAGCAGGAGTCCGTTGCACTGCCAGGGAAGAAACCAGCCACGGAGTTCTCAATTAAAAGGAGCGGTCCTTTTATTCACGGTCCAGTGGTAAGTGGCTATCCGGTTGCCGGGGTGCTTGGCACGGGCAATTCGACCACAAGACGTCCTGGGATGCGAAAAAGAAAGGTAAACTGGTTGTGCCCACCAGTCAGGGGAAGAAGACTCTCCAGCCTGGAGATCTCGTCTGTTGTTGGGAAGTGGTGAGTCGGTTCAGCAGGGCTCCACGGGTGGTGTCGTCGTAGCAGGCCGGATCAGCTTCTCCCTCGTCGGATTTTCAGGTCCTGTGGCGACTTCTGAAGTTCCAGTCCCAAAAGCCCTGCTTTTATGCAGCACACCCCCATTCACTCAGCCTAGCTGTCAATCAAACATGCTAAGTGGTGAGCCGGCCGGCTCACCACTTGGGCCAATCACACAAGAGTGCGACTTGAGTTACCAAGGTAACTCAGTCCAGGGTGCCTAAACCCCCTCCCACACCACCTGTGGTACCCAGACAGAGTGGCACCACTTTTGGAGGCTTCTGTGGAGAAGCCAGCCAAAAAGTGGAACAAAGGGCTTGACCTTTGGTTTGGAGTTACAGAGGCGAACACAAACGCCATTTTAAAACTGAGTTCTGGCAGAAAATACCAACCGGTGAATTAATATTAAATAAATAAACCGGCGGTATGTTAAAGGCTATGTTAAAAAGTATTAGCCTCGAACAATGGGAAAATCCCACAGAGATATATTCGCGGTTGAATATAAAAAGTAGTATCCACTGCCACCAGCCATAACTCGACGAGGGGGGACGGGACAGTGCCCCCTCGAATAACAGACCCAGGGGCAATCGAATTGCCCCTACCAGTACGTCCACAATATGATGGTTTGTACTGGATCTGTTAGTAATTTGGGACTAGTAAAGCCAATGGTGACTTTACATGCCCTGGGGGACAGTAGTCAGTCCCAGGGTATGGAGTCTATGGTGGGAGGTCACTATGACACCCCGGTGTTACTGCACGGAGGGTGCGGTGTAAAACACATAGAAAAAACATATGAGACCCTATGGAGTAAAAGACCCCATAGCCCATGAAACACATTAACATTCAAAGGAACACCACAAATCATGTCCAAGAGTGGGAGAAAAAGAGACTCACTCTTGGCAGGAGAAAAAAAAAATCCAGAAATCCAGCAAAGCTGCTGGGGGACTCACTAGGTTAGGAAATTCAGCCTAAACGGAGAATTCTCCCTAACACCTTTTTTTCCTGAAGGCGGAGCATACTACAAATACCTACTACGTCCGCATAGCGGACGCGGAGTGGCGACGAGTGGCAGTCTCAGCAGGGACCCCTGATACCTGGTCTGTCTTCACTGCCCTTTGTTTTCTGAAGTGGCGGCGAGTGGCAGTCTCAGCAGTCTAAGGCTGCTATGGCTGTGAGGTCTGCCACTACCCCTGGCCTGGCCCAGGAAGAGGAAGGGTGTCGGCTGCAGAGCGCACGTCTGCGTCCGGACTTGGAAAGGACCTTGTTACCGGAGACTCAGCAGCGGCCGGGTTTACAGCCGGTTTTACAGATAATCCTGAACAAATCAACCCTTAAGCCAAAGAGTGGAAAAACAGGTGGGAGAGACGCAGAGAGTTCCCCGATGCCTGATGAGACATCAGCTGACTCCCTCTACAGCAATGATACTCCCGGTACTTTTGAACTGAACGCGACTTCTCAATCGCTGGTGAGTTTGGCCATGGCCCCCATGCTTCCCAAGCCTTCCCTCCAGCAGTCTCCAAACCCTCCCTCACCCTCTTTGGGTTCTTTTCTACCTGCGTTCTCCAGAGGGGGTTTGGTGTCAGTTGTGCCTGCTGGGGGGACACATGGGCGGCGTGACAGTGGGGGGCTCTTGGATGGCTGCTGGTCTCAGTGGCAGGGTTTTGGAGTGCATTGATGAGCCAGCAATAGCATTGACAGCGAAGGCGCAGAACACCGAGGGACTCACTGGCCTCTCGGAGGAAACCCGGTGCATTGAAGATGACAGTGACAACGGGCTGCCCCACGCTGAGGGAGCCCAGCCCTGTGCACTGGCTGGGGCGGGCGCGGTGAGCCAAGTCGGCCTTTCACTGAACTCCTTGAAGGTGTACGCAATGGTTCACTCCGGTTTTAGTGAGCAGTCACCCTTGCCTCACTTGGAAGGTCCACCTCCCCTGGGGGTCCAACTTGTTTCCAAATCGTATGCTTTTAACTGAGAATAGGCAAACCCAGCTTGAGTGCCATCGCTGAGGAGATTAGCACGCCCTCCACAGCCTTAACAATCAACATGAGCGTAGATTCTACAAGTGAAAGACAAAACACGTAAAAGCAGCTGTGAAATCCAACGGAAACACCTCCTTGGGGGAAAAAGATCACTGCCAAAAGCAAACCAGCAACAAAAAACAACAGACAGCGAAGCGGCCCCCTAAAAAAGCTAATACCTATACAAAAAGGTCTGCACGGATCAAACCAAACAGAAAGAACCCAAGGAAACAGCAAATTGGTGTCGTTAAGCATCTTAAAACACTTCTTTAATTCTCGCTCAAGTAAACTGCCTGAAAACAACATTGAACTTTCCGATGCTGAAATCCTAGAAGCAGTCAAAGAAAACCAACCACTACCCAAAGAGAGGAGGTTAGACGGCTCAAAGACAACAAAAACAACAGTTACCCCAATAACCAACAAAGCTGCCCCACTTATTGCCCAGACAAAATGGCAATTGGAGAAAATGCAATTAGCAGAGTCCCCGGCGCCAACGCCTTCCAAGCTGGCTCCCTCTGCTGGGTTAGGGCCCATCCTGCCATCCTTACGAGAGGAACCAGTACTTACAAATCAGCGACCTGTAGGTTCTCCTGCGCCACCATCCTGCAGAAGCAGTAACCTCAGAACTTACCCCCTCTCTGCGTCAACAGGTGTTGGCAAGAGAACCTTATTCTACTCGGACTCCAACTCCAAGCTCAGAGACTCCACTGGAGGAAACTCAGGTCTGTCACATAGAGACCTTGGCTGAGTGTTCTGTACTATCGCCCGGAAGAGGTGACGCTTCGGCCAAACCATCAGACAAAACTAAACGACCCACCTTCACAGAAATGCTGTGTCTGGAAACCAGGAACACACCATCTTGAGAAAAACACCAGGCTCACCACCACCAGGAAATGAGATCCTGCCACATGAGTTCAGGAGGTCATCGAAGAAACTCGTTGGAATCCTCTCATAGCCTGACTTCAAGGAGACTCCCGTCTCTGACTTCTTTGCTTTCATCACCTACAAAGAAACGACAAAATGTCCAGGTCCCTACTACGCAGAAGGAAACCCTGTCAAAGAAAACAGATATTTTTTCTATCATGGCGGCAGTGACCATTGCCTTAGCCCCATTCAGTAAACTTTACGAATTCATAAATGATACGTTGAAAGATCACGCAACGATTCAGGCAATGATGCATACCAAAATGATATATCTCGAAGGCTAGATAACGGCGCTAGAAGACAGAGCCAAAAATTCAAACCTGAAACCACTGCATTCGACACCCGTGGCCTGCACGGCCTTCAAAGAGACAGCTCTGTCCATCGACAAAGTCAAAATCTCAAGACGCTTGAAGGAAGCAGGAACACAAATGTTTATATATTTTTGTATTTTTATAAGTCTTGTTCGTACTGGACAAACGGGCCCCTGCCACGGCTAAAGACTCTGTCAACACCAGGGACCCTGGGAAACCTTTTTCCATCTTTGACAAAACCAGATCAAGACCCGACAAAAACTTCGCTAAACACTGTGAGAGAGCGCTCGAACAAACTACTCGACCTCAACTGTACCCAAACTCATCAAATAATCGCACAATGGTATGTTTAGCCCAGGCACCTACATGCCCCTCAAGCCAGCCAACTAAGAGTAAGGTCCTTAAACAGACGTCATCAAACCTTACGGGAGACAAACAACACCCTTCTGAATCACCAAAAACAGTAGATGACTTTTTAGCAAATGAGGCTTTAATGAACATAAGCCAACATCTAAACTATGACCTTCCTACCTCCTTTGCTAACATCACAACTAAGGTACTGAATGCAAGAAAAGAGGAATCTTCGATATCTTCATCTACCTCAAATACAGGGCCAAGCAACGAAGACGAAGATCTGACATCTCCCTTCCATACACTAGAAGAGAGATGTTAAAAGCTAACACGTGAAGTTAATTGGAGCCTGCTACAACCTACATCACTCTTAAACGACGCCAAAACCACAAAAACCAAAACATCATTAAAGAAGGCTAATTTCAACCTTGGTGATCGACCTGCACATCCTACCACCTTAAAGAAAAGCCCTAAGACCACAGCAAACCTCAAAAGTCAAGTTTCACGCTCTGAAAACACTTGAGGTACCTGCCAAGATAAAGAGACCCCAAGGACACACTACAGTTCCAGAACAGAAGGCTATTCCAGGCCCACTTCTAGAAGAGAAAAAGCCAAAGGTATATTCAAACTGGAGCAGATAATGGATAACCACGATGAGGTAATCTTAAATAGAAGATCAGTGTTAACTCTGTTTCATCACATTCTGAAGCTCCATTCGATCAAGTCAGACGACTTAATTATAGTAGACCCTAGCCACAGATACCGTAAAGCTATATCCCACTTGCTGAAAAACCTATTAAGAGGCGCGACTAACAAACTTTTAGGGATGGGCTACGACATAACTGAACCGTCTGACAAAGGATCCCAACTGTCAGTGGCAAAACACAATAACACAAGTAGTGTGGCGCCAAGTTACAGTTCCATAACTGTCAGTCAAACACAGCAAAATAAGAAGACACGAAAGGACTCGGGGAAAAAAGCAAGGACGACGCCCTGCGCACTGGCTGTATGAAAGCCTATCGCAACAACTTCACAGTTACCATTTCTGAAGCAAACCACCGACTTTGCTCACCGAACAACGGGTCTGTTAATTCCCCACTGAAATTGAAAACTGCAACAACCAAGGAGACCATTCCACAAGGAATCATGCTAAAAGCGATCATCGGGCGCAACACAAGGGAATTTTGGTCCCTTATGAGAACCACTTTGCCTGCTACTGAGGACTCCATTCTGAACAGCATTGGAGAAACTACTTGGGCAAAATATTTTAAGACCCCATTCCAACTTCCCAGAAGCCACACTCTAAAAAGTCCAACAATAACAACATCAGCCTGGGCTAGACTCTACGATAAAGAAGTCATTGCCGAACTAATCAAGAAACTAAAGAACTCCAGAGCACCAGGGCCGGAAGGCATATAAAACCTGGATCTTAAAACTAATTCGGAGGAAAAACTACCCTTAGGTGCTGTGTTCCCTTCCCAATGTTGTGTTGTAGACAGATCATACAGTTCTGAACTAGTTGCCCCGCAATTTTGGGAATGTTGTCATTACTCCATACTGGGTCTAGATGTTTACAAATACCTTTGGCACTGATGTGAGCTGGCCCATGTGTCATAGTAGCTACAGCTGTTACATAAGCGTGGGGCAGCATTCATCTTTGTTTTTCATGATCAACCCGACATCCTTCATTATCCGACCCTGCTGGGCCAGAACCCCATAGGTTAATTTCCTCTGCAGTGACTTCTACCTGAATTTCTTTCATGCTACTAATGCCCTCTTCCATCATCCCAGTTTCAGCAACCCACCTGGCTTAGTCCAACACATACATTCTTGATTGTGTGTCTGTGGCAGTTTGTTTGGCTATTTTGTCTGAGAATGCTTTCCCTCTCCCAATATCGTCAGTCACTCTCTGGTGTGCTGCACATTTCATTATGGCTAGTTGTTTAGGGAGAGCCAATGCTGGTAATAGTTGCACTATGAAAGGACCATGTTGAAATTTAGTACCATGAGATGTTAAAAATCCCCTCTCAGCCCATAGTCTCCCAAAGTTGTGAGCTACTGCAAAGGTGTACTGACTGTCAGTATAAATATTTACTCTGAGCCCCTGGGATATCTCACAAGCTCTAGTCAAAGCAATTATTTCTGTACTCTGGGCAGAATTATGAGGAATTCTCCTGCTTTCGATAATGGCGTCTAAGGTGGTGATTGTATAGGCAGCGGTAGAAGTGCCGTCTGGGAGTGTGAAAGAAGAACATCACAAAATATTTCCCCCGTCTGGTTATGGCAAGGGTGTGTCCCTTAAATCAATCCTCCCTTTGGTGTCTTGTACGGTGACATAAAGACAATCATGGTTGGTGTTATTACTACTGTCCTCGTTTAGAGGAGGCAAAAGTTCAGCCGCATTCAAAGAACCGCATCGTTTCATTTTGATGTGGCGTGCAAATAGAATATGCTTGTATCTCGTGAGCCGGGCAGATGTGAGATGCGGTGTGCAGTCAAAATATCGAATGAATAATGTTGAAAGTCATAATAATCAAATTTTTTATTTTTTAATTTATATATTTTTTTTGGGGTCCGGGAATAAAAAAAATGGGTAAAACAAAAAAAATGTAAAAAAGGGGGTTGGGGGAAACCCCCCCATTTCGAATAAAAAATGTAATAAAAGAAATTCGACTTTTTTGTTTTCAACATTTTTTTTCTATATTATGACTTTCGACATTATTGTTTTCGATTTTTTTTTTATTAAACAATTTTTATTAATTTTCAACAAGAGAAAAAAAAACAAGACACAACAATATTTAACAAGAGATTCTCAGTTAAAAATCTGGTGTCTTTTGTCCCCTCTCCCCACCTCCCATCCCTCCCCTCCCCCAGACCACAGGTAGTTCATCAGCGACCTTTGCATCGTCTTACGAGCCAGGGCTATTGCTTCTGTCTGAGGTGCTGTCCGACACTTTGGGATGGAGCAACGACACTGTCAGTGCAATCCAATGCTGTAGTTCTGCACTAGAGTCTAGTCTCTGTTCCTGAATAGCAGTTTCCCATGCTCCGGTCTCGGCAGTTATCCACCTGCTGAGATCTCCCCACCATTGTGCTTCGCTTGGGCTTTTTGGGCTTTTCCAACCCATGGCTATTCGTCTTTTTGCAGTGATATATATCAGATCTTTGAGTCTATTGAAGGGTTTGTTTTTCCGGCTGCGTCTGTAGCTGCCCAATACACAAGCTGCAGGCCTATGGAAGTCCACTTCGATGTCTGCAGTCGCAACTCATTCTTTTATTTGTGTCCAGTAGACTTGTATTGCCGGGTAGCTCCAGAACATGTGAGTCATTCCAGCCTTGGGCTCTTTGCATTTGGAGCACACCTGGATTCCTGCACCCCTGAACCTCGACACGGCTTCTGATGTGAGGTAGGCGCGATTAGTCACGTACAGCTGGATGAGTTGTAAGCGGGCGTTCCTGGAAATTTTCTTGTGGTAGTGGGTTATCTCTTCCCACTCTTTATCTTCGAATTCCAGGCCCAGTTTGCTTTTCCATTTGGCCCTGCATTTGAGCTCAGCTCTAGTCGTGCCTTGCAGTAAGGCCTTGTAGAGTCCTGAAGTTTCGTGGCCACCTCATCCGCGCTTAGCATTGTTTCAATAGTCTCATGTTCCGTTGCTGGGTTGGAAGCCGCCGGCCATCTGCTCTTCATGGCTTGCATCACTGCTCCATGAAGCAAGAACTGTCCCGTAGGGTTCCCATTGGGTACGCACTTCTAAATGTCCCCATGCGCGTTTCGCCATGATTGCTGCTATAGGGATTTGCGGCGAGTATGGGTCCGTTGGATCAACCGCTTTGCGGGCCCGATTCCAGAGCTGGATCCCCAGCTTCACCATGTATGGGTAGTGACGTGTAGTGCTCTCCTCAACCCAGAGTAAGTCTCTGAGCAGTAGGTGGGGTAGAGCGGGTTGGAGGAGTCGGGTATCCACTGTGCTCTCGTCTGCCATCCATCGCATCACATGCCTCAGTTGACTAGCCAGGTAATACAGTTCAAAGTTGGGGACTTTCAGTCCGCCTCTCTCGTATGGTCTTTGGAGTGTTTCTAGCGCCACTCTATTCCTGCCGTTCTGCCAAAGGAATCCCCTGCAAAGTTTGTTTATGTTTTTAAAGAATGAGGAGGGAATGTTGTAGGGGACGTTAGTGAAATTATGTAGAAGGTGGGGGAGTGCCACCATCTTGAGGAGGCCTGCTCTACCAGCTACTGAAAGCGGGAGTCTACTCCAGAACGCCATAGATTTCTCGAGGGAGTCTTTAGCCCTCACTGTGTTTAGGATATGTTCAGTGTATGGGTTTCGGTGTATGGTGATTCCCAGGTATCTGAAGGATGTCGCTTGCCATTGGAGGTCCAAGGGGGGCAGGGCTCCGTGTTCCTCGTTATGTAGTGCGGCAAGGAGGTACAGACAAGACTTGTCTCTGTTGATCTGGATTCCCATACATTTATAGAATCCATCCAGGGTCTCAAGAATATAATGCAGAAGGTGTTCGGGGTTATGTAGGTACAATAGTGTGTCGTCAGCATACATGGAGACTAAGTGGGTGACGCCGTCTATTTCAATACCTCCATCTGAGTATTCCTGTCTGAGGTAGGCAGCAACGGGTTCAGTGGCGATGATGTACAACATGGGGGACAGTGGGCAACCCTGTCGGGTGCCTCTCTGAAGGGACCATTTGCAGGAGTATGTCTTATTTGTGCGAACCCTGGCGGTTGGGTTAGTGTAGACTAGTTGCGTCCTTTTAAAAAAACTGGGCCAATCCCCATTTTCACCATAGTGGCATACAGCCAGTTCCATAGCACCGAATCAAAGGCTTTAGTAGCACCCAATGATGCGACAGCGTACTTTTGAGGTCTTAGTTCGGTACTATATATGACATGGTGTAACCTGCGCAAGTTCTCAGTGATAGAGCGCCCCGGGACATAGCCCGTCTGGTCTGGGTGGATTAATTGGGGGATTACTCTCCTCAATCTATTTGTTAATAGGGCGGCTAGGATCTTACTATCTACATTTAGCATGGAGAGAGGCCTGTATGAGCCACAATTGGCTCCGTCTTTGCCGGGTTTGAGTAGGGGGATAATAACAGCCTCACTCATGGACTCAGGGAGGGTGCCTCGATTGTAAGCCTCGTTAAATACCTGGGTCAACAGGGGGGCTAGGGTCTCCTCGTAAGACTTGTAAAATTCCCCGGGAAGGCCGTCCGTGCCTAGGGTTTTCCCAGATGGCAAGGACCTGATAACAACCTTCACTTCGTCCGGAGTGATGGGCTCGTCTAGGGCCTCAGCCGACTGTGGGTCTAGCTTGGGTAGGTCGATTGACGTCTAGAACATCGTCGATTTCAGTGTCAGTGGGGGGCGAGGTCTCGGAGTAGAGGTTGCGATAAAACTCAGAGAAGACTGAGTTGATTTCCTCTTGGGTGTGTGCAGTGGTGCCATCAGGCTTGAGTATGTGGCATATAGGTGCTCGGTGGGTCTCCCTCTTATAAAGCCAGGCTAAGAGTTTCCCGGGCTTGTCACCCAAGGCGTGGGTCCTTTCGGTGTATTTGGCATAGCTCAGTTTCCCCAGGGATTCCCAGTGTGACAGGCAAGTTTGCTTCAGCTCAGTTATTTTTTCCAGGCGGTCTGGGGATGGGTCGGCTCTATTCTCCAGTTCTCCCAGCTCCCTTTCAGTGCATTCTAATGAGGTTACGATGGATCTTCGGGCCCCTCCTATAGCTGCAATCATCTCACCCCTCATGACCACCTTGTATGCGTCCCATGCTGTGCTCACGTGCTCTACGCTATTCAGGTTTCGCTGCCAGTATTCCTCAGTGCAGTCTTGTATGTGCTCCCGGAAGGCTGCGTCTAGCAGGGCCTCAGCTCTAAGCCTCCAGGTAGGTACTGGGGGCCTGCACCTCCCAGGTGGCCATCAGCAGAGAGTGGTCAGACAGCACTCTCGGCAGGTATTGGGCGTCACTGAACATGGCCAGTTGTCCATGGCTTGCAAAGAAATAATCTAACCTCGTGTGAACAGAGTGGGGCGGGGAGTAGATGGAGTATTCACGTTGTTCAGGGTGCAATTCCCTCCATACATCCAGAAGCTGCAGCTGGTGAGTTAGTTTGGAGAGTATTTTGGCAGGGGGGGGGGATGGGCGGGTGTATTTGCTATCTGATCTGTCCTTCAGGGGGTCAATGGTGCAGTTGTGGTCTCCCCCAAATCATAATGTTATCTCCATAAGGAGTGAGTCGCGGGTACAGGGAACGCAAGAAGGCAGTTGCGTCATGGTTTGGTGCATAAGTGCTGACTAGGCATAACTCCCTGTTTTCAATGGTGCCGTCCATGAGCGCCATCCTACCCTCATCTTCTGTTTTGGTTCTGATCTGCCTGAAGGGGATGGTCGGGTCGACCCATATCAGGGCCCCCTGGCGTAGGAGGAGTAAGAGGATCCAATCAGGGTTCCCCGCCATGTCTTGGCCAATGTTTCCAGTTTGTTCTGGGTTAAGTGTGTCTCTTGTAGCATAGCGATTCCAACTTTGCACCTTCTCAGGTATGCGAGGATGCGGCGCTGTTTAACAAAACTATTCATACCCCTAACGTTCCACGTCATTACTTTAATCATGTCAGCCATGGGTATGAGGCGGTATGGTGATAGTTCCCAGCGACACTTGAGGACTAGCTGATGGCTCGTAGCGTGTAAAGTTTCTCTGTGGTCTTGGCGTTTCCCGTTTCAGAATCCCAACTTCAATACCAACACCCCATTTCCCTCCCCCCAATCCAGGGGGCGGAGTGCTTGGGTGTGGTCTTGGTGTTACCCCCTTTCGGCTAAAAACTTTAGTGCCAACTCCCATTTCCCCTCCCCCCGATAACTTTAAACTCCCCAAACATAAAACAGGTCCAGCGGGGTCTCCCCCATTGTGACTATCCCGTTTCCTCTCCGCTTGACCGTGCATTGGTCTCCTGGTGCCCTACGGGCGGGATCTATACCCAAAAAAAGAGAGATAAAGGCTTCTGGGGTAGAAGAGAGGTCGTGTTCGGTGTCTCCTTATGAGGAATCTTTCCAGCTGCATCGTGCTTGGCCACTGCGTTGAGCAGCCAATGAGGGTCCATAAGTCTGTGTGCGGTTCCATTCGAATGGTGCTCAGCGCGGCTTCCGTCTCCCAACGTCGATGTCTGGTATCTGCTCCCTATCCATCCAGTCACTGGCTTCTGTCGGGGTGTCGAACAGGTAGGCCTTGTTATTGCGAATTACCTTTAGTCTGGAGGGGTATAGAAGCATGTAGCGTAGTCCGGCTGTTTTCAGTCTGGCTTTGGAGTGTATGAATTGTGCCCTCTTCATCTGAACCTGGAAGGTGTAATCGGGGTAGATGGCTATTTTAGCGGAGTCTCTCTGGATCTGGCCACCTGATCGCGAGAAGCCTAGGATGGTTTCTCGGTCCCTGTAGTTGAGTACTTTCGCTATCATTGGTCTGGGCGGTGTGCCAGGAGGGGGTTTCTTGGTAAGAGATCGGTGGGCCCTTTCTATGGTGAAGCCCTGCAAGAGTTTTCCGGCCCCTACTTCTTGTAGCAGGAGGTTCTCCACGTAGGTTGTGGGGTCGGATCCTTCAATACCTTCCGGCAGGCCCTCCCTTCTGCCTCCTCAGCTCTCTTCTAGGTTTTTAACCCTTTGCTGCAGCTCATCTACTTCTTTTGATAGCTGAGTTTTTGCCTCCGTGTTTTCTCGGACCTGGACTTCCAGTGTGTCAGTCCTGCAGGCCAGCGAGCGTACGTCTTGGCGCAGTAGGCTCAGGTCAATGGCCACTGCATCAATTTTGTTTTCCATTGCTGCTAGGGATGTTCTGATGGCCTCCAGGATCTGGGTGTTGCTGGGTTCAACTACCGTTTCTGAGGGATCAGCTGCCATCTCATTTGAGCTCTCAGGCCCAGCAGGCCCTCCAGCCGTAAAAGTGTCCAGGGTTGTTTGGCGCTGCTTAGACCTAGCGCCATTCGTGGACATCTTGGCCCTGGTGCAGGGAATCTGTCATCCCCAAAGTGAGCTTGCTTTGGCTGGGGGGTGGCAGGGGTGCGAGGCAACCCTGTCTGCCATGCGCGCCTTTGATTGATTTTTTGTTTTATTTTAGTGGTCCCTTGGTGTAGTGTCCAGTGGGCGTAATTCTTGGGTAGGCAGTGGAGGAGTCTTGTTCTCTTGGTCCAGGCGTGCAGATCTCGTGAGCCTTCAGTATTTGATTTGCCACCCCTTCTCTTTCTGCTTTGCCTTGCACTCTCTGCTTGTGGAGGGGAGGGAGATGCTCTCCACTGGGCGGGCTGAGGTGCGTCGGGGCTCTTCAGGGCGTTGGGCTCGGGGGCCAGGATGTGGGGCACCCTGCCAGCGCTCTCTACAGGGCGTTTTCCTTGGGTGGTGTGTGCGCCTCTTGGCGCCTTCATTACTGAGCCATCCGCTTTTGTTTTGCGTTTTTTTCACCTTTTTCTTAAAAAAAAAACCATTTCCTTTTTGTTCCTCCTGCTTCCCCACCAGACCCGGCAAAAAACGATGAAGTGCTCGGCAGGGGAAGGGGGGGGGTGTTCTGGTGGACCCCAATCTCTGTGCTTGGGTATGGGGTTGTATGCGTGAGCTTGCCCCCCCTGCTCACCTCTTAGACTGTCTCGCCGTGGGAGTCTCGCTTCCTCTGGGCAGGCTCCGGCAGCGGCTTCCCAGGTGCTTGCACACCTCTGCAGATTCTGTTCCCCGCAGGCCGGATACCGCGGGGCTGTCTCTCTCCTCCTCATCCCCGTACAGGGATGTGTAGGCGGCCCACCGGTTCGGGTCTCAGGAGTGCCTCAGTCTCCCGTAGTACGGAGCAGGGGTCGCGCTGTTCCAGGCTCCCGTATATGTAGCTGGTCTCCGGTCGCATCCGCAGGCGCTGGGCCAGAGCTGCCGCGAAGTGTCGGCACTCGGGTTGCTGGGCGGCTATTGTGAGGGAGCCGCCATTTTGGGCGCGGGTTCGTGGTGTGGACACACGTGGTAGTCAGGTCCACACAGGGCGCTCTCGTTCACAGGATGAAGCGTGGAGCTGCTAGGAGACGTCCGCAGCCGATCACGGTGAAAAACGGGCTTCAGTGGCTTTTGGTTAATTATTATAAAGCAGCTTATGTTGGTCAGATCAGCAGAGCTCACTCGAGTCACGTCCTTCTCACATGGCGTTTAGCCACGCCCCCTTGTTTTCGATTTTATGACTATAAACCGTGAGATGCTGAGTTTGCGTTCTATTCAGTAGTACATCTACTGAGGTGAGGCACCATCACGGTTAAAGAGTGACCAAAAACCATGCCTTCACTTTGTTTAACTGAGGTGGCGGCAGAAGCTGCAGCCTTGAGACATTTCGGCAAAACGCATTTAACAGGGTCTAATGTGCAGGACAAATAGCTGCATGGCCTGTTCCTTCCTCCATGTTCCTGTGTCAAAACAGCCAAAGCGCAACCGTCTCTCTCATGCACAAATAAGACAAATTCTTTGCTATAATTTGGTGTGCCCAATACTGGTGCGGAACATAGTGCAGTTATGAGCAGATCAAAAGCGTTCTGACAATCTGTATCCCAAGGTAGAGGTAACGCTACATCTTTTCTTGTCAATGTCAACAGAGGCTTAATCACGAGCAAAAAATTAGGAATCCATTGCCTGCAATAGGAAGCCATTCCGATAAAAGCCCTAACCTTATTCTATGTATTTGGTACCGCCATGTCAGAGATGCTTTGTATTCTTTCAGGCGCAAGGCAGCTTCCCTCCTTTGACAGGAGATAGCCTAAATTTGCGACCTCCTGTTGACAATACTGAGATTTCTTTAAAGATGCTTTATGACCATTGTCAGCTAGATGCTTCAGTAACAAAATAGTACCCCACTTACAAGCGCTTTCTGAATCTGCAGCAATAAGCAAGTCATCAATGCACTGTACAAGTGTGCAAGTGGAAGGTAATGCCAGCATATCTAGTTGTTCCTTGAGGGCCCTACTGTAAATGCTAGGACTTTCGGTTTACCCTTGCGGTATTCGGGTGAAAGTAAAGGAACGTCCCCCACGGGAAAAAGCAAACAAATACCTGCTATTTGGGTGTACGGGGATGCTAAAAAATTCATTTTTTAAGTCAATGACTGAAAAATGCATAGCCGTTGCGGGAATCATAGTCAGAATGGTAGTGATGTCGGGCGCAATGGGAAACTGTTGTGCTACTACCTTAGTTTTATCGCTCGAAGATCAATAACAAAATGGTAGGGTAAAGCATTGTCACCTTTCTTATAAACAGGCAAAACAGGACCAGAGATTTCTTCTATTGCACCTTGATGCATTAAATCAGAGACATTTTTATATTTATTAATGATTAGTTTGACATCAAATTTTACATTTATTTCATTTTCACATAAAATATTTCATTTTTAACTTTTCCTAATAAAACACCCTTATTTCATCTTATTCACAAAATATTGATTAATCACAATTTATCGCAATACGTTTCGTCAGCTTCTATTTCTCATTTTTTTATTTTAATGAGTCCCAGAATTGCGCGACTCTCATGCTCCATCTATTATCCTGACCCAACATTATATACATCCACATTTCTTTCTCATCCATGTTTCTTTTATCTTTTGGAAGCATATTGGCGAACACTTGCCTCTTCTCCTTCAAGGCTTTACATTCCATTATCAAATGATAAGTTGTCTCTGCTAGATTCTTTTGTTCACAAAATCTACAAACATTCATTTGTTTCTCAATTTGGTGAGTCTGACCAGATAGTCTCTCGTTGGTAAGGCATTTAGCCTTAATCTTAGGAATGTGTTTCTGATCGTCTGGTCCGGGAATTTTTACAAATATTGTGGCAATTCATTTAACATTCTGATGTCTTGATTTACTTGGATATTCAATTTATATTCTGCTTTCCTTTGTTGTGTTAAAATCCATTCCTCTCTTTTGATTTTCAATTTCACCTTCTGCTGTCTATTTATCAGCATTTCTTCTTTTACGTCCAAAACTTGTAGTAGGTGTTTGTAATGTTTTTTCCAAACATTTATCACTGTTGCATTAAGCTCAAATGGTTTATCTTGTATTATCATCGCATGTATGTTTTCTTGTGTTAGAGTTTTCCTATATAAATCAAGGGTTTTCCACATGGCTATAGCAGATAAAGATTGTAATCCCCAAGGACCTTCCTCCAAAATATACCTTCACTTCTTATCCAATTCACCATCAGCTTGTTTATCATGGCCTCACTCCCATATGTTAAAATAGTTACTGCTTTTTGTTTATAGATGGTCCATACAGGTAGGATTGAAAATGTACCATATTTTCTGTGGATGACTGTGGCCCTCATTACGAGTTCGGCGGTAACCATGCCGCCATTGGCGGCATAGCTCCCGCCGAGGTCGCGTCCGGGTCCAGGGCCACGGAATGAGGACTTACTGGGCCATTCCGAGTTCGGAAGGCTCGGTAATTCCTCCCTCCAAGGACCCGGACACAGTCCTTCCCCATTCCCATTTCAGCCCCCATAGGGCTGAATGGGAATGAGAGAGGGAGCAAACTACGGGCCATTACGAGATGGCCCGTTGTTTGCTCCCTCTTCCCCTCGCGGGACCCGATAAGCACGCCTGGTTTTCCCAGGCGTGCTTACCGTGTCCCGCAAGGGGAACTCGTAATGCGGCGGTACGGGGTCACCATTGACTGAAACTTTATATTATGGAATGCAAGGCAATGTAACACCAGATGTTTAAACTATGCGCACTGGTTCAACATCTAGAATTCCTACATCATTGTCAATTATCGCCTATAGCTGTGTAGGTACCTGGTGCAATTCACTGGCCAAGGGCAAAGCCATGAATTGTGAGGTGGAATTCAGCTGGGGAGAAATAGTCAAGTATACTCCATCTGGAGAGCAGTAAATCACTGCATGCAATATTTTCAATAAATTCAATCCCAGCAGATTTTCACTGCAGTTGATTGTCAATAAAAATGGACATGAGTCAGTGAAAGGCCCTAAAGAAATTGGCACTGGTTTAGAGACCAGGCTTACTACTGGAGTACTAGAGAACCCTTCTGATACATTTTGCTGCCCTGACAGGGGAATATCTGGAACCTTTTAGTGGTCAATAGAGCATTTGTGCACTCCTTTGTCGACCAGAAAAGTATGCGCCCTATCCCCTACTTTCATTTCTATGTAGGGTCCTTTCTGGTCCATGGGTGTAAGAGTAGGTTCCAGATCCTGTTTTGGACTGTCCTAGCGAAACAAAATGTTGTTGGATGTAAAGTCTTCAGAACAATATGTGTGTGTAGCGTTGCCAAAAATGTTTGCACTCCTACTATTCTGTTGCCCATCTTGATTTCCTGCATTGCTATTATAGTGCTGATTCTGAGAGAACTGATTTCTATTCGGCCCTTGCATGCCATAGCTAGGTGCTCTCGACCTTCTACCGGGCATTCCATTTGCCTTCTGCTGGAGGATCAAACACTATGCCCTCCAGTGGACCTCCTGCTTACAAAAGGCACATTGGTTTACATTCACAGTCCCCATTTGTGGGGTAAACTGTCCTCTCTGTTGAGCATTCCCTCCACGTGGTCCTCTTGCAATTTGCTGCAACCTTTTTTTTTCAATCTTTTCCTTCTCATTGTTCTCTCTATTCTCATAATACTGAGCCATATGTAGAATTTCAGATTGCGACTTAGTCTGCCATGCACTTTCAGAGGCAGTGATTTGAGACTGAATGTCTGGCAATAGCCCACATACACATTTATCAACAATCTCTTTCCTGGTTCCGTACTTAAATCCTGACCACTAAAATCCCAAAAAACGTGCTCAAACCTGTTAAAATACTCTGTGGCTCCCTCTGTCTTCCATTGCATGAATGCGGTCAATTTATCCCAAATGATTCTTAAGTTTGGCTACTATGTGATTTGGTAATATCAATATGTTCTGTGGTGGTTTCCCGCCAGCTTTTCTTGAACTATCAGCTAGTTTGAGTGCAGCCCATGTATCACCCATAACTGGTACATCGTCTACGACCTAACCTGTTTCCATAAATCTGCCGGCAAGATAACAGGCAGCAACAAGTCTATGTCCCCTAAAGTGTTACCGACGAGCCCAATACAAACTCTGTTTCTTTATAGAACCCGGTGGGGTTCTTTCTGATGTCAGGGATAGACTGTTTAAGAGTGTTTACTTCTTGCCTTGAGAAGGGGACATGTACCAATTGCGAGATATAGTGTGCAGGGGTAACTGTTGCAGCTGCACCGTTAACACCTTCTGGGGCAAAAGAGTAGGGGGAACTCCTCTCGCATGGGTAACTGTGCAGTGGGATTCTCACATCGTTTATTAAGGAGCAAAGCTAGGTCGAGAGACAATGAGGTCAGCGGTGTGTCGTTAGAAAACATTAGTTTATATATTACCATAATATCTGCAGGACAGCATAATTTCTTCTTGATACATTTGCCTTGCAAATATTCAGCCATAACCTATAATACTTTTCTTTGAATGGAGGGAGAATATTGGCTAAAAGTGTCATGAATATCGATAGGGGAGATAGAGGCATCTGAAATCCATCTGAGTGCGTCTCTAGTGCAGATGCGCAACTCTTCACTAATAGTTTTTCATGCGCGTACAAATGTTTTCTGGACATAAGATGTTTGTTGTGTCTCTATTTAATTTTAATTGGTGCAGCTGGTCTAGTTCCTGTTTAAAGGTAAATAATGTTGACATGTGCTCATATATTTTCACTGTTGTGCCTCTAGTACATGACAAGAAATTCAAATCCTGCAACTCCTGTGGGACGACGGAATCAGTAAGATCGCCCCAAATCTCAGCCAAGTATAGTCCCATCTGTTCTAGCAATACGTTTTCTTCAGGGATACCTCCATGATATGTCAGAGAGCCTGAAGCGACTGCTTTGTCATCCTCCTGTATAAATATTTCTGCCCATTTTCGTAATTCTTTTCTCTGCTCAAGGAGTACTACACTGCAGGTCACAGCTCTCTGGTTGCTAGAAAGGATCGAAGGTGCTAAAAGAGGAGTATCAGAAGTAGCAGGGGTAGCTGGTGGCAAAAGTAAATCCTGTGCGGTAGTTTGTGGAGGCCAACTGTCGGAGTGTATGTTGGGAGCTGGTAATGGTGGCTGTGTTGGCGTAGGAGGTAGTGGAACATACGGAGGAGGTGCGGTAGGAGGTGTTCGTCTTTCATTGAGTAGTTTGTTTATTAATTCATCAGATGCATGCAATTCCTTTGATGGATATATTTTCTGTACCTCTAATTGGAACTCTGTATCCATTCCCCTAATAGCCTTATCTTGTTTCTGTTGATGCTGCGCTAAAACCTTCTCAGCTTGGGTAATATGTCTGCGTGCACATTTCTCCTTACTTTTGAGGCATTGGGTAGCTTCTTTGTGCCAGTCCTTAACTGCGTCAAAAGCGGTAGGCCTAGCTTTCTTCCTCAATAGTTCTGACTCTAAGTTCTGTATTCTAGTTAGTTCAAAACTTCCCAACGATGGCCATTGAAGGTCCGTTTCATGTCTGGTCTAGCAGTGCCAAATACTGTTAAAAACTATAGCTCCTAACCTGTACTTAACCTACATCTCATAGGCAGGTGACCCTTCAGGCGCTGCCGGCTGTCTATGTTCTAAACCATTTTGCTGTCTTCTCTTGCAACAAAGCTTTGCCCAACAAGTCGACAACTGTTAAAACCAGGCATACTTTCAAAAACAATGATTCTTACCTGGAAAATATTTTGTGCAAAATATTTTATCCAAACAGTTCCAGTTTGAAACAAACTCACCTGATTCAAAAAACGAAATCAATCCCCCATCAAATCAAACGAACCCCTCCGTGGCTGGTGGTCTCCCAAAAAAGAGAAACACAGTTGCTGCATACGGTCCGGGACTCTCGCCGTGATGAACTCTGGGCAAAGCGACGAACGGAGATCATGAGTAACAGACTGCAAGAAACAGTGTCTCCTAATTGCAGGGGCCCCCGATACTCACTGGTCTCAGTCCGTCCACTCCGTCCTCGAAAAGTGATTGGTCGTCATCGGAAGAAGCCTCACGTTCCAGGTGCCATTTGTATGTCCCAAAATGCGTTACTGCAAATAAATGAAGAACACCAGTCACGAAACAAATATATAAAAAGAGTTTTATTCTCGCTTCATGCAGTCTCGGGTTCAGCTATGTCTGCATATAGTCATAGAGAAATTGAGCAATTTGCAGGGCGGCCAGTTAGCCATTTATAGAGTTCAGTTTTGCATCGGTTGTTGTAATTACAGATGGTTTATGACCTGCGTAACATGGGCATTATGCATGGCAACACATGGATCCTCGCTCTACGTCAAGTCTGTACAATTTACTGTCTCAGAGCAACACGGTTCACCCTGTTCCCAGTGCAAGGAGACATTCCTTACGTATCTTATCTGTGTTTTTCTTGTACCAAAAGGGCACTTCGCATTTCGGCTCGGTAGTTCAATTATCCCTCCCTTCCTAGAATGTGCATGGTACATCATGTTTTCTAAAGATTTGTCGTGCAATTAGCCTTGGAAAGCAGGAGACAGAAAGACACATAGACTACCCTTCATCTCCATCCGTGCCTGCATGTTGAAGGCTCGAAGCTGGTAAATTCAATTAGCTAAGCATTTCTTGCAGGAACCCGTTAACTAGCCCCTCGGGCTGCGATCATTTTCTGCATGCTATATGAAAACCCAGCAAGTGAGCAAAGAAGGGTGCACTTCTATGTGTGCGTTTAGGCCAACACAGAATGACATGGAATGGGTGCATTTTCACAATTCGGGAACAGCAAAATGTTTTCCTTTTCATAGAAAATCTATTCATAGCTGCATTTGGCAGCAAAGCCCCTCTCTATGTCATATTGGAGATGACATGCTCATAGCACCATGTTAACATAAATACCTACTACCTTCAGACTCACCATCTCTTCCTGATGTCTTCATTAATAACGTGTATACATTTTGATCACCAGAGAGAAGTAAATGTGTGAAGGAACCTTTTTCAAATGAAAGCTTCAGAGATCCACTTTGCTTGATTGTGGGGGGAAACCAAGGATACACATATTTGGACCCATAAGGTCTACATCCATTATAACCCAGAAAAGAGCATCCTACACAAACCCTAGTTCTGGACCCCACATTTGCAAAGACATACATCTTTCCCTTCCGTTACCCTAAGTTTTTCTTTTTCTTGATAAGAGGCTATAGCATTAGCCCCCTCCCTTGATAACTCTTCCCTTCTTTCTTCAGGACCATCCTCCATTTGCAAACATCAACATCTTTTCATAGAAAATCTATTCATAGCTGCAGTTGGCACACCGCGCTTGCCTCTGTCTTCACCTTTTGGGTTTGGTTTCCCAGAAGCACTTAGAGGGTAGGCTCTGGCTCCAAATTGCACCTTCTTTTACCAATACATCTCTGTCTCAGATCCACCATGTTTGATTAGGTGATAAAGGCTCTTTGAATAACCAGTGCAGGGCGACGATTATGGCATCACAAACACCAGGCATAGCGGCATCCATGGAAAACCAAGATCCATTGTTTGTGGCCTTCTGCTGCTTCGATCCTTTTGGTTAAGGCTCCCAGTCCTATAGCCGTTACTCGAGCAGTCAGCTTGCAGTGCCCCCCACAGCAGTATATCCACCTTGTGCCAATCAGAAACATGGCATTGGGCCTCACTACAAGTTGTGCGGAATACGTTTAACATCGCCGGTAATGGTGCCGGCGCTGTTAAACGCATTCCGCACTATTACGAGGTCCCCTCGCGGAACCCGCTCTGGACGTCTGGTTTATCCAGACATCCATAGCTGGTCCCGCGAGGGGACCAGGGAGCTAACAACGGGCCCTCTTGTAATGGGCCCGTTGTTAGCTCCCTCCCCATTCCCATTGAGCCCTATGGGGGCTCAAATGGGAATGGGGAAGGACCGGGCCCGGGTTCCCCGAAGGAGGAAATACTGGGCCCTCCATACTCGGAATGGCCCGGTATTTCCCCATTCAGGGAACCTGGACCCCATTTTGGAGGCAGCCATGCTCTTATTAAGGGCATGGCTACCTCCAAAGTCGTAATGAGGCCCATTAACTTGCAGAAGGGCCCATTCCCCATAATTCCAATGAAACTATTTTAAGCATTTATTGCCAATGGTGTGCCAACACTTATTAATTTGCTAAGCTTTTGTGTAGTTAGAGGGGGTGGATAATGAATGGTTTGACTCCTGATAAGTGAGGTATTGGCTTGCCAGTGAGAGAGCAAGCCTACCCAGATGCTGTTGAGAAACTGTAAGAACACTGTGCAATATGACTGGTGAGGCCGTCTGCCTATCCCCATTCTTTGAGCGGCTTTTGAGTCCTCCAAACAGAAAAAAGCACAAAGTGCAAGGCCAATGCAGAGGCCATCTTGGAAAGTATTTTTTTTATTTGGTGTAGTTATACGTTACATGAAAGTGTTACAGAATTTAATAATATCCAAGTATGTTTATTATAAATTATTTTCCAGAATTACTCCAATCTGTGAAACGATCTATTTACAAGTAGAAAACAATTGTAATCAATTCAGTTGAAATTTCAATGTCAAGCAAATGGCTGTGAAACTTTCCTGCACGCATCTGCTTCTCTATTGCCATGCAATACATAAATGATCACTATATGGCAAACAAAAGGAAAAAGGACCACCTTCAAGGTCAATGCGGTAGTAATCATTTCAAGGTATGCTTTTTATTTAATACAGTTCACTCCTTTCATAAATGTTAATGGCTCATGGGGCTACTACAATTGTTTCTCCTTGTACAAAGCTTACGAAGGGTTGACGGGCCCAAATGCGTTTTCACAGGCTATGACTTTTCTCAAGAACCCAATATTTATTTCACAATCCTTAATGAATTGCTGACATAGGATATTGCATTATTATCCTTTTCATGTTTCTGATGCACAAAGTAGTGAATTGGGTATCAAAATGTGCTTTCTGTAGCTAAAATGCTATATTCTTTATGGGGCATATTGGGCTTTGAACCTGTGATGAATTATTTTTCATTTGTTCCACAGCTCTCCTTTGTGCAGGGCCTCATCTCACACATTCCAACAGTTTAATTGGGTCTAGGGTAATCTCAGTATATTTACGCTATGTTAAATTGATTTATACTGCGCACCACTTCCATTTTCATGGTCTTCAGGGGCTCACATGGGTCTGTAAGGAAAAGTGGGCAGGGTTGGTCGGTGAGGGATAGAAGGATAGGATAGATGTTGTGTTTATCTGTTGGTGCATGCAGAACCAGGAGCAACTGGCATCTGAGCGTGAAAGCTTTCTAGATGTGCTTTGTTTTGTGCACTGGGGCTCATTGTGTCCGGAGGTGCGGTGTCCAGTGTTTTAGTTTCTTGTTCTCTGAGGTGATTGGGTCTGTAGCTTGGCTAGAGGCTGGTGTGTGGTTTGCGTGTTTATGTGGGTTGATTCAGTAGCCTTCTGGGTATGTGTTCTAAGTGAGAAGTGTGGGTTGTGTGGAAGAGAGAAATGGATTAGTGGGTTTTGGGTGATCCCTGGGTATTTGCAGTTATGCTATTTTTACCCCTTGTCTTTATTGTTTCCGGCTTATGGTTTGTAGAGACAGGGATCGTATGAGTTTGGTGGTCTGCTCCTGGGGGTGGATGTTGAATTGTTTTTATCTTGGTGAGTTGAATAGCCAGGTTTTTCTACAGTTTCCTGAAAGATAGGTGGTCTTAAGTTGTTCTTATTTCCTTTGGCATCAAGTTCCATAGTTTGGTTATCAGGTAGGAAAGGGCGGTTCCACCAAATGTTCTTTTCTCGTAGTGTCTTGTTTCTATTTGGAGGTCTGTGCTAGATCTTAAGTCTCTTCTCGGTTGGTATCGGTTGATTCTTCTTTAGATATATTCTGCGCCTTATCTGTGTAGTGATTTATGGGCAATGCAGAGGGCTTTGAAGTTGATGTGTTTTTTTACCGGTAGCCAGTGTAGACTTCTTAAGGCCTGTGTGATGTGGGCTCTTCTATTTAGTCTCAAGAGTAGTTTTGCTGAAGTATTTTGGATGCGTTGTAATTCTTTGGTGAGGTGTGTGGGTATTCCCAGGTATAGACCTTTTGCATAGTCTAACCTTAATAATACCAAGGAGATGATTGCAATGTTTCTATGTGGGAATTTGAGGTAAGGGAGGTTCCCCCAATATTAACTGTAAAGGAAGAAGCATTTTTTAGCTATTGCATTGACTTGTGGTTCCTCAGTGAGGCCGTTGTCCATGAGCCTACCAAGATGTTTATCACTGTTGACGTCTCTGTTTGAGTTTCCATGCTCGGGGGCCAGGTAAGGGATGTCTGTGTTGGATTGTCTTCTTATGGGGAGATGAATATTTCTGTTTTGGTTGGGTTTAGTTTGAGGTTGTTGTTTCCCATCCAAGTGTTTGTCAGTAAGGCATTTATTGAGGGTGTTGTCAGGGTCATTGTCATTTGATATCTTGAAAATGAGTTGGGCGTTGTCAGCATAGTTGTAGGCTGTTAGTTGATAGGTTTGATAGAGTTTCATTAGGGGGTTATACAAATGTTGAAGAGAAATGGAGAGAGGCTTGATCCTTGTGGTGCACAGCAGGTAATATGTTTGTGTTCGATGAGAATGGTGGAAAGTGGGTTATTTCTGTTTGGTATGTGAGGAATGATTTCAGCCATTGTAGTGCAGAACTTTCAATACCGGATTCCCCCAGTCTCTTGATTAAGATTGTCTGTTTGATCGTATCGAAGGCAACTGATATGTCCAGTAGTACATGGGCCGTTTGGGTGTTATCTGTGTTAATTTTAAGATCATGCCATATGCAGTGGGGTTCTGATTCTGTTCCTCACATGGGTGTGAAACCAACCTGGGATTGGTCAACCATTCCTTTGCTTTGTACGTTATTGAGTAGTTCTTTGTACATGTGACACTCCAAGATTCATTTTAGGATGGGTAGGTTTTATATGGTTCTGTAGTTGGTAGGGTCATCTGTATTTCCTGTTTTATCTTTTAAGAGTGTTTTGATGTATGCTGATTTGAATGACATTAGTACCGTGAATAGTACTAAGTTAAGGGATAGATAGATTCATTAGTAGTCAGTTGTAGAAGGCTGGTGTTTTGTGGGTCAGTATTTTTTGTCTATATCCAGTGAGCATGGGTCTCTGGGAATCCAGCTATCCTGGTATCTTTTTTCTTTTTTTTTTTTAAACTCATTTGTCATTTCAGTTGAAGAGACAATTATGGGTTAAAACTTGGATCAATCAATTACATTTCCTACTCAACAAAGATATGAACAAATGTAACATAGTACCAAGAAGGTATATTGCAGGATTGTCAACTATAACTAACCCATGACGCTATTACTATGTACACACAGAGAAAAATAACAAACTAGACAACACACACACAACATAAATAGACAATACAACACCACTCAATTCACATTTATCTTCCTATCAGCTCGCATCCTTCCAAACCACGCATTCACCCCAATTTATCCAACCGCTATACTAACAGCTTAGCCTCAATTATACATTTCATTGAAAGGTCCCCACATTTCCAAATATTGACTCTCTCGTTTCAGTTTATTTAGCATTAGAGTCTCATAACTGGATAGTCTGTAGATTGGACAACCATCCCTCCACTTTTGGCTTTTTCCTTGACTTCCAGATCCTCAAAATCTATTTGGTTGCCACCACCAATACCCTATTTATCCTGCTACCATGATCACAAGCGACCTTACATCTTCCTTTTTTTTAGTGCAGAATTACTAAGTAAGATGATCTAGGAAACACTACTCCCAAAATTATGTCCAGCAGGCCCAATACACCCGTCTGCTCCCCAAAATCTCACCACCATTGGACAATCCCACAAAATGTGCAATAAAGTACCTCCTCTCTGGCCATAATCCCAGCAAAACTCCTCATTCGTCATACTCAAATCAAACATCTGTACTGGGGTCCAATATAAGGGACACAAAATCCTCTGGTGAACAAGGCGCAGATTCATATCCATCTTTGAATGTGTACCCACTTCTGCTAAACTATCCCACTCTTCGGTAGTTATGTCTTTACCCAGTTATTTTATCCACGCTTGCTGTAATGTCTCCCACGAGACACCACACGAGTCCTCCATAGGCATCAATTTCAGGAAAGTCGAAACCATATGTGGTGGGGAATAAACATTTTGCAAATCATTGGCCTGTCTTTCATTGGGCTTTGTAACATCCCCTGTCTCTGTGCTTGAAGGCATTCTAACTATAATGTCTTTGTTCCCTTTTCCCTAAGCCAAAGTTTCTCCTCAGAGTTTCAAAGGAAATCATTTGTCCATCATTCCATACATCACACACCCTTAGAATACCTTTCATTATCCAACTTTGCCAGCATAAGGTCTTGTTCCCGATTTGCAATACTGGGTTATACCGCAAGGAAGCTCCATAATGGAACCACACATTTTCGTCACCATTGATCATCAATGATACAAACGCATCTCTAGTTACCTCAAAAGTTGGTCGTTTTACAGTTAAGTTGGGTATTTTCCCCATAGAATATACATTGCGCAAGGATTATGGTGCAAATTCCATAATGGCGAACAATTAACCCTCTCATTGAAGTAAAGTGCTGATTTATTAAATAAAAAACCCCTGTAATAATGCTCCAGATTGAAGTACCCAACTCCCCCTCTCGCACTGCGTACATTAAAATATATCATGGAATCCCAGGTCTCTTGCCTTCTCCCCATTACATTTTTTGAAAGATTTTGTCAATGCGCTTGAAGCCTTTCTATTGTAAACCTAAGCGGAAACAATTGAATTATATGAAGAACTTTGGGCAAAAGCACCATCTTAATTGCATTTAATTTTGACCATATGTTAAGAGTTAAACTAGCCCATTTCTGCACATCTCTTTTAAGTACCTCTATCAATTTGTCAACATTAAAGTCACCTATCTTCTTTAAATCTCGGATAAGATATACACCTAGGTACTTTACATTTGTGGTTGTTCTTTGACCATTCCAAGCACTGAACTCAGTCCGCGGGTGTGTGGGATCTGGTGGAAAAACTACCGACTTCTCCCAATTAATTTGTGTCCTGATAAGAGACCTACTTCCTCAAACATACTCTTAAGTTTTCCCCCACTCTCGTTTGGGTTAGACAGAATTATCGCCATATCATCTGCATAGCACAAAACCTTAATTTCTCTGTCCCCCACTCTGAGCCCCTGCAATCCCTCTTCCTGCATAATATAAACTATAAGAGGTTCTAATGCCAAATTAAAGAGGAAGGGGCATAGAGGACACCACTGTCTTGTACCTCTAGTCAAGCAAAAAGGCTCTGAGAGTTCCCCATACACACATAGTCTAACACTGATTGAAGAATGCAATGTCTTTTATAGCTTGTATAAAGATGTTCCCAAACCCAATTTTAAAGTTAACTTTAAGAAGCTCTAAGTAACACTTTTTCTGCATTCATAAAGATTAACAGAATTTTCCCCACCTCGTTCCTAGGAAGCCCTATGATATCTATAATAGTTCTGATATGGTCATAACCGTGCCTCCCCCGCATGAACCCATCCTGAGAACAATCAATCAGACCACCAATATATTTATCCAGTCGATTAGTAAGTATCCTAGTAAATATTTTAGCGTCCACGTTTAACAATGATGTAGGCCTGTAGTTAGCACACTTAGTTTCATCACTACCTGGCTTAGGAATTACCATTATGCATGCTTCTTGCATTGTTGGCCACAAGACCTCTATCAGGAAACAGTTATACAAACCACATAGAAACTGAGCCAGTTCAGTATCAAAAGCTCTATAAACTTCAACTGGCAGACCATCTAGACCTGGTGATTTGCCTGCATTAAGTTTATCTATTGCATTCATTATTTCCTCCTCCCCAATAGGCTGATCAATGGCCATCGTTTGCTCCCCAGACAAATTTGGCAAATCAATTTTCCCGAAGAATGCCTCTAAATTAGCCGATGTCAGAAATTGGGTTTCCTCATACAAAGATTTATAAAAACTCCTTCCCTTTTTATCATAGACATCACATGTTCATCCATTATTCTCTGTACATATGAGCTATCCACCATAACTTTCAAGTTACTAGCCAATAGCCTACTGCATTTATCACTTTCCTCCCAGTATCTTTGTTTCATATAAAAAAGTTCCTTTTCTCCCTGTAGATGCATTTCACATCTCAGAGATTCCCTTGCTCTATCCATCGTTGCCTTGTCTTTGCTATTCTTTGACAGCTGATACTTCTTTTGTAATATGCTAAGCTCATGCTCTAAACATTTCAATTTTCCCATCCCAAATTTCCTTGCTCGAGATGTTAGGTTCATCAACTCTCCGCAAACAGTTACCTTAAAACTGTCCCAGACCATTAATATGCCAGCTGTACCCTCGTTCACCTCAAATAATGATTTGATGAATGAAGTTATAATTGTCAATGCATCTTTATCTTTCAGTATGAATGTTTTCAAATGACATCTAGAGATGACAGAACTTATATTTTCCAAAGTTAGCATCAACCTAATCATAGAATAGTTGAAGAAAAACAAAGATGTTCCCAGTCTCACTGCGCTAAGAAATTATAATTAGTTGTTTGTGCAAAGAAAAGCCTTTATTGTTTGTGCGCAGAGAAGCCTGACACATGTTTCAAGCTGTGTACAGCTTTTCATCAGAGGCTTAAATTGCATAGTACATCATTTCCATACAAATTGGGTAAAGTTAAAAATAAAACATATACATGATTGTTTTGTGCAAAGAATTGTTACATAAAGAACATAGGCACAAGTTGTGAGAAAGCAGTCCAGGGCGCGATGCAACCACAAAAAATATAACACATGTGCATCACATGTAGGAAGAGTAAAAAAGTAGAAATTAAGTTACCACAAATTAACCAATTTCATTCGTAGTAGTCTGTTGACAGACAAACAAAAAAAGAAGAAAAAGAAACATGATTTTAGAAACAAAAGTTGGCCATAGCAGCGCAATCAAGTTCCACTTAGTAAGCTAAGTCTTAAATCAAAGACTGTAATGTATTCCAAAAATAAGTACCTTAGGTTGCAGCAATAAGAACTCCACATTTAGAGTAGGACAATGCCAGATACAGTTCTGTAGGCAGATAGATTAAGTAATTACTGGAAAGCCAATTGCAGAAAAATATTACGTAAGTTACCAAAACAAACAGTATTGCTGTCAATAAAATCAATAAAAACATACCTCAAAATGCCTCGCAGTTGCGGAAAGCTAATTTAGCCAAAGAAACCAGGAAAAGAAAATAAATCTCAAATTAGTATTCAAAAAAACACCAAAGTACCCATTAGATTAACTCCAATTAACTCGTGATTCAAAAGGACTGTGGACAATTCCTGACTGGTTAACCAAAAAAGCCAATTAAAAGTTAAAACTACAACATGGGGAGAGCAAAATAAACAGACCTACCTCAATGACCGCTTGTTTCAGTCTACTCGTGTTACCATTGCACAATGCACGAAAGAAAGTTAGGACTAAATATACTGGAATGCAGTATAGCACAATGCATGGCCTTCCAAGTAAGACAACCAGAAAGGGGCAAAAAGGATTGCCATGTTGGGTGAACTAAACACACCTTTAGAAAAGCCTAACTTAGTAAAACCGGTCCATAAGCCCAAATTAGCCGAAAAATAAAAAGGAGAATTTAGCAAACAATTATTACTCATGTTTTGCTGATGAAATTTATTTTTAGTTTTTTGTTTAAATTTATTTATTTCTTTCTTTCCTCGGAAAGAGTCTTCTTCCCTTGAGCTGGTGGGGCCAACCAGTTCACCAATCGCCTTCGCGGACCTGCCTTGGTCGAATTGGCAGGGCCAAGCACTAGTAGACCGGATAGCCAGGCACCCGTCCACCCGGACCGCGATTTAAAGGAGCGTACCTTTTATTCGTTTGGCAGCACCGCGGCTGGTTTCATCCCTGGGCACTGCAGTAACTCGAACCTTCCTCCACGACGAGAGCCTCTCTTCCTCTGCTGGATTTCCTGAACTGCAGGAACTACCGGCACCGCAGGAGCCTCTTCTACTTTAAAGCTACATTGTTCCGCCAGGCCTCCCGTTTCGTTAAAGGTGTTTTAAATCCCTTACTTACCTACTGGGCTGGCCGCCTCTATCATCTAGCATTGTCTTTCACCCTCTGCAACCGCCTTTTCGAATCGTTAAACAAAGACTTGACTGCAGCTACTAGACCATTTTGATCTTGAGCACATTGCCTTGTACCATTGACACTGGCACAGGCCTATTGAATCTGGCTAAATCTGTTACAACTGCCTTCTGTAGATTGCTTCTCACCTAGAAATGTGTTGGTGCACCTAACTCTTATAACCACCTTTTCCTTCCCTCTTTTTAAACTTGTGAAGTGCCATTTTGCTTGGTTTTCACCTCAGTATTGCATATAAAGTACTGCCTTGCCTAACTTGTTCGCAATCTACTTGGGAAGTGTTGCTGGTGTGTTAAAGAGTCTAAACCTGTATAACTTGTCCTTTCCCTCCCTTTTGAGAAATTGTTCGAGTGCCATTTCTGCTCTGGTAACCATCTTGCGTTTACTTTTCTCAGTGTGGGATTGAACATTTTAACAGTGTTAGTTGGTCTAACATGTCTGTGATCCAGGTGTGAAGGTTCTCTTCAACTGTGTCTCGTGTCATTTTGTTTAGGTGGGAGGTGTCTGGTTTGTTAGTTTATAATAGTCTCGTTAAAGTCAAGTATTTTCCAGTTCCTTTTTTTTGATTGCCGGGAATTTTATGTTTTTGGGCATTATGCGGCTCAGGATTTTGATGGTGAAAGGGATCATTTGAAGGCCGCCCCATATGATTGGTACTGGAGGTGCCATGCTTGAAAGTCCACTCGTGCAGAAAATTCATGATATATTTTAATAGTTTGTCAAAGATTTCCTTGCTTATATGTTCGAATCGCTCGACTGTTGTGTTGATTGTTGGGTTGCTGTTGTCTGGCAGAATGTTGCTTGTGGTCCTACAGAATGCATTGATGGCCTTGTTATTGCTTCTGTATTTGTTCTTAGATGGGCTCTGATGCTATTGCAAAGGGTTTGCGTGGGTACAATATTGTTGATTCATGAGGTTCTTTACATTTCCTTGATTTTAATTATTTCTCTTTGCGGATTTGTTGCCGATTGGATTCTAACAGTCTACGATGCTTTCTTGGACATGTGTCCAGCTCTGTGGGTGAATCCGTTCATTATTTGTTTGAAATGTAGAGTTTACAGTAGGGTGCTGAGAGAGTTTGTTGTGGCTTTATTTTTCTTTCTACCAGAGACCAGATGTTGAAGTCTCCCAGAACAATTATGTTATCGTGATTTGGGGGGGGTGCTGTTGCGCACGACAAAAATGGTCGCCTGATTTCGGAGCTCCCGCTCCACCGAGAACTCCTGCGCCTTTTCATCCGTTACAGCACTGCCTGCTGAGCCCAAACGCTTTGTGAATATAGCCCAGCTATCTGTGGTGGGCCAGGTGAACTCCTGTGACTCAGAAGCTAGAAACACTGCAGATACAGCACTATACAGATTGGCTGACACGCGCAGCAAAAGCGATCCGACGGCGAGCTCCAGTGAGATCTACTCGAGGACCGCAAGCGCGGCTGAGGGAGCGAGGCCCCTGATGGAAGGAGCCTGAACTGCTACCTGAGCCCAACATTGGGGATGTGCTGCTGTCTCTGAGGTTAGCCGCGGCACGGAGGGGGAAGCCGGATGTTCCCACACGCGATCCAGGTCGGCCCCGGTGTGCGGCGGCTCGCGGCTGCTGAACTCCAGAGAACCCCTGCAGATCCTGTAACGCACCACGGGGTGAGGCGTGCGGCTGGTCCGCGACACATGACCGTGCAAGGACCCGGAGACGACGAGATCCGTATTGGTGTCAGGTAAGGAGGCAAGGTTGAACGGCAGAGGGAGGCCATAAAGGACACATACCTCTCCGGGTGGAACGGCTGGCGCGGACCCGGGGACAACTCCATCTGCCCACGTTGCTGGGCCGGCGACCTCCGGAGTTGCACTTAGCACATTCGAGGGACTGACAGGAGTATCTCCCTGGTTCGGGGAGCGGCCCCCAATACTCTGCTGAAGCGGCACTGGGCGGACCGCTGTGGGCCTACGCTCCGGGGTGTGCTCTGGTTTCCAAGCGCACTCTAATACGCGCCATTGATCTCCGTGGGCACACACTGACACTATCTCTCAGAGCGAGGGGCGTGCCCGCTCGGGGGACCAGCTTGGATGAGGCTCCTAAACGCACGAAAATGTTTTTCAGACCGGAACGACTCAGTCCCCCCCAAAAAACAACTTGGATCTGTACAGCACTACGATTGTGGTAATTTCAGAGTGCAGCACGTCGGGGTACACAGCCCACTCGAAACACCAAGCGCTGGCTGGGGGCACATTGTGGAGTGAACGTATGTAGCGCCTCTAACCCCTCAATCTGATCCTGTTCCAGGGCTGCGACACTGTCAGAAGGAGCAAGAGTAAACGGCAAATAATAGTGTGGCTAGTAATTTACTGCATTGCCTCAGAACACCATTTCAACAATATCATGGGGGAACCGCAGAAGTCGGGAAAAGGCGCCAAGACTCCGGGAAAACAAAAGAAAGGCCCTATGGACGCCTACACTGGCAATCAGAGTCAGGCCACGGTGGCTGAAGTCCACATTGATGCCAACGAGGCCCTAAGCACAGAGTCTACTGATAACTTGCACTATCTACTGATAGTGCAGAATGGCTTCCGCGCGTCAACACGAAGTTGAATGACATAGTGTCCACCATTGGCTCTCTGAAGGCCAGAGTGGAGAAAGAAAGTGCGCGTATAACAGAAACTGAAAACAGAATAAGCACTAATGAAGACACTTTCGCATATCACAGCCGCAATATCACCCAAATCAAGGAAAACATGGCGAAACTACAGAATAAATACGAGGACTTAGAGTCACGCTCAAGGAGAAACAACATCCGTGTGGTGGGCATAGCGGAGTCATTTGGCAAAGGCCAGATGGAGAAACAACTCGAGACACTGCTCAAACCCCTGTTCGGGCTGAAAACATTCTCCGAACACTTTTTGGTAGAACGTGCACACCGCACACTGGCACCTAAACCAGGCGCACCACCGCGCACTATAATCGCACGGTTCCTCAATTATAGGGACAGAGACACAATCTGACGAAAGGCAAGAGAGGCGGGCACCCTCCAATATGAGGAAAGTCGCATGAACATATATCGGAGTCCAGGCAAGCAGGAGATCCTACAAGCCAGTTAAGAAGCTCTTAAGAGAACGTCAGATCCCACATGCTTTAATCTTCCCAGCCAAAATGAGGATTCAACATGCAGGAAGAGCTCATTTCTTTGAGTCTCTGGCTGAAGCTAAGCAATACATTGAGACTTCCATACCCCTTCCTCCCAGAGGGGGCAGACCGGCACAAAATAATAGACCCAGACCCGCAGACTAAGAAACATTCAGGTGTCAACCCTTTCTAGGGCTGGAGTCAAGATAAGTCAATGATTAAGCAGTACCAGGCAATTCGGTTGGTGGAGCTGCTGGACCTGATTGGCGGCCATGTGGAGCAACATGGCTACCCGCAGAATATTCCATAAGTCTGGTTGGGCGCATCGTCAAGTTGAGGGTGATGATGAGGGTGGGTGGGAGGGACAGGGTACGGGGACTGGTGATTTGAGCTCCAGTATTGACTTATGGTGGCATGTTGTTGGGGGTTGGCGCCACTCTATGGAGCTATGTTCAGGGGGAAAGTTGTGGGAAGTAACTTGTTGGTTGAAAAGTGAAATGGTGGTTGCATTGAAGCGGGCACAGACCATATTGCATGACTACTGTAAACCCGTCAAGTGTGACAATGGCAAATGTTCCATCTCAGAGCCCCGGTAATGGTTTTAAGGTAAAACTCCTGACGTGGAATGTACGGGGATTAAACTATCAAATGAAGGTCAAGAAGGTCACCAATTATGTTGTCAGGCATAATCCCCAAATTTTTATGCTACAAGAAACCCATGCAGTGGGAACCAGTAACGCTAATTTCTTGCCTAGATGGGGTCCTTTAAGGTTCCATACAAACTATTCATCCCAGTCCAGAGGGGTAATTACCCTTATCCATCCAGGCCTTGGGTTCAGGGTGGGAGGACACAAGGTTGATCTTCTGGGCAGATATGTCATGGTCTGGGGGGAGGTGGCCGCCCAACAACTACTCCTGGTCAACACATACGGTCCCAACATCGATGACCCTGCGTTTTATATGGATATATATCAGATAAGTGTGTCACTTGGTGTGCCAAATGTGCTATGGGGGGGAACTTCAACTTGGCCCTGGACCCGGTTCTTGATATATCCTCGAAGATAGTTCGAACCCCAAGTAAGGCAGTACTAAATCTGAGACATGTTTTGTCGCAACTTGTGCTGGTGGATACATGGAGGGAAACTCATCCCGGTATGTGATGTGAAATCCTTCCTCGAACATTGTCAGACCATTCCCCAGTACTGTTGGAACTAATGTTTCAGAATACCCCTAGTCCCTCCAGGAGGTGGAGAATGCCAGGTGGAATGTTGGGAGACCCGGGGATGGTAGAAACACTCCATGTTGAGATCGCAGAGTTCCTATCTAATAATGTGGTATCGGTTGACAAATACTCAATAGTGTGGGAATCCTTCAAGGTCTGGATAAGGGGGGTATTGATGTCTAAGACTATGGGTATGCTGAAGGCAGTGAGAACCGAGTTATCATCCATTGAAAGCACACTAGATGCACTGGAGACAACATACACAAGCACGCAAGATAAGGCATTATTAGCCGATATACACACACACCTTCAAGAATTTGATAAACTGGCCATAAGGGAGGTCCGATATGTGGCGGCCCCTATACGCGCACGCAGATACCGGGAGGGTAACAAGGCTGGCAGAACGCTTTACAATTTACTTAAACACGACAAACAACCCACTCAGATCACTAGTATACGCACAGCACAGGCGAGGGTACTGCTTCGAGATGAAGATATTAATGGGGAATGTATGGAATTTTGTAAGGAATTATATTCAAATAAAGACAAGAAAACACTCCCAGAAATTAAGATATATCTTGAGGATCTCTCCCTCCCTAAACTCCCCGACGAGAACGCCTAGTGATGGACCAACCGGTGACTGTGGAAGAGATTACGGAAGCAATCAAAGCATTGGCTACAGGCAGGGCACCAGGGTCGGACAGGCTGGGGCTGAATTCTACAAAGAATTTCACGAGGAACTCGTCCCGATACTGATGCAGGTGTGGGGGGAAGCACTTGAGTGCGGCAGGTTACCCCCAACTATGAGAGAGGCTATAATAACTGTACTCCCTAACCCCAGGCGACCACCACAGCATGTATCGTCCTACAGGCCCTTGTCCCTTATAAATACTGATGGCAAAATATTTGCAAAGGTCCTGGCGAATCGGCTTCTTCTGGCAGTCCCTACCCTAGTCCAGCCTGATCAAAACAGGTTTATCCCCCACAAGATCCACAGCCTTAAAGCTCCGAAGACTCTTTGGCATAATGGCACAAATAGACCCTGCGAGGAGCGCAGTGGCCATATCCCTTGACGCTGAAAAAGCATTCGATTCGGTCTTGTGGGTCTATCTCTTTGCGGTACTGGAGGCGTTTGGGGTGGGGCCCAATTTCATAAGATATGTCAGACTGTTATACACAGAGCCTGGAGCTTGTGTCCTGACAAATAAAGCTATTTCTGAGATGTTCCTGTAGGGTAGGGGAACTAGACAGGGTTGCCCGTTTTCGCCCCTGCTGTTCGCATTAACCATTGAGCCAATGGCGGCCGTGGTCCGTCTCAGGCATGCAGGTAGAGGGATTAAAATGAAGGGATCCACCCAGCTAATCTAGCTCTATGCGGACGACACATTATTATATGTCAGGGAACCTGAATTTAACATAGTACCCATTATGGCGGAGGTTCAGGAGTTTGCAAGTTACTCTGGGTAAACAATAAACAAGGCTAAATCGGAAATATTCCCACTTACACCAGCCACCAGATGCCCCACAGCGACAGATGGACTCAAGTGGTCAGAGGACCATATTAGATACCTGGGAATTCTGGTCTCCAGGAATAGGCTCACACTATACTCAGATAACCACGAAAGTGCCCTGCAAACTTTAACTATCAAACTCCAGATGTGGGTGCGGCTCCCAATTTAATTAGCCGGTCGAGTCGCTATTCTTAAAATGGTAGTCTTGCCTAAACTCCTGTACCTGTTTTGTCAACATCCTTATATGGCCTGGTAGGACCTTCTTCGTCAAACTCAGATCCATGGTTGTAACATTTCTTTGGAACGGTAAGACAGCAAGGATAGGGTGGGAAAAAATGATGGAACCCTATTCTTCGGGAGGGATATCAGCCCCTGATTTCGAGCTTTATTACTATGTGGCCCAAGCACAGTTTGCAAAATATTGGTACAATGATGCGGACAGCACACCCCACGCATGGATAGAGGAATACACATCCCACAAACACACAATCAGTAATTTTTGATCCACACTACAAAGACACATGTGAATACAATCTGGTTAGCTGCACAGTCAGAGCATGGAAGGCTATATACAAAAGACTTGGACTAGAGGCCCCGAATAGCCCCCAGATACCTCTGTGGAACTTTCCAGGTATACCTCCCACACATGACCCGAGCATACAGGAATCCTGGGACCCTAACTGGGAAATGAAGCTTGGCGATATGTTTGTTAATGGGACTTTCCTAGACCTGGATTTGTTGCTGAGGGCACTGGTCGATGGACCACTGAAAATGCTGCAATATTACCGTATGAGATCTGCATTTCAGAAAAGGTGGCCTCTCTTCCCGGATGAACCCGCACCACATCCATGTATACAACTAGTAACAGCCAAGGATGGCCTGGGAATTTCTAGGCTATATGCTGTAGTCCAGGCCCACACCACCACATTGAATTGGATTAAGGAGCAATGGGAGGCAGACTTACAGGTTCCCATCGGGGAGGAGAACTGGGCCAGATATTGTCTACTGACTAAGAGGGTCTCACTTAACTCTGGTCTGAGGTTGATCCAATTCAAAATCCTAAACAGGTTACACTACACGCCGGCCAAGATCGCAAAGTTTGCACCAGATACCTCTGATGCCTGTCCTAAATGCAATTCTCCCCAGGCCGGTTCTTTTCATATGTACTGGGATTGTCCGGTGGTGGAGGGTTTCTGGAGAGCTGTGGCAAGATTGTTAGAAGAAATCACTCAGATCCCCGCCAAGTTGTCCCCCAGAAATACCTGTTTGGTGACATAGGCAAGCACTCGGAAAAAATCAGAAGGCTGTTCAACATCTTCTGCGCTGTCGCCAAAAAAAGTATCTTACAGAAATGGAAGAGCGCTGCGCCACCCAGCAAGAACCAATTCCTACAAGAACTGACACATGTCAATAAGTCGGAGGAACAGTTTGTTCTGACTCAACCTTCGACGTGCAGACCTAAAGTCATTCGGGGTACGTTTAGAGTCTACCTGTGCAATATGATTACTGATGATGAGTTGTCACCATAACATTGTTTTGTAGAAATGTATTGAATAACTTACTCCTGTTGTTTCTGTGATATGATCTGTGCAATGGTGCTGAATGCCTTTCTGTGACCACTCATAAAAAAGTTTAAAAAAAAATAAAAAAATTAATTATGTTATCGTGATTTGCGGAAAGGTTAGGTATGGCATCAGTGGGTTTTCCTGTGAAGTTAGGGTTATAGATGTGTGGTCTCTACCTCAGGAGGAAGAGTATGTTGAATTTGTCATTGAGATTGTGGTTTATTAGGAGGGACTCGCAGTCTTCTATGTCTGTTGAGCATAGTGATAAGGATCAGATGTGATTTTTGTGTCCTAGAGCAATTCTTTCTTCTCTTCCGCTTTCTCTGTTGGATTTCAGCAGTTTGTAGTTTTCGGGTATGACTTCATGAGCGATTACTTTGTAGTTGTCAGAGAGCCATGTTTTAGTGAAGAATAGAGCATCTGTGCTACCTTCACACAGGAGGTCGTAAATGTCTGTGTTGTGCTTTGCCATAGATCACATGTTGAGTAGGCTGCAGTGTACTGTGTGCAGTTTGGCATGTTCTTTGTTGGGTATTGTTTTTGGCATTTCGGTGGGGCGGGCCGTTTGTCAGACCGTCGATTGTCTGCTGAGCTGCCCTATGTATTGCCGGGTGTGCCATTGTGTCATCTGTCCCTTTATTGAGGAGTTCCATTAGGTTGTCCAATGGGTTTCTCTGTTCCGAGTGGTTGTATTTAGATGTTTGGTTGTCATGGTGGTCTTCTTTTTCCAATCTCTGCTTATATAAGGAGTGTAGGTGGCGAGGGATTCCAGTCTAACTCTCCTTCCTGTAGGTGTCTTTTCAAGACTATTTTCTCTGCTGTCAGATTCTGTGTGTTGGGGTCTGTGGTTGAATAGTATGGTGTGGTCCACTGTAGTATTCCCTGGGTCTGTTATTGTAGGCTGTTTGATTTCTCGTGTGGCTGGCTTGTAGGTTGAGATGCATGATGTCTTTGTTCTAGTGTTGGTACAGATCTTTAGTTTTCTCTGAACTTCGGTTTCTAATTCATCAACCATGAAAAGGTTTTAGCTCTTTGTTGGCAGTAGCATGTTTTAAGTTGAGAGGGCCCTCAACTGGTGAGTTATTTTGCCCTCAGTCATGACTTGGTGGTTTTAGAATACAACCTTTTCCGAGTCCATTGTGCTTTCTAAAGAGTAAATATGGAATCTCCTTCTTGTAGTTGTTTTAGCACATGCTAAAGGTCAGTGATATGTTCTTATGAGTCTTAATCAGTTTAATATCCACTTAGGTGAAGCTCCCATGCTCACTTGCTTAAGGCATGGGCTTATGTAGAAAGGTGTGCAGATAACTCTTGAGTAAGTTTATTCACTTCTAAATATTCATTTGGTATCTCTCCAGGAGTTCATGTTCGATTAACCCTGATCTGCAAGATAATCTGATCATTTTTATGCCAAATGTAACATTCCCCGTGCCAGACTCTCAATAGGACTTAATTGAAAAAGTCCCTGAAATGGCAGTGCATTAGTGCCACTCTCCTCGATTCAAACTTCGGGGAGTGTATCATTAATGGGGATTCTCAAGATTTAAGCCCTGGACTTAACATTTACAGCTAAGCCCAATAATGCCTCTTTGAGAGGCAACGTTTTGAAGGGGGTTCATCATTAATGAGACTCCTCAATATATTTGTATGGATGTTAATGAGGGTTCAAACTGTGACCTAAATGATTTGTTTAAAAAAAAAAGAATTACCATTCATAAATGCATCAGACTTAGTTGATGTACTTTTGGATTCCAGTGAAAGCGTAAAATAAAGCAGTTGGTTACAATGACATGCTGCTTCAATTTTGTTTTAGCCTGAATAGCAACTGTGCTGTTTTAAAGGAAGGGTGCCCTGAGGTTTTAAAATAGAATCATGTTTCAACACACAAAACACAGAAGGTATTGACTCATTCAATGCATTCACAAATGCATTTTGTTTAGTAACTTCGCACAGAACACACTTTATTGTTTTGTATTTTGAATCAAAGAAAGTTGATACTTTAGCATATCGATGTTCTGTCTTAAAATGCACATTTCTTTTTTTTAAACTTATTTGTATTGGCATTTTGCATATACAATAAACCATACCATTCCCCTCCACTGTCCCCGCAGCAGCAACCCCCTTCCACTCTCTTCTCCTTGTCCATTCACAAAATGTCCAGTATATGCAAGCTGTGCAGGCAACACGGTTTCATAAAGTCCTCTTGCAGATATGTGAGGACCATTCCCCAGTCCTGTTGGAATCTCACACTGTCCCGCTAAATACTATATGACCCACTCCATTGCGAGCATCCCCTTTAGCCTCTGGAGCCACTCTATTCCAGTTGGAGGTTGTTTCTGCTTCATCGTTTCGCTATCACCAGCCTTGCTGCAATCAGCATCATCATGAAGGCCTTTTTCTGCGCCTTGGTGGGTAGGCTAATTTCCGGGTCAAATAATCCATACATACACTCCCTGGGGCCAAGAACCGTATCAAACGAGATCATTGCTTGTATCTGGGATGTGACTTCCCCGGAGAATGGGGCCAGCAGCGGGCATTCTCACCCTATGTGACCCCAGTCCCCTCTTCCCAGACACCCTCTCCAGCACTCTTGCAGTGTATTGGTGTATATAGTATGCAGCTTTCCTGGGGTATAGTGCCACTGCATCATTACCTTATACCTTGTCTCTCGAAGCTGTATAGAATGCATCAATTTAGAAATATTCCCCTATAGAAGTTCCCAATGCTCTGTGGGGACGTCCATACCCAATGTGCTCTCTCATTGTTTCATATATGACCATTCTGGTGCTGGCATGGACTCCAGCAATATCTTATTCAGCATGGAAATCATATTTTTGACCGAGTGTGCGAGGTGACAAACTTTTCAAGCATTGTTGATGCCCTACTTGCGGGTAATTTAACCATGGCATCTGACAACCAATGTTTTAGCTGATAGTACTCCATTCCACCGCCTTCCATAAGCCCTATATGTTGTTTACACACATCAAACGTGAGTATTGCCAATCCCATCCCACCTTGCGTCATTGCCTAAAGGATCCCTGCACCATCATCTGCGAGAACTGGGGGTTCCCAAACAATGGTGTGAAGGGAGATGAATGTGTAGACGGGGCACCTGCCTCAGCAAGTGATCCCAAATATCCCATATCACTGACACTATCTGGCTCAAGCTGGTCTTTTTATTTTTAAGAATGTACCTTCTTACCTTTGAATTTGATGAAATCTATAGTAATTTTGAAGAAAACAAAATTCAAAGATTTGTGAGCAGGTAAAATTGGATTTGGTGAAATCTACGGTATCTGATATTGTGAGGTCTATCCTGCCTATGAATCCACAGTTTCTCCTCCAGGGTCTTGCCCACCACCGCCCTATCCATTCGCTCCCATGGTTTGGTTTTGTCCCCTGAAACCCATTCCTGCACCCCCCCTTGTTTGGGCCGCCTCATAGTATTTGACAAAATATTCAGGAGTCATAGGCCCCTTTTATCTCTAGGAGCCATCAAGGTCTGCAGGCCGATCCATGTGCGCTTATTCTGCCAAAGAAAAGTTGACACCAGCTTATTCAATGCCATAAAAAAGGATTTCGGGATTGGGACAGTTAGGGCCTGGAAATAGTATAATAATCTCGGCAGTGTAACCATTTTCACCATCACTACGCGGCCCGGCCACAATAATAAAAGCAGATTCCACTTCCTCAGATCTTCCCTAATTGTCGCAGCACCTCCGGATAATTCTTATCGTACAGCTGTGGCATGGTATTAGCAGTATTAACCCCTAGGTATCGTATGCTCCCCTCTGCCAGGCTAAATGGTGAGTATGATGACAGGGTGCCCGGCTGCACCGGGGTGAGTGCTAAGCCCAGTAGCTCTGATGTCTGCATGTAGATTTAATACCCTGCTACCTGTTTGATTGTCTGAAGTTCCATTATGAGGACTGGTATTGAGGTCTCTGGGTCAGTCTGGGTCATTAACATGTCAGCATCAGCAAATGCAACCACTTTGTGCTCCCCCAAATCGCACGCCACAAATTTCCAGGTTAAACCTTAGTTTCGTAATTAGAGGATCTAAATACAGGGCATATAATAGCAGGCACCCCTGCCGCGGTACGCACAGGATAGGGATGCATCCGGAGAGGCGGGCGTTGATCGACAGTCGCACTGTGGGATTCCTGTAATTCGCTCTACCATCTGCCGGAACTTGGCTCCCACCCACATATGCTCCAGGGTGTATGAACACTCAATGCGGTCAAATGCCAACTCTACATCTAACAAGATCAGCACCACTGGCACCAGTTTTTTCGATGCTTTTTCGAAAAGGTGGAAAATCCTCCTGGCGTTGTCAAAGGTGTGTCGCCCTCTGATGAACCCTGACTGGTCGGGGTCAATCAGCTTTGGGAGTAGTGGAGACAGTCTTGCTGCCAGAATGCCCTAGTACAATTTAGCATTGATGTTCATTAATGCAATCGGCCTATAGGGCTCACAGTTCATTGGATCCTTTTTAGGCTTCCTGAACACCACTACTTTAGCTTCCGACATAGACTGTGTTACCAGACCCTGGACTGTTATCTAATTAAATCATTTGGTATGCCTTGGGACTAGCTTTGTTCTGTTTTGCTTATAAAACAGCGCCGGGAAGCCATTGGGGCCTGGTTCTTTGTTCAGCGGGAGAGATTTAATTGTTGCTGCCACCTTTGCCTCTTCCTCCCTTATTTCCTCCTCTAACCTCTCACTTTGCATGGGTGTCAGCTACAGTAGTGGTAATGTCTCAAAGTATGCCTCTGCCCTATTGTGATACGACTAACAGCAGTAAACAGGGCTTCATAAAAATGTGCAAACTCCCCAATAAAGGAATCAGTATTCATCACTATCGAGCCACCAAGCTGCTCTATCTTGATAATAGTCTAGGGTGCCGCAGTTTATTTTAACTGCCGCGCTAGCAAATCATCCACCTTATTGGTGCTAACATAATATTGCTGCCAACCTGGAGTAGGCACATCTCGGTTCTGTATGTACGTATCAGGTCAAGCTGGCCTCAGGCATTCTCCACCTTGTGTAAGGCCCTCGTTCGTTTCTCCGCCAATGCCTGCATGACCTCCCCCAACTGTGCCTCAAACTCTTCTTCAAGCTTCCCCCACTGCTTTTCCCTCTGTGCCCTGAGCGCAATCATTTCTCCACATGTTACTGCCTTACGTGCATCCCATATCCCTCCCGGACTGGATCCGGGGTATCTTTACTGGCAAAGTAAACATTTGTTTTGTCCCCTATAGGGTCCATGATCACCTTATCCTTTGGCAGTTTCCCTGAGAACTTCTACCTCCATAAGCGTGATCCACCCCAGCCATACCTCCCCCACATCTCCACCAGGCTGGCCGTTACCCACACATAGTCTATCCTAAACAATGACTGGTGGGCATGAGAAAAACATGTATAACTCTTCTCCTACCTCTTTTTGGTCTGCCACACATCCCCGAGGGCTACATTTTCAAAGCTTTTATCAGAGTGAGAGGGACTGGGCATGCCATGTTGTACCCCTGAGCTCCTGTCAATGTAAGGGGCCCATGCCAAGTTAAAATCTCCAGTGAGTATAACTTCCCCCCACCGCAAATTGTTCTAACTTGGCTGTTACATCCTGCAAGAACCCATCCTGTCCCACATTGGGCCCAAACACCGTTGTCAGTGTGATAAGCAATTGTTCTATTTGTCCACGAAGGAATAGATAGATACCTGCCATCCGGATCGGCCTGGGATTGTGTAATCTGCACCGTGACAGAGCCTTTAAATGCAATCAGCACCCCCACTGTCTTCCCCTGGGCGTTAGCCTGCTAAACCCTTGAGAACTGTCTCAACCGGACTTTAGCTTTATCTGCCTTCTTTATTTGTGTTTCGTGAGGCATTATGACATCTGTTTTTCCACTCTTGACTTGTACTTCCACCTTCCTACTCTTAACCGTGGTATTAAACCCCCTTCCATTATGGGTGAATACTGTGAACAGTCCCAGTGCCTCCATTCCCCAGCCGGTCCAAAATACACATTTTTTGATACATCGATTGCTGACATTCTAACTTTGTACGGTCATCACTATGGAAAACCCAGAGCACCCATCAATATAATTGTTTGCTCTTAAAACTCATATCAGCGACAATGAACAATGTTCGATGAAACAATAATTTTCAAAATGTCTTAAAATAAATGTTTATTGTTTTGAATGTCATTTTCATTAATCCAATACACCTTTGGTTTTTAATGTTATGATACAAACTGCAATTCCTGATAGTTCCTCTGAAATCCCAATGTTCTATTGACGTTTGTTTTCACATTAGACTTTTGTGGTAGCACCTGAGAAGCATGGCGTACCAATTAACTGAAAAATGTGCAGTAGCACCCTATAAAAAGCTTGTTCGTTGACTTCTGTTTAAAATCTTCTTATGCAAATCTTTCAATGGGCCGATGGTTCGCATAATTGGTACAGGAAAAGGGCAAATTGGTCCAGCAACACTACCCCATATCATTATTACCATCATGCCATTGAATAGCGTTCTATTCACATGTTGAATATCTAGACCACCAAAATATAGTTTCTATGTGGCATCTACACATCAGAGACACACATCTACGGATATGGATACAAATTTTTTTAAATTTTAGGCCATTATCAATACTTGTTGCATCATTTGCTCTATTTTCACTATACAGGGGCTATTCAAAATGTGCGCATGGACCCCCTACCGAGTACCAATTCATGTTCCATGAGTGGGCGGTGGGGTGTCAAGACTATTGAAAACGGTATTGCGTTAACTACTTTGAATGTAAATTACCAGCAGTTAATGCTTATATCTGATGCCCGCTATTTAAAAGACATTTTAAATTTAACCATATTTACAAATATTAAAACTACATTATATGAAACGTAGAGGACAGTAACTGTTCTCATAACTGATATGTCATTTGCTCTTGAACAAGTGTGAAATGGAATTTCTGGGTAACACGAAGTGCTCTATTTTGAATAAAGGATGGCTTATTTGCAGTTCCTTTTGCATGCAAATGTTATATCTTTGGGATACAAAACTTCCTAAAATTCTCATGGACGGATTCAGGAGAGAATTGTTTATCAAAAAACGTCACAAAGGTTAGCGATATAGTTGTTTAGTTTAGTTTGTGTATTTGTAAAGCGCAGCCGAACCCTAGGGTAACTGGGCGATAAGTCTTTAGTAACAGCAATGAAAGTTGCACATACAGAAGCAGGTGAGCATAATACAGTACAGTGACTGGTGAGAGGGACCAGGTTACAGAGTGGTTCCGAGAAGGGGCACAGAAGATTGTGGCAGGACCGGTTGGTCCACCGCAATCATGGTATACATTGAAAAAAAAGATACAGGTGTCAGAGTGACGTACACAGTGGCATACATTTGATAATAGACCAATTCAGCATAGCTAAGTGCAGTGGACAGGCTATTGTTGGGTTATGAGAAATTCCTTAACTTTGGCTCTAAACGACCAAAACGATGTGTCAGCTCTAATTGTCATAGGTAGTGTGTTCCAGCATTTCGCTGCTAGTACGGGAAAACTTGCTCCCCCAGCTGTTTTCAGATTGAACTTTGGGATGTTGAGTTGGAGTAGGTAAGGAGATCTGGTTGGTCTGGTAGAGTTCTGTCTCGTAAATGTGTCTGATAAGTATTGTGGGGCTGTCAGATATAGACATTTGTGTGTAATGAGCAGTGCACGTAATTTAATTCTCTCTCGGATGGGGAGCCAGTTAGATTCCTTTCTGAAAGTGGAGATGTGGGCATTGCGGGGAAGATTGAGAGCACATCGGAGGGTGTTATTTTAGAGTATCTGTAGTCTGTTCAAGTTGTTGTTCGTTGAGCCAAGGAAAAGTGTGTTGCAATAGTCCAATTTGGACAATATGAGGGCTCTAGCCAGTGTGAGGCAGCTCTTGGTAGATAAAAACGGTTTACAGGCATTTATACGTTTATTGGTATAGGCTGTAGATGAGATGGTGGCGTTGATTTGCTTTTTGAGAGAGAGTGGGGAATCAAGATACACCCCCAGTGTTTTAACTTCTTTCAACACTTTTATGATGTTGCCATCAATGGTGAAGGATTGGTATCTGGGGTCGAGTTTGTTGAGACGGGCCTGTGAGCCGACAATTAGCAGTTCCGTCTTATCATCGTTTAAGCTGAGGCTATGGTTGGCCATCCATGCTTGGATTTCAAGGTAGATCTCATTCAGCTTTGCAACATCCTCGTCATAGCTCCCCGTGAGAGCGATGAGGACCTGTGTGTCATCAGCATAGTTTGTATATGTAATGCCCAGGTCATCAAGGCGGTCAAGGAGGAGCTTAGTGAAGACATTGTAAATCGTGGGGGAGATGCAGGATCCTTGGGGGACTCCACATTGGATTGGGACGGGTCAGCTGTGGCGGCGGCGCCAGATGGGGCGAAGACCCTGGTTGTTCTGTCTGATAGGAAGGACTGAATCCAATTGGTAGCATCCCGGAGGAATGCAGCAGCGGAGGAAAGGTGTTTGGTGAGAATTTGGTGGTCAACTATGTCGAAGGCTGCAGACAGATCCAACAAGAGTACGATGGCCAAATTGCCCTTGTCTTTAGCTTCATCCATTTGGATTTTTAGATCCAGGAGGGCTGTTTCCGTCGCATGCTTAGGTCTAAAGCCAGATTGTTGCAGTCCTAGAAGGTTGTTGTCTTCCAAATGTCATTGTATTTGGAGGTATGCTACTCTGTCTAGTATTTTTAGGAGAAAGGGGACCGATGTGATGGTCATATAATTAGTGGGTTTGTTGGGGTCTAGGTTAGGTTTTTTTGAGCAGAGGTAGGACCCAAGCCTCTTTAAGGTTGTTCGGGACTACCGTGTTTTGAACAAGGCATTGATCAAAGAGGTAATGAAAGGGACAAGGCAAGTAACATCTGCACTTACGCTTGCCTTCACATGCTAAATTGTTACAAGCCATCACTCACAAATAAACACTGAAACATATGAATATTCTAGAGTACAGTGTGAATGCACATTGTGGAATAGAGACTCAATGAATAAAACAATCACACCAAATTGTATGCATTCAATTAACTTTTTGAAACTTTTATAATTAGACATATGCTGTGTTGTACTGAGGCCATAAACAGGTGCAGATAGAGATGGGTCTAAGGGAGGGACTTATAGTCTGGAGAGAGCGATTCAGGGAGGTTTTAGGGAGATGAGGAAGAGAAGGAAAGACGACAGAAAGAGAGGGCAAGAGATATTAATAGAAATAGAGAGAGAGAAAGGAGTGAAAAAGAGTACGTGAAAAACTAGAGACAGAGAAATAGAGCAGAGGAATACAGAGAAAGAGAGAAAGACAGAGGAAGTAAAAAGAGAAAGAGATTGCTAGGAAGTATAAAAGAGAGAAAGGAAGGATAGAGAGAAGGTGTAATAGATAAAGAGGGAGAAAGAGAGATGGAAATAGATAAAGAGAGGAAGAGAGACAGATAAAGAGAGAGAGGAGTGAAACAGAAAATAAGAGAACACAAGAAAGAGAGAGAGGGTAGGGACAGTAGAAAGTGACTTAGACAGACAGAGACACAGAGCAAAAGAGAGTGAAAGAGAAAGAGAAATAGAGAGAGTGAGAGACAGAAACAGGGTGATAGAGAGTGAAGGGATACAGGGAAGAGCAAGAAAGAGAAACAGAGATAAATAGAGAGATAGAGAGTAAGAGAGGGAGAGAAAGAGAAAGGGGGAGAGAAAGATAACAATAGGAAGAGAAAGGGAGGGCCAAAGACAGAGTAAGGGAGAGAAAGATAGAGATGAGTTTTAGAGATCGATAGAGAAAGAAAACTAGAGAGATGTCGAGAGCAAGAGAGATAGAGAAAGAGAGAGAGCGAAAAGAGAGATGGGGATAGAGAACAAATGAAAAAGATGAAGAGATAGTGGGATAGAGAAACAGAGAGAAACATAGATGGACTGAGCACGAGGGAGAGGGGAAGGTAGGGAGAGAACAAGAGGGATTCAGAGCGAACAATAGGGGGATCAAGGGGGATGGAGAGACAGAAAGAGGGAGAGGACAGATTATGAGAGAGACCTAAAGAGAGATGAAGACAAAGAGGAGGGATAGAGACAAAGTTTAGGTTAGTACAGTTTGTTTATTTATAGAGCGCGGCCGAACCCTCAGGTAGCTGGGCGCATAATCATGTGGACAACATAGTAAGATATCTTTGCGTGACACAAAAGGAAAAAAAGAAAAGCTACATAAATTCAATGATACAATGAGAGTAGCAAATACAGTCGAGCATGAGGACCGGGTTACATGGTGGTCCGTTTCAGGAAGTGATAAGTCATGCGGTAGAAATTGGCAAAGTTAGGTGGAGAGCCAGGACTTCACCATGGCTCTAAATGGCCAGAAGGAAGCTTCTGATCTGATAGCGAGAGGGAGAGTATTCCAGCATTGAGCTGCCATAACAGGGAAACTGGAACCTCCTGCTATTTTTAAACTAAATTTGGGGATATTTAGTTGGTGCAGATAGGGGGTTCTGGTAGGTCTGGAAGTGCTGTGTCTAGAGAATTTGTCGGATAGATAGCGTGGCGCAGTCAGAGACAGGCACTTATGTGTAATGACCAGGGTTCGTAATTTCATTCTGTCGCGGATAGGGAGCCAGTGGGCTTCTTTGCTGGCTGTGGAGATGTGGGCCTTACTTGGGAGGTTAATAGCGCATCTTAAGGCGTTATTTTGTAGAATCTGGAGTCTGTTCAGATTTCTTGTTGTGGTGCCCAGGAAGAGTGTGCTACAATAGTCAAGTTTAGACAGTATCAACGCTCCAGCTAAGGTGAGACAACTGGAGGAGGATAGAAAGGGTCTGCAGGCATTGATAAGTTTATTGATGTAAGTGGTGGATGAGATGGTGGCATTTATTAGTTTTTTCAGTGAGAGAGTGGGGTCGAGATACACACCTAATGTTTTGACCTCTTTGGATACTTTTATAGTGTTGCCATCAATGGTGAAGGATTGGTACCTGGAGTCCAATTTATTGAGGCGGGCCTGGGATCCTACGATAAGCAGTTCCGTCTTATCGTCATTGAGGCATACACTGTGTGGCCATCCAGGCTTCAATTTCTAGGTAGATTTCGTTTAGCTTTGCAACATCTTCTTCATAGCAACCAGTGAGTGTGATGAGGACCTGGGTGTCATCAGCGTAACTGGTGTAGCTGACACCCAGATCGTCAAGACGGTCAAAGAGAAGCTTAGTGAAGATGTTATAGAGTGTGGGAGAGATACAGGACCCTTGGGGGACTCCACATTGGATTGGGATAGGGTCAGCGGCCGCTGACGGGGCGAAGACCCTAGTCGACCTATCAGACAGAAATGACTGAATCCAATTGGTGGCATTCTGGGAGAATGCGGCAGCCGAAAAGAGGTGTTGAGTAAGGATCTGGTGGTCAACCAGATCGAAGGCAGCAGAGACATCCAACAGGAGCAAAATGGCCAGATTGCCCTTGTCTTTGGCTTCATCCATTTGGATTTTTAGATCCAGGAGGGCGGTTTCTGCCCCGTGCCTAGGTCTAAAGTAGGATTGTCGCAGGCCTAGAAGGTTATTTTCTTCCAAATGTTGTTGTATTTGGAGATAGGCTACTCTGTCTAATATTTTGAGGAGAAAAGGGACTGTTGTGATAGGTCTGTAATTTGTGGGGGTGTTAGGGTCTAGATTGTTTTTTTTGAGAAGGGGGAGGACCCACGCTTCTTTGAGGTTAATGGGGACCAATGAGTTCTTGAAGGAAGAATTGATCAGTGAAGTGATGAGAGGGGCTAGGTCTTTGGCTATGTCCTTGATAACGGATGCAGGGCACAAGTCGCCTTTACAATTAGATGGTTTAAGACTAGCGATTATCTTAGTTACTTCCTCATCAGTGACTGAGGAGAAGTGAAAAGGTCGGCAGTTGGGAGAGGTGAGGTCTTTTTTGCTATTGAGGTTGTCTTTAGCGGCAAGGTTGGCTTTTTTGGCTTCAATCTTAGCTTGTAGAAGGGTGATTTTGTTAGAGATGGCTAGCTGGATATTGTTACACCAGGCCTTGTCTTTAGTGCAGCTCTCTGTGGGTGGTAGCAGTGATTCAAGTTCTCTTAGTATAGAGAATAATTTGTTTGTGCCCGATTTAGCATTGAGTATTCTCATGTTGTAAATCTCTTTTTTGGCGTTTAAGTTAGCAGATTTGTAGGCGGAGGCAGCTGTAGAGAAATTGTCTTTTGTGGAAGGAGAGGGAGCTTTTCTCCAGCTAGATTCAGCAGCTCTTTTAATGTTACGGGGAGCCTTTAGTTCCGCTGAGAACCATTTGTTGGTATGGGCCATGGGTTTGGCTTTACGTTGTTTGAGAGGAGCTATCTGCTTGAGGGCTAGTTCCATTGTGTTGTTATACAGGTCAACCAAGGTGGCGGGGTTGTCATTCTGGATAGGGAGGTTGGCTTTGGAGATAGGCGTGAGGAGAGGTCTAAGGTTTTCTATGGTGATGTTGCGATTGTTTCTGGAGATTATTTGGGGTGTCCTGGGAAGAGGTGTCCTTTTAGGAGCAGTTCTGGGTAATGAGAAGGTGATAATGTGATGGTCAGTCCATGCACAGGGTGTGATGTGTGTTAGGGAGAGGTTACAGTTAGCATCTGCTAGCCAGTCAAGGGATCTTCCTTTAGTATGTGGTGGCTTGTTAATGTGTTGAGTGAGGCCTATGTGGGTAATGGTGTCATTCAGAGAGGTAGCATGATTATCGTTAGGGTCATTAAGTCCCAGGTTGAAATCACCCATGATGATAATTTGTGAATTAGGTTTAGTGTTAATGGTAAGTAAGAGAGAGATATCCTCTTCAAAAGTGGATAGTGGGCCTGGTGGTCTGTATAATATGTGTAGGAGTATGGTTTGGGTGTTCGATAATGGGAGTTTGATGGATAGGAGTTTGGCTGTAGGAAAGGTTGTGTTAGATGCTTCTCTGATGTTTAGGTCTGATTTAGCAATGATCGCCACGCCTCCTCCTATTCCATTTTTCCTGTCGGCACGGATGATGTTATAGTTATCAGGGATGGCTAATGCTAAGGTGGGACCAGTAGCTGGGTGGAGCCATGCCTCTGTGATGGCGACGAAGTCAAGGTGATTTGAGGAGATAATGTCAGCCACATCAGTAGCGTGGGCTACCAAGGAGCGGGCACTGGTGAGAGCACCCCTAATGGGAGTGTGGGTGCGGTTAGCTTTTGGTTGTGGCGGTGTGTGTGGTATGCTACAGTTTTGACTGATTGTGGGGTCGATATGTGGTGTCTGTTGTATGTGATTCATAGTATGGTTGGTGATCGATCTAACAGATTTGTAGCTCAGACTAGTGCAGAGGCTCAGTCTGTCATTTCTGAGCTTGATAGGTGGGGCTACATTCTGGTTAGTGGTGGTAGTTGGTGGAGCGAGGCGAGAACCCTAGTCGTAGGTTTCTTAGCGGAGTAGGGAGTAAGGCATGGTATGAGAGGTGTGGGTGGACGAGCAAATCTATTCATCCATTCCACTGGGGATAGTGGTTCTGGGTAGAGTGGGGTATTCATGTTGGCGCAATTCTGAGGTGAGATATTGTGGAGTAAGGGGAGAAGTGTTAACATGGTTGATGTGGCTCCTCTTAGGGTTGCCATCATAGGAGGTAAGGCTCCGAGGTTGCTAGGCAGTCGCAATGTGCAAGTGGCTGGCTACTACAAATGCGTGTATAGGTTACCAAATAGGCTGCACATGCTAGATGTGGGCAACACTGCGGGCTACAAATGAGAGTATAGGTTACCAAGTAGACTGCACATGCTAGATGTGGTCAACACAATAGACTACAAATGCGAGTATAGGTTACCAAGTCGGCTGCACATGCTAGATATGGACAACACAGTGGGCTACAAATGCGAGTATGGGTTACCAGGTGGGCTGCACATGCTAGATATGGTCAACACAGTAGGCTACAAATGCAAGTATAGGTTACCAAGTAGGCTGCACATGCTAGTTATGGACAACACAGTGGGCAACAGATGCAGGTCTAGGTATAGACCACCAATAGTGCTGTGTGCAATAAGAGTTATAATGTTGTTTGGCTCAAAAGGTGATCTAGCAAAACGTGGGGTACAGTACCTTTTGTTGGCGCCGCTGGGAGTGGGCCTTGGTAGGGCAGGGGTTCTGGAGGAAGGCCGAGAAGGCCAGGACAGGCACTGGCCTTGCTGTTGAGGGCCTTCCTGCAGGTGGGCCGGCTCACGCCTCCGGTCGCGGGTTGGTGGCCAAGAAGGGAGCCTCAGCCAATGGGGCGACGGCATGCAGTGCAGCTTCAGGCTGTGGCTGCCCATCAGAAACCAAGAACCACCATCTTGGAGCGGGTTAAGCCGCGTGTAGGCTGATGGTGGAGTAATGATTTCAGGCACATTTGCTTGTGCTTTTAAATTATATGGGCGGCATGTGCACTAGCATACAGAAACTAGTGATGTGGTGATTACTGCGCAGTAGGCGCTAAGAGTAATCCAGGTTGATGAAATCACGCTGCGGTCGGGGAGGTAGCCAGCAGGCTTACCTCATGTAGCTGGTGCGGGATGGGTGCGCGATGCTGCTCCTGCAGCACACCGGAGCTCCTGCTCCAACGGTGATCAGTGGGCAACAGGCTTGGACAGGCACTGGCCCTGCTGTTGAGGGCCTTCCTGGAGGTGGGCCGGCTCACGCCTCCGGTCGCGGGTTGGTGACCAAGAAGGGAGCCTCAGCCAATGGGGCGACGGCAGGCAGTGCAGCTTCAGGCTGTGGCGAAGAGAGTGAGAAAGAGACAGACACAGAGATAGGAGGAATAGAGAGATAGAAAGTGAGGGAAAGAGACAGGAATAGAGATAGATCACGAGAAATAGAGATAGAGAGAAAGATAGAAGGAGGGGATAGGGAGATAGAAGTGCATAGCGGGAAATAGAGATGGAGAGAGCAAGAGGGAGCAATAGAGAAGGGTGGAGAGGGAAAGAGAGTGACAAATAGAGAAAAAGAGTGAAAGAGAAAAGATGGAGAAAGATGGGAGGGACAGGGAAAAATAGGGAGTGCAAGAGAAAAAGAGCTAGAGAGAACGAGAGACAACGAGAGAGAAGAGATGGAGAGAAAGTGAAAGGGAGAAATAAAGAGAGGGAGGGCTAGAGAAACAGAAATACAGGGAACGAGATAAAGAGACAAAGAGGGTGAGAGAGCAAAAGAGATATATACTGGGAGAGAGAGTTTGAGCGATGGAGAGAGAGAGTGACGAGAGAAAGATAGATGGAAGAGAGCTCAAGAGAGATTGAGACAGTACAATAATGAGAGAGCAAGAGATATGGGGAAAGATATGAAGAGAGAGAGAGAGAGAGAGAGAGAGAGAAAGGAGGCATAGAGAGAAAGAGTAGTGATGAAGAGAGAGAGAAAGAAAAAGATGAATAAAAGATGGATGAGGAATAGAGAGAACGGGGAAGACAAAAAGAGTGCAATTGAGATGTAGAGAGGAAGAGAGACGGAGGGAGGGAGGGGAGGGAAAGAGTGTAAGTGAATCAGGGAGTCCCTGCATTTTGCCAATACCTCCACGAAGGGAAAAGCTGTAACGCAGCAGAGCCAGAAATCCATGGCGGTTGGAGGTGATGTCCCCAGCCTTGGACATCAGTTTACCAAGTGGGTGTACCGTCCCCAAACACAGCTGCAGCTCCAGGAAGCCCCGGCAGGGTCGCCTTCCCTCTCCAAGGGAAATTCTGTATTGCAGCCCAGCCTGCCATCCAGGATGGTCGGAGATGATGTCCCTGGCCTTGGGCGGCTGTATCCCATGTGGTTTCACTGTCCTCAAGCCCAGCAATGGTTTCAGGGAGCTCCGGCAGGGTCCCCAACCTTTCCCAGAGGGAGAAGCTATAATGCAGGCCAGCCAGAATACCAGGATGGTTGGGGATCACATACCTGGCCTTGGGCGCCCGTCTCCCATGTGGGTTGACCATCCACAAGTGCAGCAGCAGTCCCAGGGAGCCTTGGCTAGGTCACCGTCCTTTATAAGACGGTAGAAGCTGTAACACAACCCAGCCAGATCACCAGGGTGGTATGGGGTCATATCCCTGGCCTTGGGCGGCTGACTCCCATGTGGGTTGAACGTCCCCAAGCCCAGTGCTGGTTGCAGGGAGGCCCGGGACATTACGCAGGCCAGCCAGAATACCAGGAAGGTTGGGGATCATGTACCTGGCCTTGGGCAACCATCTCCCATGTGGGTTGACCATCCCCAAGTGCAGCGGCAGTCCCAGGGAGCCCCAGCAGAGTCCCCCTCCCTTCCTGGAGGTAAATTCTTTAACACATCCCAGCCAGACATCCAGGATGGTCAGGGGTGAGATTCTTGGCCTTGCGCACCCTTCTCCCATGTGGGTCAACCATCCCCAAGCCCAGCCTGGAGCTCTGGCTGGGCTGCATTACAGCCTTTCCCTCCGGGGAAGAATGGGGACCCTGCCGGAACTGCCACTGGACTTGGGGATGGTTGACCCACATAGGAGACAGCCACCCAAGGCCAGGGACATCACCCCTGACAAATCTGGCTCGGCTGCGTTACAGAATTTCCCTCTGGGAAGGGATGGGGACCCTGCCGGGGCTCCCTGGGACAGCCGCTGCAGATGGGGATGTCGCCCCATATGGTAGACAGCCCACCAAGGCGAGGGACATTACCGCCGACTATCTTGGTGCTCTGGCTGGCCTGTGTTACAGTTTTTCCCTCCGGCAAAGGTTGCAGACATCACCCAGACCATCCTGGAGTGCTGGCTTGCCTGTGTTACAGAATTCCCCTTGGGAGGAGGGAACGGGGCCCTGCCGGGACTCCTTGGAGCTGTTGATGTGCTTGGGGGCAGTACACCCACATGGTAAATGGATGTGCAAGGCCGGAGACATCACCTCCAACCCTCCTGGAGTTCTTGCTGGCCTGTCTTACAGCTTTTCCCCACCAGGGAGTGCCGGCAGTGTGCCAATACCTCCCCAAAGGGAAAAGCTGTAAAGCATCCCAGATAGAACTCCAGGACGGTTGGAGGTGATGTCCCCGGCCATGGACATCCGTTTACCATGTGAGTTGACCATCCCCAAGTGCAGCGACAGTCCCAGGGAGCCTCGGCAGGGTGCCTATCCTTTCCCAGAGGGGGGAAGCTGTAACACAACCCAGCCAGAGCTCCAGGGTAGTAGCGGGTCATATCCCTGGTCTTGTGCGGCTGACTGCCAGTGTGGGTTGAACGTCCCCAAACCCAGCAGAGGGCCCCAGGAGGCCCAGGACTTCCCCCTCCTTTCCCGGAGGGAGAAGCTGTAACGCAGGCCAGCCAGAATACCAGGATGGTTGGGGATCACATACCTGGCCTTGGGCACCCGTCTCCCATGTGGGTTGACCATCCCCAAGTGCAGCGGCAGTCCCAGGAGGTCCCGGTAGGATCCCCATTCCTCGGAGGAGGAGACCTCTGTAACGTAGTACAGCCAGAGGTTCAGCCTGGGCTTGCGGACGGTCAACCCCAATGGGAGACAGCTGCTCCCATGGAAACACCAATGTTCTGCTGGCATGGGGGGCAATTTGTGGCCTGCCACTGCAATTGTGTCCCAGCCCACCAAAATATTTCCCCAGTCTCACCCACTCCTCTGAAAATGAGCCCTAACCGTAGAACAATAAAAAAACAGTACTCACATAACGTTGCAGCTGCTCATGTAGAAAAAACATTTGTTACCTACGGTCAACCCAGCAAAAACAAAACATCACTACTACTCTCTGATCACGGCTCCCCTTTAAAGGCATCCCTGGTGGTCTATTGACACTCACCCCCCATTAAAAACACATTTGCCCCTTCCTAGGGGCAGAAATCAGCCCCCAGGGAGGGCTACATGAGGTGCCCCCCATCCACTTGGGGGTGGGGGGAGAAGGCCACCCCCTTTCATTATGAACAAAATTACTGGTGGTCTAGTGGCCCCCCACCCAAATCCTAATTTATTCATGTTTTTTTTTTTATCCCTTCCATACGGGGCAGATGGGCAACCTGTCTGCCCTCAGGGGGCCAAACCTGCAACCCCATCCTTTGGGGGCCTGCACCCAGGTTTTCTGGTGGCCCACTCCCCCCGCCCCAAATGGATGGGGGGCATCTCATGTAGCCATACCTGGGGGCAGAAATCTGCCCCCAAGGAGGGCTACATGAGGTGCCCCCATCCACTCAGGGTCGGGGGGGGAGAGGGCCACCCCCCATTCATTCTCAAAAAAATCCTGGTGGCTAGTGGCTCCCACCCCCACCCAAAACACCTTTAAAAAAAATAGAAAACAAATATTATTTTTTGTACCCCCTTCCCTGAGGGCAGATGATCACCCATCTGCCCCCAGGGGGCCCAAACCTGCATCCCCATCCTTGGAGGGGGGGCTGCACCAACTTTTCTGGTGGCCCTCTCCCCTGCACCCTAAATGGATTGGGGGGTGGGGTATCTCATGTAACCCTCCCTGAGCGCAGATACGGGCAGAAGTCTGCCACAGGGAGGGCTACAAGAGGTGCCCCCCATCCGCTTAGGGTGGGGGGGGAGGGCCACCCCACTTTCAGGGTAAAAAGAAATCCTGGTGGCTACTGGCCCCCCAGCTAAATCTCCTTTTTATTTCGATGTATTTATTTTCTTCCCCTCCCTGGGGGCAGATGATCACCCATCTGCCCCCAGGGGACTCAATACCTTAGGGCCGGGGGGAGAGGGATGCTTACTGTAAGCAGCCCCATTTCTCCCTCACGTCACAAACAGATCCCTGGTGGTCTCCCCTTTCCAACGACACCTCCCTCGATCTGAATGGCACAATAGTGCCTCAGATCGAGGGAGAAAAAGAAAGAAACATACCTTCTGTTTTCTCAGTGGCAGCCGAAATGGCTGCCGCAGTGACATTTACTTTCAGTTTCACGTCAGCACGCGTTACGTGTTCTGACATGAAACTGACAGAAACGCACCCCCGGGCAGTGAGGAGGAACCTCCCCCTCACATAGACTGAGAGTTGGATTACAGTTTTCTACGTTGCAGGGATCGTACCAAACAGAATGTCAAAAAGGACGAGTTATCTTGTCCTTGGTACTACGAACGTAATGTCAAGGACGAGATAGCTCGTCCTTGGCATTTAAAAGGTTAGAAAGGATCAGGGCTAACATACATCCTTGTCTTAAACCATTTGTAGTACAGATGGGTTTAGATAGTAAGTCTACAGAGTTCAATCTGATCTGGATTTGTGTGTTTTTATGAAGATATACCAGAATACTAAGTAGGCCCTTATCAATTCTATAAGAATCCAACTTAGTCTACTGAATTTGGTGATCAACCAAGTCAAACGCCATAGATAGATCCATTGAGGCCACATAGAGATAATGCCTTTGTTCTACCCAAGCTTGTCTTTGAAGGGTACCTAGTAAGAGACCCCGACAGTCTGTGCCCATGCCCTTTCTAAACCCAATCTGCCTGTGGTCCATGATGTCATTTTCGCTACACCATACCTCAAGATGTTCTCTAACTATTGTAGCCAAGATTGTTGAGTCCACATCCATGACCCATTATTGACCTATAGTTTTATGGAGATAAATGTGAGCCTTACTTAAAATGGTTATTACATGGGAGATTTCTCTACTGTGAGGAGTCTTCCTACTACTTAGTATGTCCCTAAACAGTATGTATAAGATTTTTGCCCATAGAGTATAATTTGGTTTCAGTATTAGATCAGTCAGTTGATTCGGACCTCCCGCTCTGGATGGTCTAGAGTTCTTAATCAGTCTTTCAATATTATCCACCGAAAAATCAATTGCCCATTTACAATCTTGGAATTTATCCCATTCCTCTATTTTTGTATCTTTCTTATATAGGTTCATGAAATAATTTACCCAGATTTGTTCAGCTATGCGGTAAATCTGGATTATAACCTGTTTTATTTCTGTTTGATTAATTAAAGCCCAAAACCTGCTAGAGTTACTGGCCTTGAGAAATTCCAGTATACTTTCACCATCTCTCTGGTACAAAGTAACTCAGTAGAGTTTAATCTTATTTCTTAATTGTTGTTTCAGTTTATGTATACTTTCTTCCTTCACCCTTCTTTCCACTACCATTTTCTTTATTTTGCAGATCTTTTTACGATTCTGTAATTTCATTTCTTGAAATAAGATATCGTATCTGTGCTTATGAGTTTGATGTACTATCTCCGTTTCCATCTTTATTTTACTACTCATACAAGTCATCACTGTGGTCTCTATATATCTCGATATATGCTTAGCTGAATAGTTTGACATCTTTACATCTAATTCAGAGCTCTCATAGTCTCTCAGCATAATGCAATTAAAGCTTTCTGATGTTTTATTATTCCATCTGATTGTGTTGCCCCTAACATTCACTTGAAGTGTGTACATTATAACCTTGCGGGGTAGTTTCTCTCTTACCCACTTCAAAGTCAAATTCAACCACGCATGATCGCTATAATTGTTGACCACATTGAGCCCCACAATTTTGGTAAATAACTTCTTACTCACAAATAAATAATCTATAATCGACTGGGACCCTCTAGAGGACCAAGTAGGAGTTTCATTACTTATTTTGTATACACCCCAATTTTCAAGTGACTGCAGCCACATAGCTCCTTGTATTTTCTTCCTTTTTGTATGCAACTGTTCCACCGTCCTGGATAAAAAGATCACAATCCTTTGTGCAATCAGAGGAACACTCTGCATTAAAATCCCTGGCTATTATTATTTCCCCTCCTGGGTGGTCAGTAAACCAATCTTCCAACCTATTATTTAATAAGCCAAGTACACCTTTCAAGTCATTCAGAGGATCCCAGTATAGATTAATCAACAAAGGACATCACAACATGTATATACCCAAAGGTATATACAGACTTTGATTTCCTATATTAATCATCAATCTCTTATCATAATAATCAAATTCAATTGATTGTCACAATTTATTTTTTATTTTGTTTTATAGAATTCAGGAGGGTATAGAAAGTCAATATGTACCCAATTATAAGTCATTTAAAAAATCCACTGCTAAATCTGTAGTCTAACAATGTAATCATACCAACACACACGACATGCTGTGACCTACCATTTTGACTCATCCACACCAACCTCATTCATTCCCATTCAAATCCTATCGTACATGTACAAAAAATGCAATAAGAGCAATTTATCGAAAGGAAAGGTCATACGATTCGACCTTAAGTGCAAAATACTGTTGTTATTCATCAATGCACCAATGGTTTACAATCATGCCATATAACATTTTATCATTTTGATACAGTAAATTACCACAAACGTTTGTAGAAATTGTACAAATTAAGATCCTAATGGAACTTGAGCTTGTACAATGTTGACTCGAGTTTCAGGTAGGGTATACAATGTAGTTTTCATACCGCAGCCATCCTCAGGACATGTATACACTCCCTTTAACTGTAGCAATAAGAAAGTCCAGTCACTTGATTCTAGCGCTACAAATCGTTTTGACTGTGGTTGTTTAATTAGCAATATGATCAAATTGGTATCCGTGCTTCAGAATGATAATATACAACAGTAAAGAACACGTCTCTATGATCCAATAAGGTATTTGTATTTTTTATTTATCACATGGGAAAATCCCTGCGACACGTGTTTCCCCACAAATCATGTGGTTCCTCAAGAGGGTTTTGAAAGTTCAATAACACTCGTTAGAGTCATGTAAGTTTTTCTGCAAGAAATTCTATCATATAAGTTCTCCCACTTAGATTGAGGTTATAAATCCAGAATGCGTGCCTATTATTTTTCGAAAATTTAGTTTGGCGTTCCTTTCCGCGGCGTGATTATTTTTAAACTGAGAACTCCATTTAAGATCACATTTGTGTCTTTTAGACAGTTTGGCCAAAACTTCTCTGCCTTGTCTGTGTTTTCTGCATTCCCACCATGGATAAGCAAGAAAAAGAAGGAAAAGATATGTCCCAATCAGAACAATAAAAGGCAAACATGGCAAACATGTAGCGAAATATATATTATAATTATTTCATTAGTATTTGGATTACAAATTCTTACTGCATGTGTATACCCTGCTCTATTGTCTTTAAACTAATGTGAACAAAGAATTGGTCACATCTCAGTGTTGCCAACTCTTGCAATTATGCAAATCCTTGAAAAAGTGAAACCCATTTATATAAAAGAGTTGTGATCACCCCACATCCAGAAAGCCCCCTTGTACCTTGCGGGCAGACACTCACCAAGACAAAGATATGTGTGAGGAACTAGACCGCATTGCACTTTCAATTGTCCGTCAGTATGGATGTTCTAACAGTACATTTTATATCAACCCCCACCTATCTCATATTCACTCAGAGTTGGGGGCTCTGCTCTTTTGGCTATCAATAAATAACCAAAACCAACCAAATCTAATCTTCTAAAGAGCGGGGCTGTAGCCCTAATTGGGGTATGTTATGAACTCCCAATTGTGCAATTTCACCCAACTCAACAAGGCCATAGTTCTCAGCCGATGTCACCATATGCTCTCATGTGCCCCATCCATCTGCATAGTTCTTGAATTTTCGGCTAAGATTTGGCGGAATCCCATCTATTCAATGGGCTGCTGTCTTTAGCCCCAAAAGTGGATCTGGTATTTTAATCTGTCACTCTGCCCATTTGTTGAGTCTCTATTTTTCTTGACCACGTCTCCTTTTGCTTGATGTCGACTACAATCAATAAAACATTTTCCTTGCCTCCCCGGTCATCAAACACGATTACAATTACCATTATTCCTTTAGAGATTGGCCAGTCTTTGATTTTATGCAAAGCAACCCCATTATGAAGTGCAATTGCTATCCCCCGTCCCCTTTGGCCTACCCATTTTGCCTTTCAATGCATTTTGACTTGATATGTCATACTTTTCAAAGATGGGTATCCTTACCAGCCAAGTCTCCTGTAAGAAAATGATATCGGAGGCCTTCAGTGTTCTACCTAGATGACCATCCTCAGTTCCGGCAGAGAGACCACTGGCATTTCAGGTTGTGACAATGAGACAGGATCCTTCACTAAAGTGTTTGTTGGTTCAAGTTCTTTAACTGGGAGATGGAGTCCCTTAGAGTTATAGCTAGTCAGCGGCAATTTGTGCTTTCATTAAGTAAGCTTTCGTTCTCTATCGCTCTGCTTTCTCTCTTATTTATAGTTAAAAGAATCTTTCTATCCTGCGGACTGGGGCTACCATAGATTAGATACTGAAGGCTCCGTTCCCTTACAAAAGGTGCTAGGTCATATCGTAGTTGCAAGAAGTTGGCTGCCTCATTTAATAACATATCTCGTACTAGTACAGATGGAATTACTAGACTGACATAGTCATAGCGATATGGATGAATACAATCAACCACCTTGATGTCCCTTGATGTAATTAAGCAAAGGGATGGTATTTTGCTCTTGAGGTCCAAAATTCGGGTCCTACACAATGACTCCGGCCCGCTCTCCTTAAACATACAATTAAGCACTAGAGTACCTTTAAATAAGTCATAGATCGTTTCCCCAGGTTTTGCTTTTTTGCCTATTTCTGTTTATCTGATATTCTTTTGTTTTTTTTAAGAGAGTCCACCAATCTATCATCCGCATCTACGTAGATGGGGTCAGGGTTTCTTAAATCAATACTTTCTGACTGCCCCGCCCCTTTCTGTACTCTAAACTGTGTCCTGTTTCCTTAAGTGTGCTTCACCCTTCTCATAGTCCTGTAGATCAAACAAGGCTAAGTTCCATAGATATTTCCTAGAAGTTGTTTTAGATGCTTTTAGATCCATCAACTGCTTCCTTTTATTATTTTTTCCCCCTTTCTATAAATTTATTTAAATTTCAAATCCCCGGTCTCAGATGTAGCACTTACTGGGTCCCCAGTCTCTCTATCTTGGGTCCCTTGCTGGATTTGAATCACTTCGATCTCTTGATTTTCAGTATTAGTACTCCTATCTGATATGGTTCTAGGGAGTGCACCTGGGCTCCCGCTGTCATCTTCGCAACTGCTGTTTCCACCTGAGTCTTTAACCCCTGTTTGTAGTTTATTGCTTTCAGCGTTCCAGATATTTCTGACAAGAGGGAGGTATGGATCTTGAGTTCATCAATCATACTGCTTTGTGAGTTTTGAAAAGCCAGAAATAGAAGATGCATATTTACTTCCTTTGGTAGTTTCTGATCTTGCTGATTGGTTATTGAGTCAAGATCCATTGCCACTTCTGCTACCTCCCTCATTGTGTTCTGTCAGAGCCAACATCGTGATTTATCCTGTTTGAAATATTTGAGGAGTGTCTATCAGGGAGCTATTATGTTTGCAGAATTCGTCCCGGCAATTTATGCCCTCTATTTGGTCAAAGATAGCTTAAGGTAATGAATCTACTTCCTTCATGTATAGGGATTGGGAGTGATTGTTGGGCAGAGGGAATTGAAAAACATCACCCCCTTTGACACTCCCTTCACCCCACCTCCTCATTACCACCTTCTCCCACTTCCTGAGTTGACGGCGGCAGTGGTAATGCTTGAGCGCTTGAAAGGCTATTCCTTCTATTAGTGAATACCAATGGCGCCAAGAGTAGATCATATCTACTAGAGGAAGTTTTATCCTTTTTTCGCACATTTACCGGCATTATGACCTGCGCAGGCTGTCAAAGCCTCACACCAATCTGGATTGCCTTTCCCTACCTTTCACCTGGTCTTGCCACATGTATGCCTTCGTTTTAGGCAAAACGCTGTCACATCAATAAGTCGTTCGACTTTTTCTCTGGTTTCCCTCAGGTCTAATGCAGCGAGGAAGCAGCCGACATCAATCTTGGGCTGGGTAAATAGTTCCTGTTTTCAACTGCTAGGGTGAGATGAACTTAAACAAGCTTGCATAATCGGTCGGAAGAAAGGCTGGGTAAATAATTCCTGTTTACATCCACGGGGAGGAGAAGAATTTAAACAAACTTGCGTAATCGATCAGAAAAGAGGTGATATGTTACCTTCTTAGGATCAAGATTGTGATTAGGGACCAAAGCTGTATCAGCTTTCTTGTGAAACTAGCCATCAAAGGGGACAGTGACAGGTTCTGCTCGACTGCTTGACCAGCGAATGGCGAACAGTACACTTCCTCTGTGCACTTCCCGATTCAAGTGGCGTCTAATGCGCGTGGCAGTGGGAGTTATAGTCCTTCCTCAATTGTGGGTGAGGACTCAGTGGAATCAGTAATATCTTCTGTGTACACTGCCCCTCTATAGTTGACTCTTGATGGACAACATGCAAGGTACCATTTCTTATTCGAGAACCTCCTAATGGAAAACTGTTGTATCACTATATGTGTGTATATACATATACACACACACCACAGTGAGAAGTCCTCGTAATTATTGGCAGACCCCTCTAAATGGTGCTGGTCCATGCAGATGTAGCAGCTTCCGCTTGGAGATATAATGATTAGCAGAGCCCCAAGACAGCCAAGAGAACATCATGGTCTAATCTCTGGTCAGGGACGATGTATCTGCAAGGGTTTTTCCAGAGCCTGCAAAACTAGGCTTGCAGCGTCAATGCCAGAAAAAGCAGTCCTGGGATTTCAGGCTTTCAACATTGGTCTCTCTCTCACTTGCGTCTTATATGTGTGCGCGTAACATTTATGCCCTCTTAATATGTTGCAAGCACTGGTTGGGTTTAGGAGTTTCTTTTCATCATGTTCTTTTGATGTTGCAGTCAAGGCCGTTTCTCTTGTAGCCTTAGCTCCTCCCCAACTCTTCCGTTCACCCAGGAGGGCAGCTTGTAACCTTACAGCACTTTAGACTTTCTCTCTTCTTCTTAGCTGGGCTGGCTTGTGCAGACCTTGCGGCTTCTAGGAAGTGGCAGTCTCACACAAAAGGGATTTTCAGCTTCTAGATTCTGGCTCTCATCCCTCCGTCCTGTTGCTCTGCTCTGTCGCCTTGTCACCACTCTGTGAAGAGCCGCCCCTCTGTGTGCATCCCCTTTCTCACCAAAATGTTTTTGGACTTCAAGTCCCATAACCCTTCACTCTCATTTTGCTCCCACTTTGCTAGCACCCCCTTTTGGCACTCTCGCAGTTTTGGGAGTTGCGGTGGGCCTTAATGAGATGTCCACGAGGTCAGGCTCTCACCGCCTGCCCCTCAAAGGCCTGGTCTTCAGTCCTGTGCTCTGGTGAGGAGTTCTGCCTTGGGTGCTGCCAGGTAATCCCCAGCTGCCCCTGGTTTGGCTGCCTATAGTCACAGCCCCATCGTAACACTGCAGCCTCACTCCCAGGCTTGTGATTTGGAAGTTCTTCTTCAAGGGTTTCTCCAACTGGTCTTCTCTCCATCTGGCTTCCGTGCAACATCTCCAGCTCACTCAAAGTGTGCTTGTGTGTTCTGCTTTTTATAGTGACTGGGAGGCTTAATAGGTTTCAGGTGGGAATGGGTGTAGCGGGAGGCCTGACCTTGCCTGGCCTCATTATTGGGACAAAATGGCAACTTCCCATAGGAATCCCTGGTGCATTAGTTCCTATGGGTAATCTTCACAGCTCTCTTTTTTTCTCTTCTTCGTCTCAGTACATGGGTAACTTAATGGGTAAAGGGAATGTTGGGTGTTTTGATTTCCCTTTTTGACTGTAGGTAACTTGTGTGCAAACATGTCAGAAAAGGAAAGATATCTTGGAAAAATAATTCTAGCTTTTATAGTTCTCTAGGGAGAAAAAAGGTGGATGTATTAAATTTCCTCTGGGGTTTGAAAAGGGGGGCCTAGGTTAATGTTTAAAGGTTAAAAGATGGTTTGGTTTCCCAAGATAAAAACCAGTAGCCCAAAATCCTCACCAATCCAGCTGCTCAAAAAAACTCATGTAGAAAGTTGGGTAAAAAAGCTAAGACTGGAACAAAGAACACGATGAAAAATGCAAGGAAATTCTTGAGGAGCTTGTGTCTTCGTGATGACATAGCCTAGACTAAAAAGCAAACCCAGTCCCAGGTGGATCTGGAGGTGAGGACAGTAGATAATCAAAAGGAGGCAGGTGATAATCAGACCTTAGATCAAGATAAAAGAGATGGATGCACACAACCTGAGGAAGTCATCAAAAGAGTAAACTCCATGGAGGTGTGCTGTGCGACCACTAGTTGACCAAAAGATTGGTATCTGCACACAGGTGGAACCAATGCTAAACTGTATAATGAAGCCCAAACGAGGTAGAATACCATGATGAAAGCCGCTGAACAGCAAACAAAGACTCAAGGGGGGAAGAGTTCTAGTGATGCACATTCCAACGATGCTGGAATGCCTGAAATGCGATTTTCACCACTCAGACAGCCCAAGGAAATGCGGTCAAAGGATGTCTGGCTTATGTACAAAATGATAAGATCCAAGTTCCTACATGATGGGAACCAATATTTTACTGTGGGGAAAAGGACCAGAAAACAAACCAGTCCTATAAAGAGAACATCAATGACAGCCCAATCAGAGTCCTCAAATTTAGAAAGACATACAAATCGGGGGCTTAATTGAGAGAACAAATTCAGCCAGCCATCAGCAGCTACTGGCAAATGACAGATGCCAAGTGCAACCGCAACATGCTTGATTAAAAAAGACAGATGATAACACAAGAGATCAGAAACTAACAGAGAACAGCGCCCCACTGTTTGCCTTTCCAAGAGTATGAATAGATCAAGCATTCACAGACGGGGAACAATGTGCTGAATAGAAGCACAATACTGCAAATTACGAGACGATTCCTGACCTCTGTCCTTTCAATCCACAATATTAACTACATACACTTCCTTTATGAAGACTGTACAAACAATGTAGATATTGGTCTGAAATCAAGATTGGGGGTCAACACGCTATTGGCAGCAGGGGAGCAGTTTCAGAAACTGGGATATGTTATGTCTATTCATATTCCGGAAAAAAAGGAATGCCGAACATGAACATAGAAACAGTGGGTGAGCACTGCTTGAACTACTGAGGCTACCTTATTACAGGGAGATAAGGATGTGATCATGAGAGGAAATGGGGAGACCTTTATATTTGGCAGGTTCGATGTAAGTATGCTGCATGAAAACTGGCTAACTACGGGGTTAAAAATAGATGTTTCTCTATTGTGTAGCAGAATGCTACCCATAATAATGGAGGCCGACTGCTAGGGGGATTACTAATTGCTACCTGTAAATCAGTAATCAAGAAATTGGAAATAGTACCTTCCATTTGCCAAGGTATCCTTGCAGCAAGATTGTATATTCCCTGTGGAACAGAAATTGAAGTGCTTTACATTAGTGAACCTCTATTGGAACCCTACAAGTTCAAACTTGGATGCTTTCTTGAGGAGCTTGTCTACTATAATGTTTAATGCTATGTCCCTTCAAGATACAATGGGTTTAATGATAGCTGGGGATCTAAATTCATACAGTCTAGTTCATCAACCTTCCACTATCAAATATTTAGCAGCATTTGAAAATGGTCAAAAATGGCTGATCTATTTTCTGCAGTGGGATCTTTATGTGGCTAATGGCAGCATTGAGGGGGACCTCCACTCAGCAGCAACATGTAAAAGAGGATCCTCCAGCTCCATTATCAACTATTTAGTATTCTCCAGAGACAAGTTTGATCATTGGAAAGTAAAAGAAATCAAGGAGAGTGGTTACAGTGACCACAACATATTAACTGCCAGATTATCTCTGGCGGGAAAGAGAGCTGTGGTTGGGGGCTGTTAAGGATTTCAATCAGGCAACACACACCTCGGTTTCAGCCTAGTGTGTAGTGCACAACTGAGATGCCTTTCTCCTTATTTTATGCAAATTCAATTTGAGATGGTACACAACGCGTATCACACCCCCTTTTTCAAATAGCCCGGGTCACAATGGACCATGAACCAGGCCTGTTGGTGAAATTACAATATTTATTTATTTTTAAAATCAAATGAAATCATACAGTTCTTAATGTGGGGCAGCAATCATCAATGGGGTGATAGTTACAATGAAAGTGTAAGCAATGCACTTAATTAACCTTCAACTAGAACATGTAAAACGCACAAGTCAATAGGAGCACTTTTAGAATTAGGATAGATAGCACCCAAGTTAGGATTTTCCCCCTGCAATGTTGCCTCAACCCAGAATTAATAAGTGGAATAAAAAGAAGCAGCAGGTAGTCAGGAATAACAGGCAGTAAACAGAATCCAGATCTGACCTTCCCTCGTAAAACAAGAGGATTTTAAACCTTTTACAAAGGCCTAAAATAACAATCACATTTTACAAATAATTAATTAATGTGTGGTTAAATTCTGCTATACATATGTTTTTATCACAATAGCATGTATGTTATATCACTAGCAACCACAAGGCAATGGATCAGCAAGAAGCATACAATTCGAAAATGAGTGGAAAGTTAAAACACGCTGCAGCCAAATGACACGTTGGAAAACTTGCAATTTACCTAATTCCCGTTTAAAATGCCATAAACGGTTTCTATGAAAAACGGGTGAAATACTCTGATTTGCAATGCTGTTTTTGGGCTGAGTGAAAGATATATATCACAGGGACAATATAACAGTGAAAGGAGGTCTCTGGCTAAAACACTGGATGAGATATGCAAGATAGAAAAGGGGTCGATTTGAGTAAAATGAAGATGTGAAATAGGAAAGAAAATCAGTTGAGACAAGAACAGGTTTACTTTAAACTAGACTATTCAGACTAAACCGCCAAAGAGGGACACAGTAAGATCCAAGGTTGATTCGCGACTTCAACCTTATCACCCCAGCTTCCAACCCTAAGCAGAAACTAGTCTGATCACTCAAAATATGAGTAGGGGCTTAGGATTTACACAAGACAAAATTAATAAAGAGATGGTGCTAGCACTTTAGAAAGTCAAGGACAGGTACACAGATAATTCTAACAGTTTCAACAACCAGGGTATACATAGGATTGCTTAGAGAGTGTAATACAGACAAAAGGGTCAAGATGGGGTAGACTATGAGTTATGGGATGCAGGATACTCGCAGTTCACTTTTGAATCTGGGATTTTGGACAGTCAACGGGGTCTGGTCACCACATGGCGGGCGCGCCTTTACAACAAACAGTGGGCAGCAAGCCGGTCTGATTTTAGGATGCAAAAGGTACCACCGCTTTCCCCTTTTTCTTAATGAGATATTAGTGGGTTTTTTATGGATCAATGGCCTTGCTGGAGTAGGAATCAGCTATGCCTGGGTTTTGCAGTGGGCTCTGGAGTAGGGTCAGCAATGCTTTGGCCTTGTAGGCAAAATCTGGAATCAGCAAGATGAAGGGAGATCAGGAACGCAGCGCAGGAATTCAGGAGCGGGTGTCTCTAGAGTTCTGCTAGGGGCTCTTATTTATAATGTATAGTGACATCATCGACTATATGGTGGGGCAGGCGTAGCTAGGCACGCCTCTAAACAACTGGATTGGACAATCGATGTTGGTTGCCTCCTCTAGGATGTGACTCAGTTTAGGGGTTGTACTTTACGATCTAGAAAGCCTTCCCACAGTCCTTTTTGCCAAAAATCAGTCATAACAGAATGTACACATTTGTACAGTTCTGGCATGGTAACAAATCACATGGGCAGATTTATTTTATATAGAGCAGAGCAGTCCAATCCTCACGGTTGTGGAACCTTGTTTCGCCCTTCTACCAGTTTTTTTTTTGCTTTTCAGTGAGAATTATATTACTTAAAATTCTATAACTTTATACATGGGTGTGGATTATCATTAGGCATGTAAGTATTAAAATTCGCAATGGCATCATGATTACTTTCCTTATAATACCCAATTCTCTGCCATTTCTATTCCCAAGGGGTCAGTGAATGCTACAATGTCTTAAATTATAAACCACAAAATCACATTTAAACAGTGACATTTTCACATTTTTGCAAAGTCCTGCTGCAGAGATAGAAGTCTTCAAAGTTTATTTATAAAATAGTCTCTGGAAACAGATGGGCTGTATTGTTCCCCATATTTGGGCATAGCTTCCCAAGCTACCCCCTCAGTCCAAGGTTGTCACGGAAATGTTCTTTGAAGCTTCTGGTGGAAATCACGAGGAGGTGTGAATTTTAACTTCGCACTTTAGTATCCTAGAATTCTGTGGTATGAGGCTAGAGCACAGACAACAGTCTGTCCAAATGAGCAATTATCACTTGGGTGTCCTGAAGTTTCTGGTGGTTCCCTTTTTGTTTCTGGTATCCTCTCATCAGAAACCTGTTTCTGGGCTGACATCCCCCCAAGCAGCCACTGCAGTTTGATTTAATTTGATTTATTTTTGGCTCCTGAATAGAACCATCTCATACATGTATCTTCACAACACAATCCCCTTTCCCATTGCTAGGCAAGGAGAAGGTTTTTTTCAACATTGTACTTTTTAAAACAGGGCTTTTTTTTCTTTAGTTTGCAAAACCCATTTTGACACATGTGTAGCAAATGCTGATGGGATTTATCTTTCAAATTGCCTTGCCAAATTTGTTTTGCAGCCCTAGTTAGTTTCTGATAGGCAGCAGCTTTGCTTGAACCATAGATGCACTGAGGCTTACATAGCTCAGAGCTGGAGTTTCTTTGAATTAATGATCCTTGACACTTTGGAACTCAAAAAGTGAAGCTATTCCCGTGCGGCGGAAAATGAAGTTTCTTTGGGCCTTTTTAAGATTTGGCTTGACAGAGCCTGTCATTCAGTGGTCATGCATGGTCTTGCCGAAGCACAGTGTGAATGTGGATAAGCATGGCAGGGTCTTATTAATAAAATATTGTGATAAGGAATTAGAAGAAAAAGAGCATCTGAGTGACATAATTTTTTTAAATGTGAATAATTCCCTTTCTCCATGGAACTTTGGGCTGGCAGTAAAGCAGCACAGCTTTTTCACTCAATTTCTTTTGTATATGTAATAACACACGGGCAGGCTTCCTCAGTGTGCCCCCTTGTTCCGTCCTGCCCAATATGTGCTTGGCAAGATATGCAGCCTCAAAAGGCAGTTTTGAGACCATGGTGCTCACAGGAGCCAGCACAGCCATTTTGCTGGTGACTGCAGATGTGCAGCTTGTTGGTGTGGGGAAGTACTGCTGAGTAGGTAAATATATTCCACAAATTCACCCCCCGACTCTTCTGAGATCCCGAGTTGAGGGAGAGTTGGGCAACGTGGGATTCATCAGGTGGGAAAAACAGGGTTAATCAGGTATGAGTCCTTCCATCATCAGGGAGCGGTTTGCCACAATCCTCTCGCTTTCTCTCGTTGGAGCGTGGAACGACACCCATAGCTTTCTCTTGGATCTTTCTTTGTGGTATGGAGCGACACCCCCAGATTTTCTTTGATTTCTCCCTTCCATGTCGCCGGGGAGGTCCTCTTTAGTCTTTGAATAGGCACAACCAGTATGAATCTATTACATAATTAAGAACTGGTTTTCCCACTAACTGCCTTCTAATAGGGTTGACAACAGTGGGACACACATGCACTCAATAATGACAATTGACAATGAAGAAAAATACTCCCTGTTAGATAATTATACCTGTAAATCTAAACAATTCCCTTCTGGTTCTTCTTTTTCTTGTTCTTATGCGTTAGATGTCTTCTCTGTTTGATTTTCTCCTGTCTCCTCAATTTCCTGCAAATTGTGCCTAGGGTGACAACTCTTTAGCTGATTAACATGGAACAATTTCTCTTCTGTCAGTTCTCCTTTGGGGATGCCTATTCTATAGGCGACAGGTGAAATGTTATCTACAATTACAAAAGGACCGTGCCAGCTTGGCAAAAATGTACGCTCTTTGGTCTGGTTCCTTTGGAAATTGTACAAGTAGACCCTGTCTCCTACTTGGTATTCCTTTTTGTTTTTTTTTAAAATCATATTGAGTCTTCATAGTCTCTGTAGATTTTTCCAGATTCCGCTGAGCATACGCCGAAGCATGTTGAAGGTGTTTCCTTAGATTCTCAACATACTCATGTGTTGTGGAGGTGTTAATCATGGTCTGCTTGTGTGTTCTATAGAGCAGATGCTGAGGTAGCACTACCCTTCATCCAGTCATCAGCTCAAATGGAGACATATTGGTTGCAGAAGAAGGTGTAGATCTGATGGCCATCAGCAGAAGCAGTAATCGAATGCCCCAACTTGGCCCATAGTCTGGCACAAACTTTTTTAGAAGGCTCACAATGGTTTTATTGTACCTCTCAACTCCACCACTAGAGGACTGGCGGTATGCAATGTGAAGTTTCCTTTTTTATCCCAAGTATCTCCCACATCTTTTTCATCACTTCGCTGGTGAAGTGACTACCCCGGTCTGACTCAATCCATTGTGGTAGGCCAAAACGCGAAAAGATGTGGTTGATCATCAGGGCAGCTGCTGTTTCTGCCTTCCAATTTGGGGACGGGAGACATTCCACTCATTTGGTAAACAAGTATGTTACGGTTAACATGTATTTGTTCCCCCTAGAGGAGCGAATCACTGGCCCGATGAAATCTACTTGTAAATCTGACCAAGGCAGTATCATCCCCCTCTTCTGGAGGGGAGCTCGGTGTCTGAGTAATGTTGGCTGAAATTGTGCACACACAAGACACCCCTTCAAGTATTGGTTGAGGTCCTGCCCCATGTGTGGCCTGTATGCAACCTCTCGTTAGATTTCTAAAGTAGTGTGAAACCCCCGATGACCGGCTGTGGCCGTGTCATGGGCTTGACTAAGCATCAGGCTTCGGCATGAGCTAGGGACCACCCACTGGTAACAGCCAGATATGAATATCCTTGCCAACAAACCGCCTTGGATTCGGAACATTTTTGGACACTTCATCAACACTCTGAGGCCCTCTTTCCCAATGTAATCTGTATCCGTCAGGGGAAAGTTCTCAGGTCATCAATGTGTTGATAAAATGTACCAATAATCGGATCCCCTATTTGTGCCGAGATTAAATCAGCATCTGGGGTCTCCTTACTCCATTGGGCGGTTGAGAGTTAATTGTGAGCATTTGTCTGGGACCTAGTGATAGCAGTGACCTGGATTTCCCCCAACAGGGACTTGATCTGAAGGAGATCCCCCTGGATGGCTCTGGTTTTGGCCAGCTGATCTGGTAGGTCGTTTCCATGTTTGTCTGGCCCCTTTATCCTGGAATTACCCTTGATCTTCTTCCAATAGATGGTCATCCCACTAGAGGTGACCAGATCATCAATATTTTGGATTAGCTTGCCATGTTTGAGAGGTTTGTTATTAGCACACCGCATGCCTCTGGTTTCCAATTAACCAAGTGCTCCACGAACCCGTTCCGGACATAATCTGAATCAGTGATTATGACCAGTTCATGGAGTTGGTGTTGGACGGCAGTGAGGATGGCCTGATGAAGTTCCATCAACTCTGCCACCTGACTACTACGGGGACTGATTTTGTACCCAGTGGGGGGTTGCGGGGCATCATTCACCCAGGCATTCCCAACGCCGGCCACCAGTTCCTTTTCCCTGTTGTTGTCAACATGGTAGGAGGACACGTCCACATAAACTGTGGGCATTCCCTCGCACTTGGCTTCTTCATAGACTATGTGAGGGGAATTCAGGTATGCCTCCATGTTTTCCTGTGTTTGAATACTTTCGTCCTCGAGACAGTTTTCTCTGGCACAATCATGCAAGTCAGCCAGACCTTGCGCGAGGGGACTCTTCTTGTTTTGGCCATATCTGACCTCCACAGGAAAGCCTTGCATTGACAGAATCCAGGAAGTAATTCTGGAACTACTCACATTTCCGGCCCGGATTCTGTTACTTTGGAGGTATTGCAAAGGCCGGTGTGGAGTCTCCACTATCATGTGTTCCCCCTGGATGAACAGGCAGTCATTTTTCAATGGCCACACCATTGCCAGGAGGGCCTTCTCACAATCGTTGAATTTTTACTCCACAGAGGATAAAGTCTTGCTTGCATAGGAGATGACTTTATTGACCTTGTCATGCTTTTGATATAATACTGCTCTCAAGCATGTATTCGAGAACCCTGTCTCCAAGAACAACTCCTTGTTTTTGACAGGGTAAGCTAGATAAAGCACTTGTGAGAGGCTTCTTTTGAGTTGCTTTACTGCCTCGGCTTGTTATGGACCCCACTCCCACTTCATCCCCCCTTCAACAGATGGATTAGGGTCTTGTGATCTCTGCGTAATCCTCAATGAACTTCCTACTGAAATTAGTTAGTCCAAGGAGGCTTCTTAGCTCCCGCAGAGTTGTGGGGTCTTTAAGTTTTAGGAGTGCTTCAACTTTCTTCTCCTAGGGACAGAGACCCTCAGGAGTTATTTCATGTCCCAAGAGGTTGACACGGGTTCTGCACCACTGCGCCTTTTGGAAGGATAGTTTTTCTACGGTAACTCTCAACTGTGTCAGAACATAATGGATTTCCGATATGTGTTCCTCCACATTTGAGCTTTTTATCAGGACATCATCCACATAGGCCAGGTTCCCCCTTTCACCCAAGTCAGGCATGGCCTTATGTAGGAAGATGTTGAATTTGTTGCCGGTGTTGATGTATCCGAAGGGAGTCCGAGTCCAGATGTACTGCTGCCCCCAAAGGTAAAGGCTAGCTTGTATTGGTCCTCCCTTCTGACAGGCATGGTCCAGTACCCATTGGTCAGGTCAATGGCAGTGTATACTTTTGACGCCTGGATGTGGGCCAGCCCCTGGTCAATGTAGGGGAGAGGCCATTGGGACATGTGGAACCATTTATTCAGTTCCCTCAGGTCAGCACAGAGTCTCCACTGGCCGTTCGGTTTTAAAATCCCAAGCACCGGATTATTAAAGGTGCTATGTACTGGACAAATTATCCCACGGGACTCAAGGTTTGTGATGACTTCAGTCAGGGACTCCATGGATGCGAGAGGCAAGCGGTATTGCTTCACAAACACTGCAGTCATTCCAGGGTCCATGGGAATTTTTGTAGTCTGGATTTCGGTGCAATCACAGTCGTACAAGTCCACCGCAAAGAGATCTTGAAAATCTAAGAACACTTGTTTAAACTTTTGCTTTTGCTCTGGAGTCTCACAGGTATCAGCTAGGTTGACTCGCTCTTCAACCATTTGCCTGAAGCCTGGAAAGACTTCCAGTTTTGCTATCTCAGCAGCCTCCTCCAGCTGGGTGGAGCGGTCCCTGGTTAGAGTATTGATTCTGGACAAAGGGTTTCAGGTAGGAGAGGCTGTCATTGTGGACCTGGAAGATCACCTCATCCTGCCTGATGTCACAGGTCACCTCTTCCTCACCGAAAGGGCAGGAAGAATACACCAAGATATTCCCCCCTTGCAAGGTGAAGGTCCTGTCTGGTGGTAAGTCATTGTCACTATCATTGTCAAAACAGTCATTGGGGATTGGTTCTATCAGTTCATTTCCTAGATGTTGGTCATCAACAATAATGGTGCCTGCGTCCAGAGTGATACTATCATTGTCAAAACAGGTGTGCAGTCAAAAAGTTGAAAACATTATGTCGAAAGACAAAACGCGGAAAAGAAATTTGAAAAAAAAATAAATTCGAATGTTTTCTTTTTTTAATTGTTGGTTTATTTTGGGTTCCCGGGAGTAAAAAAAAGGGTAAAACACAAAAAAAAATAAAAAAGGGGGGTCGGGGGGGGGGGGGGGGGGGAACCCCCCCATTTCGAACAAAAATCTATTTAAAAAAAAATGTGATTCATTTTTTTCAACTTTTTTTTTCGACATTTTGACTTTCGACATAATGTTATTCGATTTATGACTATAAACCATCAAAACAGTCATTGAGGATTGGTTCTATCAGTTCATTTCCTTGATCCATGGAAAAATGTCGGTCATCAACAATAATGGTGCCTGCGTCCAGAGTGATACTCCAAAGGTCGCTGTTATCCATCAATATTGGAATGGTGTGTTCTATATTGACTAATGGGGTCAGGTTTAACCCCAACCCCTGCTGTTAGAGATGGGCAATGAGGTGTATAGATAAGTCAGGATTTTGCAGTTTCTGTCCTCTTTTAATTTTTAATTAAAGTGGGAATAGTCGGGTCCGTCCTGGGATGGTGACCTCCTCTCCAATTTGAACTTCAACTGCATACGGCAGCATTTGGGCTGACCGAAATGCTTTTTCTGAATCATCAAAGCCCATGGGATTGCCCCCTAGTCGGGACCAGGCTTTGTAATTTATCAGGTCCAAATTAATGCCAAAACGATTGAGAATGTCACTGCCTAAATAAAATGCAGCAAGGACATCTCGCACGACCCAACAATTATGTTCTATGCTTTTGTTACCTATAGAAATTATGAGCATACACCTGCTAGGTTGGAGATGTTTGGAATTGGGAGTTTCCAGACCCATTCCCCACTTATCGATCAATCTAAATGTGGGAATGGCTGGATATTTTGGGAGCTTTCGGAACATGGCTTCGCTGATGAAGCTCTTTCCGTTGTTTACGCACACTCGGGCGAGAACAGATTCCTTCCCCTCATTTAACTGAATAGGGAGGAACAACTGTTCTCTAATTTTCTGAACATCAGCTAAACATTGAGCGGATTTCTCATCTCTTTTGGCTATGGAATTGGGATTTTCAGATTGTGAATCCGTATAAAACTTCAAAGTATTTCCTTCAGTGTGGAATGCCACTTGAAACTGGAAGGAAGGTACATTTTTAGGAATGGAGAGGAGTTCCCATCACCAGTTTGTTGTCCTACAGCAATTACTGTCACGTCAGGTATTTGAATGTTCTGGAAATGAAACTCAATATGATCAGGTTTTTTTTAACCATGTGGCATGTGCCATTTAAACTAACATGGTTGACACTCTGTTTCAATTTTATTGGCCTGTTAGTCTGAGTCCAGAGGACCTTATTCACACAGTCTATTAGGGGGGGCAACCTCCGCAGGATGTCATTCCCTAGTAGACAGGGTGTGCCCTTTGGAGTCACGACTATGACCGGGTATTTCACTTTGTGTCGCCCAATTTTTATTTCCAAATCCGCTCTCCCCTCGTGTTAGGCAGAAACCTGTGCAGTTCCCTTAGGGACCACTGCAAAAGATTTAAGACTACAGGTGTTGGCAGTAAACCCACTTGGTAGCAGTCTGTACCACCCAGATTTACCTGGTAGCTGTGGCTGAGCAGTCAGACTTCCCTCAAGAAGAGTTAGGCAGTATGCAAAGTATACTCAATAGGCACTCAGATACAATAATACAAGCAAACACTGACCAGAGCTTTGGTATCAAAGTATATAATTATTTATTTAAAAACACACAGTTGAAACACTCCAGCACTCTTATTGTAACATCTCCTACACACAGTTACTATTATGATATATACACCCCTTTTTCCCTATTAGAAAAGTCACAGTAAAACACCACTTATTTTCATACAGAGGTGAGCGCTTAACTAGATTGCACTCTAATAAGTTTGTGAAAAAGGGAGGGAAAAAGACAGAATATGAAGAGGTACACCACTCTACGATTCAAGAACATTGTTAGAAGGCAGAGAGCGAAAAGTCACTCGTGAGCCAAAGTCCAAAGGCTGGGCCCACTCTTAGAGAGAGCGGAGCACAAATGCGCCCAAGATCACACAGTTACACTAGGATTAGAAAGTCTTGCAGAGGGTTCAGAAAAGAGTTTAGAGAGGCTTAGAAAAGTTTAGCCAGGGTGTCCCAGGCTAACCCAGGTTCGAAAGCCGGGGGCTAAATCTACCCCGTACAGTCGGTAGCAAGGGAAGCTAGGCGGGACACAGTACCTTAAGTGGGAAGGATCCTCCAGCGGTGGCAGTTGTTCCTGGTAGTGGGAGCAAGTTGCATCGTCGTCCAGGGGAAGAGAAGATCTCGACTTGGAGGAAAGATGAAGGTCGCTGCACTACCAGGGCAGAAACCAGCCGCAGAGTTTTCCGGTTAAAGGTGGTACCTTTGTCTCGCTGTCGTGGTAAAACGTGGTATCCCGGTTGCCGGGGTGTTTGGCACGGGCAAGGCGGCCACGAGATACGTCGGAAAAGCGAAAAGATGGTGAAACTGGTTATCCCCACCAGTTAAAGGAAGAAGACTCTCTGGCGGGAGATCTCCTCTGTCGTTGGGAAAAGTGGTGAGACGGTCCAGCAGGGCTCCACCGGTAGTGGTGTCGTGGCAGGTCGGCTCAGCTTTTCCCTCATCGGATTCTTAGGTCCTGTGGCGACTTCTGAAGTTCCAGTCCCCAAAACCCTGCTTTTATGCAGCAAACCCCCATTCACTCAGCCTAGCTGTCACTCAAACATGCTAAGTGGTGAGCCGGCCGGCTCACCACTTCGGCCAATCAGGACGGAGTGTGACTTGAGTTGCCTAGGCAACTCAGTCCAGGGTGCCTAAATTCCCCTCCACCCCTCCTAAGTACCCCAGACATAGTGGCACCACTGTGGACGGCTTCTGTGGAGAAGCCTGCCAAAAAGTAGAACAAAGGGCTCGACTTGGGTTGGAGTCACAGAAGGGAACACAAACACCATTTTAGAATCAAGTTTTGGCAAAAAATACCAACCAGAGAATTAATATTAATTAAATAAACCGGCGGTATGTTCGAGGCTACCATAAATAATTAAATAAAGATAGTAGCCTAAAACAATGGGAAATCCCATAGGAGAATATTCGCGGTTAAATATAAAAAGTAGTATCCACTGCCACCAGCCAAAACTCGATCAGGGGGGATGGAGACGTGCCCCCTCGACTAACAGACCCCGGGGCAATTGAATTGCCCCAGCCAGTACGTCCACAATATGATGGTTTGTACTGGTTCTGTTCAGAATTTAAGACTAGTAAAGTCAATGGTGACTTTACATGCCCTGGGAGACAGTAGTCAGTCCCAGGGTATGGAGTCTAAACTGGGGGGTCACTATGACACCCCTGTGTCACTGCACTGAGGGTGCTGTGTAACACACATCACAAAAACACATGAAGCCCTATGGAGTAAAAGACCCCATAGCCCATTAAACACATCTAGATTCAAAGAAACACACTCAAATCATGCCCAAGATTGAGGGTAAAAGAGTCTCACTCTTGGCAGGAGAAAAAAATAAACCCCAAAAATCCAGCAAAGCTGCTGGGGGACTCACTAGGTTAGGAAATTCAGCCTAAACAGAGAATTCTCCCTAACACTCGCCCCCCCCCCCCCCCAGACTAAGGGACAGGAGGATTTAATCCACTCCTGGATGAACCTTATCCCTCTAGTCGATGACATACATCCTAGAGAGTCCATCAGCATTTTGATGGTGACACCCTGACCTGTGCTCAATGGTCCAAGAAAAGGTTATCCTTTGTAAGCTATATGAACTACAAACCCTTTGAGGAACATCAGTCTTTTTAAAGTTATAGGGGACCTGGTTGACCAGTCCCTCAGAAGTTGTTACAACTTCTGAACCTGTGTTAAGCTTTTTCAAGGGGCCCTTATAAAGGATTCCCTTAGATCTAGAGGGGCCTCCAAGGTTCCTCACCCCCTCTCTTGTGGGAGCAGGTTGGGTCTTAGGCCTCTTGGTTGGAGGGGTTGGGGTTAGGCAATGTACCTGCTTCCCCTTCCTCTTAGATCTAACCTTACCTACTTTAGGAGTTTCCCCCCTAATACTAGGATTTGAGTTGGGGTGTTCAGTAGAAGGTCCAACAGTCTGAAGGTTTTTGGCCTTAGACTTTTCTTTCCTGGTTTTCCACCAGCATTGAGAATTATCGGTTCTCTTAGGCCTAGGTAGGGGCCCAGTAGGTCTATCCTCCTCTTCCTCAGAAGCAGGGGTAGTCACAGACTCTGAAACTGGGGGAACAATGATGGAGCTTGGTTGGGGCTCCCATTTCCCTAATGTACTAGCCTGAAATGTGCCTGGGTTCGAGGTCAACTTACTAACACCAGGGCTTGTAGTGGGGGTCTCAGTAGAGGTTCCCACAGGCTTAGAGTGGTCCCTTAAGGTGGCCTCTCTAGCCAATTTGGTAAGGTTCCGGTTCTCCATACTGGGAGGCCTGGGGGTATGTGACACTACTCCTAGAGTTCTCAGGTCATTCCCCAACAGGACCTTCCCAGGCACCTCAGTCTGAACACTGACAGGGATCCTCACTGTCATGTTGTTACACTGAATGAGGGCTGGTAGAATAGGAACCATTTGGACAGGGCCTCCAGACATTTTAGTGGGACCTTTGGGTGCTTTTGCCACATCCTCAGGTTGAAAGAAGCTTTCATCCACTACTGTTCTGCTGGCCCCAGTGTCTCTCCTGGCAGGAGTATCCTGGCCATTGACAAGAACACTGTCCACTATAATACACCTTAGAGTTAACAGGTAGGGAGTTATACACAGCCCTATTCTGGGGACTAACCAGACCCATAGGCTCTAAGTTTACAGTTGCTTGAACACCCAAGGGTTCTTCAGCAAAGAGTTCGAAGTGGGCACTAGCCATCTGTACTTCATCCTCAGGAGTGAAGGCTGAGGAGGCTGTGCTGATCCCTGCAGGTTTACCCTTGCATCTGGGATCTCCTTTGATATGGTCAGTAGCCTTACAGATATAGCATTGTCCAAATGCTCTCTGAAAGGGTAGCTTGTTCTGACCTCCTTCTGGTTGTTGACCAGAAGGTACACTAGCCTGGTTCGGTTTACCCTGGGGCTTACCCTGGTTATTTTGTTGTTTGTGGCCCTCTTTGGTATGGGAGGTATTAGAATTCTCTGGATTCACTTTGGGTGGCTGCTTTCCCTCATCCTTTTTCTGAGTTACCCCCGAATCCTTGTGAGTGGCCCTGTTGGCAACCCACAAGTCAGCAGCCTTAGCTAGCTTTCTGGAATCTAATTCCTTTGAATCAGCCAAGTGCTGTCTGAGCTCAGGAGAGCAGGCATCATAAATTGACTCCAACATAAAAAGATTCTTCATACCTTCATAAGTGTTCACCTTGTAACCCTTAATCCATCCCTCTAAGTTTTTCAACCCTTCACTCACCCAGGTAGCCCGAGGGGTACCATCATGCTTTTTGAGGGTTCTAAACCTCTTAAGATACTGCGAAGGGGTCTTCCCAAACCTGGCTATCAGAGCTAGTTTTACACATTCATACTCTTTCCTATCCTCCTCCCCCAACCCATTACCACATCAGTTGCAACAGGGGGAAGCCTAGAGAACAACCAGGAGAGTAAGTCATTTCCTGTGATGTTCTGGAGCCCATGATTATATTCAAACAGAGACAACCAATCCAACACATCCAACTTAGGCTCATACATACCAACCAATTCTTTAGGCATCCGGGGTCTTTTAGGACTGGAACTTCTAGAGGAGCCAGAGAGAGAAGCATTTTCGACAGATCATTTCTTCATTTCTAGCTCATGCTTGAGCTCCATTTCCCTTAGCCTTAGTTCTTGATTCATTTCCTGATGTCTCTGTTCAGCCAGAGTATTCAGTTTCTTGAACTCCAGTTCAAGTTTCATTTTCTCTAATTCGAGATATTGAGGACTTAGGGTGGGACTTGGTAAAGGCCCAGTAGGTACAGCAGGTAGGGCAGACAGAGGGCTAGGGGGGACAGTCACAGCAGCCTCACCCTCCTCTTCTGACTCTTCCTCAAGATTACCGACATTTGGATCAATATCAATTTCTATACTGTTATCTACATTTTCTGGCATGGTAGGTTCCTCAGACCCATCATCCAGACTTTGGTTAGCTAACAACCTTTCTATTAACTCCATTTTCTTGCCTTTAGTCAGGAGGTTCTTATGCTTACACAATACTCTTAAACAATCAGCAGTTTTTGTAGCAAGGGACTCTTGACTATAGGTTTCCATAGTTGACATGTTAGAAAGATTACTTTTTCAGTGCTAAGCTTTGTGGTTAGTTGTACTAAGGTATCCTAAAGCACGCTAAAGTGTATACTCAATACAAATCCCACCGCTGCACACCAGTGTTAGGCAGAAACCTGTGCAGTTCCCTTAGGGACCACTGCAAAAGATTTAAGGCTACAGGTGTTGGCAGTAAACCCACTTGATAGCAGTCTGTACCACCCAGATTTACCTGGTAGCTGTGGCTGAGCAGTCAGACTTCCCTCAAGATGAGTTAGGCAGTATGCAAAGTATACTCAATAGGCACTCAGATACAATAATACAAGCAAACACTGACCAGAGCTTTGGTATCAAAGTATATAATTATTTATTTAAAAACACACAGTTGAAACACTCCAGCACTCTTATTGTAACATCTCCTACACACAGTTACTATTATGATATATACACCCCTTTTTCCCTATTAGAAAAGTCACAGTAAAACACCACTTATTTTCATACAGAGGTGAGCGCTTAACTAGATTGCACTCTAATAAGTTTGTGAAAAAGGGAGGGAAAAAGACAGAATATGAAGAGGTACACCACTCTACGATTCAAGAACACTGTTAGCAAGGCAGAGAGCGAAAAGTCACTGGTGAGCCAAAGTCCAAAGGCTGGGCCCACTCTTAGAGAGAGCGGAGCACAAATGCGCCCAAGATCACACATGTAGTGTAACTACACTAGGCTTAGAAAGTCTTGCAGAGGGTTCAGAAAAGAGTTTAGAGAGGCTTAGAAAGTTTAGCCAGGGTGTCCCAGGCTAACCCAGGTTCGAAAGCCGGGGGCTAAATCTACCCTGTACAGTCGATAGCAAGGGAAGCCAGGTGGGACACGGTACCTTAAGTGGGAAGGATCCTCCAGCGGTGGCAGTTGTTCCTGGTAGTGGGTGCAAGTTGCGTCGTTGTCCAGGGGAAGAGAAGATCTCGACTTGGAGGAAAGATGAAGGTCGTTGCACTACCAGGGCAGAAACCAGCCGCTGAGTTTTCCGGTTAAAGGTGGTACCTTTGTCTCGCAGTCGTGGTAAAACGTGGTCTCCCAGTTGCCGGGGTGCTTGGCACGGGCAAGGCGGCCACAAGATACGTCGGGAAAGCGAAAAGACAGCGAAACTGGTTATCCCCACCAGTTAAAGGAAGAAGACTCTCCGGCGGGAGATCTCCTCTGTCGTTGGGAAAAGTGGTGAGATGGTCCAGCAGGGCTCCACCGGTAGTGGTGTCGTGGCAGGTCGGCTCAGCTTCTTCCTCGTCGGATTCTTAGGTCCTGTGGCGACTTCTGAAGTTCCAGTCCCCAAAGCCCTGCTTTTATGCAGCAAACCCCCATTCACTCAGCCTAGCTGTCACTCAAACATGCTAAGTGGTGAGCCGGCCGGCTCACCACTTGAGCCAATCAGGACAGAGTGTGACTTGAGTTGCCTAGGCAACTCAGTCCAGGGTGCCTAAATTCCCCTCCACTCCTCCTAAGTACCCCAGACATAGTGGCACCACTGTGGAGGGCTTCTGTGGAGAAGCCCGCCAAAAAGTGGAACAAAGGGCTCGACTTGGGTTGGAGTCACAGAAGGGAACACAAACGCCATTTTAGAATCAAGTTTTGGCAAAAAATACCAACCAGAGAATTAATATTAATTTATTAAACCGGCGGTATGTTCGAGGCTACCGTAAATAATTAAATAAAGATAGTAGCCTAAAACAATGGGAAATCCCATAGGAGAATATTCGCGGTTAAATATAAAAAGTAGTATCCACTGCCATCAGCCAAAACTCGATCGGGGGGACGGAGAGGTGCCCTCTCGACTAACAGACCCCGGGGCAATTGAATTGCCCCAGCCAGTACGTCCACAATATGATGGTTTGTACTGGTTCTGTTCAGAATTTAAGACTAGTAAAGTCAATGGTGACTTTACATGCCCTGGGAGACAGTAGTCAGTCCCAGGGTATGGAGTCTATACTGGGGGGTCACTATGACACCCCTGTGTCACTGCACTGAGGGTGCTGTGTAACACACATCACAAAAACACATGAAGCCCTAAAGAGTAAAAGACCCCATAGCCCATTAAACACATCTAGATTCAAAGAAACACCCTCAAATCATGCCCAAGAGTGAGGGTAAAAGAGTCTCACTCTTGGCAGGAGAAAAAAATAAACCCCAAAAATCCGGCAAAGCTGCTGGGGGACTCACTAGGTTAGGAAATTCAGCCTAAACAGAGAATTCTCCCTAACACCTCAACAGGGATTTCATTCCCGTCGAAGTTTTGGAGTTGTCCAGGAAGAGGGGTGAGAGGGATCTGGTATCTCTCCCCTCTTCCTGAATTTAGCTGCTCAAAGGCCCTTTTTGACAGAAGATTGTCGTGGGATCCAGTGTCCACCAGTGCCAAAAATGTACATTGCCCTTGCACTTGGACCGGGGCATACAATCTACCCTCCTTCTCCTCAAGTGGACAAAGGTAATGTGCATTTTGGGCAAGCTGGATGGTTCATTTCTTTATTTTGGACTCCGACACAGCGGTAGTTTGGGCATAATCCTGTGTTGGAGTTTGGGAATCTGAAAGAAAAATTTGACATTCTGATATTTGGGGAGTTTTGGGCTCCCCTTTTTCTGATTCTGGGCTGCCCCCCTTCCCCCTTTTGGAGGAAGTCACCAGAATTGATTCGGAATCCTCTTTTAATGCTTGATTCCCTGGGTGCTCATTCTGGGGTTCCAGGATGGGCGATTCTGAATCAGTCCCCACATTCACCCAGTCTTCATTTAGATCTCTTGGGACCCATTTTTCTTTGGAAGGAGTTCCCTGAAGGAGAAGATTTCTTTCCCCAGAATCTTCTAAGGATTCTTCCCCTTCAAACTGGAGGACACTAACTTCCTCCCCAAAATTGGCCTTTTTGACTTCTTTATTTCTCCTACCCATCCTGTTCCCTGGGTTGCAGATTTTCAGGGGCAAGAGATTTTTTGTTCCGGTTCCTGGGTGTCCAGGGGCTTTTCACGAGTGGGGAAGGAAGCTTCCCCTAGGGCTTTACACCCCCTATCCCCCATGCCTCCTCCTCTGGAACCGGTGAGTTGTCAGGGTTCTCTCCCCGTCATTGTTCTGGGGTGCCTGACCCTTGGTTTGTGGGGTTCTGAGCCGCCATGTTCACCTGAGGGTTCTGTTGAGCCCTCAACATGCGACCCAGATCCTGGGTAAGGTTTTGAACCTGGTGCTCCAGTTGGGACACCCGTTCCAGCTGGTACGGGGGTCCCTGTTCAAATCTAGGTGGATCACGGGAAGGGTAACTATCCCTTCTCCCGTAGGACCCTGGATATTGTGAATTTTCGTAAACCTCCACCCTTGGCCTCCCCTCTCCCGGATTGGGTTGTCTGGTTTCCTGAAAGCGGGGAAAGAAAGGAGGGTCGTCCTGCGGGTTGAGGTTTTGTGGGTACCGGGGAAAGAAACTTAACCCAGCATTTGGGGGATTTCTGCCCTCCTGGGGGAAGTTAGGAGGGAAGTTTCCCGGGGCGAACTTACCTGATTGGACCCCCCCTTGGGCTGGGGTAGTCCATACATACCTTAAGATTGGTTGGTTGTCCTTGTATCTGGGACTTAGGGCGTTAGGGGTCCCGTTGGTGGGATTACCTCCCTGACCGCCACCTGTTTGGGACTGGCCTGAAGGCCTTCTGGGTCTCTGATTTTGCTGATTTTGTGTAGGTAAATTTTTAGGCTCCCCCATCAATAGGTCTAAAATGGGGGCAACCTTCACCTCCGCTACCTTAGCAACAGCATGGGTGTTGGCTGGCTTGGGGCATTTGGTCTGATTCTTGTTTTCTGCAGGTTTTTGGACTTCATAAATGTGTGTCACCTGTTCTATGACCCAGTCCAGAGATCTTTTATCGTGGAAGTCCCTCACCAGCTGGGTAATAATATACTTTGGCACACCCTCCTAGTGGTTTGTGCAAAGGTGCGTTTTAGCTCCTGCACAAATTCTCGTGGGGCCTGATCTTCCCCACACTTCATATTGTAGGCCGCTTTGCGAGCCTCTTGGGGTTTTCTGTGGGCGGAAAAGTGTTTCAAGATGGCCGCCCTGTAGGTGGACCATCTTGAATGGTTCTGGTCCTTCAGTCCAGCAAAGAAGCTGGAGTACTCTGGAGAGAACGTCCATTTAACATACCCTATGCAGTTCTGGTTGTCTTTCAGGTGGAAAGTGTCCATCATCTGCTCATAGAGTACCAAGTATTCCCAGACAGAATTTATTGTGTTTTTGTTGTATGATGTTATGAAACTCCTAATGGCCTTTATCTACCTAATGGGGTCTTTTGTCATAACTCTCTTGAGTTTATTGCCTTCTTTGGCTTAATCAGCTGCATCTACTTGCCCTCAGACTCCAAGGTGCTGCTATTTGAGGTCCCCTCATGATCATCTAGGTGCTCCCTGATTCTTTGAGCTTGGGAGAGGCTTGCAGAATGGTGGGGCCTAGTTTCTACTCCCCTGTGGTGCACAGGAGAGTAGTCTTCTGACTCCTCCCTGCTTCCAGGGTTGGCGGAGGATCCCCCCGACTACCCTGATTGGGTGGAGGTCTTCAGGATGCTCATATGGGGCCTCTTTTCCTATTGTTCCTGAGCAAATTGAACCAACTGGTCCCTTTGGAGGTAGTGCTCCTGCAGGTCTGATTCCCTGACTCTCTCCTCATAGGAGGTTTGCTGGTCAGAGACATTAGCCTTTATGTTTTTGTACCTGCACAGGGATGCCCTTCTATCAATTCCTGGGGGGCGATGACCTGTCAGCTCCATTATGCTTGGCCTATTAAATTCTGATGGCCGCATGGTTCCGGCTCAAATGAACCAGTAGCCATGAAGTCAGCAGTGCTTAAAGGATTAAATGGGTGTGAGTTCCTTAGTGTAGAGGTCATCATACTATGATCAGGGGTTGGCCTGTCCCTCTGTACCTGTTCGGGGTCCCTCTAGTTTGTATTAGATCTAGGATAATCCTTCTCCAACCTCGCTATTTTTTCTTTCTCAGCCCCTATCTCTTTGACAATAGGCAAAGATCTGAGCCTTTTGTTCGGCTATCAGGGTTTAACTAGTCTCTATGACTCGCTCTTGCGCTGCCACTTGTTTGTGGAGCCCATCATTCTCTTCACAGAGGGCCTTGTTATATCTTTGTGCTGCTGTATAGTTTGGGCAACCTGAGCCAATTTGTGTTGCAGGAGACTCACCTCCTGAGTTTGTGCATTTTTAGTTTGGGTATTCTCTTCCAGAGCACCTTCTATCCTTCTGGCGTGCTCCAGTAGATTCCCTTCCCATATTCTGTTTTGAGTTCATTTAGTTTCTGGAGGCCTAACTCACTTCCCCGTAACTCTGTTTTTAATTTACTTACTTCCTGATATAGGGCATCTTTCTCCTGATTTAGGTGTCATCCCTTTGTTGCTTGATGGTGTTTCGTTTTTGGCACTCTTGATCGAATTCTTCTTGGGAGTGGAGTTCTTTAATAATGTATTTGCTATTCTCCTCTTCCAAGCTTTTGACCTAATCTTGTAGCATGGTTATCCGTCCTGAGCAGCTTGTTTTAAACGTTAATTGTTGAGTCCCTTTCTGTTGACTCTCTTCTCCTTTTTCTGACACTCTATTTTTACTGCTTCTAGTTAGGTCTCTATGTCTACATTATTCTGTTGTCCTCTTTTAATTTTTTTATGTAATCTCCAGATTCTGCCTAAAACTCTTGGCTCTTTTGTAATTTTTGTTCCGCTAATTTTGGTTCAGCCTGTATCTGAGGTAAACGTTCTGATTGATTTTGCGCAAGAGTTGTATTTTCCTCATGTTTTTCCTGCATCACTCCATGTGGAGATGCATGTAGGCCGCGATTCTGGCAATTTTAATTTGCTTCTCTTTAATTCTTGGGGTCATATATAACTCACTCAAAGCTTCATGTAATAGGCCACCATCCTGCCACATGTCCAGGTTCATGGCAGTGACCTGTTGTGTTATTTCTTGTAGCCAGGCTTTTTCATCTTGTTCTGGCCATTCACCTCTGACAAATGGCTTGTGCAGAAGGTGCTTCCTAGCCATATTGATCTCTCCTGAAACAGTCATTTTGGAAATGTTCTTTCTTTATTGATTTATTTATTTATGTATGGGTAACCTGTATTCTGCTGCTTTCTGTCTATTTTGGGATTAATTTTGGGATTAATTTAGTTTAACTTTTAGACACAGGCCTGGTACTATTTGTTTTGGGGAGGCGCTTGTACAGTCTAACCCAGTATTCCATCCACACAAAGTATCACTACCTTGCCGGTTAGTCTGCTGTGTTAGATTGCCAAGGGTGGCAACCAAACTCAATTCCCGGCTACGAGCCCCCAAGTTTGTTAAGAATTTCAATCAGGCGAAACACACCTTGGTTTCAGCCTAGTATGTAGCTCACAACTGAGATGCCTTTCTCCTTATTTTATGCAAATTCAATTTGAGATGGTACACAACTCGTATCACACCCCCTTTTTCAAATACCCCAGGTCACAACAGACCATAAACCAGGCCGATTGGTGAAATTACAATATTTATTTATTTTTTAAAAAAACTCATACAGTTTAATATGGGGTAGCATTCACCAATGGGGTGATAATTACAATGAAAATGTAAGTAATGCACTTAATTTCTCCTAGAACATGTACACAGCACAAGTTAATAGAATTAGTATAGATAGCACCAAAGTTAGGATTTCCCCCTGCAATGTTCCCTCAACCCACAATTAATAAAATTGGAATAAAAGTGGAATAAAAAGAAGCAACAGGCAGTAAACAGAATCCAGATCTGACCTTCCCTCATAAAATAAGAGGATTTTAAACCCTTTGCAAAGGCCTAAAATAACACTCGAATTTTACAAATAATTAATTAAAGTGTGGTTAAATTCTACTATACATATGTTTGATCACAATAGCATGTATGTTATATCACTGGCAAACAGAAGGCAATGGATCAGTAAGAAGCATACAATTTGAAAATTAATGGAAAGTTAAAACATGCTGCAGCCAAATGACATGTTGGAAAACTTGCAATTTACCTAATTCCCGTTTAAAATGCCATAAACGGTTTCTATAAAAAACGGGTGAAATACACTCATTTTTGGGCTGGGGGAAAGATATATATCACAGGGACAAGACAACAGATGAAGGAGGTCTCTAGCTAAAAAACTGGATGAGATATGCAAGATAGAAAAAGGGTTGATTTGAGTAAAATGAAGCCGTGAAATAGGAAAGAAAATCAGCTGAGACAAGAACAGGTTTACTTTAAACTAGACTATTCAGACTACACCACCAAAGAGGGACACAGTAAGATCCAAGGTTGATTTGCAACTTCAACCTTATGACCCCAGCGTCCAACCCTAAGCAGAAACTAGTCTGATCATTCAAGGGGCTTAGGATTTACACAAGACAAAATTGATGAAGAGATGGTTCTAGCACTTTAGAAAGTCAAGGACAGGTACACGGATAATTCTAACAGTTTCAACAACCAGGGTATACATAGGATTGCTTAGAGAGTGTAATACAGACAAAAGGGTCAAGATGGGGTAGACTATGAGTTATGGGATGCAGGATACTCGCAGTTCACTTTTGAATCTGGGATTTTGGACAGTCAACGGGGTCTGGTCACCAAATGGCGGGCGTGCCTTTACAGCAAACAGCTGGGAGGTTCTGATCACCGGATTGCAAGGACAGCTGGTCAACTGGATACTAAAGGTCAGCGGTCATGCAGGTAGTGGGCAGCAAGCCGGTCTGATTTCAGGATGCAAAAGGTACCACCGCTTTCCCCTTTTTGCTAATAGGATATTAGTGGGCTTTTTCTGGATCAATGGCCTTGCTGGAGTGGGAATCAGCTATGCTTGTGTTTTGCAGTGGGCTCTGGAGTAGGGTCAGCAATGCTTTGGCCTTGTAGGGAAAATCTGGAATCAGCAAGATGAATAGCGATCAGGAACACAGCGCAGGAATTCAGGAGCGGGTGTCTCCAGAGTTCTGCTAGGGACTCTGATTTATAATGCATAGTGACATCATAGACTATATGGTGGGGCCGGCTTAGCTAAGCATGCCTCTAAACCACTGAATTGGACAATCAGTGTTGGTTGCCTCCTCTAGTATGTGACTCAGTTTACGGGTTGTACTTTATGATGTACAAAGCCTTCCCACAGTCTTTTTTGCCAAAAATCAGTCATAACAGAATTTACAAATGTGTACAGTTGTGGCACGGTAACAAATCACATGGGCAGATTATATATTTTATGTAGAGCATAGCAGTCCAATCCTCACGGTTGTGGGACCTTGTTTCGCCCTTCTACCGGTTTATCGCGCTTTTCAGTGAAAATTATATTACTTAAAATTCTATAACTTTATACATGGGTGTGGATTATCATTAGGCATGTAAGTATTACAATTCACAATGGCATCATGGATACTCTCCTTATAATACCCAATTCTCTGCCATTTCTATTCCCAAGGGCTCAGTGAATGCTACAATGTCTTAAATTATAAACCACAAAATCACATCTAAACTGTGACATTTTCACATTTTTGCAATGTTCTGCTGCAGATATAGAAGTCTTCAAAGTTTATTTATAAAATAGTCTCTGGAAACAGATGGGCTGTATTGTTCCCCATATTTGGGCATAGCTTCCCAAACTACCCCCGAGTCCAAGGTTGTCACGAAATGTTCTTTGAAGCTTCTGGTGGAAATCACAAGGAGGTGTGAATTTTCACTTCGCACTTTAGTATCCCAGAATTCTATTGTACGAGGCTAGAGCACAGACAACAGTCTGTCCAACCTAGCAATTATCACTTGGGTGCCCTGGAAGTTTATGGTGGTTCCCTTTTGTTTCTGGTATCCTCTCATCAGAAACCTGTTTCTGGGCTGACATCCCCCCCATGCAGCCACTGAAGTTTGATTTAATTTTATTTATTTTTGGCTCTGAATTAGAAGAAAACCTGCTGAATAGAACCATCTCATACATGTATCTTCACAGCACAACCCCCTTTCCCATTGCTAGACAAGGAGACGTTTTTGTTCAACATTGTACTTTTTTAAAACAGGACTTTTTTTTCTCTTTACCCCAAAACCCATTTTGACACATGTGGAGCAAATGTTGATGGGATTTATCTTTCAAATTCGTTTTTTTCCATCTAATTTGCCAATATTGTTTTGGGGAAAAAGAGCATCAGAGTGGCATCATTTTTAAATGTGAATAATTCCCTTTCTCCATGGAACTTTGGGCTGGCAGCAAAGCAGCACTGCTTTTTCACTCTATTTCCTTTGTATATGTAAGAACACATGGGCAGGCTTCCTCAGTGTGCCCCTTTGTTCCATCCTGCCCAATATGTGCTTAGCAAGATAGTGTAGCCATCTTTTTGTAGCTGCAAAACGCAGTTTTGAGGCCATGGTGCTCACAGGAGCCAGCACAGCCATTTTGCTGGTGACTGCAGATGCGCAGCTTGTTGGTGTGGGGAAGTACTGCTGAGTGGGTAAATATATCCCACAGGGCTGTGAAATACTGATGACAAACCTGGGAGGCAATAGAATTTAAAAGTTTAAGGGGGTCGGGAGCTCAAGGCTCCCCAAAAGACCAACTGACACTATAGATAACATGACTGAACATCAGTTGGCTAAAGTATGCTCTCCACCTAATTTCTTAGATTTTATATGGGAGCAATATCACCCATTGCACCTTAGTGCAAAATCGACTTAAAAACATAGACACGGATTTGAGCAAGAAACTTGAGAGCATAACAAATAATTAAGAAAGAATATCCAAGCCCTGAACCATCAACATCTCACATTAATAGATCGTCAAAAGGAGAAAAAGAAGCTTATCTCAGAATACAAGAACTGGTCCAAGGCTTGTTGCTTCCTCCGGACTCAAACAGAGGAAGAATTGATGTTGGGAGTATTGGCCTCCAAAGTGTGCAACATTTCTGGACACTGCTGAACCAGAATCTGGGGCCACTGAGTTCTCTGCAGAGTAATTTTGTAACTGAAGGGATTTGGAGAGATCACTTTATAGAACTTTATAAGAAACCTGCTAGTGATTTCATAAAGGGGAATGAAGAATTATCGTGGAGGCTACATCTGACCAGTGACGACACAGCCTCACTGATTACAAAGTCCTTATCCTCAAGCGCAGCAGGGCCAAATGGTCTTAGCAACACCATTTTAAAATCAGTTATTAGTCTGTGGTCTAAAATATGGCTGGCCCCTGTTTAATAATGTGATCCAGAACAGGCAATGCCCCAGCTTCATGGAAGACTGCTATAATTATACCTATTTATAAGAAGGGCAACTGGGCAGATCCAATCAAATTTGCCCGATCACCCTTCCACATGCGGACAGCAAGGTGTTCGCTGGAGCGGTCTTGTGAGAGTTTGAAATGTGGGTGAGCAATATGGGGATCTTTTACAAGACATAATTAGGATTCAGAAAAGGTATGTCAACATCCTCAATGACCTCATTGTTAATATCATGCAAGGTAATGCTTGGACAAGGTTTAGTCCCCCTCCTTATGTAGGTCTGTTAGACCTATCGAAGGCATTCAATACCATCAACAGAGCGCGACTTTGATTGAAGCTAAAACAGTGGGTACTGCCACCAAGTTTATTAGCAATCATTGTAGATAGATCTGCACAAAAACACATAGGCACAAATCAGGTTTGTTGGGCATGGTCATTTAACCAATCCGATTAACAAAGAAAGATGCGTGAGGCAGGGGTGCATTCTTAACCTATATCTGGCAGATCTTGATGAGGCACTGCATTCGCGCACCTTTGTCAGCCCCAAGCTCGGTAACCAAACAGTCTGCTGTATCGCCTATGCGTATGATATTGTGTTATTTGATTACATGCCGATAGGTCTCCAGCGACTGTTGAATGCACTGGTGGAATGCTCGATGGACAATGCTTTGCTGATCAACCCTTCTAAATCCAACTTTATTCACTTTCTTATATCTGCAAAAAGAGGAATTGCCTTTAAGTGGACCCTGAATGACCTGGAGGTTACGCTGATAAAAGAAGACACATATCTGGGCTTTATATTTACATCTGCCCCTAATGTCTCGTATGTGGGGGCCAGTTTAGAGGAAAGAATCAATCAATTTGTCTGCCAAACAGAAAAACAATTAGGCAAATATTGTCATTTCTCCATTGTCCTAATAATCCATTATAACAAGGTTAAAATCATCCCAACCTTGATGTATGGAATGGATGTCGAGATTCAATCATGGGATTTGGACTGGGTTCAATTGGAGGGAAGGCTGTGGAAAACAGTCTTAAATCTCCCATCATCCCTCCCAATGGTGAGTTTGCAATACAAACTCAGTGTAAACTCATTAAGGGCCAGCTTAGATTGGAAGCTGGTGTCTCTGTACAGAGCAATAATGATATCCCGCAAACAAACCTTATACCAGGATGTGAGAAATGTGTTACAGGAGGGGAAGAGTCATATAGTGTGTAAACTGCAGGGCGTGGTGCTCTCAATTCTGGAAATCTGTTCTTGTACGATGGAAGATCTTGTTGATAATCCTGCGGGGGTGAAATTAGCCATAATGAGAACAGATTGGATAAATACAATTGATCGGATGCAAAGCTAAAAACGTCACAACTCGCTTTCTAGGTTAGAGTAACCCAGAGGCTCTCTGCCTGTATACCTAAGATGCTTTCCAAACCCCCACTGGTGGCAATAATATATATATATTTTTTGTTTGAAACATCTCTTTATTGATTTTGATAATACAGAAAACGAACCGACAAAACCCCCACTCCTCCCCTTTCCCCCCCAGGGAGCCCATATCCCTACAACCCCCCCCTCCCCTACCGTTCCCTTCCAACAATTAAACAGATAGGTCCAGGAGTCTCAGTCTGTGAGGGCGCCATTGCTCCCGGAACTCGCCCTTCAAAAGTCCAAAGTTTCCCCCCATTCCGCGGCAAAGCGGCTCAAATTGTCAGCGGCCGTGAACGAAGCCCATTCCAATGATACAACCTCCCACAACTTTCTCAACCAGTCTTGCTCTTTTGGGACCACTGAACTTTTCCACCTTTGGGCAAGGAGAGACATAGCCGTCAGGATGAAGATTAACGCCGCCTTGCGCGGTGCCCCTCTCCCCTTGTCCCCGACTCCCTCCACCTCCCTGCCAGAATCTCCCGGGGGTCTTGACCCGCGCCTCTTCCGAATGCCTGGTCCAGCGCACAAGAAATACTCTTCCAGAAGGGGCTAATGCTGGGACAATCCCACCAAATATGGGCTTCCGTACCTGCCTCCCCACAGCCCCTCCAACAAGCCCCAGAAGCTGTCGGGAAAAACACCCGAAGGCGTGCTGGGGTATAGTGCCAACCCATTAGATATTTATACCAGGCCTCCTATAGCTGGGGCGCCTTAGCCACCTTCGGGATCAGTCTCCATAGCCTCTCCCATTCCTCCCGTTCCATCTCCTTTCCCAGGAGCTCCTCCCATCTAGACATGTACGGCCACTGTATGGTGGGGCCGGCGCTTGCTAGAAGCTTATATATATTCGATATCAGCCCTCTGGAACCCTCTTTTGTCAAGAGGAACCGTTCGAACTGGGTCCAATCCCATGTTGCCGCCCTTCTGATCTCCCCAGACAACACCCAATGCCTGATCTGGCAATATCAAAGCTGCTCTCCCTCGCCCACTCCGAACTCCCATTTGCAATCCTCAAACGATTTCTCTTCATGCCCCCGAAATAGGTCTCTGATGACCCTACACCCTCCACTTTCCCATTTCCGAAAAGCCCCCTTCTCCAGCCCCGGGGTAAAGTCACCATTATTAAAAATGGGGGTGAAAGGCGACGGGAAAGAACTGATCCCCAACTTCTCCACCGCCCAATCCCAGATATCAACCAGTCCCTTGGTTATGACACTCAAGTACAGGTGAGCCGGCCTCAGCCTGCGGGGAATCCAAAGTGCCTCGCCCAAGTGGTGATGCGCCACCTCTCTATCCATCTTGACCCAATGCTTTTTGTATTCCTCAGAGAACCACTCACGGATCAGCCTGAGTTGTTCCGCTCTATAGTAGCGCCTAAAGTCCGGCAATGCTAAACCCCCTTGCCCCTTGGAAGATGTCATAAGTCCTTTTGCCAAGCGCGGTGTCCTGCCCTCCCATATGAATTCCTTCGCCACCTTGTCTAGCTCTTTGAAAAAGGATGCAGGAACGGGCAACGGGACCGCCTGAAAAAGATAGAGTAAGCGTGGGAGGGTCACCATCTTAAGGGCCGCCCCTCTTCCCAATCACGATATCTTTAGAGTGCTCCACTTCCTAAGGTCCCTTTTGATAGATGCGAGAGCAGGGGTATAATTTGCTCCATACCATCCTGATAGCCGAGGGGTAACCCAGATCCACAGATAGCGAATGCCACCAGGACTCCACTTGAACTGAGAAGAGGCTCTCAAGGCCCTTAACTCTTCACCCTGCAGCGACAAATTCATGATTTCGGATTTATGCACGTTCACCCTCAGACCGGAGACCTCCCCGAAGGTGGACAACAAGGTAGTGCATCCCACCAGCGACACCGACGGGTTCGTCAGGGTGAGGAGCATATCGTCGGCAAAAGCCGCCACGTTATGCTGCATCCCTCCAAAGGGGATTCCCTGAATATCTTTTGCTTCTCGAATTGCCACAAGCAGGGGCTCTAAATATATAGCGAACAGAAGCGGAGACAGGGGGCACCCCTGCCTCACGCCCCGCCCAAGCCTAAAGGGTAGGGACATTGCGCCGTTAATAAGCAGCTGCGCGGAGAGGGCTCTATAAATCGCGCAAATCATATTGATAAACCTACGCCCAAGACCCATTCGCTCCATCACCCGGAACAGAAAGGACCACTCCACCCGGTCGAACGCCTTCTCGGCATCCAGGGCTAAAAGAATCGCCGGAATGGGGGCCTTCTGCACCTTTTCAACCAAATGGGCAACTCTCCTAATATTATCGGCTGTTTGTCGCCCCTGCACGAACCCAGACTGATCTTGCTGGATCAGTTCTGGTAGGCGAGTTTCTAGACGCTTAGCCAAAATGTTTGTGTAGATCTTCGCATCATAATTTGTAAGAGCGATAGGTCTGTACGAGGTACATTCATCTGGATCTTTGCCCACCTTATGTAAAAGCGTGATTTTGGCTTTTTCCATGGAGGGGATGATACCGCTCAAAGGGTCGAATGTGTTAAAGAGTTGGGTTAGATGTGGGACCAATATGGTGGAAAAGGACTTGTAAAAGGAGACTGGGAAGCCATCGGGACCTGGAGTTTTGTTGGCAGGGAGAGTAGCAATGACAGCCCGCACCTCATCCTCCGTGATTGGCTTTCTCAGGTCCTCCCCTCTTCCCCAGACAGACCCGGTAAAGGCAGGCCCTCCAAGAACATCTCCTGCAACTGGTCAGTAGGGCCCTGGGACGTGTACAGGGCCTCATAGAACTCGGTTAGACGGTCCCTGATTCCCTCCGAACTAGTGAGCCGCTCTCCCCTTCCCCCTTCAGTGCTGCTATCGCATTTCGTCCCCTGATGCCCCTCAGTAAACTCGCCAGCAGGGAGTCCGCCTTGTTGGCCTTAGCATATAGCTTCTGTCTGACCCTCAATAATGCACCCTCCGCCTTCTTAGTCCTGAGGAGTCTCAATTGCCCCTCAGCTAACCTGTACTCCCTATATGTTTTCCTTGAGGGGTCTCCTTTAAGCTTGACCCTCGCGGTCTCTACCTCGTCCTCCAACTGGGCCTCTAAAAGCCGCAGCTGTCTATTCCTCTCTGCCTTAAGGGCGATGAGGTCCCCCCTCAATGTGGCTTTGAATGCGTCCCATCTTGTGCTAAGACTTGTGTCGATCTCATTGTTTCTAACAAAGAAGGCTTTGATGGCATTCTCTATCTCTTCCCTAATCACCCTATCCCTCAGGAGGTCCCCGGGAAAATGCCAGCACCATACCCCCGGCCCGCACCTGCCCAAGCGCATATTCATTTGCACCGCCTTGTGGTCGGCGATTCCCATAGGGCCGGTCTCTATCCCCTCTACCCCCCCAGTAAACTAGCCGACACCCAGATATAATCAATCCGGGATTGAGATTGAGTTCGGTGAACATCTGAGAGATAAGTAAATCCCTCTTCCTCTCCCCTGAGTACCCTCCACACATCTTTCAAGCCTGCCTCCTGGAACCGCTCCTTCAGTCGCAGGGAAGCCACTGCCCCCCCCCCGCGTGCTGTGTCCGATCTAACCTCTTATCCCAGGCTAGGTTGAAATCCCCCATTAAAATGACCTGCCCTCTTGCAAAGCCTCCCAGCGTAGTCAGTGTCTCCCTCATAAAGTGATCTTGCCCTGCGTTTGGACCATACACCGAAGCGATCGTGTAGGTGGCACCTATGCATTCCCCCCTCACCATGATAAACCTCCCGTTTTTATCCCTCCGAATATCCTGGATTCTAAAATCCATGCTATTTTTAAATACCACCGCCACCCCCCTTCTTTGAAGGACCTGACGCAAAGAGAACTTGAGAGTAGCCCCTCAGACAAGTGAGTCTCCTGTAGCGCTAGGACATCCGGAGCGTGCGTACGGGTGAAGTGTTCTAATTTCGCCCTTTTGAGAGGAGAATTTAGTCCTCTAACATTAAGCATCAGCCACTTGAAACCGAAAGAAGGAGATATCCAACCTCCGCAAACCCACCTCTCAGCGACCCTCCCGACTCCCCGTAGTTCCCCCAGCATCCCCGACCCACCCCACTATACATATGGGCTCCTACCCCCACCCGGTCTTCCTCCCCTCCCCCCCGCCCGGACTCCCCAACTTCGGGCAAAAACTAAAACTCCCCCCTCCCGCTCATTCCCACCCCATTGTCCCCCCCACTAGTCCCATTACAACTCGATCCAACATGTTTAACTCTGTCCCCCTGGCTCCATACGCAGCTCTATAGACCACCACCCCCCTGAAAGAGATAGAAAGACGATGGCCCAACTAGGGTCACCCCTCCCCCCCCCTGCATTTTGGCCCCCTTCCACCGGGGAGCCCCACACAGCCACTCCCCCACCTCCGAGGCCCTGCATCGCCCTCCTTCTCCTACCTCGCTCTCCTGCTGAGGCCCATTCCCAAGGTCTGCTCCCCTCCCTCAACTCCCCACCGGGTCCCGAGGCCCCCACACGTGCCTCCGCCTCCACATCCAAGCCAACAATACTGGCTGCTTCCTGAACCGAGGTCACCCTTTTCTGTACCCCTTCCCATTCAAAAACCAGGCCAAATGGGAAGGACCACCTGTATTTTATCCCTTTCTTGGACAGCTCTTTCAGGACAGGACCCATGGCCCTTCTTTTCACCAGGATGCTCGCGGCCAGATCCTGGAACAACAAGATTTCTCGCCCTCTATAGAGAACGGGCTCACTTTACCTGGCCGCCCGGAACACCGCTTCCTTCTGGCCGTAACTGGCAAAAGCAACCACCACTTACCGGGGCCTGGTGTTGGGACCCAGTGGAGCTCGACCAATTCTGTGGGCCCTGTCCAATGTTATTGAGCTCGAGTCTCCCAACCCCAAGAGCTACGCGAAGATGTGTAGGCATTCCTCTTTCAGCAGCTTGTCCGATGCCGACTCAGGAATCTCCTTTATCCGAATGTTACTCCTCCGAGACCTATTTTCTAAGTCCTCTAAAATCGTCTCCATGTTCCTATTGGCAATATCCAGGCAGTCTATGGCCTCGCTATTAGCTGTAGTGTCCTTCACAGTGTCCTGGAGGCCTCTCTCCAACAAATCGGTTCTCTCCCCGAGTTGTGCTACTTCATTTCCAATTTCACCCAACTCTGTATTGAGGTCCGACCGCATGAGCTGAAACTGATCCTGGAAGGTTTGCGCTAGGGACTCCCTCAGGGCTTGTATTTCCCCCCTGAGGTCCTGTCTGGTCATTCGCTCTCCCTCCTCTTCTAGGGCCGCTCTCCTATTCTCCTGGGCTGGCCTCCGCTCAATTTATCGGAATCCTTGCTCCCCATCGTGGGCCAAAGCAGCGACAGCGATCCCTGGGTCACCTTGGGAGAGGATCCGGGCTTGCCCGATTTCCGCTTTTGTCTGGAAGACATCCGTGAGGGGCCCATGAGCGGCCCCCAATGTGTCCGGATAGGAAACCGTTGCACCAGTCGCAACCAAGGAATGCCCGGAGGGCCCCAACCCCGGCCCGGTGCGCATCCACACAGTGGGGGATACTGGTTGCCTCAGAGATTATACAGGGCCGGGCTCTTCTGCGCTTTTAGGTTCCAACATGGGGCCGCACTGTGGGGGAAAACCGAGGCTTCACCACCCCCGCAGGCAGACCTCAGGGCGGGCCCCAGCCCAAGGGTGACAGTCACCGGCGCTCGCTCTCTTGCAGCACCGGGAACAGGACTCGTCCAGCTTCGCCTCAGGGAAAAGATCCAAGGAGCCGCGCCTACAGACCCACCACTCAGAACGCCCCCCCAGATCAGGGGCACCGGGGGGGAGAGCCCCCACGTAGCAGCTCCCAAAATCACCTGCTCGGGGCCCGGGGGGGAGCCAGGCGCAGCCGGGTCCTCCTGCGCACCTCCTGCCCGGGGTCGGGCCGATGCCCACTCCCCCCCGATAGTTCATGCACGCTGGGGGGAGGTAAGATGGTTGCCCACTCCCCCTTTGATGCCGATCCAGATAAGGGGTCCACTCCACCTTGGCACAACCGGAACAATCCTGCTGGGCGAACACATCAGGGCCAGCCGCTCCACTAACCTTGTGGCGCCGAAGCCTCAGGCGGCCCCAGTGCCTGCCGAACCCGCTCCCGGAGGGAGGCCGCCCAGCGAATCCCAAACCACGTCGAGGGGGGGAAACCTCCTCCATGGCCGACACCCCGGGCCCGCGGAGGCCGTGAGGTCCCGCCCCGACCCCCGCCGGCAGGCAGGAAAGACTAGCGCCGGGGGTGACTCAGCTCCTCCTGCGACGCAGACAGGCCCGCCTCCGATCCTGATGGTGCGCGTTACTCCCGCGAGGGGGGGGTGTCAGGGATTCGCTGCTTCTCTCCTAGGTCTCCGCCGCCGCTCCAGCACGACACCGGAGCCGGCCCGCCGAGGGTGTGGTGGAGCCTTCAGCAAGTCCGGGCCCAGGGTCTCGGAGCAGCCGTCGGCACGTCAGTCGTTGCCGGCGGCCATCTTGGAAGTCGGACAATAATTTTAGAGATTTCACTTAAACTTGTTACCTATAAGCGAAGTCCTGGAAGCACACACCAAAGGACAGAAAGTGGAGAGGCATTACTCATTTTGCAAAGATTCATTAAGGCAAACTTTAAAGCATATCATAATTATATGCACAGCACTGCAAGAACACTGAGTACTTGATTTAAACGTTTTGTGAATAACGAGGGGTCGCTGAATCTAGAACATTTCTGGGAGTGTTTATCCCCGGGTCACGAAACATTCCTAACCCTGGAAGTCCTGAGAATGTCAAACTGTCTTAGTTTGTGAACACATTTAAAATATCGTGAATAAGTAATGATGTATGGAACTCATTTTTGACTGTGAATGTATAGAATTTCTTCTTTGACTGTTTTATTTTGTGTCTATGTGAAAAGTCCTATATTTACCTGTACCACAATATAAATGAAAAAAAGATGCACTTGCTTTCTTTCTCCTTTCTTATCCTCCCTCCTGGTGGGCTTTTACTCTCTCTTGGTTGCCAAGTCCTGTTTCTTCTCTTTCTGTGAACGAGAAGGATAATCTTCATCTCTGTATATTTGTGTTTGCCTAAATTGTGCCCTATCCCTTAACTGATAGGTACTCTTCTCACCATTTTGCCCTTGTATGGTCACCTACCCCAACCAGCTTCTTGCCTGTGGCTTGTACTATCTCTTTCTACAGATATTGTCCTGCTACGAAAAGTTTTTCTTCTTTGGTAGGAAGCATACTGGAAGCCTGTGTCCTTCCTTTTCTGCCTCTAGCTGAGAAGGCATTTCTGCCTTGTTCCTGTCTGATACCAGTGGTGCTAGTAGGGCACCCTTTTAGAGTGATTACTCTAACCTAATTCTTTCCTTTGCCTTTTCCCGGGGTTCTACTCAGGTGATCTCTGCCTAGAGACCTGTAAGTAGCTGTCACAATAGGACCAACTGGAGTTTCCTTTCTGGGTCACAAGGCAATACCCCTAGGCGTATGAAGACTTCTACTCTCACTGATTCACCTTTTATGAGGGGCATGAGTACTCCCTTTATCATGGAATAATTGCCCCCCGCTATTGTCAGGCCTAAACTCATTGCTGATTCTGATCCCTGGGAGTTCAGTATCTCTCCCATAATGGAGGTTAGGGCTGTAATTGAAGGAGTCCTGGGTTAAATGAAGATACAACAAACTATACACTGAAACCCAATTATCACATGGATTACAACCTGTGGGCATTATATTTGCTAGAGCCCTCTGCCTCTCCTGAGTGACCTGAGGGTAGGCTGCCTCTACCTGGCTCACTTTAGTGGAATACCATCTAGGGATTTCCTCCTGCCTTGTGGGACAGGTGCACAACAAGGCTTTGAGGGTCTGGAATGGAAGTGTTCCATCCTCCCCTGCTATTCTGGTCTGGGAGCTTCTAATGGTGCATCTCCCAGGCTCTATATTCTACAGCTTGAACGCAGACATTGTCAACATTTCTCACTAGAATGTCATAGTGCTCCCTGGTATATGGATCATGCGCCCCTCTATTTGGGTGGAACCTAAGGTTAACTCCTCCATTGCAAAGGGGCCACGTATGGCTCTGGTGGTGAAGTATGGTGGTGGGGTATGTAAAACCCACTCAAAACCAGTTCTGGTGGTCTACCTGCTGCAAAGCTAACACAGGATACCCATTGGGTGTTTACTGTATTTGGTCTAGATCCCTTCTAATTTGTAGGGTTTCAAACACGTTGTTACGCTCACCTGGTTCCCACAGGGGCGTCGATCGGACCCGGATAGCTGCGGTCTCCAACAACGTGATGCGTAGTGAAGAGATGACAGTCTGGACTGGCCAACCTAATCTTGTCTGCTGGACTCGTAGAAGTATTCTCCTGCAAGTGGAGAAAGGGATTTAGCCACCCATGGACTTTAGTGATGGCCCCCCCAACTGTTCTCATTCTCCCCACTAATCACCTCCGATATCCCTTCTTGGTAACCTCACCTTATGTTTTTAAATGATGACCTCTCCATCCTGCATGGCATGCAGGGGCGCGTAGATACCAGTTACTTCACTAGTTTGAAGGTACTGGAGGAGTTTGGGAGGAATATTGACTCCAGTGTCTATAAAGTTCAAAGAGTTCAATATGTCCGATGTTCACTCTTGTTCCATTCCCTCGTTAGGTTGCAGCTGGGTCCAAAAGAATATTGCCTTTAGGCAGCTGATGGCGTTCAGGTAAGAGTCTGTATTACCAAACACTGTCTGGTAAAAGTTGCATGAGTTTAACTTGCTGTTTTCTCTCCCTTTATAGGTGCGGCATAGAAAGATGCCGCGAATTAAAGGATAATACCTCCAGTGGTAAAGCAGGTAAGCCTATGGTGGCAAAGAGATTGTCTTTGTCGGTTTTCTCGGCTCACCTTGTCATTCCTTTTGTTTTCCCCCCAGGTGCTGGGTTTCGACGAAGAAAATGATGGAGGCAGCGCCGAGTTGAAAGATGCGGTGGACTGGTGAGTATAACGTGGCGCTGCTGCTGGCGAAGCGACGCGTGCTGAAATAATGTCCTTTCCAGGCTCGGAGATGTGCTGGGTCCGGAATCAGGTAAGGAATCAAATAATGTCCGTGATCTAACCTCTTCTCCTTTCTTTTCCTTTTGTCTAGGAGCTCTGGATTCGAGGCAGGCGTGGCAGAAGACTGGATGCTGACTTGCAGACACGGTGAGCGTTACGCTGCTGGATGCAGAATAACACGAAGCATGAGCTGCTGTTCGGGCGTGATTTAAATAGCCTGCAAAGTAGTCCCAGGTAAGAAGTTCCCCAGAACCACACCCGAGTAAAAAATAGTCCCTGTAATAAAATAGTCCCAACCAGGCCTCACGTTGGCTTGGACTCATTTGCAGCATGGTCTGCTTAAGGTAAGTAAAGTCTATGAGCCTGGCGCCTATGGCGCCAGGACTGATTTCTATGATGAGCCTGGTGCCTATGGCGCCAGGACTGAATCCAAACAGCCCCCAGCCGGGGCTGTTGGGGTTTTAATGAGTATCTGGATGCTTGCTCCCGGGGATAATGGACTCGATCCGGATGCCCGGAAGTAGGCATCATGACACACGTCCCCTGGAACGATAGTAGGTGTCTTCATATATGTAAACAGGGTTTCCCCTGGCAATCCTCCAAGCACTGCCACTGCCACTGTAAAGTTGATGTTAACATCTCTAACACCTCCTTCCTGTAACCACCTGTTCACGGGTCAACAGCAGTTTACAGGTATAGGGGCTTCAGCATGTGGGTTAGCCATTCTAATAGCTCTTAGTTAGATAGCTTTATGTATTGCTCATTTGTAATGCACCGATGCACAAGTGTTTCGAGGCTAGCTGTTGAAAGTATTTGCTTAAAAAGACACCCTGACAGTGTGCTTTAGGATCTTTATATTTATTCTATACCCTGCTCTTCACTAGAGTGTATATTATTTTTATCACCTGGCCTGTAGCAACCCCATTTGCCCCTCTTTAGTAGCTAAGTAGGGAGAATATTTTAGCGTGTAGGAGAGGGTGAGCTGTGTCCCATCTGGGGTAACAAGTGACGTGGATTTTGTCACACCTACTTCACTCAGTCTTCCCTTCACACCCCGGGGCAGTGTCAAAGACCTCCCAGCAGGGGCTGTGGTAGGAATAGAGGCATGGAAAAGCGTATACCTGTCACTGTGCAGCAGTAAAGGGAGCAGGCAGTGGGTGGCTGCTTCCCAGTCATCTGCAGAGGAGTGGCTTACTAATGTCACACATATTTTATTGATAATCCACTGCTCAAAACTTCTGGTAACCATTTGGATGTATATTAAAGACATGCACCAGTAATACCATATCAATACACAGCATTTCCAATAGATGCCCCACATATAATGTTCATGTTCTAATACTTCCGACAAAACTCTCAATAATGAAGACTCAATTAACGTTTCTTACACTCCCATGTATAATATAAATCTTTTTCATTATGAGAAATAAGTAATAAAAAAAGCATTGCTACCATTATTGTTACTTCACACAACACACTTAAGATACACAGGGTTATTAATGAATATGCAGCAATCATTGTCATTGCCTCTAAGTCTACTCAAGATTAATCAACCTTCTCAGAGACATCATAGCCACCTTAAAAGTAACTGCCTGCCTCACCAGATCTCACTAGGCAACCTCAACAGATATCACTATTCAATCTCATCAGATCTCACTATGCAATCTTCATAAAAGCACCTACCCTTTTCAATACCTCAATACATTTCTCAATGTGATATCAAAGATGTTTAAAACCTTTCATAATCACTCTGTAGAAGGTAGGGAGATGAGGGCTGGAGAGAACTGGATGCCTGGAGCAGTGTGCACAATCCAAGAAAAATTCCAAAAAGATCCCAGCCAATTGGAAAATCCATGAAATATCACCTAGCAGAATGACCATGGTCTCTTTTGGCAAAAACAGCAAAAAAGAAAAAAGATGCAGTGTCAATTAGTGTCAATTGGAAGTGCCCATGGTGTCAGCCATTAATAGTCAATTGTGAATAGGTGGTGAGCTTATTACTATTGGTAAGATTTAATACTCATGCAGCTCCATTGAAAATAGTAGCCCTTCCCAAAAGCAAATAGTCATAGTCCTTTGGGACCTGAAATGCATCAAAATAGCCCAACATTTAGTGGCTTTAAAACAAAGCTTGAAAGAAATGAGGGACTTTGACCCCTCCCTTCTCCATAGAGGATAATGGCACCAATGCTTTGTTAAGGAATGTCCTCCGATCCTTCCGTCTGCCTTCAGTCTTTGTCTGCCAGCCTCGTTGGAACATCTTATCTCCTGCTGTGTCTTCCAAAATCAGTCCTTTTTTTGTATCAGAGAATAAGCTGTCAGCTCCCCTTATTAGCATATCTAACAGTAGCAAAAAGCTGTTTAGATCTTCGGCCGATGTGCTCAGCATCTTTCACAGAAGCAAAAATCTGGTTAGATCATCAGCCCATTATTATAAGCTTTCTTATATTGAAGCAAGGTCGGCAATAAGTTGTGTGAGGGGTCAGCAATGTGAGGTGGGCAACGTTTGTATGTTTGTTCAATATTTGACATTTTATTAAATTATAAAAGTTATTAAATGGCTCACTATCCCTACTCTGACAATGATTTTCCTGCCTAACAAACCTAAGGGGAAACACTCTAACACAGGATGTCTGGCCCTCACACTTTAGAGCTTCATTTATCTTGAATCCTGGGGAAGGGGGTTCACCCAGGTTACTAAACGGCTATCGAGGAACTGTATATATAATTGCTGATGTTAATTGAAATTCCATATATTTTATTTGTATTTGATGTTTAAGTGATGTTCAACAAAAGAAAACCATGACATCCATGTAGATAGAACAGTTTCAGCTCAGTTCCCAGTGGTTCAATGTCAAGGTAAAGGTGTGTTAACCACATTTCCAACAACAACAAAGCTTCTTCTCTTGGTGATAAGACTTTCCACTTCACCACAATAGTATCAATGTTCTTCCTAGCCACAATGTTTTTCCACAACTGCCAGTTGTCCAAGAAGAATATCACAATTCAAAGGAAATAGAGCTTCTGCAAATGTTAGTGAAACACAGTTCTTGGTTAATAGTTATATCTCTCTTTACAAGATTAGGATTCACAATAGATATCTTTGTCAGGATGACTTCACAAAGCTGCTGCTTCTACTTCAACAACTTCACTTTTACCACAGTCTATCATGAGGACATTTATCTCATAGTATTCCACTTCACTTGTGCTACTTAAGTCTTGCATCCACTGACAACCAGATATACCACCACAGTTTCAGTGTTTTGTGACTTCAAACAGGTTAGGACAAGATTCACTTTCACGTACTTCGACACCTTCAAATAGGCAAGACACTCTTCCTCTGAATATCCCCCTTCCAAAGGGACAGCCTCTTTGCCTCTCTTGTCTATCTGCAACCAACAGCAACCTAAGTTTGCCTTTAGGACCCACGTCACTCTTTCTCTTACAGTGTGTGGCAATATAGGTTGTGTCAACTTCAAATAATATTTATATACAGCAAGTTTCCTTCCCCCAACTTTGCCTTCATCGCTCTGCCAATGGTTAGCCAAAATATTTACCCAGAAGCCTTGGTGCCACTCTCTTGGCTTCAGGTAATGCTTGCATACTTGTATCTTAGGCAAGGATGAACTTCTATTAGGCTCACAGTATTGGTTAGATAGTTTTCTGGCTTTGACAAAGGCCGCTTTCAGTCTTAATGGGGGAATATTCTTGGCATGGGCAATGCTTGCTCTCTCGCCAAATGCAGATACAATTTTTAAACATGTGACATTTCTTTATAAGTAATTGTTGTTCACGTGAATACAGATTCAGAGTTCACTCTTCTCTGGAAAAGTGAAATTAGCACACTTCTCTTGAAAAGTGAAATTAGGCACACACAGCCACTTCTTAAGTTTTACAAGGTTTAAATATTCAACAATGGCTTTCCATAGCCTTTGTTCTTCACACGAGTGACAGAGATAATACCCGATGACACACGAGTGCAACATTTCCCAATTGTCCCATTGCTAAGAATTCAACAAACCGCTTCAGCTCACTTCTGCTTATTCACAAGTGAATATTAAGCTGTATACTGTTGCCGGCAGTGCTCACGCAAGGAATCAGAATACCAGGTTTAACTCACCAGCTTCAATGATCCTTGTTTAACATGTTGCACAACTTCTACTGCTTCAGGCTTCACTTGGGACCCACACCCTTCTTCGCTGAAGTTGTCTCTGGTCTGGCCACTTGAATAAGGAGCCCCTCTCGTTCCTAAGACCCACAGCGTTACAACAGTTGCTTGCCTCTGTCTCTGACACACTTCTTGTACGGCAACCTCTGCAATTAGGCTCACATGGGGAAAGGCAGCCTTCCTGCACGCCTTCTGATGCGCAGCCTCTGTAACTCAGAGTTTGGGGAAACAGGTACCTCACTAAACAAGCAGGTGAAATCTGCTGCATCAGAGTTCTGACATCCCTTCAGTTCTCCCACTTCTGTCTGATTGCCAGCACCATGCCTTCTTCTTTCTGCCTCTGCTAATACAGCATGAACTCCAGCCACAGTTCCAACTCCTTCCTTCAATTGCCTGCACCTGAGTGGGAATTTTATGCCTCTCAGGTTCCTTCAGGTGTGAGCTGTTAGGCTTAATTGCCTGACTACTGCCACGGCATGCCTCTTCAGCCTTCTTCCTCGTCCCAGTACTCATGGGATTATGGGATTTGTAGTCCCCAACAACAAAGTTTGTTATTTTTAGTAACTGCTTAGTTTTAAGGGTAGATTTATTTCCCTTGGAGTCATTAAAGGATGAACCCTTAGAATTCGTTGTTACAGAGCAAGACAGTCTTTTTAGGCAATATTTCTGATTTCCTTTTCATCATACCTTTGGAATTATGGATCATACCTTTCGGAGTACGGAGGATTTTCATCCTGAAATACCTTACATGGTCCTTCTGTTATAAAGGTCTGTTCAGGTTTAAAGGCATTTGCGTACAGAGCCACAGATCCTATATGTGGTACAGATACATAATAATGACACTAGGCCATTACCTGCTCTGACAACTTTAAAAGGTTCTTCCTTTCAAAGGACAAATACTGATTCTCATCCCATGGAATCACCTTACTACCTTGGGCCTTGTCTCCTCCTCGGCGATCCTCCCCCAGTACACCACCTCCAAGGTCAGGATCAGGAAGCAACTGCCTTTCTCTGGCCACCTCCGAGGAGATTTTAGGTAGATGATTAGTGAGGGTTCCGACATTTCACCCAGTTGTGAGCTGCATGCTATTGCTCTACAGCACTGTGCTGGAAGCATTGCATTCTACAGTATTGTCCCTTACTTATTGTTTTTTATTACTGCAACATTTAGTACTTATTTATCATAACAAAGGGGATCACTTGGATCACCTCCCAGACTGTTATGATACAGTCAGAGACTTGGTTTACTCAATGTACTTGCAAGTACCATAACATAGATAAGTCCTGACGTGAAGCCCGGAAATCCAAACCATCATTTATTTCTGCATTTAATTTTGAATCCTACTTATTGCCTGAATGTATGAAATGCACTACGCTGGGTGCCCATTTTAAAGACTACATGGCTGGGCATTACGATCATACCCTAAATATGGTTAAACTTACACAACAAGGCGATAGAACCAAAGTAAAGGCAATATTGTTTAAGATGGGTCAAATCATGACATGTACCTCATAAAATTAATTTTCACTAAGCTCAGGCATGATTTGCCTCAGCAGCTGAAAATTGCCTGACTCAAACCAAGACACAAGAAGTCATTTTCATTTTCAGTCCCTAAGTAATACCTATCAATCCTCTCAGGTTCTACATCTTATAGGCAATGCTGTTGCATATAAAAGTGTTTTTAATAATTAAATACGGAAATGTTAAATTTAGCTTGATATGTGTTCACCGCATGCCCATCATCATTTTTTTTAACTAGTTTTTATTGGCATTTAAAGCATAATTATAATTACAATCTGTCACATTCTGCCATTGTATCACAAATTAGTAACAAAGGGTTACATTAACATAGGAACATTCTATAAACAAACCAAACAAACAAAACCGTCTTCACATGGTATTACGAGTTTCCTTCAGGGTCATTGCTGTATCTGTTGTTTTGGCATACATTGAATTTCAAATTTTGCCTGGTTAGGGTTATCCTCGCAGGAGATACACAGTTCATCTGCATCCTTCATATTGTTTCTCGTCTGAATAAAATATGCATTCAGGGAGGTTTATCGTCAGATGGGTAGAACATGTCCCATATCAAATTTTTCCACGTGCCAAATGCAATATTTACACCCTCATCAACCCTGGATATCGCCTCCCCCATATTCTGGTCTCCATTTCAGCCCAGTGTTCGAATTCCTTGTGCCATCTCACATATTGTGGACCGCTGGCAGCCTTCCATGCCATGGCAATGGTTCTTTTGGCCAAAATACATGCCATGTCTATAAACATAACTACATGTTTGATTTGACTCCTTCTGGGGTAGATGCCTAATTAGTATTCCTTTGGTGTCCATTTATACTGCATTATACCAGCTTTCCCACAGGCTTGTGCTATCCGATCCCACAATTGTTGTACTCGCCTGCATTCCCAGAACATGTGCATTAGTCCTGTCGCCTCTCTCTTACACCAAAGGAACAGTCGGCTAGCAGTGGTGCTAAACTTGGCCAACCTGAGCAGTGTCATATAGGTACGGTATAGGACATTGAGTTGGATCAATCGGAACATAGCATGTCTAGACACTTCCCGGGGGTTTGCTAATGCCTTCTCCCATTCCTTTTCAGTTATGTCCCCTCTCAGGTCCTCCTCCCACTTAGCTTTCAATGTTGCACTCATAGGTTTGGGTCTATCCACCAGTTGACTGTATATTCTGGACACTGGTCTCCAGCCGTCCCCCAGACTGTACATCAGGGTCAATAAGGGGGCCGCCTCAGGATCATCCGGACAATTATCCCATCTGATTTTGGCTATCTGTTTAATCTTCTGGTACCATAGGAACTGCCCCCCAGGTAACCCCTCCTTTTCTTGCAGTGATCCAAAATCTCCAAATGCTCCCCCGTCATACACATCCCTCCATGTGTAAACACCCCATCTCTCCCAGTATCTCACCACTTGTATATCCGTTACGCTTTTACAGACATTAGCACCTAATGGGGTCTCGGGTGAGTAAGGCTGCCCAAGCTTCATTAGCACCTTGGTTCTATTCCACACTAGTCTGCCCAGCAGTACAATCATGGGGACATTGCCCAGACATTTTAGTGATACCCACAGTACTTCCTTCAGTCGTGTTGGAGCTACCAACAGCCGCTATAGGGCAGTCTTTGACGTGGCCTCATCTGAGAGCCATCTAGCCACAAAACTGAGTTTTGCCGCTAAGTAGTATTTCTCTAAGTCCGGTAACTGAATCCCTCCCTCCCTGTATGGAAGAGTTAACGTAGTCAGCGTCTATTTATGTCGTGCTGTACCCCACATAAACTCTCTCAGTAACACTTCCAGCAAACGAAAGAACAAGGCCTTCATATAGCAGTGTACATTATGAAAATAATATAGAAATCTCTGTAAAATAATCATTTTGGTTACAGCCGCCCTACCCAACATTGACAGTGGTAGTTTGGACCAAAACCTCATTGATTTCCATGATCTTTTCACCCCAATTGCGGTGTTACCTTCAAGCATCAGTTCTGGCGTGTGTTTAATATTCATTCCCGGATATTCAAACTCTATGAGTTGCCACTTTAGTCCCACCTTTGGTAAATCTGCCTCCTTTGCTCTCCTCAGTCCCGCCAAAGGAAAGATGCATGATTTCTCTCTGCTAAAGTGGATTCCCGATACCTTTGCGTATTTGGCCAACACATCTAATACTGTGGGTGTATTAAGGTGCGGGTCCTTCAAGTACAGTAGTACGTCATCCTCATATAGTGAAATCAGATGGGCAGACCCCCCAACCCAAATGCCCGCTTCAAGGAACTGTTTCCGAAAATAAACTGCTATCGGCTCGAGTCCCAGCACGTGCAACATGGGCAACAGCTGGCACCCCTGTCTCGTCCCTCTCTGAATGTTCCAACACTCCAATATCACTCTATCTGACTTAACCCTCGCTACTGGTGCGGTGTATAGTATTTTAATCCACCTAATGAAATATTCTCCAAACCCAAACTCCTTTAACATGCCCAGCATCATAATACAGCAAATCACCCTACTGAGAAGAAGCCTACACCTTTTTTCATGTTCTAAATTTCTTTATTGGACAGTGCTTTCTGAAAGTCCATTAAAATATGTTTTTTAAAATAATTAAATGAAATGCATGTCTTTTAACTGCTAATTTTACTCTTTACCTCTGAATATACTTATTTTTTCTTTAAACATTTTACACAGGCTGCACCTGAAGAAACCATTTGTGATGAGAGAAGACCTACTGTTAAATCTTCAAAAAAAGGAAAATGTTGTAAAAGCCAATGCCTGAAAAGACACAATAAAGGAGAAAAGATTTTCTATACTGAAAAAGAGTATAGTGAAGTGAAGATGAAAACCTTGGTGCGTATTCCTAAGCTCTGTAAAAGAAAGTTGCAGAGAGGAAGCAGATGGCCAAATTAGGTGTAACAGGAATGTTTCTTGTGATGACAAAGCATTTGGTTCAGAGTGGTGTTTTTGCGAATCAGGACCAATGTATAACTTAGTTTCATTTTTTGTCAGTGTGGTGCATGGGATGGGAGATACCTCAGGGTTGGCATTACCAGCGTGACGATGTGGTGGTGTACACTGATATATTTAGGCTAGGTGTGGATGATGGCTGGTGCTAAGTAGCAACAGCCATCAACCACACCTAGCCTAAATGCACCTGTAGGTATGAAGAGTAGTCGTTTACATGCTCCAATATGCCTGTAGATTTCTTGTTACTATTCTAGGACTGCCACCTCGGCATGCCGTTGCTCATATTACTTGTTACAAAATGGATGGCGGATGGCCCCATCATTCTCCAGTTCTAAGCCGGTGTTCCTTATTTATGTAATTGGTGATTCATTGGAGGTGTATTGTAACTTTTCGACTCGTCGGTACAACGTTTTCTGTTTTCCCCTTTCCATCAAGCTCTCATGTGACCCCAAAATGTTCCCAGCGTTTGTTTTTTCTGCCATATTATTCTGCCTCCCTCATTGAAAACCATTGCATGCATTCTACCTATCTTCCACTGTATGTCGATCAGGGCAGATAGGGTGGCTTGAGAGAATGGGTAAATGAGCTTTTTCTGAAATCCATGGAAGGGACAAAACCGGAACATCACATTCCTGACACAATCTCCTAATGAAGAGTTTCATATTCAGAATTTCAGAAACAATGGGGGAACATGGTCACACTAAAATCAATACATATATATGCTTAATGCTTTTGGGAAAAATATAATTCCAGTTGTATAGGTGCCTTTGTTTCCATAGAGCTCATCTGTAGAACATCAAAGACAGCTGTAATAGTGATAGTCAAAAAGTGTAATTGTTCAGTATTCTTCTGTGATTATATAGTTTGTTTTTGGTCCATGGTGCAATTTAAGTCACCACTAACAATCAATCAGTGTTATGCAAATGACTCAATTGTGAGGTCCGTTCAGCTATAGAAATCCTATCATGGTGTACTTGAGGCATAGATTGAGCACCAATGTCTTAATCTGGCATCCCACCTCTCTGAACACTATAAGATAAGACACCCCAGCTTAACGGCTTTGACCCCATCTCAAATGTTTCATGATACATAGCCATTAGATGCCCAAGCAAAATATCAAAGGCTTTATGAAATTCAACAAAGGCCATGTAGCCCAGGTGCTTTACCGTTAGCCAGTTCCTTAACATCTGTATGTCCACATATGATAGGTATTCATTAACAGTTGCTGCACCTTCCACCCATCAAAACGTATTTTTATTCAAACAACTTAAAACTGTGGACTGTGCTCTCACCCAACAAGATGCATAAAGCTTCACTGATATCATGATCCCATGAGGGTATAGAACCACCATGTAACTGAGTTAAGCAGATATCTGTGGGTCTGTTGGGAAAGGGGCAGCCTTAGGCACTTTAAAGTAAGGCGAGATGCATTTGAGGCACTGTGATGAGCCAGGGGCGACGGGGGACAGTGAAAGGGATGCCTTCCCATCCAACAGGGCCCTATGCTAATATAATCAATTATAGTGTATTCATACGGTATGGCCCAAGGTGCGGGCGGCATCACTATTTTGCATAGATATTAATGATCCTAGATAGTAGGGAAGGCTTGTTCTGTAAATGTGGCAGTACATGCACTAGGTCTGAATTCACAAGGTTACAGAAATCTCCAGTCATGCCCGAGCCCCAATGAGGACAGTTCGCACCCCAACCCACCACACAGTTTATTCATTGTTCTTGAAAGTGTTGCAAGGATGTGTCTTTTGCCCAAGAGGACTATGCCCTACACGGCCTCGATCAGGCTAAAGCATTACCCAGCCCATTCCTGAGTGACCACGAGTTATAGCCCATATAGCTGACTGAACCCTAAGATCCTCGAATTCCATGCCACCAGGTGCCCTTTGACCACCAACCCCTCAGTAACAAGTCTTGAAATGTTCAAAGGAGATGGACAGGGTGTATCGTCGAAGCAACAATCATGTGATTTGTATTGCAAGGTGCTGGAAGGGATACATTATAGTTCAAAACAAGGGCGGAGACCTTGGGCCGGATGGCACGGAGGGAGTGAGTGAAATGTGTGTGTGAAGGTTGGAGTGTCCTGGAATCTCCTGTGTGTCCATCTTAATGCTTGCCAAGTGCAAAGGCTGAGTGTTAAGTAAGCTGTATAGTAGGAGTAAAATTTGTTTTCTGACCTTCAACGTGAGATGAGCCCCGCAGCACCCACGTGATGGAAGACGGATGGACTGGGCTGGGACCAATAAACCGCCATCCCACATGGATAAAGAGAGCACCTGTATAGGGTCCATCCAATCAGCCATGCAGGTTTTTACTGTATGTTGTTGCATCACTATGATGACGGTGTACCTTTAAATGTTTCTGCTTGTTCCTCTCTTTGACAGAACGTTCTTTGCAGCAGAGTTCTTTGCTGTTGCTCTCATCTGCGCATGAGATTAAACTTGTTATTCTTATAAGATCGACATGGCCATTTCTTCCCTAGCGGGTTGTATTCTCTCTGGTGTGAGCATTCAGGGGCTTGCTTTCAATTGGTGACCCCAGCACCCCCCGTACCTGCATAGCTTCCAGGCCGCTTTTCCAGAAGGAGCTGTACCCACATACAGCGACTGGCCACCACAAAAAAATGTGTTCCGAGTGGTTTAGTAAGAGCCATTTTAAGAAAAGTCCTCTCTGCTCTTTTAAGTGGGGCGCGGCCCCAAGGAGAGTGCAGGCCGTGTTGGAACCCTGTGACAGAGGAGTTCGGGTGAGCACGCCCATGTGAGTAGACTCTTGTAAGCTATACAATTATAACAAGTAGGGGTCAGATGCATGGGGAAGTGTGAAAGGTGGAGAGCAAGGTCATTGAAGGGACTTGGATGAGGTTAGGGTTATTGTTGATACAAATTGCATCAGTAATTGAGTGATTCTGTAAAGTATTATAAGGTAAGGTGAAGGTAAGGCAGGGATCCCCTCATCAGCAGGGAAGGTGGTACCACGAGGCAGAGTAATATTTAACCCCTTAAGTGCCAAGGACGAGGTATCTCATCCTTGGCATTATGTTCACAGTGCCAAGGACGAGATACTGAGTCCTTTTTTGCATTTCACTGAAATCCAACCCCCGGGCTATGTACGGAGGAGGTTCCTCCTCACAGCCCGAGGGTTGTATTTCCTTCAGTTTCACGTCAGCGTGCAAAGGGGCAAAACAAAAATAAATACATAAATAAACATGTTTTTGGTAGGGCCTGGGGGGCACCCAAAACCACCAGGAGGGTGGCCCTCTCCTCCCCACCCCAAATGGATGGGGGGGGCATCTCATGTACCCCTCCCTGGGGGAAGATTGCCAGTGCAATCTACCCCTAGGAAGGAGTACATGAGATGCCCCCATCCATTGGGGGTGGGGCAGAGAGGGCCACCATAACTTGGCAAAGGCCCCCCAAAGCATGGGGTAGTACGTTTTGCCCACCCTGGGGCAGATGGGCACAGTAATGTGCCCATCTGCCCCTAGGGAAGGGGCAAAACAAACAACACTTTAAAAAAAATGTTTATGGTGGGGGTTGGGGAGCACCCAAAACCACAAGTGATGTTTCTAATGAAAAGGAGGGTGGCCCTTTCCCCCCACCCCAAATGGATGGGGGGCATCGCATATAGCCCTCCCTGAGGGGAGATTGCTAGTGTAATCTGGCAATCTGCCCCTAGGATTTATTTTTATGGGGAGTGAGGGTCAGTAAACCACCACGGATAGCTTGAAAGGGGGCCGTGATTGGAGCGTAATAGTTATGATTTGTTATTGTTGGGCTGGCCATAGGTAACAAATATATTTTGTTTTGTTTACAGCTTTTTATAAGCAAGGAGCTGCAACTTTATGTGAGTACTTTTTTCTAATTATTTTACGGGTAGGGCCCATTGTCAGTGGGGTGGGTGGGACTGGGGTTGGATTGTTGGTGGTGTGGGCAGGAGCGGGCAGTCTGGGGAGGTATTTTGGTGGGCTGGGACACAATTGCAGGGTCAGGCCACAAATTTCCCCCATGCCAGTAGAACATTGGTGTTTCCCTTGGAGCGGCTGTCTCCCATGTGGGTTGACCATCCTCAAGCCCAGGCTGCACCTCTGGCTGTGCTTCATCACAGATTTCACCTCCGTGGAGGAATGGGGACCTTGTCAGGGCTCCCTGGACAGCCGCTCAAGTCATGTCCCTGGCCTTGGGCAGCTGTCTCCCATGTGGGTTGAACATCCTCAAGTGCAGCGGCAGTTCCAGGGAGCCCCGGCAGGGTCTCTGACCTTTCCTGGAGGGAGAGGCTGTAACGCAGGCCATAGTCTGTCACAAACTCAGGCCCAAGACCATCATCAACACACTCCCGTTTGATGGGGACAATGGGTCACAAAGCCCATCTGCGTCCTTTTGGAACACATGGACACAGGGGGCCCGGCTGGGCTCGGTCCTGGCGCCAGGCTCATGCACTTATGTAAGAATCAAAATGAGGAACTACTTTCTTTCTCTGCAGAACACTTGGATATGTCAAGAACTTTCCATGTGCTTAGTGCAAGGTGTGGCCCCAACCTCATACTTCACGTGCATGTGAACCTTGGGTGTGGCAAGTGGGCTGGGCTAAAGGGCATGCCCCAGGAGCTTGACTATATAAAGCAGCTCCGTGCCAGGACTAGCGCTTCGTGTTTAATGTGCACTTTAGTGCAAGAAACGCTCATCGCCGCCCGGACCTGAAACATTTACCTTCTGGAACCAGGCTCTGCATTACAACAGCGCCCGGTTCAGCACCCGCCCTCCTCACCTTCTGGAATTCAGCGATTCGGCGCATTCAACTCCTGGAAGTCTACAAACCCGATCTCACTGACGCTGCATTGCTCTCTTCATCTACGACCCGGATTCCGCAAAGAAAGGAAGACAAGGTTAGAATCATACTCACTTCGTTCGCCAAGGCCGCTCAGCCCCTAAATCACATGCGCAGCACCCGCGGACGACTCGCCTGTTACCGAACCATTGCAGAGTCGGTTCTCTTCACTCACTCCGGCTCTGCTGACAACACCTACCACTTCCGAGCCTGTAACATCACCTACACAGAGAAAAGAATGAAAAAGAGACTTTAGAGAAAGAACGGACAATAATATAGTTACAGATTATACAAAATCCAACGAAACACAGCAAAAGGCAAGAAAGACAGAAAACGAACAAGAACAATTACCAAAATCCAACGAAACACAGCAAAAGGCAAGAACGACGGAAAACGAACATGAACAATTACCTGAGAAAGTGGATTAGCCGCAGCTGGTCTGGGACTCCACGCGCATTGGACCAGTGAAGGAACTCGGTCCTTGCAGCTACGCGCCCCTGGTGGAGATAGCAGGATGGAGTGCTTGCCCACCATAATCCTCAGGTGAGCAAATCTCCCGAGGGGCAGTGCACCTTGGGGAATCCCAGCTGGGGGTGGAAGGAAAAGGGCCAGGTCACACATTTGTTACGCTCACACCCCTTTCCATCCACGCAGAAGCAGTTCTGGTCCACGTCGTCCGCTGCCATTTAATCTGGGAGAGAATCGCGTCAAGGGGGTCCACATCCCTGGCAGGGCTGCAACCGTGCCCCAAAGCCTACGCAGAGACCAGGTGAGCGTAACATAGTCGGGGGTAATGTCGCTGACCTTGTGGGTTGAGAGATAGTCACCCAAGGCCAGGGACTTAGCCCCGACCATCCTGGAGCTCTGGCTAGGCAGCATTATGGAATTTCCCTCAGGGAATGGACGGGGATCCTGTTAGGGCTCCCTGGGACTGCCGTTGGACATCTATAAGGTGGACACTTTTTTTCTACCTAGGTAGGTGCACCCACACATGTGAGGTACTATTTTCATCCTGACACCTGTGGAAATGTGGGAAGGTAGGACATGTGTTGTTGGCAGCGTGTTTCAGTAGTTTCCAGGTAGGAAATGTCTGAAATTGTGGTTTGTTTCCTACATTTTTGACTTTGACAGGGCTTGTGGGTAATCCATTATGGGGCGATTCGCGCAAGTCAGATCTCTGTGGATTGCCAGAGGTATCTTCTTTTCATAAATGCATGGGATTGCCTGTTTTCCTTGGTGGCTGCGACACCCCAGGTCCAAATCTGTAGGTTGTCTCCCCAAACCCTTTCGGGGATAGCAGTGGTTTAGCCTTCTCCCTTTGCGCCCAGGTAGCTGCACCCACACATGAGGTATTGTTTTTTGTTGGGACACCTATGGGAATGCGGGAAGGTAGGACATGTGTTGTTGGCGGCGTCTTTCGGGGGTTTGGAGGTGGGAAATGTCTGGAAATTGTTCTCCCCCCACTAAATTTTGGACTTTGCCGGGGCTTGTGGGTAATAAATTCAGGGGCGATTCGCGCCAGAGCTCTGTGGATTCCCAAGGGTGTCTCCTTTTCAGAAATGCATGGGGTTCCCTGTTTCCCTTGGTGGGTGCGACCCCCCAGGCCCAAATCTGTAGGTTGTCCACAAGAGCACATTTCTGCAAAATCTGCTCTGCTGAAACACTTGGGGCTACTATTGGTTTAGCCTTTTCCTTTTGCGCCCAGGTAGGTGCACCCCCACATGTGAGGTACCGTTGTCATCGGGACACCTGTGGGAATGTGGGAAGGTAGGACATTTGTGGTTTTCTCTTGGTTTTCATAACATTGTCATACATTTGCTGCTTCACCTTGTTACACAACCATTTCATTTCCCAAATGTGACCTACATTTAGTCGCTGCTTTAGGTCCCAAACGCTTTTGTAGCCTGCACAAGTCACCTACCTCTCAAAAGGTCTGCCTGTGCTCATTCAAAAAATGTATGCTTGCCATTCCCCACCACATTTGTTTTCCTTATTTACACATGCTAAGTATGTCTGTTTAGATGTCAGCTTAAAAATCCTATGTAATTTGGCTCTGTTTTTGGCTTGTGGTATTGCTTGTTTTGTGAAACATTACGAAAAATGTGTGATTTCCTAACTGGAACAGTCAGGGGAATGTAGCAGGGCAATGCTTCTCTCAATATTCACTGAGGCCATTACTTTACAGGTTCTACCAGGTCCAGCACATACCTTTTTAATCTATCATTTTTCCAATTTTTCCCCAAACTATGGGAATTTACCCTGCATAGTTGTTGCCTGACCTGCGCAAATCACCCCTTCCTAAACTTGGAATTTTGGCTACTTTTCAGAAATGTATTCCTACCCTCCTCTTCCATTCCGTTCACGCATGTCCTATTGGAAAAAAAAGGTCAATATCGCCTACCTCTCCCAAAACTGATGGTAACCTTATAGAAATATGTTTTTTTGGTTTGCAGTCAACCTATTCCTGAAAGCCTGGACAATGTCAAATTCATCACAGCGAACCATTTGTTCCTAGCTCTTACAGGGAAAAAAGGGACTGAATGGCGACATACGGAAATCACAAAAAAAAGGGCTTGGCACTGGGGGGGGGGGCATTGGCATTTAAGGGGTTAAAGAAGGTATATGGAAATAAAAAGTAGTGGTCTTGTATAAAGTAGTAGACATGAAACAAGTAGCGAGTCTTAGTGTAGCATGTTGGTTTAGTTTATTGTAGTTGTGTCTCTTGGGTGAAAAACAGGCCTGAGAAGGGGCGGTAACTGTGTGAGTCGCAGTGCAGTGTGGTGCTGCCTGATTTCCTGGAGTGGCATGTGTGCGTATGGAAGGGTGAGAGAGAAGGGTGGGGTTGGTTCTCTTGTTTTTGTTGTCATAAGTAAGCGGCAGCGTGCGTGGCACATTCGAGGGGCTTTGCGGGGTCAGTAAGAAATAGACGTCACTAGCATGGGGGGACGATCACCAATAGAGCATATGTGTAAGTGTCATGATGCCTACCCCCGGGGACCCAGACCAAGTCCAACAACCCCGGAAACAGGCATCAAGTTATACTAAGCAAACCCAACAACCCCTGCTAGGGGCTATTTGGGTGCAGTCATGGCGCCTATGGCGCCAGGCTCATATGGAGAGTCAGTCCTGGAGCCGTAGGCGCCAGGCTCATAGATTAAAACCTACCTGATGCAGACCATGCTGCAAACTCACCTGATGCAGACCATGCTGCAAGAGCTCCAAGCCAAAGGAGGCTTGGAAGGGACTACTTTACCTAAGGGATTATTTTTTACTCGGGTGGGGCTGGGGAGGAATACTTACCTGGGACTACTTTGGAGGCTATTTAAACCACACCCGAAGAGCAGCACATGCTTCGCGATATTCTGCATCCAGCAGCGTAACGCTCACCGTGCCTGCAAGTCTGCATCCAGTCTTCTGCCACGCCAGCCTCGAGTCCGGAGCTCCTAGAAAAAGGGGAGAGAAGGAGAAAAGGTCAGAACGAGAGCAATACCTTTGATCCTTACCTGAATTCCCGATCCATCGTGCCTTCGAGCTGGAAGAAAGAAGTTATTTTATGCGCTTAGCCTCGCCTGCAGCAGCGCCGCGCTGAACTCATCGGCCTTCGCAGCATCTTCACATTCCACCGCATCCTTCTGCATGCTCCCGCCGCACTCCGGCACCTAAGGGGAAGACAAGAACAGCAAGGTGAGCCAAGGGAATACACAGAGGCAATATTAACTACCCCCCATAGACTTACCTGATTTTACCACCGGGGGTACTATTCCTCTTCACGGGTCGGCGCAGCTTCCACTGCATAGTCGCCGAACCCCGGCCCCTAAGGGGAAACAAAAGGACAGCAAGGTGAAACAAAGGGACAAACAAGGGGAAACCTCCTCACCACAATAGAGTTACCTGATTTTACCGCCAGAGGCATTATTCCCCTAGACTTCATATTTTCTCTCAGCTCCTGAATAAGGGAGAAAGCAACAGGTTACATATTGACATTATTTTATCGAACTGTGTTGGATAATACAAATCCTTACCTGAATATTACCGGTTGCCACGAGGAACTCTTCGCTAGGGTCAAGCTGCAACCTGCAAGGAATCAGACAAGAGTGAAAGTCAGACATTTGAACTCTTACGAACTACATACTTACGGCGTCTTGCCGGGAATCTCAGAGTCAATATTGTTCTGGACCTCACCAATTCCTTCGAGCCAGTGAAGCAACTGGTCATCAACGCGCCCCTGCGCTCAATGCAGGATGGAGAGCTCATCTTTCCAAACCTTCAGGTGAGACTATAAGAGGGGACATCAAAGGTGGTCAGTGGGGAGAACAGCGGGAGTGGGGGAGGGTTAACGCTCAACTCCACGGGTGGTTAATTCCCTTTCTCCATTTGCAGAAAAATATTCCTACGGGCCAAGCAAACGAAGCTAGGTGGCCCAGTCCAGTCCGTCATCTTGGCACTACGCGTCACATTGGTGGAGGCCGCAGCTGTCCAGTTCAGATCGACGCCCCTGTGGGAGCCAGGTGAGCGTAACAATAAGGCCCTGCCACTGTATCGTGACAGGGTCAAGAAATATCATAAGCAGTGGATTGCAGAAACGGGAGGAAGGGGGAATGCCCTGCCCATGGCCAGGGCAGGGTTCTCATGACAAGAGTATTTTGGAACGCATGTACACGTTTTAGGTAGAAAAATATAAGGGGAAGTAGCTACAGAAGAGAAAAGAGATTTTCGACCTGCCATGTGTTCAAAGACTCAGAGGATCAAGGGAATGGAGCGAAGGCGCAGAGATAGAGAAAGAAGTGCAGAAAGGAAGAAGGGGAAGGTGGTGCACCGGTAGGGAACAGGGGATTATATCCCTTGACAACATATCCTACAGAAGGATACACTAATCCAAGTTATGTACTCACCGCGATAGGGACCCCTGCCACTGTGGTAGGGTCCACTGCAGTGCCAGTAACACTACAGGCCACTGCTCCTCCACCTCTGTATGCCCACCCACCTGAAGTACCAGCATCAACGGGTTACAGGTCTAGGGAGTTTGACGATAGGTTGACAGGATTACTAGCAGAACTGAAAAGGTTACAGACATCCCCAGGAACAGAAAGGGATGTAAGTTCATTGAGAGAAGGATCGGGAGAGTGGAAGTCAGGGGAAATATTGCTTAAGATGGATACTGAAGGTATAAGACATGTAGGTGTTGAGAAAGAAAGGAGACTGGGTAGGTGGATTAGCCTGGGAGAGGAGAATACAGTGTTGGGAGAGAATGTGAAAGAAGGGGACGCTGGTACATTCACAGAGGATCGGAGTGAAGAAGAAGGGAGGATTGAAGAGGCGGCTGAAAATACCCCTCAAGTAGAAGGTATATGGGCTGGGGGCAGGTTGAGGAACAGGGCTGGCCATATGGCATTGGTAAAAAGAAGAGGGGTTGTGAAGAAGGGTGTGGGAAGTAGGGCAAAAATGCAGATGCCCCTCATAGATAAGGGGGAAGGGAGGACACAGTACGTGCCTTGGCCCCAAATGGATACAAATAATTTAGTTTAGGCCCTCTCACAGCAGGGGCGAGCAAGTGGATATACAAATTTGAAAAACAAACGGCTGGGGTACCCCTGGCAATAGGGTATCTTAAGAGCTTATTGGTTGCTGTAATCAGGGATCGGGCTGGAGACATATAGGTTAAGGCCGGATATCTGGCAGTAACCTTGGGGGAGGTGCGCATGATGGAGCATAATTCAAACATTGGAGTTAGAGCATTGGTATGGGACGCACTAGGCAGGGCCTTTCCGGACACTCCCGATTTGCAGTCTTTGATGCAGTACACCATGGGTGATGATGAGGACCCAGCTGGATGTATTCTTAAAATGCAAGAGAAGTGGAGAGCAAAGACAGGAGGGCTGTGGGGTCAATCAATACCATTTTTCTATTTTATCGTAAAGAGGGGTTTGCCAAAGAAGGTGCGGAAGGCACTGTATAAGATTGTGGGTATTGGGGCAAGGTATGGCCTGAAATACAGAGTATAGTAATGCACCATTGTAAAAGGATTAAGGAGCGGGAAAGGGAAACAGTGCAAAGGTATCAGGGAGACTAAGCGACGTTGGTGGCGAAAACATTTGTCAAAGGTGGCAGTTCGGGTGCCTGTCCCGGCGCCAGTACAGGTGGAAGGAACCGAGAGTACTCATCAAGATGTGAGTGCCACTATCGCAGCGCTCTGGATGGAAGGAGAACAAGAACAGTGGGGAGGGGAGCAACAGTGCCCCAGCCCACAGTGGCAGCAAGTTGGGCTGCAGCCAGGAAGAAGGGGATTTCGAGGAGCAAGAAGAGGAGGGTTTGCACCCAGGGGAGGTGGGTTCGGACAGTCACAATGTTGGAATTGTTTAAGGTGGGGGAATTTCACAAGGGAGTGGAGGAGCAGGTCTGCGGTGGGGTATAATTATGGGCCACAGCAACTGGGCCAAGGTCCTCAAGGACCTCGAAGACAAGGGTACCCGCAACAGGGTCAAAGGTACCAGAACCAGGAGTATCCATCGGGGCAATACCAAACCTGTAATCAGCAACCCCAAGCACTGGACACACAAGTGCGACACCCGCCACAGCAACAGCAGGGCAGTGTTGCCCTGGTAATTAGGGTGCCAGGTGCGACTGCTGTTCCCTTTGAGGGCGCTGCAGTAGTAGGAGGTAACCCCTTCTTGTTCCCTGGAACAAGTATGTATCCTGATTAAGACAGCCTACACAGAGCACTCGCATGTCCAGTCCTGCCGCCGACTATCCACCCTGAAGAGGAAACTTTGGTGGGGGTGGAGCTAGGAAATAAGTAATTTATATTCACGGTGGACTCTGTTGTGACTGAATCATGTATCATGGAAGGAAACTTTCCACTATCGGGAAAATATCTTGACTTGCAGGGATTCTCTGGGGCTATTTCCAAGGTTCCATACACTGAGGAGCTGGATGTAAAAGTGGGTGGGAAGGTAGTACGGGCACCCTATTTTATTTTTTATTTTTTCATTTTGTATTGGCTCAAAACGGTTTACAACTTAGGAAACCTCTAGCCAATAACTTCACAGTACATACAACAAATAGTAAAAGCAAAAGCAATAAAATCAAAAGAAGAGAAATAATCAAATCAGTTTAAAATACGTATACGTGTAAGAGTTCTTGCGTTCTTTTACAGTCGAAAATTCCGCTAGACCAGCATGATTTTATCAACCTCCGATCTCGGAGTTATGATGCTTGCCTCGGGTTAGTGCAGTTCTCCACTTATCACCACTTCTATTTTTTCAAAAATTAACAACAAGAGTTTTGTCAGGGCCAGGCAAATGTGTGTTTTCTCTACTTCAACTAAAATCCTCCACCAATCGTTGATCGGCCTTGCTTGGTAGCTCAACATGGCTTCTCCCAGCAAGAGATCTCTTTCTGCTTTCAGTGCTGAGCAAATCAACACTAGGTGTTTTAGTGATTCCTCAGAGTTTTCCTTTTGACATAATCTGCATGCGATGACTCTGGACTGCCCATTTCTCTTGCTTAGAACTTGTCTAGTTGAAAGGATGTTGAAACGGAAGCGCATGTATTGAGATTTTAGGAACCAATTTGGGAAGATTTGCACATACCTTGGTAGCACATTCAGTTTCCGGGCTCCAAACCAAAAGTCTTCTCAATGTTTATACTTGTAGATTGCCTAATGTGGCTCTAGCCAATCGTTGGTGTATAGTTTCTTCTCTATTTTGCCAGGATCACTCACCAATGATTCGTCCGTCTTATTCAAGTCTTTGATGATCGTTTGACAAATTCTTTGCCATTCATTTAGTGTCTTTTCACTAGGATCCTTCATTGCTTTTTTTAGGACTTGGAACCCTCCGTTCGGGTTATCTTCCAGGCACTTGCGATAGAGAGAGATTGATTTCCACATTGCGATAGCTTTGAGTGAGGTTAGAGCAAGTTCTCTTCTGACAATTTAAATTGGGATGCTTTTTGGTAATCCCAGCACTGATTTCCAGAAAATGCCTTCGAAATGTGGCCACATGTCGTCAGCTAGCAAGAGGGATGTCTCAGTGCCATAGGTCAGAATCGGAGCAACTTTGGTTCTGTAAAATGTTACTAGTGGAATTAACGTGAACCGACAGTACCCTTTTAACATGAACTTTCCTGGAATTTTAGCCTTTCTTCACATTAAGTCAACTCGAGGAGCTTCACTCCTATTGGTGTTTACACATACACCTAAGTATGTAAATGTGTTGAATTTGCAGATCGTTTCCCCTTTCAGTGACCAGGTCGGCCTCTTCTGGCCTCTCCTACTGTTTGATGCTCCAAATGTCATAATCTGAGATTTTGCAGGATTAATTGTTAGATTATTGGATTCCAAGTATATTTCGAGGGCCTCAAGTTTCTGCTGTAACCCCATAGGGGTCTAGTCAATGATAACGATGTCGTCCGTGTATAGTAGTCTTGCAATGGGAGTGTCAGAGATCTTAGGAGGAAAGGCTCGAATTTGCAGAAAGGCTCCTTCTATGTCTGACAAGAACAGTTTGAAAAGTTCTGGTGCTAGCGGGCATTCTTGTTTTAGGCCAAACAACTTTTATTGGGATAGCTTCTGTTAGTTGGCCTGATTTATCTAACTTCATTTTTATCGACGTATCACAATGGCGGTCCTTGATGTTTTCCAGTATTTCTCCCGGGCATCACCAATTCTCTATTTTTGTCCATAGCTTAGTTCTTCTGATATAATTTAATGCTTTTGATAGGTCAATAAAAGCCAAATATATGTTTTGTCCCTTACAACTTTCGGTCTTAGCTTTAAGAAGATTTATCAAAAAGATGTTGAGCGATGTTCCGATCCCTTTAACAAAACTGGATTGCCATTGGTCGCGATGCCCCATCTATCTACTCCATTTGAATAGGGCTTTTAGTAGCATAGTCACAAAAACTTTGTTTGCCACGGCCAGCAACGCTATCGGATGGTAGTTGTCCGGATCTGTTCTCAGCCCTTTTTTAAAGACTGGGACAACTACCGGCGATTTCTATGACGATGGTACCTATGCTGAGTCTAAGATGCCTTTATAAAGATGGTGTAGAAATCTTACCCATTGTGATGGGTTTTGTTTCATTAGCTCATTAGTCAACCCATCTGGGCTTGGGGCTCTTGAAGTTTTTAGTTTCTTAATAAGTTCTTCAATTGATGAAACTTCTATATCTAATAGTTGTTCCTCAATCAACGTAGAGCTTGTTCTTTGTGCGGGATCGTCTTCCCCACCTTGCAATTTCATATAGCGTTCGCATCAGGTTTTAGCCCAGATAGGATTGGCCAACATCACATCTTGAGGAGCGTCCATTTCATTTATAGTGGTCAAAATGGCTGCAGTGTTTTTGGTTTTGATATTGTGTAGCATTAGTTGTGCATCTTGATTTAGCATGCTTTATGGAGGTGTAACCAGTTATGATAGCTTTGTTTTAGTTTATGGATCTCAGCAGAGTTGTTGTCAGTCTTATGGCGTTTTAATCGCCTCATAGCTTTCCTTAAGGCTTTTTTCTTTATTACAATCTGCTTATCATATACATGCCGGTGAAACACTGTTGATTGTCTGCTTCCACCTTTATGTTCCACTGAAAATTCTTCGAATAGCAGGGCATCATTAATTTGTTGGCTGTTATCTTTGTCCTGCATTGGATCGATTAATCTTGTTGATTTGCTGATCAAATCGGGCATTTTCCTCTCTTCAATTTGCAATCTATTTTGCCTGGGGTATATTAGTAGTTTAGTTTCATAGATCACCACCGTATTATTTCTAAAGTTATGGCAGACCAGCCTTAATTTATTATGGTTGCTCTTTGCGGTTGTTAATACTTCAATTTTTTAAATAATCCTAGTCTTATTGGTGGAGGTACGAATATAATCTAATTTGTTTTCACTAGCAGTGCCATTTAGGATTGTGCAGTCCCTTGATTGGATGGTTTTTCTCCAAACTACTCCTCTCTTTTCTTTATTATTAGCTGTCTGTTGCTCTTCATTGATGGCTCTGTTCTGTCTATCTATACAGATGCAAATTAAATCGCCCACAATTAAAATTATGGGTTCCTTCCATTTTGTCCTTTGATCTGCTGGGTTCCAATATAAGTTCAATAATATCAGAACTTGTGGGTTTAGTGAATTTTCTTTTGATAGTTTTATTGCCACTAATTGTATGAAAGGGGTCGGATTCTGGGTGTAAAGTATTGTCCAATCGACGTTGTTCTTGACTGCTACAAGAAGTCCACTCATTGGTCTTCCTGTTTGATTTTTGATGGCTGGATTTAATAGAGTCTGTTAAGCGGAAACCTGTGCAGTTCCCTCTGGGACCACTGCAAACGATTTAGGCCTACAGGTGTTTGGCAGTAAACCCACTTGGTAGCCGTCTGTACCACACAGATTCACCTGGTAGCTGTGGCTGAGCAGTCAGACTTCTCTCAAGAAAAGTTAGGCAGAATATGGAGTATACAAAATATGCCAATTTACACAGTAGAACAAGCAGACACGGAACAGAGCTTGGGTGTAAAGATATATAGTTATTTATTTATAAAAACACATCTATGAAAAACACGCTGGCACTAATACGGCAAACAACTTCAATTACAATTACTATAAGTAAATCAATCCCCTAACAATATTTCAACAAGTCTAGGTTCAACTGCACCACTTATTTGCAGACAGAGATGAATGCTTGGCACTCTAATATTCGTTAGATCGGGAGAGAAAAGGCAGGGTATGAAACCAACTCAGTACCAACACTTTTACGAAACAATTGCAAGGCAAGTAAGGCAGGGTCTACTGTAGATCACAAAGTTCAGAGGCCAGGCCCACTCGGAGAGAGGCAAGGCGATAAGTACCAAAAAAGTATCACAGTGGAAATGCACTTCGAGTTTTTGTAGCAAATTGTCACAGAAAGATTGGACCAGTTCAGAACAGAAAGTTAAGAAGCGACCCAGGGGGAAGGTAGGGATTTAAGACACCTCACACTACCCGACATGAGGGAGGCCAGGCGGACACGGTACCTTGTAAGTGCAGAGACAGCTCCGGCGGGGGCAGATGTTCTTGGTGGTGGATGCAAGTCGGGGCTTTGGCAAGAGATGAGATGCTCTCGTCGTCGAAGGAAAGTGAAGGTCGTTGCACCACCAGGGAAGAGACCAGCCGAGGAGTGCTCCGTCACAAGGCACCACCTTTTGGTCGCGGTACAGTGGTTAGTGGCGATCCGGTTCCCGGGGTGCTCAGCACGGGCAATTCGACCACTACGTCCTGGAAGCGAAGAAAAAGCAAAGGGACTGGTTGTTCCCACCAGTCAGGGGAAGAAGGCTCTCCGGCCGGGAGATCTCCTCTGTCGTTGGGAAGTGGTGAGCCGGTTCAGCAGGACTCCACCAGAGGTGTCATCGTTGCAGATCGGCTCAGCTTTACCCTCGTCGGATTCTTAGGTCATGTGGCGACTTCTCAAGATCCAGTCCCAAAAGCCCTGCTTTTATGCAGAAAACCCCCATTCATTCAGCCTAGCTGTCAATCAACACATGCTAAGTGGTGAGCGGGGTGGCCAATCACACCAGAGTGCGACTTGAGTTGGCAAGGCAACTCAGTCCAGGGTGCCTAAACCCCCTCCCACACCACCTGTGGTACCCAGACAGAATGGCACCACTTTGGAGGGCTTCTGTGCAGAAGCCCGCCAAAAGTGGAACAAAGAGCTCAACCTTTGGTTCGGAGATACAGAGGCGAACACAGACGCCATTTTAAAAACCAAGTTCTGGCAGAAAATACCAACCGGTAGATTTATTTAAGACAAATAAACCGGCGGTATGTTAGAGACTAACAGGAAAAAATATTAGCCCCCAACAATGGAAGAATCCCATAGAATTATATTCGGGGTCGAATATAACAAGTAGTTTCCACTGCCACCAGCCAAAACTCGACGAGGGGGGACGGGACAGTGCCCCCTTGAACAACAGACCCAGGGGTAATCGAATTACCCCTACCAGTACGTCCACAATAGGATGGTTTGTACTAGTTCTGTTAGTAAATTTAGGTCTAGTAAAGCCAATGGTGACTTTACATGCCCTGGGAGACAGCGGTCAGTCCCAGGGTATGGAGTCTATGGTGGGGATCCTCTAGGACACCCCAGTGTTACGGCACGGAGGGTGCGGTGTAACACACATAGCAAAACATATGAGACGCTATGGAGTAAAAGACCCCATAGCCCATAGAACACATTGACATTCAAAGGAATTAACCACATTCACGTCCAAGAGTGGGAGAAAAAGAGTCTCACTCTTGGCAGGATGGAAAAAAACAAACTCAAGAAATCCAGCAAAGCTGCTGGGGGACTCACTAGGTTAGGAAATTCAGCCTAAACAGAGAATTCTCCCTAACAGAGTCCAATAGCCCTCTATCAATGGAACTTCTTGTAGCCACAATTCTTGAAGGCAGATAACTTTGGCATCCTCAATTTGTACTTTGCTATCGCTGAACAAGTGAGTGAACCCTTGGGTGTTCCATCACAGTAGGGACCACTCTGTTCTTTCCTTGGGCTTTGAGCGTTATTGTTTATGTATTTTCTCCACCAATAATCCTGCTAACTATTTCCAGTTAGCTTGGTTGCCATCGTGCTTTAGATTTAATATCTAACATAGCTCTCTTACATTTCCTTCCCTCGTCGCCCTTTCTTTTAGGTCTCTTCTAGGGTGCATTCCTTCTTGATCCCCCTCAGATCTTTCCTGTTGGTGTCTTAGAGGCTTTACTTCTATTTGTGTTTCGGTTTTATCCTCATCCATATCAAAGCCCATAGGTCTTAAGTGATAGGCTTCCTCTAGTATCAGTTGTTTGACTAATTTTGAGACATTATGAATTATGACTTTATCTGTATGCCATTCCTCCAGGAATTCAATTACGGCAAAGTCTTTAGATGTTACTAGTCTCAATGTCGGTACATGGTGTAATAACCAAACTACATTTGATCTATTTAACACCAGGCCATCATCATGGGGGAGTATTCTCTCTAGACACATCTTCAAATTAATGCCCATCTGACGTACTCCCTGGTTACTATCTTCCGATAAATTGTTTTTTTTTCCCTGTACTGTTTTTACTTTGGATTTGGCTGGAAGATTTAGGCTTACCTTTACCTTTGGTGCATCTTCGTTAGCACTTACTTCTCTTTCCGCACTGTTCACAGGAGGTTGCTTCTCCCGTTTAGTGGTTTCCTTAGTCATTTCCTGCATCTCAGTTCTGGCATCGTGGGCCTCTGAAGAAGTTGGATTTTTACCTCGTCCCGTTCTTTCTTTCCGCTGGACTCGCTCTTCTCTATTCAAGACCGTCTTGATTGAATTTGTTATTCTCATATGTTGTTTCGGACTTTCGTCCTCTTTCTCTGAGGTATTTGCGTCTGTTTCATTGCATTCAGATTAATCGTTTATAAAACACTGCCATCTGACAGTGTATTCTCGTCTTCTGGTATGCTATAGGTAGAAAGGTCCATGACGTCGATTTCAATGGAATCCTCGCATCATAATTCGTCTGCCTAACTCCCCCGAGATACCTCTATTTTATCCATACTTACTGCAGACATAGGTTTCTTGATTCTTGTGATTTCTCCAGATCTAACTTGCAGGGCTATCAAGTTTTTAATGATGACTCGACTGCTTTGGAAGTAGCTGAAAGTAGCTGCTGTTTGCTGTTGGAAACGCTGCTCGAGAGTATTGGGATCAGCGTTGCATCTTCAAAGCCTACAGTGAATTAAATTGGAAGTGGCTCACCCCCCTTTACTGCCGGCACTACATTACTAAGGGTGCTCGTGCCATGGGCGCGCGTGCTTTGGAAGTAGCTGAAAGTAGCTGCTTTTTGCTGTTGGAAAAGCTGCTCGAGTGTATTGGGATCAACATTGCATCTTCAAAGCCTGCAGTTGTACGGACCTTAACTACAACTAATTGAGACTTAAACATTGGATTGCATATATACTAATAGTTACGCTCATATATATGTGTTTAGTCTTTATTTAGAATTAAATTGGAAGTGGCTCCTCCCCTTTTACTGCCGGCACTACATTACCCAGGGTGCTGGCGCCATTGACGTGCACGCTTTGGAAGTAGCTGAAAGTAGCTGCTGTTTGCTGTTCGCAGCTCGCCTGCAAACCTTCTGAAGTGTAACAGTACCTTCTGGTCAACAAATAGTCTCCCTCATTCGAATTGTGAAATCGTTTAGTAACTTGAGGGGATTGCGAGCAAGATAAATCGCTGATCCCTTCATGCGACACAGTTTATATACACTGAAAACTGGCATGCCGGCCGGTGTGATCATATCACAAGCTGCTGTAACTCTTAAGTCAACTCCTGCGAAACCATCGCCTACAATTGCCAGCAGGAGGAAATTAACAGGGCTATCCTCCTTTATGCTGGATAAAGGAACTGGCACAGAAGACATGCAGAACTTTTGCTATCCTTGTTTGATGACCGTGGGAGACACAATGGAGGGGAGTACTGTTCTGATGAAGAATCTTGTTGAGAGTTCTCAACCCGTGGATCATGAGATAATTGATGTACATAGTGTTAATAAATCGCTTACTAACACTCAAATCATGTCAGTGGCTGGTGCACCACTGGTTGGGCTGTGTGTGAATGATCCGCCTATTGATTTAACTAGATTCCCTTTTAACAATGAACCGGTGACGAATGTGCATGGTGTGCAGAACTCTGTGTCCTCAAATTCTAATGATAAGTGTTGCATAATCAATCTGCCGGTTGGTGCTAATCTATCCCTAACTCTTCTTGAGGACAGGGGGATAACGAATGCCTCTTTTGGTGTCCCGGCATGTTTTTTGTGTATACCTGCTAATCAGAGATGCCTAAATACCAGCTCAGATCAGTCACATAGCTTATTTGAACAAACCAATCACTCAGAGGCAAATTTGTCCCTATCTTTCAAGAATCCGACCCCTCGAAGACCTTTACCTCACCCTGAGTCTCCTGCGACTGCGCTGATTCCAGCCTTAGCGGTGTAAGATCATTTTCCTTTATTGCAAACTACTTTAAATACTATAAATACTTTAATTTTATAATTGTTTAAAGTTTTTGAAACACTTGATTGCAAGATTTCTTGCCAATCCCGGCAGTTTGGCAATATTCTGTTTTGGATGAATGAGTACGATAGGAAACACACTGTCAAGTTAAAAAACATCTAATTCTGCTACGCCTGCGGAGCTGCGCAGGCAGTCAGCTGAGTTACTCCAGCGGTCTGCCGCTTTAGCTCCTATTAAGGACGTGTTACCTATGTTTGCCTCTATAATTCATCCTGTTATATGTGGGCAAATACGGGGGGAGCTGTCACCAAACTGCCTCCCTGTCTGCCTGTGCTTGCCCCAATTGAAAACAATGTGGTAAGTGAACATCGGTCGCCAACCAAAATTAAAGAGATTCGCAATGCAAGGGAGGCGGGGGTGGCCGGTCACCAAACTGCCTCCCCGTCTGCCTGTGCTAGCCCCAATTGAAAATATTGTTTTAAGGGAACACCGGTTGCTGACCAAAGTTAAGAGGATTCATAATACAGGAGCTAAAACACGTACCGTGTTTAATATGTTTCAAGCCAAATTGAATAACAAACCAGGAGAATTGGTGTGCAAAATTAAAAAAAAAAAGAATCAAATGAAAGCTATTCCTCAACCAAAATAAGTGTTAAAGAATTTGTTAAACGCGTCTTACCATCTGCATGCACACGAAGTGGGGGAAATAAAATTGTTCTTAATAAATATAAACATATTGCCAAAAAAAACCTCAAGGCCTCCAAGGAAAAGAGACCATGGGTTCCAAATTATGTCCCCTTGAATGCCTTGATAGCAGCCATTGCAGGGATGGGGGCGGCAGGATGAGAGCGAAGAACAAACCTCTAATTTGTACTCTGGTGCAACCGAGACACCATGTAAAATAACCAACACACCGGATGCGCTGCACCCACAGAATGTGAAGGAGATAGTCTCCCACGCGGCGGCTAGTATCACATCCAAAGTTAGCCCACCTCAATCTGAGAATGGTCCCCACATCAAGGACCCGAATATTGCTAGAGAGATTCTACCGCAGATTAAAGCAGTGATTCAATCGTTGATTTAAGAATTTTTCACATCACAAAATCAGAATACGCTAAGGCCTGAGGAAAGGTTTATACCTAGAGGCGCCAGGTTCGCACAGCTTAGCGAGAGTGACTACTTTAACTTCCCATCTAAATACCAAACAGTCCCTTGGCGTAGAGTAACCTGTTTTGCTGCCCAAAGCAGGCTAAAATAATTATTGTTTCATAATGAAATGCCGGCCAGCTCCATTTCTGGTTTATGATCTAAACAGAGTTATAGTACTAGCCATTTTTGAAGAAGTTTTCAGTTTCCAGGACATCTCTTCAGCTGACATCACGTAAGTCGAATTCTTAAATGATAACAAACTCACTATAGTGAGAATTTGGCTAGCTTTGAATTTCGGGAGAAATGCTATTTGGCTAGCAAAATTCACCTGTTTACTTTGGTTTTGTTTTGGCGCAAGACCCCACTCAATTTAAAGGGGAAGCATGGAACGGACATTCGAAGAGGGTGCAACCAGGCAACCCCAAAAGAATACCTCAAATTTATAAACCAAACCATGATATTGAAAGTGCGAATCAAAAAACCACCAAAATGATACATCTCTGTAACTAAGTGAAAGTCAGACTACAAAAGTAGTCTCTCTCTCTCAAGCTGGAATACATGCAGGTCCACTCACTTATTTGGACCAAGTGCTTCGATTCTTTTATCATTTCAAATAATAGCATTACAAGAAACCTGGTTAATTAAGCAACCGATGTGGAATGGGTATGAAATCATTCTCCACTCAGCCAAGTCTAATGGTAAAGGTCGTCCATCCTCGGGCTTGCTGGTTGCGGTGGCTAGTAATAAGGGTTTCGAGATTTGTCCTTGGATAGCTCCCAATTTTTACCTACAGATGGTAAGAATCAAATATCAAGGGCAGGGGCGTGGCTTGGGCGGCCATGGGATAGGGAGCGGTATCCAGGAGCTACCGCATGATCCGAGAGCTATATCCTTAAAGCTGGGTAATTAACAGGAAGAAACCACTGAAAAAAGACACAGCGGTGTCTAAACATCTGAGGGTCCATGGGCTGTGACCGTGTAAGGAACTGGACCGTATACCAGCTGGAAGGAGGACCGGAGAGAGAGCCACGCCAATCCACAATGGCGGGCATGACTCATGAAGCAGCTCGACGGTGAGCAGGTGAAGGTGCCGCAGAAGGGGCGCAGGAAGCGGGGCGCATCCCAGCGCTGGTAGGTAGCAAGAAACCATAAGAAGGGGGAATTTACCTTCCATCGACACAAGAAAGAAAGGAGTGAAGAGACCATCACCCCTGATGTTTGTCCTGAAGAAGGTCGATTGAATATCCTGCCACTATTGACGGCCTATATGAATTATCTTTGGACTTGTGTATAGACTGAGAATTCATTTTGAAATACCACTAATTATTAAAATTGGGTATGTTGAGTGAGAGGGAGGACTATATGAGTTATGATCTTCCCCCTCATTGACTAGTGTGAGTAAGTGGACCTTTGTTGGTATATATATGGATGAAAGGTGGAAGAGTTTCTTGGTAATATGAGTTATGATATTGTGTGTTTTATATTATTTTGAATAGCAATTGCATTGAATATATTTTTTTTTATTAAATTATATGAGTAATGTGGTAATCTAGCCTCACCATTACGGTTCAACTGTTTTGATTTACAAATGTATTCTGTGCCATGATAACACATGTCGATTCTATAAAAACATAGATGAAGAAGAAACACTGCAACATATATCAGTGAATTGTGAAGCATTCACAGTAATAGTAATGCGTATACAATATTTAAAAGTGTCTGTTAAAGAGTTTAGAGATTTATTGGCAGACCTGCTATGGCAATTAATATTCTGTGGGCGTATGACATCACTCAGAATTGGTTTAGTTTGATTGTTATACGCATTGAAGCTTGACGATAATAACTTAAGCAATTCATCGAAATGCAAATGATACAGGAAAATCTTTCTTTTCCCTCTTAGTTTTCTTTGGTTTTCTTCTTAGATAGTGTTCTTATTTGTTACATTTATAAGATGAAAGTTTTTTATTTATATAGATAGGCATGTCAATCAATTTATTGCATGTAAGAGTATATGTCATGCCTACTTTTATGTGTTTTTATGTGTTTGTTTTTTTCAGAATGTTTGAAAATGTTTCTATTTGGTTTTATTTTTCATGTTTCTGATGAACAAAACATGATAAAGCATTGTAAAGTTGATTCATTCAGCTAAAACAATTCAACAAAAAAAAGGCTCCACTGCTGCTGGACTTCGCTTTTTCAATTTTTTTATCGGTTGTTTTTTACTACTTTTCTTTTTTCCTTTTGCTGCCTCTGTTTTTGCTGGGAGAAAGACTACCCCTGTCGTCTTCGTGCTTTCATCTTTCTTTTTTTTTGTAAACATTTCACAAATCTTCCGGTCAGATTTATCATCAGCTTATCTCTTTGTTGTTTCCGTGTCATGTTGCATCCCCCTGGGCTCTATTGCAGTTTCTTCGAGGTGGTTTAGGTGTTGTTCATTTATTTGTTCTCTGTTTTTTCTCTTTGGCACTCCTTCGTTGGGGCGAGCTAAAACATTCGGTTGGTGTACCGAAGTAGCTTCCCCCTGCGGCCCGGAGGCGAGAGCTTGTTCGCACTCTGTAATATATTTGTTATATCTTTTGTACAATGGTTGGTTTCTTTGTAATTTAGGGCAGAACCTCCACTAGATCTTATGGTCAGCTCTGCATTTTCACAGCTTCCAGGCACGATAAAGTTGACTACTTTTGCATTTATGTCAGATTGATCCTGAGTTCAAATTCTGGGGGTAGAGTTCCTGCTCCCACTTATAGTCGTGATGGTCTCCTGTCACTTTTTTCTTTCATGATTGGATCTAATATGTCGTGGAGTAGTTTTGCCACTCCTGCCAAACTGTTTTCCATATTACTTTGGATGGCGGTTAGAAAGCCTTCCACAAAGATCATTTTTGTATGGACCATCGCCAACATTGTGGTGTGGTCCTTTAATGTTCCTTCCATAGACTCATGTAACTTCATGAATGGGGCTAAGATAGAAACTAAAGTTGAGACAAGATGAATCTCTTTGGGCCTGATTCATGGAAGTGTTTTATAATGGCGCATTCCCATAGAAAAATGTTCCCTGAATCAGGCCCTTTGTCTTTTGTTTGCCCACTTTCATTTGATGTTTCAAGTACACTGTTTGTTTCCTTTTGCTCTTCTACAGTCATTGTAGAGGATTCTTTCATTAATTAGCATTTCTCTCTCGGTTCACAGTTACCATCATTTTCTTTTAGGGTTTGTGTACTTTGGGTCTTGTTTCCTTCCAATAGAATGTTTTTTTAAAAAATCTGACGAACTGCCTTTGTTATATTTCAATAGCCTTTACATTTTCAATTTCCATGTTGATTGAATTTCCCAATAGGATGTGATCCGGTATTTCTATTTCGTTCACTGATCTTCGTTATGTCGTTTCATCCTTCCCACATTTCCCGTTCGTTGGTTGGGGTGTGTTAAAATAGAATCGTCACCCCTTTAGGTCATCCCCTATGGCCAATCTGGCAGGTTTCCTGATGTTTTATTCTCGTGTAAAGTGGTTGAATAAATTCTTAGCTGGTGTAGCAGATTTTTCATCTCTAGCCCACAAGCTAGTCTTTCCCTCTACGTTCCTCATGACATTCTCGTCCGGGTTTTTATTCCATTTTGATTTTTTTCTGCATGGGTTTAATACAGATGATGTTACGGGCTTCTCATGTGGCCCAGTGTGTTCAGAAGTGCCGGTCGCGGTTCTCCCTTCCCCTTCCATGCAGTTATTCCTTTTTGCTATGGCTCTTGCCTCAGCGAACATATTCAACAGTGTACTGGTGATGGGCTCGAGAGAATTCCTCAAGTGCCTGTCTGTAACTCCTTCCGGCTCGCGGCTCTCTGTTGGTTGTTGTGGTTGCTGTGTTTGAGCCACCGCCGCTGTTTCCTCCAGTAGGGTTTCTTTTCTTACCCCTATTTGCTCGTCTTCAGCTTTATTATGTGCATTTAATTTCTCATGGAAGAGTGGATCGCATTGCGCTCCCTTACAGGCGCATCCCCTTGGTCCCTGCACCTGCACCGGGTCTTCACAATTCTCTCCTTCTATCATTTCCTTAGGGGGAAGGTTATCATTAAATAGAGCAGTGCTCACCCCAACTTCTACTATGATGTTAAAGGGGCAGCCAATATTTGGTAAACTGCTGCTTGCCCTTTTATCCCCATTGACTTCATTTTCTTTAGTTTTATCAGTCATTTCTTTGCTCACAATGGTGCCCCGCCTCTCCTCCGCCTCCGTTGTGGGTTGTCGGGTGTATTAATAGGAATAAGGTGGCAAGGGGGGGAACTGGCTTGTATCGTTGGGTCACAGTGTTTACCATTCCCCACCTCCTTTCACCCGTCATCTGCTTACTCCCTCACAGTAGTAAATGCAGCGTGCCAGACTTGCCTGGTAGGATCAAGAGGAACTAACCTCGCAATCTCCTGTCAGGCCGTCAGGTTGTCAATCTAAGACACACTCAATAGCTCTCACAAGGGGGGGGATTCAAATGCCACAACGTTTCAACATTTCAAACCAGTAAAATATAAGGAGGTCTGTGGTCTTGTGATAAGCTTATCACGCTTTTTTCCTCATTCAATTCAAGCACGCTTGAAAGGTCTTAATTCGTTTGATCTGGTGATCAGCAGTTGGGGGTATAACAGGGTAATGTAGCAATAGGGGGTATAACAGGGAGGCGACAGCTTTGTAAAGCTGCTGCTCACTACTCGCCTCTACCCGCTCAAGGCTCAAGACTCAAGGCTTTGCACTCCGCTGCAACCAGCACACTACATCAAGTACCTTGATTACCTTAATTCAATTGAGGATCTCTGGGCCGTTGACCGCAGCATAGGACCACAGGGTCACAGAGTCTCAACGCACGGCTTCTGTCCTCCGTCCTTGGACGTCCGAAGGAGCTCTTCCGACGAGGCTTGCAAGCTTCACAGGGAGTTATAGGGGGTTAGAGCAAAGTACCACAAGTCAAGCCGCACTGTGCACAGTAGCACTTACAGGCACCCTATATTCCGAGAGTTCCCCAGTCAATTTACTGGGTAGGGACCTGCTCAGTACGTTTTTTTTTTATATACATTTTATTGATTTTTACAACAAACAAAACATAACCAACACACCCGACATTTCCGGTTACAAGATTATTAGCATTCATTTACATATTATTTATCACTGTCTTCCCCACTCCCTCCCCTTTAACTCGAGCTTCCACCTCAGTTCCTCGGATTTCTCTTCTCTTCGGGTTAATCCTCTTCACCGTTCTCGGACGTGTCATGTTCACTGGATTCTGCATGGGAGGATCCCGACAATGTGGCTACCATTTGTCTCCATGCTATTAGAGGTCCCACTTCATCATCCCCCCTCTGCTAGCTGCCTCATACCATGCTACTGTCTCGGCATCTGCCCATTTCAGGAGATCGTTCCACCATACCTCTAATCTGGGTCTGTGAGCTGCTTTCCAGCCCATGGCTATTCTCCTTTTGGCCAAAATGTAGGCCAGGTCCTTGAGTTTGCAAACATGTTTCAGGTTGCGTGGTCTGGTAAATCCCCCCATCATGCAGGCCCATACAGATTCCACATCTAGCTTAATTCCCTTTTCAGATAGTCGTAGCTTGACTTCCTCCCAGAATTTTCCCACCTCTGGGCACGCCCAGAACATATGGATCATATTGGCATCCACCTCCTCGCACTCTGGGCATTTTTGTACTTCTGTGCTCCCGAATCTGGCGATCTTTTGGGGGGTCATGTATGTCCTATCTGTGACATATAACTGAATCTGCTGCAGCCTTGCATTCCTAGACACCTTTTTATGATATCTCTGGGCTCTTTCCCACTGCCCGTCTTGCATAGGTTCTCCCGCTTCCTCCTTCCAGTCTCGTTTCAGTTGGAGCAACTCCTTACCCACTCTGGACATCACCAGTTCATAGATCCGGGATATTTCGTGCCCTCCCTCCAAGATATCATACATCGTTTCTATGGCAGTGTCAGGTTGTTCTGCTAGTGCTACCTCAGACCATGTTTCCTTCACCCGTTTGATTATTCTAGTATATGTGATATATTGCCCCTTATGTACCCCAGTTTCATCCACTATCGTTTGGAAGTCCAGTGCTTCCCCTCTTGCCATATATCTCCTAAGGTCGCTAGGCCCACTGGCTCCCAGTGTTTGCAGATCCCTTTCCTCAGTTGCTCGTCCACCCCGCATAGCGCCACTAGTGGCGCCTCCGGGGAGCATGGGGTCGGTTTCCCACGACTCGGCACGTTTTGCGCCATTTCTTCCAGCCCAGTTCCAGCAATCTCGATCGCCCACACAGCTCTGGTTTGGGTAGCCATATCAGTTCTTTTAGGAAGTAAGGGTCGCATTCAGCCCTCAGCAGTCTAGATTCTGCTGTCTCATCTTCTGACAGCCACCTAGCGACATATTGTAGCTGCCCTGCCAAGTGGTATATCTCAAAGTTTGGCAGGTTTATACCTACTCTGTCATAGGTATTCTGCAATTTCCAATCGGGCTACTCTGTTTCTAGAGTTGTGACATAGGAAACCTCTACATAGGCTCTGGAGTTTAATAAAAAAGTGTTTGGGCAACATGTGTGGGATATTTGCGAAGAATGTGTAGTAGCCTAGGCAGGACCACCATCTTGAGCAAGGCTGCCCTTCCCTCCATGGCTAGGGGGAGCTTTGCCCAGAACCCCATGCTGTTCTTGATACCTTCCACTGCCCTCTCCATGTTGTGTTTGTGGTCGTCTACGATTGTGTGGTATATATTTATCCCCAGGTATCTGAATGTTCTGGTCTGCCAGGGTATCTGCAAGATGGGACCTGCTCAGTAAGTTAAACATGACTATTTCCTTCACAGATCATGGAGTAGTCTGTTCCATGCCTGGGATGTGTGCTGTACCGGTGATGTTGATAATCCACATGATGACAAGAGAGGTGGTAGTCTCTGGGATTCCTGTGGACCCGGAAATGTTTATCTATGGTATCACTGGGAAGGCGGTGGCCCATATTGCCAGACAATGCTGTTGAGTGCCCACTGATTTTATTTTTTGCCCAGTTATGTCGCCTGAGGTGGTGGCAGGAAAGATACTATCTCTGAACCTACAGGGGTTGTTGGTTTTGGATAGAATTATCGTCCTATTAGCCATAGACAGGGATGGGTGTGAGTGGCGCACACTGCTCTGTGTAGACCAAACAGTGCAGCTAAAGGAGGTGATGGATGATGAACTGTTTGAGAATAACAACAAAGAGGGGGAAATAATACTGGAGATTTGCATCCCATGTGACGTAATGATACAGTATCGAAGAGTGAAGTACCCTTTAATGGCTGCAGTAACTCCATGCCCATTTTTCGAGGAAGATTTACAGCACGTGCTTTCTCAGTTGTGGACTACAAATCCACATGACGTACGATTATTGAAAGATATAACACTTGTGCATATAACCCTGAAGCCAGGTGCCGTGTTGCCCATGGTAAGACAATATCCACTGTCAAAAGAGGCAGTAGAGGGCATTAGAAAAACAATACAGGCCCTACTGGACCAGGGGATTATTGTGCCATCTACGTCCCCGTGCAATATGGCAATAAATCTGGTTAAAAAATCAACAAGGGGCAATTGGAGAATGATACAGGACTTGCGCCCCCCTAAATTATGTGGTACAGAGTTTCCACAAGTCCCGAATCCTGTGACAATTTTATGTAGCATCCACACAAAAAAGCCACATATTTCACTGTAGTGGACTTAAATGCATTCTTCTCAATTCCACCTCATCCGGAAGTTGAGGTACCTTATGGCATTTATGCAATGTCAGATGAGATTTGCACACACTAGTTTACCTCAAGGGTACTGTGAGAGCCTGATTATATTTGACAGAATACTGCATGCCGATCTTTGGAACATTCAGGTGCTTAGCATGATTATCCAGTACGTGGACAATCTGCTAGTGTGTAGTGACAGTGAAATGCAATTGTTAGTCTGTAAGGGGTACAAGGTCGATAACGCTAAATTACAATAGTGCCAGCAGGAAGTAATCTATTTGGGGATGTTTATATTGGCAAATGGGAAAAGCATACTACCCAACAGGGAAGCGTTGGTACGTGCCACCCCCAGACCGACCTCAGTTATAGGGATGCAGATGTTTCTGGGCCTGTTTAGTGCAGGGCCTGGATTCTGGATTATGTGGCATACATAAGGCCACTTTTACAGGCTCTGAGGGAAGCACAAAAGACAAAGGACCACAGGTTACAGTGGACGGTAGAAATGATCAAACAGTTTGATGACTTAAAAGACATCATTAGTTCGGCACCCGTACTGGCAACCCTGGATTACACACAGGAATTCTATTTGTTTTCACATTCTGATGGTCAGTTTATGACATCAGTGTTGATGCAAAAAGCACTATGGGCCAAAAGCCATTGGCCTATTATAGTGGCACTCTGGATGCAGTGATGCCAGGGCAGTTCGCGTGCGAACAAACATTAGCAGCTGCTGCCTTTGCTATAGAGGAAAGTTCTCTGATCATGATGGCGTGTTCAGTAAGGTTGTATGTGGAAATTTTTTTTTTACCATTTTAGAAAATCTACCCTGACTACACAGAGGTCATCGGCATATGAGATCATTATCTCTAAACCTCATATTCATGTGGTTAGGTGTAAGACAGTGAATTCGGCCACCTTTTTAACAGATATGTCTACTGCAGAGGACCTGACTGCACACTATTGTCCCACATATGAGGGGGGGAAGAGGGTGATTCCTCCAAAGCAAGGGATTGTGCACTGACAGAGGGTGAGATACTTTTCGTTGATGAGTCATTTACAATTGACCAGGAGGATGGGCAGAGATGGACAGGGGCTGAAGTGGTACAACTTGAGGGAGGGGAGTACAAGACGGTGGTCATGAGAAGGTTACCAACACACTATTCTGCATAAAGCGGCAGAACTTGTGGCGCCCATTGACTGAGAGCGTCGCGTGGGTGTCATGTTACGATATATTCTGACTCGGCGTATGTGACCACAACAGTACACACCACTCTCCTTGATGGAAGAGGAGGTGTTTCAGAGGGCGGATGTGTCTCCAGTGCAGCATTAGAGCTATTAGAGATGCTCATAGAAGCGTTATCACAGACATCTGTTGTGGTGGTCGGCAAGTGTGCCGCCCATACTCACCGAACAGACAAAATCTCAAAGGGGAACGCAGCCAATGTGGCAGCAAAAATGGCAGCGTATCTGTCAAATGAAATATCCATTGAGTATGTTGTGACTGTCCCACCGACAAACGAGCGTCCAGTGGCTTATACCACATTGCCCATTTCCCAGGTTATTGAACTACAAGGAAAGGTGCCTGAGAGGGAGAAGGAGTTGTGGGTACGGAGAGGGTGTAGACAGTCTCAGATAGATCTGTTATGGAGGCAAGAGAGCTCTGGGAAGACAGTGATGCCCCAGGAATTGCTAGAAGTAGCATTTGAACAATTGCACTACCCGTCTCACAGTTGGAAATAACATATAGCCGCAGACTTACAGGAGGACTGGTTCATACCAAATATCCAGGGGAGCATCACAGGTATGGTTGTCCGTTGCACCACATGTCAAAGTTTTAGTACAGGGATGACACTACAAACGTTACGGGGCACTTTGCCCCGTCTACTGGGCCATTCCGTGGATTACATATAGATTAAACTGATATGGGTGAGCGTTGTAATGGATTTAGGTACCTCATTGTAGTGGTCTGTCCTTTCTCAAGGTAGGTGGAAACAGGAACCTGTGCACATCTGGCGCCAAGTGTGCTGCAAGTTTTCTGGTGCGGGAAGTTTTCCCAAGCTGGGGTGTTTGTGAGGTTTTGAGGTCAGAAAATGGCAAACACTTCTTTAATGAGTTATTCCATTATATTATAGATATTTATGCTCCATTACTCACGAGGATAGTTAATGCCTCTTTTCGTGACAAAGCAGTGCCACCTAGCATTAAGACAGTAACCATCACCCCCCTGGCGAAGAAAACTAAAGACCTATAACTAATTGTAACTTCATCTTTAAGGTGATGGGCAAGGTAGCCACAGCTCAATTGCAGTCCTACGTCGAGGTAAATGAGAGCCTCCACCATCAACAGTCCGGCTTCCGTGCAGCACACAACACAGAAACTGCTATGCCGGACTTACAGACACACATGCTGAGCATTAAAGATAAGGGAAAGACAGGACTCCTCATTCTCCTTGACTTAAGCACAGCATTTGATGATCTTCTTTTTTTTTTAACTTTTATTTACTGGCGAACGTTAGAGGCAGATACACACAGCAAGCATTGCTTAATCAATTACATAGAAACAGTACATTACACAGTTATGGATAGTACATACAAGTATGTTTGCTTAACACAGGCTAGTTAGATGACTTCATATTGTAGATTAGTCCTGCAAGGCCGGTGATACATGGGACTCGGGTTCTCCTTTGGCGTGTCTGTTATGGTAACTGCAAAATGCCATCCACACATTTTTAGGACGATAATGCGCGGGGAGCGAGTTGACGTATTCCTCTTCACAGGTCTGTGTCCAGGTGAGTGCATTCAGCCATATTTTAAAGGTCGGGGTAGAAGGGCATTCCCAACATTGCAGTATGCATTTCTTGGCCACCATGCTACTTACATTAAAAAACGTAGACATTTCCTTGGCATCATTCTTGCTCCATACCCCGAACAACATACCAATCGGATCTGGGTCGACATCAGTTCCCACAACCTCAGAGAGAGATCCAAGGACCTCCCTCCACAATTTATTGAGTGTGTTACATGACCAGAACATGTGCCTATGGTGTGCGCTTTCAAAGCGGCATCTAGGACAGGCGTGTATCTGGCTCTGGGTGAACTTAGTCAGTTTATGTGGAGTGTAATATAATCTGTTCAGCAGCTTGTATTGCATGCAGCAAAGCCTAAAGGTAAGTGAAACGCTGTGCATATGGCAGCACAGTTTCTTCCACAAGCTATCCGTAATCTCGAGGCCAAGCTCACCAGCCCATTCATTGTTAGAAGGTTGGACTGGAGATTTTTCAAACAGTATTTTATATAGAGCGGATACTACCCCCGGCTATTACTAGAATTGGCTATGTAATATATCTCGGGTGTATCTGGGGGCTCGTCCGGATAGGATGACCACATCGTACAAACTGCAGTTTGAAGTCTGTAGTATAGCAGCATTTCCAGTGCTGATCCGGATTGACCACAACGCCACGTCTGTGGAGTGATAAATTTCCCATCAGGAAATAGATCAGTCATTGCTTGATATCCCAATTCTAACCAACGCTGAGAGAGGAACTTGTCATGCGTGGGTTTGAGCCCGGGAAACTCCCAAATCGGGAGCCATTTGTAGTAGGGGCGCACTTCAGACATCTCTTCAAGTAATCAATCCTGGACATTACATTAAAGAGTGGTCTGATGTTAAGGGCCGTCGACCGCCCAGGGACAAAACCGCTCTGGTCCTCTTGAACGAGATGTGGCATGATCGGGAGGAATCTGTTCGCTATTGTCTTGGCGAATATCTTTGTGTCTATGTTCATAAGCGATAGGGGTCTATAGGATTCACAGTTGTCGCTGGGCTTGCCGGGTTTAAGAAGGACGGTTAGAATTGCTTCACACAGAGAAGGGGGGAGAGTAGATTTGCGAAGTGATTTGGCCCAGACCTCAAACAGCCTCCGCGCTAGAAGTGCCAAATGCTCCTGGAAAAATTCTGAAGTAAGTCCATCCGGCCCGGGGGCCTTACCCCTTGGAAGATCAACGATGGGCTTGACTATCTTGTCCAATGTGATCGGGGTGTCGAGCTGTTACCTAGTGGATTGGGCTATGTACGTCATGGGAATTTGGTCGAGGAGTTCACGCACATCTTGTATACTGTGCTCATGGAGTGGCGTGTACAGGTCGGTATAGAATTTAGAAAACATTTCAAGTATTTGTTGATCTGACCATTGTTGGATGCCCTGTGTATCCCTGATGCATTCAATCTGGGTTCCAACCCCCTCCGCCCGTACCAGTCTGGCAAGTGTCCTCCCCGGTCTGGCGCCTTCCACATATTTCCTCGCCGCGTGAGGGCGGTTGAAGTATCGTATCTCCCGCAGGGCGTGTGACTCAAACGCTTCCAGTTCCTCCCTTATCTGTGCTAGTTTAGGGGGTTGCTGCTGTCACGCATTCTCATTGCAGGTCCTTAAATCTGGACTCGGAGCGGTACAAATCATTCCTTATGGCTTTTAATATTCCTGCTTCCCTTGAAATGGACATGCCCCTTATGTACACTTTGAATGCCTCCCTCCCTTGTTGTGCATTGTATTCGAAGAGGGTCTTTATATCTGAGAGGATCTCTGCCTTGAACACTATGTCCCGCAGTGATTCCGACTTGAAGCGCTAGGTGGTTCGGGCAGGTGGGGCAGACCTCAGCTCCACCAACACCATCACTGGGGCATGGTCAGATAGCGTGCAAGTGAGTATCTGAGTATCCACTACCTTGCCTATTAGTCCGCCTGTAGATAGAAACAGGTTGATCCTGGATGAGCTATCGTCCACCGACGAGTAATAGGTGTATTCTCGCACTTGGGGTGGAGGGTCTTCCAAACGTCCCGCATGCCCCGTGATGTAATATGTGTGTGTAATCTCCGAGCTGCATGGGAGAGGGCCCTAGGCTCTGCCCCCGTCCTATCAAGCTCATTGTCCAATATCAAATTCATGTCTCCCCCCCAAATGATTGGAACCCCAACGTATCCCATAAGTAAGGTAACCACAGTGTCGAAAAATTCAGGGGTATCAACATTTCGACCATATGTGTTGTCCACTAGGTACTTCAAGTTCTCTATTACACCGTGTAGGATGACATATCTGCCCTCAGAGTCTATATGGTTCTTCTACAAAACAAATTTAAAAGATTTTTGAAAGGCGGCCCAGGGCATGGGTTTCTTGTAATAGGAGTATCTTCACCCTGTCTCTCTGAGCATAAGCTGAGATTCTGCAGGCCTTCGTGAAGTTGCCTATCCCATGGACTTTCTATGTCATTAGCCAATAAGCCATGTCGCTACTTCATGGGACATCCCAACAATCACGCCTCCGTGCATATAGCACTGCATAAACAGTGGCACCATGTTGCTCGCTTGTCATGTACAATGCCTCGTCCCTTCTGCCATTTTTTATATAACATTCCCCAACATTTCCACCCCCCACCCTCGCTGCCCTTACCCAACCAGCAGTGTATCTTCCCCCCCTCTCAGACCACATTCTTGTGAGCCGCCCCCAACTTGGCCCACACGAATCACGGGCCCAATAGGGGCTTGTGCACAACAGAACCATCAGAGTAACCATTGCAGCCACAGTGGGTTGCCCTGCTGCCGTGTGACCAAAATCTTAGGATACATGGTGTATACCACTTCATGTTGTATATTGTGGCGTTTATACTGTTTATTTGCATTCCCACATTGCAAAGTGAATGTTTGAAAACAGGATAGCAATCCTCAGAGGCACAGACATTAAGTGGAGTGCTCGCTCTGGCAAAACTTTACAGTCAACTCAAAATATGACGAGTGAAAGGTATGAGCAAGTGGCTTGTATCATCTGATGGGTAGAGGGATTACAGAAGCCTACAATGAGGCATTGCAAAGTGCGCAGCTACTTCCGCTCATTAGTGCAATGTTCAATATAACAGGCAGATTACAGTTGCCTAAGGTACTAGCAACACAACGCGCGGTGAGCTCGCTCCACAGTGAAGAAGAGAGACAGTTCAGGGTTATCCAGTAAGTCTTTAAGCAGATTTTCGGTTGCCAGTTCCATACGTCCCTTAAGTGCATCCTCTGGGACCCCAATAAAACAAATGTTGTTCCTGCGCGATCTGGACTCCAAATCGTCACATTTTGCTTTGACAAGTTTCATATCACAGGCAAGGATGGCCACTGTGTCCTGCAGTACATTTATTTATTTATTTGTATTTTTAAAGCTCTCACTCAGCCTGTGGGTGTCGAGGCGCTGTTACAGGAATATGTCTTAGTTGCGTAATTATAACACGCTTAATAGCTAGGTTTTTAAGTGCGGATCTGGGGATCGAACCAGTGTTGCTTTGTGTCGTCTTGTATCCAAGGCGAGAATGTTGCCGCTGAGCTATCCTCCCGGGACGTACATGTATTCCATCCTCGTTCGCCCCGATTCTGGTTTCAGCCTTGGTGATTCTGGTGCCTTGCTGATCCAGTTTGGACTTGAGTGACGCCACATTTGCATTTATGTCATCCAGCTTTTCATGGAAGAATGCAAAATTCTTGGCCATGGATTCCATCATACTGGTTAAGTCGGGAAGTGGGATGTCCACCGGCATGGCCGCGTCTTCCTGACTGGTCGAGGATTGTCCCTGTTCGGACCTAGGTGTTGCCCTGGCAAATTCATCCATGGCGCCGACCTTGTTTGCTCCACGGGATCTATTAGACATTATGCAGGTAGGTAAGTGTCTTCCTCAAGATAGTCGGGTGGTATCTGACCTCCGTTGGTTCACATGGTCGTGATGATCGTGTAGTATCTCTGACCCGGAGTTTACAGCTGATGTAGCAGTACCTCAGCGCAGGTCGGGGGTGCTTGTTCGCCTCGGGGGTCCTCAGCTGGCGCCACAGTATAGTCAAGATAGAGGGAGGTTGTGTAGAGTTCCGCAAGGACGTCCTCATGAGGGCCGGAAGTCCGCTAGACGATAAATCGGGAGCTAGGGGTGTAGGTGGGAACGTCGGGCCATGTGTTGCCCTCCCAGCACCCACGCGCCTTTCCCGCCCAAGCCCCTTAAGACTGGTGGCAGCAAACCATCCAAGTGGCGGGGCACCCCATCAGTATCACAGACGTAGAGGGAGCTATCCATTCAATGTGGACCCTGGTGTCAAACGTGAGCGTGTCCAATGTGTGCAACAGTTGGCAGTGGATATTTTGCATGGATGAGTGGAATCCAGGTCCAATGAGTTCGGCCAGGCCGTGGGTGACACAGGGGTATAACCGCAGTGGTGCCCAGATGTAGGTCCAGGGGGGCGTGGATAACAGGGGCAGCACTAGGTGGTCCGTGTCTAGGAGTAGAACCTCAGCTGTGATGGTGGTGGAGCGGCCTGCTATGGTTGCCCCCCCCCCAGTATTTGTTTTTTGTCCGTCCCTCCAGCAACTGGTGCCGCACCAGCAAGCTGGATTGTGATAATGGGGCAGTGAAAACGAATATAGTCCAGACTGCTAGTTTGGGTTGGCATTGCTTAGTGTACCGTAGGTAGGGATCTGCACTCAAGGGCCGGAATCCCGGCTATGGCAGCAAGTCAGGCGTGCACTGGGCCAATGTTTCTGCTGAGGAGCAGGATGCCTCCTTGTTAGCAGGATGAGGTCCTCTATTCACCACGGTGGCTACCATGGTCCGGCCCTAGCCCACACACCAGACCATGGGCCACCCGGGTCGCGCTCCACCTGGTACACTTACTGCTGTGTCCCTGGATCATCTTGTACCTCCTCTCCAGTCGTGAGCTGGTGGATTGCGTGGGTGGTAGCATGAGTCTTTCAGGCACCTCAGGGGCCGCACCTCCGCTCCCTCTCATCTGCAGCTGCAGCGCAGTGGCCGAGCTCGGGCAAAGGCGCGGAGCTCACGCCACACCATTTGTGGTAAGGCAGGGATCAAGGCCGCCCCACGGCCTAGAGGCCTCTCGATGGTTAAGGCTGTGCGGCTAGATCCAGGGTATTGGTGCAGCAATGAGGTGTAGGTGACCAGGCGTCACAGGACTCTTCACAGGTGGGCCGAAGATGGCTCCATGCAGTCACAGCGTTGGGGTCCCTCCTCCTCCAGGCGCCTGTGGGATCCAAGATGACGGACACCGATGGTGCCTGTGTAGCCGGTGGGATTCAGACCGCTCTCGCAGCCCCCAGCATGAGCAGCAGAGGGGGTCGGGCGAACAGCTAGGTGCGCCACTCCCAGACCGCTCACCAACCCAGGGCTGAAGGCGTATTCCGGCTGCAGTGTGGGCGCAGTCAGTCCAGGCCTCCAAGCCGCTCCACAGACCCCCCTCCTCCAGGTCCCCAGCTCGGGCCACCTCCAGCCCAGGCAGCACAGCAGCAAGGAAGCCTAAGACCCCACACGGGCCATGGGGTAGCAGGCACCAGGTCATGGTGTCAAGCGCAACTAGCTGCCCAGCCCAGACAACATAGCGCTCTCTCAGGACAGTGCACGCCGCAGCCCCCAGGGCAGTCACAGGCCTCTCACTGTCGCATGTAGCGTAGTCAGCCAGTTCTTCACACCAACATAACCAGTCTGCCCAGGATTTGGATCGAGGATGGCCCACGCCCTCATTGATATGTGTTCTGCTCCCCGAGATCAGTAGCTAAGGGAAACCGCCATTCGAAGCAGAATTCCGTCGGTGGTACACAGAGCTGAAAGGCTAGGCACCATCTTTAGGCTGCTCAACAGCGCTGCCCCAGCATTTGATCTTCTTGATCATGAACTGATCCAACGTGCATTGGAAAAGGTTGCTAATTGCTCAAAGAAGGCAATCGGCTGGTTAACATAATTTCGAACTGAAAGGAAATCCAAGGTGCACTGGGGAGACAAATTCTCCTATGGAACTCACATGTTTTGTGGCGTGCCACAAGGAACTAGTTCATCTCCACAACTCTTTAATTTATACCTATGGTTACTCAGTGAAGTCCGTGATATCACCAATGCCTACTTTGCTAATTACGCTGACGACACTCAGCTGGTGGTGGAGTTAACTGGTGACTATATGAAGGACGTGACACAGTAAAGGCACTGTATAATACCTTCAAATCATGAATGGATCACAATTGGATGTGCCTTAACGGCAATAAAACCAAGCTGATGGTTTTTGGGTCTCACCAAGCTCGTGCCAAACTAAACCTACTATACAAGTCCTTCTTTATCAAGGACATTCCAATACAGGTAGTTGATAAAGTAAAGACACTGGGAATGATATTGAAAGCCTCTATGAGTGCTGAATCCCAGGCCGTGCATGTGAGTAAAAATTGCTCACACTACCTCAGGCTCCTAAGAGCGATTAAACCCTACCTGAGCGAAGAGAACAGCGCTACTGTCCGGTGTCTTTTTTTTCGCACCCCGATGCCTGCAGGCTTTCGGGACGTACAAACAAATAAATAAAATAAAATAAAAATAAACACGTCACAGCGCTACTTGGCATCAAGCATCGGATGTGCTTGATTTTTCACCCACATGTCAATGGCAATGTGGAGAGGAGAAACGGCCTACTTAAGAACAAATTGTCTAATCTAAATTGTGCACCACATTAAAGGAAAACTGGGTGTACTGTCTGTCCCTGGCCCTTTTTAGTTTGCACACACAGCCAAGTAAAGACCATCATTTGTTACCTCACGAGGTGGTCACTGTTTGGCGAATGCATACCCCCATACTCCCTGTGAGAAGGGTTTGTGATGCACATAGGACTGCAGCAGTGTTAGGAGAGGAATTCAGGGAGTATTTGATAACACTACCTCAGGCCATTAAATGTGTCTCCCCACAGATTGAACCTCCTAGGTTCGTGACTACAGAGACGCCCGAGGCTGCACAGACAAAGGGGACAGATCCGGAGCATATAACAACTAGACCACTATTGCCGGGGGATTACGTCTACATTCGCAATTTTGGGCGTTGTTGAACAATCCTCAGTTTCAGGGACCGTACGAGGTGACGTTTTGTATCCTTTCGCAGTCAAAGTGAATGAGCTGAGTTACTGAGTCCACCTCTCTGACGTTCATAGGGCACCTCCAGAGATCAAAGTGGCGTGGCGCATCAGTTGTCTTAAAGAAAAGGATGATCGTACCTGTACCCCGAGTACCTTACTGGCCTATCTAGAGGAGACACGGGTTTGGTGGCACGTCCAAGTGGCAGGCCAAAGCTCAGCTGCTAGCTCTGTACTTTTCTTTTTCTGGGAGCGCTTTCTCTAACCCTCTCTCTTTTTCCCTCTCTCCTTCTCTCTCTCTCTCTTCCTCCCTCTCCTCACTCTCCCTCTTTCTCTACTGCTCTCGCTCTCTTTTTCCCCTCTTGTTTCCTTTTCTTTTATGTGCAGTGTACGTCATGTATGTCTCTTCCTTTTTTCGCTGTCTTGTGTGTCTGTGCTTCTATTTCAGGAAAGAAGATGATGGACGCAACTAATGTACATAGCTTGTTAAGTAGGGACCCAAGGCGTAGAGACACGAATGAAAGATTGTGGACATATATCTATTATTTTGGGTCAGCAATTGCTGGTGGATTGTGTTTTATTGCTAGTACTACTGGGAGTGTATTGGAGGAAGGGTATTATAAGAGGAGGACCTATAAAATGGGGGGAATGGGGCAAATAGGATTGTATATTATCCAAATTGAACGATACATGTAAATGTTAATAACACGAGTAGGGTTGCATATATCAGGGAATCATACAATTACTACGCTGGGTTTACTGCGCTGGCTGAAAATGCTGACTTTGTTATTTTTTTTTTAACCCCATTTCTCAGAATATATATGTGGGGGATGGGGTAAAGTAAATAATTAATGTTGGGGGGAGTATGGGGATTGCTGGGGGTATCCCCCCGCATATATAGTCTGTGAAAAGGGGGTCGAAAAAAAGTTGGCATTTTCAGCTGGCGCAGTAAACTGGGTCGCAATAATCACATAGATCCTACATCAGTACTAATGTGAATATGAATAATAATATTGGAAACAGATTCAATGACTCCACTATGCAGGTTACCTCTGTGAAGGGACCAGAGAACAAGTTGTTTACAATACGTAGGGGATTGTCTGCCACTATGGAAAGATCTGTGGCATTTCGGACAGTACTACTAAAGCAGCCATCCTCGAGAATGTGTATAGACTAATGAAGAGAGAAGTAGGATGAAAGTATGGTAAATATCAAGGGTTGGGTGGTGATGTGTTTGAGGATATACAACACCCCAAATTCTCTGATTCATGGTACTCTGATATGAGCGGTGTGGGGAGAAATGCTGTGAATTGGTGCTTTTATGTGTGTTCACTCATTCCACACATGTCCAGGGCTCCCAAGTTGTTAGTGCCATAAGCAGTCCCACTTATGGAGGCACAAGGCATGGTTCATCTTGCGCTATGCAGAATGAAAGGAACGTTCCAGGCACATGGTGTGAAACTGCAAATGGTGGGTACAGATTTTGTAAAATGCACCAATGACCCAAGAAACATCAAGTTTGCGGAGTTCCCGTATCTGATGGTGAAGTGGCGGAAGTATATCAATAATAATTGGCAGGACAGCACACTACTTTGCTTGTCAGAAGGACAGGTAACGTATAGGAAGGAAAGTATAGCACGAGAGGTGAACTTCTGTGCACAAATCTGCCACCATGGGCAGCCTCCACCAGGCCCCCACTCATGTCTACCACCACCCCACCCCCCAGCAGTACAGGGGCAGCCTCCACCAGGCACCCACTCATGTCCCCCTGCACCCCCACCCCCCAGCATCCAGGGTCACCCTCCACCAGGCCCCCACTCATGTCTCCCACCACCCCCACCCCCCGGCAGTGCAGGGTCACCCTCCACCAGGCCCCCACTCATGTCTCCCACCACCCCCACCCCCCTGCCACCATGGGCAGCCCCTACCAGGCCCCCACTCATGTCTCCCACCACCCCCACCCCCCTGCCACCATGGGCAGCCCCCCACCAGGCCCCCACTCATGTCTCCCACAACCCCCACCCCCCGGCAGTGCAGGGTCACCCTCCACCAGGCCCCCACTCATGTCTCCCACCACCCCCAACCCCCAGCAGTGCAGGGGCAGCCTCCACCAGGCCCCCACTCATGTCCCCCTGCACCCCCACCCCCCAGCAGTGCAGGGGCAGCCTCCACCAGGCACCCACTCATGTCTCCCACCACCCCCACCCCCCGGCAGTGCAGGGTCACCCTCCACCAGGCCCCCACTCATGTCTCGCACCACCCCCACCCCCCTGCCACCATGGGCAGCCCCCACCAGGTCCTCACAATCCCCAATCATGTGCGTAATGGTCAGCCTCCACAGCCAAAAAGCCCTACCAAGTAACCCATTCACCCACATGGAAATGGAAATCACATGTTACACCCCCAATGTTCATGAAGCCAATGAACCCATGTCCGTCACACACATTTTTTGCTATTGAATGGGAAAACACACAACATGACATGCATGAAACCAATGAGATGATACCACACAGTGAACTATGCAAACAAAATTGTATTGAAAAAAATAAAGAATGCTAAAGAAAGAAAACTAACTACAATGTGAATGTGAAAAAATAAGCATGTCTGTATAAAAACACAAAACTGGAAATCCAAATCCTAAAAAATTATGTCCAAAGTCAAATGTAAAAAAATCTCCATGCAACAAAGAACTATGTACAAAAATAACAAGGGTCCATGAGCCCAACTGGACAAAGGAAACCTCCTAAAAAACCTACCCAAATATCAACTATATACAAAAAGTGGAGCAGTGTCCGTCGACTCCAAATCATAATAAGAACGAAAGGAAACCTAAAACTAAAGAACTATATACAAAGGCGGCGGGCAAGTTCAGCGGCTCACTCTGTGGTGTCCCGGGCCAGGGCATCATCGAACTCATGTTCGATGTCCCGGAGGCGGTCCAGTTCCATGGCCCAGAGGGTCCGCAGGGACGACACTGTGTCCTCCTCCAACCCCCTGCGGATTGCCTCGAGGCACTGACCATTGTGAGCCACGCCTCTTCCGCCCGCCGCCGCTCCGCACCTATGGCGTGGCCCAACCGCTGCCACACGGAAGACACTCTCTGTCCTGGGTCCCCCTACCCTCCGGCCGATGCCTGCCCCTCCGATGTCGAAAGCCCCGAGCCTTCCTGTCTCCCACCATGTTGCTGCTGCTGCTGCTCTGCCTCTGCCCGTGCACTGCCTCCTGCTGCCTGCACATCCTCCGCCGGCTGGGGTGCACTTGTTGATGTGGCCACTCCTGCTGGACCTCCGACTCCCGACTGTGGCAGGGATGCCTCCTCCACCAGCCTGGCCGCACCGTCGGAGGCAGCTCCACAGGGCACCCAGGTGACTGATGGGTGGGAAGATGGCACAGAGGACGACTGGCGCGTAGGGGGTCCAGTTGAGGAGGGGACAGTAGTTCGGCCTTCTGGGCAGGAGCATGGTCTTCCGTGTGCTTACGCGTGGCCAGCTTGGTACGGAGTGATTTGGCACGTGAAAATCCTGCACGTCAGCGTGAAAATCGAGGAAAGGCCATTAGCGGGTAAGCGCGTCAGCACGCATACGCGATTCTATTGGACCAAAGGCCCTCAGCGCATAAGTGCGTCTGTGACGTGACCCGCACCGGTGTTTCCCACACAGCACGTGATGACAGAGCACACGTGGAAAGACTGCACGTCAGAGTCTCATCGCGTGTGATTGGTCGAAATGGCCGTACACGCAGAAGTGACAAAGTGTGTAATTGGTGGAAATGGCCGTACACGCAGAAGTCACAAAGCGTGTAATTGGTGGAAATGGCCGTACACGCATAAGTCACAAAGCGTGTAATTGGTGGAAATGGCCCTAGCGCGTACACGCCGCGTAAGTGACGTTGGACGTGTGGGCCTGTATAAAAGGTACGCGTAGAACACCATTTCCTTGTACGTGCTTTTCGTGGAGAGCGAGTGGGTGAATTCTGTACTTCTTGTTCACACGCGATTTACTTCACGGCGTTTCAAGTTCGTATTCCCTGTTACCTCTGACAGATTTTTCTCTTTTTTTTCTCTTTTACTGGTTTAGCTGGGCCTGTTCCCTCAAACAGTGTTCCCTTCTACTGTTGTCCTGTCTCCTCAGACAGCGTACAAATCTTCTTTTGGCGGGGGTGTTGCCAACCAAACGCGCTCCTTTTTCACGCTCTTTTACCTGGCAGACGGTGAGTCACGCACGTATCTAACTTCTGTGCTTGCCCCGTGTGTAGCCTACCCCTTCATAGGTCATTCTAGGCTGCATGTGACACGCATACGTTCATTCTTGTGTTACTGGGTGCCACAGCGTAGTGCAGGTTTTTCTTTCTGCACACGTGGTCTAGGAGGGGTTGCGTGCACGTCATCTCCCTTTTTTTGGGGCTCCTGTGCGTAGCGTGACCCGTCATCTTTCCCCAGGGGTTACAATCAGCCTTGCAAGAGCACTAGGGTACAATTACCATCTGGTACCCAACCCCTTTGACCCCCAATTGCCCAGGACAATATTTTACAGCCACTCCCATACGCACATCAACATCAGTGCCATGGCTGGGAGGCGAGGATTCCGTAAGGGTGGCAAAGGTGGAAGAGCCACAAGTGGTGGCCGTGGTGGATCCGGTAGGGGACGTGGTCGTTACTTGCAGGGTGAGCCTGTCCCCCCATGTGTGGAGGACCAGTCAAGGGCACCCATAACCCCCCCCCTCCCATTGAGGCTGATGTGGCTGACACCATCCATGCCCAGCCCTTGTTGGACCAGCCCATTGTGGCACCAGACCTGGCTGACTCCATGGCTGACTTCCAGGTCAGCAGGCCTATGACACGTGCGCTGGTGCACGTTGATGTCACCATGCCACGTGCATCTGGGGCAGCAAGGTCATCTGCTGCACCAAGTAGGCAGGGCGGAGAGGCTGCAGGGGCAGCTGCGGCTCCATCCACCCCAGCCCTCACACACCCAGCCCGGACAGTGTCGGTCCTAGTCCATGCTGCTGATATTCCCCCTGACACCATCACACTAGAGCCAATGCCTGCACCAACTCCCATGCTGAGTGTGCAATCCCACACTCCTGATACAGAGTCCACCAGGGCTCCTGCCCCTAGTGTCCAGAGCGGCGCAAGACACTCAGGATCACCACCACCTTCCAAGCGGAAGAGGAAGAGTGCTCGTCCGGCACAGGCTGATGCCCCAGACACGGCTACACAGTCCGGCCCGTCCAGGAAGCCCAGCTTCACGGATGACGAACTGAATGCACTTGTCGAGTATGTGTCCGCACATGACAACGAGATGGTCATTGTTGCAGGATCCAAGACCACACCTGCACAACGCCAGGCACACTGGCAGACCGTTGCGGACATCGTAAGTGCCCTTGGAATCGTGAGGCGCACAGCCAATGATTGCTATAAGCGCTGGAATGACCTAAAGCGCAGGGCAAAGAGTAAGCTGGCCTCAAGTCATGCCGCAACTCTAGTGACTGGAGGTGGGTCTCCAGTAGTAGACATGGAACTCACTCCACATGAGTCAGTCGCTGGGACCTACGTCACGGAGGAACAGATCCAAGGCGTGGGAGATCTGCCTGATTACGAGGCATTGTCCGGTGAGTGCACATGCATGTGTGTGTCATCCATGTGCATGGTGTGTGTGAGGGCTTCTGTTTGTGTGCCAGGTGAGAGTGTGTGCGCCTGAGTCGTATGGGTCAGCCAAGTGCTTCATGCAATACATCCTGCGCAGCTGCATTTGGTCATAGCTGTATCCCTTCTGCCAACAGTAGACATGTAGGCCAACTGCACGCCAGTTGCCCTTGAAGTGTCACCTTGCCACAACATTGTTGAAAAATTTAGCACTGTTCATTTAGTCAGATATTTTCCATTCCACCACTTTTACTAGGCATGTCGCAGTCCTCTAGTCACATGTCTGACATGGCTATGGTAAAGTGGAGTGACTTTGTTACCTGGATATCATTTGTTCAAACATGTCCCTGTGCAATTGCACCATTTCGGACTGGCAGCTCCAGGTGAAGAATCTGACCTGTTAGAATTAGTAAAACTATTACATGCGGGAACTGGACAGTATGCATAGGTGCTGCCCTCCTCTCCATCTTCACTCAATAGCAATGGTACATGCCATCTGTGTGATCGCATGTGTGTTTCACCTGCCAATCACAGGCCAATGTGTGATGCCACTGCCAGGCAGCATGCAGAAAATGTGTTCATCTTCAATCTTGGTGTCATCAGTGTGTGCCATTTGCCTGCCCTTCATACGCAGTGAGGGTGCATGCATGGGAGGGTTTTAGTCATGTGGGACATGTGTCAAACAAGTACTGGTTCTCTTGCTTCTCAGCCCTCATTGTGTGCCATGGTGCTAATGCCTGTTTCCATTTCTTTGTTTTTATGTCATTGCAGGGGAAGACGCACCTGATACTGCTGGGGTTGTGGAGATGGTGCAGACCCAGGAGGGGCCCGAGGGCCGACCAACCACCAGTGAGGGACGTGGTGTGGTGGTGGGTGAGAACCCACAAGTGCTGCAGGTCCTGCTCTCAAGGGGTGTCTCTGGCTGCACCTCCCCCGAGCTGCACTCAGGTGTTGATTCGGATGAGACCTACGTGCCGTCGCAGGTGAGTGTTCCAGGGAGGGATTCTGTTCTGTCTCACCCACCTGCACCAGGGTCAGAACCCTCAATGGGGATGTCAGTGTTGGCAGCTACGCCTTTGGTGGTTACGGATGCAGGGTCACACTCCGCGACATCTGATCCTGTTCCTGGGCCAGCAGATCAGAGGGGGAATGCAGTCCTGCAGCCTCAGGCAGTGCCGGCACAGCAAGGCGCAGTTCGCCTTGCCCCAGACAGGTGTGGTGCCCGCCGACGTGGTGGCTGTACGCCACCTGGCAATACTGCATGGGAGCAATCCATTTACGGTATGGCAACCCAACAGGCAGCATCATCCGAGATGATGGCTCAGGCCATGGATAGGGTGGCCACTTCCATTGTCCCCCCTGAAAGGCTGATGGAGCGACTAGAGCAGGCAACCGACACCATCTGCCAGTCACACAGGGAGGACATGTTGGGGTCCAACAGGGACAGGCGGGCGGCACTGGCGACTCTGCAGGAGGCCATCTCCATTGAGTCCCAGGGCCACAGGGAAGCCCTGAGGCAGGAGCTCCTTCACCTCAGGACGACTCTTGTTGAGCTTGAGGCTTCTACACACCAAAGGACAGAACAGCAGCTGGAGCGTCTCACCCGTACGCTCTCAGCTGCGATGCAGGCAACGAGGGCGGAGGTCCGGACATCCCGTGAGTTGTTGCATGGGGACCTCCGCACACTCATCCTCCAGAACCAGACCTACCACACCCGCATGCTTGCAGCCATGGAGGAGCAGACTAGGGCCTTGCGTGGGCTGCCTCCCATAGTGCAACCACCTCCGGATGCAGCTGCACAGGGTGATAATAGCGACAGCAGTGATACTCCCTCAATAGGGTAGCCGTGTGGGCCATGAGCCCATGGAGGTGTTTTTTTTTCCCAGGATCCACGCAGGTGGGTTCTGGTGTGCATCCTGTCCTCGGACCTCCTGGGTAGCCTCCCCAACACCCCCGGGCCCTTCAATGGCCATTTTTGATTTTTATTTTTATTTTTTTTTTTTTATTTTTATTTCTTTTATTCCCAATTTTTTTGGGACGATTTGTTGGCTTCCGTGGTTCCTGTGGGCATACGCTGCATTGTGGCTGGGCACATGCAGGCTTGTAATGTATTTGGTTCAGATGCTTGGGTTTGAGTCACACACACCCCTCCTGCTTCCCGTTTCCATGGGCTTGCAAAGGGTGTGCCCAAGTGACAGTGAATTACACAGTGACGTTGGACTCCCATGAGCTGTGTGGGCAGTCTGTAGTCAATACTGTGTATACATTCCTAGTGCATATTGCTGTTGTGTTGTACACTGCATGTTGCATTGATGTGTAACTCATCTTCTGTGTCTACCTCCCAATTTGCAGGTCCCTTCCTCATGTCTACACAAGGACCTCTAGTCTGGAGATGTGGTCCATGTAGGCAGCAGTGCACCTACAACTCTACAGGCGCCAACACTGCACAGTTGGTAGTGGTGGGAGTGCAGGCATTTCCAGGTGGTGAGACTACTAATATTATACATTAGTGATGTCATGTTAATGGTAGTACGTGCTCAAGTTTGTTGTTGGTCCGGCATTACTGTGAGCATTTCAGGTGTTGCAAGTTTCTAATAGGGACACTGTACATTGTGACACTAGTGTCATGTTGTGGGGATTACTTTGTTTACGTGCAAATAGCATGACATGGCACGGTGTGTCGTGTGGCGGTGCTGGGGTTGGGTTGGCTGACATGGCACTGTCCTCTTGTTGCATTTTGCAAGTGGGTATTCATTTCAGCTGCTTGAATGTGTAACTTCACAAAACTGCATTGGTGGTGTCAGTGTGGGTAGGGATGCACACATTGTGACACTTCCAGGTGAACAATCTCAGGCTGATATGGTTTTCACGGTTCTTTCTCCAGACATTCAGGATCAGTGTCAGGTTGAGTCATCATTGATTGTCAGATGGAATGTGCCAGGGCAGTGTGCACTCCACAGGGGTGTGATTTCTATGTGAAGTAATTAGCCACTAGCTGTGTACGGGCTGCCTCCCCCCGTGCCCTTTCCCCTCCCATGCGCAGCGGCTGTGCATGTGGTTGGGGATGGGGGGGCACCACCATGTCCACGGCCAGGCCCCGGCGTGTAGCAACGTTGTGCAGGACACATGCTGCCACAATGATCCTCCATACTACTGGGGGAGCGTACAACAGCTGCCCGCCAGAACGGTCAAGGGAGCGAAAGCGTGACTTCAGCACTCCGAATGTGCGCTCCACTATGCCCCGGGTTGTAATGTGGGCTGCGTTATATCTTACCTGGGGTGGCGTGGTGGGGTTCCGAATTGGCGTCATCATGTGGGGGCTGAGAGGGTAGGCACTGTCCCCTGTGGAGGTGGTGATTGGTATCATTGGTGGGGTTGTGACCTTGCTCAGTATCTGACATGCATGCATGTGCAGTGGCATTCATACTCACCAAGCAGCCATGTATCGCCATGCCGGCCAGCTTCTAGGTCCCGGCTTAGGGTGGACATTCGGTAAATGAAGCTGTCGTGGGTTGACCCAGGATAGTTGGCATATACTGAGGTGATGATTCCCTTGGCATTACATACTGCCTGCACGTTGATGGAATGCCAGTGCTTGCGGTTCCTATAGATGTGCTCAGATGCCCTGGGGGGACGTAGAGCCACATGGGTGCAGTCAATGGCACCTAGCACTTTGGGGAATCGTGCCACAGCGTAGAAATCCAGGGCGGCAGCATGCCTTTCTGCAGGGGTTCTGAGCAGGTATATGTGCCTGCGGACTGATGGGCGTGCAGTGATGATGTTCAAGACCTGGTGTAGGCAGCGTGACTGGGTGGCCTGTGATACACCACCCACAATGGCACTTGTCCGCTGAAATGATCCAGTGGCTAAGAAGTGCAGTACATTGAGGACCTTCTCCAGGGGGCTGAGTGCTTGGGAGCACAGGGTGGGTGATGTGAGGTCGTCCTCCCACTCACTCACCAGGTCCAGTATGATGTGTGGTGGAAACCTGTACCTCCCATGCACCTGGTCATCAGGCATCCCGAAAAGGCTGGTTCTGGGTGTGAATATTCTGGCCCTGACTATCCTCGGCCTCCTCCTTTGGTAGGCCACGCCCACTGCTGCTAGGAACGGTATGTTCATCCTGGGTCTGAGCTAGTTATTTTGTTAGCGCGCAAATTAATGCGTTGCGCGTGTTGTAGGCGAGCGTGTGACCCGCGCACCCCTGAAATGCAGTGCCCAGTCCAATAGCGTGTGGAAATTGGCGCGCACACCGGGATACAGGTGCGCTGACGTACTTGCGTGTGTAAGTGTCCGCGCACACCTGATATACACGTACATAGGCCAATCGCGTGTACACGCACTTTTGTCCAATTACACGCGATGAGACTCTGACGTGCAGTCTTTCCACGTGTGCTCTGTCATCACGTGCTGTGTGGGAAACACCCGTGCGGGTCACGTCACAGACGCGCTTACGCACTGAGGGCCTTTGGTCCAATGGATTCGCGTATGCGTGCTGACGCGCTTACGCGCTAAGGGCCTTTCCTCGGTTTTCACGCTGACGTGCAGGATTTTCACGTGCCAAATCACTCCGTACCAAGCTGGCCACGCGTAAGCACACGGAAGACCACACTCCTGCCCAGAAGGCCGAACTACTGCCCCACAGAGCCCCGAGCACGCTCCCACCTGCCATCTGCTGCTGCCTGACTGCCTGCTGCCCACGTGCACTGCCATTTGCTGCCTGCACATCAGCCAGGCAGGGGTGCTGTTGCTGTGACCACCCCTACTGGAACCGAAGACTCCCGACTGGAATTCCATCGCTCCACAGCCCAGCCCCAGAACCCAGTTGCCCACCCACTCCTGCCTCTGGGGTTGTCATGTCGGGGTATACACCATCTGTGACCACTGACAACCCCCGGCCAGAGAGGCAGAGGGGCACCAGCTTCAGTGCCACTGAAGTTGGTGTCCTGGTGGAGCAAGTCCTGGGGCAGTATGATGCCCTCTTTGGAAGTTCCTGCGCCGACAAGGAAGGACGGACTCGGATCTGGACTGACATCGTGACTGCCATCAACGCGGAGGGGGTGGCAGTCCGGGACTTACAACATGTCAGGAAGCGCTGGGAGGACTTCCGGTCCAGGACCCTGAACAAGGCCCGGCGCCTCTTGAAGGCAGCGGATGCCAAAGGGCGCCGGGGCCACTTGTCGGAAAAACAGATGGGGGTCCTGGAACGCATATCCCCAGCGCTCCACGTCCAGGTCCTAGAGAAGCAGACCCGTCTGGAGTCGAGCGGTGAGTGTACATGCATCCTGGTTGTGAGCAGTGCGTGTGGTGATCATTCGCCATTGTGCCGGTTGCACATCTGTTTGTATGGGGTCGAGTATGGGTGGGGGTGTACAGGGCCGTGGGGCTGACACATGCTAGGGCTGTAATGTGTGAGACATGGATGGTGCTTGTGTGTGTGGGCTTGCATGGCAAATGCAGTTGTGCGTGCACACATGTTTGGATGAATGTGTATGTAAGTAGACATGTCCGTGATGTCAGGCATGTATGTTGTTTTCGGCTGCATGTATGAGCACTGTGTACATGTGCATGTGTGTGTATTTGCCAAGGGTGCAACAGTGATGCAACATGGATGCATGTGACAGCGGTATGTGGAAGCCTGATTGGCAGATGTGACATGGATGCCCGTCTGAACAGTGCGACACTTGGCAGAGGTGTAGACATGCATGCAAGTGTGGTGGTGTGTGTACATGTGTGGTGCACTTCCTGTGTTGCATGTGATGTCTGGCTCCCCTTTGGCTGCTGATGCTGTTGTATGTGTAGGGATGGTGGTGGCAGTTGCGAAATGGCTGTGGTATGGCTCATGTGTGCCAGTTGCAATGACATGTGTGTTGGGGATTGTGATGACATGTCTGAGGTTTGCCAATCCCACTCATGTGCAACTGTCATGCGTGTATGTGTCCATTGTACAGTGCCCTGATGCCTGTGTTTTGTTACTCCCTGTCTGCAGCGTCAACTGATGAAGAGGGCGGAGAAAGTGCTGTGGAGCACAGCGGCGGGGATCCGACCGCCAGCCGGAGACGCAAGGCCCGGCTCCCCTCCCGTGTTGTCATCTCGTCGGGGAGTGAGGAGTCCGGTGCCGCGTCCCAGGCCGCAGCTACCGGGGGGTGGTCCAAGAGGCGGAGGTTGCAGTTGGACTCCTCGGCAGCAGAAGGGGCAGCTGGGACCCCACAGGGCCCAACAGGGGAAGATGGCACGGAGTCATCCAGGTTGGTGGGGGGTTTGGTGGAGGAGGGGGCCGCGCAAGCACCAGAGACGGGGTCTGGAGGTGGGGATCCCACTGGTGCTAGTGGTGCAGTGCAGGACCAGGGACAGGAGGCAGCACAGGCGGCCGCGGAGGTGCCTGTGTGCAATCCTGTCCCCGATCCTGTCCCTGCATCATCTTGCACCAGCAGGGATGCCTACGTCCAGACCCGTTTTCAGGCAGGGGATGACCTGACGTCAACTGGCCTTCCTCTGCCTGCAGACGTGGCCATCCAGGTCCGGGTTGAGCCTGTTCTGGCTGGTGTGGCGTTGCGTCAACGGGCCATGCGAGGTGACCTGCAGTCTTTTCATGGAGAGACTGCACGTCATCTCGAATGGCTCGTTGACCACGTCAGCCTGCTGGGACAGGTCACCCAGGCCGGATTCCTCCATCTGATGGGGCTTGCTCCGACCCCCTCCTCAACTGGACCCCCTACGCGCCAGTCGTCCTCTGTGCCATCTTCCCACCCATCAGTCACCTGGGTGCCCTGTGGAGCTGCCTCTGACGGTGCGGCCAGGCTGGTGGAGAAGGCATCCCTGCCACAGTCGGAAGTCGGAGGTCCAGCAGGGGTGGCCACATCAACAAGTGCACCCCAGCCGGCGGAGGATGTGCAGGCAGCAGGAGGCAGTGCACGGGCAGAGGCAGAGCAGCAGCAGCAGCAACATGGTGGGAGACAGGAAGGCTCGGGGCTTTCGACATCGGAGGGGCAGGCATCGGCCGGAGGGCAGGGGGACCCAGGACAGAGAGTGTCTTCCGTGTGGCAGCGGTTGGGCCACGCCATAGGTGCGGAGCGGCGGCGGGCGGAAGAGGCGCGGCTCACAATGGTCAGGGCGGAAAACTCCATGCGGAGGGCCCTGAGGCGGGCCGAGTTCCTCGAGGCCTTCCGCAGGGGGTTGGAGGAGGACACTGCGTCGTCCCTGCGGACCCTCGGGGCAATGGAACTGGACCGCCTCCGGGACATCGAACAAGAGTTCGATGATGCCCTGGCCCGGGACATCACGGAGTGAGCCGCTGGACTTGCCCGCCGCCTTTGTATATAGTTCTTTAGTTTTAGGTTTCCTTTCTTTCTAATTATGATTTGGAGTCGACGGACACTGCTCCACTTTTTGTATATAGTTGATATTTGGGTAGGTTTTTTAGTAGGTTTCCTTAGTTCAGTTGGGCTCATGGACCCTTGGTAGTTTTTTATACGGACATGCATGTATTTTTTTCTAATTCACATTGTAGTTAGTTTTCTTTCTTTAGCATTCTTAATTTTTTAAAATACAATTTTGTTAGCATACTTCACTGTGTGGTATCATCTCATTGGTTTCATGCATGTCATGTTGTGTGTTTTCCCATTCTATTGAAACCATTGTGTGTGACGGACATAGGTTCATTAGCTTCATGAACATTGGGGGTGTAACATGTGATTTCCATTTCCATGTGGGTGAATGGGTTACTTGGTAGGGCTTTTTGGATGTGGAGGCTGTCCATTACGCACATGATTGGGGATTGTGAGCACCTGGTGGAGGCTGCCCCTGCACTGCTGGGGGGTGGGGGTGGTGGGAGACATGAGTGGGGGCCTGGTGGAGGCTGCCCATGGTGGCTGGGGGGTGGGGGTGGTGGTAGACATGAGTGGGGGCCTGGTGGAGGCTGCCCATGGTGGCAGGGGGGTGGGGGTGGTGGGAGACATGAGTGGGGGCCTGGTGGAGGGTGACCCTGCACTGCCGGGGGTGGGGGTGGTGGGAGACATGAGTGGGGTCCTGGTGGAGGCTGCCCCTGCACTGCTGGGGGGTGGGGGTGGTGGGAGACATGAGTGGGGGCCTGGTGGAGGCTGCCCCTGCACTGCTGGGGGGTGGGGGTGGTGGGAGACATGAGTGGGGGCCTGGTGGAGGCTGCCCATGGTGGCTGGGGGGTGGGGGTGGTGGGAGACATGAGTGGGGGCCTGGTGGAGGGTGACCCTGCACTGCCGGGGGTGGGGGTGGTGGGAGACATGAGTGGGGGCCTGGTGGAGGGTGACCCTGCACTGCCGGGGTGTGGGGGTGGTGGGAGACATGAGTGGGGGCCTGGTGGAGGCTGCCCCTGCACTGCTGGGGGGTGGGGGTGGTGGGAGACATGAGTGGGGGCCTGGTGGAGGATGCCCATGGTGGCAGAGGGGTGGGGGTGGTGGGAGACATGAGTGGGGGCCTGGTGGAGGCTGCCCATGGTGGCTGGGGGGTGGGGGTCGTGGTAGACATGAGTGGGGGCCTGGTGGAGGCTGCCCATGGTGGCAGGGGGGTGGGGGTGGTGGTAGACATGAGTGGGGGCCTGGTGGAGGCTGCCCATGGTGGCAGGGGGGTGGAGGTGGTGGTAGACATGAGTGGGGGCCTGGTGGAGGGTGACCCTGCACTGCCGGGGGTTGGGGGTGGTGGGAGACATGAGTGGGGGCCTGGTGGAGGCTGCCCATGGTGGCTGGGGGGTGGGGGTAGTGGTAGACATGAGTGGGGGCCTGGTGGAGGCTGCCCATGGTAGCTGGGGGGTGGGGGTGGTGGTAGACATGAGTGGAGGCCTGGTGGAGGGTGAGCCTGCACTGCCGGGGGGTGGGGGTGGTGGGAGACATGAGTGGGGTACTGGTGGAGGCTGCCCCTGCACTGCTGGGGGGTGGGGGTGGTGGGAGACATGAGTGGGGGCCTGGTGGAGGCTGCCCCTGCACTGCTGGGGGGTGGGGGTGGTGGGAGACATGAGTGGGGGCCTGGTGGAGGCTGCCCATGGTGGCTGGGGGGTGGGGGTGGTGGGAGACATGAGTGGGGGCCTGGTGGAGGGTGACCCTGCACTGCCCGGGGGTGGGGGTGGTGGGAGACATGAGTGGGGGCCTGGTGGAGGGTGACCCTGCACTGCCGGGCGGTGGGGGTGGTGGGAGACATGAGTGGGGGCCTGGTGGAGGCTGCCCCTGCACTGCTGGGGGGTGGGGGTGGTGGGAGACATGAGTGGGGGCCTGGTGGAGGATGCCCATGGTGGCAGGGGGGTGGGGGTGGTGGGAGACATGGGTGGGGGCCTGGTGCAGGCTGCCCATGGTTGCTGGGGGGTGGGGGTGGTGGTAGACATGAGTGAGGGCCTGGTGGAGGCTGCCCATGGTGGCAGGGGGGTGGGGGTGGTGGTAGACATGAGTGGGGGCCTGGTGGAGGGTGACCCTGCACTGCCGGGGTGTGGGGGTGGTGGGAGACATGAGTGGGGGCCTGGTGGAGGCTGCCCCTGCACTGCTGGGGGGTGGGGGTGGTGGGAGACATGAGTGGGGGCCTGGTGGAGGATGCCCATGGTGGCAGAGGGGTGGGGGTGGTGGGAGACATGGGTGGGGGCCTGGTGGAGGCTGCCCATGGTGGCTGGGGGGTGGGGGTGGTGGTAGACATGAGTGGGGGCCTGGTGGAGGCTGCCCATGGTGGCAGGGGGGTGGGGGTGGTGGTAGACATGAGTGGGGGCCTGGTGGAGGCTGCCCATGGTGGCAGGGGGGTGGAGGTGGTGGTAGACATGAGTGGGGGCGTGGTGGAGGGTGACCCTGCTCTGCCGGGGGGTGGGGGTGGTGGGAGACATGAGTGGGGGCCTGGTGGAGGCTGCCCATGGTGGCTGGGGGGTGGGGGTAGTGGTAGACATGAGTGGGGGCCTGGTGGAGGCTGCCCATGGTAGCTGGGGGGTGGGGGTGGTGGTAGACATGAGTGGAGGCCTGGTGGAGGGTGAGCCTGCACTGCCGGGGGGTGGGGGTGGTGGGAGACATGAGTGGGGTACTGGTGGAGGCTGCCCCTGCACTGCTGGGGGGTGGGGGTGGTGGGAGACATGAGTGGGGGCCTGGTGGAGGCTGCCCCTGCACTGCTGGGGGGTGGGGGTGGTGGGAGACATGAGTGGGGGCCTGGTGGAGGCTGCCCATGGTGGCTGGGGGGTGGGGTGGTGGGAGACATGAGTGGGGGCCTGGTGGAGGGTGACCCTGCACTGCCCGGGGGTGGGGGTGGTGGGAGACATGAGTGGGGGCCTGGTGGAGGGTGACCCTGCACTGCCGGGCGGTGGGGGTGGTGGGAGACATGAGTGGGGGCCTGGTGGAGGCTGCCCCTGCACTGCTGGGGGGTGGGGGTGGTGGGAGACATGAGTGGGGGCCTGGTGGAGGATGCCCATGGTGGCAGGGGGGTGGGGGTGGTGGGAGACATGGGTGGGGGCCTGGTGGAGGCTGCCCATGGTTGCTGGGGGGTGGGGGTGGTGGTAGACATGAGTGAGGGCCTGGTGGAGGCTGCCCATGGTGGCAGGGGGGTGGGGGTGGTGGTAGACATGAGTGGGGGCCTGGTGGAGGCTGCCCATGGTGGCAGGGGGGTGGGGGTGGTGGTAGACATGAGTGGGGGCCTGGTGGAGGGTGACCCTGCACTGCTGGGGGGTGGGGGTGGTGGGAGACATGAGTGGGGGCCTGGTGGAGGCTGCCCATGGTGGCTGGGGGGTGGGGGTGGTGGTAGACATGAGTGGGGGCCTGGTGGAGGCTGCCCATGGTGGCTGGGGGATGGGGGTGGTGGTAGACATGAGTGGGGGCCTGGTGGAGGCTGCCCATGGTGGCAGGGGGGTTGGGGTGGTGGGAGACATGAGTGGGGGCCTGGTGGAGGGTGACCCTGCACTGCCGGGGGGTGGGGGTGGTGGGAGACATGAGTGGGGGCCTGGTGGAGGCTGCCCCTGCACTGCCGGGGGGTGGGGGTGGTGGGAGACATGAGTGGGAGCCTGGTGGAGGCTGCCCATGGTGGCAGGGGGGTGGGGGTGGTGGTAGACATGAGTGGGGGCCTGGTGGAGGGTGACCCTGCACTGCCGGGGGGTGGGGGTGGTGGGAGACATGAGTGGGGGCCTGGTGGAGGCTGCCCCTGCACTGCCGGGGGGTGGGGGTGGTGGGAGACATGAGTGGGGGCCTGGTGGAGGCTGCCAATGGTGGCTGGGGGGTGGGGGTGGTGGTAGACATGAGTGGGGGCCTGGTGGAGGCTGCCCATGGTGGCTGGGGGGTGGGGGTGGTGGTAGACATGAGTGGGGGCCTGGTGGAGGCTGCCCATGGTGGCAGGGGGGTGGGGGTGGTGGTAGACATGAGTGGGGGCCTGGTGGAGGCTGCCCATTGTGGCTGGGGGATGGGGGTGGTGGTAGACATGAGTGGGGGCCTGGTGGAGGCTGCCCATGGTGGCAGGCGGGTGGGGGTGGTGGGAGACATGAGTGGGGGCCTGGTGGAGGGTGACCCTGCACTGCCGGGGGGTGGGGGTGGTGGGAGACATGAGTGGGGGCCTGGTGGAGGCTGCCCCTGCACTGCCGGGGGGTGGGGGTGGTGGGAGACATGAGTGGGGGCCTGGTGGAGGCTGCCCATGGTGGCAGGGGGGTGGGGGTGGTGGTAGACATGAGTGGGGGCCTGGTGGAGGGTGACCCTGCACTGCCGGGGGGTGGGGGTGGTGGGAGACATGAGTGGGGGCCTGGTGGAGGCTGCCCCTGCACTGCCGGGGGGTGGGGGTGGTGGGAGACATGAGTGGGGGCCTGGTGGAGGCTGCCAATGGTGGCTGGGGGGTGGGGGTGGTGGTAGACATGAGTGGGGGCCTGGTGGAGGCTGCCCATGGTGGCTGGGGGGTGGGGGTGGTGGTAGACATGAGTGGGGGCCTGGTGGAGGCTGCCCATGGTGGCAGGGGGGTGGGGGTGGTGGGAGACATGAGTCGGGGCCTGGTGGAGGCTGCCCATGGTGGCAGGGGATGGGGGTGGTGGGAGACATGAGTGGGGGCCTGGTGGAGGGTGACCCTGCACTGCCGGGGGGTGGGGGTGGTGGGAGACATGAGTGGGGTCCTGGTGGAGGCTGCCCCTGCACTGCTGGGGGTGGGGGTGGTGGGAGACATGAGTGGGGGCCTGGTGGAGGCTGCCCCTACACTGCTGGGGGGTGGGGGTGGTGGGAGACATGAGTGGGGGCCTGGTGGAGGCTGCCCAAGGTGGCTGGGGGGTGGGGGTGGTGGGAGACATGAGTGGGGGCCTGGTGGAGGGTGACCCTGCACTGCCGGGGGGTGGGGGTGGTGGGAGACATGAGTGGGGGCCTGGTGGAGGGTGACCCTGCACTGCCGGGGGGTGGGGGTGGTGGGAGACATGAGTGGGGGCCTGGTGGAGGCTGCCCCTGCACTGCTGGGGGGTGGGGGTGGTGGGAGACATGAGTGGGGGCCTGGTGGAGGATGCCCATGGTGGCAGGGGGTGGGGGTGGTGCGAGACATGGGTGGGGGCCTGGTGGAGGCTGCCCATGGTGGCTGGGGGGTGGGGTTGGTGGTAGACATGAGTGGGGGCCTGGTGGAGGCTGCCCATGGTGGCTGGGGGTTGGGGGTGGTGGTAGACATGAGTGGGGGCCTGGTGGAGGCTGCCCATGGTGGCAGGGGGGTGGGGGTGGTGGTAGACATGAGTGGGGGCCTGGTGGAGGGTGACCCTGCACTGCCGGTGGGTGGGGGTGGTGGGAGACATGAGTGGGGTCCTGGTGGAGGCTGCCCCTGCACTGCTGGGGGGTGGGGGTGGTGGGAGACATGAGTGGGGGCCTGGTGGAGGCTGCCCCTGCACTGCTGGGGGGTGGGGGTGGTGGGAGACATGAGTGGGGGCCTGGTGGAGGCTGCCCATGGTGGCTGGGGGGTGGGGGTGGTGGGAGACATGAGTGGGGGCCTGGTGGAGGGTGACCCTGCACTGCCCGGGGGTGGGGGTGGTGGGAGACATGAGTGGGGGCCTGGTGGCGGGTGACCCTGCACTGCCGGGGGGTGGGGGTGGTGGGAGACATGAGTGGGGGCCTGGTGGAGGCTGCCCCTGCACTGCTGGGGGGTGGGGGTGGTGGGAGACATGAGTGGGGGCCTGGTGGAGGCTGCCAATGGTGGCTGGGGGGTGGGGGTGGTGGTAGACATGAGTGGGGGCCTGGTGGAGGCTGCCCATGGTGGCTGGGGGGTGGGGGTGGTGGTAGACATGAGTGGGGGCCTGGTGGAGGCTGCCCATGGTGGCAGGGGGGTGGGGGTGGTGGTAGACATGAGTGGGGGCCTGGTGGAGGCTGCCCATGGTGGCTGGGGGATGGGGGTGGTGGTAGACATGAGTGGGGGCCTGGTGGAGGCTGCCCATGGTGGCAGGGGGGTGCGGATGGTGGGAGACATGAGTGGGGGCCTGGTGGAGGGTGACCCTGCACTGCCGGGGGGTGGGGGTGGTGGGAGACATGAGTGGGGGCCTGGTGGAGGCTGCCCCTGCACTGCCGGGGGGTGGGGGTGGTGGGAGACGTGAGTGGGGGCCTGGTGGAGGCTGCCCATGGTGGCAGGGGGGTGGGGGTAGACATGAGTGGGGGCCTGGTGGAGGGTGACCCTGCACTGCCGGGGGGTGGGGGTGGTGGGAGACATGAGTGGGGGCCTGGTGGAGGCTGCCCCTGCACTGCCGGGGGGTGGGGGTGGTGGGAGACATGAGTGGGGGCCTGGTGGAGGCTGCCAATGGTGGCTGGGGGGTGGGGGTGGTGGTAGACATGAGTGGGGGCCTGGTGGAGGCTGCCCATGGTGGCTGGGGGGTGGGGGTGGTGGTAGACATGAGTGGGGGCCTGGTGGAGGCTGCCCATGGTGGCAGGGGGGTGGGGGTGGTGGGAGACATGAGTCGGGGCCTGGTGGAGGCTGCCCATGGTGGCAGGGGATGGGGGTGGTGGGAGACATGAGTGGGGGCCTGGTGGAGGGTGACCCTGCACTGCCGGGGGGTGGGGGTGGTGGGAGACATGAGTGGGGTCCTGGTGGAGGCTGCCCCTGCACTGCTGGGGGTGGGGGTGGTGGGAGACATGAGTGGGGGCCTGGTGGAGGCTGCCCCTACACTGCTGGGGGGTGGGGGTGGTGGGAGACATGAGTGGGGGCCTGGTGGAGGCTGCCCAAGGTGGCTGGGGGGTGGGGGTGGTGGGAGACATGAGTGGGGGCCTGGTGGAGGGTGACCCTGCACTGCCGGGGGGTGGGGGTGGTGGGAGACATGAGTGGGGGCCTGGTGGAGGGTGACCCTGCACTGCCGGGGGGTGGGGGTGGTGGGAGACATGAGTGGGGGCCTGGTGGAGGCTGCCCCTGCACTGCTGGGGGGTGGGGGTGGTGGGAGACATGAGTGGGGGCCTGGTGGAGGATGCCCATGGTGGCAGGGGGTGGGGGTGGTGCGAGACATGGGTGGGGGCCTGGTGGAGGCTGCCCATGGTGGCTGGGGGGTGGGGTTGGTGGTAGACATGAGTGGGGGCCTGGTGGAGGCTGCCCATGGTGGCTGGGGGTTGGGGGTGGTGGTAGACATGAGTGGGGGCCTGGTGGAGGCTGCCCATGGTGGCAGGGGGGTGGGGGTGGTGGTAGACATGAGTGGGGGCCTGGTGGAGGGTGACCCTGCACTGCCGGTGGGTGGGGGTGGTGGGAGACATGAGTGGGGTCCTGGTGGAGGCTGCCCCTGCACTGCTGGGGGGTGGGGGTGGTGGGAGACATGAGTGGGGGCCTGGTGGAGGCTGCCCCTGCACTGCTGGGGGGTGGGGGTGGTGGGAGACATGAGTGGGGGCCTGGTGGAGGCTGCCCATGGTGGCTGGGGGGTGGGGGTGGTGGGAGACATGAGTGGGGGCCTGGTGGAGGGTGACCCTGCACTGCCCGGGGGTGGGGGTGGTGGGAGACATGAGTGGGGGCCTGGTGGAGGGTGACCCTGCACTGCCGGGGGGTGGGGGTGGTGGGAGACATGAGTGGGGGCCTGGTGGAGGCTGCCCCTGCACTGCTGGGGGGTGGGGGTGGTGGGAGACATGAGTGGGGGCCTGGTGGAGGATGCCCATGGTGGCAGGGGGGTGGGGGTGGTGGGAGACATGGGTGGGGGCCTGGTGGAGGCTGCCCATGGTGGCTGGGGGGTGGGGGTGGTGGTAGACATGAGTGGGGGCCTGGTGGAGGCTGCCCATGGTGGCAGGGGGGTGGGGGTGGTGGTAGACATGAGTGGGGGCCTGGTGGAGGCTGCCCATGGTGGCAGGGGTGTGGGGGTGGTGGTAGACATGAGTGGGGTCCTGGTGGAGGGTGACCCTGCACTGCCGGTGGGTGGGGGTGGTGGGAGACATGAGTGGGGGCCTGGTGGAGGCTGCCCATGGTGGCTGGGGGGCGGGGGTGGTGGTAGACATGAGTGGGGGACTGGTGGAGGCTGCCCATGGTGGCTGGGGGGTGGGGGTGGTGGTAGACATGAGTGGGGGCCTGGTGGAGGCTGCCCATGGTGGCAGGGGGGTGGGGTGGTGGTAGACATGAGTGGGGGCCTGGTGGAGGCTGCCCATGGTGGCTGGGGGGTGGGGGTGGTGGTAGACATGAGTGGGGGCCTGGTGGAGGCTGCCCATGGTGGCTGTGGGGTGGGGGTGGTGATAGACATGAGTGGGGGCCTGGTGGAGGCTGCCCATGGTGGCAGGGGGGTGGGGGTGTTGGGAGACATGAGTGGGGGCCTGGTGGAGGCTGCCCATGGTGGCAGGGGGTGGGGGTGGTGGGAGACATGAGTGGGGGCCTGGTGGAGGGTGACCCTGCACTGCCAGGGGGTGGGGGTGGTGGGAGACATGAGTGGGGTCCTGGTCGAGGCTGCCCCTGCACTGCTGGGGGGTGGGGGTGGTGGGAGACATGAGTGGGGGCCTGGTGGAGGCTGCCCATGGTGGCTGGGGGTTGGGGGTGGTGGGAGACATGAGTGGGGGCCTGGTGGAGGCTGCCCCTGCACTGCCGGGGGGTGGGGGTGGTGGGAGACATGAGTGGGGGCCTGGTGGAGGGTGACCCTGCACTGCCGGGGGGTGGGGGTGGTGGGAGACATGAGTGGGGGCCTGGTGGAGGCTGCCCCTGCACTGCTGGGGGGTGGGGGTGGTGGGAGACATGAGTGGGGGCCTGGTGGAGGATGCCCATGGTGGCAGGGGGGTGGGGGTGGTGGGAGATATGGGTGGGGGCCTGGTGGAGGCTGCCCATGGTGGCTGGGGGGTGGGGGTGGTGGTAGACATGAGTGGGGGCCTGGTGGAGGCTGCCCATGGTGGCAGGGGGGTGGGGGTGGTGGTGGACATGAGTGGGGGCCTGGTGGAAGGTGACCCTGCACTGCCGGGGGGTGGGGGTGGTGGGAGACATGAGTGGGGGCCTGGTGGAGGCTGCCCATGGTGGCTGGGGGGTGGGGTGGTGGTAGACATGAGTGGGGGCCTAGTGGAGGCTGCCCATGGTGGCTGGGGGGTGGGGGTGGTGGGAGACATGAGTAGGGGCCTGGTGGAGGGTGACCCTGCACTGCCGGGGGGTGGGGGTGGTGGGAGACATGAGTGGGGTCCTGGTGGAGGCTGCCCCTGCACTGCTGGGGGGTGAGGGTGGTGGGAGACATGAGTGGGGGCCTGGTGGAGGCTGCCCCTGCACTGCTGGGGGGTGGGGGTGGTGGGAGACATGAGTGGGGGCCTGGTGGAGGCTGCCCATGGTGGCTGGGGGGTGGGGGTGGTGGTAGACATGAGTGGGGGCCTGGTGGAGGGTGACCCTGCACTGCCGGGGGGTGGGGGTGGTGGGAGACATGAGTGGGGGCCTTGTGGAGGGTGACCCTGCACTGCCGGGGGGTGGGGGTGGTGGGAGACATGAGTGGGGGCCTGGTGGAGGCTGCCCCTGCACTGCTGGGGGGTGGGGGTGGTGGGAGACATGAGTGGGGGCCTGGTGGAGGCTGCCCCTGCACTGCTGGGGGGTGGGGGTGGTGGGAGACATGAGTGGGGGCCTGGTGGAGGCTGCCCATGGTGGCTGGGGGGTGGGGGTGGTGGGAGACATGAGTGGGGGCCTGGTGGAGGGTGACCCTGCACTGCCCGGGGGTGGGGGTGGTGGGAGACATGAGTGGGGGCCTGGTGGAGGGTGACCCTGCACTGCCGGGCGGTGGGGGTGGTGGGAGACATGAGTGGGGGCCTGGTGGAGGCTGCCCCTGCACTGCTGGGGGGTGGGGGTGGTGGGAGACATGAGTGGGGGCCTGGTGGAGGATGCCCATGGTGGCAGGGGGGTGGGGGTGGTGGGAGACATGGGTGGGGGCCTGGTGGAGGCTGCCCATGGTTGCTGGGGGGTGGGGGTGGTGGTAGACATGAGTGAGGGCCTGGTGGAGGCTGCCCATGGTGGCAGGGGGGTGGGGGTGGTGGTAGACATGAGTGGGGGCCTGGTGGAGGCTGCCCATGGTGGCAGGGGGGTGGGGGTGGTGGTAGACATGAGTGGGGGCCTGGTGGAGGGTGACCCTGCACTGCTGGGGGGTGGGGGTGGTGGGAGACATGAGTGGGGGCCTGGTGGAGGCTGCCCATGGTGGCTGGGGGGTGGGGGTGGTGGTAGACATGAGTGGGGGCCTGGTGGAGGCTGCCCATGGTGGCTGGGGGATGGGGGTGGTGGTAGACATGAGTGGGGGCCTGGTGGAGGCTGCCCATGGTGGCAGGGGGGTTGGGGTGGTGGGAGACATGAGTGGGGGCCTGGTGGAGGGTGACCCTGCACTGCCGGGGGGTGGGGGTGGTGGGAGACATGAGTGGGGGCCTGGTGGAGGCTGCCCCTGCACTGCCGGGGGGTGGGGGTGGTGGGAGACATGAGTGGGAGCCTGGTGGAGGCTGCCCATGGTGGCAGGGGGGTGGGGGTGGTGGTAGACATGAGTGGGGGCCTGGTGGAGGGTGACCCTGCACTGCCGGGGGGTGGGGGTGGTGGGAGACATGAGTGGGGGCCTGGTGGAGGCTGCCCCTGCACTGCCGGGGGGTGGGGGTGGTGGGAGACATGAGTGGGGGCCTGGTGGAGGCTGCCAATGGTGGCTGGGGGGTGGGGGTGGTGGTAGACATGAGTGGGGGCCTGGTGGAGGCTGCCCATGGTGGCTGGGGGGTGGGGGTGGTGGTAGACATGAGTGGGGGCCTGGTGGAGGCTGCCCATGGTGGCAGGGGGTGGGGGTGGTGGTAGACATGAGTGGGGGCCTGGTGGAGGCTGCCCATTGTGGCTGGGGGATGGGGGTGGTGGTAGACATGAGTGGGGGCCTGGTGGAGGCTGCCCATGGTGGCAGGCGGGTGGGGGTGGTGGGAGACATGAGTGGGGGCCTGGTGGAGGGTGACCCTGCACTGCCGGGGGGTGGGGGTGGTGGGAGACATGAGTGGGGGCCTGGTGGAGGCTGCCCCTGCACTGCCGGGGGGTGGGGGTGGTGGGGAGACATGAGTGGGGGCCTGGTGGAGGCTGCCCATGGTGGCAGGGGGTGGGGGTGGTGGTAGACATGAGTGGGGGCCTGGTGGAGGGTGACCCTGCACTGCCGGGGGGTGGGGGTGGTGGGAGACATGAGTGGGGGCCTGGTGGAGGCTGCCCCCTGCACTGCCGGGGGGTGGGGGTGGTGGGAGACATGAGTGGGGGCCTGGTGGAGGCTGCCAATGGTGGCTGGGGGGTGGGGGTGGTGGTAGACATGAGTGGGGGCCTGGTGGAGGCTGCCCATGGTGGCTGGGGGGTGGGGGTGGTGGTAGACATGAGTGGGGGCCTGGTGGAGGCTGCCCATGGTGGCAGGGGGGTGGGGGTGGTGGGAGACATGAGTCGGGGCCTGGTGGAGGCTGCCCATGGTGGCAGGGGATGGGGGTGGTGGGAGACATGAGTGGGGGCCTGGTGGAGGGTGACCCTGCACTGCCGGGGGGTGGGGGTGGTGGGAGACATGAGTGGGGTCCTGGTGGAGGCTGCCCCTGCACTGCTGGGGGTGGGGGTGGTGGGAGACATGAGTGGGGGCCTGGTGGAGGCTGCCCCTACACTGCTGGGGGGTGGGGGTGGTGGGAGACATGAGTGGGGGGCCTGGTGGAGGCTGCCCAAGGTGGCTGGGGGGTGGGGGTGGTGGGAGACATGAGTGGGGGCCTGGTGGAGGGTGACCCTGCACTGCCGGGGGGTG